>NC_133974.1:81028016-83792219 GCF_047716275.1 Strix uralensis | reverse complement strand
CCAAAACTACCTCTTTTCACCTCTTCCCTGAGTACATATATTCATTTCTACATATAGCATTAAAAAAAAAAAAAAAAAGAAAAAAAAGAAGGGAAATATGGGGAATTCAAGGTAATGTCACTGAGAAAAGTTGTGTTTTAGTTATGGACTGATATGCACAGAAGTGAAGGATAGGAGTGTGATCAAAACCAAATTTGAGCATTGCATTTCAACTGTTAGTTGACCAGTCAACTGGTCTGGAAATCCAAGGAGAGTAGAGACATTAAGACATGAGGCTCAAAAGTTTAAATAGTAAGTACAAAATAATACTACTCATGATAATGTTTTCTTATTGCTTTTCTATGTCAAAGACTTAATAAATTTAAAAAAGTATTGGTATTACCTCTTCTAAATTACTATGCTGAAAATAGGAATACATGCAAAGCCACTAACAATCATTTCTGATCCATCATGAGAGCTTTCCACACATAAATTTAGAGACCTAATCCAGCTGCTCTGACTCCTGAGTAATCCCACTTGTTCAGAAGTAAACCTAGATGTAAGGAAAATAGGATTTGGCACTTAGTCTTTCTCTTTTTGTACCTTTTTAATATATTTGGTTGGAAATATTTTCTTAGTGATGAAATAAATAGTATACTTTAAAAATACATTTCTAAGTTTTATGAAACGAAGATAAAACTCTAAATTCCCAAAATGAATATAATTAAGTGTTCATACTGCATCTGCATTATTTGTAAAAATGAATGTATTTCATAAAAGAAGCACAGCCCAGTTCAAATCTGAAACCCCACAAATACCTCAGTGCACTGTTATTGACTCTAGTCAACATTGCAGAAGTTCTCCGAGCAACCAGTCCTCCTCCAGTGACCCAGGACCCAGCGGGAGCAGCCAGTGGAGACAGCAAGTGGGATATGATGGGTATTGGTGATTTTTTTTTAAATTTTGCTGTAGCTCCCATGCATCTTCTTTCTGAAGTAGAATTTATGTGGATGTTCTATATCATAGATTTATTTGTAAACTGTTAGTATATTTTAACACATACAGGTTTACTGATCTTTAACATAACATGTATGCCAATGCAATTTTAAAGCCATACTGCTTTAACTCTTTAGGACCAAATTGTTACTTTACAATTCAGGTAAATAACAAACAGTTTTTAGGTTTGCTTTCTCAGAAACAGGCCAGAAATCAAGTAGTAACTCAGAACTGGGATAAAATAGTAATATCTCCTCCTTTTGCTTCAGTGGAAGGGTATTAGATTAAAAAAATTATCTTTATGGTCTTCAAAGGTTTTATTTCCTACTGTTCTTGCTCCAGTGGCATCCATTCCCTAGCATCTCTGGTCAAGAAAGTAGCACTCTTTCAGAGGTCTCTTCTCCCTAAAAGGCTGTTGCAGCATATAGATGGTTCTTTCACATCCCTGTTAATCCCTTGATGCTGAAGTTTCAGCAATAGCTATCTGTGTAGAAAAGACCGCCCCAATATACTGTACATGTCATATTGTGTGAAGCATCTGTTCTAAATTACTTTAAAGTTATCACTTTGTTGTATAAATATGGCTGCTGAAAACACTCCTGTTATAAAATGTATAGCATACATAGCGTAATATAAAAGCATTCCAGACTTGCCATGTGGTTTTCAGAAGCTACTTTTCTGAAAAAATGTGAATATTGAAAATATCAGTTTGACTCCTTGTCTGTAAGCTTAATATTGCTTTGGCATGATGATTTGTCAAGATATTCCATGTAGCAGATATATTTGCAATATCTTGGAGACTTCTTAAGGAATTTCAGAATACTCACTGAATTCTCTGACAGCTAAATAGATGCTAATAATTAAAAAAAACCTATAGCAAATGTTTTTACAGTAAACACATGAAAATGCATCTTGTGTCATTTTTCCAGCACAGTTATTTCTAATAGCAACCTTGGTTTCAGTGTGTTGCTTATTGAAATAATTTAACTTTTGCAATACAATACAAAGTAATGGATCTGGTACTAGCTTACGTGTTCTGAGTGTGAGAACCCACAAAATTATAGTTACTTTCTGAGGGACTTAGTTCATAAAGCAGTAAAGCATACATTACCATAGCTCTCCATTGCAAAAACCTTTGGATATATAGCCCTAAGAATGCATTTATTTTTAAAGTTCAGTGTCTTCTTGGGCTGTTCACACTCAAGATATAACAGTGTGTTGTTGAAAAAATTGCATGTAAATATTTCCATGCAGAATTTGGAAATGTTACTATACTTGCTTGGGGGGGAGGACGGTGATAGTTTAAACAAATCACAAAATATTTGCTTTGAAGAGTAAAAAGTGTTGTTCATCATGTAACTAGTTTTCTAAGAAAAAAAAGCAAACAGCTTAATTTTCTGCTTACATTAAAAGGTGCCAGTCCCCTTTGCTCCATGAACACCACCAAGGTTCAGGCTCACTGGAGTGTGAAGGAGGCAGAGAACGAGAGGAAACTCTGGAAGGAACTAGACATTCAGGTAATAAAAAAACCTGTATCTTAAAAATAAATGTTCTTTGCAAGGCAGTGCCTGTTGGAGTGCAACCACCTTCTGATGCGAAGGTTTGATACAAAAAGAGCATGTAATATGACAGTGAAAGTGGGGACTGTTACAGACAGTCAAACAGAATATGGTGTAGGATATTTAGATAATACTTGGAACCAACTACTCCTGAACTTCAGAAAGCTTCATGAATGATGAGAAGCAGGCTGAACTTCACTTAATTTTCACTGAAAAATTAGATCTTAGGAAATTCTGCGAAGATACACGTCTCTTGATTCCAAAGAGCGTACATGTTTGAAACCTGATGTTAAGCCATGTGCCTTTTTTCTTTGTATCTTACACTCATGTTTTTAGCATTCAGAAATTAAAACACAATTATTTATGGCAGAAACCAAGTGGCATGCACCATCGACCAAAGTCCTGAGCTCCTACAAAGACCGGGCTTTACAGAAAGAAGGCAGTGGAAAGGAGTCACCAAACAAACTTTCACATGTAAGTCTTTTACTTGGATTCATGTCTAAAAAAAAAAAACCCAACAAACAAAAAAAACCACCCCAAAACAACCCACCCCCCCAACCCTGGACTTAAAGAAATACATCTTAAAAATGCATTTTAGTACTTTATGAAGACCACTGTGTTTTTTGGCAGACAAAGAGTATGCTTACCTAGATGGTGAATCTAGAGTGAATTGAGTGTGCTTAATCTGTGTTTATAAACTAAGAACTACAGGAGGGCTTGGGTCTGAGGCATTGAGGAGATAAAACTAGTATAGTCTACACTCAGCTGTGTATTTACAGCTTCATTTATACTGGCTTGCTTAATCTATAAAGTATTTCATATCCTTTTTAAAAAAAAAAATTATATTCACCATACTACTTGTCATGTTGTGTGAAATTCCCATGTAGTATAATTATCAATAAGCACTATAAAAATGTCATTTGTATGTTGGGAATGCTAAACACATTTCTAGTCTACCTAGTTTAGTGACTTGTCTTCAGTAATGGCAAAATCCTCAATGACTTAGTGATGGAAAGTGCACTAATGATATGCATAGTCTTCTGGGTTTTTTGGTGTTTGTTACATGGAAAAACCTGCTATATGTAGTAGGAATCTGTACACTATTTCTAGACTTATACTGGTAAGAATATGAGGCCAGTTTCTCATCTTATATATGTTGATACTTTATGAGAATCTAGCTTGATACTTCTTGAAAAAAGTGCTATCATAAACAGAATTGCTTTCTTTTACCTTAAGCCAAAGCTGACAGGAAGCTAGAATCAGTATATGTAACAGTCAGTATTAAGCAGAGCACCAATACCAAAGTTAAATGATGAGTTTGCTTAACTTCAGAGTTTTATGCTAATGGCAGCTATTATGCATTTAAGATGGTGGGGATCTGAACAGAAAATTTCATAATGGACTTATGTTTGTGTTTGCCTATGTGTTTGCATATGTGTAGTGTAGGTGCAAAAGTACTATATTGTACAAAGAAAGAACCAGCATTATTATAAAGATAATACTAATAAAATGAGGCAATTTTGTTGTTAGATACTGTAAAACAGAAAAAAAAAAAGGTCCTTGTTAAGGACCTTGTAATGTTCTCTTGTACATCCCATCAGCTCAGTTTACCATATGACTCTCTGCCAGCCAGTGAAATTCACACAGAGCGCTACAGCAAACGTACAAGAACTCTGAAAAATATTTAAACATTAGAAAAAAATGTCTATGCTGTCTTTTTATCAGTTTTAACTTGGGGGAAAGTAGGTCAGGGGAATTTCAATGGCTATCTTCCAGCTCTCTTTGTTCTCCTGGAATAAATTTCATATTCCTGCTGGGTTTTGGTTTGATTTGGTTTTCTGGGTTTGTTTGTTGTTTGTTTTGTTTTTGTTTTTAAATCTTGCTCCACGACACATTCTTTAACCACATGTAACAATTAGGGCCATGCTGAGCTTTCATACAATAATTTCTTTTGGCACAAGTTAATGCATAAAATTATCCTAACTATGGCCATAGTGAACTTTGAGCAGTTCAAGATGTCTATATCAATAGCTGTTGTCCAGGTTCTCTGCTGCTTGCAGGGTCAGAAAGGTGCCTAAGTGTGTATATTCAGCAACACACAGGAAACTTTTGGGAAGGTTCATACATACCATATGTCTTCTGAGGCTAATTTTATGCCTTTGAGCTCGACCCCCGTTTCTTTCCACTTTGGTTCCATTTTACATTTACAGGAAGAAGTGACATGCCTTTTCTCCAGACACCTTTCTCCAAGTCCCTCTCCTTGGAAAAACTGCTCATTGTATTTTTATCAATTATCCCATTGTTTTTAAGGTGACAGCCATCTTGTAAAGGTTAGAATGAATGCCAGTGTAACCCCTTCTTTTTTTCTAAAATAGTTTTTTCAAATTTTGAAGCCTGTTAATTTCCATATGGAATAGAAGTATCATTTCTGGAAAGGCTGCCTTGTCTAATTGCTTTAATGTGTGAGCAACAGCTATGTTTATACGCTTCTGCTAGGAGTGGGGTCTCATAAAAGTTATTCACCCACTTAGATTCTAACTAATAGAAGTCCATCTGCCCTTATTCTGGCTACTCTGTCACACAGATAAATCCAACTCTCTGTAAAACCTCTTTTAAAAAAACAAACCCCCCCCAACTTTATTGACACAAATGCCTGATACAATTCTTCCCTTCAATAGCCATGCTTAGCTTAGGGCTCTGTGACTTAAGTTACTGGCTTCAGTTTAACTAGCCACACATCCAATTGGATTTGATCCGCTAAACTGCAAATTTCACCCACACTGGGAAAAAGCCAATGATAATTCAGTCTTCGATGTTTTTCAGGTTTGCAGTAGAACTTGTTTAAACAAATAATTACTAGTGCTTCTAGCTTTAACAAATACTTACTTTAACTGTTCAGCAATGCAAATTTATGGATGTTAAGCTGGTCCTATAATCAGAAAATTCAAGTGTGATCTTAAGATTTGCCATAGAAGATGGAACTAGAGCCTTTTTATTTGCAGTGACATCAACCTTTAATGTGTCTAGCCAACTGTGCAATTCATTTCATAGAAACTGATGGTATAATTAGGTCTTTTCATATTTTGTGGTTATATTATAGCATACTGTAAAAAAATAATAAAATGGTCTTTGAATGTCACAAATCCAGTAATTTATATGAAAATAAATATTTTACTATTTAATTTGAGGGGGGTCTTTTTTTGTTTATTTTCTTGTTAAGATTGGAGACAAAAGCTGTTCAAGCCACTCAAGCAGCAACACCCTATCCAGTAATACATCCAGCAACAGTGATGAAAAACACTTTGGTTCTGGAGATCTGATGGATCCTGAGCTGCTTGGATTAACATATATAAAGGGGGCTTCTACTGACAGTGGAATTGATACAGCTCCCTGCATGCCTGCTCCTCTTCTGGCCCCTTTGCACCTTGCTGGCAGCAGGTCTGGAGTACATTGTCGTACTGAGCAGTGGACCGAGTCTTCTGAAACTCCTGGGCCAGATGATGATCCAGCTAAAATCTATGCTGTTCATAGCTATACCTCTGCTATTTCTACCAGTCATACAGCTGAAGGCAGTATGGGAGACCTAAGTGAAATCTCCTCTCATTCCAGGTATGTGTTTCTCACAAATTAGGGATTGTGGATTATAGATTAACATACAGAGAACTCTTTTTCATTGTTGTTATTATGTTTACCTTTCTTTGAAAGCGCACTTAACTGATTTTGATTTTTTGTTGTATTTAAATGCCTATATGAGCAATTTGCAGGCAATTTTTGATGAGTCTACCTAAAAAGCATAGCTAGCCCTACTTCCAGATCTGATGGAGACTTTATATGTGACCTTGTGCACGTTGCTTAGATTTTTAAAGTTGGGAAACATCCCTCAGTAAAAGTGAAGTTTGCACCTAGAATTTATTTTACATACTTTTTTTTTTTTTTTTTTTAGTACAGTGCAACAAATTACCTGGGGATTAATGCTAAGGGAAATCAGAATTACAATGGACAACTTTTACATACAGTGATGGACAATTTTTATGTATAGTGAAACTCAATTGCATACCATCCACCCCAAATTTACATTATTGTGATGTATGCTTTTCAGTTTTGTTTGTTGAATTGAATTTCTGATTGATTTTCAGCTCTTCTTTTTGTTACCAATGGAATGTGTGCATGGCTGTTGTGGTTTGAGCTCAGAGGGCAACATCTGTTGTAAAGCAGACTTTGAAAGTATACTTCTACAGCTGGTTGCCTTTATCTCCCAATTCCCATTTTATGGTGACTTTGAAGTTGAAGTTTTGGTCTATGTGTTAAGGCTTTCACTCTGTAAAGAATGGAAGGAAATTGTTTTTCTTTCCCTCTGATTTTCATATTTTCAATGTCAATCAGTACAATAATCAAATAATATCTTGTATCCTTGTTTCTTCATATGTTTGACATGAGTGAATTAGTCTTGTATGCTTACTCTGACCTCTAGATTTTTTTCACAAGTTGTAGAAGATATTACAGACTATTGTATAGACTATTGTGAAAACTAAGTAAATGCTTTCACAGTAAGCTTTTAAGCTTTCACTACCCTGTGATAATGCAGAAGCTCCAGATTTACTCTGCTTTGTGTGGGTTGAGACTTAATTTTATATATTGAGACTTCTAAAGCACTAGAAATAAGCTCTGTGTTTCTAGGACTTCATCATAATGAGCTGAAATAGATTTCTAATCTATTAGTTGGTTAGAATATGTATTCTCAGCACTTGTGTGGCAGCTGTCATATTTAAAGTGCCAGGCAACCATTAAGTAATCTGCATTTTACATTTTATGGATCAATTAAAATTTAAAAAAAAAAAAAGCGTATAGATTTTAAGTGAGTTTACCTAGGCATTTCCAAATTAGTAATTATTGTTGAGATGACAACTCACATTAGGATTGCCCAATTCCACTTTGGCAATAGCAATGTTTTCAAATGATCATCTTCTAATTTGTAAGCCAAATCCTTTTGCTATAGGAAAATGTGAAACATGCGTTATGTGACCCGACTGTTTTATTTAAACTTTGCTTACATATCCTTCAAATTACATTGGAGTGATAAATAATTTTGCAGTTGGGTTTAAAAGCTGACATCACCTATACAGCACCTGCAGGTGCATGCATTATTAAAAAATATCTAATTTTATAGCTGTGATGCTGCAACACTGCCATGTTCAAACAGACATAAGATAGTTGAGTTAACATATAAACATGTGATATCTGCTGCTGAATCCTATATATATTTTCCAGCTGATCAGACATTGAGTTTGTATTTCTTCATAATCTACAATGATGAAATTCTAACACTATTGAGGCATTCATTCACAATTATATTTATGAATGTTAAATAGTAAACTTGTTCTGCAGTAGCTAAACAGTGTAAAACTTCAAGAAACAAGCCCACAGACTGGTGGAATGTCATTGATCTGTATGCAACATTTCTTTATTAAAATTTTATTCTGTTTACTGAATAGATAAAGTGCAATGCCCAGGAAAGATGTTGGTTGGTTGAAAGATACTGGCCTGATTCTCTAACATCATCAGATAAAGAACCCATTGAAAAAAATACTATAGTGTCCAAGTAAGATTTACAGAATTAAACCTGCTGTGGGAAACAGTATCTCAAACTACAAGACTGACTTGAGCTACACACAACATTATGTCTCACAGCTCTGTTATTAATGGTTTTATATTAATTATGCACATGAATTATCAAATACCTTCATGTTACTGCAGCTAAACAGCTTAGCTTCATTGCTTTTAGTTTTACTTTGTTTCTTACATAGAACATCTTTTGGATCCTAAAAATATATACTTCGTGTTCCAACCATTGCATTGAACTCATTATCTAAAAACAGGCTTTTATAAGCATTTTATTTCTTCACTTCAAAAATATTCCCTTATTTAAAACCTACAGAATTAGTTTGGATGTTCATTTTTTCTTAAATTTAGTTACAAATAGAAGTCTAATCCTCTGGATATCCTTGCTGTCAATCTAATATGTATTTTACATTGTGCTTCAATGTTTGCTTCATCTTTAGATTTCAATATTTCATAACTGAATTATTTTCTTCACCACATCTTCACATAATTTATTTGCATATTTGCAAGGATAGCAAGAAAAAAAGCTTTTAATATCACCCACTTTATTTTCTTCCTCCCAAAGCCTCATAATCTTGTTTCTACTTTTTGGGGAGGAAGAGAGAAGAGAGGAGAGAAAATAAATTGGTTTTAAGATTAAATGCACATACTAACTGTGATTAAAATTATTAATCCATTGCCTTAATGATTCAACTTTCTTCCACAGTAGGCATTTTAATTTGATCTAATGGCTTCTATGCATGTGCATTGCTTGTATCTGATTCTGCATGGACAGCAAAGTAGCCGTGTCTGTTACACTTTCAGCAACACCTTCTGGTCCTCTGTGAATTAATCCAGTGGTCTGGTGATTAGATTAAAAGATAGAACTGTGTTTGGTATTTGTAAACCAACAATGAAAGTTAGGAGCTGCTGCTTCAGATTCCAGCCTCTAATTTCAGGCAAGGCACTTGGTTTCTGAATGTTTTGCTTACTTCAACTCCAAGATGAAAAGAAGAAATTTATTCTTCAAGGAAGTGTTTGTTTTAGTTAATTTTAAATAATTTTGAGAGTCTTCAGTAAAAGGTTTCATTAGTGCCTACTAGTGCTATTATTCATAATAAAAGAGGCTATTAAAATTATCCAGAGGACTGCTTTTGTTGAACTGAAATTTACTTCTGTTAATATTAAATTCTAAATGGTACTGAATGAAAGACACAGTTTAAACTGGTGTGAATGGCAAAATTAACATGCAGTGGAAAAGCATGTAAGTTTTGTAATTAGAGAGATATTTGGGGTAATTCCCCATACAGTTCTTGATGTAAATGGAATTATACCATTTATAATGTGTGTGTACATATTTACTTAAAAATTCACACAGAAATTCTAGATATGTCTTGAACTTAGTCTTTTAATTCCTATCAGTTTGCACTGGCATTTCAGCATGTTGAATTATATACATTACTTGTTTTAGAAACTCATCACAATTCTGTTCTCAAAGAGCTTTAATGTATATGCTGCTGGTACGTATAAAATTATTGCACCAGTATCGCTACCTTGATTTTAATTGTGAGAAGAACTTAACATTAAGAATTATAGCTTCATACCAGGTGAAATGTTTTTGATTTGTTGTTGTATAGCAGATTTAATTTTTGCTTTTGTGTGTTTTCTTTACTTTTTCAGCGGGTCACATCATTCAGGAAGCCCATCAACACATTGCTCTAAGAAGAGTGGCTCCCTAGATACCTCCAAAGTCTATATAGTGTCACAGAATAGTAGTCAACAGATTCCTGGGTCAGTTTCAAAACCATACCACAGACAAGGAGCAGTGAGTAAATATGTCATTGGATGGAAAAAATCAGAAGGAAGTCCTACACCTGAAGAATCTGAAGTTTCTGAATGCCATGAGTAAGAACTCTGTTTAACTTTGTTGGGGGAAGAATGGTAATGAAAATAAATTTTAAAATAGGATAGACAAAAAGAAAAATTACAAATTCCATTTAGCTTTCAAATTTTGGTTTTTTTTCTGCACCTTTATGTATCAAAGGTATATCCAAAAAAAGAAAAAAAGGCTGCACAGTATACTGTTTTCTCCTCTATTCTATTCAGCTACATTTTTTTTCCATTGTCAAATAAAGCAAACTGACAGAAGTTTCTAAAAATATGAGTAGGCCAAAATGTATGGCTATGTCAGACATTCTGGATATCCATTTTGAATCTCTAGGAAACAATTGGGAATGTGCAATTTTGTTAAGGTCTTAAACACCTTTTCTACAAATCTTGAGGAACTTTAGTTAGTTGAAAAAAGCTTACTTCTTGATGTTTCTGTAGTAAACCTTACTACCTTGTTGCCTATTACATTGGCTAGTACATTACAAATGAGAGAGAAGACCCTAAACGTATCAGTGATCTATGGTAGATAATTTTAAAAAATCAGTGCCAGTTGCGGGTATTTTAGTGGTTCTTTGATATCTTTTTCTGACTTTGTTTTTAATTAACAAGTACAAACTGCTGGTTAGAACCCCACAAGAAAAAGATTAATTGTGGATATATCTGACCCTCTCTTCACAAGACTACAAAGTGTGCAGGCTTCAATAAAACTATATATTTTTCTAGCAAGTGACATTTAGACAAAAATATTCAGAGCAGTTCTAGCTAACAGCTATATGTACAGCTTAACACAGGAATAGCTCATGAGAAATGTGTTCTTAGGTGGATGAAAAAGGTTTGCACTCAAAGGAAAAGTTGCAGTATCTCAAATATAGATAGAGATGATACTTTCCCAGTGCTGCTGTTTAAAGCTAACCTTTAAATTCCTGTTATCTGCAAAATCATCTTCTCAGATAACCTCCTTGCTTTCTTTTTGTGCATAAGCTCTTCAGTTCTATCTCCCAACAAATCATAGGCAGCCCTATATATCTCTATAAATTGAGAAGATGACATGCAGTACCTGATTTTCAAATGTTTAATATGGCATTACTCTTTTTTTAATGGGAATGGGTTATTTGCATCTAATATCTCATATTGCGTATATGTGCATATTTATGGCAAGATTCATATTTAAAAATATAAGCTAGAATATATGTGCTATAAAATATGAGCCTGATTTTCAGAAGTAGATGATGTTACTACCTTCCTGTCCTGGTTATTTGTATTTCTTAGTGTTATTGTACTGATTTCATTTCCCCCTGTCCCAGTGTTTTAATTGCTTAAATTGTTCAGTTGTACTATTGCACTTAGTAGTGGTAACTTCATCGATTCCCACAAGTTTTTGCATTTTGAAGTTGATGAACTCCTGAAACATTTCTCTTCATTTGGAATGGAACCCTTAAACCAAAATTTCATAATGAACCATGGTATTTAGACTGAAACCACAGCAATTTGGAAAAGTATCTTCAAGACCTAGTTCTATTTAAGAAATATTAATTCAATATGGCAGTACTTCATATATCAGAAAATATTTTCATTTTTTTCCATGATGTACAGAGTTGCTTCACCTCTTCCTTTCTAGGAAAGCTTTCTATACATCACAAAGAGGAAATATCTCTCTGAGGATAATTGTGTTGAAATAAAATAACATCTCTAATTAGCAATGATGATGAAAATCAGGTCAATTGCTGAATGTTGTGCCACTGTAGGATATAATTCACTGAGAATTACACTTTACCATTGCAAAGCTTGTTTCCTCTCTGCTGAAGGCAGAGTCACTGATTATGCTGCACTTGGCAGTAAGTAATAGCTTCAAATGTATGTTCTGTGTGACTGGGAATCTCTATTCCTTCAATTGCATTTCCAGAGTAAATCTGTTAAAATTCTCTCTCTTCTTTCTCACTGGAAGGAAGCTGAAAGATAGTAATTCAGTTTGACAGTCTTTTGTTGACTGTAAATACATTTTTATATGCTAATAATTAAGGAAGACAGCTGTTTTATCAATCTAAAGAGCTTTATGAAATTGCTGATAATAAAACATACTTGCCACATGACATAATTGATTACCAATACTCTTCAAATGTTGCCATTGATGACCATAGTAATTTTGCTAGATTGTGAAGCTGGATAAAATATCACAGTATAAGATACTGATTTTCTTATTTGCTAAAGAAGCAAAACTTAAACTATTTTGTGATGAACTATTAGAAATGTTTTGACATTTCTAACTTTAACAATAGAGAAGTGTGGTGTGTAAAAAGAGAGAGGCAAGCTAGGAGAAACAAGCATTATGCTTTTTTAAATTGTTCTTTAGAATTCCTAAAATTGATTTTTCAGTGGTTTAAGAATTTCATTTTGGATCCACAAACAGTTTCATAAATATAAAATGATCAGAAAATTGTTCTAAATAAGTGTGCTGTGTCAGGAGAGAATTCTAACAATTTTTACTTTGTGACAGAAAATGCAGTCTTTTAAATCCAAGAGCATTATTGCTTCTCCTGCTAAAAACACCAATTGTCTCAACAGAGTGTATGATGATATTGATGCTGTGTCTGCATCAAGTCCACTGCAAACTTCTGTGAGGAATGCCATTGTTGAAAGCCAGCAAGTCTTGTCCAAAGAAGATTTTCTGAAGTTGATGCTGCCAGACAGCCTCTCCATGGAGGAGGGGAGAAGAAAGGTTAGCTACCTTCTTCAGCTCTGTGTGTGTCAGACACAGTTACCTTAGAAATGAATTTTTGATATTCCCAAAATTGCTATAGAAAGCAACATCATTTTGTACAAGCTAAGTATATTCCACTGGGATGCTATGAATACTGACCATAAGTGCCGAAATATCATTTCCCACAATATGAAAATGGTATCTAGTTTGATGATTATGTATGAAATACAGCATTTGTTTAAGCATGTCTTTGCTTAGTTTGAGCAGACAGGTGCAGGTTGAGCTACTTAATTGTAGTTTCAAAGATTAAAAGTAACATTTTCAAGGTTGGATGCCTAAATTTATACACCTCATATGATATTAAGGCACATGAATAGAAATAGCCCATGTTCCTCTGCCCTGTGATACTCAGTACCAACAAGTCTGAAGTCTGAATCACACTTTCATGTAGGTATCAGTGGCAACTGCTCAAAAGGCATAATTGTCAGTGCTAGTGGAGAGCATACATCTAATCTTTATAGTATGAAGACAATCGGTAATATTTCAAAGTTCACAAAAACATGGATAGAGAACTTAAACTTTACTACTCCCCAAAGTATACATGATTCTGAATTCTGTGCTTAATGTAGAATAAAGCACAAAGCAATTAAATTGCTTGAGATCATTTTCACACTTCAGTATTAACTCAATGCTCTCTTAACACACTGTGTTTATACAATGTGCTAAATAGCATAATCATCGTGTCTGAACAAAAGCAACACATGGGAATCCTCTAAGTGCAGAGTTGAATTTAAAATTCAGATCATATTTTTTTAACATGCAGTATGTTAAGTATGCATTTTATGTGTTTGAATTCTCATGAATAATGTTGTAGAGGTTTTTATGATTCATGATTGATACAATAATTGGTTTTCTGTGGTGATTTCAAGAGCTGCCGATGTTTCTGTCTACCTAAATAAGAAACAAGGAGTGAGGAGGTGTGGCCATCCTGAGATAAATTACTGCTGTCCCCTTCCCCTCTCAAGACACCCAAACAAAAGCTCATTAAGTGAGAGAGACCATAGCCCCTGACTTCCAGGGGATCCCCAGCTGTAGGGCTCGGCAGTATTCAGACTTTGATTATGTCTTCATAGAGGGTACTAATCTTGGTATAGGTGAATCAGTTGTCTTTGACAACGAAGCCAGGAAGGAATTTTCTGAATATGTAAGATTCTACAGAATCAAATCACGTTTTTGGTTTGGTTTGGTTTGACCTTCTTCATAGATCAGGGAATAATTGGGCCCTCTATGTAATGTTTAATTTTTGTTGGTCCCTGAAAGGAAACTCTGTAAAGCTCCAACAATTAACATACAACACGTTAGGATAACTAGTGAACAACCTTTATAGACAGAAGATGCAGTATAAAGTTGAGGAGACTTGAGTAACAGCCAAGAATTGCAGCAGGATGCTTGCTGGGAATCTTGAGTGCCGGAAAGAGTATCGGAGACCCATCAATTCAGAGGGTGAAGGCTTTAAACCCTTTGCCCAATGTGGTCCCTAATTAGGCTTAGGGTCTTTTGATATTCTTTAAGCACTGCTAATAGAAGGATACCACATATCTGTTCCTTTAAGGATGTTGCTTATGTCTATTGTTATGATCACTTTACGTATGTGTTAAAATAAAGTTTTGAATTATGTTTATTCCTGCAGCCCATATCTGTTTCAGGCAAATCTCTAGAACCGGTGTAGTATTTTGATGCTTTCCTAGATTAGAAGCTGAATATCTGCCTCAATTTTCTCTGGGACACAGTTAAGCATTTTGACATTTGAGCATGTTCTGTATTGTCATGAAGAGAGATGCTTTCCCAAACTAGCACTGTGAAGTATATTTAAGTATTTTGTAAAGACTGTGTCTTGTGGCATGAATGAGCGTTTCTGTGTATTCCTTCTGGAAGTATTCATCAGTGAGCAAGTTTTATCAGAAATATTACAATGTAGATATCTTTAATCCTATGCTATATTCACTGTTTTAAAAAGCTACTGCTCTTAAGCATACATTCTGCATAAGGAGTGTGCAACTCATAATTAATTACAAAGAAAACAGGACAGGACATTAAATTGTTATATGCAGGACAAACCAGTTAAAATAATTAAGGCAATAACTGACATTTGTAGATGTGAAGAATAACTGGATTTGCAGTACTGAAGAATGACTTATGAAGTGGAATGGCCCAGTTTTACAATACAGTAACATCTTGTTTTACTGTAGATATTTGAGTTATGGTTCAAGTAACTTTGTGAAATGCATAAACAATTTTCACTGAACTCCATTATCCTCTTTTCTAAGTCTACTTCATCATATCTGGAGAGATGCAGTGTCTCAAGTCATTTTTATCGTCCAATGAATTATATTGCACCATGTATCAGTTCAGAATGTTTAACATTTGAAGTCATTTCAAATTAAAATCAAGCAGTTCTATGTATAGTCTTGAATAAATGTTGCCAGAGTTGGTAACCTTATATATATTTCTGCAACACATTGCTGTCATAAGGCTATGGAGGTTTTATTTAACATTTCAGAATTAATAAAACTATACAGATCTGATAAATTCATGATGATATGTTCCAAAATATCAAGAGGAAGTATGAACATCCAGTTCAGTAACTCCTTTGAGGCCCCAGTAGATCTGATATGGTGGAACAAACCTCTGATCTTGTGTACTGGCTCAAGACTTCCAGAGTGCCTGCCCAGAAAATTACTCCCAAGAACTGATGATGGGACATGATTGTGTGAATTATTTTAACCAGTAATACATGGTTTTATATCTTCATATTTTGATGTTTAGTTTTCATTTTATGGAAACCTTTCTCCACGGAGGACACTTTACCGTACCCTTTCTGATGAGAGTATATGTAGCAATCGAAGAGGATCTTCATATGCTAGCTCTCGAAGTTCAATGCTAGACCAGGCCTTGCCAAATGACATCTTATTCAGCACTACTCCACCGTATCACAGCACATTACCTCCAAGAATGAGCTTGACTCCTGGAATGGGAAATCTGAGAAGTAAGTAATTGTTGCTGTCATTGCTGAGTTTGGATTATTTGTAATAAATCACCAAATATTAAGTGAGATTTTACTTTTAAGGTGAAATTATGAAATGACAGATCAATGTTCTAGATATCCTAGTAAAAGCCTGTTTGGTCAGCAGTACATGCTTATGCTTGCCTTAGTGATCAATTCAGATTTACCATGTTTGGAGATAGAATTCACTTTTACTTCACAAAAAATTTTTTCATGAGACTAGTGATAGCCAACAAACATTTGTCTGAAGAACAAAGTGGTGACCTAATTAAGCCAAGCTGGCCTGTTTTATTTTAGTATTTTTATTTGTTTATTTTTTGTATGCATTCAAATTACTGAAATATTCACAAATATATTCCAAATAATAGCTAAATGGGACAGCTTCTATTTAGGTGATCCTTTTGGTAACATCTTAAAAGAAAATGTGCAATAGTTGTTATCATCATCTCCAATTTCAACACTGAATTTGCTGATACTTTTTTTTGACATGTTAGTAAAACCATTGCAAATAACACTTCATTTTTCATGACAGAAAAAGAGTAGTCTGGGGTGCTAAATTAAAACTATTTTAGGTGTCTCTTGTGAGATCTTCATGAGCAAGATCTTTATTATATGCTTATCTTGCAATAATTCCAATATGGAGTGATGAGCTATAACGTATGTAGTAATTTTGTGGAAAATAATGGAACAAAAATTATGAAAACTACAAACAAAAAAGAGGAAATTTGAAAAATATGTCTGCTTATATACCACAGACCAAATCTTTGCAGGCAGATACATATCTTTATGCTACATATCCATATTTATATATTTAATAAGAGTGAATTGTTTTTTAAAAAATGCTAAATCTCTTCACTTCTCAATTATTTTAGGCTGACCTATAGGGGACACCCAATCTGCAAAAAAAAAAAAGGCACTTTTAGTTAGCTACTTTAATATTGCATCACAGCTGACCGCAATTTCAAAAAACAGTAAAGCGATTGTGGACTCTGAAGTCCATAGTGAATAAATAAGATGCGGGTGGATTTCTTGAAAGCATTAAGGACTTTTGTAGGCACATATCCAGAGAGAATGCAGACAGATGACTTGAAAGAGTACTAGAAAGGGCTCCGTCATTCATCGTGTCCTTCAGGAACTAGCAGTCACTTGCTAACTTTCAGAAGTAAGCCTCATACAAAATGCTTTTCTTGTTACAGTGGCCTTAACTATGAGACTGAGTTTTAGTCACTAACCACTGGTTAATTTTAAACTGGTTTTGCAAACAAGTGCTGAATTCCTGCTTCAGATGGGAATGCATGCTTGGTGTACCTTTTGCCATTCTAAAAATATTCTATCAGAGTGAAACTCTTTACTATAAATTTAATATTAAAAGATCCTTTGCTTTTTCTGATAGAGAATGAAGACCCATTTTGTTTCATTTGAGACTAATTCAGTAGATTTTGTAGTCTATGAAGGAGCTATGTATATAATCAGGCAACCTGACTGTATTTTTTTCTTTTACTACGTTAGGCCTGTGTTTTTAGAGCAATTTCTTGTAAAAGTAAATGTGCAGTGGGATCAAACCTTCAGTGTTCTTTTATTCTAGAGATTGACACAAGGCAATTAATGGTGTACACTCAAACTGTATACTGCTCTTCCAGAAGTGAAATTTTAGTGGTTTGTGTATTACTTCTGTTTTAAACACCTTATTTTCCATTCTTGCTGCTTCTTAGATACAAAAAGTTATTTATACACATAGCTGGGAAAAAACATAAAACTAGTATCCTGTTAGTCAAAATGAAGCTGATTGTTGATATCCACGGTAGTTCATGCTGTTTTCATACACAACCTCTGTTTTCTGCTTCTGGTTTTGTATTATAAAAGTTCCTTTCAGCACTAGAAATATAGGATCTTTTATGATGGCTCTTTGAAGGGAGATTTAATTGGATATCTGTAATCACACTCTGAAACAAACACATCATCATTTCCCCACCTTTGTTTTCAAAGTAAGGCTAGTCAGTATCTCCATATAAGAAACTAACTTTGGCTCTTGTTAGGAAATTTTTTGTAATCACTTCATAGCAGGTATTTACATTCTATAGCAGTGGTTTCTTCTTCATGTATAATTTTAGCTTGAGGTTGTAGTTTTAGATACCAGGATTCTTAGCTGTCATAATAATGTCTTTTGTAAAATACATATGTTTATGATCTTGAAACATTTTCATTCTATTGATATTTAATGTTTACTGAAATCAGTGGAAATATTGTGGGTTTGGCTGATATTAATTTTAGAAAGATACATTCTTGCATGTTATTACATGAAATATTGTGGCAACACCAAGTCTCCTGAGATCCCTCTAGCAAGGAAAAGAGTGTGATTAATAGGTAAGCAAGGCAGCACTAAAACAAAGCATAATAAGCAAGCTGAAGGGTTTCAGTTTACTGCAAAAGCAGAGTTATCAGCAAGAATGACCATGCAAGTATGGAAAAGAAACTCAACTGTGTGCAGTGTTGACTGTGGGAGAGATGAGAAAATGAAGCTACATTTTTTTTTTAATTATTTTATCACTGGGGGGAGTGAAGTGAAAGAAGAGTTGCTTTCAGTAAAGCCTGAAATGCAAGCTCTGACAGTTGAGTGCTGTTGATTGCACACAGTACACAAATGCAGAAAGATTTATTTCATTTTATCTTATTTTTAACTTAAACCAGAAAGCAGAACTCATGTAGCTGAGAACCCTGGAATTTTACCTTAGGGACATTAGAGATTCCCTAACTGAGACAGTGCTGTTCACGTTGAGTGACTCTAGTATGCCATACATGGTTGCAGGTACAAATCTATCCCTGTCTTGCAAATTCATGGCAACTTGAACTAGCAGGGAAAAAATGAAAACAATGAGAACCACTGATACAGAACTAGTGTACTACCACAATTCAGAAACCCAGAAAAACACATGAGGCAGTCTGACTGACATTGCAGCACTGTGTTCCGCTCCTATTATGAAACACAAAAAGAAAGGGAAAAGAAAAATTCTCTAAGTGTGATACATTGGCATGACATTCCTGTGCTGTGAGGAAAGGAGCAAGGTGCAGAATACTTGCAGTGAAGAGGGTCATAAAGAAGGGAATATTTTGCAATGATGCACTAACAAATTCTGAAAGTTCTTAGATTATACATGCTGTGGGGAAAAGGCTGCCAGACGTGCAGCTGATATATCTGCAATGATGTTATTAGATGAAAGTCTATCTTAAAACTGGATTCTACCAGTGTTAGCTTCAATCCAAAACTAACCTCATTGATAAGAAGCAATATTAAAATGGAAGACCATCACTGTGTATTGATGATGTACAATACGAACAGTTTAGGAATCAGTTTTTCAGTAAGCAAATAAAGGCCGTTGATTAAATAATTCACACAACCAAAGGATTATATATATTGTCTGTTACAGACTCTCACACAGTGAATAATCCACCATACCAAAACATGAGACTATTTTCAGTAACAAAAGGGAAGGGAGAAGTTGTTACTGGGAACACATGTCCACTATTCTAACAGTTATGTGAGCATAAGTCCGTGAGGCGGTCTACTAGCAGGCTGGCATCTTTGAAGGGAGACTTTGGGCAATCCTAGGTAATACTGAAGAAGGGAAGGGTTTGGCAGGCAGAAGCTGTTGTTTTAAGAGGATCACAGAGATATAACTGGTGATTGCAGGAAAGAAGAAGGAAGCAGACAGTGGGATTTTTGTCTCCATATGACCTGATATATTCTTTCAGCTGCAGCATCTTTTGAGATAATCTACTTGTTAAATGACATGTCTAGTTTGAGCACAGTAAGTGAGGAGTACCTAGCAGATATTTTTAATGATCTACAGTCTCTACATAAAAGTAGCAGTTCCAACTGAAGCAGGATACTTGCCTTCGAAGTAGAAAAGGTTAAGGCAGATGAATCTTTGTTCTTTCTGTATAACTAGTTACTCTTTGAATACAGAGGTATGTGGGACCAATGACAGTTAATTTGAGGAGCTCTGTTGGAAACTGAACTGACCATATAATTTTAGTGAAAATAAGGACTCTTCAAAATGCTTTATACTTCTATGTATCAATAATAAAAATTAAAAAAAATTCCTAAGTATGGGAAGAGAGTGAAAGGACTGAAAGGACCAGAAACCACAAGGTCAATGATTTTGTGCCAAAAGGAGTACAGCAAATAAAATAATCTTTAAAACTGAAGATAACACTTACATTGTTTCCTCAAAGGAAATAAGGGGTAAGTCTGTGTGGCTTCAAAACCAATCTTGTGGGCAATGAAGATAGCAGTTTACGAGATTAGGCATCTCCTCCTGGACACGCAGAAGTGGGCATGCTCAAGCATAACTTGCCACCTTTGCACAAATCAAGAGGCAGCCTCTAGTTGCTAATGCGGCAGTCATACAGAGAAAAAGTGGAGGTAATAGCGAGGTAAGAAGAGCAGGGAGGAAATGCAAATACAGGAGGCTAGAAATAATTTATCTCACCCAGAGCATCCCTGAAATACAACAATATTCTCTGAAATTCAAAACCACAAAGAGACCTATAGCATTAGAGCTCCTTTTTTTCTTTTTTTTTTTTTTTTCTTTTTCTTCTCCCCGCCTCCATTGCACAAGAACACATAATTTATATCTTGAAAATGAATTATTCTGTGGTGGCATACTCATGCCTGTTCAGTTATTCCACTTATAATTTCAGCCATCAGCATGAGCACTTGTGTTTTCAGAGCTGTCAATATTCGAATCTCTACGCTGGCAGGCTTTCTGCATTTGAGTTCTCTGTCAGGTCTTATGCAGGACCAAGTAGGATCCACTCTAAGGTGAACTGAGGTTCTCACAAAGACAACACATAATGAAGGATGACTGCTGGTGAATATGTCACTCCTACACTTTCATTTGGAAAGCCAGCAGAATCGCACTGGGAACAGACATCTTCCTGACAGGTTTCACAATCAGCCTCTGTAGGCTGATCACACAAAAGCAAGAGCTGTCCCTCAGGGCCTGCCTGCTGGTCTAGAACCAAAAGGTGGCTTGCCAGCCTTTCAGATAAGGCATTCTGCCTATTTTCCACAACAGGGATGTATAAAACATTTGTACTTGCATAAATAAGATTCTTATAATTCCCAGGTCATATACAAAAGTTCAGAGACTGCTCTGATGTTGAGCTTCCAATGTATTTGCACCCCAAGGTAACCTTAGATAAGATTTTATGTATAAGGAACTGAAAATAAAATCTTAGTACAGACGTATGGCTAAAATGCATATTACATTTTTCATTTCATATAGCATCTACTTTTGCATACTAAGAGTGGGTATTGAGAAAGATATTTCTACAGGGGTTTGTCAAGACACTTCCAATTGTAATATAGCAATACTGCATCTTTCATATAAGTTGTAGAACAAGATAAACTCCAAGGTAAACAGGATTTCTACCTCTCTTGTGTTGTTTTTGCTTTGTGGAAATCCTAATTTTTGACAGATGATTGCACACCTTCATTTTCCTGTTCCTGATTTTTTTTTTTTTAAACTAGCTTTCTGCAAAGAATATAATATGCTCTAATCATTGCTTTGTGCAGTAGAATGCTCTGTAACAGGCTACTGCTTTTGGATTTTTAGGTTAGAAATCTTTAATTCAAATAGACTTTGGTATTCTTTTTCATTGGTATCACGACAATGACAACATGCCATTTTCTTAAACTGTAATGTATCTTCCACTTGTATGTGTGCATTTTTTCCTTCATTGATTTTTGTGTTTAGTGTTTTCCTGGTAAAATATTCCTCACAAATATTATAGTCTGAATCACTGGAATAACTAGATGGAAATTTCCTTCTGAAATATTTGAGGAAGAATCACTAATTTGACCTTTTAATTTAATAGAAGTAGATACATCTGAAGCAAAATCCTTTTTCCTGACCATACTTTGTAATAAAAGTACAATATTGTATCACTAAGTTTATGGTTAAGATGAATTGTGATTATAAATAATATATTTGGTTTATGTTCAGTTTTAGAGAACCTCTGTGTGCCTGTTCAGCAGTATTCATTTTAATGTGTTCACATTGATCAGAGTGAAGATTGCTATGGTTAGATAAGGAAAATATAAAAATATTTTAGATAATTATGAAAATAAGCATCTTCTCTACTAAGATGTGTGTTTGTGGTACCTTTCTAAAAGACTGCATAACTGAAATCTGTGTTTGAACTAACTTTATAGTGTGTACATTTCAATTAATATGCAATCTATCTACAGTATACAATGCGTTACAACTCACTCTGGAGCTTAGAGATCCACACACAAAGTCTTACATCCTCAGATGTACAGCTACAAATATTAAATTAATAAGGTAGTATTTTCAATGTGAAAGTCAGTTTTGGGTATAGGCTCGAATTTACAAATGCATTAAGAGAAAAGCAGGTGATTTTTTTTAAATTGCTTCTGGAACTGGAATATTTAAGTTTCAGAATAAAACTGCATGTAAATATCTCATATGTTTCACAGCCCTCTTAAAAATGTAACTTTGAGTATCTAGCAACTTTTCTGCTCAGTGCTCAGGTTAATATGGTATGCTTCAAGAATGGATGCTGCCTACTCACCCAGCATTCACGTGAAAATGCGAAGAACACACCATGTTCAAAGTGGCACAAAAAACCCTTTAGAAACCCTTCCCGTCTTATTCTGCCGAAGTTTGAAAATTGTTTCACCCATACTGAGTATTGAACAGGAAAAGACAGAAATGAGAAATGAAGATAAGCACTCTTTGCTTATACATTTTTTACAGTTCATTATAACAGCTTCAAAATTAATTGTACATCATTGTTATAGGAAGACTAATTATTGTGTTTATTGTTTAGATGAATTCTGGTTCTCAGATGGGTCCTTATCTGATAAAGCCAAATTCAATGATCCTGGCCTGATGCCCCTGCCAGACACTGCCACAGGGCTAGACTGGTCCCACCTGGTAGATGCTGCACGAGCGTTTGAAGGTAACAGGAAAATCTGAATAAAGATCAATGTTCAGTACACACATTTATTTTTTTTTTTAATATATACTGTATAGACAAATTTTTAATTACAAAAATCTGGTGTTTGCCTCCATAGCCCTTTAGTTCTTTCGGCAGTATCACTTCTCAGTGCAGAAGATTGTCACTGAAAATTTGGGGTATTCATGAAACATTCAGTATCTATCTTAGATACAATTCATCTACTTAGGGGCCGAAGTTCCTTCTGTAATCAACTGGAAAAATCAGGTGCTTTGAAGGAGAGATTCAAAGCATTTAAGTTAGATGTTCAAAATGAAACTGGGAGTAACACTTCCCTGAGTTTATTGTATTGCATTGTATTTATAAACTTGTGTGTGTAGTCCAAATGATGTTGCAGTTTTCATAATATGCCCTTGAAAACCAACAAAAATGTACACTATGTTTTCCAGTAGCAGAACTTGAGGTGCAGGCTATAGGTTTGCATTATTAAATTATAAGACCAGGGTAACTAAGAAAAAACCTCATTTGCTTCTCTGAGAGCTAAACCTACACCTAATGAACAAACACAGAAAGGTAGATGTTGGTTTGAGTGTATATATGAGTATATACAGTTGAATGTTTGTGTTTTGTTGTTTCTGAGGGGTGTTTTGGTGGGGTTGCTGTGCTGTCCTAAAATTTCTGATATTCTTAACTGGTGTTAACTCTCATTAGTGAATGTATGGGAAGTCAGAGGTATCTGCGAATAAGGATGACATTACCACAGTCATCATTGTATAAGATACAGGACATAACTTTATAAGAAGAACTGGTTGTGAAGTTAGTCATGAGAAGTTCTTCTGGTTTTTTAACTAAAAGCAACCATGGGAATCAGTTTTCTGGCACCTGATTCCTTCCCAAAGTATGAAATGATTAAATTTCAATTTGATCAAAAGCTCTTCAGAACTACTTACTATACTGATTTAAATGGCATTGTTAAAAGCCCAAGCCAACAGTGATGATTAGAAATCTAACGTACTGTATTGTTTCTTAACCTGATTAACTGTACATGCGTTCTTATTTATTCAGTACTACTCAAACACGCCTGTTGTAACTGGCAGGAAGTACCGTGACCTGAGAATCTGACAACTGTTCCCACTCATTTCTGTGTTTGATTGTTCAGGGAACATCCTGATATTTGTTACTGACATCTTGAACAACTGAAAATAGATTTGAATCAGTAAACAATTAACTCTGTAACTTTGTACTTGAAGAATATTTTTAAGTGCTAATAAAAATTCTGAGTTTAGCTGACTAAAAGGTCATTCTGTACCAGTTTATGCTCCTGTATTTTTAGCTTTCTTTGAAAACTAATACATTTTCCTTCCTTTTACTACTTAATATCATGATGAAAATAATTTTGCTTTAGTAAATATTATGTTGAATGTAATTACCATTTGAATTTGAAAGAGAGAGGTAGAGCAACATAGCTATCCACAGTGCCCTGCCCTAGGGAGGAAAATATCTGTAGATAACGCTGAAGACCTGATGGTCTGATAAACAAGAGAGAAATGTTTTAGGGGGGGGGGTTGAATTATTGTAAGAATTTGAGTAGAAAATAATAATTAGTTACGTATGAATGAGTGTAATTATTTTCTGTTTAGGGCTCTGCAATAGAGACATCTGTGTATATGTTAGATGATTTATAAAATGTTTTAACTAAATTCATGGTTTTGCAATTTGCAATTTTTACAAGGAATGGAATTTTTAAGCCCTTGTTCAATTTTATCCCATGTCTTGCAATTTTAAAGTCATTTAAAAAAGAATAACTGATAGGCATGTCATAAAAAAATCACTGGGAGGGAACATGTTGGATATGAATTAGCAGGTGCAGTTTCCTTACATATTATAATGTTGTTTACTTAAGAGTTGCTTCAACTTATTATTTAAAAATAGCTTGGAACTACTGTTCTGCATTCTATCAATGTGAAAAAGAGAGTGGATGGCTCTAAAGTTTGTCCACTTCTGAATATAAAACTGCTTTGATCTTTTTATTAAACTGGATGGAAATGTGATCACATTTGATACAGGACCTTCTCAAAAAATCCCAAACCAAACAGCACACACATCCCCAACCCCTGCCCCAAACCTTCAGTGAAAAAGGTCACAAATGGATAGGACTTGTTTAATAGTGATTTAAGAAATTGTTAGAGTTGTTCTCTAATTTGGCTTTGCCAACCTGATATTTCAAAGTTGTTCTGTTCTAGAACCTGGATACAAGACGTTTTAGTTTTTAATTTGTACAAGATCTTTTCTTAGTATCAGTTTATTAGAATTACCAATCTGATTCCAAGGTCAGGGTTTTTCACCTGTGATCTCTCTAGCTGTATGTTGACAACTTACATATTTTGATCAGTTCAACATCCATAATGTGGGCCTCACAATCTTTCATCAGTCTGTCTTAATATGCAATTGTGCCTCAATTAATATTAAATAATGCCTTTTTAGGTGTTTATAATGTTGGCATTAATTAGATTAAGAATTAAATGTAGTAGCAGGATTTTTGCTACCATCATCCGTACTCAGAGTTTACTCATGGGTGTAACAAGAACAGTGGGTTATTTTTAGCCTCCCCCCCACCCCCAAATGAACAGTTGACTAGGTTGTTTGTTAATTAGTATTAGCTTTTATCCAATTGAAGCCTTCATCCTATGTAGAACGGCAGTTTTTAAACTGTGGTCTGTGAGGGTGGAGTAAGTAATTACTGAAAGTCATAATTGAAAGTATGATGATAATGCTTTTTACTTTGTGAGGATTTAATTTTCACTGCTTTTGCTTGGCAAGAACCTTTGTGGGAAGCTGAATATTTACTTCAAACTTTTCCTGAAAATCCTCTGTTATTCCTAAGACAGTCTTCACAATGCAAAGGAGAGCTGTGCGGGGGTTAAATCCACAGGCTCCAGAAGCTGCATCAGTAGGGGTTTTGTCTGAGCTGTGTCTGTTGAGGGTCGGTGTCCATAAGCTGGAGTAAAGTGCAATGTAAGTCTTCGCACTGCCTTCCTTTGCAGGACATAGTTTTGACTCTGATATTTATCTAGAGACCATCTTTAGCGTGCATGCAGTCACTAGCAAGGGGTATCCTTCCATTTCTTTCATACATGGATAGGCTACTTCCAGTTCCCCTCTCTTATTTTGGTGGGAGCTGCAGAGAGACAGTAACCAGGGAGCAGCTGACATGCCAGAAATACACTGTTGTAGTATTTTTGTATCCATCCCTGAAGCAAACAATAAAAAATAGATAGAACTGGATGTGACTGCACAGCAAAAGAGGTGGGGCTTTAGGGAGGGCAGTTGGTGTGAAAAAGGAGAAGAAGCAAAAAGAAAGAAAGCATGTTGAACTGAGTAAAGATAAAGACAGGGGGTTTATAGAATAAATTGGAAAGCTGAATTAGGAAAAGGAGAACAAAGGAATCTCAGAAAATGATAATGGAAAAGGAGAGAATGTATTTTTTTAATTCTCTCTTTGTATTATCCTTCCAATAGATCTCTAAGTTAGGGAGGAAGGACTGGCTTTCAACATGTGTATTATGTTGCTGATGACTAATTTTGGATCTTTTCAATGTTTTGGGGTACAAAAGGAGAAGCCTTTCCAGATGCCCATATCTGTTACTATTATAGAAGAGAATTGACACAAACATAAATATTGATTATTATTATGAATAGAACTTTGTACTATTTATGCTACTTTAAACTGGGTTTATTGTGCTTGAAAAACTCTGTTCAGTGTTTGGTAAATCATATTGTGGGAATTAACAGCCTAACAAAGTCCCTCTAATGCCTCTGATTTAGTTCATTAAAGTAGGTGGTTTCAACTTCTGATTTTTTTTCCAGGTTATTTTTATGAACGTCTACAATCAGAATGAAGTGTTTCTTAATGCCAGTTTATCTTTGCAGAAACATCTGTGCTACTATAATTAATATTATTTTATTACTTTCATTTAAAATCTTTTTAGTTTAATGCAAGTAATGCTACACATAACATGATGAGAAAGAAGTGAAGCATTCAGCATGAGTGATAATTATTTGAACCAAATTAGTATGTTAAACTGCTAGAAAAAGAAAAAATGAAATATTTAGTTAACATTTGGTCATTTCCAGTGCATGCATGTGTAACTTTTTGCCTCAGTGTGTATGTCAGTGTATATTTGTGGGTAGACTTTGCCTTAATGATGAGAGTGCCTCATGCACTATACTCATTTTAGCCTTTTCTGCTCTGCAGTATATTAGAATTGTCTGGAGTTTTTTTCTGGCTTCTGATAGTGGTCTGGAACAATGAAAATCAAGATTCAAATTCTTAGTGGTTACAACTGTATAATTCTATTACTTTAAAGTGAGACATAAATTTTGTCTCATCCTTGGTCTTGCTAAGTCAACTCTTGCTTAAACTTCTGATATAAACACAATATATTTTTGCAAATAGTTTTCTATGCAGGGTCCTATGTGTGGTCTGGTAAGGATGTCCCAGATAAAAGTAAGAGCTCTGCGATTTACATTTTCTTCTGTTTAGTATACACATATCACTTGAATTGAATAGGAAGTGTCACTGTAGTTTGGAGGAAGCAGAACTTATGTCTACAGCATCATAGTCAGAAATACACTTGATTTTTCTTTCAAGAAATTGACTGTTGGAGAAGGTAGCTTTGATTTCATTTTCATTAATATAACGTCAAGCCAATTCTGTTAAGAACAAATAAAACAAAAATCAGTAGGAGGATTTTGCTCTTTGAAGCACAAGTTCAACCTTCACCACAATTCGGGTTTAAAAACAGTTATTATTTAAATAGTAAATTGGTGAAACTGTTGCTGAGCATCAATACTTAAAGGGAGATCAGGGAGATTTGATATAGTTACTAAAAATAAAAATGTGTCTTTAAAACTACTTGAAAAGTATTCAAAGGCAAAATATTTTTCTAGTCCAGGATCTTGTTAATGTACTAGTTATTACAGAGATTTACTGTGTTGCTAACTTGTTTGGAGAATGATTCTGACACTAACCTGGCTTTTGAAAATTAAAGGACTACTCTTTGAAGAGCAACATAGAGACTTCTGGTTATTAGTGTCCATTTAGTGACTTTTTATTCCTCACCTGATGAATGTAAGAATGTGGTTTCATATTTTATAAAGATAAGAATATTGGAAAAATATGTTTAAGTTATAGTAGGAAAATAGAAAAGATTTAACAATTAATTTCCTACTCTAAGTGTTAATATTATTTTTAAATTATGTGGAGTTGAAATTCATTAGGGATTACACAAGAAAGAAAGAGTTAATCCACACATTATACTTCATTGCAAGTATCCATGTTTTTATATTTTTGTTATGTCTTGAAATAATATGCAAATATTTTAAAATATTGTATTTAAAAATGGCATCATGTGGTTTCATTAACAGCTGCATGTACCTGTTTTTGCACCTGTTTTTATTCATCAAGAAAAAGATGCTTTCAAATCCTACTGGGGAGATCAAACTGGCAAAACAGGTTTTTTAACTGACAAAATAAACCAGACAAGTGGCCATTCTCTTTAATTAAGTTTAGTTGGCAGAGGGAGTAAAATGGAGATTTTTATATTACAGTAGAATTGCTTCTGAGACACAATGTCACATGTCACGTATTGTTGGCCATAGAACAAATAGCAACAGTATAACATTTGCTGCTGGCTTTGTTTTCTTCTATGAAGTAATGAAAATGTGAACAGTATAAAGGTGAAATCAATAATTAGATATGTACTTCAAACTGATTGTTTACAAACTCTTGCTTCTGGCCTACATACCGTGTTTGATCTGGGACACTAGTTTTAGTTTATCTGTACTAACTAAATCTATTCAACTTTATAAGTTTCAAATCTGTAAATTATGTGTTGAAAATTACGTTCTTACCTTATTGTCAGCACATATGAAAACGTCATGTTCGTATTTGCTGAGATCCATCACTAGTCAGAAATTAGGATAAAAGCAGGGGAAATGAGCTGTGGTCTTTAAAATTGCAGAAAAAATGACATGCAACTTTCTTTGTTGTATTATAGAATGAATTGTCAATCTTTGCTATTCCTTAAAACTATTCATTTAAAAAATCCCTTTAAAGAGCTTTTTAGTGATTTCCTTTTTTTTTTTGGTAGAACTTTTAACCCAAAATGTCCTCCTAGTTACAATGATCTGGCCTGTATTCGCTCTTTGGGTGCTTAGAGTTTGGAGGGTTGTCTTTTTACGTATCACACCAAGTTGTCATGCTGTGTTGCAATACTGGGTATTACTGTTAGAGACATGGGGCATGACACCTCATGCTTTCCTGTAATGATGGTGGTGTGTAAAAATGGCATTGCAAGGCTGAGAGTGGGAGCCAGCATGAGTTGCACGGGGAGTATCCATCCCACTGTGTGCGCTGTACGTGAAGGCCACAGCTGCTCCAGTGGAGATGGACTGTCTTGTTTATAGGAACATTCTAAATCTTATTCCAGGTTTTGACTCAGATGAAGAATTTGGGCCGTTCTGTCATCACACGTCGTTTCTAGGTGATGGTCTGGGATTGATGACTTTTGCCTTTTGTAAACTTTCTTTAATATTTCCTATGTTTGCACGTTTGCATGATAATGCAAGCTTTGGGACTGTGGGGTGGTAGAGCAAGGGGAGAAAGGGCAAGGCAGGCATGTTGTCTCCAGAATTTATACAAGCCTACAGACATGGATTCTGTTTGAAGACATACATTAAATCAAACTTCACAGAATATGGATTTTATTTTTTTTTAAAGAAGACAAATTAAATCCTAATGAATGCATCATTTACTCCTGTTCTGTGCAATGATGATCTGCATGGCATACTTCTATTATGTGGTGACTGATGTATTTTGGCAACCACACTGTATATCCATAGGTAATTACATCTGTGTTTGTTAGATTATGTTCTAGTGGAATCCAATGTAGATAATAGCATGCCTTAGTACTATATATAACAAAACCTCAATTGATAAAAACAGTGTGAATTTATTGTTTTTCAAGTATGCAGATTACCATTAGGTTCTGCAAATGCTTGAGACAGTAAAACAATACGAAATGAACAGTGCAGATTTCTGAGGAATCTGATGGCTTAAAGTCCATGGAAAATGCAAACCTTTTTCCTGAATTATTATTGTCATTGGTTGTGGCCCCGAATTCAGTGCTTTTCTGCAGATTTCATCAAGACCAATTTACTGTTCATATCATTAACTGGTCCAAACAAATCTGTCTTATTCTGCTGACAGACACAAAAAGTTGCTTTGGGGTTGCCTTTGGATGCAGATGTGGGGAAGCCAACTAGCTGGAATATACTTTACATCTGCTGATTATCTTCAAAGCTGTGATGTAGAAACCTTACATCCATTTCTCTAACTAAACCAGGATAATGGTTGTGTATAGCCTTTTATTTTGTGCATATGTCCAGCTTTAAACGTATCCTTACATTACTTTTTTACAGATCAGAGAGTAGCATCATTTTGCACCTTGAATGATATGCAGCAAGCTGAGGGCTTGGAAGGAACACAAGAGTTACCTTTGGATGAGAGTCCCACAGATGGAAAAGATTTCCTTGAGGCTACTGGGTATGTCAGAATTAAAGCGTATTTCTTACAAAAATATTTTAAGAAGCAATTTTCTCTTAATGTTGCATGTTAAATTGCGTGTATGCATGTTTCACTACTATTTGATGGCAGACCTGTTACCTTGACCAATCATGTCTTTAATTTTGAAAAATGATGGGTTTTGGAATCAACCTCAGCAGTTCTATCTAGAAAATTTGTAGTATAGTCAGATAAAGCACTCTCAGTAGAATAGGCCTCTAATGCAGAGTACGGTTAGGTGCAGAGTTTCACCTAATGAAATTTTTCACAGTATTTCTCCTATACAATAATAATTTGTGTTACGCTTATTTCTATTTTCATTTGAATAGAACTGATAACAGAAGCTCAGGTCTGTAGTATGCAATAACCTTATCTGCACCAAATGTCTCTGACCTTGAACAGGTGTTCCTACCTATCTTTTGCAACTATTTGCTACTTGCAAATCCATAATTTTTCATTTATACAGAGGTAAATTAATCAAGAGAACCTGTAACTGAGGACTGCAGGAAACTTTTATGCCAAACTGCTCAATTCTTCAAATTCTTCTCAGTGCTCTGGGAGAGATTATTCTCTTTTTTTTTTTTTTCTTCCCCCGTCCCCCGTCTTCCCTGCTGTGAGGAGTATACTTCTTAAAAACACAGATTTAGCAGTATAATCTGTCCACTAGCACACTTTAAAAGAAAAACACATCTTTGATTAGTTTTGCTCTTCAGCTGCAGGAATGGAAGAACAGGAAATGGAAGGAAAAGTCTTCTTGATTGTTAGACTATCACATTTTAATTTGAACCAATTTTACACAAATTTACTTACCTGGTAAAGCACATTTATTTTAATGACTTCTAAGTCCACACCTTTCTCCAGCCTAGTGATCAGTAAGGACTGCAAAAGACTGTTAAAGATGTTCCACTTTTAACATCAGCAGATCTGTCAGATTTGTGCACTTGCATGAAGCAGCTGATTCAGTTTTGTATATAAAGCTTCTTTCTACAGCATCTCTCTTCTGGACAAAATGATTCACATTATGGCTGGTTTCATCTATAACGTATATGAAACTGTCTCCCACAGTGCTTACTGTCATACAGGAAACAGAAGCTATTCTCAGGATTTTCCTTCAGTCATGCATTTGATTAACCCATGGCAATATTTCATATGTTTTGACCTTTAAACAAAATATTTGTCTCCATAAAGCCATAGGTTTATCCTTTACTGGAAATTACACAACTGCGGATCAGACAAAAGAACTCTTAAAGGCACTTTTGGTTTGCAATAATTGTTGCTGCAGCTTGCTTCAGATTAGTACAGTCCTTATTGCTGCAGTTTGCTTCAGATTAGTACAGTCCTTATCAGAAAGCAGCTTGTTAACAAATGTGCTCCGCACACTATTTAGCAGCAGGTTTGACTTGCACTGTGAGAGTATGTGCAAATAATTCCTAAAACATTTCTTCTTAAGAATCATTGTAATTTCTGCCTGATTTGCATGAGAGGCAATGTCATATTTCAGATACTGCAGCAATGGCTTTGTGTTTCAGTAACAGCCTTTTGCTGATGCTGGTTTTGTCTGTGTTTTCCTAACTGCCTAAACTGATTTATTTCCTCTGCTATCACTCAAAGTGTTAGTCTGCAAAAGCTGGGGGAGAAAATGTTTTTAACTAACCCAGAGTGAAGATAGTGGTTTCCTTTACAGGGAACATGCTCCAAGTACTCTGACTGGAAAAGTAAACCAGCTAGAAGTCATCCTCCGGCAATTACAAACTGACCTGAGAAAGGTAAGAGATCATTAGGGAAATTATTATCCTCTGGCTTTAACAGTTATATTTTTATTCAGAGTTCATCAAGGGCTTGAAAAAAGTACATCAGTTAAACTAGACAGTGTAATTAATGAATGGTAGAGCCCAGCAGTTGATCAGAACACTGAGGTGCAGAAGGTCCTGTGGAAATGGTTATGTGAACAAGTTGCCCCAAGGCTCTGACTAGTTTATGGGTCTTTACTCCAGAATAACTGACCTACATATAGTCATACCCCAGAAAGAATGAGGCACTTTATCTCCATTTGTGGTACTTTAGATTTATCAAAAGGTAGGGATATGGACACGGGCGCTACAGCTAAGTAGTTAACACTCCAGATTTGTCGTCCTTGTTGCCTTGTGGTATCTTGATCATGTAACAGTGACTTGCTTTGTGTCTTACTTCTGTCTAATTTCTGAGCTGGAGACAATGCCAGGACTGGTAGAAATGAGACTGCTTTTGGTAAGAAAGTAATCATGTAAGGGAAAATTTTGAAATTAGGTATTTTTCTTCACTAATGTATGCTTGAAATCAATTCCTTATGACTTGGGCTCTCACATATGATTTGTAATAGCTAAAAGCTGCTTATCCTTTTAGCACTTTTTTTTTTTTTTGTTAAATGGAGTAAACTATAATTTTTGTATTAAAGTAGCATCTAGTTTTCTTTTTAGCTTGCAATATTTTCTCTGAATGAGGAAGTTGGAATACATTTGGGGAATTAACTTACAGTTAGTAGTTGTCAGAATGGATTAGGGAGCTCAACAAAACATAGCTGTATGACTTGCACAGAAATGTTAACAACAAAAATGCTGTCATCATGACTACTCACTTTATTCAACTTGTATCTTTGTTAACCAGGAAAAACAGGACAAGGCAGTTCTCCAAGCAGAAGTACAGCATCTGAGACAAGATAACATGAGGCTTCAGGAGGAGTCTCAAACAGCAGCTGCTCAACTGAGGAAATTTACAGAATGGTTTTTCAATACGATAGACAAAAAATCCTAATGACTGGGCCCCTGGAAAATACTTATTTGAACAATGTAACAGCTGTATTTTTTGAATTAGCGGGGTAATAATTTCACTGTGTTCACAATCCATTTTAGGTGTTTCTGCTACATTCTCTATCCAGCTTTATTCATTTGAAAAGGAGAGGGAACTGTGGTAATCTGTCTTTAAATTCATATGAAGAAAGCAGAGAATAGCAGATATTTGTTTGTGTGCAGATGAATGTAAAAAATCCTTAGTGTCATTTTAGACATTTTTAGAAGATGCTCTGGATGGGGCTTGCCTGAAGAGGAATATTTGGGGTTTTAGTTCCTGCATTTCAGGTGCGCTGGTGAAGATGTTAAAGCAATTTACATTAGCTTGGGCTTCAGTATTGTAAGATAAAAAGAATAACCAGACATATACTTTAATGTTTAAAAGGTGCTCTATTTTTTTGTATGTACAGTAGTTTTATTTCCACAGTCCACATTGTCATAGCAATAAGAATGGAGGTATAGTGAATAGTCACAAAGCTGTGTTTATAAAATGTTAGCACTGATGTGTTTAACACTAGTTTGGATGCAGATACATTAGAGATTATTTATTTGCAGGAACAAATGGTGCCTGAATATAAACAGTGTTCTGATTTTCTAAAAATACACATGCCTTGTAAATGGCTCACTGGGGTTAGCCCACTCCCAACTTCAGTTACTTTTGTATAGTTGATGTTCAGCTAAACAGTTATACTGCTTAACTATTGAAATCATGTATGGTGTGAGCCAGCCAATCAATTGTACAATGCCAAATTTGTTTATCTTTGTACAGAAGCTTTGATCAAGTGTCTTGTATTTAACACCTTTATTTAAGCTTATTTAACCTTAAATTGTTGTTTTTATAAAGTTTGTTTTATCTGCACTATGGTGAGGTCAGTTGGTTGCAAGTTGTAATACTTTTAGCTTGCCAAGACTGTACTGAGGAGTTCTAGAAAATTCTAACAATTGGATGCTGCTAGTACACAATTGATTTGTTTGTATGCTTTAACATTTTTAACTGTTTGATTTGAAATGAACATACATCCTGCTTTTTTAATAAATGTTAAAAATCTAAACCTGAATGATTTCATCTTGTATTATCTATAATCACTGACATCAATAATAGCTCAGGTTTCTGTTCAGCCCGCTCTCTAGGTTCTCAATCTAGAGACAGTCCAATGCCCCCAGAGCTCTTAGGAGCCCTTGTTACCAGTGAGGGACTGTCAACATTATCAAAGTTAATTTCTTTGGTGTGTCCTGTCCTATAACTGAGGAGGTGGCTTCACAGGTCAAGGATCGAAAGCTGTTTTGACTGTTCAGTCATTGATTAGTGACCTAGGACAAAAAAACCTGCTTAACCCTAAAATACGTCCTAAAGAAATTTTTCAAAAGGGGTCTAGTTTTCTCATATTACTTTACATTAGTTTCAGTAGCAAATAGCTTGCCATCTTCTTGTGCCTGTAATTGAGGATCTGACTGCAGTGTTAGCATATATGAGCTGTTTTATGTATAGTACTGAGCTTAAAGTCTACACCAAAAAAGTACAGTTTTGCAAAATGAAATGAAGCTAATGAGCACATTTGAGTTATCCATCTGAGAGGAAAAAAAAACCAGTTCAAGATCATGGTTGTATCCCAGTTTCCTTTCAGCAGCGAATGCATTCAGGCAGACCTACAGAAAATTGTTGAATAGTTAAAAAATATATTCAACTGATGCAAGTAAAATTCTGTGTCCATTGTTAGTTCACATCGTCTAAGAAATGTTTTGTGAGTTGAACAAATGTCTGCCTCTGCTGTAACAATTGTTCTGAATGACTGCTCTTAGGCAAGGTTATACACGGGCAGATAATCAAGGCCTTGGTATCCTTACATTCAAATGAAAAAGACTATTTTGTCTTTGTATTCTTCATCAAAAACTCTGACTTTTACATACCAAACAATGTCCATTAAGCTGTATTAACAGAGTAATTAAACATGGCAGACGTGTTACACTAGACTCTGATTTAAACACCTTACAGGAGTCATTAGCAAACCCATCTGGCTGGAGACCTTGCCAAATAACAGCACTGAACAACTTAGGCAATTTGTCTGTGAACATGTTTCTGTGAGGATTGGTTTGTCCACTTCAAAAAGCAGTGCTAACTGAGATGAACTTGAGAACAAGCTTGTTCTGAAGGGATGCTATTAGGTTTGTATAAGAGTTTATAGTCCAGTAGTCATTTTAGGTCTTTATCTCTCAGTTACTGAAAACAAGCATCATTATAACTACCTGCACAAAAAGGATTTTCAGTACTTATCTTTCTTATTTTCCCATCCAATTGAAAACATTTTCTTTCCAAAATTGACAGAAAAGTTTGTCTACAGATCTCTTACTCCCTTTGCTAACAAAAGCAGTTGTGTCAGAGGCACATGGTTCTTCCTTAAGTAATTTTCACCATGGGAAAAAGTTTTCAGTCTGGCTGTTGTGTTTTAATGACATGTGAACACAGCATTTATCAGACACCATAATACAATTTTGACAGGTAAAGGACATTTAATTGAACATTTTCATTAACTGTTTTTTTAAGAATAATCCTCTTGGAGACATTTTGCTAGCAAAAAATACCTGTTTTAAACACGTGGAGGCAAAGGCTAAGTCTACATAAGCAACTAGTGTGGAGCACTAGGGAAATTTAGTGTTTCTAACCCAGGTTTTGGGGGTGGGAGGAAATCTTTCAGGCTCTTTCTTGTCAAGTCCCATGAGTGGACACCTTTTAGTGGCCGAAATCATGTGTTGGGTGGGCTCTGACTATCACAGAGCACAGAGCTTCCAGACAAAGCTGAGACCAATCTGTATGAACCAAAGCAGAGTAAGTGGGGATGACTGGGAAATTCACTCCAAAGATGTGTTTGTGATCTGAATTAAAACAGTAATATGGAAGTAATTTAAATGTCAATAAAGTCCTCCCAGCACAGCAGGCTGTGCTGTGAAGTACTGAGATGCAGAAATCAAAAATGTGAGCCAACGTGGGTGTTTACTTCTGTAAAAGGGACAAATACATGGCAAAATTAAGGCAGAAGCAGAGCATTTTGTAAAAAAGGCACCCTAATTTATATGTAGATCTTTATTGAAGGGATCCTGACTGAGACATTTCTCACAATGTGGACTGTATTATGTATAGTTTTTTCTGAGACCATTATTACAAACACAAGGGATAATTTCTGGTATTTTTTCTGTTCTTGAGAGCATAGTCATACTGTGGTTTAGGCATGTGATAGCTTTATACAGAAGCTACCTATGTCCTCTGTGTATTATTTAATATAAATTTTCGAAGTAGTTCATCTTTTTATGTGCCTAAAATCCAGTTATGTGGGAAAAATGTTTAAAATATTTGTAATACAAACTAGCTTATTGTAGAGCAGTTGCTTAGGAAAACAATTTTCAGTCTGGAAAAAGGAATTGCTATGTGCATTATATTGTGGCAACATTTCTTGAGCTCTCTGTGCTGACTGGTTCTAATATATAAGAAAGTCAGTGATACTCAGGGATTGGTACTGTACAAATTGAAACCATCGGAACCATTAGTTATTGCTGAAACATGTTGTTCTTCACCCCAGCTTCTCTCTTCCACAGCAAAGACTAGAAGAAAAAGAATGTCTTTCAACTCAAGAGCTTGCTTCTGTGTGTTTGGAAGCAGATCGTGCAAAATGAGAGGGAAAGGTATACTTCAGTAAACGTAGAAATAAATTTGCCAGGAATATAAATCTTGATCTTGGCTCTTTTCTCTATGCACACAGGTTGTATTTTTCATTCAATTCCTTGCATTTCCTTTATTTCACTCCTTCACCATGTTCTCTCAAGAAGAATACAGTGGCACAGGAGCCAGAAGGATCATTTCTTCAGTAGATCCCTGGTCTGGACAGCCAGGGGCAGGTCTGTGTGGGTTTAGACAAAGCCATAGAGAGGCAGGACCTAAATGTTTTGCAGTCTTTGCTCCTACATTGTTCTCCATGGTGGCTACAGAACAGAAAGCGAGGCAGGTACAGATCCATCCAGCCTTGCAAATGTAAATCTTTACTATTTTGCAGACTCTGAGGTCACTCACTGTCTTACCATAGTACTAGCTTTCTGAATCAGTTTTTGAGTCATGGGTAAAGCAAGCAGGCAAGAATGTGTATTTCTAAAGTAACTGTATGTAGCAGATTTCCCAAACCTTCACTAAGGAAGCAACTGGAAAAAAAAAAAAAAAAAAAAAAAAAAAAAAGAGGGGTGGGGAATAGAGAGAACATTTTATTAGGTTTTGTTTTGATTCTGCTTTTGGACAGATGACCAACATTGCGGGCTGTTGCACCAACTTATGGGGACATAGCAGAACCAGAGAATGGGATAAACAGGCCAAATTGCTCATAGCCTTCCATTTTAGAAATCACTTGAAGGTTTCAAACATATCAGTGTTAGAATCCTCTCTATTTTATTTACTTCTCTAGGGAAATAGTTTTATATCATTTGTTCCATTTTTTTTTAACGTGAGCCTTTTTCCTCTGCTAACCATCAATATTTAAAGGAATCTTTGCTATATGGCATCACAGAATTAAGCTAGTAGTAGCCATATAGTAGCTGTTCCCTGGACACCCAGCCTCGTGAGATGGGAGATGGGGAGGGGAAGCAGACTGAGGTCAGCACAGTTGAAGAGGGGGTGGTCAGAGACCTGCTACACCACTTGGATGCACACAAGTCTGTGGGACCGGATGGGTTACACCCAAGGGTGGTGAAATAGTTGGCAGATGTGCTCGCCAAGCCGCTTTCCATGATCTACCTGAAATCATGGCTAACTGGGGAGGTCCCATTGGACTGGAGGGTGGCAAATGTGACACCTATCTACAAGAAAGGCGGAAAGGAGGATCCAGGAAACTATAGACCTGTCAGTCTGACCTTGGTGCCAGGGAAGGCCATGGAGCAGGTCATCTCGAGTGCCATTAAAAGTCATGGACAACCAGATGATCAGGCCCAGTCAGCACGGGTTTATGAAAGGCAGGTCCTGCCTGACAAACCTGATCTCCTTCTACGACAGGGCGACCCGCTTATTGGATGAGGGAAAGGCTGTGAATGTTGTTTACCTTGACTTTAGTAAAGCCTTTGACACCGTTTCCCACAGCATTCTCCTGGCGAAACTGGCTGCTCACGGCTTGGATGGGCACACGCTTTGCTGGGTTGAAAAACTGGCTGAATGGCCGGGCCCAAAGAGTTGTGGTGAATGGAGTTAAATCTGGTTGGCGGTCGGTCACGAGTCGTGTCCTGCAGGGCTTGGTTCTGGGGCCACTCCTGTTTAACATCTTTATTGATGATCTAGACGAGGGGATCGAGTGCACCCTCAGTAAGTTTGCAGATGACACCAAGTTGGGTGGGAGTGTTGATCTGCTCGAGGGTAGGGAGGCTCTGCAGAGAGATCTGGACAGGCTGGAGCGATGGGCTAAGGCCAACTGTAGGAGTTTCAACCAGGCCAAATGCTGGGTGCTGCACTGGGGCCACAACAACCCTCAGCAGCGCTACAGGCTTGGGGAGGAGTGGCTGGAGAGCTGCCAGTCAGAGAGGGACCTGGGGGTGTTGATTGACAGCCGGCTGAACAGGAGCCAGCAGTGTGCCCAGGTGGCCAAGAAGGCCAATGGCATCCTGGCTTGTGTCAGAAATAGCGTGGCCAGCAGGGACAGGGAAGTGATCTTACCCCTGTACTCGGCACTGGTGAGGCCACACCTCGATTACTGTGTTCAGTTTTGGGCCCCTCACTACAAAAAGGACATTGAATTACTCGAGTGTGTCCAAAGAAGGGCAATGAAGCTGGTGAAGGGTCTGGAGCACATGTCGTACGAGGAGCGGCTGAGGGAACTGGGGTTGTTTAGTCTGGAGAAGAGGAGGCTGAGGGGAGACCTCATCGCCCTCTACAACTACCTGAAAGGAGGTTGCAGAGAGCTGGGGATGAGTCTCTTTAACCAAGTAACAAGCGATAGGACAAGAGATAATGGCCTCAAATTGTGCCAGGGAAGGTTTAGACTGGATATTAGGAAGCATTTTTTTACAGAACGGGTTGTTAGGTGTTGGAATGGGCTGCCCGGGGAGGTGGTGGAGTCCCCATCCCTGGAGGTGTTTAAGAGTCGGGTCGACATAGCGCTGAGAGATATGGTGTATTTGGGAACTGTCAGTGCTAGGTTAACGGTTGGACTGGATGATCTTCAAGGTCTTTTCCAACCTAGACGATTCTGTGATATTGACTGTGTCCTCATTGGAACAAACTGGGGCTGATAGATGAATGATACAAATGTGTTAGTTTTGCAGAAAGGCTATAAATCTGTTTCATGGTTTTTTTGTGTCCCTGCTATACAATAGCAAATCATTAAATCTCAAAAACTGAAAAACAACAGATGGGCATTTTCTAACCAATGTAATAAAAAAAAATTTAATAAACTATTGAATATGCTGTTGTTACCAGTTCAGGTGTCATTGTGTCTAGACATCAGCTGAAGGTGTTTAAAATAAATCTGAGGAGAGATGATGGAAAGTAAGGAGACAAAAACATGCCGTGTCAGAAAGTGGGACATGCGAAGTGCACCAGTAGTAATCATGGGCAATACGTGACTTGTGCTTTTATGATCACAGGTTGACCAAAGTCTAGAATGTTAATAAAATAGGAAATTTTCATGTAACTTGTTTATTTTTTGTAAATCCATTGTTTGGAACCCAGAAAGCAATTTTGAGGATACCTCAGGAAAAACTTCTGGCATGAGTTAGCCCTGACCAGAAATCAACAAGGTCTGCAGTGCTTGGATAGTTATGAGTCAATGTCTAAGCAGGCGGCTTGGTTATACTGAACCCAAATTTAAAGTGTTAGAAGCTTACTCCTTTTTGTCTTTGATTCTTATTTTGAAACTGATGAAAGTGTGTGACTATTTGAGTGACCGAAGCTGTTAATAATAGAATAAATAAGTGACCTGAGGGTTGTCCAGTACTAAATACTCGTCTAGCCATCTAAGGTTCTTGTTGCCACTAACACTGCAGTCTTGCTTTCTGCTCAGGCATAACTTTGATAGATAATATTTGTGAAGAATTACTTGTGGAAACCTGAGATATCTGCATTCTCATCAATGTTGTGTTTCTCCCTCAACACAGACATTTTATTCAAAATGATCGATGTTCCTTTCACAAACCCAAGACACAGCATTTCTTTTCAACAAAAATGTTTCTCTTGTGTGTAAGAACAGTGCTTCAGGAAGAATCATAGAATCATAGAATGGTTTGGGTTGGGAAGGACCTTCAAGATCATCTAGTTCCAACCCCCCTGCCATGGGCAGGGACACCTTCCACTAGACCAGGTTGCTCAAAGCCCTGTCCAACCTGGCCTTGAACACTTCCAGGGAGGGGAACCTGTTCCGGTGTCTCACCACCCTCATATTCTAGCACTAGTATAACTTTAAACTGTTTGTGCTCAAGGTTGACTATCTTCTGCCACACAGCTCCAAGATTCTTGGCCTTAGCTTCCTTTGCTAAGACCTGTGTTTCTCAGTAGGGGTTTCAGTAAAAATAAGCACAAACCGAAAAGCTCCTTCAGACTTGCAATGACTTCATTATGCAGGAAATACAGGGGTTTTTTTTAAAGGTACAAGTATCCTATCTTGTTCTTGTCTATGCTGCCTTTGGTCAGGAAGCTTAAAAAGGATCTTCAGTGTGGCTGAGTGCTTGAACAATTCAAAGCCTGTTTGCTGAAATGCTTGTGTATGAGTATGAGATCTTAAACATAAGCACTAAATAATATAAAAATTTGTTCAGCATGCTTTCAGACTGTATACACACCAGAGGCAACCTTGTTTCTAATGAAGGAAATGCCGTTCCATCAATTCCAGTCAACACTGGCTTGGACAATGAGGAATGAGTAATCTGCCATTCAAAGGAGAAAGCAAACAATGGGCTTGTTCCTATGGATTTTAATGTCACATAGCCAACAGAAGCTGTATATCATGTAGCCAGAAAAGCTCCAAATGGACCATTAAATTGGACCGTGTATTGTGGGCTGGGTGGCTGATTTCATTGAAAATATCAGCAAACGTATTAAATTCCTCCAGTGTAAATCAGGTTTAATATAATTGAAATTACTGAAGAGAGTAAAACTGGAAAAAAGAATCATCTCTTTGTGTGGAATGGTGAATTACATCCAGACCACGTTTAAAAATGAGGTCAAGTGATTAGACCAAAAACAGGATATGAAAATAAAATTGAAGCCTTTCTTTATTAACCATGACCTCAGTAGTCCTCAGTTTTTTGGCTCATTGATTTCTAATGTTAATGTGGTTTAAACTTCTTACTAAGCTCTGAAGAATGTTCTTTCAACAGAACCATATCTATTAAATGAGTCATTTGCTCTTTAAAACTAGATAGCTTCACAGCACAGCATGCAGTAAGCCTCCCAACGTCTCGCCAATTGTCCAGCAAGATTGTTGATATTTATACAGAGAAACTTTAAAGGGATGCTGACAGGAGAGTTTCATCATCTGTAAACAGCCTTATTAAGGTTCATGCATAAAATCCTCTTGGATTCTTGAAGTGTGAATTCTTGCTAAGACTGTGTGTTGGTACCTTCCTTCCCAGTCTGTCCTAGTTTGTTATTGCAGAGCAATTGGTTATTCAGCTGCTGATTTTTTTTTTTTTTTGTATAAACCAAACACAAAATGCAAGAGACCTAAGGAGAATGAAAGAAGCCTAAGGAGAATAGAAAGAAACCTAAGGAGAGAAAGTGAAATCAATCTTCAGACTAGCACAGATGAGCATCCTTTTTAAATGTTTTTATAACATCATAGAGATGCTTTAATCATTCTCTTAGAAAGGAAAAGAGATAAATAACTAGGCTTGCATATTTAACAGGCCAGTGCATAATTCCTGAATGCACCACAGGTTCTCTGTCAAGCCATGCAGACAGCAAACCACATTGCATTGAATGGCTAACAATATGGTAATAATGACTTGTCCACATGTTTTACAAGAGATGTTACAAATTCCCTCCATAAAAATCACTATTTTTCATCTCTAGGAAAGTTCTTAGAAACAGCCAAGCTGTCTTTTTTAAAGTGGTGTAGAAACGCTCACTTATCGTTAATGGTATGAACCCCTTCGTCAGTGTTGTGGATGAGAGTGAGATTGCTAAACTGTGCTGACAGAAAACTGAGATGCTCAGAGGCATCAGAGGTGCTGAGATATCTGCACCTCTTCCTCGAACGAATATACCTGAAATATCAAAAGGATGTCCAGTCTCTAATGCTTGATTTGATGAGAATACAGGTGAGAGCAAGGTAATTGCTGACAGGAATACTCTGATCTTCTGATGTAGACAGATTTTTTTTTCCTAGTGCTCACAATCAAATCTTTGGTCCCTGCCCATGAGGGCTGGCTTCTTCCTCTTGCTTGCAGATTGCATGGTCCCATATGACACCCGAGGAAAGTGTCATTTCCCCTGGCAGCCTGCAGGCTATTTGTGTGTCTTTTTGTTACAAGCAAGTCTCCTGTTCCTTTCGGAAGTCTCCAGCCAGGCTGCAGGCTCCCTGCTCTCTTCCTCCAGTGGCTTTCACCTGCCCCATGGGCTGCAGTAAGCTACTTGCTTGCACACCAGAGTAAAGCAAGCCTGCCTTTCTGCTGTCCTCCTGTAGCCTTTTAAACTGTCCGTAACACACAACACGTATGCAGTAAACAGTGAACAAACACTGGGTGCTAGACCATCTTGTCTAGACTGTGCTTTTGCCAAGAAAGGTTGGACCAGATGATCCTTGAGTTCTCTTCCAACCTGGTATTCTATGATTCTGTGAAATACAAGAGATAGACCATCCTTCCCATTTACCTAAGTGTTTTTGAACATTTGCTTGTGGTCATATAATGATAAAGGTGAACAACCTGATGTTACCAGTACTGAACACAAACTACGGATTGCAGTTGGAAATGCAGGAAATAAAGTGGGTTTGAAAAAATGTAAACAGCTTAGTCTCATTAAAGTCATCTATGGGGAGAAGCAGCACAAAAAACTTCAGATATTTTAAGGAAAAACTGTATTCATTGGTGAGCTGGTCTTCACTGGCTAAATAGGATTTTTTTTTTTTTTAATGTGGTTTTATTTTTTTAACAAACTATCACAGAAGCACTGAAGCAATTCAAAACTTGATTGTAGAACTTTGCCTAGTGGCAGACAAATAAATTCAGGGTTCCTAGGTTATTTTGGAAGTAACCATAGGAATTATATTCAATGTGCATGAAGTATCTTTTCTGGCAGTCAAAGCAGTTGACTGTACAGCTGAAGAACTATCCCTTTGAAAGTATATTTAACCCCCAATATGTACAAGGTATTGTATTGTCTAGAAAAACCCTCCTCTGTGAATCTTGTATGTCTGGGGCTTTATATTCCAACTCTGAGCAGGAAATATGGAGAACTCTAATATTTAGTGAGGCTGCTTTTTGTTCTCTTGAAATTATCTGATGACCTTAAACTTGCTAAGACAACATTGCCAGAAAAGCAAATGCTCTCTTTCATCTCTAAATGTATTGTCTTCATTTGGCCTGTATGAATTTGCAGGGTCCAGAGTCCATTTTTCATACATGCATAGACATATTTTCCTCCCCTGTGAGCAACCACATTTCCTTTTGAAGCTGTTTCAGTTACTGTCAGTTAATAGGACTTATAGTTTGTGACAGAAATGTTGGCTGGAAGGAGTGTCTGGAGGTCATCCTGTTCAACCAACTCCTGAACTAGCACTGCCACTTTACCAGGTTAGGTATGGCTTTGTCTAGCCAAGTCTTATAAAGCTCCAAGAACAGTGATTCCACAACCTCCATGGGTACCCTGTATTATCCCCAGTAAAGTTTTTTGTCTTCTAATGTCCACCCAAGCCACAATCTGTGGTTGTTGTGCCTTGTTATCATCTGGCAGTACCAAGATTTTGGCTGTTTCATGTGTGTAAATACCCTACAAATAGTTGTAGACTACTAAAGTCTCTTCTTTATCAGATTAAAGATTAAACAAGCCAAATTCTCTCAGCTGCCCCTTTTTGGCCATATGCTTAAGACCCCTGACCATCATAGCAGTGCTCTGCTGCTCTCTCTCCAGTTTATTACCATCCATCTTCTATTGGGAGCCCAAAACTGAACACAATATTCCAGTTGAAGTCTTACCAGCACAGTTAATTACCCCAGATATCCAGGGACACACAGCATAACTGTAGTGTTTGCCACTTTCTTTCCTTTTCCCACCAACCCTAAAGCTCTTTGGAGGTGCAGCAATGTTTTTTATTTTTGTTACATCTTTTGTCTGTCTATGATTTGAGGACAGGAGATGCTTCACTATTTATGTCATCCGTGGAGGTGGCGACAAGGGTAAAGAAATCCACAAATTCACACATGGTCCTGATAGATACAGTCAAAAATGTTGGTGTTGGGCAGAAGTTGAAGTAAAAACCACATACATACACCTTCTGAAAGATCCATATTAGCTGAAACTCCCCAGAGGAGTGTGGTCACTGAAAGGAAAATAACCTTCTTTAGTTTAAGACTGTTTTCAAACACGCTGTTGTTATTTGCTGCAAATCGAGAAGGGTACTGGGTAGCAATCCTCTCACTTGTTTTTCTACTACTGATTCCCAAGGAAGATCTGTCCAGATGAAGCCTCCTACATCTGAACTCATCATATATATTTTTTAATAGCTGAAGAAGGAAAACAAGGGTTTGTGGAGGCTAGTTCAGCTGAACAATATCACGGAGCTTCTCTGAACTGAGTCACTTACCGACAGGCCCTCTTTGTCTCTCTTCAACATGAGAGGAGCACTGAAAAAGGATCTCAGGTGTAGAATTCTGCAGTATAGTCTGTTTTCCAGAGTTTTTCATTGTTTATTGCTTTCATTGTATTTAATGTTTAAATGGATATTTATGAACATCTTGAACAAAATGAGAAACACCCTACCCGGCTTTAGATAGCAAGCAAGGTCAGTGTTCAGATTATTTGAAGTTAGTCCTGTTTTGTGTTCTACACAAGGTATTATCCCTCAAAGGTGATTCTTCATTTTGAATAAATGAGAACAGGAGATGTGAGATGCACTCACCTAACTTATCTTGGATGAGGCAAGTTTGAATTGTTGTTGGATGCTTCAGTAAATTATATATGATCATATGGAAACAGATTTTTATAACCCAGGATTTCTATCCTTTTTGGACAAGTTATTATGAGGAGCAGAGTTCAGCTGGATTTAAGCTGGTGTTAAAGTAGAATCTAGCAGAGGCTCTAAGAGAGTATCTAATAAACAAAGGGACTTTGAGCCTGATCTACCAGTGTGTTATTCTAGTTTATTTCTAGAGTAACTCAATTCACTTAATGTTATTATACTTTATATTAACTTCAAACTAGAGCTACCTATTGTTGAATCAAGTCTTGTGTTTTGATCAGGATACAGAGAAAGGTTGTTTTAAAAGTTCTGAAGTCTTTGTTTGTTTGTTTTGGAAGATGTTAAAACATGTTAAAGAAAATTAGTTCTAGGCTGAATATTTATATGACAAGTTCTGCCTACAGCAAATCTCTATGACTGAGCTGCAGATCTCTAAAAATTAGATTTAAAATTGGAATGTTTATGCAAGTCTTAACACTTAACACTTGTGGTACCAGTGCGTGTTGCCATAATAATAAGTGGAATAACAGAGTGTTGTAACACTGCATTGAATTTCTGACCTCTGTTTCATCTTGTGAGACAAATTGATCCTCGAACATTAAGGCCATAAAGGATTATCTGAATAGAAATGTTTTCTGGATACTTGTGATAAAACTCAATATGCTACATGATTCAAGTAACCAATAAATGGATTCATTATTATGATCAGTTTGTAAATGACATTAGCAGCAAAGCGGAAGCATCATCAAACAAAAAAGTAGGCAATAATGGGGATTTTTTTCCTATGCCTTTATCATACACTCCACAGATGAAAGTTTCTAAAGAGCAAAAATACAAAAACCCAGTAACTGTCTGTAGAAATTAACTCCTGCAGTTCCAGAGGATGTTATTTCTAACACACAGCAATGTGAAACAATGAAATGTTTCTGGGTTTGCCTGCTTCAAAGGGGGTAATCAGTGGCCAAATATAGCTATTGTAGAAAATAAGTTAAGGGGAGTTGTGCCTTCTCTGTTACTGCATTTGTGGCTGGTGCTCAGAGCCCTTCCAGTTGTGTGGGAGGCAGAGGGACAACTGAGATAAGTCAGTACATTTATGCTTCCATGGCACCAACATACTGAATCATCTCTGGATCTCTTCATACTCTTTTGATCATGCTACTGGAGTTGTTTGGATGGTTCTTCAAGGTAATGGAAATTATGCTGGGGAACAGAGCCAGGATCTCAAGAGCCAGAGTAGCTGAAAGAGCAACAGCTCTGCTTGCCTCTCCCTCTTCATGCTCTGGGCTTCCTTGCTGCAGCCTGGGATATGTGCCATAGATTTGAATCCCAGGAGGCTGGAGTGCCTTAGCCATGGAACTGTAGAGAGGTTGAAGGCTCCTCCCCCTCTCCTGTTTATACCTATGGAAGAGTTTGGCTGGGGATGTTGTTATTTTGACTTACTGACATGGGGCTGTGCTTGGGGCAGGCCACACTGCTGCACTGGCTGAGATTAGTCTCCTTTCTTCAGAGCCTGGAGAGAACTACGTGCACTCCCTAAACAGAAACAGGCATCAAAAGGCATTGCCTTCAATCTGGCAGAAGAGAACATCATGCCTTTGATGTAGACTGGTGCTGTAGCAGGAAAACTAGCCCAGCTCTGGGGTTCTGTCACTCCCTCCAGAAACCAGAGGGCAATGCATCTTTGTTCTTGCTGACAGAGCCCCTTACACCAGAGGTGAAGGTACCAGTGCCAGGCACTGGATTGAGGGATACAAATGGCCCATAATCCAACAGTGATTATGGGAACAGTGTGTGTGATATCCTCTGTGAAGAGACCATATTTGTTTTTCCAAAATTAGTTGCTTTTTGCAAAACTACCCTTAACCTATAAGTATTCCTTCTTTTATGTGTATTTGTCCAGTAGCTTACCTGGGGCAGGGTTTAGGAACAGTGATGTTACAAGACAGTTTATACGTTGAACCTCACAGAAGAATCTCCTTTTGGGGCTATCCTGTATTTGAAATCATTTGGCCCTCCTTCCATGTGCTCCACAGACTCAGAGCTGAAGGCCCTTTTGCACTTAAAGGTTTCAGTGTCTAGATCTGATAACCAATGTAGAGAAGGTAATCTGGTATTAGGTGAATGTCTCAAGGAAGATCTTACATGATTTTAAGCAACCACAACTCAATGAGCTTCTAAAAGAAGCATGGTTTCTGTTGCTCTCTGTTTTCTCTGATAATATCCAAGGCAGAATTGGGGGTTTCAAAACTAGAGGAGTCCTTCTTTACTTGTTCTGCTCAACACTCCACAGATAAACCTTTACCTTTTGTCCTTACCTCTCAAATGAAACCACAGTGCTCTCAGTCAGGTGATCTATTTTGATTCACTTGCAAAATTAAATCAATAACCTCATTTAAAAAACTTGCTGAAGGCAGGGAGTCTCCCTCATATTGGACATGCTATCAGAGAAGAATCTGCCTTTCTGGGTGCAACCTGACCTCCAGCCTGCAAGGATAAGTAGCCTGAGAAAACATGAGGGATTTAGTAGCAAAATCAAATGAGTGGAGAGATTGTGATAAGAACTATGTAAGGTTACCAAGGAGTTGTTAGGCTCACACCACATTTCAATTTTTTGGTCCCACACTTTTTCACAGATTTTCTAAACAATTTTGTTTCAGCCAATATACACAGGATGATTTAAGGTATATATAGATGAATATGTTGATACACTGAAAGTGTAAGTAGCAGAAGACATGCTGTTTCTATTGCTTGCATCATACACAGATGACAGTCAAAGTCACAGTGTCTCTGTGAAATCATGAGTTTCTTTGATTGTCACTGAGAAAAAGTCCATTTACCTTTTTCAGAAGGCTGTTTCAGGCACTGCTGTGAAAGAAAACCAAACCAGCTGAAGCTAGAATGGTATATTTTGGGTTCCCAACACAGAAAAAAACCAGATTTTGTTGTTAAGTACAAATACACACTGCTAGTCTCATGGCAGAAGAGACCTGTTTTCAGAATGGGAAACCGTGTTGTCCCCAACTTCCAGTCTATATCTTGTTCTTATCCTTCAGGGAAGGAATACAAAAGTTTTCCAAGACTACGTTTGGGACCAGACATGTATGTTTTATAGTAATCCCTAACCATATATCAAATATCCTTTTAGATATTTAGATAAAGAGTGCAGTATTTCATAGAGTGATTTCATCTCCCAAGGCCTTAAAAATGCTCATCGATAGTCTTGGAGGAAGTAGCACCACTACCAAGGGAAATAGGACACTCAGAGATAAAGGAGAGTGCAAATTGAAAAAAAACCCTGCTCTATGAATCTGTAAATGATAGGATAGATTTATTGAGGTACAATCTCCACCTATCCCATTAACATCTTGTGTGAGGGTATATGTGCTTCCAAAGCTGCAATTGCAGCCATGAAACCTGAGTGGCCCCATGTGAGTTAACTTCACCACATTTGTAAGCCACCAGATCTGAGGAGCCCCGTGCTGATCCTGAGGACTCATGTGAAGCCACATAGCACATGTTACAGCAGGAGCACTTGAACTCTGTGGTCCTCCTTGACTAACCCCCACTGAGTGTAGTGGAGTTGGGTACCTCCCTTCTTGCTGTGACTTTGAGGTCCTTCATATACCACATCAGTTCTTGAGATATGGCGCCAATCTGGCAACTGGTGTAAACCAGTAGAGCCACTGATGGGCAATGATAGCAGATTCCTCAGCACAGAGTCATGGTTACATGTCCTCTGGATGTTCTGTAGTACAAACACTCTGCCTCCGCTTTGCCTGTCTGTAGGGTGCTCATAATTATTTTGCTGAGCTGGTGGTGTGCTTGCTAATGACTTGGATGAACTCTGTTCTTAGATCGGGTATTCTGTGAAGACTCCAGTGGTTGGCAGGGAATGTGGGTTACCCCACCCATGGTTGCAAACAACATGAGACTCTCTGATATTGCTGTCATCCAGAGGAAATTAGAAAGTTACAGACTGAAACAAACAGGGAGAGCAAAGCATGATATTCATTACCTCGAGCATGGTTTTGCTCAGTGTTGTTCATGGATGAGCAAAGGTTGGATAGCTGGGACATAAAGAGAAGTGAGGAAAAAAATATGAAGAATCCCTAGAAACATGGTGAGACTGTCATCTACCCATGGAGAATGAGGAGGAATGATATTTTCCTGGGAGGAGTGGTATTTTCCTACCACTTAAGTAAAACTGCTGATGTGAAGACTCCTGACCTGGCTGCTCACACTGAAGATCACTGACTTCATCATTTCAGACACCAGCAAGAGTTGTGCATGCATGGGAAGTTCAGGGGAGCTTCAAAGGCAGTTGGCTGTGAATGTCTAGAGCTTTTTAAAAAACAGAAGGTGGGGGATAGGAGGATGTGAATGCAGGTACAGCAACAGGAAGGTGATGGAGAGCATGGGAGTGACAGGTTTTGTTCAGTTATTCCTCCTGGAGCTGATGTGTTTTTACATCTGTTGGTGGTCCCATATGGCTTCCCATCCCAGGTGGAGCAGGCTGTTAAACCTCCTAGGAGTGCCCAATGTGCAGATTGCCATAGCCAGATGTGACTCAAGCACCATCACTGTGCATGAAGACATACCAATTTTTGTATTAAAAATGAAAAACCAGTAACACAACTCATTAATATCAGGCATCTGACTTGTTTCCAGAGGTATACCTCTTTCCTCAGCAGCTGATTTCTGCTGCTTCAAGTGGCAGACAGCTGGGGTAGAGATAGTCTTAAAATGAGTGTTGTGTCAGTGTTTTCTCTGCTTGTGCCAGAGCCCTGGACAGCCAGACCTGGGAGAGGGAATTGGGTTAAATGGAGCAGAAGATGAGGAGACTGTCCTGGAAGCCACTGGAGTCACTACCATCCCCACCATATATTCCCCTGAACGTCTGCTCCAAGACCTGTTCTTAGGGCTCTCTCTTGACCCTGGAGAAGCCTTGAGTCAGATTAGTGTGGTTCCATTAGTCTAAGTATGTCATTAAATCTCAATCTGTTAGCAGGTTCAATGGCACTTTGATGGGAATGGGAGCCAGGAAAATGTTAAATTGAAATCTGTTTATTTCTCTTCCACATTGATAAAAAATGAACAACGCATAAAGCTTTGTTCCCTCTCTAGCACAGGAAGTGAACAACAAACTCAATTTCACCCGAGAGCAGCCAAGAAAAAGGAGTTGAATTTGTCTTTGAAGCCTAAGCATTGATCACAAAATATATGATACTATTACAGTGTGTGCTTCCTCCAGGTGCATGAAGGGAGTTCCTGTAGCCGCAATGTAAGGGATGTTCCTGTTGTGTCTTGGTTATTTCATGTCGTACAAGGCAACTACTCCTATTTATAATGCGTGAAATGTTCAGCCACTGGAGTTTTCTGCCTTGCTGATTCTGCCTTAATTTACAATGAACATTAGTCTTGTGATTTACAGACTGCCAGATTCTCCGAGTAGAATAACTCCCTTGAAGAAAGCTTCTTGCCGACAGGATGGCTCAGACAGAGAGTTTCACTTGCCTCTGCCAGCTCCAGCCTGGGATCTTGCAAGAAGAAAAGGGCAGGCAGGATGTGGCAGGTGAAGCAGCAGTCTTGACACAGCAGATGGTATTTGCTTTGGGTGAAAGGTCTGACATGGGTTCACTTCTTTCTCTTGTTACTTACTTCCAGGTGCCTCCCTTGAACACATGGGTTCTGGCCAGCCCTGGAGTGAAACTGCAGGTCTGTATTTATGTCTTCTGAAATTTTTGTATGGGAGAAATCATCAAATGGTTTGCTTTTCTATAGCTGAAGGGCTTGCGCCTGCTCCTCTTAGGAGCTGAGGTGGAATGTCTCCATTCAGGAGCCCAGATCTAAGATCACTTGCAGTCAGGCATTACCATTGATTTACACAAGGGTATAAAAGCAGAGTCAGATGCCAGATCCCACAGTCTGTAAATCCTTGGGAACTAGTTCTCTTGTTTGGTTACCTGGTGTGGTGTCAGCATTGTGCTTTCAGGAGACAATGGCTCCAGAGGAGCACTGCTCAAAGGAACTCCATCTTCAGTGAGCAATTTGGCAGGCACAACAACTCTGATGACTTAACATTGTGCTCAGAAAGACAGTAACTACTTCTGGCTTAAGAATAAAGTAAAGGACAGGGAAAGAGGAGGATTCAGAGGTTTGCTGTACCTTACATGCTTAGAGCAGCAGTCCTCCCTCCTCTTCCCTGCCCCACTCCCTGAACTCCTCCCTGAGCTCCAGGGAGCAAAGAAAGCAGCAGTTTTTTTGGTAGCCTAGATGTGGTGAGGCAGTATGTTGTCATACTCCAATTAGGTACTTAGAAATGTCTCTAAAAGGTATTAATATCACAACTGATTCTAGCGGGCACTTTTGTTGTCAGTCTTGAAAGAGAGGCAAAAGGCTGAGTTACAGACAGAAGACTCAACCAAATGTGTTTCATCCAGTTCAGACATGAAATATGATCACTGCGAAGAGTGAGACAACTCATCCCCTGGCTGCTCAAGCTCCACATGTCCTGTGTGACCGTGCAGAGTGCTGCTGCATCAGGACTGGCAGTGTGGAGGCTCTCACAAGCTCCCAAGCCATGTCAGTAAAACAAAAGTGAAGGCTGCTGGTGTGTTTACCAGCCTAAATTCCCATAGGACTGGGAACCAGATGTTTATGATGGTTTGTTCTAAGTGCACGTAAAGAGGTGAACATCACATGTGTCAAGAGAGATTATCTGGGATAGCTTCTCCTACTAATCCAGCTGGATGCAATCAGCTCATGAGAGTTTCTTCCAAAGCAAGTAGCCAGGGCTATGGCAGATGCCCAGGGTTCACAGGACTACTTTGTGGATGAAAAGGTCTTGCCATTTGAACACTTCAGGAAGCTATCTCACTTCTGGAAATTTTCAAAGACTGAAGGGCAGTTATATTATTTTGGTCACCTTGTGTGTGTTCCATTTCCAGGTGTTTGAGCATCTCATGAGACTCAGCTGTACGGTCTGCCCAGCCCAGAACAAAAGTCTTTTGCCAGATTCCTGAGAGCTTGGGGTCTGAGAAAACAGGATTGTAGGCCTGGATGCTGACCAAGTGAGGGGCTAAAATGCAAGGACACCAAAATGGGAAGCAGAGAATATGAGAATATTCTCATTGCTGTATTATACAAATCAGGCCAAAAATGCTGTGAATCTTGGAGGAAATTTTATTTACAGCAGTTTTCCTAAACCAAGGTGGTGGGCATACCTTGAAAGGATTTAGCAGCCAACCTTTAGAAATTTCACCCATCTCTTTAGCTTGTGCTTTAACTGTTTTTTTATTGTCTGGGCAAGTTTTCACATGACAGAAACTAGAACTTATTAGAGTAACTGGCTCATACGTGTGATTCTGTAACTTTACTGAATCATCTCTTGCCACTGGATTAGGCTTTGATAAACATAAGAAATATGCTATTTCATAGGAGGAGCCAAAGACTCTTCTCACATTGCCTATTGCTGGGAGAATTTTTCTTCAAGTGCCAGTTATTAAATTTCCATTAGTGTAAGAATGTCTTGATTAAAAAACAGTTTTCAAACAGGACTCTCGTCCTTCCTGAAGTTGCATCAAATGAGCAGGTCTATGCTGAGCACACTGTTTCTAGGCTGTATGTATAAAGTATCCAATGGTTTGAAACAAAATAATCAGCTGCATACACAAACCTGTCTGGTGGACTTCAGCCAGGCCATTAACATAACAAAGAAAATATGTGCTTATTCAGATTCCATTCATGATCCATATTTCATAACTTCTAAAGACAGAATTGCTTGAATAATGTCAGTAATAATACATTAGTAAAGTTACTTGTAATCTTCAATGCAACCTGACAACTACAGAAAAATACAGCATGCTGTTGAGTATCTTAAAGTGTGTGCATGTATGTGTTGCAGGGGGGCAGGATATACAGAAGGGTGTATCTGACACAAACATCAGAGGAATTCTTGCTAAAAATACTGTTAAGTGCTTAGTGATGTACAGTTCACGAGAATATTTTTTTCTTCTTCTTCCTCTTTTTCTTATTTTGTCTTTTTTCTTTTTTTTTTTTTTTTTTTTTTTTGGACTTCTTCACTGCCAACCTGAAGAGCTCCTCTCCAGTTTTCTAGTTTATCACTGTGAATTTTGTCCTCAGATGTCTCTGCAACAGTGAAAACTCTGTAGGCCACATGAGTGTTTTGCCGCCACTCACATGGGAGTACTGCCGATTCGAGGTTTGCAGCGCATAGCTATGGAGGTAACTCAAAAGAAGGCTATTGAAAAGAGCCAGTGGCTTGCAGTAAAAACATTCTAATCTACATGACAACACCCCTGAATAATGTCTGTACTCCAGCAAAGACAACACATTTGCTAGCTTGACTCACATTTCTTTAAAAATAAATATCCAAGTAACTTTTCACTGACAGGTTTTCATATCATTCTTCTGCCTGGTGCTGCAAACATGGAAACTCAAATAAAGCAAGAGCTTTGTGAGGTGTCTTCCCCTTCAGTTTTCTAAGTTTTGTTTTAAATAGTACAGCCTGGGGGTTGCTGATATCTACCTATATAGTTGGGCTGCTGCATGCTTTCTTCTACAAGAGATTATTTTTTTAAAGGATTTTTTTTTCTGTCTATGCCAATAACAGATGGTTAGAATTTGGCATCTGGAGAGATGTTGATCTACAGATTTACCTTGTCTTCACCCACAAAAATCTGTTTTAGAATTAGCTCACTTATAAACTGCTACGGATACTATTTTCCTTCATTAACCTTCCCCAAAGTTGGCAACATCCCAAAATAAGAAGAGAATGTGGCCATTGAGAGGTGCAGCTTTCAGCATCTGCAGGTACAAGGGGTGGTAAAGGATGGAGAGGGAGCTAAGCCTGCCCACACCTCTCAAACCTTCCAGGGAGCTGGGTTGTGGTTTGAGCATCTGGGTTGCCTTTCAGAGGTAACAGCCTTTGCTGCGATGGGGCGTTGCTGTCAGTGTGCTCATCCAGAGAGCACCACTCTGTCTCTGACAGAGGCAGATGGGGGTCATGGGAGAGGTGACTCACTGCTGCCCAGTGGAATAAATTGTTTGAACCCTCTTCTGTTTAAAAATATAGAAAACTTCATATTTAAGCTAATAGGGTTCCCAGAGAAAGGACTGTCTCGTTTTGGTCACTTCAGCCCTGTTGGAGAAGTGAGTGCACTGTGGTCTGGTCACACATGGTTTTGTCCTCGGACCTTTGCCTCCCACAGTGCAGTGTCTGGCCAGGTAGAAGTGCAGAAATAACATAGCTAAGGACAGGCTCTGTATTTTGTTTTAACTTTTAATGACTTTGTGGTATAATACTAACAATTGTCTTCAACGTGGCTTAACACCATGAAGTATGGTAAAGTGGCTGAAACAAACAGAATAACCTCAAAAAATAATCATCTCTCTTCCCAATCAAGTAGCTTCCTACGCAATACCTGAAGAGATAGCAGTGAGATAATAGCTATAATCACTGTGAATCCCTTACAGGTACAATTTATCATGCACCTTAATAAATTTAAAGGCCTTCTTTTTGTTCTTTCATTGATTCAGAACGTTATTTTCTTAATCTACGAGGAGTTATTCACCCCTGTACACTGCTGCTTCTCAGGCTGGCTGGGTCCCAGGGACCAGGTCTCTCCTCATGCCAGGAAAACTCCCTCAGGAAACTTCATCTGTTTTAGCTTGTACAGGATCTTCTCAATGATCCCTTTGTAAGAGAGGGAAGGGTAGAGAGTAGAATTTGGGATGATGTTTGAAACAAGGGTCAGGATGGGTTTAGTAGGTATGCAAACTTAGAGAATTTAAAGACACCAGCTTAGAACCTGAAACCCCCCAAAATAAAAAGCAAGAGACTGCTTTCAGGGTGCTGCTGGCTACGCTTTTTTGGCACCTGGTGTAATGGACACACAAAAATGGACATGTGGGAAAAAGTATGCCTGGTTAAAGGACCCTTGTTTTATTTTCAGAATGGAAGTGGTGATCCCAACATAAACATGTATCAAGTTCAGCTGCGCCAGACTTGGGTTCTGACTTAGTCCTACCCTGGATTACAGAGGCAGAAGACACTGTAGCCATAGATACACTGTAGGGTCTGGCATTTCTACTTACAAGTGGCCAGACAATAACCTCTGGTGAACTTAGGGCTTTCCTCAGTACAGTGCTGCCTGCATCTCCATCAGGACATCTCCACCAAGATGTCTCCATCAGGACATCTACATTCTCAGCAGAGAGAGTCATCTCCCACGAGTTACTCATGTTGCTCTATAAAGTCTCCCCCTATGCAGATTGACCAGATCTGGCTCTCCTTAGGGTAAGATAGCTAATTCATAAACGATCACGCTCAAATGGAGCACAGCAGATGCTACATTTGACCTCCGGTGTCAAACAGGGCTAAAGAGTTTCTCTTGCCTCAGGTCCAATGACTTGTGGTCAGTTTAAGCCTCTGCTGTACTTACAGCCTGAGATGATATGGCAGCTTGCCATCTCTTTTCCAAATTTGTACAGGCATCTTCAATTTCTGATCTGTGGTATGACAAAGCACGTTTATGTATGATGAGGCTGCCGAGAGGGCAGAGGTACTCCAAACGTTGTGCTTGAAGGCATGCCCCATCCACAGCAATTACTTAATTACTGGGGAAGTCGTGTGTACCAAGTCCATGTAATACACACTGAAAATTCTGGCTGGATTTGAATCATAAATAATATAATTAACTCCATTTGATGAGGCAGAAAAAGAGTCATGAAAAAAATCGAGTCATATATTAAAAATGCTACTGTGGACATAACAAACTCACCAGAAAACTGAGTGCAGATGATGACCATTGTTGCTCTGGGAAGAGCCAACAAATTCCTGTGCACTCAGGGGTTTGATAAAGAGAACTCAAAACTCATAAGACCAAGTTCTGGGCTGGCTATTTTGCAGTGAACCAACAACTTCTTTTCAGTCCTAGCTGCATTTAAGGAAGAACAGGTTCAGAAACTCAATTTAGATCCCCCTTCCACTAAACAGTTTGAATTAGGGGTATACATTGCTGGTATTACTCAGTTCCCTGAATATTACAGTTGAGTGAGTGCATTAGAACATGAGAAGAATTGCATTCAGGAGCATGTTGTTTCTCTCTAAATTAAAACTTATTAAGGAATATTACAACATTCTTCAAAACAAAGTTAATGGGAAGGATTAAAATGTTTAGTTACTGCAGTTACTGCAGTCTCAGTTGTGAGGCATCAGGACACAGAAGTAACAAGATTTTTTTCTAAGAAGCTCCCAGGGTCATCAGTTGCAGGGCTGATCCTCCTGTGCAGGTGGGAAAGGGAGTGCTGGGCAGAGGAGTGATCAGCTCTACTTTGCTAAACCCCTGCTGATGGAAAGAGATGAAGATCTGGCATCCCTTTGCCCACAGAGCAAGAGAAAAAAAGGGCTGGGCACTACTTTTCTAGGAGGTTTTCAAGGCATCCAGCTGGCTGGAGAAAAATAGATCTGTGTCTAAACTAAATATCTCCCCAAAGCAAAGGTCTGGATTGGGTCAACCATTCCCCAAAGGCAAAGCAGCCGGCCATGCATCTATGCAGCAGTCCCCAAGCCTGATGGTATCGCTGCTGAGGTCAGCAGTCAACAGGGTGGGGACAGAGTCTTTCTGGTGGTATCTTTCTAGTGGTGTTGAGTAAATGCAGCTCTGTATGATAACTAGTGACCAACAAACAATAACTGAGTGTATATTTTAATTGACTAATTAATTACATGCGTCTCTCTCAGAGGAGCTCTCAGGCTGAGTATGTGAGCAGGCTGGCATGTGCATTTCAGTTGGCTGAGGTTTGAACTGCAGCAGCTGCAGCAGCGTGCTGATGCCTGCATTACTTTCTTCACATCCCTGCACATATCTTCTCCTGATCCAAGTACTTTGACATTCTGGTGTGCTGCCTTAAAGCCAATCAAAGCTGACACAGCTGAGAACATGGTTGTGTTTGACCCCACCAGCTGCAGAGCACACACCAGCCCAGGCATGGGGAGGCTTTCATCCCTGTACTCCTGCATTTCTCCTTGCACACCCAGGGTGAGGGCTTGGGGTAAGAAGGCTTTGCTCATTCAAAACTGATTCAGAGCACAGTGTGGACTGAAAATTAGTTCCTTCAAGTCTCTGATTTCAGCCTGGTATAAAATAGGTGTATCTTTGCTGGGAAGATGATTGTGGAAATAACAAAATGTTTCTGCTTAATACCTGTACGCTTTACACTTCATAAGCTCAGACATGGTAACTGTATATGGTAAAGAGCTGTCATACACAAATATTTCAGACCACAGTGGTGTCTTTTCTCTCTGTTAACCCTCTGGATTTACTGTGATGCTATCCCTGTCACATTTTGCTGACAGAAGTCAGAGGTGCAGTATCAGAGCCATCAGCCCAGGCTGCGGCTGTACATCTGACAGCAGGCAGCTCGGATCGCCATCAGCTCCATCAGTGCTCCTGGAAAGACACGCTTGTATGAATGGGTAGCACAACTCAACATTTTAAACAGACAAGCAGGAATGAAGACCCCACCTCTCTGTCATGGTGGGCAGGAGTTCGTATCCCACCTAGCGCTAATTGGAACCTTTGCTCTCACACTCCTCTCCTCAGCTCTGCTCCACATCACCATGATAGTGAAGCACTGATTAATGACCCCAGTGGAAGTGCAGGACCCTGTGTGGCATGGAGCTGAATGCTTTCGAGAGCCCCTGAGTGTCAGAGCCGATGCATGCTGGAGGGGGTTTTCTGCTGCCCTTGGACCACTGATAAACAACAATGTTGTTCTGAGCCTCTTGAGCGGGATCCCTGTGTGTATTTATGCAAATAAGCTGGTAAGAACTAATAATCAGCCCCTTTTTGGCTTTAGCAATAGAGTATCTGCATTGCATGTGAGGCTGGTACCTGCTGAGACAACTGTCATGTTTTTTGTATTTCTTACGAATTTTTGATGTCTCCTGCCGATGGTGTTAATTAACCAGAAGGGAATTGCACAGGCAGTGCTGCAAGACATACAAATGGAGATGTTACTCAGAAGGAAAAATGTGTGATGTTGGGATACATTTGCACATTCTCTCAGTCATTTTCCCCACCTTCACATGTAATACTAACCAGGTAAAAGACTACATATGGGGAAAAATAGAAATTGGAAGAGAGGAGAGGAGAGCATCAAGACAGCTTCTTCTGGTTGGACCATCAGGGTGAAAGGGTAGTGGTCAAAAGTTCAAAGTCTAAGTAACTTTTATGAGTGGTTTTCTTCAAGGGTTGATACCAGGGCTGATACTATTTAGCAGCAGCATCAACAGACAGGATGATGAGATGGAGTGCACCTCAACAAGTCTGTGGATGACACCAAATTGTGGTGGTGGGGAGTGGTCACCATATCGGATGTTAGGGTTGCCATTCAGAGGAACTTTGGCAATCCAAGAAAATGAACTGACTAAAACCTTATGAAGACCAACATAGACCTGTATCTACAGCAGAACAAGCTCATACAACAATACAGGCCAGGGACCAACTGCCTCAGGAGCAGCTCTGTAGAAAAGTACTGGGGACCCTGGTGAGCAACAGGACTCACAGCAGTCAGCAGAACCCCCTGCAGAGATGAAGGCTAACCACACTCTGGGCTGCACTAGCAAGAGCATATCAGCAGGTCAGGAGAAGACATTACACCTCCCTGTCTGGCACTTTTGAGGCCACGTAAGGAGTAATGTCCAGTTTTGGACAGAGTGGGACAAGGCCAGCAGACAACTACCATGACAATGAAGGGGCTGAAGCATACAACAGATGAGGAGAGTCTGAAGGAGATGGGCTTGTGCACCTGGAGAAGAACAGGTTAAGGGGGGGAAATAATTGCAGGATCCCACTAGTTGATGGGGGGTTATAGAGAACGTAGAGCAAGACCGTCCTCCAAGGTACAGAAAGGACAACGGTCACAAGATGCAACAAGGAATATTTGGGTTAGGCATCAGGAAAAAAAATGCACTAGGATATGTTGTCCGTCAAGGTGGCTGGACTTCCACCTCTGGAGGAGATGTTCAGAGGTCAACTTGTCAAGTTCCTAAGCAACCTGCTCTCACTTTGAAGTTGGACTTGCTTTGAGAAGTGGGTTGGGCTAGGTGATCTCCAGGGGCTCCTTCCAGGCAAAATTGCTCCATGGCTGTGCTGTTCGGACTGTCACTTCACATTCTACAGCCTGCATATCTCAGTCTTTTATCCTCTCCTTCCTTTAGCTCACCCTTCATGGGTAAGGAGTTCCTTGGCTTGTATGTTTTGGCCTTGGGGTGAAAAAATTCAGTTTAGTCTTCAGTCAGCTGTGCCTCTTCACACTGCTGAACACCTGGTCAGACATTTGTGTGGAGGGCTCATACAGTTTTGTTCATTTGCCACTGTTACTGCAAGTATAATTTGAGCTGAGGAGCTGCTTCTGACAGCTGGATTGCAGTCATTGAGGGAAAACTGGTAGTAGTGGGGCAGTTGGATCTTCGAGTTGCTTACAGAAACTGCTGTGAGTTATAAAATGTGATTGATTTCAATCACTCTGTCCCTCAGAAGGCGTCAACTGCTGTTCTCAAAGCCCAGATTCTCATTTCAGATAACATCTTCAAGATAACATCAGTAAACCAGGACCTGGCCATTCTGGCAGAAAAGATAACAAATCTCCCTGCTGTCTTTCCAAACAGGATGTCAGCTACTGTTGAAATTGTTATTGTTTTTCTTCAAAATTGCTATTGCCCATCCTTTTTCAGTCTAATTGTGATTCCTTCTCTCTCAGCATCTGTATGAACCCTCACCCTCCCTCAGTTGCCAAAGGCACCTCAATGTTACCCACTACAGAATGAAGATGCACATAAATATACACATGAAAGCATACACAGACAGGGGAATATCATCAGTCAGCCCTCTATAGCTGGCTACCCCAGCTGCTGGGGAGTTTTGAGCCTCAGTGGAGTTGCAAAACTTCTGGGCTGTGGGGAAGAAGGTGGTGGCACTTACAGCAGCATAAAGTTCATCCCAGGCCTCCCCTGAGTGAGCCTAGAGTCTCTCCCAGAGAGGCACTGATGTTGGAGGGTCAGGGATAGCAGGCTTGAAATCTGCCACGTTGCCCTGGCATGGTGTTACTACACAGGTGCTGCTATCTCCTCAGGCTCAACCCACCCCAGGAAGCCAACATGTCTCCGCTCATGACCTTCCTTGGGAGCTGCATGCAGCCCACTCGTAATGGTGTTTGTTCAGCTGTAGATGAAGGCTGCAATAATGAACACTGTGAAGCTCATTAACAGCTTCCAGAGACCACAACATTTCAAATGTGGTGCTACAGAGACACCATGTACCATTCAAATACAGTGTGAAAAACTTTCTGCTCTTCCCAAGCTCTTCCCAAGCCATCCTCCCCTCTCCTTTCTACTCATGTTTCCTCTGCAGAGGTAGTGGGCACCTTTGAGGTCACTGCTCCTGCTCTCCTCTGGTGTTTTCTGAGTTATTTCTTTGAGGCAAGGCCCAGAGGGACCTCTCCTCCTTGGGCCTGATGTCTGGGCTGTCACTCATACCTTCGCTTTCTTGTCTGCCTCTCCTCTGTGAAACAAGACTCTTGTCCCCTGAGAGCTGCCAGGCATGGCTTGTCACTCTCCCCTGGAAAACACAGCAGTCATTTGTGCTCCTAAGGAAATGGCACTTCTAATGGCAGCAAAGAAAGTCCTCAGGAAAGGGATGATACAAACCTCTGCACCAGCGGTGAGGAGCAGGTGAGCATCAGTGGGTGCTCTGCAGGGAATCCTTGGAGTACTTGAAGGAGCTGCCATTATCTGGAGCCAAAGGTATAGGCCAGCTCCTTGGGCAGAGTTAACACCATCACGGCAAGTAAGACTCTGGCTCTGCGATCCTTGATACCCTGAGAACAGCAGAAAAAATGTAAAGTTTCCCCAGTTACTTTCTTCTGAAATCATCAGTAACTGGCTACTCCACCCAAGAAGCTGCTTATGGCATTTGCCCTGCTGGTCCCTGGGACGGGGGAGGCTGGCTGGGAGTCAGAGGCTGCTCACAGCTGCAGCCTGCCTGTGTCTGCCTGCTGTGGGGTTGGTGGGGAAACACTGCACCTGTCCTCCCAAACACCGCCTTTGCCCCGCTGTCCTCCCCTCTGGGGACATTCCCACAGCCAGCGCTTACCCTGAGCTCTGTTGTGGTGAGCTCACCTTTGGTGTTAAAAGCTTTCTAAATCCAGTGTTGGGGTTTTTTTTCTTGCAGTTTCCTCTAAGGTAAACACCTCAATTTCAGTCTGAGTCATATCTCCTTACACCACTTGTGCTGACATGCTGGGGTAAGTGGTGTGAAGTACCTGTCTCAGACTAGATGTTGCAGCCCAGCATCCCTCAAGTGTGCGAGCCTTCAAAGTGATATAACAACCCAGGAGCTGAAGCTATCCAGTATTTTTAAGACTGAGATGCAGAAAACAGTTCATCATTAGCATTGCAGTGATGGTGAAATGCCACACTGGTTCTTATAATGCCACAGAGCAGGCATTGCTCTCCCACCCTGCTCTTTCTGCCTGACAGTGGGGATATCACTCACAGGGTTTTCTTTTCTTTTGCAGTAATAGTTGCTGTAGCTGCTTCATGGGACTCTTGGCAGCACACAATAAATTATAGCAACCTTCAGGTAGCTGTGACTTATATCTGGACAGCACAGGATCAAGGATGCACAAGTCAGATGGCCTCTGACTGCAGTGTGAACTTTTCTTGCTCTTCTCTATTTCACTGATTTTGTCCACCCATCAGATCTTCCTTCCGTGGTTTCCCTTATTTCAACTTGTCTTTCTTAGTCAAAAGCTTATTTGTTCCCTGCAAAGTCACCCTATAACTGTGTTGCTCTTGGGCCTCTCATGGAAGGGTTTGAAATAGAAGTGTCCAGGACACAGGAGGTGCCCTGAGTGCAACCCCATGGAGGATGGTGAGACACAGCACCTGCGGCTCCTCCCATGGGAGTGAAAGCCCAAGTATCCCACACCGCCAACCCTTAGGAGGGTGCAAAGGAAGGAAGATCCCAGTGAAATAAGTACGGTGAAGAGGACGGAAGACCATGTCACCACCAAGAAAGGCAGGTGGCCTGTTCTGCTTAGGTGTCTACACTCAGCAGAACTCCAGTGAAAGCAAAACTTGGCATAACCAAACTGCAATAAAGTGAGTATTAGCAGTCCAAAGTCACGGAGGAACATGAAGGAACAGCTTTTGCTGCCTTGCCACCTTCCAGCTGACAAGAAGCTACTCTATCTGTGTACTTAAAGCCTTGCTTTTCTCATCTCCAGTTCCTGAGCCAGCTCTTCCCAGGAGTAACTCAGTGGTGTGCAGACCAGGAGCTGGTTCATGCTCTGCCTTGTGACAGCAGTGGACTCACAGTAGCTCTTTTCCAGTCCCAGGCACAGCCATCTCTGGCTATACACTTGGGAGCAGCAATATTATAACATTAGATCAATATTATACAGATTAACTCTGTTCCCAAGGTCTTATTTAGAGAAGGATTAAGGTTTTCATACTGGCTTGTGTTTCTCACAGCTGATCCTCACAGTCTGGTGTTTCTCTTGATTTCTTCACTTTCCTTGTGCAGCTGCCAGTTTTTCTGAGCTACCTCAGAAGCTAATTGGCCTGGAGTTTGCCTTTCTCCCCTTAGGTAGACTTACTGATGACTGTCTTCTCCTATGCATGCCAGTGTGACTCCAACGGCAGTGCTAAGCCCACACATGTTGCTCTCAAGTTTCTCTGCTGTGTGATGCCATTTTCCCAAGGCAAATAGCATTTTGGTCTGTCACTAACCCAGCAGGTGTCCCCAGGGCATCTAGTGAGCAGAACAAAAGGAAACCTCTTCTCTTTTCCTTGCTATTTATTTGATTTTGCAGTCATTTAATTGTTCTTCCTTAATTTAGAGGAGGTGAAGAAGAAATTCCAATATATAGAGCTTATCTTGTCTCTGTATACTCACATTCCCATGACACTGCTGGTGATCAGTGACAAACTGAGTGGAGATCTCAGAGACACAGCCCATATTTGATCTTTTACCTATGGAGACCCTCTTAGTTTTTTGGACTTACTTTCTGAAGTTTTTTCTCTCACTAGCCAACACAGGGTCATCTTCATAAAATAGGTTGTCAAAATGGGTGGCATATATCAACTTCTAGAAGTCAATGTCTGTTGTTCTCCCATGACTGTTAAGGGCACCCATGCAGACTAGCTAAGACTAAACCTTAGACCCCTGAAGGAGAGAGGTGATTTCCAGCCTTCAGTGCTCAAACCTGAGTGTTACTCCTGGCCTGGGGACAGGTGGCTGTGCTACCTCCAAGGCACGGGAGAAGATACAGAAACAGGCAGAGCTGGTGGGGGACTGGTGCTTCCCCTGTCTCTCATCCTTTTGTCACCATTTGGAGACCCTAACACTCCTCCCTTTCTGTACTACTGCATATGTAGGCTCAGGGAAGCTGTAGCCTAGAAGCCCAATGCTTGGAAACCTTTCAGCCCAAGGGCCCTGTTTTCCTGGCAGGAGTCACATGGCAGAAATCCTTGCTAAACACTTAAAACTCCTAGTTCAAGGAGTTCTGGGCTGCAGTACTGTGTCCTTCCTTCCAGCCTTCACCAATCTCGAATCTTTTTGTAGCTGAGCACTAGAAGAACTAGGCAGTAGTTTGATTCTGTGAGGTTTCAAATGGTGTTTTGTCTGAGGCCATATGGAGGAGCCATCATTATCCAAACAGTAGATTTACATCCCATTTATTGAGTTATGCACATCAGATGCTTGCTGAGCCCCTATTTTGCCTATTAGACACTTGGCCCTGGGCTTGTCCTGGGTCGCTACTTGACTCAGTTCCCACGCCCCTAGTGGGGAATTTTGTGGCCCCATGGGGTGCTTGGTGGTTCACAGTGTTTCCCAGGAGCCCTGTCTATGCATGGGACCATGGAGGCAGGCGGTGAGGTCTGTGGATGCTCGACACCAGATCCCTGCAGCAGGAAGGGTGGTGGCACCACTGGGGCCACACAGTGGGTGTAAAACACAAATGAAACCTGGATAGTGAAAAATAAATAAGTAAAAAATGAAATGGAAAGCTCATGCTAAGGAGGTGTAATGACAGAGCACTGATTTAACTTAGAATTTTTTCTCTTACACTCTTCTATGTAACAATTCAATTCCTTCATCCTTACCCTACCAGGACTGGAAGAGATGCCTTTTCCATGCAGTGGCTCTTGTGGGATTTGGAAACATACCCTGTTTCCTTCCTCCCTCCCCGCCTCTCAGCACTTCCCATGCGCCTGGTCCTGTGCCATGCTGTGCATCTGGGTGCTCTGGGGGTAAAAGACAGGGTCCCAGCCTAAATAGCAGCAAAACAATGCAGGAACATTGATGTATATTTTTAATGAATGGTGAGACAGATGTAGCATTTACTAGGAATAGTCTTGCAATGCAGACTGCTGATGTATGTTTGGATCAAATCTGCTATAATAATTTAACAGATATTTGCCATTAATATACATTTATTAAAAAGGAAAAAAAAAAACAAACAAAAAAGGAATAAAAGGAGATTATTCTTGGAAGCAAATCTTGCAGTTTTCTACGCTTCTCCACTGGCCACTTTATTTTGATCCCACTGAGGCAGTGATCTCACTGAAGCTGCAGTGTTGGGCAGGGGCCAGCTCAGCTGCAGCCTCCCAGAAACAAACACCTTGAGGGAGGTGGGGGGTGTGAGCCTGCCCACCCCTTCATGCCACTAGCAAGCTGTGAGTGGGGCAAGAGCCAGGCAATGCAGCACAGCTGAGCCCACTGCATAAGGTGATGGTGGGACCTGGGGGCAGAGGGGCTGCAGCAGGTCTCTCAAGGACACTGTGGCCTGGATTTTTTTCCTAGCAAAACCAGTGTCTTTATCAGCAGTCCCACAATGTGCCAAGCCCATAGTTCCGTTCAAGAAGCAGAGATGTTGTGATGCAGTGAACTTCCAGCATAGTCCAGCTCCTTGCAGTGCCCTGGCTGTTCATGAAAATGTTGATGGCAGTGCGTAGGTGTCAGCCTCACACAGGAGAAGCAATGGATCAGCAGTTTCACTGGACACCCTGATGCATGAGAGCTTATGTAATGGACATTCCTGTAAACATAGTGTGATCTGGATCCTGCCAGTGTCCTAGCAAAACTGAAAAGAAAAAGAGAAGAGGTGCAAAACATCATTTCATTGCATTGTGCAAGACCAACATTTCTGCAAAGACAGAAGAAAGCAAAACTCCTTTTTCTTCCTTCTCTCTGGTGTTAAGGGATCCCACTTCCCCTGCCTGACTTCCACTCCAGCCTGTGTCTCTGTTGGCTTAAAGTCATAGAGTTTTCCTGGTTAGAAACGTTGCTGTAATAGTACCTCTGGGAGAAATGGTAAGCACAGCTGTATTCTGCCAGTGTTTTTTCCACAGGCATAAATACACATGCACACACACATTTGCCTGGCTGTGTTTGGGGACATGATCTCCTGTTGGAGACTTTTTTTGCTAGGTTCCCCTTCTACTCCCCACCCCCTAACATGAGATGTGTGACATGTGACAGGAGGGCCACTTTATTACATGATGATAACCCCTTCACATCAGCTCCCCTTCTCCCATTTTAACTTAAAAGCTCTTAAAATGCTTAGTCGGGGGGGGGGGGGGGGGGGGGGGGAAGTCCTTTTTGTGTGAGGTACACAAATTTCAGCCTGTAACTAAAGGAGTAATTGCACATGTGCCATTTGCACATGACCTAACCCGGAGTTTGTCTGTGTTGCCAAAACAGTCTTTGCTGTGACTGATGTTCTCAGCTGCTGTTTTGTTTCCTTAAAAATCTGAGCCTGGACAACTCATTTCAGTCCATTTGACTGTTGCCAAGGGTCACTTTGAGAAATGCCTGGAAGCTAGTTAGGGTAGCAGGGGTTGCTGTTATTTAAACATCTCTGGACCAATGTTTTCAAATGCATTTAGACACCTAAGGGTTTAGAGCAGGTAGGTGCCTAAGGGATTTTCAAGAAAACCTGCACTTCTTATCTGTAAATCTCAGCCTTTAAGTATTTCTGAAAATCCATCCTGAAGTCGTGGGCTGAATGAAAGCAGAGCTGTCATGGCAGGCACTGGCAGATCTCTCCGCGATGCCTGGGTGTAGCACCCTGAGGCACTCCAGCAAAATCATTTCCCTGTGGAGTTGTACAGCTGAATTTTCTTTGGCTTGCCAGGACAAAGCACCACACCAAGGCAGGCAGAAAGTGAGGAAGTGTGAGGAGAAGGCTTTTATTGATAATAAAATGTGGGGAAAAGTGTTTTGGGCCGGATCAGAACTGTTTTGTTCCCTGACATAAGGCTGGACAGGAAGGGCAACTGCATATTTTTAAAGATAAACGACCAGTTCACCAATTAAGCTGGTGCCTTCACAGAGCAAGCGCAGCTGTCTGTAGGTGGTTGCTTGAGAGCAGCATGGAACCCTGCAAGGGCAGGGGGGCCCTTCCTCTCACTGCTGTTTTCCTGGTCTTGCCGTGGAGGGAAGGCAGGTCTCTCTGCCTGACAGGCTCACCCCTCCCAAACCTGCAGCACAGTCACTGTACTCCACCCAAAAACTATGGGAGCCTCTCAGGTTGCCGGATTCATGCATTGCTACTGAAGTTGAGACGCTTGGCAATCTCTCTCCCCTACTGCTTAGTACCTGTGCTCATACTGCAATACTCCCAAATCCCATCCCACCTGCTGTGTCCCACTGAGGCGTAGCTCCTGGTAATGTCTTCCCTTTTTTTCTTTTTTGGGAAGGGTCAGCAGCCCCTTGTGTTCCCCAGCTTACTTTCCTCTTCAGTGAAAAAGCTCTCACGCCCCGGCCCCTGGGAAATGCAGACAAAATGTAGTTTCCACTTCAGAGCACGCACAGGCTCTTGAAAAGCCTCCCTGGCTGTTTGTCTGGGGTTTTGTTCAGAGGAGGCTCTTGGGATGTCAGGGAGCATGGGAGGAAATAATGTCCCCAGGTGTTACATGAGGAGCCCTGAGTCGGGCTGTGGGCTCAGGATGCACTTCGCAAAATGGAAAATAATTTGGAAATGATTATCATTCCCAAAGGCCAAAATCCTGGACTCAGCACTGGTGAGCAGCCACCAAGCTGTGCACTGAGGGGAAGGAGTCTTGCTACTGAGTGGTAGAGAAATTGCTTCACCACTGTTAGGTCAGCCTGGGGACGAGGGAGAAAAACAGGTGCCCTATTTAAGCACTGCCAGCAAGATTTTTACATCCTTGAAGGGGAAGCACTGATTGAGATCACAATACCGTTATCCAAGCCTGAGCCTCTGAGACCACCTCCAGGCCAGCAGGTCTCCAGCCACTTTCTGCAGAGGTATGGGTTGCCTCCGACATCCCTCAGCCATGGGCTTTTCCCTGGTCTGAAGCGCAAAGCCACTGCAAGACACATACTGCTCTTCTTTCTAAAGGAAGGCAAAGTTTCCCTGTGAGGTATTTGGGAGAGGCTTGTCCTGAACATGCTGCCCTGTGCTGGCTTTGTGGGCAGAGGAAGACATGGCTCTCCTTCCTATAACTGTTCAGCGCAAAGCAAATGGATCTTGACATCCTACACTGTCCAAGCGAGCATCCTGGGGAGCATGTGTCAGGGGATGACTCTGCTACACAGCATTTTTTCAGCAAAGAAAGCTAAACCTGGTGCCACCTGCAGCTCTCTCAGAAGAGTGTTGATGAGAGGCAGGCTGGGGGAGCACTTGCTGGCACTAGGCAGGGCTGGGCAGGAGGGTACCCTGCCTGTGGGGAGAAGGGAAACCCTGAAGCGTGGGAAGTGAAGTGGACTTGTAGAATCACACTCACACAGGCGGCAGGGAGACACGGTGGGAAAAAAATAGGTTGTTGAAAGAGACAGGAGTCAACTCTGCAAACAGCAAGCAGCACAGGACAGAAAAATCCAAAGCCTCGCCTCTCCTCTCCTTGGGTTGTAGGCAAGTCAGAGAGGGGTTGCAAAGCACTTGTTGCCCTCGCTTGGATATTTCTGGCATGAGTATTTTCCCATTACTGGTGTCCTGTCAGCTGTATGAGCAGAGGGAGGTGGGACCAGAGCCCCCGTGAAGAGCATGGGCCCTTTTGTGTACCTGGCTGCTGTGTGTGACAGCCTATTTTGTGCAGATAGGCTGCAGGAAACTGGGAGAAACAATGAGGTTCTGCTTTGCTTGTGCAACAGCTTCATGAGTGGTGGAGAGGAAACGCTTCGATGACAAGGGCAGGGTGAGCCAGAGGCCAGAGGGCACATTTTTCATGCTGCGAGGCCTTTTTGGTGTCAGCACTGCACTTGCATAATAATGCTCAGCACAAGGCAGTGCTTGGCTGGTAGGGTCAATGCCTCTCAGGCAGGGGCTGGGGCTTTCCAGTTTAAGAACCAGGGAAGACTACAGGAAAAAAAGCCTTACGAGTTATCCCCAAGAAGGGACAAGCAACCCCTGTGAGAGGTAGAAATGCTGCCTCAATGTGCAAATCTGAGCTGGAGACAAATAGCCCCAGAAGTCATCTTCCAGCAAAGGGAAGGAGGCACTGCTGAAGCCCCATTGCAGGTCTGGAGCTGCATTCAGCACCCATTGGAAAATCTGACTAATGCTGAGGCATTTCAGGGGAAACTAAATGCTTTAGAAACTCTAGCCTGAATGACAAATGCCCATCTCCTTCAGCTCTGCCCCTACCAAGCCTTTAACTTCCCCACCCAGCTCAGGGTGGTATTATGAGGGTGAAATCGTTGACATTTATGAAGTGCTTTGAAGATAAAAAGAGATGTTAAGTTTTACTGGGCCAAGATCTGAGGCCCACATTTAATCTTCTTTGAGCTGTCAGACACAAATCTCACACTGGGTGTTTACCACATGCTGCTTGTAAGCAGCGCAAGGAGCTGCCCCCTGTTCCCATGCCCACCCCCCCGCTGCAGCCCCGTGCCCTGCCAGCTCTTCCATCATGAGTCTTTCCCAGACTGGCTGTAAGCCAGAGCACTGAGATGATTCGAGCTACAACATTGCAGAACTGTAGCCTCATTAAAACAAAGAGGGAAAACAAGAGGCAAAGAGGAAGCTACACAAGAGAGAGGGAAGACTGGCACAAGGTTTGTGTACATGTTTATATTATCCCAGTCATTTAGGATACACATTGAAGTAGCCTCTGAAACTTGCTTTTGGCTGGGGCTCCCGTTGTGCTTAGAGCTGTATCAACACAGCCCATCCCCTGCCCCGTCCCTGCCCGAAAGTAGTAGATGAGGCAAACGATGGATCTGAATACACAAGGGAGCGGAGGAAGAAAGCACCCATCAACAAGGCAAGCCAGGAGCCTAGAGCACCAGCCTCCTTATCACTGTCAAATTTCCTGCAGGCATTGCAAGGAAGAGAAGTTTTAAATTGCTTTTACACACCCCTGCCTGCTTGAGTGCACAGAAAAAACAGAAGTGGCTTCAGAAACAAATGGCTGGTGTTTTGTTCAGTATGTGGCTCCATATGCTTTATTTGCAGTTTGCTGTGTAAGCACTGTTGTCAAGCAGGAGCTATTCGTTTCCTCCAAGCTTTTCTATGGGACTTATCACTATGACATGGGAGGACTTCAGACATTAATTAAATCCTTTCCAGAACAACCCTGTGAGACTGAGGAAGGGGAAACAAGAGTAAAATCTTTGTGGCTCTGAGGGCTCATCTCTGCTGCAAACCAAGCCCAAATTTCAAGTTAGGTACACAGAAAACAAGAAATTATGATGACCTTTAGGTTAAGTGACTCACCCAGCTTTCCACTTTCTCTGGACTAAGCTGCTGGGCAGTATTCACATAAATTAACCCCCATTAAATTGCTCCTTTTCCTCCTGAAGTCCCTTCCCTCACTCATTCATTATATAACTTTGCCAAAAGAGACTCCCTCTCTACCCAGCCATGATGCACCCACAAGGTGTCCATATACTGTGTGCTACAGGGACTGAATAAATGGCTCTAAAGACTGAATGCAATTAATGAGCAAAGTCAAAGGAAAAACTGCACTCCCACAGGCCCCTTCTAGACTTTGAGTACCTGGAATTTATGCTCTGAATCCCTTTTTCTGCACTGAAGGATGTATGTGAGGAACATGTGTGGTGCGGAATACGTGTGGTGGAGTGTGCAACCTTTTTAGCCTCCCTGTCTTCCCTGCTCCTTCTCCCAAATGACTCTCCTTGCCCATTTTGCTTGGAGTTGGGCAGCACCATCTCAGCCTCGCATTGTCTGCACCCAGCACTGACACCGCTGAAGTTTTAGATATGCATCGTGGGGACATCTCCCTGCTCCTGAGGCTAAGAGGTATGGCACAGCTTGTACTGCCCACCAAAGCTCTCTCCTGCCCCTGGGCAGGCCTTGCCTGTGGGGAGACATCCTTGGCACATGCCACTAAACCATGCCCGGGTACTGTTGGCCATGGACAAACAACGTGCCAATGCTCATGCAAATTATTTGTGTGCAGATGATCAAAGGCTGGTATTTGAGCCCACACTCTGGCCTTGTTTCACACGCTAACATAAAGGTAGCTGGAGAGGCCAGGCGAGACAAGCTTCTCATTTCTAGTGACCATGACCCAAAGAACGATGCTACCGGAGAGGTAAGAGGGAGGACAGGGCTTGTAGAGGGTGAGGGTCATCTGGCACAGCCTAGCCCCCTGTTTTCCCTTGCAGCACCAAGGACGTGTTGTGGTCTGTGAGAGACCCACGGCATCTCACAAGCTCTTCCAGAGCCTCAAAAGTGCAGAAGCTCTGCACCAAAACCTGTTGTGAAGGAACTCTGCCCCATCTGCCCTGTGGAGGCCACACGAAGCAGGGCAGGGGACTCAATGTGGGGCACAATGCTGGCATAAGACAGCCAGATGTTGTGGGAGAGGACAGGGCTCGTTGCTGCCTGACAAAGCTCCTGTGAGCACAGACCCACCACCGTGGGAATATCATGCTCTGCCTGGGCCGGACCCTGCCCACAGCTAACCAAGCAGCTAGCAGTCTTTAATGAGCTTCGTCAAACTGACATTATGGTCAGATTGAAGCTGCTTTTTATGGGAATGATAAAATGAAAATTGTCCCTGACAAAAGGCAACTCTTGCTGCAGGTTTCAGGCTTTGACTTTGAACTATGTTTCTGTGGGTTCTTTAAACCAAACCAAAAATAGGTAACTTTTTAGCAGAATATTTTTGCTTGGCTATGCACTTTTAGGTTTTGGGTTTCTTTTCCAAAACAGATAAGGTTTTTTGACTGAAGCTCTCCCTCACTGTGTGGAGGGCACAGGGGCAGGGAAAGTTTCAGGACCAAAAACCTTAAAACATTTGTTGAAATTATAGTCAGCAGGCAAAAAGGCTTATAGCAGGAAGCATGAAGTGGTCTCAACAATAAGTGGTCTCAACACTACCAGTTCAGCTTAAAATACATTTAAAATATATTTTATGAGGCCTTATATACTCTGTTAGATTATGTTTCTACAGTACTAGTGTGCTTCACCCCTGAGAAAAGTGTGTGGGCTTCTGGCAGGGGAGGAAGCAAGAGCTAGGAGGAAAGGACGTGAAAGAAAAGCTAGACGCTGCCTTTCTTTTCAGTCAGCCAGCTCTCCCTGGTCCCTGCAGCTGCCAAGAACTTTTGTATGACAATAGCAATAGTACAAAAACCTGTTAAATATAGATTCAACTGAATTTAAATTGAGGAGAAGCATCTATAGTAATCAAAGTTTGGTGGATGTGTCTTGAATATGGCATTGTTCTTAATTATCGAGCTCTGCACACCTGCAGCAAATATATCAAAAGAAAAAAGTTTTCTAGCATGCTGCTGCTTACTAAGTGAAACAAAAGCATGACAGCTCTGTGTGGTTTTGCCTTTACAAACTCAAGACAGTGAAACTTTACCAGTTCTGTCTCCAGCCTTTTAATTCCCAAGATGCCAGTTATGGCTTAGGTCTCCAACACATTCCAGACTCTTTTACACTCTGTCTTTAAAAAACCTCTATGAGAAGGGGCACAACGGCTTATCAATACGCTTGTGAGCTGTGACCATACAGGCTGAAAACTGAAGCTGAATAGATCTGAGACGAGCTAGACTTCTTTGTGTGATTTGGCAAAAAACAGCTACAGACAATACTTAAGGCAGAACTGTGCGCGTACTTGAAACCCTTTCTTGGGGCTTTGCAAAAATCACCATGATGTGCTGAGGAGCTTTGGCAGTGCTGTTGGACAGCTCGTGGACGTGCTGGAGGACAGAGGGATGGTAATCCTCTGCAAGATGGTGTGCTTCCTCCACTCACCTGAAAGTCTCAACACAAGCTCTTTCCTCCTCCCAGGGAGAGGGGAAGGTGACTATGATTGTACCCTGCCGCCGTGGCCACATTTCCTGGAGATAACCTTGCTCTCGCCTTTGATCTGAGGAGTCCAAATATCTGGTATGGGAGTGCTCCCCATCCCACCCAGCTGTGCAGTTCTGCAACACACGGCTGGGGCAGGCAGCACCTTTGACTGTATCAACACAGACATGGCCACAGTTTAGTGTGCAAATTCCTGAGCCAGGGGTAATTAGCAGTGGTAATTGTGTAGCTGCAGTGGCACAGAGCTTCATGCTGGCCAAATCAACCCATAGGGAGATCTGTTGCATGACAGATATGAGATACTCTTTGGCTTTAGGAGTAACCCATAAATACATTTCAGGAAAAAATCCCAGAAGTACAATATGCTAAAAAGCGAAGTTTACAGTAAGCTGTTCTCTCCAGGAGGCCCCTGAAACAGCTCAAAGATAGCATGACAGGCACGTGAACTCATCACTCCTTCCATTGCCAAGGTTACTGTGCAGAAAATACATGGAATGAAAATGGAGAAGAAATGCTCTAAGTAAAAAAACTGATCTGAGAGTACCCAGGCCTGAAGCTATATTTAAATGCATGGCTTGCTTCACTGGATGGTTCTGGGCATTGAAAGAATTGGCTTTGTTTCTCCCCTTTTTTTTAGTCTTTGTGGCTGACAGTAACAGCATTGCCTGAGTATTTGCAGATGCATACACATACCTCAGTACACAGACACTTTGCTTAGAAACGAGTTCCCTCACCTTAGTCTGTGATGGGGGATGGATCTGGTTTTGGCCACCGTATAAACCACCAGGCACTGTGGTTACTTCTGCAGCTCTCTCATGATGGACTGGTGTCGGTCTCGGACCAGCCGGGACCGGGGTGACACGTTGAATAATAACAAACTCACACCAGTTTGTTGAAGGGGGAGCATTGCCAAGAACAAATGCCGCCGTACTGTCTGCAAGCTCCCAATTTATTCCCACTTGTTTACATAGGTTTGTTTTTACTTCTACATCCTACTGACCTTCAGGTTTTATCTGTTTACTGCTCATACACTCACCATGCATTCTGCAGGCGGTGTTCCAGCCTGCTGTTTCTGACGCTCTGACTCAGTTATCTGCAATCATTCTTCTAACCTTAAGGCCAGTTTACATTTTTCTAACTACCAGTTCTTAATTCCCATAGACTGGGGCATATGCCTTTACCACGCTGCTAGGGAGGAGAAAGCCAGCCCTGGCAGGTGACTTTGCTGGATGTTCTTGCCTTTCTGATTCCTGACTCTTGAGCCCATCACACAGGTGGGTCAGGGGAGTAATGGGGAGAGCGTGGGGATGTCTTGACTGATGTGTTGACACTACCTACTGCAGCCAGCAATGCTGAGCTTGGTAGCTGGGCTTGGTAGCAGGGCTGAGCAGAGGGGAAAGCTGTCGCCACCTGGCCAAGGGCAGCTGCAGAGTGGGTCCTCCAGGGATCAGGGACAGCTAGGGAGCAAACTGTGTGCTGGGGCACTTTCTCATTCTGAATAGCACCTTATTTTCCCCACAGTCCAGGGGGAATCAGGAGCATTGCTTGTGCTTTGCAGCAGGAAGGAAGAATGAACTAGAATGATGTCTTCAGTGACTGCTTTCAGCCCAGCATCCTATTTCTAGTTAATCCATACAGCAGACTTTTCACCTGTGATTGCCTCTTTTACTTCCATCTGTTATGACAGATCATCTTTTATTTTGTATCCATATGGAGCTAACAATGTGGGATTCATGAGGAGAACTGACAGGCAGTGCAGAGATGCAATAACCACATACAAGTGTATCAGAGTGGCAGCGTGAGGAACTGCAAAAGCTCTCTGCTTTGCCAAGTGGGGAACCAGTACAGCAGGACAATTTCTTATTTCCAGGTTATTTACAGGTAGTGCTGGAAAACTTGTGCTGGGCTGTGTTGTTAACCTGTTTGGATGCACTTATGGAGAAGAAATATGAAGCCAGAGCTTTCATTTTTCTGATTTCTGTGTGTGGTTCCTGAAAATAGGGGAACTCAAATTTGTGTTCCTGAGTACCCAGTTTATGTTACCTGTGCACCTCCAGTGCTGCAAAGCTTCATATATCTGCTTTCTTCATGGGCACTGAAGGGCAATGAAGTGTGCAATGTATAGACTTTTCCACCAGTTAAAGGAAAGGTGGTGATCCCTCTGTTCTTCTTTATGATGATCCTGTTCTCTGAGTCCCTTAGGACAAAACTACAATGAAGAAGAGATTATTTGCAGTTGCCATCACTGAACACAAAGTGAAACTCTGGCAGACAGTGGGCCAGACAAAAGTCACCCAAGAAAAAAATGCCTTTGCAGCCACTCAGCTTTTGTTTCTTGTCCTGAACACAGGAATAAAGCCATCTGAGGGAAGCTTCCAGGATAGCTCTCAGCAGACAGAACCTCTGAAGAGCAAAATGATGAATGTCAGTATCAAACTTGCCCATGATTTATTTCAGAGTTGGCTAAATGCTGAAAAAGGTGTGGCAGGTTCAGCTCCTCTCTGAACTGTGACCCCTTGATGCCTTCCTTGTCCTCCTCCCTTTCTTTCTCTCCTCTCCATCCACCCACATTTCCTGCAGGGCAACACGAGGGGTGCGGAGCAATGTCACTCTTCTTGAAACCTGGCTACCAAAGGCCACGATTAACTCACAGCCCCATCCTAGTGGAACATTTGACCTTGTTGATTATTAACAGCATGTTATGCAAGGGATAAAATTCTGCCTCCTGGGACCAAGGTCCTGTGTCTATAAAAGAGTGCAGCCAGGGAGGGTGTCTCCCTCCATACGAGTGTGACTTGGCTGACCTATAGATATTTCTGACATCTAGCCAGCCGAACATCAAGAGTCACCTCCCTTTTGTTTTGCTTCATTTCTGAAAAGAAAGAATTGCAAAGACATACAAAGAGCTTGGAGCTGTTGTTGCACTGACATTTTATTCCATGAAGCGACATGAAATGAAGGGCTCCTCCCTAGTGCCAGGCCTTTAAAACCTTGGGACTGGAAATTTATGTGACTCTTAACCCCTCTTGTGGTTACAGACTGTGACCCCGGATAGTTTAATAAGGCTTTTAAATAGCGGCTCTCCTCTCCGCTCCATCAGAAGGCTGCTCAGGGGAGATAAGGAGGCAGGATTCAGTCCCAAGCCTCACATTTGCTGTCAATGGCAGTGGCAGGCAGCTGGGGCCGCTGCCCTCAGGGAGGTAGTGCTCTGCTCTTTTGGGGCAGTGCTTGCCTCTCTCCCAGCTCAGCTCTGGCCAGCACAACCATCGGTGCCCTCGAAACTCTGCTTGACAGTGGCTGAGCCTCCGCTATGCTTGTTTCTACCCTCCCCATGGTTCCAAAACCACTGGAGCTCCCTGCTCCTGGCTCAGGAGATGCAGATGGACCATTCTGGGCACCAACAGAGGCTGCATCCACTGCAGGATCCCACCAGCAACACTGGCAAGCAAGGGCAGGCAGTGCTGTCCGGCTCAGCGTGTGTGAATTGGAGGTCTTGCTCCCACTGAGGAGGGGCAGTTTGGACACAGGTGTCTCCTGCTCAGGCAGTGCCCCACCACCAGGTATCTGGCGTCTGGGGACTCTCCCTATATCTACCTCAGGGAAGGGAGTGCATACCTGCCTTTTGCCAGAATGACTGGACCAGCCATGTCTTCTTCTCCCTTTCCTCTGCATTTTGTTCTTCTGTGGTTTGGCAGCTTCCTTCTCTCCTTGAGGGCCCCACCCCACCTACCTCAGACATCATGTTGGAGCCTCTAAGTCAGCCATGCTGAGGCTGCTGGCTGCAGCACATTTCTTCACCACGCTCAGCAGGGAGGATGGACTGAGGTGCTGCTGGTGCGCTGTGAAGGAGGGAGGGGAGGAAAGAGGGTGATTTCCATCCATTTTTCTCCTTCTAGCAGCTTTCTTCTAGGCCTCATCAAAGCAACAGCCACTGGGTATCAGCACCTTTGCCTATGGTCAGAGGCAGCCACCAGGTCTGGGGAGTAGACCTGGGCAATTACCTTGCTGCTTCCTTACTAAGTAGCACCAGCAAGTCCCGCATGCCAGGGCCACTTGTGCCATCACAAACTGCTGCACCATCAGCTGTCCCATGCTGCAAGGTAGCACAAGGTGGCACACATCAGGCTTGGCAGAACAAATGCAGCACAAGCGTGTGTGCCTCCCGGCATGCATATGCTGGTTATTGAAGCCCAGTTCTCATTGCACAACTGGTGATGGTTGTGCCTTTGTGTCAAATGAATCTGGTGCTTGGTTTGAGTTTTGAGTTCACAGTAAATTGCAGAGCCCTGGGAAGAAAAATATTGGTTCAGATTCGGAGCAGTAAACAGCTGGCTTGGTTGGTCAAGTCGACCAGACCCCAGAGCCCCAGCCCCAGCACTGAGCTCAGCCATGGTCTATGGGACTTCTCATTTCATGGCCAAGCCTGCAGTGCAGGGTGACTGGTACAGTGGGGCAAATCTGGAAATGTTGCCTTGGGACACCCCAGGCTTGCAGGGAGCTGCTAGGCAAGCTGTCAGCTGATAGCTAAACCAGCTCTTCCAGGGATTACATGGGTTTGCCATCCTCCAGCAGAACCTTACTTTACAGTACAATCTTGGGCCAAGCCTAGTTTGGTACCTATTTTGCAGTGCTAAATAATGGTTTAAGTCTACCAAGCTTTTCAAAGTTATCTTTGCAGAGAAGAGGACTAGAAATATACTGTTATTTATCTCATGTATTTTTTTCAGTGGAAGCCAGATTTTTTTTCTAGCATTTGATACTGAACACATGTAACAAGGTGTTCCCTTTCTCTGTCCAACACGGTGCTCTTTGCAGCACAGCCCCTTCACCTTCCTGCCAGCTCACAGGCTAACAGCAGCAAGAACAACATCACCCAAATGGCACAGGAGGAGAAACTGGACTGTTATTAACCATGCTTGTGTTTCTCATTGCAAAGCCTGGGGCTTTGCTATTACTGTTCCTTTCCTCCACCCCAGTTTGAACATTTGCCTCCCTCCCTAGACTCAGTACAAACCAGCATTGCTTCCAATGGCACAAACCAGCCCCACTTAAATCAGTCACAAAGCGCTGTGCACACAATCCCAAGGCACAATGCTGAGTTGGGGCGAAGCAGGGCTGAGCTCTGCAAGAAGTAGAGGCCTGAGTGTGTTGCTGTGGCAGAAGAATACAAAATGCAATAATTTAAGGAGAAAAGATGAGCTCTGACAGGTGATCTTAGCTCAGACAGTGAGTCAGACTCCCCTGTCACTGGGGAGACAGCACCGTATGACCAAAATCAATGTTCTGGACTTTGTGATGTAGTTATTGGGATTATTAAAATGACTGGATTTGCCCATTGGAGTGTACAGGACAAAACATATGGTACTAAACAAGGCAGCAAAGCAGTCAAGGGGCTACTACGTGAAGGGATTTGTATGTAAACATAGTGGGGCAAGGCAAAAGCCATGCTCCTGTAAGTTAATTTAGTCACGTTTGCTGTAATGACAACGTAATTATAAGAGTGCAATTCAGGAGATTTATCTTTTTAATTAGTAAACTCCCATGTCCTTCAAAAATCTCCTTTCACAGCTACAGAGCCACCTGCGTCAAAGTGCAGCAGGGAGCCCTCGCTTACTTATGGCTCCTGTGCTCTGGCTCGCCCCACGCTGCAGAACTGCCACAGCTCCGAGCAGATGGTCCCACATCAAATGTTTCCTTCCCATGTCACTTACTATTAATTAATTGGAACATTGTTAGTGTGCATCATAATTTCCTTGGACATTTTCCTCATGTCAGTGTATTTCCTTTCAGTGGTAACTTAAATGCATATACATATAAACCTGTATTGCCTGGCAGAGTAAGTGTCCTAATGGTAGTTTCAGCTGAAAGATTTTTTTCCTGAGAAAACTCAGTGCATTAGCAGCACTCCCTGAGCTTGCTATGCAGGAGCAAGCCAAACTCTAGGAGCTCTGCCAAGAGCCAGAGTCCACCCCTATAAAAGACAAGTTGTGCCCAAGCAGTACATACCTTCTCTCACAGAGAAGCAGATGCTGTCAGAGGGGCACCGTCACTCACATGGGAAGCCAGGAGATACACAGTCTATCTGAGCCCTGTCCTCGCCATTTTTTGTGACCCTGTATGTGTTTCCTCCCCTCACTGCAGTTGGTTTAACTACATTGTGTAAGACCTGCTGGAATCAAAGCCTAATGAAACCCTCATAAGTAACATAATGTTATCACTGCATTTTCAAATAGTGGCTATAAATTTTTCTTATCCTGGAGTTACAAAAGAAAAAAGGCTTGTGATCCCACCCTTGCTGTGTTTCTGGTAACACCCATACCCAGGGCACTAGCCAGGGCCCTGGTGAAGCCAGCAGGGACTCTGTGTATGTGGTGAAGGATCCAGCTTGGTGGCTCTATCACAAGAAGCTAACAACAGGGATGACAATAAAACTTGGCACCAATGCAGAATTGCCTTGGTTAAAAACACGATGCTCTTATTTTCCTTCTTTTTAAGTGCTGGGAGAGGAGGAAGGAGCTCCACCATGCACAAAGGTCCAAACTGACTTTGCAAAGGGTCTGTGTCAGGGCAAAGCATCACTTGCCTGCCCTTGGGTAGCAGGGGGACTGGACACCTCTCATAAGGTGCATGTTGCTTCCATGCCCCAGGCCCTTCGGGAGACCTCAGGGCTGAACAATGTGTGGGTTCAGGCTCAGCGCATCCCAGCCAGCAGCTGCAGGGCAGCAGGGCTGCCACTGGCACCCTGTAGCTCCCTGCTGGGCAACTTAAACCCCCTTTCCTGTGTTGGCAGGAAAAACATCAGGACTGGAAGGTCAGGAAAGGTGCATGAGCTGGAGTGACAGAAGCGGGTGTTTCCCCCAGCTTCACCAGTTGCCTGTGTGCCTGTGCTATTACAACCAACTGCAGCCAAGAAAGAGACATTTGGAAATGCTTCCTGACATTAACACTTTGTCCAGGCCATTGCTGGAGGTGTCCTACTGGTGCCAACCTGCTGACAGCTATGGGCCCTCGGGAGGCTGTTAGAATGAAAGCACCTCTTAGGTGTTGCTGGCACTCAGGCAGTCCCTGGCCTAGCAGTGGGAGAGCACAGCAAGCTGTAAAGATGAAGACATAGCAGGAGAAAAGATACTCCCCAGAGCAAATCAACTTTCAGGGAAAACCTATAAGCCTCGACACACACAGACTGCAACACCAAAAATGCAAATGACAGATCAGTCCAGAAAGGTCTTTTGGTTTTCTTCTTTCAATGTTTTTACTTACGGCTGAGATCTCAAGGCAAGCAGAACTAACACCACGAATGCTTATGAGAAATGATCATATTAGAGTATGCCAAAAGAGAAATATGTCTTAGGCAATGCAAGTTTTTTCACTCCTGCTGAGTTTAGCACTGGTTTGAGCACAAGATTTCCTCTAAAAGATGATCATACAGAGCTGCATCATAACAACGGGTGGGTGAACTAACCTGACCTTAAGCATACCCACTAATTTCCTCCTCTTCAGGAATCCCAAAGCCATTTACAAGAGGAATGAACAGATGAATGTATGAATTAAATCTTGCATAACCTTTGGGAGGTGGAGACAGGCAACACTATTTTCCCATTTTGAAGGTGGCAATTAAAGCAGTAGCCTGTCACCAATGGTTTGTTTCGAAGGTGTCAACAAGCAGGAGCAAAGGAAACCTAGCTAACCTAACATGGCTCTTTCTCTCCACAGGGCATAACGTGAGCTGAGGGCAGCTAGCTCAAACAAATCCAACTCCACCAATTTTTTGGATTATTTTTGATCATGCCCCAAAAGAGCAACAAGGCAAGAAAAAGCTGAGCTCATAAATGCTCGTTTCAGTTTTTATTAAAAAAGATGCTCTTCTAGGCCTGACCAGGTAATGACAGCTATGTATGAAGTGACCAAGGGCACTTGGTGCCTGTAATTAAATAGGTCTGCTCCTTGGGTGAAAGCAGCTTACCAGACAGGTGGGAACTGCTGGTCCAGATGTGTCTGTGGTCCATCCACCCCTGTCACTTGTAGCTCTCCCAGCTGCACGTTGTACCACTCGCTTATGTATCATCAGCACTGGCACAATATCCCCTGATTCATGTGGGAGCACAAGCTGAAAGTAGAAGTACAAGAGCGACTCAGTACCTTCATCAGCTTCTGTGCCATGATATCAAAGGGGCTGGTATCACAGGTTTCTCCTCAGACTGAAGTCCACAGATCTATGTTGGAGAAGGTAAACAGGAAGGGAAAACTGAGACAGAGTCCAGGAGCACACTTCTTACTTGACAACCTATTTGGTTTGCTTGTGCTATAAGAGTTGTTTTTTCCTCCCCTCACAGTTCTCACTAGGACGTGGATATTCCTTTCAACAGAAACATGGCCAAACTCGATGCTATGCCTGAGCTAGACATAAACATCTGTTTGACCACCAGCTATTTGAAATTATATTTGATCTATAGCCTATGAGTACTGTGTGTTTTTAAAAATGCCTTCAAATTAAAAGCTGCTTAAATTTGGTATGCTTTTGATCTGTATGGGAATTCAAACTTTGTCTCCTTTTTAAAATGCATTTAAATGGGACTTGCATTAACAAAGTGCTGTTTGGGGGCAGTACCTTGCCTTATGGTTAACGCTAAACTAGTCTCAGTGAGCAAATATTTATTTTAAATGTGAAATTTCTGAGGCCTGTGCACCTCTAGTAGGTAGAAGGATTTGTAGTATACTGGATCACCATGTGACACTGAGAAAGGCCTTATTCATTGCTTCCAAAAAGGCTATTAAAAATATCTGATAAGAAGATAAGTTGCTTAGAAGGTGTCTGTATAGCAGAAGATTAAACATACCTCAACCAGACAATGTTTCATGGTTAGACCAACCAGGCACTGCCTCTTCATAAACCCCAATCCACTATATCATTTCTTCTTTAATGCGCTCTACCTGGCTTCCTGCTGAGGATGATCTATGTGCTTTGTGGAAGCAGAAACTAATATTATTCTGTGGAAGGGAAAAGGAAATAGAACTTTAGCTGATTGTTTAATTTTCATGCAGAAAATTTTTAAGACTAAACAGCTTTTTTTTTTTTTTTCAGAAGAAATTGTGGCTTTTTCTCTTTACTTTTACCAAGAATGTGATAAATATACCTTTTCTAAGCTATATTTTGCATAAGGGAATATGTCAAAAGATAAAATCCAGTGAACCAAATTTGCTTCTGGGAAGGTCATGTGTAACTCCAGGAAAGTATGTGGAGATAAAATACACCTGTGGTTAAATTATCTGGAGAGAAGATTGAAGTGCTTACTGAAATCAATGAGGCAGCCTTTTACAGCAGGAGAGGCTGTGGTCTGCAGGCTGTTAAGTGAATCACACAGCTATTTGTGAGTGGTGAAGCAGAGGAGCATCATTGCCAGTGTGTAGCGGTTGCTTTTACCTTGGCACTGTACTAGGTGGGAACCAGAGAAACCTGGCAATCAGTCTGTCTTCTGGTGGCTTGCACTATCCTCCTGTCAGCTGTTAATCCAGTGAAGAACCCCCCGAGCAGACAGAGTTCAATAAAGCAGCAGTAAGGAGAGGTGCTGGGGATGATTTAGTGACTTGGCCAAGGTGACACAGGGGAGCAGTGGCAGAGCTCAGGTTGCCCAACTCTGACATCAGGCCCTTAGCCACAAACCCAGCCATCATCACCAGTGTTCTGCAGCTCATGGCAGGCAGATTATAGGACTGAGGTTCAAGCCAGCAGGTCTCCGGAAGTTAAACTTCTCAGTGGCTTTAATGGCATAAAGTCAATAGTGCCCAACTCTTCCCTCAGTCTTTTTTATCCATGTTATTTAAAAAGACCATATTATAAAAATAAACCCATTTCTCTGAAAAAGGAGTTCAGGCATGTGGAAGAGAAGAGAGAGAGTGGAACTGTAAATGCTCACAGTGCTTTAAATTATGTGCCAAGGCTAGAGACTTGTTCCTAGACTCTGTCTACAATCAATGACGAGAGGATTTCCTCCAAAAAATTATGTAGAGCCCTCTATCAGCTGCCTGCAGCTAGAGAGTGTGATCACCCTACAGCAGGTCAGCTCCCAGCTCTGTACCGTGCCCAGTGCGCCACATCCATGGTATGTACTGCATCTTCCTGAAAAGGCCCTTCCCTTCCCTTCCCTTCCCTTCCCTTCCCTTCCCTTCCCTTCCCTTCCCTTCCCTTCCCTTCCCTTCCCTTCCCTTCCCTTCCCTTCCCTTCCCTTCCCTTCCCTTCCCTTCCCTTCCCTTCCCTTCCCTTCCCTTCCCTTCCCTTCCCTTCCCTTCCCTTCCCTTCCCTTCCCTTCCCTTCCCTTCCCTTCCCTTCCCTTCCCTTCCCTTCCCTTCCCTTCCCTTCCCTTCCCTTCCCCTCAGAGCTCTTTGATCTATTAATCATTGTTATTCCTACATATCCTATCACTAAAGAAATAGTCCTTCTAGGCCACCTGCGTCCTTACCAGGCTGTAAAGAAAAACATTATTGTTTTGGCCACTGTGATTAAAGCACCTATGTGAACAAAGGCACATGCTTTCACCAGCCTTGCCAGTCCTGCACAAGGTAGTCCTGGTGCACATCTGCTGGACTTCTATACACTCTCCATTTTAGGTGCCATCTTTAACTTACCTACCCCTTCATCGACACAGGTCAAGAAGGTCCCATTTGTAACAAGTATTTCCACCCAGGGTCAGAAAGTTATCACACTAAGATTATTTTTCAACTGAAAGTCGATTTCTTCTTTTTGGGGGAAGGGGGGTGAGGAGTGAGGAAAAAGACAAGACGCCAAAGAGACAGAGAATGATGGGCAGCTGGTAGATAAGGGAAGCAGTGAAGTGGAAATGAAAGCCTCCATATCATTGCAAACGGATAAATTCATGCACTGCACTAGGATGTCACAGGCTGTAATCATAAAAAGAATCAAAGATACATAATAGCACCATTACTGGAAAATATGAGAAAGACTTGAAAGATAAGGTATCATCAAAACTCTCTTACACTGAATATTTTGCCTCTGTTTTGTGCAAAAATAGGCAAGGAAATTGTTCTTTCTGCCCCCTATTATAGGCAAGTTATTGCCCTTTCTCCACATATCCTCCGGTTTAAAACATGAATAAAGGCAGTACCTAAGATAAAACTACATGACAAATGAAGCTATAAAACACCATACTAGAAGTCCAATATTAGAAGAACATTTAGGTTTTCAAGGCTGCGAAGCCAGCTGCAGGGAAATGACTGTGATAAAGTTTCCCTTGGAGTTTTCACACCAGTAACCTTGTGTGTGTACCCATTACAATACAGACTTTCACTGCAGCCTCACATAATGGTTTTGTCAGGATCTTTACCTCTTCCTTTGTAAGGATGGACACTGTGCAGCTCTGCAATGAACAGTGTACCTGTTCTGGTTTTCTTTCTAGCCTTAGCAGAAAATGCATAGCCTGGTGTCTCATGCAGAGCCTGGTCAAATGCCCGTATCAATCATCAGGAACTTCCTATGCAACCTTGAACATACCCCAAGCCGTTTCCTCTATTTTTATTCCGAGGGTTTGTATTCTTCTCCTTCCAGCACCTGAGACATCTTGAAGAGGTGCATATGTGGCTCTGTTTTCCCTATTTTCCAGCCACAGGACTGAAGCAGAGAGATGAAGCAACTTGCTCAGATCTGCTGCAGTTCAGCCAGAAAGTTTAATGACTGAGAAAGATTTCAGCAATTAATATGATTTTTTTTTTTCAAACAGAAATGACTGGGCAGCACTTTCTGCAATGTAGAAAACTGTACATGTAGGTATACATCTGTGTGTAGCTCTGTGTGTGTAGGTGTCTCTAATTATACATACACTACAAATTCCACCTAAAAGCTGGCAAGTGGCAAGAGATGAGCTTTTGGAATAGAGGACAGTTGACAAACAATATAAACCAGAAGCAGAAGTAGGAGATTATCTGTGTTCATAATCCTTCCACATTTAGCAAAATATATGCCTGCACAGAGTGGATCTACTTTTCCACAGCAATAAAGCTTTGCTGTATTGACAGATTAGTGAGCTAGGCTTTAGCTGAGAGTTATTAAGACATCTCTGACAGATTTACTAACTCCTGGGCTTCTTGTGGATGGACATGAATGCTGAACAGGAATAATCTGCAGTACGAATCTTTCACTTTTGTTTCACACCTTTCCAAAAATCTTTAAAGTAACTTAGGTCTCTGAATAGAAGTCATCTCTCCAATGGACTGATTTTTAACCCTCAGCAAAGATTTATGATATTCTTGGGGTCACGAGAAGCTGAAATCAGAAATATTTGGCCAGTAGCTCCTTCTTTTCCACACCAGTAAACAAGGGTTGCTTCCTGACTTTAAAGACTCCTCTCTGAAACAGCACTAGTGACCTGATGGAGAAGCCAGATGGCTGACTGGGTCCTTCCAGCATTTCCCAGTTAAGGTAAGGATGAACTACATCCTTAAATCTTCTTGCAGTTGGATGTCTGTGATTCCTCCCTGAAGGGATGGAGCCAAGAGGGGAAAGAGGCAGAATGGCTCCCACGGACCACCTGCAATCAGGTCCTGGGGGCAGCAGCTTGGACAGAGCTGCCTGCCCATCCTTCCCCAGCCCTGGTGATGCATGGCATGGAGTTGGAGGTCAGTGGTTTATGCATCAAATGCGATTATAACCCCTAGGCACGGGGAAGGGCACTTCCATTCGGGCTTTCACTGCTTCATGACTTCTCAGAGATATGAAACCAGCTGACACTGCAGACATCACCTGTGTCCCAGACATACTCTCAAGGCTCCGCTTTGGTTTCTGTGAAATGCTAGTGCAGAAGATGAACATTTCCCCACAAAAATGCTGTAATAGATAAATAGCAAGGAAATGGTTAACAGTGAAGAAGACAAAAGTTAGTGCTTTTGAAACTGGAGGCTAAATGGCAGGTAAGGAGGATGTTTAATTTCTACTTTCTAGATTATAAACAGCAGAATAAGAGGCCCACAGCCCACATCATGAAAAATAGTGTGGGTTTGGCAGTGGATAGTTATAATTTAAGAAAGTTCAGCTCTCTGTTCAGACCCAAAGATTTTCTACAAGAATAAGGCCTGGAACAATGCCCCTGTCTGATGTATGGCAAGTCATTTGGACAAAAGTCCCTTGTGTGGCATTAAAGGAAACACGTTCAATACCATGTGCCACATGCTGTTGTGGGTTGGGTGCACTTTCTTCATTATGCTTTCCATGAGGGTGCTTCACAAACAAGCACGTACCAGTGGAAAATGATCATGATGATTCATGACGAAGTACTAAACCAGTAAGCCCAATGGACTATAGGGAACCCTGTGTGGCTGGTAGTGTTGTTTGTCAGTGGAGCTGTAGAGCAGTGATGTGGGAATGGTCATTAGTGATTCTCTGGCACACATTACAGTAGTGTAACCCTTTGTCGTGGAGACCCAGTCAGACTCTCCGAAGATCTTACTTTAAAATCATATAAGATTGCTTCTGTGTCCTTGCCTGGTCCCACGCGGTGGGTTATGAGGGGGGTGAATCTTTTGAATTCCCTGAGAGCCTGTGTGCAGCTGGAAGAGCTAGTCTCTGCTCAGCAGAGCGGCAGAGTGGGCCAAGTCACCACAATGACTCAGAGGAACAATTGTGCTAGTGACTTTATTAACTGACCACTTTAGTGAATGAATGGAGGCAATTTGGCAACAATCAACTGATAACTGTCTGGAGAAACAATCAAGGCGCTGTTTTCCTAATAACCCATCAATGATCAACTGATCGAAATTCAATTCGAACAAAACTTATACACATGAATATATGTAAGAGAGAGCAGAAAGAGGAAAGAGAAAGGAGAGGAGGAGGGGAGAGGAAAAGGGATAGGAAAATCGCCACCCTTGGATCCCCCGTTGTTGCGGAGTAGCCATCTTGGTCTGTAGCTGGTAGGTCAATAAAGACACACGTGGGGTGTTGCCTTTATATAGTCTTTCTTATGCATGTGCAGTAGGTTGTTCCAGAAGGTTCTCATTTTCTCTGGCTTGTACCTGCACAGTTAGGCAAGTTCATCTCTGGGCAACAACAGGAGGGAGGGGGAGAGAAACAGCCCACCGCCCCACCTCTGCAGAGCTCACTTCGCTTCTCCCCCACAGGGCATCCCACTCGAGTTGTTTGAGACATCCTCCTTACAAACAGTTTATGAACAGTTTGTGACAGACCTTGTCACCTGCCTCATTTTCCTGCCCTTCTCCCTGCCTTGGGGGCTGTAGAAAGGAGATTAGCCGAATGTATCTTGGAGGACTGCTGCGAATTATCAGTGAGGTGACATTAAACTGCTTAGAGATACGCCTGAGAAAAAAGCATGAGAAGTGCCAACTGTTGCTATTTCAGTGTCTTTGAAGGCACCAAAATGTGCCTTATTTGTGTTAACCTGAACCGCCCCGCGTAATACTGAGGCCACAGTATGAAACTATGTTAATCCACATCCTCATTCACTTTTCTGTTTCTCTCTGGGTTTGACCTTTGGGATGAAATCCTTAATTGGAATTTTTCCACTGACTGCAGAAAGAGTAGCCAGGACTTCCTCCAGTGTCTGCTATAATAACCTGTCACACAAAGTGATGCATAGGTACCATATAGCCCAAATGAACAAGAGACCAGCTGGCTGCATTACTGTAGTGCGCTGAGTCCTCCATAGTGATGTAGCATATAGGAAAATCTGTACCATATGCTGGTTGTTTTCATGCTGGAAACACAGGAACTGCTTCACCTATGTTTCCTCTCTTCTCCTTGATGCAGGAATCTGCAGCTTTTATGGTCCTCCCCATTATATTCAGTAATCTGGGCTTTGCTGTATAACTATATATAACTATGCCCTGTTCAGAGCTTCTCACTCACTTCAAAAGAAATTTTGTCTGGAAAAAAGAACTAAAGAGGGCTTGGTCAGAGAGATCAGGGATTGCAAATACACATCCCCCTAACTGTGACCTGCCCATGATAAAATGGAAAGTCATGCCTTTAAAAATACGATGTCTTCAAGTTTTTTTAGCACTTCTCAGACTAAAAGACCTTGCACATATCATAAGAACTGCCAGCATCACTGAACTGAAGGCTGTATCAGCAACACTTGTGTTATAAAGCCTCCTTTTCCCCAGAAGCCTACAGATCAGCTGTGAAATTTCCTCCAGGCTCAAGCTTCCTTTCAAAGTGATAGCTAGGAAGTGATTTTATTTTCATTAGTTTTGACTATTTTTACAATATAAACAGGAAGGTGAGTATATGTAAATTACATCGGAAGGCAAAAAAGAAAGGCACATGCTTTTATTTAATCCACTTTGTTTTTCTCACTTTCTCACACTTTGAAAGATTTACATTTAAAATAGCATGGCACAGCAGCTGATCATATGTAATGAGGTCTTGTCTTTAATCACTGGGCAAAACCAATATAAAAATCTGAAAGGCTAGGCCCAATTCTGGTCTCATGGATCCAACTTAGTGAGGGCTCTCTTGGTAAATGAAATCAGAACCAGACCTATTTTCTTGTAGAAAATAGTGGCTCTCCTTTATGTAGCATATTTAACCTGCAGCCTCTAATTGGTTTAATGATTAAGCAGCACATTATTTTTCAGACACCCAGGCTCTTACAGATAAATCTCAAAGAGACAGTATTTGATTTAAAATCAGTGTTACTGATTTGATGGCTAATGACTTGCTATTAAGTTCCACTGGCACGGGGACAATACAACCTACCGTGGTAACAAAGCATCATATATGAGTGTCTCATAGATTTTTAATTATGATTATCAATCTTCTTTTCTCTCTCATTCTCTCTCTCTCATGGGTCCGTGCGTTGATCTCTATGTTGCTCTCTAAATAATTGGGAAAAGTCTGATCCTGTCCTAAGGAAGCTGCTGCGATTTTCCCTGAGGTTAAGGATCTGTAGAGCTCAACTCACTTTTGAACAGGGGACGGGTGTTCCTTTGGATGTTTTGCCCAGGCTGTGTGGCATCTCAGCCATGCTGTAAGAAGCAGGGCATAAAGATGGAATTGAAGGCAGGCCCGGTTCCCCTCTAATCCTTCATTGTTGCACTCCAGCTCTTGAGTCCCTGCCGCTGGTGTCTGTCTGTGTCAGTGGGCAGCCCTGCGGCCCCGCACTGCATCCTGTGGGGTGTGTGGCCATGTCACGACTCTGCTGATGAACAAGCCTTGCAAATGCACACATCCTTTGCAGATGTTGCTCTACACCACATCCCCCCCACCCCGAACCTCATGATGAGTCCTCACTCAGTGACACTCTGTTCTACTAGCACAGTATGAATGAAGCTTAGTCAGTTTTTTGGGTGCTTCTGAAGTATCTCAGAAATCCTGCAAAACAAAATATCTTCTAGTGAGTCCTGGTGGTTAAAAGACAAGACAGGTGAAGCAGGACTTTTCCTGCTTGTGTGGGTTTCTTGTGTGTTTCTTCACCCTTCATTCTTTTATGCTGGCTGACTGTTTTCTCTCCCAGTTGCACTCATAGGTACCTTTCACAGAATAAGAACAGATGTTTAAAGATTCATTGGTAAAACATATGTGCATTAGAATAGCATTAATTTGCAGTGAATCACTAGATGTTGCAAATTAGGAAGTGACTAAATGCAATATAAGAGCAAGAATCTTGCATTATAAAACATACTCTTTTCATTTATTTGGATAGTTGTAGTTCAGTTTTTAATTATTGATGGTAATACTCCTTAATGTGCTGTTTTATATTTAGTAAAAAATCCAGTCTTAGTAAAACATGAAGTCATTACAGCACTCAGCTGTTAATTATTGCTTAGGGATAGAGGGAAGACTACAAATTTTGTGCAGGTTAATGAAGCATGAATCAGCTGGCTCCTACTGCAAGGAATAGCTGAATATCTTATGTGCTACTGCAGACACACGCATTCTGCAGTCATTGTTTCTGCACTGGCTTGAACATCAGCACCTGAAAATAGGCCTTGAGAGACATGTTTCAGAACCGCGAAAGGCTGCCAGTAGCAGAGAAAGAAAGATCCGATTTGATCCAGCTCCAAGTAAATTCAGTGGGAGTTCTGACAGAGTCTGACATGTCCATGTTGGGCCACTAAAAGAGTTGCTGACATTTCTTTTGTGCTGCTTGGAGAAGTAAGAAGTGTGGATTTTCCACACTGAAGCCAGTCAGCTTTACCAGGTGGACTGATGACACGTTATGCAACTGTCTCCTCCACGTTTGTGTGCACGCATGGGGATGCGTGTGCCCAATCATCAAGAGAACTAGGAACTGAAGCAACAAAGTTTGGATCCCCTCTGCTGACCCATTCATTCTTCAGTGGACAGAAAGGCTGGAGGGACACTCATATTTCAATGCTATCTAAAGGTACCACATAAGATTTTGAGTACTCTTCTAACTTGGACATCTGTTTGGAGGAGTTTTTCATACAGCCTTTGTGATATTATTTCCCCTGCCTTACAACTTGCCACCTTTTGTTTACTTGGCAAGAGACACCCTTTGCTTAATACAACAAATGAGTACTCATAAATGCCTGTAAAAATAAAAGCTGCTGACTTATATCTCTGGTGCCTCTAGTCCTTTTTATTGCCTTTTACAGGCATGAATGGGTTGTGACTTGCAGAATTACTTGTAGAAACCAAACATCATAAATATCAGCAGTCAAAAAAAGCTGTGCCCACGTAGCACTCCTGGGTCTATTTTTAAAAAACCTCCAAAATCATGTTAGATTTATGCAGCAATTGCAAATGTGAGAGAATTCGAGTCCTGGTTGCAATTCTTTGGTTGTCCCAAGCAAAGAAGAAATTGGATGGCAGCTTTGGTCACAGGTTGTACAGCAAATGACTGCTAATGCTCAGAGCTATTAGCTTTAAAACAAAACATGAACTAATGCAAACTCTTGTAAAGAAAGAACATGCTTGTAAAAGGCATTTCCTCTTTGCAGAGGCTTCATGAATGGGAACAAAAAGTTGCATTCATTATATAAATTAGTAACAGTAAATAATTCAAGGCGCTCTAGTCTCTAGGGTTCACATTAGAAGGAATGAATTCTGACTCTGCAGGAAGCTACCAAGGGACCTTAACCCACAGCCTGGGTCTGGAGGCAAAAAAACGAAGGTGTGCTCTCTCTCCTCTCGTCTCCTTTCCCTGGCACAAAGTGATAGGCATGGGCTAGGGTGGGTGGAAGAACCATAGGTCTGAAGGGTTTTGTGGGAATGGCTGTCCACTTACCTAGGATAGGATTCTCTGCTATTAACAGGCACCTTTCAGCTCTTTGTTACCATGTCAAACCAGGCTGTTCATTGAAGGTAAAAGGTTTATTTGTGTACTTACCTAGCAGGCACAGAAGTTACCTACCACAGGAAAGTTCTATCACAGGAAGGTTTGCCCCCTGTTATTTCATGGCGTCTCTAATAAAAGGAGCTGGTCTCTTCACCCAAGATGCTGGTAGTGCTCAGAAAGACAAACTGCTTTGCATTATTGGCATTGTTAGCTGGCAGTGTAACCACCTAGTCCTTGGTCTGAATAGAAATCCAAGAACTTTTTTCCAAATTTTCTGCAATTTTTTTCCCATGTAGATTTTAAGAAATTTGGGAGGGGCCATACCTCAGAAGAGAGGGTGTTGTGTGAAATCAAGCAGTGATTGTTAAATATGTTAATTATTCATATCAGATGGTGTTTTCCTAATAATTTCCTGCTCTGTGAATGTGTTGTGAATGACATTTCCCATACATAGTGGGATGCTATGAAGAAACCTGAACTGTGATGGCTGAAGCCCCTCAAGCCAGTCTGAACACATAGCCGGGTCATGCCCCTCTTGCATAGTGGGACCCCCGTGAACTGGCAGTGCCCTTGCCACACCACCTGAACATCATTTGACAGCTGAGGAGCAATTCAGCCTGAGGGTTGCATCTGCTCCAGCAGTGGTTCTCACTGTGATCCTGTAAAAGGTTTTGTCAGGGTTTGTCTGCTGCAAAGGCTCAGCTCCAATCAGGGTCTTTCCCTCTTCTCCCTGCTTTTCTGCTTTTGGGTATGCAGGTGACCAGCCGTCATGATACTGGGACAGAACTTAGAAAGAGCCAATGGTGCAAGTCAAAATGAGAGGTTCCTAAGGTTTTGTATTTAATCTGGCATCTCCAGGGACACTGCCTCTTGCATACCATGTGTCTGCCTTCTCCTGAGGATCAAGGGGTCACGTTAGACAAAAACATGTTAAAATGGTACCTGTTTCTCCCCTCTCCAGAGCCACCATCTGGCAGCCATCAGTCATGGAGATGAGACACATCTGGGACACCCTCTTGAGTAATCATCTGGGGTCACATTGCAAAGCTTTCCTCAGGTTTGACAAAACCTGTCATCAGATAAAAGTCTGGCATCACTTTCCAAGTGAAAGACAAAGTAAAACCTGAGTAAGAGCACCTGTGTTGAACATGACCGTGACTATTAACCAAACTACAGCTTTCTGAATTTTGTGTGCCACACTAAAGAGACGCTTAACTCATAAGCAAGACAGACTGTGAGAAAAAAGACGAGACTCCCGTCTTATGCTATTTACGTAAACACTTTATCAGTAAAACACTTTATCAGAGCCCAGTTAGGCCCTGTAGGATCATAAAGACAGGATTCATAGAAGAACCACTGCACGGAAGCTGGCATTGCTAGCAGTGACTTTGCTGTGGGAGTCATCACCAGGGCTGCCTTCACAAATGAGAAGAGGTAGAGAAACGTTTGGCTGGAATGTGTTCAGAAAGAGACACAATGACAAAACAAGGTTTCTTCCCCCATCATTACCTCTGCATCAGCGGAGTAGGCAGGGTGTTGCCTGTGCCACCTGCCACTGGCGTGCAGAATCTAATTCATCAACCTCACTGCAGATGGTGTCATCCCCCGGGACCTCAGTGGGTTTGTGATTGGTGCCAGCATCCTCATGGAGAGGAGAGGGGAGGGAGCGGGGAGGCTGGGAGAAAGCATGCAAATGCTTCTGACTTGGGATGCCACCTCCTGCTGCCATCCCTCTTTGCCTTTCCTCCACATAGTTGAAAAGGGCAAAGCCAATGTTGCCATTCCCAAAGACTGTGGGGGCAGTTGGCCTTTACAACTAAAGTGAACTTTTAGATAGCTACTGCTGTGCCTTCCTCAGAACAACAAGTTGGTCTGAGGACTGACCATTGGTGTTGCATGGGCTGGTCGTTTACTAAAGCCTTTGTCCTCCCTGGCAGCCCAGGCAATGGCTGTAATGACACCTGGCTATCAGGGAGTACAGCTCCCTGCACCAGTGAGCACTGGGATGTAGGAGCTGGGGCAGTGGTGGTCATGCTGCCTTCTTATGGTCTGGGCACTGTTTGGCAAGGCAGGCATTCCCCCTTCATGCTCACTCTCTCTGAGGGAAAGGCTTATCTTTTAAATGCCCTTAAAAGCAGGCCTGAGAGTCAATGGATGTATTAGAAATACAGAAACAAACAGCAAAAGTGGACAGTGGAGACTGTTAGGCAGATTTCCATGAACGTAATGCAACCAGCAGATTTCTGGGTGTTGCAGACGGCTGCGGGTGCTGCGGGGGATCAACTCCTACCAGGGCTTTGCCATCCTGCTCTTCCTCAGATACACACCATTCGTACTGTTTGTAAAATTGATGTATGCATGAGTAAAGAAGTAGCCCCGTTTGCTTCCCTTATAAGCTCCCATGGGGAAAAAAGCACTATGAAAAGGAAGAAAGTTTCAACTAAGTTATTATATTTATGGAAAAAAAAAAGTGCCTCATCCTTGTAAAGAAATATTTCCTCCGCCCCTTCCTTGCCTTTGAAAGGAATTAAATAGCTATTAAAAAGTACCTTCCTTTTAAAAAGGACAATGAACATTTTGATTAAAAGGAGCTTTTAAGTATTTATATGATTACCTCTTTTGTCCCCCTGGAAGCATCTGTCTTGTTGACTGCTCAGCATCTGGCGTGTGCTGCCTCATGTCAAGAAGGCCTTGATTTCTCATTCAGACAGGGGGTGGGTGAGGGAACAGACGTATGTATACATGGAGAGGCTTTTGCCAGAAGAATAAGGCCATTTCCCTGGCTGCCACTGCTGCTGGTTGTTTGGCCACAGTACTGCTGAAAAACAACACCCCTTTCTCCCTGCTGCAACATGCTGCGTATACCAGATGGCAGGCTTGTTGGGGTCAGCTCTCCATCAGCACGCTTCTGTGCACAGCGTGGTCAGCAGAGCATCTGAGGTAGGTATTCCTGAAATTTCCTCTGCTTGTGGATGAGATGCCTTTTTGCTCTTACTTCCAGGCTTTCTTGGTTTTCCATGGATCATGAGGAAGCATGGCAGGACATCCAAAGCACTCAGCCTTAGCCCAGCAGTTGGCATTTTCCGTCCCAGGGCAGCAAAAGGAGGCTGAAACAGGCTGTCACGGGGCGCTTGGGAAAATCCCAGCACACCGTTTGGTATCCTCACATCCACTGTGCACACAGAAGTAGATCTTCAGGTTTTGCAGGATCAGCCTTATTTTGTGCATATTCGCTTCTTTAATACTATCTTTGGTAACACAGTCAATGACTCACACAAACATTAGTCATATTTTGCACTGTGTATAATGCCTTGCCTTGCAGAATTTCAGAGTGTTTAAAAGATGATTTAAAATATCCACTATCCGTGAAAGACTGAGTGGAATAGGTCCATTTCAAGTGTATCTACTTAATGAAGGCTGAGAGAGCAACAACTTGCCCAAGTAAGACAGAAGTCAACTGTCAAGCCTTGAGTCATGAATCTCCAACTGCTGGGCATTATACACACCCCTTCTGCATCAACCCTCTTAATTTCATTTGAAGATATTATATGTACCAGCAACCCTACTTAGAAGTCAGCAAAATAGTAGGAGAAACCTCTTTGACTCCTACTCCATCATCCCCATGCTTATGAAATTTTGCTTCCAAACTGAGAACTGCACTTCTGCATGCTCTTCTTCTGCCAAGTCCCTGAGTGAAGAAAGCTACTTGTTGTGGGGATGGTTGTGCCTTCTTGAATCATCCTTCAATACCTAAAGTACACTGTTTCGTTAATTCTCATTGTTAAAGCTTTAATTCTACTGGCTTCCTCAAGATTTGGACAGAATCCTAAGTCACATGCTGAAATACAATAGATTTTCTTATTTTGGGGGGGGAAATGGCTTTGACCTGCAGTTGATTATAGGAGCCTTGTGGCCTGAAGGAATGGATAAGGTAACAAGTCAAAGTAGGACTATTTTGTCTAGCCTACTGCTGTGTGATTTCCATGTGACTGGGGACCCATGTAACCTCAGTTGCATCCGTTGCAGCACAGGGAAACACAACAAGCTAAGGAACCTTTTTGAACTCTCTTCTATTTTCACACAACCGCCCAATTAACAAGCAACAGCCAGAGATGGTCTTTGAGCTTTGTACATGGCCCCTGCGGGTGAAAGAAAATAGAAGGAAAATCCTGGAGAGTCTGGCTTATAAAGGAACAGGTGACAAAGCTACTGGTTTTGGTGCCATTCATTGACCATGCTGCAATGGATACTACAGCTCAAGACCATTTCTTTTAACTATAAAGTTTGCAAGAAATCTTAGGGTTCATTCTGCTCTTTTATAGAGCAAATCTACTGAAAGCAAAAGGAAGAATATCTTGGGTCAGACTTGAAAACTGGGTTAAAATGAAGGAGAGTTGTTCTTTTTTATTAAATCCTGGATACTTTTTATTTGCGTTTGACTTTTTTTTTTCTTGTATAGCACACTCATATCATGCTTTTTCACACTTGTTTTCCAGATGACTAGAAGCATAAACTTCTGGTTTATATTAAAAAAGGAAGGTGGTATTCTCATTTGTTTTCGATGCCCAAGGCTTCAAGGAACAGAACATATTTTGAGAGACCAGCAATAAGATACAAACAATTGGCAATATTGCATCAGTGATTTAGATGTCTCCTCTCATTTTACCTGCTGTATTAGAGAGCAGAGATCCACCGATCAGAACAAATAGCACAGCTGGAAAACAAATAGCAAAGTGGTTTTATTTTACTGAGGTGAGGAGAAGTCTCTCTCTTCAAATAATGTGCAATCATTAGCCTTTCCCATTACAGTGCAACATAGGGAGGGATTAATTTAACCTAATTTTACTCACTTAGAAATGAAGCATCTGACCTACGTTAGTTGTCTAATTCTTTCTGCAGTCAATAGAGGCAGTGCCAGACAGTGATTCATCCCACCTACCAGTATACCTGGCTTAAAAGGGGATGAATCAGCCAGAGCTGCCTCCCTCCATTGCTGCTGGCTACGGAGGCAGTGCAGACGGATGAGAGACCTCACTTCTGGCCAGGTATATTTGGGTGAGGTGAAGCCCTTTGTGTACTGGCTAAGGGGCCAGACTCCCCTCCCCGGCACACAGGAACCTCCCTGGGGTCATTGAGCCTGGGTGTCTCCTCTGACTAAAGAAGGTAGAGGGAGCTGACCCAGCCCATTTGGCCACCTAATGCGTAGGCTGACGTGTCTCCCTGTGACACACTGGGCCAATTCCCTACATGTCTGGGAAACAGAGATGGATCCTGAGATGGGAAACAAAATAGGCCTAAGAGTGTTTCCCAGCAGAAGCATAAGCTACACTGGAGCAGAAGCCACACCAGGCTGCATGCAGAGAAGTACAACATTGCTGGTTAATACAGGAAAGCAGTCCCCAAACCATCAAAGCCTGGAGGTCCTTGATGGTTCAAGGATACTGTCATACTTACCCTCCTGGTTTCAAGCACAATGAGGTCAGCACTTGTGCTCTGTGACTGAACTGTAGCTACTCATAATAGAAGTATTTCAATCTATTTGTGCTGATCATTGCCTTACCCACAGAAGCATGAAGCTGCGTATTCCTGCTTTAAAAACTCCAAAATCATCTAATGCAAATGTGAGTGGTTTTATTGTCCATATACACATCTAGACTCTTTTTATTTACTCTAAAAATCAAGGTCTCAGTGGTATCGTGTGACTAGATCTCTATCAGCTTGTTATGCATACTGTTAAACTAATGCTTTGTTCAGCAGCTTCAGATATCCTATTCATCCCATATCCTGGGAAGGTAAAGAGAAACATCTAGTTTGCCTTCTGGTTATCCTTAATTATTACCTAGATTGTGTTTCTACCAAATCTGTACCCTGAGGATGAGATTTACCAACATTTACCCACATTTTACCCCTCTTTGAGAAACTGCAATGGGATATTTATGAAAACAGGTGCTCTTCTGGAGCAAGGATGTGTAACAGAATTGGTATAAAACTCTCCATGCTTCTCTGTGTAGGAATCTGTGCCCTAGTTCTATATTCTGGCTGTCAATGAAGCTCATTGTCTTCTCCATTCCTGTTAAAGTGGGGTAACATGGGATTACAGAGTGGTTCGAGTTAACAGTAGTTTACTCCATTTTACTAATGCAGCTGCTAACTGCACCTCTGGAGACTTCTTAGACAAATACAAGGTAGACTTTTTTTTCATTTCCATCACTCTTTGGATTGGAAACAAGTTACTGAGTGAAGAGAATGGCAGCAGGTAGGAAACAGAAAATAGAGTAGATCTTCAAAAGATGTAGAGGAAATAATGGAGGAGTCAGACAAGGTGGTTGCAGAGGTTGAGAGATGTGAATCCAAGGACTGGAATTAGATTACTGGAACGGACACACTGCAGATAACACCCAGATGAGTGGATGCATGAAAACCCTGTAAACTAAGGAACATCCAGGAAAAAGCTGAATTGACATAAGGACTTTATATGAAGATATATAAGAAGATCAGCTTATGAAGAAAAAAGGTGTAAGTAGAAATGAAGGGCAATATCACCATGCCCTAGGATGTCTGTGAGAATGCTCTAGGATGAGGAAAACAGGAGGAACCTCTTCTGTTGGTGTCAAACTTCACTCTAGGCAGTGCTATTTGTAATTAGATCTCAGAATGAAATTACCAGCAATTAATAAGAAACTATAAAGATATCCACAACTGGCCAAACCAAAGCATGTTTTGGAAGGGGGTTATTAGTTTACAGGGAAACAGTTATGGTGTCTACCCAGTTTGACCCTTACTGAGTAAACACAAATAAGTAACTGACTTGCTTTTAGGACAGCGTCTCTTCCAGAAAAGCATTAGCTAACTGACTGGACCTTTGGGGTGTGGCGTCGGATTCCCTTTGGTGACAATTACCCTGTTGTTGACATTTGGCTAATGAAGAAGAGCTTTTTAATATGGTTTCATGGGCTATTTTAATTCACGCTCATAATAATTTCCAGTGTGATTCATGTACTGGCACAGGAAGCTGGAATCCCAGAGCAGCAAGTTTTGCCTGTCTGGAGTCGGGGGTCATCCTGGTGAAGAGCCTGGAGCTCAGACAGCGGGGAACAGGCAGCCTTTTACTTATGTAATGCTGGCGTGGGGATGGGGCAGAGGAGTGGGTGACACTATTTGGAATGAATTTCTATTTAAAAGAATAAATTGGCATTACGGAAGATGACTTTTTGAAGGGTAAGAGACATAAAGTGTACTTACAGCTCAGAAGATTTCCATGCGCTGAAGGGAAAGAACAGCAGAGAAAAGAGCAAAGCTCCCCTCCCAAGCACCCACGCACAGCTGCTGGCTGCAGCCCTGGCAGAGTGACCATATCCTTGGAGCAAGCACAAGGCAGCCGAGGTGGTAATAAAGGGAAACGCAAGCAGTGGACTCTAACAAGATAATTCACTTTGGGGCTTGATTATCCACAACTTAGGAACAGCTGCAACTGAGAAACTGTGAAAGTAATACAGTCACATTTTGAGATGATCTGGACGGTATGAGTAATGTATGTTTCCTTTAGGAATTTGCCAGAATTTTAACTTAACCTGTAACAATTTCAGGTTTTCTAAAAAGACATTTTTTACCTATTTTCTTCAATTTTGTTTTGCTGTAATCTTCTGGATTCCAATGTAAATACTTGCAAAGGCTACAAGTTTCAAAGCTCCTAATTCTGCTCTCACTAGAGGCTGGTACATATGACAGTAGTTTTGCCAACTCATTAGCTTCCTCAACCAAGGGTGTTACTCTCCCATCTCTCCTCACTATCCTGCCAAAAGCTAATGCAGACACCACTCCTCCAGCAAAAACATTTCTGACAACATGTTAAGACTAAATTCTGGGAACTGATTTAAGCTTTACCTGAAAAAGACTGTTTGTACCTGCATGTGTGTGTATCTGTGTGTGTGGGTGCATGCAGGAGTGGGGCCTGAATTAGGTTTTCTGCTGACTTTGTCAGTTCATCAAGACATGTTGTTCCACAGCAGAGAGCTGGTCCAGGCCTGCGTCCAGATGCTCTTCAGCTTCATGGAGACTAAATACAAACCTACCTTTTGGGACTCTCTGTAATCAGTATTCACACCTGCTATTGCTAAAACAGAACCCAATTCTGCAGTCCCTTCGTGGGAAGCAGAACTGTGTCCGAGGAGGCAAATGGAGCTAGCATGGATATTTTATGGTACCGTGAGTAAAGGGGGCAGAAATGGCTTGTCACGACAGCTCAGCCACCTGCCTCCTTTACCCATTAACATATAACATTAGATGCTGAAGTCCTAATGTTGACTCTCGAGTGAAAATGGGGAATGTACAGGCACACAGCTGTGAGCTACAGCTTTAGACTATGAAAAATGCCTTCCACACTTTTAAAATCTTGGTTTATCTCTTCAGGAAACACTGAATATGGCAGTGGGAAAGTGGTATTAAGGAAGTAAAATTGGAAATGTTCTGTATTGCCCTGGTAACCATGCAAGCTTTGAAAAAAACATCATGAGAATAAGTGACCTTCTGTCACTCCCTAGCCAGAAGTTAAATTTGGAAAATAACAGGGCATCCCGCAAGGATGGAATAGGAGGCAGAGAGGCTTTTTGCATTCTGCCCCGGATTTGTCCTTTCTTCACCCCTTCTGCTTTGTGTTTACATGAAGAGGATATTGATTCCAGAAGTGACAAAGACAAGTCAAAGCTCCTCTTTGTTTTTCTGCAGGGAGGAGGTTACCCTTGTTTCGAATCTAATGGTCCTGGTGTGCTCTCCTCCTCCTCATGCTGCCTGGGAAGTCAGAATTAGCTGTGGGTTGCATTTCCATTAATGACTGTTTTTCTCCCCCTGCTCCCCCCCCTCCAAGCTTACTAAGCTTTTTCTTTCAGCATGACCAATAAAACATGAATGCAAATAGGCCTGAAGGTTTTTTTTCCCTTTCATTTTTATTTTGCCACTTTTAGAAGTTACTGAAGAAAATAGTGTCATTCTGTTTCAGAAGAGCTTTTATACCAAGCTGACACTGTACATTTAAATATGTATTGCTTCCTCTATCATTTGCATTTTAATGTTCCAAACCAATAATCATGAAGCCTTGTGTGAAAATGTAAAATAACAAGGGTGGGGAGAAACTTGGATCTGATTCTAAACCTGGCTGTATTACACCTAGAGGTGGCAACTCAGTGAGAGACCCCTCGAAGACATTTATTTAGATAAATGTAGATCTTCCAAGAGAGGCTGTGCTGAATCGCCCTGGGTGTTTGTACTCTTCCCTTTAGATACTGAGTCGGCACAGCCTAGCAGACTTTTTTCCTATGCAGCTGGTGCCCTGGCAATGTGTCTTAACTCTGCTTTGGAAGAGTTGCCCTCCAGGCATGCTGAGTATAGACTCTGCAATCGTTCATTATTTGGCCAATTAGTACAAAGAGCATTAGTCTGGTGACACTTCATATGTCTGTAGCCATCTAGTCGAAGTTGGTCTGAAAACTGCGCATGTGGTTAACGTTGCAAAAACAAGTGCCATCCAAAGCTATAGTCATAATATTTCCATGTTCTGCTTCATTATTGCCATCATTCAGCTCCACAGCATAGAAAAGAAGAGCAGAATAACCAAATCAGTATTTACCCTGTGGACTTAAGAATTTTGTCTTATGTGCAAAAGCAAAGTCACTCACTTGCAAGAAATTGGTCTATTGGAGGTGTTGTGCAATTGAAGAAGAGATTTTTTTCTGTGCTTCAGTTGAATAGTCTCTGTAGGTGAAGGTTTAGCTTTGAAGAAATAACAACTGGTGGGGCAGTTCTAGCAAAACATTTTTGTCTGCATTTTGTTCTATTTTTTGGCTTTCAGGAGAAAAAGAAATCCAGCTATATAACAAAATACATTTCTTGTATCACAGCTGTCATGAATTTAAATTCCCTCTTGGATCCTTACCACACAGTGTATCTTCACTGCAATATTTTGCTCCTTTTATAAATATCAAGTAGTGAAGAACAAGATATTGAATATTTGAGGTGTAAATCTGACAGAAGAGTTTTCTTCTCAGTCTTAGATGGAACCAGAAACAAATGCAGAAGGGTCAACCCCTCAGATAACATAAAAACCCCTATGGATGTTTATTTAGAGATGGAATGAAGCTCAAGATATTTCTGAACTTAGAAAATGGCCACATATATACATGGGTCTTTACATATGACTGCTTACTTGTGGATCCAGCTATGAAAATGATCTGGAAATACTGTAAGAAGATTATTTTCTGCAAATCCCTTATCTGACTGAAGCCAGGAAGCTTCAAAAAACATAGAAAAGCAACTGTTTACGTCAGCTTTCCATCCATAACCTGGCTAGATAAATCATTAAAAGCTGAGACAAATGTCTGAGCAATTCAAGATCCATCCATTCCTCACTCACTCTCAATTAAACTGCTGTACTGGTTCTTTGCCTGTTTTAGCCTGTTTTCCTTCCAGGCTTTCCTCCAGGTTGCAGATCAACACTTTCACCAAGACCAACCATAATATCAAGCCAAACGGACCTTGCCCCAACAGTATACAGTTATGAGTGATCTATCTCTTCTTCAACATTTTCCCTCTTTTCTCCTTTTCATCTTGATAATGATACAATCAGTTTCAGGAGAAGATGAAAGTAAGAAGAGAGTAAGAGGAAGCATGAACAGAGTTAGAGAAGAGTGGATACCTGATATTTCCCCTGCTTTATACCTACAGATTTACTTTTCCTATCCTTTGTACTGTATTTCATTTCCAGTAAGGTTTCTCAGACATTTTGAAAAGCTGCTATATTGTAATTAATTAAATTAAGTCTCTGTATTTGCTGCTAACAAGATGTTATCTTCATCATTCTTGGAAGCTTGCTTTTGGTTGTGGGTTGATGTGGCTTTGCCACTGGCACAGAAACATTTCCTGCATGAACACAAATTGCAAAAACTCCCCGTTTCCTGGCTCAGTGTGACACACTGCTCAGCTCCTTGTGTTTAGGTAATACGATTAAATGCATGGATCCATCAGATGGGCTGAGTGTTGGCTGATAGTGATCTCAGCAGAGAGGAAGTTTTAGCTCCAACTGGCAGTTGGGCTCAGTGCTGTAACCTCAGGTGCCATGCTGGAATTCACTGCCGGGATGCACAGACCTGGCAAGGGTCGGGTGTTGAGCACGAGCCCCGCTCTGCAGCCTCCTGTCTCATCCACCCTTGCAGCTCTATCTGAGGTTACATCTCATCCCATCTGCAGCACAGTGCTGTTGCCTGGCACCTGTCCTGTGCCCACGGCACAGCCGCTCGCACTGGAAAAGACGCTCAGTGAGAGGTCTGAGCTTGTGGGGTGAGGTGGGCACCTGCGAATGGGATTTGCGAAAGTCACCACACCAATCAGGCACTGCCTAAAATAGATGGTAGGAAACAAAATGCTAAGGAAAGGGGGTGGATCTGGCATGAAACTTATTAGGGAGCTCAGGCCTTGATCTAGATCAACCCTTTCTTGCAGAAAGTCATGGTGTTTGTCTCCCTGTGAAGCACTCTCTCCAGGAACAGATGTGCTTCCAAACCCACCAGCACCGTGGGTCTCACATTTCCCAGGTAATCCTTGTCTGACCTCACTGCTCATAAGGGTGAGATGTTTTCAAGATCTCTTCATGAAACTGTATTAATCTACACTGGGTTTCATACACCCATGAGACCAGGCACTGACTCTCCCATGTCCCTGGTGGATCCCATGATCAGGTGCATGGAGGAAAGTGGCAGTGCTACCATGGGGTCTTCAGGGTCATGTAACTTGGGCAGCTGTGCAGAGCTGTCGCTACGCACTGCTCTGGAAGTGAGGATGCACTTGTCCAAAGCCCTGATCTCATGTGGCCAAAGAGGGTGACCATGTAAAAGGGATTTCTTATCACTCCATGAGGACTTCAGCATCCCAAGGGTGTGCTTACCAGCCTTATTTGTGCTGAAACAATTGGGAGGGGGTATAACTTGCAAAATCAGCCAGGACTGAGACATCAGTCAGGTTTTAAGACTCTGACTTTGGGATGCAGGTGCCGTAAACATCAGTGAGACACCTGAATCCTTCTTGGGATCCTAGGCTCAAACATTTCAAAAGCACACCTAAATGTTGTACTATCACATAATCTTTTTGTTGTGAGACAGAGTTCCTGCCTTGCTTTCTGCCTCCTTTCAGGGGCTGGAAGGACATTCCCTGGCTTTCCACAGTTTCTGTGAAATGCTTTGAGATGTTTGGTATTTTGAGTATTTCTGTCCCACAGAATCTACACTGAACTTACACCTCTGTGTAGGAAATGAAGACTGCAGCTTATTCTTAAGCTGAAAAGTTAAGTGCTTCTGAAAAGACTTATTAAAAGAGCCACCTTTGTAAATTCTCTGCCTGTCTCAAAGCTATCAAGAATCAGTGGAGAGTTCTGCTGAGGTTCTTGGGGTTTTGATCTGGCCTTTCAAGAGACCTGGTAGGAAATTGTACACCTAAAGATGTTCCTGCAGGTGCAAACCCAGCAGTTTGCACACATGCACACATCCTTGTCTGTCACGAGCAGGCAGTTATTCTGTGTACCCAGGAACATGAACTTCTTTATTCACATGCCTGTGAACTCTTCTGTCTGCCTGGTATTCAACCATAGTCAGTGTAAGACTGAAACGATCCAATGTGTTTAGAGAATAAAGGGATCTGCTAAAAAGAGAGGGCCCAGGACAAACTACAAATATTTGGGGCTCAGCTGTGAACCAAGAACAGTGCAAGCAGTCATACAGAAATAGGAAGTCTTGTCCCATTTGCAATATAGACAGGAGGGAAAAATGAACAAAAAGGGTAGTGAATATGGGAAGTATTTTTAGGCTTTAAAGATGTCGCCTTAGTGTGGAGGGTTGAAGTATGTGAACATTGACTCCACACAGGGTGGAAGTCTTCTTAGCAGTTTAGTTGCCTGTGCTGTTAGCTACTATAGGAAAAATGAGACTTGTGCAATACTGTTCCGCATGTTCCTTATGACTGTAGTGCTTGTTCCTGTTTTTCTTGTATATGCAAGGGATAGGAAACCAGAAAACCTGTTGCTCTTTATATGTCCTCAGACTGCTGGCTACAAACTAGTGTGGCTGTTTTCTTCCATGCCATTTCCACTGAATTTGAAGATGGTTCAAGCAACTTTACTTGGTTTCGCCACTGTGGTTACACCCAAGCGAGACCCTTGGGATGGTTTCTGATCCTGCAGGTCATGGTCATTGCCCTGAGTGTCTTGGAGAGGGAGAAAATATGTGAACCATGTATTGTATGCTGTTGCTGTCTGATGGATAGAGTTTCAGGGATAAAATATGAGGGAATTATTAAGTTAGTTATGGATTTGATTCTGACACCCTTCCTTGCATAAAGCAACACAAAAAGTCTCAGGGAAGATTCCCATGGAATAAGAGGCTTCTCAGTATGAGCCATGGCTGCAGATCTTCCTGTGTAAATTATGTTTATCTTCTTTGACGGTACACATACAGGATCAAAATTTGTTCCTTGGGGAAATTCATCTGGTAAAAGAACCCATGTCACTCTGTAGTAATGCAACTGTAAAGCTATAATGGAGGTCTAAACAGACCCAAATAGAGTAATTTAGAAAACTTCTATTCCAATTTTAGCCATTTTATCTTTAGCTTTCCTTTAAATTCTGTTTACATTTTCCAGCTAGGAGTCAGTTTGAATTGGAAACAAAGCAGAATCCTTTATTCAAAAATGAAACAATGTCACATCTCATATTCCAGTATTTTGAAGTCTCCCCACCCCCAAGTATTTTATCATGTGTCAGTAGATGTGGGACAACAGACCCTCAGTAACAAGTTGGAGATTCAAGGTATCAGTCTTTTCAGTGAATAGTATTTCGTTCTTAACTAAATTTATTTTAAACCATTATTAAAAAAATACAGTGATTAATAAGCCAGAAGATTTCAAACAAGTACTTAAGCACGACATTGAGAATGTCAGTTGCTTTGTCCATTGCAATTCCTATGCAATGTGTCTAAAAATTTATAAGACACAAAATTTGGGTAGTCTTTTTCTGTGGTTAATGCAGAAGTCTAGCTATTCTGTAATTATTATAATACACAATAATGAAACAATAATTTCATTCCTGCTACGTAATGCACTCTACCAGCTTTAATTAAACCTAACAACCTCATTAGTGAATATCATTATATTGGCTTTAGGGAGGCAATACTATCTAGTGAATAAAGTATTATTACATGACTTTGGAGATGTGGCATACCAGATGTGCCACTGGGCTGCTGTTTGACCTTGGGCGATTCATTTAAAGTCTCTGGACCTCTTTTTGCCCACTGGCCAAGTAAGAACCATGGTGTTCAATGTCCTTTGTAAAACGCTCTGCAGTACATGGATTACAAATGTCCTGTTTGAACACCATTTGTTGGCAAATGAACTAATAGAGACACAGGGAATTCCTGCTCAAAATCGCAAAATAAGACATTGTCAGTTCTTGGAATAGGGGTCCCCAGATGCTTAGCAACTTCACTAAAAATTCATTTTCCATGAATTAAAAGAGCATTCATTCTGCACCATCCTTCTTACTTTGTGCTGGTTGGGAGGAGGCTGCAAGCCCTGTGCAGGCACCTGGAGCACTCCCGGAGCTTAGGTGCCCATGTGGAGGCATGGCCTGGGTTCACATGTCCACTCACCAGCAGAAGAGGCTGCCTCTGCCCCACTGCTTCACGAGTGTTTGTAAAAGGAATCAGGTTGAGCTTTGGTGAAATGGTTCATGGAAAAATGAACATAAAATGTTTGTACATTAGTATGTTTATGACAGCATGTGTCTGACTTTCTCCTCTTATTTACAGTAGTTTAAATCTCAAATAACCATTAAAGTTAAACTTGTACCACCGGTGTAAAACTGCAGTGAATTTAAGGTTTACGACTCCAGTCTCAGGGGGGTTAGCAGTGGAAAAGGGTGGATGATTGCAAGTTGCAACATGAAGTTGCAATCTTTTCAGATTTACCCTCCAGTGATTTGAAGTGATTCATTCATCATGTTGGCTCAGTCTCTGGCTTCTTCTGAAGGAAGCACATGCCAAAACAGAGGGTCATGTGAATGTCTGTCTACTTTCAAACACTGACTGCCACATTTTTCCAGTAAGTTGGACCCGAGCAAGCTTTACCCAGTTTTGACTTTGAAATCCAATCTGGCTATCTGTGCTCCCAACTGAACCTACGAAATGCAGCTAGTAACATCATCATTGTTATTATTAGATGTTATTAATATTCATATTTTGAGTAAAGTAGCTGTGACCAATCAGAGGTGGCCAAAGATGGTGAGCTGAGACAAATTTCCAGTAGGGAATCCCAGTGCCCAACCCTCCAGTTTTTCCCCTTGCTGAATTTGCAGCATATCTCCACAGAGCTCTGCCCTCCACCTCCTGCGGCAAGTCACGAGTTTGTTGCCACCACATCCATCACTGGTCTCTGCAAGCCTGTGCAGAGTTCAGCTTCACAGTGAAGGTTTTTGAAGCTCCCACTCAGAAGTAAGTATTCATTTGCTGACATGTACATATTTGACTAGTGTTTATGAACAGTTTTGTCTCAACATTAGTTTGGTTTCCTAAGAAAACAGATAAATGAGTTTGCAGCATTCATCCACCTATCTCTATCTGTCTGTCCATCTGTACAGCTTCCTATTATTTACCCTCCCAAAAAACTTTTAACCCCCTTAGATTTTTTTCAGCTACATTTGATGAAGTGTTAGAGATATCTCTGAGACATTAAATTCCCAACTGTGTCCTGAAAATCAGTGGGAGAGTGCAAGAGCAAGGTGAATAAAGGCCCACCAGCATTACGCAGCTGTAACTGGGGCTCCCATCACTCCAGAGCAGCCATCACCTGGCCCAGCAGCACACATGTTGGCCCCACAACCATGGCATCAACAGCACCATTGTCAGCACTGTGTGCTGGCCCTCACCCAGCCAAAAGCCCTAGCTGGGAGAAGGGAAACACTGTGAATAGTGAAGGGACAGGAGACTATAGAAAAGGGGTAGGATTTAAGGAAAAGTAGAACAAAAATCTCTAGGAACTAGGGAATAAGCTTTCTCTTGTTCCTCTGTGCAGAAGGCATTCTTACAGTTGTTAATTTTATGACATATTTCACTTCTAAGTAATAGGATGAATTGAATTAGCCCATTAGATAGGGAACTGTATTTGTCTAATGGTTTCTATATAGCATGGAAATCCAGATGGCTTTTCCTGGTAATGCTTTCATTGTCAGTACAAAGATTGCAGTTGCATGTGTATGTACAAGATGCCCAGGTACATTATATATAATTAAAGGTGAACTCAATTATTTATCTTCCTAAACATAAACTTTGCTTGTCCCTAAGATACACGGTTGATGCACAGATGCCCCATATATCCATACAGTTCCAGCAAATGTAAATACATTCACAGACAGTCCAGTCTGGGCAATGTCATGAGCACGTCACCAGCAAATTACACAACAGGCATTCTCATTTAATGGATCCTGGTTCTGGAGATAGTGAATAGGTGCTGAGAGAGCCCTCCAGTCTCCAGCTTGTCCCAAAACGTTGGAAACATTGATGAAATCATTCTTACAACAGATCTGCATTATTATCTCTCTTTTTCAGGAGAAAACTGAGGCACAAGAAAAAGCAGCCTTGAGCAAGACAACATTTAGCAAAATCGGGCATCAAAATTAATTCATGAAGTTCCTACTGTTTACCCTTATCTCTGCAATCATCTTTCCATGATTCAGGAACTGTTTCATCACAGATATGCAGGGGAATGGAAGAGTAACAGTCCAATGCTAAAATTTCAGCTGTGAGTGCAGCCTGAATTGGCCACAGCTTCTCATGCTAGAGGTCATGAGTTTGACAGGTTCCTGCTGTACAAATCCCACAGCAGTACAGAAGCAAAACCCAGATGATTTCCATCAACTTCTTATAATTGTAAACAAAAGACAATGAGAAACATCAGGGAGTCACATTTCACTGGAGCATAGAGGCAGTGGGGGGCATAATTAGCATTGGAATCACATCTGCATCAAATTGAAAATTAGTAAAAATAAAGAAAACTCTTCACTTTGCCACTTCCCAGATGAAAAGCAGCAATTCTTCTATGCATAGCATTTTTTATTAAAATTGCTTTCTTACTACTTGCAAGATTTAAATAAAAGATCCGTAAAAATAGACAATTATTTTTTCCAGCCATCTGAGGGTATGTTCCCCACATGTGCTATTCATGCTTTTAACAAAGAAGGGTGCATAGATACCTAATTGTTTCTGGATTATCATCTTTCACCAGCAGCCAGATCAGCTTTTTTGCTCCTTTCTGTTAGATTAAGATCCCTTTAAGAAAGCTGACACAGGCATAAGTCACACCTCTGAGAGATATGACTGAAAGCAGGAATTTGCAGATCCCCTGTTTGTCTTTTGCCCTTTGCAACCCAGACAGATTGAGCAGGGTTTGGATGTCTGCACTGAATTAATCTGGGGGGAGATGTGCTCTCCTGCACAGAGCACCACTCTCGGATTCAGGAGACCAGGAACTCTTCTGCCTCTGCCACTGGCTTGTGGGTGACCTTGGGGAAAATCTCTCTTCGGTTCGCAAACCTTGTTTTCCCTCAACTGTAAAATGAGGTCAATGATGCCAAGGTCCTATATGAATATTATAGATTAAAAGGTGTCATAAGAGCTATCTATGCATTACTGCTCTCTGGAATGATGGGCAACAGAAAGGAGTGAAGCCCCTATAGATGTTCCAGGCTCCTTTGTCAAAGGCGTCTTGGGACCTAGGTGAGGTGTAGAGTGTCTGCTTAAGAGCATCCATCTTAGACACAGGAATACCTAAATTGTTGGCCCCTATCCTTGTTGCGGGCTACCAGTTTAGCTGCTTGGGAGAATAAGAAGTGCTGGTAGGACAACATAAAATCTTTGTGTCTTGGCAGGGCTCTGCCTAGAGCCACCCATCAAGGACACAAGGCTCAGGGATGTCCATGGGCACCTCTGCCATGTCCACCCTCAACACCTGACTCAAGGCAGCATGTTTGTTTCCTCACTCCATCAATGAAGGGAAGCACAAAGCACTCCCCTAAGCCCAGTGACTGAGCTAAGTGGGGCTCCGATGTGAATTGTAATTTAAGGCTTTTACCTAAGCACTCTTGGCTAGCATAGATCAAACAGTGGAAACTGAGCTGACAGGTTAATCCTACTGTCAGGAGATTTCAGTATTTCCAAAGCAGGTTTTGTCTGGATTTGGAGTGAACCCCCCAAGGCTGCCACTGGTCCTGGGAGGAGCAGAGTCTCTGTGGGCAGAGTAGCTGGTGGAAAATGGAGCAGGGTTCAGCCGGGCCTGCACTCTGCCAGAGCTGTTTCTAAAACTAGCCATGTATGGAACATTTTGACCTTGTCAGCTGGCATTTCCAACAATAAATACTCAGTCAATTTTTTTTTCTCTTTCCTGAGCAGCTCTATTCAGAAAATATGCAATATGCCTTTGTCCGAAAAGATATCTGCAAACCACTGAATTTGCAAGTTTGCCTCTAAAGGCTCAAAAGCTTCACAATCTATTTGAATATTTGAGCCCTTTTATTCTGCTGCTCTTCTGACAATGTAGAGAAGGCCCAGATGAGAACAGCTGTTCTAAACCAGTTCTCAACACAGATGAGATGAACTTAATGTTGCAGTTGAGCACCCATCCTGCATACCTCCCTTTGATTCTAAGTCTGATCTGTACCCACACAAGCATGAGGCCAACTTCTGGCTAAGGTTTTAATGCCACTAAAAACGCGCCAAAAAATTGCTCTTCCTGAAAACAACTTGCCCCAATGAGTGGATATCATTTCATAATAGCTTGTAAGATTATAATTCTTCACTATCTGAGCCTTAGTGATACAATAAGATAATAAATCTCACTGAAGAGTGACGTGTACTGTAATTGGCAGGAATATATAGACAGAGAATGTAAATCTCAAAGTTCATCTGGAGCACCTGAACAGGTGATACGTGCACAGTGAAGATGACTGAACATTTTGCACTTGGCATCATTACATATTTTTGTCAAGCTTAAATATAAACATAAACACTAATTTCAGTTTTCTGTCCTTCATTTGAATACAGTCTGATAATTTCAGCGGTGTTGATGGTGAAAAGTAACATTAGGTCACAATCCTGCTTTCTCAATTTGGTGCAAACATGAACAGCATCTCTAGATCATCACTGTATCACTCCAGAAACCACTGTATAGGTAACACTGCAGAAAGTCTGTATTGTCTCCCTGACACATATACAGACACGCACCAGCTTGGGGATCATTTCACCATTTCCACACGGTCAGCTGAAGAAAGATTTCATTTCTTCCCTGACAACAAAACAGTGAGGTTTTTTTTGGAAAAGGTTTTAAAGTGGGTCGAACAAAGTAACAAAACTGCTTACAATCAGTAGTGAATAGTTGTTACAAATGCAGAAGCACTTGAAGAGACTAGCACACAAATAAATCATTACAAAAAATAGTTAGGCTTTCCATTGCAAAAAATGTTCTAAATCTCCCGGGAATTGAAAAACAACATGCATTTTAAAATATTTTCTTGTTTCAGAGCATATTATTAATTATTTTTTACCAAAACATCACATAAAAAGGCCATCTTTTGTGTCTGTGAATGAATGGCAAATCACAACTTAAATGAGACGGAAAAACAATCTGCTGTCTTTGTAAGTCTTTCTCTAAACATTACTTTTTAATTTTATGAAAGAAAATCTTTTACATCCAATAGAAGAATGTTTTGCAGATAGTTAGATTGATTTGCATATTGTTGACTGACAAAAAGAAAACAATCTCATTTCCCTTGGTGGAAGGAATGACTGGAGGTTGAATTCCTTAGGGACACAAATCCTTCCCTGCTTTTGCTTTCTGTCTTCAGATCTTTTATCTTTTTTTGATGTTTTCCACCTAGCCAGGCAAAAACTGTCTTTTGTGTTACTTAGAATCTTTTGCTTGTCCTTCAGTCTCATCCTCCTCTGAGATGGAGGTTGAATTTAATACAGGTGGAAAGGACTGTGATTTGCAATAGTGTCTAAGAGTCTGAGGCACATAGGCCCACAGAAATGTCACTGATTCATGCTTTTTTACTTCCCTAGGCAATTCAGAAAACTCTTGATCAGTCATGCATAGTTCTACCAGCCCTGGACAACTCATGTGGTAGAGCTTTAAAACACTGTACTTCACCTCCAGGTCTTCTTAGTAGGAAGAGTTGAAAATGTATCCACAGATGTCTCACGATTTGAAAAAATAAGGATTAACATCTTTGAGCCTCCCTTTAGCTTAGTTATCTCACATGATGTCTCTTCTATGTCAGATTCTGGGGGAATTAATGATTTTTCTTACTGTAGTCACATGCTGCTTTTCCATCTTGAAGCTGTATGCTGGACAAACACATCATCAACCACAGTGTGGGCAGCTCCAGATTCAGCCTGCGGTTAACAGCTAGACCTAAAAATAATCAATTATGTTAAGATAAAATAATTACTTAATTCCTTTTAAATTAAAAAAAGAAAAAGTTTACCTATAACATGCTATGTTTGCAAGAGGAAAAGCCTTATAATCAATCATGGCATATAAACTCTTTTAGATACACTAAAACATACACCTCTTTGGAGGTGAATGTGTTATTACGCTTTCAAGACACTAAAAGAGTTTATCACAAATGTGTAGATCAGGTTTCTATGCATGTATCCTTTGGTTTCACAGTTTATTTTTCTTCACTTTAAACATATCCACATTCAAAGAGTCCATATTGCAACATCAAGCTGTGGGAAATGAGTTTACAAATTGAAACTGGTTTTCAAAGAGTGCTTGCATGCTTAGTATTTGTGTTGATGTTTTTCATAGTTTTTTTAATGTATAAAGAGGCCATATAATTGGGATAAAATAACACACAATCAGATATTCTGGGGGCGTTTCAATTCCTGGAGAGGGGAAATCCTGACAGAATGCTTAATCTTGCTTTGAAAGCCACAGAGGACTTCGTGTAGGGGAGGAAGGGAAGTTATTGTACATAAACAAGCTCAAGCACTCAGTTCCTGGGCTCCAGCGGCACCGTAATGCTCAGCCCCACTGCCTGTAGGATAGCCAGCTTCTGTGGGACACAGTGATTTATGGAGGGAAAGTTCCTATAAACAAGCAGGCAACCTTATTTACTGATTTATGACTTGGAAGAAAGAAAAGAAGTGGAAAGAACAAAATTTAGGTCTCGATGAGAGAGCACAATGCGTCTCCACTGTATGAAGGCTTCAGCAGCTCCAAGGACAAAGCGGGTGATCTGTTGTGTGACACAGTGGTGATCTTAGCAATATAGCAATGCAAGTACACAAGAAACAAAAGGCATCACAGTTTGAAGCTACAACTCATCTCCGAATCACAGGAAAGGCTTCTCACCGGGTATACATCTGATTGCAGGCATAACGCTGCATATAATTAGATATGTCAAAAAAATAAAGCTTGCAAAAATCATTTCACAACTGTTCTGTTTTTTGAGGGGAAGAAATTCTTCCTTCAAATGTATTACAGTCCTTCTAAGGATGCACATGCAAACACATACAAAATGTCCTGCCTGGGGATTTTGAAGCTTCAGTGTTATGATTTCTCCTTTACATAATTCTTCTGTGGGTGCAGCTGAATGGAGGGCAGTAAAGGCAAACTCTAACACTGGAAAGTCAAGAAAAACGGAACTGTTGACCCTCTAGCCAGTTAGTAAATAGAAACCCCCGTGGGCATAGCAGGGAAGCACATCCTCCACCCAGACTTTGGTTCTTCAAGGACATTAATGTGGGCTGATTTTCATGCAGTAACAGTTTGCTCTTGCCAGTGCATGTCTAACCCTGTGGCTCTACTCTATTAGCAGTGATGAATTCCAGTCAAGGGAAGCAAGTCAAGCTGCAGTATCTCTTGAACTTTAAAACAAGACAGAGCATTAATGAGGAACATCACTGGCTTATCACCATAGAGTGGTGCCTGATACTTCCTTTGTTTTCATGCCCTCTACCAGTAGTGATTTGCAAGAGTTTCTCTAGAAATCAAACCCTCCTTTTCCCAGTGTTACCCACTGCTCACAACAGACCCTGCGTATTTCTGGGAATGGCTTTTTCTTGGCTGTACCTGTACTAGTAGACACCAAGAGAAGGAGAGTGCAGAGCATGAAGATGGTTGCCTACCAAGACTGGCCATTAATTCAATAATACATGTTGGTTTAACCGCTCAAGGCTGCACTCTCCACGCTGCCACAGTAGTGCGCCATAGTAACCCACTTGCTTTCTGCTTTGAGTGCTTTATCTCCTGTTTCTATTCCCAACCTTTCCGAGAGATGTTTGAATAGGCTTTCTGGTTGGAGGATGAGCTGCAGTACATGTGTGTATGTGCGTAGAGCTGGCAAGGAACAAAGACATGCTGAAAACTCGTTAGACTGAAAAAACCCTAACACACTCAACATAAAAGCTAGCAGCAAAGGTTTAAACCCACCACAAAGGCTGAGAAACTTCATGTTAAGGCATAGCACCCTATGCTTAACCCACATCATCCTGCCTTGGGGCTGTGTTGTGCAGTGCACTGGAGAGCCACAGCATGCCTGTGGGAATGAACCAGCACTGGTAACATGATCTTCAGGTCCCGTTTGGTGAGCGGCCGGAGGGTTCGGGTTTTCTCCCATGCTTCCCCTCCCACTGGAGAAGTTCCCTGTAAACACCTGCAAAGTTATCTCATTTCTCCTCTTTCCAATCTGCCCTCATGCCCCTCCTTGGGCACAAGAGCAGCAGGACCAGAGGCAAGCCTGGCAGCCCACCCGGCAGGCTGATGTGCAGTGGTGCAGTGTTTCCTGGGACTGGCATAGCTGTTCCTTCTTGCCTGGCAGTTTGTTTGGCTGTCTTTTGTTCTGTTTGTGCAGTAGCTAGCACAATGGGGTCCAGGCACAGCATTTTTAAATACTGGCATCATGCAAATGGGAATACACATCGCCATTTTTTTTCCAACAGAGCAGCTGGTTTGGAGCCGCCTCAGCAGTAAAATGGAATGAATCTTCACATTTTTCGTATTGAGGCAAGTGCTATTTGCTAAGCAACTGGGCACTCCTGTGCAACTGTCACATATTCAGGAAGATTGCAACACCTTTGCCCAGGGCAGAAGAATTCACACTGAGCTGACAGGTTGTGCTATTCCTCTGCTTCTCTTACTCATGCCCAGGGAAGTGGGTATGTAACACCAGACTTATTTGAGATGGATGAACCAGTACAATGAGCAGTGGCAAAGGTTATTGCTCAGAGCTTAACTGTTGCTGTCTGGAGCATTAGAAGCATTTAGTTACCCTTTAACTTTTTACTGATTTTTCAGTCCCTTGGGAGCTAGAATTTTTAAAGCCAACCTAAATGTGATTTCCAGGTGAGCCAGGAAAGGTGTGTTTCTTGGCCTTGTCTAGTAGAAGGGATCCTAAATGTGCTGTGAATCTATGGTGCTTGATACGAGTGACAGTAAATGAACTCCTTATTCCAAATGGTTCTGCCTTTTGCTGCAATACCAATATTTGTATGCTTTTCATTGCTGTTGTCCCTAAGATTTGAAGAAATCTATGAGTAGGAAGATGAATATCACTTGGAGTCACTTGTGTCCTTTGGTGAAGTCTTTTTTCTTCTAACATAGGCTGTCTGCCAGAAAGCATGAGAAATAGCCTGATTTCAATGAGCTTTGCATTCCTTTCTGGGGAACAGGAACATGAGAGGGGAGAAGAATTAATTTCACCTGATGTTAGTTGTATAAAAGTAAGACAAGGCGTCTCTTCTGAATTAGTCATTCAGGCCCTGCGGTCATCAGTGGAAAGACACCTCTGAAGAGTGGTTTAGATGGATACCACAGCAGACATCCAAGGCTCATGGACATGTCCTCTGGATGTGCTTGTCTCCCTCCGTGCACTGTGAAGGGAGTCTGGCTGATCTGATTGTATTAAATGCCTCACTTTTAGATCACTGAAGTCCCTCTTTGGGTCCCTGAATCCCGCTCCTGGTGCCTACGGTGGAGCCATAGAGGGCCTTTGGATCAGTTCAGTGTTGTCAATTGCCTCTTCCAAGGATGGCTGGAAAATAAGCTGCGTGCCAGGGTTTCTAGAAGTGCTTACTCAATGCACATTGTGCCAGTAAGATCCTGCAGGTCTATGCGCAGGGCCTGGGCTGAGCCAGTCCCTCCAGACTTATGGGGTCAGGACTCTATTGTATTCCCACAAACTGAAGTTCTCTGTTTAACTCCTGTTGTTTGTTTTTCAGCAAAAAATAATGATCTGAACTGGGGAAATGGTTGCTACTAGTATCTGATCAGCTCCTGTGGAGATGTTTGGCTCTCACTGTGGTCTGTACACAGAGTGTAGGATATGCTCACCATGTCCATGGGGCAGAAGTAGGATAGGAGGCTTTTGTGATGAGTCTGATGCAAAGGTAGGTTTAGTGGGAGGACCGTGCTCACAAGTCCTCAGCAACGCTACTGATGGAGTCTCCTGGAGGAAGAGCAAACTTCTGCTGGGCAGCCCTTTGCCCCCAAGGCAGCTACAAACCTCTTGAAAAATCCTACATTTTAATCAGGACTCAGGTCTTACTGTCATGGATGGAAAACAGCCTTGTGCCTTGTTTATCTTTGTACCACCTCCAACAGCACAAGGACATCAGGCTCACTAAGCACTTGTGCTGACTGACCCTTCTCCCAGCTGCCTTGTTCCACACACAGCAGAAGTCAGCCGTGCAAAAAATTGGATGTTCTCCTCTTCATGACACAGGGGCAGGGTTATTCCTCCCTGTAATATATGCATTTGCCCCCTCAAAGACCAAAGATTCAAGTAATGTTGCTTTTGCAGCTCCCTGAGCTGCAAAAAATTCAACAATTTAATAGATGTCACTATTTAATAGATTTAATAGATCTCACTATTACTATATTTTCACTGATGTCTCCCCTGCACTCTTTTCATGCCTGTAGCTTACTTGTTTCTCTATGCCTGGGTTTTAGTATAATTGTTTGACGATAACTGTTTATAATTACAAGAGATGTGGAGCTCTGAAAGCCTTTGCAGTGAAGGGAATGCAATAGCAGATTCCTCTACCAGTCCAAAGCCTCAGTTGGCATATCAAGATGGTTTAATTGATAAGCATGACGTTTGCACTTATGTACATCGGCAAAGGATACCTCCCTGAGACCTTCAGTCCCCTGTATAACAAGGTTAAATTTTTCTCTCTTCTTGTTTCTGAAAACACGCTGAATTTTAAGCTTTCTTAAATGCAGCCCAGTAATTCTCATCTCTTTGAGTCAGAATTATTGACAATCAAATTAATCTATAATGAACAAAAAGGGAGCTTGAAGAGAGGTTTTCTATTTTGAACATTTTTTTGGTGTCCTTTTCAGTGTCCTTCCTCAGTCCTAACTCCCTCCCTTCCCTGAAATCCTTCATGCTGACACCTCTGAAAAAATTGGAAAGCAGAGTATGCTCTTTTGTTTTGGTTTGGTTTCTTCTTTTCCCCAGCCTTATTAGCTAGCACTGTATACATCATCATAATTGTGGTAAGATGCTGTCAGCATCACTGGCTAGTTTCACAGATTACTCTGACTGCTTTCCAAGCATCACTAAGAATAGCTCGAGACAGTGATGTATGATGCTGAGTAGAAAGCTGTCACTACAATGGCTCTGCTCTTCCTATGGACCTCTATCAGGAATCACAAAAATGTTAGACTGAGGAATCTCCTTCGGAAGTTTGGGGTGGAAGAGGTGGGCAAGAAGAAGCTGAGGTGCATGTTCTGTATTCCTTATATCCTTTGACTCTGAGCAACACTGAACACAGATATCATCTAAAGCTGGTTATCAGTGCACTGTTTGTTCATTCTGAGCAGGCAGTTTATTTGTAATTGTTAATCTGTATCATTGTACTACCTGAAAAATCAAAGCAGAGGGCATTTGCTAGAGTAATGACCTTGTGAAGAAAAGCAGCACATTAAAACTGCTGTATATGGTGAAGAGTTCAAAAATGGATATTACATACAATATTTTTTGTGTCTTGTACTTCTTACAGAGACAGATGCAACAATATGGATGACTAGAAACCACACATACATATGCGCACACTCTTAAAGGTCTGCTGTCAACAAATTCAAGTTTTAGAGCCACGGACAGTTCTTGAAAAGTGTGCAAAGGCTTGCTCACACCCTTTGTTTGACTTCTATGCCTAATAGTAAGAACACAACTAATTAACTGAAGACTAGCTGTCCCACTGATGAAATCTGCAAACCTGCCACATAGCTGTAGTGAAAGATAGTGTCTTTAGGGACAAGAAAAGTATAGATTTTTTTTCCCAAAAACTTCTTTTGTAAGGGAAAGCAGGCAAAGACCATCTTCTACTGATATTTGTAAGCCTTTGCTGGCTTACAAGTCCAAACCTTGTCTTTAGGACAACAGGCTGAAGCATTCATGATAGAGTTCAGATGACTCTATCAAAGTCTCTGAGAAGAGAGTCTTTTTCTTCCCTTTTGTTTTCCCTGTCAGAAAGGTACCCAGTAGCTGCCCTGCTCCTTCTTAGCCCTCGCTGGTTGGAGCAGAACAGCAAGCACAGGCTGGGACCTGCACATCTGGGGAGCTGCCTCCATGTCCCTGACTGATGGGGTCTGTCCCTGGTAAAAACTAGTGTCTGTGGAGATAGACAGATACAGGAGAGTGACTGAGTGATGTCTGGTCCTAGGCAAAGGTGGCCTGGGCTCTGTTCCCAGTTCTGCCATGCTGTCCTTCTGCCACACTTTTCTCTGTGCATTGTCTTCCTCAGGAACAGTGAATAAGGAAGGGGCAGCAGGGAGAGACCCCAGAACAGCCAGAGCTGGTGTCCAGAAGCCAATGTCCTCTCTGAGGTGGTGGGTGACACTGGGGCAGGCTGAACTCCCCTTAGCAACCGGGATGCATCTTCTGGTTTTGTTTCATCCCTAAGGACCCCAGCCCATGCACTCAGAGGCTCCCCTGCCATGTGAACCCAAGTGCAGTGAGGGCAAGTTCCTAGGAGACCTGATCTAAGACAGGAGCATGGAGGCACTGCCCTGGCCAGTTCAAAGCAGCTCTAGCTATAATTTCTTTTCTTGTAATCTGTCTCTGGGCGAGCTTTTCCTTATCCAGACACCGTATTCTGATTCCCAGGAGATTCCCCTCCTTGCAGAGAAAGTGGATGCAGTTGATTGCTGTAGACCTGATGCTGCTGGAGCCAGGCTAGGAGTTCCATCGAACAACTGTACAGGGAGGATGGAGATGTTTACCTGCTGCTAACTAAACACATGTTGTTTGTGGCCCCTGTGTCAAAGCGCCTCCTCCCACTCCGAAGCCCGTGGAAGGGACTCAGGAAGCCAGGGATGCCTCCGGAGGTTCCTGCACGCTGCCTCCAGTCAGGAGCTGAGGCACAGCCTGTCATGGGAGGGGAAAAATCTCCTAGCCCACACATCCTGCAATAGGAAGCTCATCTCCACCAGGTCCCTGGAGGCAGCCATAGTCTGCTGCTTCTCTGGAACAAAACTTGCAATTTTCCACAGTAAGTGCTCCCAGTCGTAGCAGCAATTCTTAAGTCACATCATGTTTTACTAACTTTGCATGCCTTTTATACCAAGTTGTCATCAAAGGCATGCACACGTCTTGATTCAAAGTTATTCAAGATGTTGAGCCTCTGGATTTTATCAACGGAAAGGCATATGTTCACCTACAGAACTTTAAAAAAAATGCATCTCTTAAAATTTATTTACAAAGGCACAGAGATGCTCAAATGTGCTTCTATCTAATGCCTGGGTTAAATGGCTGCAGCTTTAAAAATGCCAAACTCTACTCTCTTCAAAACTTTTGCTCTCTATGAAATCTACAGGCAAAAACAAATCAATCAAGCTTGAAACATCTGACTGAGACATTGTCAATTCACGTGCCCACGATTTTCGGTTTGACCCTCTATGAGAGTAGAGTGCTTCCTCCTCCACCCCAGACTGTCAGGGCTCGAGGGCAACCTGGTCTGGTTTGACTTAGAGTCTCTATACTGAATTACATTTACAAAGAAGAGGTCCCTCCTAAAATAGTTTCTTTGATAAAACTGTGTTTGCCTGAAAAGTGGAAAGGGCCAGAGGAAGCCCATGGGCCTTCGCTAATGCTATCACGGTCCAAAACCACTTCCTTCACATGCAGGTCTCATTCACAGGCATCGGACTGTGCCTTCAAGGAGGCATCACTGGGGGGAATGTGAAGAAATGTAGCTGACCCAGCCAGCGTCTTCCTGGGGTGCCCAGGGCAGCAGCTGCCAAGGGTCAGGGCTGCCGCATCTGGAAGGATGCCCTCTGTGAGGGGCCAGCAATGGTGGGTGGCATGGCTGTGGCTGTGACTTCAAGGAGGCTGCAACAATGCAGCTCAGTCCAGTGTAGCCATTGATGTGGCTCTTGGCACCACATCTGAGGAGACTGCTGCATGGCAATTATTTCACCTCAAGCATTCTGCATTTGAAACAGGCAAAATTTCAGCTGCTGTTGAACTAAAAATACCCTGTTTCCATGAAACTGTAGCCCCTCCCTGAGATCCATTTACCCCACAGCAGCAATGGTAAAGCACCCAGAAGAAAGTATTACTTGGAGTCTAGGAGCAGGCAGCAGATGAACCTTGCAGCCTGAGAACACCCTTCATTTCTCTAACTTATCTAAGATCCACCCTGTAAATCTGATGGAAGAATATAGCCCTAAGAAATTAAGCCAAGTGAATATATGTGAAATGAAGGATTAGCTTCATTTGATACTGTATAACAGCAGTCCTGTGTGCAAAAATGTACTTTTGAGATAATCCTTTTTTCCTCCCTATCCTATTTCTACTTTGGAAAATTTCATATGTCCTGTCCAAGCTTATGGTATTTTTAAGAGATAAGCATGTCATCATCGAGTAGGCAGTAAAGGGTATGTAAGGGAGAACAGCCAATATGTTTAATACCGTCTCACTAAAATGGATCCATTTTATTCTTGATGATAACAATGTGTTTAATATCCTTATACAGTGAGGCATTTTGTATATGACCATCAGAAGCATAGTTAATGTAAAACAGAAGCTTATACCCAGGGCTGTAACTGTGTAAAACAGTCTTTCTTCCACCCAGTTCCTCAGTCACACACTAGTTTGCCCCAAAATTCACCCTGCAGCTTACCCCAAACTTCCACCACTTTTGTTATTCTGTGGACAAACACCACTCTGGGCACCAGGTGTCAAGGGCATAGGGGTGTCAAGGAGCCCACACAACCTCCCCATGTGCTAGAAGAAAAGGAAGGACTGTGGTCCTGCAGACCATCCCCCTGCTATCAGGGCAGGGAGAGTCTTCAGAGAGAAGGTGGGTGGGCTCATTCCCCACTCCTAGGTTTTGACCTTTGCAAAGACACATGGGGGTTGATTGCAAATACCAATCCTTAGATCAGAGGAAGGTAGTGTACCAATGCAGAGCAACACACTTCTCCCTGCATGCAGCTAGCTGCAAATGCATGCACCTGGTCTGTTTTAGTTGTTTTCAGTTCCCTAGAGTACACAAGGTACCATCTGAGGTGTCAGACTTGCACAGATCCATATTTCAAGAAGCTGAGAAGGTGACTTTGGAAGGAGCATAATAAAATGGCAGAAATAACAGAGGAAAGAGAAAAAGCTGGGATGTTTTAAATTATTCCGCTCTAATAAGAGTGCAATTGGTGAATTGCATAGAAAAAATACCATACTTGCTTTTGCCAAGCAGCTGTTCTCCAAAGGCTTTCAAACCAGTGGGCTTGCACTTTTTCATCCCTCACATGGTCCTGAAAATATCTAGGTGGAAATATCACTCACTCAAAGAAACAATGTCAAATAACAGAACAGCATACCTAACTATTATGGAATGAGTCCTGCTCTGTATGCTGAGTAGTTCTACACCCCATCTAATACAGACCCAAGATCTTAGATGCCCTTCTTTTTTCAGATTTCTGGGAAAGAAGGTAAGTCTCTGAAAGACTGCCTAAAGCTCTGGGACAAAAGCAGTGATCTACGCTCCACTGCTCTGGCCCAGTGGAACTTGCCTCAACCAAGGTAAAACCCAGTCTTGTGGGAGACACTGCTTTTTCAAATGTTAGCCCAAAATGGTGGTAAGAATCTTCCCTGGAAAATAAAGACATTCCCAGCCCTTGCTCCCTGCTGTGCTTACAGGCAAGGCACAGTTCTGTGCTGTTTCCTTCTTTCATATAAATGCAAGGCAGAGTGTGTGTGTGTTTATATATGTATACATACATACATATTTACATATAGAATTATGCACACACAGGTGTATATATACATATATACATATGTAGAGTTTAAAAATCTCAAAAACAAACACTGTACTGTGCACACATCTTCCTATGGGGAGAGGATGAGAGAGCAAGCACACGACAGATGTTGGTTGTATTGCTTAATGAACCACCACAAAACATTACGTTGCTTAGTGTGATATAACCACCACAAAATAAAATAGAATCAAACAGGCAGGACTGGGTGCTGAGGAGGGAGAGAAGAGAAGCCTGGGGAAAAAGGCAGCTGTGGAAGGAAAACAGCTGTGCAAAATGGTGTGTCACAGCAGATGGAGTGGGGTTTGGGAATGCTTAGAGAGGGTGGTAGGTTGGGTAGGAAGAGAGCATAGTAGGGAAGTGGGATTCAGTATTTAAAAGAGATAATGTGAAGGTGGAATATTTTGGGGACCTGCTTGGAAATGCATAATTCAATCAAAAAGACATTTACATGTAAAGGAGGTAAGGTGGAGGAAGGGAAGTTTTGCATTTACTGTGGAATTTATGTCAGAACAATATTTATAACTGTGTCCTTTGGATCACTAGTCTATAATCTCATAGCAGGGTTGCCCATTCATCTTAGAGACCCTGAGATGGGGTCTCTGTTAAAAGTAAGCAGCAGACTGTGTGACTGCCCTGAAAGAAGACTGCCAGAACCTAAAAAAACCCCTGCCATTCTCCACCACCACATCCTTCACCTTTACTCTTGCTCCAGGCTCAGTCATGAAACTGGAGGAAAAGTTTCCTGCAAATTATTTAAGACAGAAGCAAAGGAATGGCTGGTTATAAATGGAACAGCATGTCTTTTTTCATCTGCGTATTCACAATGCTGGAAACAAGCAAGAGCTGAAGATGTAGTTATTGAAGCAGATGAACAGCCATCATCATCTTCCGAGTTCTGCACATGAATATGGAGGAGGAACTAAATCATGGGCAGTGTGTGATATTTTAACCCAAAACTACAATTTGTCCAGAATATTTTCTTACAAGTTTGTGCTCAAGGAGGTTCCTAAAACGCCATCCATCAGAATATTTGGATTTCTGCTTCAAGAAAGCCAGAATAACAGCATGAACTTGATAAATCAGATCAGAATGACCTTCTTAATGTTTGTTCTCAGTCAGACTGTGTCCTGCTGCATAATGTGAATTTTATTTTAGTGGCAGTCTGTTTTGCTATCCGTCACTGAACATGATGGAGTTACCTCCTAAAAAGAATCCTGGTCATTTTATAAACATCACACAGAGAAATCAACTGTCTCCTGTAAGAAGTATCTGTTATTGGTAGGAGCCTACTTTTATTTCTAATCAACAAGATTTACAGTCATGAACAGCAATGTGAGGATGGAGTACTTAGAGTTTTTGTTTCCAGCTTCATACATGGCTAGACAACAGACAATGTCCCACAAAGACAATATACAGAGAGGCTACAGATGAATCAATCCAGGTCTTGAGATGGCACTACTGGGGTGATAAAATACACTTAGTATAACTTGCTGTGTGTGACATTAATTTTATCAAAAGGCAGACAGAGATAAAAACTGTATGTGGAAAACGACACTATGGTGCTCCATGCTGCTGCACTCACTCTCCCCAGGTTTCAAATGAAACCCAATGGCAAACCAAAAAACAATTTTATTCATCACTGGTAGTCCTGCAAACTAAAATAGGGATCTGTATCCCACAGATTTGCAGGGAATTTTGTCACTGGCTTCAGTAGAGCCAGAATTTTCCCAAAGCTTTCTGGAAATGTATACGTTTGACAAAAAAGAGTCAATACCAAAGACTCAACCTCAGCCATCTCTGACCACCTCACCTGACGCAGAAGTATATGCCCTGCTGTTCAGGGCTGGCGAGAGACTATGTCCACTAGTAAGTTTGCACCCAGTGGGTGTTACTCTTTGTTATCACTGTAGGATATGTGGGACCCATTTAAAACCAAAGCCCTATGTTTTAGGAACTGAACACATAAACACACTTGAAATTCAACATAGGCAAGCTAATACCCCCACTGTGGTAGTGGGGGAGGGAGATGAAGTGCCCCAGGTCAGCCTGTAGCAGAGCTGGGGCTCATGCCGTGGTGCCTGAATGCAGGCTTAGGCTGCCTGTCTGCCCATACCAGAGCCATGGCCCACGGAGACACAACAGAGCTCACTGGCACAGGGCATCCCCAGGCATTTTCCAAGTATAACTGTAATTCAGACTGATGGGATTTTTGAAATATTTTACCACCCCGTCTATATAGGTCTTATGTGATTCCATCAATGAAGTAGCTGAGTTTTCTTTATTTTTTTTCCCCAACACAAATGCAAACTCTGTAAGTTGCAGGTGTCAGGAAATCTGAACATAATGTAGAAATGGGATCGGAAGGAAAATACATAGTTCCTCAGCTCCTACACATTTAATAATAATGAAAATATAGTACAAGTCAGAGCAGATAATACTGATTTACTGCAACCCCATCTGCATGTGTACATGAATATAAATATTTATACTGTTATTTGGACTTTATGATTTATTCATTATATACATAAAGAGATAATGAACAACAGATCTGCATGCTATGAATCCAGGTTTCATTGAGGGTTTTTATTGACAAAGTAGAGACAAAACCGCTGAGGATGAACCTTCTGCCCTCTTCCTATTATACTGTATTTGGGATGTCAGGAGGTTTTTTAGTTAGTCTTTTATTTAAAATAAATACATAGACATCATGAAAGCAAGCATGTTATCACACAGGGAGACAGACAGACAGACTATATATTAACGTTAAGAAAACACATTTTTTAACATGAATTATACACCTGTTTTGTTTTGTCCTGTTACTGATAAAATCAGACAAAACAGGAATTTACGCATTAAAAGTAACCTAAGCTGTAGTTTTGTAAATGCGTCTGCATGAAAATGGCTTAGTGCAGTGGAATAAAATTAAGCAGTACAACTGCTCAAAACCTTCTCACAGAAAGTAGCAATGATATATAGCTGTTGGACATGATAATTGTTACATTGAGTTTTAGTTGTAATTGTTCTTAATCCTTTTGTAGTGCAAATAAAATATTATGGGTTTTCCAACAATCAAAAACTGGAAAGCCTCTTGGGTTTGGGGAAAAAAAAAATCAACAAAACCAAAAAAATCCTCCCCCCAATGTATTTGCTTTCTAAAATGTGAAATTGTAAAAAACAGTTAATTTTTTTTCAGTAAGAACTTACAATATCAAATCCAGGTGTAGAAGCAGTTCTCCTGGAGAAATATACACAAGCCACTCTAGTATAACCCAGGTGTGTGAAAATTTTTTTCCATCTCATGAAAATTTAAAACTTTTGCAGAGATTTCAGCATAGCTTTGAACTCCAGTGCATATAATATCTGATTGCTCAACACTTTCAGCTACAAAGCTCCAGTAGGTCATTAACTCTGATGCCTATACCAGTGGATGATATAATTTCCATGAACCCTCTGAGTGTGCTTGCAGAAGATGTAGCTCTCAAAAGTACATTTTCTCCAGTTATAAGATACACTAAATGCAAAAGTGAGCAAAAGCTGCTAAGATTTCAATGAATCTATTTGTCCTATCCCCTTTCTCTATAGTTTGATAGGTAAAAATCATATATCTCCTGTTACATTTTGTAATTTAGCCAGAGATTTTACATCAGAAGGTTGTAATTGTGCAGCATATTCTGTATATTTATTTCAAAACATGAACACAGTGCCTGAAACCTTGTGGCCTTCACAGATGAAGAAGTCTGTGCCCCATCTTTTGTTGAAGAGTGGACCAGATGACCTTCAGTGGTCTATTCCAATCTCAGCCATTCTGTTTCCAGTTTATCTATGCAAAATAAGCTCTCAGTCTATTAAACTTAGTCCCACTGGTGATGTTCCAGCTGCTCAAAGGGGCACAATAAAAGCCTGGGGAGTGCAGTGTTATCCCAGCAGGTCTGCGTTGGCCCCTGTGCTTTTATTGTGGCCCTGGATACTCAGAAAATAAAATGTGAAGGGCACATAGTTTAAGAGAAACATTATAAGCTTTGAAACATATATCGTATATATAAATAATCCTTCATCAAATTTGCCTAGGACTAAAAAAGACCCAATTCATTAGAAAGGATGAATTGTAGGTCTGTCTTGACTGGTGGTGTACACTCACTAGCAGGTCAGATTCAACATGTCCTGCAGTGCTACAGGTGACTGAGAAATCTGATTCAGGAAAGCTTTTGCCTGCACAGACATAAAGGGACAGGAATGACAGAAGAACTTGGGATACCCAGGCTACCGCTGCTGCCTCCATCTGTTTCTCTTTGAACACCTTCCTTCAGCTTCCCTGTGCCAGGAGCTTTCATAGATTTGGCTATCTGAACCAGCTCCATTCATTACCTATATTGTTTTTCTTACATAAAGCCCTTTATTCATCAACAGACAGTTTCTGCTTTCAGAAGAATATATCAGCCCCCAAAAACATGCCCAGACAGCCAAGGGAGAGCACAGGCCCTTGTAGGATGTTTCTTTTCATCTCCTGGCCCCTCCTGATCCTTCAGGAATAGCAATCCCATAGATTTCAGGGGTGAGAGAAAAAAAGCTCTAAGACATCTTGAGCCTCTCATCTGGTTTCTCTTCCTGCAACCTTTTTCTTTTCCAATGTTATGGTAATTTTCATGCAAGGGGACCAGGGTGAAGAAACAGATGCTGCTCCTGTTTCCTCCCTGTTATCATCCCACTCCCAGTGATGCTCCCTATAATCGTTCCATTGTATGGCTGCGTTTCCTATAAAGCTGAACAATGAATAATGGATGCAAAAACTAAGTGGCGTTTCAGGTTCATTAGTATGCATATTGTTATAAATTAGTTTCAGTAGGTGCTGTGAAGCCACTCTCCTCTCTTTTGTATTTTGAGGTGTCGCTGCTTCAGGCTCTGCTAATGTTCATTTTGTATTCATTCATTTGTGTCTGTAGTTTTACCTGGATTGTAGGCTATTGTTCTTATTTGCAAAGCTTGAGTTTAATTTCCTCTAGGAAGCTTTTCTTTTGTCTCTAGGGCTCATTCTCCTATTATCATCCACCTTAAGAGTATTAAAACACTGTCCTGCTGGTAAAATATAATTTGTTTTGTAATGTTCTAATGAAAATTTTACCACTTCTGTCCTCAGAAAAATAAAGATCAAGATTTTCCCACTTTGTCATTCCAGCTGTCGGTATCCAGGGCTTCCCTTCTCTTCATTTCTATTCCTGAATGCTAAATAGCCCAAAAGCTCCCCAGCCAGAGTCCTGCAAATCCTTGTTACTTTTGACCCATGTCCAGCTGCTGGCAGGGGCTTTGCTGGTAATACTGGGCTCCTGAAAAGAATTCCTGTCAGCCATGCCGAAAGCAAGTCATGTAACAGCATTTTCTTATGAAGCCAAACAGAAGTTACTTCCTGCTCCGTTTCAGATCTGCAGTCCCTGTTAGTACATCTTGCAGTTATTCCCTTTATTTTTATGACATACATATTTTATTCATTCTCATTAGACTGTTCAATAACAACCCATTATCTTTCAACAGATTCATAGCAGATAAAACATTCATATTATTGCCCCTATTTTTATTTCTGTTTTATGATATTCTCCCTCACACATTCAGACTTGTGCTTCCTAACAACAGCATATCATTAGGCCTTGCCTTCAGCTATTGTTAACAACGAGCTGATAAAATGCAGCAGGATGCTACAAAAAGTAGAGCTGGTCCCAAGTCTTTTTTTCCTCTCTACCCTATGAGTATTGGACCAATAGTAGTACAGAGCTGTCAGCTCAAGAAAGTACAAAATGAACTCCAGTGACAACGGAAGAAAGAGACAATAGTGAGCTATAGCTGTGCTCTCCCAGGACGCTTAGCACAAAGGAACAATTGCCCACAGCAGTCTCACTAAAATGGAATTTGCAGTGGATAATACTCGGTGTATGCACAGTGCATATAAAGTAATACAGTAGTTGCTGATAGTAGTTACTCGGTGCATGAAGAGCATCTCTTACTAAAACTGTTTCTTGTCTTTGATGGTGTATGTAAAAGCCTTCTTAACATTATAAGCAGCACTGAGTATTAAGGATAAACTATTCAGACCAGGCTGCCAAAGATAGGTGTTGAAACCTGAGTACTGAAATGAGTTGTCGTACATTCGGTACCAGGAATCAGTAGCCACATTTTGAAAATGCTGGTGCAAGTGACTCTCTGAAGATGAAAAGGAGAGCCTGTGGCAGAGAAAGGAGTAAATCCTCTCTGCCTGGATCATCATCACCTTTGTTCTTTTTCTCTTCGCACTGCAATAAAGTCCAGCTCTCCAGTTCTTTAGTCATATGAAACCAAAGATGAAAATAGATCTACTAACACTAGTAAAGGCTACAAAACCAGGCAAGTCAGGGTCTTCAGATGCTTCACTGGGAAGCTCGTAATCTTGACTATATCCAGGATGCCTTTTACTCATGGTGACAGCAGATGTGCGTCCACTGGAGCCTCCTTGCTGAGAGAGCCGAACTGCATGTTCCTGAGGAGAGCATGGGTGCCCACAGATAAGTAGATGACATGGACAACTGGCAGATCTAAGAGGTACAAGAGTGTGACATACTGCATGAAGAGACAGAGATCAGTCATAAGCAGCTCATTTCCACGTTTATTATGGTAAATTGCCAACTTACGGTAAATGGAGCAGATGCTGATCTAAATCTTACAAAAATATTCTCAGTGTGCAGTTTCACTACAGAGATTATCATGACCACAGGAACGGCCATCTTCGTAAGTATCACAGTCTCACACATTGTGTGTGCATGTTTATATATGGATATATACAAATACACTGAAAGAAACCCACACATATACACTGTAATATTGTTCATATATAAATATATACTCACATATCTTTCTGTATATAAACATCTCCACATGTATGTATAGGCAAGCACAAAAACATATCTATGAAGATACCCTAACAGATATGTATATTTATCATAGTCTTTTTTAAACAGGATTGCTCTTATTTATATAAATATCCTCCCTTGCATTTATATTTAAGGCACTATACTCAGCCACATCTTTGTTGGCAAGGTACATCGCCAAGGACACCTGCTGTTAGCCTGTTCCCTTTAGCTTTTCTAAGTATGGTTTTACTGTATATTTCTTTGGGAACTTGACTGTGTACAGTAGGAAATAATCAACTCCTGTATAACCTACATAACATCTGTTGAAGTAAGTCACGTGGGGACTGATTAGAATCAGGGCTAGGTTTGTCCATTGGGTCCAACTACACCAGCATTCGAGCACCCCAGAGCCTCAGTAGACGCAAAACTGAGCAACTGAGAAGAAAATTTGTCCCAAATGCTACAATGATCCTCTTTCTAAAAATAATTATCATGTCTTGTAGACCATAAACCCACAAACTCTTGACCTGATAGTACTCATTTCTCCCCTCCTTGTAGCTTGGTGCTGTACCACCCACATGATGACCTTTTCTCCCACTTGGTTTATATGGTTCCATCACACCGGCAGGGGTCTGGGGCTGAACACCTCAAGGAAGCACATCCTTCACCTGCACCAAGTGATGAAAAGGTGTATATTTTACTGTTAGAGTTGCCTGGAGTCCGCGTTACAGATGCAGCCTGCTGAGGTAAGGGTCCCGCTGTGCGTGCACCTGATGCAAAGGGAGCCATGATGCAAAGTGGTTCCTGGAGGTGAGGACAGAAGCCCAGCTGTAGAGGCAGAAAGAGGGTGCAGCTCACTAAAATCCCAGCCTAATTATCTGTCTGTTATGAACAGCTCACAAAAGAGAAGAACTGCAGAAAGAATTGAAATCTCTGCAGGAGAGGAAGCATGGCAGCTCGTTTTCATGTTCTGCTCCCAAAACGGCAGTGCCTGCAAATGGGTAGTGTGTTGTGCTGCGGGGCAGGAGGGGGCCAGTGGGACTGGACTTCTCACACCTTCCCACCCAACACCTTGCACACTGGCTCCCCGCTCAGGCCAGCAGAGATGAAGTTCCTGGACACACTGGTGCCTCCAAGCTGTCACTTCTCTGCCCATGAAAGGCAGTAAGAGAGCTTCCCTGGCCTCACAAAGGTACTGTGGGGACAAGTACATTTCAGATTGCATATACTTGGATATTACTGCCACAGAGGCCAGAGAACAGACAACATACTCAACTTTCAGGTGTACAGCTCTAGTTTGCAAAGCTGGAAATGAGCATGGTAGTTAATGTGATCCCTTTTCTTTCTTTCCTCTCTTGGCAACTTGGTCTTTGTTCTTGTAGTCTACTTGATTCTAGGGACTTTTTGTTCCAGTAAAACATTTAATTTTTCTTTTTAATACATGCCCTGGCACTGAGCACCTGCTGCAATTAAAGCGCTGGTATTTGGCTCCTGTGAGGTCTATTCTACTATGAAGTCTTATCCATTGATTGTAGACTAATGAACCCATCAATTCATCACAGCACTTCTATTACCCTACTGCTGTTGTGGGATATTGTATTGCTGAGCTTGGGTAAGAGGACTGACTCTCTTGCTACTGCCCCGACTGTTGTTAAGGATGTAAAAAAGGTAAAGTAATCAGAATTTCAATACAGTTCAACTTTGTGGCCCTTCTGTGGCATGTCAGTTCCGTCTATAGCAGGACCTTCTCATTTAAAGTAAATCAATTTCAGCAATACTTGCTGTTCAGAAACAGTGGGTCTTGAGTGGGATGGAAGAGGGGTAGAGGCTTGATATTTTGCTGGGAAACAGTGGGGGACATAAAAACTGGTTGGGTTTTTTTCACTCATACAAATTGTCCGGAGTGGGACATCATCAAAATCTAGATAAACTCATGTTAAGGTAAGTAGAAACAGCAAGAAATGGTTTCAACAGCAATAACAACAGCAGCAATATGCTTTTCTCCCTCTGTGTCAGATGCTAGTAATGCTTTTTCTTAAAGCCTAGTCTCAGATTATATGTGTCAGATTTATTTATCATTCCATAGATTGTTTTCTGGGGTTTTTTTAAGATTGTGTGGCATTATATTGATACAGCACAGAAATGCACAAAAGGAATTGGGAAGAAAATAAATTCCAGGACCACAAGAGGAACCGCCTTTAAGGTATCACTTTAAAGTTTGAGCAATCAAGAACCATATATAGTAATTCTGGCAATCTTCATATCTTTCTTGAGAAAAAATTTTGGTGTTAAATTTGGAGGGTGAAAAATAATAAAGGAACATACTGAAAAATAAAAGAAACCAGGCTGTTCTTTGCAATTGTGTCAGAGAAATCACAATGTCTATATAAGAAGTATGTAAATGAGATTTTTGTGAACACAAACGAGAGGAATGGAGATGTCTGAAAAAACAAGATGCCTAGAAAGAAAAATAACTAACACATGGGAATTAACACAACCTTTTCAATTTGTATTCAACGTTAAAAACAGTTAAAAATTCCCAGTACTAGCAGGTCAACTGAAGCTAAAAATATAGTTTAAATTTAGGCAACATAAGCCCATGGAAAAAAGGCTTATAAATTCAAAAAGCAAAACCCATTACCATCCAGCACAACCCCCTCTGAATTTAACTACCAACACATTCACTCGTTTTTTAAGCCAGCTGTTACAACACATACAGTACTTTGATTATCCAAGCATCTCAGTTCTAGGACTAGATTATTTTTCTAAAGTGCGTAATCTAATGCAACAGTACAGACAAGGGATTTGGGCAGTGTGGACATTTTAATACCATGTCCATCTGCTGCACAAGTCCTGACACAGTTTCTTCTGGATGTGGGAGATGGAGCATCTAGAGCAGATGGAAACTAATCTTCTTTAAAAATAAGACCAACAATTAGCTAGTAAATAGTGGTGCTGTAAGTCTAATTAATTAATGTTTGCAAAATGTTCTGAGATTCCCCAGATAGAACATGTTACAGAAGTGAAAAACATTACAAGTAATCTTTACTGATGTATTAATAACACAGAAGGTAGGAATGCAGCCTTGTTATTAAAAAAAAGCTCATAATAGGTTTCTCTTGCAGCAGGTTTGCTAACAGAAGCAACTGACTGCAAAGCAAGTACAAAGCTCTACTCCAAGCTGTGGTGCCTCAAGAAGGCAGCAAAGCTTGTGTACATCAGCAATGTTTGTTGCTGATAGCCCACAAGGGAGTCAGGTGCTCTGTCCACTTTCAGACAGGTCCCTGGAGGTTTGTGAGCTTTTGGCTTCATTCAGCCTCTCTCCTCAGTGTCCACAGTGAAATCTTGTCGCTGCTCGGCGACTGCAACCCACAAAACAAATAAGTGGCTTAATAAATAAGAGAAATGCTTCAACTGATGAAAATTCTGGATTGTATAACTTCTTCATTGCAGAGGGTACATGAAGGGCAGCAGAAGATTGTCAGCCCCATGAGACCTGTTCCACCATGAACATGGTGATAGGATCACCATTCCCCCTCTGGTCTCTTCTGGGGTCATGTTCTGACCTCTTCCACCTGTGAAAACAGTGATCCAGCATGAAAGATTTGTGCCCTCTCTGAAAGCTTGCAGACTGCCCTTTGTAGGGAACTACCATCTCTCTCTCTCACCCAGTTTGGCCCTGAACAATGGGACTGAGGCAATGGGGGTGAAAGAGTTCACAGATCCTTTCTCCAGTTGGGAGTCCAAGGCATGCTGGGGGAGATGTTGAGGGTGCCTCTGCAGAATGACTTCTTGGCTACTCCATACCAGATACACTGAGGAAACAAATAAACTGACAGTGACTGGGAAGGTATTGATCCACGCTGAAGTTGTGAACAGCTGTCCTTGCTCCTGTGTCCTCACCTCTCCAAAAGCCTCTCAGGCTTTTGAAGTGTTTGAGGTCCTCTTTCTTCTTCCTCGTTTGCTTCTGCACAGTGAATTGTGGGGATCCCTTTGCCATGCCAGTTAGGAAGCAGCTCATGTCTTCCTGGCTGAGCAGAGAGACCACATGTAGAGACTCTCCAGCCAAGCATAGCCCCAGCAAGGCTATCCCTCCTTGCAGTGATGTTCACTCCTTGTTATTCAGAAATAACCAGCTGTTTTGACAGAAAACTAAATCAGGAGTGACAAACAAAGCTGGTTCAGAAAGGGCATGCTGAAAGGGGGGAGGACATCTAGCTCAGAGCAGGGATGTTGGTAGAGATGTGGGTAACCTCACCACAGAACAGGGGAAGGGATGTGCACAGTATAGGAAGACTCATTTCACACTGCTATTACGAAGCAGAGCTCTGGTGATGAAAGCAGTGACAAGGTCTTCATGTGGAAACCTACTCACAGGACCTGCAAGCACAGCAGTATGGAAAGGCTGGGTTATTTCTCCAGTCTGCTTTCCTTGGTATGACATGCTGTGAGGTGACAGCTTTGCACAACAGAGTCCTGGGTGGCTGCAGCACACCCTGTATGTTCACATCTAACAGTGCACCTGCGAACAGGCATTGTTGCATACTGCACGTCGTGTTGGATGACTTCATTATTGTGGTTGCCACTGGTATGAATGAATATACACACCCCATTTCTGAGATCTTCTGATAAGATACACTCATGCAAGCTTAATGAAGGTTTGTGGGAAAGTCTGCAGGCATCCATGAATGGCATTTATTCACACTGAATGCAGGATGTGCAGGTCTTTACACCTGCTCTCCAGCCTCTGCCTGTGTCTGCAGTAGTTGGATTTTTCCAGCAAGTCCCTTGCAACCTCCAGAGAGATCAATGAGACTGAGCAGCTGCAAAAGCAGCATGGAAGGTCAATGCACAAACTCCTTTCTCCCCCAGCGTGAGGCAATCGGGTGTAAGTAATTTATAAACTGGATTCTGAGGTGATTTCAGTACTTGGGACTAATTACACAATTCCATTACCCTGTCATGTGTTCAGCATTTGCCACATACCTGGCAAAATAAACCATGGGCTCTCAAAAAAACACACCCTTACTCACTGCCATGGAGGATGGGAGTGAAAATCTTTGATTAAGTCCTGCAAGCTGCAAAGTTATGGACACTGACTATAAAATGTGAGCAGCAGAGAGCAAGTGAGAAATACTGGCTGATCTCTGAAGTTTGTAGGAAAGCTTGTGTTGTGCTCATATAACAGCCCAGTTTCGCTCCTGAAGCTGTCATCCAGCTACACATCCCATACCTCCCTCCCAGGGCTTTCTACCAGCTCAGACCTTCACATCCTCTCTTCTCTACTTTTACTGTCCCAGATGAAGAACTGTTATACTGAGGGACTTAATTGTTCCATTCCTTTATTCCATCCTTCATGTTTGCTGCAGAAACATAGTCCAAAAGGCCTATCTTCTACCTCATGCAGCTCCCTTTTGGTCATCTGTGCCTTTAGGAAATGAAATCTCAGAGTGGCATCTATTCTTGCTCTACCTCTTAGCCTTCCTCAGCTTCAGTAGGGCTACCACTGCCTTACAAAAGCACAGCCATAAATCCCTACCTGTTCCCAGTTATGAATCTGTTACCCAAAAAAACCCCAGAGTCATTTGGGGTTTTTTTCTCCCCATGCTTGCACACAAGGGCTTCCCTGCCATCTCTATGAGGTATTGTTTTTCCACTGTGTTTCCAAGAGCAGTCAAATCCATCATCACCAGAAGTGAGAGATGTTCTGCCCCTGGATTTAGCTCATCCGCTCCCACACAACATTTCCTTTCCCTCGCCCTCACTCTCCATCCGTGTTTCATGCAGAGAGCTCGGAAGCAGCAAGCTGCTTTCGGACTTCGCAGCCAGTGTTTGGGTGGAGCAGCTGATGAACTCATCAGGGCTGCACTGGCCCCCATGGGATATGGTGTTCCCTTCATTCAGAGAGAACAGCTGAGACACTTTAACTTTTGCACGTATTTAGAGCCAGACGAGTGCTCAGTCGCTTTGGAAACAATGTTTAATTAAACTAATTGTTCTGTTCAGAAATAGTAAGTGGTGTAAGATCTACAGAAGTAATTAGAATTGCCACACTATTACTATCAAGAAGCAATAATGTCTCTCTTATGTAGTCATTAATCTGATAATTACCTCCTTTAACAGAGATTGAGTACCAATGTTTGTTTGGGTTTTTTTATCTCCCCAATGCATGAAGAGTCTAGAAGTGGGGCTACAAACCCCAGCAGGTTCTTTTTATGGGGCTTTTGAAGGGTACAACTCTTTCAAAATGGTTAAGTTTCCCTTCCTCTCCCTTCACCAAAATCTATCTCTCTCCTTCTCTCTAACATAGATATACATATACATGCATACATACCTATACATACATATATATATGTGTGTGTGTGTGTGCATGCCTGTGTAAACAGGGCTCTCAGGGAAGCTGCTAGGCTCCTAAGGGCAGAGAACTTGAGTTGCATTCCCTGCTCACTCTTAGCTGCTTCCCTGTAATGGACAGTAAATGGTAGGTTTGCAGAGTCCACACTTTCACCTCCCAGCTAATTCCTCCAGGTCAGGCATTAAAACACTCTGAGCCTATAATTTCTGAAAGATTCTTGATTTGTATTATAACTCTTGAAAAGTGACCAACTTTTCTTACACATAAGGACCAAATATCAACCCAATACCCTAAAGCTTGGATAAACTGCACAAGAAAATGAGGATGGGAATAAATATGCTCAAAATGAAGGTGGGTGGAGTGTTAATAGCTAATTACCTTTCTTCAGATGAAATCAGCAAATGCAGGTGTGCCTTAATTTTGAAATGCTATACACAGATGACTTATTATATTGGTCTTGGAAAAATCTCAGGAGAGTGAGTTACCATAAAATGAAACTAAAAACTGCTGTTCAAGAAAAGCGTCAACAAACTTACAGCTCTGTTGTGTGAGGTGTATCATAGTGGAGAATGGACACAGAAAAGAGAGATTGTATGCTGAACATTAGCAAAAAGATTTTCTTAGCATAACCTTGTTGTCCATACCATACTTGTACCTCCATACAAAATTTAAAAAACCCAAAAAAACCCCAGACTTCAGGCATTGTGACTTTGAAGGCAGTATTAAGTCTTTTTGACCAATGAACTTTCTTGCTCCTTCGGAAACAGAGGTTTGGGGAAGTGTTGACAGACACCTTCCTGGAGCAGATACTTTGTGTTTAAAAAAATTCACCTTTTCTTCTTTGCTTTCATGTTGTATTATCACACACTGATAAAATCAGCTGTGGTATGGTTTTGTGTAGCTGTGCACCTTTCTGTAAACATGCACTTATTGGAAACAAAGGAGTTTATTTTATGAAGACTGAGCTTTCTGATCTTTGTGCAGAAAAATTTTCAGAAGTACTTTTTCTACCTCAGAAGATACCACTCCTGGTTTTTGCTGCTTTTTTTCTCCCTCTGTGGTCATCTCCTCACAGTCTTGCTGAAGTGAGGTTCCCACAGTGCCTAGGAGTGCAGCTCCAGACTTCGCTGCACTAAAATCTTCCACAGAAAATTGATCAAAAAATCCCCAAGATCTGCACTGCCTCTTCTGCTCTCTCCAGCCAAAATCTTGCATTGAGAACATGCTTATCCCCAAAATGTGAGCTTAGATTTCTAGGTTGACAGTATTAATGAGCGTTAGCCAAAATCTGATCCTTGAAACTGAAAAATTTTCAAAATTTTTTTCCATAGTTTGGTTATGACCATGTAAAGCTGAACCCACCCCCATGGCTTTGGTCCTCTATTGGATTCAGAAGTGGTAGAGAGGGTGAGGCTTGCAAAGGGATGGGCCTTGGGGAGTAGGTTGTGTTGTTTTCCTGTGTAGAGCTGGATGCAGCTGCAGCTTAAAGAAAAACAGATCAGAAAAGCCCCAGTGGTTTGCACAAGACTTCCATCCAAGGTGAGGGAATCCTCATGAGACCGTCTGCGTTTTCTGTTGTTGGGTACATCTTTTTTACCCATGAATTCCCGACTCGCCCATTTTGATGTGACCTAAAAGTCTGACTGATGCTGTTTACCAGAGACAAACAGCTTGACAATTCAAATCTAGCCAATGCTAGTAACTGAAAATCATTTCTCTGGAGTCTTTTTTTGATATAGCCTGTGTGAAATGAGTTTGTCATCTTCACCCAGCCCTTAAACTCTGGCATAACTGAATTCAACCTAATTCGGAAAACATTCCAGACAGGAATAAATCTGGAGGAAATGGCAGGGAAGGGTAATTCATATTATCTACTGAAAAAGACAAAGGCTTCAAGAGCCTGCCTTGCTTAGCCCAGCAAAGTGAAAGCTGAAAGGGGAAGAGTGCTCCCTATGCTGGGCTGAGAAACACCAGGACCATATGAAAAAGAAACAAGTCAACACCTGCTGCTGGTCATAAATTTGGGAAGGAAATAAGAGAGAAGTTGATGACAACTATAGCAGTGGAGCAGCCTTATAGGAATGAAAAATCCTAAGTAGTTTAAGACAGTGTTAGGTCTATGTCTGAAGGAGAGTCTGTGATGTGTCTGTCTGTAGCACATGCTGCATTCCCAGTGGAGCAGGTATGATTAGTTGGAAGTCACTCTCATCCTTAATTTGGAAGTAGTCACGGATGAGCACTTCTCATCTTTTATAAAGTAGACAAATCCCGGATCCCAGTGTTGTGCCTAGAGGAAATGGATCTCCTCACAGCCAATACTTTTTTCACCTCTGATCATAAAGGCTGAATATTGGTGGAGTATGAGGGGAGTGGACCACAGAAAGTAGCCAGCTTCACACGGTCTTCCAGATTAGCATCTCCCAGTGCCACTGTCATAAACAGCATGCTGGTCAAGAGGGTCCATTGCTCTGACCCTCCTCAGCATTTCTTAATTTCTTTTATGTTCTTAATTGCTTTCGCATCCATAAAAGTGAATCCTCAGAATTAGTTTTGCAATCATGTTTGTGGAACAGTATCAGGAAGTCTGTCAGAACCTCTGGGTTGGGTGCATTGTACCCTGCAGCTTTTCCAAACCTCTTGCCACACTTCAGCAGCAGAACCCAGACAAGGGTCTGGGTTCATCATCAGAATGAGGGTGAGGAGTCCCAAAAATATACTGGCAAACAAGCAATGAAGACACAGGGGAACAAGAACTAAATCACAGGTAGACACAGTTATGTGTAAGGTAAGAGAGATTTCTGAGGTTAATAAGGCCCATGCACAGGCAAAGAGATGCAAACCTGGTTTTGAAAGTGTTATTCAAGGAACAAGGGATAGTCTAGGGAAGTCTGGAGGCCCTCCCAGCTCTACTTTTTACGACTCAGTGATTTTTGTGACTGTGGTTTGAAAGGATAGCTGATGTCAGACAAGTCAGACCGCAGGGGAGCAAAGGATTTGGATACCACTCATACTATTCCCAAGAATAGAAGGCAAAGCACAATCACACTCAGACACAGGGATCTGTGGCTGCCGAGGTGTCTGTGCAGATGAGGGCAAACAGACTGAATTCAGTGTGACTGGAACAAAGAAAAGTAGCACAAGGGGTGAAAAGGGAAAGAAATGTTGAGGGTAGAAGTGCTGGTCAAAGGCTATTAGAAATCACTGTTGTCTCTGGACAAAGCTGTGATGTGACTACTTATGGCAAACTACAATATACAGTTTGGATCACTTTGTGTCCGGCAAGCACAGTAACTCATCCAGCTATTCCCATGACCCATGAACACTGAGGTAGTGTATGTGATAGACAGGAACAACGGGGAGATGCTGCAGTCACTGCAGTGCCTCAGTTCAGGCAGAAACATGTCTGCAAAGGGCGCAGTCCAGTCACGAACTCAGAAGCATGTTTGCACCCGTGCTCATTTATTCATCATCAACAGCGTGTTGCAAACAATCATAAGAATGTCAGTTACTTGCCAAGGCACAGAGATTTCTCACGTCTGTCACTTGAGCCGGGCACAGCAATATGAGTACCAGATTCCAGCTGTGTGCTACATACAGCTCAGTATTTACGGGTTTCACATTGTGGAGACATTTGTTGTGGTCCCATTCATCTGGGTATGGCTAATACATCAGCAGCATGCCAAGACCTGGGACGACTCACACTGGTGTGGTGTCCCACTGACTGGTGGCAAACAGAGCCTTGCTGCCTCCATCACAACGCGACACCTAAAGACAAGTGCAGGCACTGAAAATGATTAATTGACAACCGTGCTAAAGACACCCAAGAAGCTACAACATGAGCTACAACAAAGAGATACAACATGATGTATGTTGTCATCTGTATGTGTTCATACAGTTAATAGGAAAGCCTACAATCAGCTTCTCTTGCTGTGCTTTTTGTTATTCATTTGTAGCACAGCAACACTTTGCCACCCACAAAAAAGCCCAGGATTTCACTGTGCTAGGAGTTGTACAAACACAGAGCGAAAAAGGTGGCTTCTGTCCACAAATACATCTTATTTAACTGCTTAGTGAAATGTCACCATCCATATATAGCCATTTGCTGAGCAATCCGTCTGTCATCTCCACAGTCTGCTAGGCAACATGACCATCAGCTTTGCAACACCCAAGCACTTGCACTGTTAAAGAGAATATTCAGCCAACCTCTCTCACATAATCACTGCTCTCTGCCAGCCTTGTGTGGATCCAGATTACAAAGTTTGTGGCATACAAATGTTTTCATATGACATCGTGTATTAAAATTGACACTTGGCTGAAGCAGCAGCTCCAAATATTTTGCAGAACAAATCCTACAAGTGATTTCTCTGGTTTTGGCTGCTAAAGAATGACTAACAAACTCTTATTATTTGGTACCCCCTAGGAGGGGTGGAAGTCTCAGCGTGTGTTGGAAGAGTTGAGCAGCATGCTGTCAAAATTACATCCATGCTACAAGCCTCCCAAACTGCCCATTCTGCAACTCTCAGTCCAACTTCTCATTTCCTTCCCCAAAACTTCCACTTGATTCTTTCTTCTTCCTCATCATCCAGAGGGTCCCCTCTTTCCTCCCTTTTCTCTCTGGCAACTGCCTCCTCATAGACCAACAGAGTTTAGGGAGTTCTGTAGGAAGTGCCAAAGGCAAGTCCCAAGGCAGGACGCAGGAGCACAGGTGGTGTTTCAAGATCTCAGCAGAGGACCCAGCCCCAACAGGAGGGGCCAGGAGCCACGGCTGCGCTCCTGCCTGCAGGGGTAAACAGGGAGCCTGAGAAAAGGCACTCCTGGCCCTCTGTTAGAAGTCATGAGACAGTAAGTACTTAGCAGAGGAAGAGAGAAAAGAAAGATGAAGGGTGGAAAGGATCATGGCATGGCATCAAAGGCTTCATTAGGGTTGAGCATCATGGCTGCAGAGCTTAGCTCACTTTGTCATGGCTCTCCCCAGCATGACTTGTTATAGACCTGGAGCTTCACTGGTGAGACAGAAAAATCTTAACAAGAGAGGAAAGAGAGGCTGAGCAGGGAGGTGCCCTTCGGAGTAGGAAGGCAGGAACTGCAGGAATAACATGAGGGCAAGTTCCTACTGGAGGCATGGGGCACAAGCACTCTGGAAAAGAAAGGCTGGATGCAAAGCATATATAAATATATATGAGGTGAGATCAAGAAGACGGAAGAGGAAGGCACATCCAGCCATTGCCACAGGAAAATCTACCAAGGGTGGGATACTTCCCCACCCATCCCCATCCATCCCTAGGCCAGCATAGCTTTGACAGTGCCAGCATTTCTCTCCTACTCCGAACAGATTTCTAACTGTATCAGTCACACTGTACCAAAACCAGCGCAGGTAAATTAATTAGAATTGAACACACTTAATAGTGTCGTGGCAGAAAATACAGACTCAGCAAGGAGAGGCAATGCTCTGAGGTTTGTACAGAGGACTCCAATCCTCCATCCATTCAATTTAGGACTAGCTCCTGTGACCCTTATTCATGCTGAATCATGTTTTACTGCAAAAGCGGTCCCATTGCAGCTGGCAGTCCTAAGGTGCAACACTTATCCCAAGCACTGCAATAACGGGCCAACAAGGTTGATATTCTTTGCTAATGCAAATCCAAAAATCTCCTCTGAAGTGAATGGTGCTATTCTTTTGTGGTTTTATATAATGAAGCCAGACTGCTGTTTAAAATATAAACTTACCCTGGAGCTCTTTTAGCCGTTCATCCCTAGAATATGAATCTGGACATTTCCTGGACAGTGTAGCCCAATGACAGTAGCTGGGCCTTGGAATCTGCATTTGATGAAGCATGAAACAGCCAAATCAAACATATTCAAATATGTATAATAAAAATGTTCTATATCATCTTTTTCCCATGAAAGTTATGCAATTATATTTTAAATAGTTCTCCATACTTTCAATAAAAATAACCATTTAAAAAAAATTATCAAAACAGGAGAATTGCTTTGCAAAACACCTTAATTGATATTCAGAAGTCAATTTTCATAGTTTATTATCAAAACTAGTATGAAGGAATTATCTTCTGTGGTCAGTCAAGGGGATTGGTAGGTTTTCATATTATTTTTTCCTTTTCAATAGATAGTTTTGAGCTTGAATTCAGAGTAGTCCTCCAGATAATTGTTGGATCGGGTAGCCATTCCAGGCAATAAACATGCAGAAATTGTAATTGATATTTTATAATTAAAGTTCAAATTGAGAAAGAATAGTAATAATTACTGGGGAAAGCACATAAGATAAGAAATGACAACATAGCCAAGAGATTTCCTTTAGGCAAAGGAAACAAATTACCCTTGAGCTTTCATAAAGCAAAATCAGTTTCTCACTTTTGGGCAGCAGTTTTTGTTTTTTTCATTTGAAGTACTCTTCAGATTCCAGTAACCACTAAAGGGATGACGCATTTGTCTGAGGAAGAGTTAACAGTCTCATTTGTATTGTCTTATTCCCAAATGTCCCAGATAGGAACTGCTCATTCTCACTGCAAATTGTAGTGCAAATACAAAGCAGGAGAGAGCATCTGCCCTTCCAAGCTTCCTAGACGATCTGATATCTTAAAACACAGAGCCGGCTGCGAGTGCTAATAAGAATTTTTCAATTTCCACCTCTAAATGTTTTACCTTTCCTCTCTTTCCCTCATTAAAAAACCGTGGCAAACATTCAGACAGGGCTGGTGACCAGGGAGGATCTGTGCAGCATGGGCTATAATGCCTGGCCTGGCATGGGGAAGTACAATAATCTCAAGCCAGTGGATCCCCGGGCAGATATATTCTGGGCTTGGACATTTTGGCATCCCCCAAACTCATGTCACGTGTCTGGGTTTCTTCTTGCAAACCTGTTTCTGTGAAGAGCTCCATAAACCATGAGAAAACATATAAGGAAGTCAAACTGTTTTCACCACCAGCTCTCGTCATCCTTCTGCCATGGGAATGAGTTCCAGGGAACAGATACTCTTTTCTCACTTCCAGCCCCTGTCTGCCTGAGTCTTTCATACCACATGATCGGTCCAGAGCGAGATATGAAAAGGTTTATACTGGTAGATATGCAGTGCCTTGGGAAAATGTTTCCACTTTGCAGGGTTCTTGCAAAGAGCCATTTATTCGCATCTACTTCCTGATACACAGTGTGACAAAAAGAAAACATGGCCTAAGAGCTCTCTCAAGAACACTTCTCAGAAATGGCCTCCCTTCATTCTTCTTTTTTTTTCAAGTAATTAAAGCCATGCAGAGTGGTAACAAGGAAATTAAAAAATGAGAAGAATGTAGTCAAAGATTAGTATTTTAATAAAGTGTAAAAAAAATGCTTCTTAGTTCTGGTTCTTTGAAGGCTGTTTTGTCATCTCTTTTCTTTTCCTCATAGCCTGCAACTATCCTTAAGAAGCCCTTCCATACAGGTTTCTTTCCACCACTGAAGGTTCAAGGTCCAAATAGATTTTGTTCTGTTGATTGAGAAAATTCTATGTTTCCCTGATGCTCAGGACCTTGGGCTCACCACCAATCCAATGCAAGTCCAATCCACTTCATCATTTACTTCCCTTAATTTTTCAAATTTTGCCATTTTGAAATAATAATAGAAATGTATTTAGAAAGGTACTTTGGAGGCTTTTTTTAGCCTATCCAGTTATAGAGACTGATTAAATGTAGTCAAATTACAAGTAACGTTACAGACTAATGTAACAATAATATTAGATTATCTGGGAACAATGTAGGATTATGAGTCACGTGTAGTCTAATGTCAAACAGAAAAAATGTAGTCATCCTGTTACACTATACTATACCACCAAAATATCTGACAGTATTTCTCTCTAATAATACTGCAATCTCTGTTCATTTCTAACTTTAAAAATTCACCAGAGACCCATAGCACCATTCTGCTAAAACCTTTTCAACTGTCCTTCTCTGAACTGAGTTTAACTTAAACAGATTCTTTTCTCCTCATATTTTCTCTTCGTGTTTCTTTCAGTCATGTTTCTTGCATTATTACAGTACCCATGACATTTTTCTTAATTTCTGCTGTTTCTCACCAGCGCATACTTTTCCATATATGTGTTACAATTTGGATGACAAGTGGGACATATTACTATTATCTTAACACTACCTAGTTTCATAACCAATACTTTTGAGCCTTTCTGTTAGTTTCTGGAGTGGTTTCTGGGTGTTCTGCCCATCAGTGCTGTTCAGTAGATTAATTTAGGCTATGGATCTCTTAGTTTATTTAACAAAGATTCCCCACTTATCCCCAGTTCTTCTAGGTGCTGCGTTTCTCAGGTTCTCTCACCTTCACTCCTCCTGATTTCTGCCTGCAGGTCACACTGATCTCCAATTAGTTTTCAATTTAACTAGGCATGTGAGTAGTCAGAGTTTGCCCATTCAATGTCCACATAGGCATGTACAGGCAATAAGGGTGGGATTTCACAGCCACATTCACAAGCAAGGACCTGCATATGGTCTATTGTTGCAAGCTCCTCTTATAGTCAGTAGTAATTAAGTCAAAACAACCAGCAGAGCCTAGGGAATGATGCAGTTCATCCTAAAATAGCTATCTAACTATTTATTCAGTTGATTCAGTATAGACATCCAGCATTATTTTAGATGCTCTCTGGCACCCAACACAGCATCCAGTGGCTATCCCAGAAGGGTGTGTGTCACCCATGTGTCCTGTACTACATTGGCCCCGATGTCTTATGCACCACTGGGCTGGATGCCTATGTTTAATCAGGTGAATTGTGTCCTTAGTGGCTGGTCAGCTGTATCATCCCCTGTCATCACTGCCTGTAAGGCTTACAGCTTAGCTGCCCACACTTTTGCATCCTCTGCCATTTTAGAGACTCCAGTTTAACCCACCTTGGCAAGGTAGTCTGTAGGTCATGTCCATATGTGGAGGTCTGGGATGCCCTTCAGTCACTCAGATGCCTATCTATGTTCAGCTCCCTGAACCTCTACCATAGCTGTCTCTTGATTCTGGTGGGATCTAGGACATCTGGAGGTATGTAGACACTGAGATGTATGTGTCTCCAACCCAAGCTGAGTCTTGCCCAGAGATATGGAGTAGGAAACCTCATCTCCTGCACCACTGTCACCTCACCAAGGGGACTGTACAACATGCAGCAAGGAGATTCAAGACCAGCAAAGGGGGAAGATGTGTGGGAGGGAAGCTGAGGTGCTTTCCATAAGCATTTATTTATTTGTTTGGTTGGGTTTTTTTCTCAATACTGGAATCAGTGATTGGAGGTTTACATTAATTGGCAATAAATTTAATTGATTGAAACTCCCTGACTCAAAACCATTTCTTTTTGCGCACAGCAGATGGCTGACAAAACCTCGAGAGAATATTCAAAGATGTCATGTGATAGTACACATCCCATACACATCCCATATCCCATATCAACAGGGGGAAGATACAATTATATGTATTGATTGGAACTTCAAAGTTTAAGAAGCTTAACCAAAAACGAACGTATATTTCTGATGTCAGGCAAGGGACAAAACTTGTTTTGTAAACACTTGCATCAAGAGGTCAGAAATTGTATGAAGTTAAACTGGGCTTTTATTGAAACAGTGAGGGTTATGTCTGTGAAATACCCAGGCACTGAATGTCACTGAGATCACCATAACATGCTACTGACAGTAAGATAAATGCCTCAGAGTCAAACTTTAATCTGATTTAAATTGATATTTAAATAAACAGGTACTTAAATCCCTATTTTTAAAATGTCCCTAAAGCTTTAATCTTGATCTCAATTACAGCATTTTAAACTGAATTCAGAGTGGTTATTCTGGATTTACATTAACATAGGTGAGATTAGAATCAGAGCCAGAGGCAGTTCACACTTCTTGCAGTTCTCAACAGCAGAAAGACAAGGGTTGAAGCACACTGTAACACACTATAGAGTGAAATAACTTGGATTTTTTCCATGTTTTCTTCCTACATATCTTAAATTATAAGATATTTTGAATCTATGTTCCTTTGCGTTTGTTCACCTCACTAAATAAAAACATTAGCTACCATCCAGAGCGTACTATTTAATTTTCCATTCTGTTCTTATTTTTAAAAAAAATATCAAGCTTTAATCACTTGATAGCTTGATCTAACCTGTGTTTCATGTTATTTACAGAAATTACTGCCTGGCACTTTAAAAGGAGAAGAAACCCACTGAAAGAAGTAAAGAAAGGTGAACATAATAGTTTGTGTAAAAGCCATAGGACAAAGAAGTTACAAGAAAATGTAACGTCATGATATATTGAGGGGTCTCATGGGGATTAATCAAGGAACAGAAAATCTATAACTTGCCATTGAATCTATCTTCCCAGTTCGTGGTGGGATCAATTATTTCTATGTGCACTCTTCTAGTTGTTTCTCTCATCTGTTCCTCAAAAACTCTTCCATGTCAAGTATTCTAGAAGTCTTTTCTTTTTCAGTATATTTCTGTTTGCCTATGACATTTGTCACACCATTCCTTGATGTCGTGGTTTAACCCCAGCTGGCAACTAAGCACCACCCAGCCACTCACTCTCTCCCCGCCACCTGGTGGGATGGGGGAGAGAATCGAAAGGGTAAAAGTGAGAAAACTCATGGGTTAAGAAGATAAAGACAGTTTAATAGGCAAAGCAAAAAACTGCAAGCACAAGCAAAGCAAAAGAAGGAATTCATTCACTTCTTCCCATCATCAGGCAAGTGTCACCAAAATGAGGAATAAAGAAAGTCCTTAACACTAATGCAATATTAAGAAGCAGGCATTTTTATTAACAGCCAGAGGCATAGGGGAGTTGGCTCACCAACGATGCACACCTAACTTGTGCAAGGCACAGATCATATAGGTCACAGTAATACATAATAAACAAATTCTCATATATAAACATGCTAATTCCTGTAATTCATTTTCTTATTCCCACCTCTTTCTGGTCATGTGCACTTGAGTCCTGAAAGGAGTCAGGGGGGTGCTTGTGCAATCACCACGGACCACCAACTCAAAAGAAAGACCCCTGAATGTCCTTGTCTCAAGGACTTTGTCTTGAACTGCACTTTTAACGTGCTTCAAGGCTTCTTCACAAGGCATCCTCGAAAACATTCTGATCAACGAGGTAATAGTTTTCTAGCAGGCACCTACAATACGGTGTTTGTTACAGAATCATTCTACAAACAGCTCACCAGTTAATGATTACTTTAGTTTAAGATTATACAGAAGAGGAGTTGTTAACATATAGCAACTTTAAAATTTTATTTTACCTAAATGTTTCTTATCCTATATCACAGGTGTTCAGCCATCTGCAGGAAAGCAGAGCTCCATCATGTGTATCGGTTACTTAGGAAGACAAATGCCATAACTTTAAATTTCATTCTTCCCACAGATTTATATGCTGAGCATGATGCCATATAGTATGGAATATCCCTGTGGTCAGTTGGGGTCAGCTGTCCCAGCTGTGTCCTGTCCCAACATCTTGTGCACCCCCAGCCTACTTGTTGGTGGAATGTGAGAGGCAGAAAAGGCCTTGACTCTGTGTAAGAGCTGCTCAGCAACAACTAAAACATTCCTGAATTATCAACACTATTTCCAGCACAAATCCAAAACATAGCCCATATTAGCTACTATAAAGAAAATTAACTCTATCCCAGCCTAAACCAGCACACTTGGAGACTTTCTAATCCCACAATAGGGTTCACTTAAATGTTTAGTTAACAGTATACTTGATAACTTATATGCTGGCTGAACCACTTGTCTCCAGAGAACTATAAAATTAAGATAAACCCCATACCCTGTTTTCCATTTATATTCATCTGAATTAAGTGGCTTAATTCAGAGCTGGTAAACTGCATAGATTGCTGAGATTGTCACAATAAAAATCATCCTTTAAATTGATCCAGTTATTTTACAAGTGAGGTTCTCCCTTGCAGTATAAAGGATTGGACTCTCATACATTCCAGCTGTCTGAATTATGGCTCTGAACTATTCCATACTCAACTGGAAGTGATGGGAATCTCCTGAGGTGACCTAGACTCTCTGAAACCTGAGGCAACAAGATGACTGCCGTCCATGTGCTATATGGCAGGACTGGCTCCCCAGCATAGTTCAGACAGAGTGGTGCCATCAAACACATGTACCCAGTGACATTAGAAATGCCTTAGGCACCCTGCCAGGCCTCCAGCACTGCCACAGAGGGTGCAGTTCTCCAATCTCCCTGTGTCATGTCTGTCTGGTCAAGGAGGGTGTCTCAGGTATCCCAGGACATTTCAAAGGGCACCAGAAATCTGTGTTTCAGCACTGGAATCATTCCCTAAATGTTTAGATGCCTAAACATTGCTTAATCCCTGGAATCCCTGTCAAAGTGAGTCTCCAGTTAGTCCCTGATGGTTTGGGTCTCCCAGAGCATGGTGGGGAAAGCTGGACTGTGCTCTCTGAGGAAATCAAGGGGACTGTCAGCAGATACCAGGCAAGGTCTGCTGTTGATAGCAAAATTCAATGAGTCTTGCATGGTATCGTTTGTTCCATACACTATGTTGGTTACTTTAATTTCTTTTTAAAACTGTGGCTGTTCCTTTCCTTTGATGCTGGACACAACTTCTAAATGGCAGTTGTCTCACATTAAAATAACCTGGCACCTTCTTGCATTGATTGGCAGCATTTATCTCCCAAACCTTTTTGTGGTGCACAGCAGAGGGTACAGAGCTGAGGCCCTACATGTAAATGAAATAGCAGTGTTTGTGAGGCATCAGGCTCTAAACTCATCAGAAGAATTGAGTCCCTCTGTGTTCCCTGACTCACTGATTCCAGTGGGGTTTGGGTCAGGCACTAATTTTACATCTCCTTCTTAGTCTTCACACCCATTACCAGGCAGAGTGACATGATTGCTGTGTGTCTATTTAATACGTTTGCTGTATTTAATACACGACTTCTTGCTTTGTTTTTATCATAACACATACGTGTGGAAGCCACACGTGTTCTGGGAAGGATCAAGTCCTAAATGACTATTTCCTTGAGGCAGAAAAACTTTAAATTAACTAAGAAAAAAACACTAACAAAAAAATATTGATTGCAACAGTCTCGGTCACTTGACTCACCAATATCTTTCTCTGGGTTTTATGTTTGTAGAAATCTGTTGAGCTTGACAGAGCTATTCCAATGTAAAATGAGAGCAATGCAGTGATGAATCAGGCCCTTGATTTATCAGTTACTCTGTCTTAATCCCACTGTCTGGGATTTCCCATCTTCTGTATGTCTTGCTAAATGGAAAATTTGCTACCACAATGATGTTCAAGTAGTCTTTGCTTTCCCCATTAATTAGCTAAGCTCATATATTGGCAGTTGTCCCAGAGGCACTGATAAAATAGAGTATATATAACATATATCATAAAGTTTGCCTGTATAAATAAAAAGGTCATGACTATTTTCCTTGTTGCTCTTCCCATATGTTTTGTATTTTCTTTCTCAATACTGTGCTCTTTCTTGTTTTCTGTAGGGATATTTTCACTATTAGTAGTGTAAGGATAATCTAGAAAGCTATTGAAAGAGTTTGGGAACATTTAGCTGAAAAAGGAAAATGTTGTCCAAAAAAACCCTATAGAAACACAAAATATCATTAATTCACACATTTTGTATTATATAAAATTGCATACATCACATTTTTACAATTGAAGAAAAAAATTTGAAAAATGAGTCTATGATGGATAACGGAGCTTTTCATCTGTACCGCTGACTGAGTGCACTTAGCAACCCTACTGTATGATTCCAAAGCAGCTGGAAGTCTTCTGAAGTTCTTGGACAAGGAAACAGCCTCATTCTGCTATCATTCTGTAATGCAATTATACCCCAATAAGCACACTTGCTAATAGCAAAATCTAAGACAATTCATAAGCTAAGCATCAATACAATATAACAGACATTTTGATTTGAAAATCCAGGAAGCTTTCTGCTCCAGTAAGGAGAAAATGCCTTAATTTCAGAGTGACAAAAGGAACTGTTTCAGATTGAGGCTTCCTTTCTTTTCAGTGACCTTCAGCTTCCTCTTTACTGCCTAAGGTAATAAGCATGTCAAAGAAACATGAAGATAATTCCTATGCTCCCAGGAACTTAGTTTGTCCATTAATTGAGATGCATTTCTTTAAGCTCGTAGGATTACTTCTAGGAAAGACATCTCAGCTAACCAGTTATGCATAGCAGTTAGCCAGCTAAGCCTGAAACTCAGTGATTCATGAAGGCAGCCCCTGTCCAGCCTACCAGCTATTGGGAATCCCTTTATGGGACACATAACAATCCACACACACTGTACAGAGCTGATACCTGCTACCAATGTCACATCAGGTAACTATTGCCTTTAAAACTCTCTCTTACCTGCATATAGCATAAAGGAAATTATCTCTTCTGCACAAGCAGAAAACTTTCTGCCTGGTTTCTGCTGGAAACAGAAATGTTTCTTCCACTTACCAAGAAAAAAAGGTGTACATTGTCTCTTTAATCCTACTGAATAATTAAGGTTACAAAGTCATCTGTGAGATGAGCAGAATTATGTGAACCTGAATAAACTACTGCCTTACTACTCCAAAACCCACAATCAGGGTACTTCATATTCACTCAGAAAAGAAGCTGGGATCACAGCTTGTGTAACTGACACTGTCTGCCTTTTTTAGCCTCTTTCTCCTGCTTGCACCAACAGGCTCTCACCTTCTCACCTTGTGAGAATAGTTTCCATTCCTGGCTGGTACTGAGCTGCCTTCCTCCTGGCTCTGTCGTGCCTTGGACAGAGCTTTCCCAGGAACAGGGCTGGAAGACAGGAGTCCACTGTGACACAGAAAACCCAGCATGAGGTTGCCTCCTTCTGTACTCCAGATAGTCATCCAGAAACATAGGGTCTGTTATGCTGACTTCTCCATCCCCTCCGTGTTGCTTTAGTGGTAAGGGGAAATAAGATCCTATTTCCTTCCTTCCTCTTCCAAATCCTACTTTCCTACTGTAGTCCCCTCAATCTGGCAGTGTCCTTCACCATCCCAGAGATGCTGTGGACAGTGCTGGCACTGCTGTGTCACACACCACTCTGTCTGGGGAACAGAGTGAAGGAATGGGTGAAACAGGAAGGTGGATCTTCAGATGATTCATAACCACCTACCTACATTTGTACAACAAGCTGGACAACTCCCACGCCGAAGATCCTCACTCAGCAGAGAAGTGGGCAACTTGGATCTTTGTAAAACAAGGCTTTTAAAAGTCTGGGGAGAGTGAACAGCATCAAGCCGGAAACTTAAACCTTGCCCTGGCAGTTTTTACTGCTGCCACCATGAAAGTTTATGTTCCATGCACAATAGGTAAAACAAATTTTGCATCAAATTTGGGCATATTTTTGTACATATTTCACTAATAAGTGCCAGGCAAAAAGAAAACTGATAATTTCACACACTGCTAACCTGATGTACCTTCTTTGTCTATGTACCAGTTATTTGGACCTGTCCTCTGTTGTCTCATGAGCTGTTGATGATTACATCTAATACATTATCTTCTAAACCCAGCATGAAACAAATTACTGCCACCCATATCTCTAACAACCTTGGCTGCAGCTCTGGTTATTCTTAGCTTTAGATCAAGAAACCCTTTATTCTATAAATTCTTCATTTATAGATTTTCTTTGTGTTATGTCTGTACTTCAGGCACATCTTGGTTGCCCTAAGCACTAGCTTCCCCTTCTCACTTTCCCCAAATTCTTTGTAACAAAATCTGCACAGGAACTTTGTCCTCAGAGCAGCTATAACAGGAGCAACACCAGTGACCTCAAAAAATTATCTGTGAATGAATCTGATGTCAGCAAGGGAAGGGCCTTTTCTGCCTCTTTTTTTTGAGATTCAGTTTTGCTGCCACAGATAAAGGCTTTGACTTTTCTTTTTTGAGTACTTGTTTGGTGTCCATGTATAAAACCCCCTAAGTGCAAAGGATGCCTCTCTTCACACTGCCGTGACAGGTTGTCCATAAAGTCCCATGGAGCATCACGCTCCCAGACTGTGGCAGTTCCCTGGCAGTATGAGGGGCTGGGGAAGTGCCAGAGCCCTCTGCCCAGCAGTCGTCTTTGGCAGGTGTCATTCTGCAAAACTTCAGCGAAAGGGTGAAAATCTAAAATATTCTCCAAGTCAGGAAGTCTCTTTTGTTTGTCCTTGTTTGAATAGATTAGAACCTTAATGCTATGACACTCAGCTGAAGACAGGTAAAATCCAAGTTTGCATGAAGTGAGGCCAAAGGTAATGCAAGGCAGAAATCTGGTGGTTTGCCTAGGTTTGGTTACAATGCACCAAGAGGAATGATATTTCCACACGCATGGGGTCCAATGTATTTCATCCTGGGCCCTTTAAAGTCCTGTCTGATTAAATCTGAGTCATTAATACTATTTAAGAGCTTGTAAAGAATAGGAGACGTACTAGGAGATGGTTGAAAAGTAAACAGCGCATCTAGTTTGAAAGGGGTACAGACAGGAGGCTCTCAGGGATTAGAGACCTGGTAGTTCAGTGGCTAGAAGAGTATAGCAACAACCAGTCAGCAAGATAATCTGTATTCCCCTGTAAGGAAAAAAAAAAAAAAAAGTAAAAAAAAAAGTGTAAGAATTGGTGTAGATTTGTCAAGGGGAAATTCTGTTAAACTGATCTAATTTTCTACTGCAACAGGGCTTGGGGCTTTGCAGATAGAGGAGAAGAACTGTTGTTTTATAGCTCAGTTTAGAAAGGCTTTTGCATTATATCACACAAATTATCATAAGGAAATTGGGAAAATATGGTATAGCAGTGGTGAAAAAAAGATTGGGAAAGCTTCCATTGGGCCAGAAATGGAAGGACAAACCAAGGGGGGGTAGAGTCTTTCTTGTCATTGGGGCTATTTGGTGCATTTGTTAATGCCCTGAACAGATTACAGCACGGTCGTTCAGCAAGGCACTGGAGAGCAGATTTAGATCTCAGAATGAGAAAGTGCATTAAGAGTTGTCAGCTGTGTAGAAGTGTGCTGCAAGATGGGATGGGATAATGAATCTAGAAATCCATCAGGAATAGGACAAGAAGTAATAGGTTTAAGGGGGTTACAGATTAGATAGCAGGTAAAGCTTTCCAGGATTGGGAATACTGAGGCCATAGAACAACTTGCTCAGCAAGGCCATGCTGTGCACATTTTGGAAAGTTTACCAACAAACAAACTTGACATGGGCTCCGTGCTCCTCCTTTCTTTTCTCTTCTTTCCTTAATTTTATTTTTTCTTCCCTTTTCTCCCTCCCATCTTGCAGGAGTAGATGGCAGCTTCAGGCCTCTTCCAGCTCAATGACAGTATACAAGCCCAGAGGTGCTGAAGATAACTATTACTTTCAAGAGTGGGAGGAAGTGAGAGAGATTTGAGTGCAAGTTATGGATACATCTGACAGATATTGTCACCCTGAGGGGATTAGCAAAAGACATTTAATTTTCACTTATCAACAACAGCCTTGCCCTACAGGGAAACACACGAGCCCGTCTCAAAACTCACCATTTAATTGCTTTGAGCTATCCATCCAGCGCTGCCTTTCACCTCCACAATCTGTGACAGTGTCCCTGCCTCACACATGCATTCAGGCTCCCAAATATTATGTAGAGCAGTGAAGTACAATGCTGGGGTGACTTAGGGTGACCTTTCTTCTGATATCCCTATGGCAGGGCCCCTGGGACTCTCTGGCTTCCTTTCTTCCAGCTGCAGCAAGCAATCTCCACTGCTCTTGGTTTTAGACAAGTAACGCCCAGGCAGACACACCTACCCCATGCATGGGCAAGTCTCTGTCTGGAGGAGCTCAGAACTGCCACCCCTCTGTGCATCATGGGTCACCCAAGGACGCCCTGCCACCTCCCCTCTACCACAGCCTGGGGGCAGAGGGACCAGAAGGCATGCACTGCCCTTCCTCATGCTAGGAAGGAGGGGAGGTTTGGCCCATCTGAAAGTGTTTTCTTTTTGCAGATGTTCTGCTTTGGAGATACTGTTTTCCATCTCCTTTGGGACAGTCACCAGTCCCATAGCAGGGCAGGTAACAACTGGCAGAAAAGACAGAGCCACCCCAATTCACATGCTTCCAACCGTGCCCTGCTGTGACTTGTTTCCACGGGACCCTGGGAAGCTGCAGTACCACCCTGACAAGAGCTGACATAAATGTTACACCATAGGATACTGTTTGTATTTCTTCTGACAAAATATTTTGTATTCCCATTCCCCTGAGTCTCAGCACAGGAAACTTGGCATAGTGTTACAAAGGATTGTCAGGAACAGATTTGTTTCTTAGTCTTTGGAGAAGGCATGAGCCACCTAGCTAAAATGCACTTTACACCACACTGCAAAAAAAGCCAATGCAAAGCTTGCCAAAGCATATTTAAATCTGGCTTTATTTTCCATCTCCACTATTTTCTAGGGATGAAATCATGCTTTTAATCCCCTGGGTGGAGATGGTTCTGAGGTGTGTGAGCCCCAGAAATGCTCAGGGAGCAAGCTTTGTTTCCTGAAGGTGCAGAGTCCAAGGACCCTCTAGAGTAAGTGGCCAGGCTGCAAGTTTGATTCACTAATTGTGTGGCGCTGTGCAGGATGTATCACCACTACCATTATTCATGTTTATTGTGCTAGTGTCTTAAGACCAGCCATGGATGGATCCTTGTTCTACAAGCTGACAGTCCCTGATCCATGGAAGTTACAGTTCAATAGCCAGAGAAAGGTTTGGGAAAAGCATCTAATACACACAAGCAGAAATATTCATGCATAGTATTGATCTCAGAATGCTTTATTTTATTTCGGTCTCTCTGTGTGTAGGTTAAATAAGCACGGATAAGATAAATGGAAAAGTGAATGCAGGATAGATGAGAGAGCAGATGAGACAAGAGCAAGAGGGACAAAATACACATTTTAAAAAACTGAATTTCTCTTTGACCCAGAAACCCTATGTGTTCTCCAGGTCTAGAATGCAATCCACATGTTTGCACACATGTTCTGCAGTCACAGCCCCATCCACCTGGGGAGGGCTTGAGGAATTTGTTGCATGAGAGATGCAGGTTGTCTGTCAGCCATGCAGGTTTATAAGTTGTTCTGCCTGTTTATGTCTTTCATCCAGCCACAGGAACACAGCTTCTAGTTTGATTTCTATTACTGGCAAGTATCCATCCGCCAGTCCCATCTGTTATGCTTAGCGTGCCTGACACACACAGCAGATTCAGTCCTGAGGGCAGGCTGACAAGGGGCTGGTGCACGCTTGCATTTCCTACCAGTGACTGAAATGTATATACCAGCATTTTCTGTGGATGGAAAGTGGGAGAGGACCCAAATGTCAGGGAGAGGTTTGACGTCAATACTTCCAAAAGTCTATACTTCACAGACAAGATGGCAACCCCATTTGGACCTTTTTATACTTCTACTCTTAACCCTGCCTCCAAAACAGGTCTCATAACACCGTGTCTAGGAACTGCTGGGGTATTTCCAAGTTCTCTTCTCTGCCATCTGGGGATGTTCAGTGAGTTTCCTCCTTTCTACTTTTTGGGTGCAAAGGACATGACAGCAATCCACATGGGTATTCAGCAAGTTTGAGTTTCATCAGTTTTCAGCTTCCATCTGCTTGGACAATTCAGCTTCTCACGACCTTCTCTTCCACATCAGCTACCAGTACCATATACATGGTGATTTGTTCATACAGATTTATTTCTGATCCTTAGATTGCTTGTGAAGAGGTGGTGCCCTGTCCTCCCATGCTGTCTTTAACCATTGCACAAGCAACTGTGTCTTGAAGTGCTGCAAATGACCTGGAGAAGTCACCCCATCTGGTGAAAGCACTGCTACTGAGACCTGAAAAATGACATCTAACTCTTGCAGTTGTATAAGGGCAGTATTAGGGAGCCTGAAAACACAACTGATAATAGACCAACAAACAGAAAAATTATGTCTCTCATCAGCTGAGGTCTGCACAAGATACTCAAAGTAGTGTGGAGGAAACTGAGTGGATGGGGCAATATTCAAATATAATATCCAGTGACATGACACTAACTGAATAAAGTTATCACTAGTGGTTGTAATGTTCATATGTGCTAAATGCATAGATATGTAGCCTATTAAAACAATGTAGAGTCGTTGTCTGATAAACGGTGGTGACCAAGAACACATTATGCAATGTAGGAAAGAGTAAATATATATATAAAGGAAAGCCTCTCTTTGAACACATGTTGCTGGACAGCCAGACCCCACCCTGTGCTGCCTGATCACTGGCACAACGTATACCTGTAGCTTTTTCCCATTGTGCCCTGATATGGAAACCGGCTCAATGAACCTGGTGTGCAGCTGAACTGCGCAGTTTGTGGACACCAAGTCCTGAGTTAAGATTAGGGACTGCAATAGCTGACTGTGGCAAGGATGGAGCATCCCCAGCACAGAGTGCTGACCATGGGGCACCCTGTGCTGCCTGCAATCCCTGACCCTCACACTCTGGGAAAGGCTGCCCAGAGCCCAAAAGCTGTCAGAACTGCCAGCCAAAACCTTTCGAGAACCCCCAGCTTTTGTTTCCACCCTCATAACACTGTGCATGGCCAGCTCCATAGATCCATCAGCTGTGTTCCCTGCCCTCACAAGCAGACTCTGACATTCTCTTATTAAACCAGCTGTGAACTGATTTCCACACTGGATCAGCACAGCAGTGTAGCAGACCTGCACACAGCTTCCACTAAGGCTATAGCTAAAAGACATCTTATATCCATGTAGCAGGTTTTCCTTTCCATATTCAGTGTAATGCAGTTTCTTTTGAAGTACTGGGCTACCTTAAAGACACCAGTCTAGTTAAAGCAACATGTATAAAAATTGTATAAAAATCAAGCAGTTTTCCTAGTAAGATTTGGCAGCTGATAGCAGCTCTGAACAGCAGTCCCCCTCTGTGGCAGGCTAGCAGGGCTGTATTCCTGGGTTCCACACAAAAATTTGCACAGCTCGTTGCATTGATCAGTTTTCTGCAGGTCATGGCTCCTTCCACACCTTTTCACTTGTCACACAGGAAAACATATGGCTCTTTCTTACTCATTATTGCTTTGTATTTTCCAAATTCATGTATGGAACCCATTGCCACACCACTTGTAAGCTGTTGTTTATTAAAGCAGTGAGACCCAGGTTTTACATCCCCCTTTTGTGCCAGCGTAGGCAAATGAACTGTGCGGAGATGGAGTCCACCTCATGTTTCACCGCATTCTGGTCCATAAGCTCCTCGGGTTTTGTGTGACCTCCATGCATGTGTGCAACAAGCTTGCTGACTGGAAGAAAAAATCTTTGAGTGAGTTCTGCATGGTAATTAAAGTTGGTCGGATGAACATTAAAAACATCCTGCAATTAAAAGCATCTCTGCAATTAGTGGCTGGTGGACAATCACAGAGGAAAGAGTCAATGACACCATTTCTCCTCAAGGCACTGTGCCTCCAGAAAGGCCTGACAAGTGAGAAATAGCCAAAGGAGAGCAGGAACACCAGGCAGAAGCACCCATGTTGCTCCGTCATCTCTGCTCTTTGCAGATCATTGGGTTCAGTAGGTTTTCAAGGCTACAGCTCTTCTTTTCTTTGCCAGAGGGGAAATCTGCTTTTCTTTGCCAGAGGGAAATATGTGGAAGCAGTAGTTCAGGATGAAATCTGTGGGATTTAATGTGCTTTGCCTTTCTCATGGGGTCCCTAAGGCCCAAAACAGTGACTGCCTTGAGAAAACCATCAGAGTCTGCAGTGCTGCATCGAAACTGCCAATTAAGCAGCGTAGTGAGAAGGAAGAGGGAATACACTTGGGAAAGGGGCTGTTGAGAAGGGTGCAAGAAGAAATGGGTTACTCTCTGCCAGCCTTTAGTGGTTCCAACCCAAATGTCACATTTTGTCCATTCTGGACAAGATGGACCACAGGGAAGGAAAGCCAGCTCTAACGGCTAATACGTATTTTCTACAGTTTCACAAGGTATTTTGCCTCAGTTGGTCTGTTTTTTATACAATAGCCCATCTAATGGAGTCATTCTGTTGCCATTTCCAACATTTCTGATGTACAGCATGTGTTGATTATCTCAGCTGAATGAATCTGAGTTCATTTATAAATTGCTTTGTTTTGAATTTTTTTTTCTTAATTTCTTTGTTCCTCCCTGCTCTGTCTAAAGCACACAAAATTGTTTGTAGAGGGAGAAACATATAAACAGTGTGATTCAGTACAATAAAGAACAGCTTGTTAAAAATGTGCTTTTGGTGTATATGGAACCCAAGCTTTTCCTCTTTCTAACACGCCTTGATACATAAAGCATTAGCTGAGGTTGCTCCAGGACTTCCATTATAAAACCCTCTTTTCTTCTGCCTGTAAAAGCCTGAAAAATTATTCCTTTCAGTTGAAATGATCTGTGTTTTCCTTTAAGCCAAAGACAACATTTTACAAAAGTTTGAATCAAACTCGTACACTTATTTTTTAGTGTTATGAAAGTTATTAAACTTATCAGAAATAAATCTTTTTGCAATGATTTTCATGCCATGGAAAAATCTCTTTATTCTTTTTTTCCTTTATTCTTTTTATCCATCTCAAACAAAGGCAATGAGAGCTTTGCTATCTTTCCATTGAAACAGAATCAAATCCCATCCCTTCAGCTGAAAAATTGCATGTGACTCAATCTTATGAGCCAGGCCAACCTGCAAATGCAGACTGCCATTAAAGTTGACTTTAACTCATCAAGAGTTGAAGAGACTGAACATCTGTTTAGTACACGCACAGTCGTACGCATTCACTGAACGTCAACCTACATGTCTGGGGCTACACACTGACATAAATACATCTAATGAATGTTAATTATGAGGTAGTGTTTCATTCTGAAGTTCTATCACTGCATAAGCTTTCTTAAAAGAGTACAATTGTCTCAGCACTGACACTGATGTGTTTGGGCCTGCTTCTATGGCTTCACTTGCTCGGGCAAACTGCAGAAGCAAGCATGCTTTGAATAAAACATTCAAAGCTGACATGCTTTGAATAACAAATAAATAATGGCATGCAGGTAGGGATGCCTTCTGATGAGGAACTTAGGAATCCCCCAGAGGCTGGGAATGGTTTGCATGAAGGGGAGAGGTGCAACGCTGAGACTAAGGGCAGATCTTGGGGCTGAGGAGGGAGGAATGGGGGCCCTGGAACCTCTGCCAGCCCTTGCATCTCCCATCTCCCCACACCCCAGGTGCTCTTGCTTCCCAGGCAGCAGGATGAAGAGTGAAGTATTTGCCCTGAGCCACAGGACACAGGGTGTGGGGAGCCAGGGTGTATGGGCAGAGGTGGGTAGGGTGGTAGGTGAAGTGACCATGGTCTCAGAGGCTGTCCTGTGGTTGTGGCACTGCCCGTGGGTGTGCGTATGATCCTGCCTCCTCTCTGTGCCCATTCTCCCTCCCTCTGCAGTGCCTGCCAAGAGGATGCTCTGCAGGGGCTGCATCTGTAGCTCAGGCAGGGCTGGGTATGCAGGCCATGGGGAGCTCTGCTTCAGTGAAGACAGACATTTCGTCTGGACCCCTGACAGCAGGAGCCATCAGGGCTGGTGGCTGCAGCTGAAGAGAGCAGGGCTGTGTGGGCAGGGGCAGGCAGGCAGGAAGCTTGCCAGGCAGGGGATAACGGCAGCTTGGCTGGGCTGGGGAGAGGGGAGCAGGGCTCCCTTTGCTTCAGAATGCTGGGGAGAAGATGGGTTACATGTCAGAGCTGGAGAGGGAGGTTAGGAGTTGGGATAGGGAGCATCAGGACAGGCCAGAGCAGACAGCAGATGTAAGGAGTGGAGGAAGGGATGAATGCATACAGAGAAAAGAAAAGAAAAAGGAACATGAACTAAAAATGTTACAAACCACTGGTACAGAGAAAGTATTTCAGGGCCTTCTGTTCTTTCTTTTTATAGCAAAAAGGAAAAGGGGACAGGCTCTGGAAATAACAAGCCACATATTCCTGATGGAGGAATCAATTTCCAGCCAGAGGAATCCATTTCCAGCCACAGCCTAATGAAACATGTGGATGTGCTGCTGTAGGAGCTCCCAAATGTCAGGGGTACCACAGGACTCAAACAGGGGCTAGACTTCTGCACAGCAGTCAAGGTGGTTCATGGGGAACTTCTGGCCTATTAAGGAGCAGACACATCAGAAATTTCACAGAAAAGCTTACTGTCATGAGACTTTCATCTAAACTTGCAGACACAAGAGGCTGAGGTGTTTTATATATACATTTCAAAAGAACATCAGATGTTTGGATGCTTATGTATATATAGCATCCTTAGCTGGGGTTTTGCTCTTCTCCAGTAGAACTACTGGGATGAGGAACAGCTTTCACCACTGCAGATATTCAAGGAAAGTAAACACGATCAGATTCATCAAGCTGTTCCCTTAGCACATCATGAACTTTAGCTTCAGAGTTTCTGAGAAGAGAATTGATCAGTCAGTCTCTTGAAGATAGAAACCCTTAGGTAATTAGGAAGATAGCATTATTCAGAAGCCTTTGCTTTTAATACCCTTTACTGAACAGTTGGGTTTGGGTAATTATAGTCCCTGGTGGATAGGTTTCAGTGACTGACAGCCCCCAGCGATGCTTAGGCCTCATGATCCTCCCAGCTGCACGGAGAAGTGAAACTGCACACAGAAGCAGTTTTTGTTTGAATTTGCAGCAGCAGGGATTTGTGTGTCTGTGCATGTGTGTATGTGGGCTTTTTTCAGGTTTATCATTTCCAAATATAAGAGATAGGTTGTGTGCACAACATTTCCCTTACATCAGCACCAACACCACTTTTGAGTCCATGAGCAATTAATGTACTATGATTTTTTAACTGCTTTCTTCTGATAAGCTGCTCTGAAAACTCACCAAGTGAAGTGCAAAATCAATTAACCTATATGTATGATGAGTATGGCATATGAACGAAAGGGCAGGCTTTTATTCACCTGTTTAAAGTAAAGAAAAACTTTTACCAAAATTAATGGATGTATAGAATTATGCAAGACTCATATATATGAGAAAATCTGGAACTATTTAGCAATAATGTCTTTCTCAGCACAGTATGTACAGCTAGAAATAAAGTACTAGTAGATGATGTTGCTCTGCAGTTTACTACAGAGAATTTTCATTTTGGGCAGAACCAGCTACATTTCTTGTTCTGTATAGCCCAAGGTATTTCAGTATTTCTGGAATTTTCCATGTCCTTTTTCTGTGAAAGAGGTGGCAGTTTCCATGTATTTTATGTTGAGTTATTTGGTGTTCTTTTTCTTTTTAATTCAATCTTAATTCTAAATTTCCTGGATTCCAAATATCTTTCTGACATAAGATATTACCCATCCGGTTACTGATGTGTAAATCTAACCTGAACAGCAAATTAAGTGAGGGGATTGATTAGATTAGCAGCTGTTCATTAGACTTTCTTTTCTCATTTTAAACTAACATCTGTGTTTTCTTATTTAAGATTTTATAATGTCATAAACAGAACAGGGTAATTTCTTACCGTGAAGAAGTTTTAGATGGATGGATTACAATTAATTGTGATCTGCCTCTGGAGCCATTTTGAGGTTTTACATTTTAGGCTAAACTGTGTGATTAAACAGTCATCAAAGTGAGAACCAAGGACTCAGATTCATAAAACAAAGGCCAAAAATGCCTCAGAAATTAAGTCTGTGGAGAGGTCGAAATTTGCTTGTGGAGATGCCTTGCAGGCTTTTGTTATGTATGGGCACAGCATAGGGATGCATCAGGCAGAGGCAGCTCTGATCAAATGAGCTTAAGCCCTGGGAAAAATCCAGCCATGTGAGAAAATTATATTAGCTTTAGCAGAGCAACTGACTGTGAGGGCAGTATAGCACTGTGTGAAAGCATCCTAAAGATGCGCCCCATGACAGCATGGAGATAGGGAAGGTGAGGCTTAATATATTAAGGGAATGAGGAATTTGATCTGCAGATGAGTATTTAAGGTGAAATACTCTTTTGGTAATTAGGGTGAAAGACAGTGGTCACACATTAAGCTTTACATGGGTGTCAACCCTTCAATCCATATGCAGGGCCCATATTCAGGTTTCTCTCTCTGTGATCTCTATGCTTCAGGCAGCCAGCGTTCCCTTCCCTGTGCTGCAGAACACAACCTCTTCCCACCCAAGACAATTTTGTCAGATTAATAGCCATCAGTACTGCCCAGCCAAACACCTCAGGGCTTGCTATAGCACCTCCTGACCATGTGACATAGGAACGATGTATTACAGAAAGCTGCAGACAAGCCCAGGGAGTTGCATATGCTCAGAGCTCAGCTTCCCACAATACCATTTTCTCTGTATCCATTTATCCCTTAATTAGTGTGATGCCACATGAAAGCCCATACTCTCCCACATTTTCTCTCCTCATTGAAGATGTTCCCAGTGTATTTAAGTCCTTCTTACAACACAGCACAGAAATGCTTGTTTGCATTTGCTCCACTTGAATGGTATAAGCACAAACAAGGGATGTTTGTTTGAAGCCACAGAAACAAAGGAGCAGGAATGGATGCTGTAGCAAACGGTCAGTAGCCTTTAGGCTCACAAACATGTAGCAGTTTTTTGTACCCGGTGGTTTCTGACTTTCTGAGGCCATCAAACACTAGGTTCATATTATGTTGCAGGTCTAGCTACAGAAATTTTGTATGAAGGTTCTTCATGATGTTGTGTATGGTGATGCATGTTGTGGTGTTCAAAAGGCATGGCTGTGGTCATTGGAACCACCAGAAAAGGCAAAGGACATCAGCAAAGAGTCAGAACAAGTTAGCAGGAGATACTGTGTGGGCAGAGGATAGGTAACATGTGTAGCCCCTCATGAGCAATAGCAGCTGAAACAGAGAAGTGGGTACCTGTGCAGGTGCTACTGTCTCCAGCTTACAACATCTGTATCTTCTGCTTGAAGAGCTTTATAATATCTTCTGATGTCAAACTTTCAGCAAGCTTATGGGACTGCTTTGCCTCTCTCCTTTTACTTTTTGTCTATTTTCGTCTCTTTAAAAAATCCTGCTTTTTGGTAAGAAAACGTAAGACACTTCTTGAGTTTGCAGAAGTAGCACAAAGGGAACAGTGAGTACTTTAGCAAGGTTTTGCTATGCAGTTGTAACAGAGACCACGCTGAGGTCAGGGTTTGCAGGGAAAACTGCTGCAGAACTCTGCCATGAAGCAACTGAATGAGGCAAGAGTGCCAGAAACTCTGGAGGACCTTCATGACAGGAAGACTGACACATGGTTACCATAGCCCATCACAATTCAAAGGAAGGAAGTACCATCGCAGATGTGAGATTCCTAGGTCACCATATGGCTTGGGTATTAACAGGAACAAGACCCACAGAAGCAGACACTGGCCAGTGGAGACTGGACAATGGCAGCAGCGCCAGCCCAAAAAACCTGCACCTACTTTCCCTTTGTTCTGTGTTTGAAGGACCCCGAGGATGAAACATCTTTGTCAGGCAGAGCAAACAAAAACTAACAGTAGTACTGTAGTTTCCCTCCCATTTCCTTGCTGTGACAACTGGGAGATGGTAGGATCACTGCTTGGAAAGATGTGAAGCTCTTGTTTCCTGGGTACATCATTTGGCATTTCCTGACTTTTCTTCTGGAGAGTGGATCTTTGGTAGAGCTGGTGTTGACCTTCGTACTCCTGGGTTTCATAGCCTCTGCTGATCTTCAGAAGCCTTTCTGTTCCTCCCCTTCAAGGCCAATGGGTTCGCACAACTCTCTCCCCAGAGGCTGGGGACTCCCACCACCTCTGTCCCAGCCCAGCAGAAGAACGAGGTTTCCAAGCATGGTCCTCCCATTGGGATGCCACCACCTGGTTACTCACATGCATACAAGCAGCAGGAAAGGTGTTTCTGAAACAAAGAGACATGGTGTGGCAGTCTGAGTTTCAGTCAGCTCAACGTTGCCCACTGAAACTCACAGCCAAGACCAGAGCAGACACTGCAACACACTGCGGGGTAGGAGAAAAGCTGACTTTGTGTCACTAGCTGCAGGAAGTGTGAGGGCTTGCTTGTGACACTGAGGAAGGTGGTGGTGCTCAGTCAAAACAGGCCTTGAGTGTTAGTGGGCCACAGCCACCATACGTGTAAAATAAAATTTCTATTGGCAAAACTTCCTAGAGCAGGGGAGACTGGAGAGGAGGCAAGCAGAGAGGTAAAGGGGACATGGGAGAGAAAGAAGGAGGAAAGACAGTGCAGGAGAGAAAAAAAACGAAAACCTGAGTAATCATCCAGGCTACACAGGAGGAAAGAAAGACAGTCTCCAAAGTAGAGTCCCACCAGTCTGCCTGGTGTCCTAGCTGCCATCTGAACCCACAGCTGGATCCCCTCTTCCCTAAGCAGAAGAGATCAGCTCTACCTCCATGCCATCACTTTTCCCTAGGTCATCAGAAAAGAACTAATTATTCAACTGCCAGGCCCTGCCTGAATTTGTTGGCTGCTCTGATTGCCATGACACATAGCGGCAAGTGCTCAAGCCTGCTCCTGTTCGAGAGAAGCTCCCACTGCTAAGATGACCCAGGACTACATGGTGCGTAAGCTTTGAGGAAGCCCAGTGGATCTCCCTGATGAGTAATTTTGTTCATGCGTTTGTACAGATGCTAGCAAACACCTTAAAACCTCAGTGTGGGATCTTTGATTGCTGCACTGTCTGGTTTAAGAGGCTTCCTACTTGCATGTAAATTTAGTTGTTTACTTCTGGTTTTCTGTAACCATTCTTTCAACTTATTCCATGTCTACAACAACCAACCAGCTATAGACCAGTGAAAGTTAAGCTCCTAACAATGTTGTACAGCTTGTTGGGAATGCATTGCCCCACAGGAATCTGACATCCCATTTCAGAATGCTAATGCTGAAATGCAGGAATTCTCCTTTGAACAACTATTCCAAGTCCTACCTGACTCCTATTGATAGTGTCTGTGATCTAAACCACCAAAAAATGTTATTCATCCCACTGCATAGACAATGTTTCTACTGCCTGTGTTAAAAGACTTAGCAGTGCCAGTCAAAACTAAAACCTTAGCTTTTGCTCATGGTCCAGTCACCAGAGGTGGACCAAGACCATTTGGGTGCACCTTCAGCAGAAATAGCCACACTGCACAAAAAGCAGATGCCTTTAGCTCATACAGACATGCAGCAGAACAGGCAGGACCACTAACTCTCCAGTCAAAGTGGGCAATCTTGTTTTACTCATCAGAAGATGGACCAGAAATGTATCCCATTACACTGATTCTTCCTTAGGCTATTGAATCGTGGTGTTTACATACTCTAGTGAATGGTGGATTAAAATGTAGAAGATCAATAAATACAGTGATTTCAACTGACATGGAGACCTGAATAGTGTTCAAAGGATTTTGAAGGACAAACATCTATATATTGAAATAAATAAACAGGCAAGAAAAACAAGGATTTTACTGCTACTAAATGGACTCTAACTGTTGCTGCTGTCTGCAGCAAATGATGGGAACTGTGAAATTAATTTAAAAGACAGTATTTTCCCTGTCTAGATTAAAGCTGCACTATCTCTGTCAACTTTTCTGAGTTTTTGAGAAGCAAGGAGTTTTTTGTTAATCACACCCTGGAGGAGTGACTTTCCAAGAACCACACACACAATTATCTTAAGCATGTTACACTGCATATCCTAGCCCCCAGCCAACTCATCTGTGTATCTAAATGCCATTTTCTGTCCCTCCTCTATAAAACCAGGCCTGTTCAGGCAGAAGCCATTAACCCTCTCTCTGGTCACTGTCCTGGAGCCCCTTGAGGGCTCATGTGGAGCAGCTGTGGGACCGCAACCTAGCTGTGATGTATGCAGGCACCAGTGCAAGCTGGCAGCATGGGGCAGGAAGAGGCAGAGCTGTGACCCAGAACCAGCAATGCCAGGCAGTGCTTCAGGGAGCAGTGAGGAAGCAGGTGAAAGCCCCTGGAGAGACCCAGCAGGGCCTGGTGTTCCTCTAAGGCAGCGGTCCTGCTGTGAGCCATTGGGGAATGGGGGATCTTGATGTCCGGGCAATGGACTGCCATACACTGGAAACAATTTCAATTGCTATGAGCAGCAGCACACAGGTAATGTTTAGCTGTCTTAAACCCCCTTTTCTAGGTTCTCAGTGCTACAGGTGCTCTGCCACCACAGTCCCACTCATGCCCCTGCCTTAACACTGTTTGCACAATACCCTGCATTTTACTGGAGCACCCGTGCCTGCTTATGTCCCTGTCCATGCTTGCTGCTGGCTCCCCTGCAGCCAGCCTTGCTTCCACCTTCTCAAAGCATAGCCCCATTCCTGCCACCACCAGCCCCTAAATGAGCCTACTGGATCCAAGCTCTACTTCTTTGAAGCGTCCTCCTGTCCCATCATGACTATGGGAGCAGCGACCCCTCCTGTGTGCCTCATGCCCCACAAATGTTGTCCTTCTCCTCTTCAAAAATAGAATTTTTTCTCCCAAAGTCTTCCTTTATTCTCTCTGCTACTATTTATTCACTTATTCTGTATTTGGAGAAGGACACAGCAGAGGAATACAACTGTATTTGAAAGTCTGTGCAGTGTTATGAACTAGACCCAAAGCATACAAGAAATGCCTTCTTCACTTTCCATCATTGAATGAAATCTTCACTAAAATTTTTTAGGAAGCATTAGTACTTCCCATTTTAGTATTTTAGCCTGGTACAAAGACCTTTAGCACCACTTAACTAGAAAAAAAAAGTGAATCAGTCCCTGTGGGAACCATCTTTCTCTGCCTTGTTCCTCCTATCTCCTTGAATTTCTACACCATAAAATAGTGTCCCTTGCTATGCTTCAGATTCCACACACCAATTCTCCTCCACCATGTTTCAGATAGAAGAAAGGACTGCTTTCTGAATGCTAAGTTTTAAACTTAAATACTCTCTTCAGCACCAGCAAAGTTGCCATTCTGGTTTTTGCTATATGGAATTGTAGTTAAATGTGATTGTGCATATATATTTCCCGTGTTGCTATGCAAAACTTCAGCAGAAAGGTTTTGCTCTTCTTTTTGTCAGTTTTCAAGTCTATTTTAGCATCTAAATTGATGAAAAACCTGATTTGATTCAAATAAGATTGACTTGAGTTGGGATCAAGGTTATTAACACCACAGACTTTTTCATCTCTTCAGGGATGAAAGGAGTTTTCATTTACCTTAACATCAGTCCAGTCTACAGAAGAAAGATTTTTTTAAAAAAAAATATCTTTCTGCTTCTCTGTTCTGGGTCTTGTTATAATTCTTGTGGTCCAGACTACAGGGAAGCACAAAATCCCTTCACCTTTTCCAATGCTGTCAGTCACTCACCATTACTACTTTTCTGCACAGGCTCCCACAGATTTTGGTCTTTACTGTAAAGGTTCCTTATTAGATGTTGTGCACATAAGGCACTGTACACATCAGCAGTGTGTACATCAGCAGACACATCTGACCATCAGCTCGATAAAATCCTCCAAAAGAACAGTGCACAAGATTTAAATGAAACTGCGCTGCAATAGGCCAGTTCCGGCAAGATATGGCTGTCTTTTGGGCTTGTATCTGTATGTGCTTGTATACATCACCAGCTCCAGCTGCTGAAGTGAGTAGTGATAAAAGATTTATTTTGAGACAGTACATTACCTTGAATGTACCAGTCCTGGGTACCAGTGACAAATGAATAATGGAAGTACTTTTTCTGCCAATAGCCTGTGTATTTGTCTATTGCAGCTCCTGACAACAAGTTTCTGAACTACTGTTTGCATATCTAGGGCATGAATTTACATAGAGTATGAATAGATATTATTTACTATGGGTTGTTTTGCAGGTGCAATACATTTTAAACTTTTATGTCTTAAACTGTATTTCTCAGAAACCAGAAAGCAAACAAGCAAGCAGTCTTTCCTTTGATTTTTAAATTGATGAATGCAAAGCTGATTAGTCCTATAACTCCACAGTAAATCTTCTTTTGAGTTTAGAACTTAATATCCTTACACCAGTAGTCTGCCCCTTTTATATGCAAACCAGCAGCTAACTTGCACACAAGAAGGAAGTAACTGCTGTTTCAGAGAGGCTACATTTAATTTTGTGCCGTTAAACTTCTGTATCAATCCTTTATCTTCCAGCCTATGCACTGAATGAAGATCAAAAGGTAAATGACTGTTTAATTAAAGACAAGACATAGATATTGAGGGGTGCTGTAGGAGTTAAACCCCACCACCGCTACTGACCAGTGTCTGTGCAGTATCTGCACCTTCTGCTGTTTAACCTGGATGGGGCTGTATGATGGAGACTGAAGCTTCATCCCTTCCTGAGGCCTGGATCATAAGGTGGAGGCAGAAGGGAAAAGATTAAGATCAACTGAACCTTGGCCTATTTCCCATCTCTTTCTGAAGAGATTTATGCCTTGGAGAAAAGAAGAGACAAGTGGTCCTTACTTGAGGGGATAGACCTTGGCAAAGCCAAAGAACAGGTTTGGGAAGCCACTGTGTGCCCAGGCCCCATCCTGTGCAGTCTGCACAAGAACTGCCTGCGCTTCAGTCCTCAATAATTGAGACAGACACAGACAGGATTTTTAGAAATTAATCTGACATATCACATTCCCTTGGCGATGGTCAGTGCCAAGTCACATTGACTTCCACTGTTTCCCTTCCAGACTGGACTTTACCCCAAGGTTATCTCAAGGTTGGAAGGGACCACACTCCTCACTTCTCCTGGCCTGAAAAGCTGATCTCTGTTCATGTTTGTTTGTGAAATTACTTCCTCCCTGGTTATAGCTGTCCTTGTGGAAGGGTGCCATGTTTATTTTCATTGAAAATTATTGGCTAAAAATCACCATATTGTTTGGACTCCTGCATTTATTGTTAGCTATCAGTTTGTGTTGTATATCCCTTGATGACTTCACCTCTGACTTCCAAACCTGCAACACTGCCTTTCTGCTTCCTTATCCTGGGCCATCAGCTTCTAATTTCTCGTCCATTTCAATCACACTCTGTCCCTTTCCCAAATGTCCACTCTGAGGCCCCAACATTTTCACTCCTTCAACTAAATCCCAAAACAGACCAGAAGCAGCTCCACAGGAGTGAAGCCACGGGCCACCCCACAGGGATGGAGTGGGCAAGTGGCTGTCACTGAGCAGAAATCTTACCCTGCATGGTTGGCAGTGCTACAATCTGGTGAGGAGAATCTACATGAAAATTTGTGTTAAAATCTGATCCTAACCAAGGCTGTCTGCAGTACACGAGTCTTGACTCATCTCAGAAGTTTTTATTACACCTTTCTTCATTACTGGGAATGTTGCTAGGTCAGGGGATCATGAGACGTCTGCTTTACTTGCCTAGATCTGCAGAGCTTTCTAACTGCTGTGCAGCTGTATTGTCTCACGTCCCCTGGATTTTTTTTTCTCTATGGATTTTGATTACACAGAAAACAGCACAGTATTTAAAAGACAAACATTGACAAAGAAATCAGAACATCAGTGGATCTGACTGTACTGCACATTGATTTCAAAATTCCAATTTTATAGAATAGCAGATTTGTGCAAGTCTCTTTCTTACTCCAATTAGACTTCCAGTTACAGTGAGCCCTGTCAGCTGAAAAGAAACATGTTAACAGTTCAGCAAATGCTGAATCACAGTGGACACCTTATAACTAGCCTATCTCATTCTAACATACATAAATTGGCTGTTGTCATTTTCCCTGTAGTGATGAGTGACATAATATACTAACATCAAGACACAACTGTAAGAAATTTCAACTGAGAAGAACACAATCTTAGTAAGTGTTAGGTTTGAGGAAGGATTTATAAAACTGCCGCAGCAAATTCATTCAAGATCTTCATTCAATCATTGCTCACAGAGAAAAGCATGTCACCTAATATAGCAATGCCTCAGTCTCCACAGCAGTGCCTGATGGCAGAGAATAACCCAGTCTGCAAGCCAGTGTTACGTATTAGTCACCAGGCGCCTTTATATTTGAACTATAGATCTATGCTCCCCTTTTAACAGCAAAGGAGAGAAATAGTAACGGAAAATTAACAATGCTGCATGCATTTTAATCTGCCTGGCACCAAAGACCTCAGCTCAACTGTAGACTGCTAAAAAACCAACTGTATTTGCTGTGTAAATGAGCTCAATTAGTAGTGTCACCCAGAGCAAAGGAGTGATACTTCAATATCTGTCTTAGGCCTTCAACACAGTCATCGTTGCAGGATTTCAATTTGCAGAGAACTAAGGCACAGAGCAACTAACTACCAAGAACTTGTTTCAGCTGAGGCAAGTTTCATCCCTAAAGCTTGCACTGGTGAGAAGAGGAACAGAGTTCATATTCAGACCATCTTCCTTAGGTCTCTGATCTAAACTCTAACTTCATTCACTGGCAATGGAGGAAAGTTAATGTTTGATGTATCTGGTTGTCCCATGTTAAAGATGAGGCAAAGTGCTTTTCCTCCTGTGAAGAGACTTCTTCTGTCAGAAGTGCCCTCTTATGCAGTGGCAATGTGACCTGGCCTATCCCTGTCTCTGGCAAAGGATTCTGCATCGTCTGTCCTAGAGCGGCTGGCTCACCCGGGCCCCGGGCAGCCAAGGGCTCTGTAGCCCAGCTACCTGGGTCCCCTTCCTCACATGTCACTACACCAGGTAAGCCCAGTTACCTCCTAAACTACATTTTAAACCAGCTCAATCTTTGGCCTTCCTATTTAAAAGTCCAGCACAGAATTTCATTGCTCTTATTTCATAAAACCCTTCCCATTTCTCAACCAAATATATTCCTGACTGGGAAATACTTGTGACCAATAGGCGATGACCAGGCTCATGTGGTTCCCCTGCCCACTGCCTCCTCTTGCCCTGCCAGATGCAGAGTGCTGGGCTAGAGGGACCTTACTTTGTGCAAAATGCCAGTGATTGCTGGGAGAAAACTGATAGTGGCTCCATGATGCCCTACAACAGGACTGCTCACAGATCTCTGGAAAAGGGAGCCTGCCCGTTTGCCAGGACTCAGCTGGTGTGTGGGGGCTGCCAGGCCCTGGGTGTTCCCTCCCCAACCCAGCCTGAGGTCCTGTGGGGCAGCAGAGAAGGCAGCAGGGACATCCTGGGGGTTGGGACAGCCTGTCACATGTTCTGGAGAGGACAAGGGAAAGCTCTTTGCACCCTTATCTTCTTTGCACATTCATTCAGGGATCTGGCTATGAAGCTGCAGATCTGTGTATCTGTTAACACATCTGGAGAAAAGAAAAAGATACATTAAATTCCCATTAAACTGACAAAACAACAGAGGCAGAGCTTCTGCTGAAAGTCTGGAACAAAACTTGAAGCTACTCTATCCTCTGTGCAAACAGTAAAATACCAGGCAGGATCCTGATCCCTTCTCCCCCTGTTTTACCCAGGGTTGCCACTGGGAAGCTCAGCTGTGCTCCTGCCACCAGTTTACTTCAAGGCAACAGAGATCTGCATGATATCCAGAGTGTTTTTAAAGGCTTAAAATAGGCCACAGCTTGGCCAAAAATCTAAATTAAAAATCTGTTTCCAAGGTTTTGGCCAGCAGCTCCAGCCGTCACGGCGGCGGGCTGGAAAGCCAGGCACGCAGCTGTGCATGGCTTCCCACGTCCAGAGCCGGAACATTTTAATTGGGGAAGTGTGGGGAAAACTAAAGGGCCAGGAATCCGTTAAGAAAGAGGAAGGCTTGAGGATTCTGGGAGGGTCTGGGGTTTGCTTTTACATAAGCAGAGTGGAGGGCTGCTGAGACATCCTGGCCCTGTTGTTAATCAAAGGAAGCACCCTGAGAAAAGCCCCCTGCAGTAACAGACACTGTAGCATCATTTTATCTTCTGCAGGGCCAGATAGATAGAGTGAATGATGTATAATGCCTGCCTAAGTACTTATACACTTAGTTAATTGTTTGTTCATTCCTCCCTAGTGTTGTGCCCATAGCTGAGCTTAGTCGGCACCAATTAAGCTTTGCCCACTTCCCAGAGCAGTCAATTTGGCCTGTTTATTGCTCCTGTCCTCTCCCAAATGATGCCCTTGAACAGACTCTTTCAGGCAAATGTCAGGCTTAAGTATCATACCGGCTGATTTCAGCTAGAGGAAGTGACTGAAAGTAATGTTATGATAAGGGAACAATGTACACGGAGGAACCAAATTCTGAGCAACTGGTTTTGGTTTGCTTTTAGCTCTGAAGTCAGCTGCTGTGTTTCAGACCTAGCAAAGGTGCTATGTGCTAGAAACCTTGTCTAATCTTTTCCAGCCTTGCCATTTAGTCTAATAAAAGACAGTCTGTGGTGGAAAGTCTCAGAGTTACAAAGAGTAGTGAGGTACCCAGCTCCCACTGCTCCTAAATGCCCTTCACTGTGGCCAGGTGGCTCTCAGATAAAAGCTCAGGGGAAGACATGAGCACAAAACAGGGGTGCTTATTTTTGAAGGCAGCTCTAAACAAACACCTTGTCTTACCCATGTCCTTGTACTACCATGGTTATAGCAAGACTCTCACTTATTATTTCAGTTATGTCATCCACTTGCCATTATTCTGGTGAAAAAGGAAGAGAGGACTCACATTTCCACTGCATGACTGCAGTGTGTGCAATTAGAAATACCTGTGTATGTATCAGTGGAAATTTCCAAGGGCAATACACAAGGTGCTTCCACTTTTCTTTCATAACAAATCTATCTCTGGCAGCTTCCAGGCACAAAAATCTGTGTGAAAATCCAAACAGTCAATTTTTAACTCTTGTATGCTTTTCTTTTAATATTCTCAATAAAAGCAAAAAACAATCACAAAAAATCTTCAATAGGAGGTAAACAATCCTTATAGCATATGAGAACATATGTCTTTAAAAGTGAGGAACTTACAATTAATCTGCTCAAGAAGAGCATTAATTCAAGAAGAATCCTTGAAAAGCAATAAGTCTGTAAAATGACACTAGTTCTGAAAAGCAGATCAGTTCAAAACTTACGATTTGATTCCTGGTGAATTTCATCCATGTCAATGCAAATACACACATGCATGCACATGTAAACACCCACAAACCTAAATGCTTTTGTTAAAAAAATATTTTTATGACTGAGATTTTCAACAGAAATATTCTGGATTGCTCCACAAAAAGCTCTTTTTTGATCAAAGGAAATTGCGGAGATCCTCGACAGTATGAACTGTGTTTGCAACAATCCTTTATTATTAACTCCTGATGGTGCATCTGTTTCATCCTATTCAATAAAGCCTTTTATAGATTTTGATTCTTTCCTTTCTTGCAGCAGGCTAACACTTCTTGCTGTAGGCTCTGGACGTGCACCCTTTTGTTTCCGTGTCCTTCCATGTGCTGTTGCTGTCCTGGAGCCTTCTATCCAAGGGCTGCTCTTGTTCCCTGCCGCTTTGGTGAAGATCAGACAACCAGGGGTTTTTTTCTTGACTTTGTTTGTGCCCTTAGAAATGTCTCTAGCATTTCACTTCATGCTACAGCCCACTTTCGTAAAATCTGCAAAGACCAGTGGGGTTTTCAGCAGTCACACTCACACCTCAGACATATCTCTGACTGCCTTCCATCTTCTCTTTAACATTTCTTCTCAGCCTTTTCTTTCGCTGTTTTCACATGCTTACCTTTTCATTAGCTTTAAGAACTCCTCAGGAGAGGGGCCATTAAAATAATTCTTACTAGTTGTGTAACACCTTTGAAAACCTCTATGTTGCCATTGCACCCCATAAACACTGCCCTTGAGATAAACTGCAGCTATCTCCCCATCCTATACACATCCACATGTGGGAAAACCCAAACTTCCACCAGTGAAGGTCCAGAATATGCACAGGGTAGATTCCCAGGTACTCTTGGTGACAAACCCCATGATTAAAAGAAACTTTAGCCCCATCCCTGAAAAATCTTGAACATTCAAGGGCTCTGCATTTACAAGTGGATCTTTCTCCAGGAGGCCAAACTCCCTGCAGAAAATACACATGAGCTCTCATTCTGCTTGCTGCTTCGCTGTTAAAGGTTATGAATCTGCTAATTACTGTGGAAAAAAACCCATGGCCACACTGTTTGTGTAAGGGCAGATCTTGCTGATACAGAACAGCTCCCACTCAATCCAGCCCTCTTCAATATTGTGAGACAGTCATTCGAACATGGCAGAGGTGTCTAAGCCTCATACCCATATCTAAACACAAGTATTTGTCTTGAACTACCTTACTGTGTCATCTGGGTTGCAACTAATTCTGGGGACTTGGCTGGGTCTCTTAGCCAGACCAACCATAGCTTTCCTTCCCCGACCTAGGCTATTGTCCAGGGATCCCATGCAGGTTTTTGGCATAGACACAGGCATGCTGAGCTATCAACTTTCAACACAATCATGAATTGTTACTGTAATTGAAGGGACCTTTCCTACTGTGAGCTGCAGTAAAGGTCTTTGCCAGAGAAAGTAGATTAACTCATATTTACCCAGTTCACAGACAGCTACATCACTTGAATGATGCTCAGTATCTTCACTGAAGAAGGTGATGTGCAAATCAAAGGAGTCATTTACAAAGCACTTACAAAACAGTTCCAAGAGGTTGTTATAAATCTTAAGTCTCTTGCCTAGACAGAGCTGTGCTGGAGATGAATCATCCCGGTTTGATAGAAATGGCTGTCAAGATCACAGCCAAACTAGCTGTTAAAAACCTCTTTTCGCAAACTCCATTCCCTGCCACTGAACTCCAGTCTCCCAGAGGCAGTGCTGCTAACCTTTCCTAGTAAAACTGCTTCTTCCTAGCCCACCACTAAATCTCTGGCCTGGGAGTCTCTAGGTCAACTGCACCAAGGGAATGGGAGATCATTTCACCAGGTCACTGCACCATGGTCCCTCTCCTCCTCCCACCACAGTCTCTCTGGGTGCCCCTGGCCCCAGAAAGAGCTGTTCTTCTGGTAGTGCCCTTTGCATCCAGGTGAGCAGTGGGAACACCCCTTCAGGCAATATGAAAAAAGTGGCCATGCCTGCACATTGTAAAAAAAGGTATTTTCCAGAGTTACCAATGCTGACATCAAGTAATGTGTCATGTTATAATCTCTTCTCTTTGGTCTTTTTTTTACCTTTGATGATGTGTTTTATCCCCTGAACCCTGCCTTACCTCAAGAAACTGTTCCTCAGTAATTCTTCCAAGAGTCATCAATTTCATTCACAGATGACATTCTAGAGGTCGGGAATAAGCTTCAAATACAGTCAGTGACTTTCACCATGAGTCCAGTAATTCATGGTCTTAGTTCCTCCTTGGTTCCCTTCACTTCTTCCTCACCACTCCAGTGCAAGGTTGAAATCCAATTGCTTTGCATGTGCACTGCATAGACATGGTGTCACCAGTTGTGAACTGGACCTTGGGGAAGAAGGAGATCACAGACCCACAGGATGCACCATCACCAGGGAGGCTCACATGTGGGTCAAGCAGCTCTGACAATGTGATAAATGGCTGAGATGGTCAAGCAATATGAGTCTGTGCTAGGGAACTGTGTAGACATTGATGAAAAACAGGAGCATTCCTGTCTTTCTGCAGTGTTAGAAGCCAGCCCTCCATGTTCAGACAGAAGGGGACCAAGGACGTGGTGTTTCTGATGGTGCAATCTCAGACCCACATGTCACCCATATTTGATATTTGTTGTGGCTGCTCTCAGAACACATCTGTTTTTCAAGTACATTGCATTCAAGCAGCTTTCTGAAAATTAAAATGTCTACACAGAGGTTTCAGCTTATCCTAGTAAACTCCCCTTGCACAGAGAGGCAGCAATTCTGTGTCTGTGTATGTCAGTCTATGTCTCTCCCATGTGAATGTGTTCCTCTGGCTCTGACCCCAAGTTTTAGCTGCAACAGCACCAGGCAATCTTTTCTATGCAGTTTCACAAAGAAATAGTGCTTAAGTATTCCTGTGGGCATCTGATGAATTTGGGGGTATTAAATGGTAAAAATGTTTGTGTTTTATAAAGAGCAGAAAGAAGCCTTAAGGCATATCCTTGCAGGAACTTTTGCTGATGCAGTTTGTTTTGTTGCTTCCTAATTGGAAGGAGGCCTTGTTATCAGCATTTGTGCCCAATTGCACAGATTGTTTACCTGCTGTGAGGGAGCCACAGCTCTCTGTATTTTAGTCAGAGCTGCTAATACCATTATTTTCTGTGGACACAGCCAACAAAAATATCAAAGTTGCCTGAGGTTAACATGATGGTACCTCCCCTCAGCTTTGACCTCCAGCTATAAGAAGCTTTGTGGTTACCCAGGGAAAATCTCCCAGTTCTTGACAGTTTAGACTTCAGTTTAAGTGGAAATAAAAGAGAAGAGATTTATGCTTATTTCAAGAATGATGACAGTTTAAAGAGCAGGGCCCTGGTTTTACTTCCCTAGCCCTTCTGACAACCTCTGCTTAAACACCAGGTGATTTTCTCTCAGAAGCAGCTCCAAAGGGCTTGGGAGACACTAGGCAGCACACACCAGTATCAGTAATGAGGACCAACAAAAACTGGATTCTATTTCCAGATGTTACCCAACATCTTCAGCAGGGTCCAGAGAGGCCAGGAGCCCTCTGACCTGAGGTTGAGTGGAACATGGTCAAAGAAAAGTCCCTGCCCTGGAGGACGGGTGGATCTCAGACTGCTAGGCAACAAGGAACAAGGGTCAGTGATTCACTGCATTTCTTTGGAACTACTCAGCTTTATTAGGCCCACTATAAGAAATGAAAGAAGTTATAGAAAGACAGGGAAGAAGGAGCTCATACTCTCAGCAATTGAAACTATAAGAAAAACTGGAAACACTCTGTTTAAAGGGTTTCTTCTCAGAAACCTTTGTTTAATTTAACATGAATGCAATCATCAGTTTCTTTTTTTAATGGACAATTCTCAATGAATTGATAATATTTTCCCCAAAGCACTCAGGAACATTCCTGTGTTTACATATTCAATGCTTATACATAAAATCGGAAATATGTGTTTACTAACCCATTACATTACACTTGCAGAGTGAGGGTATTTTTTTCTATTATTTCATTTATCATCGGGCTGATATTTTTGTTTAATTGAGTACATGTGTGTTGTCTACATCTGTGATGGCAGAGCCCCAAAATGGGATGTGAAATAGGGAAGTGGCTGGAATTCACCAAAGACCACCTCTTATTCGCATGCTTCTGTCTGAAACAGGTGGATCTGGAGGGAGTTATTTTGAGTTTAAGTTAATGCTGACCTCAGCTGAAATAATTTGGCCTCTTGCTCTTCCTCCGATAGAGAGTCAAGAGGGAGTTGTCTGACTGCTGCATGTGATTGTACACATCTGTCAACAGAATCGGAGATTCAAATGCAAAATGTAGCACTCGGGAATGCTGTGTGGGTTTCTGACACTCCCTGAAGGACACGAGGACCATAAACCAGTGAATGGATTACAATAAGGCATAAATAGAGCATTTTTATCTGTGACAGATGTAATCCTGCTCCAGCACTGTTTACGTTATTTAAAGGAGAGCGGTCTCTATTTCAGACCAGCTCTCTGAATTTCAAATGAGAAAATAAGTTGTAAGCATTTTTCCATGTGAATAATCATCAGCCTCCGTTGGAATTGGTTAGGCAGAGTTGTTTTGAAGGGGGCTGGCCATTACCTCTCACAGAGCACTCCTTCCCCATGAGCACAAGGCCAGGGAAGGAACCACAGGCTTTTGCATAGCTTGCCACCCCGAGCAGGGAAAGGCTTGCTTTGCTGTCCCGGCTTGCCATTCGAAGTCTGCAGCACCACAAGCCAGCCAGGCTGTAAGAGAGTTATGAGGAATAATGTCCCAAAGCCAAGAAGCAGGTGTGAGACATGCTTCTCGCTTGTGCAGACATATGCTACAAAATGTTGCAACGTTTCCCGCATAATATCTTAATGTATAGTCATTAGGCAGGACAGAGTGGAGAGCACACATATGGAAAATGTCTCTTATTTGGAGACAGGAGCATGTACTTTCCCTTTGATGCTGGCACGTTCAAGGAAATACTGATTCGCCAACTCCAAACTGCTGATCACAACCTGATAAGGAGACAATCTTGAAGAAGGCAAGAATTTTACCAGGTTTTAGGCTAGAAACACTTTTTTATGAATTATTCCCACAGCTGGATTCTGGATGACTGCATTTGGATTTCAGTGCACCAGTAAGTCCTACCAGGGAAATAAATTGAAAGACGAAGACTGGGAGTTAAGGCTGTTCTAAGTTCAAGTAATGTGGACATACAACAGTCAGTTAGCTCACTCCTTTGGACAACCTCTAACGTACTTACAGCTTTTGAGTCAGGAAGGGAAATGTGCATGTCAAATAGCTGGGCAAGGGGGTGTAGCTTAGCAGAATATTCATATCAATAAATGGCCAGATTCCAACACCTTTGAAGTGCTGGATTATTTTAGTTTTCCCTAAAAGTAGATCCTGATGAACTCCAATGAAATCTAAGATATTCTAGACTCTTTAGTCAACTAAGAGGCAATCACAGAAGCTGACGCCATGGGAAACAAACCCGCAGAGTAGCTGGTGGCTGAGGTTTAAGGAACTGTTGCATTGTATTACCAGGCAAAAACTGGTAACATTCAGGCAGGACAACATTGTTCTGTTACTGAAAAGACTGATTAAAAGAACCATATTGGTAAAGGGCTACTCATCTGCAGAGTTTTGAAAGATTCAGGCATTAAGTGAGATTAACAATGAAGTGTCTGTTAGCACTGAGGTGAAATTAGGAAGTTTAAAATTTTGATTGAACTTTAAAAAAAACCCAAAACCCAAACCCCACAAGTCCAGGCAACATGGTCTGTGAAATAACTTTTCATGGGAAGGGGGGAAGTTTCAGTTCTTGGGACATTAAAAAAATAGCCAAAAACTAGGAAATGAGTTGCAGAAAATGGACATACATTGTCATAGAGATGAATTAGATGAACTGCATGACACAAGAGGCATTTTTTTCATCTCTGTCTCTGTTCATCTTTAGCTACAGAGACATACCATACTGGTATAACAATCCAGTGATTTTGCAGACTTGATCTTTTGACACAGACACATAAATATACCTCACCAAATTCCTCTCTCTCGGCCACTGTAGCTTAGATTTTTATATAGATCACAGTAGTTCTGTTCCCAGCTGGGGAGATGATCAGTGACTTCCAGGTCAAATAAATTCAGCGGGGTCCAACAGCAAAAATAACACACTGACGCAAATCGGTGCACATTTATTCAGCTGCCATTGAGTCCATGCTCAGGCTCAGTCCCATTGCTTGTACTGTCCTTTCCAAATGCTCTGTGTGCATGCAGGGACAGAGACACAGGCACTGGAGTCACGCTGCCTCCAGCTTTCACATTTCTTCCCCTACTTTCTTAGCCTTTCACCTCACAGCTCACACCTGAACATGTGAAGCCTTGGGCTTTCCCTCAGTGGTGTCCAGAGAAGCAGAGAAGATATTACCAAGGAAGCACATAGCTCTTCTACTCTACAAGGGAGCCGATGGAGACAGAAGTGCATCGTTCCTTCCCTTTGCACTTTCCAAAGACAGGACAACTTGCAAAGAGGGAGTTTTCCTCATGTCTACTTCTTAAAGATTTGGTTTGTGCAGGATGGGCTATAATTTATGTGTTTTCATGGTGGTGTTAGTTAGGTGTTACTGACTGTGAAGCTTTGATACCTAGTGCAACTATGAAATTTCCCCAATGAAATAGCTAATCCCTGCCATACTTGTCAACTGCAGAAGCTACTTCCCAGAGTGTATCTTTAGCAAGTGACACCCCAGTGACTTGTGGGACAAGGAATTTGCTGCAGAAGTTTGTGCATGGTTTTGAAAACAGGAAAAATATGAGAACAGTGTTGTTGCTTCAAGGACAGCTCTCAAGCAGGCAGTAAAGGAAGACGAATGACACAAACTGGCCATGGAGAACGATCTCGCCCTGTCCCCTGCCACCCATGCAGAGTAAAGTACACTTGCATATCTGTCCTTGTTTTCCCCACTCTGAGTGTCAATGCACTGAACCCATCCCGTAACTCGCTGTTGTTTACAGTACTGGTGCATCTTCCCAGTCCCCGCCAGGGAGGAAAGGCTCACTGGACTCGCCACAGTTTGTTAATGGCACAAAGCATTTGATTTGTTCCAAGCATGAGGGCATAGTCAGTACAGCCAAGACAAGCTGCAAAATTCTTCTGCTTCTCCCATGACCTGTCATCACCTGCCTTCTAGCCAAGACATGGTTTGGAAGAATCAGTGAGTAAACAGCATGTGAAACAAATTATATCTGGAAAGAGAAGAAATCTGAAGTAGTGCTGCACGCCTTGCTGGCTCTTGTGCAGAGATCTTCTTTGCTAGTCTCTGCAGGCAATTGGTGGACAAGGACTTTTCTTTTATTGATTACCCTGTGCTCTTTGCTTTTATCTCCCAACTGTACCTGCTAATAAGCAAGTGATGATTTTAGCACACATGGCATGAAATCAGGTTTAGCAGGGGGAATAAAAATTCACTTCTCAGAAGGAAAACTCCAAGCCCATGACAAATTTCCTTTAGTTTGTTTTCTGTTTGTTGCCATGTGGTTATATGTAACCTGTGTATGTAACACAGTTACATGTAACACAGTAGGGATCGAACTGTTTTCAGTTGTATGGGTGAAAATAATATGACTTACACTCATATATTTAAGTAAATTATATACCCATATTACAAATGGCACATACAAGCTTTTAAAAACAATTCTCTTTTCCTCTGACTGATGATGTTTCTTTCTTTTATTTTATGAGTGTTGAGCGGTCTTTTTTTAGCTTGGACAGTTAAGGCAGAATTGTTTTGTTTCCTGCTTTTCTAGTTCCCATATGCCAGAGAAAAGAGCTGGCTTTGATTTCAAACAATGTAGAAGAACATTTCAGTTCAGAATTATAGCAACAGAATTTTAACTGACATAGTTTTTTTAAATGTTATACATTAAGATCATAGACTCGTCTGCAAAACCTACTTTAAAAGCCACTTAACCTATTTAAACAGCTCAGTAGTGGCAGTATAATGGGAAAGAGGAAAAGAACAAAAAAGATCTGTGTCTGATTTCTCTTGCCCCTCTGTGCAGGGAATCGCAGTCATGAAGTTTCCCATCACTGGTCCCACTACTGGGCAATGCTTCATTCACTGCTCCAAGTGCAGCACACCAGGGAAGGGATCCCTGACTTCCCCCCTGCACCCTGCTCCACTTCAGGGTGCACCACTGAGACTGCAGGTTGTCAGGGACCAAGTGGATGCCAGGCTAGGTGGGAGGAATGGGATGGGATGAGATGGGATGGGATGGGATGGGATGGGATGGGATGGGATGGGATGGGATGGGGTGGGGTGGGGTGGGGTGGGATGGGATGGAGGACCTGTGTAGGCTGGGATGGAGGGCTCAGAGGGAAGTGCCGAGCTCCATGCAGCATGTGTCACTCAGGAGGACAAGGCTGGTGGGCAGCCGGTGTAGCCCTGGCCCCGCACCCAAAGGGTTGCGTGTGGGGCTCAAAGGAAGCACACCTGGTGCAGGAAGAAGGAAGGGGTGAGGGGAGAGGGCTCCTCTCCACCACTGTGCAGGTGCTGCACCTCCTGCTTCTCATTTTCTGCATGGATATTTGGGGCCAAATCCTGAAAAGTGGTAGTGTTTTTCCGCAGAGCTGGGATTGGACCTGGGCCCTCTGTTCCACCCAGCTATCAGTTCCTCCCTCCATGCACTTGCACTGTCCTCACCATGTGCTCATTTACAAGGAAAGTCAATTAAGTTGCTCAGAAAAGATGAAGATGCTCAGCTAAGATGAAGTGCTGGTCTTTCTCTAGATTCAGCTTCTTCCTTGCCCAGTTAGGATCGCAGTGGGAGAGTGACTTGCTCAGCCATGCTCAGTGGTGTGTCTGCAATTGTTCCTTAACCTCCCCCTGCCTTCAGGACCACGCAACCAACTAATATTGGATCCCTGGGGAGAACTTGCTCGATGCAGATTTGTCCTTTTAACCTTTTAATGCTCTTCCAGTTTAAGCTATTTGTGGCAAGACCCAGACTTAAATTGCTGAACGCAGATGTCACAAATTGCTTTTCAATATGCTCTGGCAATGCCTGAAGCTGCTGACAAGGCCTGAAAGGGTGAATTTTAAAAGAAGGTTTTGGTTTGGACAAGCTTTAAACTGCTTTCTCCTAGTTCAGCATCTGGTCCCACATGAGTGATGAACCAACTAGTACAAAGGGAAAACGAAAGTGCTTTCCCAAAGAATGGGCTCATGGCCTGTGAAACTATTTCCCAAAAGATGAAAGTAAATGTTATAAAGAAACAAGGAATTCTGAAGAAGGTGGGAAGCCTCCTTCCACAGCAATGTTCAAAGAGAGATGAAGAAATATGAAGCAGGGCAGTTTGTAAATGTCTTCCACAGGATTACTGCTGTATCCCTCCTAAGCAGTCCATGGTGGGGACTGCCAAATATGGGGACCTGGGCAAGATGGATGCTCCCTCCAGTTGGTTACGACATTCCTGTCTCCTGAGGGATCTTTGATGGCTCAGTCAGGAGACAGGCAGCCTTCAGAATGCCACCTGGAGAAGGCACTGTTCCTGCAGCACTACCATCACCAAAACCAACAAACCAAAAACATGTTTCAGAAAAAAATGTACCTCTTTGATGCTCACCACCAGAGTAGCAGAGAACTGAATGGAAAAATCCTCCCTCCAGCACTGCAACACATTCCTTACAAGCCCTGCCACAAAAATTCTCCATCAAATCCTCTGGGCTCTAATGCAATGAAGACATGTGCCAAAAATGCTTGGAGGCAATTACATCTTTATTTGTTTATTATCTTCTTTATAAGTCTGTTCATCCGGGTGTTAATGTCCATGATTGGATATTCGGGTTGTATTCCTCTCTTAATTATGGGAATGTCTGAATCTTATTTTACAAATAATGTTTTTCTTACTTCCTCCCCCTATCCTCCTCCTTTCACTCTAATTTCTGGAGATGCCTGGGGTCACTGGTCTGTAACTTCCAGTTAGTGACTGGAAGATACTGCTGTGTTAATTATATTTTATATTTAATTTTTATACTAATATTGATATTTGATATAAATCTGCCAGGTGTGATTCTAGAGCAGATGTCTAGTTATTTGCCTTTCTTTTCCCAAAATGTGCCAATCTTGTTAATTCCCTCACCATCACAAGCAGACCAGTCCAGACTGGGAACACCTTGGTGACAGGGCTGAGTGGGAAGGCCAAAGTTTTTCCCCCCTAGCTGCTGCTGGTTCACTGAGGCTGTGTCTGTGCCACCAAACCTCAGCTTGTCCTAAACATGATGCAGAAGAGAAGGTGGAGGACACGTCCACCAGCCTGCCACCTCCCATTGTTGGGATGGCCTCTGATGACAGGAGAAACGCATCATAACACCTCTGTGACTTAAGAATTTAGGGCCTGCTGGAGGGATTATACTTAATGATTTTGGGTCATGCAGATCTAGGATTATGAGAGGGGCACAAAGTTATACATCTGCCCATGCCCAGCAGAAGGAGGCAAACCTCCTCTGCAGTCACAAATTCCCCAAGTCACCAGAGGGAAGATTTGGCTGCTTATCTGCTCAGTTTTCAGAAAGGAGACCCAGCTCACCCTGTAGCTGCCGGGTCAGGGAAAGGGAGGGCGCCCTGGCACACGCACCCTGCACAGCAGCTTACAGCTGCACCCAGGCACCATCACCTCAGGGGCCAGAAAGCACTGCAAACTTGAAAGCAAATAGCTCAGCTGTGGGGTTCCAAGCAGAAGGAAAGTTGGGGATAAAAGGAACTGAAATGAGAATACCTCCTCATTCAGGTACACTACAGAGCAGAGGAAGGGAGCTGCAGGCTAGCAAAGGAATTGAAGGGAAGGGATCTCGGCAACAAAGTGCATAAATGCATTGGCATAAGCGAGACAGGTCTCCTTGTCCCTGATGTAACCAGACCTCTATCATTATCTTTTAAATTCAAAATCTCTGTGATAAACACTGGGTAGCACACAGCACTCTGTTTACCGTCGCTTCTCCTGTGAGCAGATTTCTTAATTGTCTCGAGTGATGACTGTATATTGCACTAACGCTCCCAGTTCCCGTGAGACCTCACGCTTGCCTGGCTTTCCTGCAGGGGTTTTCTCAGAGCAGATGGTTTTGCTCTCAGAGGCTGCATTTTTTCTAGCAGGAGGAACTGTTATGGCCCAGCAGCTGAGTGGTCCCCAAGGCAGGTGTGGGACCATCTCTGGAAAGAGCCTTCTGGCAGAAGTGGGGACGGATCATAGCTGGGGCTGCTGCCTACCGAGAGAGCGAAGGCCCACAGGACAGAAACAAAGCATGGCAGGCTGGGCACAACCCATTCCTCCAATAGCACATCTGAACCTTCAGCTTATTTTAAACAATATTTTGCAATAACAAAAAATCTTGATGAGTTCTCACTCCATCTGAGCACTCTGCCTTCCTATCTTTCACAACAGTGCTAGCTAATCAGGCAATTTTTATGTATGACAATGAACAACCCTTTCCTATAATGATTTCCTGCTCTTCTGGTGCACTTTGCTTTGTTATATTGGACAGCACTTAGAAAGACCATTATCCCTACTCTGCAAATGAGGAAGATGAGATACAGAAAAGTTACAAGACCTAGTCATGTTCACAGAAATAGGTAAGAAAGGCCAGAAAATCCAGACAGCTGTATAAGATCACTTATTTTTTCATGGCACCACACTACTACATTTGCTGACATGCTGCACTGGCTAGGGGCATTTATTACTGGTAAGATTCGTCTTCTGTCCTTAATTGTTCCTTATAAACTGAGCACTAACAGAGATCCACCAGTCTTGAGAAGGCACTATGCAAATAATTATTTAATCTATTACCAATGGTTATGGCCATTTGGGCTCATACACATTTGTACATCTGACATGAAATCTGCATAAGGAAACAGCTTTGCGAACACACAAAGCAGCTGCTTTTGAAGTCTCATATTTTAAGGCATTTTTTTAAAAAGCAAATTCAAAGGAATGCCCCCTCAAGCCCCTAAAAAATTCAAGTGCACATATTTTGACTAATGTCTTGCCAAAGTTTGGTTTTAATTGCCATTTTTTACATTTAATTACCATATATAAGTGCAGAAATGCAAGTCAAACCACAAAAATCCCCCCATTTTATTTCACACTCCTAATAAGTTACAGTAAAATTGTCAAATGCATACATTTTTTAACAAACTTGGAAACCCTCTGTCTTGAGCAGAGACAGTTACATTTCTGCATCAAGGCAACTCTGCAATAAAGCCATTTCCCTGAAAAGCTCCTATTCTTAGACAAGGGGAAGAACTTAGCGAGATGCTGTTTCTCAAAAATAGTAACAATATGTGCTCAGTAAAGTAGCAGGGGTAACCATGAGGGCTTCCAACAAAAAGATCTGACTTGTATGTGGCAAGGCATTTCCACCAACATTTTGGAGACAAAGTTTTGGGATTGAGTTCAACCTCTGAGTTCCACAAACTCCAAACTTGAAACGCCTTTGGGTGCTGACCATTACAATGCTCCTGGGACTCATTTCAGGAGTGCCAAACACACCCCATCCTTGCTGGCACACTGGGAATTAGAGATACTTTCTGAAGGTTGGGCTGGCAGCATCTCAAAAATCAGTTGCCTCTAATGAGTTGACACCTCTGACGAACTGATCGTGAATTTTTTAAGTCCTTTCAATTATGAAGCTCTTGCCCACCTTATCCTGTCACTGCCTACAACATGCCTTTCCACTAACTTTAATGGCCTTTGGGGTGGCCTGAGGGTGTGGGTTCTGGATCTTAATACAAAACTGCCCTCAGGGATGGAAAGGCACAGCCAGTCTATTGAGTACATTAGAGGTTTAACACTTTGGTAGCTTGAAGGCAAAGCTTGCTATGGAAGACTCCATCCCATGGCTCTGTGGTAAAGGGTGTATTATAGAGTAGAGGGCAGTGGGATGCCAGTGAGGGTTAAACCGATATCCTAAGAAATGACAAAGTGAAAAATTGTGAGCCAGGGGCTTTAAAGAAACAACGATATATGGTAACTTAAATGCACCCAAGTCAACAGCCACCAAAGATGTTGTGAAGTGGCTTTTCTCTGACTTCTCCATAGCCCCCCACCCTTTCTATCAGGGGGCAGAGTGAAAACATCACACAAATGTGGGCTTTAAACTGATTGTGATGAGCAGTGCTCAGCAGACACACACAGTTACCCCACCACAAGGAGGCAAAACCCACTGTTAGAGATAGCAAGCAGCACCATGGCTGTAAGCAGGGTGGAGTATGCCATGTGCAGATGGAAAGGTAGTGGCCTTGGTGGCACGCTTGCCTTGGAGCAGTGGCTTGGTCTCCCGCCTGAGACATGGATATAAAAATAGGCATATTTTCCTCAGGGCCTCGCTAGCAATGGACTAAAAGCTGCTCCAAGCACCAGTGCATTTATTTTTTTCCCTAAGGCTTTGAATGTTTGTTTATTCTCATGTTATGCTGCATAAGAAGAAGTGTAGTCTTCTGGCAACAGGACAAAAACATTGTGGGTGACAGATAGGCAAGCTTGCCTGCTCCATCCTCCCCATCCTTTCTGAACAGATGAGCGTGTCTCTAAACCTGTTTCGCTCTCACCATGCACACAGAAGATGGGGCCAAGACAGCTTTGCTGAAAGGTACTGCATGTAGCCTGCAAGAAGAGAGGATTTCTCCTCTTGGCTCTGCAGCGTTCTCGCTGAGATTGATGAGAAATGGGTTTGAGCCACAGGGTCTGCCAGAGGTTGCAGCAGTTCCTTCCCCTCCCTTCTGAGGTGCAGATCCCCAGCATGTAACACAGCACCCTGAATGGTGAGTAGACCCTTCCCAGGGTGGGTGCCCTCGAAGGATTCACTTGCAACTGCCCTGTCCAGTCTTCCTCTGCCGGCTGTGATTTAATGTGACATCTCGACGTTGCCAGCTCTTATCTTTCATCCATAATCTTGTGATAGCTGATGATTTAATCAGAGCATAGCTGTGGAAACAAAGGGTTACATGAACAGTTGAGAGCTACTTTTTCATTTCTGTTTTTCACAGAAAAAGAAAACCACAAAACAACCAACAAACTAGTTTGAAAATAATGCAATCTTTTGTTTTGGTTTTTTTTTAAGCAGTCTGATTGTTTGGGGGAGAGAAAAGGCTGGGTGCCAAGGCAGTTGTAGGGTCAGGAGGAACGCAACTAGAGAGAAAGACCCCTCAGGCTTCTGGGGAGAACTTCAGCGATTTTGAGAAACAAGCCTATTTCTCATTAACTTCTCCACACACTGGTTTTATTTATGCTACAGCTATGTTTGTTGACTCATTGGCTATCTAGTCTGGCCAACTGCTTAATCTCAACCTACCAAATGTGGGTTTGTGGAGATGTAGCAGCAGATGGATACCATTGTTCCAGTAAATCTTTTTTACAGTGTTTGTCTTTGTTTATAGTGTGAAGGAAGGGACTCTGAAGGAATCCAGAAAGCCCAAGCTTTCAAAGACTTTGCAGATTACTCATGGAATAGACTTACCACAAATCTGACTGAAGCGGGTGGGTTACCCACTATAGCTTCCGTGGCAGCTTATCTGGGGAAGTGTACCACAGGCGGAGGTTTGTGCTGCTGTGCTGCTGGACATCTGTGTTGCATCAGGAGGGATGAAGAAGAACAAGCAGAGTGCAGACAGGTTGTCCAGACTATCTGCTCTGTTCAATTTAGACCTTTGTCATTAGATCATAACCAGTTGCTTAGATGTGATTTTTTTACCTCTAAACATTTTTAGAGTCTGGCTGGAGGCATTCACTCTTTGCTCTGAATCCACCATCCATTTCTTTGAGATCTATCCAAAAAAGTCATGACTGAATAGATAAAGATATATAGATAGATAAATGAGAGCTGATTGCAATTGCTTTAGTCTATTTTTTTCACTCTTCAGACTTCTTAAAAAAGGATTTAAAAACCAAGGAAAGTAAATCAAGCTCTACAGAGGAACTGAAATCTCACAGTGGAAGCTAGCAGCATCACTCTTAGCTCAAACAAGATGTGCTGTAACAACTCCCAGAGCAGCCAGAGAAGATAAGAACTGGGGTACTCCCCTCTTTGCACCCAGGTTCATTCTAGATCTGTGAGTTCAGCTCCGCAGTCACTGGTGTAGCATGCTCTTGGGGCCACCAGTACAGGAGGTGGCACCTGGTCCTGGCCATAACAGCCAAGAACCTGAAGTACGAAAACAAGAAATCTTGTGGCTTTGGAATCCCAGTTCCAGAAAGATAAACACAATTTCTGGATGGGGTTCATATGATCCTAATTCCAGTTAGGATATGTACAGGGCATGAACTTGTCTCTTTCAATACAAAAGCTGAAGTTGGTATGGCCAAAGCAAAAGACATTGGTCTTCTTGCTTAGAGGCAATAACAGTCTGTAGAAACACTGGGATATCTCCAGCTAATCCCATGCAGACTGCCACATCCGTGATGCAGACAGCTACAAAGACATGTCCCAAAAGCAGGGTAAGCTGTTGGGAGCTCCCCTGGTCAACAGCAACATGAGCACTTTTGCAGCATGCTGGTCCCTGCACTGCAGAGCTTGCCCCATTTTGGCATGTCCCAGCCACTCGTGGGAGCCAAGGAGCTCTTTGTGGCTGTACAAACTGCATCTGCCATGGGCAATGGGCTGGCAGAAGGTGCTATCAAAACAGTAGACACCATTCAGAGGCCCAATACTCTTTCTGAGTGGGTTTTCTGCTTATAAGCAGGTCACACAAATTCTATTTCAACATGCCCTCCCTCCAAGAACCTTGGAGGCTCATTTTAGGGAGATTAATGAGTGCTTTTACAAGTTGCTGAACTTGTCTTAGTGTGTCCTCGAGCTGGTCACGTCCTTTAGTTTTGTTGGAACTGAGACAGGTTAGTCCCTCCACCTGTGCTTGCTGAGAGCAACCTCGAGGTGTCCGACAGTACCACCATCGGGTGGTGTTTGTCATTCCCTAATGCAACTGACACTGTGATACATTTTCTGTCAGGTGAAATTTAGAGGCACATTAACCTGCTTGACAAGAACAGTGAGTCACAAACAGCTCCTGAGGAGAAACGTCCACACTGTGGAAAATGTTCCAGGTTTTTTCAGGCTGCAGTTTGATACATTTACTAATTATATATTTGCAGTCTCACAGATACACACACCCCCTCCCCCCCAAAAAAAAACCCCAACCAAAGCATAAAAATACATAACCTTCCTAGAAACACAGTTGACTTTGCTGCCTGAAATTTCTAAACATTTCTGTCTTCTTTAAATAACCAAAAGCAAAATCAGTTATGAGAGTCTCTCTTCATGCCCACTATTCTGCTGCTAGTGTCAGAGTTGTTTGGGGCTAGAGTTGTTATGAGGGCTAGTGGTGGCCAGTTCATCTTCTCCAGAGTCAAATCAAGAGCCAAGAAGAAATGACCTTTCCCTGGCTGTGCTTGCATATGCTTGTTTGTCCCACAGAATTAATGGTTGGACTAGATGATTTTCAAGGTCCTTTCCAACCTAGATGATTCTGTGATTCTGTGAGTTTCCTGCGCTCTTGGTGCTGGTGGTCGAGCTGTGTTGCTGTCTGGGGCTGTGCAGGGGCCTGGCCTGGCAGCTTTGCTCTTAGCAGCTCTGCAGAGCAGGAGGGGAGAGGATGTGGTGCCCCAGGGTCCTGGCTGTGACACAGTGCAGGGACTCCTGTACTGTTTTTTGTCAAGGACCAGCTCTTTCTCAGTTGGTAGATGAGTGAGGCATCGCCACTCAGCTGATCAGGCTTCCTGGGAGATAGGCCACTTCCAGTGGGACCTAAGAGGAGCCTGGGAGTGATTTGAGCACACCAGGGAGCTTGGTAAATGCAATTGGTACTGGTTATCTCTAGTCATTTGCTTTAGGAAGAGTCATTCCTAGCTGGTGGTGATGGCTATTGTCAGAGATGTTTGAAACCAGGGTTAATAGTGCCACTGGTATCTTTCACTTGAAAGTGACCATAGCTGGAAAGAAATCTTTCTGTCAAAATGTTGGTTTTTCTGGTTCAGTTTCATCTTCTGGCTAGTAGTGTAGCCCAGCCACATTAATCACTTCTTTCCTTCTCTTGCTCTCTCTCACTCTATGTACTTGTATGGCTCTTGTCACACTCGTATCTGAGGGCCTCTCCCTCAGAGGAATTTAAGAGTAAAAATAGCTCTTTATCTCCTTTCCCAGGCTGGAGAACTGCCTCCAGTTTATAATTTCCTAAAAGAGCATTGCACATACTTTATTCCAAAAGAGCTCTTTTCCTCAGCAGGAAAAGTTACAGCAAACAACAGCTGAAGGTAAGGAGAATAGAGAGGAATCCTAGGACCTGGGTCTGGTCCCAGACATGTAACAGGAATGTGATTTCTGTTATGTTTGTGTAATCTTAAATTACACCACAAAAGGAGCAAAGGAAATAGATGTTTACCTGCAGTAGTGTACCTATTTCATTCAAGTGCAGGATGTTTTGGGATGCAATAGTTAATGCTGTAGGCCACTATGAAGATGTAAAATGCTATCTATGTGCTAAGTATTATTATTATTAAAGCTGAATTGAATAATGTAGTAAAGATGCTGCAGAGTAATTAAAAAGAAACAATTTCTTCCAGTAGTTTGGGGGAACAAGCACAAAAAGATTAATGCCTCTAATAAAGAATTAACAAACTGTTAACTGCACTTGCTAGGGAGGGAAGTGTTTGCTTCCTGGCAAAAGACCTTCTTCTAGATAGCCACATCCATCAGATACTTCCAATTAAATTGAACATCATGTTTCTTTTAAAGATGCTTTATTGCTTGATACCGATGATAACAATTTATGAAAAGAATTGTCAATCCTAAATACTCGAAAGTACTGCCACTATAAAGGAAGGTATTTGTCTATAAAGCCACTTGGTAAGATCTTGAACAGGAAGATCAGGAGGCATTCCCAGCTACACTTCCAATGGAAGTGCACTTTGATCAATTTATACAACTTATACCATATTCTATCTTTCTGCCTTGTTACCCTGGCTTCCCAGGAAGTAATGCAGGCCTTGATGCTGATCCCATGTACAATCCCATGTATCCCAAAATTGCAAGCCTCCATTGGCATTAGTAGTATGTACAGAGGGGAAAAAATATGGTAAAAACTTAATCTGTGTAGCCAGTATTCTGTACTAGCAATGACACACTCTTCAGAGGAAGCTGCAAAGAACTGCAAGTTGGGTGTTTGAAACATTATCTTCAGAGCGCCTGAAGAGACAGGCCTCTAGCTTGGATTTTCAGATGATCCTTGATGAGAAGTTAACAGAACAATTAACAAATGCTTTTGATCATCCATATACAAAAAGGGCCAAAGAACCTTAGAGTACTTGTTTAGAGCAAAACATAGCTGGGCTATTACATACTATTTTATCTATAAAAGAAATCCTATTTAGAAAAACATGCGCCCTTGTGTATACTCCTACTTGTTAAGAGAAAGCTTACAGCACATGGAAGAAGAATTTTCCTTAGACTCCTCTGATATGTAAATGCCTGGTAAGTGGCAAAATGCGTTGTTTATAAGGTGGCCAAATCCCCAGGTGATTCAAATTTTAAGGATGCATCTGAGCTGACTGATGTGTGTAAGAGTGCATCTGAAATCAAAGACCTCATCCTGGAGAGCTTTGCAATGTATCCCTTTTGGGAAAGGCAAGGAGGCACCTGCATTGTTCTCTGGGAGTTCACAGCAAGCTTGCCGAAATTGAATTAAGCCTTTGAAAGCAGTCTTGAGCCTGTTATATCTGAGTGGCTGAACTCTGTGTGAGGTTACATACAGAAAGAAGTTATTTTGCATTAGCAAAGCAGATTAGATTTTCATATTTTTCTCTTTGTTGTGACCTCGGCTCTTCATAAAATGACAGCCAGGTGAGGCCTCATCAGGGCTTGCTCCTTAGGAAGAAATGGAAAGAACTGTGTGATAAAACTCTTGATTCCACCATTACCTGGGAGAAGACCCTCACAACCAGCAGTCCCCCACTCCTGTGAGTTGTGGCTGTGGGCCAGAACTCTCTTAACCCCTTTTCTCACTTAGATCACTTATAAAATCAGCATAACACAACACATTTTCAGAGTGGACTTGAGCCTTAATTCATGTTGGTTCAGGGGTCTTGATAAAATGAGTTTTTGCTATTTGTTACTGAACTGGCTTGATGCAATAAATAACAGAAATACATTCAAGAGTAAGGTATAATCTGGAAACTCTCCTCAGGACTTGTCTACAAAAAGCCGTTGGCAATTTATTGCGCCGGCAGAAAAAGCAGAGCAGCCTCAGAGTACAAGGGTGGCTGGACTGGCATGAAATTTTTAGTATACCTGTTTCTCAACAGCAGCTTTTACTGAGGCTCTTAGCACCATGCTTCTCTTGGAGAATTTTGTCCCTCTGCCATCTCCAGTCATGCTCTGGATAATCCAGGCCAGCAAAGGGGGCCCTGGCAGCCGGCTCAGGCACCAACTCTAGTGGTGGGACTTCACTCTGCACTGAACCACCGGTAATTGCTTTTTTTCATGTATCTTCATGTCACAAGTATTCCATGCACCTGATCCTGCACCAGCAATTAAACAAAAATTCCCACTAAGGTCAGAACTCATTCTTGCTTTAGCAAGAATACATGTTTGTCTAGTGTTTCTGTGTATGAGTATTCCTTAAACGTATTACTACTTGGCTGCATAAAATTGAGCATGCTTGCTAGTTAATAAAAACTGACTCCCTCAAACCATATACTTCTTTAGTTTAGGAATGCTCTGGTATCATTAAATGGTGGGGAACTTGGCTGACATCCAGTGTCTCTCATTTTGGGTGAGCTCTTAAAACACCACACTATTTAAAGTGAAGCTGACTGAACTGCTTCAGCATATTTCATTGGACATTCAGGGTGGGGTTCATCTCACCTAGCATTAAATAATGAAGAGACACAGGATCCACTACACTAAGAGCCTAAGGCAGGTCAAGACCCTTCCAGGTCTGTGTGTCTCCATGACAATAGAAAAGAACTAAAAGACTAACCCAGACTATGGTGTCTGCTTTTTAGACTGTTTAAGCTACTGTACTCAGAAGGTAAGAAAAATACTGTGTGGTTTTGCAGTCAGCTGACATCAGTCTGAACCCCTGCTAGAAGGAGGCAACCTGCCATCTCTTGCTCCCTACCCTGATTTATCCTTCCCCAAAACAGAGAAGAGGAATCCTTCCTCTTTTCCCCCCACCTTTTTTCCCCTTCATTCTTTACTTGTAAGATTATTTTAAAAGTACCTGATCTGTCTGGATATACAGCCTGCCCAAATGCTACTGCCATCACCAAGGGCAGTGGCAAGATGAATCTAGGGCTGCTTAAGCCTACCATGAAAATGCACCATCTGTTTGAATCAAAGTTTCATTTTATCTAAAGCTTGTTTATGCAATAAGATTTTATTAGTTATATCGGTAAAAAATGTAGAGTTAAGTAACATAGTTTACATCAGACTGGACTTCTTATGTGATTATTCTTGTTCAGGAATAAGTGGTAGTTTCTGATTTATCGTAAATTAATTCTAAAACATTATTGACTAAACTGCAGGACAAAAAAAGAAGGGGGGGGGGGGGAAACCAACAACAAAAAAAACAAAACAAAAACAAAAAACAAGCAGCACAAGCAAAACACGTTCTTCTCTCCAAAGAAGTAAATTCACAATTGGAATTATTCTAGTAAAACTAAATAAGTTTGAATTCGTACCTTTGTTTATGCCACTGTAAGTTTTCCATGTAGACAAACCCATATAGGGAAGTTACATTTTACATTATAATGAGGTTACAATGTGCTAATCCCCTTGGATTGAAGCAATTATCACCTGCCTGCTAGGTGTTAAATGCTGCATTACAAGGGGTTTATTTTCTCTTTTGTTCTGACTGAGGCCTGGTCTACCCACAAATTCACACTGGTTAAACTAATTCAGGAGGGAGTTTGCATTTTGCCTCCTCTGAATCAGTTATGTATTGCATTAATAAAACTGGAGTCAATGACAATTCCCTTTATATGTTGTAATTCAAAATAGTAAAATGATTATTTCTGAGCTACCTGGTCATTAACCGTTATTCTCTAGACTCAGTTATTTGATTTTATTTGTAGCAGATTTTATTTTATAGTTGTGCATTTTCTCTTCCACAGACTAGCTTTGAACCTTGCATTGAAGCACTGCTAAATACCATAAATGAGGCAAGTTTGGAACTTTTTCAGTCCCTGGAATGACACACAACAAATGTAGGTGCCATGAGAAGTAGGTCAGCATTTGGCCTTTTTTTTATCCTTCTCACTCAGTGCAATAAAATAGTGCCTGGGGACACCTGGATGTCAGAGGTGCAGCCTTTTGAACAAGCTATAAACATCTAGCCATTTGTAGAGCTCTTCCAGCTCTCATGTCAATCTTCACAGCAGTAATGAAAGGTTGCTGCCTTGACTGTCCTGGGTGAGTTCCAGATACATTATTACAGTTTACATGTCTCAAGTTTCCTTATAACTTATTTGTATGAAGTACTGATCATAAACCTTTTATGTAGACATGCATCCAGTTTAGAGGTATCCATCTACCACTTCAGAGCAGATTGTGGTTTAGTGATAGTTGGGTGATCTGTACCTGTGCACACATTGCACACAAACACATATCGTGTCTCATCTACAGTCTCACTAAACACAGACAAGGAGAGAAATACTGACTCCAGTGAGTGCCTCAGATCTCGATTCCTGAGCTGGCCCTTCACTGCTTACTTCAAAGCTGAAAGACGTTTTTTGGCATGAGCCATTGCTCCCCGTTCTGCTGAGTGTGTTCATAACACTGTCAGGCACAGCCCAGACCCACTGCTCTGGGACATAATCTCCTCCTACCTTTCTCTCCAAGCTTCCTCATGGGTTGCAAGACAGACAGTATTTCTGTAGCTAAGCAGTTCATGACTGTGTAGAGTTGTACTGGACTTGCCCAACGTATTGAGAACATATTGTATTATTTGGATGAAAGACACCATATAGTACCAACATCCCCATCATTTGTTGTTTGTAATGTATCCAGAGAATCCTTGAAGGCCAATTATATTGTGCCTATTGTTTCAGGAACTTGAAAAAATGTATGCAAATTATCTCAAATAAAAATAGAATTTATTGTGGCTGTGTAAATGCTCTTCATGAGTCTGAGTCCTGCAGACATTGTCAAGAAGAATGCTGATGCCAGAAATCTTTGTGAAACCATATTGAAATCCACTTCATTTTCTTACTGGTAAACTCAGTCCCACACTTAGTGCAATCAGTGTAAGACCAGCACATTTAAAAACAATGTCTTATTTCAAATAAGTCAGTACTCAGCGTTTACATCACAGATTCCTACTGATTTCATGGTGTGTACAACCTAGGGATGCTACAGGTGCTGGTTTTCCCCACTGGATGAACGATATGGCAACACTCACCAAGACTTCCTGACACTGCTGCTCTACGTGGTGACACAAAGGAAAGGCCAACCCAAATTAGACAGCAGATTAAGATGCATTTGCAGTTGGTTTGTACCATAGGAGTATTGCAAGCCTCCTGCACTGGCTTGTCTACCATCCTGAGCTGTGGCACAACAAAATCAGGTACATACAAAACCCCAAAAAAGCTCCAATGCCTGTGAAGCCCTGAAGGGTTCAGGCTCATTCAGAGGGAATGCAGACAGTGTTTTGAATAGGTGGTGTCACTTTTAGAAAACGTCTGAAAGAAGAGGGAGAAGGGATTCTGGCTGAACTCTCTGTCATCTCCTTCCAGTGAGCTGCATCATGAAATAAGGCAAAGAGTGTGGCCAGGACTGGGTGTCATCACAGTGTTTATCTATGGTAGATGTCTGTGAGTGTGCAGCAAAAAGACTGGCCCCATGTCCTACTCTGCCCATAGCAGAGTCCCAAGGAATCACTGTTACTTCTGTGGAGGAGAAGGTGGGGAGAGGGGAGAGGAGTTGCAAGCACTGAAAAGAGAAGGGTTACTCAGTTATCATTGCAAGCCCCCAGAATTCTTGTAATGGAGGTCTTTCAGACTTTCCTTCCTAAGAGGGTACAAGCGTCCATATTCTGCCCCTGGGGAGAAACCTGAGCCACCTCTGGCCCAGGGTGAAGAGCAAAGGAAAATGGTCCATCTAAATTAGCCATTGACTGTGCTAAAGTTACTGAAGGCATGTGGCAATATACAGTTGAGAACCAGCAACCCATCTGGATGCCTCCTGCACCTGTACACTTCACTATCACTATTATTTAATTAGGAACGGAGCATCTGGAGGTTTCTCACTTACAAAATAAGAAGGAATGGTTATTGTTTTTTCCACAACTGTCTTGTTACTCGAGTCACATCTGGTCTAAATCTAGTAGGAAGCCAAAACTGGAGCTGTCAGCACTGCTGAAGGATTTTTTCTTCTGCTGATTAATGATGGCAAATGTAACCCTGATGAGATCCCTGCCTTTTGTCTCACAATAAAACCCAGAGTCCTATATATTGTGTGTGGCTTCCTGAAGTGCTGCCCACTTGTGCCACTTTAAGGAGGAATGCATTAGAGATGTTCTTTGGCAACCAAACACTTAACCAAATCCTTAACTCAAATAGATAAGAGGGAAGGGAGAGAGTGGAGAAGGAAAGTCATAGAGTCAGCTGTGATGGAGGTGGGAGGGAACAGCATCTCTAAGTGGTTCACACCCCACTAGTTCAGGCTTTGCTGGTTTCCCTTCTGCCTGCTCTACCTGTGACACTACCCTGGGAAACCAGGCTGGCTCCTGGTGCTCCTGCCAGGAAGAGAAAGTAAGAGTGTATGAGGCAGTGATTATTGCTGGGGCAGCCCTTTTCACAAGGGCAGCCACTGTCCTCATCCTGCCTATTTCTGCAGTGGCAAGAGGAGCAATAAGACTGGTTTTATAGATCCCTACGTGTCTGGGGGAGCCTTTGGCAAGTGCTGACTCTGCACCCTCCTTGTGTTCCCTGTTTCCCCAGTCATGCCTTAGAGCTGCTCCTGCAGGGACAATCTTTAACTTCAGTTCTTGTAAACTTCATGCAGGCTTTTGAGCCTCCAGCACTACTCAGAGACAGGCCATCGTGCCTGAAATTGGGACTGCACATATGGCGGTACTCCAAGGGAAGGAGTAGGCACCCATAGAAATGTGACTATAACTGTGTAATGAGCCTTTGTCCAGGCATGTGAGAATAATGCTGCAGAAATCCTTGAATGCAGAAGTTCTACCTCTGTGGTGGAGTCTCAAACTTGAGTGCTGATCATAAGCTCATACCAAAGGGTATGTGAACCTTGTAAATTTATTTATTGTTCAGGGAAAACTTGTCCTTGCCCTTTTTCCTTCAAGACTTGTAATGATTCAGTGTTCTGTGACTGTAAACCTTCATCTTTTCAGGGTCATAAACTCTCTGTGCTGCTGCAATATTATTGAAAGAAGCAGTTTTCCTTGCTCATGTCATCTCTTGTGCACTGAGGTCTGGGTGAGGTGGCTTGCAGTTAGACAGCAAGGTAAATGATACAGCACTAAAACAAGGAGATCATATCTTACCATTGAGGTAGAAAATTATCTGTTTTGAGACTGAAAATGCTTTTTTTTTTCTTCAATATTGACCATTACAAAACAAGGCATGCTGAGGCAGAACCATAACTGCAATTCATATAAATGTCTACAGTGATGAAATTGCCTTCAGTCAGACAGCAAAAAAGGAAGATGAAATCCTAGGTTTCAGGTGCCTCAAATATTAGTTGAATGAATAACTGGTTTGCATTAAATTTCAAAGGCCTATCATATCGCAGTAGGCCTGAATTCAGATCTTTTTTCCCATGTTATTATTCCTCCTGAAGTACCACCCAAATGCCTACATCTAGAGCCCTTTTGCAAGAAGACAGCCCCTAGCCAGAAGGATGTAGATAGTCTCTAAGGACCCAGTTTCTCAGAGGTATTGGCTCTTCTGCAGTTGTTACAGGAGCGATGCCATGGACCCTCTTCAATTTTTGCCACAGGAACTGGGAACTCCGATGTGGTGGCCAGCCTTGATCTTCTTAGGCTCTGGCTCAACAGTGTCTGTTCTGAACCATTGCACAGCATTTAGATCTGCTCTAGGTTTAAAAGCAGAGAAGTCCAGAGAATGAATGGGGAAATGGGGAGAGATATGACATTGTTATCACCTTCTCTGGGACTCGCAGGGTTCAGGAGTGTTCCTCTTCAGACATGCCTGAACTTTTTCTTTCATGCATGCTTTCCAAAAGGTCCTGCTTCCCTGGTGAGCCCTGAGAAAGCAGATCCTGGAGGGGTCAGCATAGCTTCTGTGATCCTGAGCTGCCTTCTCTTCCTGAAAGGGCTGTGTTGGGAAGCAGGGCACCCATACCAGGACCCTTGCTCTATAGATCACCAAACCTTGGCTGAGGAACATGTTGTCATGTCACTGAATTCTGGGTAAGTTTTAGACAAAATTTAAGGGAAAAGTATTTGCAATAATGCAAACAGATAAAGTAGTAAAAATCCCACTCTTAAGATTATACTTACTGGTAAAGATCCTTTGTGGATCTCAGCCATTTTATGTTTTTCTTTTAGCTTATGTTAGGCAGCAAAATATCCTTTTGTTGACATAAGATGGAGTTTCTTTGCCAGAGATGGCTTTCACTGCTACTGTCTCCCCTGTTACTTCCCATTCTCCCAAGGGAGGGAAGGGTAGAGGCAAAAGCTAAGACTGTTTTTCCATGCCATCCAAATCTCAGATACCCCAGTTTTCACATAGCTTACTTGAGAAAACTTTCTTCTGAACATCTGTGATTAGTTTCTGGACTCCACAAGGCATCTTATAACAAGTTACCTTACTTCTGTCTTCCTTGGTCCTCAAGATCCTTTGATTAACATTTTTGATTTATATCCTAATTAGCAAAATCCTAGCTCTGGAATACTTGTCTTTGTCACTGTCTTCTGCAGACAAACACAACATTGTGCCTGCGTAATGATGCCTGGTCTTCTCACTAGACTTATAACTATTGTTTTTCGGTGACTATCTTGTAAAAAAAAAAATGCGATACTACAGATGATGTTGAACAATACCAAACACTGCTCTCTACGTTTTACAGGGACACTTTTGACAGCCACTGTTACAGATACTCTGTGAAAAGCCATCTCAATTTATACTACATGTAGGAAAGAAGAAGCCATCTCATTGTCTGCAAATGGATTTTTAAACAAGATGTTACCTCTGACGTTGCAGTTAGGCAAGAACTGATTTTTATGTGAATAAGAGTTACTAACAAGATGGCAGAAATTAAAATCTATTCATAATTTTTCAAGTGAGATGTGTAGTCATTGCAGTCCTCCATTCCATGCTCTGACACCTTCTCTCCTTCTCTTGAATAATCTAATAATAACTGAAGTTTCCACTCCAAACAACCCTCTGAATTAATCATTTGGTCTGTCGAAATCTCAGCTCAATTATTGTCAGCCTGCATTTCTCCAACTAGGAAATTACATTCAAAGTTACTCCAAAGTGATGTCAGAGTGCAAGAGTTGAATGGAGAAGGGGTAGCTGGGCTTCACTGTGTAACAGCAAAGCATCCTCTCTAGGACACTGCTGAGCTGTTACGCAGTACTGTTTCCACGGAAAAAAAATAAAATTAATGCAATCAATTTACTTCACGTTTTGCCTTGTCTCAAAAATTATTGAGTCATTAATCTTAGCAATGTCATGGTGTTGTCATTCACTGAATTCAATTAAATAGGAACTCACCATTAGAAATCTGTGTGTACTTCACATGCATTAATACCCTTCTTGGCCATAATGAGTGCAGCTCTCCTTGTTGAATTAGGGGGAATTTAAAGGAAAGGAGCTAATGAAGATGAATAGGGTAAACTGCTTCAGTATACTGCATCTTGTGCACACCTAACCCTGATAGTACTGGGACAAATTTTTCTTATATATGCATAGTCATTAAATGTAAATGCAAGTTCACAAGCTCCATTTCAGGGATCTTATCTCTTGTGCTCTTCCATTCTCTAATTTCTCTTTTCAGTGAGCTAATGCAGAGTTTCTGAACCAAGAGGCCAGGGGCTTTCATGCACCAGGGCACCCAGCTGCCTTCCTCTGAAAACTGTGCATAAAGTGGCTTTGTGCCCTTGTGTCATAGCAGCCACTGCTGAAACAGCACAGTATTGCAATGCAGAGAAGTGTTCACCAAAGGAGCCAAGTGCTGATGGTCTGAAGGAAAACTAGCAGGTCTGAAAAGAAATTGGAAAAAACAACATATGTCAAGAGGTTAATTGAGCTGAAGCTAATTTACACTGCATGAGCAAGCAAAAGCTTCTGTGATGCCAGGCAAGAGTGGAATCAACATGAGAATATCAATGAAACTGCAGTATATTAGATCAATAGATCATCAGGAAAAAAAAAAATCTGATCATGTCTAAGGGAACTACCAGAACAAAAAGTCACATAGGAGACTTGGTTTTGTCCACCAGATTAAAATTATGTCACTGGGAATGCTACAAACGTTGGTACCCAGACTCAGATGAAGAGAAAGCATTGCTGCTGGCTGCTAGGGAATACCTGGGGGGATCTTGGGGTTACTTCTATTTTGCACATGAGTGTGGTGCCAAGAATCCCAAGTTACCATTGATTGGTCTTAGGCCACCTTATGACATGAGCTGCAGCTTATTAACAATAACAAATATTAGTTTGATTCCCATAGGATGTATAGCTGGAAGATCCCACAGCATTCTCCTGGGGAAACTGACTGCTCGTGGCTTGGATGGGCACAAGTTTCGCTGGGTAAAAAACTGACTGGATGGCCGGGCCCAAAGAGTTGTGGTGAATGGAGTTAAATCCGGTTGGCGGCCGGTCATGAGTGGTGTCCCCCAGGGCTCGGTTTTAGGGCCACTCCTGTTTAACATCTTTATTGATGATCTAGATGAGGGGATTGAGTGCACCCTCAGTAAGTTTGCAGATGACACCAAGTTGGGTGGGAGTGTTGATCTGCTCAAGGGCAGGGAGGCTCTGCAGAGAGACCTGGACAGGCTGGAGCGATGGGCTAAGGCCAACTGTAGGAGTTTCAATAAGGCCAAATGCCGGGTGCTGCACTTGGGCCACAACAACCCCCAGCAGCGCTACAGGCTTGGGGAGGAGTGGCTGGAGAGCTGCCAGTCAGAGAGGGACCTGGGGGTGTTGATTGACAGCCGGATGAACAGGAGCCAGCAGTGTGCCCAGGTGGCCAAGAAGGCCAATGGTATCCTGGCTTGTGTCAGAAATAGCGTGGCCAGCAGGGACAGGGAAGGGATCTTACCCCTGTACTCGGCACTGGTGAGGTCGCACCTCGATTACTGTGTTCAGTTTTGGGCCCCTCACTACAAAAAGGACATTGAATTACTCGAGTGTGTCCAAAGAAGGGCAATGAAGCTGATGAAGGGTCTGGAGCACATGTCGTACGAGGAGCGGCTGAGGGAACTGGGGTTGTTTAGTCTGGAGAAGAGGAGGCTGAGGGGAGACCTCATCGCCCTCTACAACTACCTGAAAGGAGGTTGCAGAGAGCTGGGGATGAGTGTCTTTAATGAAGTAACAAGCGATAGGACAAGAGGCAATGGCCTCAAGTTGCACCAGGGAAGGTTTAGACTGGATATTAGGAAGCATTTCTTTACAGAACGGGTTGTTAGGCGTTGGAATGGGCTACCCAGGGAAGTGTGGACTCCCCATCCCTGGAGGTGTTCAAGAGGCAGGTTGACATAGTGGTGAGGGATATGGTGTAGTTGAGAACGGTCAGTGTTAGGTTAATGGTTGGACTAGATGATCTTCAAGGTCTTTTCCAACCTTGATGATTCTGTGATTCTGTGATAACAGGGTTGCACCACAGGTAATGAGTCTTGCCTGTCAGCAGAACTAATCAGCTATAGCAATAGCAATAGTATAATGATATGATGATAGGGATTCTGGTTTTGGAGCTAGAGTGGATGAGTGTCTGTGGTCTACCTGCTGTTATGCAGCACTCATGCTATCACACATCAAACTCAGCCTTAACTCCAATCCTTATTGGAGCTTGGAAGTACTATATACAAAATGTGTGCTGGATACCATATGGGACACTTTCCAACCTGTTTCCCAAAATTACTAATATGAAATGGGGTCACCACATGTATTGGCTGTACTTCTGTAGTGTCATGGAGATATATAAAGTCAGTGGTAGGCAGTGCAGATGCACATGGTAAAAGAGGGTTCTGGCATTGATACTGAAGATCTTCCTTCAAAAGAGACAGAAGTGGAGGAAGAGACAGAGCACACAGGTACACACACGGAGCACATCATGACCATGTAAACATGGGATACAGCCAATGTCTACAAAGTGTTTCAACTCAATGTGTGATGTTAATGCACCTAAATTACAGGGTGTAGAGTGTGTTAAATCCTCAGGAGACTCATTTAGATATGTATTATATTTTCACTGCAGCATAATCCTCTTTAGAGGATGACTTTATTCCCAGATGAGGACATCTGCATGGGAGTTTAATACACTTTAACATGTGCTTATTGACTTTGTACCATTAACTGACTTGCTTTCACTATCCTGAATGCACCTGTGAGACCAAAGTTTGTAGCACTGCAGCTCTAATATTCACAAATGTGTAAAGACCCACCTGCCTTTGGTGTTATGGAACAAAGAGATGGGAGCAAGTTATTGTTCACACTGTGCTCCTGTGAACAAGAGGTATGACTTCAGAGTTGCAAAGGCAATGTTGTTGTCACTGATACTGACTCAGTCCTGTGTTGGGAAAGGAGCACCAAGACTTGAGGAGCTTTGCTCTATCCCTGATCAGGTGTAGCTATTGGAGGGGTACCCAAGAAGCGATGTATGTGTCTTCACCTCTGGTGGTTTCCTGGCTTCCTAGGCCAGACACAGTTTCTTTCAGAGGGCACATTAGTTTCTAGTCTAGCCCTGTATCAGTTACTCAGTGTGTGCTTTGCAGATTCAAAGTGTTTCAACAGGCTTTGTAATAACTCAGAGCACTGATTACTGTTCATACAATAAACAGTTGTAGTGACTTAACTCCTTACAGTTCCCCATCATTTGATTAATGACCCTTTCTTGGAGATAACTCCTTCATCAGAAGATAATAGGTGTCTGACTTTACAATATCTCAGTTCACACCATCTTTCTTAGTGCAAGCCAGCCTACCAAATTTTGAACATCAGAAGGAAGGCGGGTGTCTTGGCAACAGCTTGCATCAGAGCCCACTAAAGTCTCGGCTGGCTCGGGACTATCCACCAGGACTATCCACCAGGTCAGGTCAGAGTCCTGCAGTCCTGGTGCAGCAAGTGATCAGTGGCTGGTACTCACCAGGAAAATAGTCTTGCAGGGAGCTCTGTACTCTGAAGTCTTTGCTTTATTAAGAGGAGGAGTTTTTGCCTTATTTAAAACAAGTAAGTTTTAAGAGCATGTGGAGCTAATATTGGTTTAACTTTCGCTTCATCAAATTGTTAAGATGAAATTGAAAAAGTCAGTGAAAATGCTCACAGACCACTCCCTCAACATATACACCATTGTATCAACTTCCTTCTCCTTTTTTTCCACATGGCTGTGGTAATTTCATTACCTTTCTCACTTCTTGTTGGTTATTTTAGGGGATTCTTTCAAAACTGGCAACTCTTGCAAAGTCTTCTGCGTATGGGGGTTTTTTTGCTATGGGGTGATTCATTTTTTGACAGATTTTTTTCTATTTTAATAGGAGGAGAAAGTATTTACAGAGAGAATAACGGGGAAAAGCATGCAATCATCAGGGAATGATTCTGAGGCAAGAGCAGAAAAAGAAAAAACAAATACTAAATGTAGTTAAAGGAAAGTTCAGCCATAATTTGCAGTACAACCTGCAGGGAGATGAAAAGAATAGGAGATGACAATTTGCTGAGGGACAAAAGTGGTCTTTATTCCAATAGATGTGTTTATTTGTAGCTCATAATTTTGAACAGATTTTTCAAGTAATTGGAAATACTAAGTCTTGTATATTGTTGTCCTTATCACCTTACACATTTTTTCTGCTTTCTGCTCTTGTTTGTCATTGATAAGATATCTCCAACTAGGAGAATGACTAGAAGGAAAAAAGCAACAAATGGCCACATCTTAAAAATGAACATGCGTTTTAGTTTACATACTTGCACCTTCCCTTGCACTTCTGGTAGGTTCTCAGTTTGCAACACGTCTACTATAGACAACTTTTACTATTACTGAAGCAGCCTTTGAGTTCTCACAGTGCATAGCAGGAAACAGCTTGTATTTTTGTATGTGTAACCATTTTAGTTATTCAGCTAGTTTAGTTTGACTATTAAGTTGCTAACAGTGGCAGGGAACTATCTCTGTCCCATCCTGGGCCCACCGCGATATTTCGGATGCTGAAGCCAGCGGTCTGTGCCCAGCAAAGAGTATCATCTCACCCCAGCGTGCCATGGACAGGCTTATCCCACACTGCCTTTATGGTGGGAAGTGGCTGGTGTGATGGCCGCTGCCCCTGTCCTCCTGTGGGACCCCATCTGAGGTGAGGAGCGGGGGGATGAAGTGGGCAAGCTGGGGTGGGGAGGTGGAGGAAGGGAAAACTGGCACTGAGCAAAGACAGGGCTGTCAGGGGGAACTGGAGCAGAGCTGGGGAGGGGAGGGATGGCCCCACAGATGAGGCAAGGGCACCAGGAAAGAGTGAGGCTTGCCAGGACCTGGGGAGAGGGGAGACGGGCTGAAGAAAGGAAGCGTCCTGGGCAAAATCACGTGCACAAGGAGAAACCCAGGACGCAGAAGTTGGAATGGAATGGGATGGAAGGGAAAGTGGATTTGATGGAAGGGAGAAGACTGGGGAAGAGAAAGAAGCCTCATCTGCTGCAGAAATCAGCAGGTACAGGGTGAATTAAGCATTGAAGTACAGGAAATTAAAAGCTTATCTCAAGGGTGAAGCAACTGATCACTGCTCTGAAAAATCCAGTTCTGTCCTTACAATCATCAAAGAGATCCTGTGTCATGCTTGACATGCCAGTTAAACCAAATTTGACATAGGTGATCACTGAAACTGTGTTTCCTTTTCTATTTTTTGGTGCCTGACTTGAGATGCTGGAGCTCTCCCAGCTGCGGAGGCTGACAATGGACAATGTTAGTGGGTGTGTTTCCTGCTCTAAACTGCCAAATATGCCCAAATCATCACACCATCATCACTTCAAACGAGGTGCTGAAATCAATGCTACCTTTTGACCTCATCCTTTCTATGCCTCAGCTGTGAAACAGGGAACAGACAGCCTCCACCCCTCATAGCGCTGCTGTGGTGCAAAGTCACACACAAATACAGCCAGTCCCGAGGTGTCAATCAGCCTGCAGGGAGGTGAGTGGCCCGTGGGACACACCATGAGGCCAGGAGCCCAGCCGCAGAGCTGGGAGCAGTACAGCAGAGATGCAGACTGTGCACAGACTGTGCTGGCTTGGCCACAGTGTAAAGGAAGGGGGGTATCATGGGGCTCGCCAGAAAGGTTGTGCTGGGAAAAGCAGCTTGGGAATTGTCAGACCAACTTTTGACATGGATTCAAAGACTGTAGGGCCCAACCGGCAGACGGCCAGATGAGGAAACACCCAGCTTTCTGCGAATAGTTTGTACAGTACACAGAAAAGTAGGTTTCATTTGCAGAAAGTTGCATTTGAAACAGAAAATATTGAGTATCTGCCCATCAAGGGAGCACAGTCCACCATGTATAATCACTGCAATAGGCTCTACAATAAGAAAAGAGATGTGGGTAAGGTGATTCCAGACATGACGCATTCCTAATTACCTAATTTTTGAGCATATAATTTGGCAACCTTAATAATGCTTTTCAGGGCTGCTTTTCCCTGTAATGACTGGCATTTGGGAAATTTTCAGCACCTGACTAGGACAAAAGCAGAATATATTCAGCCTCACTTAACAGGACTCTTGAAAATAGTGAGACTTCAGACAAACAATGCCTGTGTTGAGCACAATTAGTTATTTATCACCTTTGGGATGGAATGAGGTTAAAAGTACCAGTATTGCTGAATTCCACGTTAAATGATCTAAACTCCTAAAGGAATTATTCTTATTATACTGCAACAGGCTTTAAGCTGCAAAGAATGCTGATGGAAAATGGAGTCCAAAGCTGACATCTTTGGGGACCAAGCGAAAACCATTCTGAAGCATCATCTTATGGAAAAGCAAATGTTTTTCTCCAGATCCTTTTCTCCTGTGACCTTTTGTATTTGGCATTAGACATGAAATTTCTTCAGAAAGTTGCATCTGTCTCACAGTAGGGAGAAAGAAAGGGACCAGTAGATGGGAAACCTCTTCTACACAACTAAGGTAACAAATTCTAATTGGAACAGTGTAAATCAGGATAATTTCAGAAAAAAAGTAGTTGGGTAAGAGAATCTCTGATCTTCTCCAGCCATTTTGTCTCTGTACAGCACAGGACGGCCAGCTAACTAGTCTTTGTGGCATCTGTATGCACAGTTCCTATTAAATGCAGAAAAAGGAAAAGTGAAGACCCAGTCAGCATGGCAGCAGTATGAATGTCTTTCAAAATACTCATTATAGACAAAGTCAACAAAAGCTGAAAACCCATCATAAAAAAAGTCAAGTCGGGGGAAAAATAGCCCAGTGTGCTCAGGCCACATACTAAAGTGATGATATTACAATCAGAAAGTAAACAAAACAAAGTTCAGCAGTGAGGTAAAGAAGCCAGTCATCGTGACCATGGTATGGCACAGACAGGGAGAGAAAAACAGTCAGAGAAAAAACAAGGAGAAAAACAGGGTGAGAAAAACAGTCTCTCACTGTACATTCTTCAGCAGGAATCACAGTGTCACCTCTTTATCAGGTAGCTTCCCAGGAGCCAAGGCGGAGCATGGTGAGGCACGTGTGAGAAGCCCCCAGATTTGTAGGTGAGTGGGGTTATTTCTGAGCACCTCACTGGGGCACATAGCTGCTGCAGTTGGGCATTTGCCACCATCTTCCTTCCCGAGTTCTCATTCCAAGAGCGAGGGTTTCAGTTTCAGCCAGTCATAAAATGAGAATGATCCAGCATCACTTTTTAATTTTTTTTTATTTTGAACCATTTATATTTATAGTTTGTGAATAACAGGGAAAACCAGGGATGCTACCATGACAAACAAAGCAGTCGAAACACTCTGCTCATCCTTCCAGCTTAGAGGAAAATAAATATCATGGCATTTAGTGAAGAAGCAACACAGTCATAATAATGAAGTACTTCTTTTTTTAAAGCACTGATTGAAAATAACAGGTTCACAAGTAAAATAGGTGGGACCAAACCATTAGGCACGCAAACCTAGTAACAGTAATTAAGGTTATGTTCCTGGGAGGAAGAGTGTGACTAATACAGATGACATGCAATTTTTTTTCAAACAATAGCAAATTGTTAAAAGGCCTTTAAGTGGAGTAATACAGCACACGAGTGATCCCATCTCTTATTTATTGCCTGGCAAACTGGGTTAAGTTTATGAAAGGTTGCAAGCAGTTACATGATCTTCCTCTATGGTTACGTAAGCAGATTTTGACTTTGCAGTAACCTGTGTGCTTCAGCAGAGAACAAGCAAAACTCAGCTTCAATTCCAGTTAGAAAGAAAGGGAAGAACCCTGGAAAACCAAGGAGGAGTGTTTTCCATATTAGTCCCCTCTGAAATGCAGAAGCCTGGGCCAGATCCTGAGCTGTTACCAAGGGAGATGGTTCCACTGGCTCCAGCTGACCTCTCAGTTTTCTAAAGGTTGCAGACCCAGCTGGGAGTTTTGCAGCCCATGCCTTTTTTTTTCAAACTGCATTCAAAGTTCTAAATAAAAGCAAAAGCAGTAACCATAAAGCCCTTTTCCCTGCCTTTTTAGGTGCTTCACTTTTAGTACGAGCAGTGAGATGTACGAATAGTGAAGGTCTAAAGAAATTAATTTCTTTTTCTAAAAGTCAGTGGAAAGATGCTGGTGGCCCATGTGAGGTCTTGTGTCGGAAAGCCCGACTGTCTCAGAAGCTGGGTCAGAGGGGAATATTTTATTTTTGAAGAGCATATTTTTAGTGAGTCTGAGTCACTGTGACTTGCTCTTGAAAAAAACTGAGATGGAAAAGTGGAAAGATGCTCCCGTGTTAGTTGCTAACACATTTGGTTCTCCTGCTACAGATGTATGACCTCCTAGACTGGCACTTGAATTTGAACGTGCCTGCAAGTTGCATCCAGGAGCAGAAGCTGGCCTTCTGGAGATCCGGCCATCGTCAGTGTCCCAGTGTCCCACCACCCCACAGTAAACTGCTAGGGAAGCTCTGTGTTTCCTGAGGGTAAATTTTCCCTCTGTAGATTCCTCAGGAAAACTTCCCCTGTTTATGCTCTCATTCAAAGGCATCAAGGTAGAAATACCTAGGCTTCCTCTATAAATTATCAGGTCAATTTAAATTTCTTTCTTAGAGGAACAAAACCAAGAGTCTGTTTCAATCTTAAATGCTTCTGACCCACATATTCTGTATTCAGTGCACTGACTCTCAACATATAAACATCTATTCCACAGAGTCATATCAGAGAGAGATTTGACTGTTCCCATTTTTTTCTTAGCTAATTTCTAATAAAATGTCCTGAAGTCATGGGCCATAGAACTTCTGATTAATGTGTACAGAACAGTTTGCCTCAGTACCATAAAGAAAACAAAATAAATTACCAAACAACTAAATTAACACTTTAGCTCTTAGCTAAATAAGTAAATGCAATTCCTTATTAACATGGGAACTTCAACATCTCATCCGAACTGCCATAACAACCACCAACACCTGCAATGTCGTTGTGCCTAGTTTCTATAGCAGGGGCCCCTCCATGACCTGGCTAGGGAAAGTCTCCCAGTAGAAAAAAACCCACAATTGACAGATAAAGAAAGGCTTTCTCCCTCCTTAATGGTCGTGGAGGGGAGAGGGGAAGCTGGCGACAGGCTCACTGCTGTCATGAGTGAGCTAATGTAAATACCTTGACTGGCAGAATCAGAGATTTTGACAGATGTAACATAGCTGCAAAGCAAGTAATAACCGAGTGTTAAACCCCTGTAGCGAGGGCGCAGCCCATCTCTGCTGGCATTCTCCTTATCCTCTCTCCCCCACCCCTCCTTTGTAAGATCTTCTTTGTATTTTTCAGCTATTTCTTCCACCTCCTTTCCCCTTTCTTCCTTTTGTGCTTTTTTTCCCCTCTTGGGATCCAGCAGTTTGGGTCCTGAGATTCTTCACGGTTCATTGGTTTTGCTTTGCAGGGCTTCATTCCTCCGCGTCAGACAAAGATTGCGAGGAGGAGAGCAGAGGCTATAGAAAGGAGGTTACATCAGGCATGTTGTAGACAGTACTGAAATGTGTTTGTAACCTTGCCAGATGGATGGACAACCCCTGCACAGCAGGGGCTCTTGAACACAGATACAAAGTCATACATACCAGAGGGTGGGGAGGAGAGGGTTACGGAGGGGCGGGATGTCAAATTTCCATATATTTCCATGAGCTTACTGTCATTTCTGCCTAGCATGTCACTAGCAGCATATTACAAGGCTTTCCTGCACTAGTCTTGCCTATTAAAAGAGTACCCTGACCTAGATGCTTCATTTACCCCCCCAAACAAACACATACTGTGGAAAGATTGTAGATGCTGCCTGGAGCTGGTAGGAAGCATCCCTTGTCATGGTTTGCTTGTTTGTGCTTGTGCCAGTTGCTGTTCTAAGCCATGCAAAAAAATTAAGCAACTGTAAACAGGGATATCCCAGTCACCCTTTGAGTGTATCGAGGATTTGATTCAACGTCATCCAGGTACAAAGGCATGTTGTGTAAACGGGAAGACGCTTGTCACACCGGCAAGTTTTACAGGTGTTACAGTCTGCATCGTGGCAGTGCCTGCAGCTGCAGCCCTGAATGGAAACCCACAGTGCCAAGCTCCATCCAGAAGGCAACAGGGAAGAGCCTCGACTGGGGAGCTTACATTGTAAACACATCTGAACAAGTGGCATCATTAAAAATATCAAATAAGAGCGTTTAACACTGTTTATAAAAGCAGTGTACAGCAATGGCCAGTCCTTGATACTCCCCTTCTGTCAAAGCCCCAGGGAAGAAGCAGCCTCACAGATAGCTCATCCCAAACGCAGTCTATCTTGGCGGGCAACCCAAACCCAGTCCTCCATCCCGTCACCACCATCAGCACTGCTCCACTGAAAACCAAAGGGATAGATCTGTCCAGGGAGCCTTGAGGATGGGGTTTTCAAAGCAGGGCTTACTCTAAACATGCATTTTTCCATGTTTCAAAATGTGCTGTAGCAACCGAATCCCAAGCAGACAACTAGACTGCTTTTCAGCCTGCACTGAAGGCTGAGCAATGCCCTGCCTGCCCCAGCAGCTGAGGCTTGCAAGGAACAGACAGAAATCTCCTTTTCCTCCTGCCAAGTCCATGACACCAGTCCTCACAGAGAGGTCAGGTCTCCTCTGTCCCAAGAAGTCAATGTCAGCAATGCTTCCTATCACCACAGTGACTCACAGCTCCTTCACTGGCCTTTCAGGATGGAGATTAAGGAACCAGTTTTTCTAATTCTCATCCCCCAGAACAATATAAGGCGTGTCCTAAATCACACCCACCAACCTTAGCCTACAAGCTCTTATGTCGACTGAGCCTTACTGAGTTGTGATGCCCAGAGGGAGATGGTTTAGCCGGTTAGTTGAAGTGCTCCCTGCACTTGGAAAGGCTCAGCCAGACTCTCAACTGCCAAATGCTGCCCTTAACTGGAGAGATGTGTCAGGAGAATCCAGCCTCACAATATTCGTGCCCAAGCAAGGCAAGGCATTTTTGGAGGAATTCCTGGTTTAGAAAGATTTTAGCAGCTTTTAAGTATCCAAAAATAGTATTATATCATGCCTGTTTAGTATCCACTTTAAAATCAAGTCCCTAGCCCAACTCCCTTAATTTAGCTACTTACAAAAGGTAAACTACTTTTGAGACAACTTTTCCTATATTTTGTCTTATGACAGTGACAACTACATGTGAGGGCATATGTGTGTGTTTTTAGTTTAGCCAAAGTCAGCCAATTCTTTGTTTTAGAGGGAAATAAAAAATTTCTTTCCTCCCATTCCATTGCCTATCTTCCTGCTCCTACCACTGCTCCCTGCTCCAGCAGCTGAAGGCCAGAAAATTTTCACAGAACTCACAGAATCCTCAAAAATTAACAAGATGTCCCCAAAGACAACAGGTTTGGTGGCTTGAGAGGGGTCAGCTGGGCCTCCAGCCTGTTTTGCCGCTGTGCGTGACACCGTGGACTCCAGTGTGCTCTGGCATGCTGCAAGCTGCTTAGCTGTTAGACCACTTCAAGGAGCTTAAAATAGGACCTTCCCTTGGAAGCAAAGGCAGTGGCTTGAGAGTGAGCAAGAGCATAAGGATTTGTCCCAGAGCGTCAGAATGAGCCTGGTTTTGCTCTTACACACAGTGGATTTCTATCCCTTTTCTAAAGGCATTTCTTCTCTCCTTGGCACTCTGTAAAACAAGGCGTATCATGCACCTCAAATGTCTTCAGATGCCACTGAGAAATTTGTCACCGAACCTTAAAGCTGTTGTTTAATCACTTCACTCGCAGTCAGATTCCTTCCTTTGCTTATAGAAATTTCTGCAGTCTGGTATGTGTTTTCAGGCAAGATCAAGCAGTTTTCGAGAAAAAAGGTCTTTTCAAATATGCAGTCATGTCTTATTTGAACTCCAGCTGGGCTCCTTTCTGAGTGCAACTTGTCATGATTTACAACACAACATCTCTTTCTGTGGCTGTTGTTTTACCGTTTGCATTTGAGCTTGACTCTGAGTTTCTGCCATCCTGTGCCCACATCACCTCCTGGTAGGAAGCACTGGGAAATGAGCCGCCACCACACCACGCTCAGTCTGGTGTAATGCAGCAAATACATAAAGATGTGATGTTATGTTACGTTACATTACGTTATGTTACGTTAATTACAAGCAGAACACTGCAGTCATCTGTGCAGAGCTATACCCAGCAATTGTATGATACCATGCCTGATAGATGGCTGGCTTACCCAAATATCTGGTGAACACTTGACAGTCTACTAAGACAAGTTACTGTCTAACCACTGCTTCCTACCACCATTCATTGGTTTCATACCAGTCATGAATAAAGGCAACATTTCAGGGAATTACCATTTCTGAGAATTTTTTTACTTCATGGCTCAATATTGTCTGATTTTGCAAGTTCAGTGATCAGTCCAGGATTTCTCTTAATCTACTGTCATAAATGTGAGATGCCTAATCTTTTTTTAGTTGTTTTTTTTTTTCCCTTGCCACTTAAAATAAGAAAATTCAACCAAAATATCTGCCTAGGAAAGGTTAAGTTAAGAATCTTTCAAGGGTAGTTTAATTGATCATTTTTCCTCTTCCTAATTTCTAAATAATAATTAAAAAATCCTTCATCCTATCCCAGTGGGTATCAAGTGTAGAAGTAAACTGTCACATTAATGCTTATAATGCTGCCTAGGAAATGACAATTCTTTCTAGGATGACTCACATGAGAACATTACAGTGTTCAGAGTCAGCAAATGTAGACAAAATAGCCTAGGTACATCCCAAATATGAATATAACAGTGTCAGCAACCGATCTATGTTTAGGGGCTGTGCACAGATCATTTTCACTGAACACAGAAATAGTTTGCAGAAAACTATTTGGTCAATTATCTGCTATTGCACTGTTTGGCTGCAGGGACATGGGGAAATAAACCAGACAAAAAATAATTCAGAACACAAACCAGTTAGATATCACTGCAGTAACAAGACGTGTAGGATGACTGCTAACAGTAGCTAATTTCAGAGCTCACAGATAGCATAATCTGTTAATTTGTTTATGGCTGCTATCCAACTATAGTGGTAAGTGTGGCTGGATGGAAACAGATATGATGGAAAAAAAATCTACAAAGTTTACACTAAATTTGGCAGTGTCAGGCGACAAAAAGGACCCAGTAGAGAGGGCCACAGGTAGGTTAGCTGCAGGGTGCCTGAGAGGACTGCCCAGCACCCAGCTGCTGCTGCCTCCCACTGCCGGGACCAGGGGTGACAATGCAGGGAGCAACATCTTCCATCCACTGGCAGATTCACACCTCATAGGAGAGGATTTTTTTTTCCCCCAAATTTCAGTGAATCCTGCCTGAAAAAAAATCATGGAGTCTAACAATTTGTTCTTTAGATAAAGATTTAAATCTCACATTTAGTTATGTGTACAGACAAACTGGTCACTGGAGAGGGAAACTAAATAGGTTACAAAGTCCCAGAGTTGGAAGATCTCAGCTCCTACTGAAATCACTGGGATTTAGGCACCTATTTTCCTTGGAGGTGATGAATTGAAATACATCCTGCATCTCCTGCAGTTAAAAGAATTCTAAAACAGGAACAGGGCTGGAAAGCTTCATTTCTAAAACCAGCAGTGTAATCCGTTAAAAAACTCGTCTTACATTTCTTTCGGTGGCTGCTCCACAAATATTCTCAGCAGCTGTTGTGGTGTCTTAGTTGGGATTCCTCTCACCTAACTTTAGTCTTCCCAAGTGAGGCCTCCAATCTGAATTTGATCCCTTGGCCTCCCCCGCAGCTGGGCGGCTCCTCCAGATGGTGATTCAGCACTCCAAAAATTTAATAAGGGGAATTTCTGTGGCTCTGTAGTTGAACTTACTTTAAACAATCAACTGGTGCATAAAGTCCTGCTCTGAGAAAACACCCTTTAACCCATTAAAAATCACTGCATTCTCTACATGGAGCATGAAAACCTAGATGCAAAATAAAACAATTGCATTTGAGATTTCAGCTGCTCCTGTAAATGAGAAATGGTGAACCAGCAGGGAGCTGGCTGGGGATGGCCCCTGAGAGCAGGATGCTGAGCTCCCGAGAACTCCCATGGACTCCAGAACAAAAATTAAATAATGGCTTTGGCCTTGTTTCTGTCTCCAAGAGGTGGCAGGGTGGGAGGCTTTTATTTCAATAATGTTACTCTCAAATTGAGGGTGACAAAATCTGAGGTATCACCCTAGCTAGAGCCAGAGTCCTCAGCATGACAGTAAAAAGGCCTTTCCTAGGCACAGGGGAGAAAAGGAGGAGCAAGGGAACTGCTCTCTGGAGCCCACAGCAGCCTCTTGGCACTGCAGATGCAGCTCTGGGGCAGCCATCAGAGCTGACACAGCTTCCAGGGAGTCTGTAAAGAAATGTAGCCACTTCACCAAGGAGTGCTGGTGAAGTCCTTGGTGCTACAGCTTTGTCACAGTAGCAGGCTTTACTTAAAAGCAGCTCATCCCTCCAGGTAAAATACAGACCTTCCCAAAACAGGGAGCTCCTTCAGGTGTGGGTAAAAAACAGTATCTAGAACATGCAGAATTGAATCCTTGGTTACTCAGAGGCATTGAAAAAAAAAATGGGATTAAGACAAGCACCAAGACTTTTGGTAGAGTGATAAACTGAGCTATTAACCTGGGCTGCTACTGTTGTCCCCTTTCTAGAAGGTTCTGTTGTTTGTTTTTTTGTTTTGTTTTTTTTTTTTTTTAATTCCCTGTGCATGTGGGTTGGGGCATTTCTCCTCATTCAGGCCACCTGAAGGAGATAATTTAATTTGCCAGTGTGGTAGTCAAAGCTGTCATTAATCTCATGACTTGCAAACACTAGAGCCTCCATCAGTGGTGAGTGCTCATCAGCTGTGGTTAAAGATGAGGTGCCTCTGCAAGGACCCTTTGGCCACACAGCCTAGGGTAAGGGAGTTAGTCTTGCTCTGTGGTGAGGTGGGTCCTGATTGCCTTTGGGTGTCTGGCATAGGTGCTGAGAGCAACAGAAGCAGTTTTCTGGAATGGGCTGCATAGATCTCTGCTAAAAATTACTGGTGAGTGTTGATGTCTACCTGCTAAGACCTTGTGAAGCAGCTTGGCTACAATTAACAGAACAGAACATAGTAAGAGCTCATTGCTGAAAGTGTCTGTGTCCTTTTTAATTATATCTGAGTATTCCTGTAGCTGTCTGATTGGCAGGGTCCTTTGAAAGGTGTTGCTTTGAAGGGAGGTAGTTGTATATTTGCATGTTAAAGCTCTGGTACTCTGATACTTGAAGCGTGCAGTAGAGTTAAGTCTGAGAGTCAGGCTTTTCTCGACCCTGCTGAGGTCTGGACACCCCTTCCCCTTTGCTCAGAGGAACTGGTCCTAGCTCTGCTGAAATGGTCCTGTGGGAAGAGCTGCTCTTGCTTTGGCCTGAGGTGACTTCTCCTTTCTCCTCTGAAAAGAGAACTGCTCCTTTTGAATGTTTTTTTAATCTCAGCTTTTAGATCTGTTTCATGCGAAGAGCCTGTGTCCTCCTGGGATGTGGTATTTCCCTTTCTCTCAAACCCAAACCCTAGCTCCTATGGCCTCTCCAGCTGGTGCTGCTTTCAGAAACCAGATTTGTCCCTGCTGGCACAGAGGGGTCTCAATCAGTTTTTCAGAAAGCAAAACTGCCCCCTTGTACCTGGGTTCTGCCAGCAAAAATCATGTAAGCCCCTGTGTGTTGGCTCAGGGCCATGTGGCAGAGGGGTATTTCCAGAAAGGCTTTAATTTGGGGAAGGGGAGGCATTGAGCTGCTGGTGTATGACCGCTGTCACAGCTGTGCTGTGCATATCTCGGCTTTGTGCTGTGGCTTCTACTCTGTTGGTAATTGAATTGAAATCAAAACATAACCGTATCGCTCTGATGCTCTGGCTGCTAAATAGCAGTATTGTGAATAAATCAGAGTTACTTCAGAGAATCGCTTTAATGTGACAGAATTGCAGCAATCAGGGGATAAAGTTAGATTTAAGGGTATCTGGTAAAGGAGCTGATTGGCATTCAAAGGAAAACTGCTTTTGTTCAGTCTTTTTGCAAGTGGGGGTAAGCAGCGTCTAGAGGAATTAACAGTGCTTGAGGGCCAGGGTAACTCCTCATTCCTGCTCTACCCCTGATTTTTACCCTGTAGCTTTATGTAGACAATTTTGCTTCCTGCCATTTTTTCTAGTTTTAAGAGCACTTTCTTCCTCAGTTCTTAGTGCTGTGTGAGACTGCTCACCTTGCTGTATAAAGAGTTACATGGGCAATAAAGTGGCTCCTCCTCCCTGATGACAAACTAGCCAGGCTGAAGGGCAGGGAATGGAATTGCTTGATAGCCAAAACTGCAGGGCAATGGTTGGAAAGACCTAGTGGGATTTCAAACAATTAATCCCTTGAGATAACCTTATGTCTTGCCTTCTACAATGATAAAGGATGTCACAGCTCAGTATCGCTGCTATTCAGTGCTCCTTTGTGTTGATCTCATGTGCATCCCGCTGTCTTTGCCGTTATTCCCATAATGCATCTTTGCCATCTGCACCAGCCTTTAATGAAACCATGTTCTACAAGCCTTGAACAAAAGAATTAGCCTACCAAAAGAGGGGATAAGGGGGGAAAAAAGACGAAACTTAAAAAACACTTGAGAGACTGCTGTTACTGGTTGGCTTATGAAGGAAACTTGTGCTACAGGCATGGTAGGTAGGAGTGGGCAGGGAGGGGTGTTGGCTCTCCTGGCTTACAGCAGTGATGATGGGAAACAGGTGAGCATTTAGTGATGAAGCCTAAGTCTCAAGGGTCTCACCTACAAACCTTCTGGCTTCAGACTGCCACAGCCATGCAAACGGTGAACAGGAAGGCTGCCCGGAGGGGTACCTGACCTGGGTTCATAAAAAAACAAGTTGTCTTCTAGGTATTCTGTTTAAGATGCTAGTTTTTCCAGGAGGTTGAGTGTCTGTGACTTTATTGTAATTGAATTTGTCAGGCTTTAGAACCTCTGGAAAATTTCACCCTAAGTCCATGGGTCAATGATTTTTTTTTTTTCCTTTATTAAACCCGTGGATATTTTTTTTTCTCCCTAGTTTGAAATGGGCACAAAGACTTTGCATGTAACATGAATTGGCAGAGGGAAAGAAGTCAAGGCTCAGTCATGCTGTCATGGGCACTCACACTTTAATGAGCTCTAGTAAATGGCCTTGTGAACAGATAATAAAAATACGATCTGTTTTTCTAACCTCTTTCATGATGGCAGAAAAAACAACCCTCAACTTGAAAATTTGAAAACGTTTTTTCTCAGCTGAGCATATGCAAATTAGGATTTTGCAGATTTTATCAAGAACTATTCTAGTTTTACCCAGAACTGCCTTTAACTACTCTACAGTCACATTAGCATTGCAAGTCCAAAATAAGATCTGTGGCTAGATATGCCCCATCAAAAATCATACAATGTCACTTTTATTTTAGAGATAATGAGACAATTTGATTTATACATTCATTAACAAACATGTGGATAAACAAATATTTGGTTTCATTTCTGATGTATCTTAGTTGAATCTACGTAAGTTGTATAAAAGAACCTTTCCATGTGTGCACATGCAAGTTTATTTCAGTTTTGTGATAGGATAGCCTGTAGTTTGAGTTCTTGTTGAGGTATGTTGGCGCTTATCTAATTCAGTCGAGATCAGGACAAATGAATCTACTGTTTCTGATCTATAGGACAAATCTATTGCCTCTTATAATTGCCTATATGACAACTTCTGTGTAAAAGGCCTTTATGCTTCACAGGCTGGTTAAAGACACTGAGAATAAGTGTTTGATTCTTTTCTTTCTTAAACCAAGAACTTTGATCTGTTCTTGATCTGGCTATCCATGACACTAAGGCATTTCTTTCTCTGCCCGTAGATGTTAACCTGTTTGTACTGGAGCATTATATGCTTTGAAGTATGCACTGTTGTCCTCAGTGCTATTCTTCAAGTTATAAGGGAAAGGTTTAAGGCAAAAGTGGCAATTACTTGAGTGCTTTGTGGGACCACCTACAGAAGTCTTTGCTCCTGGATATTTCTGGTATTTCCCTCACATGAGTAAAGAAGGGGGGGAAAGTATATAGGGAAGTAAAGTTCTGCCTTGTCAGTTTCCTGTACAACTACAAAATGATATGAAAAGTAATTTCCACTCATACATCAGCAGTTTCAGAAGTCTTTCCAAAACACCTTGGTTATAATAGCAGTTGTACACCTTGGGTCTCTGCCTCTACTGTTTCAAAAGCTCCTGCCTATCAATACAACCGTTTCCCTATGCAAAGCTGCCAAACTGGTTTTGTCCTGCCTGTGGAGTTCACTTATTTCAGCTTACAAAGCCAGGCATGAGCTGGGAGAATCTCTGAATTTGTGTGGTGTGAAACTCCCTCTCGAGTTTCATAAGCAAGATGAATACATTTGGACTGAAATACAGTGGGAGTAACAGGCTGGGGCACTTCCTTACCTGGCTATGATAAGTTATTTCCTCATGAGATGCATGGTATTTTGCATAAATCTGGTGATCTCTCGCACTTTGTTACCTAGGACATGGTTTACAAGGTATCTAGAATTGTCTTATCAGCACCACAGAAGGCTCTTTGATTTTTGCTTTGACAGTTTCCATGGCTCTGAGGTACTCAGAAGAGGTGGTCTGTGAACTTCCACATTCCAGCTCAGTAATGTGTGTCAGGCTCCAAGTGCATCCTGCAGGGTATCTCAGGCTATCCAAAACTCCTGAAAATATTGTCAGTGAAATATCAACAGCCTAGAGAACCATGTCAATGTCGGGGATGTAGAAAGAGCAAGACTAAAGTCTCTGATTTGGGGAGATTAAGAATTTGAACCTGATTCTCCTGTACTGCAGGGAAGTGCACAATTGCTGGTCTACTAGCTATGGTGGGAAGCAGAGGTGGTTTCTTAATTGCTGGGGGGTATTTTATTTTACTTTCCTTGAGTAAGAAGACTAACAAAACATGGTTTCCTCAGGAGGGATACAAAAGGGAAGCTTCTTTTCATAGGATAGGAAAAATATTTCCTATCCAGTCCTAATACCAATATTCCATTAGTTCAGACAGTACTTCAGGTAAGCAGTGTCTCTGGGAGGTTGGGAAACTTCTAGGAAAAAATATTTCCCCTTAAAAACAAGTTTCTGGTATTTTTTGGCTCCTGCTCAAGTTTAGAACTAGTCAAAGATGGTCTCTCATCTATGTTCACCCCCTATTCTTGCAGGACCCAGGGGGAGGCAGAAGGTGCACAGCACAGGAAGGGAAAGCTGTTGTTCATATTTGTGGTTAACCAGATTTGAAAGGTGGCTCAGCCTCAGTCTGAGCTGAACTTTGTTTTGACCCAATAGCTCTTATTCTGTCAACACCAATTCCCTCATCTGAGTCCATCAAAACAATTTATAGGAGCCTGTACCTAGGTGCTCTTTCCAGTGGAGAAAAGGAAGCCATCAGCTCCCTCAAAGATGATGGGAATTTGACTCTTGCCTCTGGGTGAGAGCAGCAAGTACCAGCAAAGCAGAAAGCTCTCTGGAAGGACAATGAGTAACAGGGAGGAGCAGGGATGACTTGGCAGTTGGGGCATATGGTTTCCTCTGTCCCAGCCTTCTCTGTATCTTCTCAACACACTGTTTTGCTGCTTGATGCTCCTGGGCCACTGTGGGGACAGCCTACTGCAGCACAGGCTGGGCAGGGTGTCCTCTGGCCCCTGCTGGGTTGCTCCAGCCAGGTAGGGAACAGTCTCTGTAGATATTCATGTGTGTAGGTTGGCCAGCGTTGGCATCCTATAAACCTGCAAACAAATCCTGTGCCTCAGTGCTTAGCTGCTGGGGATTCTCCTTAATAGAAAGCCCTGTTGCTCACAGCATTACCCCCAAGGAAATGTGTATTTGTTGCTGGGTTTATCCCCCCCCCCCCAAATCCCCATTGGATCTTAGCCCTGCTAGCTTTCCCCCAGATAGCAATTCCTAGTGCACAGCAATGATGAATATGGAACACAATAAATGTCATCAAAAAGAGAAGTTGGAGCCTTGCTGATCTAAGCTGAAGCATTAAATGACAGATGAAAGCTATTAAAGCTAGGCCAATTTACATTTGTATTACCAGTGAAATTCAAAATGCTATCTGCTGCCTCTCTCATTCCGTATAAATTGTCACATGCACCTACCTTGTAAATGACAATACTACTGGTGATGTACATTTTGGTCTTGGTTTTTGGTTGTTGTTTGTTTGCTCTTAATTGCTCACCATGAGCTTTCTCTGCAGTTGTAAAAGCATGAACATCTGCACAGGGTTACAAAGCCTCTCTCTTCCCTATGCACTAAAGTTTTCTGCCTGTGCTACACTGTGAAGTACTGGGTGGGAAGGAAGCCCCAGGGTATGCAAGGTTGTGCTGTCGAAACAGCCAGGAAGGGCAAATGTTTGGAGGAAGCATTTACATAGCAGAGAAGTTGTTGACTGTGGGAGCTGAGACTGTGCATGTGCTAAAGGTGCAGCATGATTCTTGAGTTTGTTAGAGGAAAAGCTATGATAGCTGTCCCGGGCCCTTTGATTAATGTTTGGGCTTTCCTGTCCAGGCTTCTTCATTTATTTCAGGCTAAAGTAAATTTAAAAAGCATAAGCCATACTGGAGTCCTGTAACAACCTCGAGCAAATTATGATGCTCCAGAGCAGCAGTTCACAGTAGTGAAAACTGAACCTGTGGACAAAAGCAGAGGGGAAGCCTGGGGGTTGTGTGCTGAGCTCTGGGCTCACACCAGCTGGGGGAACCGGACCGCAACAACAGGTTCCTAACAAGCAGGTTATGAAGGCCAGCTGGTGTAATGCCCAAGAATATCAGTTGGCTTTGTGTGAGGCCAGGTACTAGAGGCAGCTGTGGCCTTTTGGCAAGTGAGAACTCTGGTTTTAGTTTTTGCTTTCCTTTCCTGCCTTCAGGACTCTGCAGCCACCCCCTAGTGATCATGACACGGTGATGCACAGAAGAGTGTCCCCTCTCCTGGAAAGGGAGATCTCATCCCTCTGGAATGTAGTTCTGGATAAGTTAATTCCTATCTGGAGCATGTTTACAGGGTGTACTTGGGTTCCTCTGAGCTGGTGACAAAGGAAACCAATCAGGACATGCTAACAGAAGAGGAAGGGCCTGTCTGCAGCAGGAAACTTTGAGAAGGGAATTTAAGGGATGAAGAGTTATCTCTGACTTGTGGTAACTCATGTCAATCTGGCAGCTGTGTGTTTATAGATCTTACGTCCTCTTCCTGTTTACATCAGGTTCATCTGAGCTTTGCACCTTGCAGGTGAATGGATCTTCAAAGGTTGACACCCTCTCTGAAATTTGTGCTTTAAGTTACTCTTGGGGGGAGGGTTAAGAGAAACAAAAATCAAAAAAACTTTACTCAACAGTGCTTTTAGTGGGTTTCTAGTGTGCAATTTAGAAACCATTGTTCCCTCATTACTCATAACTGCTTCTCTGTGGTAGCAACAAACATGTAGTACATCAAAATTGTTTATATCCTACCCTGGGTTTGAAATGGTAAAGAGGAGTATGTTCAATAAAACGGCATTCCACAGTAGGGACTTAACCATCCAACCTCCTTAGGAAGATATAATGCTATGGCTTTTGAGAGGATGTGGATCCTTTGAAGTTTTGTACCTGGCTTTTTTTGTAAGAAGAGCCAGGTTCAATTTCTCATCTGGACAATGTATGAAAATTAACTTATTGGTCTTGTCTTGACTTTGGGTTTGAAGATCCATCTTGTATCCAGTTGTAAAAGCCTTTGAAAGTCCACAGCTGTAAGCGCTGTGACGACTGGCTCAAAGCATGCCATGAACTTGTGAGGAAAGGCAGCAGATGCTGAGCGCACAGTCTGTGTGCAGCCAAGGGCCTGCAACACACCAAGGGAAATTAATTTGTTGCAGATGCTCTATCTGTGACTGAGCCAATGGAGGAAGGGGGAGAGGGCCATATTTCCTCTGACCTGCATGTCACAAATGCACATTTTTTTTCCCCTCACCGGCTGCATTTGCTATGTATGGTTGGGATGGATGGGAGCTCTCACTTGAAACCTACTACTATTCTGTATGGTAAAGAATTAGGCATCCCTTGCATCTTTTCTGCTCTCCCCATCTATCTTCCCCTGATATCTACAGGAGTAAGACTGACTATTCAGTGTTTGAGAGCTGAATCTAGCAGCTAAATAAGGGAGAAGCTTGCTGGAGTCCTTAAAGCTGTGTAACAAGCACGTACTTTGCTAATCTTAGATGGGCTTTGATGTCAGCATTTCAAAAAAAGCTCCAAAGGATATCTTTTCACTGTAATGACAATAAAAGAGAAAATATTGGAGATTACTTTTGGGATGGAACAAAAGCCTGTAATTGAAGATCTTTTTGAGGTGCCACAAGCAAGTACAATACCTGGAATTTCAATCTGAAGGGACTAAAGTCAGATTAAAAGGTTGCAGGCACTTGCAGAATTTTGCCATCACTAATTCACTGAGTATCTTCTATGAAATAGTTCTTAAATATTGACATGTTTTCAGTGTGACGCCGGATGGTCAAAAATGGGAGCTTGCACTCCACTTGACTCTGTTCTTTTCCAGCTCGTCTGGGGAATGACTCTTCCTGAGACTGCCAAGCCTTTTTCTGCCCTGCAGTCACTTTGTTCCTCCCTTCACCGTTGACCTCCTGAGCCCTGATCCAGGCTGTTGCTAAATTGAACAAACCTGACTCAAAGTATTTATGTAAGCACCTGACCTCAAAGATCCTGATCTTCACACCTTCAGCTTCCACAGAAGTTGGTGGGAAGCCTGAGCATTCCTCTTCTTGGAAAACCAGCACAGCCTCTTTGACTCCTTGAAGCCAAATGGAAGGCGACAATATAGGAGAAAGATAGCTACTGTCCATTTAAGGGATAGGATCTTGGATGCTAGTAAGATGTAGCTGAGAAAATCTAATCACAGGTTTTTTGTGCTATTTGGAGTTGAGAGGGGTGGGGGGAAGTGTTTTTCCTATTCTCTTCTATTTTGTCTGTGCAGCACCACCTCCATGAATAAAAGATAAGCAGAGTCTTTACTCCAGCCCCCTGGTCATGCTGTTGCATTGGGCAGCCAGGGGTGTGGAGGGTAAGAAGCTGCAGTGCAGGACACTTGAAATACTACTGGCCAGGTGAATTTTCATTTGTGGGTTTCTGTTCTTGTCCATGCAAGATTTGGGAGGTGGTAGCAGCCCAGAATATCATCAGCAGAATATCTCTGGTGCTCCCAAGTCTATAAATGCTACCTGCCTCGCTGTGCTCTTGGACAGGAGTGTTAAGTTCATCATCATGGGGAAAAACTACACTGTTCTGGATTACAGAGCTATATGGTTGTCTCAACCTAGCTACCTCAAAAATTGGCATTCAATACATGTTTTTCAAAACAGCAAAGCCCTGCCTCAAAGGGGAAAGCAAACATTTTTCAGGCGTTGGAAGACAGTGAATGGAGGTGAGTCTTGAACTGGAAAAGAAGGAGCTCTTCACAGACCAGAAGCATTTTCTGTTTGGTTTGCCCTGAATGGTTTGGAGGACTGGTAACTAGTGAGCTGGTACTCAGATGTGGTCTTCACTGATACTGCAGCGTCAGCTGTTTGGGATCTGACTGCTCAGTGAAGTAAGGCAGGCTGTTTGGTTTCTGTCCCAAATGCACATGTTCACATCAGGAAGCAAAATCGGAATTTGTATTAATTGGCACAGCAGCTGGCCATCTGCATGCAGACGAAGGGTAAGTGGGCCATGAGCACATGGGCTGGGAGAGGACAGGCCCTGAACCAGGGATGCTGTCTCTGTTGCTGACTGGGCTGAAAGCAGCAGAGAAATCAGGCTGGCACTGAATTTGCTTTAATGGCCATTGAGGCTTGCTGGAGATATGATTCATCAAGTGAGAACTGAAGCCCAGAGGCCAGTGGAGACTGGGAAGGGCTAAACTCTCTTCATCTGGGATAGTATGTCATAGCTTGTTGAAATGAAGACCTTTCTGCTTGCAGAAAATGCCAGTGGTTCAGAAGAAGTTTTGTTCCTGTCCAGCATGCCTCAAGAGGCCTGTTCTGAGCTGAGGCTTTAGGACTACTGGTATCTGTGCAACAGAGCTGCAGCTCTGGTTCAGGTGCCAGGGCAGCTCTGTTGTCCCCACATCCGAGCTGTGAGTCTGTGCTAAAGAAACACTCTGCATTGCATAAAATGGGAGAGAATAAGGCCAGTTGTTACTGGCTCCCTACCTCTATTTCAGGTGAAGCTCACTGAAAGTGAGGAGTTAGCTGGAGGGGAAGGTGGGAACACTGTCTGCAGTTACAGCCATTGGAGTATGGAGAAAAACTTTAGAGTTGGGCAAGTAACATTTGTGGTTTACTTATTTCCAGTGAATGCATGGCATTTCTTTCATACATGCAACTCTACCTCTTCTCCTAAAATCCATCTGGGAAAATAAGTGAATAATTTCTCATCAGGCTACAAGAATTTCAAAACTCCTCTCCAGGGTTCCTTCGACACTCTTCTGCATACATCTTAATTTCCTGTAACAGTCCTAATCTGCTTCCCATAGGTACCCATGGGAGCCTCGTTATCGACCTCAACTGGAAAAAGGATTATTTCTCTCCCTCATTATAATTGCCATTAACTGGCATAGTTCTTGTCTGTCTCCATCACAGGAGGCATTAACATAATAGGTCAGAGAAAGCGAGCCTTGCCCGTGCCCCTCAAAGGTGTCCCTGCAGCATGGGAATGGAAGGTGTTGTCTGTGTGAGAGGGAGCTGGTCTAGCTTCCCGTCTGCTCTAGGAGCGCCGAGACCTGGGGCTGTCAGAAAGGGCATCCTTTGCCAGCATGTAAACCCCCATGCACATGTCTGGGAGAGTGATATGGGTGACAGGCTGGAAACTTCCCCTGATTGCTGTTTTTTAATTGCCTGTTCCTGAAGCAGCCTCTGGGGTGAACTGGCACTCGGTAGCTTGTTACCTGCATGGCCTCTGTAGTCTTCCTGCAGAGCTGGTGGGTAAAAAAATATGCTGAGTTGCCCTTGGAGCTTGCCTTTCTGCCTTCCCAGAGCAACTAGGCACCAGAGTTAGGGCGAGCTGCCAATTTAAACAGCGCTCTCCCTCCTGCAGTGGCATGACAGAGAATGCTGAAGTCTCACCTTCCTTTCCAGCACTGGGAATACCCAGATATCAGGCCAGGGCTCAAGTGGAGGGACTGGAAATATATTTGGTGGAGAAAATACAAGGATAGTGGAGTTCCATGTGCTTGTTCTAGGAGCAAGTAGCAGGTCCTACAAGGAAGATCCTGGGTTTGCTGTGGCACCTGAAAACACCACAGGAGTTTTAGCTACCTAAACTAAATGCATGTAGAGCCAGAGGCAGGTGTAGCACAGGCTTGTCCAGATCTTGGACTGGATGTGGAAGGTGTTTCAGATGAGTGCCCTCCAGGGAGTTCTGTTCCTTCTGGAAAAGCAGCCCCTTTACTCCCTGACTGTAGAAGAGGAGAGGGATGCTTGTTATTCTGTGCCTGCGCTCTCATGTTTGCAGTGGCTTGAGCTAGCCCTTGCACAAGGCATTTGAGGTAGGAGAGCAGGGCAAAGAGACGATCCTCCTGCCCTATACAGCCTACTGTCATGGGCTGGCTACAGCCACTTCTGTTATGGTATCAGTCCCAATGTCCTGGTCTTGGCAGGTAGATCCACACATGGCACTTAGCCTGAGAGGAGCATGGTGTCTGTGTTAAGTCTGCGACAGGCCTGTAGTTTAAAATTTGACTGGCATTACAGGCCTTGTGGCCTGACATCTGCCCTGAATGGTTTTTTGTGACCATACAGACTAAAAGGGTTGTGAATGAAGAGATAAGAAAAACTTCTGTGCTGGGCAGTGTACGGTCTTCAATCCCGACAGATCAAAAGCATCAAACTTCAGTCTGGATAAAGGAGCACTTGGTAATGTGCTTTTGGGGGGGAAAAAAAAATCAGAAAATGAGATTAGAAAAGTGCTTGTAGTTCTGCACATGGCCAGTATGCAGAGCTTGTTAAGAGCCATAAAGGTCTGTAATTACATTTGTATGGATTATACTAACCCATGAATTTGTAATCCATGGGACCTGGCCATGTTGGACTAGAGAAATTCAGAATTATCAGACTCCTTGTGATGTGCTAGTACATGTCTTGTGGCTTCTCTTAACTCCAGTAGGACCTTTCTAGTAAGGTGGTGCTCTGCCCTCCCACAGTTTGGGTTCTGGTTGATAGTGACAATTCTTCTCTGTCTTTTTGGGAGTGTAGCCTCAATTGTACATTTAGGAGGCACCCTTTAACCCTCACCACCCTTTAAACTTGCCTTAAGGGGCAACATAATCAGGGGTCGATTTAAATATAATCCAGGAATTTACTTAAGTGTTCTTATTTTCTTACTGTGGTGTTGGTTATGCAAATGTAAGCAATCTTAAAATCACAGTTTACATTTGCTCACCTTTGAGAACAAACTCACCCCAGCTTCATCTATTTGCCTTCTAACATTTCTCATTCTCTAGCTTAACACTGCAATTTTAGGGTCCTGGTCCTCACAGGGGATGGCTCAGCTCAGGCTGCTCACTGACACTCCACTGCTTGAATCTTAGCTCTCCCTCTTAGCTTTGGCAATTGCTTGGATATCCCTGACAGTACCCTTTTAAAAATGTTTTATCTGACATAACTTGCTAATGTCTCTGCTGGGACAGAGGAGACACTATTTCATATGCTCATCCAAGCCTTTTCAAACTACAGAGGCTATTGAGGAATATGACTACTTAAATATTCACCTGCAACCTGTACTTGAAGGAGATTGTGGTCAAGTTGGAACATTATACATTATTAAGTGGGACTAAGATAAATTTAAAAATCAACGTCAAGGGATCAGGACATGGGTTAAAGTAACTGACTCTTCCACTAAGCTGTTAAGCATCCTGCATACTTCCTGAAACTGAGGATGCTGGAGAGGCTTGTGATGTGAATATCTAACACCTGTAGTATTGAATACTTCATGCTTAACTGAGAAACAGCAGCAAGATAACATCAGCTCAATATTTGTCTGGAGGATGTTTTGTGTTACAGAGTTTGCATTACTAATGTGTACTGAAGCCAACCTGGGGAGGTCACATTCCTGTGGGTTCTGCAACTGTTACTTGATGGACCCTGGATCTATTCAATGTGTTTTCTTTAAAGATGTACAAAATAGGCAAGGCAGATGAGTTGTGCTGTGGAGTAAACCACCCTGCAAAGTCTTTCTGAAAAGTTACATATTTGTAGGAATCCATGTTGGGGGACAGAACACATAAAATGCATCTTCTAGCTACTGGGGGCAGGGAAATAGCAATACAGTCATGGAGGGGCAGCAAAGCTCACAAGTGAAGTTTGGGAAGTGTTGGAGCAGCAGTAAATGAATTTCTGAACTTCAGTATGCTTGTGAACTGCTAACCTGATGTGACTGCTTCCTGGCACATAAAGCACTTCAAAAAATGCTTCAGCATGTGATGCTGCCATCTGCTATGCGATGGAGGCATCTTCATAGTGGCTAATTACAGGATTTCTCTCAGCAAGCTTCATGTGTTTCTGTGCAAATGTGGATGGGCCACCAGTACCCCCCAGGTTCCTCAAAGGTCCTTTGTCAAGCTAAAAGTAAGGACCTGATCCAGAGCATGGCCAGCCTTTGTCCCAGACACTAGCTGTTGTAAACTACCATTAATTTCAGTGGCACTGGGATGCAATACCTCTAGTGGGGGGTACAGGAGGAGGGGAGAGACAGATGTACCTGCACTGGCTCACACATCAGACACCCAGCACAGGGGTGCAGACAGACAGCCCTGCCCTGCTTGGCTTAACAGAACCGCGGGTGGACCTGTCTGTGCTTAATGGCCATCTAACAGCCACACTTCCTAATTCAGAGTATGTGGACTGATGGGTGTTAGAGTGGATACCAGTCTTTCGGACATGGCTTACTCTAAGATAGTTAATGTTCTCTATCCTGACAAAGTTAAATAGTACCTTCCCAAAATAAAACATTCCCTTGGTTTTAGTCACACAGTGCATTTGCACTGGGCAGAACAGTGTCTGTTCCACAATATTACCTATCCATTCTGACCAGAGAGGTACTGAAGCTTCATTAAGAAGTCTGTAAGCTGGAAATAGAACAATATGGCCCTGAGGGTGGGGAGTGGGGGGACAGTGAGGAGAAATATCATGTTTGTGCAGAGCATTTGATATTTAAAACTCAGTAGCATTTTCAGAGTAAACTGATATCTGTGGTTCAAAACGGCATGTGAAATGCGCTTTGCCAGCACTCCTGGGGATGCGCATCCTGATCCCTGGTTCAGTGGGGCTTGATAGAGCTGTTATTTCTTGTCTGCAGACTATTCGGCACCACCACCCGTGACATGGCTACTGAGTGAAAACAGGCTCATAGGCTCTGTGACTCTCACAGAGCTACTTTAAAAGTTGTTAAGCATCATCTGACCCAGCTACGGATGCACCAGAGCTCTTATACAAAACATGTCTAATGTTAAAATGTGACCTGACTCGCTAGGATGTCTGGGATGTACCAGTGGAGTGATTTCCAAGGCAGATATGGGCTTTCCCTCTGTCCTGCCATGTCCCCTTGCCTCTCCTGACACAGAGCACCCTGTCACCATGTGCACAGCAGCTCTTCAGCATCATGGAGCAGTGTAAATGGGGCGAGCTGCAATGCAGGAGGTGGCAGGGCCATCCAGCATGTGCCCAGACACTGTCTGCAGCTTCCCTGGCACAAGAACCATAGTGTTTATGAGTTAAATAAGAAAATGTAGACCTACTTTTACCAGTTAATTATTGTGTCAGAATTAGTTAATTAGCCCATGTCATGATGAAAGCAGGGTCTCGTTTGTGCAGATAGGAATGAGTAGTACCAAAGGGCTGAGCGGTGGGGAAGGAAGAAGCGACCCTGCAGAATAACTGGGGATAGTATGCCCTCCAAAGAGAGAATTGCAAGGTCTGCCAGCCAGTCCTGATCATGTTGCCCTTGTCTAGATAGTCCCTGCCCTAACTGCTGCATGAAACATGGTACATCTGTCTGTGAGCTGATGTTTGCTGATCTCTGCATTCAGTTCTCTTGGTCTCAGCTGGTCAGTGGTGGGACTATCCCTCCCTTCACTTCTTGCTGTGAAGCTGATGAGAGCCAGTGGTGGAAACAGTGAGCTCCTTACCCCTGCCCTTGAGCAGGTGCCACGGAGGGTTTCTTTGCTGCCTTGTAGTGGGTTGCTGCTTGGCAAGTGCATGTTACTCATTTTGTCAACTGGGCTAGAGGGTATGTAGGGAGTGAGAAAGGTGTCTCTGATGTGGGGCACAGAATGGAAAGGAGAAGTAGATGGAAGAAGCCCTTTCAGCAGGAGCTTCCTGTGAGGACCAGGCAAATGGTGGGGGACCCTTGTTTGTTTGGATTAGCTCCACATGTGCAGACAAGTTTTTATGTCTTGGTCAGTGAATCTGGGTGAAGGAGGCTGTTTGGCTATTTTATACTAGGTTTGGAAGACTGCAAATCCTGTGAGGGAGAAAGAAGTTCCAGTCCTTGGTTTGGCATAAAGCACAAATTTTGTTCCACACAAAATAATCTGGCATGAATAATACTGCTACTAACTCCAGATGTGTGAGGAGATGGTGGCTGAACTCCTTACCTCACATTCTCTTTTTACCTCCCCTCCTCTTTGCACCAAGAAGGCTGGGGTTTTTGTTTTATTATTATTAATCCTTGTAATGCAAGGAATGGGACATACACCACCTTCTGCACTGTCTTGCTGGTGACATAGTGATGCTAGTGACTCATGCTGTGGACCAGAGTGGGCAGGTATTACATATGAATATGTAACCACCTCTGTCATGATAGGGCTACTGAGAAGATGGATCTGTACCCCTTTGTGTAGGTCAATATTTAATTAGGCCAAACTATTTTGAAAAAATAAATACCTTGTTCTTCCCAAATGATCTTTAGCATTGCTGACTACATCTTTCCTTCTCTTTTTTTAAAAGTTGTGCAGCATCATTATGTTAGAATGATTCCCATGCCCTTTACAAAAGGGACTTTTTTTTTAACTGGGGGGAAAATGTTCACATCATTTTTGGGGTGAGAGGTGGAATAAAAAAATCTAAATAAGGTAGTATTTTCCTTAGCAAATCCAATGATGGCAGTGCTGCCACCTTGAAATGCATGATGGGCTCTGAGGTCTTATAAGCCCTTACATAGAGGGACCCATGAAATAAGCTATGTTAAATTGTGTCCTTTGAAGGGACCTACCTCGTATCTCCTGCCTTGCTGGATGAAAGGTGTCAGACTCATGGGTAACTTGTAGAAAGTCTGCAGTGTCTGGCCTGAGTTTGTTTTCTGTTTATTCCAAGAAGAGCCAGTTCCTATCACTCTCTGAAAGCTTCACATCTGTTTCTGAGCTGGAGGAGCCAGGCTTGTACTCTACTTCTGCAGTGTCTACCTTCTGGTGCAAAGTTTCAATGACAAATGTCGTCATTCCTGTTATTTTATGAGCAATAAACAGATGAACTGAGAGGACTGTCTTACACCAGTTTCAAAGGGAAGAGACACATGAGGAGCAGAGTTCAGATGTTGTAGGAATGTGGCTGCAGACATCGGAGATCTTTATCTTGTGTCACCTTAGGTTAAGCTTTTCTTAAGCAGGTCAGCCATTACTCCAAAAAGGGCAGTAAATTGTTCTTTGTGCTTAAATCTTATGTTTGGGTCAGTGCTGCTTGTAAAGATGTAATTCAGAAATGAAATGCACTTACTGGCTGCTGTTACAAGCATCCTGTGTGAGTATCTGTCTAATCTCAGGTTTCTCTAATATTTTAAGAGCAGAATTTGGGAGCCATGTCAGTGGCACGCCTCTTGCCTCGGTTTTTCTCCTGATATCACTTTGTGACTCTTCTTGGAGAACTCTACATGATCCTGCACTCTGTAACATTCCCTCCAGCAAAACCTCTTAAAGGATTACTTTGACTTGTGATTAAAAGTGGCAGGGAACACTTGGCAGATCAGAGATTCTCAACTAAGCAGTGCAGTTTGCTTTCTGGGCTTTTTTTGCCTCTTATTTATGTTTAAAAGTTGTCAGATTGCCTACCAGGCCTGGGAGGGCAGGTGGGTTTTGGTTCAATACTCAACGTTTAGTCTGGGAGAGGGTGGGGTTGGAATCTGCGTATTGAGGTGAAGGTGAAGTTTTCCCTTCACCAGCAGCTGATGTCAATTCTTATACCATGTCCCCTGCTAGAGAGGCTGAATATCTGCAAAGAGAAACTCTGAAAGAGGAGGCAGGGTTTCCAGAGAGCATCAGCAGGTAGAAAGAGCAGCTGAAAATCAATGTCAGGCTGTTGGGGAGTGGCTGAGGCTGTGGGAAGTGGAAGTGCGTGTTGGACTCACCCATGTGAGTGCTGCCTCCCAAACTCAATCCAGAGCCCTCCCAGATCAAGATCTGCTCCAGAGCAATGTTGTTCCTTTATGTGAGCTGTAGTAAAACTTGACAAGTCCTTCCTTTACCCAAACATAGCATGGGGGAAGTTGTTTCACCTCTTGGTGAGAGCTAGCACCATAGCCTCTTGGTCAATGGCTTGGGGTTGGCATTTGACATTGTATTTGAAGCTCCTGCTTGGTCAACTTTGTTCACTCTGGGTGAGAACTAAACTGCATTCAGTGACACACTGAGAGAGATTTACAAGAGCATATGGTTGACATCTTGTCACCAAGTCACAAGGAAGACTTGAGCTCTAACAGGTGCTGAATTTTGCAGCTTGTGTAGTCACACAAAGTCTATCTTTTCCACGTGCTTCATGGAGGATGTCTAGTGAGCATCATTCCTCTTCATCAACCTAGGGGTTACACAAATCCCTGCCTAACTACAGATGATCATGATGCTTTTTCTTTTACCTCAAACCTCCTTGAAGCACTGTAGACATTTTCAAAATCAAACTGGTGCCCCAAGTCAGAAGAGATGTATACCCCAAAAAAAAGGGCCTGGTGATCAGCCTGTGTCAGGTGCACAGTGCATCCTTGCAGAGGGCTTCCCACAGACTGGCCAGGAAACCTGATTGTCAGGAACAGAGGCACTTGAATTTCATCGTAGTATTAGTGAAGAAGGACTGACTAGAAAGATCAGCATGGACAGCCTTTCCATCCAGCATGCAATGTTTTTATAGTAAGGATGTTGGTAAAATTTATACTAGAGACTTTGGTTTACATCCTCAAAATCACTGATGTGCTTAAAAGCCCTGAGGTACAGGGACCTCTGCCCTTTCATTTCACTTTAGTGAGGACAGTGCTGAGCAGTACTACTAAATTTTTGAGATAGTTTGGAGTAGCTGATGAAGTATGAGAGGTTTCCCTCTCCTGTTTCTCTAAAGCCCTTCGCAACTAATAACTGAGCTACACAGTAAGGACTCCATACATTAACTCTAACCAAGCTTGGTACAGCGAGGTGCAGAAAGCCTGTGATCACACAGCCAAACCTCGGAAGGGCCAGATGGATAACCAGACTATCCTTGACTCTTGAATTTGTTTTTATTGTATCTCCAGGCAGGTGAGTTTGCTTTGCCCTTGCAAAGATGGGAAGAAGGTGTATGAACACATTACTGCAGCTGATGAGCCCTTGTGAGAGCCTAAGCTCAGCTCAGCCTGCGTGGTGCTGACAGGATCATGCAGCTCTTCCTCCTTTGGGGGAACTGTCAGGGCAAGCCCCTGCCTGACCAAAATGTACCTTTTGCCTCCCACTTCAACCAGTGGAACTAAACTTTCTTGCCTATCTGGTGGTGTTTTGTCAGTGTTTCTGCAGGATAGGGAGATTTGTAGATGCTTGGGGTGTGTGGTTAGAGACAAATGGCTCTGCTTTGTGCCTGGCTGGCCTCAGCCTCTGAAGAGGCAGATGTGTGAGAGACTCGGCTGGAAACAGCTTTCTCAGAACTGGCCTCTGGGGGTCCTTAATCCCTGACAGCCATGCCTGCCTCCCCTGAGCATCAGGCTCTCCACAGGCTTCGATCCAAAGGAGTCAGGGTGAAGCATCTGGGCTCTGTTTATTCCCTTGGACCAAGTGTGTGTGCAGGGAGGCGTGTGCGTGCTCAGGCACATCTGCAGAGTGCAGGGATGAGGACTGCCACAACCACCTGTGTCTCAGAGCTGAGGTGCCAGCCCATGCAGAGGCAGGATGCTGTGCAGGGAGATCAAAGAGATGAGCTGAAGTGAAAAGCTGACTAGCACTGGGGGAAAATAATCTAATTCCAGTATGAAGTTGGTTTCTTTCTTTCAAATCTGTGCACCGTTTAGGACATGCATAAACCATATGTTTAAGGTGTTAAAGAGATGAATGTGGAGCACGTGTCTCCCTGAACCTTCACCTAGGAGTGGATGGGCTAGAGGGAAGGATGAGCACCCTGGGAGCTGCTGAGCATGACTTCAGCTGACTTTGCTTAGGTTGCTGTAGAGGACTGTCTGTACACAGGAGTCGAGATTATTTTCTTCTATTGATTCAACTCCTAGAGCTAAATGCCACCTCCCATAATAAATGGTCCAGTTGTTAACAGTTTTAGAGGCAAAACTTGAAGCTTACCAATATTTGTTGCAAAAGATAAGCAGGCTCTGTTACCAATTTATAGGGAAAGTGAATAAAGAAATCCCTGAATGATTGTCCCCCTGGTCTCAATATATCTTTTTGGGAAGAACTTTCTAAAGCCTGAGAACTAAGGCTGCAGAAGAGGAAACATTAACCAGGCCTGGTGATTTATTTATCTTTCAGAAGACCACATTACTGCTTCATTTTTTTCCACTACAGAAGATCTTCTTTATTTTAATAGGATTATTAAGCATTGACATCTAAGCAGACCAAATCAATAGTATATTTCCAATTCAGGATAATAAAAAACATGCACAGTAGAAAGAAGGAAATAAAGCTGGTGATGCCTTACTGTTCCCATGTCATAACCAGGGAGTATCACTGTGCTGGAAGAGCTGCTCTGTGTTGCTGCCTTCTGTTCATGATTCTAGGGAGAATTTTCAAGAAGAGTTGGGGGTTTGGTACATCTGTAGCACATATTCACTCAATGAATTTGGGGCACTTGATGGGAAGACAAAGAAGAAACGTTTCCCATCAGAATTAATGGACAGAGACTGGCTTCACTTGCTACAGCTCATTATAGAAAATTAGCAATGACAAATCACGTATGGCTGTGAGAGGCAGGGTGCTCTTTTCACCTTTTCCTTCTCATTTAATGAAAACAAGTGGCAATAGGTTGATCAAATGCCAGCACCATGAGCCAAGACAAGCAGTGCCTGATGACTACAGTGCCGGTCGGGTTTCTTCGGGTTTCTTTTGCAGAGGATGTTGCTCAGTGCTGCAAACGGCTGCGTTGTCTCTAAGGCTGGAGTGTAGCGCAACTGCTGCGGTGCTGCCTCGGCTCCACGGCCACCGAGTCTGTCACCCTGTCCTGTCTGGTGCTGCACTGTGAAACGTGCCCCCAGCTCCATTTAACCTGCCTGCCCTGGAAGGCAGGAAATTTGTCTTGAAAGCCTAGGCTTCTGCCTAGTCAGGCTCTGAATTTTGTAACAGCTTCAGTCTTGGCATCCCAGGAAAGATTTACAATAAGCCCTTCTTTAACGTTTGGTTTCGCTTGCCCTTTTGAGCTAAGGTCAAGATCAGAGAGTAGGTAAATAGGCTTTTCCAACTTGCAGAGACCCAGCTGCCCTGTCCTCCAACTCCACCTCTGCAGCTAAACAACAGCTTATCAAAGCATTTCTTCTTTCTGTGCCTTTTCTTTTTAAGCCACTAAGGAAAATGCCTATATTTAAGGTAAAGCACTATGACTATTCCTCAGTGCCATATTTATCATGCAAGCTATACGAACCTGTGTTGAGGTATTTTCTGAATCAAGTGTGTTACATCTGGGATGCAGGAGGGCTTTCTTCACAATTTCTGCTTGAAGTTTGAGATAGTTTCCTGCTCCAATGGTCAATTACTCTTCCTGCTAGAAATGTCTTGTTCTTGTTGTTGTAGAGGATTCTGCTAGATGAAACAGCCAGTAGGCATTGGAAATCTTTCCCCATGTAAATACTAACAGACATGAGAGGGTCACCTTTTGGTCTTTAGTTGGCTAAATTATTTGTTCCAGGCTTTGCTGGTCTTTTGTTGTAAGGAAGTTAGTTTTTCCTGTTCCAGGAACCATTCTTCTTCCTCTTTTCCTGAAACCTTGTCCGCTTTTACTTTGTTGGGACAGTGGAGTTGGCAGTGCTTTGTAAAGACTTGTCAGTGCTGTGTGTTGGATGGCAGTGCTGTGTTCCTGCTTTTCAATGTTGCCCATCTAAGTGTTGGAAATAGCCTGGTCAACCAGTCAGCTGCTGCTCCAGAAACTCATGTTATTGAAAGTAAAGGAGTAAACTGTGATCCAAACTCATCAGACAGTAGCTAAGAACAAATAGGTATCATTGCTTGACCTTATTGTATTTGAACCAGGAGAAATTAAACAATCCTGGTCCTTTTAAATTTCAGGTCATGGAGGATTCATGAGTAACTTTTGGAAAATACACTTTAAAGCAAAAACAATAGAAGAAAACTTTAGAAGAGCACAGAAATTGTAAGATGAATGCATCCCTATCGCCCCTCCCAACTCCCAAGGAATGGAAAAGGTTGGCCCTGATATCTCTAGCCAGATCCCTGTGACACTGCCTCCCAGCACAGCCTTGGAGGAGCTCCTACGTGCAGAGCTGTGCCTGGCTCCAGGCTGCTGTTCCTAAGTCTTGCACTGGGGCTGCTCCTACAGACAAGCCTGAGAGTGGCCACAAAGAATCAAGCTGATACACTTAAAATCTTGAGCCTATTTGGCAAGAAAACCCAGAGGTGCTTCCTTTGGTGTTTTACAGTCTCATTGTCAGAGAAGTAATAAATTTGAGGTGGTTTTCTTCTTGTAAATTGGTTTGTCACTATGGAAAGGTCTCTAATTTTCCATTTCATCAGTAAGATCTATCATGATCTGTCTCCTAGCTGTGACTCTGACTGTTTTAATATTCTCTTTCTCCACTTAGTATTCCCATGCGGCTGCTTATTATAAACTATTTGTTCAACTTTGCAGGCAATTATAAGATGTATTGATTTTGTGTGTGTCTTTGACAATGTCCCAACACCCCTTTCCCTAAGACACTGCTCTTCCAGACAAGAAAACAAGGAGTGACTGAACGCCATGCATATGAAGAACTCAAACATTTCCTTACTCACTCAACCCCAGATGTTCTTTTCCCAGGCCTCATATTCAAGCCTTCACTAGAAATTTGAGAGAAATGCTTTACTGTGGCTGCTGGCTTGGCTGCTTTTCAGGTTCAGAAAGAATCTCCTATATTCACAGGCTCTTTTTTTTTTTTTTTTAGTATCTCTCCAGAAACTTGTATTATCTTCCTTAACAGTGCAGAAAAATACCCACATGTGCATAATATTTTAGAGCTTCTCTGTAGCATGTTAATCTCTGAGACTAAAAAAATCTCTTGGTCCCAGTCTCATTTTTAACAGGATAGCAAACTAAGAGGATACATGAGGATTATTCTAATCTCACCCTGGAGCTCTCTCCAGCACTACTGCCTATCTGAGGTCCATTATTGAACTGCCTTCTCCAGTGTTCTAGAAAAGATGTGCTTATCTTGATTTAACAAGTAATGATAGGAGAAGCAAAAGCCTGAGCTGTCATGCTTTAGAACAGATTAGCTAATTGATTGCAAAAAGAAATATTAGGCTGGAGTTTGATACCCCTTGGGGTGCTGTCCCCTCCTTGCTTTCTTTTTTAGTCCCTTGAGAATATGTTTGTGCAGTGGGAGTGTCTCTGTATTAAACACAATGGACTACTTCTCAAAAGCACGTGCAATGGACTGCTCAAAATGAGCTGACTCCTCATCTTGTAGCTCTTCTCAAGCAGTCCATTGCATGTACTTTGGAAGAGTAAGGAATCTAGTGAAGGTTCTAGAGCACAAGTCATATGAGTAGCAGCTGAGGGAACTGGGGTGGTTTAGCCTAGAGAAAAGGAGGCTGAGGGGAGACCTTATTATGCTCTACAACTATCTGAAAGGAGGCTGTAGAGAGGTGGGTGTCAGTCTCTTTTCCCAAGCAATAAGTGATAGGATGAGAGGAAATTGCCTCAAGTTGCACCAGGGGATGTTTAAATTGGATATTAGGAAAAATTTATTCACTGAAAGGGCTGTCAAGTGTTGGAAGAGGCTACCCAGGGAAGTGGTGGAGTCACCATCTCTGGAGGTATTAAAGATGTGTAGATATGGTGCTTAGGGACATGGTTTAGTGGTGGACTTGGCAGTGTTAGGTTAATGGTTGGACTTCATGATCTTAAAGACCTTTTCCAACCTAAATGATTCTATGATTCTGTTGCTGTGACTAAGGTTTCTTCACACAAAACCTATATACCCCTCTATGTGCTCTTCAAACTTTGCTCTTCAAACTTCAAACACGTCCCAGGCAGGAAAGGGGCTTAATGCTGGTGAGATTCATGTTTGCAGGTGGTGGGAGACCAGTCCACCTGGAGGTGACAGTCCTAGCAAGAATGTGTGAAACTGGTCCTTGGGACACCACAGGTCCTCTCCTACTTCTCATCATGGCTATGAGGGTGTGTGTCGGAGCATGACTTTGACCTCAGATATTGCTGTAGCTGGTGCACAGTAATCCTTCCCTTCCCTCCACCCTTCTCCATAGGTGAGGAACTGAGGGAGGGCCTGCAGGAAGGATTTGGTTGCACAGCAAGACTGGCTGAGTCAAGCCAGGACTCAAGCAGAGGTTTTACCTGTTTGTATAGCTCACTGCAGGGTATTTTTCTCCCTTTCACACTGAAAATAGCTACATTTTGCTGTGAGACTCTAGTCTTGAATGTGTCTTTAGACTGTTTCTAGAAGGCATCACAGAATTTCCCAAGCAGAGGAATCACTGCTGTCAACAGCACAATAATAGTCACACACATGATTTCTCCTTTTCCCCCCACTCCCACCCCCCGACGAAATTTCTAAAATCTTGTACACTGCACAGAATGCAAACAGACACTGGGTTTAGTTAAAACATACTTCTCTTTATTTGAGACTTCTATCCACAGATAAAAAAGGCAGCTGATACATTACACAGTATACTTTTTTTTTAGTATGCTTATTATTCAGCATGTCTGAGAAAAGGAATGAGTACTGGCTCTAACTTCCCACAACAAACAGTGAAGTTAATGGAATAATAAATTAGTAGTAGTCCACATTATGTATAAAATAAACGTTAACAAATACAAATATGACATGAATGATGACTGATTCAGTTTCCCTTCTCAGGAGTTCAGTGTCTTATTAGAGTGGTTGCATAAGTTGAATTTTTATTAAAATGCAGTGGTGCTCTGAAGCTGTGAAACAGAAAAGCCACACAGGGTTGTTTTTAATTGAATGGGAATGTCTTCAAGAAACCTTGTTAGTGAGAATGAGGGTGCTGTTCTCCTGCCCCTGTGATGGTTGGTCACTATCCTTGTTGAGCCCTTGCTGCTCATGCTTCAGCTGTGGCTGTTCCTGGCTTTAAGGCACTTACAGGGCCCATCAACCATTTACACTGCAGGCCCTACTTATTCAAAGGACAAAACTCCACACACCCCTCAGTGTGTGGGAGAGGGGGTCATGCAACCTGGTCATCATCTCTGGGTGTGTCCTTGTTGTCCTATATAAATGCTCATTTCTGGAAACTCTCTAGCCAGGCTCTCTGTGGTGTCAATGAACAAGGAGCTTCTACAGGTCTTCAGGAAATAGATTAAGAGATCTATCTTGTCAGTGTGCTTTCTTTTCTGTTTACCTGAATCCATGTGGGTTTCCATGAGTGCTTTCTGACAGCCAGGCTACCATACCCAGCCAGGGTGTCCCAGGGGAGCAAGTCCTGTGCATGGGCTGAATGTCAGGGTGCCACAGGCTGCTTCCTGTGCTTCTCAGGTTGCCTTGAGCTGGAGAAAGATGCCTTGCTCATCTGTCCAGGGGAGTTTCAGAAAGTGCTAAATCTACTATGGAGAGGTAGGTATTGAACAGGGACTGTCCAGAAAAACCTGGAGAAAGAAACTTGTCAAACAGAGCAGCAGCAGAGCAGCAAGAGATCTCCATTTGAGACTGGGGATGGGAACAGAGTGGCAGAGTCCGTGTGAGGTGAAGAGCCAAGAGTCTTTACCACAACACAGATGCTGGCCCATATATTACACAGTGAGAAAAGTCAACCATGTTCTGAATTACAGGGTTGTAATTCCACCCTGAGGATCTGATGACTACAGAAACCACCTGAGCTCTGCTCCCCTGATTTGACAACTGTATATTCCTGGATGCAATTATAATTCTGCTATATGTCTCAGCTGCCTGGCACTTCTTTTTCCTCCCTCCTTATGCATTTAACATTGAGGTAGAAGTTTCAACTAGTATTAAAACACACAAAGAAAAGGAACACAATCTTAGTGGGCTAGCAGTCCAATGACCTTCAAAATTTGCAAAAACCTGCACAATGTGGCAATAAAATGAGTGATTGAAGTAGAAGAAAAGTCATTCTAAAAAGTCACAAAAATAGCATAAAAAAGTACAGTACTGAGTTGCAAGATGTTTCCTTCATCTATCAGGTTTAAAAAAAAAAACAGATTTAAAAAAAAAATTGTCCCTCTGCAACAAATAGCAGAAGAAGAATTTTTTGTGACATCAGAGAGATATTGGTATCCAAGAAAGCGCACATGATGAATTCCTAAAGGCATTAACTGTTTTGAACAATGATCTAAATATAGGTCATTTATATTAGTTGGCTTCAGTTGAGCACTGCTTTTATTTCCTATAAAAATACATGTGTAAGTATGTATATATACACATACGTGTCTATTGCAAAAAAATCTTGCATTCCTTCCGAAGTTTATAAGGAAGATCAAAGTAATATAATAGTAGTAATAAACTTTACAAGGAGACTTAAATGACTTATTGTTCATACAATATTTAAATATAAGGAACATAAATCACCAACATAGTTTTTTTGTGCTTTACAACCCCTGTAATACTAAAGCCTGTTTATATTAGTACCTAAATGAAGCAAGTTAAACTACTGCTATAGGGGCTGCTGTTAGTTACCTCCACTATACTCAATACCACAGAGTAAATGAGGTCCAAATTTCAGTTGAAAGAATGTGGTTAGCTTGAATTTCATCCTATTGATTTAATTATTGGCAGGAATGTGAAAATACATTCAGTGTAAGAAAGTTGTTAAAGCCAAAGGAAAAAAAAAGTTATTATTCTTACAGCTATTTTTCAAGAAATACTAGATGTTCCAGCTTTAACACTACATTTTTTAAATCAGGGAAAAAAATCCATGAGTAAGGAAGACAGATACTGTTTACAAGTCTTCAAGAGAACATTTCACTGACATTAAAGGCAACTTTGCAGACTCACTTGAAATGTATCAATTTGTAATCCACACATTTACAGGGGCTGCTCTGCTCGGAAAGCTGTTTCCCAATCTGTGCCAAAACATGTAAGGCAGTGTAGAATACTTCTGATGATAGACCTCCAGGCTCTGTTTCTCCGTAATTGATTTAGTTATTAGTTATGCAGGGAGAGAAGAGATCCCTGAGGCTTGGTAAAACAGTATTCAGTTACTAAAAGCAGCCCTTTGTGAATTAATGTCATCCTACCAGCTCTTTCTGCTCATTATTCCTTCAAGTCTTGTTTTCCTGGACACCAGCTGTCACAGAGGAAGTCTCCAGCCTTTTCTTCTCCTGCCTCCCTGGCTGGCTGAAGTTGCACCAGCACGGTCTGGAGTGTCTCCTTCACCACCTGGATCTCCCTCTGCAGAGACTGTGCAAGCTTTATTAAGGAACAAATCTATAGGTGATTGGCAGTCCCTCTTTTCTTTCCAAGTTATTAAATAAATTCTTGTTCTGCTGCTCACAACAGATGGCCATGGCTATCTAATTGTAGCTTCAAGTTCTTCCAAATTGTTTGGATTAAATATTAATATGTTTCTCGCACTTGCTTTCAAAAAAAATCCAGGCAAACTGAAGTTCTCAAGTAGCATTATTTAGCACTTTAAAAAAGGGAGGGGATGGGGGATACTGCTTGGATACTGTTCTCAGGGGAAGGAAGGAGATGAAGAAATTGTACCATGGAGTCAGCACCACTAGCTGTGAGTTCCCTGCTGGATGGAGAGTGGACTTTTAAGCCAGAGATGCAGACCTGGGTGGTGAAGGCAACAGGGCAGTGGGACCAGTCTGAGACATAAGGCAAGTGACCACAGCTTGTGTGGCATTAGGTGGGGTGGGAATTGAGGCAAGTAGCAAAATTAGTTTATAGCAGAGAAAGTGTTTCTGCCTTACTTACCTCCAGAAGGCTTTAATCTTAGCTGAATTATCAGTATAATTATAGCACAGAAAACACACATATAAAGCTATATGAGGCTCCACAGTGAATGCTTTGAACAAGTTGAAAAGCAAAGAGATTAGCAGTAACAAGGTCATGCTGTCATGCATTAAAAGGAAAAAGGCCCCCTGAAAAGCATCGAATAATTCAGTAAAAATATTTCATTTGGTTAAGAGAGTTTTCCACATTTTATTTGCTGTTGCCTAGTTCAGGTTTCCTGCAAGGCACTCGGGAAGAAAATGATGGCTAATGGCTCAGCCTTTTAAGAGACCGTCCACTTCCCTCCTTCCCCAGCTCCACAAGGGCAGGGGAGGTGTCAGGTGGTGGTAACAAGAATGAGGGGTGCAGCAAAGAACAGACTGGCAGAGGAAGGTAGGGCATGCATGGAGATAGTGGCAACTGCTGAGATGTGCACAAGTTTTTAAGCATCTGGGCTTCCTGGCAGTACAGCTTTTTGTTCTGATGACTAGTCTCTCCTGGGAATAAGCAGTTTGTACTATCAATACATCGGCCCTTCTGCTGATAATCTTAGGTCAGTGAGACTATTCATTGTTGGATCAAGTGCAAGGACTGGGTGTAGCTCAGTGAGACAATCAACCTTATCTTCTCTTCCCTAGCTTACATTATGTGGAGAGCAAAGCAAGCTTGAGACAAGTCAGAACCTGCTGAACCTCTAAACCAGCAACCAAGTCTATGTGAACAAGCCCTAGGGCCCACCCCATCCACACTGAAGCCTCCTGTACAGGTATGGCTGAAGGGCAAGGACTCCAAAAGGCTAACCCAAACAGGTTAAGGGATAGAGAAATAAGTTCATTTCTAGCAGTAGGCTGTCAAATGATCTCTGAGAGCACCAGAAACTCACTTCAAGGGAGATGAAACAGGCTGACACTGAAACAACTCAATTTCAAAAATACAACGCACAGGAAGGATAACACACAAGGACAGGCTTATCCTTTACAGAGCTCATCCATTATGAAATGTTGCTTTACTAGACCCTGATGTCAATGCAATATCAAGAAAAAAAAGACACCCTCAGGTTATGTGACTGTAAAAAGTGAGCTGCTACTTTTGAAAAACAGCAACTGGAGAGGACCATGGGAAAGCTATACAAGTCACTGCTATTTCAGGCAGTCACAGTTACACCTCTGAAAAGCCTTTTGACTGCTTTTGATTCTGTCATCAGTTCCTCAGAATTTCGTCTTTGTGTATTTACATACATTTACTATGATGCTTTAGTACATTCACCAGGAGTACTCATGCATACTTCTAATGTCTGGACAGCTCTACTAATCTAAAGGGATTCTACCTCTGATTACAAGTAATAGCAGTACACACAAAACTTCGATCCTACGATCTCAAAGCACTGTACAAGGACAAAATAATTATGCTTTGCAACTCCTCTGAAGTAAGAAACATTATTATCCTCTCATAAACAGTCCTGGACTGTCCACCACTCTGAAATTCAATTATGATGCTCTGCTGAAAATCTAACTGGTAAAAGAGAAATTCTTCAGTTTATGAACACTATGAAGCCTCTGAAATTTAATTACTTCTGATGCACAGCTTCTGACTACATGCTGTTATTTGTAATATCCCAAGAAATTACAAAATTATTTTCAGGTAGAGAAAAAAGCAAAATTAAAATGTTTTGCTGCCAGTGGATCAGAAATCTTGAAGGATAGAGGAAAATGAAGGAGATGGGGAAAGAAGCTCTTAGTTAAGACAAAGATGGAGCATCAAGAAAGATGACTACCTCCAGCAAGTTTCAATAACCTAATAAATAATACCACAACAACTGTAGACCAGTAACTGTCAAATGAGCCTTTATGACTAGGCAAAATATATGGTATAAGGTTGAGCATGGAATCTCTCTCTATATACAGAGGTTATGTCTGGATAAACAGCTTCACCCATTTTAAAAATGCAAAAAACTTAGTTTTGCATGGGTCCACAGGCAAATGTGTCCTTTATGCTTAAATTCTCTATCCAGTGCTGTAAATATTGAGCCAGTATCAAAGGCAGGAGCCAAAACAAGTTTCAACTAGGAACATTTTCTGGTCCTGCTCTCTTCCTGTGAAAAACTGACAAAATCTCTCCAATGCAGTAAATTAAAGTACTTGCGAACAGCTTTGCACAAACACAATCCATGTTCTGCAACAATGCTGCAGCTCTAATGTTGTCTTGGTTGAAGCTTTTCACCTGTTTGACTTCCTCTCTTTAAAAAACTGGAGCATCATGACAGAGTCCATGATTTACAAGGAGATAAAAAGCAGATCTAATAACTGTAGACTGACTTAACTTTTTGAAAAAATGGGCCCATCAATGTATCTTCTGTTCTCTCAGCACAGATGTTCATGGAAAGGAGACAAAAAGTAGATATTACAAACCAGTTGCCTTCCTATAGGAAAGGTTAGAAACTAAGAGTATATTGTAATACAGAAGGCCTTGGAAGGAGAGTCAAGGACTACCACAGAGCTGAGGTAAGGGCCTATGGGATTTTGGAGATCTGAAGAGGAAATTAAGTCTTGAAGAATAGAAATAATCAGAAAGGTTTGGATTTCTTTTACCTGGTTAACTACTCTGCTTGTTTCTAACAGCTGAACATTACAGTGGCTGGAGACAGCAGCTCAGCTAGACATCCCACTACATAACCGCATGTGTCTCACCTAACCCCAGGCACCAGTACGCATGGGGCAGGGGCAGTCAGCTGGAAAGTAGCTCTGCAGAAAAGGACCTTCAGGTCATGGTGGACAGCAAGCTGAACGTGAGCCAGCAGTGTGTCCTGGGGCAAAGGTGGCCAACAGCCTCCTGGACTGGATTAAGAAAAGCATTGCCAGCATGTGGAGGGAGCTGATCCTCCTACTCTACTCAGCACTGGTGAGGTCCCATGGGGAGTGCAGGGTCCAGTTGTGGGCTCCACAGTACAAGAAAGATACAGACTTTCTGGAGCAAGTCCAGCACAGGGATGGTTTAATGGACTGGAACATCCATTGTATGAGGAGATGCTGAGAGAGCTGGGACTGTTCAACCTGGAGAAGAGAAGGCACAGGGGGATCTTACCAATGTGTATAAACAGCTGAAGGGTGGGAATGAAAAAGAGGGAGCCAGAATCTTTTCACTAGTGTCCACTGACAGAACAAGAAGCCACAGGCAAAAATTCCAAAGTAGGAAATCAAATCTGAATACAAGAACATTTTTTTTTTTTTTTACTGTGACAGTGATCACACACTCGAACATGTTACACAGACAGGGTTGTGGAGTCTCCATCCTTGGAGATTTTCAAAACCTGACTGGACATGATCCTGGACAGCCTGCTCTAGGTGACCCTGCTCAAGCAGGTGGTTGGACCAGATGATCTCAAGAGGTCACTTCCAACAAAATGATTCTGTGATTGTGTGTGCCATGTGCCAAAGGACCAGCGAAGAGGCAAGACAATTCAGTGTTTATTTGGAATGACCTGGGTTTTGTCCTCTTAAAGTACACTCTGGAGTGAAAGACAGACACTGACAAAGTCCCTACTGCTCCTATATGAGCCCTGTGTGGTCTCACAGCAAGAGAGCAAAACAGCCTTTGGAAGTCCATCACTTCCTTCTTACAAAATACAGAAATGCTTGTGGTAGTGAAACCAGATTAGAAATTTCCCATGTCTCCCCTCCATTACTGTCTCCGTCCTTCACATCCATGAATGTGTTTCTACAAACTAGCCTGATACCCCTCCCATGTAAAAACCAAAATACTCCCCCAAAAAATGACTAAACAAAAAAAAATCCCAACAGAATGATTGCAACATTTTGAAAAATGGATCACTTCAGTGGTCTGGATATCAGCTGTCTCCAAATCACTTGTTCCAGCAGAAAATGGAAGACAAAGAAGCTGCAGCACATGGGAGGAAATACACTGACCCACCTCTATCATGGCACGAACAATACAAATGGAACCATGTTCTCTCAATGTGATGCACACTGGGAAGGGCTCACCCTCCTGTCGTTCAAAATAAAATCAAAAAGGGCACCATTGCCACCTCTCACTCTTGTGGGATCCCAAAATTTCTTACAAGTTCACCCAGGGTGAGATTCCTCAGTGAGGTACAGTCAGAGCTGCTAAATTCTACATTCCTGATTCTGTCGAAAACCTACACTGGTGTAAAGGAAGGCTTGTACGTGAGCCTGCCATATGATATGGGTGAAGGGTTAGCAAAGCAACCTGCAGTGCCTAATGAACATTTTAGGCACAAAATTCTATTGTCAAAATAACTGTTTAAAATGCCCATTTTAGGGCAAGGAATGAAAATTGCTTTTATAATAATAGTCCCAGCCAGGTTTTCTTCCAACAAAAGCATTTTCACTAGGATGAACTATTACAAGCATTCAAATTGTCTATCAAAATGTAACTGCTAATTAAGAATAAAAATGACTGTGAAATTGCAATATAGGCTCCATTTAATTTTACTGGGAATCCCAGGCCTTTAACTGTCAGGGAAGTAACACCTCTCATCAGCTCTGTAGACACCAGAATGAGTCATCTCCTGTCCTTTGGTTTTTCCAATTAATGATGTGGACTGTTTTCATACACTCGCCAATGATTAACCATAATTGAATGTTTTGTGGGTTTATTTGGTTATACTACACAGATTTTAGCAAATGTGTCATAGTGCTACAGAGGAGCTCTTCCTCCCCCCTCTCCACTGTTTGATGCTTTTTACACGAAAGTACAGTTTAATATTTGCTGTGAAACACTTCAGTAATAAATGAGAATCCCAAGTGGGTCTGTGGCTATGCTCAGGACCAAGAAGTATCACTGGATTTCTCATTTGTTCAGGTCGTGCTGGCAATTACAACAAGCAGCATGGTTGATTTAAGTGTGCTATGCCATCAAAACGTAAAATGAAAAACAATGACATCTGGGATTTTTCTCCTAATACAAACTTAATTATTAATCAAAGCTATGACATACAACACTGGCAAATGGCTCGAGAGCATCACGAATTTATTTTTCTCAGTGGAGTCTTTAAAAATCTTTTAATAATCAGACGACAGGACTAATTTACATCTGTGCAGCCCCCAGTTAGATTTTTGACCTAATACAGTTTATAGCATTCATGTGTAAGGCAGTTTTCTGGGGGATAAGGGGAAGGGCAAAAAATAACCAGCAAACAAGAATTTGAAAAATTTATCCTGCTTTCATTACAGTTCCAGATCTTTAAGCTCCTGCTTTCAGAGTTCTATAGATTTTTAATGAAGACTGCATAATTGTCTAATATTTGGGATAAACTGTTTTATTTAAAGCCAAATAAACTACCATGCAAACAATATATCCATCTACTAATCATAAATTCTTCTACTAAGGCTAATTATTGACACTAATTCCAGTGCTCATTCCTGCAATATAGGCAAGTTACCAATGAGTAAAAGTTTATTTTATAGGCACTGAGCAGTTTTTATTTAAAAAAACAATCTACAGGTCTGCAGCACTGTGGTAGCTATTTTTCTCATTCCTTTTGGAAGTATAGCACAGCGATTACATGTAGCAGATGGTAACATTTTATGCACATTGATCTGGACTACCTCTGAAATAGCAACTGAATGTTAATGAGGGGTAGCTGAATTGCTGAACTGCTTCTCTGTATGTCCCTATGTTTTAAACATGGTTTCTTATTTTGTGACTGATGGTCTTGCTAGGACCAGGATATCACACAGTGTGCATTTCTGTATTTAGATAACATGAGCTGAATTTCACTGATAAGAGGATAGATCTGTATCAGACAACTGTGGTTTAGAATGAGACTATCTACAACTCTTCACAAACTTTCAATGATTAGATTTTATTTTTTCAACCATTCTTGCAGTTTCAACAGCTACGTAGAAAATACAAATACTACTATTTTACATACTTGTAGTGTATTTTCTTCAGGAATCAAAAAACCAAATTTTCAGCTTGTTTTCCCTTACCTAGTAAACTATAACTATGATCAGACCTGACTGGTTTGAATATGAACTTAAATCCACTGGAAAGAACCCGTAACTTCAACCCTCAGTGTTCTTCTATTAGGGTCAATGAGAAAAGCTCATTTCAGAGCACATATATGTAAGAGAGGAAGGAATTAGATGCTCTGCACACACACACAAGACACACACATCCATATCACTCTGAAAAGAATGATCACAAACAGCATTGGGGAATCACAACTGCAACAAAACTGCAACTAAGCACACATGCTGTAAATGTAATTAAAAGAATATTGCAAACTGCCCTGTGGTAAATACAAGAAAGTAATCATTCTGTACATCAAAATGCTTAGAAAAGAAAGATTTGAAGTAGTAACAAATTAGTGACTGGATTTCTCCCCTCTGATGCACTCCCCTCTAGCACTTTTCCCCCCCATCCCCCTTTAAAATTTATCATTCCGATACCTTTAAAGAAATCAAAGTTTCTATAATAGGAATTTTGCCATGAGCTGGCAATAGATGCCTCATTACCTAAAACACAGTGGTATTTCCACTCACTCCATTTATTATCCTTTCTCTAAACCCTCTCCTGCAGGACTGCCTAGCTCAGCTTAGGAGGAACTGAATCCTTCCTAGCACCATCATCACCTGAACTCACTTTCAGGTGTCTGTAAGGGCTCCTCTGCTAATCTCTCCAACCTGAATTTATTAATCTTTCTTCATTAGCCCATTGCCTGACACCTCTTGTCCGCTAAAACCTAACCAAGTACTCTAACTTCTTTAGCCTCACTGGTTCTTGTTCTCTTTTCCCTTTCTTAGAAGAACAAAATGTCTTTTATGATAAGTTTTTCTATTAAAGTTACAAATGAAACAATATTCTGTGCTCTTAAATTCTGAAAAATGTCTACAGATGTAGGCCCAATGAATGCCTCATAAAAGTTAAGCAATCTTCAATCAGATACTAAATGACAGATGAAGAACAGAAAGAGATAAGGGTGCTTTATAAGACATCATCTCATCTGGTTACTTGCACTGGAGTTTTAGAGGCAGATTAAATTGCATAGGATGCCACATGATGCATCTGGTGGCCATTTTTTTAAAAGGAAAAAAACCCCAAACTACATGTGACAATATACACGGTCTGAGTCAATAATGTAGCATTCAATTTAGCTAAATCATGTTGGGAAATGCAGGTGCATGGATGCTTGTATCCATGCAGCTTTTTGGTGCACTGGATATTTACTTAGATGAGCATTACAAACAAAAGGATTTTAACAGTAGAAAAAAGGCTTTTCAGTGCCTAATCTCAATTTACAAAGAACTAACTTCTGTATAAATCAGTTAAAGCTGGACCAGACCACAGTGAAAATGCACCGTAGGAAAACTTGCTACAACAAAAACGCCCATTTCATCAAGACAATCAATTCTTCCCTTCTTAATGTATTTAATCTGCATTAAGAACTAGTTCCATATGAATCTGAAAGGCAAGTATTTCACATATATACTTACATAGATTGATACATAACTATAGCTATATCAAAAAGGATATGAATAACTCCTTCATCAACTCTGCAGGCGGAAGTTTGCAATTGATCTTCCAGATGCACCAATTTCTCACTTATTGCTTCACATTTTTCTCCCAACTCTGCAGAAAATATGAAGAACTCCTACAGGAAGTTGAAAAAGAAAAGAAAGCATGTTTGCTGCTGAGTGCACTTTTCTACATCAAATTTGCATCAAATTAAGGGGAAAATAAAATATTAATAAGGCGATATGATACTTTGCTGTGCTAAGACATTGCCTGAAAACAAATTCCCATTAGAGAGAGACAAAAAGTTGTTACTATATAATAAATTGGTGATTTATATGAAATGGAATGAGTTTGTGGTCTTAGTCTATTTCCCAGCAGAAAAAAGTCATGATCTCACTTTCAGCAGAGGATTAAAGGGGTGTGAAGACTGAACTGCTCTCCCTCTTCACCGTTGTCTCACTACAGCAGGGGAGGGAAATCTCACTCTGACTACACCATTGACATTCCTAAATTGTAAGTTGTTCATGTAAACATGATTTACACTCTTAGGCCATTTAAAAATTCCAAGCAGCATCACTTTTGGTATCTCCTATAAACATAAAATATACTTACTTTTTTGAGGAAAAATCTGGCTAGAATACTTAGGTACTTTTCTCAACTGATTAGAGAAAATGCATCAAAGTCTTGGAGATTACAAAATGAAACTACACTTTTTTACTGTGTTATCATGAAACAAGATTAAATTCTCAAAAATAATGCTTTTCTATTTAGGACTTACTTACACAGAAAAACACTTTTTCTATTTTAAACTGAGTATTCTAAAGCAGTTGCAAAGTCCTTCCCGTAAGTTTGTTTGTTTTCAGATATACTGCACAACGGTAATTTATATCTTTTACAATTTATATTGAGTACTTCTTTGAGAAACAACCCAAATAATCAGTGAATACAAGAGAGGGAGGGAGGAGAAAAAAAAAAAAATCAACCAATTTGTGCAGCACTGAGACAAGCCTCTCCTCTCCCTCCCAAGGCATCATAGTGCTGTCTACAGTGAATGACAGGGGTTATCTGTAAGGAAAATACTATGGTGCCAAGGTGAAGTTCCGCTCAAGGTATGTTGAAAAAACTGGAGTCATTTATCAGCTGGAATCCAGAAAACTAGATTTTCTCTAGACCTAGTCTATGCACTCGTCCATAAAGCCAGATGCACATGTGGCCATATACAATCATCAGAAAGTTTTTCTCCTTCAAAAAAGTACTTGGAGTCCTTTGTACTGATCTGTTGTTACAAGAGCAGCCATCAGCAGTTGTTTAAGAGAAATCAAGCCTTCAATCAAAGGCCTTCCAAAGAAATTATGCTAACACTTGTTGGAATACTGCCCACTGTGAAACAATCTGATTTTTGGTTAACACATTTGCCAGACCTCAGTTCTGTGCTATCCTTACACTATATGTGACACAGTGCATACACAGAGTCAAATGTCAGAAGAGCTCTGCTTGCTGGCACATCCTCTGCTACAGCACAGAGCTTTGACCTTTCTGCTTTCCTTTGTCTTCTGCCAGACATGGCTATCCAGCAGACTGCACGGGTATGCGACCAGCTGCAGCTCGAATCCTGGACGAGCGAGCTGGTGTTGAGAGGTTATGTTGCAAACACCCGCAGCTTAGACACTGTACTGGGGCTGGCTGAGCCGAAATTGGTTTTCCCCTATAGCAGCCCTCATGGGCTGTGTTTTATGTTGGGAGCTGGCAGGGTGTTGATAGCACACTGGTGTTGTGGCTACTGCTGAGTAGTGCTTACACAGCACCAAGGCTCTTTCCAACATTTTCCCCTCCCAGTGGGATGGGGTGGGCAAGATCTTGGGAGGGGACACAACCAGGACAGCTGACCCGAACTGACCAAAGGGATATTCCATACCACATGACGTCTGCTCAGTATAAAGCTGGGAGAAAGGAGGAAGGGGGTGGGGTCACCCTTGGTCCTCCGAGGCAACCACTACGCGTATTGGAGCCCTGCTTCCTGAGAAGGCCCGACATCGCCTGTTAATGGGAAGTAGAGAATAAATCCATTTTCTTTTTTTTGCTTCTGCGCGTGGACCTTTGCTTCACTTTGCTTATATTAAAACTGCTTTTGTTTTACCCACAAGGGTTGGTTTTTTTTCCTATCTTGTTTTCTTTCCCCTCTTTGCCCTGTTGAGAAAAAAAAGGGGAAAGGTGGGGGAGGTGATAGAGCGACTTGGTGAGTACCTGGCATTTAGCCAAGGTCAAACCACCACAGACACAGAGAAGCACCACGTGAGAACCAGCTGGCTGAGTCCCTGGCTCTGTGCAGGAGACCTGAGCAGCCATCTTCAGAGTCGTAACCAAACATCAGAATCTACAGCAACACTCCAGAGAATTTATAGATGTAAAAATGACCCATTGTTTTTAAAATGAAAACGGGAGAAGGTACACATTCTCCCTATGGCAACTAGGAATGTCCTCTTCTCAAGAGCAGGGACAGAAGATGAGGAACAAGTCTTCCATCCAGCTGCTAAATCATTATTCTGTACACCAGCAGGACTCCATATGCTGTTAGGGAGTGGGATAACCCAGGCAATTTATATCAATAGAAAGCTTTTAGGGAATCATTCTGTGACACACATACAAGAACAGATGATAGTTGTCTAACAGAACTTAGGTCTCAGGCTAGAAGAGTCAGTAAATTGCAAAAACCTAGTACTCTGAAAGCACATCTAAAATTGAGACCATCTAGAGAAAGCTCCACCTCTGAAAACTGATTTTTCTTTTAACAGCTAATTACACATAAGAAAATCAGGTGTTCACATAACTATTGCCTCAAACACAAGAAAAACAAGACAAAAACCACTCAGTGCTATACAATCATTGAACAGTTAATTTAGGAAGAACAGCTTTTAATTCATACACAAACCCCTAAGCATTGCTCTGACAGACAAAAAACAAGTGAAATTTTCAAACCAGACTCTTTCTACAGACTGTGTATTTCAATAAAATGAATTAGCCCTGTACAGATCCTGAAGGACTGGTATCTTATAGTGACACATAAAAAGCAGATTCTTGCTCTTATAACATCAAGATATTGAATACTTTAGTTTGATCCAGTCACTGCTTTTATCAAGAACTATTACTATATGAAATTTTGGATCACGTTCATGTGTCAAAAAGGATAACACTTCTAGTCCTGATTTGAAATCATCAGTTACTACAGACAGCAAATAAAAAAAAGTACATGTTACAGTACACTCCCAAATACCTATGCCATTAAATATATTTAAATATAAAAAGCATTATAAAGATACGCATTACAGTAGGGTATACCCTTTCTTTTTTAGGGTACTGTTGATGGCAGGAATGTTTATCCAGATAATCGGTCAGTCAGCACTAATATCAGTTGCTGTAAGAGAAGATCCATTTCCTCCACTTTAAAACTGCCCTCACATTTCCTGTCTCATATATGCATATACAAGGAGTTCACTGGGCAGCTAATCTAAATGATAAGCAGAGTGCCTGGATTTGTCTAGCCCTGCTGTGAAGATTCACAGGGGAAAATTTTTCCCTATTCACTATGTCAGTGAATGTACAGGGTAAAACGGGCCTTTTAGACCTACCCCCTTACTGAACTTCAGATGGGTTGAAAGATACTGGAGACAAGCTTTAGATACCTGATTGGCAAAACATGCTCCAAGTTGCAAGTGTGGCTTAGCACAGATCCTGAAAACCTGAGATAAAATATAACTATAGCCTGAAATCCACAGTAGCGATGCAGCTGGATGACTACACTTACTGGTGTACTGCTACATAATCTGATTTCACGTTTGACATTTTCTTTTCCCTTTTAAAATAAAACTTTACAGCCAAGTAAAGAAAGGTCCCAGGAAGGATGGAAGGAAGGAACCCAGCAAACAAGCCCCCAAGACCCTAGCACTTAGGTGAATACTCATTCTGCAGCAAAGGTATCTCACAGTGCTTTGCATCAGTACTAACCTGTATTTCGGGGTTCTAAGCTTTGGCTAGTAGCTTCTACTCTGCTACAAATCCAGACAAGGATTTTATCATGTATTGGTCTCATACAAATGCTTAGAAATGAGACACTATCGTTTTTAACTCACTGGTTTGAATTCCTTTGTCAACTGAGTACTTAGAGTCTCACTTAAAGTAAAATGTCCATTCTATCTCATGTGAAAAAAATAGTGTATTCTTTCTGAATGATCACATTTTGAGTACATAATGAATTGTCTAAAAATGTAACAAAAATCCTGTTTACTTTGGAAATTAAGATAAATGAAGAATGAGTACCAGGAAAATGTGCTCAATGCAAAATTTTTACAGCAATACAGGAAGGCAGGGAAATCTGAGTAAGTAAAAATTGGATCAAACTTGTTTAAGATCTTTAAACACCTGAAACCCATTTAATCATAACTATATGGCTATGGTTGCAGTGCAGTGTAACTAAAATAGCTCCATAAGGTAGAGGTTATATTCTATTAATTTTAAACTCCTTATAGGTATTTTGCAGCTTAATTCTTCTTTAACACAGCAATAATAGTGTATAGCTAAACTATTTTTGTGCCTACATGACACAGCTGACTTTTTAGTTGAGATGAGAAGTTCCTCCATAGTTTAGACAAGCATCATCTCTCAGGAACTTACTTGCAGGCATCACATAAAAATGCAGTAGGATCATCATATAAATTATGGTTTTCCAGAACATATATATATGATCTTTCTTATTTCAGATTGGAAAGATGTGGTTGTGCAGAGAACTCTAACTTTAGTTTAACATCAACAAGAGTTATAAATGAAATGGAAAAAAATATATAGTACTCCCAAAAATATACAAGAATAATTCTAAATATTCAACCAATTCCACAGCTTCTGCCCCTAGGCCCTCAATTTGAAAAAAGTTTGATAACACAGAGAAGTAGATAGGAAAGATTTCTCTCAGTACCTTTCATGCCTAGTAATGTCACTGGTAACATTTTTATTTGACATTTGTCTATGTAGGCAGGGAAACCGCTGTCAGTGACACACAAACTATTCAGAAGAGCTTCTGGTTGGAAAGCAGCACTTTACACTGATCAACAACATTTCTGAGAGGAGAGCGGACTCTGCCTCCAGCTCAACATATTAATAAAATACAACTCATCCATGCTTGTAGGTTATGTCAATGCTACAAGCTATTGTAAGTCTTAAGACTACTTTGGTTATTTTTGCACTAACAGCACTTTTAGGAAGCAGCTAGGAGAGACTGAAGGAGTCAGGAAAGAGCTGAGATGCAATACTGCTTTACGGATTTTTCTGTGAACAGGGGATGTAGCAGGTTGGGATTTATTCCCCCCCCCCCCAAATCCTTAAACAGGTGAAAACAGCATAATGATTTGTTATTTTTTAAGGTGAAATTCTTCTGCCTTCTCATGCAAAGTAGAAATTCTCATTCTCTCCCAGAGATGTGAGAGTCTGATGCAAGAAACAGGAAGAACAGACGATGTTCCAGCTGATGCACAGCTAGAGCATCAGCATATTGAATTAAGAGCAGAGGGAATGGCTTCCACTTTAGTCTTCTGCATTTCTTTTTACCCTTTTACAAGTTATTTTAGTCACCTATGAGCAACAGCTCCTCAACAGCATTACTCAAGGAAAATGTTTGATCAGCTTTTCCAGTGCAAACACCTTCCATGCTGTCTTGGATCTAGTTCAGCAGTTTTATATAAAGAATTGGTATTGTAGTAGCTAGATTAATCTAACTCTATTAGGGATTAGAGTCTCTAACAGAGTCTTTGGTGGTTGTGCTGAGAAGCAGGATTCCCAGACATATCCTTAAAATTAATTCTTCCTACAGAGGAACTTTTGTAAAAAGCCATTGCTTTACTTCCAACTAGCAATATCATAACCCTGATAAAAGCTTTAGAAGACCTTCTGTAGAACATCAAAGCCAGATTTCTTTCACCTGTACTAAATCCCCTCTTTCCTATAATAGTTAAAATCATTCAAAATAACATAAGTAACAACTGTGAAAAGTTGCCCTCGCAGACAGATACTTGACATTATGGCACCAGGTTTAGAACCGTGACTTGTTGGCAGAAGTGCTGCACGCTTACCCTCACCCCTTGCAGAAGTTAATGGAAATTGTGAGCACTTGAAACTCCAGCACATCAGGCCAGGGCATCTCTTAAATCATTTCTAGAAACAAAATGCAATGATCCATATGTTTGTCCTCCTTGAGCAGATGCTTCAGTCACATGCAGGCTAAGCGCACATGCCCTCAAATAATGAGCTACATGGCCACAAAGTGTCCAAAGTGCAGGTGGAGGAAGCCTTTGTCCCTGCTCTGTGTCCCAGATTTCCTGCCCTGTGTGCACTGTCCTGGCCAGGTGCTGTAGATGAGGAAGGCAAAGTGGCCACTGAGAGAGAACAGGCCTAATCTCTCACTCTGAAAATAATGCATGTTACTCATGACCAACACCATCCTAGCATCATGGCCAGGCTGACCAGGAAGCAACCAGGGACCACCAAAGCCCACTCTGTCACTTGGCAGTGCAATCAAGCCCACTGTGACTGTCCTTGGCTGGTGTCTGTCTACACAGTTCTCAGCAGCTGAGAGGGATTTTGAGGGTAGAGCCTGCTCCAGGGCTAAACTGCCCTTGCAGTGAGCAAGTTTTCCTACTGCAAACTTCCCTTGCTACAAACCAAGATAGTTACATTTCATTTTACCCTTATATAGCACACAATGATAACTAACAGTTGTCATCTTTATCATTATTTTTTATGTGATTAAAGACTTTGACTTTCAACCAGACCAGGATTTCTAAACTTTTTATTTCTATTCCTTTCCTTCTTTTCTTCAGTGTGTTCCTGTCTTCTACAGAGTGAGGTGCCCAGACCAGTGCTGTAGACCTCTGGAGGCTTTGACATTCTCAGCTAAGCACAGTAATTATTTCTGTCTTACAACTGACATTCCCATTAATGAGGCTGCAAATGACATTTGCCCTTTCTTGCAACAGGATGAAGGTAATGAATCCCACTCTATTTGCAGTCCACTATAACCCTAGATTCTGCTTCTGCAGTATTGTCATCTTAGCTGCTATTTACCATCTGTATACATAAAGCCGACTTTTTTTCTTCCTCAAATGTAATTTGCACCTGTCTTTTAATATATCCCATCTTATTGATTTCAGGCTATTCTTTCAATCTATCAAGAGCATTTGGAATTCTAATCCTAATTGAAATTATGTTGACTGGCACATAAGCTCCTGGCCTACCTCCTTTTTAAAGGCAAATACCAAGTCTGCCTTTTACTGATCCGCTGGGACTTCAGTCTTCCTCTAGGAGTTTTCAAAGAAGCTTGTTAATGGTTTGGAGATTGTTTTTCTTGGCTCCTATGCACTCAGAAGAAACTTCATCAGTCTAGCCTGACTTGAGCACATCTTACTTGCTTTAGGATCCTTTACTGTGTTCGTCTCTTTGCTACCTTGTAGTGAATACTAAGAGCATTACTAGACATAGCTTATCATTTTCAGAAAGACCAAAAGCAAAGAAAATAAGGAAGAAAAGTTATTTCTGCCCTCTGCTCTCATTTCATTATTTTCTCATTCACCTTTCTTATTAGAAGACACACATGGTTGTTTTCACCTATCCTTTACATACAGCTTATCCCTGAACTCCCCAGCCATTTCGCATGTCTTCTGTTTACAGTAGCTCAGTGTGTTCAGTGGTCTTTCTGGTTCACCCCTACACTATGCAGTACCATTTTAGGCTCATCCTTATGAACATTTTTGTCCTTTCCTTTTCAAAATTCTTTTGGGCCACTGAAGAGTTGCTGACACAAATATGTAGTCTGTTACTGTGTTTGCACCAAAAGAAGATGGTGCTGTTACTATAAACATGATGTCTTCTGGAGGCCACCAAAGATCATCTGCTGATTCCTCCTCCTACAGAGTTTGTCCCACAGAAACTCACCTGTTGCTCTCCTGATTTTGTTTAGGCAAGTTTGCTTTTCATGGAGGTAGCTAATCCATCTTTTCTCAGAAGAGGGATTTCCCAATTACTTTTGCCCTTATCACCTTCCACTTACAGACTGCTAGCTTGTTCCATCAGCCTGTTTATGTATATTTAGGAGACTGCAGCACTACAACATGCTCCTCAGTTTCTCATATGCAACAACTCAGGCATAAAGCTTTCCAGACAGCTGTTTTGCAACTGTGACCTACCTCCTCCCCACCATCACACACTTTTCCCACATTCTGTTTGCTTGCACTGATCCCCTTCCCTCCTCTGCAGGGATACAACAACACATGGGAGTGTTAAATGACTCATCGGTATTACAGCCCGATGTTGGCAATTCTTCCCCTCATGTACCTTCCATTACAGCTATGGAGGAGTGCCTTTGGAAAAGCATCTATGCAGGAATAGAGCTCTCCACTGCCTTCCAGCATCCTGCTGGGGTCTGGGTGACAGCAGTCTTCTCATTCTCATCTCTAGTAGACTAAAGATCTTCCCCAAGTGCAGACTTCCTAAAATCAGTGCACACTATTGCACTGGCTCATTTAAAGTGGGACAATGCCAGTTCCTGCTGGGGGAGGATGAGGCTATTTACTGACTTACCAATAAAAATTCTCAGTGGGCCAAGACTTGGAAAAGAAACAAAAGCACCAAACTGCTTACTAGTGTCCACTCACTGCTGTACTAGGAGTCAGCATGGCTGGGTATCATTTATAGGTGGCTCCTAGCACTGTTTGCTCCCACCTCTGCTCCCAAATCACTAAAATGCAACAATCTGGAATGACTAAGAGTGCTCTCCTGCAGGCAGTAAGGAGACTGACAAGAGTGGATTAGGGGACCAGAGTGTCAAAGGAACATTTAGGCAAAGCCTTGACATGGTACAGGGTGCTGACAGTTTCACAGAGCCTTTATAGAGCTGTCTACAAGTCAACATCAATCCAGCTGTGGCAGTGTGGTAGAGCCCAGCTTTCTAGCAAGTTTCCATTTCCTTTATTTGCATCATTGCTCTCTATTCTCTTTATGCACTTATTTTTCCTCAAAACTTCAAAAGGTTTGTAAAGTACCTCTGCTTGTGAGGACTCCAGGGTATTATGCTCTTAGCGAACACTTCTACAATGGCAGCCCTCTATGCCTGTGAGCTCTGGTGCATTTGTAAACCCAGCACACAGATCACACACGTGTGCTGAGCACATCTCCTGTTAAGCAAAACAACTTCTTCAGTCAAGGGCTGGGCTGTACTACAGCTTTCAGTGCAGGCCACTGCTGGACACAAGCATGCAGCTGTACTCTCATTTGCATTGGTCCAGACCATATGCAATTTTTAGTTTCCAGCAAATATTCTGCTGTCTGGGCAGCTCTCACTACCAACGTGCCCTCAGTAATTTGCCCTGCTGGCAGTAGGGCTTTTTTCTACCTTTATCCCATGGGACTACCTGCTCCTATTTCATGTCATCTGTGGACACAAGCACCTGAACAGTTTTGCTTTAATTCACAGCAAAGGTCACTGATAAGAGAAAGGCTATTTGCATTTTATGCAAAGTTCACCTTCATTCTCAAGGCTTCCTGTTTTTATTTATGCTGAACTTACACACAGCCAAGCAGTCTATCCTAGGCATGCTCTCATGTCACAGTCTCCTTATACACAAGGTCAACAATCTGAGTTTGGTCTTGCAGTTAGATTATCCTTCCTGGAGCATTCTAGCTGCTCCGCAGTCTTTGGACTCACTGGTGGGAATCCAAAGAAATGCATCATCTGAATAGTTATCCCAAACTGCAACTTTATTTATTTATTTAATATTTGCTTGGCTGAGCACTTGTCACTTGTACTTGACATGTGGCATGTGTGCTATTATTGAAGGTGAACTGGGGGTTACTTACCCCTGTAATTAATTTGCTGGCTAGACACAATGCTTGGATATTAAATTTCCTTAATACGTAAGTTGCAGCCCAAGGCATACCAATATAAAAATGGACCAGACTGAATCAGTACAGTTCTTAGAACTAGTATAATTCCCCTTACACATATATTACCTAAACTCTTAGTTTGTGTGTATGTAGATTCTCATCACTTACTCTCCTAGGAAATGCCTCTCATGTTGCTCAGTTATCCTAGACTTTCTTATAGACTAGGATCTGTATTATTTTACACATTATTTTTGAAAACAGTGTAAAATGTCAAACATCCAGTATTTTTATTCAGATGAAATTCCTCTTACCCTGTATTCTGCTGCAGTATGCTTTTATACTTCGAAAGTAAACTCAAAGGTATTTTTAGTGGTACACAAGGAAACAAGTAAAGCATCGTGATTTTGTTCTCTTCCTAAGCATCATTACAGTGCTACAGTGAGGCTAAATATTATTGGTCCTACTGTTCCCCAACATATTCATCCTGTTGCTGGTATACAGTTTGTGCTAGTATGCACTAGCACAGGATCTAACTATAAACTCCCCGAAGTACACAGCCATTTTGCCATTATCTTCAATGGAAGAAAAAGAACGGGCCCACTCTAGTTGTGCCTATGTGGCTTTTCTAAGTGCTCACACACTCTCTAGCAATTTTTACCCAAAGGTAATACTATAAAAACAAGCGTCATTAGTTCTAACTGAGACCCAGAAAAGTCTGTATAATATCACCACTTTATACCACCTAGAAAACACTTACCTCAGATAAATGACCCTCTGCTCCAAATGAAATGTCTTCCATAACCTGCTAGAGATAAATTATTAAGTATACGGTAGATACATGCTATATAAACAGTAAGATTTCAATAGAACTTTTAAGAACCATATAGCACATTAGAAAGTCATATAAGCTGAACAACTGGATCATTTTGCTTCACATGCATGAAACATCTAAATTGCATTTATAATGGAGCAGTGGCAGCCACCCAATATTTAAAGCTAAATTTGAATACATTTTATTAAAGCCTGACTTTGGCTTTCCAGTTAAAGCCCACAGGAATACTGCCTCAAACTGAAGGACTAACTATAGATTGAAACAAACTCTTCTATCAAGCTCTTACAGATTTATACACCATTCAAGACTCTACAGAATTTTTTTTGGCACAAACCCTGATAGCGATTTTCAGCAGGCGAAACAAGAGACCCCACTGTTGTTTTGTACTGGTAACATGTGCTAACTAGTCAGTTCCTCTTTCAAAACTTGCTTCATCTGTGAAGTGTATAAGAAATTAGCCAATTGATTGGCTGAAGAGCGAAGAAATTTGATGTTAACGTTATTGGGAAATCATTAATACTTATCACACATAACAGTATTGATAATCTTTAAATAAACTGAAATAGGGATATTGCTTTGATAGGGCAATGTTTAATATCACAGGTATGTACATGTATATATAAGAAAGGGCAAAATCATTACTCTGCCATACAATCATTATTACTGCATACTATTTTCAGTAATCTATCTGAAAAGAGGTTGCTTAGATTTCTTTTACCTGTAATATTTTCTGATTATATTTTTACTGCAAAATACATGTAAGCATTAAGCTTACTGAGATGCTATGATCTCTAGCTAAAGAGTTAGCATTTTTACCAGTAGATACTAGACAACAGTATCACATGCAGCTAAGGGGCATCTTACTGCACAACAACGCATGTGAATTGTACAACGATGATCTGATCATTGTGTACAAGCCAGCTGCCTGTTACTACAGAAATCCTTTCCAGCTTGGATTAATACACAAAACATTCAAACACTGACTTTCACTGATTCTTAATGCTGACATTTAAAACGAAGATTAAATTTAAAGTTTCCAAATTATTTTTGAAGCTCTACAAATACAATGTTTAATTAAAATGAACGCATAGTTTATTTAGCTTCCTAAAGGCTTTGTCCTTTACACATTGCACATTTGCCTCCTGAACCACAGGCTATCTCAATGCACAGTAATGAGTTACAGCCTGCTGACAGAGGCTTTCTTGGTGCTTGGTATCGCTAAATTCTGGAAAATGTTGTGTCATATCCTGTGATGACTTCTTTTTAATGACAGACACCACATTAAATATTAATTATTATTTTTTCATGACTATCCACTTAGTATCACTTAGAACATTCAGTATCTCAAAAAAAGTAAATCACATTAAAGCTCTGCAATTATAGAAGGTCTTCCCGACACCAGAGTACTCAACAAAAGACCCCAAAAGATCGTCCCAGATAGAAAAACTGAAGTATGCAGAGGTGAGGAAAAGACAGCAGCCCTTACTCTTACCCCTGCTCTCCACTTTTTTTATAGTGAAAAAGTGACAAATGACCTACAAAGAATTCTGATGGCATAACTACCAAAAATGCTGACTTACAAAAGGTAACACTACTGAATTTGAGGTTTTACCTTGTAAGTTTAATCACCTCAATTTTCTTGAAATCTAGTAGGTGTTTCTTTCCTTCATAGTGATTAAGAGGGAGCACTGCACAGCATGCCAGATAGCAGAAGAAGAAGAAAAAAGGATAGGTCAGGAACTCAAGCCTGCAGGTGCACACATACTCATGTTCATCAAGATACTTGGTGTTAGGGTGGTCCCTGCACATGTCTCTTAGTTATCATTGGTTATAAAAAGGTTTTGCTTACACATACATTATTAACAAGTCAAAAATAAAGCAGGATATCATAAGGAGTGGAACAAGCAGGTGTTACTGTCTGAAGAGAAATGAAATGTTACTGTATATGTTAGAAATCACCCAGATACGTATCTATCTATCTAATAAGGATCATAGCAACTTCCACCTCACTCACATGTCACCTGGGCAAAATAATTTGCAGTCAGTTTAAAAGTATGGAACATTTCTAGGGTGAAAACTAGAACCCATCTTTAATTCCTCAGAGACTTGGGAGAAAATCAAGCCCAATTAGTCATGAAAAGACAAACTAGAACTGCAATGATGGGGCACCCTAATTTCATCAAGATAGCTACCAGCTGGAGAGTACACGCTTATATGAAAATTCAAGAATCTATTTAAATACATTAGACAACAAGCTGACTTTGACACGATTGAGGCCAATAATATTGTCTATAACTTTGCTTCAGCATTTTTTAAAGATACCGTAATCTAATGAATTATCTGTAATTGAAAGGAGTAGATCTTAATTTTTAAGTAACTCAGAGTGTTCCACAGGATGATTTTTGCTGGCCTCACGTTATTTAGTTTTGACCAAAAAATTAGTAGTGATGTTTCAACAAGCTGAGCTGTCAAAGCATGTGATTGTCTTCCCTGGGTACCAGTCAGTGTTATAAAGGAAACCTGATTTACTGGATTATTTTGGGATGCCACAGCCTACCACATAAAAGAACTGGAAAAAACAAATCCGTACTGTCTTAGAAAACACAGTTATGAAGACTATAAAGTAACTGTTGACAGTTAATAAACCTGTGCTCACACATGACAGTAAAATATCTGAACTTTCAACGAATTTATACCTTACATATTTTATACCAGAACATGTCATAGTTTATGATCTAGTGAAGATATTTAATTAAAAATGAAAAACAGCCCCTCTGCAAAGCAGTATCTGAGGATCTAAGTGAAGGGTTCTTTCCATTCATCTATTTTGCTTTTCTTATTATTGGTATGTTTCTTATTTGTTTTCTAATGAAACCTATACAGTAAGATAGTTATATGCAAGAAAACTTGATTTATAGTATACATCAGCAGAACCAATATCCACTCCACAGTAATACTTAGCCAGATACAACATGATAAATAACTGCAGAGCTTCATTTATAGCATTTCACCGTAAAGTAAATCAATCAGCTGGGGACGAAGTGTACCTTCCAAGGCACATATGCACAGATACTATTATTATCCTTTGCTATACTGTTTTGAAGCAAGCAATTCAGTAACCTCTCAATACAAAGAATGCCAGTCTTTCCTTCTGCTTCAGTGACCAACAGCTCTCTAGAAATTCCCCAATGGGGAACAGAGGTGACACAGCTGAAGAGAATAGTCATTCCAGAAACATGGCAACCACATCAAGCTACTCCTCTCACAGGGATACCACAGCCTTGTTATAAAATGTCAAACCAAGAATTTTGACAAATACATGCATTTTTCTATTAGGTATCCCCGCTTGCTGATAAATGGCTATAAAGAGGTTCACTACTAATGGACAACAGTAAGTTTTTCCATGAAAGTCATGTGAATGGCTATGTTGGAGACTAAAACCCACACCGCTATTTATTTTTTGCCACAAACATTATTTTTAAATAAAAAAGAATACAATACCATATAACAGAACACTTAAACGCTACATAAGTGTTTTTCTTTCAACCAAGTCCATTTACAAATCAAGACAAATCTCGCACTTCAACATGTTCAAAACTGGAAGTTAGCATGATTTGTAAGTAATGTGTCAGGTTTTTTATTTGTTTTTATATTCTGCCTTGTGATGAACTACTAGGAGATGTTAGGGTATGTTATGCTATAGCTCTTCTCTAACAGTTTAGATTCTGTCTGTCACTCCTACTGAGATCCTACCAGCTTTACTATCTAAAGTGTACTCATTTGGGTAAAACTTCTATACCCTACAATGAGGAAAAAATCCCAGCTCTTGAAAGTATAAAAGCAAGCGGACCAACCCTAATTCCAGAACCAGAATACAGTCTGTATGTTGGGGTTTTTTATGGTTACACTGGGTTTCAGCCATCACTGTTGCATAAAGTTGCCTCAATGGTCAAAGCTGCAGGCAGCACTGAAGCAGAGGAAGGCTAGTCGAGTAAGCCATGGTAAAACATAGCTGGGTTGCTCAACTCCTCCTAAAAGCTGGAAAATGAATGAATGGTTTTATACTAACAAAATTGCTTTTTCTTTTTTTCTTTCAAGTTTGTCAATCCTAGGAGTGCTGTGGGAATAGATGCAGTAATACCCTCACAGGTCCTTCACTGATAGGCATTTTCACGTTTGTATTTACACATCAGCTTCTGAATGGATTTTGGTACATTCTCAAAATTGAGTTTATTCAGGATACCAGCCAAGGCCAGATCCTAGGCAAAGGCATTTATACCACAAAGTTTAAACACCTAGATGAAGAGCTGAAGTTAGGGGAAGTAGTCTCCCTAAGTTCCCTCTGTGGTTGATAGAGACAGAAGGGAAATTATCAAAAAGCAAGTTCAAAAGGAGAAGCTTAATGGAAGCACTGCAAATATACTTTCCTCTTCCATTAAAGATATGGGGAACCTGTCCCTCTTGAGTTCTGCACCTCTCTCCAGAACCAGAAGTCACCTCACTTCAGCTGCCTAGATGTCATTCTAGGATAGCAATGCTGATTTCCAGGTAAAGTATCTGGAGTTGCAGGGGTGAAATAGGTCATCATCTGCAGCATAGATCTCAAGGGGGCTACAGAAGCAGTCACAAAACCCCAAAACCTCCAGAGCTTCTCAACTGCACTTTTGAAAGGGGAGCACAGCTTCCCATAACCAACAGAACTCCTCATATTACTTCAGCAGACTCATCAGGAATACAATGAGGGGTGGGGGGGTTGGGGGAAAAGGAAAGGGAAAAAAAAATAAAAATCAAAGCCACAACTGACCGTTTCCAATAAAAATGCTCTTTATGTGGAGTCAGACCATAAACCATTTTCCCTAGGAAAAGGCTGCAAGTACTGTTGAAGCCCAATTTAAAAACAGAATTTTACTAACAAGAGGAGATTTTACAGTAAGGTAAGGGCCAGCTTTCTACTAAGTCTCAGCCAGTATAAATGCAAAATTAGGCATCAGCTTTCAATGTAACACATAGTTCAATGGCTCTTAACATCAGGTGCAATTAAGCACACTTTTAATTTTTGTCAACCAAATACCAAGGTAATAAAACTGACAACTCCCGTTGGAGGGTCTTTTTGTCACAGCAGTGCTGTTGGGTGATGAAGCTTTTTAACAGCTTGTTTACCTTGGCAGTGCAGTTATAAGATTATTGGGTAGCTGTACATTTTTCAAGCCAGGATCACATTCCAGAGCAGAACATGAAAACTTAGAAGAAATTTGTCAAACTTTTTAAGCCTCATTATTTTTTTCCTCCATTTAGTATTTGTTCGATGCTGGAAGCCTACCAGCATCTGAGCTAGGAAGCCTTTGACCATTTCACTAGGAAAGGAAAACTTACTCTCTCCCCACTTCAGCTAACATAGATCCAGGCTAACTAGTCAGCAGAACTAACTCAGAGTGAAACTCATCAGTGAGATGAGGAACAGCTGATAATTTGTGTTAAATACTTAAACATTTTTCCTTTAAATCCTGATGTACATTCTGTATTTATTGCCTGAATAATTTCCACATTTTAAAAAGACTGATGGTGAAAGGAAAAAGGGTTGAAGGGCTTCTGAGAGGCTAATAAGCTATTTTATTCATGTCCCAGATTGGAGGCCAGATGTTAAATTCATACTTAACCTGCCCTGCTGACCCATCACCCAGATTCAACTTCTCCTCTCAAAAGGAAAACCAGCAGTACCACTTGAAATGCAGCTGTAGAATATTTCAGATACCTCTTTTAGCTCGCTGTGTTTTGGGCAGGAAACAGTGCCCCACTCTGTGCCCTTTGGAAAGTGACCTTCTTTTCTTTTTTCAGAATCAGATGGGCCATCAGCACTCATCTCCATCTCATCCAATTGGTTCTCCTCTTCCTCAAAAACACAGCAACTGTTTTCTTTCAGTTGAAACCCTCGGATCAACAGCTGACAGGCCTCCAAGTCTGCTTCCCACACTCTTTGGAGCAGCTGGCTCCTGCAGCTGAAATAAAAGCCAAAAGAAAATAAAACTGCAGTTCAGGGAGAATAGTTGCTATTTCAAGTAACTTTTGGGGTGACTGCTTATTATTAGATAGAAAAATTAAAGCATCAAAAAAACCAACAGCAGCTCAAAGACTTCCACAAAGATAACACAAGCTATTTCACAAACTGAAAAGCAGTGCAATTATGGCTCTATTACAAATCTGATGCCATAAAAACACCTTTGTGCTAAGACTGTTGCTTCCATCTGCACGGTGTACACTGCCTACATGTGACCTTCTGTTGATCAGACCCAAGTGCAGGGGTCTTGTGGTCACAGCCAGAGCTTCCTTCATGCTACTGGATACACAGGCCTGTCGTCCTAAAAGCAGTCATGTGGTTTTCCTGAATCTGATGTAGAAGATCATGTATGAAAAAAAACACACTATTTACTGCATTAAATCAGCTCTAATTTTTGGAAAATAGGTACACTAAATTTCTTGTTAGACTGAAACGTGCTTGCTTCAACTCTGGTGAATCAGATTAGATTAAACTATAATACTCCTCCTTTCCTTCAGTTTTTTACTTTGGAGTGTTGCCCTTATCTCTCACTAATGTGCTTTAGGGTTTTTTTCTGTTTTGTTATCCCACCAAAGAAAAAACAAATGTATTAGGAAATTCAAAATACTAAAACTTCTTCATACTTTTAATCCATTGATCATCTCTCAGAGATGTCCAAGTACATTACAAATACTGCTCCTGAGATCCGTCCAATAGATATTTTCATCTGAAGTAAATGGGAATTCTAGGCATAGATAGTTTTTCAGAACAAGACACTGAACGCTAACGTCACGCTGCTCCTAAGAGATGTGGTCACATCTCCATTTAATACCTTTTGTCTCTAAGGAACCAAAAGGTTAGGTTGCTTGCTAAAATATAGCAGATCAGAGGCAGAGCTTGGGATAGGATTCAGAATTGCCAATTCCCATGGCAATACACACTTCCATACAGATTTGAATGCTAGTATCTAATAACCGCAATATTTTTTTCACAGTGCTTTTCAAATTATATCATTTTCTACATAATTGTAAGCAATTATAAGTGACTTAAAAGAAGGAAAATAACTATTTGATTTTAACTTTTCTGACTAAATTAAATACCATCTTATCTTTTCTTCTAAATGAAGGATAAAGGAGCTACACTGCTTACAATGAATTAATTAATCTAATAAAGTTACATTATTAACTCTACAAACTCTACAATATGCCAAGCTGAAAAATTCACACAGCAATATTTTGAGACTGAGAGCAAAATTAAGCTCCAAAAGCTGAGCTATTTGATCTGTGCTTAGAGTCAGTCTGTATGTTTATTGAAGGCAGAATACAGCATGAGGTCCGCAAATTGGTCTCCCCCAAGGAGTTCAGAGTATCACTAATTAGAAAGGGAAAAAATCTTCACTGGTTTACACTTCTGTGTTCCATCCAGGTAGCATTTCACTTAGCCAGAAAAATAAAATAGCCCCCACTGTTTCTCTACTTGTCAGTCACATCATCACGGTTACACAAGCAAAACATTTCCCTGCAGACATACATAAGTCCATTTACTTGTTTTTTGAAAAAGTTTGTTTGCAGCTATATATAGCTTATTATTAAAGGCTCAGAAAATACACAAGAGACCTAAATCATAATTTCCAGTGGATAGCTTGTTTTGGCTATTCAATTTAATGAAGAGCAATATTGACAAAACTAGGGCAGAGATAGCGATGTATGTAGTATTCACAGTGGAGAAGATGAATTGCATATATAAAAGTACAGCGTAACTGGGCCTGGGATGCTGTTACTCAGCCATGACTCAGCTCATCGGTCAACATGCTTTTGGTTGCATCTAAGTTTTACACCCATTCTAGTAATCAGCAATTACTGAACATATTGTTAATGGCTTGCTTTTATTTTAAGGACATCTTTGTTTAATCATCGTATCTGTAAAACTCTGATACATCTTGAACTAAATTACGCTGAACTTTTCATCTGAAATCAGAAAAACACACATATACTTGGATATTCTGTATGTACCTAAGCCCAAGGACTCTGCATCTTTTATCTTTTAGTCTGTATTTTGAAATTCAGTGCCTAGAAGCATTTTTCAAACACACTTTTTGAACAAAAATTACTTGAAAGCTGCAAATAGCTGACACAGAAACACATACCAAATAATTATTAAAAATTATATTGTCCCCAGCATGCAAAAAATCTTTAGCTTTTACACCAGGTGTAAAATCAAGCTCAGCTGAATTTCAGAGTTTGATTTATTCGTGTTCAATCCATACTAAAAGTGCATTTGCAGTCTGCATGAAGCCAAAAGTGTATGGATGCCTGTACTGAACACTGAGTTTTTTCAGGTATGCAACTTTTCAAAATGACGGATCAAGATTGGATCAGATTTTATATTATTCCTATATTTATAAATATTTTATGATATATCAACCTCTAGGTGTTATACATCTGTACATTACTATCAAAGTGGCATACGTGTCAAGTTCAACAGAGGTGCCAGGAAGAGTTTGCTGGAATCCACAACAAAAGACAATCCATCAACCATGTATATAGACGCATCAAAAACAAAGCATACCTTAATCATCTACTGATTGTGAACTTCCAAGTGTCAGAGTGTTCATGAGTCCAAAGTGCCAGGCTTTGTACAAACACCAAACAGATTACAATGATGGCCCTTTCCTCAGAAAGACTTTTAAGTTTAAAACAAGCAACAAGAGCTAGGATACAGATGAGGATGTTCTAAGAAACACTGAGACATCAGTGGAGTGAACATGACACATTAGTTACAGTACAACAGTTTAATTAGTTAATTAGTAACTAACTAGTCTAAATCACTGTCAAGCACACTGAGGTATCACAGTGAATGAGCATTTTAAGGACTTGCAGGAGGTCAATAAAACAGGTCAATGGATATCCAAGATCTCCGTCCCTCCACTGAGGAATCACGTAAGAAAGGTAAAAGATTCTAGTATAAAAACAAAAATGGGCAATTGATTGATACCAATATCGTTTAACATCTGTAGATGGAAGTCAGTCTTTTGATATTTAAAAAAAAAAAAAAAGAAGAAAAGACAGAGTAGGTGGGTAAAAGACTGTAAGCAGCCTTGACATTGAAGGCTAGTAGTTATGTTTGATGTGACAGGACAGAGGGAACCAATGAAGAAAAGAAAACAAAGTGAAATGATCAGACATACAGAATTTGAGAGAGGAGGAGAGAACAGTCATTGCAGTGGTAACGGCACTTTGAATGCATAAGAATAGGGCAAGACTGCTTTTGTCAATTCACGGCCAGGGAAATGGATGTTGAAGTGACTGAGATGCAAGACTCAACCCAAGTAATTTTTTAGCTGGATGGATAGCTGGGACAGGTCTTATCTCAAGGATACGTCACAGAAAGAATCTACAAGAGCAGGCCTAAGTTGACATAAAGACTGGCTGAGACATCCACAGCAATACAAAAGGACACAGCAGGGAGAATTCTGGATTAGGTCAAGTTGATGATGATGGAAGAGCTGTCAGAGAAACAGAACTGTTTATGGACAGAAGGAAATTAATGTGGAACAGAGAGGTTTATCTTTGAGTTCTCTTCATAAAGTGGCAGTTGAAATTGTAATTTCAGATGCCTTTACAAAGTCTCAAGTAGTTTTTTAAGAAACAACACCAGAGACCAGAGGGTACAAGGAAACAAGAGGATATCTTCAATCTACACGTAACATTGGGTGAAATTCATATCAAGAGTCATATCCAACACGGATTCTCTCTCTCTTCCTTGAAGTCCAAAGAACATTGCTCCTCTGTCTTTTCATAAGATTCCCAGAGATATCAATGGGGGCTCTCTATGGGGCTCTCAGCACAACATTATTCTAAAGCTATTTATAGTGCTAACTGGAACGACGAGAACATGATTTTCCTATTGAGGGCTCTGCGTACACACAAAAGGCACATTCAGTTCCTGAACATTATAGCCTAAATGAAAACATGCCCATGTAAACATAGCCAAAAATTTTATATTAAACCCTATTAAAAAAACCCAAAACAAAGTCCCCCAAATTTTCCTCAAAAGCAAATCAGAATCAACATGTGGAGGTGTCAGTACTTGTAAATCTCATCATCTCTAGTTTTTAGGAATGCACCTTGGTGAACGAAAAGTGGTTTATAACACCCTGAACTATAACCTATAATGTTGATAGACGTTGCTTATTTTAAGGGAAATCCCTGTAAGAAGCCACATATTGAAAGCCAAGAGAGTGAGACTGAAGCTAAAAGGCTACATAGTAAGACACCTATTTAGAAGCTGCATAAACAAAAGCTAACTTATGAGGAAAGGTTAACCATCACTAAGAAGAAATATTGTAGGCAACTTCCTTCTAATAGGTGAGCCACACTGAGGTGCAGATTCAGGTAAGCATGTACTTACCTTTTCCCAGTACCTGGCACATATGTTAACACTGCATTCGCTGACCCTAAAAGGCAGTCTTCTCTGACAAGAAAGCAAACAAAATGCAACAAAAATAGTCTGGCAGAAACAACAGGGATTTTCACTACAACAATTACAATGATTGAAAAGTTTTGAGGCTTGCAGAAAATGGCAATGCGAATCTAAAGACTTTTGCTCTATATTCCCATTCTTTGTTGATCTATTGTACAAACTAGGGAAAGTTTCTCTATATTTTGGTCACTCACTTCTATTTATATTGCACCACAGGGAAGGAACTAGCTTTTTTTACTCTACATTTAGTTATGTCTTTGTTGCCTTTTCTTAAGGCAAAGCCATGCAGTGATCAAAGGAGGCAAGTAAAAGAAAGTATGGAGTAATAATACCTAGAGGAAAGCAGGCAACCATATTGCTTTACTGTTAGCAGAAATCCACCCCTCTCATTTGGTTTATCATATTAATTCACTGTCATGCATTAATAGCCATTCCTATATTTAACAAGTATTTACTACTTCAGCAATATGTTTTGCTTCTCTCCTTCATAATAAAGGGTTTTCAGCCTGATCAGTTCTTGATTGTTAACCTTAGCCATTATACTTTAAGATGCCTACAACCAATCTGTTGAACAAACCAAGGACTACAATGTTCCTCTCAGTGGGTCACATGAGGCTTTAAGGACAGGGAGGCACATAAACGTATTTTCCCCAGTTGGCTGGTGTGCAACGGCAGACTGATAAGGGAGAAGGTACAGCTAGGCTAGCTCATGAGATCACAGCTCTCAGCTGATCAACATAAAAGAGAGAAGAAGGTGCAGGAAAAGGGACAAAGAAAACCTGGACTCTGCCTGAACAGGAAAAACTTTTCCTTTTCATTCGCCTGTGCGCTAGAAAAATCACCTTTTCTAAACATCTGAAATCAAAACCTTTTGTGTTTTTTTATTCTTGCAAGTCTCCCTAGCCTATAAATCTCTTCACACAACCTCAATTTTACAGTTCAATTCCTTGAATTGTGTCTCTTCTCTCCAACCTCCTCGGAAGCTGAAAATGACACAAATTGACTTCATATTGGTCCGATCATGTGGTTGTCCCCCAGTGCAGGAGACATTCTTCCTACCCCCTTACTTCAAAGCTCACTGATAACAGTTGGTTGTTGTTCAGCACTATTACTGCACTTCTCCATATAAAAACAAGACTCTCTCCCAGAAGATCAGGAGACTTCACACTCCCCTGGTCAGATGTCAACCTGCTCTAACACCTACCCTGGAGACTAACTAGAACTCCTAGGCAAAGTCTGAAGCATGCAGTACTTTTCTCTAGCACTAGCAATTTGCTTGTCTTACCTTGCCTTCTCCCTTATAAAACATATAATAATATCTAGAAAACAACAAGTAGCTGACCCTCTTTAAATGTGATGTTTGACCTACTGGAGAATACTCTGGACCAGAACCATAAGAGCCCAAGAAAGCAATCCTCACAATCCTCATCTAACTTCTAGACTTCTGCATCTTCTATATCTAAAAATTCTGCTCTGGGCTGACTTTTCTAATATCTAAATCTTATGAGCCACAGCCAAGCCCTCTGCACAACAGCCCTAGCCAAAAGACATCCAGCACACTCAGACAGGACATGATAGCGCGGCACAGAGATGTGGACACTACTTTCATGCAGCTGGAAGAATGGGTGATAGCAGTGGCTCTGCTTTCTACAGCATCCCAGGAGCAGAGGCAAATGTGCAGAAAGGGACAGATTTGAGGCAGAGCCCCCAGACCAGGCTAGCCCTCAATGTGGTGGCTACGGCATCCTTCTCTCCTACTCAGGGATGTAGCAGGACAGAGTATACCTGGAGGTGCAGTAGGCAGAGTACCTGGAGCCAGGTCTCCTGTGTCTTTGTTGAGTAATCTAATCTCCATGATACTGCTAGGGAACACCCACCACAGTCTTTTAAATTATGGTGGGATTAGAAGATATTGCCTCTTGGCTTTGTGAGCAAAAAAAAATAGCAGCAGTTCAATTACCTCCTTGCCCACAGCCGCCAAATTTCAGAAGAGTCCTAGGAGTCCTAGTGGAGAACCCCAAATATGAGCAGACACCTGCTCATCTCCAATACTTAACGCTGTAGACACCCTAGGCCCAGTATAAAAAACACTTACCGAATGGAACTGAAGCATAACAAAACCACTTTAAAAAGAAAAAATGCCACACTAGAATACAACCACTCAAACACCGCACATTCTCCTTCGGGCTGCTGCTGCCTGCTGCATGGGCCTGGCTTCTTTCACATCTCTCCTTGCCCCTCTCTGAACTTCCACTGCAGTGACAGTGTATTTGTGCAGGTCTGGCCGCAGGGACAACCTCCACAGGTCTTTACACTCCTTTCAGTTGAAAACTTAACTCTTTTCTTCCCCGCCTCTATTTTCTCCCTGTTTCTGTGCTGTTACCTAGCAGGTAACACTGCCATATGACAGATCATGCACAGAATAAGTGTATGATGCACTATAGAATTAACTAGCTGAAAACATCTAGATTACATGATTATGTAATTTGTAAACAATTTTAACTGTATTATTTTATCCTTGTGCGAAAGACTTCATAGTATGTGAAAATGGATGAATGTAGTGAAGATGTACGTATATGAAGGAAATAAGCCTTTTTAACTTGTATAAATATTTTCCTTTAAACACTAGTAACATTGAAGCACAATCAATGTACCATGTAACTATTATATATTTCACAGTGCTACAAAATGAGGGACAGAGTTTTCAAATGTGCATGTCAAATTGTCAAAGCCGGGTAAACAAAGGTGAGCTGTGAGTGTAGGCATTTTCCTACTTTAGATTTGTAGCTGAATGATTTCTATCAGCAGCTGAGATACATTATTGAGAATACAGTCTTTAGTGCAGAAGGCAAGACAAACCGTGTGTTAGGAGGGAGGGCTGGGAGCAAACCACAGCCCAGGGCCAACTGCAAGTGGGACCAACATATCTGAGCTCCTTCCAGAATTCTGTTTTTCTCTCTGGTTCCGTAGATTTTGATTTATTGAAGCATTATGTTTTACAGCAATAATTGTATGTTAACGAAGTGATGAACCAGACGCAAGTTGTACCCTCTCCCATAAATTCCACTCTGCTCCCCTCAGCAAAGAAAATTTCAATTATATGTAATGCATCAAAATATTTCTCACATGAAGAGTCATCACACTCTCACGTTAACATTTTAAATCAGTTTGGGGCATTTTGTAAATATGTATAATGATGTTATGCCACCAATTCTATAAATTGTATAACTAAGAAAAAAAAAAATGGATAAACGCATTCTATTATGGTGGATGGATGCTAAGATTACTATGGAATTTTCTCAGACCTTTCAAATGCTATTAACTTGAACTGATTTCATAAACATTTCTTAAAAAACTCCTTCCCATTAAGACATGCAGAATTTTTCATAAAAAAGAGTCTAGTAACAAATAAGAAATAATATTCATGTAAAAATATATGGTCTCTCACAGTGACCTCACTAAACAGAAGAAGATAAATATCTGAAAATATCTTCTGCCAAATGTTTAAAAAAAATTTAAGCCTATCAGCTACACTCATTATCCACAAATTCTTCCACTCGGTAAAACATTACCTACTGCATCTAGGATACTGAAGGATTAGAATCTAAACTGAAATCTAAAAACAATCCAATAAGGATCATGACAGCTTTCCCTTGCCCATAGAAAAAAACCTGACATCAGCATTTTAAGGGCAGAGCTACCACCTTGTATTTTATGTGAAATGTACATATTTTACGCCTGCTTTTTCTTTCTTGAAAGGCCTGTTCAAAAACAAGGAGGAAGAACAATTTTTCTAGTGCTTAAAAACAATAATGGACATTTGATTAGTGTTATTAGAAAACAAGATACCATACAATACTGAACAGTATTTTTGTTGTTTTCTCTTCAATCCTCCAGCCTTTTATTTTACCCAGCACAAAACTTTAATCATGGCCTGTCATCTTTCTATCAATATTCAATGTCACTGTGTTATACTTAAATTATCTCCACTGGAAACACAAAATGATAGACTGCTGCAGCTGATGGTTTTCACTTTGATTCTTAATGCAAGGTGGATGCGGGAATGGGACCAACATGTCGAATGCAGGAAATTAAGTAATTTACAAGAGAAGAAGGAAGGCACCTTGTAGTAAGAATTTACTAGTCAATTTTGTCCCTATATTTACTGTACAGTTTATTTTTACTATATTACCTAATCTATAATGTAAAAATTTACTACCTGCTTTCAGGGCTATTTATTTCTCTTTAAAAAAAAGGAATAGAGTAATGGTCCTCTGCCCCTACCTCCACTGAAACATCAATTATAAATAATCCATTCTAACTTTGATAGATGAGGAGAAAGCTACCAGGGAATTCTTCTTATTAAGCAGTTCACACAACGCCAGCTTCTCAACCCTAGTTTATCATTCACTTCATTCATAATCTGATAAAGCACCTTCAAGTTTGGTACTAACTCTGATAACTCAGTCTGCATCCTGCTTGCCTTTGGCTCCTGCAATAACAGCAAAGCCCCACAACATCATTAAACAGTTGGGGTTTTTTTCTGACTGGATGGGAATTGCTGGTATTAGGTATTTTTTCTGCACTGTTTAATATTTGATCCCAAATCAGATTTAAAGGAGAGGCATGAATTAGGCCCTGGTTTGGGAAAGCATGCATCTCAGGATCTATGTATTCATCTAAGCTCTGTTCAAACAGAGCTGTTGAATAAGCCTAAATACTTCATGAGCTTGAAACCCACAAAGGATTCAACTTCTAGTGACTTCCACTGAAACTGAAGCAATGCAGTGGCTCTCCATGTCACAACACCAGTTCTAATCCAAGAAAATAAATTTGTTTCCAAAAGTATGCCACAAGAAGAAAGCACAGTGTTTGCATTGAGGCCACATTCTCAGCTGCCACAACTGCTGCAATCGCAGCAATGGCTATTTATGTCCAGAGAAGAATGAGTTCTTATCGCAAAGCAATTAGAATAATGAGCCTGATCTCTTACTGTTTATTACGTTCTCTGACCACAAGTGTTAGGAAGCATACAGAAGGAACTCACAACTCTCCTGTCATTTTTTTTCATCTCTGTTCTCCAATATAAAATTCAACTGTTTATAATACATTCCTCTCTCTGAAAGGGTAACAGATTTAGACTTTCAGTGTCAAGTGAATTTGGGAATGTGAATTATCCTGTGTACTACTGACTGAGCACGAATTAAGCATACATAACAATTTAAAATAACAGGACAAAGAAATGCCCTTTTAGAAGAGATTGGGAGAGATGACATATTGTCATCATGTGGGAATGTACCTTGAAATTCAACCTTTGTAATCAGGAAGACACACCTGGAAAAATGAGAGCATTGGCCAAATACTGATGTCAATAGCCGTGTGCTTACGGAGTTCCTCTGAAATGTCTGACGGCACGATATGACCTGCTGTAGCTGCAGGGTCAAACAAGGTCAGGAGCCAAATCCTGTTCTGGCTCAAAAAGAGCAAGAGAGAAAGGGCAGGGTCTGTAGATCCTCCCTGTTTGAACCCTGTTAGCTACAATGAACACTGCACTGCTGTTGACAGCACACTTAAAATTGCCAGGGCCTGCATGTCTTCCCAAACTGGCAGAGTATGTTCCCAGCAGTACGTACATTAAGTCACGAATGCTTCCAAATGCTAGTGGGAAAGACTGTCCCAGTTGCATGACAGACAGAGCTATCCTACATCTTCATACTCATGCTATGTAGGTGGTGATACTTTATTTATTTTCTACTTGTTTAATTATCATGATGCTTGTATCTAATTGGCCAGTCAGGACTTTGTGCAAAGTATTGTCCAAACACAGGACAGGAGGATTTAGCAGCACTGCTGGGCAGCAGGCAGATGATGTCAGACATCCATCCTCATCCTGATTAATTGTTCTACACCCATTACTACGGTTGACGGCAATCTTGCTCAACAGAGATGAGAAAGCTTCTGAGAAATGCACAAACTGGTTTCAAGTCTTGTCTTCAGGGTTGCACTCAAAACCAGTAGCAGTAGAAAAACACACATCCACATCTGAACAATTTTCCTGCCAAGTTCAGAAGGGATCAAGGTCTTTGTCACTATGTATATGCACCCACGTACAGCCACCAAGGGACCCGGTAAGAGAGCGAAAGCTTAATGCCATGGACACAGAGGTGACAAACAGCTTTGCATCTCCCTCCCCTCACACAGTCTTATCTCCACAACTAAGATAGGTTGAGGTTTGCATGAAATCAGCTCACAGAGAAGACAACAGTAGGGCAGAGCCAGGCAAGGCACAGGTGATGCTGATGGGCAAAGAGAACACAGCCATGATACACTCAGTAAAATAAGACCACGAAAAGTCCCATGAAATTACTGGAAACAGTCTTCTGTTTAAGCAGGTGTCTTTTATCAATTTTTCAAACTCAGTCCCTAGGTTCTAGAGTGCCTCTCACCTGACACTACACTCCTACTAAACATCTGCAAATAATGCTAGCACCTCCTCTTGCACATTTTCTCCATTATCTGGATGTGATGATGAAATCACTGTCCTTTAGCTTGACAGAGTATCCAAAAGTAACTCCTCGACAGCTATAGCACACTGCAAATGCATCCTCATGTTGATGGGCTTAGAACTTATCTTCAAACATCCTCTGAAAATCCTGGGATGAGGTCAGTGGCTGAATACTCTGAACCACAATGGAGCTGTGGGATAGAAATATCTCACAGCCAAAGCATTTTTTCATAGTAGATGGAAAACTATTAAAAGCAAGTCACCAAAGCTCACTGTATCAACCTTCCCTTCATCAATGCAAACATATATTAGCATAGATATCTACAAGAAAAATTATATAGGCTTCCAGGTCAAAAAACCACACAACCTACTCTCAAGGAAGAAGCAGCCACTATGACTGATGTCAGTCATCTTAGATATTCACCACTCACAAAATGGGATCCTCTCTGCATTCACAAGTATCACTGATTAACAAACAATAAAAATGATTAATATGAACTTCAAACTCTTAATAAAATTCATGTAAGTCAATCAAATAGAAAGAGATGAGAAAACAGGAAAGAGCACAAGTGACTGAAAAAAAATAATAAGGAAAACATTACTTCTGGTCCAAAATAGTGAAATCTCAGCACACAAAAGCAGCAGTGATGTAGAATTACTTATTCTTGATGAGGGAAGAGTTTGAAGCAGAGAAGACTACCGTGACACTAATGAGTTTCAGCAAAGTGTTGAACTCTAGCTTTGCAGGCATGACTGACCAGCACCAGAACAATGCAGCGTAAGAAAAAGGCATACAGAATAAGAAAAGATCCTAACAAAACATGCAATTACTAACCAACTAGAAATGCTGTGAACTTTCAGCACATTTTCTTTTTAAGCAAGGGCAATACTTTCTGTTTTTAGAAGGGGAGACCCAGCCTTGCCCTCTGATGATTTTTGCTATGCTAAGTATAAAATGAATGGAAGACAAAGAGCCTGGAGGGAAGGGGGGGAGGTGGGCGAGCTTTTCCATGAATAAGCAGCAAAATCCCCTGTCACCTTGTCTTTGCCAATGCTGCACACTAACACTGAAGTTAATTCAGTAACTTTGAAAAAGCCCTAGCCTGCATGAAACCTGAATTAATATGGACAGAGAGTTACTAAAGGCTGTGTGACCGTGTGCTTTGCTTTTTCTAAAGCTTTAAAAGACACTGGAAACTGACCCCAAATTTGACCTCTTTTTTTTTTTTTTTTCCTAAAAACATCTAATTTCAATGCTGAGATGAGATTTAAGAACAGAGCTTTCCCCTACTTCTCATAAAGCAGTATAGTCACATGCCACAGTTCCCCCACCACCCAATTAAAAAGGAAAAAAAGAAATCAATATTTGTGACCCAGCATCCCTGAACAGGCAAAATGTCAAAAAAAGCAGAAGACGACAACAATTGCTAAGCTTATAATTCTTGTGCACTTCTTCACTTCTTACCATCTCATATAGAAGCCAGCAGTCATTAAAAAATGTTCAAGACACAATATATAATTATCTGCTCGAGGGTAGGGAGGCTCTGCAGAGAGATCTGGACAGGCTGGAGCGATGGGCTAAGGCCAACTGTAGGAGTTTCAATAAGGCCAAATGCCGGGTGCTGCACTTGGGCCACAACAACCCCCAGCAGCGCTACAGGCTTGGGGAGGAGTGGCTGGAGAGCTGCCAGTCAGAGAGGGACCTGGGGGTGTTGATTGACAGCCGGCTGAACAGGAGCCAGCACTGTGCCCAGGTGGCCAAGAAGGCCAATGGCATCCTGGCCTGTATCAGAAATAGCGTGGCCAGCAGGGACAGGGAAGGGATCTTGCCCCTGTACTTGGCACTGGTGAGGCCGCACCTCGATTACTGTGTTCAGTTTTGGGCCCCTCACTACAAAAAGGACATTGAATTACTCGAGCGTGTCCAAAGAAGGGCAACGAAGCTGGTGAAGGGTCTGGAGCACATGTCGTACGAGGAGCGGCTGAGGGAACTGGGGTTGTTTAGTCTAGAGAAGAGGAGGCTGAGGGGAGACCTCATCGCCCTCTACAACTACCTGAAAGGAGGTTGCAGAGAGCTGGGGACGAGTGTCTTTAATGAAGTAACAAGCGATAGGACAAGAGGGAATGGCCTCAAGTTGCGCCAGAGAAGGTTTAGACTGGATATTAGGAAGCATTTCTTTACAGAACGGGTTGTGAGGTGTTGAAATGGGCTGCCCAGGGAGGTGGTGGAGTCCCCATCCCTGGAGGTGTCCAAGAGGTGGGTTGACAGAGCGCTGAGGGACATGGTGTAGTTGGGAACTGTCAGTGTTAGGTTAACGGTTGGACTAGATGATCTTCAAGGTCTTTTCCAACCTAGATGATTCTGTGAGATATACCAAATATGCACTAACTCTTTACTATGACTCAAAGTGGAGAAGTAAATTTTGTGTTATGTTCCCTTCCCCCAGAAAACTGCTGGACCCAAAAGCCTCCCCATCGCATCTCTCCCTTTCTGCAAAAATCTCCCTCCACACCTTCAAGCAGCAGATGGTTCCTCAGAAATTAAAACAAAAGTCCTCCTCCCCTTGCAGCAAGCATTCATTTTATTACTGCAGACTCAGATGATCCTTGCTACACCCACAAAAGACATGTGGGCTCCATCAATGCAATTATCTCCTATCTTGTGGAGGCCGCAGACAGAAGCAATAGGGTTTTTTTGTAGGTTTTTTGTGTTTGGGTTTTTTTTTTTTTTTAATATTTTCTCAGTATTTAGTAGTAGATTGCATTCTTTGCCCTCCTCCATTTTTACTGCTTGTGCAACGTGCTTTCATTATAGATGGGTATAATATTAGTTCTGCCGGTGCTGAAAGACACAAGTTATAGGTTAGGAACCAAGAGTTGTATCCAGGCACGAGACATGGGTTTGTTTATCAAAGGATCTCCACTACCACATGGCACCAGGTCACCCTGAAGATGAAATGCGCACTATGCTGCAGATACATGATTACAAACTCTAATCTGCTGCACTTCCAGAGAGATGATTTCAGTTTCCACCCTCCATGGGCATTAGCTACAGTTTCCACATCCAGAAACAAAAGGAACAGCAAAGATCCTCCCCTTTCCTCCAGACCCAATTAATCTAGACTAATCCATTTCCATGAAGCAATACCATCAAATTTCTTGTGAGATTATTTAAATTTACTAAGAGCTTCCAAGATACTATACTCCATCAGGACATTGCAGTCATTTTCAAATATAGTGCAAGTGATTATGAAGACAATAAGAACATTTAATGAGAACCCGCACTGTGGTAATGCAGTCTAAGATATCTTGAAAAATAATCTGCTGTGTTTTAAAGGTGAGAATAGGTTTTCTGTGAATCAAGTGTTTTCTTATATTCCTACTATCCAACTCCTCCACCCCTCCCATATACAGAGAAGAGATACCCAAAAATAGGTTCGCTAAGGAATACAGTAAGAAACAAAAGAAAGAAGGTAAGAATTTACAAAGTGGAAATGAGACAAGTGGAAGGAGGAGAAACAGAGAAGCCACAATAAAGGAAAGACCAGAAGATGAATCAAAAAGCCCCCTCTCTAAGAATGCTAACTTTAAGATAGATCAATTAAAGAACAGCAAACAAGAAAGCACACAAACATTCAAAGCAGAGGAAAAAAAGAAATAGAGCAAGAAAGGACACTTAGGTTTTTGTTCTTTGCTAATTGGATTCACCATTGTGAAAATTAAAGTTCCAAAGCTATTTTAAAAAGAGGCTGTATCTCACAAAATAAGGCTTGGCCAATACAGCAACCAAAAAAAAAAAAAATCACCTGTAACTTATTAACTAGTACACTTTGCAGTTTGCTCCTCTTTATTCACAGCTCCTTTCATTCATTAATATTTTGGGCAAGTAAACTTCCCTCACTACAATATTACCAACACAAAAGAGCAGTAGGATCTTACCAATTCTTCCCTCCCCTATAGAAGTCTATTTAAAATGCTATTTTTGTTCACGAGTTCCTATGCTCTTGTACCAGTTACACAGCTGAAGTGATAATCCCTCAATTCATGATATCATAACCTTTCCACAGCAAAGTAAGTGCTATGACATAAGTTGCTGTTTTCAGGCTGGAAAAGAATATCAGGAAAACATAAGCCTTTAAGAAATAATAATCCTGTTTTTATGACAGTGTCTCTCATGTAGACTGAAGAATAAGGTAACCAAAACAAAGTGAATGTATTGTTCACAACAAGGAGAACTGATTCTCCAAAGTAAAGTGTTTGAATGTCCCCATGTGGGTTTGGTAACACTGCAATGCTTTTTCAACATTACTGAAACCAGACAAGTGTTTTGGTGGTGGTGGTGGTTTAAGGCTTTTTGGGAACCCATCAGTATGATAAAACTACACAGCATGTTCGAAAAGGGGCTGTTTTACTCTAAAGAACAGCAAACCACCATTGAAGCAGAATGCCTTCAGATGTCACAGAAGCCTGTAAAAATTTCTTCCAGTTTTGCAAATCTGGTAAATTATTTACCATATTCACTTTCAGTGGCATCAACTTCTAACCATGTTCCAAATTTTCAGTATTTAAGATAATCACACTGGGCCTAGTCCTGCAAGCCCTTTGTTGCAAGGGCAGGCAACTAAAGTGATTTCATTGCCATCCAAGGGCACTTTTTGAGGGAGATTAGGATCACTCATTAGCAACAGCTTGAAGTCACAGGCAAACACATTTTGGGAAACTACCCCTATATAGTCAATGTTATATTAAAAAAAAAAATACCCCATACACATAGGAATAGTAGAGAAGTTGTAACCAGATGAGAAAGAGCACTATGCATCTGCAAGAACACATAGGCCTTTTGATGTGCTCCAAGACCATCTTAGACCAGCTTTAATACCATCAGCAGTACGAAACACTGTGCCTTCAGTGTGCCGTGCTATTCAGAGCATTCATACCCAGCTCTGCTCCCAAAAACATTTCTGAAACTTAGTATGTTATAAAGAAGACCTGAGACACATGGTATGTGAGCTAACAGGATGAATAATAAGGGAAGAGAACAACTATTTTAAGATTGTTCATTTTCATATAAACTGAAATGCGATGTGGTGGCAATTAATCTTGACTTGTCCTCTTATGGCATGGGACCCTCAAGACATTGGATGTCCTGAGGGGATGGAGCTCAGTGAAGACGGCACGTTCAAATGCATTAAAAACATTGTCTGCATGAGAAAACCACAAGTTTCTAATACAGAATGCATGCATGCACTAGCAGCCTGAGCAACCAGGTTGCAGCCACATTTGTTCTGAACTAGTCAAGTGACATTTGATTGAAACCCTTAAAAAAAAAATAATCACAGATGTATGAGATCAGGTAAAACACAGCTTGGGCTCAACTTTTGCTTCTTCAGTAAATGCAAGTTGTCCTAATCACACACAATCCCCTTCACACCTCAGTGAACAAGGAGCTGTGCAGATGAGCACACCTTACATCAGGGTAAGACTCCACTACATTTCCTGCACTGTGCATCCATGAGTTGAAAAAAAGCCACCATTAACATGAAAACAAACATTGTTTAACAGAAAATAAACCAAGACAAATAGTGAAAGAGAGCCAATTAAAGAAGAAAGGGTTTGCATACATTTGCAAAGTTACTAGGTGCTATATCATTCAACAATGGCAAAGCACAGTCATTGCAATACTATACCTTACTAGCAGGCATATTTATTCATTTCCCCAGTCTTGCAGAATAATACAGAAAATAGCTCAATAAAACACCTTTGTGTAATTGTCACCAGTTATTCTTGAACAATATTATTCCCTCAAAATAATTTCATGATTCCTATCTGGGAATTAGCAAAAGCAACTAAAAAGTCTTGGTTTTGTGATGAATGGAAGTCACAGCATAATCTTTTGAGGCTTGGAGAACAGTACAATCATATTAAATTCCATCAGCTCAAGAAATGTCATCTTTACATCGGCTGGTACAAAAAAATTGTTTCCAGCCTGAGGCAGTTATGATAAGGGATTTAGAAGCCATCACCATGTGGGCCATGAGATATAAAGGAATGCATCACCACATATAAAGTGTCTGCTGCTCACAATTTCAGAGCTAATGTTCTCACAGCTGTGTATGGCTTAAACCAGCTGGGAAGAAGAAAGGGACTAAATGAGTCACTAGAAGAATCTAGTATTTTGGCTAACCTGCATTTAACACTCCTGCAGCAGAACTGTTGGTAAGCAAAATAAGATCAGATCATTATCCAGCAAGGGACGGGGGCTGTGTGCTCTCTTGAAAGAGAGGTAGAAAACATACCGTCTTGGGAGGAGGTAGGTAAAGATGGCATTTCAGTCCCATCTGTGCACTCCTAAGATGCTACTGGCAGCTGAAACGGCCCTCAGTTCAACTGAGGCAGGTCACAGGTTACACAGAATTACCACAGGCCACCTGGCACTCCCAAGCACGCCTGAGCTGCTGCCTATAGGAGAGGGAAAAGCTTTTGCAAAGCCTTACTCAGCAGCCTTAGTACAGCAGTTCTCCTCTAGCAGACATCAGGCTTTCTACACAATGACATACAAGACACTAACAGGCCCAAGATGCAATCTTACCCTTACAGGAGCGTCTGTAGACAGCCACAGAGGGGCTTTGTCATTAAAACGCTCGATATTTGCAAGCTTGTACTTGTAGGCTTGGATACCACAGGCTGCTCTTCAACAGCACAGTGTCAGACTTCAAACAGGGCTCTGGGTAGGTGCAGGAGGCTAAAAAGCTCCAGTTGGATGCAGGGACCTCACTGCACTGCAGAAACAGTCTTGAGAAACATTTAAATGCCTAATTGTTTAATCAGCAATGAAGGCAGCTCCTTCTGGGGTTTCTACTGCCTCAGGGTTCAATTCTTCATTACAGGTCTGGCTCTTATATTCTGAGTGCATGCAGAAGGATGAACGATGATCCCAAGATCTTCAGTTCCTCCTGACTTATTTGCTCTCTGCCTCCTTTGCCCTCAAGATGTACTTTCACTTGTGAGATGGCTCCTTCATTGAATATCATATCTATCATTAATTGCTCAGGCTATGGTTCAGGCATCACTTTCATGTTAACATGCAATTCCACTCAGGAAATATTTGGTATACCAAAAAGCCCAGTTCTTAGGGCAAATGTCAAATCATTCACAGCATACAAAAAAATGAAATCCTCAGATTACACTCTCTTCTAACCATTCTGCCATATTTACTCCATCTGCTTAAGAGTGCAAGCTTTCACAGATTATTAGTTTCTAATAAGTTTCACAAGGGCAATGTATTCCCAGTATGTTTCTATGGATATCTAGCAGATGGACTCTTGAAAAATAAAAGCATTGTTATTTCATCCTAAATCTCATGAAACTGGTTTGCACTATTAATTTGATCTTTGTTTTCTTTGGTATAAAGAAATGTAAAAAAGTATAGAAAGAAAAGTATTATTTTAAAAAAAACACCTTTTTTTTTAAAGTGGCTTATTTCCCTCTACTACTGCAATAATAGCACAGCACTGTCTCCAAAGGTAAGACTGAGCTGAAGGAACCAAAGCCTTTTGCTTGCATGTTTCAGTGGTGTAATCCAATACCTGGTTTTGCACAGCACTTTATAATAACTATATTTACTGTGGAACATTTACTAGTTTCTGCAAGGCCCATGGTCTGAAAGATAATTTTTTTAAAAAAATTTTACCTTGTTCCACACATTTGTTTTTGTTTCTCCAACTATCAAATACAGTTTTCACACAGATCAATCTTTTATGCACACACATTCTCACAACCACCTCTTCAATGGAAGGGAAATAGACTGAGGCTAGGACAGAGATTTAATGAGATACAAGACACATGTAAATTGTGACAGACACACAATTGCTCACATCACATGATTTTCATTGAGGTATGTAAGAGTTAGCAAGTAACTCAAAAGCTGATGACTTTTCATGCAGAAATACATATATCAAAGTTTTCTTACCAATTTAGAAGGCAGGTGATTTTTTTGGCATCTTCGAAAACAAATGAATACTTACAAACCCCAAGTCTAGACTTGGATTCTCACAACACAGATAAGTACCTCAACAAACATAATTTGGTTACATCTCCATTGATTTCAAGGGTGCTTATTGGTACCGCACACGTTTTGCAAAATCTGGCCACTTTTATTTAAGTACTGATTTGGGAGACAGCATTTAAGCACAAAATCCCAACCTAAGTCTTCTGCTCTTATGGCTTTATAGCACTTTCCTGGGCTCAATTCATGACCCTCAACCATTTACACAACTTAAACTCACTTATGGCAGAACTTGGGTCGTTCTTGAAAGAGTTGGATTGTTGAAGCCCACCTTAGTCATGGTAATGATATAAAGGCCCAGCAGAGCCTCCACTTATAGTATAAAGAAGCAAGATTGAGAAATACACTTTCTGTGGAAGAACAAGGGTCCCACAAGAAGATGCTCAGCTGACTTTCAATGAACTAGATCAGACAACTATAGTGAACTCCTGTACAATCCCTCTTAAATGGCTCAAGTGATGAGCTGAAGTTATCTAAGCAAAAATCCTTGCACTTCAGATATTCATGCAGGCAGATGTCTTCACTGAACACACTGACCATTCTAGCACATTTCTGGTTTACTAACAAAAGGTAAGCGATTTGCAAGGTCTACTACAGAAGTGATGGCAATGGCATTTACACTCTCAAAAGAGCAGCTAGTGATTTAATGTATAAACTCTAGGAGTGGCTTAATGGATATTGGTGACTGGAAAAGAGACAGACTACAGGATTATTAAAAATGCTATTTATTTATTCTTTGCTTGAAGGATACTGTCCTTAACAACTGTCAATCCACTGCTCAGAATACAAGGTATATTTTAAAAGGAAAAAAACATATCAAGCAATCTGTATACTTAATGGGTGATAAGCCTTCTTTGGGATGAACGTACTAGACACTGAGCATATTTCCTTTTCTGTCAATGTGTATTTTCTCTTCTTTTTCTATAGGTGCAAGGCTATTAAAAAAAGAGTACTGTTCTTAATCAAGCAGATTAACAATAAACAAGCTATTAAGCTACTTTAGAACAGATGCATTTTGTAGTCTGCAGTCAAAAGTACTGCATTGGGTTTTTTTTTAAAAAAAAAGCACCACACCAAAAAAAGAATGACACTTTAGTGAATAAGCTAGGTTCCCCCACCATGCCAAAAGGAACAAAACAAACAAAAAACACTAGAGGAATATGTTCCAAACTTTTCTTAAGAAAATAAACAAAAGGGGAGGGTGGGGGGGAAGAACCATATTATAATTGATAAAATTGATACTTTTTAACTTTATTCTTCATTAAAGCTGTTTTGGTCTGAGTTTTCTTCATTAATTCTCTTCTACTATAAAAGTGGTCAAAAATTACATTTCTAACAGTTCTATCTTATTTTGAAGTTGTATCTTAAATTGAAGCATTCTGAATCTTGGTTGTTTCTATTTGAAACTCACCTAGCAAAATGATGTGTTTCATCTGGAGAAAAGCTTTAGAAGCTTATTTGAATTCATGTTGTGCAGACTTGATCCTTTATTGGTTTCAAAGGCATCCAAAAAAGTGCATCCACGAGCCAGATGCAAATTGTACCTCTGTCTACAATGCAAACTTAAAACAGTCTTTAAACTTCCCTTAGAGAGCCTTTCCTTAGGTTATGATATATAAGGAGTAATCTGAGCATCTATATGAAGACCCCAAAAAAAGAAACAGTCTCTCAAGTTACTTCCTTAAGAGGTTAGGAAAAAAAAAAAAACGCGCCTCTCAGGCTCTTGCTTACTTTTTTTAATTACTCAAGCTGTAAAGCAGATGGAGTTAATTACTTAAGTCAAAGAACCTTTAAAAAACAAGTATCTATAACACTTTATTAGTATAAATATAAAAATATTTTAAAGATGTAGTATCTTAAGGACTTCTTTCTGGTAAAACCATTAGAGATTTTCTCTTCCCACCAATATTAAAAGAAATTATTAGCCCTTAATTACTTGGGAAAAACTATTTTTAGAATAATACCATTTGTACATATTGCAAAACTATCACTGTTTCAGGACTGAATCTTCACCATCTGGGGCCTTGGCCAGCACTATAGTGGGTTTTTGGGGGGAGATTTTTCTTGGGTTTATTTGGTGAGTTTTATGAGGTTTTGTTGTTGGGGTTTTTGGGGGGTTTTGTTGTGGAGGTTTTTTAACTCTTAAGGGCAGGAACGGAAATTTTAGAAGCCTGGCAACACCAACAGTCTGTTAGAAACAGAGAAGCTGATGGCAAGCTCTAAGGTGCATGTTAAAAGTCCATGCACCAGTACGGCTGCAGCGATATACTTAGACTTCATGCATTTGTGTCCTCAGCAAAGGCTGGGGAAAAAAAAAAAAAACCAAGCAACTTATCTCAACAGCAAAACTTTGAAGCCCGTAGCCAGGTTGCAGTAGAGAACCTAGAGTGAAACAGGCCCAGGTCGATGTGGTACTGAGGAAGGCAAGCCTTGCATACAAAAGCAACAGATTATATTACAATATTCAACAACTCCTAAATCTGGTATGGGAAGTTTGAAATGGTCAATTACAGTTCATAAAAAAACCACTTCCAAAACATAACGCAGTGCCAAAAAGAGGGTTTAACTTTTAATCCTTCCCCTGAAATGATACTCCCCACAGAAGCAGGATGCATACCAGCAGTGCAGCATGGAAATTTCTCCCACAAATAGCAGGAAAAGGGAAAAAAGCATGCTGCAAGCTCATTAACAACACCTATCAAGACACATAAAAATGTGTTGCAATTTAAGAAACTGATGCAGAAAAGTAGACAACCCAAAAATTACACAAAAAAGCATAAATAAATCTTAAAAAGTCACAGCTGCAAATTCTATATGAAAATTTTCAGAAGGATAAAAGAGTCTATACAGATTCTCCAAGTATTTAATTGTTTAAGATAAATTTACTACTTTCTGGGAGCCTGATGTCAGTTAAATCCATACAGCCTAGAAGCATCAATACATGTTGTTATACTTTACATTTTTTAATAAAGAGTATGGTTTTCAAAAAGACAACCCACAAAGTTCTTAAGGCTTGTCTGTCTTTCTTACTTATAGATTGGAATATACGGAGTATAAGTGTTATTAAGGGGGATTAGGCAGGACACACACAGCTTGATCTTTGAGCTCTGTTTCCACCATTTTTCACTCAGCTCTCTAACTTACTTTAAAATTTAGGAGTTATGCAAAATAAATATTTCTGTATTCAAAAGTATGAGTGAGCAAATCTAAAGATCTAGAACCCTCTCTCTATCAATACAACAAAAGATAGAGGGCAACAAGTTTATTAATTATACCTGCTCAGTAATAGAAAAGGAAGTGGCACTAATTTGGTGGCTTGCATTTTATTAAGACACAAGCTCCAATTACTTCCTATGAAATCTCTTTTCAATATAAATATACTTGTGCAAGGCAAAGTCCACTATAATAGAAGACTACATTACAACAGCAGAGCAACATTTACTAATCATACTTCAAGGAACAGCCTAAGACTTAGGATGATCTAGGGCCCCCTTCACACAGCAAGTGAAGGAAATATAAATGCTATTATTTTGTTAAAAAAAATAAGTATCAAAATAAGTGTATTATGCATTAGGATTCAGTTCTTAAAACATCTCCATTGTTGTCTTGGTTTCTCTTTGCTTTCCACAATCCCCCAAAATGGCATTCTTTCAAAACTGTTACATAAGGAGTCATTACTTGTTAAAGATGCCCAGAAGACTGGTAAGGGATCCCTTTTCACCCAACACTTACGGGCTTCTGGGTGTTCAAGAGCTCACACCACGGATTACAGCACCTGCAGGTGGAGCTGGAGTGATGCACACCAACCGCACACATGCTCCCTTTTCTCTGGCCATATCACCACCACTCCAGGGTAGTCCTACTCACCAGAGAACACAGATTCTTTTTTCCACCTGCATCCATGGCAGGCTGGTAACAAAGCTGCTGAACATAGCGATGAACAGAGGTCTTAACGATAACACTTACGGGATTTCAAACTTTGAACTATTTTTGGTATTATTTTAATGCAAGTTCCAAAACATTCCCTAACACTTTTATGTATGTCAATGCTGCATTAACAAGCATTTTTAAACTTTCAAAGGTTTCCATGATATTATCCTTACCTATGTAGTTTGTCCTCCAGGATCTCCATGTACTTTTCAGCATTTTCTTTTACATTGGTCACTGCAAAACAAAAGTCAAAGTTAGGTAATGGTATAACTGTACAGTTTTGTTTGTTTTGTTTTGTTTTTTAAACCAACTCATCTCTTACCCACAAATTTTACATATATCAGTTAGAAATGAGAATTCCATTCATCTTTTTTACATCCATGTAAAAGAAGACACATGTGGGTGTCTTCTCCCTTTTTTGCTTGAAAGTCTATTGTATCTGTATTACATTAATATACCTAGTAATTAATGCATTAACCTCTTTGTTGTGCCAGAAAAATGGTAAGACTAACAAAGGCACAACTTGTAGAAGTTTCATTTTGACACACAAAAAAACCAAAAAAAAGAAAGAAAACCCACACAGTTAGGTCCTCCCCTTTACCTTCAGGAGAAGCAAGCAAGCCTAACTAATTCATCAGTCCATGCACAAAAGTCCTTGAAAATGTTATGAATCTTGTATCAAACTTCTTCTGTTAGAACTGAACCAGTATAGAATGGAAAGAAATACCACTCAAGATTGTTATGAGATTCGGGGTTTTTATGCTTTGGCATTTTTTGTTTGTTTGTTTTTAAACTTGGGACCTAGATATTGCCTGCATATGAGTCCCTACAACTTCTTCACTCAGAAAAAACTCCAGTAAACTACTCACCATAACACACAATAATAAAGCCATTCTTTTGGATGACCCTTAGTACTCCATCATGGGTACAAATGGGGAAAAAGGTAAACTCCCTCCAGGAAAATGGAGGCTTTTAGAGGATAATAATTTTCATATTACAATAACTTTTTTTTTCCCCCTCCCTAATAGCTGTTTGCCAACTCCAAATCTAGTAGTACTGTTAAATCAGTTGGTCACTTTTAAACTCTTAATTCATTGTACATCAATTAAATATGTATTTTATATGAAGATGCATTCTACAGAGCATCACTGTCTTCAAGGGTGAAGCTTGCTACACGGATCAGGTACCCTGTGAATTTACCCATCTATCTCCCCCATCTTCCCTACAATACGGTGCCTCCAAGCACAGCTTACACGTATTTCTCACTTTCCCCTTTTATTTTTTGTATCTTTTTGTATTTCACAAAGTAGAATGCCACACACAAAAAACCAATCTGAAAACTCAGCATTAATCAAACCAGCTGTGCTGAAGTTGTGTTCATACACACACAGAGGAGTTCACTAACTGAAACCACTTAGGTAATACCATTAGCAGCAAACATCAGGCTCAATGTAACACTGCCTGCCTGCAAAGGTGGTGTTCACCTGGTCAGACAGCATTCACACATCACTGAAGCAGACTGCATCCCAATAGCAAATATAGGACATATTTTGCACAGTTGATCTACTTTTTGTGGGGTTTCTTGTTTATTTTACAAGAGAGTTTATCAGATTAGCAAAAAAAAAAAAAAAACCAAAACCCAAAACCCACCCAACAACAACAAAAAAACTCAAACCAAAAAAACCCTCACAAAACCCACCACAACCCTAGTACTCTGGAAAGCACTACAATTTTGTCCATTAACATCTTTCATCCAGGTTCACCATCAGAACAGGTTCTGCAACACAACACCTTGAGCCAGCAAGATTCTAGAAGACTAGAACATAAACAACTGCATTCATTTATACATTCACAGACCCATCTCACCATTAGAAGAGTGGTGGCAAATGCTATGTAAAAGGTTATATAAGGATTTTTGCAATGGAAGTGGAGCCTAAATAAGTTTCCTCAGCTTGTAGCAGTTCTGTAACAACTACAGTGCTTAGCAGAAGTTCTTTGTTTCCTTACCACACTTTTATTCCTACGCTTCCTGCAGAACTGTGGAGAGCCTGCAAGACTGCAAGTCCTCCTTTAATGACACACTACAGCTTTATATGAAGTAGCACCACTTTTTCCAAACTCCCTATCCGTCAATCCCCAATGCGCTGACCCAAGGTCCCATGCATGCTTTGATAGCAGATAGCTTAAAGGTGTATGGCTGCTGTACTTCCCCTTCTCTTGCCATTGTCATAATATTCTTCAACGTGAGCTGTTACAACTCAGGGGCTTATTCTTTCAGATAACGAAGTCAGCAGATATTATTAATTTTTGGAGAGGGATGAGAAGAGGTGGAGAATCTGTTTCACACTCACTTTGTTTCTAACCGATATAGTGACTTCTTATGTTACATGAAAGATAAACCTTGCTTTCAATTTCTCCTGCTGTGCTTGTCACTTTTTAATTGGGTATGATCTTGATAGAGTAATTCGCACTTTCACAGTTCAGTCCTGCCCCTACATGCAATTTTACAATGCCCTTGAAGCACACAGCTTAATATATCAGCATTATTCAATGACAAAAAGTAATGGACAAGAATACACCGCTAGTCAAAAGTAGGTCAGTAAAAAGCTAACACTCATTTGGAAATCACCTCACATCACTAAACCCTACTCTCTCCTGTCAAATGCTTTAAGTACATTAAAAGAAATGCAAACTTTGCTGCTGAAAGAGAAAGCTCCCCAGACTAGCTTTGTCTCCTTGCCTTCTTCTGCATGTAATTGGAAGAGCTGTGACCTGGAGATTTTGCTGGAAGGAAAACACCACTTAAAAAATCTGATGGAAGTTACATCCCTCGTAACAAACTCCAAGCAGCACTGCAACAAATACAGAAATACTTTCAGCCTTTAGATCATCCATCTGAAATAGAAGACAAGAACAAATTAGCAGATTTTTTTGTTCTAATTTAATGAATCTATTCACCATCACATCAAAGAAAAAAATGCAAACAGGAACCTGTGCATGCCTTCAATCTTGCTAAGAAAGTACTAGATGACAGAGGGGGAAAAAAAAAGTAACAACGATTTATTAAATTCTTTTCTGCATAAACATGCTTTATTTTTACATTTAAGTGAATGGGATTGCTTTTTTCATCAGTTCTCTGGGGATTTACATGCTTAACTCATACTGGCCCTTGAGAGGAGTTATTAAAATAAAGAAATATAAATACTCACAGAAGATCAGACACCAGGGTATTTGCTAAGATTAAAAATAGACTTTCCTTGTGAAGCCTTAATTGAAGAAAAGCGATTCAGCATTTCTTTCTCTTATTTTATCATGTATCTTTCTTTCTCTTTACAGCAGCAAAGTCTAGTCTTGGAATCAGTCCTGGTCGGCCAGAGCTGAGGGACAGTGGTGAGCTCCTGTGGTGGCCTTTTAGTTGTTACAAAGCATAAATCTGCCATTTTAGAAGTTGCATAAATATATTCCAATAATTTACCTACATAGTGTTCCTTTAAAATAACATCACATGTTGTTTATCATCTGAAAGCAGTCCCAGTGGGGTAATGCTATTTCTATTACTTACAAATATTATTTGAGCCTGCATGTGAAGGTGTATCATCATTTTTATTCTTCAGTCTTGGTCACCATAAATTGAGCTTACAAAGACCTGTGGACCATGACATATGCTTTGGATTCTATGACCAAGATTTTCAAAACCTTTCTAAAACTGAGTATCTGACTGGAGACACCTTGAACGCAGTGTCCTTATGGAAGTTCTCAGTGCGGATGCTTGACACCTCAGAAAAATGTCTTTAAAATTAAATTAGGTGCCTTAAAAAATTGGTAGCCAATATCACAGCAGTTTTTAATGGCTGGCCTACAGGTCTGTACTTCTCTATCAGACAAGTGATCCACACCTTGAGTCCCAGAGATGCAACGTCCAAAGTTAATTTTTGCCTTCCATTCTGGAAGGCTTTTTTTTTTTTTTTCTTTTTGGGAGGGGTGGGTGGAGAGTAGGGGAGAACAGTGACACACATTTTTACACAAAATTAAAGGTTGGAACGGCTGCAATGGCTGCTAGCAGATCTAGACCCAGCATGAAAAGAACTGCCAGACATTACTTACCTGCACAACAAACCTGAAGCCTATGGAATTAGCCTCTCTAATCCACAAACATTACATTCCTTCTCAAATACTTTATTAGTCAGGTAGAGCAAAACTGCTGGCTTCAATGAGATTTTTGCCCAATTTAAGGACCTAGGATGAGATTTGGCTCTTAAGAACAATATAAAAATAGAAGTAACTCCATGGACACACATTGATCCACCTGGGGTAAACTCCGAGGGCAGAATTAAGTGGGAACAAGGTTGCTTGTCCTGTCACTATTCTGTATTTTTTACATGTAGAAATTATTATTAACACTAAGAGAAAAGCAAAAGCAGAACATGATGAGTTGAAAATATCTGATCTTTTCTGTTGTGGAAGATATGCTGCATTAATGTGTGAAGTTGGGGTTGAAAAACTGCAGAATGGCTTTGATAAATTGAAAGGTTAGCTTGGAAAGCCAGTCAAACTACAGAGATGACATCTCAGCTGCTAAACTACATGTCAAGATGATTTATCAAGTCCCAGTTATAAGATTTTGGATTACAGAATGGTAAGGAATTTTGCATCGTGCAGACAGACAGGGGAAAAACCCAAAGAACAAGCTCTGCATAAAGAACAACAGCCTCTCTCCAGGAAACTCAAGTAGAAAGAACAGAAAAGGCCAGGATTAAAGAGAGGAAAATAGGTGCCTTAATAAAGATGTGCAAATACTCCAAAAAAAGCTAACAGTCTGGGTTAAGTCAATCAACCAAATTCTATGCTGGTTCATTGACTGTCTTCCAGTAATAAAGTAAATGTCAAGATATGTAGTTACTATCTGTCTCTTCCAGCAATTGTGGTTTGTTATAAGGAATGTGCTAATCATCTAAATATCATTGCAGGATGGCATAAAGTTAGCCTGAGGAAATTACTGCCACCAGAGATGAGGTGGCCAAAATTTAGGAAGATTCTAAATAGACTGGCTATTCCTTGACTAGGAAGACTACATAAAGGTGAACTGGCAAGACAAAAATTGGTAACGAACATCTATGAAATTAAATCCACACATTTAAAGACATAACCCAATCTTACTTGATTGAGTTGAAGATACTATCTGCCTAACTGGAGATGATTCCATAACTCAACCACAAGACCTTTCCCTCCTTCTGAAAACAGCTGGCCTGGAGAACAGGATACTGTCCTGTCACACAAATGCAAAGCTGTGCTTTGCGGTGACACACAAGCACAGCAGTTCTGCTAGGACAGAGCTGTGCATATGCAGCAGGGGGGCACTGTGCAGGGTTGCTAGACAGCCTCAATCCCTCTGCATGGAACAGAGTCTGCAGGAACTGCTAGGTGATTTGGTAATGTTGATTTTATCATAATCCCATCCCACAAGAGGACAGGGGGCTTTCAGGAATCTATTGTCAAATGCCACTCCACTGCTTTCACAGCTCTCAGAGGGATGCAGTATGTTGCATCTCGTCCATATGAAGATTTCCTCCATCAGCTTCAGTTGTCTCTCCAGCACTAGATGGTCAACTGCTCTGACACCATAGAGCAACTCTTCTGATAAATAGAATCAAACAATTAAAGGTTCTAGCTTAAGCATCACTGTCTTAAAATACTTTGCGCACTCTTACATTTAAAATCTTACAGTATACTGCCACTTCATACCCTCAACCTTTGTAAAAATATGGGAAGTAATAAAAATATATGAAGAGTAATAAAGAAATACAAAATTGGCAGAACACAGGACAGCAAAGCATTTTCCCACCTATGCTGCACTGAAACAGGAAAAGAGGAAAAGTACAGAGTGAACAGCAGATCTTCCTCAGGAAGTTCCCTCTGGGGTTGCTAATACAGAAGGTCTACTTTTAACTTTCTCTCAAACACGCAGGTACATCCTGAAGAGGAGGAAGCATACAGTCTAAACTCTAGACATGCTGGGAGTGGGTGGGCATTGCAATACCCAAGACAGTTTCCTCTCTTTAGGAGACCCCAGAAAGGCCAAGTACCAGCTCATCTGGGGAGATGGTGGTTTACACATAGCAGAAGCAGGCAAAGAACCATGCTCCATCTGCTTTGTCCCTCTGCCTACAAGACTCCCAACATATTTACAGCTGGCTTAATTTGTAGGCCTTGGTGCAACAACGAATTTGAGCCTGCAATGAGTCCCTGCCCAATGAGTGATACCTTGCCTTTGACATAAAAAATTACAGCTGAACATATATAGTATATAGAAAATACTGATTTTAACAGAGAGGCCATGTTCTGCCCTCAAGTTAGATGTCAGGGCAGATATAAGGTATAGAAAATCTCAGCATGAACAGAAGTTTGACAAAGAAATAAAACCCAGTAAACTAAACCTTAAAAAAAGAAATGACAGGAGGTTCCAGCAGCTCTGCCTATAACAACTTACAATTCTATCTCTCTGGGCATGGCATAAAAGGTTTGCAGAGCAGAAAAGCCAGGGGGACACACACACCACCGTGCCTAAAAAGGCACATTTGAAAAAACAGACATTCCCAGAATTTACCTCCTGAACATTCTTCACTGTATGTGGTACTTTTCATCCAAAGAGACAGGTGACCCTTCAAGTTCTGTGATGATTAAATTGCCTAAATTGAAGAGAATTACCATACTTTCACGGGGTTTCTAAGCTTCTTTCAGTATTCTGTAAAATCTGGCAAGCCTGACACACAGTAATTCCTCCTGTGCTACATATGGGAGACTGCAGGTGGAAGGAGCCAAATTACTTTCTAAATACTTTCAGTAAATAATCTACCTTTTAAAAAAAATCAGCTGAAATTTTACAAATTGTTTTATTAAGCAGTATCAAAGCAAGCATACTGCTTCTAAATTAAAGCGGCAGTAGGTGAAATGTTGGCCCAGCAGTGACCAGAGCACTGAACTTACAGGACAACAGACCTGCCTTGATACTTTAAGAAGCTATATAAAGTGTAGGGAGGGTTATAAAGTGATTAGTGCAAGACCACCCACCTGTCCAGCCACTGATCGAGGATCAGCCTCCAGGCCTTCCAACTTAAAACTCCTCTCCTGCAACATACCACCTCTGCAGTATCCACAGGCCAGGTGCAGACCCCCTATTACAGGTTTGATTACCTTTCCACAAATGATTCAAAAGCTACAAATGTTTAGGGTGCATGAAATGGAGCTTTAAATTGGCTGCAGATGTTAAGAAAACCATTCCTACTTTGTCATGTGCTTGGTACCGGATGGCAGTGTTCTCACTGCAGGGAAATCTGAACTCAAATCCAACCTATCTCTCTGCTTTACACTGCTGACATAAATAAGCCAGCTTCTCCCCGAAATGTTTTCTTCATTACAGACAGGTTTTACTTTATTTAAAATGAGTTAAGACATGGAACCATGCACAATTTTTAGCTCCAGAATGGCTGCACAGCACTGCTTCCGGAAAGATGCTGGAGATCTGCACTGACAACATCCTTAGGGGATGAAGGTTCCTAATTCTCCTACAGGCAAGGCAAGGGTTGAGTTTTACTCTCCCACCCCATCACATGGATAGGACCCTCTTGTTTTGCTAGATTCTCTGCAGCCACCCAAGTCACTCTTTATGTAGAACATCGATAAATTATTATGTAATGTACCTTAGGATTGAAAGTATCATATCCTTTCCAAAAACCATGAGGAAAGTTTCCTTTCACTTTCCATTCCTATTTCCCTTCCATTTTTCACTGAACAACTGGGGAGAAATGAAGGGGAAGGCTGAGGGAGAGAGAGCAATCTGCTTACATTTTCTTCATGTTTTTTCTTACCTGGTTTTCCTCTCTGCCTGTTCGCAACTTATTGCTTCAATCCTCTGCTGACCATCTGTTCAGACCACCCCCCCACCCCCAAAAAAAAACATTTTCTTTTTTCTCATTTCTTCTTGCAAAGCCAAGCCTGAACATCAAGGAGAGACATGTGTCCAGCTTGCCCTCTGTAGACTGTCAGCAGTCACAAGGGATCATCTGGAAACCATTAAACAAGTTAACAAGGCAACCAGACTTGACATGTGCATAGGCATCAAAAGAGTTCAGATTTGTTACTTGAATTGCCACAAGTTTTTCCTGAAAGTAAGATTTATGTTAACACTGTTAGATAGAACAAAAAGACCCAGAATTAGCCATTTTATACAGCTATCCAAGACAAATATCAAAGAACAATTAAGCTTTATGCAGGGGCTAAGCTCCACGACAATAACTGACAACATCTAATGCCTATATTATGAAAAGGAGGAACAGTTCAAATTTTTTTGTCTGAGGAGACAAACTTTAAGACAAATGAAATCGTGATTCAGTTTTTGGCTTAACAGGATACCTTATGGCTAATAGGGATGATCCATCAGACGTCTGTCAGAGCTGTTCAGCAACATCAAGGCTTCTAAAATACACAGTAGCTAGTTTAAGTTCTCCCACGGTGGCTGTTCTGCTGAACTTTCAAGCATTCTGTATTAAACCTAATGTTTTAGTCCCTGAATTGCAACCAAAAAATGATATTAAATGAGTGACCCATTTTGGCTTTTCAATTTAAGGTCACAAAGGGAAGACGGTCAAAGACTTCTTTGAATCACTCTAACCCCTCCAGAAATTTTCTTCCAGAAGGACTCCACAAAATTTCATGCTACTCTTAATATTGCTAATTATCTTTTCTCCAGCTCAACATGTTGGCTAGTCAGGCTATACAAATTAGCAAGAACCCAGGCACCTAGAGAGAGACAGCCCTCATCCAGAGGATAAAATATATTTTTTACTTCAACAAATACAATTATTTAATGCATAAGATGTTTGTGCTCAAAACTTCTTTATGGAACAAAAACACAGCACAGCCAAAAAAAAAAAAAAAAATTAGAATTTGCTCCCAAATGCTGCCATATAATCTGGCTACTAAAAGAGATGAAAGGGAGAGTTGAGTACAAGCATAAGAGCTTTGAAGTCAACAAAAAAGAAAAAAAGTGTTAAAAAAAGGCCAATGTTACCACTGACAAAGGAAAATGACAAACACATCTTCACTCCAGTAGAATAAATGGCTGCTAAGACATCAGTCCTTCAGATTATTTTAAAGAAAGCAAAGCAGAGCTCAAAGGTATATACTGAAGGTTAGAAGTAATACAAATTGCGATAGCAATGAGAAAGAGGAATATTCAGCATTGCAAGCTATTTTTTAACAACCTTGAAATGACATCAAATAAAGCAGTGACTTTCTGTACCAACGCTTATAAATGATAACTGCAAATAGCTCTAACTTGCGTTTTTGCACCGCTGTTCTCTCCAAGGATCTAGAACAGGTCGTCAAACTACAGAGAAGCAGCAATTTCTTTTTTAAAAAATAGCTGACAATGAGCAGCGATATAGAGAAGCAAAGTGTCCCACATAGTCCAATACACTGCAGTTTTCAGAAACCCTTTGTAAACTACTTGGTCACTGTTGGCTATACCAGGCATTTTTTCTGCAATGCAATTACAGGGCTTCTAAACAAGAAAAAACGTGAAGCTGCACAGCACAGAGGCTGAGTAGAGCCTGTTCTGCAGTCGTTCCAGGAACAAGGAGTACAGCAGAGAGCCTTAATATATCACTTTCCTTAAACCCTAATAATCTTTGCCCTGACTGCTGCTGCCTCCTCCTCCTGGCATTATGCAACCTGCACACAACTGCTTATGAGTTTCATTAAACACATCGGTAATATTTGGCTATACTTGACATATCAATGTAAACATGATGCTTTTGACCATGAACATGCAGTGATGCCTTAAAAGCCTCTACGCTACTAATATACAAAGCTAGAACAGAGATTTACAAAATGTAATTGGGAAAATCACAGCAGCTGAGCAAAACAGATGTAGCTACAAGAATGTATGTGTACTAAGTGCTCATACTAATCCTGAACACCCAAAAGGGCAGTCACAGACAGAAGTGCACGCTGTTGAGTGGGCATCCTCTGAGCTGCTTTCAAGACAGGATCATTAATTTAACTGGCTGACTTAAAAACACTGCTTACACCATAAAATCTTTGTTAGCTTTCTTGTTAACTTTCCAATGCAAAACTCTGCTAGAGATCTTGAAAGCAACAGCTTTAATATCTCTAAGTTAAGGTGGTGACAATGAAGGCATAAGATTTCCCCTAAGATGATAAAATACATTTTATAAATGAGATACACACACTACTTCCAACTGCACAATAAACAAGGGATTACAATGACATTCCAATGGAAGACAAAACCTACTACATTGCAGATTACCATGTAATTTCCACCTTTGTTACTCTATTTCATATCTTTTTTTCCTTGATACCCTCTTCTGTCACCAGAGTCAGACATAAATCTGCATCTTCCCCTTGTCTGGATAAACTATAAAATATTTGAGCTCCCTGTAACCTTTTTTTGGCTAAAAAAGAGACTTAATTCATACTTTGCTTAGAGAGATGATGAAAAAATCAGCCTTATTACTAGTTCAAAATCGCTTTCTAGATTGAAGCAGACAGTTTCAGCATCAATAGAAAAATCTTTTATTTGAATTAAACCCTAAGACCTCTGTTTGACAATGTCCATAAAAGGAGGGAATTAAAGACCTTGCCCTTCACATGGAGTCTCAGCACTGCTATATTGTAAGTAGGATGAGTGGATTCATTCTTCAAAGCAGCACAATGCTTTAATGCAGTGGCTTCTTTTTTATATATATATAATTTTTTTTTCTCACTGAAAAGAACCATTTCTGGTGGAGCTGACGCTTTTTCTTGACTTTTGACTATGATTTTCTTTCTTGTACATTTTGTCTGCTGTATGACCCTAACTGTCTCCCTCCCTGACTCCTAAGTCTACATTGTTTGTGTCTCATTTTCTTCTCCATTCTTCTTTTTTCTTTCCACTCCTCTGCCTTTCAAATTCCTCTTTTTCAGTTCTTGTCAACTTTGCTCTTTTCACTTAAGCTGTACATCATTCATTACCACAGGGAATTTTACTTCTGGTTTTGCCCTCCACACCAAACTTGGAGTGCTTAAGTTACTGCCAGAAAAGAAAAGTTCTAGCACAATCTAATAACGACTCCCAAGTTGGTAGTTTGTGGACTTTTACTGGTCATTCTGGTGATGTTGAAATAATTTCCCAGTGGCTGATGTAGACTCCTTCTACAGTAGCTTAACATCTTCTAATACCAAATGTTCTTTAGATATGAATTCACATGCTTAGTTGATCTAATCTTCATGACCAAATTATTTTTTGAGTGGCTTCTGGGAAGTTTTAATTTCTTAAGTTTTGAAGACATGAAGTAGAAGTCCAACTCTGGTAAAAGTCAAGGTCCAAATCTTCAGGACATCCCAAAACCCACAGCAAGAGCAGTATTACAAGGCTGCTCCAAAAGGTACAGAGTTAGGATTTTATGCTTCCTCTCTCAACCTTCTCTCCTCACTAAGGTGCAAGAGCAGCAGTAACTCTTACTTCTTCTGGCCAGGAGAAACTAATTAGCTCTTCAGACAACATCCACCTGTTTCTCATCACTCCTTCATGGAAAAGGTGGCCAGGTAGATGGAATTGTCTGCAAGTCACCAGCTGGACCACACCAAATTTGAACTGCGATGCCTAGGGAATGAAATTTTCCACCAGTCCCACAGCCTGAACATAGAGGGGATGACTTGCACTTCCTGCTCAGGTATCCTGTCTACTTATTGGGCAGTTAACAGTATAAGAGAGACAATCTGCCCAGGAACAGACCGGAGTAGTGCCAGAAAGAGAAGTGGATAGAGGTAAATAGGGAAAAAAAAAGTAATAATGAAGATCAGGTTGGAAAGTGCTGCTGGAAGAACTGAGCCCAAGGGGAACTCCGTTGGTCTCAGCTGGTCTGCAGCTGATAAGCACGTAATAGCCCACTTCCTAGGGCACTGTTCAAGTCTGAGTAGAGCCAAGTGCTACAGAGCACCAGATTGGACAATATTTTTTTCAATTGAGCTACTACCTCTTTGCTTGGCTGACCAACTGATATGTCAGTTGAACAGTCAGAGGTGGCTTGCCTGTCTTTCCCCCCCACCTCACCCCAATTGAATTTTAAAGGTTGGGCCAAAATGCCCACAGTCTAATAGAAGCAGACTTGTACCATCCTGTATGTTTATGCAAAGTTGAGGAACATTCAACAGTTTTCTGAACTTTAAGGCCTCCCATAGATTTTGCTGCTCACACCAGGTAAAGTTGTAGAAATGAGAAATGCTCACACAGCAATGCTTCCTCAGTGTTGGACTGCAAGAGACTTTTTCAAAGCACTGTTTGTGCATTTTAGCTGTGAAACTTCCAGTGATATCAGTAGGAGTCACACAGCTAAATCCCCAAGCAACACTTTTGGAAGATGACTTATATTTAAAGGAGGATTAGAAGAAAATACTTCTTACACTATTTTCCACGTAACATTATCAGTCTTAAATTCAGAGAAGTATGGAATCATTTGGGGGAAATACATGATTCACTGGGTATCAATTTTTCCATCCAATTAGGTTGGGCAGCTATGCTGAGTGTTTAACACATACCCTTGCTTCCTCCTCCCTTTCCACAGAGTGTATATATTAAACACAAGTTAAGACTTCTGGGTTTTCAACTTTGTTGATTTTACATTCCTTTTGGGATTTAAAGTACTATTTTGTTTAATTATTTTTCCTCTACTCATCCACAGTATAGAATGACAGTAATAATGAGCTCAGAATCATTGTACAAATCCCAGTAGGAACCATTCGTAGTTTGCTAATAGGACATTATATTTGCATTACCAAGTTCAGTTCAAAGCACATTGTGTAAATTAGCTCTGAGAGTTACTACCACAAATCTAAAACCAGAACATCAGGTCAATTAGCACAGCTCTAAAGCACATTAGTTTGGGTGAAAACATAAGGGGTATGATTAAAATTCTAGGAAATCCTCTCCCTTCTTGGGCTAAGCACCTCTCGAAAGAAATCTGGTTTCGTCTCTGGGAGAAACCAGAATGCCTCATCTCACAGCAGTGTGGTCTGATGCTGGTGACCCTAATACCTGATAAGCAATACTGGCCTGTTCTAAAGAGGGGGCAAAATTAAGTTGCAGGAGGTGTGGAAATCCTCAGAAACCCATAGAGACACTGTCTTCCCCATCCAAATTAAAAAGGTGAGTATGAGGAAAACTTGGAGGATCTGGGAATTTAACATAGAATATATTGCTTACATGAAAATGCAACTAACACAGAAAAGCTATTTAGTTTCTACCACAAGAGATAAACCTAGCACTGCCAAGCCCACAGCCACAGACCAAAAAGTCACAGTTTAATAATGATGAGAGGAGGCCCACTTAAGGCAGGGAGTTCCCAGTAACAAGTACTGTAGGACTACTTACCTTCTGGACAAATAGCATACATATATATATACACACACACACTACATATATATATATATGCACACACACACATACACACACACAACTATGGAAGTAGTTAATGAACTTAATGAACTTCAGAGACCACGTACAGCATCTTTGGATCAAACTGCTGTAACAGAAGCATATAGACATAACAGGAGAAGGGCTATCCTAATGTAGTTCTACCTCAGGACCACAACTCTGAGGAAGCCAAAGGATGTCAGATAAAAATAAAAGAAAGGGCCAAGGGATACTATTTTGGTCAAGCCAGTTGATTGGTTTAAACCCTCTAGTCCATTCAGGTCAGTCTTATCAAGCCATCAAGTCAGGGGCTATACCTCTGCCAAGCCAAAGATGATCTTAAAATTCATTCCTTGGATCATTTTGTGATTAGCTTCTGAAATTTTACCTGAACAACTGCCTCACAAAGCTGCTTATTCTGTAAATGCTGACCCATAATACATCATTATTCTCTGCAGAAATATACTTGAAATAACAGCTAGGTGACTTCAAAGATTATATAATCTTAAACCAGATGATGGGATTTCAGATCACACCACAGAAATCATTCAATGGACAGGTTTCATAGTCAACTGCATAAAAATGGTCATTCCTCATACACTAAAATGGATATAACTGTTACACAGAGGAGGATTTCATCATTAATATTTATAATTACTTTCTTTGTACTGCATACACACCTGTTTGGCAACTGCCTAATGGGTCTATAGGGGTTGAACTTGCCAAAGCTTCTGACAAACCCTGGAAGATATATGCAGAACCAGGTAGAAAGGTATAAAAAGAGATACTGGAGAAGTAATTTGGATGTTTGAGTCAAGTGTGTCTGCAAAATGCTTCCAGGTCCCTGAACATGACCAGCTACATAGCTGTAACCTCCTCGTGGATGAAGAGGTGAGAATAAAAAGATTTGACTATTTGAGACACTGGGCATACTTTTGGGGAGAAAACAGCACACCAATACATAACAGATTCCACCCTACCTGCAGTGCAAACTGATGTGTGAAACATAAAATAGGCTTTTAGTGCATTATAAATAGCTGACAAGGACTTATGAATACTCATCTGGGTAAAAAATGCTTTATATGGAAGACAGTAACACATGAAAGATCAGAAACCATATGTAAATTGGAAGAAAATAAATATATTGTCAGAATACCAAGAAAAAAAAAGGCATATTTCAGAAAGTGAGCACTATAAGATGCTTACTATTGCATGAAAACTCAGCAGCAAAACAGATGAGCTAGAGTGCCCAGCAAAGTAAAAGCTATTTGGTATAATAACTGCTTCTGAAACCAGGTAGAGTAACACAAATCAATAGACTGCTTATTATATCTACCTATTTAGTAGCACAGGAAGGCTTAGATTAGCCTTAGAAGGATTAGATTACAAGCACAAATGAATTTGCAGAGGCAAGGAAGCAACATATTGCAAGATGCAATAGGATCTACTGTGAAGAAAATTCTGTCTTTAAAGGACTAGTTAGATGAATTCGAATTCTCCAAATTCTTTTAAAATCAATTCATGAGTCATTTTCTTTCCTTATTTCAATTACAGCTGTTCACTGCAATTTGCTGTTCTTTTCTATTGGGTTCTTGATGGCTAATGTTTCTTAAAGAGGCAGAGAAACTGCCAAATATTTTATTCTGGGAGAAAAAAAAAAAAAAGAAATTCTGTCATTCTGCATTTCTATATCCCCAAAGAAACATCAATTAGAAGTTTCTCTTTAACATATTCAGACAGGCAAATGTATGGGAATTTGTGTCAGACTCTTCCTCAAGATGCATCCACTCAGGGTCAGGGCAAGCACAGAGGGGGAATAAAGCTTCTCTGCTTTCTCTGTGTTTCACATGAGACTGTCAGTCTGCTATCACTTCCCTAATGAGTGGTGTAACTATTATTCTTAATTGTGCATTATTCCAATTTTCAGCATTTTTAAAACTAAATTACCCAAAGAGAAAGGAGATGTCCAAAGGGGAACCATTTCCTAAGAAAATGCATTTGAACACTAGCAATTAAATACTCACTTTCTAAAAAGGTGTGAGGCAGAATTGCTTAATAATGATTCATTTCAAATGATCCCAGAGAACCTCAGATTTAGGGTTTTTTTAATAGCTTCATTCTCCTTGGTCTTCCCCAGAAGATATTTAAACAGGGCACAACACTGCAATCAGCAGCAGGAAGCGAGCACTGCTTCACTAAAACAAAATGGAGCACGTCAGCAAAGGAAGATACAGCTGCCTAACCTTGATTTCTGACATTGCATCTTTGCTCAAAATAAGTTATTGTGGGAAGTTCTGCGGCATTTGGACATCTACAATTCTTTGAAAAGCATTAACATATTGATGTTTTCATAATTTTTTTAACAGAGTTTTGAATACTTGTTCTCCCTCCAAATCAGACAATCTATAAGTTATTGGCCAGCTGAACTGGTCAAATAGACAACAGGGAGCCAGGTATGGTAATTTCAGAAAACTCTTGACACTTCCACTCCTACTGCCTGAAGTTATCACCTCTTCCTCCTGGGCTTCTTAACGATTTCTTAAAATCCACCTTCTATGGTTTGAGGAGCTCTCCTCAAAACTTTTTCCATCCTGCCTTCAGTTACTACTGTAGTCACCCATTTTCTACTTGGAAAACAGGAATTTCTCATTCATGAAGGTTCAGGACCAGCAGCATATTATGCAGCAGGCACCCGAGGGGATGGTCTCCAGCTGGGAGCACCCTGGCAGGACTCGAGCCCTACAGAGAGTGAACAGTGCCATCTCCTGACCCACTGCCCTGAGTTCCTGGGGCATGCCAGCCTTCTGGAGTCAGCCAGGCATGTAAACACTTACCCCGATTCGGAGGCCAGGACAGACCTGCCGAGCTTGCACGGTGCAAGGAGGGACGGAGAGGCAGACAAAATGAAGGAGAACGGAAAGAAACCCTTCCGTAACAGCTTCTGTCACCCCGCCATAAAAATCACCTTGTAGTCTAGTAAGAATCATCTTTGATTAACCTTTTCTCTCCTGGCCTCCTTAGCTAAGAAACTAGCAACAAAGGCATTAAATGACATTGGATTTCTTGTATTTGATTTGTCCTGTTTTGAGACTTCATCAGTTCTGAAAGGTGTTAATGTAAGCTGCTTTCTACCGGAGCATAGAAAATACAACACAGATACAACTCATCTCATACATAGCAAAAATAGTCATTATCCTACTTTGTCAATTATTTGAAGTATATTTGGTTTTTTGACCTGGACTGTCCAAGAAACCGACTCTGCAGTTTCAGTGTTTACCTGTAGCGCATCTTTTATTTATAGTGATTTCTAGGAAATGAATGCTACTCTCAAGTACATTTTTCTGATGGACTTCAGTTTTCCCTGAGGGCAATTTCATCCTTAGAAACAACACAATAATGCAAAGGTTCTTTAGACAGAGAAAAAAATATACAGGCAACAGGCTATAAATCCTTCCCACAAACTTCTGCTGGTTTTTTAAGACTCTTAAATTATCTCTGGTGCTGTGGATTGGGTAATCATGGCATTCCAGATGTGGGGGAAAGGACCAGATGGACAATAGAGAAAAAAAATCCTTCACTGTTCAAAAAAAAAAAAAAATCTATTTCAGGAAAAAACTTCTTAGAAAAAGCACGGAGGCAGCAATGTACTTCAGCTACCACAATGGGAATTCTAGCTGATGGGAACCACAACTATTTCAGATCAAGGACCTTCAGAGTAAAGTGACAGCTTGTATGTCTGGACTGTATTTAAAGGCAAATCTCAGCCTCTTGTGCTTTGTCTACTGCAGCTGCTGAAACAACATTTCTCATTTTTGCCTAAAACAGTGAGCAGATGAAGTATCTTCTGGACTAGCCAAGACAGTTAACAGAAGACCCCTTTGGGAATTTTCTCCTGGCAAAAAGAGAGCAGCTCTCAGACTACTCAGGTTTCTGCCCAGGATCAGACGATCCGTACCCAGCACCCTCCAAATGATGGCTGCATGTTACCTCCTCCACGAGGAAGTTCCTGTGCCAAGGAACTGCTCAGCAGCCTGCCTTTAAATGAGCATCGTTCACTGTTGGATCCCAAAAAACTAAGTGATGTTCTTCATGGAGAGAGAAACTATTTCACCATTTCAGTTACATGAACAGACCCAGAAAGACATGGGTACTGTGTCAGCATCAGCCAAGAGAATAGAAGGCAGAGACAGGAGCTGATTCCAAGCATCCAACTGCTCAGTTTGTTGCTCCAAACTGTACACTGCTTCAACAGACCCACAGCCTAAGTCTGTTAAACACATAACCAAAATTAAGGCTATTTCTGCAGTTTCACTTCTAAAGGTATTACCGAGGTGAAACCAAATCCCACCCCTCAGCTGTAAAGAAGGATACACTGCATCCTGCCAACGCACATTTCGCCACAGGTGAGGGGCCAGATCATCATGTCACCTGAAGGACCAGAATGATTCAGAAGCTCAGTGGGGATACCCTCAATACCAGAAACAGTCAGTGTTCAGGGAGATTGCTTTCCAGCCTCCTGCACAGGGATACACCACACCTCACCAAAGGAAACCAAAGACATGCCAACAGTTTGTGGAGGGCAAGGCGCCCTAAGTGACTGACAACTGATTGTGATTGACAATGCCTACCAAGGGGGCCCTCAAACTCTCCTCAAAGGAAGACTGTAACTTGCAGAGGTCAAAGCAAAAAGTTAATCGGCTGGTACATACCACAGAAACAAACTCTCACTCCTCTCATCCTCTCAGCAGGGCTCTGCTTCTGATCTGCTTTTTTCCTCATTTCTTTTCCACTTCCATTCACCCTTCTTCAAAAGACTGTTAACAAAGGTATTTCATCTATCTGCAGTCAGAGCTTTAAGTATCTGCATCAACTGTCTATGTTCCTATAGTGTTAGTGTCAGCATTCACCTTAACCCAGAAACCACACGCAGAACATTTGCAGCTAAGGTGGGCTGGTAGGGAAGGCCGCCTTTGGGGAAAGAGGCATGTCAAGGCCTGTCATAACACAGGAACTGCTGCAGAGAGAAGGGTTAGGAGGTACCAGGGGGCTTAATTTTGAATCTGATAGATAGCTATTGGAAGAGAAAGGGAAAGACAGCAAAACAGAAATGGGACAATCCCCCAGCACAAAACAAACTTCTCTGTCTGTTTTGCATCGACATTAAGGTCTCTGTGTCTTTGAAAGAATAGCCAATATAAGTAATTTCAGCAAAATCCTGTTTTAGCTGCATTACTTAATATGCTTCCAGCTCAACACTACTATCCCCTCACATACTTAAAGGGCCAACACATACAAAGACCAATCTCAGTGTGAACAGCTGCTTCTAGTGCTGCATCAGCACAAGTCATCACAGGCAAGTCATTTTCCATAGGGCATAACAGGCAACACCCAATCCAAGAACAAGTCAAATGATATTTCAGTTCAATGCTTTTGTTTAGATTTCTTCCTACTGATATCGTTTTTCACATCTCCCTTTATAATTTTAGCAGAAATTCTTCCACCCCCAAGCACAATGTTTTCAGACCTTCTAATAGAACTAGTAAAAAAAATTAAGAGATCCCTCAAAAAGCCCCTTGAAAAACTTATTTCTGTTCTGATCAGCTTTAGCTAAGTTGAAATATTTATTGTTTTATCACTGGAATGAAGAGCTAAGAAGAAAAACATAACGTCCTCAAGAATCAATGCAACGTAAAACACAAAGAGCAGTGGGGACCACCTTAGCAGAATCAAGTGTCTTTACAACTGACTTCCCTTAAAAATACCAAAATCTTTAAAAAAAACACAAACCAAGTTTGAGACACAAGCTTCATGGATTTCAATGTTATCTAGGTGTGATACTCCTCACAAGAGACAAAAAGCCCCCTCCTTCCAGAGAAGGCATGCACACACTTGGAGAAATTAAGAAAAAAAAATCACCTATCCCATTACTCGCCCTGACATTCATTTTTAGTAATTTCAGTTACAAATTCTCTCACTGACAGTGTTCCACTTTGAACCCTTTTTCCTGGTCAACTGCTGAGATCAGCACCTCTCATCACTTCCAGCTCTCGGGGAGCAAAACTGCAACTCCAAGACCTCCCTTTAATTGCTCTTCCTGAGCAATTAAACCTTTTCTCCAATAATAAAGGTTTTTGAGTTCAACAACCTCCCATTGCATTCAGTGATGTTACTAAAGCTCTGCTTCAAAACAGCCCCAAAACATCAGCATACTGCATAAAAATAATGACAATTAAAGACAGCATCCTTTCTAAATTGTTGTCAGGAACAAGGAACAAAACTCTGAATTTCTAAAGAAACAAAATCTTTTCATTCTGGGATTTAAAAGGAATCTTCTCATCTCTTCCATGAAGATTGTATCATTTTGACAGAGAACACCAGAACAAATTACCGAATGGGTGAGGCATTGCAGATTGAATCAAAGAGTTCAAATAGATAGTGCTCACAATACTGCCACTGGAAAAAAGAAGCAGAAATCTCTTTGCCTCAATCACAGCTCCTTTGTCCACCTGCATAAAACTCCCAGAGTCTGGAAGCCTACTGCTTCAACTCCTGATGAGCATTCACGGCTCACAGTAGGTAACTGGCACAAGAAGATGTAACAAGGATAGAGCAAGGGGTCAGAGGGTTGAACTCCTCCTAATGACAACCCATGTGGAAGGCAAAGTCAAATACAAAACATAGTGGTTCTGGGCCTCAACTGAGACACACGGAAACAGCTCAAATGAGATAGCAAAGCTATGGCAATAGTTTTCTTGCGTAATACCCTTCACATTACTCTCATACAAGTAATCATAAGATAGATTTATGTTCATAATAATTTTAAGAAGTAGGAAGTCACCATTTTCTTTACTGAATAACACTGTTCTCTGATGAAACTGAAAAATGTATGAGTCTCAGTAGCATTAATCTGTTTTTCTGAAAGAAAAGCACTAATTTATTAATATTACCTTTACTTACAGATGTGTTTTAGATTAAGCAATAAAACACAAAACGTGAAGATAAAATTATGCTAGTGCAGTTCAAATATAAATTATTTTTCTACTTAAATGTTTTAGAAGCATCCAGAAAAAGCACGAAGAAAAAATTTCAGGTCAAGTGAGGATAACTTTATGCTTCTTGCTGATAAACAAGCCTTTGCACATATTGCCTCAGAATGTTTTATTTAGTTAACATAAACAGCTTTGATATGGGAATTAGGGACAAAAATCATTGCTTGCTAATCATAGAATGGTTTGGGTTGGAAGGGACCTTAAAGATCATCTAGTTCCAACCCCCCTGCCATGGGCAGGGACACCTTCCACTAGACCAGGTTGCTCAAAGCCCCGTCCAACCTGGCCTTGAACACTGCCAGGGAGGGGGCAGCCACAACTTCTCTGGGCAACCTGTTCCAGTGCCTCACCACCCTCACAGTAAAGAACTTCTTCCTTATATCTAATCTCAATCTACCCTCTTTCAGTTTAAAACCATTACCCCTTGTCCTATCACTACATGCCCTTGTAAAAAGTCCCTCTCCAGCTTTTCTGTAGGCCCCCTTTAAGTACTGGAAGGCCACTATAAGGTCTCCCCGGAGCCTTCTCTTCTCTAGGCTGAACAACCACAGCTCTCTCAGCCTGTCCTCACAGGAGAGGTGCTCCAGCCCCCTGATCATCTTTGTGACCTCCTCTGGACTTGCTCCACCAGGTCCCTGTCCTTCTTATGTTGAGGGCCCCAAAGCTGAATGCAGTACTCTTGATTGTTTTCAACTGAGATAAACTAAAAACTATGATGGGAAGTTTCAAAACACTACCATTTACTTGTAGAAAACATATCCATTTCCATCTCAAAATATTCCTGAAGTTGCACTTAAGCAAGGAGTATTTAATAAAGTTTGTTAGAGACCACATTTTAAAGAAAAAATAACATGCTTTGAGAGTACAGAAACACACAGACAAATAATATCATGGTAATGATTCAAAAGTAAGGCTACTTCAAAGAAGCCAGATTATTCTTCAAGAAAATAAGAAGTATATCAATCAGATTTTTCTCTTCCTAATCGAGTCATTCACTGTTCTGGACACTATTAATAAATCAGTTTAGCGCAGCAGTAGAGGTACATCAATCTGAATTAAATATTTCTGTGAGTTCAAATCACCTTGTCCAGACTCATGCTTCTCCAGACTTCAAACACAGGAAAGAGCTTTCAAAAAAGAAGTTTCACCAATCCAAAAACAGCACTTCAGGGATTTCAGGTTTTAAGGAAATGACAGCTCCTTCTGTACAGTCCTAGAGCCATGAGACTAGGATAAGCACAGTGTTAACCCATGTGCTTTCTGACACCATATGCAATGTTGACGTCATTCGACCTCAAGATTTCTGGAGATGGGGGGTCAGAAATGGCATTTGCATCTTTGTAACAGACTGACTGTGATAAGAAGGCAGTGTGAAGGACAGCATACATCTCTCACCAAGATGAACTATCTCATTAGCCTGCAGTCAGAGGCCAATGTGAGCTGGTTGGTTTTGGTGACCTCAGACATACAAACTGCTGTGAGCACTGTTGGTAGCTGCTATCCTCAATCCTTCACCAGGATAAGGGAAATAGATCCCCATGGTACGTTCACATCTAGGACACAGGAAAAAGGAAAGGAGAGGCCTGACTTACATACCTCTGGAAGGCAAAGAAAGTGGATGAAATGTGACAATACCTGCTATACCTGGTGAGGAACCACCTGACTTCACACAGGTTTTTATAACACATCAGTGATTGCCCTTGCACTGCTGGACAACATCCACCATCCCATAGCTGGATCTCTTTGGATTTTCATCCCCTTTTTCCCCTTTCCCCTCCCCAACTCCCCCCTCTAGGGAGCATTTTCTGGAGAAATGTAATCAGATCAGTGAAGCCACAGAAAATTTGTGAGTTTACCAGTAGCAAGTGTTAGGGGAAAGCCACAGCATAAAGTATCTTGACAGAAAGAGAACCAGCCTGACTGTGAGATGAGGCCAAGCAGCATGAAGCAACCACCTGATAGAGCAGAAGGAGAAAGAAAACCAAAGAGAAGAGTAACAAGAGCTTTATTTTTGCAGTCACAGTTGTGATTGCAAATGATTATGTCAGCACAGTGTTTCGAATCAGAAGCATAATATTGCATACCAAGTGTTCTCCAATCACAGCATTTGCAGATAAAACAGGGTTCGTTTTAATGCTGCCCTTTAAAACCAGCAAGAAAATGCTACACTTTTCTAAAGTAAAAAATGGGTCCTGATAGAGTAAAAGATGGAATAAACCAATACAGGCAGCATACAGATGAAGTAATTTTGTTGTTAAACATTGGTTGCCTGGAAAACCGTACAACTGTATTTTTGAAATATAGATTCAAAGTCAGTATCAAAAGAAAATCAGAATTTCCAGTTCACTGTTTTAGAGCCCTCAGAATCCTCTAGTCCTAGTCAAGATACAAAATGTGAGCTGTTTCTTGCTATGTTACAGTAAATCAATGAATGCAGTTTTGAAGCATTCACTGTATACTATAAGAATCTAAGCAGAAGGTAAAACTGGACAAAGAAACCTACCACTGTTAGCATGCAACACCTCAGAGCTAAGAAAAGCCCTTTCTCCTGCAACTGAAATTAAAGAATCTCTCTCCTTTATTGGTGATCCTCATACTAAAAAAGAATCGTCTCAGCTTATCAGTGTGTAAGGATGCTGGGGAGGTTTCTACCTACACTCTACACTTCTCCATTATTCAGTTCTTCTGAATCCTAATATTGGCTGAAGGAGATCCAATTAGTATAAAATTCAAATTTATTTCTTTGTAATTATACAGGCCATAAAATCCATTGCTTTCAAGCACACTTTTACACATGCATGAGTGAAGTGCTATCACTCCACCCTTCTTACAGTTCCTTTTCCTTACAGTTGTGGTATCACTGGCCAAGCTACAAAAGCTGAATTTTCACTAAATTGTACAACAATTCTCATTTCTTCAGGAAAAGAGCTCTATAGTTTTAGTCCAGTTATAATACTTATTATGCAAATCCCTCAACTCCGCATGGTTACCCAGCCTTAGAACTCATTACAGATTCATTAGAAACACAGTTGCTCCATCTTCTCTTTCAGATACTTAAAAATTTAATAATTACCATGAACTAGGGGATAATGTTGCTATATGAACATTACACTTATCACAAAGCTTTTGTGATTTGTGGCCAAGCAACATGAACTGACCACCTGATGGAGCAGAAGGAGAAAGAAAACCAAAGAGCTGCTTGACACAGGATTCTTTCATGCTTAATTTGTTATTAATCATACTTAGATTATACTCACTGTTGTGGGTTGTTTAAAAACATTGAAAAAATTCCTTATTTGAAAAAACAGCCTGCATCATTTTCCAAGTAATTCCCTCTCTGCTCACACATTTTACCAGAAATATTAAGAGATAAATTAATTACTCTTCACAGAGACTGGAGTGTCAGACTAATTTTTTTATTCTTTCTTAAATAGGACATGGAAAAGTTCAGAAGAGAGTAAGGCAACTGATGGTGAGAGGGCAGACAGCCTGAGACAGGGCAACATCAGCAGCTATGTTAGTTACTTCTCTCAGGGGTGCAGATGCTGAGGTGAAGGAAGCAACCAGGATGCCAGACTGACAGGATGAAACACAGGACTAGAACATTGCGCCTTGAGTTATGGAGGTAAGAATTATGTACTAGCCTAAACAAACAGGAAGTACCTCCAAGATCTTTAAGCACAGACGGAAACTGCAAAGACATCTCAAAAGTATAAAAAGTTATAATTTGGGTGCTCTGATACTGTTAAAACCTGGAGAAGTGCCAAGTTTCATTATTTCTAGGTTATTACTATTAACATTATTGCATGCAGCAACAGTTAAATCTCAAAGGTAAATAAGGAGTGGGTGATTCAAACAAACCTTCAGAGTAAAACTGGTGATGATATAGTCTTTAAAAATGGAGAGGATTTTAATTAGGCAAAACTGACAGTGATGAACAACAAAGAGGAAAAACAGATTCCTGCTGTGGACATGAATTTTGCTTAACTAATCAATGTAATCAAATACTTTAAAAGTTTTCACACTGAAGCTGCACACAGCAATTTCCCAGAAGAGGAGCAGGGAAATTTTCATTTAACATAAGGGAAACACCAAAAGGTTAAAAAAAAAAAAAAAGTGTGTTACTATTCTTTACTTCACTGTCACTGGGGCAGGCAAATACAATGATGGGCTTCACCTACCACATAGTTTGAACCCCCACAACAGCTTTTGTTGTTCCAGATAAATGAAGAAGATTATCACAAAAAGTACCGAAAACCATTACCACAGCAAACTGGAGAAGAAGAAAAGCAACCACGGCAAGTTCACTGCAGAATGCTGACGGCAACCCAAGCTTGGAGATTATATAATGAACTTCTGCAAAACTTCACAGCAAGGCTGTTTTTCAGGCAATACAAATATGCTGAAGACTGGGGAAAAAAAGGAAGAGGAAGAAAAGCAGGATGATTCATTCAGTGCTTTTTGTGTGCAAGTGGCAGCCTGTACTTGTTCACTAAAGGATAACTCAAAACACATCTATGCCAAGCTGTGCAACGAGGGAGTGAAAGCAAAAAAACCCTACCGCTGCTGTTTAAGAGTAACAGAACGAAGGATGAAAATAAAGCAATCAAAAAGAAAACCAAGATATACATACATACAAATAGATTTTTTTTTTTTTTGTGGAAAAAAACAAGGGAGGGTCTGCAAACAATTGCTTGGTGCATGATCAATACACTACATGCTGCAGCAATAAGCATTCCAGTTCTCTCAGTAACTTAGCGAAGCATGTTTTTGCATTAACAATTCAATTCTAATCTCCTCCTCCTCTAATTTCCCCGAAGAGATTCAATAAAGCAACTTCATCTGAAATATGCCATCTAGAACAATGACTAAAAAGGGTACACTAAAAACAAACTAAAATTGCAGTTCAGAGGCTGATCTGACCATTAAATGTAAAGTATGAGAAGATAATTGATACATCCATTTTGAAGTGATAGCAAAGCAGTCACTCACATATTAGAAGTCACTTGATAGCCCGACTACTATAACAATAAACGACCTATCAGATGTGAAGCAAACATTTCATTGAGATCTCCTGACATTGTTTCTCTTCAGGAGTGATTGATCTGAACACGCTTCCCTAAGCCACATATTGAGCAGTTAAAACCAGTGGCACAAGTCTTTTAAGTTATAGTTGGGAGGGAAAAAAGCATGGTAGAAAATTCAAGTATGAATCTCTCTTCCATAAAAATCTAATGTTAGACTTCAGTGTTTAACAGGAAGCTTGATCTGTTTAGAAACACTCTCCTACAGGTCATGACAGCTACTTTTTTAAGAGGTCATTTTGCAAGTCCTGATTTTTGCTTTCTTATGGAATTAACTGACTGCAATTGGTCATTTACCTTCTGACATGCCATCCTTCACTTACAATGGAATTGATATTTCTGCTACACCACTCTTCAGTATCACAGACTGGAAGTCAGCAGGGGAATAAGCAGTAGGGATCAGCAAACTTCAACAGAACCACGAGATCAATTTTGCCACAAATCTCATTTAAGTTATCACAAAGAAAATAATTACAGTTTGCCTCTTCTGGAACACTACAAAATCATTATGTGACAATTCAAATGGCACAATAATAAAGGAGGAAGCAAAAAAAAAGTTAGATTATGATTTTTGATACAATACTTTTCAGACTTGGAAAGCTTCTGAAACATCAGTTGTCGTCATCTCAAAAAGTAATCTTGTAATTATCCAAAGTCCCAGAAGTCCCCATTTCTTAATTATAAGAACTGCCTGCTTGCCCAGAGGAACAAATGAGAAAGCAGGGAGAAAAGGGACTGGTACTGGAAAGGAGCCTCAGAGTCATGCCAACCAAAGGAGTGTTTAAAAATGTTATTCAAAGGGATAGGGGTGAAACATAGCATTCAAAGGAATGAAAACCAGGGTTAAGATTTTCCACAGGATGCCTTATTCTCATTTTAAGTGACATAGGTACAAGGGAGTCTAAGATACACCAACATCCAAAGAGATACTCAGAAGTGCCAAAATTGTTCAGCATATATGACTTCAGCTTCCAAATTATACTGGACCTTTTGAAACCTCTTTGCTCAGTCACTAAGACATGCTTTTGCAAGACATCCCTAGCCAGGACAAAACTCACCTCAGGATAGAGATGTGGTTGCGGTTAAGACAAACCTCCATCTCTCCCCCTTTCTTTCTCTGCCTCCACCACTATAGCTAAGTTTTTTTGCCATGTCGTTTAACTGGTTTTATTGAGAATATGGTAACTTTAATTCCCAAGAGAGGTAAAGACAAGCCTTGTGCAGTATATCCTGATATCAAAGTCCTGTGTCTTACATTAGAAGTGTCCTCTTTACAAGGGATGTTTTTCTACATTCTAATTTTAATTTATTCCATAATTTTTGCAGGAATTTGTAGATATTACATTAGTCACATAAGAAATACAATGCTATCTTAGCAAAAATGATAGACAGTGCTGACTCACAGTTGGCAAGCATGGAATAGATTCAAAAGTAATTAACCATTTCTTTGTACTGTAAGTTTTAATGATGTTTCAGTAGAGATCAATTGGCAAAGGTTTTGCTTTAACAACAAACTTGAAAATATTTTCAAGAAAAAGTCTAGGGGAAACTAACCTTTTGCAAACGTATTCTCTGTGTTATTACTTTTTGTTTCTAGTATCTATGTTTTAAAAACATGTTAGTGTTAAACTGGAGGTTATTAAGGACTTATGAAACCTGTAGCACTGAAACCTTGCAGAAAGCCTTCTATGCAAGTGATTTGACACAATACGCTGTTAGGTCTTTCTAACCAAGAGGAGTCAGTTCATGCAAAATATAAAGGACTCATTTCAAACATTTTCATCTCTACTAAAATGTAGCCTACATTACATTACATAACTTACACAAGCTCTCTGATGGCACAGAATATATCATCCTGGTAATTTGGTGGTGGTCTAAACCACTCAACATGCCTACAAGTTCACTAACCTTGGAGTTCCATCATCAGCTAAAGCCTCCTGGGTTTAGTATCCCTGTTTTGGCAAGGGCACAATGCTCAACGTCTATCTCGGGTATCAGCCTAGTCAAAATGTTCCACTGCTCATTAGAGAGGAAACAGACATCACCAGGAGATACCACTGTCTATCCTCTTGGTTAGAGACAAAGAGGACTGGCAGTAAACCCAGGCTCCCTTTTCTTCCCTGGCAGTCTGGATATTCCCCAACAAAGTGAAATCTGTCAGTCTTTATCCCTCCAGGTTATAAGAGAAATTAAATACTGCCTATACTTTAAAGGACAACCAGTTTTGCTTGGGGTTTTGGAAAAAAATTTTTAAAAAATCACTTTATCTTGTCTTCGGGAGAGGGCTGCAGGCTATGAACTCAAATGGAAAGGAACATTTCCTTGAAGGTCTGGGCTAAATACCTAAGCTCTGGAGAGACACAAGGCTGGGGACTCATCTCTCTCCTTAGCCTTTCTTACCGGCAAGCTCTAAGCAGTTGCTGCAGATCCCCATCCAAGGCACTAATCCTCCCCAAGTGCTGTAGAGGATGCCCATACGCATGACAGTATGCTGTATCACACATTGGAGGGTCTAACATCTAGAAGCCATCAATCTGCCTTGCAGCACCCAGTTCTTTCAGACCAAGTCCTCAAAAACTTATTAAAGACTGGTAGGAAAAGCCACATTAGGTTGTCTGTGAGAGACATTAAGAGAGCATTTGCCTGGCACACACTAAGGGCAAAGTCAGACTAAACGATGTAACAGTCTCTCCTGGCCTCAGCCTGGGTAAAAGGATCTTTATCTCAGAGGGACTGAGAGCCTAATTAATTTGTGCTTTAAAAAACCCTTCAGAAACTTGGAAGAATGATGCTACTCTGCTTGCAAAGCATTCATTCTTCTTCAGCTAATTTAATTTAGACTCCTTTTCCCTTAGCATGTATCAGTGTATTCCCCAGTAAATTACACTGAATAAAGCAAGGAAGTAGAAGACACTTTGCAGTTTAAGGCTAATTATTCCATATATTGCTTCAACACATTGTTTTTATATTCTGTATATGCTAGGCTGACTGAAAAGCTAAGGAATAAATTAAAACTTCAGACTGTAATGAGACAAGTAGTTTTGCCCTTTGTTCCTCTCTGTTGTCCTCAACGTGCCAGAAGGTTGGGAACAATACATGCCTACTCATCTGTGGCAGGTTATGACCACCCACAACAAAAAAAGAACTAGGTACAGCTGAGAGGCTTAATTTCCTTTCGTATTATCAGGAGATTCAGGCTTGCTCCAAATTAGGGTAAAACATTGCGAGCATCCTACCATGCCTCTGGCTCAAAACCAGGATCTGCCTCCAACTAGGTACTTGAGGAAGAGTACTCAACACTGAAGAAAAACTATCCTAGATACTGGGATACTAACCCAGACACTGGGAACAAACTATCTCAAAGCGATGTTTACAAGGACCATGGCTTGTCAGTCTGGGGACCAGTCAGATACTCTCCACCAATGCATACGTGCTGAAGTGAATGGTACAATTTATCCTGACAGTCACCCAAGACCATAGGCCTTGCATGGGAATGCAAGGACCAAAGATACAAATCCCACTGCATCAAATACACAACTGGAGAGCAAGCAAAACTACCACGTTATGCTCTGGGACAGTTTTAATCTTGGATTATAGCTAGAACAAAGCCTGCCTTTAAATCGGTCTTAATCCACACTTCTACTTTTTACTTAATCTTCAAAAGACATGACTCTTTTTGAATAGCAGTCATTAAAACAGGATCATCCACAACCAACTTACACTGTGTGTCAGAATATATACTATATGTTCTGAGAGCACACAACATAAATACTATTTAAACAGTTATAACCTACCAGAGTTGTATCTTTATTATCTTCATATTTATTTTATTAGAAAATAGTAAGCTAAGTCTCTATAGTGACTTTTAATATATTTATACCAAGCTCAGCTTGAATGAAAGTGAGTTCTTTTCAAAAGGCACAAAAAGAACACTGAAAAATGGTATTAATTCACTAAATAAATTACTTTCAATGACTGGTGTACATACGAAGGAAGCTAAGTTTATCCAAAATGGTATTTTAAATTGATCAAAAGGAAACATTGCCTCAAATTAGGTAGTGGACACAACCAGTTCTGGGCCACAAATTCTTCCAAGATTACAGCCCTGGCAGACGTGTGTGTCCAAACTATTTATTTGCAGATTGGAAGAGGGGAAACAAGTTTCTTACTAGTTTAACTCCGTTCCTCAGTGTTCAATAAACCAGCTACTAAACTGAATCAGTTAAACTGAAACAGAAAATGATCTCGCATCTCCTGCAGGAGAGGCAAGAAAGATAAGGTGGTATCAAAAGTTCCGTTTCAAACACACTGGGATCCCAGGTGCTTGGAGTCCAAACTCCCCTTCAGATCAGCAGCTGCACTTTCCTGTTAAAATTTTAACTGGACATAGTTCCATTCTGTGCACAAGCAGCTAAATATGAAAAATGTAATTAACATGTCATAGCAAGCTTAGTTCTTTGTCGCGTCACAGTAATAGCAAACCCAATTTCAGGCCATTTGTTTTCACCTTTGGTTCTAAGTTCAGCCTGATTTATTTGTTGGAGGGTCTGTAGCTGGTGGCTGGGATCAGCGGCCTGACGCAGTGCTGTGCTGCATGGGGCACCAGCCTGGAACACACCACCGGGACGGGCGGCATTTCGCCAGCCTCTTCTCCCTCCCTGTTGCCCTTTTATCTTCTCGTATCTTCTGCTACACAGAGGATACGGACCACAGCTGCAATTCCCTCAACACACCTCAAAATAATGAGGGTTTACTGCAGGAGCACTCTTGCTTTATCTTTCCCAAGGCCTCGTATCCCGACTGCAACCCTCCCAACCCTTTCCAGTGTGAGGATTTATTTATTTTAATCACAAGCAAATAAGGCACACCTACAGAGCACCCGTTCTAGCTGCCACTTCCCCAGGGAGATCTCCACTGCCGATATATTCAATTTGGTGTTAATAAACCATAATGAGTCAGCAGAAATCACGCTTATCCCAACCATTCCCCCCCTCCCTGAGGGTGCCAGCAGATGTTCAAAGGAGAGATCAGCAGCAGGGCACTGCCAATCACGTTGGTGTTATTTTAACCTCAGTTGCCTGTTCAGCTTTTAACTGTCTACATTATAAAGAGGGGATAAAAGAAACAAATCTTTTCAGTGAATGTAGTTCACTCCTGTGGAGATAAAAATCTAGACAATCCCATTCACACTTGCATGGAAAAACATAAATAACACCGCTTTATCACCTGAAATGATACAAAGCCATTGTCACATCTGAATCAATTGGTCTCCTGTTTGCTACACAATATAGCACAATAAAGCTCAAGGGGTTTTGTCCACATTTGCAGATGCATCAATTCTCAGTGCAGAGAGCCGAAAGCCCCCCTCCTCAGAGTTCTGGCACAGGCTCATATGAAATATTGCATTCAGCTCTGGACACCTCATTACCAGAAAGATAACACATTAAAGAGAGTTATTAGAGAAGCAACAAAAATGATAAGTGGAGATTGAAGAGATTGATTACATCAAGACATTAAAAGTAAACTGCATAAAGGTTGGCTAAGGAACAACTTTCTGGGGGACACAGTAACAGCCTGTAAATATTTCAAGGATACATACACCAATAAGTAAAATGAATTATTTAGGATGGCAAAAACTAGATACAATTAGGAATAACAAGATGAAATTAAGAATGGTCTGACTCTTGAGAAAAAAAAGAAGGGCAATAGAAGGAAGGCTTTGAGAAGTCTATCGCCTGGATGACTTAATAGGTCTTTTGTATCTCTACCTCCTGTAACTCCATGATAATAATGATGGAGTGAAAGAAAGGACTCAAACTATAAAATCCAATTAATTCTTTGCCAGTAGGCAAACCATCTTTATCAGATATTTTGGCTTAGCAATAAGCTTAAGCTTGGCATGATAGATCCTACCTGTCAGTTATTCAGATGTAGCTTTTTGTAAAGTCTTCGGGGAAGCCAAGAGTATTTTTATACTTTCATTAAAACACAGACTACATCCATCAAAGGAGGAAGTTATATTAAAAAGATCTGTGGCATTTTCAGACTAATCTGTGCATCTGACCGGTGCCATATTTAGCATTATCTAACCTGTTTTGTGCATCTAACAGACTGCGAACCCTTTGGGGCAGAAATCCCGTCCTCCTCTTTCTTTATATTACACAGTGCTGAGTGTGTTGACAGCGCTCAACAAATAATAGCCAGTTCCAAGGGAGGGAAGAAGTCTGTGCTAGCACACACTGTGCAGTGTTATTTTCAAGGGATGAACCCTTACATTAGTAATAGAGCTGTGAGTCTTCACATACATTCCAGTAGAAGAATAACTCCTATTTCTCCCAGGAAGAAAAAGAACTTTACAAACACGAAAATGCCTCAGAACACTAAAGAAAAATCTATCATTTGGATACATACGGAAATTGGCAGGAAGCAGTGACACAGAGGATACAAATTATTTGGAAGAAAATAAAATTAAATATTGAGACTAAAATTTAACACTTGTGAGGAAGGACTCTCTTTAAAGACACATACAGACAATTTGCATTCATCGTGATACCATCTTTAAAAACAGAGTCAGGCATCCCTTCTCAAATAACAACAATTCATCACTAGGGGCACATTTAAAACAACCCGTATCAGTGTTCTTCTCTATTTCCTAAGCAAACGATTCATCCAGAGCTCACACTATTTATTGACACTACTTTGGCTCATGCAAAACTCGTGTAGAAGCAGGTCCTGTCTGAGGAGCCAACAAGTCTGCTGCTCTCCATTTTAGTATCTGCCAAAGTTCATTTTTGAAAGAGCATATAGGGACATACATAGTTATATATTGATATGTTATGTTGCTCTTTAAGATATTCTGATTAAAACATAACAAGCCACAGACTATTTATAAGATCAGTGGGAGCAAGTTATTGCTGGCAGACTGCGTGACACACCTGGATACTCCTCTGACAAGCTCCTTCTTTTGATATTGAATATGTAATCTGCATATTAATCTATTACAGACTTCTCATAGTTATAAACTCCAGCTTGGAATCACATACCGCTAACAGCTCTACTCTCCATCACCTTGAACATTTGTTTTTGGGCAGAGGTGCTGCCTGTGCTGTTCTTAGATGAACTTTCTTCTGAGAAGCAATGCTAGTGCCAAATGAAATATTGATGGCCGAGGAAGGGACAGGTTTTACAGAGACGCTTTGTTTTTTAAATGATCCTAGTTAAGCATATGAAGCATCTGTTGTGTACTGCTCCCTTTATGCGAAATGGATATTCAGGAAAGTAATTTACATTAAAGTAGTACAGTGAGGGAGATGAACACTCCTACCTCATTTGCCACAGCCTTCAAATGCTGTGTGCATTTACAGAGTTACCAACTTCAGAAACATTTGCACTGTAGCTTCGCTTTCCAAGGATAACATTAGCTAGAAGAATTTAAAATACATATTCAGAAAATTGCATTTCTCTGGCTCAGTTTCATAATCCTTAATATTCAATCAAATGAATCCCAGGTTTTGATGGAAAACTCATGACTTTTTCTGTCCATAGAAATTTATTTTTCCTGTCAAATTTTCATTTAGTATGAGAACTACACTTTTTTACAAAAATATTGCAAGACTTTACTGAGATGGAAAAATACACTTTTTATTCACTTTTCATTAAACAATTAGTGATCCAAGTTTTTTTAAAAAAAGCCTAAAAATATATTGGAAGCCATATATAGAAAATAAGATGTAGATCATATTTTTATAATCATTTGTGTCATTAAACAGCCTAAATTCTAGTCCAAGCCAATGCAACTTGGACTAGGACTTCAGCACTTGGGGTAATTTACTCCACTGGACAAGCTAAGCAAAGGGAGACTCTCGAGACACACGGCAGTATCCCAAGCTGCCAGCTTCACCACCTCAGCGGTCAAGTAGCGCTTGCAGGCAGATACATTTTTTTGAAAAGTCAAGGGAAAACACAACCACAATGACATATTTTTGTAATACTGGTGCGAAACAAGCTCTAAATAAAGAAGGATAGGAGTGATTTTAAGTATTTTTAATAATATTTGTCCAATATTAGCTAGAAATTCCATCTACAGTGGTTATGTGGCTGCCAGAAAAATCAGCAACCCAGCTAAGACTAAAAACTTCTAACCTTACATTAGTTTTGTCAAACCTAATTGAACCTTTCACATTGCTCTGCAACTGACTTAGACATTTGTGGGAACAAGGACTCAGAAAGCTACAGACTAAGCTGATCTTCTAAATAATTTAGACTAAAAAGGAAATTTAAAGCCACCCTTCCAACACTGTTTTAAATGTTTACCTACACTGCTATTATCTTTTGGAATGTTTTATGAGGGATTTCTTTTCCTTGCTTTTTTAAAATACTTTTTTTGGGGTGCCTTAAAATATATGCCAATTGCACTGAAACAAAAAACTTTTAGCATATGGCTACCACAGCGACAAGTAAGGGCGCAACTGCAAAAAAATCCCATCAAACAAATCCAAGACTGGGACTGCATTGGAAAGCCTATCCTTGCAACACTCCCAAAGCAATTTTTGTTTCTTTCTTTAGAAATCAGTTAAAGATCCAAACAGGATCATCAGTGTCTGAATGAGCCAATTATCAGGGGAAAGAAGGGACAAAAAAATGCAGGGAGGGAAGATGGGTGAAGGAAAAGGGAAGTGGCAGCAATTGCATAAGGTTCTACAGACAACGTACAACTGAAACTTTCTGCCTATGAAGGCCAATATTATTCTGTTGCTTTCAATTCACGGTCTTTTAGAATTAAACAAGGAAACCGAACATTGCACAGGGCTCTCTGGTTTGGAGCTCAAGGGACAGCCCTGCGCCCACCACACTGGACCTGTCTGAAAACCAACATGCAACAGCTGCATTTAACACGAACTCAATTTTATCACAAGCGAAGCTAAACCAAATCCTACTCGTGGTAGAAGGATGTAGTGACCAGCAGAGATGCCATCTGTTCTGCTGTTAGTATATACACATTCTTGCAAAAACTAGAAGACAATTCAGAGACAGAGGGAAACCAAAGGAGCCCCACACAGTGCCTACAAAACCCCCACTAACACTACCGTTTTGACAGCCTCAGAGACCCTGCACACACAATTTAGCCCAAGTTCTGAGCTATCACACCAACTTCACAATTAAAGTGACAAAAAGCCAAAAATTAATTTGTGTCAATGGAGTCCTCTGGGCAAAACCAAGCATTTTCCACAAGAATTTGCAGCCCTTCAAACTTATCAGGAAAATCAAACCATCACTTTTAGCTTGACTATAACTTTAAATTTTAGTATCTTGTATGCACATATTACATTACATGCTAAGATAGCTTATAAGACACATTAGTTATTGGGCATAAACTCTGGACACCCCATAAACTTCCTCCCCAAAAGCATTTTTATCATGAAAATCTTTCAAGAGGAGAAGTTTAATTATATTCTGAATTCTAGAAATCTCTGTAAATAGTTTCACAGCTTTAATCTCATCCATATCTGACAGCAAAAGCAGTAACACAACTCTTGGAATGACTTTTATAAATCTTTACAAAAAACTAACCACTTCGGCAAACTATGAAAGAGTGCTGTCTCCACAGCAGCTTCCATGGGAACTTGGCTTTGCATTGTGGTCCTGAGGAATCAAACCCAGCTGAAACAGGGACTTAACACAGTAACCTGCTTACTACAGGTTTTCACAAGAGACTACCAACCTCTTTTTGTATCACCTTCTAATGTTTCCATCCCATTCATACCCAACTCCCTCATTTCACCCTGACGCTAGAAGTTCCCATCGTCTCCACACAAATCCATAGCCAAGTGTTTCAGGGGGTCACAGTGTAATTGAGGGTTGATTCTTTTTCTAAACTGATCTTCAAAAACTGCTTTCAGTGTGTTCACAGCACAACATTCGAAATTGAGATACAGAAGAACAAATACCGGTTTCTATGAACCTGGTAGAAATTGTGCTGTTTGTCACAAGTCCATAAGCACACCTACAGACACCTACAGACACCCCTGCTGAAGCACCTGTTTTCCTCGGGAAAGACAAGTTAGAAACAGGCAAATCTGTAGAATTAGGTTCTGAAAAAAACCCAGTTTTGCATGGTATTGCTGCATCAATAATTGCACTCTGACTCTGAACAGACATAACTACTTGCATGTATACAGGCAGGGATGTGGATGTACACTTTCCAATAGTCACACATAACACCACAAATTTGGCTTCATATTCTCACCCTTGTCCAACCTCAGAGTGAACTGGAGACACTAGGACACAACAGGGTAGGCATTTTGGACACACTAGATTAACTGTATGCATGCACACACGTCAAACGAGTACATTTATAGCAGCATTTAAGGACAATCGCCTAAACTAATTTCTTTCCACCTAGATAACCTTTCTGGATGGAAGACAAAGATGTGTCCCAGCACACACAGACCAAACAGATTGTACTGAGCAAAACAGAGCTGTATTCAAAACTCAACAGAAAAAAGGCATGATGAGAAGTCCTTTATAAAGAGACTTAAATAACTCATGACACGTCACACAAACCCATGGGAAAACAAACTGCTGACTGCAAGGCTTTGGGTTCAAAAAACACAGAGACTCTAGATCCTGCCCATCATTTTGAAATTCTCTTACACATCTCCAGGATAGTTGGGTCGTGATGATTTAACTTCCAAGAACTATTCTCATTCTTTCCTTAGTTGTCATTTTAATTGTGCATAAAAGGGGTTCAGAAACCTGTGTTCATTAAAACTGTACACATGTCATCTTATACCAGGTGTTCTTCTCCAAAGAACAAGAGAAGGGTCCAGAGAGCAATGTAATACAACTGCAAGTCCAATGGCAGGTTTTCCTGCCTTCCATACAATAGAATTAGTAAAGTGAACTCATAAAAAAAATAAAAGGAAAAAAAAAATCTCAGTATGGTCGACTATGAACTTCAGATTTTCCTCTTATTGCTAAACAAATGGCTAAACACTAGCAGTGACAGGAAAACAGCTGCATACCTCAACATAACAAATGCAATTCTGAAACAGTAATTCACCTGCAACATTTGTATTGATTCTCACAGATAATAATATTTCCCCCTAAAACATATTTCACATTGTCTTCACTCCATTGATCAGGAGTGTTTTATAAATGTTTCGATCAGTCTGATGAGGCTTTTAGTTACACATGCGCATTCTGCAATCTTGTCGAGCTCTGAAAACATGCAGATAGTGCATGTTAAGTAAAAAGAATCTGTATTTTTGTTACGGGCTGTTTCTATCTGTATATCCACTACCTTGCTAAGAACATGCTACACTAGATTTATGAGCAGGAATCAGCTGTTCGTATCTTCTACAAGAGACCAACTATATCAAGAAGAAAGGTTCTTCCCAACACATACTTCGTATGTGTTTCATTTCATTATGCCAATGAACCGAAATCCTGACTTTCAGGGAACAAGCCTGAGAGAAAATTCAAGTACCATGCTTATCATACAGTGCTAGTTCTCATGTGCAATTCCCATCAAGGTCTAAAATACCACAATAGGTTGAGCTGTAGGAAAGTGGACAGTGACCAACAACTCATTTTATCTAGACTACCAACAACTCAGAAATCTGCCCTAAGCGGTTCCGTCGAGATGGAAATCAAGACATAGAATGGCCTGCCTTTCATTACTAATTACTTGAAACATTTGGCTGTCCTTCTGAACCTAAGCATGGTTGTTACGAACCAAATAAACTCTCTTAACAAGCTCAAATCCCACAAGCAACAAAGGAAAACGGTGCTTCCACCTCTGTCAGTAAAAATTATCATGGACAGAAGGCTAATTTTATGCACACAGTGGCTACACAGAAACAAATCTACAGCAGTGTCAATGCACTTGCTTGTTTCCTCCCTGTACTGACATTTGAGATTTGTCCTGTATGAAAAAGCACTTCATGCAGCTCAATCACTCATTACTATACAGACATCTTAAAAATTTGCTTCATTACATGTCGCAGCATCACCAGCACTGACCAGTTAATAATTCAGTTTCAAAGCAGCATTCTGGTAATTTGAAGTTAGGTTAGACAATGCCCAAATTTGTCTAGTCACTGTTTCAAGAAACATTAAGTCTCTCAAAGTGTCTGTTTACAAGTGAGAAGGCGGATCCATCCATCCCAGGAAATCTGGTGCAGAGACAAGGAGGGCTAGAGGCTCAGCATGACCTCTCTACTCCTCCACCACCTCATTCTGTGAAGAAATCAGTATTCTAGATTGCTCTGAATCAAGCCATGCATGGACCTGTACACATAGTTTCCCAAATCACTGTATTTGTGACACTTGGCTTGAGGAAGTTTTAGTCTGAAGTCTCAGCAATGTATTCTGTGATGCTCCAACACATTAAAAAGCTTTGCAAAGTTTTTACAAAAAGTCTTCTCACAGTTCTACTTATTACACACCCTGTACCATTTCTGTTCAGTATCTAAAAGAAAAGATGTCTCACACTTCTCGGTACTCTGTTTTTGAATAGGTATATAGGAAATGCAGAATATCATTATTCCATTATGCAGCAGTAGAAGTAGCACAAAATACATGTGTGGTATGCTCCCTCTGTGCTCCTATGATGATTGTAAGAGTCTGTTATTAGTGTGATTAACAAGGTTCAGCTCAGTGGTATTGCTTTAGCAACACACAAGAGGTCTGTGAGCATACCTGTCTGTGACTCTCTCCCACCCAATTAAGTAAGTCGGTCTTTTCCTCTTTCAGAATTAACTCTTTGCTTGTAAGTGCAACTTGAACAAAATTTTCACTTTGAGAGGCATCCTCCTCCATGTGAAACAGCTCCAGCTCTTCCATACTGCACTACTGCTTTAAAAATTTACCATCAGGAAAGGTGCCGACATAATATCCTAATTCAAATGGTTATTTTCCCCCTTGTTAAATCCTCAAGCGCTTTGAATAAAGCACCTGGGTATAATAGAATGTGAATAAATAATGAAAGATAAAGAAGTGGATTTAAATAAAATATCCCCTATTACCATTCTTAATTCTTATCTATTGTTAAGACGACAGCCATCTGGAACATTACAGCAAGGTGTGCAGCCAAGAACAACCTGGACAGAACGAACTGGAACTCAACCCCCGGACTAACAGCCGTAAATCGGGTTTCAAGAGGCCGCCTGGCTACCCAGGAACACCGCGGCCTTGCCCGCTCAGCGCCGTCCGCACCCACCTCGCAGGAGGCGAGGGTGGCGAGGGGAAGCTGAGGGCAGGACCCTGCGCGTCGCCGCTGGGGCGGGTGGGGGGCCGCGGCCGGAGGGGGTGTCGCCCACCCCCTCCCCACCACACACACACACACACCCCCCCCGCCCAGTCGCAACCGCGCGGGGCGGCGCGCGGCGTCCCTCGCGGCAACACCGCCCCCTGGCGCCGCCAGGGCGGCAGAGGAGGCGCTCGGCCCCGGCAGGGCCGGCTGCCTGGCGCTGTCCGGCTCCGTCCGGCGCTGTCCGGCTCCGTCCGGCCTTACCGTAACGGCAGGTTGGTCACAGCCGTCCGCCGAGGTCAAAAGGAACATTTGGAGGCAGCACAAACGGTATTATGTGGGAAATACATAACGTTACAAAGTTTGGGTGGTGGTTTGTTTTTATTTTAACATCAAACTTGACATTTGCCGCCTTAATGAGTGCAGAACTTGCCCCTCGCAGTGTCAGACCCTGCAGCGTACGAAAATAGTGACCCTTTAACCCACCCATCAAACAAGGCTTTTCTCCAAATTAAATCATTCTTGAAAACACTTCCTATTGAAATTAATTCTTTACCAAATGAGACTGGCCAATAATGTTACGCTACCTGTAATTATATTTACGTGACATTCGTAAGATCGTCAAACTTTTAAATGGATTCAGAAGTATTGGAAACAGCAGTGCAGAGTGGCTGTTGAGTGCAAGCAATAAATCATATAAATTGCATAATTACAACTTCCCATGGCTCCAGAAACAGTTTGCACTAAGAAAAGCAATGAATGATAAAAAGCAATGAATGAGCGGTATGCATTTTATAACCCCTAAAAGGAGAAAGCTCTACTATGGCAGTAGCCCCTCCTCCGGAGCACATTCAACTACTGGGGACTCATCCCCCGCTCCAGCCTTGCCCCCGTCCTGCGGGTCAGCGGGAGCCAGAGAGGTGGATTCAGATCCCAGACTCAGGAAGAACCAAATCCAGATATTGCACACTGAGATAGCGCTCTAACCATGGGGCCACTGATCACCCACCCTTTCTTTAAGGGGAAAAAAAAAAAATTGAATTTACCCAGTTCTGGAGGTTTGCAAGGGAAGGAGACTTAAGCTTTCCTTTTGGCTGAAGGAAACATTTCATGCATTACTAAATCAAGAGCTTCTTCCAATCTACAATACCTTCTCTTCAAACGTACCCTCAGTTTTCATGCCTCCTCCCTGCTGCTGCTTAAATTCTTCCATTGAAGCTTTCTTTTTTTCCCTCCCTCAATTTTCCAGTTCATTAGACAAAATGAAAAATAAATTATTTTCAGTATCCAAATCACAGATGCCCCCTCAGGAAAACGGAGGAACAGCCCCTTCCCTTCTTCATTGCAGTTGATTTACTACCAGTCACAGCTGAGCCAGTACTATACCCTGCCAGGCAGGGAAGAGCCTTCTCGGTGCTCTCTGATAACGCAGGCACAGTGGCAGACAAGAACTGGCTTCCCGTAACACTTAGTTAAGCTGGCATAGCTGACGATACAAGACTCCAGTGAATGCTACAACAGTTTAACTTAATGTTACTTTCTCTCTGCTAGCAAATTGCTCCCGTTTTCCAACCAATTTACAGCCCACATCCCTACTCTGCTGTTATAGCTGTTTACAGTAAATCAGATTTGCCTGTGATTGTTGAAGCAATAACTCTCAGCAAAGGCGGCAGCAAGAACATATTTCAATCTAATAAAATAAATGATGGCAGATTAAGCTCTCTTTTAAAGAATGCCTTATCAAAACCTACAGAGAGACTGTCATTTCACAGAGGCAGGGGAGTGGTTGCCAAAGCTGGGGAGAGTTAAAGAGCTTGCTGTCACTCACACACAGTGTGCCAAAATAACAACAATAATGTGTGAAGAAAGCAATCACCTACAGTAGGAATGGGGAACAAAAGCTAAATGAGTTTTGCCTGTGCTAGTGACCTTTGACTGCTAGACAATCAGATAACTTTTCCTACCTAACTCCTTATTACAGTTATTCTTGGACAGCAACTCTTCTATTACTATGCTTGTTACCTGTTTTATAACATTAAAATCTCACAATACTCAGACTCAAACTATTCCCTGAAGAATACTCTATGTAGTGAAGCAGAATTCTTCAGTAAACAATCATTTTAGGTAGGTTGTTTCCAGAAATGTATCTTTTTGCCTTTTTAAACTTTATGGATAATGTAATTTCCAGAAATATCTTGGGTATACAAGTTTATCACCAGCTCTACTGTTCAGCAGCAAAACACCATGGAGGAAATCAAGACAGAAAGAAAGAAAGAATAATTCCGAAGCGAAGTCATTGGGGAAAACTAAAGATAACAACAAAAATAAATTACAGAATAGAAAATGAAATTAACCACGAAGTCTGTTCATGCAGCTTGCTTCAGGAACCATTTGCACCAGAAAAAACTATTAGCAATGAGTGAACAGCATAATAAATTAAACGAAATTATTTTGCACATACATGGATACAAATAAAAAGTCTACAGAAGATGCAAAAGGTCTGAACAGAGATGAGGAAAGAAAGAAGTAAAAAATAAAGGAAAAATACATGTCAACTGGACTTAGGAATTATGAAGGCTTACAATGAAAGTAACAAAAGTAGGAAGAACAATTAACGGAAAGAAAGGAAAAGTTGTAAACAACTTAATGACCAGATTTTAGAAGTTAAAGCTTTTTTTCTGCTGCAGAGATGCATGGCATTTATCAGAGATGGAGAAATATTAAAGCACATGCTTTGCAGAATGCTTAATGCTAGAGAGTATAAAATAAATATCGGAATGCCAAAGACAGACTCTGGGGGTTCAGAAATTTTAAAACAACTCCCAAACCCCTAGAGAATTTTAAGAGATAGAGATTTTCTTCCTACTTTATATTTCTTTGAAAGGCATAAAAGGATGCCTGGTACCCTACCTAGGGGGATGCCACAGAAGCAGAACTAACTAATAAATGTGTATACCCTGATGGTTCTCAGCTGCAGTTCAGAATTTTAGCACTGTGACAAAGTATTCTAACACAGGAAAAGATTCAGGTGTCCTGGTACTTTATCCTGCAAAACTGTGCATATATCTTCTTCCATTTAGACCAGTGAATATTGGTTTTCAAGGTCAGGCAGACAGCTTGTAAAATGCTCTACACTCCTAGAGTGTTCTGTGTTTTCCTGCAGTCTCCGTTTCACTAACCAATCCACTCATACGCTACATAAGTAACCTCAGCAGGGGTCACCATGAGAGGCAAAATGCAAGCAGCATAAGAATGAGGTAACACCTACATACTGTGCCTTTGAAGAATTAAACAAGGCAGAAAAGATTTGGACATGGTAGCTTTTTTTAAGAATAAATATATCAGGTAAAGAGAGTGGTCTTGGTGAATTGTGCACTGCCCTGGAAAAGGTGTGAAATTGTGCTCCATGTGATTAGGAGCTCAGATGAACAGAACTTCAATGAATTATTGAATTGCAAGAAAACAATTTCATATAGAATAAGCTGGGCAAGAGAATAAACTATGCAGAGATTGAAAAAAGTATTGGGAGCTAGTAAATTAAAAATGAAAGAAAAAAGGGGGAAGGAAGAGAACCAGGAGTTACTACAGAATCCAGTGAATTGTAATACTAACAGAGAATGTTAATAATATTCTGCATTGGGTAAAAAAAAAAAAAAAAAGAATATTTCTCTAGTTATCATTATATTGATAAAACAACAGTTCTGGAATGCAAGTCTAACAGATTATTGCATTCATTGATCCTGATCATCTGCCAAACACAGACAGTGAGATTTCTCTGAATTAATTCCAGCTGGAACTAGGTATAAAATAACTCAAACACAGTTACCGGGAGTTTACAACAATCTTTGCTGAACTCTAGCAAAAGCTAATTGTCCTGTCAGTTAAAAGGTGAATGACTCATTTTTTAATCTAAAGTTCTCAAACTTCAATTGCTAGCCATTATAAGTGATCACTTCTGCTTTTGTCTATCACCATACAGATCTTTCCACTATCAAGTTCTGGTCTCTGAGCATACAGCTGCAGACTGCCATCAAATTATCTCAGACTTATGTTCATTAAGCTGAACAGACCCACTAAGCACCTTGAGCCTTCCATGACTAGGCCCATGTCCCAACCTTTTCATCTCCCACAACTGTTCTATAAATTCTCTTCAATTTTTGAAAGAACTGACTTCATTTCATCATTAAGCACCATCTATCACATTCTGAAAGATAACAGAAATATTTTTAAAAATTACAAGTTCTCTCTTTTGTTGTCATTAGGAAAACAACTACACCCAGTGACCAAAAAAAAAAAAAAAAGGGAAAAGGGTTGTGATAAAAAATTAAAAAGACTAGTTCAAATGGCAATGTAAAATTTCTTTTTTTCTTCCAACTGCTGTCCAAACAAATCCTGTAATCAGTGCAAATACGCTCACATTCCACTCAAAACCAACTCCAGGCAATGGAGAATGCTCTTACCTACCAGAACAAAAGTACAATACTGTCTCTCAAGCTTCCTGGGATGGCAAAACCAAGAGGGCTCCTACCTGCAAATGGTTTTAACCAGCCTCACTGGCAAAAGCTATTCAGATACATGGGCTTTATTTTTCAATTTCCTCTTGTGGAGCAGTTTGCTAACAACTGGCTACGTGAGAAAGGGCACAGCACCGAGGAACTGCTGACAACGGCGACGTGATGGGAGAATACCGAAAAGTATCAAAGAAGAACAAAGAACAGAAGCAGGACTATGTAGAAGGCCTTGTAGAAATCATAAGGGGCGAGATTGGTATTTAACCTTAGCAACCAAAGTATCTAACCTTAGCAACCTATAAGGAGCTTGCTTTTTGCAATATGTATGAACTAATTATTGTGGATATAAAAGAAGTGTGAGTACTAATAAAGTTGAGCCTTTGTGCATTAAATGATGGCTGGGCTCCCTCTGCGTTCTTTCAACAAATGGTGACCCCGACGTGATACGTGCCAAAGGACGTATAAGGCACCACGAAGGATAAAGACCAGAGAAGGTTGTTCAGGTCCTTAAGCAGCGAGGACGGCGAAAGGCGACTAAAAAGGCCCGCGCCCTGGGTGTCATAAGAGGTGAGCCCTGCTGATACGTGCTGCCGAGACCTGGAAAGGCTGCAACGGAAAAATTCAGGTATGGACAGGCAAGCAGCATATGATTTATTTGCATCCTGGCTGGCACAACGCCGGGTTGAGGGAATAGATGTAAAAAAGGATCTTCAGGGGCTTTTAGCTTATGGGGTAGAGCAAGGTTGTTTTATTAATCCACATACAGTTCATGAGTTATCGGAATGGAGAAAATTTGGAGATAAGTTATGGGAATTAACATTGAATGATGATAAGACAGCAAAAAAGTTGGGAAAGTTATGGAGGGTGGTTCATAATGAATTGCTCAGGTATCAGGCTGAAAAAAGAGCTGCACAGGGCGCAATTGCGGCAAAAGAGAAAAACACCAGATATGGGGAGGAGGAAACTAGATGGCCATTACCGCCTACGTTTCGTGAGCTTGTTTTACCACCTTTGCGTTCCGAAGAGACGGGACAGGAAAGCTCAGAACGAGTTCTCCCTACCGCTCCCCCCGCTTCTGCCCTGAGTAGCCCTGACGCATCCAGCCACACTGTGACGCCGGAAAGCGAGAATTCTACTCCTGGCTCAGAAGATGGGCTGGGGATAGAGATCGCTAAAGAAAGGTGTCGGGCTTGGAATGCATTGGCACGAGAGGGGCTAGAAAAAGGGGATGAGGAGATGACTCAGATGGCGACAGCAATGGCTTTTCCAGTTCAGTTTCAGCCGAACCCAGCTGGTGGACTAAATGCTACTGTTACGGCATTAGATTGGAAGCTTTTATCACAATTGCGCTCTACAGTGAGTTCTTATGGTGTTACTGGTGAACCGACTCGTCAAATGTTAGATTATCTCTGGAGCACTCAACTTCTTTTGCCTGCAGATTGTCGGGGTATAGCAAAGTTAATTTTCTCTCCTAGTCAGTGGTTGTTGTTTAATGCGCATTGGCAAGCAAGAGTGTTAGAATCGATAGCGGTACAGCGGCAAGCAGGAGATCCATTACAAGGGATTACAATGGATGAATTAATGGGGTTAGGACCTTATGCTAGAGTAGAAGCTCAAGCACTGCTCGGTCCGGATAAAGTGAGAGAGGCAATGAGGTTAGTGAGAGAAGCCATAGAGCAAGTGAAAGAGCCAGGCGGAGTTCCAATGTATATGGGGATTAAGCAAGGGAGAGAAGAGACTTTGGGCAGTTTTGTAGATAAGTTGGTAAATGCAATTGAAAGAGCAAGAGTACCTCTCTACATGCAGGGTGCTCTCTTAAAACAGTGTATTTCACAAAATGGCAATCCTGCTACAAAGAGTTTATTGAATACATTAAGGGCACATTGGACTGTAGAGGAGGCACTTGAAAAAGCGTCATCGATACCTACTGGACCTCAGGCTTTTCTTGTAGAGGCAATAAAGAAATTAGGGGAAGGAATGAAAGAACAGGCTCAGGCTACTCAAAGTCAGGTTATGGCAGCCCTTGCGCCTCTCCAGACTTCAGCAGCAACAGCAGTTAAAGTGCAAACACCTAAAAAGGGGCAGCTGCGGTGTTACCGATGCGGAGCTCCAGGGCATGTACGAAAGAGTTGTACAGCCAGAAATGTATGGTGTCAAACTTGCCGATCCAACTCCCATAATGAGGTGGCTTGCTGCAGACGGTCGGGAAACTCCACACGGAGCGCGTTCGCCGGCCGCCGCGCAACGACCAAAATTGCAGCCGCAGCGCAGTCCTTCAACCCGCCACCCGGGGAAGTCTCGGGTTGGACCTGGCAGCAGCAGTAGATGTTATTCTGTTAACAAATAATCCTCAAACAATATCTACGAATGTACGAGGACCTATCATCATTAATGGGAGAGCCATGGGAGCTTTATTATTAGGAAGATCATCGGCATCACAATGTGGACTATTTGTTTTACCGGGAGTTATTGATGCAGATTATGAAGGTGAAATCTATATTATGGCATATACACTGAATCCACCAGTAAAGATTGCACAGGGACAACGGATTGCACAGCTGGTACCTCTGCCACAAGTGACTCAAACAATACGACCAGTAACTGAGGAGAGTCGCGGAAATAAAGGCTTCGGATCCACAGGAAGCCTGACCCTGCTAACACTGGATCTGAGTACGAGACCTAGGAAGACTGTTCACCTGTCATTTCAAGGTAACGCAATAACTGTGGAAGGGTTGTTAGACACAGGCGCAGATTCCAGCATACTGTCGCCTTCTTCTTGGCCACAAGGCTGGCCATTACAAGAGCATACCACTACCATCACTGGCGTGGGTGGTTTAACTTTAGCTAATCGAACGCCACCCCTACAATTAACAATTGAAGGACAAACAGTCACAGCGGTGCTTGCTGTAGTGCAATTACCTCCAGGGGTAAATTGCTTAATTGGAAGAGATGTGTTAGCACAAATGGGAGTAGTTTTGACAAACGATCACCATTTATTCTAATGGCCATTGCTTGGACTTTCCCGATCCCTATAACTTGGACATCTGACAATCCAATATGGGTAAAGCAGTGGCCACTAAAAAGGGAAAGTCTTGAGCAAGCACACTTGCTAGTACAAGAACAATATCAGCAAGGACATTTAAGATTATCTACTAGTCCTTGGAATACTCCAATATTTGTCATAAAGAAGAAATCAGGCAAATATCGACTTTTGCATGACCTTAGGGAAGTAAACAAGCAAATGGAACCAATGGGGGCTTTACAACCAGGTATGCCGAATCCAGCTATGTTACCTTATGAATGGCCTATATTGATTGTGGACTTAAAAGATTGTTTCTTTACGATTCCGCTTCATGAAAAGGACATGCGCCGATTTGCTTTCACTTTACCGGCAATAAATAGAGAAGGGCCAGATCAACGGTTTGAATGGACAGTTTTACCACAAGGAATGAGAAATAGTCCAACTTTATGTCAGATTTTTGTAGATGCAGCCTTACAGCCGTTACGTCAAAAATGGACTAATGTTATAATTTATCACTATATGGATGATATATTATTTGCACAAAAAGAACCATTTACAGAAGCACAGATAAAAGAAATTGTAAACACCCTTGCAAAGCAAAGATTGGTAATTGCACCAGAAAAGATACAAAAAACAGCTCCATGGAAATATTTGGGATTGTCTTTGACGAAACAAATAGTAGCACCACAAAAATTGACAATTAATCCTGAAATTTCAACACTGCATGATGCTCAAAAGCTATTAGGAGATTTACAATGGCTAAAACCTATAGTGGGCATCCCAAACGAGCTTTTACAACAATTACGACCACTGTTAAAAGGAAATGATCCTGCACAGGTAGTGTCTTTATCAGCAGACCAGAAGCGAGTGCTACAACAAATTATGGATCGTATTACTTCTGGACAAGTGCGTCGGAGAGACGCTGAGCTCCCCCTGGACATACTTGTGTGGATGGGTTCACAGCATTTGCTCGGAGCTATTACGCAGTCTAAAAAGAAAACGGGGGAGACATGGGTGCTAGAATGGATCACGCCAGCATTACAACAATCAAAATCTCTACTTCAAAAAATTGAGGCATTAGCAAATTTAGTAAAGAAAGGTCGTGTGCGAGTTATTCAAATAAGTGGAAGAGAACCTCAATTCATATACTGTCCAATGCAGAAGGAAACCATGCAGTGGTACCTGGCAAATAGCACAGCATTGCAGGAAGCCATGTTAAATGGGCCAATGATGTTGTCAACTGATCAATTATCTATGGAACCTTTGAGATGGTTAGGACAATTACATTGGATTGAACAGCCAAAAAGACAACAGGCGCCGATTCCGAATGCCATCACAGTTTATACAGATGCAGGAAAGAAATCTCAGACAGCAGCTATAACGTGGCAGGAAGATAATACATGGAAACACGAGATATTAAAAGCCACAGCACAAGACACACTACAAACTTTGGAACTGTTGGCAGTAGTTTGGGCGATGGTTAAGTTTAATGAACCATTGAATATTGTAACTGATTCTATGTATGTAGCGGGAATAGTAGCAAGGATAGAAGATGCAGAAGTCAGGGAAGTACAAAATAAGCGTCTCTATGAGTTGTTCTTACAATTACAGAGGGCCATAAAAATAAGGGAACAACCGTATGCTGTAATTCATGTTAGGAGTCAATCCTAGAGGGACGAAATCTAATGAAGTATGGCAAATGGATGTGACTCACATACAAAGTTTTGGTAGACTTAAATATGTACATGTTACTATAGATACTTATAGCAAATATATATGGGCCTCTGCGCAGAGTGGAGAAAAGGCCACACAGGTAATCAGACACTTAACATGTTGTTTTGCAATAATGGGAGTCCCGAATACTATAAAGACAGACAATGGACCAGCATATGTCGGAAGTCGAGTGCAAAGATTTTTAAACAAGTGGGGAGTGAAGCATGTAACAGGGATACCGCATTCTCCCACAGGACAGGCCATAGTTGAGAGAGCAAATGGTACCTTGAAACGTTATGTAGCAAAATATCAGGAAATACAGGATGTACAGGAAAGATTAGCAAAAACATTATTTGTAATGAATCACTTGTGTATATTTGGAGACGCAGAACAACCACCAGCTATGTTACATTATGAGAAGGCAAAAGTAAGTGAGGGAAGGAAAGAGATATGGGTAAATTATAAGGATCCAAAAGATGGATTGTGGAAAGGACCAGCTAAAGTAGTAATATGGGGAAGGGGATATCTTTGTGTTTCTACACCAACAGGCACCGTATGGGTTCCAGCGAGATGGGCGAAACCTGCCGCACCTCCCAATGACGTACACAGGTGTTAGTTGCAACTATTTTGCCAGGAGGAGCGGCTAATAAGGCCATGAACTTAGCAAAACAGATAGGATGTTGGGCAAAAGATGAGCTTAATCGCACTTCTGAAATTTTAGATCGGCTTACAGCAGATGTAGAAAGTGTTAACCATGCAGTATTACAAGATAGAGCAGCTATTGATTTTTTGCTTTTAGCGCAAGGACATGGATGTGAGGAATTTGAAGGAATGTGTTGCATGAATTTGTCTGACCACTCAGAATCTATTTTCAAAAGCATACAGCAGCTAAAGGATGGTGTCAAACATTTAACAGAAGATGATGGATTAGATTGGTTAACAAGGATGTTTAAAGGATGGGGACTTTCAGGATGGTTAATATCTCTGATCAAGTCTGTGGGGGTCATGATCTTGGTAATTGTGGTTGTGCTTTTGATGTTGCCATGTATTGTCAATCTTCTGCAAAGGGCCCTGCAGAAGACTGCCTCTGCAATATTTTTAGCACAAGTGCAAAAAGAAAACGGGGGAGATGTGGAGCAGTTTGCTAACAACTGGCTACGTGAGAAAGGGCACAGCACCGAGGAACTGCTGACAACGGCGACGTGATGGGAGAATACCGAAAAGTATCAAAGAAGAACAAAGAACAGAAGCAGGACTATGTAGAAGGCCTTGTAGAAATCATAAGGGGCGAGATTGGTATTTAACCTTAGCAACCAAAGTATCTAACCTTAGCAACCTATAAGGAGCTTGCTTTTTGCAATATGTATGAACTAATTATTGTGGATATAAAAGAAGTGTGAGTACTAATAAAGTTGAGCCTTTGTGCATTAAATGATGGCTGGGCTCCCTCTGCGTTCTTTCAACATCCTCTGGTCTACAACCCATGCTGCAGACAGGTTGTAGGTAAAATCTTTTTTGAGTATTGGCCAATTTGCTCATGAAGCATCTTCAGGCTACAACACTGACACACCATCCACACTTTTTTGGGCTGGCGAAAATCTAAGCCAAATACTTGCAGAAACTGTCAAAAGCTCTGTTCAGCACCAGAAAGTTGCAGAAATAGTTGTGTCCCTCTCTAAGAGTTTTGTAATTTTTAAGTTTTCCCAAGACAATCATTACTTAGCACATAAACAGAAAGCACATAGAGAAAAAGAGCTAAGTTAACAAATATTCACATCTATGCCTTTGTAATGCCATCTGAGGTCCTAAAAAGGACAATACCATTTTGGATATTTCAGACAGTGTATAAGGCTTATTTAGAGGGCATCTCTTCCACTGGAATAATATCCTCCCACCTAAGAAGACGGCTCACCACTTGCTGAGCTAATGAACGATGGTGTGTTACACTGGTACTTACACACCTTTTTTCACAGGTACTGAATAGAAGGAATAAGCGTCATACTGGGGTTTTAACATTTTTCTGCTGGGACATGCAAATTTTTATTTTGATCACTAGATAATAATTACAAGAACATTTATATACCCACAAGATTGTATACTGGAAACCTGAAAATATGAGTGTAATACATCTTATTCAGGTCATTCTTTTACTGCAGGAACAAGAATAAATGCTAGAGATGATTCTGTTGAAAATGCCACATTGCAAATGCTCTGACTTGTAAAAAAAAAATATTTATCTCCTAACTACAGAGAAACAGCGTCTTAAGATAAAAATTTCATTGCAAAAGTCAAAGTACTGTAAGTTCATTGAACTAAAATCAAAGTAATTAGCTTTTAGCTTAAAAACTACAACATAAAATACCTGTTTCTTCTTTAACAGGAGAGGCCTACAAACTGCAAAATGTATCATGTTGTGATAAAACTGAAGGATTTCCCAGTTAAAAGAATTTCTGACCAAGTTCTGCTCTCTTATGTGGACAGCACTTCCAAAGCAGAATGACCTGCATCCAAGCAGCTCAGGTCAGAAATGGACACCGCAGCTTCAATATAGCAGAAAGGCTATATATAGAGCTGAAACACTGAACTCTGCTGAAACTGGAGGCAAACCTCTTACTGATATTAATGGATCAGAATTTCTGCCTCCATGTATTTTCAAAATTCTCTCTCAAACAAAACATTCAAAATCAATAATACAGGAAATCTTCAATTCCTGCTGTTTTCTGCAGGATTTAATATTTTCCAAAGGTTCTTAAAGTCAAGCCCACAGAAGACATGGCTGGTACCTATTTGCTTTTCTCTGGCACAGAGCACAGATAATTTTTCTCTGTACAATGTTTTAGAATACAGGAACTGGGAAAAAAATTACTAGAGAAAATGTTACTATGACTTCTGATCTAGATATAGGATTGTTTATCTGCACAAAAATACACACAGTTTCAGCCTGTCATTTCCAGCGCGCATTGTTAATTATATTTCAATGCACCTCACTAGATAAGAGGTATAATCCAGCCAAGAATGTATAAAGGTTGTAGTCCAAATTATGCAATGTGTCTTCCAGCTGATAATTCCAACAGGTAATGAACTGTCTAATCTTCTGCAGCTGGCAAACACTACCTGTTTATCTTTACCCAAGCCTTCAACACACACATTAAATGAAACATATCTTCCCCAAATACGATGACTGAATCTTCTTTTCAGTTAGCATCACTCAAAGTTTTAATTATATTCTGTCTACTACAGTATTTTTGTATAAAGAAATAAACCAGAGTTCAAACAAAACAAAAAAAAAAATAGTCTTTCAAATATCCAGTTTGATGTATTTCTTACATTTCTTACATGATCTCAGCCTATCAGTTGAAATCTGGCAGGTAAATCAGAAATAATACTAATCACTAGCACTTGCTGCACACTGACCACAGATTTTGTGAAATTATAGGTGACAAAATCCCTGGTCTTATACTATAGACTGCTACTACTGTCTCCTGTGCTTTAGTATTGAGTCTGCAGACCACAAACCTTGCAGCATAACTGTAGGAGAAATAATGGTTACCTCCACTCCTCATACAAGGAAACCGTGGCACAAATAACTGAAACGAGCAAACTCTCCCCGTCCCAGTGAGAAGAGAAATCAAACTGAAGGATACAGAGTTCCAGGTCCTGACTCCAGGCATTAACAATTCCTTGGTTTTCTGCCTTTTACTCCAGTTTATGTTTCCAAGGACAGAGGGAGGAAGAAAATTGTTGGATGAAAACTTTAAATTCCTGAACAGGAGATACAAGGTACTTAACTCTGCTCTAAATAATAAGATTTCCATTGCCTCAGAGTAATCAGTTAGGATTTAATGGAAGTATGGAAAAAGACAAAAAGCTTCCAGAGAAAAACCAAGAATTGTAGATTCATTTTCTCTAGGGAATCATAGTCAGAACAAATAATCTCTCTTTCTTCCATTTAAATTCTCTGTATTTCCACTTTTGTATCTTGGTAAAAGGTGTGAATTGGAAGAGGTTTTCTATTGTTAAACCTTCTTTAGGATAATACATGCAGCATTAAAATAATTTTGGGGACAAAACACAGCTGTTCTAGAAAGAATTACAATTTCAGTGTTTTTATTCTGTTTTTATCATCAGATATTATATACCTCTCACATCTCTCAATAAGTATTTTCCATTACTCCAGATTTGGTTATACTTCTGCATATCTGTGGGTATAAAGCCTGCAGCATGCTTGGAACCCTGCGGTGACTAAAGTAACAAACTAGACAGCAGAAAGTAATTTTATTAATTTTAAGTATATAACAATTCAGTGAAAAGTCAGGTGAGGATGATAATGTCCCTATTTTAAAATATCTTAATTACAGAAACCTTCATTTAGCTTGTATCTTTACTACAGTATTTGCAAATACCTCAAGGAAAACCTTAAACCAGTAACAAGAAACAATGAGGCAGAAAGATTTAACTACTCTGCATCTGACAATCAACAGGAACAAAAACTGGAAAAAACCCCTATTTCATGAGGAACATCTTGTATTCTAAATGGAATGGTATCTCAGGGGTTTCTTTTGTTTAGATGTTGATACTCCTAGATGCTGAATATTGCCAGCCAATATCAAAGCAAAGATGAAAAGTAATGTGTCCGAAAATTATCTGACTTTTCATTCAGTCACTGAGGTGAATTTACCATCAGTGTAAGGAGGTGCAATTCTTTACAAATTGCATGCATTTATGCAAGCATAGATTTAGACTTGTGCACTGTAACTTGAGAACAGTGCCAAAACTCTTGAATGAAAACTTTTGGGTGGAAATGTATTAATGTGCTAAGATTTTGAATCAAAATACATACATCTGAAAAAATACCTGTAACTGCAAAGTTAAACAGTATATTCACTCTGGTTCTGCTGCAGTATAATCCTTTTCTAGGACATCGATTTTACATCAGTGATCCCAGATGACTCAAACCAACATTTTCTTGCTTTGGCTATAGCCAAAAAAAATAAATAAAATCCAAAACATTAACTGAAAGTAAAATGCTGTACTATTTTTATCTTCAATCTGCAGAAAGCCTGAACCTTTGGGAGGATAACTGCCTGAGATTGGTTTCGCTGAAGTGCTACTTGAAAACAAACTGACACTATTCCTTAAATACCCTATCCATCTCTATACTCATCCTCAAAAGAAAAGTAAATGAAGCAAAGAATCCTAAATAGCCCTTCTGCACATTTTGGGGACCTGAAAATACCATGCCATGTTAACATAACTTGAACAATGTCAGAAAAAAATATACCAAGAAAACAAAGTGAAACCCTACTATATCACATTGAGAATAAAACCTAGAATGAATATAACTTAAAATAAAGAAAACTGTGAATGTTAGGCCAACTGTTCACTGACTTTTTCAATAAAACCTCGGGTTTTTAAGAGGTCAAACACTGTTTTCGTACTTCCAACCTGTTAATGTTTCAGGATCGAGTTGTGAAATACATGCTGTAATCCCATCCAACAAGTCCTGAGCAAATACATACTGGTGGTACCTATATGAAATGGCAAAATGAAGAGAACCACAAAACCAATTACCTGAGTGTCTCAGTTACTTCATCTGTGAGTCAAGGAAAGCAGTATTTACCTTTCTCTGAAAAGTAATTCAATCCTATCTGTTAAGTGTTAACTAGGTATGTCAGCAGTTTTCTTGGTCCTCTTCTGAGCACCCCACTGTCCTCAGACAGGCTACACCTTTCTGCCTGCCTCTGAGCAGCTCCAGTCAGACGCAACTTTATCTTTCTGTCAAAACTAGAATTCTCTTAATACAACGTGTAGAAATGGCAGCTGTACACCATCAGGAAAAAGAGAGCTTCACAATGAAATAAAACAGAAAGTACAGTAACACGACAGTACTATCTGCTCAAATCCTAGAAGTGGCAAAACTTAAAGAATGTTTGTTGGTCATCACCAGGCCTAGTGTCATGCTAAAATAGTTATTATTGCATACGGGAACCTGTTCCATTTGTCTGATGAGCAGAAGACACTTTATCTTTTCTTTCTTTTTTAATCCTAGCTTTCTGGCATCTTAGCATCTCATTCCTTCTGAAACTAGCTATAATCATTAAAAAGAAATTGTGAAAGTTCAATCTGAGCCCACTATTTCAGAAGATGCAGCTGCAGAATTAGAATCTAATGAAGAATTATTAAAATCAGTGGTATACACTTCCAAATTTATTCCAAATACACTCATCTGTGTTGCTTCATATTTATCCTGTTGCAACTCAATCGCTGAAGCAGCTGAACTAAGAAGTGGAGTAATGCAGAAATCTAGAGCAGAGATGTCAAACCAGGAATAATTTGATATTACACACACCCCAAAAGTTGAATGTACTGTGTATATAGCTGGCAGTAGCATTTCAGATGTAAAGGAAGAAGCTGCCTGGCATACTATCAGACCTTTCTGCTTGCTTGCTGTTTGTTTTACACCAGCACATTAAAGTGTGTATGTTGCAATACAGGCTTGAGGCTGCCCTTTTCTCATTACAGCAGAAGGCTGTTCAGTAACACTCTTCACCATTGGATTGCACTTCCATGATTCCAGCAGAGCCACTCTATATTTCTGTAGTGCTACAGCTTAGGAAACCTTGATGTCTTTACTGCTTATCCTAGTTAAAGATGAGATGATCATTTTCCCTGAAAAGATCCAGCACAAAACTTCAGACCAAGCTCTATTTCTTGTACCTGGTACATAACCACCTCTATGACTCCAAAACCAGTACCAGAACATTTCAGGAGTAGTTATTCTGTGTGTAATTAGGTCATACTGCTATCTACAAAGAAAAAATATTACACAGGTATATGAAACATTTCCATAAAGTTAATACCATCAGATCTCAGAAGAAAGAGATAGAGGAGAAGCTCACTTTTGAGCATCAACAGAGAAATGCCCTGATCAAAAGACCCCCACAGATACCAGGTGGCTTTGAACCAAAATGCTGAGTCAGTTCAAGTTGCCTGAACACGTATTTCATACTTCCTGCATTACAGATATTTGCATCTAATTATACAGAATGTCCAGATTAAATTTAATACCTCCATTGCATTTATATAAACGAAACCTCTATCCTCCAAGTGAAAAATCATAAAGTAATTTTACATATTTAAATGAACACCACAAGACAAGATGACCTTTATAATCACCGTTATAAGAAACACAATTACAAGTGACTCAAAATATATGGCAAACTTAATTATGCTAAAACAGACTGGTTCCCAAACTTTTGAATCCTGACAAAAAGGGATCTCTAAAATAAAAATGTATTACACATTTTAGTTAGAGGAAATACTTAGCAGAACTTACTCTTTATGTGTTACTAAATTCTGCAGATATTTATCAAAGGTAGCAATTCCGTAACACAAAACGCCCTCAACTACTTACAATTAAATGTTATTTAACAGAGATGATATTACTAAAAAATGGTTTTAGTTATTTTATATAGATTTTGTGGAAGCATGACTTGGAATTAATACCATTAGTCTGAATTTGATCCTCAAAGCTCAGCAACAATTTGAAATGCATTGACTACCATTACAGAATTATAAGACCAAAAGATGTATATGGGTGTACTTAACCTGCAAGATCCCAAGTGCTTTAAAAAATGACCCAAGAAAATGAGAATCATGCTCACAATCAATGAAATGCAGACAAGCACACAATATGCATAACAGTGCAAGTCCAAGCAAATGCAGAAATACCAATTTTTCAAATGAAACAGCAGAGAGAATACTGATGAGCAGAGTGCAATTACTCATGCTGTATTTGGCCATGACAACACAAAAGGAGCTCTGCAAGGTTGGGCTTCTTGTGGTTTCTGTTGTTGTTTTTTCCTTTTCTTTTCTTATGTGGACCTGGCTTTTACATGCTGCCTGACAGAAGGCTGCTGAGTGCTACTTTGGAGAATCAGTTGAATGTCAGCTCAGAATAAAGGATGTTACCAGCTGCAGTGCCAGCCCCATTCCTGCATCACCACTGAGGGTTTTATACTTTCTGTGAAAGTTAAATAAGTGAACGCTGGGTAAATCTGACAAGATCACTGTTTAAATAGAGATGGCCACAGACACAAGCAATAAGCCAATCCATTTCACCACTCACTTGAATGACAAAAGCATCTCATGTAGGTATGACATGCAGAAAGTAATGACCTTGCACAAATTAGAAGTGGACACACAATGAGACTCAGAACAGCTTCTTCCTCATGGAAACCCATCTGTTACACACTGTGTGGTTCTCCTTTAATGATTTATTTAAGCAGAAGCAATCAAAAGGTTCAGCTTTTCAGTTTAGAATCAGATAATCACTCAGACAGAGAATCAACTGTGGAAACAATATGGAAAGCCTATTTGGTGCAGAAAAACCAGCACTGATGAAAAAAATTAAAACCATGACCTGAAAAATCAATAAAGCAAAACATGGAACTATTTTTGTCATGTCATAGGCAGATATTGAATTGGTATTTTTTGAATTAATTAAAAGCAGTATAAAGTTTTTATTAATCCTTAGTTTCAAAAAGCATTATAAAAATCAGTTACGAAGAGAAATAGAGAAGCTTTTGTATGACAACTGTTATTAAAAACAAATATTTAAACTAAAAAACCATAAGGGTTTCCTGGTGGGAAGCACTTTGCATGTGCTTCTATTATAAGACTTTCAGTGTTGAATCTGTCAGAATAAAAGTGTGTCTTTGAAAGAGGATAAAAATGCTTTCTAGTAAATGGTCATTAACAGTTTGGTAAGTCACATCCTATACAACTGTATATGAAACACAGAACCTGCTTTTCATAAATATTTCAGTATGCAAAGCCAGTATTACTTTAAGCAGCACCACTAGTGGTTTCTGCTGTCCACGTGATATTAAGCTTTCGGCTAATTAATTGCATTCTCCGTAACAGCCAAATATGCAGCTTTTTGAACAATGACTGTAAAAAGACTAGAAGAATTTTTCTTATTCTTTGAAGTACATTCTGAACACATTTTATACTTAGGTAGCTAAGCCAAAACACACTTATTTTTAGAAGAAGCAAATTTTAAAAAGTGGACTTGGATAGATTGCTGTTCTGTTAGAGGACAAAAATCTATGAGATATTCTGTGCAAGCATGCACAGTATGTGCACTGAACAAGAGAAGGAAAAACTAAGTGTGAAAGAAAATTCCAGCTTCCTAAGAAACCCCTCTGCTACATCTAATTCATTATTTAATAAATGTATCTGTTCAATTCCAGAAAGCTTCACTCTACCAGCAGGCTGGTAAGAGCTTTAGGACTTACACAGCAATTTCTAAGACAATAAAACTCAATGATGTCAATGAGAGTTGATCAGTAGAGATTGAAGTATCAGCCTCCAAACAATAGTTCAAAAAAATGGGTTAAAAAGCTATTTTGATGTGCATGATAGCCTTTATTTTATATTTCCCCTAGAATTTAATTCAGTATAGAAATTGTACTTAACATGGCTTGGCAAGCACAACCTAGCAATTAGATTGAGAAATACAGTCCCCCCCTAGTTTTGTGCATACATACATTATTTACCAGGTGATGCTTTTCCAAAAGTGTAATAGGGGCAGAAAAAGGCTGAGTGCAGCCAGAAAAGAATTCAGTAAATGAGGCAGGAAAACCTGCCCGTCAGTACTGGTAATGAGGAAACGAAGACAAGAGGGTAGGTTTCATTTCCAGCCCTGGGTTACAAATGCCAATCAACCCAAGCCAGGATTTATAAGCGCAATCCAGCAGTTTGGCAGACAGGAAAGTAATTAAGCTTCACTTGTCTCGAACACAGGTTGGGTTGTTTTGGGTTGCAAAGATGTTCTCTTCCTCACCATAACAGAACCTGCTGACTTTATAAGGTAGATCTGCTCAACAGTAAAGTACAAGACCTTCAGTGATTTTTCCAGAACTATTATGTCTTAGGATACAGAAATACCTGCAATCTAGAAGAACGTAAAGCTCACAGAGAGTATAACTTGATTTCAGATCTGTTTATTGAATGTGATTAATTAAATCATTATTTAATTAATGCTAGAGCAATCAGGAAACTCTGTTTCACCACCATTTCAGGTAAAATGACATGACCTGTTTGTCCCTGGCTTTCCTATCCGTAAAATGGCAATAACAGTTGATCACTTCAATAGAAGCGTTCTAATGCCCTTAGAAGAAAGTTACTGTCTAAAGGGCAAATTAGTACTATTCATCCTAAAATGCTAATAAATAGCATTACTTGTTAATGCTTCTATTATCTAATGGGAAAAACATATTTTGAGCATCTCCAAAAATATGAAAGGATTTTTGTCAAATCTCCTTTACAGGGAGCACTGACAGCTCTCAGCACAGTAAGCCAAGCCTGATTTTTGCACTACATCTGCAATATCTTTTATACTTGGGCAGCTGGCACAAAGTGAGAAAATTCATTAACATGCTAATGATGTGTCCTATTTAAAATTCCAGCTCTGATTATTGTGTGATTAAGTCTCTTCCCCTGACGTCTGCTTCCTTATATCTGCATGACTGTGAGAAATCAACAATTAATGAAGTAAAAAATAGGTGATCAATTTATACACAAGAGAAAGACAAACATACACACATATTTTAGCATTTCAGTTTCTTTGTTAATGTCTTCCAGACAAAGTGGAATTATCTGCAGTTAAAAAAAAACAACCACACGACATTTCAAAATAAGTTTTTGCTAGATGATGTTGAAATAGCCATGTACAGGAATACCTGCGCAGAAAGTTAAAGGTGCTATACTAAAAAAAGAGGGGGGGCTCCTGATGCAGAGAAAGAAGATTATTCCCTGGAAACAACACAAAAGCAAGAATGAGAGGAGACAACAGCTCCCATTGATCCAACTACCTTTCCTGGAGAAAAATGAAGCATCTCCTTTCTACACTGAAAGACATATAAGCCCACTAATTCATTTAAACTAGCATAAACCTTCAAAGACAAGAAGACTAAGGGGCCTCTTTCTCTATGTTACTTTTGTTAACCTATGTTTAGTTTATGGGTAGACGCCTATTTCATAACGAGTTGAGCCAAAGCATAGTACAACTGTGCTGTAAGGAGGAATCACAGGTACATCCCTAATGCATGCCAGGACATGGATCAGCCAGCCAAGCCCTGATCATTTTTGCTGTTAAAGTTAGCATGGCTAATTTGGCCTGAAGGGCTCCCTAATGAACTCTGGGCAGACAGAGAGTAAAAAAAGCTGTAGGACAGTAACATCCTCAATTAGTAGAGTTAGATGGAAAAAGGATTTCTCTCCCTGGATCATAGCTATAGAGGGAGAAATCAAACTAACCAGGAATGGGCTTCACCAAGCAACAAGACCAACCGCTCACACTAATTTAACCCACAGCACAGAGCAGCTGAGCCCATGCTGCACTACTAGCTCAAGCAACAGAAGCATTTTAGGAGCCATTTTCCTGTCAGACAGCAGCAGGGCAACACATTCCCCATCACAAGCCCCACACCCCTGCTGCATCCCTTATGCCAATGATGGCATTCCCACCATGTGCTGGTGGGTCTCATGGGTGTGCTAACACCCCACTCACATCAGGTTTCTGGTCAGCACTGAGCTGGCTTATGGGATGGGGCAGGAACAGGAGGAAAAGGCAAAACCACTCATTTCAGCCGCAACACAGATTTTACTGGCTTAAACGAACCACAAAGCCTGAGGCCATGCAGCAAGGCAGCTTGGCTACCCCGACACAAATCACACCTTTCACAGTGCAGACAAAGCCAACACAATTATCTCCAGTTCTTTTAAACAGCAAAAACAAATGGTAACAAAATCGTATTCCAATTCTTTATGCTTTATTCCCCAAACATGAAAGCACTGTACAAACTAACAACTGGTTCGTAAAAGTGGATGCTGTCTTTAAGATACAGTCTGTTTATTATTTTCCAGAGGGTATCAGAAGGCTTTTATTCAATTAAATGTGTTGGTATCGAACTCATGCTAGTGTTCTCAAACCTCAGTGAGTTTCCATTTGGTAAAGAAGAAAACTGTGTATATTACATGCAATGGGGGAGGGATGAGGAAAAGGAAAGATCTCAGATATCAATTTATGTATTTCTGACTAGTATGTGCTTGGTAGAGTTTTAATTTACACAAGGATAAATTTCTCCTTTAGTCTACAGAATCAGAATAAATTAAAAGAACAATCCACACAGTAAATATACAGTGTTTTGCAACTTATTGTTATAAATTATAATGGGACAGGAGAGATCAGACCAAGATGACACCTCATTACAGCTACATAAATGCAAAGGGGAAAAAAGGAATCTATGAACTGCAACCAGTTCGGTTGCTTCAGCAACAGTCTTGCACAGGTTTTGTTTAAAACCCTGCTGAAGAAAAATACAAATGCAAAGTGCATGTGTATTATAGGAAGTTTAATTGTCCTAGAAACAAAGGAGCAACAAAATGGACAGATTGGAATGTCAGAACCCCCTTCAACCCACTTGCAAATCCAAGCAATGAGGAAGTATTGCCTGATGCGGGTTAGAACCACACAACTTAGGTAACAATGGACTACTTTGAGGAACCATTTTTTAAATTTTTAACCATCTAATTTCTAAGAAATTCCTAAGAAAGTTCTTATCTAGTAGAGTGTGAGTGTATATATATATTCCTCTATGCATCTTGAAAATGTTGTCTTTGATGTATTCCATTGCCTACAACTTTTGATTCTAAAATAGCTCTTGCCTATCCACTTGCCTATGAAGAAACTTCATATACTTTTAGAGCAGAGGCACTTTCCTCTCTTTAACCAACCTACTGCTCATAAGATCCTGAAAAACCCCTAGAGCTTTACAGTAGCTCTTATATTTATACGTAGCTGTTTAGAGGTAACTATAGTAACTATACATTTGTAGTCAATTAAATGTTATTCAGCGTTTTCATTTAATCAAGCAGCAAGGCCACTTTATCCACTTAACTTCAGGAGAGGGTATAGCAGACAAGAGAATAAGCCAAGTCTAGGAATGTCTTTGCTATTTTGTTGTCAGTAGCTTTCCCAGCAATTGCATAGAACTTTCCCAATTGCACCGTGACACCACAACCCAAGCACACTGCTTATAGTTACAGGTGAGCTGTGTTTGGCAAGATGTTTAACCTCCCCCTCAAGCATAAATTTGCAAAGAAAACTCTTGCGTTCAGAACCAGGCATCACTTGCACCTCATACGTTCAAACTCATCACCAAATATGTTACATATACTAAATATTTAGTTATATATACTAAATATGGTTCTATTGTCACAGCCAGCTGCATCAACTGCTTCCACATAAAAGACTACATATGTTTCTCTGTATCTGAACAAATGCACAGTATCATCATCATTATTACAAACATGGGCTTAGAAAAGAAAGTTTTGGAGAACTGGGCTAAGATAGATCTCCAAAAGTTGTATATTGCTGAGATACCCCTTCTCCCCCTCAGTCTCCCCCAACCTCCAGTGGAAACAGCTGAAAGCATGTTCAGCATACCGTTTAGCTAGGTCCTGGACAAACTTTCCTCAGAAAAAAGTTACGCTTTGTGAAATGCAGGATGGCTCATCAAACCCAGTAGACTTCTAGGTGTGTAAGACTGAGCAAAAGCTGTAACAGCCTGTGAACTACTTACCAAAGGCAGCCTCTCCTTGTTCAAGTTCTTGTTTCAGTCTGGTGTAATCATCCTTAATTCTCTCTAATTTTCGGACATTTCTGGCACTCAGAACCAACAGCTCATTGAGAAGTCCTTCCAGCCCCTCCTTCTCAGATGTTAATGACCTTATTTCTTCTGTCAGATCCTTCGCAGTACCGAAATTACTTCCTGCATGTTTTGTGGGGGCAGGGAGAAGGGGGAGGAAAGCGACAATGAAGCAGACACTTGCAACATCAGTAGGTTACACAGCAAACAAGGGAAATTAAGCAACTATATTTCCCAACAGCAACTGAAAAACCCAATTTTGGAAAAAAAAAAAAAAGAGAAAAAAACCCTGCTTTGCAAGCATCCATTTCATTAACATAGTACAAAAATAATCATAATCATAGCACATTTAACCTTATACACACAGAAATAGTATTTATTATTACTGATACAATTTACATTTTTGGAGAAAACCTTTTCCTAAGGTCCACACTTCAGAAAATATCATACTGTAATTCATTGATCATTGCGGTGTGATGTGTCAGATCATTTTCCTGTTTTGGAGGACATCTCAACTCACAATACTTTTGAAATAGATGCTATTAATCTTCTAAACCCTGAAGTATTTCCTCCTTGAAGAAAGCAGCACTATGCTGTTCATAACAGGCACCAGAAGGTTGTTTATAAAGGACACACTGCATTTCTTAAATGGCATGCACCCTATGCAATGACCATCAGGAGATGTTCTTCTGAGAAAACATATTTACAAGTCAAAACTTTTCACTTCTGGCTCTCCCTGAAGTGTGAAACCTGAGATGGGCAGAATACCTCAGTATCGCCAGCTCACACTGCTCTGGAGTTTTTAAAAATGTTTGGCTCCTTTGGGCAGGGATCCAGAGTCAAAAGCTCCATTCTCAACTAGTTTACAGTGTAGTCGAGTAACATTTGCCCACTTAACCTTTATGAAAACCATTTTTATAAGAACTTGGAGAGGAACATTTCCTTACTTCATATAGAAGTCTTGAGTATAGATGCACGATGACAGTGAGATGCTCAGCTATTAAATGATTTTTAAATAGCACTAGAGCAACTATTACATGATACATTTATACAGCTATACCTGCGTCTTTTCAATGATGCAGCTACTTGTCTGGGAAAAAAAAAAAAAAGAAAAAACCCACAGAAAACGCACTGTAATCTAAAGAATACTTGACAAAAATAATTTCCATGTAGACTTGCCCAATACAAGAGATCTCTAGCACAAGATCTATAACTCCAGCATCATCCTATTTTAGCAAAAATTTGGTGGCATGATCTAATAAGTAAAGGCATCTATTAAGTAAAGGCACTTAGAAAATTAGCCTTGAGGCAAATATTAATGTAAAGCACATACAGTCACACATTCAGATGTCTCATCAGCTTCTGAAGTATGTGCAATGACTTCATAGACTCCTGAAGTAACTTTATAATACCACCATCTTATTCAGATATAAAGGTGTCCTTTGGCTTTTGTTTCAGGAATATAGTAAGTTGTTCCTTATACACAACATATCAATTAAAAAGTTTATTTTAGAAAATTAAGACATAATCCAAAACCTCAAATCCACATCAGAGCATCCTAAATTGTGGCATTACATCATTTTTACCTGGTGTCTCAAAAGCATTAGACACAAAGTCTTAAACAGGAATGGTTTGGCTGCTGTTAGGAGGAAGAATGGGACACAAGTATTCACACTGGTTGGAATATGGCAAACCACCACCAGCTGCTGAGAGTGGCTTCATTCCTCCAGAGCCTAAGAGTGAATGAAAGCACTTCCAGCAAATAATTACAACCATCCTCCTGGAGGAAAGATGCTGATGAAAACTCGAGTGGCCATATGAGAACAGGTGTGCCAAAGGGAGACCACACTTTCCAAAATTTTGGAAAAGACTGTATCAAAAAAATGAGGCTTAAAAATTGAACAGTGCTAAGTATGGTAGCCTTGTTTGGTTTTGGTGTTGTTTTTTTTTTTAATTTAGTCAGAAGGCTGTGGTAGTTTCAGTCAACCCCTTTTCCTTGCTTAAAGCTGACCTTTTTTTGTTTCTTTTTAAGAGTTCAAAACTCCCTTATTTCTAATTCTCAGCTAAAACCCTGTTTGCCAGTTCTATCTTACAAAGAATTATACAGTTAAATAACTATAAATATGCTTATCAAACAGTAGGATCTTATGGCTTACCAGTGCATTTATTGGGAAACAACACCACAAATGTTATTATCTTAATCTGTCACATGTTTCCAAATGGGCAAAACACAGCAGCAAGATAAGCAAGACAACATCATTGGAAAAATGGCAGATATTCAGATGCTTCTAAGGCAAAAAGACTTACAGTTAAACAGTGAACCTTTACTTCCCCTGAACTCATCCCAAGCATCAACACACAAGAGCCTTAATAAAACATGAAGGCAAGAGATTCCTCATTAGAATCTGGAGCCTGCTCTTACATTTCAGAAGATAGCAAGGAAAAAGGTATGATATTACATATGAAAGTTTTATACATATTGAATGGATCTTAATTCCCAGAGGGGAAATTTATATCAAAACTGAGGCTGTGAGGAAATGGCATCAGATATATATACCCAAAAGCCAAAACTACCTGACGCAGCTCCCCCTTACAGCAGAAATGTCTAGAAGTCTGCAGTGAAAATTCAGAAGAGTGTATACTAACTCATGCCCCGCAGGTGCCATCAGTGACCTCAATCACAGCAACCAAAATAACTGCTTTCTAAATGCCGTAAGAAAGTAGATATAAAAATTAATATATAATCCCTAGCTGCCAGTATTAAAAACATGCCCTCCTGGGGTTTTTTGTTTGTTAAGAGACACAGTCACATTGATGCCGTAGAAACACTCTGAAGACATGTGTCAAAATATTTTACTCTGCTAATATCCTGAAAATATTAAAATTCCTCTTTTTGATGAAAAAATAAATATTTTGCCTAAGTGAACACAATAACTGTTACTTTGTCAACCACTCAGAGCTATGCTTTATTACAGTCATACCGCTGGGAGAGTTCTAGTTGGGTGACATTAGATAAATAAAGTCAGTCCTAGCTCTTCCCAGCAAACTCAAAAAAAAAAAAAAATCACTGAAGCTAATAGGACCGCTCACTCAGAAGATCTGTACAGAGACAACAAAACTAAGGAAGTAATGATCTAAGACCAAAGCTGAGCTTCTGGTCTAAACCAAGAAGTGAGGCAGGGATTCTGTGAAGGGGACTGAAGGGTGAAATGTCACTTTTTCCATCCTTCCTCCTGTCTCACAGTGATGCTTACTAGCAATGTGCAATTTTAGCCACTGCATACATCTACTTATAAACATGCTGGGCACAAACTGGCACACCAAATGGGAAAAGCCACAAGTTGAGAAAACTGTTTATAAATGTCGAGGCTAGAAAGTCTGTTGCTCTATCAGAATCTTAAATCTATTCCATTTAAACTTGAGTAAATACATGGAATCAACAGTGTTTGGATAAAATGGAAGGGAGGGGAAGGGGAAGAGTAACCATGTGAAGTATAATTGGGATTATCATAAAATCTGAAATCGTTTCACATGAACTTGGCCAAACTGATTATACTTCTACAACACTAGAAAGTTGTATTTTCACTTTCCAGCTAATTCAAAGCATCCAGTGCTCTGAAGAGGTTGAATAACGTACTTGCAGTATACTGTCATAAGGAGCTGGGTATGTACACTTAACTTTGAGGGGCTTAACACCGCATTATCTCAAAAGACAACAACAAAAACCCAGTTTAAATTTCCTCCTTAATCTTTCCCTCTAGGGCTTTCTCCTCGTGTACATCCTTCATCCCCTGCTCTTTACCAACAAGTTGGCATGAAGGCCAAAAATACCAGCCAAATCAAGCAAAACAACTCAAATTGGAATTTTTTTTTTTAAATTATCCCCAGGCACAAAGTAGTTATATAATTGCTTTTACTCACTGTGAATAGAAATAGTATATTTACCTTATTTTCCTCTTTTCCCAAAATTGTCCTTGTATGGCTATATGCTACAGCTAAACAGTGCCCTGCATACCAAGTATATTTTCTCTATACATAGTTACATGCCACAAACTCACGTCCCTTATAACAGCTCATTGACAGATTTTACTATATTGGGCAGATTGTTGCCCATTTAGTAGTCTCAAACTAACATATCAGTATTTTGATATCACTTGCCAGCAACAAATTGACTAAAAATATGGTTTGAAATCGGTCCCATTTTGTAAAAACCAACAAATGTGTTGTTATTATTTAAGCTTTGTTAAATATTTGCCCTTCAAAATACAAGACAAAGTTAATGGCCCACAAGTTTTTTACGACCTCTTTTTCTCATACTTACGTCAGATATTACATACGTTCATAGTTTCTATTATCCATACTTGAAGCAGAGAGGTATGTCCCATCTCTACTGAAACTATGTTTGTTGTAGTACAAGTAATTTTTGCATAACAGTAAAGCATACGTACTGGACGTTGGCTTGAATGTAGTAAAGAATAGATTGGTCATTATTTATCATTATCTATAAGCTAATTCTTCATAGACTAACACTACCTTTAATAATACATAAGAAAGTGAAAATTTACATTTTAGTTTAGGGCATTTTCCACCATGGTATTTATCAATGGCACTGGAATTCAAGGGTAAAAATCCTCCACCCTGTGATTAATGAGAATACAAACTGATTCCAACACCAGAAAAGAAACTGAAGAAAATAAATTATCATTCAGCTGCTGACAAAAAAAAAAGAAAAAAGCTAAAAACATGACAGAAATGTAAGATTTTGAAAGCACTGCCTGTGTGTTTGCACCTCTGAAAAAAACAAATAGCAAATGAAGGACAGTCTATCATCTCCTGAAACATTTTACCAAATTCCAGCATATTTGAATCACAATCATTGTTTTTAAGGAATAACACGTGCCAACACTTTTATGAAGCATAACGCAACTGAATGATTGACGTGATCCTGAAAGGTAAAGTAAGAAAATCTATCTAGAAGCTGGCAAGAGACCCCACAGACATACATTTGGAGGAGGAATTCTCTGCCACAGAAAGCTTCTTGTACCCGGACTGAATCAGTCACCACAGAGCAACACAGGAATACAAAAAAAAAAAAAAAAAAAAGGGGGGGGGGGGGGGACGGGGGGCAAAAAACCCAACAATAAAATTTTAAATCAGTAATAACAACTCAAAGGCTCAAATGAAAATTACTAATGAGGAAAGGCACAAAAAAACCCTGAAGAAAAAGGCAGAGGTTTGAAAGATGCCAATTCAGCAGTTCTGAGACACAACCTGTTCCAAAGAGCAATAGCTACTGGTGGATGCTCTCAAGTGCCTGCACTGGGGGTGACAAATATAGCCCAGGAGCAGGTTAGTCCCAGCAGTTAACTATATGCATTAACCAGTAAATGGTTATTGCAAGTCCTGTATAATCCTTTTTCAACATAGTAAAGGATGCCCTACTGAAAGTGACTCCAAGGCTCAAGTGTCACCCAATAGCAGACGTATGCACAGGCTTCCCTACATAATCATTTCCCCCTCCCTCATAGCTCCCACTCACCATATGCCTTTCAATCTCTGGTTCTTTTACATCTCCTCTCTCTCCTGCCTTTGCCTCCACTCACTATTACTACCAGTGGAGAGGAAGGGACATGCTGGGAGTAGGGAAACGGCCCAGACCTGATCTCCATGATCTTGATGGCTGCATGAAATCATCAACCTCCTTTCTTACTAACCAGGCCAGGAAAGAAAATCAGAGAAGAATCAGGGAGAGAAACATTCATGCCACCTAGGTTTAGGCACCAAAAGTACATACACTGAGGTTCAGAGGTTTGTCACCTTGGCTCCCTGGACAGTCAGTGGAAAGAGGGACATCACTGCCCCCCTCTGCAGACTGCACAGGGGTTTTCTCACGTCCCCTCCAGACCACAGCATACCCTTTCCGTGGGGAGAGAGCACCTTCCCTTGAGAGCTCTCCCCATCTAACATTTCTCCTTTGAGCATAAAACCCCAGAAAAAGAACTGTCAAAGAGATTACTTGACCTTCTCTCACACTCCAGGGATACAGCTTCAGTAACAGAAGAGAAAGAGAGTAAGTTGTTACATGACTGACTTCTGCAAGAGAAGCAATGATTTTCTGCTGTCTGGTCACATATGCTGGAACTTCAGCTACAACAAATTATCCTTGAAGTTTACTGAAAGCCAGTAACATCCAGCAGTCTCATTTGGAAATGAGATTAAAAGACAAATAGCATAGCTGTCTGAGGTCTGCGTGACTGTTTGAGAGCTTGTTTGGGGGGCTCTCTGGCATTATTTTTTTAAATGAGTTAATCGGCTTGCCAATACATTACTTGCACCAATACACAAGTGGCAAATTTTACTTCATGGAGCATAAAGTGACTGTTGTGGGAAGACATGCCAATACACAGCATTGTATACTGGAGCCAGACATTGTGATACAGGCACGAAGAAGAATTAATCTCAATATGCCCCTAAGCCATCAACCCAGGCCTCTGCTGGAAGCAAAAATCTGAAAGTAGGGAACCAGCTATGTCACCTGACAGGACACAGATCTCTACCAGTCTCCAATTCATAAAAAAAAACTAAGCCTTCATGAGGAGGCACAAAGAGGCATTGGTATTTTTGCCTCTAAGACTAGCCAAATTCTCCAACTGTTATCAAACAACAGTTCTCAGAAACAGGAAAGATTTAAAAAACAGGAGTACCGTTGCCTTCCAATGAAAGACAAATTGAGAGCTGTATGTAGCATGTCTGGGGAAGATCTCAACATCATGTCAAGAACTTTATGCCCATACGTATTTCTGCATTAAATGAAAGAATATAGCACAGGCATGAAAACAAGACATCCACCTTACCAAAGCACATAATATATGTCTGAAAATGTCTTTCAGCCTGCACTGGCATTTTCCAGCCTGACTGCTCTGTCCCCTCTCTACAACACTCATTCCCAACTGGAATGCTTAGCACCAAAGCTGGAAGGCTGGGGGCTTTTTTGTTGCAGTTGCTTTCTGAGCCATGCAGAACTTGCCCTAAATGAGCATCAAAGAGCAGACAAAGAGGCAACAGTCCTAGCATTAAGTTTTGTGAAAATATGATATCTAGTATTTATGTCATGCTATTTATAAACTACACTTCTACCTTGACATAAGGAGAAAACCCTTTTCACTGTACTGCTGGAAATCATCCCACAACAGTATTTCCAAGCAGCTCCCACTTGCAGGTATTTAATGAGAGAGATAGTGCTAATTATAGGATGATGACACATGATCTCTTACTGGTATAGACAGTTTTAAGATCAGAATATTTTTTTTTAACTACTTACAAGTCACCCCATTCTAACTTCTGTGTTTGGATCTAATTTGTATTTGCAAAGATGTAAATTAATGACATGCACCTCAGATAACTACATAATGAATTCAGTATTTCATTCATGTCTGCTTAGCTCCCTGCTAGCCACTTGCTGGCTGTCTAGTCCCATGCTATTACACATTCTCAAGAGGAAAAAAAATTCACATAGGGTCTATGAAGACATTGTAAAATATAGCCAATGACCTCTTTTATTCAAATACAGGAAACTGATGAAAGGACGACTAAAAATTAATTTTAGTTTACATTCTCCCTCCTATTCCCAAATTATTTTCTCACTAAGGAAAAAAAGAAAAAAAAGAGAAACACACCATTTCTCACATATTATTTCCTCTCCTGCAAAACAGCCCAAAGTAGGAAAATAAAATTTAATAGTATTTCTACTGTTACATTGACACTTGCTTATGTGTCATCCTACTTGAATTTTCTTACTGGTTTAGGATTATTTCATCTGCAACTTACTCCCCCCCAAAAAATTTCATGATAAGTAGTCACATGATGCTAACAGAAGAGTTCTTCCCATAACTGATTACAAATTTTTTATAAGCATGTTAAGAGCTAACATAAGAAGCAACTGTTATTATAATCACATGCAGGTTTCTAAGCACTGACATTAAGGTATTTTGTTTCAATTTAAAAAAAACCCACTAGATGCTAAACCCTAAGATTTCATCGATAAGTATTTACAAATGTGTATGTCAACAGTAACATCTCATGCAATCAGGAGTACTTGTTAGCTATAATTAGCTAAAGCTACTGACTTAAAAAACGTGAACAATATAATAAGATTCTACTAATTATGTTTGGAGAAAAATTCTGGACTAGCATCTCAGGAGTATTAACTGCAAGTTATTTATCACAACTGGCAAATGCCAATCAGAAGGAGTTGTTGATATAAAGGATCTGAATTGTAAATGTTCACAGAAATACCTCTTGAACATATAAGTATGGGCGCTTTTTTTGGTATGAAATCTCACTGGGATTTAATTAATCTACTCTATTTTTTTCTATGGCCTTCAGTAATCCAAAGAATCATAAACCTTCATTCTTTCTCCTCCAAATTTAATTTTATATTCCTCCCAATGACAAAATAATAAGGAGGAAAGACACTCACATATGTAGTGTTGATTCATGTCTTTACAGTATCATTTATTATACAGTCTCAATATCCAAGGTATTGTATTGACAGGACTAATAGAATTGTTATGCTTACATTGCATTTATTGTGGTAGTTTCCCCTCAAAACAATATCGGCTATATTCTTATATTTTCTGGTACAAATACTCCAATACTGTAAATCAATGTGTTTGGAATAGAAAGTACAGTTCATGTAGAAGATTAATGTTGTCTGAAGCTATCAAGGTAGCCATTAAAGGCTGAGGTATATATCATGCTTTCTAAGTCATCACACTGGTAAGCTCTGGAAACTAATGTATCACTTCACTGTATTCTTAAACTCATCTAATTTAACTTTTGGGATACATGAATCCAGATGTGTGTAACTGCATTTAGTTACCTTTTTGCTTTGACACTGTTCCAAAATCACCTAGCTCTGACTGCTTCCTCAAGGAAAATGCTATGTTAATCAAAAATGATGCAACATCTGTTTAGAGAAAACAGTTTTCTCAGTATCCATTAATACTGTTGTCTGCGGAAATTGAATGAATGAATGATCTGACTGCTACAGTAAAAAAAACCAGAAATAACAGACATTTATCACTGCCTGATGCTTCCAGACTAAATGAAAAACTAACTTAATGTAACCTCTGTACACACACTGTAATTTCCTCCAAATTTCATGCTATTCCAAGGCTGTCCTTAAATAATTGCATATTACCCAATTGAAGATTCTCCCACCGTCTAACAATTTAATATATCTAGGCTGTTCACTAACATTCTGTTGGTTGCCTGACAGTTCAGGGGATACATACATACAGTATCTTGCTTAAATCTTAACCAGTATTTAAAAGGTTAAGACCTACTTGTTAACTATGCCTTATTTAAGAGGTGTCCATTTATGCCTAACACAGGAATACACAGGAACTGAATAATTCAGACTTCTCTATATTATCCACTCCTCATTGTTTTCACCTTGTTAAGTAAGAAAAAAAAAAAGCTATTTTTATCTCTTCCTTCCTCTTTCCTCTTCTGCATTTACCAAATCTTTTCTTCCTGACTTGCTTCTCTGCTAGCTGCAATTCATTCTGCATCCTGCCTTTTCTGATTTTATTTCTTCATGCTCAATTTTCTTGATTCCTGTATTTCTCCTGCATCCTCTGCATGTTACTCTGCATTTAACATAAGCAAGCGCCATCACATCAACTAAATGTATCCATATCTTACAATGAGGTAAACAAATTACAGTATCCACTGTCACCAAATTACATTTCATCCTCAATTTTCAACCAGTTCCCTTCAGAATTTTGCCACAGTAACAACTTAGGATTGTACCATTCACAGTCATTAAAATTCCATGAAGTAAGGGCTTTTCAGAGTAAGAATAAAAAAAAGAAACAGTGCTTCTTATCAGTACTACAAAATAGCACTGATACTTCTTAAAAAGCATAGAAAGGCAATCACAGTCACAGTACTGTGAATACAGTTTCTAGAAACATCAGCATTAAATTGCCTTTTGATTTTATTCCTGAAACAAGCAACCTCTTTTAAGAGCTAGCAAGTATAAAATATTGTTATGAATGTTTTGGAAATCATCCTCAAGTTGTCATTTACTCTCTCAAAGAGTCAGACTGAGGTACATCTTTTCTGGCCAACTACTTCCTGTAGGCAGCGTGAAGCAGTTGCAAGTCCAGTTTATGGGCTATTTTGTTCTCAAGAAAGTCATAAAATGGCTGGGGAAAACTCTGACCCCATTTTGAAAGCAAGAAAATTACCTACGTTCAAACAGCCCACGGGCAGAGAAGGATGATTGCTCAGCTTACCTCTTGCAGGTGGATACAGAGAAATACAGAGGGTTTCCATTTCAAAAAGGTGTTATGAGAAGCAAGGAAATTGAGCATGCTCAGCACTGATACAAGATCTGGTCCTTAATTTCCTTTAGGATTTTGCTCAAGCCTGACGTTATACACTTCTGGCAAACAAACCATGTGAAACTGCACAAGGTTTCATTTTAAAATAATTCATGTGTGCTGGTAGTAGATTCTTGTATCTAATTGAGAAGGTAAATCACCAGCAGGTATCTACAACATGTCACTTTGACATGTATTAAAACCGTCTAGCCTTTTTTAACTTGTGCTCAAGTCCACATTCTCTCCTATTCAGCTGCCTCTGAGACAGGTGTCTAGCAAAGAGACACCTACTTACACATCTGCAAACAATTTGCTGAATTAGAAAACCCACCTCTTCAAACTTAAGGGACAGAACCATGCTTTGCCTTTTTTCCTTAGTGAACAGTGCAGTAATCCCAAGTAAGTGGCATGTAAAGCTGTTATGTATCAGACTCTGTAATCACATTTCAGTGTTTTACTGGTTGTAAATAACATGCACGAGTGCACCAAGAACCAAATTGCTCTTTTGCTGCCAACATTAGTTGTTTAATGATCTGAACAGCAGAAGCTGCCAGTTATTGTATTCCCTTTTAAAGTGTCATTTAAAGCCACACTTGTAATTATTATACCTTTGTTGTAAATTTATGCTCTTAGTTAGAGAGCTCTAGGCATTTAACTTGTAAGGTCCAGGAACAGCTATTGATAGTTATTTATCAATTTCACCTATGGAAAAATACCATGTTCTTTGCATGCTTACTGCCTACCACACAGCATCCACTTCGCCAGTACTTCCTAGCCACGGAGAAGGGCCTGAAGTACCTTACACAAGGCATGACACAGCCTGATTCGGCTGGACTTGCCACGCCTTCGAGGGATCTAGACAAGTGCACATCAATGACTTTTCTTAAGAAGTCTCAGCTATGAAAAGGTCAACAACTGCTCTAACACACCACTCAATGTTAGTCATTTTCGTCACTTAAAACTTACCTGAAACAGCCAGCATTTTGGCCTCAAGTAGAGCTGGTAGTTGAGTCTCAATATCACTCACTTTCCTCCTCAAAGTACTGCAGAGCTTCTGACTCGTGCAAACCTACATTGAGGCAGACAGCCATGATATATAATTCATTCATGTAAAAGTATAAGGCAATTTAAACGAGGCTTCAAATGTTCTTCGTTTACAGACACGACATAACATCCTACAGCAAGGTGAAGAAAGCTTAATAAAAAGTGATGTCTTTACAGAAATACCCAACATAAATCAAAACTTCCAGGCTTAGCCGCACATACTATTATAAAAATAGGGAACAGTATTAGCATTAGCTACCTGCATGACAGAGGACGTTTCACTACTAGATGCTGAGGCTGCACATAGAAGAAGGGCCAAGTTACAAATTTTGTAAAATTTTAGCATTAACAGTGATGCCTGGAGCATAAATAAGCCAATGTTTGGAGTTCAAGATGTCATAACACAGGGTGTACAGCAATTTTTATACAAAATATAACATGCTGCACATCTTAACTGGAAAAAGGCAAAGCAGCCATCATTAATTATCTGCAGAGGCAATAAATAAGGCTATACCAGCTCCATACTGTACTTTGTTTCACAGTCAGGAGACACAGCTGACTGGGGTTCAGGTTTCTGACTTTTCCTATCTCTCTTTTTTTATCTTTTTAACTGCAAGTTCCTTCAGCAATGAATCAGGACTGGTATTAAAAACATGGAGAGAGACAGGAGAAAAAAAAAATAAAGGAAGTGCAACTGTTTCTGTACTTTACATTTAAGTGTACATTATCACCTCAGAAGGACCTTATACAGCACATGCAATTTACACAACTCCCACATATGCAAAACTGTTGGTTCTTACTCCATATTGCATCATTTGTGAAGGAAAGCAAATGAACAAACAAAAAAATCTCTCATCAAGCTAAAGCAAATCTTGTTTTGAAGGCAACCATCAAACACTTGCTTAAAATTGTAGCTGACACTTGAGAAAACATTGCATTCACTGGAACCAAGGGTAAAGCAACAGTCGAGAGAGGCACAGGCCAGTTGTGAAGAAATGAGATGTGAAATGAAATCTCCAGAGGAAAGTTTCCCCACCCTCCTTGACTTTGTCCCCCCACTTCAAAAACAAACGTATATGCCATGCTTATTAACAGAAGCACAGCTATCACTTCACTTTTTTAAGAGTAAAAGCCTTACAGCTCTAATGGCTTATCTGTTTGTACAATTAAAGTACAATAATTCAGATATGACACTAACGTAAATCCTTTTAAATGGATAATACCCTCTTGCTTTAGCTGAAAGAATCTCTTAACCATAAATGGGTCGTATTTTTTTCCTTGAGTCAACAGAACTATCCTCCAAGCAGTAACTGTTACTATCTAAAGACTTCAGAGTCTTCCTATTAATTTAAAAAACATATATCTCATCACTTCTGCACCTATTATAATTTTTCAGTTCCAAGATACTTCACTTTATTTCAGTGCCCTCTTCTAAGAGACTTGTCTACTAATTCACTTAAAATGTTTTAAAAAACCCAAACCTGTCAGAGGTGAATAAACATGCCCAAAGAACCCAAAGGCCATTTCTGTCTCACATCTCCAAAATAAATCTGAAAGTTTTTAATAACTTCTTTCTAAGCAGCACTCTCTCTTTAGGTGTACTGAATGGCTCAGTGAATTGCAATTAGATGGGGAATCTTTCAGCTCCAGGAAAACTATATGAATATATCCCATGCTGGTAGTAACTTAAAGTCATTACCAGTAGACAGCTGTTTGGCAATTATGCAAAATAAGCTGGGAGGTTTAATCAGTTTCTAGTGAACACTGTCCACTTTGTAAGCACTACTGTCAGAATGAATCTCACTGGCACTCTTTATTAATGGAGCAAATGCAGGGAACAGAGGCTGAAAGGAAGTTCCTCTAGCTCGCAGAGATAATTCTCCTGGAACATGAAATAAGTATGTTAGCAAGACTCTGCCTGTATCTATGTCACATGTATTCTGTAGATAAATGAACAACATTAATCTTCAGTGCTATCATATGGCATAGTTCAACAAAACTAAGTGAGGACTGGGAAAGGCAAAATAATATAATGTCCTCTAAACTAATAGCACTTCTTCAATGTTACATCAGTTCTACTCTACAAGCTCCAATTCTTTTAATTTTTTCTAATTATTTTATCTTAATAACAGCTAGCATTCTTCATTACAGTACCTTCTTCAGCCACTGAGGAAAGGTTATTTCTTCGCTAATAAAGATGATGAACATTCACAAAGCTCCTCCTTTGCTCTCGGGGAATGCACCATCCTCCCCTAACCAGTCTGATCACAAGCACCTGTGCCTGTGGCCCCAGCAATGCCCTTTCCCTGTCCCCAGTGACCAGCTCTGCTGCAGCCCAGGGGGACCAATGAGCTCCAAGTCCAAAAAAACTTCCTTTGAGTTTCAGAGAAATTCTTTACAGTCAAATATTACTGTATCTATTTAAAAACCCTCTTCAGTGGTTCGTGGGGCTTTTTTAAAAGCAGACTTTCAAAAAATAAAAAGGTTTCTGTTTAGGAATATACCTTACAAATCTGTGTTCAGACACATAAACATTACTCAAAACAGCAGTCTATCTGAAACCAGCAGGATGCTGGTTAGCAAAGATATGCGGAATCAAGATGAAAAGCTGCAAAATATCAAAAGCACATTTGCCCATTGTCATCCTCTTCCATCTTGCCAGCGTATGATGTTAATCTATAGCAGCAGAAACAGGGACAAGAACACTGACTAAAGCACTGAAATTTACTCTTCCTCCAACCATCTCAAGAAAAAATAAATTTTGAGTAACCTTCACATTTCTTTACAACAGCACCTTGGAAAAGATAGAAAAATTCTCTTTACACTGCCTGAAGAAAAGGACAGCCCACCTGGATCTTCCATACAGCACAATCTCGCCATTAGCAAAAGCAGATATTAATTTCTGAAGGAAGGACTAATCTTAGCTTTTGCAGCTTCAGCTGAACACAACACAGATGAGGCAGAAAAGGCCATATAAATACTAATGGCACAGGAAGGAAAGAGAGACCTCTGACAAAGTGGTGTTTTTCCCATACAATGAAAAGGTTTAAAAGACTAGCTCTATTCAGTTTGAGAAGAAAATAATAGTATAAGTCAATCTAAATAAATAAAATAATGAATGATTTGGAGGAGTCTCATTACATGCTTCCTATTTATCTTCTCTAATAAATAAAAGCCATCACATATGAATAGAATGAAATTAAAATAGTATTTTTATCTATTGAATTTTTAAAGAACCAAACAGGCTGTGGAATTCTACCTCTCAGACTTCTCAACTGTCATGCAATGTTTCAGCTCTTATTGAAAAAGTGTCTAGATGCTACAGTTATAAAATAAAACTTTAAGAGGCACATTTTCTGGGGAGAAGGCAAAAATCTGTAACTTAGGTTTCAGCTTGCAGATAGCTTCAGATAGTACATCTCTCTGAGGTACCGAATGTCTCAATCATTTTAGTAGATGAGCTATAGGTCAATTACAATCTTTTCCTTGGTACTTTATTCATAGTCATTTAAAAAATACAGGGAGGAGCATCATGTTATAGTTGTCTATACTAGTTTTTCCCAAGATGTGTGCAAAAGCAAGGAACAGAGGAGAATGAGCTCAAAATAAAGGAGGAGAGAACGAAGGAGGGGTATTGAGATGCAGTCTAAACAGTCTTTTTAACAGTGCACACTAAAAGCACTGGTCAAGATGACTAGGAAGAAAAGATCATAAAGGATAAAATTTTCACTAATTTTGGTGAGTGATATTAGAGAAAGAACATGAAAAATAACCTTATTTCAGAGTATAAATTCATTACTGATCAAAAGCCAGAAATATTTTCCACCCCCTCTTCCATATAGACCTATATGAATTAGCTACCACAAATTGAACTCTTTCTAGAGCACTCCTGGAGCAAAGATGCTCTATGGCTCACTGTGCCATTCTGAAATAAAAAAATTAGTATTCTCCTTCTTGGAAGGATGCCATGAGAAATAAGAAAATTAAAGGAAAAGCATTAACATCTCTGGTTAGACACAAAAGGTATGCTAAATACACCACATCACTTTTCTTTGTGTTTTTAAAGGGGGATAAGAATTAGACTGCTAGTTTATTATTAGTGAAAGGGCAGGGAAAAGCGGTACTTCATTTATGCTCTTCCTTCACATCAATGAAATCAGCTAGGAAAGTAAGAGGAACTGAGTTAAGAGTAAAAACATCCAGCTGTGACCAGAGTTCACTTTCATTTCATGAAGCTAAGGAGTCTGTTCCAAAATGGAGACCAGCGAGAAAACTGATCACTAGTAAACATAAGCCAAGAAACAATAAATTACTCCATCTGCTTCCTTAAGCATAATCTCCGTGGCCTGTCCAAATATAAACCAGGGTGGTTTTTTGGAGTGTATGTTTAAAAATATTTACATGCAAAATCTGTTTAGAAGAAACGCCACAAAATAATTTTTTAAAACACAAACAATTTATTAAAATGCAAGCTATTATCTGCTTCTCTAAATATTCTGAAGAACTGAAAACTGATGTGTACTTACTTTGTCAGTAGTTTCTTTAATGGACATGCTGAATGATTGTTCTTTTTCCTGAAGGCTAGAAGGGATTAAAATAAAATAAAATAAAGTTGACCTTCTCTGCTCATCACTGCCTGCTACACAAGACACTTTTTCATATGGAAGCACATAGGCTTTAAGATGACTCATACTAACACAAAAGAGCCAATACAATGATAAAATCTATGTATTTTGTTTCAGTGTTGCTAGTGACTAATCAACATTTTTTCCACCCAATTTCTACGCATTTAATCCTGTTTGTTTGCAAAACTGTTTGTACCCTAGCTTTACAGTTCTTAATTAATGAGTTTATATGCATTTTACTTACCATCTGAAACACAATTATGATTATTTGTATAACCGTAATATCTCAGAAGTTCCCAGCAGTGTCCAGGACTCCTAGCCTGCTTTGCTAGGCTACCATCCAGGACTGGTAGCTTGCTTTGCTAGGCTACCATCCAAACACCTAACACAAACGTGTTTCTGACACAAAGAGTTTGCAGTTAACTATCCTCTTACAACCCCATTTCCAACTCTGCCAGGAGAAGTTCAACTGCAGTCACTTGTTCTCACTGTAATTTTACATAAATACCACTACTCAGTTTGTTTAGTTTAATAAAAACCTACAAAATATTTGTACCAAATTGATTCAACAGTGGGCTGAAATGGAGGCATCATCCATGCTTATATAAAAAAATTCAAGGTTTTCTTCCACATATAAAAACAGATAGGTTTACTACTTTGATATTACTGAACATAACATAAACCTGTGTCTTTGGTGCTTGTAAATAAATTCACAAGTTACATTTTTAACATAAATTCAAAAATCCAAGTCAAATCAAACATTAGGAGTTAGCACAGAGATTATTTTCGCAACTTAATACCTCCCTCCCTCCTACTTAGCAGGCATACACTTTTTATACAGTGTTCAATTACTTTATCACACACTATTTTCTTTTCTGTCAGACACCTCAATTCACTGTACATGACAGTCAGCACTCCCCACCAGCAGCACTTCAATTCTTCCTTTTAGGTGCATTATAAAGATTGTACTTCTTTCATGACCTACCACTGATATTCTTCCTGAATAAAGAACTATTAATTTATTTCTGAGCTTTTCTTTAGTGTTTGGCACTGAAGTATCCAAACATTTCAGAAACATCACAGGACTTATTTCAATGATACTCTTGCAAGATAAGGCAGTATTGTATTCATTTTACAGGTGGAAGAAACACAAGTCACTGTTATTCAGAAAGCACACATTAAGGCTGAGTGCCCATTTTGACATGCACACAGTCCCTGCTGCCTACCTCTATGCATTTCAGTTTTCTTTTGAGAACTTGTTCCTTCGTATTTTTCAAGCAGAGCACTTACAAAGACCTGTTTCAAGAGTCAGAATTTACTAAGTCTGAACCCCAAAACACACGAGGTTGAACTTACACTCAGTTACTGACCACCTACAGAAAGGCTGGCTGGACCACCTTGCCCAGCTGCACACAGGAGAGAGACAGCCTCAGAGGCAGACTTCAGCTGCCCGGCATATTATTTAATCACATTAATGAGACAGCTGTTTGCACTGCTTTCCCTAACACCCTGCTTCATGGAGCACACACCTTTTCAGTCTACAGCCCAGCAAGGCCAGTCACCTCTTTACCACCACAGCACATCGGGGTCCCGCCAGCTCCAGATGAGGCAGTCCCCTCAGAAATAACTCATGACAGTGTAAGTCAATGCCTCTGTGCGGCAACAAACAGAAATGCAGCTGGCTAGCTATGTAAAAGTGGTTTAACAACATTTCCCACATAGCAGTCTCCAATCTCTCCCTTTTCTACAGCAATATATGGGCAAAACACAAAATATTACATGTGTAATGATGCCATTATTAGCTTTCTGCCTGCCTCTGGGCATGCCAGAGGGATGAACTATTTAGCCATTTCTTTTCTCAGGCTCTGGAGCTCCCAGTGACTTTCAGCATCTCCTGATCGGCATCTGAGCTGGTCAGGTTATGTAAAAAAGAGCTGGGCTTTGTGTACAGATGTCAACAGGGAGCAGCAAGGCTGTGGTGTGTAATTGAATGAATAATGGGTGACTGACCCAATTGTTCTGAAACAGCCTTATAAAATTCACCTCTAAAGACCCAGGCCATGATAAAATGTAAAGTGCAGTTATAGCCAGAAGAACAACAGTATAAAGATGGCACCTCTATTTAACAAATCTCTTCCATGTGCCTTTCCTCCTATCTGTTTACTTTCCTCATAGAAAGCCCCCCCAGGTTCATACAACATTTCCCTCCTCTGCAGAACTCACTCAGTTAACAGAAGAGAGATCAATTTTTAATTTCTTTTTAAACCATACATCTAAACAGCATTACAAACTAAGACCCAGTTGTAGAGTCTGCATTCCTAACAAAGATGCACAAGCCCATGCAGACTTTCAGGTCCAGGTGCTGAGTGGGAGAAAACACCCTCTTTATACCCAAATTTCTTTTTTATGAGCATCTATCAAATCACTGAAAAATAAATAAGAAATCACACACTGCCATTTTAATGACTGCAGAACTATAGTTTTAAGAGAATTTTGCAGAACTAGAGTTTAAAGAGAATTTTATATTAATCTGACACGTATCAATAAAGAATATCATTAGTAAACCACCATTTTGACTCAAGCTAGTGATAGCCACATTAACCACAGACTTGAATCTAAAGAATCCTTTTGTTACAGTTACAGCATTCATGTAGACTCTTAACAAGTGTATTTGTATTATTTATGACATGAATTTCACAGTAGTATCCTGCTTTGAATCCTTGTTAGCCCTTCAGAGAGATACCACAGGAATCCCTTTATCCCTTTCAGAGATTAGCCCATCATACAACTCCAACACAGCAATCAAAACCATGTACGAACCAGCCTTAGTTACCAACTATGAACAGCTTTTAACTAAGTTTATTCCCAGGTTGTTTTCTTCTACCACCAAACACCGTCACAGAGAAGCCCCTCACAAGCTTTCCAATTAACTGACAAGCTAATGACCCGCAAGAGAAACCAGGCAGTCAATTCCGATTCATTCTACCAACAAAGGGCTTTAACAGCCATGATCTGTTACATGTGACTTGAACTAGAAATAGTATTTTCTTTTACCACCACCCTGGAGCATCATATATCATTTTAAGAGGGGTATTATGTCCGCTTAAAAGTTGCTTTACTTACTACTACCAGGGAAAATGGCTTTAAAAAGAGCTCATTGGAATAACACTGAATTCTTGCCTATGAAGATGTCCATAGTTTTGACTCATTGGTATTCTTCTCTGGCAGAACAGCTAATCAAGAATTTGACTGCTTGTCCTCGCAGTCTCTGAAATCTATTATAAGGACCATTTAGAAGTTACTTCTCAAATTCAATATAAGCTAACTCATCACAGAGAAAGCAAAAGTTCTTGACCCAGCTGATGGAAGGACTAGAATAAGACAGGAATTCAATTAACGCAAATTTAACTGACTAAATGCGAGAAAATAAAGGTTTTTAACACTTGCAGAACTGACCGCAATCCATACATCATGTGTAATTTCTTTATGCACGCAGATGGCCATGTAGGCCTATCATTTAAATGGCTTACAGTGGATTTACACACATTAGGATCCATAATGAGGAGAGAAGAAAAGAGGAATGTAGACTTGCTACATCCTACGGCCTCACTGCATACATGCTAGACCAGATCAGGAAAGCAGGAGCTGAGGAATTACCCTTTCTGTGTGATGAATGAAGTATTACTTTGGCAAAACACAGGCTTCAGCTGGAGAACTGCAGGAGGATGTGGGAATGCTGCATATTCAGGAGCTGAGGCTAACTTGGCATGTAGTAACAGACTATGAGAAAAAATTTTAAGATCCCAATACTTCAAGCAAGGCAGTGCCTTTTAAGTATCTCATCTTAGTGACCTTAAAGAAAAATAGGTACCAAATACGTTGAATTGAATAACACTGTTGGAACCTGCTGAGACAATGATGTTCATAATGAGGAATGGTGTGCTGGTGAAATAAAGAAAGTCAACTCAATGCAATAAGGGACAGAAGGAAGACTAAGAATCGAGTGGTCTGGTTCACACATTCCTTGCTCTATCACAGGCTTCCTACATGACCACAGAGGACATTAAACATCATGATGTAACAGATAATGTTTTAAAAGCCTTTTAAAGAATATTCTGAGAAGTTATGATTTACATGCAGGAATTACAGATTCAATGGAAGCGGCTTTGTTCAGAGGAAGGCTGACTAGCACAATACTGGGAAGAATGGCTTTCTACTAAAGGAAGGCATGTTTCTGAATGTCTTTCCTTCCACTTTGCTAGTATATTTCCCTTTGCATACCAGGCTATTGTGTATTTATATTTTGTTTCCTAAGAAAATATTCAAAGAATGAAAGTGGGCAAAAAGCAAGTCATGCTGTTCTCTACATTCAAGGTATATAAATATACATACTGCTTAAACAGAAACAGTTCCTGTGTTAAGGACAAAATCATATATACAGTGACAAAAAAAAAAAATGTAGTCAGAATGCAGTTTCCATAACTGCACAATAGAACACACCACACACGTGGTATTAGTGTAAAATAAATAAATAAATTCTGTACTGGCAATTCTTATATTCATACAGAAACTAAGCAGCCATCTCTGATCCCTGTCTGAAGAGACTGAAAGACAAAAGGATGCCCTTTAACAGCAAATATTCTTCCTTACATTTCTGTCACCTAAAAGATTATTCCAGATCCTGTTATTTCACTATTCTCCATAAAACAATACAGTGCTTAAGCAAAAAAAAAAAAAACCCACACTTTCATTTCTTTAAAACTAAGCACAAGTCAGAACAATTTAAAATTACCCATATTTGAATTTCTAATTCAAGAGCAATGGCCTAGAAGCCTACGCTTGGATTGTATGCATATGAGAAAGCATGATGAGCTGAACCCTCAATTCATATGAATATGTATTCCCTCCTAGATAAAATGATTATTGAAGAGTATTTTCTTGACTATCAGCACATTTAAACAGTTTGCAGTATGTCTGAATTTGGCCCAGAGTAATGAGACTGCCTGCAAAGGATAACCTCATTCTAAAGGTCACAGCATGCAGAGAGCATGACTTTTCCAACTTTAAGTCTTTTAACACAATTCCTTCTCTGATTCTGAAGTCACAAGAAGCTGTACTTTTTTAGAAGATGAAAATATATAAACCAGACCCTACACTTGTAATCTTGCTTTTAACAGCAAACAGAAGCTGACCTTCCAAAAAAGCCTTTGTCCAGTCCTTTGCAAAAGAAATCAGAAGTGCTACTTGGGTAACATTTGGTGTAAACATCTGCTATAGTGTACATCAAGGCAAAAATCCACCAGAAATCCACCAAAAATCTTAAGTCTAGGGACTTCACTGGGCCTTTAAGGAAGAAATCCACAATCAAATCCACAAAATGAAATAAAACGATCGATAACTTTCTTGCACTCTTACTTTCCCTTGATGTGCATATCTCAGCTTTGAAGATAAATCAGAAAAAAAAAAGCTTTTGAACAAAACTATACTTAACAAGAGACAGCTTTAAGCTAGACATGTACAACTAGGACTAAAAGAAAAAATAAGAAAGCATACTTGTACCCAAAGTTTTCTTGGGTAAAATCAACAGATTCATTATTACAGATACCACGTGCAGTTTTTTACCAGGACAAGACCTACAAGTGTGTTGCCAGTCCTACACTTCTGCTCTATTAAGAACATTCAGAGCTAGATTGCATTAAATGCACTACAGTGAAACAGCACTTTTTGTTTTCTTTTTAAACTCTCCACCACAAAGCTCAATTCTACCTAATCAAGGAAAACATTGGATAACAAGATTTTCATTCTGTGATCTGTTCATAAGCCTGGGTGGGCTACATATCTGGATATTAACATACCAGTAAAGCAATTTTTCAGTCAAGCATGTAAGTTCCTTTTCATCTTCATGCAACGATCCATGAGACTTTAAACAATGAGATTTTCACAGTAGTATATCTCTGTGTTGGGAAACAAAATCATCCTTTAAATGTAAGTCAGGGTTTTCCAAATAAACTCTGACGTTTACTGTGATAATGTGGCCCACAGAAAACTTCTGTAAGATGACAGAGCTAGTTAAACAATGATAAAACCACAAAATTTCTGCTGAACTGATGTGGTGAAAATCCAATTTCTCTATCTAAACCTGTCAGTGCTCTTGAGGCATGGACTTTGACACTGAATAGAAGGAGAGAAATTCTGTGTTTAATTCATACCGAAAATGAAATTTGTGGCAGTTGCAAGGACTAGTCACCTGAATTAGAAGTAAAATGCAAAGTGTCACCTTGGAAAGCTTCCAACCTCAAAAATTAATCTGATCTGAGACAACAATTGTCAAGAGATGTACTTTAAGGTACAGAAGCATTGGACCTTCTGCATGTTTCAATCTACAGAGTTCTCCAAGGAATATGAATGAGAATCCAAAACTATGCACCTAGCTCTGAACCATCAGAGAGATGATTCTGCTCCAGCAATTTGCTCTTCTAGTTATCATTTGCAGAGTAGTATTTTTGCATTGTTGCTTTATGTCAAGGATTGCTTCAATATATGTGCTCCCCCACTCAGAATTTATCAAGAGGCAGAACTAGAAGTACAGTTTCCCAATGTCTTTGTATAACCTCAGCTTATCAGTAAGGTTTCCCATTGACTCATGGGTTGCTTGGTGACTGCACTTGTCTTTGTCAACTCTTGAAGAGTTATAACTATATTAAGTGGACTACAATAACTCATCATCCTGCCCAGAAACTCTTACATATACAAGAACTCTGAACTGAGACAACCCTGACTTGCTGCAGTGCTGCCAGACACTAGCCCCAATTATGGGAGGCTTGAAGAAAAATCAGAGCATTACATGACACTTCACCACTTTTTGCATGATTAGTAAGATTTTTTTTTTAAATGCCCACAACAGGAAGACTGAGGCAGCACCTCAGTCTACATAGTATGGTAGCTGGTTTTTTTAGCTAAAAACACTCCAACAGAAACAACCAGTTCACAGTCACTTGAAAGATACTGCTAGCATCTTTAATGATGATTCCAAGCTGAATTTTCATTACCATGTCTTAAGAAATCTTCTGGTCTATAATACACCATTCATACAGTCTAACTGGCTGTCTGTTTCAACCAACCATTCACATGGTGCTGTTTTTCCCACCACTCTTCTGTCAGCTGCTGCCACAAAGCGGTTGTGGCAGTTGTTGCTCCAGCTGCTACCTGAAACAGGAGCATGAGTCTGAAAACAAAGGCACAATCAAACAGCTATCTGCAGCAGCAGTTCATCACATCACTTTCCCCAGATTTTATGATGTGTTAAGAGATCCCCATACTTCTGCTACATCTGTCTGGAGTGCACAAAAAACAGAGCTTGCCCACAGCAGCTGCAATTATTCTCCTAAGAATAACATCCATTGTACTTCACTGACTGAAAGGGTCTGTCCCTGGATATTGTTGTTAGCTGTTTCTTTTTATTATATACAAATGAATTCAGTACCATACATTGATTGGGACAGCTGGTCATTTTTCCCTAAAGAGAAATAAATCTCATCATATGCATTCCCAGAGGAATCAGCACATATGTGGCCCGGACTTTATAGGCTGCTACATCCCAGTGGATGCTGTTCAGGCAAGCAGAGGGAACCAGATGCTCAGAGCGAGGAAAACCAGATTCCTCATTACACTGCACACGTGGGTACTCAAGCAGGTAGCACTCATCTTTCTGCTGGGACTTTTCCCTTCTACAATGCTGCCTGGAAGGACAAAAAACTGTCTCTAAGATTGTTCCAAAATACTTCAGGTTGCTAGCAGTGGCTCTGTCCTCCAAGTTGCAAGACTTGCTCTCTCCTTTCCCTGCTGTGTTTACAACTCCTCCTGTTCTTCCCAAGGAAGGCCAGTGCCTACGGTGCGAGGGCAGGCTTCACAGAAGCCCTTTTTCCTCCCTACAGCAGGGGTTCCAACCGGGGATCAGAGTCCCTATGAACTGCTGAGCCACAGAACAAAGGATTGGCTCAGACACCGGCAAGTCAATCAAGAAGACCTTCAGCCACAATTTCAAACTCTGGCAACTCTTGCCTGATTACTTTTGTTTGCAACTTTGCAGGAGGCAAATTCACTTCACCTGCTGAAGCGCAGACATTGCATGGCATCCCAGGCTTTCAGTACAAAGTTTCTTCTAGAGTTGTTCCCACAAGTGAGAAAAAAAGCAAAGCCACTTGCCAAAGGAGTCTACCCCCTTCAATCCTAGGCAGAGAACAAAGGAATGAAATTAATCTTAGGTAGACAAAATGGAGAGGAAAACACCTAACTACAAAAAGAAAGCTGAGCCTCCTAATCAGTCAGATCACAAAGGAAGAGGCAGACCTCTTCTTTCACCTATGACTCATCTCAGCCTCTCACAAAAGCCTGCAGCCAACTTCTTTGAGAAAGTCAAGATGATGGCCTCCTCAAAACACAAACCCAGCTGTGGGACTTGCTGAAAATGAGACAATCCTATTATCAAAGCTCAAGTTGGGTTATGACATTTGACATGAAATTTAGAGTTTCCCCCTCAAAAAGCCCCTTGTGGTAGAGGAAGCTGGCTGTGCAGCCAGTCAGTGGGAGGGCAGGAGGCCTGGGGAATTTCCAGGGCAGAGTCCTCCCCAGGTGCCAGGGGACATCCTCTCTGGCTCTGCTCCTCTGCTGTAAGTCCACTGCTACAGGTTTTATGTAGTGCACAGAATCAAATGGATTAATGGATCACTAAACAAAAGAACTACAATTAAAAAACAGGGCAACGTACCATCTTCATTATACCTAGCTATAGTAGCAGCAATGGTATCAGCTATATTTTAAGAACCCCAGAATTGTATTTTGATTCATATCAAGTAGCATAGACAGAGACATGTTTCCTACCACAAAAACAGTTTTAAAATTCTGTGTTAAGCATTAAAAAAAAAAAAATATCAGAGCTCCATGAAAGGACCCTAAGTCAAGGCAGTAAGGCAAATACTTAAAGTGACCTGTGCATCATCCTCGTGTCATGGAACATGATTTATCACTGAATGAAATTAAATCACCATGAGCAGGCCTGGGGGGGGAACTGAAGCTGTCAGAAGCCTTGAAGACTCCCATACCCAGAGCTTATGATTGGGACAGAAGTGAACAGGAAAAGCATTTTCTGGGGCTGTGCAGCACTTCTTCATGTGGTGTATTTCATATGCAAACACTGTTTTTCAATTCCTGCAGACCTGCAAAGCCAAAATAACTGAATTAGTGAGGTGACTGAGAGCTCTCTTCTTCACTCCTGTTACTCAGTGATGAAGCCCTAGCTGTGGTGGCCATTACAAAGTAACTTGTTTTGCGTGTGCATCTAACAGCTCAAGACACTCATTTCATCGTGACTATTTATAAGAAAAAAACAAAGAGGGAGAAGCTATCTTCTCTCACTTATCTATTTTATTTAGTTTCATTCCTATTTAATATTATCCTTTTCCTGGACATTTGATATTTTACAGAAACACCATGTGGACAGATAGTATGGTGTGGGTGTGACAGACAGAGAAAGAGATTTTTAAGAAGGGGAAAAAGAAGAAAGATTGCTATACAAAGCAGGGAACAGCACAGAGGAAGGAGCCCAGAAGCTTTATCCTCTCACAAAGCACAGGAGCAAGAACCTTACACAGATCAGACACATACATACACAAATACATGCTTACACCACCATCAGTGAAATGTAACTGTATCTGGGAAGGCAAGTGGCTATTAGGTAGTGACAACTGACAGCAGGACAGGGAAACTCTGGTCAGCAGGGCAGAAAGCCGTTCTGCCAAGGGAGCACCATGGGATTGCTGATATCCTACCAGGGCACAGACGTGATGATGCACCACATGAAAATCACCCACCAAGTGAAAGACCCAGAAGTAAATTAAGTTGCATGAGAAGGTGAAAGCAACAGTGACTTGCTGAAAACAGCTCCATGTATATGCAGACCCAGGATCAGCTAAAACCTCCCCAGCACCAAATAAGGCCACAAGTAGTTACATAATGATGCAATGTGCTCAGAGGTCTACTAAAGCATCAGGGTCTTCATGGTCCGACTCATAACACAGCATAAGAGTCTCTCCTGAAAATATTCATGAAGATCTTTTGCCTCTAACCTACCTACCAACATCCCATTCTACTTGTAATTAAGTACTACTAAGATTGTGAAATTAGGAAAAAGTGCAGAAAAGAAAAAAGTCCAAACAACTCAAAAATCTAAAAAGTAAACCCAAAAGTAAAGATTCAAGAGTATCTGGCATTTAACATACAATTCAGTCCTCTGCTGTCCCACACACAGGCCCAACAAAGAGTCAGGAACATTAGCAGCCTGTGCACTGTAGTAGAAACCTTTTGATGCTATAAAGCCATTTCATCCCTCTGCTCTTTGTAATTTGTGCTACCCTTCTGTTCCCAGAGGATATTTTTGATATGCATGCATTTTCACAGAAATAGCCAAAGAAAACCTTAAACCACATATTTAAAAAGGACTTTTCCTGAATAGACTGCATGTTATCTAGCAAACAGGTATCTTTTTGAAAGGATAGGATGCAATTTGGTTTGCTTCTAAATAAAATTCTTTAAAGCTAAGATTTTTGTGGAAAGGCTGATGTGAATAAACACGGCTGCATTCAGACTTCTTCAGTAATTTCACGTAGCTTGCTAACCGTTAATTTGACTAGAAATTTCATGTGCACATATAATTTGAAGGACAACAAAACTTGTACAAAGCAGTCTCTCCTAATGACTGTACATGACAGCCCACTCTGAATGTCCCTTTTCCTAAGTTAATAAGTGAAACTATAAGTTTTTTTCCAACTTTTCCCAAGTAAACCAACTTCTCTAAAAAAAAAACCCACCACTTTTTTTGCCTTTATCAGGCTTTGGCCTCAACTGAAGTTGGTGAATGCTTTGAGTATATTCCAACTAATAAGGTTTTCAACCCCCTGAGCATTTGTATTTCACTTTGAATTAATCTTTGTCAGATGAGCTCCAGGCATCACTAAACCAGAGTGAACTGGTTGCATAAAACTTCAAGTTCAGTTCACTGCGCCACTGGCCATGACAGTACTACAATAACTAATACACAGAATAGAGAATTTCCCTATCTTCAGAAGATCCCACACACACTGTGGAACAAATTCCTACTAATTAAAAATTGTTCCATGGGAAGGGTGAAAGAAGAGATGGAGTATTCAAATATTTTGAAAGATATTTAATTGAATTTCTTTTTTGCGGCCAGCACTCAGTGCCCAGACAATAGTCCAGATGGAACCGTGCAATTTATTTTAAGGACGACATGTTGTACTGTCACATGCATCTGTAAATATGGATAAAACCAAAAGAGAAAATGCTAAATGAAACTAAATATGAACAGAAGTGTAACAGGCTTCCCCAGTTTTCATTGTGAAATAAAAAGAAAAAGGAAACAACAGGTACTGAAGAGAATCAGTCAAATAGTTAACATGGTCTTATTTTATAATTGGAAGATTCAAGTTACACTAGTTAAAAAAAATGTATTTCTGAAATGGTGTCCTCTTCAGTAGAGGGTACAGAAATTATATATTTTATTACCTTTTGCAATCTCCAGGAGAAAGTACTTCACACAAACAGACCTATTTTCCTCCTATTTCAGTATGTCATCTTCAGTTAAAACACAGATGTGTCGTGGTGCACACACCACCAGCTCCTCACACCTTTTAAAAACATCCCCATGCAACCCCATGCAAGTGAACTGAGCTTTTCCCCTGCCATTTGCTTGTTTTATAATAATGATTACACCCTTTAGTTTACCAAGGGCAATTAGGCCTGTCTGGATGAGCAACCACATTCTGTGGTCTCAATCTTGATGAGAATCCCTGTCAAAACATAACCTAACATATCTGCACGTTAACCAGCCAGGTTTTAACCTTGGCTTCCAACAGCCCACAAGAAAGGGCCCTAGGTAACATGTTTAACATTCTTCAAACTCAAAGCATGCTATAGTTACCAACAAAGGCTTTTTGTTTTCAGAAAGTCCACCGCATACCAAAGATAAACAAGACAAAGGATTATTAATCTTCCTGCAAATAACAACATTTGACAAGAAAAATAAGCTTAGAAACAATGCTCAACCCATGTTACACTGACTTGCTCTCTTGCTTCTGCACACTTCTATCTGGGCAATTATTCCTCATTTAAGATGTTCTCTAACGTTCCCTGAAGTTTGCTTTAATAAGTTGCTATTTGATAGCATTTAGACCATGAAAAGCAAAATAATTTGTATTTTATAGTGAGCTGCAAGTCACTCAATACACTTCATTATAGCATAGATTGTCTTAAGAGATGCTTCACATCAGCCCTGTGTTATTCCAGTGCTGAATGCAATTCATGTATCCAATAAATAATTATGCAAAAGCACATTATAGCAGTACTTTACAACTAGCACAATGCAGTTAGAATAAATATATAGTACCTTGCAACCCAATAGCCAGGAGCTTGTAATTTACAGCCCATCAATATCGAACAACTGTCTACATAAGCACTGATATATATACATGAGTAATAGCTATATTTCTTGTGCAGATAGCCCTAACTTTAGAGGACTTTAATTTTTTTTTCTCCGCAAAGATTCATAAAATAAAATGTACATTTCCAGAAAAATCTCTTTCATGTTAAATATCCCAAGACTTTGGAATTTAATACGCTGAGCTGGCTTCATCAAGCATTTTAACCTGTTACCTAATATACAACTGCCTTTCACAAGAAGTACAGATGTAGGACAAGGTAATGCAAGTTGCAACAATGGAAATTCTGGCTAGATGTGAGACAAAAAAAAAAAAAAAAAGAGTTCACAGCAAAGGGAGTGAAATGTAGGATGCCTAGCAAGTCTGCAAAATCTCCATCCTTGGAGATACGCAAAACTCACAAAACTCAGACAGATGGGGCCCTGAGCAACCTGATCTCACTTGGAAATTGTGGCCCTGCTTTGAGCAGAAGTTTGACAAGATGATCTCCTAAATTATTCTATAACTGTGTGACAGTGTACGGGATACCCATAGGCACACAGGATGTATATCCACACCAGACATCTCACTATTTGCTTGCTCCTTTTTCATCTTATAGAAGGAGAGACCAGAACATGACTGGATACAGACATAAGACCACTGTATCTGAGGTATGACGGACTGCACAGCTTTAAAAGGAAGACACCCATCACTTTGTTCAGTTTAACAGTGAGCCTAACTCTCACTGTTAAATAACTGCAACCATTGCAGGAGGAGCATTTTCTTTCCCTCAGCCCTTCTGGATATATAGGCTGCCCTGAAAGTGGCAGAGAACCCATGCTGGAAATGTGCCTGCTGACCATCACGCAAGCGCAGCTGTAGGATGCTTTCAGTTACCTAAAGTAGCAAGTGGTTTGGGGGAAGAGATTTGAGAATGAAAGGCAAGTATAGGGCCACGTGATAAAGTCAAGCGGTTGAGTCACACAGCTGGACTGGAGATTTCAGTCTGTGCTCCCAAGACAGCTTGTCCATTTTTCAATAGAGCAGCAGGCACAGCATATACAACAGTTGGGCAGATTTTGAATGGGATGTACCAGACCAAGAAGCCACATCATGTAGAGAACACACCTACAAGACATTTTTAATTCAGAGAGTCACTATCTCCTGCAGTGAGGAGAGAAGCTGCTGAATAAACAGTGAGTTATCCCTCACTGTTGTTTTGAAAAGCTACATCAGCCAGGTTGTAACACATTCCTATCACCATACTTTGCTTGTAAATTGATAAGAAGAAAAAAAAATAATCTAGATGGACAGTTGCCAACTCCTTGAACAACTATGACCACCAGGTCTCTCCCTCACCTCAGCTGAGTACTATAACCATTAATCCTCTCCACTTTCACTCTTCCAGAGTCAGATCTCATCTTGCCTGTTAGCCTTCTGGCCTGTTGCCAGATTTCTGCTTTTGCATTCCCAGATACATTAAGGCCCATCTTAAGAACTATGATGGAGCACACTCCCTGACAAGACAATTAAATTCTTGATAGGTAAGAGCTTGCTCTAAAGCTGTATGTTCTGATCTAATCAGGCTGCAGAGAACTTAAGTGCAGAGCTTCCACATTCTGAACTGAGGACTTTAGCTTCCACATGACCATGCCATAGGTGGACATCTACATCATTGCCATTAGTCTTGCTCAGAAAAGGCTTTGGGATTTGACAAGAGCACCCAACTATAACCTGATATAGGAGATTTAAACTGTTTCTGAAGGCTGTCACAGATGCGTCCCTAAGTGTGCTTACCTGTGCAGCCCAAACCAGCATTTATCTGTCCCCACTTGCAATAGGGGAACTCCAGCTATGGTAAACAGAGCAGAAGCACATGATCATTGGCCCCAGTGACACAAAGTTGGTCAACAAACAAAACTAAAACAGAAAAGCTCCATTCAAGGCATCTTTCAAAAATGAACAGAAAGGAAATAAATTAATTCTAAATCTTCATTAAAGTTCTGAACCCACTTCGAACGATGAATGCCTGTTTCCCCTCAAGTGACTGTGTTATTTGTGGTGCTAGTGAGCGAAGAACTCTGAGCAAGTTCCTCCTGAACCAGTACTAATGTAACTAATCTTTAAATAATTTCCCGAAGAGTTAAGTGCAATTCAAATATTGCATCAGCAGTGTGAGAGAAAAAAACATCTGAATATTCTTTCGTAAGCAAATCCAAAACTAAGAGAAAAATCAAATCAAAGCATGGGTTCTCAGACAGACTGCTTGAGACCTTTTATTCCTCAATCTCAGAAACATAGGTATAAGATACTATTAAAACAAACTAAACTTAATTCAAGAAATTATTTCCAATAACCTAATTTAAAATTTTAAACAAACCTCAAAAGTGAGGACTATGTCCTCTATAAAATGTTCTGCTGACTTTTAAAAAAAAAAACTGTATAAATTAGCACACATGAGCAGCAATTTCTCATGAATGTTAATATAACCAAACTAAATCAAATAAACATGAAGGGAGAAAAAAAATTGCAAGCAACATAGTTATTGCTTATCTGGAAGAAACGCAAGTTAGGATAAACAGGAATTTTATTTTGTTCTGGTGACACATCATGAGTAACACTTTCAAAGTTCCATCAGCAACGTCCCCATTGACTGCCAGTACAGTTTAGGCCCTGAGCACTTCTATTGCTTTTGTAAATAAAGATGAGGTTATTTCCAAAAGGTTACCACGAGTAGCTACTTTTCCATTTAAAGGAACCATACCATATGCTGTGTATTTAACTGTAGGTGTCCCAAAAGTCTCCATACTGCATCCCTTCCTCCACTACCTCAAGTCTACTGTCTGAGCCTAACACTCATCACATCGGACTTGATTATGATTGGAAGTTCACTGAAGCAAGAAGCATCTCTAGTATTTATTTGGATGGTGCTTAGTACACACTTTCAGGCTGTGAGAAATATGTTGTAATTACTGCATTACCAAGCTAGGGAAAAAGTTCCACCAGTTAATAAGAAGTAGTTTAAACTGATGATGGGTATTAACAGTTGATGGATACATACGCTTTCTGTAGGTGGCTCTTTACCATAAAAAATATGAAGTGCAAGACCTTCAAATAACTACAAAGTCTTCCTTCCTGAGGAAGTATATTAATATTAGAACTTCAAAAGTTTCTAAGGACAGACGTTGAAGTGTCTAAATCCAGCTAATTAGCTAGCACAATTACGAAGAAAACAACTGACAGCCAATTCAACAGTACATTGGGGAAGATACAAGACTCTTCATCACTTAAAACACACTGAAATTTAAATACCTCTTTATTGTCCCTGGAAGATCCAGACTGAGTGGAATTTGATAGGAAGATGCTAAAGTGTCATCCACAGCCTTGCTTATTTCCTGTAATTCTCTCAAAGAAATGCATCCAAGTAAAGCAGTCAGTTCACAATCTGGTGACTGAATAAGCCTATCTTGTTCTTCAATTTCTTTTTTTAGCTGTTGATCTTTTGCTTCTAGTATGGCCAGTCTTGCTTGGAGGTCTTCAATTTCTTTCTGCATAGAACAGAAACCTGAGTTTACTATGAACCCTGTTAAAGAAATCGCTCTGCCCCTAGGAAAATGCAGTACAAGTCTCAGAAGTAGCATGAATTAAGGTTGTCCAATTTAGCACAACAGTCAACGAGAAGACATTCTTTTTGTTGACACAAAAAAATTCTTGTGTCTGTTGTATTTAGAAACTCTAGTGTTTCCACAGTCTGAGATTCCACACGTGCATTTCAACACCAAATTTCAGGTTCCTTTTCTAACACCGTCAGTCACCTTTTACCTTTAAGATACACAGGTTTTTCCCAAGTTAAAAACTTCCCCAAAAAAACCCAAAATCTCAGTTCAACCATGACAACAGAAACTTGCTACAGGCTGGCAGCTAAAGCGATGAACCATCTATCTGTCTTCCTGCAGAATATCCCTGCAATTGTTCCTCTAGGCTTCCAATCCAACATCAGGAACAGGATGCAAGTGGTGAATCACTGACTAGCTGGTCAGTCCTTTTGGTTATTAATATTTCATTTTAATTTAAAGCACAAAATCCCTCCCTTGACTTAAAATAACCAGAGCTTCAACCTCAATTGCACTTGTCTTGCCAGCAGTTCAAACTCCATGCATTACGATACTAATGTTTCTTGCAAGAGCACATTCTAATTTTTCCTTGAAGGCCCAACAGATAGCTTGCACCCAGAAAAGAGCACTTCATGAAGGAGTCTGGGTTGCTGAGTTATTTAATATATGGCCCTTGGCTCATTTGTACCAGAATTCAAAAAGTGAGTAAAAAAACCAAACAAAAAAAATCAAAGGAGAACTACTTGCTATCAAAGTAGCTGAATGCCATACTGGAGAATTTGATTCTATACCTACATTTATTACAGTCTCTGTGAAAATGCAAGCCACTTAAACTATTATCTCCACACACAGCCACAGACTGAATGTTCTGAATGTTTACCATTTTCCATTCAACCAACAAGAAGGGTCTCTGAAGTGCTACCTATAAACTGTCAACAGAAATCAAATTCAGGCCAACTAAAAAGAAAAATGAAAATAAAAATAAAAAAAACCCAAACCTTTTTCAGGTAAATAACTAGAAACTACACAACTGACATTAGAAACAACCATATAGCTTTTTATGGCAATTCACTCTCTAACTGTAAAATGGCAATACGAATCTCTCTTCACCCAAAGTGATGTAACAGAGATAAAATTAAGTGGTTTTGAATCACTCAGATGCCATGTTGATTAAATCTGTAAAAAGAGCTCATTCACAAATTAATAAATCTGCATCTAAAAGGGGGTTTGAGTGGCATACAGTAAAAGGGTTCCGGAGCCCAATATTGAGTAATGAAGATAAAATAGTATTCTGAATACCTGAACAAGCACCCTTCATCTACAGCGATCTTTCAGGAAAAAAGACACGCTCACATAAATAAAGACTCTCATAAAACATACATACTATGCACAGATAACTGACTTCGGCATTTCCTTGCTTTTTGAGTGCTTCATTTTGAAACTTAACATTCTTTTAATGTTTTCAATGTAATGTAAGTTAAGTTTAGTTCAGTAATGCTCATTTTGTCAACAAACATACTTTCAGGTTTGCTGCACTGCAACAAGCTCCCTGAGTATCACTTAAAACAGGAAGAAACAGTCCTTGCATGTTAAAAGATTGACTGGCTCAAAAATTTCAACTTATGTTAGTGCTGCGCACTAGATTCATCAATTATTTTCCTCCTTTTCTGGTTTTACGTTTAGCGACAAAAGAACAGAGCGGCCCATGTTTCAACCCACCGGCATTCATCAAGGACAGAAAGGTCAGCAGGCCAAAAACATCAGTTTTGTTTCTTTCAGTCTCAAATTAGGCTTTTAGTGCGCACAAAGGACAATTCTGTCTCCGTGTTACTGGTTTGGGAATACTGCCAAAATCTTAATAGGCCCTACTTAATACAAAGACCTTCATATTCTGTGAAAATGTAGTAATTGCAATCACTGCAGTAATCATCCTACATGAGAACAGAAAGGGAGATGAACAGAATTTGGTTTTACGAACACACTTAGTACTGAAATGTTGTTACAACATAAATAGATACCAGAAGCACACAATCTGCATTCACAGAGAGAAAGCTGTTCTGCTTGGGAATAGTTCACAGGCGTTCTTGGGAGAATGGAAGCTTTAGCCAGTAAACTGGAATTCTCCCGCGTTCTTTTCCAGAAATGCCAAGAAGCCTTTAATGTGCTCTTGGTCAGCCTCCAGGGACAGATAAAAAGGACTTAAAGTCTCAGTACGGAGCAGCAGATGATATTCAGCTCACTAAACATAAGCTGGAGTTCTACTTTGTGGATTTGAGTTTAAACTGAGATTTCTAACATGACAGCTAATCAGTACTGATTGTAAACCTCCAGCTTCACTTACAGGCTGGTATTCTCCATGAAGTACGGACTGCAGTAGAAACATTAATATGTAGATTTTAGACACTGTCATAGGCTCTTAAATCCCTGAAGACAAATGCAGAACCAACAAGAGAGGGTAGAAGGAAAATGAAAGTAAAGTAGGGATGAGGAAAAAAATAAAATAATGATGATTTCAGATCATGTGATATTTTGGACAGGAGCAGTCCTTTTAAGGGATGCTGGGAGCCACCAAACATCACAGGTCAGCCTTCTCCAAAACCTTGAATTCATGATAATTTTGATCAAATGCTCATAAATAGCATGCCTGTACAACGATGTCATTAACCTGTCCCTAGTATAACTACATAGGAATAAAGATTCACTTGGAGCAAATATAAAAAAGTTAGCTGGCGTAGAATCTTAAGTACAGCAGTTTTCAGTTGGGGTGGCTGGCTGGATGTCTAGATTATCAGAAATAGTTTTCTGGACGCTGATAATGTTGAACTACACTATGTGTCCTCTTATATGCTGATGAAATAAATCTAAACAATACAAAGGCGATGACTAGGATAGAAAAGACATTTCCTCATCTAAGATTTTGCAATGGCCATCTAAGATGCATTTCTCTATTTCTTTCTGGTTTTATATATACATTTATGTGTATGCAAACACACAGATGATTATACTATTGGATCCATCAAAGGAAGAAAAGTATCAAAAATAATGATATATTTCAAGACAAGACCACAGGGAAAAAAAAAAAAAAAAACCAAAAAAAACCCAAAACGGACCTACTAGCTCTCCAAGAAGTCACATTGCTGAGTGTGACTGACAAGGTTTAAAAGGAGGTGGAACAAAGACTTGTACTAGACAGCAACTGAGATTTTTGAAGGACAGTGAAAAGAAAGAGCTAAATTTTGCTTAAAAGGCTTGCAGATTTAAAATTGGACAGAAGCCATCTTAAAAACATTCCATTTGCCAAATTACCACATTGTGACATCACGTGTCAGTGTAAAGTTATTGTTGGCAAATGTTGACTGTTCCATGATGATTCCTTCATCCTTATGAAATGCATCAATCATCTTTCAGGAACAAAAGCTGGTAAATCTTGTATTTATAGTCAATTCTAACCAGAAATTGATAAAACTTTTTGTCTTTAAACAAAAACTTCTTAAGATTAGTGAAATATTAAAATGGCAAATTAGAACATAAAGAGCACATTTAAAAAGATAATGAGGAAGGTTAAAGCACGCACACAAGCCACCGAGCCTTCCAGTTCTGCTTCTCCGTAATGAGATTAACACAACTCCTGTGGCTGCCATCTCCAATCATCACTTAGAAACTGGACTACAGCCAAGGCTCTAATTGCTGCACAGAAGCAAAGTTACTATTACAATAAATTTATTTAATTCTGTGTGATGGCTTACAAGCTTTTCCCCACACAGCACTGGTTCTTCTAGACAACTTCGTAGTCCTGTTACCTGTAACCATTTTTTTTCTTGAAAAAGTTGGTTTCGTTTTGTGGCTGAAACCTGCATCCTCTCCTGGTAAGTAGATCTCAAAAGTCTGTGGTCGTTTTCATGCCAATGCTGTATTTCTTCATGTCTAACCCTTTGAAAAAAAATGACAAAAGCTAAAAATTAGCATTATCACTGAGTATCGACATGTCAAAGATTAAATAGATCAGAATGCTACATGTTACCACCAGAGTCATAACACTCCATCACCAGAATGATTACATCTTAAATGGATAGAGTTAGAGAACAAGAGATTTTTCCTTGGCATAACTTCCTTTATTATCTCAAACATTTACACTGTTTTTACAACACGCTGAAGAAGGAAAAAGGAAAACTTGTATAGCTTCAGGCTTCCCCCAGCTTTTTCATATTTCAGAAATTTATCCATCACTGCCTTGAAAGAGACAAAACTAAGGCATGTAATTTCTATCAATACAGAGAAAAATCTCTTAGACAGAAGTTTAGAAACTTGCCAAAGCCATTTTTGCAGCTTCTGTCAGCTTTTGGAGACTACATTAGAGATCATCTGGAGTGTTTGCTCCATGATGCCAAATTTTACTTCTCTCTTGCACAGCGAGTTCCTTCAAAATCACAGGCAGTGGGATTCCTCACAATGGTCAGTACAACCCCCAGCTGTAAGTCTTTGCATGATTGGACCCCAAGGCAATCAAGTGCATTACATTAAGTGTCAAGTCTATAATCAGCCTCTCAAAATGCACCTGCAAACCACACAAATCTATTTTGCCTTTCATGTTCCTGCGTAAGGGCACGCACGCTTGCAAGACCAATTGCATTTCTGTGTCCATCTCTAGAGACAAAGGTTTGTACAGATGCATTTCAGTATCTTGTTTCAAAAAAATACTCAGTCTCAAACAAAGAATGTTTTTGAAGCATGATTTCCCATCATAATCTTGCAAAGCAAATACATCCATGCCACATACAAACCATGCATCACAAGTCTGGTTTAAGCATGATTTATCACACAATGATGATCTCCATGCACAGTTGTTTAACAAGTGTGTAGGACAAGAGGTTCCTGTCTCTTCTGCAGGACCATCAGAAAACAATGCATGCTTAACTCTCTTCTCTATGGTTGAAGAATGTACTGAAAAAGCAAAATAAAACCCTGGCACTAAAATAAATGGAATTAATACTTAAACAAAATAGACATAACGACAGTATAACTGTATTCTGTAATAACAAAATAGATCAAAGAGACACCTGTATTATGAGGTGCTAGGCCATCACTGTGTATGTGCCCTATGATCATTATAGATTGCTGTGGCTCCAGCTGACCACACTTCCCAGCAGTTCTGAAGCCGCCTTCTTTTAGTAAGAGCTGCATCTTTCCAAGAGCAGTATGCAATAGAAATTTCTGAGTGACTGGTCAAAATTTAGGAAACATTCCACAATAGGCTATTCTGAGAACCACCTTGGAAATCCCATATACATCTGCCTAGTTGTAATGAGGAAACAGAAATAAAATCTCTCTGATCTCACCAAACTTCGGTGATTGCATGAACACAGTACTGTTCCTAAGCTAAATATAACCAAACCTGGCTCCTACCACCTGCCCCCAATACCCTGTGTCAATACAGAATGCATTCACCTAAAAACTCATCTCATGATTTAATCAAGTAAAACAAAACCAGGGCATGAATTTCAGTCTTGCATATTAAATGAACAACCTGACATACACACTTTTTATTTAAAACATTCTTTATCTGCAAAAAGATGAGACTGGCTTAACTACAGTAAAACTGCAATGATCTGGTCTTCTGGGACTAGTTTGATCATCTTTTTAATTTTCCAGGTGAAATAAGAAATCTTGGGTATATTGGTTTTGTTCCGATTTAAAATGAAAATAAAAACTGAAGCCTACAAATTTTCCTTGAAGAAGTGGTCATGTCTTCCACCCTGTACTATACCACTAAAAATACTGTCGGAACAAAAAAATTTTAAACACCCCTACTGAAAACAAAGGGTACTCTTGCTGCATCAACAAAAGAGTCAGACCACAGACAAAGCGGTGTGAAAGGCTACAAGAATCAAGCAAGAAAAAGAAAGGGTGTCACAACAACAGTCAAGCTCAAAGAAAGGAGTGTGCAGCACAAGACAAAAGTGAAGAGGATATTCATCTGACCCTGAAGAATGGCACTGCTCTCAGACCTGTGCAAAGAGAAGAGTTACAGATATAATCATCTGCAGAACAGGAACACTGTCATAAATTATATATATGATGTATATTTTATCTAAATACATATATAATGTATACATTATATAGGAAAAAATAAGCAGACTATATGTTTCAAGGATGCTTTACTGACTCAATTTCTATGACACTGAAGAGAACACCACCTCTAAAGCCAAAATCATTATTACAAGTTGATGCATAGAGCAAACATGTCTTAATGACAAAATACAGAATGTTGTATCCTAATCTTTAAGCAATGGTAAAACAGCTTCTTAGGGCCTCAGAAGGTAAAAGGAAACAGCTCTGAGGAAGTGCAGTTTGTTTTAAACCTGCCTCATTACTAAATACTATAAATAGAGGCTAAAAATACCCTTAAAAGTCTCAACTTTTGCAATAAAATCCTGTTATCTGTACTGATTTTATCTAATTTTCATGTATATCAAAGATCACAACCAAATGTATTGACTAGCATACTGCAGCCTTTATATACACACAAGCTGGCAGAAAACAAAAGGGTTTTCTTCTTTCATTTGTGCTATTGCATTTGAGAATAGCTGCCAATACTTATGAAGAATCCTCTTACTTTAACAACAGTAACCAGTAGCATAGCAGAAGAAAGACCTAGAAAAAGAGAGACTTTTTCTGCCCAAGCTAACTACCTCCCTTGGGTCATCCAACACATCTCACATTCCCCCAATCTTTGAAGTAGTTATCCCTTCAAGAGAAGGCTGAGAATTTATTTTTGTGACTTTGTTCAGTGCTGAGCACATTACTGCCACCTACCAAGTGACGCATAAAAGGAAGCTCCCAAAGGTCTATGCATATCAGAAAAGAATCTGTTTTTTCTTTATATTTAAATATCCTTTCATTGCCTGAAAAGGAGCATCAGAATTAACCCCACAGGGAACCGTTGCTCAAGCTGCCTTGCTGTTGTATGCTCAAGCTGCCGTGTCAAGGATTTAATCCCATTCCCACTCAACATCAGTGAAAAAAAGTTCCATTTACTTCATGAGTTCATAATGATCAATGTTTTTCAGGGCAATTCTGAAAGAATTGTAAAAAAAAAAAAGAAGGGGGGCGGGGGGGATTTTCATAAACAAGCTCCATATTGATATGTCAGAAGGTCCTTAAAACTCTTCATTAATATCATTCATAAATTGTATTCCATGTTTTGAGAAAAACAAAAGCATCATTTTACATAATAAGGAATTACAAACTTACCGATGATCAGCAGCCCAGCGCAATGCTGCTTGAACTTGGGTAATGAATCTATCCAAAAAACTGCTAATTGAAGGATGCCTTGAAGGAAGCTGAAATTTTAAAGAATTTTTCTCTTTCTCCAGTTCTTCCAGTTTCCGTCTAAATTTATCAGCTAGAAATGAAATTAAAAAAAAAAAAATTACATAACAGTGACAAAAAGTTTCCATTTTACCTGAAGAAAAAAGGTTGATCAACAAAAAATAAAATCTACCTCACAGATGGTTCTTCCCCTTTTGATAAAATACATCGGTCTGTTTTGCTCAAGGATGAATTACTAAGACTACAATGGAAAACATCAGATAACCAGGATGCTAAACTACTTTCTTCTATGACAAGGACAAAACGGCAGGCTTCCCAGCACTTTCACAGAGTTTTAATTTGGTAAGGCTCCAAAGAATTGGCTCAAAGTTATCATCTGTGCTCTTTTCCTAGAGTAACAGCTCTGAATTCAATTCTAAGAAAACTCCTATTCTTCATTGCTCTGGTTTTAAAACAATCTTAGATAGCAGTTATACATTTAAAGTCTGATCTTTTAAAAAATTGCATTGTTATTAGGACAAGAACTGAAGAATCATGTATGATATCTCAGCAATATATTTCAGGAGAAAATGCACTTGCAATTATAGCAATTAAACAATTATTTTATGCCAGGCTCTCCTGAATTATGCTTACTTTATCATCCAACAAAAAGATTTACTTTCAACTTTAAATAAAAGTAACAGTGGTCCTTAAGAGAGTTCATTGACTATCATAACTATAAATTTCTTAGAGCAAACATTTCTCTGTATAACTTGGTTTTTACTTTGTTTTCTTTCCTCATATAGAAAACAAAGGAACATAGTTCCAATTACAAATTATTATTTCTGGTACATATATTCTCTATAGTGCCAGTACACTAGGAAAATCACATACATGACAGATAACAAGCCTGGCTGGTCCAAGCCAGAACACCTTTGATGATACATTAGTCAAATCAGAGAGTTTTGAACTAGCTCACAAATGGAAAACCTTTACAGTTCAGTACTTTCCTCATGACCTCGCTGCCTACAATTTTGCATGATTAGCATTCCTTCCCTTCTAACATTTTCAATACAACATGTTACTATCAGAATAACATCCATCTGTGCATGCTTTATACTGCTTATTTTCTTTCTTTATCCTCAAAGGGGTTTTAAGAAGAGGGGTTGTTTACATTTGTTGGTTTACTGAAATGATCCATTTTTACAATAATCTATGACTAGTATTGATCTCCCTTCTGCTTTTGTGCCGATAGGGTGCAACAAAGACACAGAACGTACTAATGAGACTAGATCTTCTCCCTGGACCAGCAGACTTTTCCAGGGTAGTTCAACTCATGTCGTTGTTATTATTATTACAGTGCAAAACACTGCCAAAAGGCTCTAGCTGAAATGATCACCACCTGAGTTACTGCACAGTGCAGGCCTTGCCCCAACAACCACACAAACACATATGCATACTCTTCCTGCAAAGGAGAAACACCTTTTCAGCAGTGGAGAACCACATTTACCACATGTTTCTCAGGGACCACAGTTGAACAGATTGATCCTATCCCTATCACCACGAGGAAGCTGGAATTTGGGCCCAGATAAGATTCCCAAGCCCATACTTTGACCAGAAAAACATATCAATATTCGCATCTCATGTGGAATTTCAAGCACAGCCATCAAAAATATCACTGTTACAAACAGAAAAGTAAGAGTTGGATTGTGACCAATGACCACTGAATGCCAAAACATGTGGGAACACCTCCTTTTACTCATACCATTCACCATTGGGCTTCCTGTGTTACTCCAGTGGGAGTTGTGGCAACCCTCTACAGCCATTTAACAACATTGCCATTGTTCTTCAACATAATCATGCTCACGCTGTGTTTGTCTGTCCAGTTGTTTCATCGTTCCACTTCTACCCATCCTGGCGCTAGAAACGGGCTATTTTTGGGAAGGAAAACACATGAGGGAATTCACATGCCAATACAGTCTCTCTCATTAATTCTTGGCTGCATCCTGCTTTATACATTCCAGTCTACACAGTATTCAATTAGTTTCTACTAAAAGACATTTCTAAATAGTTTGTTCCACTGGCATTTTATAAGTACTATTGCTGGCCATATCCCCTTGTTATCTCTCAGCACGAAATGATTTTTTTTATCCTTTCAGCACTGCAGTTAGGGGTTATGTCTCAAGACTGACTCCAGCACCACTGAGCTGAACACTGAGACCCCTCAGCTTGACCTGGCTGATGTCTTCAGTTCATGGAGAGACCAGGGCACCTCAGTGTCAGCTGCTGAGCAGGAAACCATGCAAATAAGCTCATCTCAGTTCAGCTTTCAGCACTGCAGCTTAAGAGAGATCTGGATCAAGCAGAAGTAATGGAAACAATCAGAAGTCTAGCAAATAAGGCATGTGAAAAAGAGGGCAATAAGAAGGGTTCTTCAGTCTAGTGGAGATAAAGACTTAGAGGAGTAACTTCCAGTACTATTACACACCAGGAAGCTGCAAAGAAAGCAGTAATACAATGCTTTTCACCTCTCCTCAGAACTTGAGTCCTCAGTAACAAACCTGAGTTGCAGCAAAGGAGATGAGGAAAAACATTATATATAGTAAAGCACTAAAACTAAGTGCTTGGGACAGACAGGAAATCTCCAGCATCGTTGGTTTTCAGGTCAGACAAACATCTCTCAGGAATAGCGCTGGCATAGTTTTTAAGGTCAAGGCCAGCAAGATCAAATGTGTTCTCCTGAGATTCCTTCCCACCATATTTTCTAGGATTTTTCAGCCAAGAAACAGACACAGAAGGCCTTTGCTATTCATAAGCCATCAGACTCAAGGACACCTCTTTCTTTTGCCTTCATTTTAGTCTTTTAAGCATGTTATTCCAACACAGAAAAGCCCTTCACAGAACCCCAGAGCTCACCAATGGGTTGAGACACTGAAAGAAACCACACACACTCAGACACCTCCATCCCATGCAAAGGCTTAATGCTTTGTTGTTCTGTCCCATAATTCACCTCAAAATAAGTTATTTAACACACATCTTACATGCAAAAAGCAATCCCCCATTTGATGAAGTTCTTAAATGAAGGAACTTCAATGTATTCAATACATACTGTTTCACAGAGAAGCATTTGGAATAAGGCTTAATTCTCTTTACCAGCCTTTTATTTCACTGTATTCAGTTGCTAGCTTGCTGCCTTGCAGCAGTCCTACTGATACCCTAGACAAAGCTTCTACTACAGTGCAAACAGCAAAAATTAACCCTTAAATTACCCTCCATCCCAATCTGTTACCACCTGGTGCACTTCAGACATCCCACTCAATTTAAAGCCGAGCCAGAGTACAGGCCTGGAAGATGCCAACTGCTGTACTCGATTAAACAGACAGCAGTCAGAGAACTGCATTGTCTCCAAACATCATGTTTTGTAATAGCTTGAGCAAAGGAAACAATTTTCATAATTTTTAACTGACCATATGAGAACATCTTTCTTCTTCTCTAATTTTTACATATTCTGATACTGGTTTTATTCCCTTGAAAACAAGGTTCACTTTATCAGAACTATTTATCACCATTTAAGAAAATCATCACAGTAAGGGTAGAATCTCATTTGCCACATACTGCATGTATTTACATTTATTTATGTCTGTTCTTTGCTGATCAATTGTGCTATTCTACAAATTGCTGGACATTAAGAAAGTGTTTCTTCAGCTAGTTCAACTAGAGAAGGCCATTTGATCCCGCCCCACAAATCCTGTAAACAACCTCCTTCCGCTCTTTCCCCCTAAAATGTGAAAGACCTAAACCAGGATTTGTGTAGGGTTTACATGCGTAAATCATACACTGCAGCCCTAAAAATCTTTTTCTTACTTGCTAGATAATTCCAGCGCCAGGTAACCTCCCCAGCATTCACTTTCTGAAAAACTTGAAGCTTCCAAGATGACTGAAGGGTTTTTGTATACTCAGCATCAAGGATACTCACCTATTTTGTAAGAACTAAAGAAGTCCCAGGTTCAGATCCGAAGACCCCTCTAGCAGCCTGTCTCCAACCACACACAGCAGCAGGCCTTTAGAGAGCAGACTAAGAACCAGGGTGCAAAGTGCCCATTTACCTCGATACTGTTCCTGAACCTCTAATGTCTGTCAGCTGAAAGACTTCCTGAGCAAGACACTACTCCTAGATCACTTCACTGATACGAGGGAAAATGGAATAAAAAAAAAAGGTAAAAGAAAAAAGTCACCAACATGTAGACATCTATCCACCAGAAACTTCTCTTTTCTCAGGCTATCTATTCTTTTGGTCTCCAAAATATACTATAACAGAAATTTCAAAATGGAATTATGAATTATTTAAACACATATCCCATTTGGTAATCTTAAACGTAAAGTCTGATGATCTTATTAGGTGTTTGCTTTCTTTTTTTTTCCACTCTAAATAAAATAAAACATTCCTTCTTCACTTTCCTTGCTTATTAATAACTTAAGCATCATCATGTGCAAATTGCACTACTCATTTTCCAGGACAGAGGGACTTATATTATCTAAAGCAATGCTACAACGGCTAGAAAGTGAGGAGTCTAATATGAGCTTGAATACATGACTGAAATGCAGCTGGAGAACAGAGTAATAATCAAGGTGTCTACAGCCCAATTACTAGCATTGACTCCTACAAAACTACTTGCAGGGGAACATGCAGACCAATTAATATCCAAATATGACATTTAAGGACATATACTGTGGTGAAAACTGAAGGTATTACAAGCAACTGGAATATGTGTGTGCTTTTAATTTAAGGATAAAATAATTAACCATTTAACAGTACCAAAAAGATACACAGTAGAAGATACTCAATTCCTCACAAGTTCTAACACAGTTGATATGCTTAAAAGGGAGCTTCAGACTACATTTGGATAGTTGAGCAGCTAGCCCTTATCATGTGCTATCTGGTCACTGGAACAGAGCAAAACCTTTTCTACCTTCCGTTCAGCCCTGCATATGGAAACCAGCAAAATAAACCCAGTGCAGAGTCAAACGGCACACCCAGGCAAGGCTGGCTCCACAAAGGCATGGGGCTGGGGACTGACACTGGAAGAGCCCACTGAAGCGACAGGAGCAGCAGCTGTACCCCAGAGCTATGCCTACCCTACTGACTATGGGGACTAAACGGAGCACATCTACAGAGCCAAGAGTTCAGTACTGAGGCCCCAACATCTGCAGTTCAGAGGGTCTTACTTCAGACCAGATTTAGCATAGTTGCATGGACTGAAGGCCAGTTTGTAGTTGGAGACCCTTGGGTACATCTCTAGAGCACATCTTCAGACTTTGTTCCACCTGAAAGAAAACCAGTCCATGCACTCCAAGACTGCTCTACAATACAAAGCAAAGCACAGTAAATGGGACAATTGGGAGATTCCTTTCAAAGGCTTGCACACCTAATCTGAACTAAAATGCTATTTGGGCCAGGGTCCTTGGAATACTTCCAGCAGTCAGTAGAAAAAGTAGCTCCTGAAAGGCCAGTAAGCAGAGGTTAAAGCTTTCCAGACGAGGCTATAACCACTTGTGTACTGTGGTGGTTTAGCCCCTGCCGGGGTTCGAGACCACGCGGCCGCTGCCCCTCCCCCACAAAGGGAGTGAAATACAAAGCCCTGGGGCTGACATAAGGAGAGGTTTAATACAACAGCACAACAGCAACAAAACAAACAACAACAATAACAGTAACAACAATGAACAGAGCAAGTTATCTACCAATACAGCAGCGAGAGCAGAGAGATCGCACAACACAGGTGTTCACTGACTGTCCCGCGCTCCCGCTTGAGTGCCCGGAGGTGACGTCAGCATGGTATTGAATAACCCAGCTAGAGCTTCCCCCCACTGCTGGGGAAACGTAACCCTATCCTAGCTGAACCAGGACATGTACCTGCAGCCAAACGTTTGTGTTCAGTCCATAAAAGGCTAGAGCAAAACGCAAATTAAATTAGCCCCTTATCCACCACTTAATTTTTCCATTCCAACCAAAAAGGCAACTTCGTGAAATTCAGCACTCGAGCTGTGCTCCTGAACTATCAAGACTACCTTGAAGAACAGCTGAGCAAAACACCTGGCTGCTGAACACCATTTAGAGTCAGAAGCAACTACCACAGAATTCATCCTAAAGCAGGTGGTTCAGAACCTGTAGAGTGTGCTACAACTCCATAATTCTTTATTTTATGTTTATTCCTCAGTTATTTGGCACTCTTAGTACAGGTGACAAACTCTTCTAATTCCTGCTTTACCCTACTGAGATGCTAGGTCGATGTTTGCCTCCAATTCTGGTGCTATTTAAAGTTAAAAGACTAGTAACCTGAAGAGTACAAGAGAATACATCTCCTGAATTCCCAGTCAGACTCAAGGCAGTGTAGCCAAAACACACAGCAATGACCTGATGTCAGATCCGATGTCACAAGCTTCCCCTGCTGCAGGCAACATCAACTGTCTACTGTCTCCCCACTCCTTTTTCTTTCCAGGCAATGAGACTCCAGTATACATAAATCGGATGGGGGAGGAAAGTGAAGGAATCCTGGTACTCAAAATAGCCCCTGCGAGAGAAGCAATGGAGAACAGTGTCTGAAGGATTTCTTACAAGCAGGCTCTCTGCCTCCCAGCAAGCTCTGCATTTCCCCCCCATCAATCCGTACTAGTTACAAGCCAGGAAAATGCTGCCTCCTTAAAACATATATAACATTTCAGAATTTAATGTACTGAATGTCAGTGTTACAGCAGAGTTAGGAAGTCTCAAAGCTTTAAAAAATACAAGAACACATTTCAGCTGTTACACTACTTATAAAAAGAAGCTTGACACATTGGCAGATATTGATTTTTCCCTCCCCTCAAACTCATATTGAGTTTAAGAGCATTCATTTAGGCTTTGAACAAAAAGATAAACTCTCAGAAGTTTCACAGATGCTTCCTCCAAAGCACAACACCAAGTTTCCCACCTACAGTTTACATCTTAACACTGAAAAGTCTATGCTGTATATGAAACTTCTTCCCAGAAGGGTGCTACTACAAGCCTGGTGTAGACTTTCAGCATAAAATTTGACCAGTCCCCCTATTTCGTAGGGCATCTATAGCAGCAGCACTGCTGACAGATTGCCACTCAGATCTGTAACATGTTCTCTGTCTCTTAGTAATAAGTTAAATGCAGCAGTGATTTGGGCACAAGCTGTAGGACTCAGCAGGTTTTCTGAGCGTGTAGGTACAGTCACTTTCAATACCAGCAGGAAGATGAGAGCAAGAAGCCACAAAGCCAGAAAGGTTCTTCCAGCATGCCTCTGGGACAGGAGGGGGGCGAGAGCCCAGCACAAAATGTCCGAGTCCTGACCTGGGTGATTAACCTCTTAAATTACTTGGCCAGCATTAGAAAAATCTTGTTTTTTCATATTTCTTTCTTGTCATCACCTGCAATGATGTAGGCTGAACTATCCTCACAGTTGTTCTTTCTGAGCTGAGCTTAAGGCACATCAGGATTATCTGCATAAACATACATCACAATTTCCTGTAACATGACTATCCTGCAAACAAAGTAGTTATTATTTGCCGCTATCATCTCACAGAGGAGCCTCCAATGGAGGCCAGAACCTAATTGTACTAGGCTCAGAAAACAGCAAAAAAAAAAATTCCTACTCCAATAAATTTACAATCAACAAAGCAAATGACAGGCAAAGAGACAAATGGAGAGAACAAAGCATCAGACACACAGTAGGGGTGAAAATGATACACAATACTTCCAGCATACCAGAAGCATCTTAATCTCCACTGCTCTTAATCTGATACTTCTGAAAAACATTAAGTTTTTACAGTATTTTGAATAGCAACATTTTTAATAGTAGGAGCTTTATAAGTATTTTACACTGCAGCAAAAACTAGCCACTTCCATAATTTTCTAAACGCTGGAGTACTTACATTTTTTCAAGTGCTTGACATGCATAACAGTTGCTGAAATAGTGGATGGTTTTCTGTTTGTGACAACCCCTTACTCAATACCTTACAAAGGTACAATTCTATACAGTGTCTATCCCATGTAGTCCTTATCTTCAGATTTGATGCATTTGTACGTTCATTCGAACAGCACAAGGGTTTTCATGCATAGGCATTTTTGGAGACATCATGTCTGTTTTAGTCAAGGCACAATACAAAATAATCTGTGCCCTGTTGACTGTTTGCTTTTCATATTCTTTTGTAAACATCAAATTTCCAATGAAATCACTGAGATGCCTACATTTCCAGTATGACTTTACAGTAAAAATAATTTACAATAACATCAAAAGATACATTAAACGAAAAAACAAGCTGATTGCTAGTGCACTTTATTTGATATCAACATTATTTTGTAAGCAGTGCTGACAGTACTGTCACTACATATGAAATTGTACAGAAATAAAGAAAAACACGTATCGCTGATTCCAGGCTGAATGTGCATTTTTTAAAAAGGCTATGCAGCACAATGGCATAGATCCCTATTCTGAATTAAATTCTACTCTTAAAAAGATCCCTCAAAACAAGGTAGCTAGCAGAAATCAATGCATAGCTCCTTGGCTTGCAGTACAGCTCCTTCTTTCATTGGAGATGGTAGAGGAAGAGCTTTGGTAAAGGTTTCCAATCAGCACAGTTCATATACATGAACAACTGTCAGCTATATATTAATGTCAACTGAGGACAATTCAGTCCCAGTTCATTAAGTCCCTTTCCTTGCTCCAGGATCTCTAAGCCAACATCTGCCTTTCTTCACTGCTTCTGAATAAATGCCATGGGTTGATTAGAAGACAGGCCAGTCGATTAACAGTGAAATAATGCAATACTCTACCACTAATTGCATTATATTGTGAGATACCAGTCATTTTTATAAAGCAAGTTCTAAATACTCTAACAAGAAATTTAAAAATCTGATGGACTATATCTGGGCTTTTATATCAAGGATTTTATGACTAGAGACACAGTCAGATTATGTTGAGATTTTTTTGTACCAGCCTCTATTTAAGCACATATTGTGAATCTAAAGTGCTTTGTTCCAGCTGTCAAACAAAGAAAAGGTTCCTTTGTTATTGCCTAACCTGAATATATTGAGAATACTATCCTAAAGCATTCTGTTTGAAAGATTTTAATTTTTTATTTTTTGTGATATAAGTCCAAAGCTAGTATAAATAATAAGTGTTCCGCAAAGGTTTATCTTCATACTTAAAAGCCATGCTGTAAAAATGCCCAAAGAAGCACGAAGCCTAGGCTAAGAAGCACCAATGGATAGGTGCAAAGTTCCTTTAAGTTGAAGTTTTTAAAATCTATTTTCTTTCAATGTGGCAGTTATTAAATTGTGCAATGTTCCCCAAAGGACTATAATACGTGACGAAATCAGCTTGCAGTTCTGTTTAAGCCACCTGCTACAGATCAGCACTACAAAAACCAAAGCGCAATTAGACAATATTATCTTCTTTCTGTGGCAAGGCATGCTGATAAAAAGGTATCAAATGTTCTTTCTTATAGAATGGATATTTCACACAGAGAACTATGAAGAGATTATAAATACGTGTGCACAACCCCAAACCAATTGCTCTGAAAACTGCAGCGGATAACTCTATGAGAAAACTTGAAGCTTTACTCTAGAAACAAAAGGGGACAAAGAAGATAAAGGAAGTCTCTGTGGTAGTTGAGCTGAAAACAGTACATCCATTCATTATGGATGACTACCTGAATGTCAGAATTTTGCTTTTGGTTAAAGAAAATCTTTTTTCTTCCTCTCTTGCTCGCTGCATTCCCCTTCATGAGTTCCCACAATAGTTCTCAATGTTTTCTCATATTCCAGGTCTCCACTCTCACATTTAGTAGTCTACATAATCTCAAATATATATATATATATATGATTTCCTCTTTCATTGTTCCTTCCTTATCCCCAGTGCTGTTCAGGAATTAAAACTTTACACTCAAATTAAGCTGATACCCTTCCCAAGCACTCTGGATCAGCAGATGCAAAACCAAAAACTCTTTAAAAAACGACCAAAGATGCTAGCTTAGTTCAAATTAGCCACGTTTCCAATTTCCACCATCCATCACTGTTCTAGCACCCAGAAGTTACACTGTTCTACTTCATCCAGAAAAGCCCATATTCTAAGAAAGCAAGCAATAAGAGACAACCCTTTACAACATTTTTAATTTGTTCTCAGACTATTTTGCCTGCTGTAAGTCAAAATCAATTCAGAAATTTAAAAATTTATTAGAATCATAGAATGGTGTGGGTTGGAAGGGACCTTTAACGGTCATCTAGTCCAACCGTTCTGCAGTGAGCAGGGACATCTTCAACTAGATCAGGTTGCTCAGAGCCTTGTCCAATCTGACCTTGAATGTTTCCAGGGATGGAGCATCTACCACCTCTCCAGGCAACCTGTTCCAGCGTTTCACCACCCTTATCATAAAAAAATTTCTTCTTTATGTCTAGTCAGATCCACTAATTTCCACCATGCTCAAGGAGTCTGAATTCAATGGCAAAGGAAATAAATTAAACACAGAATATTTTCTGACTGTTAATATCTGGTGACTTATTTCCTGCCCTTCCCTTTGAACTTGGCCTCACAAACCAATTCCCTCTCCTCAGCAACTCACAGGCACCCTTAAACCCTAGTTTCTCCCCACTCTGTTTCTCTGCCCCTTCATCCTCTTCCCTTCCTACACCCTCCACCTCAACTAGCATCTGCTTCTTCAGTCTCTTTTCTTTCCTGAAAGTGATTTGGGTTCCTCCTGGATTTCTGCTAGACTTCAGATTACACTGCCAGATTTACACAGAGGCCTCCATCAAAACTCCGTTTTCCCCCACCACACTCCAGACTGTGAACAAAGGTTAGAATAAAGTTAACTTTTGGTGGGGCACAGACACACAAAAGATGACAAAATAAAAGTTTTTTAGCTATTTGACCTACACACACAGCTTATGTGGCTTACATATACAAATACTGAGCTCTTGCCTGTTTCCTAACTACCAATTCCCAAGACTGCTTTTGGTACCAAAGCATACATGGGGTAAACATAAAACAATTTAAATAATTTTGGGCAGTGACAATTGTAGTTGAATCTTGCAGCTCTGGAAGGCAAAAAAAAAAAAAAAAATCAAATGTAAAAGCTGTAAAAACCTTTTTTTTTTTTTCTGGAAATTGTATCTCAAGCACACTTTGTCCAACTGATTCCCAATTTCAAAACATTGAGTATCTCCTGACATTCACAAAATAGCACCAAATTCTGTAAAAAAAAAAATTCAGAAAGTTTGTGGGATTCAGAGCACCGTGCAAAGTATACTTCTCTACAGAAACAGGTTCTCAAGCTGAACTGGAACAAAGCGGCATCTCACTGTAATAACCTCAGAGGTGGCACTTCCTCTGCTATCATGTTGTACTCCATGTCAGCAGCTTCGCAGCAGTGTAACGTCTTGCACCGAAGTCACCACCTTCCGCAAAAGCACTGCCCTGAAACAAAGGCTTCTCCCACTCCACACACATGTGTTAACAGCCCTTGCACTACCTACTTAGTAACTACCTACAGTTACTGCTGTGAACGGTGAACTGTTCTACCTTGTGAAAATAAGACCTTCCCTTAACAGGCACAGAAATCCAAGGGATACACACACACTGCCCCAAGCAGTCTTTAGCTTTAATTTTCTTTTAAGTCTTCCAGATCAGATTCTTACCCATTATGTTGCTGAGCAATCATGTTTTCACAAGTAGCATAGACCAGGTGCCTACCAGCAAACAAAGGTCCCAAGCATCCCTCTCAGATAATGACTCCGTACTGGAACTAATACGCTTTCACAGACTGCTGTTCATTTAGACCGATCTAAAAATTAAAAAAAAAAAAACACAAACTAGCCCAGCAGGTTCTTACTCTAAAAATTGCTTTAGTTTGCTGAGCTATTTCGCCTTTCATGGCCTGCAAGTCTCTGTTATGGAAGATGAGCAGATATAACACACTTCCCTTGAAACAGTAGCTGTGTGTTCTGCATGTGAGGAACAAAGCCTTGAAACACCGAGATCTCCACCGCAACACTGTCATTTATAAATGACCCAGTCCATACGGTAGGACAACAGGGTGCAAACAGAGCTGGCAACTCAGGGGCACCACCTCTCTAAAACAGATCTATACTGACACATCATGGTAGTGGTCGAGTCAATGTACCCACCACATTCAATCCATTACAGAGGCTTCCAGACATGACGACAGTGGCAATTTTGACAAGCTTAGTCTTCGAGCTGCCCAAATTCCACTGCCAGGGAAAAAGAACAAAACAACTAAATACAAGGCAGTCAACCACCCACACTGTGTGGGGTATGGCCAGAAACAGACAAAAAGCTTGGATGACTCGCTCAAAAGTCCAACATCCTACAAAGAAAGCATTGTGAGAGTATCTCAGAATTCTGTTTCCCCATCCTCATCCACCCACCAGTACTTTTAACAGAATTTCTTGTGGAATTAACAGCTCAAGAGTATTATAGGAAGAAAATGACAATTAGAAGTTGTTTGATTTCCCTGTAGGGAGCTCACAAAACAATCTGTCCATCTGCTTTGCATTGGAAAGACTGACACGAACACATGAAAGGAATTAACATACAAAATCTTACCAGCATAAGTAAATTTTCCTTATTGCTGGTTCCCATAAGGCTCTCAAAACACTGAATGCTAACCAAAATATCACAGGAACCTGCAAATCTTAAGCACAGCATTAGAAAAAAAATTAAAGGAAAAATAGCAGGAGTAGTTACAGGCATAATCAAGACAGCCCACCTAAAAAGAGTAATTTTTCTTAGCCCACGGGTTCTTTTTATGCATCTACACATACCTACATATTCAGGGGGAAAAAAAAAAAAAAAAGCAGTAGGAATACACAGCATGGTTTCATGGAAAGGGTTCTGCCCATGGCTGTGCCAGGTGGCTTCAAGTCACGCTCTGCATATTCTCTTCCAAGCACCGATTCTACAATGCTGCATTACAGGATCTCAGATGAATAACCCCACTTCTTTTAGCTTCTAGGTCCTCTATCTGTAAAAATGTAGATAGTAACAACTGCTCCATAGGGGCCTCATTAGGCTTAATTAACACCTGTGTGAGATCTTCAGATAAAAGGATTGCTGTAATTACACAATCTGAACTGCTTCTTGCATAAGAAAGCTTATATTATCCCTTTCATAATTTGACCTTTTCTTAAAAGTTAGTGCCCTTTTGTTCTCTTACAGGGCTCTGTTCCCTATAAAAGACTATCGCGTCCTGGAGTCACCTCTTAATTTTCTAATTTCAAAAGTAGATAGAGCCCAGCCTCTCTTTCCTATTTGAACAATAGGGAACCTGGAGTCTTTTTTTTTTTTTTTAAATATCATTGTTCCCCTACCTTCCTCCTTTCACACACACACACTTTACTTTTTTCACGTTTATGATATTCTTTTCATTCTGGCTCTGCAACTGTCCCCACTGGCCCAGCACAGAGCTCCTGGAAGTTTTTCAGATATAAGAATTACCCCTCAAGCACACAGGGCAGCGGGCAGAGCTGCACAGGAGAATGTCGGCAGAGGTCATTGGGGAGAAGACCAAAAGGCTCTCTAGGCAAGTTCCACAGCCCTTTAACTCTGCTTTGGTCCCCTTCAGCAAAGCAGTTACGAATGAGACAACGTTCCATCGACCACAAAATGCAGTCAGAGGCCTGGCTGGACTGCATTCACAAAGGAACACCTGAGCCCACTCAACAGCCACTGCCAAGCAGCCCGACCTCCTCCAGCATGCAGATCCACAGAAGAGCCTCTCACATCTCCAACCTGAGTGGAGCACAGCAGTGCCAAGGTACCTTCACTGGTCTCTATGCTTCACACTAAGAGACTTAAAAATTTTAAATACAGATTCACTACCTTCTTCCAGTGCCCATGAAGTTTCACTGTCTCCAGCAGCCTCTCCACCTGCTCATCAGAGCCTCCTCAGGATGGAAATCAAAGCTGCCAGACCAGTACCTGTGTTCACTGAGAGCCAGGTGAGAATCAGAGCCAGGAGGGAAGGGGGAGGGGGAGCAGAATGAGACTCGGATGGGACTCGGCCTGTAGAGGCAAGGGTAGGAGCACCTGCTAGAAGCCAAGTTCAGGGAGAGAGGTTTGGCTACTGCCACACTCTCCAGAAGGGGTTCAGAAAAGCTGGTGCTCCAGCAAGGACGAGGGATTTGCCATTTTAATATGACCCACATACAAAAGACAGAACATCTTTTTAAGTGTGATCCTGCTGTAGGCCCCAGAATTGCAGCTCACCAGACACAGGTTCTGCTTCCAGCCCTGCATCTGAGCTTTCCACACATCTCCTGCAAGCACATAAAATAAAGGCATTAAAGCCTACTATCTTCTGTAACATGTGTTAACTACAAATGCAAACACTGCAAGAAATAAGTTCTCATTAGCATAGAGCTTCACAATAACTAATCTCTACTTTCTTCATGAGTTACAATTAAATAGCATTGCTACAGTAATGAATCTTGCTATGAATTTCACTCTATGTCAGTACACCTACAACACCTGTTTTGCCACAGCAAAATAAACATGTCTATTCAGCCTCCTACCTTGACTCTGTCCAGCAGCATCCTCTTCTATTGTTTGAGCAGATTGTCTTTGAAATAACAAGTAAGGATTACATTAAGGTGTTTAAACAGCAACCTCTATAATAGTCTTTTTTTGTTTTTCCTTCCAAATACCTCCTGCAAATGCAACAGAAGATAGCTGAGCTGCTTTCCCCTCCCACACCCATTCAGCTCCTTTTTACCTCAACTGGACAGCTTGAGAAGAACTGTGGTAAAATATGTAGATCAGACAGATGGTATTTGCTGCTCTTTTATCAATCCTGCTGCTCAATAGTTTTAAAAAACCATGGTAATTCATTACTTGAATAGCTCAGATAGATCCTGGGTTCTGCTACAACCTTGTCTTATCCATTTTGTACGTGGAATTACTTTATTTACAGGAAGCATCAGAACCTTCAACCAGAGCAGAAAAAGATACTGGATTATAACAAGACACCCGAAATAACTGACTGCTGTTCTTTGCTTTTAAATTTCTCCTCAAAAAGCACAATCCTTTCTCTGCTTTATTTTGACAGATCTGAAGAGCAGCTGACCTCTGGGCTTCCCAGCAGGAGCAGTGGGGCAGGGACAGTCTGGACCTCCTTTGCAGTTCTCTCTACACTATCCACCCTCACCCTAGCATGTGCTCATATCTCCCCATTCCTCCCCACAGCCAGAACTTCTTTCTTCCCAGATTTATATATGACCATTATTTCTTTAATATATTAATAAATAACCGAAGAAGCTACTCATACATATATATTCATCTCTGGGTGGAGTGCATCAATATTTACATATACACACACACATTCTCCCGTCCTCTTGGGAGACATGTCTTCCTCATCATATACCGAAAACTTTATCTGACTTTTATTCCTCTTCCTTTTATGGACAGAGATGTTAAGACAAGAAGCAAGGTTAAAATATAGAAAACCATTGTTACTTGGTTCCAGAACAACAAAGAGAGGAAAAAAAGTTAAAACAATACACGTTTTATTCTGAAATATCACTATTTGATTACTGTTTTGCTAGAATCTCATTTAATCGGTGTTCAAATTGCAATTTAGGCAGCAGTCATTTTTAAGCAAGTTGTTCCTCAGTGACGGAAGACAGGCAAATAACTTTTATCATGTTATTTACTAGAGGCTCCACATTTCACCACATATCTTCTTCCAAACAATAAGATCCTGTCAAGTTAGTGTTCCATCAAATCTGTCAGTTGCAACTCATTTGGTGCTACAGGACAAGCCGACACATTACATAAAGGTCAAGTGGAAAAATGTCCCTTCCACTACATCAATGTCATAAATTGTAAAGGTCACTCCATCCAATAATTGCTACTACAGAAAATAACTTTGTTGTAATCTCCATGATAGAGGAAAAAAAGCAATTCAAGCCCTTAATTTTTTTCTAAGACATGAGAAACTAACATTACAGTCATTTTCTTGCAGCCTATACAGTCTAATGAGAACAGCTTAACCTACAGGCTCTATAGCTTTCACAAGTGCATCAATTATAATACCTGAAGTTACATAAGGATAACTTTTCCATAAAACCATGAAAATTAAAATGTCAGCATTTATTGATAGTAACACCTTACAACTCTAAAGCTCCAATCATGATAGGAGCTCAGTGGGCTTTACAGTCTTTAATTAAAACTCTGAAGACTGTAGTATGGCAAGTGATGATATATCCATGTTATGGACAGTTCATCTGAAGCAGACTGAAGTAGCTTGCCTACAGTGAAAATAGCAAAAAGCAAATATGATCATGTAGTCTAAAACAAACAAACAAAAAAACCCCACACACCAAAACAACAAACCCCCCAAAAAAACCCAAAATCACAAAAGGAAATCTGTTGTGGGTTGGGTTTTTTTTTTTCTTTTAGCTCCCTATTCCTGTATAATAATTCATTCTCTCTCATCAGAGCATTTTTCTGCTTCTCCAAAAAGTATCACACTATCATTTGGAACATCACACTGTGTTATAAAATGTAAAATTATTGTATACAAATGTCAATACTAGGCTTCTCCAAAAAGTATCACTCTATCATTTGGAACATCACACTGTGTTATAAAATGTAAAATTAATGTATATAAATACAGAAGTCAATACTAGGCCACTTTAATGCTGGAGCTGAAATCCTAAGGCTAAGTGAGCAACAACCTAACTTACACAGATGCATGACCATCGTCACCCAAAAAAGCCTGGGTTGTGTTGTACAATGGTGGAAGAGAAAGGGAAGGAAGATGTTCAGGTTCACGTCATCTCACTACATCAATCCAAAAGCGATTCATATACTACTCAGTGTACTCTCAGTTTCCATTATTAATGAAAGATTAAAAATTGAACATTAGCACATAAGATTCATATCCTGTATCATTAAGATAAGTTTGGAAGAAATTTTGCAGTTACTGGGAAGAGTAGTAGAAGTATTTTACACAGCGGACTCTAAAAGCAAAAAAAAAAAAAAAAAACAACCCACAACCAAGGACCTTTCTCACCATAGTGTGCAATCAATGCTCTGATTGTAAGCACTGGGCTTCTGGATTTGCTGCAAAGCTTACATCTGGGAAACCCAGGTCTTACCAGATTTCCCAGATGCCAGCTGAATATAACCTAAAACTGTGTGCATCCTAAGCAAGTTTTAGATTAAATCAAGAAGAAACAACTTTTTGTTAAAGAAACAAAAAGTTAACCAGAGACAGCTGCAGCTCTGTCCCTAAGATACAGAATAAACTAACTACCTGAATGTCTCCAGAACGAGGCTAATGGGAATTCTAACTTTATCAACATTAGTAACAGAATTGGGCCATCCTGTCAATGAGTACTGTAAGAGATACAGCACAGGTATCTGAAGCCACATACCTCTCTTTCAAAGCATTATTGCTCCATTAAAAAAAAAAAACCAAAAACAAAAAACATCTGGCACGGCACAATAACACATAACTCCTTTTTCACTTCCACAGGGAAGGGGAGGCTGGAAGCTGGCCAAGGGACAGGGTGGCATTCTTCACAGACCTCTTCACTGCCACATGCAAGAATGCAAGTGATGTTTGTTTTGCCCTCTGGCATGTTTCCTAAGTGTGTCAAATTCAACTAGTTATTCAAAGATACTCAATAACAACAGTATCAAGTCCTTAGAAAGCCATAATGGTTTCTTCAATGACAAGCACTATGAGTGATGGCAGCATCAAAATGTTAGGTTGCAAGTAGCTGCAATAAAGCACATCCAGAAGAAAACAAAAGTAGTCTCAAAGATCTTTCTTTTCTAGCTGTTCAGTAACACACAGGAAATACAATTTTAAAGCCTTTTACTTTTAGGCTAACAAAGCACCATGTTTGATGAATGCCCCTTGAGATGTGGATGCTTTAACTGTAACTGCATTAACACAACACAATATATCCCTCCCATTCTGGAGAATGTTACTTATGTTTACTTGGAAACTTCATCAAATAGATGCATTACTGTGTAAATAAAATTTGCCCTTGGTCAGCTGTCTCCTACCTGAAGAGGTGAAAGCTTAAAAATCCGTGATCTAAAGAATCTGATATCCACTGAAGTCAGTGGGATTCTCAGGTGTGCAGCCTATTTGCAGGCTGGAGTGGTTATATGAGCTTAAGTTGCAGAAGAAAAATGTTTTGGTTTGGTTTTTTTTTTTCTTTTTTTTTTATAAAAGGACCAGAAAGAAAAGTTTACAGATGATACCTTATACCTTTCTAAGGACAATCCAGCAGCATGTAAGTACATACACACCAAAACATGGGCATGTTACACCAGCAGAAGAAACAAAGACAGTCTTGAAGTGACAAGAACTGCCAGACTAGATCAGACTCAGGTCTATCCAGCACAGGATCCTGCCTGCAGCAGTGACGACTGGATGTTTCAACATTTCAAAGGATGGAGAGAAAGGCCTACAGGGCAGCCTGCCAGCCTCTGGAACACTGCACACGCTCTGGTGACGGGAAATCCTATGGATTTCTTCAGCAGGCTCCAGGAATTACCAGGCTGTGATACCCTATACTTAATGCAATTATGCTATGAAGAACGTTAAGAAATAAACCCTCAAACAAAATTCCATTTGTGCCAAGTTTCCAAAACCTTTTCCAGAAATACTTTTTTAAACAGATTAAGCAGAAAGTGCAATCAGGTACAATAGGTAACGTGTCAAATAGATGAAAGAGTATAATTTTAAAAAAATGCAAGAAAGTATTTCCATGAAGTTTTAAAGAAAGGAAAAGTCTGAATGTTATTCTTTCAGAAAACTCCTATAGAATATTTCCCTCCGTACAACTACCTTATCTCCTACATTATATCCCTGTTACTGAGCTTCACTGATGATCAAAAGCCTTTTTTCTTTTTTCAAATAAATTCTACAGAAGTTCTCCCTGACACTGCTCAATTTGCACTGTCATCATTCTAATTTATATTCACCTTCTTCCTCCATTGTTATTAGAAAAGAGAATTAGCGTGAAACACCTGAAGAGTTAGAAATAAAATCTTTTAAGAAGTAGCAAAATCTCTTGTCCAATTCAGACATTCCTGATCACTCCATCCAGTTTCACAAATCTTCCTTTGGGAACCAAACCAACCATCATTTGTCCTTATACTTAATCTGACCCTTTAAATTACTTATTTTCTAAGGAAAGGATTAAGATACTTAGATACTAAGACATCCTCTAGCATTCTGGCTGCTTCTCCTTTCCTAGCATACCTTTATTTTCTTCACATATAAGCAAGACTGATTTACCTACCTAAATCCTCTAACAATGAGACCTAGCTGTGAAATGAGCAGAGATTTCCTCAAATTCTGGAAAAAAGGATTGAAACAGGATTAAAACCTTCTTGGTGGCTGGCCACGAAGCTCTCATCAGGGCAGGGTGTGAAGCTCACCCAATGTGGTTAGAGCAAGGGGTGATTCCAGCTGAACCCCAGACCTGCAGGCTGCCAGCATGCCTGCTGCCACATAGGGACTAAGGAAGCAATCTGACCACGAGCAGCTTTAGCTCCAGGCAGTGACTTGGAAAGGAAGAAACAAAGATATGGGAGAGCTTCAGGAGCCAGGTCAGCAGAAATGTCCCACAATAGCTCAGTATGGGTGCTTCGCTCCCCAGTACTAAAGGTAGCCTGTGAATTTCCAGGAGATACTGGGGGCAAGAAGAGCGACTGCATGGAACGAACAGAAACAGAGGAGAAGGAAGGAAGAAAAGCAACAGTGATGCAAATGATATGAAGCTGGTGAAGGGTCTGGAGCACATGTCTTATGAGGAGCAGCTAAGGGAACTGGGGTTGTTTAGTCTGGAGAAGAGACTGAGGGGAGACCTCATCGCCCTCTACAACTACCTGAAAGGAGGTTGCAGAGAGCTGGGGATGAGTCTCTTTAACGAAGTAACAAGTGATAGGACAAGAGGTAATGGCCTCAAGTTGCACCAGGGAAGGTTTAGACTGGATATTAGGAAGCATTTCTTTACAGAATGGGTTGTTAGGTGTTGGAATGGGCTGCCCAGGGAGGTGGTGGAGTCCCAGTCCCTGGAGGTGTTTAAGAGCCGGGTCGACATAGCGCTGAGGGATATGGGGTAATTGGGAACTGTCAGTGCTAGGTTAATGGTTGGACTGGATGATCTTCAAGGTCCTTTCCAAGCTAGATGATTCTGTGATTCTGTGTGATAAATAAGGTGCAAATGTTGCCAGCTGCAGTAGAAGGTATTGCAAGCAGCGGGCAGAGAGGTTCCAAGGAATGCGCTCTGAGGTGAGAGCTTAGGCTGAGAAATAACAGAAAAGGGAGGGATGGGAGGGAGGAAAGGGAGGGATGGGAGGGAGGAAAGGGAGGGATGGGAGGGAGGAAAGGGAGGGATGGGAGGGAGGAAAGGGAGGGATGGGAGGGAGGAGAGGGAGGGATGGGAGGGAGGAGAGGGAGGGATGGGAGGGAGGAGAGGGAGGGATGGGAGGGAGGAGAGGGAGGGAAGGGAGGGAGGAGAGGGAGGAAAGGGAGGGAGGAGAGGGAGGAAAGGGAGGGATGGAGGGAGGAAAGGGAGGGATGGAGGGAGGAAAGGGAGGGATGGAGGGAGGAAAGGGAGGGATGGAGGGAGGAAAGGGAGGGATGGAGGGAGGAAAGGGAGGAAAGGGAGGAAAGGGAGGAAAGGGAGGAAAGGGAGGAAAGGGAGGAAAGGGAGGAAAGGGAGGAAAGGGAGGAAAGGGAGGAAAGGGAGGAAAGGGAGGAAAGGGAGGAAAGGGAGGAAAGGGAGGAAAGGGAGGAAAGGGAGGAAAGGGAGGAAAGGGAGGAAAGGGAGGAAAGGGAGGAAAGGGAGGAAAGGGAGGAAAGGGAGGAAAGGGAGGAAAGGGAGGAAAGGGAGGAAAGGGAGGAAAGGGAGGAAAGGGAGGAAAGGGAGGAAAGGGAGGAAAGGGGAGTATTTGGGGCCAACGTTTAATACATCCTCTACCATGTCTTGGGAGCAAAATAGATATGGTTCAATGTAAATATTTGCTAAAAAAAAAAAAAAACCAAACAAAACACACCACACACAGCAATCCCACCATTCTTCCAAAATGGGAAGCTCTGACAAGGCCAAGGACAAAAGTTATAGGCAAAGAGCAAGCCAGAAGTACAGTTCTGTTCTCTCACTCCCAAGAGACCAGGACAGCAAAGGGTAAGTTTAACACAGGCTCTCCCTGTTACACCTTCCTGCCAGAATTCTTCTCCTGCAATCACAGATAGAGGTCTGAAGCCTCAGGATGGAACAGGGAACTTTGTTAGGAGTTGAGGATGAACTTACAGAATCCAACCCAAACCATTCACTGCCAGCAGAAAAACAACATGCAGAAACACACACTGCCACCACCCAAATCCTTTTTACCAGCTTCCAAAGAGCACAGGTTCAAACCACCAGCACCTCATTTTGATGCATACAGACACACTGCATGAGGCTCCCTCCCATACTAAAGAGCACAGTGGCTTGACCTCCAGCTCCTTTCATACATGCACTGTTGTCCCTCAGGCTCCTGCGGGGCTGCTGCAAATAAAGGAATGCAGGAAAACACCACCTGCTAAGAAAAGGTCAATAGCTTTCCAGCCTGGTGAAAATTAACTCATTGAGAGAAAGGCACAAGGAAGATGCACCTTGTCATCATGCCCCTAATCTTGACTTCAGATTACAGGGAGGCAGCAGAGTGACTATTTTGCACCAGCTGGGAGCCTGCAGCCCAGAGGACAGTTACAACCACAGAAACGCAGCACAGCAGCAAGCTGGTAACAGCCACTACTACCCCCAGGAGACTACAGTTAGCAGGTGAGGAGCAAATTCAAGTCCTGCTCACCAGGTGACAAGCAGAAACAGCAGCAGCAAAGGCTAACAAAGCCTCCTGGCTGAATAAATGCGTAAGAAGGGCACAGGAGAGGAAGAACCTGTAACTCAGGGGAGGAGACAAAGGACACTTGCCAAGCACCTTCCTAAAACACAAAGTGGAGGGAAGAAAAGTTACTGGTAGGAGATATCCTAATGTAAGATGAGAGCATGAGAACAGAGGACATCAGAGAGAGAGACACAGGAGAGCAAGCTTCTTGCCTTACAGTCACTAATGTTCCTCATACTGTGTGCACACAGGATGCACTCTTCTTCATGCACAATTCCCATGCCTGAAAGACTGGAAATCTTCGTTTTTAAGACAGCATCTGCTGGGGCTGAATTTGCACAGTAGGAGCCTTGGCAACTCCTCATGGCCAAAATTAAGGCAGTAAAGAAATAGCCATTTGTTAGCCCTTTCGCCAGAAAGGAACCCCAAGCAGCGTATTTCTGAATGAACAAGTGCAAAACCCAAGAGTACAGAATCCACCCAGGGACAGCAGTTCTGACAGATCCGCATTTCCCACCGGGGTTACCCTGGTAATTAACACTCCCTTTTTCATTATGGTCATTCCCACAGATTTCAGTAGCAAGCTGCTGCCTATGCTTGGAAGCAGCCAAGCAATACAGAAGGAAGAGGCCGTTTAAATATCGATTAAAAAACCAAGCATGGCAAGAGCATCACCTGCACAAAGACCATGCACAGGCAGCGTGGCACTGAACACATCATAATACTGCTAAACATATCCCAAATCTACAGGATATTTCTCAAACAGGTAATCGAGGCCCAGTTGGCCTCCTCACTGATAGCAGGAAGCAGGACAGTCATGAATTTTGTGAGAGCTGGCAGTGATGAAATACTCATTCAACTTTTTAACCTTACCATGAGCTCCCAAAAAAGAACATTCTCTGACCAGAAATAAGCATTGCCACAGCTTCATCCTAACCTTCAAAAGAAATCTGCAGCAGTTAGTTAATCTTAGCTGAGCAAAATATTAACATCAAGGAAGTTCCATCCTTTCTGTATCTCTTCTCTAAATTGGTTTGGGTTGCTTTAAACCCCTTGGCACTGAAGGGGCAATTGGTATTTTTTGAGACCTTTAGCTAGCCCTGGTATCTTCCATCTACTTGCTCGGAAGCTGAGATGATACATTTGTGCACTATACATCACTTCAAAAAGACCTCCAACTGACAAGAGTCAATTGGCCTGCAGATGAGAATAGAAGAAAGGATCTAGTATTTCACACTGTTTTCTTGATTTTTCCAAAGGTTATCCAATGTACTTTGGTATAGGTAGCTTTTCTGGTTGTGTGCTGTATAAATGTTTTCTTTACTTTCCCATGGGTATTTCAAGAAATTCTGGGCCACAGGTAATATTTAGCAATATTTCTTTTAGGTAGGCATTGGAGATATTAGGAACTATGTGTACTGTTGCATTACATGACAGCTGAATCTTGAACACTAAGAATGGACTTTGGTAATTTTAGGCAGACATAGAGTATATCCTTGTAATGGATGGGGGAAAGGAAATTAAGATAATATAAAAAAACATGAGAAAGATGACATTTCTTAGAATTAATAGGCAATAACTATACATACCTGAACAACGAACCAAATAACTCTTTAGATCTTCCTACAGACAAAGAAATATGAACCCCACAGGCATCTGCCTTACATGAAAGAAATTAAAAAACCCGCATCTATCTTGGCTAAGAACACCCCAGCTTCTAGGATCCCTGCTCCAGCAGTGGGGAAGGTACACAAGTCACTGACCTGCCCACATCTGTTATAGAAGGAAGTAACTTGGGTAAGCGCAGAGAAGGCCAAGCAGCATGCTGAACTCCGGAGCAGGGAATTGGGAGCACAAAAGTTCACTCTTCTAACAGAAATAGAGGAAAGGGAGAGCCAGGAAAGCTTTTAGGAGCAAGGAGGGTAAGGTTCTCTTAAGAGCTAATTTTCCATCCCTTCTAACTTCTGAAATAAAAATTGATTTTTTAGGCAACCATTCAGTTCATTATTAGTTGCTCTTAACAGCATTCCCTCTGAAAGACAATTAGAGGCACTTCGCAAGAAAGTTTCTTTTAAGCAATTATACCCTATAAAATTAAAGCAATGAAAAAAGGGCTTCTAGACAAATTAAAGCAGGCACAGCATGTGAGGCAGACTGGGCCTTGAACTCCAGAGAGACAGGAGACACAACACTGTTGCCAGCACACAAGGGTGGCCACGAAATGTGTCTGACACCACTAATTTTCACAATGAGAATGATCAACTACCGGAATAATCTCCCCAGCAAAGTGGTAGATTCCCCAACATTGGACACTTTCAAAATTCAGCTGGACAGGGTGCCAGGCCATCTTGTCTAGACCATGCTTCTGCCAAGAAAGATTGGACCAGGTTGATCCCTGAGGCCCCTTCCAACCTGATATTCCAGGATTCTATGAATAGCACAGTCCCTAGAGGAGCATACATGGAGGTACAAGAAACCTCTCATCACAGGCTTGTTGAAGTCAAAGTCCCAAGTTTGCTTCCTTAAAGCTACAACCCAGGGGATGCTTGTCCAGCAGAACCAAGCCTGCTGTATTATTCTTATGAATGATTCCAGTCCTTACACGACCTACACCTCCTGTAGCCATCACATAACTGAGTTCTCTCTTGGATAAGAACCGAATTAATTATTTTTCCTCATCTGAGCAAAAGCAGCATTTTTTCGGACACTTCAATGAGCAAAGAAAGCTTCATTTCACTTTTTTTGACATAATAAATAATTTTTTTCCTGCACTCAACAAATACGTGTGCCACAATAGAAGAAAGCAAGTCAAATACAGCTCAGCTGCTTTGCTGCCCACACAATTCCTGAGTAACTCCCATCTGTTTACACTGGGGAGGCACTGGCCATTCACACGCAGACATGCAGCCTTGCCTTCTCCTTGCTCAGTTTAAAAGAGCTTTTTTCCTTTTTTTTTTCTTCCCCAGGAGAAGTAATAGCAATAGTTTTGCTGAGTGTGTAAGGCTGCCCCTAAATATTCAGACTGAATGGGTCAGTCAATACACCTATATGTAAGCAGAGCCTAAGTATTTTGAAAGCAGGAGGAGGGAAGAGAGAAACACCTCTTGTATACAGTAACAGCCAGGTTCAACCAACAAGCAAAGTGGCACATAAATGAAAAAAAAATTAGGACATTTGATAATAGGACAAATATAGTGCATGGCATGAGAAATGAAGATTATTTGTTCCTCTGCCAGATTTCTCTCTTCTTCCTTATTTGGGCCTGCATGATTGCTTTTGAAAATGTCCAAAAGAAGAAACATAAGAGTCATTTAAATGAAATAACAGCATCCTCCTGGATCCTGTGTATTCCTTGTTGCAAGTCCTGGGAGTTACAGGTGGAAAAAAAAGCACCTGAGACAGGAAATACAAAACTGCACAAAACTAAGAAGACTTATCTCCAGGCAGACATGAATAGACTTGTGATGACAGAATAATTAATATCAGAAAGCTATTCCAGTGGCAGTGCTTTGCAGGCACAGTGCTCTGAAACAGAATTAAATTTTAATTCTAGAATAAGTCTACTTCAATATTTCTCATTCTTTCTCCTCCTCAGCATCTTCATCATTTCTTTCCCTGGAAGATCTTGTCATTTTATACAATATTATGAAAAATTTTAAAATTTGTTTTTGTTTTTTTTTTTAAAAAAAAAAACACTCATACATCTTGACTCTTCTTGCCCTAGGTCCTGCAAGGCTGTTGAAGCCTGCCTGAGACGGGCGATTTCAGCTCTTGCTCACAAGTGTTTTCTCCAACAAGGAAAGGTCAAAATATTTCAAACCAACACCCCCCTGCACTTCAATATGAATTTGGTTTTGATTTTAATTACCGCTGTGCACTTCAAAGAGCTGAGCTTTTTTGTTTTATTCCTTTTGTTTGTTCTTTGAAAGGACAGGACAGCAGATTCTCAATGAACTTGGACAGCAAAGCATGACATTTCACCTATGAATACAGAGTAGCAGAAACTGCTTGTACACATTTGGAGAAGGTCAGGATCAGCATAGCACCCTTAAACCACCAGAGATACTTTCTTAAATCTGTAAACACAAGACTGTCTTGTGCTATTGAGCCTTCTGCTTCCAGTTCACCAGTTTGACTTTTGCTCAGATTAAGGATTGAGAAATTGTTCCCCTTGAACAGCACTTGATAGATGAGGATTTTTCAGCAATAAAACCCCAAGTAGTAGGCTTGGCACTACATTATGGTGTACAGCAGGAACCTTTTCTCTCTGTATTCCTATATGCTCATCATTAAAACAGTCATTTCATTTCAGATGACTTCCACTGAGAACATTCTCGCTGTTGCTCAGGATTCATATTGAAAAGAGCACAGGTTCAGCCCTGTGCAGAGCAGCAGCCAAAAGGCATTCCACTACACCACCAGAGTATTTTCCAGTACTGGGAGTCACCCATACCCTTGAGACTGAGCAGATGAAAGTCAAAACATGGCGGGGGGAAGAAAAAAAACAAACAACTTACTTTGGTAAAACATTTAAATGTCATTTAGGGTGCAGAACCACACTGTCAGCTACTTGAGCTCTAACAAATAGGAAGTCATGTACATCGCAGTTTATGTGGGCCTGATTCATTGCAGTTTTAAAGCTTCTTGAACTCTTCTTTGCCTCCACAAAATCCAACTGTACTGATGATTTCCTACAACTCAACTTCATCCCTTCCCTTCCTGAAGCCTAGCTGTGACATCTCCTTGTAATTTAAACCTCATTTAGAGATGGAAATAAGTTGCCACCTCCATCCAGTGCTGAGCTATGCGTAGGAATTCACTCAACCCACAGATGTAAATTTAATGTTAAACCATGCTTCCTGGCTAAAAAATTCCCTCTCCTCCCATAATCCTAATCAAATCCTGCCATCTCCTCCAGTGCACACATGTCCACAGACCTATAGCTCTCACCTAGACCCCCTCTCTTCTTTTCTAATGAGGGCCTTGATGCTCAAATCTACCCTGAATTTGCTCAATGCCAGGCCCAACCAAAGCATGATCAAACCACCCAATGCAGTAACAGCCAACAAATATAGACTGAGAAGACTGTGCATCAACAGACCAACAGTTTGTAAGATTACTGAGAAGAAACCAAACGTGGTTTATGTAGTACTGCAAGACCCTACTGCCTCTGCCATTTCTCTCCATTATTTTAGTATTCCATCAGCAATCATTTAACATCCTGCTCCACAAGCTGCCATCAGTCTCACAGATTAAATGGCTCTGGTGAGCAGGCTACAAAGTAATTTTTTCCCCTACGAATTGATGTAATGCAGGGGGGATGCGTGCAGAGACTTGAATACATAAAATTCCAGTTCACAGGGACTGTGTATGATGTGGAAGATGGAGATGCACAATGGGAACATCAGTATGGTCAGCTGAAAGAAATGCCGACTTTTTGGAAGGGACTGCCGTTCTTAAAAGCTCTCAACTGCTTCACCTGAGACTGAAGGTTTTACGCAAGTCTTCCACTGGAAGCATTCTTGTTGCCTCCTTCTGAATGGTTACATTTTCATGACCTTTCTGAAATGATTCAGAATAAAGCCAATTAAGGGTGAAGGACAGAAAAGTGCAATGCTGAGTATGCAGTCTCACAGCTGAAGCAGAAGAGAACTCTTAGAACAGCAATCCATTCCAGAAAGCAAGCACCACCTTCACCTGATAAGGGTGATGGTCCTCTTTCTGCAACTGTATCTGCTGTATCATCTACACTGTCTCTGAATGTATGCTGGATGTCAAAAGCTCCCCTTATAGTAATTTTTATAGGGAAAAATAATGTATTGCTATCCATCACATTGCTAAATGACATACTGTTTGGGAATACATTGTCAGTGGATAACATGGTATGTCTGTACATACTTAGAAGGTTGCCTTGTATTTTTCCTGAAAAATTAATTACATATTAGTGAAATTCTTATCTCAAGCTATAAACACAACATGAGAGAAGAACGTTTCATTGGTGAAATATGAAAACAGCGAACCACCTTTAACATTTCCTTTAGAAAAAAAAAATACATGAGAGCATTTCATATGCATTTGACAACACAAGAAAAATTCACTTACAGGTTGTATTGTTTGGAGGTTTTTTTAACAATACACTTTACTTTAAAACTATAAAACTCTTCAGACTAAAAATAATTTACTCTAAAAACAGATAAAGTAGAATTAAGTTCCAAGTATTAGACTGATAGTCACATCCCTATCCACATGCCTTTTTCTGATGCCATGATTAATTTCAAAATATGTACAATTCTAAAAGTGACAGATCATTGGTGTGACTGCATGGCTGATCTTCACCTCTGTAAGGAAAACTAAAGTCAAACCACTGAATGATACCACCTTTTCCACCTGTGCTTTCAGAAGAAATACAGGAGCCAAATGATGTACTCTTAATCTACAAATGTTTTCATTTTAGTTTTTAGAATTTAAATGGTCTTACTACTAAACAATTAACTTTATCTTTAAAAAGTGTTTTCCAAGACACCTGCTATCTGAAAACAAAACGGAAAAAAATAGTTTCCCCAGTACTTGCTACACCCAAGAACTTTATTTGCTAATAATTCATTCAGAAGTCTCTAAAAATATTTTTAATTCCAGCAACATTTCTTTTACAGTTATTGGTATGCACTTGCTTTTGAATTTGCAGTTTTCTAATAAATACTCAGCATTTCTTTTTCATAAAAAGAAACCCTTCCTAGTTAGCAATTTGTTACCTGTGTGTTCTCTTGGTTATTCAGATGTAATGAAGCAGGTAAAACTTGTAACTTACTTAGTATTATCAATTATCAACTACTGCGAAGTATGAATCTGACATTTTTAGAGAAGCAACTGTCATTCTCACTGTGAAGTTTCAGTGGTAACCACAGAATCTACCATTAACAAAGCTAGAGCTGGCTTTTCCCCTCACATACATCACAATTCCACACCATTATTTACAATGCATTTTACCACAACACCATGAAATAGGTAGCACAAGGCTTGTGCTGCTAACTACTCAGCCAGGGCGACTAGTTAAGTTGGAACAATAAAATAAACTTTCAGGCATACAAGACCTTCCTCAAGCTGGTGTGTCCAAAAGCTTGTCTGCTTATGGTCAGACTCCTAAAGATATTTCCCTGTGACAAACCTTGTCTGGAAGTCATAATGGCCCTGCAAGATACCACCCTGAGAAATCAGTGTATTTAATTCCAGAAAGTCAACACCTATGCCTATAGTCCAAGACTAACCTTATCTGACTGCCTCACAACGCAACAGGAAGAAAACAAAGACAAGTTTCCCACATCTTTTGCACAACTGAAAGCCTAGAACTATACAAAAATGTTATAACACACAAGTATTCAAGAGTGCTTATTAAGTATTGAAGTTATATTGTTGTATTGAAGTTATATTGTTATGCATGTCAAATTCAAGCCTCTGTCTCCTCATGTACACCGGCTTTTCAGAATACATCAGTTAGTACCTCCTTGCAATATGCCTTTTGAATGTTTCTTCAGGCAGAGGCAGAAACTGGAAACAAGATTGTCTGAAATTTAGATATTGCAATTCTAGATCTCAGGTCAGCTGCACCTATTCCAAATTTAGGGTTGGATATTAGGACAGCACAGAAATATTTCTGGTACAGCACATCATGAAAAAAAAAATCTGATAGAGACCCACTCATTTATAAGCAGGTCTTATTGTTGAGACCATTATCCCAGGTGCTCCAGTCTACAACGCTGTCCCTGACACTTCGGTGCAATGCAACAGATGTTTTGTATGGTGCCATAGCACATACAAAACCAAACCAGTTTTGCTCTTTATTGCCACTGAGACAGTTTCTCATGAAGCTGAATGACCCCTGAAGAGCTTCTAACAACCCAAGATTCTATTCCTCCAGTGAGCTATCATTAGCAGGAAGACATAGAGGCGAGCATGGGAACGCCAGAGGTGTGCATGAACGAACACCCACAAATGAATCAGAAGAATAACACATTCTGCAATGACCTAAGCAAAAAGACAGTATGTTTTTATTTGTATTTGGTTACAACATCATGTCTCAATTATGCCTCTGATTCACAGCACCTCACTTTGCTTTTTGTTCAACTTTGCCATACATCAAACCAATCCAACTCATTAACTTCCACCTATTTTTTCATGCTTTAAAAATCTTAGTGAGCATGGAGATGTCTCAATCACTTCCCAAATCAAAACCTACCAAGAAACCTGACTAGTATTAGACTGGTAGGATGGTATCAACAGCAGTAGTTTAAAGGTCACATTACCTGACATCAGTTTGGATGTTCCCACTTCAGCATTTCCTACAGACTCAGTAACTCTTTGTCCAAAGCATGTTATTGCATAAGAGTGCTAGGAATTTGAAATTTCCCCTCTTCATGTTTTTGATTAACACTCATGGCCACAACCCTATCACTGTCCTAAGAGGACTAAGATGTCTGCAAAACAGCACATTTGCTACTTTTACCTTCCATCAGCTAAAGATAAGAAAGGAATGCAGCCAAAGGCAGGGCAGGGAAGCATCAGAGAGGGCAGACGTGCCGGCAGAACTATGAACACACCCCACCATGGGCAGTTGGGTCTGGGCATGTGGACAGGGAGGACAGGAGGGAAGCCTCAGGAGAAAGGAGAAGTTAATTGACTTGAGGCAATCCCACTTTGCAGAGGAGTTTGGCAGCTGATGGAAGGTCTGCAGAGATGTCCAACAGAAGCATCATATTAAGGAGTTCGACCGGACACCACCCAGCAACCAGCAAGGAGCATTATCATTTCCCCACAGAGGATTCATATTGGAAGACTTTAGTGCTTGCTTTCAAATGGTAGTCACAGTCATTCAGCATCTTTTTAATCCCCAGGTAGACAGAAGTTGCATTACCATGCCATCCAGAAATTTCTGTCCATGTCTGGTCATTTATTAAGCAGACAATAATTCAAAAGAGCAGGTGTCCCCCCATTCCCTTAAAATGTTTACATCCTAAGCATAAGACAAGGGCAGCAAAATCAATTTCTAGTTGTGGGTTGAATTAATAGTCATACTGTCTCCAGTGGTCACACTGCAAATGAAATTGTCTTATCTGGAGTTAATATTTCTAAAAAGCAAGGGAAAGATAAAGTCTGTCCTGAATATAAAATTGGGCTGCATGATTTTGCAAGTGCAAAGTAGCCAGATGGGCTGGGTAGCAGGAGAGCCATGTCACTCACTCAGTGGGTACTGTCCAGATAGCACATCAACACTTCTCCCAAGTTACAAGCATCAGAGCTTTATGCTTCAAACTGCAATTCAGCAAGTAAGCTCTTAAATTATCCATAATAGCTTATTTTGTTCGGATTTTTTCATTGCTTGTTTGTTTGTAAAAGACCAGCCAGGCTGTCTGGGAACAGCTTGGCTGCATCATGGACTGAGAAATAGGGCCCAACTATCATAGGAGGGGTAGCCCACAGTGTCAGTTTTAGACAGCAGATGGCCGGGAGTAGAGAAAGCTTCCAAGCACATGGTATGCCAAAACTTCAGCAATTTTCTTTTTGTCAAGCAGCTTCCAGAAACACAAGATGTAGCTGAACCTCTTCACGCTGGCCAAGATTAAAATAAGAGAGCATAGTAGAATCCCACAAAATACTACCACTTCCTAAAAATATTTAGGCTGCACAGTCTAAGCGAGATACTGCATGACTACTGCAGCTTCCTCTCCAATATTGGCTAAGGAATTAAAGATGCAGAAAACATGACAGCATTTGTAATGTGTGGGCATAAGCAGACCAACACCAAGATTCTGTTTTCCTTCAAAGACACACCTTGACATGACGGAAACTGAACAACTGGGCTAAAGAGAAGATTCACATCAAAAGCATTTCAAGAAGTTGCTGAAGATGCATGTGCTACACATGTTATGAGTAAACACAAGTGAAAGTGCCCAGAAGTGTATACCAGACCTACCTCTTATAAACATTGGCCATTACTATATTCTTTTAGTATAAAAAAAAAAAAAAAGCCTGACAGTTTTCCAGCTGTCTACCTGACAGTGAGATAAGGAGTTTCATACTTTAAATTGTGACTGGCTCAACTCCTGTCCCCATTCTGTGATTTTTTTTTAAAAAAAAAAAAAAAAAATCAATAGCAACTGGGACTGGATAAGCCCAACATAGACTGCATAAAAAGAAACAGTGATGACATTACTGCTCCTAGTAGACAGAAGCCAAGACCAAGCATTTGAACGACAGCATCTTGGTCTACAGTTTCAGCTAGCACCAAACAATAAATTGATATGGATGAAAAAATTTCTATCTTTTAATTTCAGACTGGTGTTTTAGAGAAACACAGACAAGTTGGGAGAGTTGCAAGGTTTGCGCTGCCTCTGTTTTGTTGCAAGGAAAATTAAGTCTAATTTATGCTTCACATAAGCATGCACTTTCCTTAACTACCCACACCCTTTTGTGGAGGTTATCCGAGTTTGTCAGAAAAAGACAAGATAAACAAGAATCATGCAAGGAAGATTTGGTTTTGAGAATTTGTACAAGTCCTTCCCCCCATCCTCTTAATAGCTTTATGGGAAAGTTATAAAAATGAAACCCAAAGAGACTTACCCACACATTTCAGGAAGCTTCTACAAGCTTGTGATAGAACAAGGCTCTGACAGTACAGCACAACAGAAAGCCCTATTTGTCCCATCCATCCCAAACCCATTTCCAACTCAATGGCCTGCAACTGCAAGTTACAAGCTCGCAGTTAAGTCTCCTGTGTCACAGAAATCCTGCTCCTCCAGCATCCACCACCTTTCATTTAATCAGTAGCCTCACATATACAGCTTCACTCAATATACAGCTGGGTTTAAGGTACACGCCATCCCGAAACAAGTACAATCCAAAGTAACATGTTCTTTGAGAGTTATTTCTAGATACATCTTCTCTCAGATTCACTGTCCTTCCTCAGAAAGAAGCTAACTTGCCTTCATTTTTGTGTCCTGTTATAACAGCCATCTGTCAAGCCAGCATTTTAGTTCAAAATATTAGAAGTACAGTAAAGCAAGGATTCTATCCAACCCTCATCTGCAAATAGCTCTTCCAGAAAAGAAAAAAAGAAAAAAAACAAAACACATCATCCACCTGCTTGAAGACCAAATTGGGTTCAAATGTTTAAGAGCTATTACTAGAAATAGCACTTTAAGCTAGAAAAATATTTTTCCAGTTTAAACTGCAAAAATAAATTTGGAAAGACCAAACAACTATACATCTGGCCAGAAGTTTGGGGTTACAGCATAATTCAGCATTTGCAAGTACCACCATAAGAAGTGCCCAAGACCTCCTTCTGAATACCATTTAACAAATGACATTTTCAACCCAGACGTTACTTAATATTATACTCTATTGTATTCTCTCTCTGCAGTTGCCTTAAAACAAATATCAGGCTCAAGTGAGCAACAGCACCTCTTCTAGTGTAAACGTACAGGAGGCTAACTGCTACAGTCTTTCCTTTCCCTTCCTACACTTGTGATTAAGAGAAGATGTGAGAAATGAGACTCCAACTCCTACACAGCATAGGGTTCTGTCCTTGATGCCCTGCAGATCCTGAGACATGGAAGGGACAATTGGCATGAAGAGGTCTCAAAGAGCACTAGCAAAGAGGAAAAAAAAAAAAGAAAACAACATATAAACACTTCTGCAGAGCATACAGTGCACAAGTCCATGGCAGCTCACCAATTCATATAGCTCAAGCTTTGAGACCTCAGCTAAAGTAACCAAAGGTTCACATGATATTAAATGTATCTACAGCATGAATTTTTATTGCTGAGATAGGATAGGTTTTTGCCATGACAAGTGTAAATGTTTTCTGTATTCTAGCTGCCATGTTGGACTGATACGGAGTTGCTCCTATCTACTCAACAACCTTCACTGAAGAACCCTAACTCTGAATATAATCTGTTGCACATGGAAGTTACCATTCCCCACCAGTTGCAAGCAGTGAATCCGTAACGCTCACATTCCTGCATACAAGAATTAAGGAAAAAAAAAAAAATCAGTAGTTCTGCAGAAACTTAATTATGAGTAACAAGATGGCACGTGAACCACTAGTGGAGTTCAGCAGCAAGACTCAGTCTTGACATTTAGTTACCAATCCATTTGCCTCCTGCACTAGTCAAGGTTGAGGAGTTAAAGAACAAAAGAACAGGAAAAGGGTTCTTAAGAGTTTGGGCAATAGATTTGTACTGAGCAAAATACACTTGCTTCCACTGCAAGCACAACTTCCACAGACACAAAAATATGCTTTTTTTTTTTTTTTAACCTCCTGTATTCAGCACTGTATTTAACCTTGGAGCTGTCAAGCTCCATCATGAATAATGAGCCATGACAACACTCCAAGTGATCCTTGGAGAACAGACCAATTTTTACTATATGCTACACAAGGCAAAACACTGTTATCATATTCCCATGGTACTGTACCTGCTTTAAAAATATACAGTAATGTGGCCATCAAGAGGAAACCACAAGCAAATACAGATAAAATAAGCTACTTCCCAATATTTCATCGCCTACAAACACAGAACAAGCAATAAAACACATAACATCCTAATGGTTCCTATTTAAAATTAAACCAGGACCGAGAAGGAGATTTGTCTCACTGAATATGCATTTCACACCATTTCAAAGCTGAAGAACATCAGCATTTGAAACAGCCCAAGGTGGCTACAGTATGAAGAGGGAGAACCGTGCAGGTCTCTCAACACTGTGCTCGATGACCTCTAGCAGTTGAGCACGAATATGGGACAGGAGGGCAGCCTCTGCCCCAAGCAGCCCCACCTGACACTCTCAGACCAAACATACCCCCCCATACAGACAGCATTGCCAGTAAGTATAGGAAGAAACTGTAGTTGCTGGAATGACTGATTGAAACTTCTCTACAGCAACACCCTAACCATGCCAAGGCAGGTCTTTAAGAAGGCATAGCACAGGTAAACAAGCAATAGCAAAAGCCATTTCTGCTGTGCACCTCCCAAGCTTGAGGGGAGGAGGAAGACAGAGCAAATAGATTCATCTAAAGAAAGGAAAAACTAGGAAAAAACAAGCTGAAGATTTAAACAGGCATCGACTTCTCTCCTAAACAACAATGGAGGGTTGTGGTTCCAAATATCCCTCAAAAAAAACACTCCACATCACCTGTTCAGGAAATAAAAGCTAATTTATTAACATGAACCTGGGAAACACAAATGTTCTCTAACAGACCCAAGCAGCAGCATCTGTTCTGTGTTTCTGCAAAGGGGAAAAACAAATATATCCTTATTCGTCACCTATTTGCAACAAGGTATTTGTTTGTGGCTTTGTAGTGGGAAAAACTTGCCTTTATTTCTGTGCCATTTCCTAGCCTCCTTGTCACAACGGAAAACAGTGCATCACTTTCCCCTCTCTGTAGGGGCACCACTTTACTTGCACTTCTGTTTCAAAAGTTACTATAAACTATCGGAGCTTTCAAAAAGCTCTGGAGAGCAGGAAAGCAACAACATCAGACAGTAAAGGCTTGCCTTTCCTTAAGTTGCCAAGTCTGCAGTGTCAGACAGCAGAAACCAGTCCTGAGCACTTAGAGGAGTTTTAAGTACTAACTCATCTCCCTCCCACTGAACTGCTGATAAAAACCAAGCCCCCTCCTGCAAGACTGGATGGCTCTTAGGGAGCCAAAATCAGAAGATCTCGGGTTCTCATCTATGGTTGAAGCTGGAGAAGAGCCTCTACCACTGAAGCGATAAGAGAGTTACACACAATGATGTATTCATTGACAATTTAGTTTTCCATTTGAGGATATGGGCCACCTGCTCTCCTTCCCCTCTACTCACCTCTTCCATGTACAGGGCATTTCGCGGCTACCCACATCATACTAGATCTCCCTTTCCCCTGCAGCACTCCCAAATCAGCAAGACCTGTGCTATCCCCACACGCAGCACTACCACAATCTCCAGTTCAAAACAGTTCTGCTTTTAACAGAGGACTCGCTCTATACTCAAAGAAATACCCCAAATTACAGGGACAGTCATTTTCTTTTTAGCGTTATAGTTAAAATGTCCTCAGCCCTCCACATACACTGTGTCGGTTTCTCCAACTCCCTGATAATATATTTCCATTTATGCCCCACATCACAGCTCTGCACATTTAGCAATTCCATTCCCTGCTAGCAATATTTGGCAATAAGATCCCTTTAAAGAAGGCTAATTACAGATTTCACTTGAACAGAAATTGGTACTGGGCCAATCTGTAAGCTCTTTAAAAAGCTTTCAAACTTCACTTCACGGCAGGCAAGACTTTGTTCTACACCAGGAGCAGCGGTGTAGCTCTAAAAGCAAAGGTGAAAAGCCTGCCACTGCAAGAGAAGGAGGGAAGGTCACAGCTCTAACTCTTCTTGCAGCACTGCACTTTCTCCATGTGAGTCTTTCCCTGCAGATACACTGCCCCTGCTTCACAAAAGGAAAAATAAAGAAGCCAGTTCAGATACCACAAAAATAATGAAAAGTAGTCACAAAAAAACCCCAGCTGACAGTTGCATCAGAAGAGGAACAAAGACCAGTATGACAGAAAGTGGGTCAAGGACTCAAAAACTAGGAATTAATAAAATTAAGGATGCATGGTCACATGCATGCATAGAGCATGGCATTTTCTGAGAACATTTGTGTGAAGCTGGAATTCCAGTTTTCAAAAGGATCAAGAAAGTCAAGGCAAAGCCTCTCAAGAACCTCAGCATCTAGTCCCATATCAGGTCAAATTTTTTCTGCCTATATATGCCAGATTTAGCACAGAAAACAGCAATCCTACCTGTGGATGCTCCCCTCCACCTCTATACTGCTGCCACTTTTGCTCTCTGTAAACTGTGCCCACAACACCTGATGAAATCATAGATCAGCCAGACCATTTTTCTGAGGGGAATCAATGAGAGACTCTGCAAACCACCCTCTGTGCTACCTGCATGATAACTAGGGTAGAAACTGAAAAGCGTAATTGATAAAATGATGGTCAACAGAAAGATGGTCCTGTTTTGAAGATACAAGACTAGCACCCCAGAAAACTACACCTGAGCTTTCTGTGCAAGGTTAGACAAGTCATCATTTTCCACTGTGGTCAACAACTACGTGGCATCACATGCAGATGTCACACCTGATATACTAAAATACTGCTGTTGGAGTGGCTGACTGCCCAGAGAATCCCAGCTGGAGTCTGTGGGAACCACGCGCACTGAGTACACAGCTGTTGGGAAGTCTCCAACTGGGAACTCAACCCACAGGCACTTAAAAAAGAAGAGTTACGAGTGTTACACATGTAAAGCATACACATCAATAATGTCTATTTGACAGAGATTAAACCCATGAATATCTACAACATTCTCAGCTTTTAACATACCTGAAGGCTTTCCCCACTGGGAGATGCCACACTAAAAGAATGACTTGTGACAGTAGCAGACTCTTCTCCTATATATAGGTGAGCCTTTAAGAGACCAACAGAACAACTCCTGCAAAAGGGCTACACACCTACTCCCTAGACACTATTAAAACACACTTTAATTGTCTTGGGAGACACCTTCGGGGTCAGGGAAACAGAGCTATGGTACACCTGCACAACTTCACACATTAATTTTGAAAGGCAAACCACAAGTCTGAGCACTTTCCAACCCCTAAAAGCTGAGAATAAAAAAGCAGCAGGAAAGGAACTATCTTTTTCTAGCCTTATTCTCTGAAGTACACATGCAGATTTTACTGAAACATATGCAGGCCTTCCCAACCGAAGATAGATCTAGTGGGAAGAATTCAATCTAGAACCTCAAGACTATCAAAATATGAGTACCAACACAGACCACTGTAACAGGAAACAATAAGAAAACCACGATGTATGTTAATAGATGCTCTAATTATTAACATGCACACACACAGAGCTTATCAGAAGTGCCAAGGCATTTGAAAGGAAAAGCACTGTTCAAATACAGATACTTGACAGCAGCTGTATCACCACCACATTCTCTAGCTGGTTTTGATTCAACCCAGTGGACATCAAGTTAATCCCACAGGACAGTATCATTCACTTTTATAATAGCTACTGACCTCATTTCTGTGTTTGAGCCCTGCTGTAGTGTCATGACTAAATGTGGCAAGCAACAAATCACACTCTGTCAGCAGCCAATGCCTGTCCTTTCTCCTTTCAAAGCTTTCATTCATTTCTGCATTTTTTAAAGTCATGCTGCTTCAAAACAGCTGATCCAGATGGTGGATATTTGGATTTCAACCTTCCCACATGGTGATGTGGCTCAAGAAAATAAAAACTGTTGCTACCTGCTGCTGACCTACTTCTTTCTTTAATTTGTTTCCTGCCATATGACAGAATAAACAATACAGTTCATTGAACTAGTCTTCCACATCTACCCACCGCTATGTAGCAAATATAAAATAAACTTAATAAAGGAATGAGGGGGAAGGAAAAAAAAGCAGCATGATGCAGTGGGGGGTAGGGGGAGCAACTCTCACCTCTATCATAGTTATCTTCCTCTATTGCTTTTTCCTGAAGCCGCTGAAGCCGTAAGATCAAGGATTTTATCTATGCAAAGAGAAAGATGTTAATTATGAAGAAGTTGCATTTAAAAATGTTTAGACTATTAACCTCAACATAACATAAATTTAATGGATTACCACATCACTAGAATGGCCCAATTTTGAGAGTTAACCCCAACATTTGTTAAGTGGACAGACCTATTTGTAAGTCAGCTGAACTGCAGCTAATTAAGCCAAGCATGGCTTTAGTCCAAACACAGAGAATAACAAACAATATTTCTTGAAAAGCAAAAGAGATCATGTGATTGTAGGATATTTTTCACCCTTTGAATAAATCAAAGGATTATTAGAGGATTCTGTCAGCATGACATCTTCTGATCACACTGTACTCAACAGTGTGTTCTTGAGCCCATTATAACTTTTTTTTCCTGTATGAGTTTTGCACACAACAAATCCAGAATTTCCATATGCAAACCACATTTCTTCTCTAAGTAAAAAGAGAGAGAAATACAGTATTAATATCTTGGAACAGGTATACTCGGTATGGCACAGAAAACTGTGCTAGTTTCATTAAAATATAATTTATGCTCACCTATATAAGATTGAAGTTTGCATTTTCAGAAATGTTCACACTGCAAATGCTAGATGGGGAAAAAAAAAAAACAAACCACCAATACCTATACTAATACTACATACAGAGTGCCCTCTCACACCCAAAACGAAATTCTTACCATAATGAAGTTTTATTTCAAAAGTTACTGCTTCTCTTTGTTAACATGAAAGGGTGTGGACCAAAGTTCTAAATTTACTAAAAATTTGAAAGGCTAGGTGTGCATTCAAAGGCCATTAAAAGTTTTTACTGCTAGAAGAATTTGGTTAGAACATTGACAGTCCTCTCCTCACTGACATGCCAGCCACAGCCTAACATGGCTACAGTTGTAAGACTGAAAAGTCTTATTAAATTTATACGTGGCCTGTACCAAACAAGCCATTACCAGAACTGAAAAAGGTAAGCCTGGAAAAAGAAGCAGTGTATATTCTCATAGCCTAAAGCCTGAAAGTGCTTGGGAAAGCATTTTCCAAAACAAGAAAATCCATGCTTTAGACATTCCACATTTACAAAAGATCCGACTCCTCCCTGAAACTCTTTCATATTTAAATCCCTATATTTAAACTCTAAATTGCATAGAGAAAAATAGGTGTAGCCAGCCAATAACTTAACAGAAACACTCAGTTATCATGACTGCACAATCAACACACAAATTAGGCAAGACATTCAAATTAATAGTATCTGTCATACAGTATGTGGAAGTGGACTAGTGAGAAAAGAACTATAAAAAATAAGGCCAGAAAAGAATCAAAAAATGCTTGATTAATAATAGGCTGTAGGATGCCCTAGAGGAAAAAGAGAAACAAAAAACAACATTGTATATACTCCCTTTTCCTCAAGGCATTATTTTGTTTTTCACAATCTGAAACTCCAATCTTTTTTCTCTGAGGTTGGTGAGGAATGTGTAACATATTGAAGGGAGGAGCTCTGAATCCTCACCATAAATTATTTTCTGTATTTTATGCCACACTTTTGATAGAGTTTTAAAAAAGCCTGCAGTAGGAATGATTCAAATGACACTTTTTTCATATATATGATGTATAACAACCATCTATACTGAGAGTACAGCTTTGCTGCTGTTTGCAGCATTTATTCCATCATGCACTCACAGTGGCAGGTCATTTAAAGCCTGCTTGGGTACCACAGCCCAGGCATGCCCACAGCAAACTGACTGATGCTGTCACAGTAAAGTGCTTTCTATTTGCAGGCTGGTAAGACATTCGGAGCTTAACTAATCAAAGAGGTGCTTCAGTGTGGCATGTCCTATATCTGTACCATGTGACGACCACTTTTTTTTTTTAATAAGTGCAGAAAAAGCCTATTTTAACAACTTTAGTATTGTCTCCTTTTCTTTACTACAGTTGCCTTTGTTCCTTTCTGAAAAATTTGAGACTTGCTTATTATCATTACAATAGGAAGGTGCTTCAAATTAAACATACACGACTGGCTAACCAAGGGCAAAGACATCTGAGGGCACAAATCCTCAATTCTCCATTCAATGAATACAGAAATTAAAGATAGCATTATTTCTTCTGTGCCTATCAAATAAGCATACTGAAAAGACAGAAAAATAATTTCCTATTTTGATTATATTATACATTCCCAAATTTGCAGCGAATTAATTTCCCAAACCATTCCAGACTATGGGCACATTTTCATTCCAGGCATGAAGCCAAAGAAACTGCTCCTTGTCATGTGTGAAGTCTGTAAATAAGAGAACCTAGTTTAAGTCCTACATGCATCCTCTGAAAAGTTAATATTAGAGAGCACCGTCAGGTCAGACATCATGAAGAGTAAAGTATGAATAAAAGTTTCTCAACTTTCTGTCTTACCCAGATAGGAGGGCTGTGCAAAGTGTCCCCAGAGCAGGTTGTTTCATCAGGCCTAAAGTGCATCTCAGCAGCTATGTCTGAGCTGAGAAGTCACAAGAACCTGAGTTTCTGAAAGGCATCCCAGAAACTCAGAGGACTAGTGAGATACTAAAAAAAACCCCACACCCCACGAACAAAAAAACCCCACAAAAACCCCCCACCACCCACTTAGTACTGGAACTAATTTGTAAAATCCATCGTGTCCACATTAATCTCTGGATTACTGCTTCCTGCATGCAAAATAAAGCCAATATTTGGCTCCTTATTGCAGGTAAGCTCAGAATGGTTTCCCACTGACGCCCACCCCACCATCCCAAAAACTGCATTACAAAATATAACTGATACTTCTTAAAGGTTTCCCCACCCTTCTCCCACAAAGAACACAGTGAATGAGACTGCTTGTACATGTGGTAGGTATACACATGTGCAAAAAGACTCCTGACTCAACAGCCTAGTACTCCTCTGGAGTGGAGGGAGAAAAAAAAGGTTCAATTCCCAGTTGGAGTTAGAGCAGGAACGTGGCCCCCATTTTTCTTCGTGCAGGGAAAGTACTCATCTATTAGATTACAGGCTACTCTCATACCCTGTCTCACTGCAAGAAATCTTTAGTTAAACTTATGAATTTCCAGTTACAAAGTTTAGTGTTGTTAAATCATGGTGCTTCAAGAAAAGAGTTCTTACCACCCCTAAATTTTGTACTACATATACTCCAGACTGCAGACAAAAAGGCCACCTGTGGAAGAAAATGGTATTTGTTGGATTCAGAAACCAATGTGCAATACATTAGAACTGAGGGGATCACAGTTTCAGTAGAACAGGGTACTGTTTCAGTAGAATATCAGTTTCAGTAGAATAGGGCACTACGACAACATCAACTTTTTTTTTAAAGAACCAAAAGGAACTGGTTGTCTCACTTTTATCACACAGCGTGCTACTGTAAACCTCCATGAACAAATGCCACAAAAGCCATTAATATCCCAACTCCTACATCAACTGTGACTTTGTCACTATAAATACAAATGTTTTGAGGGCCAGGGGGAGGAATCAAAGATGAAGTGAGATTACTAACCTTTAATGTACTGCGGTTGCCAAGCAGACAGTCTTGTAGCACTGGTTCATATTTTTTCATCAAAGTATCCCAGTTATGGTCACTAACAGTAAAGCTGCTTTCATAGCCTGAGGTGACAGAAGAGCCAGCCGATGCTGCATCCGAGGAATCTGTAGAATATGAAAATGTTGCATCTGTATCCGAGAGAGACACAGTCTCACAGTCCTGTAGTTTATCATTTGTTGTAGTCTCATTTTCATACTCCAAATCCTCACTGGGCCTGGAGAAGCAATGCAAAGCTCCCAAGTGCTCATGAGTTTGCGCCATCTCTTCTGGCTTCTGCAAATTTCCTGCAGTGCTGGGATGCAGAACATACTCAGCTTCCTTGACGGTTGACTTGCCTTCAGCATCACTTATTCCAGAGGCTGAGTTCAGGGAGAGCTGTATGAAGCTGAAACTTGAACTAAAGCTATCATGTGCACCGACAGAACAAGAAACATCTCTGTTTTGATATTCACAGTTGTTATTCACTTCTGTTTGATCCAATGCATACATGTTTGGGGGCTTGCTCACTTTAGCGCCGTGACTTTTCTGCCATGTACAGCATACAGCAGAAACATCTTTGCTTGTTTCTGCAGCAGGGTAAGCTGCTATCACTGTGTTTTCTGATGGTGGACTCTTGCAACATGAAAGATTCTTGCAGTGTCCTGGCATATTTCCAGTAGTGGCCAACGTTGTTATCCCATTAGCAGGAACTATGGTACTACTCACTGCACTACAGCGTAAGAATTCAGAGTTATTTTGGCATAGTCTGCGTTGAGAGCAGTTCTCAAAGTCTCCACAGTGCTGCTTGCCATGTTTGAGCTCTTCTGGGCTGAACGGTTTGCAGGCACCCAGGGACTGAAACTCTATCTGTTGCTGAGCTTCTGCCCTCATGTATCCAGGTCTTTTTGCCAGTTTCTTTTTACGAAGAGAGCCTGCAGGCATTAAGTGCTCCTGACCATCTGGGAAAGGGGAAAAAAGTCGTTAAAGTGTTTCTGCAGTTTTCTAGGCTTAAGGTATTGTAGCATCTGAAAATGTTTCAGGAATTTCAAACAGTGCACCACTTTCCATTTCACAAAAAAAAAAAAAAAAGATACTGTAGATAGAGGAGAACACTGTGTGTATTCATTCACTTACTAAAGAGTTTGCACCTGCTTTTAAGTGAACTAGCTAACATAATCACATCCATCAGGACACAAACCTGGGTACAATGAATCACATCATCTTTCCTATCCATAGCACCACTCTGGGAGCTTCATCCTCAATTTGCTTAGCAGCACACTAAAGCACAGACCTTGTTTAAATTTTTCTGATCCAGAATGACTTTCAGACTTATAGGCACATCCTGGAGGAGAGGACTGAATCTGCATCAGAAAGATGAGAACCATACTCACAAAGAAATTGTGTGCCTAATCTGTTGTAGCTCATGTCCATTTTCTTGTGTTCATATCCATATTTTATTAGTATGAGCAAGTGATTCAGATTCTGCTTCCAGAACAGATGCACTCTGTAACACTCTGTGGCTGCAGATGTCAGTCTAATGAGGTGTTTTATAAATTGTCATTTAGATTTACTGTACTACCTATTGTCCAAAATGTAAAGTTAAAGAAAAATTTTGCAGACAGGAACATCAGTCCTAGAAAACTAATGCCACCATATGCTTGGTAGCATTACTGCAGTATTAATATCATTAAGAAAGGGCCTCTCCTCATTAGCTCAATTTCCCTATATAGACACCTTACTTACATAGTTGAAAAGATAAATTTGCTGTTTGTAGAGCAGAATAAAAAGAAACAAAATAAAAAAACACAACAAACATTAAAAGTGGGAGATCAGAACATGGTAACTTATCTTTGTTTTCTTCTGTACATTTCTATTAAAAAAAAAATTATGGGTGAAAGATTACATGGTGACTAATTTCAGTTTCTTATGGATTTACCACTAGTCAAAAGGTATTCCATTCATCTGTCCTGCACACAATCAATGGGAATACAAGCTCTGCACCATCATCCATTTTGTAACACAAAAACATATCGACCAGACCTCTTTGCCACAATCACCGCTCAAAGGGATCTAGTGACTAGCTGAATTACACCCTCAATTAGCTGCCCTCTACTCACAGAAACAGAATTAATTGCCAGAATCTCAGGTGTTAGAAGTATTCTCATCACCCAAACAGCTCTTCCAAAAACACAATTTTCAGATTTTTTTTTTCTTTACATGTAATGTATTTAGTGTTCATCTCTAATCACAACCCTTTGTCAATTTTTACGTTGATAGATGTGCACATAATCTAAACTCCTCAGCAGCTCCTAACACAGGTCTCATACACACCTCACTACAATGACATCCTGTACAAAAATTTAAGCATTAGACCCAAAACCTCCCAGGAGACTTTTCCCAACATTCACTACACTCTCTCCAAATAACCTTCAACAAAAGCAATTTATACATTTTCCACATACTAGAATAGTGGCACATCTCACCATGGGACTGCAGTTAAGCTTCTGTATTCTGCTTCCTATCACCATAAATTAGAATACCCCAGCTGTCTCTTACATTCTCTTTTGTCAGAGAAAAAAGCATCACAGAAATCACAAAATAAAAAGGTCACGGAGTCCATCAGCCTGTCTACTATAAAAAGACAGTGAAATGCTGTACTGGGAGTAATTTAATTGAAGTCTTAACAAATAGAAATTGCTCTTGGAGTAAGGGAATAAAAATTGCAACAAAATGTTCTTTAGAATTTAATTCTTTTGGTTTATATACAAAATAAAAGCCTAAATTTGCCTTCAGCAGAAGAAATCAGTCATGCAGAAAAAAAATTGTTCTAAGACTGGATATACTATATCACCATTTACAAAGGCTAGTCACAGGCCTCATCTGTAAAAATGGAAAAGATTCTTTGGTTTAATTAAATTCAGTTTAAAATTGATCTCACCAAATCACTATGAATTTCTAAAGCAGACATAATTACAGCTCTTTAAACCCCAAATTTAAACTAAGCTAATGTAAGTAAGGTTTAAATTAGCCAACGGTTAGATATTTGCACCAAATGAACTGGATGCAAATCTAAAAATTATTGAGCCAAAGTGATACAATTCCAGTAGCCTGAACTAGTCCACACAAAACCCATGCATCTCTGCACTCCTCCCAACATTTGCTGGTAACCCTCTAGACACGTTTACCGTTCAGCTCCTTTAGGGACTCCAGGTCTGCCTTCTGGCGAGTCCAGCAGCACAAGTCCCTCACCTGGCTACCAGAGCAGCACCACTGCCTGAATCATACTCAAGATTATAGTCCAAGCCACAAGCTGTTCAGAGGACACTATGAGGAGAGGGCTGCAGGTCCTTAGCCCCAGGGAGCTGCACCGAGCACAAGGCAGAGGAGGAGTGGATGGACACAGAGCTGGGACCAACACCTCAACACGAACACCTATGCTTTCCCCAGAGGATAAGGGAGGGAGGAGGTGGCCGCAGCCTGACCCCCCAGCTCCAGCTAGAGAGCAGTTGCAGTGCCCTCAGCCATCACAAAATCCAGCCAGGATGTTACTAGGGCTTTGGGTATACTGTCTGTGTGCTGTTTACCCTTCTGTCATGTCCCTCTTCTGAAGATTAGAATAATTTCAGTTGTTTATCATCACATATCTGAAATTTAATACAAAGACTTTCTTTTTCTTCATAGCCTTACAACCACAGTTTGCTTTGTCAGCGCATCAGATACAGAAACTACACTTAACCAATCCAGCTAGCTTGTTAAAAAAAGACAGGCCTCAAATTTTTCATATAAATCCCTCAGTTTCAAGCATGTCAAATAACTGATGGCTGTTAACTACAAGACTATCAAAATGGTACCTTGGAACACCGTGAAACAACTGCAGGTAATTAAAAAAAACCTACATTATAGTGTGTCATGCATTATATGAGACATGCACATAGAAAAAGAGAAAAGTCACAAATGGAAAAAGCCTTTCAGTTGTAATAGTACAAATCAACTTGTAAAAAAATGTGTTACAATCCTAGACGATGATGCAACATATATTCTAATGTCAGATTACGTGCAACCGCTTCAAATCCAAATTATGAAAGCCCAGAAATACCTTAATTATAACAGCTCTTTCACCATAACAATATTTCCTGATGACATTTCATAAAAACTAACAGCTCAGAGCCAGAGCACAGGAAAAAAAAAAAAACAAAACTAAAAATGCTGTAAAGCAAGACATGACCAGCAATGCTGTTCACATCTTAGTTGCACCAGCAAGATGAAAGAGGGAGAGGTGAAGCCAACAAGAGTTTCCCACTGATGGAAAGAGCACATTTGCTTGTACCTGGCCTAATGCTAAAGGACAGTACAACAGTCATCTCATTTAATTTAGGTAGTCAGTCTTTGTTTCCAGCCACAAAAGCTGCAGTTCAGTTTTTTGATCAAATGCCCTAGTAGCACCTATGGACAGACTACCTTTTTGCAAAGCCCACTAGGATTTTACAGATGAGACAGAAACTCTGAAGCCATTACCTCTTCACCCCTGCTTTAAACACATAACGCAGAACGCTTGCAAGCTCATTAAGTTCTTCCTGAAAGTAACTGAGAAATAATATATGCAGTTTTAAAGAGAGCTTGACTATCTGAATACACCTATATTACACATAGTTGATTTTTATTAGAAGAATACCTTCAGAGCATTTGTGGGCGGTAACTGTGGTGTGGAGGAAAAAATACTAGGTCATATTTAAAGCCAACCATCAAAGCGCTGCTCCAAGCAATTTCGGTAGTGCTGCTTCTGTCAAGGAAGCTTTAAACATCTGCGTTAAACTGTACACGAACAAAGTAAGTGAGATGAGAATATTTAGAACTTACAGACACACAAACGTTTAACCTATCAGTAACAAAAGTGAACCATTCTCAGAGACTGATCAATCTGACTTGACAATAACCATTACTGTTCAGTTCCTATGTCATAAAAATATGTAAAATGTTCCTAATCAGTTATATTTTGACTCATTTGCTGAATTTTATAGATACCACTAAATATTCAAAATAAGATAGCACTGATCTCAATACAGTCCATGTTAAAACAAACCAGCACCATCTCTTCATACTAGTAAGCTTTCAAAGAGTTACTTTTGACTATTATTGTAACTCTTAAAATGTAAAGCTCTCATTTAGCTTTTTCATCTTACTCATTGAATGTTAACTATACTTCGATTTATCTAGCATTTTATAAAGTGCAGCTATAGAAGACAAGCAATGGCTAAGCTATATTATATTTGATACCATTTACAAATTATTTCCTCACCAAGGGTTCCTGTTATTTCTAAGGTTGCAGGCTGGGTTCACTTATTCAACTATTAAATTTTCAAGATGTCACATAGAAAATATTCTCTGAAGTCATTAAATGCATGTTAGTTTCTATTCTTCATTAAAAAATACTTCAGAGAGTTATGCATTTTACAAGGTGAGTGTGGTCTTCCTTAGCCAGTGTTTAAACAATTGTATTTTTATTGACACACTCCCATAATGCGCATGTCACTGAGCTGTTACATTCGAGCCACTTACCTCCTTAATGCAACAACTCATTTTAAGCCATTTGATGAAATTGCAGCACCTCTCTCTAGAGTAAGAATCACATTAGCTGATACCAGTTTCAATATGCCCATTGTTTTTCCCCCTCAAGAAAAAAAAGTGGTTTAAATCTGGTTTTGCCTTAACACTAAGAAAGAAAAAATGTATCTATTAAAAAGTAAGCTGGTAAATATCAAACACTTCCCATGTCAGTAACAATCACCTATTTACTCAGGGGGAATAAGAGAAGCATCCCTTTCCTTAATTACATATTATAATTGTGTTCGATACTACTAACACTTTAAAACACATCTGCATCCATCAGTATTCAGCAGTGCATTGACTATGCACAAAAGCAGGCTTTTTTCTCAAGTAAGTGCCTTGTTGAATCAGGGCCTAAGCACCTTGATGTGACAAAAAGAACAGAAATATGCCTTTCTGATCTTTTCAAATTTAAAAATATAATAAGTATCCAGCTTATCCATGAAAGCATGCAGTTGCACTGGGAAGGCTTATTTGATAACTAATAACACCCTATGGCTGGCAACCTGAGACCCAAGGCTTGGCTATTACAGAAAATTGCATTCCTCCAAGCTGAATGAAAATTACACCACCCAATTTCTCTACTGCGGTATTACAAGGAAACTCATTTTGTTGGCCAGAAAAGCAAGTGGCCAAATTCACTCTAGAACAGTCGGGTGACTCCGTGCTGTCTCAAAAAAGCAGGATCACTTAAATAGCAAAAAAATTACATTCCTGCTCTTTTCATTTTTGTTTTCATGCAGTCAGCTACTGTTACAGAAGTCCCAAGCAAAAAAAAGCCAGGGAAGCCCAAGACCTCTGCGATAAACTTCAGCGTAATCCTGTTACAGACACTCCTCACACATCTCATTCTCCAGCTGTTAACTACATCTCAAATTCAAAATTCATCTCCGGTTGATGAGCCTCAACCCAATCAGTCTCCAAACCTCCTTACACAGCTCGCTTATATATGTCACCCACCTCACTGCTATCAGCCCAGGCTAGCTGGAACTGCTGAACTCACATGACCAACTGCCTAACATAAGTTACCCTTTCAGGCTCTCCAGTCACCCCTTATCCTGCAACCAGCTCTGCAATCCATCCCACGGACCACCTGATGGACCATGAAACACCCTGGGGGAGAACACAAGCAGGTCTCGGAAAACAAGCCAATACCAGAACTGGGCACCTTCAGCACAGTCACTAACAGAAGACACTTAACTTTCCCACAAATATCCAGCCCAAATTGTTTTAAACCTGTGAGTAGAATTCTTTTTAACTTATAGTTAAATAATTGAGAATAATTTATTCACTTTCCAAAGAGGCAAGAGGACACACAAGTTGCAAGCCTACAGAGAACACTCACAATAGAGAACCAAAGTGTATTTCAGGAGTTTTGTTTTTTTTAAGGTTTGTTGTTTTTCTTCCTGGGGAAAAACCCTTTTGTTCCCAGTTTCAGTGCAAAAGTCTGTGGAGGCAGTCCACACAAATGTCTCAAGTGGAGAGAACACCCTGGTTCTTTCAGTCAAGATCTGAAAAGAGCTTTAAATATTACACACAAATAGGGGAGCGAGGATTTTGCATAGCAACTGTGAAGTTTAGTTAGGTAATAAATTAATTTGCAAACAACACTTAATGGGTTTGCAGTCATATCCCATGAAAGTATTTCACCAAACATGCATGTAACTATGAAATTAGTACACAGCAGTCCTTTTCAAGAATGGTCTATTTAACACACCACACTTCTCCTTCATCACTCTGTCTACGGAGTGACAGTGTGGATTCCCACTACTTCTGCTCAGTCAGATCATCTACAGCAAGACTCTAATATAAAACTCATCAGGGGGGAAGGGAGGGAGGAATTAAAAAAAAAAAAGTGAAGTGTGAGAGCACATTGACAGCAGTCAATTTCTAATTCAAGCACAGTTTGAGTGCTCCAGCTTGGAGATTTGAATTTTTAATTTCACCAAGAGAGTGGGTTCCAAATTAAGCATCTGATGCACAGTCAGTCTGAAACCAGAATTGAGTTTACTGAAATAGAAAGTAATTTTCTCTTAACAGCTCAGTAGTGATCACATATAATGAAAATAAAACAACGTGGCAGTTCCTATATTGCCAAGGGTGAGGAGTCAGAATGCTTTTAGCTTTACAATTTAATATCAAAGTCCCAGGACAAATGCTCCTCCTTTGCCTGCTGAAGGAAATTTACCTTATAGCCCCAGTCAGGCTGTCAGGACACGATGTCAATGCAGTCTAGACAACAATGGAGATGGAATGGAGCTCCAGACATCAGGAAAGCTGAGCAATAACTTCCTCCAGAAAACACAGCACCTCAGGATGCAGCTTAAATACAAGATACTGCAAAAGCCAGGCATGTACACAAACTGCAGTTACAGCAGTGCATGGGACACAGAGCCCACCTGGAGCGAAGAGGCAGGGAAATGAGCAGCACTGCTCCCTCACGCTGCTCCCCTGAAAAGAAAATCTCTGGGCTTTACATGAACCCTTGCAACTCTGTATGCTCCCACAAAATTCCCCTACTCAGGTATTCTCTGCTCTTTGCAGCAGCGATTGTGTGGATTGTGCTTTTGTTGGCTGACAATAAATCACCACTCCAAGCAGTGAGATGAAGGTTCTCAGCTGAGCCCATGAGGCACAGACTGCAGCACTGCTCTCCTATCCTCAACAGCTACACAGACAACTTCACTTAATGCAAGTTTTTAATCAGGTCAGCAGATTACTCAGCATCATCAGTCTGCAGACGTTATAGCCTGTGAGGGGTCAACCTTTGTGCTCCAGCAAGCCGAGTGCAGTTCCCTTGAAAACCTACACTGGTAAGCAGGAAAGATGCACAGTATATCCCTTTTGAGATCTTCGGTGAGAATATGGCTCAGCCTTTACAACCCTTACCCAAGGCTGTAGACAGACAAAACAAGTCGAAAGTTTGTTTTATTGGGTCTGAGAATACAAAAGTGAAGACATCAGCTATGTCCTTTTCCTCTAGTACAGAGGAGAAAAGTAGATGGTTCAGGTGAAATTCTGATATCTTATGAACAAACTATGGAAGTAGTACTATAGCAGATATTGCTGAAACTGCAGCAGAATACTAACCATGGGCAAGAATGCCTTTCTTCTAGCAGAAATTACAGTTCCATCTAAATAAGGTGGGACAGAAGTCATTCTGTCTAGAGCAAGTTAGATATCTAAAAAAAACACCACAAAAAATTAACATTCCAGGAAAGAATGTAGTTTCTCTCTAGAAGGTAACTGCATTGAATTACAGAATTTAGCAGATGTGCCAGCACAGAGTGATGATGACAATCAATACAGAGGATGAGAAGACCTCAAGAAAGGGCTGGACAGCTCTCAAAGAAGGCACCCACCAGTGCTGGACAGCTAGCAGTCTTATCACCAGATACTAGCCCCAGCATTAGAGACCAAACTTGGTATTTCTTACCCACATCACTCCGTGTTGCAGGAACACTGCCTCCATAACCAGACTCCCGGGATGACAACTCCCACAAGATCTGAGTGACTGCCTACTCAGCTCCAGACAGCAGCTGAAAGTTACCCCATGCGCCTCACACGGTGACTGGAGACTAAAGACTCAATAGGACCAAAGCCCTGTCTTCATGTACATTCAAAAGCTGTGCCCACTAGAGGCAGACAAGGATCAGGGGATACAGTCAAGCAGCAGGCAGTCAGACCCCAGGCTGAGGGAGCGACATCATCACCACTGACAGATCTCCTTTGATTGTCATTCACTCATCTTTGTCTCCATACCAACTCTGCCAACACCAGTGCTGCACATGCTTTCCACCATTCCCACCAAACCCCGCCTTCTTTTCCACCAATTTTCATTGCATTTCTCTTCTTGGTCCCCAATGAGTTCTCGCAAACCAATTGCTCATTTCTCTTCAAGTAAGTGAAAAAGACAGTTGAACCAGAAATCATTCCAACTGCTGCTCTGGACCCTTGACTGAACTCTGCATGGGTCACACTTAATGCTAGACAGGGATAACCATCTGCAGAGCTCCCAGACAATGTTCAAAGCCACAAAGAAATACTCTCTTTTCCAATATCACTCTTCAGTACCACCTCTTTGGTCCTTTTTGCTTTACCCTTTTTGTCACAACCCCGACACGCACAAGCCTTCCCCAGGCCCCTAATAGCATTTCCCTCACAACAGCAAACAAGCACATCTCAACTTACTTCCAAAAATCCTTCTCACGTGAGCTTCCAGACCCTCCAGCTCCCCAGTCCCCTCAGACCACCCCATCCCTCCCCAGGTGGAAAGCCTTCCTGCTTCACACTCTCCATCAGCAGGGCTCAGAAATTCCTAGGCTTCTCCAGGTGCATTTAAAAGGAGTCTGACCCCACTTCAGCCATTTCCGCTGATTTCATTGCTTACCTCCAGGTGCTCAGCCTTTTGGCTAGCAGGACATCAGCCAGTTTTCAGGGCTCCTGTTACCTGTTTCCCAGCACACACACAGTTTGTATGAGCATCTAAACCAAACCTCGCTCTAAAGTCACACTGGCTCCTTTCATCCCCTTTGAGATTATCTCAATAAAAACACACTTCTAAGAGTTTCTTTCCCCTGACTGTAAATCACTGCTATTCACGTCTAGGAAATCAAGACAATTACCTGCCACAGTTTACTCCGACAGTCTCCCTGGACTAACATGTATTAGCTAATAATACAGGTTACGCTTATTAACATATGCCTATGATGCTCAACAAAAGCCCAGATTTTTGCCAGAGGTTTTTTTAACTTATTTCTGTCACATATTATTTGTAATTCACTTAAGTATTCCTACCTAAGTACAAGGCCATAGGATCTGCCACCTTTTGCTGAACCTTACCTGTCTGCTTTTATTACCCAAATAAACTAAAGCACAGTATTAATTGTCAAAGAAATTGTACCCTTACATGAGATAGCTTGCAGATGTTTTTTGGGTGCCAAGGACTCTCTGAGATATTGTAATGAAACAAAGTCTTAAGCAAAATACTTCAAGTTAAAAAATAATGAGAAGTAAATGCAAAAATCAGACTGACCTTTAAAAAATACATTAAAAAAAGATTGTCTTGAATAAGCCAATTAAGCACTTTTTCAGGTCAACATATTCTGGATTCAGCTTAGCATTTTAAATGGATAAAAAAGGTGCAGATTGTACCATATGGTGTTAAACATGCACACCTGAAAAGATCTGCTTCAGTAACAAAAAGCTTGGCAGAGGAAAACTTTTGAGTGTCATTCAAATTGTTTTCCAGAATAAATATAGTTAACTCGTTATTTCCAATACTTTTTTTTATTACTTGCTTTAGAAAACGTAAATTTAGAATCCAGGATTAGCAGGGTCCTGTGCAAAGAAGCTCACATTTGCCTATCCCTTTCAGTTGTATAGGACAGGCCCCCAAGTAGTACTAATGTAGTAGCAGCAGGGGATTTCTTCCTCTGCTTCTTTCTGGTTTACGCACAGTACTCCTGACAAGTATTATTAAAAAGTAGCAGACAGAACTGCTGTAGCTTCCTTTCAAGGGCTGATTTGATCTCATCAGTCCTGAGGTACAACAGTAATCTGATGCATCAGTTTGTGGCTGAAGCAGACCACATGAGATTCTACACAACTTACCCAAGTCACAAAGCACACCCAAGACAGAACTAAGGACTTAGACAGGACTCCTGAAAGACAACCAGAAAAAAAAGCATTTCTGCTATGAGAATACACCTAACGCTTTGCACTTTTAAACTCCTGTCTTCATGGAAAAGATGGGAGATTTTAAAAGCAGCATTTAAATAGAATTGTATCTTAATATTCTCAGAACTACCAAATCTTGGAGTCACTGGTACCCCTCGAGGCAGATCCTGCACTAATACTATTCTGTGTGGGACTCTGTACAGTGAAGTTTCATCGGAAACTTCAGGTTTAACTTACATTTTTACCAGAAATTTGAAGCAAATACAAACATGATGTTTAGATGACTCCTTAACTTATCTATAACATGACTTTCACCTGCCTATGTTTTTGTACTCCAAATCTGAACAAGTCTATTCTAATCCACAGATCTGATATAGGAAAGTATATTTATAAAATATCTGTGTCAAGTAAGTCTACTAGGATAGCCCACAGACACAAAAATTTCATTGACAGGCTCCTTTAACTCCTGAGTGAAACAGTGCTACCTTTAAGCTGGAAGCCTTTTAAATCCTCTCTTGACTAGGGGGAAAGGAAAACTCACGGTATTTTGAAGGTACTTGCAAAAGTTTCACAACTTAAAAAGCATCCTCGCTCTCCAACCCTCAGTGAGCAGGAGAATCTTGCATGAATAGCCTTACAGAAACAAAGAGGTGCCAATAAAACTGTGAGAGATACTGAGAAGACACATGGATTTTCATTTCTGTACAATAAAAAGTGTTATAGTGCTTTACTGAACAAAAACATATGAAATGTCTTAAACTTAAATTACCTTAAAGTCTGAGTCATAAGCAAGGACTTCTGTACCAGAGAAAGCCATGAAGGCAGAACTGAGGAAATCTTTAAGGTTAGAATGCCCTCTTTGGGTTTAAAGATATATTTGCAGCAACAGTAAATTTCAGCAAATACAGTGCTATTTTATGCTATAGGAAGGAAAGCAAATCAAAGAATGCCAAGTGTGCTACTTTAAAACTTTTAAAGGTGTTATAAATGACATCTGATTACCCTCTACTAGCAACAATGTTCCTAAATGCTACATACCAATAGTGAGGATAAGAGTAACCCATCCACAGGGGTAGGACAAGAAACAGATGAGCATAACAAGAGAGGTTCAGACTGGATATAAAGAAAAACTTTCACCCTGAGGGCAGCCAAGTAGTGGAGCAGGCTGCCCAGAGAGGTTGGGCAGTCCTTGGAGGTTTTCAGGACCCAACAGGATAAAGCCCTGAGCAACGGTTATAACCTCAGAGTCAGCCCTGCTTTGAGCAGGGAGTTGGACCAGAGACCTCCTGAGGTGCCCTCCAACCCGAACTATCCTATCATACCTCTAAGCTTTAAAGACATGTCTCAGGATTTGCAGTATTCCACAAGTTATCTATACACACAACAAATTCAAGAGTTTAATCTGTGAAGATGCATCCAACTCTGCAAGAAAACAATTTATCCAATTTAACTCCACAAAGGAGGGAGTCACACGGAAGTTAATAAACAATAGTTTCATCACATCCTGGAAGCTGGAAACAGCTGACTTTCTGTGAACAAAATTAAGAACAAAGTTCAGTACTTGAAATAAATAGGTTCTCAACCAGCATTTAAGCATCCAGAATGCACACACACACAGAGAAATCACAAGCTTCAATGATGGTCAGTGCCTTAAGCAAGACAGACACAGTAAGACATAATAACATAGAAACTCCTATTGTTCCACAGCAGCAGACCTTTAGTAGTTAGCTGGTGATTAAATGATGCTCATAAGCATCACTTAAATGTCACTTTGATCTACTGCAGTTATTTCACAAAATGTTTATTACTGAGGCTTTTTTATTGGCTGTACAAACATTGGAGAGCATTTCTCTCAAGGCATTATTCAGTTTGCTATATTAAAAATTACTTGATACCTTTTCCTAGGCTGCTTGACAATTGGAGGACAAGATGGAGCCATCTGCGAGACTATAACTGTCTGAAGACACTTGCCTTTCAAAAACATAATCCCATACATGGTGCCAAGGGCATTACACACACACACAAAAAAAAAAATCTAACATCACCTCTGAACACCTGCAACAAAACCTGGCTCTCACAAATTTCCTGGCAAAGGAAGGAGGAAGACCACCTCTGCCCAGGGTATACTGCCTCTACCCCATCTAGTCCATGAAGTCTAATTACAACACAGGCATGGAAAAAGGCAAACCTGAATACTCTGCCACACAGCTGTATCAGGCAGCCATAACCATGCCACAGATGTAAAAGTTCTATATAACTGAGTGCACAAATACAGTTATTCCTATATGTCCTCTTCTCTTTCTTGGTTTTATTTGGAATTTGAGGGATTTATGGGGCTGGTCTCTTTCTTATTCCACTACTTTGCAATGTTGGTGCTTAAAATGTGTACACAGGCTGCTACACAGAATTTCTTAGAATAACCTTAAGCTGTCCTCTGCATTGTCTTTATCTGGTCTGCTTGGGTTTTTATTATTACTACTATTATTATTCCCTACTTAGCTCCCTGAATAGTAATCCTCCTCTTCAAAACTTCTCTCATATTTTATATCTTGATTTGCAAGTCATTAGAGATCATTTTTGACAGCTAATGTGTAAAACAATTGCTCCTAAGGAGAGACCTGAAAGAAAGACAACAATTCCTTGTACTTCCCATGTAGCTTGCACTGAACAGTCATACTGGCCTTTCAAGATTAAAAACACAACCAATCTAAACTTGCTAGGGCCACACTTAAAGCCTAAGCTTCCAACTTAGTGCCTAGGCAGAGCACACAGAGTTTCACTGAGACCTGGCAGCGGAGAAAGCAGTAACGCAAGAAGAGCGTGTGTCCACATGCAGTAGAAAGGTCTGGACCCTCATCAAGAAATTCAGTGCCACACCAAGCTCACCAGAAATATGGCAAAAGTGTTGCTACATACCATTATCACTAGTTACAACAGAGCTAAATTATTTTAAAATTATTTTAAATTGAGCTATTTAAATTATTTTAAAGTGAATGGCATGAATATGCACAGTCTATTCAACTCAAAGATGAAAAACCTTACCAACCACACTCTAAGGGATAAACAGAAGGCCCTGAAGAACAACAGGGCATGCTGGCAGATTTCACAGAGGGCAGTCAGAAGCCCTATGGATTGCTCTTCCTAAAACGGCAACTCTGGTTATTAGTTCCCAGTCCTACCTCTTATAAAAAAAGAAGGTAACAAATGTACTTCTGAAAAAACTAAGCATTGTAACTGCACTCAAGGTAGGCAGAGAACACCTCCTTGGCTAACATGAAATGGTTCCTAACTTGGCCCTGGAGCAGACCATCCCATGGAAAATTCTGTCACTGGCGAAAGCTGGCACTGTAACAAGAAAACTCTCAATCTCCTAAAAGAACAAATACTATACTGCTAGTGCTCACTGCATACAAAGGAAGAAGCCGGAGCTGGTCTTTTCTTACCTTACAGCAACCCGAGACCCCCTGACAAAGCAGGATTTTCCCCCCATCTTCATTCTCAGAGGAATCAGAGAGCCAGCATTGATGCACTGCTCAAAGGGAACCTGAGCAGCTCTTCTCATGGCCAAGCCTGCGTAAGACCCTGGCGGACCACAAGCATGGGAACACTACAGCAGCTGTCTCACCGTGATCACATTCAGGTTTCCCAAGGAAAGGGGAAATGCAATACCTGATGATTATTAACTAGTTTGGGAGCAAAACGACACAGAGGATCAGCTGCACTGGTGCTGCACTCCAGTCAATGGCAACCAGGCCCTTGTCACAGAATTTCAACATGGGCCTCCTTAAGATTTTCACTGCACTAAGCAAATAAAAAACGTACTGCTCTCCTAAACAAGGGCTACAGCAGGATGGGAGCAAAGTTTCAGCACAGTGCCCTGCCAAAACAGTGCTGCCCCGCTGTGGCAGCAGCACAGCCTGGGACCATCCAGGGTGTCTGAGAGCATCTCATGCCCCTGAGACTCCACACCACTGCTGATGCAGAGATGTCAGCATCCCTTCTGTGTCACTGCCACTGGAGACACAGCAACCACAAAGATGTTAAAATTAAGGTAATCTTGCTACAGCAATGTAAAACGCCACCAAACTCAGCAGTTGTCTGTCCCATTCTCCTGAGACTGGTGTGCCTATCGCTCTTCAAGAGCAGAGCTGGGAATGCAACACGTCCACAGCTCAGCTCCCACTGATCACAGCCTGAGCTATTAGAACAAATACTGACAGATTAATGTACTGCTCAATAAATGGGAACAGCCAAGCCCCAGCAAACAGCTGTGCTGCCCATTCCCCCCATCACCCGGGTCTCCATGGGCCATTAACAACAGGAAGCACCTGGACCTTAGCCCAGCGCATGAAATTCAACCTCGTCCCTGCCTCAGTAACCATCCCCGGCCAAAACCCTAACAGAGAAGGGAAAGCTCTTGTCCCTAAAGCCGAACAATGGGGGAAAACAAGTCCTTCCTGATATGATCAGCTTAGCCCTCACAACAAGAAGTCAGATATTTTACAGGGCTGCGGCTGCCTGGATTTACCACACTGAACAGGCATGGTGATGCTCCTTCCTTAGAACCTCAGGGTGTTTCCCTGAAGTAAAACACTTGTGTGTGTGGGAAGGAAAACAAACAGACCACAGGAATTAGACAGCCATAACGCAAGAAAAAATCCTGCAGCTATAAGTGTTTGGCCTTGCAAGTAGTCTCCACGAGCACCATTCCAGGTGCCTGCATATCTGCAGCAGTGATAATCCATAAAACTAAGCTGGTATGTCAGTGGAAAGGATGCTTACCATCATATCATTAAAGATGGGAAACAAAATACTTTCAGTATCCCACTAAAACAGCAAGCAAGTAGCTTACTAGCAGGAAAAAACTGCCCTTCCACTTCCCAAGCTCCCTTTATGGCTTTCCAAAAACAAAACAAAAAGACTCTAAGGATGGTTTTCATTAATGCTCAAAACATACTTTTCAGACCCAAAGGCCTGACTGCCAATTGAAACTCAAAGTGATGCCACATAGTTGAGCTGAGCTTGGGACTCCTCTGCTCACTGCATCAATCAGCAAAGTTGTGAAGCCATTGTCAAACTTCCTTATCTACAGGCACATTGAAAACATCACTATCATTTGATTCTAAATTTCCATTATTATTACGCAGAATTTAGCAAGGTCTTGAAAAGCTACACTGATGCTGCATGCCTCACCATACACAGATCTGGAGACTTGCAAAACAGTTCTGAAAATCTAATATCACCTCCCAGTTCCTGCCTCTCCCACAGATACTAATCCTTTCATTCGTACTCAGTTTTGCAATACTCACTATCAAGCCCTTGACTTTTCACTCTACAGATTGCCTCAGAGTCACTCTACTAAGAGATTTTCCCCTGTAACAGTTTCCTGCCCCACTGACCTCTCAGCCCAACAAAATAAACCTTCCAACCAGAGCCCACTACACCCCTCTAAACAACCAACCTTTCTGCCATTGCAGAGAACAGAGAAAGTTCACACACATCACATTGGCTCTGCTCTTAGTTCCAAGCAGGCACTTCCCACACACAGCTCTTTCCCAAGGAGATTTTATCATCTGAGCATACATTCACTGTGTTTAGCAAATTACTGTTACATTTGCAGTTCTGACTCAGGTGCTGTTTGATCTGATCTATAAATACAGGTAATGCACACACCTTCAAAAGGAAAGGAGCTAGCTAAGCACTATTAAGAAAATGCATTTCCTACCTCCCATCCTAATTCTGAATACAGAGCTGTTTATGCAGTAACTATTTACTTTTCAAGGTAAAATCTAAATTTTTTTTTTTTACACTTGTTACAAATAAACATATTGACAGAAGGCAAAAAGAGCAGAGTGTGCTCTGACACCAGGGTCACACAACTAACACACCTATTCATAAGGCAGCAAGAAAGAAAGAAAAAGGAGGAAGGGTTGAGAAAGAATAGAAAGTGCCACCAAACATACTCATTAGCCAGCAGGGTCCCAACTAGTAATTTATCACACAGAGATAGAAAGGGATGTGCTGGAAGAAAGCATGGCTATAAGATGAAGGAGGGTCTGAAACAGATAGAGCAACATTGTATGGGATGTACAGAGGGGAGGCAGAATCCAAATTCTGTGTGCCCCAAAGGAATTGTGCTGAACAAAGACACCCTACTTGAGGCAAGCTCATGATCTCACCCCTCTGCCTGCCGGCTTCAGATCAGTCATTAAGCCACTTTACATTCTCTACATCAATAAATAGGGAAGTAACTCCATGTCAATAGCTAATTCAATTTCCATACAGAAAACTCATGTTTAACAAACAAAGTACTTCGATAGCAGATCTCAGCTTCAACGGCAGCAGCAGCTAGGAGGCTCGATAAAGAAACATTTCTCCCTGAAAGCATTTTCCAGGTAAGCAGTTAATGGAATCTGTGCCTACAGGCTAAAAGAGAAGAAAAAAAGAAAATTAAATGGAGTGTTAGATAGTTAACATTACACAGAATTAAGTAAACAACTCCAAATAAGGATACTACCGTGCTTAACATAGGCACAGTAGCCTTTGTTCAGTGCCAGAGGGCCAAGTTTTTCCTCGTGTGACTGCTGATTTACAAAGGGCACATTCATCCCGAATACATAAGGGTTTTGCAGCAGTTTTCCTTCAAGAATATTGAATAGTATTACAACATACCCTGGGCTCAATCCTAATCTAAGTGACACAGCATGAAAGGGCTGCTCTCTGGAAAAAGACACAAGATGCTAAGGATGAACTTGGAAATCACTATGGCAACTCTGCAGGTTCCTTTTTGTTCACCTTCGAGGCCAATACACCAAAAGAGGTAAGAAAACACCTTTCCACAGGAGTCATTAATTTGCATTATGGCCAAAACCAGAGAAGGCCACAGCCTGTCTGCCGCTCAATTAGAAAGAAGGTTTGCTCAAGGAAACTCAATGCTAAAACAAAGAAACAAAAAAAATCATAACTCTTTCCATAACTTCCATAGCTCAGAAGGTGTTACACACTCCAGTAAATCTCATTTGAAAGGTCAGGTGCTTCAGTAGCTGTCGGAGGCCCAAGTTATGGTGAGCAAAAAAAAGCCTAAGCGAGCGTGCCTAATTTGTGAACAAAGTCAGAATTAACCTTTACGGTTTTCGCTTTTCTGACTACAAAATATTGTTTGCAGTGCTTTCTGTCTTCCTGTTCATCACAATTAATTTATCCTGGTACTAATAAATCCTCTTTTCTTACATGGCCCCACTACAATTCCAGCAGCAGCAGCTTCAGTCCAAACTTTTGACTTCACTTTACCAAAAAGAACAAAGGTTGATTTATCTAAATTTAAAGAGGGAGGAAGGCAGCAGGAATACAACACTTGCCTCTGACCACGCTTTAAAGTGCTGCTGCACTGTAATCATCAGTATCATGTATATGAATATGTTATTTTTAGCACCCAATCTCAAACAACTATACAGAAAATTGGTAACTTTGACAGTATAAGCACTGGAAGTAAGAAAAAAATACATAGTTGGACACGGCCTTAATCTCAAGCGTACAAAACACTGTTCATAAGCATTTGGGGGTTCATTTACATTCCCCGACCCACCATGACCACAACATTTTAAGTAACCATAAACGTCTAAGCTCAACTTTTTTCTTTTTAAATCAAATATTTATTTTAGACATCCCTACTTTTCAGTTTCATAAGTACCTAAAAGCCCTATCAATAGTAAAACTCTACTGTAGCTTCTACTGGAAAACCACTGTCAATGCCTTCCTAGAAAGAATCACAACTTTTTAACTTCAGCAACAAGATGGGAGAATACCCATACAACATAATTAAGGGACTTCAGTATTTGAACAACAAGATAAGTTTAATAAAGTAGAACTTCTCCCCTTTTCATGAGTTACTGTATGGCCAATTGCAAATTAGCGAGTAAATGAACAAATATGAAAGGACAAAAGCAGAGATAACGCATCTCAGTGTACTTTGTTCACTTCTTTGAAAACTCTCATTTACTTTTAATTACCAGTAGTGCTTGCTGTTCTGCAGCATATTTTGTAAAAGCCTTTATTATAAAAACACTTGACTGCAGAGCTCTTAAATCACTACTCAGAAGTATAGCAAAAAGTTACTCAAGCACTTGTACACAAAGATTAGCATGGATTACCAAAACATGAATGAGCTGTTTTCTATTAAAAACATTGGCAAGGACAACTGAAGTGTTTGCAGAAAGTCTTGCTGGACTAACGGAGCTCGGAGAACTGCATATCCAAAACAACCCAAAAGGCAGCAGACGCACCCGGTGAGCAACAGGCCTTTCTTTCCCAGCTCTCCTGGGAAAGGTGAAGCATTTGCTTCCAGAATTTCCCCACGGCTCCAGCCTTTCACCAGCACCAGTGTCAGTAAGGCGGGCAGCCCTAGCTTGGGCCAGCTGACGGCTGCTGCTCTGAGGGAAGACGAGGAGGGCAGCTCGTCCGCACTGGAGGTCACGGTCTTATAAAACCCAGTTATTCATAAAAGTATACACACACAGCTTCTCCGTTAAGATGGCAGTTTCCTTTTTCTTCCTTTAAGCCAAGTTTGGAGGTATTATACGGGTGACTTTTCTAAGAGCACCGTTACTTCCCTCTTTGCAGTTGATTATTTTATAAAAATAAATGAATAAATTTTACATCTTTGTATCAATATAACTGCTTTCAGGTGAAAAGATTTTTGGAGTTTAAAATAATGATGTTATTTCAATGTTGTAACATGGTTTCTTAAACTCTGCTTACTTTGAAACAAATGCCAACTGGGGACTTAAAAAATTAAAAATCCCAAAACTTTCAGATTGTGAAATGAAAGATCCCTATTTTTTCACCTAAAAAAACCCCTAAATTCCCCCGTACTCCACATGACTTGCCGGCCCTCCCAGCCTGAAGGCAGCGTCCAACCGAGCCGCCCGGCCCCTCCAGCCTCACTCCCCGACACCCCTTGCTCGTTCACGGGCTTCGCTCGGCGCCTCGCACCCGTTACCGGCTCTCTGGCCGGGCACCTGCCCCGGCGGCGTGAGGAAGGGAGAGGAAGGGGGTAACGGCCGCCGTTACCCCCTTCCTCTCTCCTCCTCACGCCGCGGGCCCGGCCCGCCCTCCCCCTCAGCAGCCGCCGGGCCCTCAGGCCGCCCCCCGCTCACCTGAGCTCGCCGCCTCCCCCCCGCCGCCGCGGCGCCGCCTGTCGGTACCTCCCGGCCGGGACTGCGGCCGCCACATCCCGACATCCCCCCCGGCCCCCCCGCCCGCTCCCGTCCGCTCCCTCCCTGCCTCACCGGGGCGGAAAGCGGCGGCGGCACCGGCCACTCCCAGCCGGGGGCGGGCCGCAGGCAGCTCCGCCGCCCTGGGGAAGCAGAGGGCGGCGGGCGGTCCCGGCCTTGGCGGGTGTTGCGGGGAGGGAGGAGCGGGGCTCTCGGGGCTGTCCTCAGCGCAAAGGCCCGGCGCAGAGAGCGAGGGGCCTTCAGGTCAAGGCGGGTCCCGGCCCGTGCAGTGGTCTCAGGCTGCCCGGTCTCTGTTCCCCCAGATCTGCAGGACACCGGCGGTAAATTGGGAGGGAAGTGGAGGCGACTACGGTCCCACTCCCCATCGCCATCAGCCTGAAGGGACCAGCGCACCAGAAGAGCCGCTTCTGCCGGACGTACAGAGGCGTCCGGCCTCCTTCCCCGTGTCCTGGCGAGCTGCAGCCCCAGCATCACCGGGATAGGGCTGTAACCAAGTGCATATACCAAATAAACTATTGGGAAACGATTTGTTTTCAGATTTAGCCATACTGTGCGTTGCTTGGGTCTTACAGCCATGATGTTGATGCGCCCTACTCTGGTACTGCGTTGTGTGTCAGATACTCGCTGAATTCAGCAAGGCATGCATACAATTAGAGAATATGGGATTCTTTGGCTTTAAGTAGTCAGTGCTCCGTATGTGTTTTCATTACTTCTGTATGGCTTCACATCTCTTGATGTCAAACATGGAGTTTTTCATTTTATTGCAAGGTGCTATCATTTTTATATATATGAACATGTTTTGGCTGGGATATAGGCAATTTTCTTCGTAGTAGCTCGTGTAGGGCTCTGTTTTGAATTTGTGGCCAGTGTTAATAACACAGGGACGTTTAGTTCCTGCTGAGCTGTGCTTACACTGGCTTTTTGCTTCTCATGCTGCACTGCCAGTGAGTAGCCTGGGGGTACACAAGAAGCTGGGAGGAGACACAGCTGGGACAGCTGCCCCCAACGACCAAAGGGATATCCCAGCCCATATGTCCATATGACATCATGCCCAGCAGTAAATGTTGGGGAAAAGGAGGAGGAAGGGAGGACATTCAAAGTTATGGCGTTTGTCTTCCCAAGTAACCATTACATGTGACGGAGCCCTGCTTTCCTGGACATCACTGAACACCGACCTGCTGATGGGAAGTAGTGAATGAATTCCTTACTTTGCTTTGCTTGTGCATGCAGCACCTCAACCCACGAGTTTTCTCACTTATACCTTTCTGATTCTCTCCCCTGTCCCACCCGGAGGGGAGGGCAGGGGGAGTGAACAATCAGCTGCATGGGGCTTAGCTGCCTACCAAAGTTAACCCACAGCAATATACACCAAATAATTTGAAGTCCTTTTTCTAAGATCGCTGTACTTTCCCTGAGTCTGTCCTCTTGAACTCATATATCATTGCAACAACATGAGTTTCTGCTAAAATCCCATCTCCTATTTTGTGTTTTAGATAATTTTAGTCCTCCATCACTTCCTGTGTATTTTCTCCGTATTTAATACATGCATCACTTTTGCTATCCCTAGTATTTCTCTACTGACAGTCAGTTTTAATTCTATTAATACCCATAATTATGAACTTTATATAAGTTTATGACTGTTCACTGACTACAGCTTTTTAACTTTGCTAAAGTAACACCTGCTTCAATCATGGATCATTATATCCACTATATTAGCCATATAGATGAAATCAGCATTTTTCAAGATGACCTCCATCCATCCTAGTCTTCAAGAATACTTCTGCATTCTCAGATGCAGCAAATGCTATTGTAAGTTAAAAATACCATCCTGTGCACAGGGAAGTTTTCATAACATTCAGAAAAGTTGCTAAAAAAAAGCCCAGGTTTATCTAACAACTGACAGCTTACTGATGTTCTCTGGTTTCAGTCCATTTATTAAGAAATACAGGACATGCTAAGGGAGTTTTGACCTCATGTTCCAGTCTGTGCCCTTCCTGACTTGTGAGAGAAGACAGCAAGCAGCTGTCCCTCACATGCCAAAAATAGCCATGCATCCTTCTCCTTCTTCCTTCAGCCTCGCTGTAGTGCATCTGATTCAGATGATGTCAGCGCTAGCTCCCATCACTCAGAGAGAAATTTGATGTAAAAGGGCAGCTGTACTGGTGCAGACAAAGGGCCCGTCTAGCTCAGCCTTGCCTCCAACTCAAACCCAGGGCAGTCGCCTCAGCAAGAGTAGGAACAAGGCAGCGCACACACCACTTCCTCTTTGGACTCTCCCACCCTCTGACTAATGCCTGCTTAGGGTTTTCCTCAGTTCAGTTTGTCGAGTCAGTAACCTGCAGTGGCTCTCATGCTCTCCAGGTGCTTGCCCAGCCTCCCCTTGAGCCCGCTCAGCTTTTGGCCCACGCAGCATCCACTGGTGACAGGTTCCCCAGGTCTCACCCGTGACACAGGGCACCAGCTCCTGGCGCTTCCTCTGAGACTGGCTGTGTCTCACTGCCTTTGAGAGCTGCCAGATTTTTGTGCTTGAAGAAAGAGATTTTTTCCCAATGCGTCTGTGCCTCTGATGATTTCCGTATGTGTTATCACATCATGTGATCCCTTTTCCAAACTGTGCGGTGCTAAGCTACTCAGACTGACCTTGTACAGAAGCTGCTCCAAACCTTTGATTATCTTTGTTGCCCCTCTCAATTTTTTCTGTCTGCTTTTTGGGATGAGGAGGTTAAGTAAGGGTGCGAGTTAGCTATGGATTTCTGTGGTGACATCTTCATGTTTCCTGTTGTGTTCTGTGTTCTTTTTCCAATAGTCTGTAACATTTGATTGTTTTTTTCTGACTGCTGCCACTCACTTAGCTGGTATTTTCTGATACGTAACTAATCCCATGGTTTCCTTCTCAGTGGCAGTGATCATCCCAGAGCTTTTCATCTTATATGAGAGGCTAGAATTGTTCTTACTGGCAGGTGGTGATTCAGTTTATACACAGTGAATTTCATCTGTTGTTTGATTGTCCAGTCATTCAGCCTCACAAGGTCCTTCTGCAGCTCTTTGCAGCCAGTCGTTGTTCATGCTACCTCAAATAACTCAGCATCAGCAGCAGACTTGTTTCAGCTGCTTATATGTTGAACAGTGGAGGTTCTAGAGACACTAATCAGTCCAAAGCTACCAAAAGGTAACTTCCCTAAACTACTATTCAAAAGAAGTATGGTATAATCTGTACTCAGAAAGAAGCCCTGTGAATGGATTCTTTGCATTTGCTCTGAATCTGCTCCAAGAGTTAAAAGTTTCTACCAAACTTCAACACTTCCGCTTCAGGTGACTTTGCCTTACCTCATGCATACTCACATCAATGTGTATATTTAACAAAAAAGTCCCACCACAACAGAATACTCAGCAGATGGTAATTCATTACCTCGGTAGATAATCAGCAGTATGTGTGAATATGTGTACGCATTGTGTGTATATAATATATATATTGAACATGGCAATCTGTTTCTTTATCAAGAGAGGAGCTGCTTTTGGACAATCACCCTCATTCAATTGTCAGACTGTTGGAAAGTTGTTGGAGAGAGATGGCAGACAGTTTCTACAGAGGACTTTAAGCATACCTGGAGAAAAAGGTGCAAGAAACAGATAGACTTCTGAAGCAAATACTAGTAGGTGAGAATAGTATTCTTGGGGTTTAATGCTGTTTGAATTCTGCCCTTCATGGAAGGTCTGATCCAAATGACATGGTGAGACATCCCGAGCTTACAAAGAAATTTACCTCCCTACAGTTTGCCCTAATGCACTTTTGGGCAGTACCTAGGTGTCTAGAGTGAGATGGATGGTGTAAGAAATTACACAGAAGACATACCTAACAGCGGATACTATATGGCTATCTTCTATTTTAGATTTGACAGGAGGGAGCTAGATTATATTTTCTATTTCTAAATTTCCAGTTTTCATTATGATGGCATATACAGGCACACCTGCCAAAAGAAATGTTCCTGCTGGCTCCCTCCACTTCTCCAGTTGTGCCTTCCTTCCCTTCCCCCATGCTACTGCCCACTTTGTGCTGGCAAGAGCATTTCTCTGGCACTAGAGTAAACTGGGAACAGATGTGTATTTAAACCTTTTTTTTTTTCACCAAAAACCTTTCACCAGTTGAAAGCGCCTGTGAAACTACAGCATTACATGCTGCATCAGAAATCCCACCAAATTTTAACAATCCCCCCTGTGTACTGAAGGCAGTGCTGCTGCCTCTTTCCTTCTCAAACGGCTTCCTGAGCCCTCGTGCCAGCTCAAAATGCCCCCCTCTGTTTTCCAGTCCTCATCTCGGCCTCTCTGCTTCTCACTGTCTCACATAGCTGCTTCTTTGTGTGGTACCTTTGCTTCCAATTGACATCAGTGTATGAGAGCTCCCCATGCACCTGCTGCCATAGTGAACAGATTTCCTGTAGCTCTGTCCCTTACGACCTCTGGTTCGTCGTCTCATAGCTCAGCTGCAAACTCTGCTTTTCTTCTTCTTGCATTCATCTTTGTTTTTCACTCTCTACCCCATCACTGCTACACCAGAGACCTTTTCTATTTCAGTAGTAAATAACGTATTCACCAAAACATGCCGCTGAAAGGAAGCCAAATCTACTTGCAAATTCAAGTCAAATTCAGAAAAAAAAAAAAAAAAGGTTTTGCCTAGCATAAAAATGAGGAAAGCCCAGACATGTTAGACTCGTTTATTTTGATCTCTCCAGGATCAAGACATCTTGATCTTTTTAAGCTAGGCTCCCATGTGGCACTGCAGCATCTATCACAGAGCAGAAGAGTAAATAACCATCATGGCCATGGCCTCATGTTCTAATACGGATTTTCTTAAGCTATTCTTCTCATCATCTCTCCTTCACTTTAAAAAAACATTTCCATGGCACCTTTTGAAGCATGGCTTCAGCATGGACTGGGGAAACAGTGAGGTGAGAGGCCAGGAAGGGGTGGCAAGGGCAGAGCAGCAGCATGGGCTGGCACAGAACAGAGTGAGATGGTGACTGTGCCCATGGGAAGGTAGGGCACCCAGTCAAGCTGCCAGATCTCACCAGAAGACTCAGGACAAGGGATGATGATAACTGTGGCTGGCCAGGAGGCTGGGAGATGGCAACTCAGCTCAGTTGTTTGCTGTGGCCATGGGCTCCTGCTCCGCCCTCTGCAGAAGCCAGAACTTGGCTGATACTTTTCCATTGCCTGGTCCTGCTGAAGCCACAACCTCTGAGACGCTTCCTTCTCATCTGCACACCCTCACGGCTCAGCTGACACATTTTCTTTCCCCTCAGTAACACCTTTTGCAGGGAAAACTAATGCTATCTTCCACTTTTCCTTCAGTTTCACTTTAAACGTCCAAAACCAGAAGAATTAATTTCACTTTCGGTGGTGAAGTTCCTTCCCTAAGGATTGTTTTCTGTCAAGAAACAGTGAAAGTAAGAGCATTTTGGGTTAATCTGCAAAGAACCTTTAAGTATATATATATTTAGCTCATCCACAGAACTGAAGCAAAATTTTTTTGCACAGCTTTAATCAGTGCTTAGCTTAGATATACTACCATGCCCTATCCAAAAAGAGATGTTCTAAATTTTATTGTGCTTTAGTTAATTCTATGGGTACTTACAATAACTCTAGAACATGCTTGTGATGTGATTAGCATAAAGGTAATCTTCATAATAGATAAGTAAATAAAATAAATCGGAATGCTTAATGCAAAATGTAAAAGTCCCAGTCCCAGTTATTAAACCACAGAACTCCTAGAGACTTCAGCTAAGCCAGGATTTTTGTTAAAAATATTTTAACAACTTCTTAAAACAAACTCATGCAAATCTGAAAGAAACTGATGAGACTTTAATGTGATTGTTGTTACAGGTGAATATATTTCACTTTCTAGAATAATCTTTTTTGTTTTTCGTCTACAGCTGTAACAGAGCAGCTGGTTGACTTCACTGGCATCATTTTCCGATCCTGTTCCAAAGACAGTGACTCAACTGGTGTCAGGGTAGACTTCAAAACAAGAGTAAAGCTGATAGCTCATTACAACTCAGCTCAAAATATTTATGGGATTAAGAATCTTACATTATAGATAATTCAAAAATGTTTGAAGTCCTAATCCAGTGGATATGCAGATCAGAAAAGTTAAGCCTTTGGATGTTTATTTTGGCTGAATGCCTTCCTATAAACTTAAATTAGTCCAAGAAGAAATTCGTTTCCCTAGAGACACCTGATCACTAGCAAGCAAGCTGAGGACTCCTGTTGCTGTTCTCCAGGCTTTAAAAATGGATTTTAGGAACCTTTACTCATTGTAGTGTAGGCCAACCATAATTCTAAATCAGTAGACCAACTAAGAACAAACATGGGAGAAATAAAAGCAGGCGCACTGGTGGTTTAAAAAGCAGAATAAGCATATCTTTCTCAGCAACTATCCTTTTTACTGTACTAACCCCCCCAAATCGCATCAAATTTCTTTGTCTCACACTCTTCAGTACCTACTGCTTGTCACAAATTGGGATTTAAACATCACAGTACAGCCACTCAGTAAACAACCATTCCTGCATTCATCTTTTCACATCTGGATACAGAATTATTTTCTATTGAACTGTCATTACTATAGGGTTTTTCCCCACAACACATGTGTATTTGGATTTGAACTTGTCATTATTTGGTTGTAGCATTCATTTTAATAGACCTTAACCCTTTAACATGCCATCTTACCCATAAGATGATCATTGTATACATTCATTTTCCTGTGTGGATTGAGTGGATCACATAGAGGGGAAGGCCTGGGATCTGGGCAGTCACAGTGACTCTGGCACAGAGTCCCTCACAAACATTTCCCACTTTCACGGAGCTGTGGCAACAGTTTGTCCCATCCTGTAGCACTGGGACGCGGCTGCTCTTGCAGGCTTTCCCACACTCGGTCCCTGGCTAACTGCATCAGTGCTATCGAATGACCTGCTGGTGCTGTGATGCAGGTGAAAACGCTGGCCGAGGAATGGTCCTGTGGCTTGCCCACAGCTGGTCAACACGGCTGCCCTGCCTGAAGGAGCAGCAGGTGCAGAGAAGGCGAGTGCCCTGGGCTGTACAGGGCCCCTCAGAGACGCTCATGTACCCAGCCACGAAGAGCATTCAAATGTGATAGCTTTGGCAACACACTCCTGATGCCTTTATTTTTCCTATTTTCATGCCAATATACCTTATATGTGTAGCATATTTAAATAATATATTAAGCAGAAATACAAGATATTAAAAGTGAAAATATGTAAAGCATGGTCCCTGCATGCCAGAAAGGGGTGCTAGAGCAGGACCACAGTCCAGGGATTGAAAGCCCAGTGCATTGGGTCTCCAGCTGGAGGATGGGGTCTGGCTTCAAATTCAACTTGATCCATGGATGTCTGTGCTGAGACTGTCCTTGGAGTTTACATCAGACACTGCAGGTTATTCTCTGCGTGCAACTATGTTAGCAGTAATTGCAGGGAATTTTTGCTGTTCTGTTAAAACAACTCTTCTGTTACCTGTAGAGCTTGCAGAGCAGCTGGGGGACTCGCTGACATGGGAAGACTGAAGGGCTTAATTCAGGGAGTGCACACCGTGCCTAACTCTGAGCTTGTGGCATATCCAGCAGACTTTCAGACACAGGATTGAGCAGGGCCTTGAGAGTTTATCTCATCCTTCCCTCTGCCCAAGGGAGGACTCACACTTCTGGCATCTAACACACTGTAGGTGACCATGTTTAGGTCATTGAATCCCACCCTGGGGCTTTACCCCAATGTAAGTGTTTATACCCTGGGTGATGAAGACTGGTATCTTCTTCCTTTGAATAAACCAAATAAAGTGAACTCTACAGCAGCTGATGAAAGGCCTTTCTTTTCCAGTTCTTGAATTATTTCTGTGACTCTTTGATGTGCTGGCAGAAAATTCTTCAGTGCTCTTTTTAAGTGGGAACACTCCAGTGGGATATGTATTCCAGCAACAGTTTCATGTGGGGCTTTTGATCACTACCCACTTCTCACCAACTGTGTATCCAAAGACAGTCAACACCTTTTCTTCCATCACACTGGGAGCTCCTACTGAGTTGCTTTCTCTCTTCTGACATCTCCAAAGTATTTCAGAGTCACTGCTTACCCTCTGAAACTCACCTCCAGTAAGTACAGCCTCTATTCCTGCCTTTTAGATATCTAATTTAGCTAGATATCTTCAGACTGTTCTGAGACACCACTTGCCTGGATGGGCACTCTACTGAGCAATCCTAGGTGCCACTCTAGGTGACTCTTCTTTTCATCATTATTTGCCACCTGGCCAGTGTTTGCACTATTCAATTTCTTAGCAGAAATATTATGGTTACTCTCAGATCTTGATAAAAACATTAAACAGCAATAAGTCTTATACTGCTCCGTGCATAGACTTCACTACAGTAACTCCCATTCCTTAACAGTTCTCCTTGGACAACTGTACTTTTTCAGTCTACCAGGTCTCATACCATTGAATATTTTGATCTTACATAGTTCTACCTTTTCTTTTTTTAAAAAATCAGGCTGTTATGTGACTTGTCCAAATAACTGACAGAAAACTCTTACATTTATGGTGGTCCATATCCACCAAACTTGTGCTCTCAACAATGAATACTGAGCATCAGGCCTGACAAGGCTTGTTTACATTAATGATTTCCACACTTACTACATCAGCATCTTCAGTTCACAACTGTTTGGGTTCTTTACCAGTAATTAAATTATTTTTAGTGATCTGCCTGGGGCAAAGGTTAAGACGACCTGCCTAGAGTTCCCTGGGGCTAGTCTCCCTTATTGAGAAGGAGCCTGTCATTAGCACAGCCTGACCTTCTGGGGTTCTGCTGGGACCCAATAGTCACCTAACCCAAACACTGGCAGAGACTTCCTTGGCCAAGACCTGTGACTGGGGAGGGAGAAGACAACTCAGGCCAACAAATTTCTTGATATTCATGACATCCTCCCAAGTTACTGAAGGACTGGAAAGCACCTGAGATGTCTTCAAAAATCCCAAGTACCATCCTCCTGCTTTCTCATTCTTTGTCATCACCAGCAGATGGAACAGCTACATTGAGCAGTGAGCCTGCCCCATCACTAAGATTTGTCTCTGCCTATGATTTCTAAAACATACCCTTATTTCTCTTCCTAATCATTAGCTTCACATCCTCATTACTGTAGTGCTTGCCTGAGAATGTGCAGATGGGCAACGTAGCAGGCATCCAGGCATTTCTGAGGCAACAGAGAAAAACATGCTCTCTTCTGTGACCTTCACGCGCCTTGCTTGTTCACAGGTATTTTTCTGGCTGTACTAAGCCAAGAGCCACTCCAGCTAGTGGTACTGTTGTTTCTGCCTGATTAGAATCATAAAGGAAATATTTCTCTGGTCAGTGATACAAACCACATGTAACAATTCTGGGAAATCTGGTTGTCAAAAATAGATTTACTTTTTAAGAAATAAACTATATGAATTAAAAATCCTCCTCATTTTATTCTCCAATTCAGGAAATGCCATGAGATGACACAAAGGTTTTCATCTGTTAATGCCTGGAAAGAGGAAAGCTGGTTCCATTTCAGACACCATCAGATAATACCTTTGCCAGAGGATGTTATTACAGTTTTAAGCTAAATATATAAATAACCTGTCTTCTTCTGTACAAAAAATATCTACTGGCTGGAAGCAATTATTGTGAGATAATACATGGAAGTTTGCCAGCTGGGCTTGTTAGGTTTTCTAACTCTACATTTATAATTTACATTAGTGCATAGCACTATCTCCTAGCACAGCCAAGGCTCTATTGCTCTATTTATGAATCTACTTTATGTATCAGTGGTAAAATTATAGGGCTGAAGTAAACCATGCAGTGAACTAATCTAAACCAAATCCTTAGAAGAGACTCATTTCCATTCAGGAAATAAGCACCACCTTTAAATGGACCACATTCAATATGAGTGAATCATTATTCCAATTATTTGGCCAGCTTTACAGCTTGCCAGTGGCTCAATGCCAGCATTTTATTTAACAGGCTAATAAAAATTTGATTATCAAAGCCACCAGGTCAGCTGCACACAGAATGGCAGTCGGCAGACAGAGAGCGAGGTGTCACCGCCACTGCCACAACAGCCACCTTGGTTAGACACAAGGCCAAGGAATTACACTTTTCTGTTATGTCATGTCCTGCGGTCAGTAATAAAATTAACCAAAAATACTCCCATGAGCTGTCTGGGTCAAAGAACATGTGGACGTGGACCCAGTTTTCCCTCCACCAGTGACCTGTGGACAAGGGTTAAGTGTGGGAGTGTCCCATCAAGCCTGCCCTGGGGACAAGGGACCTTCATTGGGAAAGCTGTCATCCCTCTTGTGCCCGCAAGTGTTTGAAACGGAAGGGAGGGCAGAGATGCACAAGGAATAGGAGGGAGCATGTGACCTGAACAAATTTTTGCATTCCAGGATCAGCAGGCAATAAAACCTGTGATCCAGGCTGGAGATGAAATCCTGGGAAAGTCACTGACAAAATCTTCCAGGCAGATCATAGGACCAGACTTCTACATAGAAAATAGACCTTTACCATATAACAGCTTGTCAGCAACCTCAGTATACAATAGATTGTGACTACAGAGAAACTCTGGGAGGGTTGTTATAATTTCGCCTGTTTTTTCTTGGTCTGATCACAGAAAACTGGAAAAATCTCTTTGGGAACAAATGTCTGGATAGAGATATGGCTGCATTTGTGGTTCATGGTTCCTGTGTGATTTGCTATGGAAAAGGCTAAACATGGCTCCATACAAAATGTTGAAGTTAGTCCCTGGGAGGCATTCTCCTGGCAAAATGAAAGCCGTGGAAACTGTGCGGACACATGCTTTTAAATGGTTGAGTGAGAATTAATAGTTTTACTTCCCTTTTCACTTTTATTTCCTTATTCCTTACATGATACTTATTTTTAGGGCGAAAAAGGAACAGGAGCAAAAATGCTCACTTGGCTTATTGAAGTTGGACCAAATGCTTTGTCTGTAGCACAGAGACAGGACTCTGGGGTGGGGGAAAGCTGTTGCAAAGGCTCTGTCAGCAAGTCTGCTCCTGTGCTGCAGGTGCAACTTGTGCTAATCATCAAGGTGTAGGCAGAAGTCTGGCACCTGGGAGGGCAGCGTTGGTTAGAGGAAAGATGCTCTGATTTGTGCTCCTCCATCCGACGCAAGAAAATACTGTGCAAAAGCAGGATTTGTACTAAATAACTGTTGGCCCCCAATTCAAAGCTCTTAAGTTAGGATATTCATCTGTCTTACTGACACACCATGGCAGGAGATCAGTCTTCACAAGGTCTTTCATCAGCCTTAAAAACTGAGTCACCTTCTGGAGGCTCCCATCTCTCCCCCTTGACTACAGAGGGAGCCAAGGAAGGTCACCTTCCTCAGCTGAGCGCCCCAAACTGTGGGAGATGTGTCTGGGCCATACAAATAGCCACACAAACAGAGCAGCTGTGATTCAGCCCTTGGGAAAATGATCAGAAAGGGAGAAAGTGGTGTGTATGGTTTGGCAGAAAGCAAGAGAAATAGGGAAGCTAAAAGAGGAAAAGGGGAAGAAATGGAAAGAAATGAAGATGAGTGGTAAGAGGGAAAGCAACCGCTGAAGCGCAATAACAAAGAGACTGAGGGGGAAAAAGTGTGTGAGAGAAGAGAGCAAGCAGAGGAAAGCCAAAAGCAGACAAGCGAGGAGCCTGAGCATCACGTGAAGAAGCCCTTGTCCCCAAACCCTGACAAGGAGCAGCTGCTGCCTGTGGCTGTGGGAGTCACTGGTTCAGCCACCCCTAGGGGCAGAGGGAGCCCTGCGTGAAGGGCACTGCAGCTTGCTCTGTCCGGGCTACTCCTGTGACCACCTTGTCTGCCATTCCTGTTAACAGTAGAAATTTAGCACTTGGTAGTCAGCAGTCAGAGAATGAAATAGTCTTCTCCTCATGACAAACATACAGAACTGTTAATGGACACAGGGCAGGTTTTCTGGTGCATGGTACCAGCAGGAGGAATTTTTTAGTTTTCTGTTTTCATTCTCTTTTAGATGTGAAAAAGTTGGCCAGTTATTCGGGGCTTTTTCCTTGCTCTGCTGCCAAAATTATCACAGCATGACCAAGGCAAGGTAAGCACAGAGAAGCCTCCCAAACATATTCTGTGGGTGCTGAGAATCTCTGGAAACACTTTTGGTTTAATTGTTAAAAGTCTTTCATATCTACCATGTACTTGGAAAGTTACACAAATGTGTATGTTATGCAAATCCAGGGATTAAAAATCACTCACTAGTTCATAACAGTAACTATACAGCTGACTGGCAGAGTTAAATACGGTGAACAGAAAAGAATGTGGAATACATTAACCAGTGTAATTGCTTTAATAGAGTCTATTATCTTTAATGGAGTTTATACAAATGCGCACACACATGTACACATGGTGAAGATACCAAATTAGAAATAAAAGTCTAGTAGTGCCAAGCCACAACTTAACTATTAAGACCATTGATCAAAGGACTGCAGTTGCAGCTGGATTACAAAGTACTGTAAAATGTAGTGAGATGCATTTTCTCTTTGAGAAACCTTCCTGATCACTGTTTAATACTGTGAGGAAGTGTTGCCTGAAGGGTGAGCCAGCACATCTGGGATATGAGCATCCAGACTGCGGTCGCATGGCGCTGCAGTATAACGTGCTGCAGAGCTACAAGAGGCTGAGGGAGGGAAAGAGGAAATTCTCACAATTGCCTATTTCCCTGCACCGCATTAAGCAACTGAGTGATCACAGGCCACAACTGAATTACAAGAGTGAGTCACAGAGTTCAAAACAAGAGCATCCACTAATTGTTTCATGGATGAGGCTCAGGGAAGTCTGAAGAAGGATTTTGTAGGATATTCTTTTACTCATTGTGAGCTTTGTAGTCTTTTGTAGCAAAGCCAGCCGTTCTGATCTGAGAGTTTATTTTACAACTTGTAGCCCAGGGAGGGCTGTGTTCCAGGGCAGGGCATCCCTCGTGGGCAGCATTTTCTTCTGTGAGCCTGGAATAGCTTTGAAGCTGTCCAGAAGGAGCTCTCAGACACCACCTGATGGCAAATGGAAGGAGGGGATAAATGGCCTTATTCCCAGTCCAGCTGTCCCATCATCTCTCTGCAAAGGTTTTGGTCAGTTTGGTTAAGATTTGTTCACCTGCATTTCAGGTGTTCATGGCAAGAAGGTGATACTCTAATTATTATTTGACAAATATATCTACCCCCAAGCCTCCGGACTTGGATAAGATGTCTCAATGACTGGCCCCTGAGCCTTGCTCAGTGGAGCTGTAGAGCTGGATACAAGACTGGGAAGAGCTCCTGGCTGCTGGTGGTTTACTTTATGGGGGCTGAATGTTACATCCTGGGTGATGAATGGGAATGAATGGGGGTCTGGGAGGCATGTGGATTCAGGGTCCTGCTATGCCACAGTCTTGTAAGTGCATAGTGGAGTGTCAACTTCCTTTCCCTCACATAAGAACGATTCATCAGTACTCCTGCGATGCTGATACACCCTGGTGTGGGCACTGAGGATGTATGTGAGAGGGATGAGTGCAGTTGCAGGCCTAGGGGTTGCACAAACGGCTGGGGACATGCTGCAGGTTAGAAGGAGGAACGGAAGGGCATTCATCCACTGGCAGATCTCTCTGGCGAGGGGGTCAGTGAAGATGGGGATGGCTTCCACAGTGCTTATTGCCTCAGGGTTACAAGCAAGTTTATGGCGTGGGACTGCCTTTTGGCTGTGCTTTCACCCTACCCTACCCTTTACTGACCAGCAAGCTGCGGTGGTTGGGTCACACAGAACCTGCTTGCTTTTACGGTGCTGATTCCCTTGATCTCTTTGGCCTATGTCTTGGACAAAGAATCAGTTTGTTACTCCTTCTTTGCAACGCAGCTCCTCCAGAAATCCTCTAACCCCTGATTTGCCTGATTTGTCTTGTCCCCCTCCCACAGATTCAGCTCTATGTGTGCTCCAGGTTATTGGGTTCCAATTCCAGAATACAGGAATGCAGAAGACAGGTCAGGACCTGACATGCACTAGTGGTATAGAAACCTCATTGCCAAAAATTTGTCTTAGTGCACAGTGGTTACCATGTACTCACTTCTCTAGGTAATTCAGACTCTTCGTCTCCAATCACTGTCCTGTTGGTAGCCCTAAGCTTTTCCTTCCTCCTGTTCTCTCTGTCCTCTGAGGCATCAAGTCTCCTCCCATCTTGCCACCAACTTTCTGCTTCTGGTTCCACAAACCTGCCTAAGACAGAAAGGGATCACAGCCTACCTGCTGGACTGTTGTTTTCTGAGCTAAGGTTTATTCAGTACCTCAGCAGGCTTCCTTGCAAATCAAAGATAATCAAGGCTCAGTGACTCATTGGTCTGGAGTCACGTTCTTTTCAAATATCAGTCCCAACCTGGAGAAAAAAACATCAACAGAGAAAGCAGATGAATCAAAATGGGATTTGCAGGTTGGTAGAGAAAAGACCTGTGAAGGCAGATTCACTTGACAGAAGCTCAGCTGGCTGGTTCAGAGGCAGGCAGGAAATACTTTATGCAGATACAATAGTTTCTTCCCATTGAGATGATATGGGCACAAAAGATTTAATGACCAAGGGCTAATCTCACCCTTGCTCTTTTCTGAGTGAAGAAATTAAATAGTAGCTGCTTCTGGATCTGTCCTCCTTTCGGGTCTCACTTGTGGGGAAAGGTCCCTGCTGTTGGCAGGAGCTGGGCTCATTTGCATTTTTCTTCTATCTGAATTTTTATAAAAAACAAGGATGAAGTTTTTTTCCATTGCCAAATATGTGGAAAATTTAGCAGGCTGGGAAGGTGAACAGAAATTAGGAAATCTTGCCCAAAAAAATGAAAATTTTCCATGCTTTACACTTGGATTTAATCTAAAATCCATTTGGAGTAAAAGTACTTGCCAAATTATTATCAGAAAAGTGAGAGTTATCCGAGATCTGTCAGGATTCAGAAAGAGCTCAAGTTAGTGGAAAATTATCACGTTTGGGGACCATTTACTAGAATAGTAACACTTACAGTCTTATATTTAAAACAGCTTGGTCTCAGCTGTCTAAAACAACTCACTGCATTACTGCCAAGTCATTAGCTTACAAAGCTCCAGGCCCTGTCTACACACAAGCCTACCATCAGTTTAACTAAAATCACTATTTAATCCATTTAGAGCAATCAGCACAACCCTTTTTTTGGGTAACCAAATTAACTTAAATCAATACAAGCCTGTTACAAACAGACAAACAATTTAAGGACATCGACATCAAAACCTGTGTTAGCTCAAGTGGTGTGAATTTTGTGGCGAGGCAAGAGCTCAGGTCAAGCCTGGGGGATGCTGCGATGGTCCTATTTGTGTCACAGAGCTGTGCCTGAAGCACATCCAGCAGCAGCTTTGTGTCAAGGTGCCCAAGTGGTCTCTGCTGCACGTTGCTACATGTACAGTCTGGATCCCCACTGCTTCTCAGGGCTGTACCCTGCTGTGTTTAGGACCTGTGGCCACCCTCACCCTGTCCTCCTCCCGGCCCCGAGCCCTCCAGGAGAAACCCAGCTGGTTTGCTGGGGGATCTTGAGGTGAAAGGCGTAAGACTCTGGTAGAAAGCGTTTGGCTTCTATGACCCGGGAAACCCAGTTTAAACTCTATTCCCCTGTGCTGTAACATATGTGAGCCTAAGTATGGCCACAGCAGTTTATGCCAACATCCTCCCTCCCCATGTTTGTGGCTGCCTCCACACAAGTAGACGTCCAGCATCCCCCTCCCAGGAAGAACAGCAGCAGCAGCTGTCCCAGAGCACAGGCTGTTTTCTCCCGGGGGTGTGCACTGTCCCTGTTGCTGTCACTGTGCTCAGCCCCTGCGGGGGCTGCCTAGCTGCGCAGCGCTCGCCTGCAGTGGGGCAGGGGGGCAAAGCACCAGGAAGGGCGACCCTCCAGCTGAGAGCAGCGCTCACCTGAAAGGAACCTGGGCCCAAAAGGAGCTCAGAGGCTTCCTCAGCTTAGTTTGGTTTGTTGAGTCAGTAACCTGCAGTGGCTCTCATGCTCTCCAAGTGCTTGCCCAGCCCCAGCTTGAGCCCTCTTCAGCTTTTGGCACACGCAGCACTGATGGGTGAGGGGCTCCCCAGGTATGCATCCACTGTGCGAGGCACCAGCTCCTTGTGCTTGCTCTGAGCCAGGCTGTGGCCAGCTGCAGTTGATAGTGTCTAATTCTTCTCTTGCCAGAGACAGTAAGTGGCTGCTCCATACCCACCTTCTTTATGGCATACATAACTCTGTAGATGTCTATTATACCCTCCCTAACGTCCTTTTTTTCAGGCAGAACGATTCCAGCCCACTGGAATTCCATAGTTTCCTTTCATAGAGAAACTATTCCCTACCTTTGGTCATCCTTTCTGCCCTTCTCTGGACCTTCTCCAGTTCTGCTATATCCTTTTTGAGATAAAGGGATCAGAGTCACACTCAAAAGCACATGACACCGGGATTCCTACGGTGACATTTATACAGCATATCCTCATCTTTATTTCTAGTCCTTTCCTAATAATTCCTAACATTTGACTGGCTTTTTTGCTTGCTGACAAGCATTGAGTTGATATTTTCATGGAAAGAAATCCCAATATTTTGATCTTGAAGGGGGTACACAGAGATTATTTTCCCCTGTATCGCTTCACATCTACCTACACACAATCTGTTTCCCCATCCTGTCACTCTGCAGTCTCGTAATGCTCTTCTGCATTTTTTCAGTCAACTGTTGTCTTTACTACAGTGGATATCTCACCGCAAGCTAACTCTCTCACTTCACAGCTCACCTCCTTTTCTATATCTTTACAGGTATGCTCCGTGTGTGTGCACAGGGCAGCGGGGAGGGAAGTGTGCAGGAAACAAAGCAAAAATACAAGTATGTACTCATATACCAGTTGTTATTCTGTTTTTGGGTGCTGCATCAGCAACCCCCTGTGGTAACACCCTACAGCAAAGTGCAATTCCCAAAAGCAAAGGTGACCAGAATCTTCAGAAAAGAAGCAGGGCCATAAGCAGTCCAGGGAAGAGCTGCCAAGGTGTGGAGACACCTTTGTAGCTGCTTATCTCTGGGTTTTCCTGTTGCCCAGAGGGACCATCAAGTGCTGCCCAGAGCTCCTTATGACTTCAGGGAGAGCTTTGACCCAAGACAGAGCTGCAGGATGTAGCTGCTAAGTTTCAGCAGGTGAGGAATGCCACTAACTTCCCTGCCAGAGCTAGGGATGTCAAAGTATTTTTACTGAAGACACCAGCTAGAATCTCACCTGAGTTTATCCGAAAGACAGAAAGGACTCCAACTCTCTCCTACCTTTATACACAATGCAAGTTCGATCCTATACATTCAGAGGTTTGTACAAAATCTTAGTCTTTGTTAAGCTGTGGCGGAAAAAGACGGAAATCCCTCCAAAACCTGTGATCTTCCACAGGCAAAGGAACTGCTCTAAAACAAACTAGCATCTCCTTCCTCCTGTGGCTGTAATCCAGAACACAGTTTACATTAATGGGGTATCTGGCCCCAGCTAAACTACAAAAAGCCAAAGATGTTCAGATATGACTGTGACACTATAACATAAAACAGGGCTAATTTAGTATTGCAGAGTGCCTGGGTAGCAATAGATATCTGCAGCCACATGTCCAGACACATCAGCCTTGCCCAATCATTTCCAGTGTGCCAGCCCACCACCCTGGTGTTGGGTGTAGGACAAGCAGGAACTGTGGGTGTAAGAACAGGAGATCTTGCTGCTCAATGGCTTTCAGTCCCTGAGTGCGTATCCTGTGGAAAGTACTCAGTAAAAAATGGGCCCTGTAGGAGAAGGACCCTTAAATGACCCTTGAATGACTTTTAGAAGAATAGATAAATCTCCATGGTGACAGTGCCACCATTTCTATGTCTATTGATGCAATTTTACAAGTGATTGTTATCGGTCCCTTTCCACTGGGGCGATCCAAGCAACAACTCTGGTTGTTTTATCCCCTTTAAAAGCCCACTGCGGTATTTCATCATCCCTCTGCTGCGGTGCATGCCAGGTCTTTCCTGGCCCAGGGCACCCCTCAGCAGCACAGGGCAAGGGAGAGCCAATGGACCAGTGCAACGAGAGGGAACAACTCACCTTTAGCATCAACTGGGCAATGCCCCAGGGCTTAAACACCAACCCCAGCCTCATTATGTTCACAGAGTGCAGCACAGACACTTCTTTTTCTTGTGGGTTTAAAGCCACTTGTGCCTTCTACCTGAGGGTTTTCTGTGGCAAACATAGTCATGGCAGGGTAGTACACAGGCACATTCACACACGCAGGAGCATCTGATTTTATACCAGGAGTTCAACAGCTAAAAAAAGGCTTGCATTTTCTTGTACGGGTAGCATGATTATAATATAAATTAAGGAATTTAGGACTCCAGTCTACAAATCCCTATTAGCACTGGTACTCCTTAAAAGTACTAGTTCAAATAAGAGTATTTGTATAACTCGCAAGTCTGCAAGAACACATTTAGTCAAAGTTTCTCATGGCTTTTTATTGTCTTCAAAACACCATACACACATATGAGGAGATATAAATTAAGCATATGCTATTCCCTGGTATTCCCAAAATTTCCAAATAGTAGAAGGTGCTGAGCATGATTTATTACTATCAGAGGCCTACCTAAGTCTAAAAATGAAGCTTACACTGCACCACTAATTGTGTTTGTAAGAATTTAAAGAGAAATCAGAAAATAACTTATAACTCCCAAATATTAACACCCAAAAAAGCTTGCTTTGAGTATTTCTAGAACTGGACACTAGGTGGCAGAACAAATATGTGTTCTCTAATAGCTGACAAATACGCATCCTTTCAGTTAAGAAGGCAGGCCCAGAGACGATAAAGTCTAGCATATATTTAAAATAAATTGAAAGCTTACAGCTGCCCTGCTTTTCCTGATCAGTTCCTGTAGAGCCAGGCTCTGTTAAGATTGAGTTTAAACCTTTTAAGTTCTTTAGAATGACGGTCATGATTTAGTCACAAACTCAGGTCTCACCACAAATGTCTGTGGCTCCCCTTACAATGCGTTCTTAAAGGAGGACCCAGACAAACTCCACCCCAACATTTAATAGACAATAAAAGTTTTTATAGAGATGTAAGAATCTCAAATAAGCCCAAGTGATTTAGGGACACTGGTGTAACTGCAAGTTGGTAGGACACTGCACAGGTACCTCAAATGAAGAAATAAGCATCTAAATTGCTAATTATTGCTTTGCTCCTGTAAAGCAACATTTCTGCAACACCACATCAACTAGGAGCCACCGTGGGCAAAGGCTGAGTTGAAAAGGCTGGAAAAGAGGTCTGGGAAGGAGGCAGAGGAAGCGTTTTGCACCACGAGGTGTCAGCACGGCCCTGCCCGCCCGTCGGGCCCCTGTCCGCGCGCTGCCGGCGGGAGGGGAGCGCGTGCCGCTGCGGGCACGGCTGGGGGCGGGGGGGGCAGCGCCAAGCACACGGAGCTCCATGAAAGGATTAGAAAAACCGGTTCTGCTGAGAAAATTACACGCAACAGGATTTTATGAAGGCCGGCTGGAGGGTCACCAGTTGCAGTCAATGGCTCGATGTCCGAGTGGAGAGCAGTGACGAGTGGCATTCCTCAGGGGTCATTACTGGGACCAACAGCGTTTAACATCTTTGTTGGTGACACGGACAGTGGGATGGAGTGCACGCTCAGCAAGTTTGCCGATGACACCAAGCTGTGTGGTGAGGTCGACAGGCTGGAGGGAAGGGATGCCATCCAGAGGGACCTGGACAGGCTTGAGAGGTGGGCCTGTGAAAACCTCATGAAGTTCAACAAGGCCAAGTGCAAGGTCCTGCACATGGGTTGGGGCAATCCCAAGCACAAATACAGGCTGGGCGATGAGTGATTGAGAGCAGCCCTGAGGAAAAGGACTTGAGAGTAGTAGTGGATGGAAAACAGATTATGAGCCAGCAATGTGCACTCACAGCCCAGGAAGCCAAATGTATCCAGGGCTGCATCAAGTGTGGCCAGCAGGACAAGGTAGGGGATTCTCCCCCTCTACTCCGCTCTTGTGAGACCCCACCTGCAGTGCTGTGTCCAGCTCTGGAGTCTCCAGCACAGGAAAGACATGTGCTCGAGTGGGTCCAGAGGAGGCCACAAAGATGATCAGGGGGCTGGAGCACCTCCCCTATGAGGACAGGCTGAGAGAGTTGGGGTTGTTCAGCCTGGAGAAGAAATGGCTCCAGGGAGACCTTATAGCAGCCTTCCAGTACCTAAAGGGGGCTACAGGAAAGGTGGGGAGGGACTTTTTACAAGGGCATGTAGTGATAGGAGAAGGGGTAACAGTTTTAAACTGAAAGAGGATAGATTTAGATTAGATATAAGGAATAAATTCTTTACTGTGAGGGTGGTGAGGCACTGGAACAGGTTGCCCGGAGAGGCTGTGGCTGCCCCCTCCCTGGAAGTGTTCAAGGCCAGGCTGGACGGGGCTTTGAGCAGCCTGGTCTAGTGGAAGGTGTCCCTGCCCATGGCAGGGGGGTTAGAACTAGATGATCTTTAAGGTCCCTTCCAATCCAAACCATTCTATGATTCTATGATCAGCGTTTCTAACACTGCTACCTGCCCACTGGGCACACAAACACACACATGTGGCAGGTGACAGACCTGCACATGCGAGTGGCCTTTGCATTTCAGTGGAGCAGCTTCTTGGCTTGCCTGACTCTGGAGAGCAGAAGGAGCTCAGGTTTGCAGCAGTGAAAGCTGGGATGGAAGTTGAAAGAGCCACATCTAATCCCAGGCTCCTGACTGATTTGCTATGTGACCTTATACTGCTTCATCTGACTCATTTTCCCTCACAGTCCTGGTGTCTCCTGTCTGTCACCTTTCCCTTCAGGTGTGAGGTATGCAGAGCAAAACATACCTACCATCAGTCCTTGCTGCAAAGAGAGAAACCCCTACTCCCTCTAAAAATGAGACTGCCAGCACAATATTCCTGTGACACTGAAACATCCAGGACTGTCCATTCAAGTGCATCCTTTGCCCATCTGGTTCCTGTCCCCAAGCATGCAAAATCTCATTTTAACAAAAACTTGGGCTATTTCCAGATCAGTTTTGTCAGCTCTTCTTGCTGGGGCTATCAGAGAGGAGGACCCTGAGGAAAAACTAAATGGAAGTGGTAGGACCCTTGTGGATTAAAAGGGACTTGCAAGCCTGCAGGAAAGCACAGGACTGTGGAAGAAGTGCCCAAAGATAGATGATGTCCCATGAAATCTGCACTGCACCACTACCCAAGAAACAGTTTATGATGGGCTTAAGAAGTCATCTGACATGCTGTGGCAGTGGCGGAGCAGAGAATACACAACAGCTTCTTTCTTTGGGAGGAATGAACATCTGCATGACATGAAAACACAACCACTAGGAAAAAACAAACAAAAAAAAAACCAAACAAAAAAACAGAGGATGAGCCCACAAGTCACTGGTCTGCAAAATCCAATAGTGAAGGCTCTGAGGTCAGCCCCCCTGTGTGGCCGGAGAGACACCAGAGCCAGCCTGCCTGGCCTGTGGGAGGAGCTGAGAAAGGAGCCATCACATCACTTTTGGCCAGTGTTCAGGGAGGCACTGACTGTCTCCACAAGAAGTCATAGGCAGGTCTCTTCTACTACATTCTGCAAATAGGCCTTTCAAAGGAATAATGCATCAGGTAAAAAGTGTTAGAGTTGGTAGGAAATAATATTCCTCAAAGACAATCTTCCTCAGAACTGGAGAAGAAACTTCTTTCATGTTTGTAGGCAATTTACCTTGGCTCAGGATGATTGCAAACCTCAGAATAACTAAGGTCTGCTGACCTGCAAAAGCAACATGAGACCTGCCCACCCATCCATCCTGACACATGGCACCATGGCTGCCGTAGGACATACGCACCAGGCCTTATCTGCGTGCAGGAGTACCAGACCTCTCCCCTCACAGCCAGAGCACCGTTTCCAAATTTGGAGGTGCAAGTAGACAAACCTACCTAAGAAAACAACTGATTCCTCTTCCTGCATGGAGATGATTTACCCCAGGATTCCAGCTACACACAGAAAGGACCGAACCATGGGATGGACCTGGGCAATGGCTCCTCCAAAGAACGGTACAGCCTAAGAAAGGATAAGTAAAGAAAGGGAAGAAACAGAGAGGGGGTTGAAGCAGCAATGACAGCAAAATGGACACGTAAACAGCACACAAGGGGAAAACAGTGATCACCGTAAGCATTCCTTTATCTTAAAAACTGTATGTAACCATGTTTCTAACAGCTGCAAAGGGTGGTAGTGCTACCAATATAGGAGTGAAGGGAACGTGCATGGCAAGTTGGGCGGTACGGGGTCTACTTGTTGTTGATTTGTGACAGCATGGCTGGAAGCCTGCAAACCCTGCTCAGTCCAGGACCTGCAGGTTCTCAGCTGCTCAGAAAATCAAGTTCCCCTTATTTATGACCCAAGGATAGACAAACTGATGCTTCGGGGACCTTGTGGTCATTTTAGATTTCGTTCCTATGGTCAAATCCAAGTCTCTTTTATAGCTGAGTCACCTGGTTTTGAAGTGTTGTTTTCAACTCCTTGCAGGACTGTCTTCCTGTCCCACGTCCTCCCAGTCCCACCCTACTCACATGTGCACTCGCTGTCCTGCAGCTCACCCTGCTCTTCCTCCATGCTGTCCCACTCCTTGCCACTCTTCCCCCCTTTGTCTCTACCTCACTTCCTTACATTTTGCCTCTCCACTGCCTTTGCCCTTCCCAACTAACCCTTTACTGTCACACTCCAAACTTCTGAAGTTTTGGCAAGTTTCTTTTCCGAAATGGGAAGTGGTAAACCAACCTACTACAGTCTTCTGGTAAAAATCCTGTCACTTCATCTCCCCCCGGCTTCTACCATCTTCCTTTTGTTTGTCTTGGCTACTCTTTTGTCTACTATAAAATTGCAAAGTCTTTGAGGGCAGTGCCAGAATCTGGTCCATAGAATTCCATAAGGCACCTAATATGCTAAATATTATAAAAGGTCCTATTTTCTTTTATTTTTGCTTTTGATTTTCAATAAACTCACTGAAAATCCAAGCAAGCAGGAAAAGTAGACAGACATACGTGTCCTGTCAACAGGAAGTTTCTCTTGCATAACTTCTCCGACAGTTCTGGAAAGCTAAACGCGGTTGAGTTTATTTTCCTCACTGCAAATTAATAGTCAGGAAAAAAGTGAACCCGTAAAGAAAAGTCATTTCTGAGAAAGGAGATTCTAGAAAGGCAGATGATTTTTAGCACGCAGAGCTGCCCTCATGAAACATCTGCTATGACGTAGTCCTGTTCTGGCCGTAGACCAAAGGTATCAATAGCTCCACAGAGTAATGGGATAAGAAATGGGAAAACTGCCATTGCTTGTTTAGCAGCTTGTTTTGCTGATAAATGTCTGTCACTTTTCAAATAGCCACAGTGTAATTGTTTTTTGGGGGAAAATATTTCCTTGAGCAGGAGGTTTGCAGGCCATTAGCTATTTCCCATCTGTGCTGGTGTTTTAATACACCACACATACACTTTGCTCCCTATTAGAAATTACTCACAGGTTTTGATTATGGGCAGGAAGCCTGAAGTTTAGAAATCACGTCTGTCATTAAAAAGTTTTCTCCTGCCTTACAGAAAATTTAAATCTCAAAATCATTAGAACCAATATGTATTTTTTGAGAGAACCTCTACTTATAGAGATTGCTAGGAAAAAAGTCCTATTTTTAGACATCTGTAATTATAAAATAATGAATGACTGTACAAAAGCAGCAGCTGTTTGACTAACACGGTGGCCACTGTGTGCTCATTCCATGGCTAGAGGCACAATGTCACTTGGCCAAGTGCTGCCACGTGCTGCAGTTCATCTCATCCCGTTTCAAACTATGCCATGAAAATTTTTAAATTCCACCTGATAGTTGCTAGGACAGACAAGAGACAGACCTCTGTTTAATATCACACAATACCAATATCTGCTTTCACTTCACACACATACACTCAACAAGAAATTAATTGCAGCAAATTTAGCTGTGCCAAAAGACACAGAACTATACTCTTACCTGAATCAACTGAAATACTAGATGCATATATTTCTGGGAGAAAAAAACCTGAAAGCCGTTCCATATTAATGAGTATCCTTCTCCTTTCTTTCCCCTTCTCCCGTTAGGAAAAAGGCAGTAAAAAAAAAAACAATGAGAGATATAAAAACATGGGTACTGTTGAAGATTTATTCCAGCAATAAACTTTTGTCATCGGAATCCTTTGCATTTTTTTAATTCAAGAGGATCACATGGCATTTCTATCCTAACTAGGTTTTGGACTTCACAGAATAAAGTTAAGGGAGAAAGAGAAAAGAGATTCAGGATTAGAAACTGCTCCTCAAAGTATGAATATAGGAATGGAGTGAAACTTCCGAGTCAAGTCCTGCACAGTGGGAAACTGGCACTGTTATTTACCACTGGGACCAAGAGGCAGAAGGACCAACGTACAGGCAGTGAGTGCTTTTCAGAGTTTATTGTAAAAAATAGTATTAAACAATAGGAAAAAAGCCACTCCTTGTTCAACCCACCACATATTGCTTTATGTGGAAACAATGGAAAAATGTGACATAAATGTATTTTACCCTTTCCTATCCATGTATCAGATGATCCCAGCTACTCAGGACATGCTCATGGGAAAAATATTGGCACTATCACAGCATATGGAAGTGGAAATAAAAAACATGCAATATTTTCAATTGCAGCTGGGAGGCCTATTTCCTGGAGTCTAAAGATCATGTTGTTTTATCTGTTTTCCTTTAGCATAATGTACATTATCAGACTTTTCTAACTTCAGACACCGGCAGAAAGCCCTGATTTTTTGCCAATGGTGACATACCCACCTTAAAGATAAATGTGGAAGTCAGAATGTCTGCCTTATTTCTGCTTGCAATTTCCTCTCCATAGGAACATGCACATGATATAGTTCCTGCTAACAGATATTTAAAGCTTGGCTAGCCCTTTTTCACATGTAACAGTTCAACCCCACTGGAGGTCCTCAGGGCAGCACAAACAATGGAGAACAGATTTCCAACACCACACCACATTTGTTTTGGCCAAAACCTGCTTGTCCTAACACCAAATTATTCATGTTAAACATACTTGGTAGGTCTTCTGCTTTTGTCTACAAACAGAAAGATGTCAGATTCTGCATTAAACTGTATTGCAAAAAGTGTAAACTAATACATTCCACAATTTTTTTTCGGTGAATCTTCTAGCTCATGTCAAAACCGTGAAGTACCAATGTTAACTTGAACAGAGCTCAATTTAAACAGAGCCCCAAAATAATGAGTGCACAGTGGTATTTACCTTGTGCAATTAGCTTCATTATCAACCGGTGAAAAGTTGACTTAGCTTCAGTTTCATGCTCAAAAGCATTAAACAGGGATAACTTTAGTTACATGGCACCTTTGAGACCACCTCAGTTTCAAGTCAAGGGATGAACTTACACATACATAGGTGCATTGTTTTAGGTGTGACATTAGTACAGAATTCAAATACTCAGAAAACAGGTCAGCAGAAACCTGTGGATAATGCTAAATAACAGTACCTAATCATTTTTTTTTCTACTGCTGTGCTTGCTGAAAACTGATAGCAACCACAACAGTTTGAGGTGACTCACACATCTGACAGTCACTGGTGTAGAAGACAGTGGAAATTCTGGTCATTCTGAAAGCAGATACAATGGAGCAATACAGGAAATTCCATACCAAGAGGACAAAGTCAAACATTCGTTCTCTTGCACATCATAAAAAGTACTTTTGGTTACAAATTACCACTGCAAACAATCTTCTCATAGACAAAACTAAAAATGTCTCTACCTAAAAAGCTTTGAGAAGGGTCAAAACCCCACAAACCCTAACTAGAAATCTTTCTCTAAGTCCTCCTTCCTTCTGAGTTGCAACAATCTCCTTATTTTAAGAAAGGCCCTCCTCTTGGTCAATCAATTCTGCTTTGGTGGAGAACACATCAGCCAGCATGTGCTTTGGAATTTCAGATCCCCGTACTTTTAACGTGTAGCAGGCATTCTCTACTTTTGCCAGACTCTGTTTCAAGGTATACAGCTTCTTAGATACTTCGTAAGGTCCAGTGTTGCCAATGAAAGTAAACCCATCATAAATCTGACGTAAGAACTGGCTCAGTTCAAAAGGCGTGTCTATGTCACCATTTCCAACGCTGCCGATGCACAGCCGCATCAGCTCTCCAGTTAGATCAGCCACTCCCAGCAGGTAATCTACAGGTGTTACCTTCAGGCTCCAAGTGTGTGGTTGTTTATCATGGGAATTGGAGGTCTGAGGACAGAACAGAACAAAGTCCAGTACAGAGAACAACGAAAAGCAGTCTATAATGGTTCAAATACACACTAACTTATTTAACATAACTGGTAATTAAAAACATTTGGGAAAATTAAATTGCATGGCACTTCCACACAGTCTGATTTCTAATCTCCTTCAGGCATACCAGAAGGTAGGAAAGCATCATTTCCACTTGAGATGTGATTTCCATTCTAGCAAAGCATGATAAACATACCCTACTTCTACCATCTCTAGTCGCAAACAGAATTATCACGTCTTTGTACCAACATTTATTTGCAGTTGCCTTTTAGGCACTCTTGTTTAGGCTGACAGATCTCAGCCTAAAAGATTTAAATTTTCCCTATATGGTCTGTCTAAAGCTACCGAAGCAACCAAGAATCAAAAATAATCTGCATTATGAAAATAAATTATGATTTTGTAATAGCATCTGGAATTTCAAAATCTATTTTCTACAAGAAGCTGATAGGTACAGTTCTCTCAGATGCATTTGATATCAACTGCACTCATTAAAATAGCTTAAAAAATACTTCATGAAGAAAACTCATCACAAAGTTACAAGCTTTCTCCTATATCCAAGTTTCCAATACTTTTTTATTACCATATTGGTAACATGGAAGACAACACCGGTTTCTTCCTGTTTCCTTGCTCCCATAACATGCTATCCACCCAAATTCACAAATCTGGTCAGAGATGTGTATGCAGGGGTTAACAGCTTCACAGTTTGTTAACACAGGTGTGCCACAATGGGTTTGCCTCTGGTAAGAACAAATGAAGTTAAGCTAAAAACTTGGCTTCTTTGCAAATATCCTACAAAGCGAATGAAGAAAGAATAAGAAGTGCTTTACAGCAGAATCTCTTCAATGGAAGCAGACTGAGGAATTCATCTAAAGCAGCAGTGCACCGCATGTGTATTTCTGTACATTACTACAAAATCGCCTTTTGTCCCCTATCAACAATCAAACTGTACCCAGTTCACTGTGGTCGGTGGCAGCAGTTTGTCCCTACGCAAAAAGTTCTATTTAGGACAGAGTAGGAGTATGGGCAAGTCAAGAAACAGCAGATACGGTATTAGGGCCCAGGTATGATGGAACACAAGCTTGTTCTCTGAGGGGAAGCATCAAGATCAACTCCAGGAAAGTTACCAACGACTAAGCGAAGACATACGCCGTGCATTTTAACAGAAGCTGAATACAGTGCCTCCTGTGACTCGTTCAGCACCAGCAGTAAGACTTCATTCATGGAGTTCACCCTGCCTCGGATTCATTTGTCTCCCCCGACTTTTGTGACATCACTATACACCGTTAGGCCTTAGAGGCAGTCCCAGCCATTAAAAACCCCTCCTCTATATTTGTTTGCTAGTATTTCACTATCCTGGATCTTTCCCCCTACCAGAAGTTCAGTTTGCTCTGAATAAAAAGGATGTGAAATTTATAAACTTGTATCCCACGGATTTAGTTTACTACTTGCCAGAATGAAAAGCATGTTTTGAACAAGTGAGTCAAAGCCCACATGTATATCTAATACCATTCCACTAACTGGCCTTATTTAATCAGATGCCAAAATGTGACTAAGCCTACTCATTGCATTTCCATCCCAGAAAGATGTTTGTCACATAAGAAAAAATTTTACCATGTTTGTTGTTTCTTCTCTGTCTTCCGCTGTAAATATTAGTTGTTTGTTGATCTCTTCAACACTAATCAAAGATCGTGTCTTGATAAAATACTGAAATGAGACTGCCTCAACATATTCTTGAAGTCCTGGAGAAACAGCAGAAGAATTAAGCTAATGATTCAAACTTTCCAGCAGTGATCCATGCTCACAATTATTTATTTTTTTAGAAATCTTTTGAGTGAGACTATTTTAAGGTTACTAGCAAAAAGTGAAAACTAAAATAATCCAGAAATAACACTGAAACATAATCTAACATAGCACAGTTCTGAAGTACAAAAACCAGACCAAGAACACAGCAGATAAACATTTTCCAGTTTTTACTCCAACATGACCCAGCAATTTTACCCCAACATGACTCACAGCCCAAGCTGCCAACCGTGTCCTGGGCTGCATCAAAAGCAGCGTGACCAGCAGGTCAAGGGAGGCGATTCTGCCCCTCTACTCCGCTCTGGTGAGATCCCACCTGCAGTGCTGTGTCCAGCTCTGGAGTCCTCAGCACAGGAAAGACATGGACCTGCTCGAGCAGGTCCAGAGGAGGCCACAAAAATGATCAGAGGACTGGAGCACCTCTCCTATGAGGACAGGCTGAGAGAGTTGGGGTTGTTCAGCCTGGAGAAGAGAAGGCTCCAGGGAGACCTTATAGCACCTTTCCAGTACTTAAAGGGAGCTTATAAGAAAGATGGGGAGACTTTTTAGTAGGGCCTGTTGCACAGGACAAAGGCCAATGCTTTTAAACTAAAAGAAGGTAGACTAGATATAAGGAAGACATTTTTTAAAATGAGGGCAGCAAAACACTCAAACAGGTTGCCCAGAGAGGTTGTAGATGCTCCATCCCTGGAAACATTCAAAGTCAGGCTGGACGGGGCTTTGAGCAACCTGGTCTAGTGGAAGGTGTCCCTGCCCATGGCAGGGGGGGTGGACTAGATGATCTTTAAAGGTCCCTTCCAACCCAAACCATTCTATGATAACAGAGTTTTTCAAAATCAGCATTTGTACAATGGACAGCGCAGATTACTATTTCATGAGTTCACAAAGACATAGGACACAACGCAGAGAACAAGACTGCAGATAAATCAAAAGCAAGGCAGCTCACCTACAGAAAAAGAAAGTTCCTGTTGTTCCATCTTACTAGCTGTGGTGGTTTAGCCCCTGCCGGGGTCTGAGGCCACGCGGCCGCTGCCCCTCCCCCACAAAGGGAGTGAAATACAAAGCCCCGAGGCTGAGATAAGGAAAGGTTGCAACAGCAACACAACAAAAAACAACAAACAACAAAAAACAACAATAACAGTAATAACAATGAACAGAGCAAAATATCTACCAATACAGCAGTGAGAAGCGCGATGGCATAACACACGTGTTAACCGACCGGTCTCGCTTCAGCGCCAGGATGTGACTTCTGCATGGTATCTGAATGACCCGGCTAGAGCTCCCCCCCTACTGCTGGGGAAACTTAACCCTATCCTGGCTAAACCAAGACACTAGCAACAGTAAACACTTGTTTAAAACTGAGTTTCCCACTTCACTATTTTGTGGGAATTCGTGAACAGGCTCCCTAAAAGAGGCAGGTTAGGTGAAATTCATGTTCAGGACAAAGCATCTGTTGTTATAAATCACTCCAGACAAAAAAAAAAAAACACCATAAAAAAAAGAAAAAACAAAAAAAAGGCAGGGCTGTGATGTCCAGTAAGAGCAACAACAGCTCTGCCCAAAAGACCTGATAGTCTAAAAACAAGACATGAAGGGCAACAAAAGGAGTTGGTGTGTTGGCAAGGAAATAAAAGACTGGATAACAAATCTAGCTTGTACCAGATTTATATGCCATCTGCAGCCACCTGCCACAATTACCTCTCACTACCTACTTAGCAGATGGTGATTTTCTGTATGCATTATAGCAAAGGTGAGATCTAAAAAAGAGCTTGGATGTTCAGACAGCAATTTCACAGCTTCTGTCAGATTTTCCTTACATGCAGAGACCAGATTTGGGGAAAGCATGTGGGAAAAGTTCAAAGCAGAAATCTGAAATTGGCACTGTCAGTGGAAAAATAGCAGAAACAAACCTGGAACAAACAGCCATGGCAGGACTAAGATAAAAAAAGTTTTGAAGATAAAATCAATGCATGTGTATATCTGACCTATAGACAGAGAAAGCACCAAAGGAGGACATTAAAGGAACAGACTGTAACATGACCAAGACGGCTCTAGCAGAGCCATTCTGAGTCATTTTAAGGGTTTCACTTCAAAGGAAGCAAAGGTGACACTGCCACATCATGCTGCAAGACAACCAGGATTAGACAATAGTTTTGCCAGTGCATAAAGTGAGAAAATGTGGAGGTACCCAAGAGTATCAAAAGTAGAATCCTGGTTCCATTATGTCCTGGTTTAACCAGGATAGGGTTAAGTTTCCCCAGCAGTAGGGGGGGAGCTCTAGCCGGGTTATTCAGATACCATGCCGATGTCACATCCTGGCAGGTCACATTTTCCTGGCGCGGGAGCGCTCCCGCGGTGCACTCGTGGTTTTGTACATCGTGCTTCTCACTGCTGTATTTGGTAGCTATTTTGCTCTGTTCATTGCTATCACTATTACTGTTATTGGTATTGTTGTTGTTTGTTGTGTTGCTATTGCATTGTTGTATTAAACCTTTCCTTATTTCAGTCTTGGGGCTTTGTATTTCACTCCCTTTGTGGGGGACGGGCAGCGGCCACGTGGTCTCAGACCCCGGCAGGGGCTAAACCACCACACATTAGAATAATCTCAAAATCCTCAACTGACCACTACAGGGCCAGGACCTCAACCTACAGAGATATGCAGGAAGCAGCAAATTTAGTCTTCACCTGTATCAAAGAAAAAGTCTAAATCAAAAAGAAGAGACCATAGAATTGAACAACAGATGAGGGTGGAAATACCCCAAAAAAACTAGAGGTAACCTCAAGGGAAAATTCAATTGTAGGCAACTTTCCACGTTACAACCACAAAAGCATGATGAGTGACCTGCATTTTTTCCTTTTAAGTGTGTATTTGCAAGGTGAGCAGAGGCAATTCAGAATGACAGTTCAGCCTGCACCCTTTATGCTTCTGTACAGCAGCAATGGGAAAAGCAGAATAAACATCCAGCAACCAAAGCCACACTCAGCATAAGCTGTTCACAGATCAGAACACACACAGGGAGCTGCAAGGCCAATTAAATACAGTAACTTAATCAACGGAATTTGGATAAAGCATTCTGGGCACAAGCAATAGAAGAATACTAGATAAAAGCATCTTCTAAGATAAGTAACTTCAAAACTTGCAGAGAGGAAGATTTCATCACCCGTTCTTTTCCTGCCTTACCCTCTGATGTAACATGGCCAGTAATCCATTACGAAATTTTGGCTTTTTCTGTAGATAAGCTGTAAGCTACCAGATACAGCAGCCCTCAACATGACATCTCTGCGAATCTCTCTCTGCTATCTGTGGAGAAAACTATCACATATGAAGAATCAACTTGGCATTTTCCCAAGTTCTCAGAGAGATCAAATCAGCTTTCAAACTTTTTTAATAAACAGTTTTCTTGATCCATCATAACTTCCAGTTTCAGTTCACACCACTTTACTATTTCTCCACACAGGTTTTGTCCTTTTCCATGATAAGCGTTTGGCTCCGCAGTTCAGTTTTTATTCCTTTTTTTATATAGGCATACTTATATGTACATATACACACACACATTTTTACTTCCTCTCGTCGTTTTACCCGAGCTGACATGTCCCACTCTTCTCCTCACTTCTTCTGTTTAATGCCACCATGTGAATGTTGCACACAACAGTCTGGTTTGTCATTTAGTGTCACCTTTTCACAATTAGGGAATCTATCTCCTACTATTTACAAGTAAGGCTTACAAAACCTGATTTAAAATTGTTACTATTACAAATAGACTGGTAACAAATCCTGGTAACAACTACTTCGCAAAAAATACTCATATTTGACTTTTTTTTGTTCCTTTTTTAAGTCCTTCTTCCAGAAGTTGCTACAACATGACACTTCCATGACCCAAGACCTTGAAATAAGGTGTTTCCACCTGCAGATAGAAGGATGTTTAAACATGTTATGTTTTAGCTTAATGGTAGGACATCCGCTATTTTGAGCAAACAATCCCCAAGGTGAAAAACCCCATCCCATTTCACTACTCCATCCAACAATACCTTTCCCCTTATGCTCTTGTTTTGGATTTATTCCAAAATTGGCTTATTTACAGATTGAGTTGCCAGTAATGGAATAGTTTGTAACACTGCCTTTTTTGTAATTTTTTTTTTCTAGTACACCAACCAAAAATCCCAATTAAAAGCATTGTATTATTTCTACTAGCAATTCTTAAAATTACAGATGTGAGGTAAAAAAATGGCTAAGTATTTTTGATATTTTATTACATTTACTCTACATAAATAGCTTGTACTAGTGATAAGTTCCAGTGACCCAGTATAACAGCTTCCTTCTACATTTTGGAATTTTATTTTCTACATAAGAACTAGAAAGTTACCCTGAGATATCTTCTAAGCACATATTATCTGAAAAGGAGGAAATTTGTGCCTGAAAGTTCGTGCACTTTTTTTTGCCAGCTGTATCAGCTGATGTGAAAGACTTGTCTACATGTGCAATCTCTGAGACAGATCTGTTAAGCAGAAACTTAGCAAGAAATCCGGTTTCTTCAAAAAACCAAGTCATGGGAGCACTCAAACAAAGAGTCAAATGAATGCATAAGGGGTAGGAAAAAATAGTTCTATTTAAAAAATGAGTAAAGAATAGAAATTCCTTGGTTGCAGGACTCAGGTTAGGGTAAACAGAATCCAGTTCCACCTGAGATTGTACATGCCTGCATACATGAAAGTTTTAACCCAGAATGACCGATCAAAGAGGTGAAACTTTCCTCCTAAAATTCTGTTTACTTCACTTTCTCCTTTAAGTATCTGTTCAACAGTTTAAAAATGGGTTAAAATGGATTTCATGCCTCTCAGTTCTTAAGGTTAGCAATGCCAATGCTACCTGCCATCTTCCCAAACAAGCTGCTGCTTCTCCCTATTTCTTCTCAAACTCATTTTCCTTCTATCCCTTTGTCCTCTTTCTTTCTCTGTATTTTTTTGTTCACAGAGCAGTGTGTGCTGATGGTTAGGGACACAAGCACATGACAGCCTGTGTTCTCTTACCCAGCTCCTCCCCTAAACCCTGCAGCAGGAATCCCAGGCCCATAGCAGCCACTAAAAAGATTGTAAGAAAATCTACACAGCAAGTTTCTTCTAGGATCACTATATGAAGGGTGGGGCAGATAATTTACAGGGCAAGTCATGTGAAACTACCCACTTGCAAATTCATTACAAAATCAAAACAGCACAGCCACAGATCTATCTTATCATCATGTTTAGGCTGGCAAGTTATATTCTCATTAAAAAAAACCAAACAAAAACAACCACAACCCCACACAACCCAGAAAAAAAATAGGTGTCATATTCTTGTGTAAATCCCAAACAGAAAAATCAAAGTTAAACTGAAGGGCCCTTACTGCTAAGCTCTGCAGAATACTGGGAGGATGGTAAGACTTAAAGAACCCACTTCTACAAGCATATTGATCACTGAAGGGGAGAACTGGTGAAATAAGCAAATAATTAACCAGGTACATCAACTGAAACAAGTACAAGCAATAAATCTAAAAGTATTAATACACAAATTAAATCATTTTGCCTCAGAGTCAGCATCCTATTAAGAATAAACTGACAATTCACACCTCAGTCTTTTTCATTTAAGTTTTCTGCAGACTTGGCAATGATTCCTTAGATTCACAGGTCTCTTTCCACGCATAAGTGACAAAAACTTAAGTAATTAAACTAAAACTGAGGCCGTGAAACAATCCAACTGCTTTGTTGATTGTGTGCATGAAGTCAAAGGTTAATTTTATGAGAGTACACTGAAAGAGCGTAAAGCCAACTATCCTCTGAGACAGGCATTCTCTGGACATCCTGTCGTGAAAATGCCTTAAAACAATAATTCTAACAGGGATGGATTTTATAAAATGGGACTAAACAAATACAAATGGAAGCACTAGAACAAATGTCCACAAAAGCTTACAAATCTGGGGGAAAACAATCTGGTTCTATTCACTGAGTAATACTTCAAAAGCTGAGTCATTATGGCAGACAAGGCTATGAGTAGTCTGAATTTTTAAGGGAACTGGAGAGAGAAAAAACACAACTAAATCCACATCCACGTAAACAAACTGCTCCATGTTATCAATTCAGTTTTGAAATTACTTTAGTAATCAGTACAAACCCAGATGTATTTGTCAGACTTAAACAACCTTGAACTGATTACTAACGAAATATAAATAAAGAATGTATATTACATCTAGCAGTGATTTGTCTAAACCAGTTTACTATTGTATCAGTAATTAAACTGATGCAAATTTCTCATATTAAGCCCTGAATGCTTTGTTGATGAGCCAATTGCTACTTGACACATCTGTGACCACCAAGTTCTGTTCCCTTCTAGATGCACGTGTTGAAGTGATATATTTCAGATACTGAAGTATTAATATTGTTTGCACTTTGTTTAAAGCTGAATACACACAAACTTTAGGGAAAATGTAATCCCAAGATTAGCCTGTTTTCCCAGTAACTACAGAAACAAATATAGGTTCCCTATTTAATAGGCACAGGTGCCTGTGAGAGTTAAATTATTTCCCCAAACAGCCACAAAACCCCTGCATAGAACTGCAAAGAATATTTTAATCTCTGATTGCAGAGAATACTTTAATCAAGCCTCTTTGTTATCGTTATTAGAAACGTGTACATATGACAAATGCTACGTTTCTTGCACGTAACTCATCACATATGAAAAATTCACAAGCTTTCATTTCACTCCTAGTTGAAGACCTGAGGGATGTACCATGGTTACTTTTGTAACCAGGTTTTTTGTTCTGACGGGTTTGGTTTGTTTATTCCCCCAAAAATGTAGTAATTCTGAAGAGCAGCCTACGTTCTATAAGTTCTTAAAAAACAAACAGAAAAATCCCGAACTATTCCTATGACAAGTAGTCTTCTTGATCTCTTTGACTCCCCTCCAATTGCCTTGATCATTGATACAGACTTTTAAAAGTCAATCAGTCAGACAGCAAATTTTACACTATGTAACGGCCTTGAAGGCAAGGGTTCAAGACACCAAAGAAAGGAAGCTCTGACTCAGCCAGGATGTTCAATGATCAAAGAAGAAAGAGCACCTAACACAACACAGCTTCTTCAGTTCAAACTCCAGTGAAAGTTCTCCTAAAGATGATGATGTTTCCGTGCAACAGCCCCAACTCACTAGCATGTAAGAAATACCAATGGTGGCCATTTATCCTCATAAATACAGATCTGATGATATGGTGAAAAAGGTATATCACCACTCACTAAGAGCTATTTCTCACCACATGACTGCAAAACAAAAACCTAATCATGATGTGCTATAGTAGTTGTTTCCTGGAATGGAGTAGTTCTATGACACATTCTGCTGATTTTAAACAAACAAACAAAAAAGGTTCACAGATTTTTTTCTTGGTCTTCTCTCATGTTCCACCTGCACTTGGTTCCTGTAAAGGCTGGAGGGCTCTGGTCTGTGAATGACTGCTTTTAACAGCTGCAAGGTTGAAAAAAAATTCCTGAGCCAGAGCACAAGGTCTCCTCTATTTGCTAGCTATGAAACTGAATTAAAAGACAAACAACATCACCAGTTTTAGATTGTCATGTAAGTAACTGCAATATTTGCCATAACATACCGCAGAACTTTAGGACAGTTAGGTCTTAAGTTAGAACCAGGAAAGGACAATCTTTGTTTCACCTGATCCACAGCACATATCTTTAAAAGACTGTATATAGCTTCTCTTAACAGTCTTATGTTGCCTTCAATGGCTCCTGCTGAATTTATGGCTTATGCTGAACTCAATGGCTCATTCAAGGATCAGCTGATAATCAGTGCTCACATAGTGCATGCCCTGTTTGGTCATGTCTGAATTCACATTCATTTTCCCAGGTTTATTTTGAGTTTTTGTGTATGGACATACAAACCCTGCAGCAGAAAGTAAAAAGGCTGTGCAGTTGCTATTTTTTTACTTTCAATGGAAGAACCTAGGAAAAAAGGCATGAACCAGAAATAAACAAAGCGTAACAAAATGCAACAAGCTGAAGGTATCAAGTTTCAAATAAGCAACTTGTAGGGTGAAGAAAATCAGTTTGACAAAATTTGTTGGCATGCTTGTTGATGGAAGAACATCAGAGAAACAGAGAAAGAAATTAACAGAACTAGATCTGATAAATATTAGCTTATTCACTGCAATTTCTGTTAATTTTCCAGTATAATCAGGAAACTTTGTTTCCAGTTCTGGCATTTTACCTTTCACCCACAACAGCAAAGAGATTAACTTTAATTCTTCAGTTACATCCTGTTCCTGTGTTGCTATGTTTTCCCACCATCTTGCAGAAACCTGATTGCTTCCTTCATGGATAGCTTTCCTTTCAAGTTTTAGGTGTATTCAAACCTTTTCCTGGGTGAGATGTTTACAATTCATGACACCTTCCTCATGCAGTAAAAAGCTTTTCCTTTGTATCGCCAACCTATGATTAAATATGCCACCTATTTTTACTACACTTTTTAAGCTTCCCTCAGAAGAAAAGAATGTCCTACTTCTACTGTTCCCAATGTGCAGAATAGTTCTTTACCTTGGTATTATTTCAGAAATACATAGGTATCTACAAATACAAAGATAACTAGCACAGCTCAAGTATGAGATGTTCTTTCCATATTATGAGTGAAGGAGAGTTAAGAACAAAAAAACAGGTAACACAGAAAGCATCACTTGGATGGTTCTTTAGTTTGTGTTCTAATCAAAATCCTTCATACAATACTAAAAAACCCAAAATTACTTAAATAATCAGTAACCTAAATCTGGCTTGCTTGGATGGACCTCACTCATCCACACAGCATTTCTTACAGCATCATGTCTGGTGGTCCTACATACTGCAGTTAAAAAATAGTATTCTAGCACAACTGAAGTATTTCCTTTTCATCCACACAGACTTAACTGACTTTCTCCAGTCCAGCAATGCAGTTTGTTGCAGTATGATTACACACCTAAAGTGACTCTGAATGGTATAAGGGAGGAGACAGAAATAAGCTCCATTATATCATTCTTGCAGAACACAAATAGTGCCTGCACCAGATAAATTATGTGTTGGACTGCGTCAATGCTGAACTTTTACACAGAACTTCCCACATCATCAGCAGCAGAAGCAGTCAGAGAAATAGTTTTGACAAGGTGCTGACATTTTACAGCCTCGTCATCTAATCCTATTGAGAGCAAGTGCAGACATGATAAAGAGCTAATGAGCTTCTCTGTGCACACCACTCCACTCACCACTGCTGCTAGCACAGGCACACAGCAAACAGAAAGGTCAGCCAACAACGCTCTAGTTCCACCTACTATCATCACTCTATGTCGCTCTACTGAAGAAGCCCCAAAAGAATTATGGTCTCCTCATTCCGTATCTTGTCTTATGCACGGCTATCAGCTGTGAAGATAATACCACACCTGTACTTGCTCCAAGCAGAATCTAATAACCACACTGTAAAAACATCAACACATAGTTAAAACTATCACTCCTAGAAGTTTTTCAGTCAAGCTGCCCTATAGAAAATAGTTTAACATCTCAAAAGCCTTACTATTCTCTCACAAGCCCTTATTGTTAAGGAACAAAAAATTGAGTGAGTCTTCAAACAGCTACAGATTTCATTTAACAAAATCATGTTAAAAAGGTACTCTATTCAATCCCACACAGTGCCAACCTATCAAGCCTAACTGTCTTAGCCTCCCTCAAGATTGCATTTATGCAGAATAGATTTAGAACATGCTCAGAATAATTCCATAAATGCTAACATGTTGCAGAGCACTCTCTTTCTTGTCTTTAAGGTGCATAGAGGTCTTTCCTGTATACAATTAATATTTTCCTTAGTATTTTAGATATTTATATATAAAAATACCCAAACACAGAGATATACATATATAAAATCTTCAAAAATTTCTTCCTCCCCTTCATAAATTCCTACAATATTTTCCAGTCCTTCTCTTGCACAGTGTCTCACAACAATTTTAAAGAAACAGTACACATTTCCTCACAGGATATATAAGGTATACACTGCAAAGTGGGGTAAAGGAGCAGGAATTCTATATTACAAATAGTAAAGCTTTAAAAATATCAACAAAGCAGAACATTCTAACATAACAAATGAAGAGCTCTACATTAAAAAAAGACTTCATTATTTCAGTATCTCTTTGTTTGCTTGTTTAATCATCCCCTGGGACAATCTGTACTGTTAAGAAACATGTAGAAAACAGTCATCAGTTTTTGTTGTTGTTCAATTAGTGCTATACTCAGTGTTTGAGCTCATGCAAGTGTCCTTTGGGGAAACGTCCTGCGTGCCATTAGCACTATTCTTAATGAGGGAAAGCATGAAACTCCTTTAGTGCTCTGCCAGAATTGTTTTATCTTCAAGTCAAAAGAACAACTGCTTGGAGTAACCCCAAAAAAAGCATTTAACAATTACAAGTGGCAAACAATATTCCCAAGCATTATACTCATAGAACTATTCTATTTATAGGCTAACAGTTATTATACTGAATAAAATATGTATTAGGCAGCTTTATTATGCAGACAGTCATGATTCCCCAGTTAAGGCTGCTACGATGGTTTCCATTATAAGCCCAGTTTTGATCCCTTTTACTCTTTCTGTGAGAGGTAGGGTGGGGAACAGGAGGATGTCTCATGTTTGGTTTCAAGACAAAGGAGAATATTTTTAGGAAGTTTGAGGTTAATTGGACATGCTGCTTTTGAGATATGGGACATAGGCGTTTATTCTTTTTTGAAGAAAAAAAGCAGTTTAATGGCAATGTTTTTGTTCATAAAAAGCTTTTTAACTAGTTCTCCAGAATTTCTTTAAAATACAAAATCAGAATTGAAAACCAGGTGAAAGGAAGGTCAAGACTTACAGCTCTAGGAAATACATAAAGACAAAAGATCTAGCACTTTTCCTAGCTACATTTATTTTCAAAACATGCAAGCTTTTTCCACTGCCAAAAAAGCAAAGCAACAATTAAAGAACACTAGACTTAAAAACAAAACTAAAAGCAACATTCTGAACTCTTGTCACTGTTTCCCTCCCAATTACAGCTCTTCATAAACAGTGGGAGGCAGGGGGAATAAAGCATTCCCTCCCACAGTTGCTCTTTATCTAACTATCCCCTCATTCTTCAGGTCTCTAGGTTTTCCATCTCAGCATCATAATCCTGACATCAAATATCCTTGCATCTCTGACACCTCCTTGATCCTAGCTTCACCAAGACAAAGATCTACAAGCCTTAAGCCTGCATATTCTTTTTTTTTGCCATCCCAGTGACTAACTGGAGAGCAGAGGATTTAATGAACAAGGTAAGAGTAAAGCTCTGGCTAAAAGTTTGCAATTCATACTTCTTGTACACACAAGCTCATTTAAACAATGCCTAAAAGCATTCCCTGTCTTCTCAGTGACACACGTATATTCTAACACAGTCCTTACAAAACATGCACAATGGGACACCAGCTGGCACAAACTCCCCTCAGAGGAGCAGCATGTTGAAGAGCTAGAATTTAAGAAGATGCTGTGGATGACCTATAGAAATTGACTGAAGGCAACTTATTCATTTGGATTTTATATACAGTCTTCTTAATAAGGCAAGAACTACCTAATTACAGCAACAACAGGGAGATCTCAGGGCTAGCCAGCATTACCATAGAATCACAGAACAGTTTGGGTTGAAAGGGACTTAAAGATCATCTAGTTCCAACCCCCCTGCCATGGGCAGGGACAGCTTCCACTAGACCAGGTTGCTCAAAGTCCCGTCCAGCCTGGCCTTGAACACTTCCAGGGAGGGGGCAGCCACAGCCTCTCCGGGCAACCTGTTCCAGTGCCTCACCACCCTCTTCCTTATATCTAATCTAAATCTACCCTCTTTTGGTTAAAACCGTTACCCCTCATCCTATCACTACACTCCCCGATAAAGAGTCCCTCCCCATCTTTCCTGTAGCCCCCTTTAAGTAATGTAAGGCTGTTATAAGGTCTCCCTAGAGCCATTTCTCCTCTAGGCTGAACAACCCCAACTCTCTCAGCCTGTCCGCATAGGGGAGGTGCTCCAGCCCCCTGATCATCTTTGTGGCCTCCTCTGGACCCACTCGAACACATGTCTTTCCTGTGCTGGAGACTCCAGAGCTGGACACAGCACTGCAGGTGGGGTCTCACAAGAGTGGAGTGGAGGGGGAGAATCACCTTGCTCAACCTGCTGGCCACACTTCTCTTGATGCAGCCCAGGATACAGTTACACAACTGATGAGATTCCAGAGGCTTGACACTTACTCATGTCACCTGAAGAGAGGAAAAAGGTAAAAGCACAGCCATTCCCAGTTCTAGCTCCAGAAGTGCAGTGGGGGGCTGCATATTTCTGTCTTTTAGTTCTGTCCACAAAACCACAAAGTTCGGGCATTTGTTTGAGAGATTGCACACCTGATTGCCGGAAAGATGGACAGCAAAGTCTGCTTCTCCTCCCCATCATTATTTAGTGTACTAATTAATACCTCTTTGTCATCCTTTCTTCCTACCTAGAGAGGTCAGTAAGATTCACCCTCTTATGTTGTCTTAAAACTGTAGTAAGACAATTCTTTAATTCTATGATAATCTCACTCCAAGTCCCATGCAAGTGTTATGGATGTGCTGTTGTATATGTAACTGCGTGCAGTTCTGGGCCACACAATTTAAGAAGGATTTTAAGGTCCCTGAATGCGTCCAGGAGGGCAACAAAGCTGGTGAAAGAGCTGGAGCAATTTCCTATGAGGAGCAGCTAAGGACTTTGGGATTGTCTAGTTTGGAGAGGAGGAGGCTGAGGGGCAACCTCAATTGCTCTCTGCAGCTTCGGGGGGAGGGGAAGCGGAGAAGGAGGTGCTGATCCCTCGTATCCTGTGATAGGACGCCTGGGAATGGTTCAAAGCTGTGTCAGGGGGAGGTTTAGACCGGAGAGTTTCTTTACTGACAGGGTGATCAAATACTGCAACTGGCTTCCCAGAAAGGTGGTTGATGCCCCAAGTCTGTCAGTATTGAAAAGGCATTTCAACAATGCCCTTAACAATATGCTTTAACTTGGTCAGCCCTGAATTGGTCAGGCAGTTGGACTAGGAGATTGTTGTGGGTCCCTTCCAACTGAAATAGTCTATCCTAAAACCTTTGCAGCTGTGGATGCATTGAGTCATCATACACATGCAGCAGGCCTCTAACTTCCTCTACTAGAGGTCTATAGTAATTTGGTTGGCTCTACAATGTCAATTTTAGTCATTTTTAAGAGGCTAAGATTTAAAATAATGGGGAAAAGTTTTAGAAACAATGAATTGTTTCTGATATATTTTCAGTTGTTTTCTAAAGAGTTTATTCAGGTCCATTTAGATATTAACAGGTATTTTTATGCAAGTCAGAAACCAATTATGCAGGAGAACCAGTGTAGCTGATTGTGGATGAGTATTTACCAAATACACATAGCAAATCTGAACAGAAATTTTTTCATTAATTTCTGTATTTTCAGGTTGCTATGGCTAGCTTAAGTTTACGTATCTTTCATATAAAAAAAAAGATCCAACTTTTCAGGTTGGAAAAGATGTATTTTTTAAAAAACAAAACCAATGATCTTTTTTTACTCAGAGGAGAGAATCTGGAAGTAGAAACCTAGCGTCAGGTTTGCTCACTTGCTTTATAAGACATGGATACACACAGAAGTTATTGTGCGCTAAGTTTCCATATGTCTGCTATGTAGGCGTACTCTATTACATCTGAGATGAATGCAAGCTAATTCCAGGCAAGCTGCCCCTCAGTAAAAACAAGAGGTAGGTATGCCTCTTTGAATTTACCCACACAAAGCCACATACTAAGAAAATAGAGACAATTCATGTGAAGCAGCCGATGCAGGGTAACTGGTTGCACGGTACCAGTTTTGCTCACATGGCAAGGCTGATAGCTTCTATCATGAGGTCTCACAAAGATTCATGAGGTAGCAGACCTCAAATGCTGTTGTTCTATAAACAGCATTATATGACTCACATGGGACTACAAACTTCATGGGTTATTCAGACAAGGTTTACAAGTCCCAATGAAGCTTTCAGAAATTTTTGTTCATAAAAATGAATGCAAGGATTTTCAGCTTTTACAAGCAGTACTTAAAATTAAAATCCAAACACATTTTCAGCATGTCAAGATACTCATAATACACTTGGACTAGTATTGTTCACAGTTGAGGGTCATCTGTAGTGTTAGAGTTTTGAATTATCTTTCTTTTCATTGCCTCATTACAGTACTAAGCTATAAATAGCAGCAAGACACACAGAGATTAAGTGGCTCTTTAAGAATAACTACTTCTATTTAATTTGAACAACCCAATGCACCACAGGCAAGAGGACTGAGGAACTGAATTAGAGCCACTGCAGACCAGCATGGCAAGCTCCTTTTGACTCAGAAGTGCCAAACTGAGCTTTCACTTAAGAGCTATCTCACTCTTAACAAACTTAAGTTTGTGTAAGATGTAAGTACAAGTTAACCTGTGCACTGTTTGTCTCAAAGATTCCAGTATGTTTAAAACAAGATTGATAAACACAAGACACTTTCACGCCGTGATCAAGATGACAAAGAAGCAGTTACATATTTTACTCATGTGTTGCCACAAATGGGTCATAACAATTTAGGTAAGATTCAGACTGTCGGCAAAGATTCAGCAAAGAAACATGATTTGACAGCAAGAGTCATGAAAGCACTGGGACACAGTATCTCAAGGACATTAGTAAAGACTGCTATTTACAGAGAGGAACAGAAAAGATGTGATTGAAACAGATATAAACTCTGATTTAATGCTTGTAACAGGCAGAAGCACATTCTGAGTCTTGAGAAGAAAATACTGATCTAAGGGTTTTAATTCATGAACTTTATAAACTCAACATGGGATCATTTCACAAGACAGTCGCTCCCGCTCCCCTCCTAGAAATTATAACCCTTCAGGTGGGGTAAATGATTGTGTTGCACATACTCCTCTGAGTCAGAGAAGACCAGCCAGTACATTCATTAGAACTATTCCCAGCTTCAGTTTAGGTCAGGGTCCAAATTCTTCCAGCTGTAGTCTCCCATTTAAGTCTTTGCTTAACTGCAATGATAAGAAGACTGTAGGGCAAGAGCCTCTCTAATACCAGAGCTAACTTTGCTAACAACAAAGATTAATCTGAGCCCTAATTTATAACCATCGAAATGTGACAGAAATGACCTGCAGCATTAAGAGGAACCACTGCTACATAAAGAGAAACTGAGCTTAGTGCAAAATAGGCTACTTTCCCTGTTTTAAAATAATTTACCTGGAGATATAGCTCTGTGGAACTGATACATGTCTTCTCCAATCAGTTCTTGGGCAACCTGCTTAATCTTCCGTCGGACAGCATCTAGCTTGACTTCAGATTCATTTAGTATTTCTTCCCCATTGGGAGCACTGCAATCATAAAACAGAAACTGAAAGAGCACCTTTCAGATCATGACCAAACAGTTAAATACTACACATTTTCTTTTACTAACCAATACATTTTCAACGGCTTCAGGGAAAAACAAAGCTGATATTGGAATAAGAAACAGTTTAACATTGCTACCTGTTGCAGATTCTGAAATTCTGTAGATTCTTAACATGAAAATAATCAACAAGCCAAACACAGTTCTGGTAGCATGATGATTATTCCAGACTAGAATTTTAATTATTGCTTAAGTAAGAACAATGAGAAACATGTGCAAAGGCTTCAGAAGAGTATTCCGGAAAACTAGAAGTATTTGCAGAAGTACTTCAACCTTTAAAAAAAAAAAAATCAATACTTTGCAATACATTACAGTATTGCATAATACATGACCTACATATCTTCTTTTTTTTTTAGGAAGTAATTATGGACTATGCTGTTCAGGAACAGCTGAAATATCTGATTCACAATCACAATATATACTTGGCATTTAAAGTTTAGTTTATCTAATTTCCTTTAAACTTCCCCCACCCCCTAATAATCTATATGGTATATTAGTTTACAGTCTATTTGAGGAACTACTGATCAACTAGTCTCAAGAAAACATTTAAAAACAAACAGATTTCTGAAAGTAAAGCCACAATAATAGCAAAAAGCAAAGGAGAAGGAAATAAAGCTACAGTATGGAAAGCTTCCACTCTCACAAAACCAGGAATGTCTTACAAAACAGGAATCTAAAATTTGGAGTAAAGAGGAGTTTTTTGTTGTTGTTCTTTCCTCTACCAGTTCCCAGCTATCCAGCCCCTGCAGTGGGAGTAGCTATTTACAGTCAAGGCTGTAGCAGTTACTAGAATTACCACAATGCCTCTTCGCAGAAGACGACCAAGCTAAAAACAGGGCAACTTCAAAATCCCTATTTATAACTGTTACTGGTAAATATAAATAGTTACTACTACTGCAGAAATGCATTAATATATAACAAAAATTAAATTAAAAATAAAAGGAACAGTGAGAGCTGTTAAAATTGTAAAACGTAAGACCAATGCTTGACACATAGAGCAAGCATTTTATACAACAGGCTATGCAAAGCTTCACATTTTCCTGTTATTCTTCTAGTTTGTCTGTGGCTTCCTAAGATTGCTTGAAGGCTCATGAGAATACAACACACATAAAAGCTCAAAACTCTATACAAAAGCCTCCTAGGTTGCAGTATGTATCGAAGTAAACAGAACCCAGGTCACCTCCTCTTTGCATTGATGACCTGTGGTGGGCTGCAAAAACCAAAATGGTGAAATAACTGCAGAGGCAACTAACCTGAAGGAAGGGTGCATACTCTTCTCTCCCAGCTTGCTGAAAGCTGGAAAGCTCTCATCTGCTGTTACACTCTACTGCTCCAATCCTGTTTAACACGTCAATAAAACCGAGAAACCTGAACCAGCATCTTTTAATTCTCTAACTGGAGTGTGCACTCCTTAGCTCACATCCAGCCTAAAGGATGTTTATGGGAAGTTAATCAAATTCCTCTCAACAGAACATTGCAGCTATTAATCACAGATAGAGAGAACACTGCAAGGCAGCTTCTAGGTTTCTATGAACACTCACGTCAGTATGACTCACCTGGTAAACCTGTGGAGCAGAAATATCGTTCTTTTGCTTTCGATAGTTATATCACGACTGAGCTTCACAAGCCGTTCATATTTATCGTGTCTGGTGTCAAGCTCCAGCTGAAACGCTGCAGAGTCAATCATTACAGTAACAAACACGGTTATCACACGTACACAGCGCAGGGGAAGAGCAGAGGGCCTGTGCTACAGTAACTGCTTTTGGGCCCCAGCCTCACCAGCCTTTTCCCCAAGGTGCCTTTTCCCAGGTTGGGCAGCGCAGCTGCTCCTGCACAGGGCATGGCTGTGGAGGCCACCACTGCCCACCACCTGCCAGAGCTGCAACAGTCATCATTAATACTACTGTTGTTTAATAAGTCAGGCTTAAATATACGTCAAACCTTATAATGATTTAAGGCAGCCCAAACAATTTTAAGGTAAAAATACTTGTTTTAACCCGTAAAATCTATCTTGCAATACTGCTGTTTAAGAAACTGACTTAAAGCTTCACCCAAATTAAACAAGATAAATCAAAAAATAAAATCCTACAATCATTAGTAAATAATATTCACCAGTCTCTAAAAGAAAAACAGCAAACAAAAAAAGGCATTTGACTAAGGCACATATACTACTAAAAATGCACCATTTAGTAAAAAGAAAGGTTGCATTTCACATCCCAGCTTTGGCCAAAAGTCTAGTATTTCAATATCCCTAAGAAACAGAAGTGCTAAAGCAAAGCGAGATCAATTACATAAAATAAGATTTCTGACTTACTGATGTAAATTCCCTCTAACTACAATGAACACAGAGAAGAGAGGATGTGTATCTGGTTACCACATTCAAATATTATGAATGTTTCACAGATACCATTAACATTTGATAGACCATTATTCCACTAAGTGAACCATTAATAGATACTTACAAGAAATTCAACACATTTCCTGCATAATTGTCTGAAGTGTTAAAGTGTCTGTGTGAGAAGACGGTGAAAATAAGCTAAGAGGTTACATTTTTAAAGGGCCTAGCAAGTGAATATCCTTTAGAAAAGCATAGCAGTTTGCTAGCAAGCAAAGTTTAGATGAAGCTACAAAAATAACTGTATTTCTCATCGTCTTGATAAAAACTTGGTTCCTCTTATCTTGTTCTGTTCTTCCCAATCTTTGTCTGAAACCCTAAGTCACAAACGCTCCCACCGATCTTTTAAACGTTTCATGTGTCTGATTGCTGTGTCTCTTCAAATTCTGAGAGTCAAGTCCACCACTGATTTATCATCAGGAAGCCATTTTCCCTCAGATCATAGTAACAGGAACTTGAGGGAAGGTGACTGGTACTTTCCTTCCTAGGATGCCATATATGACATTTCCAATTACCATTTATAGATTTCATCTACCAGGAAATTCACTATTCTGAAGATCTACAATATTAGCAATGCCCCCAAGCTCTTCTGGACAGTTGTGGCTTTTAGAGTTCTATGCTACATTTTAAACTGTTAGGGACTACTAGCAAGTGTCTTGTCACCTGAAGTAAAACACAGACAAAACTGGTAATCTTTAGCCTAAAAGGGTGCAAGAAAATCTACTGTACTGTTGCCTGAAATTGCAAAGGATTAGAACCCAGGGGATTCTCCAGGCTACACATCAAGACTGCACAGTCACTTCCTCCACACATTCCACTTTAATGTACAATCCATCACTGAAAGCAAGGACTCAGACTCTATTGATTTTGGTGGTCCAGAATCAGACCATTAAAAATGACACTTAATAAATCTTAATCTTACAAACCAAACTAAAAAAGATGTAACTGAATACTCCTTGGTTTTTGATTAATTTTTATTGTAGAAGACAATTTCTCATTCATTTTTTAGAAATCTTTGGTGCCAACAGATAACTATGTCAAGTACAACATTTTTCCAAAGAGATGAAAAAGAGCAAAATGTGTATAATCATTTAATTTCACACATTAAGTTTAGATTCAGGCAACATACATAGAAATAGTGCACCACTCCAGTTCACCTGACACAGCTTGTTCAATTAGAAGCCATCTGGAGCACACCTTTTGCTTAACATTTGTGCCTGACATGGACACAAAGACCACCAGTGTCTCTGTCTGGGTCTTATAAGCACTAGTGCAATACAAAAAGTGGATCACTGAAAAGCTGAATAAACCGTGTCCCTTACATCCTCTCTGAAATTAACCAAACGCTGCTGACTGGATCTCATGTGAAAGGAGGAAAACAAGTGTTGTTTTGAATTTGAATTAATGGGAACCTTATAATAAACTGATATGCCTAAGGGTGAAAAATTAAAGTTGAAAGTACAGTTGCACTACTCAATTCAAGTGCAAGTGTATGTATGCTATTCAGTATAAAAGTTCAGGGGTTAAAGTTAATCATCTGCCAGGCTGACTTACACAGAAAAAAGAACTATGCATTTTAAAGGAAGCAAGGAAATTATATGATGTTGAAGTGACCATCTATAACAGCCATTCAGCTCTTACTTCTTCATCCTCCCTAGCTTCACAAAAAATAGGTGGGACAGGGAAAATTTTGTACCAAGAATTAATCTGTTCCCCACATCACATCTCCTTTTTTCTGTCAAGGCTTCTCATTTCTGAAGCTCAATTTTGCCTTGTTAGGGCTCATCTAATGAGAAAGTTCAACTAAATTTACTAGAGTTTAAATCTGGTTTTGTGCAAAATCCATAAAAACAATTTGGTTGGAGGGAAGTTTACACTTCCTTATTTAAGAAACTGAAATACAAGCTAATTTTAAAAAGGCACTCAAACTGAAATAAGTGTCTACATACAGGTCTGTATTAGTTAGCTAAACTTATATTTTTAAAAAGTGCATGTATAAACAGCTACCAGCTCGCAAATTAATGCATCCAGATTTACACTAAAGTAGCTCAGTCATCTGTGCACCAGAGCTAAGGTCAACAGCTAAGAGAATCTCAGTCTCCCCAGCGGTAGCCATCTCCTCCTCTCATCCCCATGGCTCAGATTTTGCATTACACCTCTGCAGATCTTACAGTTTCCTGCCACCAAAGGGCCTCATCACCTCTTCTCTGGCTGAACACTTCCGCAGTTTGCTTAGCATCAGGGTCAGCACAAGCGGGGTTGGCAGGGGCAGGTAGGATGAAAAAGGGAGCAAGTCATGAGTCAGGTGGAGCTATGTGAAATCCCTCTCTCAGGACTTTATTGCACAAAAAGCAAAACACCAAGCTCTAAACGTATAAAGTACAAGTTCAACTAGTTTCAAGTTTCTCCCCCAGAGAAAGCTGGTTTATTCCATCACTAAATACTAGTAATTTCCTAACAATTTCTACACCACACGTTTTTACAATCTGGCTTTCCAAATGGTTACTTACATTTAAAAGACATCATCAAAGCTGAAGATGGATTAACATTCTCTTTTTCCTCTCTTCTTTGACCATGTGGAAAATTGTCATGCTTTCGTTTTCTGAACCCACCCGATCCTATTAATATGAGATACACACAAAAAAATATATTTAAAAACAGAGTAGTTTTGCCAGAGCATAAGCAGCATCAGAATGCCATCTTCAGAGCATTCCTGACTTTAGCCATATTTTACAGGATAAAGTAATTGGATGAACCTCATTACCAACTGACCTCATCTTCATATTAGCATGCTACTTTTTCCACCACATGCCTAGTGGAAATTAGAAAAAATTCCTAACAATTTCAATGGATGAGTGTGGTAGGATCCAAAGTCCTTTTTTTTGGTAAGGTCTTCACACCATTTTATGTTTCCTTTCTGTAAGGAATCGCTGCATGGAAATCCTTGTGTGAGCAAGGACCTGCAGGATTAGACCTTTTTTTCCCCCCCTTCTTTTTTTTTATTATTTTAAATATTCAGCTTGACAGGAGTCAATAAAACTACAAGTTTTTCATTACTGCAATTATTTACATCATGGGTCTTCACAGACTACCATTATCCATGATTGCAGGTTTAGCTCCTACAGCATAGCATCTTAAGTCCTTACACTCTGCCCATTAACCAGTTTCTTTTCTTTTCACACCAATATAGCTGTTCCTTTCACACCGCCTTATATGCCTCTTTCTTAACCTCCCTTTTCAAACCCCCACCCAGAACTCATCTCTTTTGGACTGTGATTTACACTTTTGTCCTTCCTTCACCTAGCACTGACTCAGTGTGTCATTCATGTTTTTAACCATCCCTCGCTCTCGCTAAGGGTAAGCTGTATACTTTGTGTTCCTAACAGAGGCCAAAATTTGGCAAACTCTTACATACAAGCATACCTTTTTGAATATGTGGAGTTCTCTCAATTTCCTTAAAAGAACAAAAGGAAGCTACTTAAAAGTTACAGACGAACACTGGATTTTAAAATGTTTCCGTTTAATTGTTTATTATCCCAAACCAAAACCAGAAGTGGGCGTAGCTACTTTCTAAAAGAGGAAACTGAAAATCATTTTTTCCTTCTTTTCTGTTAGGACATGAGTTCAGGGTTTTGTTTTTCCTGTAGCAGCTGAAAACATTACAAACACAACCCCTGAAATAGTGCAGAAAATTAAACTCTCTGCAGTACTCTGAAATTTAGGAACATCATAACGACCTACAGGAAAAAACAGGCTCTCCTCAAGTGTGTGTGTGGGGGGGGGGGCGGTTAGAAATAGAGAGAAGAGGTTCCACTAAATAACCAACAATTTGAGTATCTGAAAACCACTGCCTGCAATAACAGTAACTTAGCCTTAATTTGAAAAAATAAGAAATAAAAAAGCCAGCTTCCTTGTTGCAGAGCTTACTTTATGGCTGAAAGGAGGTGTGTGAGACTGCCTAGGCTAAACCAACATACAGGCCACAAAGCAAGTGCTGCGTTATTGAAAGTTCGTTACTTCTACAAGCACTTTACAGGCCTAACACATACCCAGCTTTCAACTGTAGCAACTGTTTTTTTATCGCCAAGGATGAACAATTCTAAAACTACATTCACACACATATTTGTAAAGCCCAAGTGAGAAGGCGGTAACACCTCAGAAGAACCGGTCTCTCTCAGCCTGAGCGCAGAGTTCAGTGACAGAGCTGAAGGAAATCACTGGCTCACAGCACAGGCTCACACCCCCGTCCCCTCCTAGCTGCAGGGCCTCCCCGCCGCCTTCGCCAGCTCTAACTTCTCGCGCCTCTGTCTCCCGCCGGCTCACGGAGCTGAACCGGCCCCGGAAGGCCCGCACAGCCGCCGGCCCCGGCCAGCTGCGGCTGGACCGCCCCTCGGCGGCGGCAGGCGGCGCATCGGCCGCACACCCCAAGAGGCGCCCGCCCCTACCCCAGCGCGCCAGGTGGCGGCGGGCGGCCCCACTCCGCTGGGGAGGCGGCACCGAGCCTCAGGGGGCCGCAGTACTCGCCTCGCTCCGGCGGGGGCCGGGGCCGCAGCCGCGCTGCGCCACACACCGGAGAGCCGCCGGCTCCAACCGCCGCTGGGCCGGGCCGGGGGGCGGGAGGGGGAGAGGTACACGCGCGCCGCCGCCGTCACCTTCCTTGCCGCTCATCTCGGTGCCGGCGCTGCCACCGACGAGCCAGGCCGCGTCCCCCCGGCAACCCGCTTCCGCCCCGCGCGCCGCCAGGGCCCCGCCGCGGCGCACGACGCTCCCGCCCCGACGGCACCGCGGCGGGGCGCCCGCGCAAGTGCCTGACGGCAAGATGCCACACAGCCGGGGTGCGCCGGCTCGTCGCCCGCGGCCTGGGAGGCGCGGTGCGGAGCTGTGGCGGCCCGGGGGGTGATATCGGGCCTTGCTGCCCGCGAGATCGGGGCAGCGCTGTGGGCCGGGCCGTGCTTCCGAGCAGGCGACTCCGTGGCAGCTACTGTGCGACCCCGCCGTGGGGCCTCCCGCGCCCGCGGCACGACGGGACATGTAGTGCTGGGGCGGCGGTGGCGATGCCGTCAGAGCGGGGCTGGGTGGCACAGCTGCGGGCGGGGGAGCTCCGGTGCTGCCCGCCCGCCGCTCCCTCTGGCAGCCGGTGTGTACCGCCACCGCCCTGCCCGACCAGTTGAACAGAGGGGGAGGGGTGGCGGCGTTGGTGCTATCGACTCTTCTCGGCCTGGACCCGCAGAAAGTTGCTGTCATGTCGCCTTCCCCTCACCCACCTCCCTTCCCTCTCAGGCCCTCTCCCCACTCCCTGTCTCCTTACTGCCCTTCCATCCCTGCCATCTCAGGACCATGGTGCTTTCCTTCCACACGAGGTGAATCGGAACACATCATCATCCCAGAGTAGCCAGCACCTCAGTGCCCAGTGGGGAGGGGGCCCCACAGCACCCAGCCACGAGGTGCACCAGGTGAAGGAGGCCAGGGAGGATGCAGACTGACAGTGAGACAGGACTTGGGAACTGGAGACACTTAACTATACACCGAAAAGATCTGATAGTGAAGCCATCTGATACCTGGAAAAGAAATCTGAGAAGCAGCTGATGTAGCTGCAGTCACAGGGAAGGCGTTGGCCACAGCAGTAGAACAGAGGTCCCTGGCCTGCAGGCAGGGAGAGAGGGTCAGGAGGGGACTGTGGATTGCTAATCTGACCTGGTTTGGAACTGCTAATTCCTGAACCCAGGTTATTTGCATCCTATGTTTTGTCAGACCTGATAAAAAGTGATTGCTCTGCTAGGGATTTAGTGTGAGCATTCATAGGAGACATCACAGGACTGAGCACAAGGGAGATGGATGCACACTCTAAATATCTCCCTGCACAGAGGGCGCTTGATGACACTTCAGTTCTTATGGTGATGAGCTACAAAAAGTCTGCTCGCCCCAACGGATTATTCATGTTTTTCTTTCCTACACACACATCCTGATATGTTCCTCTAACATGTTTAAAAAAGGGATGGGTGTTGCAAATCCCGAAACCAAAAGGCTTGCAAATCATCAGTCTTGTTGCTCTTCTGCTAGATTTCATTTCTTGTCACATCTGTTGCCTGTTTTAGTAGCTGGATTCCCAAGGAAACAAAGCCCATATGAGCGCAAAGGCGGAGTGCTCGCAGCCTTTGTGTGTGGGTGTGCATGTGTGTCTGTCCTTCCTCCCCACCCTTAATAATTTTTGAATCTGTTGGTCAATTGGTTGATCTGATTTGACAGAGGGAAAGAGCCTCCAGGACTGATTATAAACATCCTGACTAGGGAAAAAATTTTGGGTGGAACTTGCACCTTACTAGAAACCAGATAAGCCCAGCTGGGAGATGCAAATGCTTCGGAGTCCAACATTAGCAGAGCCCAGCCTTTGGGAGTTCTCACAGAGCAGGGACACCAGTCCTGACTCAGGCCTTTGTGTTTAACAAATGAATATGGCTATAAATTGAAAAAATAGAATACCAGGCGAATCTGTCAACAGATTCAGAAGGACAATAAATCACCGAAGTCAGATAGTAGAGGAGAAAAGCTTTGACAAGGAGCTTTAAACAGTCCCTAGGCAGCCAAGCAGGAGTTGCTAAAACCTGGTATTTCCAAATATCTAGAACACATGACTCTGTCGTGCAGTGTTCAAAATTATTCAGAAGTATAACATAAAACCTCTCTCCAGTTTTCTAATCTAAGAAAACAGATGTTTATCACATTTGAAAAACAGAGTACAAAGAGGATCCCAGCAGAACTTCCTCAGGCCTGATCTGCATATGGAGTTGTGCAACAGCTTGATTGCTGTCCTACCAGCTGCACAGGAGCTTTCTGCTTTCTACGTAGAAAAATCAGAACATGAAATTATTTGTGTCAGTGTTATCGCTGCACACAGTTAAGCACAGCCTTTTGGTTTAGAAGATGTACAAATCTGCTTTGGAAACATAATTTTTTTTAAAAACTGTGCATTTCCCTGTTCTCAGCAGCTATTCAAACAAAAAGCAGAGTAGTTTTTGGTTATGCTGATGTCACTGGATAGTTGAAAGAGCGCTGACATTTGAATGTTTCCCAGCAGTGGAGAATTTTCAACCAGTCGTGGGGAGTGGAGGTTTGGTCTTCCACTGATTTCTGTTGGACTCCATGACACTTTGCACATGCCCAGAGATACTCAACAGCTTGCTTGACATCCCTGAGATGTTGTCATGAATAAGAACTGGGTTTTTTTTCTGAGACAATCCATTTAAATGTGACAATGTTAAACTTCTTTGGCAACAGGTTATTTGCAATATCTTTCCCTTTCTTCTAGCTGATAATTATACCTTTCACCCTTCCCTTCCGGTTATGTTTTCTTTATGCCTGAAGCAAATGGCACCTGCACAAGTGTGAAGGAGGAACAGCAACATTTTGAGGGAGTAAATGGTAACAGAAAGGAGGTGCAAGGACTTAGGGTAGGGCAAAAAACCCAAACAAGCTAACAAACCAATGAGGTTTTCTCAGAGTCTTAAGGTCACACTGAGATGTTGCATATGGGTTGCATACATCTGTGCTCCAGATCCTAAGACAAGGTTGGTAACTCAGCTTTCATATGGAAAAAAAGTGGTTTTTAAGACTCACAGTTGTGAGGACAGAGCATGAGTAGGTGGACCAGATACGATCTGTGCCTTTCTGAGTGGGCAAACTAACTGAAAACAACTACTGAGGAGGTAGGAACTTCTTAATTCATTTTATCCATGAAGTCTGCCGCTTTGGGCAATGACCTACTTTAATAACACTCCTACACAATATTCTTCAGTGAAGCTTTTGCTCTGTTGCAGTATTGTCAGCAGAGACCACTTTGAAATGATACTCTAGGGAGTGGAGAATGAATCTTTCCTTCTCTGGAAAAGCCCGAGTCCCATATCAACTCAGCTGAACACTGTGAAGAGCAGACATAGGAGTGGTGGTGGGTCCAACTCAAGGACCGCAGTACTGAAGCTGCTTCAACACCTACAGCTCCAGGTAATGAGGTTGTACAGAGGTAGGGCAATGATTTGGCAGACACATAAAATCACCATAGCTTTATGCCCTCAGTCATTTCAATGTAGCTCTTTGGAAACTGTTTAAGATCCTGGGGTCTACTGTCAGAGCTCACAGTGGACCCATACAGCTTGTTTAGCTTTAGAGACAAATGCTGTCTTTGCGATGCCCTCCCACATTTAAATAACCAGCCTGGGAACGTCTCCTAAAGTCTCTGCTAATCAATAGCACTATGGATAGTTAGAGCTGAAATTATCTCTGCGTATCCTTTTGGTTTTCGTTTTATCTCATGACATGACATACTCTTAGAGCAAGGCTGTGAGGTTGCCTTGGAGATGGAGGGCTTAACCATGGGGCTATCTGTCATACTGAAACATTCACATTAGCCAATATAACTGAATGCTTTCAACAAACAATTGAGTGAAGTGACAAAAAACTTATGAAATGGTCACAGGGGAATTGCATAAACTGAGGTCAGATGTTCAGTTTGAGACTGTTACATGATCGAGGAGTTCTGCAGCTGGTTGACGAAAGGAAGTGGGAGGTCAGCTGGTCTCTAGTTGTTATAACAACAACCTGTTATGTTTCTCAGGCAACAGAGATGCCCAGAGTCTTTTGGCGGGATGGATCAGGAGGATGATTTCCTCTTTTCCTGGAATAATGTTTGAAAGCTGTGAATGTTTTTCAGCCAGTTGAATTTGGGATTTCTCTTGGAAGTGGCAGGATTCTCCCAAGTGCTAATACACCATGGTGCAGCCTTTGAGGGGATCAGCAGGAAGACTTTGGGAATGCACCATCGATTTAGCCAGTTTGTAAATGAGGGGATGGAAAAGAGAGGGACTGAGAGAACCTACAGGTTTGCTGCAGCATCCAGCTGGAAAAAAAAAAAAATCCAACTGTGTATTGCCTTTATTCCTAATGTTTAGTTCATATCTTCCAAGGGAAAACTGGCAAGTGACCGACTATGAATAATGTACCCATGGGGAAAGTTTGTTTCTAAACATGAACAGTTAGTGCCTGGCTTATGTCTGGGTGGGTGTGCTGGCTACTTCATAAAGATTTCATTCTACTGAGGCAACCACATGAAAGAATTGTTTTGGAGGAATTCAAGGTGAGAATATCTTGATTCTGCATCTACAGCAACACCAACACCCTTAATGCAGTAGAAGCGAAGTGCAGAGACTGACCTTTCTCCCTCATCTCTCCCATGCCCCTCTCTGTACCTGAGCCCCTTGCAAATTATAACTGAAGTTATATGAACCTTTATATTTTTAGCTGCTTCCATCTGGCCCACTCGATGAAATGCTGGGCTTTTCTGCCATAGTGGCAGGACAAAGAAAAGGTATGGGCTAAAGTTATAGTTTGTTGTAGTTTGGGAAAAGATGCTGATGGAGTAAGAGCTGCAAACAAAGCAAAACCAAAACATTTCCTTCAGCTATGGGAGTCACAAAAGTGAGGCAGTCTGAAGGTGCAGTTCTCATGAGAAATGGTAAATCTGATCGCATAACAACAGAATTTGCTATTTTTTTTTGTACACATGCCTAAGTCTCTCATCTGAATCCTACCAACCTTGAAAAGTCTCAGATGCTCTTCAGTGCCTACAGCCCTCAGTACTTTCTGGATAAGCAGTGTCAAATACATATTCTCCTCCACCCTCCTGGTCCTCTTCAGTGCTGCAGTTTGGAGGTAATGGCTCTTAGCAAAAGAGTTATCTGATTCATCTGCAGTTAACCCTCTGTAAGAAGGAGTCTGAGAATGGTGTTTGTGTCTACATCTGAGAGAGGCAAAATATTACATTATATATGGAAAACCCTAATTCGTGTCAATGTAAATCAGGAATAATTCTGTTTAAATTGGGTGCCATTGAGATGACTATCAAGTCTTGAGAATTCCCAGTGTACAGAATATTTTATGCTGTGGTATAAGTAGGGCCAAAAAAACACAGCAAGGCTCAGGTAGTTAGAGAAATGCTTTCCTAAAAATTCCCACCAAAAAGTTCTGTTAAAAAGCAGTTAAGGTTGCTCCAGGGCAAAACACACCCACACAAGAAATGACAGGTTAGGGGAACCTTCTTCGCATAAGCTATCGTGCACACCTCATATTAACCACTCCCAGTGACAGACTCCAAACCCCAACAAGAAGCTTCCCTTGTTCTGCGGGATAAAGAAACAAACCAAATACCCATCCCTCCCACACGCTTCAGTGCAAAAGCCTCTGGCTTCTGCAACTCTAGCATTAGCGGCTGGTGCATGCGTAGAGGCTATGGAAATTATGGGAAAAAAACAGAGATTAACAAGTGCCCCCCTGAGCATGCACTCTGCTGGTACTGCTGGTCTCGGGGAACTGCTCTGACTTTGTCAGACGGTGTTTTCTCTGTGGTTGACCACTCCACTTAGTAGACCCCTTCCACAATGCAGAGCTGAAGAGCCATCTGTTGCTTTTTATTACATTGGAGAATGAGCTGTTTGAAATATTTACACCAGTGTAAATCTGGTTCCCTTCCTGCAAAAATAGCTACACCTGCACCAGGTATTTGTATGGGACTTCTTCTAGATGATTTATTCCCAGCTGGACCAGGACAGATTTTACATGAAAGCGTTTTGTCACCCAATGCTACAGGGATCCTGGATAGAATGATGACAGCACTAGGTTGTAGTTACAATTAAAGCTTTATTTTTTAAACAGAATTTTATGATCAGTATAGCATACAATTTTATGACCATAATAGCACAGGATTTTTATAATCAGAATCAGTGTAGCACAATTTTATAAGTAGCATAGCACAAAATTTGTAGCACAGGTTAGCTTATGGTTCCTAATCCCCTGAACCCTCTGCAGATTGGGTCAAATCTTAATACTTGGCTTGCAGGATCAATATAACAATCATAATATAGACTCAAAACATGCAAAAGAATATGAGTCACTCACTCAATCCTTGGAGGAAGCAGATGACGGTGAAGGCATCCCTGACCACTGGGGGATCATGGGTTTTGCTGTCCAGCAGCAGTTGTGGTCCAAGTCCCATTTAGGACTTGTAACTGCTTGATTTTACATACAGTGTGTGCTGCTGCACTTTCCTGTTCTGTGATGGGGTCCTCACAACCTGGTTGGCCGGGTGCCTGGGACCCTCAAGGCTGGTAACGAGGGGAGTAGTCGGCCCGGTGCCAAGGAACCTTGAGGCTGATAGGGAGGGGAAGAATAAATCTGCCTGATGTGCAGGACCTTCCAGGCCTGATGAGGAGGGGAAAGGGGACTGATACATGACCAGTTTGGTCACAGAGAATGGCCATTTGCCTTAAAAATGGCATTAGTTATGCTAATCATATTACAAGGAGTCAGGAGCAGGGGGTACTGGTTACAGATTCTGGTTACAGATTTGCGTTGAAGAAGCCCTTGCTTTACAGTGTTGGTGGTCTTCCATCTACCTTCCTATATAGCTTTATAACCTCCGGTGCCTAGCTGCTACTTTCATCCAAGTTTCTTCTGCTCCACAGGGTCACGGTGACTCATACTGACCAGGTTTCACCTTGTTGTTTAAATGCTAATACAAAGTTAGTTCTGCCTTTTTATACTCAGGCACTCTAGGAACAATGTCTTGGCATCATACTAGCAGACTTTATCTGCCACCTCTGTGCCACAGGGGGCTCATGAGCCTTGTCATACTCTGCAGAAGAATAAAGATGTGTTGGTCCAGACACAGAAACTAGAAGGTTTACGTTGTGTCTCAGGGGAGGGTCTTGATGCAGCTTCTATATAGAGCTGCATCAAAACAGAGAATTATAGACAAGTAGATGAAGTACAGTAGTACTACAGACCTTTGTCCATTGAAAATGAGCTGAAGAAGACTTTGTCAAGAGGTATTAGTCTAAGAATGTAATTTTGTGTCATGGGTGATGACCTTGAAGATGCTGAGGACTGTAAAACTAAAAACCTCCTTGCTGAATCTACCATACGCATGCCAATGCTGTGACCTGGTCATAGTCTGTTACTTGACCAAGCATCTCCAGAATTCTGGCCCTGCTCTCCCTGACTGCTCTGCTGTGTAATCAGCTCCAGCCTGGAAAACTGAAATCGTAATAAAACTGTGCTCATTACAGAGATAAAACTGTGCTCATTACAGACTGAACACTTTATAGTTCTGTCACAGTGCAAAGGCCCTAGAGAGCAAACTAATAAAGATTTGATATGCATTTATAACCTCACCTTTAAAAATTCAGGATGAAGTTTTTATTTTCCTGTCCTCCAGGAAAATCTATTTATATCAACAAATCCCAGCAAATCAGTACTCGTTTAGAAAGCTGTAATAACTGAAACATCAATTCTAATGCCTATTTAATGATAAATGCCTTTATTAATGGTTTCTAACTTTACCACAGGCTATGTAAGGGTAATACACAACATAGAGTAAGCTTGGAGCAGGAGGCTTTTGAGGATACCTATACATGACATGCACATCTCTACTCACTCATGTCTAAGAACATGATATCCAAATGGGTGGAATCTTTTCTTTGTTTCCATGAGAAGGATACACCCCATATGGAAGTCATCAGCAGCAACACTAAGCTTCCTTGTAGCTCTTTTGAGCCACCGTTATTAAAAATACATTACACATACACCTGTACAAGTTGAAGTCTTGGAAGAACATGTCTATTCCCCAGAAATCAAAGTGCTTTCAGTGCGGATGCCTGAGGGGGACAGTGATTGTAAAGCACCCAGAGAGAAAAAGGAATGCTGAGATTTCAGAGCCTGCGTGATTACCCACAGCTGTACAAACAGTACAGTGGAGAAAACAGATTGACCTTGGCCATGTTTTGAGAGTGCCAGATAACCAGGTCCTTCAACAGCCCTGTTTCAACATGAAGAGGAAAGAAGAGACGGTGACCCCGAGGAACGTGAGGAAACACAATAATGACTAAAGCAGCAACATTGCAAGTCAGCAACTTGAACATCTTCAAGGGACTGGTCTGGGATAGAACTGGTTGGTGATGACAGACATCTGCTTTATGTACCTGGCAGTGTGAGAAGTGGATTAGACTGGATATATGACAGCAATATCTCAAGTAGGAGTAGACAGCGCCCTTCAAAACATGAATTATTGTGCCTTAACCATCCCATAAATACCCATGACAGTGAAATTTTAGCCTGTTTGCAGGGAATTTGAAATACAATTTAAAAGACAGAAAGTGTTTTGATGTATTTCTAAATCCCCAGGGCCATGGCTATCTTTTCCCAGCTTACTAGTGCCTGTATCCTCCTGTATAGAGAGAACATTGGGTGGCCCATGCTAGCAAATAATTTCAATGCTCATCTCGCTGACCTGCCCTTCACCCTTGCAAATATTTTGATATTTTCTTTGCTGTTTCCTCACGTGACTGGGGAACACACCCTCTAACACCAGGATCACTTGCAAAAGTGCAAACACTATCAGTAGGCTGGCCATCAGCATCCCCTCAACTCTTATCTTGGGCTGTGCCCCACTAGGATTGTTAAGTTAGATGCTTAACCTTGGGGGAATCTCTCCCCTCTCCACCCCCCCACCCCTGGTGGATGAAACACAGTGGATCAGCTAACTGGTAGAGAGCTCACTAGATGTTAGGCCCATGAACCACGGAGGCTTGATGCAAGATGACAGCTATAAATAAACTTCCTCCAGAATCTCCCATAACTCAGAGGAGGCTGTGGAGATGATGCTCAGAATGGTTGTAGGAAACAGCGTGAGGATTGAAAGAAACCTTATCTGTGCTGTGCTGGAAAACTGAGCATTACACAATACTTGGTTTTTCTCACCTTGTGAATTCTCCCTTGCAATGTGCAAATCCTCAGGCATTCATGTGTTCACTGTCATACAACATCTTGGTAACTAGAGAATAAAGAAGAGATGTTTGGAGAGCTTGTGAAGATCACTGTGAAGAACATTACTGCAGTTCTGAAATTACAAGAGTTCCCTAAACAAGGGGAAAAAAAAACCCTCAATATGTCAGAAAGGAGATGGAAAGGGATCAGAAGGTGAAGGTCACTATTCTGTCATTCAGTCACTGGTGGAGGACTCCCCTCCTCGCACAGGGACTATAAAAGTGTTTCCCTGTTAAGGATTCACCTACAGCTGCTGCCAGCTTAGCAGGGAAAACATCTCTCTAATGAAAACATATTCCTGTGTTCCCCTGACATTAAATTGCTCCCCCAACACTGCAGCTATCAAAGAACCTGAGTGACTCCAAGGAACACTGCATTTACCCTGGCTGTTTTTCTCTTCTCTTTCAAACACTAATTTTATATTCTACAGTCAGCCAAGCAACTCTTTGCAAATTTTACAACCCGTTCTCCCCAAAGCCTGAAGGCTTAAAGCATTCACACAGTGCACAACCTGAGAACTAAAGTATAAAATACACGAAAACACATAACACTTGTATGGAAGGTCCTGAATAAGGTCAGTGAATCTGCCTACACCTTCAGGAGCAAGCACTCACCTGACTGATAAATTATGAGTTAAAAATAAACCACGTTAAAAGCCAATGAAAGCACAAGTAGGCATAGCATAATATTTAGATCTGTCACACAAAAATCCTGTATCTGATTTATGAGAAAGTGTATGGAACATGTCATCACCAGATATCTGCTGACTGTGTATTGAGACCTTTAGAACAAATTTAGTGGAATGAATAATTACAAATTGCATGTAATGAGTAGCTGGGAAACAGGATAAGATGCAAGATGGGTCTTTCAAAACCAAATCATGCCAAACTAAGCAATTATCTTTCTTAGATGCGATAACTCAACCTCTTTGGCAGAGGAAGCATGGTAGGTCTCACCTACTGGACTTCAGTAAAGCATTTGATTCAGTGCCACTACTTAGGTGATTAAAAGGCAAACTGGAGAAGATGGAGATTAGTAGGCAAATTGTAAAGGAGTAAGGAAGTGCCTGAAGGGAAGAAGAAAGTAACACTGGAAAGGTGCTGTGCTGGATGAGGAGGTTCCACAAAGACTAGTCTTAGGGCTTTCAGTATTTTTACCAACACTGTAGATATTGAAAAAACAGGAGTGTTGTGAAACATGACTGATGTGTGATGAAATCTGTCAACAGCAGAAAGCTTGAGGGTGTTGCCAGTACTCAAGAAGTTATGGATATCACAGGCAGAGATCCCCAAGAGATTAAATTATACAAATAAGAGTCAAATGCTGTAGTAAAAATCAGACAGAAAAGAGGTGGAAATGATGTTAAGAGCATTGTAAAAAAGGCACTGGAGAAACTTCATCTGGAATACTATATACAATTCTAGTTAGCTAGTTTTCAGAAAGCCCTCAAACGGGAACAGGTGCTGTGAAGAGATGTCCAGGAAAATTACAGGGAACAGACAGCCTGTCCTGTAAGACACAGGAAGAATTTCAGCAAAGCAAAGGATGAGGGAGCTTATGATTTCTCTCCATAAACACTGTGGGGGGGACAGGAAGGAAAAAGACAAACCATTCAACTTGAAGGACAGTCTAAGCCAAAAATATTTGGGTGCAAACTGGCCATCAACAGACTGAGTCTTGAAATTAGAGGAAAGTTCTTAGTTACCAGAGGCATGACCAAACAGGCTTCCCACAGAGGAAGATGGCAGCAAATGTTGCTGATTTTCGGTATGAGGTGTAGTTTCCAAAGAGCCTGTACCACATGGCTGCCTGCAGCGACCCAGGCCAGGCTCAGTGCTTCAAGGGATCAATTCCCACCTCTGTGCCTGCTCCTGTCCTCAGAGCAGCTGCCAGTGGTGTCCCAGGAAGGCGTTGCTGGAGTCTGGTCTTACACAAGCGGGTGTCTCACCGGTTGCACAGACTGGGAGGCAAATCTTTGAAACTCTGTCTCCCAGCCCTTGAGGAAGGTCGCTCCCTTTTCTCACAGTGCTGCACAAAACACAAAATCCTCTTCTATTTCTCCAGCTGCCCCGGGCATTGCTTAATACTTGCCAGTTTTCCAAAGGCGCTCTTCAGTTTGATCTTAGGCAGTTGTTAAACAGCTCATTTCTCCAGCCCAGATGCTTCCTCTGCCAAGGCACCAGGGAAGAAGCAGGCTCTGTGGCAGGCAGGTTGTTGAACCCCGTGCAGCGTTTCTGCCCCTGTCACTTCACTGCTCTCTGCCCCTGCCCCGGGGCTGCAGCTCTCGACTGTGGCAGCACAAGTGTCTGTGGGGACCTACCAGAGCAAACACCACATCTGGCCAAAACACACGTCCCAGCGCAGTTGCCAGGAAGGTGCATGCAGGCTCATGGGGAGAGGAGGAGGAAGGGGAAGCCCACAGCTACTGTTGATTGTTCATGTTATGGCTACACCTCCATGGTGGGCCAACCACCTTTCTCACTGGGGGAAAGCAATGTGTATTTTGAACAGTTCAACGTGATCTTTTCCAGACCTGACTACTTTAAAAACAGTATGTGGACCATGGTGGATGGCCTGGTGCTAAAGCACATCACAGAAACACTCTTTCATATTTACGAACTCCAAAGCCTGGTTCTTGGAAGAAGGCGGCAGAGGAGAGTGTGGGTCAGGCAATGGGACTGTGAGCTCTGTCTGTTGAGCCAAGACATCCGGAGCATCTGAGACCTCCAAATCCATTGATCGTCTCCAGGGACTGGCTTTCTACATGTGTTCACAGCGATGCACATATTCACCTTGACTGTTTTGACATGCAGCTGCATGCCCCCCCAGGCTCCAGGCTGACCGCCAGGAAAGTGCCCTTTGTCACCGTGGCACTGCCAGCCACACTAGGTTTACTGAACCACCCACCTTTTTTCTTCAACATGGTACTGGACTTGTAATAACTGGAACTTCTCCAAATCCTCCTTGAAGCCACTCCCTCCCTGCTTTTTCTCCTCCTTGCTGGCAGCTCTGTGGCCAGAGGAAGGAGTGGGTACCTACAGGGTGTCCCCTGCTCTCTGGGAAAGCAGCATCTGCTGGGAAAGTAAAAGCTTACTTTTCCTTGGCACATGTTGGCATCAAGGAGATGCACTGAACTTGTCCATCTGTGCAGCTCACATGAATGTAAGCTCTGCTGGCACCAAGGAGTCCCATGGGTTTTGAGAAGGGGATCTGGCCAGTTTTCATAGAAAGTGTTAACAGGGAACACACTGCGAGCAAGCTCGTGGAAGGCAGGGGTTTTGGGACAGGGCTATATTTTAAATTCTCTCTTAGCACAGTACAATCCTGGCTTGAGCCCAGGGCTCCTCAAAACTGTCCAATACATATTCTAATGGTGACAGCATTCAGAGGTAAACCTGTTCCCAGGCAGAGGGGACACACAATTGCCCCAATAAATAGTTCAGGAGTCTATCTTTAGAGCAGACCTCCAGCACATAGGGAGAAAAGTTGCTACTTCACATGCTCCTTTATATGTTGGCCCTGATGTCCCAGTCTGGCTGACCTTTCACTAGTGTGAAACCTTCGAGGGCTATTTTCATCCTAGTGTAAATCAGCATAGCTTCAGGACTGGCATCACAGGAGGTTCTTATCTCAAGGGGACTATCCCAGCACAACCTTCCTCCTGAGCACACCTCTGGGCTGGAGATAACAGGATCTGCTGTACATGCTGACTACTGCCGGCTGTGGCTGTCCCCGCCACCAGATGAATCCTGAGCCAATCATTTAGGATTTCCCCCTTCCCTTCCTTAAGAGTGGCTCCAAACAACTACCAGTATCTTCCCTTCAGGTAGTGTTTCTGCCACCCTGCTCCCTCACTGCAGCTGGACTCCTCCGAGGTGAGGAGTGTAGCTCATCTCCTGTGGTCGAGAGAGAAGGAGGTACCTACAGAAAGCAATTTATCCTTCCTAAAATCTGAACTGCGTTTCTCTCTGAGAGAGCACCCAGGACGACTGTGCTGCTGACACTGATGCTTCATTTAGACACCTAAAATGAGGTGGGGGTAAATCCACACCCTTCTGCTCCTCAGGCACGATGTTTCACAAGCAGAAGCATTGTAATTCTCCTCCTGCTTGTTGCTCTCAGCTGCTACGTGTTAGGTAGGATGTTAGATAAGGTACGTCCTCCCACGTTCTGGCAGAGCACTTTCCCGCAAGTGGCATAAATCATAGAATGATGACTTTCATCTTGCTACACGAGATATTCAACATCATTTAGTGTAAAGGATGCATATTTTCATATCTGGCTAGATCAATAAACAGTTCCTGTCTATGGCAACAACTGCCTGCAACATCGAGCATTTGGATTTTGTTATGTGATGGTTGTTGAAATGGCTATCTTTTGTAACCAATAGCCTGAGAGTCTGTCTCAGGAAGATTTGCATTGCATGATGAACAGCAACAGTAGTCCAAGCCAACTTGATGAAAGGGACAGTTAATCCCAAAGAGCCAAGTAACTGGAATGTGCCCTGCTCTGGGGGGGCATCACTCAGCTACGTGCATATAGCTGGGTATGGCTGGTGTAGCTGAAGCTGGTAGTTAGCCAGAGGTTTCGGGGTTGGTTGGTGGTTTGTGCTTTTTTTTTTTTTTAAGTAAGAAAAACATCCGCAGTTGTTCCACAGGAAAAGAACAAGTAATCTACCCACATGGAATATATGCAGTTGTCCTTGTTTCCTCCTTGCTTACTTTCACCTTCTGCTAATGTAATTTGGGTGACAAGATTTTTCCAAATGCCAAATTAGGATAAAGAGCAATTGGGTGCAACAGGTGAAGGGGAATAACTGGGCAGGCTTTTAACAAATGAGTAATATGTGCATAGGCCAGATACTGAAATGCATAAACCTTGCAGTATTTTACAAAAGTGGGCAAAGGCAGTTAACTCATCCACACAGGTAAAGTCCTATATCTGTAGGGTGTCTGTGCTTCACTTCCCACTCTCTGCTTCCCCTGGAGGCAGCTGTTGCTGAGCTGCATTACGAAGCAGCTCCTAACCCACTGAAGTTTTCAACATGACATGTTAAAACAACCCCCCCCCCTCACCCAAGCAGGGGTGTGAAAAGAAGTCCAAGGTGTGATTCTCCATGGAGGTAAAACACCCCAGGTGACACAGCCCCTGATACCTGAGCAGGGTCATTTCTGTATATGAACGACAGTGGCTTGCACCTCTGTGCACAGATGCATGTGCCTACACAGTGTCCAGTGCAGTGAGGGACATACTCTGAGTCACGTTCGGTGCAAAGTCAGGTCCAAGCTGCCCACATGTGAAACACCTTCCAGAAGCCAGCCTGTGAAGTGGGCTCTCCTAACCATTGATCCTGCAGAGCTGCACACACCCTGGCAACGGAGCAACATCTCTGAAAAGCATCCCAAACCTAAGAGGAAACAGCAACGACAGTCAAAGCCTGAGCCATGTGAAACTTAGTATGTTACCATCCTCTTAGCTGAGGTCCAATCACTGACTGTATGCACTTTCCTAGGCTGCTGCAATATGAAGTAAAACGGGTTGGCATTAATCATAAGTGAAGGTACCAAAACATGCTCAGCCCACACCTGGTGCTTGGTAGAGCAGACCCAGGGAACACTGCACTTCAGGGCACCTGGTTGGGTGTGTCCTGCCAAAGTTGACTTTTGCCACTCCAAGGATAAAAGGCCAGGACTGGAACTGGCTCACACCGCTCACGGAAAGATGAAAATGGTCAAGCTGGAACAGGGAGCTGGCAGAAGACCTTGGAGAGTAGGGTATGCTGTCCTACTACCATCACAGGAAAGGGAAATAGCAGAGGTGGGAGCAGGGATGGTAGTTTGTACCCTCCCATTCCAGCTTCCCAAGCTCTGCTGCAGCTAAAATACGTAGCAAAGCCACCACCACTCCAGCCGCTTACTTTGCCAATGGTGAGAGCCAAATTTGACTCACATTAGCATTTCCTGTGTCTTGCTGCCTCAATGCCCAGAAGCAGCTCCGTTTCTCCTGATGAAGGGAAGATGGTGCTTTTATCTCTCTTTCAGGCTTAGAAAAGCCACAACACAGCAAAGCAGAGAGAGGGAGAGCTCAGATAAGCCTCGCAAAGGGGCTGCGTGTGGGACCAGGTGCCCAGGATGTCCCCAAGCCATCAATTTGCAGGTAACCTCGCATGCCCCTCATAAGCCCACCTGAGCGCTGGTGGAAACCAGTGCATGGGGCTGGGAAATGGCATAGCTGAGAGGGATTAACATGGCAGTGCCCTACATGCTGTAGGTTTCCACTGCTTACATGCTGGAAGGGAGCAAGTTCCTCCTGCCCGGCGTGTGGCTGCCTCAGCCCTGGGCTGCGCGCTGCCCAGCCTGCACCTCGTCCCCACTTGGATTCACACACACCATGCAATGCCTTCATGCAGATATATTTATCAAGCTACAGAAAGTTCCAGTTAACTGTTGTGTTGACTGTGAGGCCTAGCTGCGCTAAGAGGGAAAAAGAGGACACCTGGAGCTGCAAAAATGTCACAAGCCTGCAAAACAAGGAGGGCAGCACGTTGGTGGGAGGTTGGATACTTAGTGGAATGGCAGAAATCCTGCAGCAATACAGAAATGACTCATTTTCACCCCACAGTCCCTCCCCCAACCATAAAAGAAAAATATTTTACTTTTTACATATTTCCTGGAATACGTGATTTTACTAGAAGTGCACTTTGCACTCTTGCTATGAAAGGGAATCCAGTCCAGTGGGACAAAGTCATTCTTGGAATAAATTTCAATGAAATCAGGAGTTACAACTTAACCAACTTTGGCGTAAGAAGTCCTCAGGATATTGGTGGCTGCTGCAGTCATGTTTTTGTAGGCAGTCTGGATCTACTAGTTTTCCTAGTATAATAATTGCAGTAAGAACTGTGATGTTTTGTAACCAAACTAGTTTATACTGGCAAAAGTCCTACTTTGGATGATAGAGAGGTAGCTTATACCGCTAAATTTCTTCCAGTTCTTATTTGGGAATCACTGTTCTATTATAAAATGTCTTTATGCTGTCTGCACAAAGGGGGGGTGATTGCTTCTGCACTGTGTAACAGTACCATTTTCTAGCACAGAAAACCTAGAATGTCTAAACTTTTATATTTTGTAAAATACTAACATTTGAACATGGTTTGGGGAAGAAAGAAACTACTATCTTAAACCAAAATAAAGTAGTTTGATGCCCTAGATTAGCTTGCAAGGCAAATTCTGTGTGACAATAAGAGAACAGAATTCACAAAAAAATCTAGAATATTTTCTTTCACTATTTTTATCAGGTTGGGATCTTTATTTTCTAAGCTCTCTGTATAACCGTCTGCATGAACCCAGAGCCTATATATGTCTATTTTAATTTCTGAGTTAATCTTGTTTGCAGCATGCAGAGAAATTGAGCAGTATTCTGTATGTGATACCACTTAGTGTCATACCCATTTAGAAAAGCATTAGCCCTGTGGTACTGCTGCCTGGCCAGCCCAAGGGCCAGTGGGACACCAGCACCCTTGCCATTGCCAGTTCAGCTGTGGATGGGTCTAAGGAGCTTTTGGAAAGCAGATGTTCACTGGGAGCATCTTCTGAAAGTGAAAGGTATTATGATAGAGAGCACAAAGTTGCAGGGATAAAATCTAAGTATGGGGCAGTATGGGGCATCTCCTTGTATTTTGTCATGGAGAGAATGGGGTTGGGATTGGAAGGCTTTGAAAGCAAGACAAGCAGCTGTGTCTGATGGTTTAAAATTAGGGGAAACTCAATCTGTGCTTGTTGAGAGCAGCTTTACAGTATTTCCATATGTATAGCATGTACCTTAGAAAAACTGCAGATCAGTGCCATACTGTTCCTTAAAATAAGCCCCCAGATAACTTGCACAACATCTCAGCAGAGGCAGGAGAGCTGGTGAAGAAGAGTCTATGCAGGATCCTAGCAGGCGATCTACCAGGGAAGAAGGGGCTCTGGGCTACCTGAATGTGCAGATTGCTTCTGAGTGGCCCATCGTGGATTATACTAATGAAAATCAGATCCTTTGGCCTAGAGCCTCCCCTTGACAACCTGTTTCTTGAGGCAACTTGGAGCTCACGGCAATTAGTCTGCTAGGAATTTGCTCTGGGGGTGGCAGGGCTATTCTGGCACCCTGCAGCCGCCTTTCCCCAGGGCTCCTCACTCTTGTCCGTCATGGGAATTGTGCATATCCTTGATGCAACAGCAGTGGGGCCTTGGGACACCAGGAAAGGTGGTGCTGGAAACAAACAGCCTCTACAAATGATTCAGTGACCTGCAGCTCATTGGTGGCGAGCCCCAAGGGGTGTGCAGCACCAGCAGGACGCCTCCGGCTGCTCTCCTTCCTGCAGTAACCTGGGGCAAAATTGCTCCACCCGCTGTGCGTGTGCACATAAATCCATCTGCATATATAGAGTAATGCCATCAGCCATAATATAGATGGGCTTGTATAAATTGGGTTGAGTACTTCTGCTGAGATAAGGATGTCAGTGGAAAGGGGTGACAAAACGGCAAGCAAAGAGAACTTTTGCAGCAGCCCTGTGAATAAATATCCACAGGACAAACATGTATGTGTCTCACAACCAGAGAAAGGATGTTGCAGCAATCAAGGTATAAGAGGAGAGTCTGGCATGGTTTGGGCTGTGAGGCTAGCTAAAAAAAGACCATATCTTGTAGATATTATCCAAAAATAGTCCACAAGACTAACAATAGCATGGATATATGAAGGCTTAAAAAGAGATCAGAACTGAAGCCTGTGAAGATTGAGAAAGTCATATGAGATACAGAAAATCAGCATGAACTTCACAGCTTAAAAAAGAGAGATGGAAGTTAAATTATACTAACTCACACTACCTAGTCTCAATCTCTAGTCATCTGAGCCAAAACAAGCAGACAGTTTTATTTACTGGTTTTTCATTTTTCCTGAGGTGTACAAACTGAAGGTGCTGTATGCCAGACCTCCCGTACTTCTCGTGTACAGACCATGTTTCCTGCTTGCACAGGCCTTGCTCTTCTGCCAGCACCTCAAGTGTGTGCTTTGGTGGCTACCTCAAAAATTGCCTGGAGGACTGAAAAGGGCAGAAGCAAGAAACTGACTGTCTAGAGGAGCAGGCTATGTGTGAATCTCACTGCTTTCTGCAGGTCAGACACCTGCCTCAGATTTGCAGAATTTTGCAACGTATTTCATGTGCCGGTTTCTCCTGCTGGTGGGTTAGGATGCCCACCAAATGAGGCTGGTGTCCTGGTCTTGAACAGGTAGGTGCCAAGCTGCCCAGAGAGCAGCAGCTCTGGCTACGGACAGGGACCGGCAGCTCACACAGGCAGCTGCCTAGCAAGTCTTGACACCACCAGGGGTGTAACCAGCTGCCTGGGGATATTTGGGACTTTAGTTTTAGATTCAGGACCCTTAGTTAAGCATATATGCTGCCTAGGTATTCTAATCTTTCATCTGATTTAGCCCTCCATCCCTGGTCATGGGTATTAAGGGTTTAATTCAGCATTTGCAACAGGACACAGATAGATCAAGAGCTTAAGGTGAAAGGACAAGGCAAGCAGAGGGACTGCAGCAGAGGTTGATCCTTGTCCCACCTGGGGGACAGCAGAGCCCTGTCATTCGTGCTGTGTGTTGCTGCAAGCACTGGACACTAGCCGACGCAGCATCATGTGTCCATCCTAAGCAGGAGGATGCAGTACTCAGTCCTGGGAGAGACAAGGGCTGCCACGGGAGGAGCAGGCAGGCTGCTGAGGCAGCTGCAGCACCTCCCTGGGGGGGGGCATGGAAAGAGGAAGGGAGGGGGGTGGGGGGTGTGCGTGCCTGAGTGCTGGACGAGTGGTGGTAATCTCTTCAGCCAACAGACCTGGAGTTTAAAGATTGGCTTATACACCTTTGTGGTAATTTGCCCCGTGCACCCGGAAGCTACAGCCACTGACATTTGTTTTCCATGACTCGTTGTCTTCGGTGTGAGCTACACCAAGAGGGCAAGTCTGTCAGAGGAACTCCAGATGTGCCCAAACTTTTCTCATCCCCACACGCTCCTTGACTGCCTCTTCCCTGCTTCGCCTCAGCAGTTATCTACAGCTAGCATATAGGTCCACCCGGGGGGCAAGCAAAGCCACTGCCCTGTGCACACTGCCAGGGGCACAGTCCCTCCCTGCAGGAAGGAGGTGTGAGAGCAGGGAGGTGCGGATGGTCCTGGGGATGGTCCTGGAGATCCACGGCGTGCATTCCTCTGCCTTGGTGTGCGGGCAAGAGAGCAGTGCCGCTGAGCTGCCTTCTTGCACCAGCAATTCTCATGCACCTAGCTGCTTGCAGCTAGGAAGAAATTGTTTTAGTGCCACTCTAAATACTGGGACCTTGCTGCTGTGCCCTGGCAATGTAAAGGAGAGGGACATGCTCTCCTCATACGTGCAATACATGTCCTGTGGTATAGATGGGTTTGGGGTTGAGCTTATGAGAGCATAGAATTTGCAAGTTCTCACCTCTTCCTTCCTTCTCAAGCACTCTCAAACCAATACTCCACACACTCAAAACAAACCGCTTCCTTGAAAACATCTGTACTACCAAGTTTTATGTAATTCAGAACTACAAAATCACTTTCTCCAGGTACCTTAGTGAGCATCAGTGTGAGATACACTGACAAGGGATTCAGGAAGACCTGGCGTTCACTTCTCTGGACAAGTGAGAACCTTATTCTCACTAAATAAGATGATTATCAAGGGGGTGTTTGTGCCCATTCTTGTTTTTGGGGACTCTCCTTTCCCTTTGCTGCCATGACTCATAAAACTTGTTAAACCAGAGTATGTCTAGCAGGAGAACATTTAATTACATAGCAGTTGCAGGATAGTGATGGAATTTATGTTTGACAGGCTGATGGCAAGATGGCTTTATCTACGAAGCTGTTTAGATGTCAGTATAGCCAACTCCATCCATAAGGCTGGGCAAGCTGTACCAGGCACCAAACCAGCAAGGACAAAGGTAAAATATGTGCCAGGATCAGGCTTGGGACACTGGTGGTTTGCATAAACAGCCTGAAAATGTGCCTGTCATCACCGTGTCTGGGTCAACGTGTGGAAACATTAGCTGGTAAACCAACAGCCTCACACTGCACAGTGACCTAGATAGGAAATATGATGCAGGGAGAGAGAAGGTGAGACTGGGCACTGTTGTAACACATGGATCAGGTTATTTGCTGCTGCTTTTATCTGGCTATGAGTTTAATAGTCAATAAACCACTTGGAAACAAGTTCTGGCCTCTCCCTTCTCAGGCACTCTTACACCAAAACAGCGTGCAGCCAGACCAATTTATGAACAATGTATTTCAGTACTTAGCAAAATATTAACAAAATATTCTGAAAACCACTGTACACAGCTACATGTGCATCACTTCAAGAGTACAGCCTTAAGGTTTCTGTGAAGCTGCTCAGAGGGATTACACCAACTTTGGAGTAACTACTCTTGTGTGTGTCAACAGGTTTGTTTACATGAAGAAAACTCACTCCACTCTGGCCTTTGAGATTGCAGTAGACAATTCAGTTGAAGCAGGCTAGGATAGGCTTGGATGATTTTGCTCACTGGAATCAAAAAGAAAAGGGAAGTGTTTGGGAGCTGATGCATGCTACTGTTTGAAACCCCTTTCCCTTTGTACATGTTTTGTCATGGTGTACTTAAAAGCCATACATATGACCAAGTAATTTGTCATCAGTTTTGGTTTTGTTTTTTTTTTCCTTGTAATTTACCTTATAATTAGCACATTGTATCATATATTCTAGCCCATCTAAGATCAGATTGTTCTAATTTTAAAACTCTACCATAACACCTTAGCATGCTGAAGGAAGTAAGTACTGTTCTGCCATGGAAAGCACATCTCCCTCACCTTTAAAGAAATTGTACCTGGATGACACTTTCAGGAAGGCAGAGGGATGATAATCTTGTAAGGCAATGGCTCAGTGTTTATATATTATCATTTCCATATTATTTTTATATCAACAAAATAAAAATCTCTCAACTCTGAAACTCTACTGACAGGAAGAAAAACATTTAAAGATTGCATATCAAAGATATTTGACATCTAATAATAACTTATCTATAGCCCAGTGTGTTCAATATGTAGTCTGTGAGCAGGAAAATGATTTGCTTTCATTTTTCGTTCTTCTGTAGACAGAATGTGGTCTCCCAGATTAGCTTTGTTGGCTCCGAATTGCTGTGCTTAGTAAAATTAAGCCTCTTCTTTACATTTTCAGATTTTTTTTCCCCAAATAATCAAACAGGTAATGGAGTATTCCTCTTTCAAATGTACAGTAACTGAGATTTTGGTATTACCCTGAGGCTAAGCTATCAGAAGTCAGAGTGAAATTTTCCTTTTTCAATCCTATTTTTTAAGTTATTTCTTTTGGAAATAATACACAAAGCTTGAGCCCAATAAAATTTTTGCCCCACATTTAAACTGTAGATAAATCTTGGAAAATACACTGTAGCTAAATTTGGGAAGACAATGATTTTTAATCTGCTGTCACAATCAAGGGACCTACATTAATGAAAACGGAGAGTGTTAGGACAGATTTTTCTAGGTTCTGTAGCAGTCAGCCGGTTTTCTTCTATATTTACATATTTTTTAGAAACAAAGTTCCAAGTGTTTTGCTCTTGGGACTTATTCCAGAATTATGTTTATGATTACTCTGTTGCATATTATCTGGCTCATGACAGTCCATCAGAGCAAGTAAAAAATTTCTATGTGCGAAACTACAGTAATTTTTACAGCATTTATTGCTATTTTCACTGATCCCAGTGAAACCGTTTCTCCATTCATTCTGGAGAGTGAAAGATCTCCTCTTCAGGAGTGTTTCTTGACTGACTGAGGGAATATCAGGTACCTTTCTTTGTTATTTGCAGCTGGCGGTTGCTGTGGCTGCATTTTCCACTCTGCCAGCAGTAGTTTCTGTGTAGGATCTAAGGGAATTTCTCCCTGCACACACATTTTTGGGAAGACCCTTGCATCTTACTTACTCTCCTCTCAACCTGTCTGCAGACCTCATCTCACAGTCAAGGAGATCCTGTTCCCCTTTCTGGTCCCACCATGCCTCTCTGTAACTCTCCTTCCGCTGCCTCCATCGGAGCTCAGCAGAACGGCATTGCAAAACCTCCTCGGGGATGAAGACCTCCTCTATTTATAGAGCACTGAGCCTAGATGAAAGTTTCCAGAGAGCTTTCTGGAAGGGTTCCCATCTAGCTGCTCTGAAGGCTTGCAAAGGGAAATGAGATGAGCTTACTACCTTGCTTTATAGCTTTGTCCTGCATATAGCATTCACTAAACCTTTGCAGTAAAATATACAGTGCACCAGGCAAGCATTTGATGTTATATGCATTTATGAACCTTTGAAGAAGTTTTCTTCCTGACATGCCTCATCCATTTCTGGATTACGAATGCAAAATCAGAGGCTTGGGGCAGATTCTCGAACATGAACCCACATTCTCAATTGATTTTTATCCGAGGTCTGCGATTCAGTGCTATCTTAAGAGAACAGAGAGGGAGAACTCTTTTTAGCTTTATGCTATAATTTTTTCTTAGAAGATTCAGTCTCTTGAGGCTGATATTTTTAAATCAAAATAAGGTTCCATTAACAAATGCACTGCTGAGTGTTGCTCCACAAAGATATGATTCAGCATTTCTTTTACTCATGTCACAAATGAAATATGGAATATTTCTTAAAATAGGGGAGAAATGGCTAAAATAAGGTAGGAGCCAGGCTGGGTTCGCAGAGTAGGCATATCCACAAACACACGAGTCTTTGTGTGTATATGAGCTAGCCATGTTTGGCCTCTCACACTGATAAGTTGCTGTTTATTTAAAAAAAAAAAAAAAAAGCAAGCAGCAAGCCCTTAACTACTTTTGCCCACAGCACATGCCTTTTATTGGAGGATAGGTTTGCACAAGGGAGGAGTGTTGCCTCCCACCCAAATTTCAACAACGCGTACCATTTGGCAAATAGGTGAGGACAGAGTGTCTATCTATTCTCTGCCTACCCCCTCCAGTTCAAACTCTATCTATATCACACAGTGAGGAAACTGTAGTCTGAGGAACCCTTTTAGGAATCTGTTTTTTAGTGAAAACCCCTGAACATGGTCTTAGCATTAGACACAGTCTGAGGTTAACCCCCCAAAACCAACCAACCAACAACAAAAAACCCCCAAACAACAACAAAAGAGAATAATGCCAGGGGGAAAATGTAAGTCTAATGAAACAGTAAGGAAAAAAGTGAAATCCACCTCCTGACAAGATAAGCATTATCATCTTCCATTGCACTGTGGGTGGATGAAGAATGTGTAAATTGCTTGCTGACCTGTTTTTTGCTTCTGCATAAAAATGAAAGGCCATTTCTTCTAGTACCAATAAATGCCACCTTATCTCTAGGTCACTAATTAGCTAGCTGGGTGAGCAAGGAACAGGTTCAGGGTAGCAATTCTAACAGTGACAAACTGATGCAGCATGATAGCAAGGCTCAGACGCAACCCAGCCCTAATTACAGCTCTGTAGCACGTACCATCACTCTGAGAACAAACCAAAGATGTTAATAATTCATATTCAGCTGTGTGCTTGCACGAACTCCTGGTAAGTTTAATTTTCTGGGACTAATATTTAGGTACTGCTTTGTAAAAGCTCTCCAGTGTACAGTTCCAGTGTTATGTTTTACTGGATTATCAACAGTGCTGTGCCATCTGAATGTCCATTGAAAGAGATAAAACAAACAGTGCCAGTTTAGAACATGCAGGGGAAAGACAATTTTTCATACTAATATAGGAATTTAGATTACTATGTATCCACTACTAGCATTCTGGGTTTAGTATCTGTCCTTGGTATAAGTTGCTTGGGAAGTGCTTTAAAACATGCTGAAATATCTTACTCTGGTATTACACTAAGAGTATTTGCACAGAGGGTTGTGCCTGTTAGCACAGGAAACAAGAAGACACAGAACACCTTCATAATGAGCGTGCATGAATATCAGTTTTAATACCACATTTGTTCAGTTCTAAAATTTCAAGAACTATTTTAATCAACAGACAGAACCTTTCAACTACTAAAACCTGAAAAGAAAAAACAAACAAAGAAATTTACACAATATGAGTCCCTTGGCATGCTGTTCACAGAATCAATAGCCTAAAACACCTCTCCCCACATCCTTAGATAGAATCAGTTGATGCCAGACATTATCCAGTCTTGGTATAGAATATCCTGCACTTCGGGTTTGCTGATTCTCTCAATACAGTTTCAAAAGGAAAGGTTTCTCTCTCAGCTAGGGAGAAAGTAGAAATGGGTCAAGTTATATAATATGAAGTAAATAAGGATGAAGTTACATGACATGACTGAGTCAGTTTGCCGTTCTGACTTGGGTGGTCCTGCTCTTCCCTCCCTGACTCCTGGCCCTGCTGGTCCACACCCTCTCTTGCACCACATCAAACCACTCGGTAAGCCGATCCAACTTGTTAATCCAACAGAAAACTATTCTCTTGAACTGACTCACCAAAAGGCTTGACAAGCGTGGTGCTAAGGTGCATGCTGCTGGAGGGAGCGAAACCACCCCTTTTGGTGGGCAGCAACCCAACACTGCGACTTACATGTACCACAACCAAAGAAAGTGTTGCAGGAGGGCATAAGAGGAGCACTGAAGGCAAACAGAAGGGCACGAAGTAAAAACCTGTGTCTTGGGGAAGGATGGAAATGCAAGAAAAGACATCACCGAGACACTGAGGAGGGCAATGGGAGGAGAGCAACAGGACACTACATCCTGATACAGGCACTGTGTCCTGGCAGAAGGGGAACAGAGAGTGCAGAACACAGTGTCGAGCTGTACAGAGTCCATCTAGATTGCATCGCGATGGCTCTTCAGGGTTCAGGCTCACAATGCTTGTGTACGTGTGCGTGTCTGTAGCCAGCCCTGGCAAAGGTGAGCTCTTCAGGACAGATGCGCTCTTAGTTTAACAAAAGATGAGCTATGATATTGTATCCCCATTGTTCAAGAAAAGGGGGAGGACACCATTGTTCACTTGGAAAACAAACAAAAATGAAGCCTGCCCCCATTCTTTTCGCGAAATAGCCTCATCAAAAAAAAAAAATCAAAAAATCCTAAGCCTTATTGAGGAATAACACCTAGTCAGGCTTATCACCTCAAAAATTCCCTATTATCTTTTCCTTCCTCTCTTAAATTACTAAGGCAGGTTTCTCCTTTCATAACAGCAAATGTTTTAAACTTGCTCTTTTCTTAGAATCTCTCTTCCTGGTACAACTGCCTCAATAAGAAAAATAGTCTAGAGATATCAGAAATTGTGCTAGCCAGCTGAATAAAGAGACAAGAAACTGCATCTTCACCCAAAGATAAAATGTCCAGTCTTAACAAATACATCTTTATGGCTTCAGGAACAGTTCTTGAGTTCCTCTCTTGAGTTCTGGGTAATAGTTTCTAGGAAATCATGAAAAAAAGGTGGAGACTGTAACTCATTAAATAGCATGATATATTGTAATGCATGAGCTGAGGTGCTCTCAAGCTTCCCAAACCAAGGGGCACAGAGCAAACTGTCCTTCTTGCTCACACCCCAGGGCATCCTCCCTGTTCTCCTTTCCAAATACAAGGCAGGACACAGGCAGAAGAGACAACTACGTGCCTGGCAGCTGAAAGACGAGGAAAGACAAAATATGATGTGCAATAAATCAGGTACACGCAAAATAATCACGGCAGACCACAATCATCCTAACACTGCTCGGCATTGTTTCCACCTTGATGATCTTTCAGCATGTCACGATGCTGAATCATGATGACACGGGGGCAGGAAGCACGTATGAGATGCAAAGTGAAAAGGTCATGTTATGATTGTGGCCCTACGAAGAAGTGCTGGAGAGACTTTCTTTATGTTGGGAGTCCCTTGTTCTCACGCTCAAAGACTTGTCTGCACCGAAATCGAGAAAACCTTCCAGAGCAGTTCAGATAAATTTGACCTACATATAGATAAAACAGGAATCTTTTTTCTTTCCCCAAAACTGCTTATCGCTGTTATCAGTGTGTAGATTTCAAATAGTGTTTAAAAAATGTTCTTTAAAAGTAACTTTCTGTCCATAACTGGACTTTAAGCACCCCAAGGGCCTGCTGGCTTGCTTAAGTTAGAGGCCAAAAATGTACATAATTGTCGATCTTCAGGAGGAGAGGGAGTTCTTCTCTAACCAAAGCCAGAAATACTCCCTCTGGAGAAACCTCACAAACAATGTGGAAAAAGCTTTTGAACTTTCCATGGTACAAAGTTTAAAATGAGGACAAAACTGGAATGAGTCAGTCTTGAGCATTTTCTAAGATCTGCTGCATTTTCATAGCTTTACAGATACAGACATCTGGTAGCAGCATTTTCAGTTTAAAAAAAAAAAAAAAAAGACATTGTCTTATACTTCATTAGCATAATTCATTTTTCTTTAAATACGAATTATTAAAGTAGTCACATATTTTAATATGTATAAATGTCTCTGGATCAACCCTAACCATATTTTTGGCGTAATAAAAATAGGCTATATTCCCAGAGAAGCAAATGCATATCATTTCAGACAGATTCAGGGACAGCAAAAACAATTTTAGTTGGAGAGCCCGGAGGAATCCTGCAATATTAAACACAATATTAAACACAAGTTTACACAAAGTAATTGAGAATACTTCTCCTTCTAATTTAGCCCAACCCTTATAATCTCAGATTATAATGAAAGGTTTTTCCTTTAAACATTACACCATTATGATATTCAGTGATAAACAACCAAATTATTCTGTTACTTTAATTTCATCAGAAACTTTTAGAGAACTCTACAGTGGCATCAGCAAGCACTAAGCAGGATGGGAGGTGGTCCAGGGTACTGTGGATTATTTTCAGGGCTCTGAGCCTGATTCTCCGTTGTCCCCAGGGCTGCGTGCCACTTCATACTGTAACAGGAGAATATCAAGCTCTTGGCGTATCAGAGAACTGAAGCCTGGAAACTGCTGAGACCCCTGAGCTTGTGCTGGTTACAGAGTGATTTGATGGGACCCTGCGGTCAGTCAGGTGCTCCTCCATAAAGGTCTCGGTCAATAACCCTACAGCCACATGCCTTCCAGATCACCTCTAACGGGTGACCCCTTCCTGGCTTTGCAGAAACAGGGGGCAGGGGGGTGTTTGGGAGATGAATAGACCACGCTAACCCTTTGAGTACCTCAGGAAAAGAGCGTGCATTCAACAAAGGAGCACTTGCATAGCCTTGTGGATGTACTTTGTACAGTTTGTCCTGATTAGAAAGGAAGTGAGTTTAACAGAGAATCCAGCTCAGACAAACAGTTCTCTAGTTTTATTTGGAAAAGCTGCAAACCTGTTACAGTTCACTTGCTAGTATGAAAAGCAAGCTTGAAAAATGCCACTGTTGAGATCAGTGAATAATGGTTTAAGTGGAATAAAAAGCAGTCAGGCTGAAGAACACTGTGGAATGATCTGAGGGAAGCGAACAAATGCTACAAGCCCCCAACTTCTGAATTTTAATCGCGACGCTGTCGTGGACACACATCTGTCTGACTGACACCTTACACTACCACCAACCCTAGGAGCACATGTAGCTTCCAAGTGGCCTTCTGGCAGCTGTGCAAAACTTGGCCTGGAGTCCCAGGGACTTTTTTCCTGTTCACAGCAAAACTACCTGAAGAGGAGATTACTTTTTGTTTAAACTTTATTTCTAAGCTGATTTTGTTCTGTGAATTAAACTTCTCTAATCATGTTATTCTGCATTCCCCCCTCTCCCTGGGCTTCAAAGGTTCCTTTTCAGTTGGTTATGCAACCTTACCACTGTAGTACTCAAAATATATAAAGTATGGTATAAATGCAGCTATTATTACTACTTAATGAAAACAGAAAAGTTATTCATTGACCAACCCTTTTTTTTTTTTTCATTTCTAATAAACATATCAGATCCATATCTAAGTGGTGACAAAAAACTATGACCTTGCATTAGATTTATCCCACAACATCCTCATGATGACCGGTAATATTTTAAAGACTTTTCATCCACCTTCTCTGCACAGCAGTATGTTTCATCATTACCTAGTCACCAGTCAAGTTCTTCTCCAACATTCACTGACACAGACAAGAAATTAGCTATCTTGGAAATGCCAAGTTAGGGAGCAAGGGAAGAGTAGTCAGCAGAAAAGAAAGAGGAGGAAGTCACTCCCCCCTCAGTTTTGGCAGCCATCATGCTGGTCATTTTGCTTTGTATACCATATGTTGCTTTTCACTGTGCTTTGTTCTTACGCTGTCTTTTAAGAAACAAGCTCTTTGGCAATGAATAGGGTCTTTATATGCTTGGAAAACATTTCTAGCATGGTGTAGACACTTCTGTAATATAAATACTCATTGTCTTCCTGAGTTTCCTTACCACCATCACCACCACTACTACTCTTTTCTGCAGCTCTGTCACTGGACAACAACCTTCATTAAATTGTTTTGTGCCACTGGTGAAGTGCTGTAATCATAAAATACAGAATATGCTTCATGTACCCAAAGACGGATGTTGTTGAACTTGGTCTTTCTGTTGACCAAGCTGGGGAACAGTATGTCAAGACAACCTGAAGTAGATCAGCACGTTAGCAAATGTAAAAATGAAGACCAAGACCTTTAATTGTATCCCAAAAGACATGTGGGAAAGAACAAAAGACTTCTGAAGCCAAATTAGCCCATGAATTAATAACTATCATTAGGTTTCAGCCAGGCACCATATTTGTACCTTGGTCCTTTTCTTATTTGTTTCATACTTGGACTATTGAGTTTGGAGTCTGTGACTTTCATCTCCATTATGTTTGCTGAAGGAGTACGCAACAAACATAAAACTCTTTGGTTTCTTTCTGGCAAAACGTCACTGTTTGCATTTCTGAAGGTTTTGAAAATAACAGCCCTGGCTCTCTTCTCATTTAGCCTGGTTTAACAATGCTGCAAGTCCTAGGAATTCAGTTGCATTAATCTCAGTTTAAAGCAAGCTAAAGGAATGCCTAGCTGAGTATTTCTGACCTACTTCATATACCTGTAGTTAAAGAACAACTCCTGTTAAACACAGATTAAAAATCTGTCCACTTCATGTTCTGGACTTAAAACTCGCTTTTAACTGACTTCCTTCTGCCTCTACCACTGTATTTTCCTCCCTTTAAGAGCAAAGAAATTAGTAATCTGTGACTCTATCTGGTTTTAGTTCCCAGCTTTTCCAGTTCATTCGGCTTTTTTTTTTTTTCTTAATTCAGCCTTCCAGCTTGCTGATCACATTCACCTTGAAATCGCATCCTTTGGGCTCTCATGACCTTGTCCTCTCAGCACTCCTTTTGCCTTTCTAATAATTCACCCTGTTTTTCCTTCTCATTTTCTGTTTATGTACCACAGGCGTTTGTAGCCTTGGCACACTTTGTTTCTCCTTTCACATCCTTCACGTAGCACACGCAGTGCCTAACATTCCTCCAAGTCCTATTGCCATGTCAGTTAATTTTAAATCCTGTTCTATATAGGGAGATGATAAGAGCCCAATCATTTTAATTGTGTACATAAAACCATCTCACTACAATACACTACAATATTACAGTCTTAAGCCTCACAACAGCCTGTGAGGAGCAAAAGCATTACTATTCCTCTTCTACAGTGGCAAAGAAAAACTGATTTATCCAAAATCACACGAAAGCCTGTGGCAGCCTGGGGGTTACTAACCAGAGAATTCATTTCACCTTTCTACCTCCAGATCCGTGTACTGGCTTACGTACTGGACACTTCTGGGACTTTAGAAGGGATTTGCTTAACCTACAGGCAGTGGCACACCAACTTCTGGTGCTGCCTCTCACCAGCCCAGCCCACAGAGTGAACACTTGCTGTCTGTTCACCAAACGGTTCTCCAAGGGGGTGGGCAGGAGAACCCTCATCCCGGGAGGAGTCCTTGCTCCAGCTTACCACGAGGCTCTGAGGCACCGACCACCAGTTGGGCTTCATCGCAGGGAATCAGAGAATACACTCCACTTTCCTAACACCTACCGCAAGCAAGCGAAGCCACAGTTAAGCCGGATCAATCGGAGCTTACACATCACCTCAGAGCAGTCCAGGTCCTCACGTGGCTTCTGACAGCCGACGTGACTGTGTCGAGACCTTCATCCCTCCACCAGTGCTGCTCTGCCAAACCAGTTTCCTTTTTCCTGTCAGGGGCTTTGCCATGTTGATCACAGCACTGGCCCCAGCTCCTGGCCTCTCCTTGTTTCAGCGGCCACATCGCCTACTCCTTTTTCCTGCTTTTTGCTTTTTTAACCGGCCTAACTCCGGCCTTCGTTACTGCTGAGTTAGGTGGGACACAAGCCACAGGTTATTTCGGAGGGAGCGAGCGCACGTCCCACTCTGCCAGCTATCGGCGGGATATTTTGGGGCCTACGGGAGTGACAAAACCTGGCCCTCCACCGTACCCGAGTGCCGCCGCCACCCTGCCTGTCACTCAAGGCCGCAGCTTCCATGTCAGCCGGGCCGGCGCCCCTCCTGCCCCTCGCAGCCCCCGCCTCACCTGCGGCGGCCCGCACCCCCACCCCCACCCGGAGGGGCAGTGGGGCAGCTCGCACTGGCGACAGGGACAAGGGCACCCGCGGATCAGCAGCCCACCGCCCGCCGGGGGTCGCGGGGGGTGTCCCGGACAGAGCTCCGCCCCGCCCCCGGCGGCGTGGGTCCGCGGCGGAGGCGACCGGGGAGGCCGCGCTCCTCGAGGGGCCGCTTCCGCCCGCCCGCCGCCGCGGGGGCTCCCGGCCGAGACCCGAGGCCTGCCCGTGCGCCGGGGCTGGGCCCGGCAGCTGTGGCGGCGAGATGGGGCCGGGCGGCCCCTCCGCACAGCGCGGGCGCGGCGCGGCCCGCCCCGGCCCGGCCCCGCCCGCCTGGCGGCGCGGCCCCGCCCGCCTGACGCGCCGGCGGCGCTGGCGGGCTGGAAGTGGCGTACGTGCAAAGCGGGCCGCGAGTGGCGCCTCCTCCTCGCCCGGACACAGCGGCGGAGGCGCGGCGGGGAGAGGCGGCGGCCGCGCCGGCCCGCGCACTGGGCAGAGAGGCCGGCGGGGAGCGGAAGGAGCCTTCCCCCCCCCCCCTCCCCAAGCGCACCGCGCCAGCCGGCCGCCCCCCGCCGCCGCTCTCCCCCCCCCTCCCCCCCCCGCCCCCCTCCCTTCGGCCGCGCCGCCGGCGGGGCGGCGATGAGGCGGCGCTAGCGGCGTTAGCGGCGCAGGGAGGGCGGCGCGGGCCCCCGCGGCAGCCCCGCGCCCGGCCGCCCCGGAGGAGGCCGCGGGCCGGCGGAGGCGGAGGGCGGCGGGGGCCGCGGCGGAGCCGGGCGGCCATGATGCAGTGAGCGCTCCCTCCCCGCGCGGCCGGGCGGGGGCCCGCGTTAGCGCCGCTCCCGCCCGCCTCCTTACATAACCCCTCGGCGGCGGAGCGGGGCTGCGGCGGCACCACCACCAGCACCATGGCGAATGACAGCGGCGGCGGGGCCGGCCAGGGCGGCGGCGAGAGCAGCGGCGGCGGCGGCGGCAGCAGCGAGCGGGACCGGCAGTACTGCGAGCTGTGCGGGAAGATGGAGAACCTGCTGCGGTGCGGGCGTTGCCGCAGCTCCTTCTACTGCAGCAAGGAGCACCAGCGCCAGGACTGGAAGAAGCACAAGCTCATCTGCCGCGGCGGCGGCGGCGCGGCGGCGGGCGCAGCAGGGGGCGCTGCCGAGCCCCGCGGCGGGCATCCCCCGCCGACCCGCGCCCACAGTGCCGGGGCCGCGGCGGGAGGCGGCAGCCGGGCGACGGGAGCTGCGGCCGGGAAGGGCGCAGCGCCGGCGTCCCCGGAGGTCCCTGCCGAGGCCGCCCCGCTGACCAACAACCATGCCGCCGCGGCCGCCGGCGGTGAGGCGGAGGCTCCGGCCGCGGCCCAGTCCCCGTCGCCCTCCGGGGAGGCGGTGCTGCTGTACCGGGACAAGTCGAACCTGTACCCGGGCGGCGTGCAGGCGGGGCCCGGCGGGGCCGCGCTGCGCCCCAACGGGCAGACGAAGTCGCTGGTGCCGCAGCGGTTGGCGCTGGAGTACATCGTGCCCTGCATGAACAAGCACGGCATCTGCGTGGTGGACGACTTCCTCGGCAAGGAGCTGGGCGGGCTGGTGGCCCAGGAGGTGCGGGCCCTCCACCACACCGGCCGCTTCACCGACGGGCAGCTCGTCAGCCAGAAGAGCGACTCCTCCAAGGATATCCGCGGCGACAAGATCACCTGGGTGGAGGGCAAGGAGCCGGGCTGCCAGACCATCCGGCTCCTCATGAACAGCATGGACGATCTCATCCGACACTGCAACGGCAAGCTGGGCAACTACAAAATCAACGGCAGGACGAAAGTGAGTGCGGGAGCCGGGACCCCCGGTGCCCCGGGACGGGGGGGGGAGCGGCGGGGCCGGGCGCTTCCCCGGGCGGGGGTGTGAGTGCGCGCACGTGTGCGCCTGTCCGCGGGTGTGCGTGCGTGTGCGCACGTCCGTCCGCCTGTCAGCCTGCCTGTCTGTCCGTCTGTCTCTCTGTTTATCTGCGGGCGTGCGCGCCCGCAGCCGCCTCCCGCCGCCCGCCCGCACCGGGACCCTCAGCCCCAGCGGCGGGCCCGGGCCGGGTGGGCCGCAGCCCGGGCGCCGGACGGGTGTTGTACACGGTCAGTGCCCGGGGCTTGCTCTCGACCGAGAGGATGTGAAAAATGTTTGTTTGTCCCTTCGCTTTTCCCCAGCAGGAGGGGAAAAACCAAACCAAAAAAAAAACCAACCCAAAACAACAAAAAAACCCGCGATCTCATTTCTATCCCTGCGTTTTGTTAAAAACTTGACCTGGAAGCTTATCCCGCTAGGCGATGACTATTGAAATGCAACTTCTCCCGTGCTCTCCCGAAAAAACCGAAAGCAATACGCTCCTGGGCTCCTGAAAATGGGGGGTGGCGGCTGCAGCGCGCCTCGGGAGGAGCAGCGCCCCGCATCTTCCCCGCAGCAGCACCCGCTGAGGGTGAATGGGTGAAGGGGCCGGGTTTTGGTAAGTCCTGGCTCAGAGTGCGGCCTGCCAAGTGCTGGACTTGAGGAGATGCGCATCGGTGAGCGAGTGCCCCGGTGGCACAGTAACCGGTGAGTTACGGTGTGAGCCCCTGGCAGTTGGTGCTGCAGTGAGTCACAGCCTTGAGGAGCAGGCTGGCTTTGGGGAGAGATTTTTTTTTTTTAATACTATCATCAAGTCTCTCTTCTGCAAAAATCTTACTCTAGCTGTGTTTTGAGACCGGAGAACTGAGTCAAAATCTCCCATTGTATTAGCCTAATTTGCAATTCCCTTCTAGTCCTTTAAATGAAATTCACGCCCTTGGTAAAGGGCTTGTAATGAATATTCATCAGTATCATTTATTTTATTTTTTTTTTTAAAAGAGGGGGGGAAGCCCCTTTACAAGTTGCTACCTCTGTTAAAACATAAGGAAGCTAGTGAATTGGTAGGAACCATCCGGCCGTGGTGGTTGCGCTGTCACAGACAGGCTGTTGTTGCTGCAGCTGCAGAATCTCAGCTGGTAGGAAGCTGCGAGAGGGAGGAGGGGAGAAACTGGAAGGCAAAAAACAGCTTTGGATTTGTTTGGAGCACGGGAAACTCCCGTGATAAAGAAAAGTGGGTGGGAACTTTTCAGTTTTTTGAAACGCGGTCTTTGCTACCTTGAGTTGAACCAGTTCTATGCTAAAACTTTTTAGAGGGAACATGGTCTAGATTCCTCCTAGATCCCTGTTAGCTTGGACTTTTCTAAGCCAATTTATCTTTTGGACAGTCCTAAATCTTGTCGAGGCCCCAGTGCTTCCAACTTGCACTCTAAAAATACCAGTGTCTTTGCTGGGTTTCAGTTTTATGCAGCAAAGAGGGATACTGCTTCTGGTTTTATGTGCAGCGATATGCTTCTGTAAATAATATATGCCAGGGCTTTAGAAGAGGACTTCTGGAATTGTAATCCCAAATCATGCATGTGATTCCTGGACTACTGTATCTTAACTAATACTTTTGCTAATGGTGAAAGACAGAGAAAAATCTCTTCATGCTGCATGCTTTTGTGGAGCAACAGCAAAGCAATGAAGATTGTTCAGCCTCACCTGGTTTTCAGTCAACTGCTGAAATTCCTCTGTGTTTGGGGGATCAGAACAGGTGCGGGGGTCCGATCAGTAAGGGTGCAGTGCTTTACTCCTTGGTGGTACAGAAATATGTTACTTTGTCTTCTCACCTTGCCTTGTTTATCTCCCCATGAAAGTCAGGGCTTGCAGTGCTGCAGGAAAGCTCAGTTGCTTAAAGTTTCAGCAAGAGCAGAATGAAAACTGTCAGTCACTCTCACAGATTCACTCCTGAGCTGAATAAACAGAACCAGTTGGTGACAAGAGATGGACAAGTCAGTCTGATCTGCTGAAACGTGGGGGAATGCTTATTTGGAAAGTCAGCAGCGGTAGGAGTGATGTGACTCGCATCTCTCTTCTTTTGCAGTTCCATGGAGAACTGCACCTTTCCTCTGCCATTAATGCCACAGTAAGTTGAGTTGAACGACTGTGGTGGGGGGAGCAGTCCGGCGGTGGAAACTTCTGTACATCCCTTCAGAGCTCCTGGCTGTTTACAGGGTGAAAGGGAAGATGTAAAATAAACATCGAGACACTTCTGGGTTATCTGAAGTAATTTTTTCTTCACTTGGCCCTGCTTTTTCTGAATCGAGGTTTGATTGCATTGCTGCTGAAGCCCTGGTATACTTTTTATTCTTGGCAGTATAGATGGGTGTGCAGTGGAGATGCTGTGATAGCTGCAACAGGTTCCTCGGGTGCTTTTCAGTTACTGCGCTTTGCATGGTGACAGCTGCTTAGTTCATTTAGTCAAATACGGTCTGCTTTCAAATCTTGATGGGTATGCTGGATTTGCATTCACAGTAAAGACTTTTTTAAAGGAACAATCCACACATAATATTTATTCTTATTGGTTTATTTCAAGTAACAGGACCAAAATGCATGGAAATGTGGCACACATTGACCGACTGAGCCCTTACAGAATAATTTTACTATTCCTGTGTGTGTATGTTGCAATACTGTGGTTTGCATAGCTGGTGTGGGGAGAACTTAGTGTACCATTTTACTGAAGGTGCTAAATAAACCAATTTGCAGCGTCACTGGTGAGATTCGTAATTCCCCAGCATCTGAACCAGCAAAAGAATTCCAGCCCTTGGGGATCCCCCTGCACTCTTTAAAATGCTGCCATTGTTGGGTGATGGGTTGGCACGGTATGAAATGATTGCAGTTTGGTACTACACCTCATGCAACAGGGGACCTGCTAGAATTGGGCTGTGCTCATTAATGAAGTCCAGGAGTTTGTGTTTCCTCAAAAAGTCATTTACTGAGAAATCAGATGTGCAATGTTGTAGCTTTGAGGAGAAGATGATTTTGTATTAACAGTTCTCAGGGTGTGTTGTTTTGATTTGTTTTTTTAAGCCTAACTTTAATTTTTTTTTAATAGACCTTTAAGTAAAAAAACAAGCAAAAAACCCAAACCACTTGCAGACAGTTATTTCAAATATTGTTGTTGGGTTCACTGCAGTGTCTTCTTAGAAAACTGGCTTTGGTTTTGAATGTTGTGCAAGGATTGGCATTATGTTACAGGAGTCACAGGAGCTTTTATTGAATCTTTAACCTTTACCAGATCTAGTTCAAGCTCTGTAAACAAGCATATGCTATTAGAGGGAATGATTCATAAATAAATCTGCTCCAAAATGTGCTGGAATTCCTACCCTCTTTCTATTACTGAGTCTTCAAAAATGTTTTGTTAACTAAATACACCTATCTTAGAGTCTTATTCTTTGTGCTTTAACTAGCAGCTGGGTACTTTTACAGAAATGAATGGATTACTGATCGAAGGTTTTAATGATGCTGTTGATCAAGAATTGGTTTTGGTGTTGGGGAAAAATAGCTGTAGATAAAATGGAAGAGATGATACTTCAAATTTAATTAAGACTTAACTTGTATACCTGTTGGTGTTTTTGGCGATGACCTTGCCATCACTTCTACAAAGTATCTAGAAGCAGTACATGAAAAGGGGAAAAGAAATGGGTCTTGGTATGTACCCTGCATCTCTTAGCCTGTAAAACTGTCAGGGAAAAAGCTACGTTGTTTTAATGGCATCTGTTTCAAACTGATTTACATTCACCAGGGCCTGCCTCTTAAGGTAAAAGGACAGGAAATAAGCTAAAATTTAAGTGTGAGAAACCTGAGATTTTACATTTAAAAGTCTCTGTGAGAGGTTTTCTCTAGACTAACTGGGCTACCTAAAACTGATCTACTTAAACTGACATGGTTCTACCTAGACCTGACCATCATCAATAGATGGCTCCAGCCTGAAAGGTATCTGTATAGCAGTAGGTATAAACTAGCCAACTACCTTTGTGGTGTGTGGACAGTACAGCAGCAGTTATAAGAGAATGGCTAACTATTTACTCATCTCAGAAGTCCTGACTTACTGCATTCCTTGCTTTTGTTCTTTTAGTCTCTTTCTTTGCAGGCTCTGCTTCCTTCTTTTCTCTAGCAGATGGTGGCACATACTTGCATACATGAGCTGTAGTGTCTTTCTCCTACTTCCTTTTATTTCCCAGGTTTTTCTTCTTCCATCTCTTACCAAAATATTAATTGTCTTTGTGTTTGGGTTTTTTTTCCTTTCTCTTATCAATTACCACACTTGTATGTGCATGTATTTCTCTTTCCTGCCTGTTCGGTCTTAGATAGCCAGTGGAGGTATAAACCTGCTCATCAAAGTCAGGGAATGAAATCCTCCTGAGTCTCACCCAGGTGAGAAGGTTTTTTTCTCCTTCCCCCTACAGAGGCTGAGAAGGGGTTAAGAGAGAGGGCAGCTTTCTGATATTTTTTTTTTTTTGCTAGGTTTCTCTTCTCTGTAGTGTGGACGGTGCTGATCATCTAAAATCATATAAATCTGAAGTTTGCATCCTAAACTGGTACTGCGATAATAGTGGGACATCCCAGTCATGGACCGGATTCCTAATAATCAGCCATATAAATGGACATCTGATCTACCAGCTGTTCCTGCTTCTGCTCCCATCATATCCAGTGCCACCCATCTCCTAACCCTACCCTGTGCCTTCTGTTGGTAGGAGATTGAATAGACAGCTTGACAGTCCCTGTTACATCCCTTCAGTTTTTGCTTCATTCCCACTCCTTGTAACCTGTCAGAAGACCTACAGTTCAGATTGCTGCATTTTATTGCTCTCCTGTCTCTACCAGTGGGCCAGTGGCATCTGCTGCTTCTCAGCCACCAGTGACTTAAAAATTTGCTGTATTAGCCACACATTGTGCAAGCCTGCTTCTCTGCTTTTTCTTGAAATGGTTGAATTACATAATTCCTCATCTCTTACTCTCTCCCCGCCTCCAATCTCAAAATAAACCCTCCTGATTGTAAGTACTTTAACTGCTGCTTGTAATTCCCTAGATGGTCGTCAGTTTTTGATATGATGCTGTGTGCTAGAGCATCCTGGAGTTCTCTGAAGACCTAGAGGGCTCTGGATTCGGACTAGTCTGACTGTGCCCTACTAAATTAGCTTCTTTCAAAGTCCTTTAGGAAATAATCTTCTAAGAGTGAGTGAATTTATCATACCCTGCTGTTAGCTTTTCTATAAACTGGAAAGAAGAGGCTCCCTACTCTGGCCATTTATTTATGTTGCAGTTTTCCTATAAACACATTGGATTAATGTTACCAAGGAAGGAGAAATGTAGCTAAGGAGCAGTAATCAGCTGATAGAGCTGAAGCTGTCAGCAGCCGTGTAGCGCTGAGAAGGGGCAGAGAACATGGGAGGGGGATAGGTTAAGTCTGACTTTTGCAGATGCTGTTTAAAATAGCATACAGGAGACCTGAGTAAGATTTCTGGATGTTCTTTCCGCTGTGTCTTATTCTTCAAAATATAACCATGTGGCAGTAACAAGACAGATGAAAATAAGAGGTAGAGGAAAGGGACTTGGCAACCAAGCAGGTACTGGGAAGTGACGATGGTGGCAGAATGCCGGTAGAAGGAAAGCGATCACAGAGGCGGTTGTTGGGCTCTGCTGCAGCTTTGGTGAGTCCCACTCTGATCAGAGGACCCAAGAGCTGTGGCTGGGGTTCTGGACTGAGGAATGTCTGTAAAGTAGGGGCTTCCCCTCAATTTGCTTGTGGCATGCTTGGTTACAGAGATCCTTCTGTATCGTTCTGGGGATTTATTTCACTATCACACCTTGAATTTATTTCTTGGTAGAAAACTTACTGATCTAATTGGTTTCTAACGGATGACTACATGGGTTTGAATTTGTCACCAAGTTGTGGGAAAGCGTGGCTAGGTCTCTCTCAGTCTCCCAATACTCACTTGAGTTGCTAGACCTTGATATAAGACACAACCAGTGCTCATACTTACATGTTCTTTTCCTGACAGCGATGTTTCTGTTGACCATAGTGTTTTCTTCTAGATGAGTGTGCTGGTCAGTGAAAGGTTGTATGGTGATTCATGGATACTCAGCAGCCCATGGTTCTTATATCCCTGTTGGGGTAGAGCCCTGACATGAAGAGTACAGTTTCATTTGTTGTTCCTCATGTACAAGCATTTTGGGTCCCAAACAGAACAAGTGATCAAAAGGCTGTCTGTTGTCTCTAATGCGAATGATCTTTTGATCTAGAAGCACAGCATCCAGAAAAGACACTTGTTTATGGCCAGTGAAAACCAAAACGTGAACGTTGCTGAGATTCTGGCAGATTCTCCTACTAGAGAAAATTACAAAGATATACCGGTTTCTGAGGGGCAACTTTGTGGTGTTTGTGACTTTGAAGTGTGGTATGGATATTGTGTGTCTGAGGGTGGAGAGCACTGCCTGTGACTGGTAAGAACTTCTCCATACCCCTGTGTCTTAGGCTGTAGTTCAACAAACGCTTTTGTCTGGCACTGCCGGAGAAGTAGTCACTCTTCTTTGCCAGCACAAGTATTTACATGGCCATCCTGTGAACTGGTTTGGGGAACTGATCCATCTGAAAAATTGGCAAAAGAAGTGCTCCTGGTTCAGTGTTCAGATGTTTGTGCTGGCACCGGGGACTGGCAGATGGTGAGACTTTCTTTCAGCAGCAATGCAAATTTATGCCAGTTTAAAGTGTTTGCCAAACTACAGCCTTAGTTTAACACTTAGGGACTGATTATCCCAAAATTTGCCTGTGAAAATTCAAACACAGTTTAAGAAATCTTTGCTAGCTATGTATTTTTTTTTTCTTTCTTAATCTTTCTTTTCTCTGTTCTCCCATGTTGATTGTGAGACTCAGTTCTTGCCATCAGAAATGGATTCTTCTGTCCTCCAAGGATCTTCCTTGTGAAAGTTTTGTATGGAAGCTTTGCTGGTCTACCCACCATGTGATCACATGTAGCGTGCCCGGGGAAAGAAGTATTTTCTCCAAATGAAAACTTCTTTTTTTTCCCCCCCATTCCTGCCCCTCACCCTCCAGCTTCAAAACCAACCTACTAGCTAGATTTCTTATGTCTGTTGACTGTTCTTATCCTTTATTCTAGAGTTTTATTAGCACCAAAGACATTCTTGGTTTCTCTGTTTCAAGACAGAGCTAGACTGGCATCCTCTGCGATGAACACTGTGCTGTAGCTTGCTAACTGCTGCTGGCTGCTGCTGGTAAGGAAGGTCCCTGCTCAGCCACATCCCCTTGTGCCAGGCCCAGTGCTCATTCTGCTTCAGAGGCTCTGTCTGAAATGGGCGATTTCAGTACTATTGCACTTTTCTTGTCCTGTTTCCTCTCTGTTCCCTGGTGCATTAGGACAGCTCTGTGAGATTCTGGGTTGGTTTGTTACTTGCGTTTTCCCAGTCATTTTTTGTCTGTGCAACTGTGGTTAGTTTTTGAGTTGTTGCTGTTTTGAAGATTAGGAACCCATAGCCTTTTGGCTTGTGCACATCAGTGATTTCAGTACACTGTGGGTAATTAATTTCATTTTTTTCTGTCAGTGGTATCAATGACTTTTCTGACTGTGTTGCTGCTTTGATGTGCTATGCTGTCTCTCCTGCACAGAATGCGCTTGATTCAGTACCTCCCAAAAAACAAGTGGGATGCTTTTCATCATAGCTGTACAGCTCAGGAGGAAGAGCTGTCTTCCCTTGCCAGTGGCCTCTTGGACTGAAATTCCTTGGAAGTGATGTCCTGCCAAGTCATAGGACTGTCTGAACAACAGTCTCCTCAGATCTCTGGGTTAATTGTATCAGTAACCTTGACTGGATGTTTGAGAGATGTTTTCTCTTTTTCTAGATGATGCTTAATTTCTGAATAGGTTGCCAACTATTTCCTGCAAATAAATCGTCAGCTTATATTCTCTTTCATGATACTTACCTGCGCTCATGATGTCTGTAATTCAGTTGTGGTGTTTAGACTGTCCTGGTTAATATCGTGACAGCTTTTGGCTTGAACAGGCTAGGTTGCTGTTGGAATTTTGCAAAATGCCGTCTTTCTAGTTTCTACCATGTTGTCCTGTACTGAGTGCTAGTATGTATGTATGTATGTACCTGTAGGTATGTTCGTGGTGTACTTGTAGCTAGTAAGCTACATTCAACCTTGTAGCTTAAATGAAGGCTTTCTGCTGCAGCAGAAAGGAACCTTGTTTCATAAAAGGGAAACGGATACTCTCTATAGAGCAAAAGTTTCTTCTTGCCCCTCTAGAAAGTAAATGGGTTTTCTTTAGGCTCCTTGGAGAGCTCTTGTACAAGACAGCAGTTTTTTTCAGTTCAAAATTCAGTTTGGGACTGCTGTGAGTAGGTTGGTTAGTTAATTCAGTGGGACACTTGTGGGGCTCCCTATCTCCTGTGCTGCTGTATTTGCTACTCTACAGTAAGGGAATGACTGTGGACAATCCAAGGACTGTGCAAGTGTTTTTTGGAAATAAACTTACTCAGAATATATCAGTTTAAGATCTTTAATTGTTGGCATGTTTTTTACACTACAGCAAGGAAATAATATTTTGAAAGCAGTATTTTCAGTGAACGGAACAGTAAGGTTACTTGACTTTGCATTTGCTATTGAATGGAGTAATCATTATTTGTGATACCCTTTTTTCCTCCACGTTTGTGACTTGCTACTTAGACACTTTGAAAGGAGGGCTAATACTGGTCTTTTTGGCCTTTTGAAAACGTCATTTGGTGCTCATTAAATCCTTGCAAACTCCTTCCAGTTTCTGAAGATTGTTGGTTAAGGATAGCTGATAAAGCATATTTTCAGTGCAGCTTGTGCCAGAATTAGCTGGTTAAGTGGCAGTCGTAAGCTTCAGGTCGAAAGCAAATTCACTCTCTGTTCCAGGGCAGTGTCTGTCAAAAATAGAGCAATGCTTCTATGCACGTAACAGCTGTTTACACTTGAAGACTTGCTTGTTCTTTGGTATTTAACTTAAAACTGCTCAAGAGTATTTTTGTTAGCATATAATGTTATAAATAGGAATTGGGTAGAAACGTGTGTGCCTGCACGTCTGTATGGACGTTGTTTGAAGTTATGTATACGTTATGTATATGTTGTGTGCATAGTGTTCTAACGAAGAGGTGAAAGCCATACCTGTAATTAATGGGACCTAATGAAAAAGACTGTTTTATACCCAGGGATTAATTTTACACATTAATTTGGGGACAGCCCAGCTCAGAGCACCTAGTTTGACCATGAAGGCATTCTGGACTGTACAAATGGTGTACAACTTCGAGGACATGTTGCTATGTGGCTGCAGCATGCTGCTGTGAGAGCAGAGCCTGAGACTGCTTTGCCTTGTTTCAGCAAAAACAAGCATGTTGAAACTGATACAAAGGTGAATGCAGTGAGGGAGTTCAGGAAGCTGTCCTCCCTTTTGGTCCTAACAGGGTGGAGGAATTGTTGCATTGGTTGTTGGATGATTGTAAGAAGTTTTAAAATGCAGTAAACTGGCTGAAGACTTGAGGGGTTTATATGTGTTTGCTTGGTTTGGGTGGGGTTTTTTTATATGAAAGTATTTTAAATCTGTTTACAGCAGGAGCTTGTATTGTCAATCCACATCACTTTGTGTTGATAGCTCAAAATTCTTGGTGAAGTGTAGGTTTCTCTGCTGGGCATACTCTTGCTGTGGCTTGCTGACCTTCTGGTGTGCCAGGGTCTGTTATCTTCCTGCTTGCATAGTTCAGAAGGCTGCAGCTATGTAGTTAGAACAGTCCTGAAGTTACAAGTCAAATTAAACCAAAAAGTTACAATAATAGACTAACCTGACTGTGTGATAATGTGGAATATAAATTGCTATAGGTAAAAAAACTTGGTCCATACTAATTTTGAGAGAGAAATCCTCATATGTTTAAATTCTCAGCACTGTGAAAAAATCCAGGGATGAAATGTGTGAAAGGTTTCCAAAGCAGTTTATAGTCGGTTAATATATCTTTCTTGTTGCTGTTCTCTGTCCTGTTCAAGCATCTGTTGAAGCAGCTAACCCTCGCCATGGATGCCAGGCTCCCTCAGCAGCTTCTGCTGTATCTGGGCAGCATGTGGTCTCTGCTGGGCTGAAGGCATTGGGCCCTTCCAGTTCCAGTGGTTGCTGCATTGTTGTTCAGGCAGTTGGCACACAGCCTTGCTGCTGTGAGAAAGGAAACTGTGGCCGGTTGATAAGGGCATTTTAAACTGACTCAGTTTCAGCTGGCATATTATATGATGCCCAGTGAAATTGATGTTGGCTAATCATAACGTTTGGCTTAACGTTATTTGTGTCTCCTTTAGCCCCTGTGTGAGGGAGCATTAGCCGGTCAGTAGCACTCCTCATAATAGTGGATTTGATTTTCAGGTCATACAGGGAGAAGCTGAGAGAACCTCTTTAGGCTGGAGAGGAGGAGGCACGGGGCGGGGGGGGGCACTGTACCAGTGTGTACAGATACCTGATGGGGGGAGTGAAGAAGAGGAAGCCAGGCTTTTCTCAGTGGTGCCCAGTGACAAGGCAGTGGGCACGCTGAAATGCAAGAAATTCCATTTAAACATAAGAAACGCTTTTTCCATTGTGAGGGTGATCAAGCAGAGAAGCCAGAGAGGTTGTGGTGTCTCCATCCTTGGAGATATTTGAAACCCAACTGCTGGTCACCCAGCCTGCTGTGCGTGACCCAGCTCTGAGCAGGGGACTGGACCAGATGATCTCCAGAGGTGCCTGCCAACCTCAGCCCTCCCGTGGAAAAAAAAATACTGCAGTTTGGAGTGGTGGAGATACAAAAGAAGCCAATTTTTGCAGTCTGTTAAAACTATTTTATTCCAGCAATGGCACAGTCTGTAGTAAGTCCTGCTTATTGCATCTCTGAGTGAAGTGACCAGAAGTGTATCTTCCTACTAGTGGTCATTTGCTTTTTAAAGTAACATTGTGGTCAGATATGTCAGTAATGTAAAAGTTTCATATATTCCTAGCTTGGATCCCTTTTGGTCATCCAGGTGATCACTTGTACTACAGTCTGTGCTGTTGCCTGTTTTTTCCCCATGTTGCCTGTTTCACAGTTTGTATGTGCATATGCCCATTATGCAGTCCAGTCCAAGGATAACTTGCTGATTTAAAGCATGTGTACACTTCACAAGACTGATTTAAATAGAAGTTTAAGAATTTAAAATCAATTATTTAAAAGCCACAAACTACCAAAAAGTGCTTTACTTTAATATTTCTTGTATTTTTACTTTATGTAGCAAATTTGTATCAAACATCTGGACAAGATTATTTTTAGTATGTTTCAGTTTTATTTTACCTAAGAAAAATGCCACACAGTTAACTTTAAAAACAGTTTCAGAGAAATGTAAGGAGGGAACCTTTGAACAGGTAAGATCTTGTCAGTCTCATATTTTGTCAGGCTGTTGTATAAATCAAAAACCCGCAGCTCTCAAGTTACAATCCTCACTCCCCGTTTAACTTCTAGCTGTTTTTCTTTCACCTGTATTCCCTACACGTACTTGTTGCTCCTGCCCACTTTCCTCCTGACTGTGCTGCTCCCCTGGAGATCTCCATCTGCAGTGGTGGGTCCCTTTGCTGTAGAGGGAGAGGAGAAGGGAGAAGGAGCAGGTGCCAAGGGAGGAGGCTGCCCCTGGCAAGGGTGCAGAGGACTAGGCTTGCCTCAGTTCCTACTCCCTGCCAGGTATTCAGCAATTGCAGGCACCCTGTTGGGCTGTCCTCTGCAAGGACTGTGTTCAGAAGATAAGAGCCACATGGCTGTTGGGAGATGCCAGTTTGACCATCCATGCCCTATATCTAGTCACAAATTGAAGCCAGATGGAGTTGCGCTCATCTGAAGTGACCTTCTGTATGAACTAGATGCTAGACCATCCCTGAATTGTAGGTTAAAGCTATGTGTTTTTGAAGAGTATCCAGTCTTACTGTAAAAAAACCTTTAAGAGCAATGAAACAAAGTATAAAGCAGCTGTTGTTACTGTTAAAATTCTGATGACCCACTCTGCTCAGAACTCGCACCATTTTTGCACTCTGGCTAATTAGTTTCAGATTCTAGCAAGCTGTCTTCTCATGTTTACTAGACGAGAGTTCTTCTTTATCAGATGTCTCCGTTTCACACAAGTATTTGTCATCTGTGTTCATACTGTTATGTATTTGTTGTAAATAATCAATAATTGGTGTGTATATGAAGCTTCAAAATATATATAAACTATGCTTTTATATACCATCCACCTTCTGGCAATTCAGGAACTGTCTGAGCCAGAGGTTGCATGTAGACCACTGCTTGTAATACACACAGATGGATGGACATATTTGCCATTAATTTATGTAATCTTGTTTTAAAAGCCATTTGTACTTTTGGCCTCTGCAACATCCTGTAACAACGAGTCCCACAGTTTGATTAGATGGAAAAGGAACTTCCTTTTGTTTAAAACCTACTGCCTGGTGATTTCAGTGTCTCCTAGACTCTGTATTATGAAAACTCATTTCCCAGTAGTTTTACTTTTTTTTTTTTCACTATTTTAAAAGTCTGGCATTTGCTTCCATACATTTTTCAACTGTCACTCTTTCCCTCCTAAACTGAAGAATTGCAGTCTTTTTAGTATTTCTTTAGGTGGGTACTGTTCCACGTTTCTGATCATTCCTGCTGCCCTTCTGTGCAGCTTTTCTGGTTCTGCTAATCCCCCTTTTAAGGTAAGGCTAACAGAATTACAGTATTTAACATAAAAGTACATCATGAATTTGTGTGCTGGCACAGTGGTGTATTCTGTGTTGCCTCTCCCTGTCTAGTGATTTATGACACTTTAGTTATTCTGCTGTTGTGTTGCGATGATGTTCTTAGGAGAATGGCCTGTATTTACTACATTTTTTTTCTAAAGTGATGCTATCCAGTTTAGAAGACATCACTGTGTATAAGGAGGTGGTGTGTTGTTTGGGTTTGGTTTTTTTTCCACCACAGGGTATTCCTTTGCACTTATTCTTTCCTGAATCTCACCTGCTATTTTCTTGTCCAGGTACTTGGTATCATTTTACCCTTCTGTATGCCTTTCTGTAGTCAGGGCTAGGATGGATTATGCAACATATTTTGGTATTGTGTATAAACACTGTCACACTGCTGCCCACCCCCTTTTCCCAGGTCACATTTGAAAAGTACAGGTCCTGTGGGGATCCTGCTGGTAACTCCTTATTTTTCACTGAAAGGAGGTTAGTTTGCTGTAGGGAAATTCCTATTGCAATTTACTATTTTGTTGCTCTTTACTTTGCCTGTTCCCGTACTTTGGGATCCCTTGGAAGTAAGATCCATATTAAAATGCTTTTAAAAATTTATAATTTTTGCATTAAAATTAATGCCTTGAGTAAACTTCTATTAAATCTCCATTATAGCTTGGAGAAAATGACATGTAGTTACTCCCCAAGGCCTCCTGACACCTGGCACAGACTCAAGAACAACACAGGAGTTCCTAGACTGGAGTCCTGACTTTGTCATTTTCCTTAGTGAAAATAGAAAACGGGAGTGGTCTCTCTCATGAGCCAAAGGCTATGCCAAAATTGTATTGTAAGCTGTATAGGTAATAAGATAAACATATATTCTTTTTACCTATTTAGTCCTATAACTTTATAAAGAGCCTTGTAAACATGGAAAATACTCCTCTGCAGGACAAGAAATCTAGATGAAGATACTATCAACTAGCTTTATTTTCAGTTAGTCTTTTCATATACCAACACAAATATTGCAGAGGTGTTGTTTCTGACTTTCTCTTTACTGTGCCTTTTACTCTTTCTACACACATTCTGCTGCTTCGGAGGTACGCACCTGTTGAAAGACAAAGCTAGTCTCCTTCCTCACCATTGAGACTTCAGCATCTATAGTTCAACAAGTAATAGCTCCGTAGTAAAACCCCAAAGAAAAATTGCCTTTGAATGAGTGAAAATTCTAACACACCTTTTTTTTTCTTTCCACCCCCCACCCTCCCCTGTGTTTGGGTACAACTTTCTAGAGAGAGCGGTAGAATTCTTCAGGGGCTCAGTGGGAAAAAGAATTGGCCAGTGATGGGAAGATGGAGTCCCTTTGAGATTTCTCTCTTTGAAAAATCTTTTTTTACTTTTTTTTTCATCATCTCCCCTTCATTTGCAGGGAAGAGTTATCTTGGCTTGGGAACCCTCAGTTAAGGTTGCCTTTACAGGGGAAGTGAATTCTTGTTTTCTTGGAGTAACTTTCAATTGTGTTGCTGGTAGCTATATGCCATTGCTTCTATTGATCCTGGGAATAAAATATATTGCAGTCTTTTTACTGGCACTTTAGGGTTTGTGTGTGTGCCAAGCTGGGGGACTAGTCGATACACTTCAGGGCAGAGCTGCCATTCAGAGAGGTACAGACAGGCTGAAGGTAGTTAGCTTTTTGCAAGGTTACTCTGTGAGCATTTTATCTGGGAGACAGATTATGTGAGCAGCCTTCTGCCTGCAGTGGATAGATATGAACACGATAGTACTGTGCTGTGCATGGAGCGGTGGCTTTTTTCTTCTTTTCAGTCGCAATTCTGTGTGCTGAGAGTAACCTCCAATGTCCGAAATGTTTTGTAGTGTGGTTGATTAAGGGACTGGAGGACACCGAAAAACCCCATCATGCCTCAGCTATAATTGTATCTCAGTCGTTAGTGCTTGCAGCTTGATTTCATGGGGTTAGTAGCAGGGCAGTCACAATTAAAATCTGTGCTGTGGCGCTTGCTCCCTTTGTTATTGCAGCGCATGGTTGGCAAGTAGCTCTGCTGTCCACAGGTTCTTACCTGCTCTTCCTCTTCCTCCCTCTTTCCTTTAGCCTTTCTCTGGCTTCAAAATTGTTTTCCCTCTCCTTTGGTTGCACATCTCTGATCAGGTGAAACCTTAGAGAGGATACAAAGTGAGTTCTGGGATCTCTAGTATCTTTAGCGTAAAGATACAGGGCCATCTACTACATGTAACGGAAGTTAGTACATCAGTTGCCTGCCCATGGGTAATCTGAAATGATGTCTCCTAATTCAGAAACTACTATCCGCTGTTAGTGTACAGTAATAGATACATGATTTTTATTTTCAGTAATGATGTAGAAATTTAATTTAAAAATATGGTCTATGGCTGAAAAATATACTTCTGTCAACCCTGAAACTTGAAGTGATTGCCTGCTGACTGGAAGGGGAAGTTGATCTCTTCTATAGAAATCTGGAATCTAGTATTTTGAGGAATTTGTTGTTCCTCTTGTTCCTTGGTTCTCGTGATACTCAGCATTATTTTCCCCCTTCTGGTCATGCAGACTTTTTGTCAGTGCTGCTGTTCCTTCTGTTGTCTGCTTCTATTTCTTCATCTTCCTTTTGTTTCACTGTACATCATCTGTCCATCAGTAATTTCCACTGCTGTTGCTTAAGATGATGAGGAGTTCATATCCTCAAGTTGTTTCAGGGTGTTTGCAGACTGAGGCAAACAGTGTTTCATCCGTCATGTTCTTGCATATATTTTTTATTTATCTTTTTTTTGTCACAACTTGAAGCTGGGAACAGGCTTTGAAAGGTAAAACTTAAGATCTGCAGATCTCATGAGTAGGTTCCATAAATACGTCCTGTGGAACAGTCCTCGTGGTCTGACGTGACACCTCTGATCTGGGCTACTACTGCTAATCCCTGCAATCTCTCCCCATGCAGAAAAACCTTTCTGCAAAAATGTGAGAGAATGAGGTGTGCATGTCCTGTCTCGAAGTCCATCATTTCTGGGTGGGATGTGGAACAATGTGCTTCCTTTTTTTTTTTTTTTTTTTTTTTACTAAACGCAGTGCTTTTAGAAAGGTTTAAGAGTATGTAAGTACTGGCTGCATGCTAACTCAGGTGGTGTTAGGATTTCCAATTTTCTGCGTGAGCATTTGGAGAGAGAGAGGTCCTGGTTCTGTGCTCTCCTGAATGCTTTGAAAGAGGAAAAAAATCTCAGTGACAAGTTGTTTCAGAGTGGCTTTCTTCTCATTCCTGTCAGGTTTTCTACACTGTGTTTTTTCTGCTTACATCATCACTCTGTGTGGAGTTTGGGTTCCTCCACCTTCCGATTTTTAGAGTGGGAAATTTGGAATTTGAGGTTAGCATCCTACTTCTAACCAAGATACTTGTCGAGTTACAGACAGTCATAGCAATGTTGATTGACAGAAGCCTTGACAGATAGTATCAACAGGTTTTTTTAGTTGTTCACAGAAAAGGACCAGTCTGTGGAGAAGCCTATTTGCCTTTGAGGAAGGGTCAATAATTTGATGAATATATATAAAATATTTTTGTTATTGAAATAGTGGCAAGGAGAAAAGTAGGTAACTTTTTTGCCTAGATTGGTTGTTTTTGTAGCAGTTTCCTAGTGCCAAGTATAAATGGACTTGGAACAAACTAGATGGGTTCCTTTTAATCAATTGATAGTTGGTAATGCAGCATATTTTATTTTTCCCAAGGCATGAGGGTGATGTATTTTTCCATCAGCTGGTCTCTTGGGATGCAAGTGGTTGTGACTGGGGAGAGTGGGGAAAAGGCTGTTGAAGCAACACCAGGGAGCTCTGCTCTCTGCGGGAGGTCCTAACCTAAAGATGATCTCGTTGCTGCCATGAGTGGAAATTTGCTGTAGAGCCACCGGATTTGGTGTTTAAGAAAATGATGGGGCTTTTGTATCGGCTATGCAAGGATGGACAGTTTCCTCAGGTGTTTCTCGCTGTCTGGAGTCAGTGCTGGGTACATTCAGATCTTTTTTGTGCTCATGTGGCCATGTACTCCTAAGAGCAAATATATCGCGTTCCTGAGCCGCCCTCCTCCAGGAGTTTCACTTGGGCCAGTGCAGCCTCCCCAGTGCGGCAGAATGCCTCCTTAACCTGAAATAACGTGACATGGCCATACCTGGAATGGGTGGGAATGGGTGGGGTGGGTTTTGGAGTCACTTTTCACTTGCATGCTAATGTCAGCAGTCCTGCTCCTGGCGTTTATAGTCATCCTGTAGCTCTGCATGGCCACAGCTGTTCCTCAAGGCTTTCCCCAAGCACTGGTGGGAGCCCAACACAGCTGGAACGCAAGTAGATTTGTATAATGCTAGCTTATGTTTGAACTGGATACGCTGAGTGATTGGTTAAAACCAAAAAAGCCCCAACTGTTTATACCAGCTGGGAGAGAGGCCCTGTTACAGTGCGGTGGTGGGATTGTAAAGAAGGGTTTGGATGGAAGCAGTTTATGTGTGAAAGCCCATAAAAAGCAGTATGGGCAGAGTCAGCATTTCTTGGGTTTAAATTGCAGGTGACTTGAAAGCGTATTACAGGCTGTTCATTGCTATTTGCCTTTAAACCTTAGTCAGACATTTGTGCAGTGTTAATATAAATTAAAGCAGTGTTTTGTCTATTAGCATTTCAGTGTATAGTTATTTGGTTTTTTAATTTATAAATAATCTCAAAGAATTGTCTGGACTCAAACAGGAGTGAATGCTATAGTGTATGGTGTCAAGTTTGGAATGCTGTGGGCATGCTGAATCATGTATGTCCCCTTGCAAATATCATTAAAAACTATTTTAAAAATCATTTTCCTCAATATACTGTTTATGGCAGTAAACACTTATGTGGTTAAAAGCTAGAGGTGGTAGCTGAGACCATGGCTTGGATACTTCAGTAAATGTTCATGTAGATGCAGTAAATTTAAGATATTTACAGTACACAAGTACTTTCAAATATCTGACTAGCCATAGCACTAAATATGCAATCCTATTACCACGCAGTTGCACAACATTCAAAATTATATAAAGATAATATTTCCTGCAAATTTCAGTTCTATGATTATTTTGCTCCTTAAGGCAGAAACAAAACTACAGTTTTAAGTAAGAAATGAAATAACTAAAATCAGTCCTTTTTTTTCTCCTAGTATCTGGCAAAACTATCATGTACAGTTTCTTACCTTCCATAGGGAAGAAGTTCCAGCTCAGTATGTATAGTTTTGGGAGGAGAATGGTAGGGATGATGGATGATACTCTTTAAATGGCAAATCTCTCAGCCATTCGCTTTCACAGATATTACAGTGTGGTTCTGTTTAAAAATAAAAACAGAAAACGATCACCCCTTGCCCACCCTTAATCATTAGGGTTTCTTCCTCCCTAGCCTCTCCTGTATTAAGTATAAAAAGTCTTCAGCTTTCAAGTTTGGGCTAGTGTGCATGCTTTATTTTTAAGGTAATGTAAGTTCAGTTTATCCAGTAGATCTCACACAACTAAACAAATTCACTGATTGTGTGTAATAATCTTAAAATAGGTAACCACACTTTTTCATGTGTCATCTATCACGGTGCCTCTTGATGTCATGTGGTTGGCTCTGGAAGTTTGGTGTGCACAACCTACTGTCAGAATATATTTTAAGTGATGTAACTGAATGAGGCTTAACTTCTTATTTTAGTGCACTGTTGTAGATTGGTTTAATGTGTTATTTTTAGTTCTTAAAGATGTTGCTTCTCTGCACTCTTTCTGAACGGTTAGTGATGAAACTAGTAAGTTGACTAGTCTCATGTGCAAGCAGAACGATCTATCCCATGTTGGGGAGGAAATGTTGCGAAGTACTTACTTTCTAAATGGTTTTATTAATTTCAGAGCATTTGAGATGTTAAATTAAAAACAGACCCTTAAAGTTTGTGTTGATTGACTGACTTCTCTGTCAAATTTTTGTACAGCACCAAAACACTGAGTCACCAGTCTGCATCTCTCGGAGGGAATTGGGAGTTATCCATGGAGGCCAGCCAATTCTGCATTTTAGATTATTCAACAGTGTTTGAATCTGAAGTGTAGCGGTCAACTTATTTAATCATAATGTAGACAGACTTAGGCTGACACACATCAAAGTAAGCTTTAAACCCTTTTCATCTGCAAAGTCGAGTGTTGTGTTTATTCCTAGGCTTTTTAACAGAGAACTTTCTGCCCCTAGTGACATGCTTTTCATCTACCTTCTTTGGGAAGCCTTGATTAGGTATATTTGGGGGATTTTTTGTTTGTTCTAGGTTGCTGAATTTTTAAGTTTGTAGTAGCCTGTGATATCAAACCTATCAGAATGTGTCATGTTGAACCTTAGGGGAGCTGTTAGTGCGCTAAAGCACTAACATAGCTTGATTGTGCTTGTATTAATTCTTTTTTTAAGGTAAAGCAGGTGGTTTGGGCTTTAAGACATTTGTTTATATTCAGAGATGCATTAGATAAACTTCACATTTATTTTTTTTAATATCCTGTTTAAGCCAGTGCATGACTCTCTGTATACATTTTTAGATTTGAACAGAGTTTTATTTTCCTAATAAGCAGTTAGATGAAGTTAATGGAAGCTAGACCATCATAAGATTGAAGGACTGCAAGGACATTTGCACTGATTCGACTGATTCAGTTTTAAAACAGCACCTTTTGGTTAAACTAGCACAATTTTGTGAACAGGTATGTCCTTCCTAACTTGTCCAGCAGTGTAGAAAATGCCAGTGTGTTAACTATTAAGGAAGATACGTCTTTATTTTTTCCCCTGAAGTTTGTAGGCTGACTTGGTGATCTCTTCTCTTTGCCTTTGGAGATTTGAGACTTGCAACTTTACAAGCTGAGGTACAGGAGAGCAGAGAGAACCTTGTTAATGTTTAAATGTTGTTATCTCAGTTTAGTAGCGGTGGGGGCTGCAGGACTTCAACTGGGAGTTAAGAGGTGTATTTTAGGTTTGCCTAGAACACTGGTTTCAGTCACTCATTGGCTCACCTTGTGAGATACATTTCTCAGATTGCCCTACCTTTCCTCAGGGCTCTGTCAAAGCCTCGTGGGTGTACGGTGAGAATCTGCCTTCTGATTTGTGTCAGTTTATTAGGATAAGACAAGAGTAAACCAATGACTTAATTTGAAGAGAAGTTGAAGAGCCTGCCACCGAACTGCTAGGTTGGCAAAGCTTTCTCTGAACTTCAGTCTTGAGAAATCAAGATCCAATTGGCAAGTTAGAAATAAGCAGCATAGTAAAAGTATTAATCTGTTGTGCCAAACTTTTGATAGTATGTTATGTTGCTTGATTTTGTATGCATCTGAAATGCAGTTCTATCAAAGCAAGTAGGAAACATGTATTGGCCATTGCCTAGGAAGAAGTGAGGTGGTTCAGGTTACCATTAGTTTCTGAACTCCCTAGAAGCTCATGGGAGATATAATCTTGTACATAGCTGTGTGCTGATTCTATTTATAGTGTAAGCAGCTATGTCAACTCTCATTTTTTCCTCTCTCCCTTTCTATCTGAGTTCATTTTTCATCTCTGTTCTCATTTCAGTTTACCTTCCCTTTGCCAGCTCAAGAGCTGGCAGCTTTGCCAAGCCTACTTCCCTGTTAAAACTTCTGCTTCTACCCTCAGCAGCCACAGGAGAGGGGTGACCCATGCTTGTCGTTCTTGCCTTCAGTCGTTTTTTCCTAGAAGAGCAGCTTACTCTGTGCTTGCCAAAAGATGACCCAAATAGCTGGTATTTGAAATAGTTGGGGTTTTTTGGGCTGTTTGTTTTTTGGTTGTTGGGGTTTTTTTTTAATCTGCAGCTAGGTGTTTTACCATATTTGCAGAGAAAAATGTGACAGAAAATAATAGCTCATACTCTTTTGCTAATAGACAAATTGAACGGCTGTAGTGGTAACTTCATACTAGGAGAGAGGGCTTAAAGATAAATGATTCAAAGCTGCTGCAATGTGTCAGTCTCTATGTTAGCTTCTAACTCAAATTTACAGATTGCTATTCTCTCTTGGGGAACTACTGCGTTGTTTAATTTTTAAGCCAAGTAGTAGTTTGCTTTCCTCTAGCAGGTTCTCCAGTTATGACGATTGCAAGGCATGGATTTTTAAGGAGGGAATCTTTGCAGAGGCTGATATTTCTCTCCAACTTTTCTAGTTTCACGGTGTTGCCTTGTGTGAAAACTTGGTTCTCTAGCCTTGCTTACTAGATCATGGAGGATATCAGCATAAAGTTTTATTCAGGTGAAAGTAAGTATGGAAATACTTGGCTTAGCTGTGTCCCAAAACGCTTATTTTACCCCTTCCGGCTTTCTCTGTTTTGGGTAAGGCTGATGGAGTTTCTCCCCATTGATATTTTCTTTCTGTTGCAAATTTCTGTCTCTGCTTGTGAAGAATTTGCAGGAGGAGTTATGAACTGAAGCCAAGCTGTACCATGTTAACATGTAGTACAAGGTAGTACCAATACAGTCTTTTTTCCTTCAATTTGATTATTATTTTGTACACCTTGTGAAAAATCTTACTGACGTGTGCTTAACGGAAATGTATTTCCTCGGGACTGTTGTTTGTGAGGGCTGAAAAAATTCTTGAAATAGAAATATATCACAGATGGACCAAACAGAGAGAGGTCAGATTTTTTTTTTTTAAAGTTTTCTTTGGTTCTTCATTCCAGTGATGTGTGGGGTTTTTTTCTTTCTTTGAATAATCTGTCAGATGACCCATGCCAAGGATTTCCAGTGAAGTCTTTGTGAGAGCATCTGATAAATTCTGGTAGGAAGTCATCGGTCTTGCATTTAGACATCTTGTTTTGCTCACTGAGATTTGCAGTTCCTTCGGCAAACTGCAAAAGTGACATCTCCTAGACTGATGCAGTTTTCTTTAATCTGAGCTAAACAATAAAGTTATTTTACATTAATAAACTAGTATGACAGAACACATGTCCTTTCTCTATTTTATGTTTGGTTTGGGGTTTTTTTTCCCCCCTAAGGAATTTTATGTTGTCATGTAACTGGTATTTTCCCCTCTTTCCCAAGAGTTTGCTATTACTGCTACCTTTTTTTTTTTTTTAAGGAACAATACCTAAACTTGCAGGTATCCAGCTGTGAGAGGAATGGAGAGGGTAGAGGAAAAAGCTTCAGTCTGTTTACCTGCAAGTCTTCCTTTATATATGTGTGAGGATGCCATACTTCTCTATGAAAGGAGGTTGAGGCTACTCCCCGATGAAATCATGTTTTCAGCTGCACTGCTGTGCTGTACCTCACAGGGTTGAGTGTCTTAGCCTCATTACATAGTGAACAAAACCGTATGGACTATGGATTATTGCCTCTGATGTTACTTTCCTGCATTTAATTGTTAATTAGAGTAATGGCTGGCAATGCTTAGCAAAAATCTGTGGTTGCAGTTAGCTCTTCTGTTAGGTACTTAGTGTTGGTCGTTTGGGCCAATGACCTAAAGTTAATTTTCCAGAGTTAAACATTTGCAGGTAGAACATCTGTACATGAATGAGCGATCGACAGCTGCTTAAGTGTGTGAGAACTTGGGTTTGATAGCACCAGTTGGGCAGATTGCAGAGTGGTGAGGACGCTTTCATGCTTTCTTGGTTACTCATGAATTCCAGAGGGTTATCTTAGGACATCCTTCATGTGCTAGGCATGAGTGCTCAGATTAAGAGAGAGTGCTCTTGGGTTAAAGAAGGTTAATATTGAAAGTTTTTGCAAAGGAATCTACTGGGTGAACAAATCCACTGTGTGACTTAAATATATTCTTTGAGGAAATTAAGTTTACTGAGTGCTTAAAAATTGTAATGCCCAAGAAGCACAAAAGGGAATACCTCCTTGTCTATTAAGAAAATGCCAGTAATGCCTTGAGCTGAATTAATTGATTACTTTTATGGGAGAACTGGTCAGACAGGTAGCTCTTTGTTTTGGAGAGCTAACAACTTTATTGCTCATAGTCTGAAATGTCAAGGAATCTTCGACATTCTGGTCTCAAATGCCTCACTCTCTTGACTGCCATTAACAGTGTTTTTTAAAAAAAAAAAAGCTGCAAACCCAAATTTTTCTCTCTGCTTGGCATACATGTATTTGCTTGCTTATTTATACTGTAAAATGTTAAAACAGCAACAAAAGTAACTTCATTATTCAACAAAAGTGACTTCATTATTTACCTGGGTCACTTTTTTGTCCCGTTCATGTGGGAGATGTTGCAATGCCATGAGAGTTTGACACGAACTCACCTCTTATTGTTTCACAAAGCAATATATTTCCACATCCTGTAAATTGTTAATTTTTGCGACTTTCCTTATCATAGTTCAACTGGGGAGAGGGAGTTGTCACACTAACTGGCAAAAGCAATGTATATTATACTACACTGGCTGATTTGCAAATTTGTTTGCTTTCCAATTTGCCCCTAAAGGCTGAGTCATACTTACTGTTATAACAAATATGTATTAGATAAGTTATCGCAGTAAAACTGTTTGTCGTCTCTTGCAGTTGATGATAGCAGAAGTTTCAGACTCCAAAGTCAGAAACAAGGGCTTTTTTAAACATTGACTATTTTAGACTCAAATGATTGTATGAAATGCTTATGACATTGAATATGACTGCTCTTTATGTGAAGTTGATGACAACTGGTGTTTCCACAGACTTTGCAAAAAGTGCTGCTGGTCCTCTTTCTTCAGCAACGTTGATGTTAGAGATTCCTTCCTTGTTCTCTTTGCTGAAGGGAAGTCAAGTACCCATTTCAGTACCTTATAAAGGAAACTATAGCAATAGGCTGCAAATCTATGCTTCTCTTAACTGCAAAATAATCTTTTTGAGGAACAGATGTCAACCAAGTGTGCCCTTGGAAAAAACCCTGTATTGGCCAGAGACACCTGGGAACTGTCCTAAACTTCTAACACTAGAGGTTTTTATCTCAGTGACAGATATTTAGGTCATTTATGTGCCTGAAGACCTTTGCATATCTGAGTCTAACTCCTCCTTATCTCAGTGAGAATTGACATTGCTCTAGCTTCTTGGTCTCAATGTTTTCTTCATTCTGAATGAGTTTTAGTAGCTGATCACGCAGCTGGTGAGCAAGAATTAATGTCAGGATTTAATTTACATGACACTTCTCAACAAAACCTCTTAAATTAAAACTTTTCTGTTATTAGGAATGGTATTACAGGATTGGACCTGGATCTACTTTCAGCACTGTTTGTGCTCCATGAGAGTGTGATAAGGTGTATGTGGGACTCTTTTCAAGAGGGTTGGCTTTCAGTGGAAACCCAGTATCTTCCTCTTTCAGCCCAGCTTCGCTTTTGTTTTGTTCCTTTTTCTCCATAAGAAAGGAAATTACAGAACCCTTATTACATTATTTGGTATCTGTAACTCACTGTTTTGATTTTTGTGGGTTTATCTTCCTGCAGCAAAACTGATAAGTAATGACTTTGCCAAATATTACGTCACATTACTTGATACGTGTCATATGTTTACATAACGTGAGACCTGTAAGGATGACTACACTATGATTACAGTAAAGGGATTGAGAAACTGAAGTGCCTAATCTCAAAATTACAATATATTTGAGTTTTTTAGTTTTAGTACTTTTCATGCAGTGTAGCCACTTCCATCTCATGTGAATGAAGTTTGGCTTAAATTTTAGGGGTTTTTTTTATAAACATGGTGCTACTATTTGGCAAATACTATGTTCTGATTTCTGCCTAGAAGCAGCTACCAAAAAATTGCTTCTTCCCTCAGTAGAGTATATATGGAAATAAAGATTTTAAAACATTTGCCGCTATAATGAAATCTATTCTGCTTACATGTGATATACAAAATTTTACTGATTGAACTGCAAGTACTTTGTCTCTCAGCCTGCTCAAAGCACAGTTTCTTGCAAGTAATGCAAACTGGAAAGTTTTATTCATTAACATTTAAAGGGGGGGGGGGGGAATTAAAATAGTGTAAAACAAAAAAAGCACTGAAGCAGTTGACTGAAATACTTTTAATCTGATGGGTTATGTTTTCACAGTTAACACTTCATTGGGAACACTATTTTTGATATTTTATGTGAGAGGTGAAAGAGTTTGTAATCCAGAGGTCTGACTTTAAGTTCTAACTTAACCAGTCTAAATCTAGACAGGAATGATTGCATTTAAATGTTTTTTAGGTTTTTTTTTTAAACAGCAGACATTCATTGAGGGTTAGTAGTGTATTAGGATTGTTGATAGAAACTCACTTTTTTGCTTTTCTTTTAAATTCGTGTTACGACTTTTTTTCAGATAGGATATTGTCACTGCAGACGTCTGAGTACTACGATGGCAGTGGATAACATGGCCTGGAAAACTTTGGATCTCTTTCAAAAACCTGAAATGATTAGTATTTCCAGCAAATGCGTAAAGGGGATGTGTTGTACAACAAACCAGCCATGTGAACTGATAGCTAATCAAGCTAATCAGGCCATCTGTTAGCAAAATGGCCAGTTTGTTTCACACGCACATCCGCATGTCTGAAGACTCAGAAATCAAACCACCTTCTAGGGGTCTTTCAAGTCAGCTGAGCTAAGTGCAGCATGGGAAATTAAATATACTACTGTAACGGGAATCGTTTGATGTCAGAAGGTTATTACAGATTACTGTTCGGTGTCTGTTTTCAATTTCTCACTTCTTGACTAAAAAGGATGTTTTTGTTGTACATGTAGGATTGTTTCAACAAAGGTTCAAAGACCTCCTATGTATAGGACAAAACACAAGCCCAAGAATGCGCTTGGAGTGATTGAGTAAGATGGGCTAATGGTCTTGTCTATAAAGTCTCTTAAAAATAAAGTTTGACACAACTTTTCAAGGAGGAATTCTTTGCAATGGAAATACAGAAGGAAAAAAAAAAAAGGACAAAAAGATAGTTGTCTGTGAACTTGAGTCTGGAAGACGACTATTCTTATCACAAGGAGAAGCACATGTTACTTAATTATATACAGGACATTTTTCCTCTCTTGTATTTCATTCAAGGGAGGGAAGTCTGAAGGGTTAGTCACAACATGGGAGCAGTCCCACCTTCCATACCTTAATTAACAGTATTCCTCTCAGTGTATTTCATGCCTTTGTTGTAGACATCTGTTTGTGTTAAAAACCAGGTTTTAACTAGAAAGAAAACACAGATTAAAAAATTATTTTCTCATAATTTCTAACTTATTTTTTCTGTTGCTTATGTATGAATTGCTTAAGAATTAATACAGATAAAATGTAGACTTTTTCCCCACACACACAGATAAAATTAATAATTATTGTGTTTTGATTCTTTGACTAGGCTATGGTGGCTTGTTATCCCGGCAATGGAACAGGATACGTGCGCCATGTTGATAATCCCAATGGAGATGGAAGATGTGTTACGTGTATATATTATCTTAATAAAGACTGGGATGCCAAGGTATGCAAGAATTTCTTTCTGTATTTTTTTTTTTACATATACTTGCTAATACACCTTTGCTACAGGTCTTTGTTCGCGTCCTTATTTCTGTGCCTTAGTTGTGTTCTTACGTTAACTGTGGGTATCCTTCCCCCCCTGGATCTGCTGTTGGTAAGAGCAGCTAGAGACAAGGCATTTATTTTCAAGGTTTAGAATGATGCCAGCAGGACTTCCTTGACAACGAGATTGAAGGAAAGTTGCATGTTTTTCATGTGTATTTCTTAATTATACATAAAAGTATCTGCTAGTATCCAAGTTTCATAAATATCTAATTATGCAATTTACTGTACATCAGTTGCCACACACATACACAAAGAGTAAATAAAGAATATTTGAAAGATAATTGCTTTTAGTTTATTTCTCCTTATATTCCTCTTGAATCTTGAGTTGACTGTGCAACTAGATTACTTGAGTATGCTTCTAAAAAGAAAGGTGCTGTATCTTGGGAGCAGTTTCAAATAAACCAAGTGTTATGGTTATTGCTGTATCAGTATAGTTCAGAGCAGCACAAGTCTTTCTATCATTGTAGATACAGGATGTAGAATAGGTAAGGATTTATAACACAGTTCAAGTTGCCTTAAGAATTTACTACCAGTGACTTGAAACTCTCCATAGATACAGTGACCATGATAAAGTAATTTTTTAATAAGGATTTTCCTAGTGATTAGTGGGATTAGGTAAATTTGAAGAATGGATGTAGCTAACTGTCTGTATTGAAAGCATGAGAGAATAATACAAAGATAGCTTTGTTTATTCCTCAGTTGCTGTGCAGTTAGCTATGGAGAAGTTTATTCTCATTGTATATGAAAAAAAAGATAAAACTACTGATACTTCTGTCGTACTTAGGAAGTAGCATGTGGAAGAGCACATAAGCAGTTTCTGTGAATTGGGTGCACCAGATATGGATAACATAGGTTGCAGCTGAGGGGTTTTCTTGTTTTGTATTGTTTTCTTTTCTTGAATGCTCTCCATTTCTTGTAAGAGCTGGATGAGACAATGAGACTGATAACATACTCACATAAAACTGGTAGATCAGAAAGATGAGTGTGAAATGGATGCACTTGAAGCTTTCTGTTTCTGACTTGCTCTTTGAAATGTCAAATTTGATCCTTCAACTAGAAAATAAATTACTAGCCTTTTTTGCCCTGATAGCATCTTTGCATATAAGTGCACTGGTTGGACTGAACATCTTAAAATGCAGCTTTGGGGCTTTTTTAGTTGATTTATGGTTTCTTCTCTGAAAAAAAATGAATATAAACCAGAGTGTAGCAGTCAAGCAAATAGCATTTGCACAATAACTGAAAAATTTACTAACTGTATATTTAATTTATGAACAAAAGTATTTCATTTCCTGCAAAATCCATTTCAAACTACAAATTAATGTATTACCAAGTATAGTGAGTGGTTAGCAAAGGAAGAAACTCAAACTTTCTTTAGGAGAACAAATTGATCTAAATTGTCACTTCTTTTTGACTGATTTAGATCACAATTAAAAAACAGTCATATCAATTTACCTTGTTAGTTCCTGCACTGTATCACTTCCCCATGAAGGCCTATGGTGGCAATCTGTAGTAAGATTTAACACATCAATACTATCTGTAGGAAGAAGTTAATGTGACTTAAAAATAATTATCTGTGCTGTTTTTCAAAGCCTGGCAGAGATCTAAATTGACCAAGAGTAGTACAGATTCAAGTTTTAGTTTGAAGTTTCCTAGTCTTTCCTCATCTTAATTACAGAAATGTGCCATAAACTTCTGCTGCTGGTAAATTAAACAATCTCTAAGGGGAAAACGTGAAACTTGGATGTGAAATATGATGTTTCTATCATCTGTATTGGCATATTTTTAGTAACCAATCTAAAGCCACAGCTTTTTGCTGGAATGAAGGTCAATATTTGCAAGCATTCTGAAATTACTCAGTGAAAAATGTGTGAAATGTTTTGTTAAATGAAATATGTCAACAGAAAAGCCGTAGATTCATAATTTCTGTAGCATCTGATAAAGGCATTTATTTCAGTTCTGAGTGTCTGAAATATTTTCAAATGTGATATTCAGTACTTCTAAATACAGTGAGACATTGTTTTCAAGTACTGGTTTTAAATATTTAATTTGTAGGTAAGTGGAGGCATCCTTCGGATATTTCCAGAAGGTAAAGCCCAATTTGCTGATATTGAACCCAAATTTGATAGACTGCTATTCTTCTGGTCTGATCGCCGCAACCCTCATGAAGTACAGCCAGCGTTTGCTACAAGGTAGGACTCTGTGTATTGCACGATGCCTATTTTATCAAGTGAATCCTAATGAGAAATGAGTGACACTATGAATTATGATCTGATCCCAGGTCTTTCCCTGTACAGTTCTAGTTGCACTATGACAAGAAGGGATTTTTTTCTTAATAATTAGGCTTCTGTTGTGCTGCTGAGTTTGTACTGACGTCTGATCTCTTATTTTGGAGAAAACATCCTCTCAAGTAGGTAGGAGGGCAGACTGGAAACATCAGAAGTTTCTGAGGGAGTGCTTGGCAGAACTGGGTAGGAGCACACAGAACCGTAAGCAGACCCCACCTTAGCCAAGGGGTGCTGTCTTCATTATTTCTCTGTAAGATTATTTCTCTGTAAGATTGACTAGGTACTTCAGTTCTATGTCCGCTTTTGTTGGGAGCAAGTTGTTAGAAAATAGTAATTTTCAAACTAAGCCACGGCATTCTAGTTTGGGAATTGGAAGCGGGCTGTGGGGCAGAAAGGATTGTTAATACACAAAACTTTTCTTTCTCTAGCGTATTAGAGGAGTTGTTCCCACTCTGAGTCACAAGGGGAACTTGGTTTCTCCTTTGTCCCTCAGTGCAGGCCAGTGGATGATAAAGGTACCTGCATTCACTGCTGCCCCCACATCTTGAGTGACATTTTCAGATAGCGTTAGTAGGTAAATCATGGGAGTCGTTGATCCAGACTTCCTGTTGCCCATGTTGCAACATGTTTTGATGGCCAGAGCACTGAACAATGACTGGAGCTCTGAGATAACGCAAGTACCTTTGCAAGAAGTAACTTGAAACTGCCATCGGCAGGTCCTCTGTCCTCTTGCAGCCTTTTCGGAGGCTGTACCGCTCTCCCTTCCCACCTTGTGCTCCGAGCAGAGTCAGAGGGTGAAATACCATTTACTAAACCTCTTTAAAGTCTTTTCTCAATAGCTGGCATTTTGTATTTAAATCTTCTACAGGCAGTGGAGAAGCTGTGTAAGAAGGTGTAGTTAATTTTCTCTTATGGCAAATGTCCAAAAAAAAGCAGTTCTTGAAGTGTGACTCAGTGAGGGACATGACCAAGTAAAGTAAAAGATGAGGTCACAGGGCAAGGTGATATGGATAGAGACTATATTGCAGGTTCTGGGCAAAAAACGTAATAGCACCTCATCAGGAAAAAGAACCATAAACTTACAGCATCAGTGTCACCCTGTCAATAACTGTTCAGAAAATACCTACTAACTGAAGAAAAAACCTGCTTGCTCTGTGCTTTATGAAATCTTTCTTCTGTCAAGACTGCAGAAGTATCATGGCGTTTAGGTTGTGTTTTATGTCAACTGCTTCAATGTTTGTTTTTCTTAATAGTTCAGGAGTTCTTTTTCCATCTGTTTCCCTAGGTACGCAATAACAGTGTGGTATTTTGATGCAGATGAACGAGCACGAGCTAAAGTAAAATATCTAACAGGTAATCTCTTGTTAATTTCTTTTGTGTCCTTTTTTTCTGGAGGAATAGTTAAGTAGTCCAGCCTCATCTCCTTGGCCCACCCTGTGCACAAAAAGGGGGAGAAAACCAGTGTAACTCAGAGTCAGGTTTTACAGGGAAGGTGACCCAGTGGTTGAGCTGCTAGGCATTGACTTGGGAAATCCAGGTCAATGCCTTGTCTTGCTCACACTTCCTCTGAGACCCGAGGCTGCTCAGTAGTTTTATACAGGGGATGCAGCTTGTCCCTAGTCTTCTCTCCCTAATAGGTGTGGAGGATAAATACACTAGAGACTGTGAAGCAGTGCAGAACTGAGAGCCCTGGAAATAGCTTTGATTGATTATAGTGATTCAACAAGTGAATACAACTTAACTTGACTAGAATCTCTGTATTGGAAAAACAAAGCCTAAAATTAAAATCTGGACTCAAAGACTGGAGTTACTTCCTCCATTTCCAATTCCACATATCTAGCATCTGTTTTCCTTTTTTGGCTTCTCCCTCAAGAGGAAGTTGATCTAATTTTCCTGTTCAAATTAGCATTATAAGGAGAAATGGCCTAGGACTTCTGTCATGCTTGTAATTGCCATCATAATTTTGTATTTGTTACAGTAGCACAAAAATAAAAATCAGGTGTACCACAAGTGCATACATGTACAGGGCTACTTTCTCCACGGTTTCGTCAAGAGCTCTGAAACTGATGATGTTGAAGATATGTGCCATCATTTCCAAATGACATTTCCATTCATTGCTGTTAGGCATCTGAAGCTCCTAAGTAGCCCCAGAGCTATCTGGTGGCTGCGAAAGCTGGGGTTAGGTCAGTCCCCATTGGTGCAGCCGGTGACTGTGCATTTCGGGAGCGGTAAGAGTGATGCAGCTCCTGCCTGGCTTGCGAAGAAACGCAGGGAGTCCCTCCGCTCCAGCTGGGCAGCCTGTCCCACTGCTCGGCAAGGCACGGTGGCTTCCCAGGCAGTCAGGAGTGCCAGATAACGCCTGCCTGGTCTGTGCAGGAAGCCTCTCTGTCTGCAGGCTCAGCTTCGTGTCACATGCGTGTAACTGTGCAGCTCCTGGAGCCAGCCTTGTTGGATCAGAGCTGTTTCAGTTATCTCTGCACAGCTTCAGCTCCTGCCCTTTCAAAGAGAGTGCAGGAAAGTAGTTCAGATGGGCTTATGTCTGCAGGGACAGTGCTCCCCTCACCCACCCCGTCAGCCCCTCTCCAGGGTCCCCCTAAACTGCAGGCACTTAAGCAAGGAAGGCTGGGTTGGAAGGGTTGTTTAAATTTCGGTATAAGTTGCCCTGTAATTAATTTATATTATCATATTGTGATTTCAGTTTTCATTTGCAATTAAAATTGCTTTCTTTGCTCTGTATCTGCAGCAAGAATTGTGCAAGATGGTTTTTATTTTCTACTGACAAAATATAAAATTACAGAATAAACTGTCATAAAATAGAAAACTTCATTTTTGGCTTAGTGTCAGTCTAACTAAAGCCATGCAGAATAGTGAATTTTTCCTGAATATGTGATACTGTGTCTGTTAACGTTTTGATAGTCAAACTTTTATTTGGGGGTACCTGAAGTTATCTAGGTCAATTTTTAGAAAAAAGGACAGAAGAGGTGTAGGCTGCTTGGTGGTTTTGTTTTGTTTATTTTTTTAGCAGTGAGTCAAATGGAATGTTACATTTCAAAAATCTCTCAAAGTTTCTTTATGAAAGTAAATACCCAGAAACTCTGAATATTCTGATACAGAATAATGGACAATATCCTTAGATTGACCATTCTTAAAGCGTACATTTAAAGGCTGAGATAATGAGCTCCAGAACTGCATGTATGATGTGAAGTATCTGGTTTTCTACTTGGGCAGCCAAATAGATGCCTACTTTCAGAGATGATAAGTAACCACGGCTCGTTAACTTTACAGAGCACAGGATACAGAGTATGTATACAAAAATATCTTGCCAGATCATATGTGCTAGACAATCTTCGAAGTACTCTCTTAAAACTAATCTGGAAAGTGATGTAGCAATTCTAAAGACTGTACTTTGATAAATGCTGAAAAGTAATACCAATTTCCTTTTCATATTTCTGCAGGTGAAAAAGGTGTGAGGGTTGAACTTAACAAACCTTCTGACTCAGTTGGAAAAGACGTTCTATAAGCCTTTGATTTAGCAACTCCCCTTGCTATTCTCCCTGATAAATCTTGATGCTATCTATTAACTTTTGAATGTGAATAACAAGATAAAGGAAAATCAACAACAAACCAACATTTTAATAAAGAAGCAAACAGTGTTTCCATGTTGCATCAGATAGAAGGTTCTTTGACTGCTGAAGCATTGTACTATGTGATTGTGACTCCAGGCCTGTGACTGCTTATGTGAAGAAATAAGCAATCAGTAAGAAACAGCATATGCATCTGGACATAAATAAGTGCCCTACATAGAATTTGTCCATCCTTATATTTTGCCAGACCTGTCATCCAGCTGAATCCAATTCATCTCTCCCTTTTTTTATATGGTAAAAGTTTGAATTTTGGGTAATTTTTGTATGACCAGGTACAGTTTATCAAAATTGAGTCTTAAAAAAAAAAAAAGAAAAACTGAAAAAAAAGAAAAAAAAATTACAGTCTTCTCCAAAATAACATGGATCTATTTTTGTAAAACTGTTCATACTGTTCTCCTCTGCCATGAAAGACCTAATTTAATGTAAGGGTTGCCAGTAACTAATAATCACTTTAATTTTCTTTACACCTTAAGTCGGAAAAGGAGCACTTTAATTACCAGCTAAAAACCTGATTGTTTTATATCATATCTCACACTAATCTTAACTTTTAAAGATTGCTGCTGTATTGTTTTTTTGACTATGTCCTCTTGAACCTTATTAACAGAAACAAATCAGTATCTCGCTATTAGTAACATTCAGTTTGTGGTTTTGTATGTTGAATCCACAGAGAGGAAGTTTCTGTCTCTTCCTTGTTTTTTGGTTTGGTTTTTTTTGGTTTGGGTTTTTTTTTTTTTTCAAGTGACTGGCACTAAGTGAACTTGACACTATTGGTTGCTGTCATTGGCTTTGGGGACCTGGTAAATACCATCGAGTTACAAGAATATACAAGGGCTTTCCTAGGCTATTAGAGGTACCCAGAACCTCCTTATGTACTTGACAGAAAATTTTGAGCTTTCTCCCGTTTTCTAAAGAATACTTGCCACCCCCCTTTCCTTTGTATATAAGTTAATAGAATATCTAAAATTCACTTTTTTAATTTCCTTTTCAAATGTTGGTGTCCCATGCAGTCTGTAAGTTGACACCTTGATCTATTATATAGTATCAAGGAGATGGTCAGCACACTGAAGCTGAAGTGCATCGCTGTAGGCTCCTTCTGCAATACATCTTTAGGTTTTCACTGTGCTGAAGGATTTCCCCAAAAAGGCACTGCCCTTTGATCAATACTGAGGTATATATTTAGTAAGAAAACATTTACTTTCTTTTACATTGTTTTCTTTTTATCAAGGAGAGGGGACATCACAGAATAAAAGATGTGCAGAAACTTTGATGTTCTTATTTTTAAGAAATGGATGTTTTGGACACTGATTTTTTTTTTTTTCTTCTTTTTTTTTTTTTCCTGAGCTTTAAAAGCTTGAGAAAACAAAAGCAAATCTATAAAAGACAGCATTCATATTTACAGGAGTTTGGGGGTTGATCAACTTACTCACTGCAGTTTTCTATCTGTCCCTTATTTCCTTACTTAGCCAAAACAATGTGAGTGTACAGAAATATTTCTGTATATATTACACTTGTGACAATTTTAGCATCTGTATAGTTTGTATTCAATTAGAGACCTTTTCTATGGAAAGCTCAGTAATTTTTTATTAAAAAGATTACTATTGTTCATGTAAAACATGAAAAAGCTAATTGTTTAGTAACAAACTGACAGAAGGGGGAAAAAATTCAGTATTGGTATATCCTTTAGGAGAACCAACAAAAATCCCAGTTTTGTTTTGATTTTGCTTTTCTGGGTTTTTTTTAGTAAGTTCTTGCCCTTTACAGTTTTCTTCGTCTTTCCTCTTTTCTTCCCAGAAAAACAGACAGGATACCTTTACTGTAAGTGCCTCTGCCAACCTGGCCAAGGAGTGCAAATCTTCATTACTGTCTGGTCTGCAGTGCATTTAGGCTACAATGAAACAAGCAAAAAAGCCACCTCTTTCTACTTCATCTTCTTTAGTACTACTTTAACGGAGGTTTGGTTGGTTTTGTTTTAGAAATGTAAGCATAAGCCTTTAAACTCATTTCAGTCCCTCTGTAATTCAAACTGCAGTTACACGGTGTATCAAATTCTAATCACACTATAGGTTTGTGCTTGCCAGACAGGTTTAAAAAGTGCTTAATTTTTCACTCCATGTAAGTCATTACAATAGGGTCAACAAATCGGGTCAGCCATTTCTTCAATGTTCTTTAGAAACTGTTCATTTCATGTCGGTTGAATATTCAGTCTTGAGCATCACCAAGCAGGTCCTTGTTTTAAAACTATTTTTTAAACTGTCTTATGATCTGTATGTGTCTAGTCCTGGTTAAAGATAAAGCTTCATAATGCTATTTTTATTCATGATGTTAGCTGGCTGTGAAATACAAGACCTTTATCTATAGCAGGCAAAGAAATTCAGGATTCATTTACAGGTTGCCTATAAAGTTGTGTAATTTGAAAAGCAGTGTTCATTATGAAAGAGCTCTCAAGTTGCTTGTAAAGCTAATCTAATTAAAAAAGATGATGTATAAAGGTTCTTGAAAACTATGTGGTTATTTGTAATCTTTGTAACTTCTAAAACTACTCCGTAGAAACTGCCCCCGATAAAGGGGGCCTGTGGATTTTTGGTGGTTTTGTGGGGAGTATTTTGGTTTGTTGTGATTTTTGAGAGTTGGGGTTTTGGGGTTTTGTGTTTTGGGTTTGTTTTTTTGGTTTGGTTTGTTTTGTTTTGTGTTTTTTTTAAAATCAGAGCTATTTCTGCTCTGGAGAAGGATCTGGTTTGGTTTTGGTTTGTTTTTTTTTTTTTTTTCTTTTTTACACTGCCTGCAGTTACCTGGGTGTGATGATAATTTTCCTGATGATTTTCTCCCTCAAAAACAGCACCAAGTTTAGGCTGGCTGAAGAGTGATGGTGGACATAGAGGCAGCTCTGTTTTTTTTACCACTTTCTGACAGGTACATGAGATGCAAAATGAAAGTCCTCTTCAAACAGGATTTATAAGGTTTCATGGGAGCTCTTCAGTTTTACATGGCTCCCAGTGAATTATGAGCCCTTTGAAGATGGCAGAAGAATGGTGGAGTCTACAGATGCCAGCCCATACGATGCCACACAGTTTCCCTAAGCTTTTTGATGAGCTTTGTAATGACTGTACAGTAACCAAGGAAACATCTGGCTGGCTGTGCTTCTGCTGTTGCTCTGACTCTTGTGAAGCCCCCTTGTGTGTGCTTGTCTGTCTTGTGCTGGTTCAGTAAGAGTTACCTGGATCTCCCGATGAGTCTGCCAGCCTTAGTGCACCTTTCATCACACTTGGTTACTTGCTGATGGTTCTTGCCCATGTGTTAGATTGAAACCTAAGTGCAGCGCAGCACTGAGCTGATCCCAAAGTGCTTTGAGGCTTTTTTCATGCTTCAGTGCTGTATAACTTCTTACATGTTCTCTTGAAATGGCCTCTTTCCCATTTTTGTTTTACACTGAACAAGGAAGAAGCCTTTCTAGTGCTTGCAACCATCCTATGTAGACGTGATTTTTTTTTTTTTTTAATTATCACATTGTTGAGCACAGTGTGCAGGAGGATTGTTTTCCATAGTAAAGTCAAACACTGCATCAGCGAAAGATGAAGTCTCTCTTGGGCGTTTCTCGAAAGATGCTTTCAAATCTGAGAGGAGGCTAGCTGACAGCCTGTACCTTATGTGAAACATCTGGCTGTGCTGACCACTTTAAGGTCAGGAGTGAAAAGATCACATCTTGTAAGTCATACTTACTGGTAAGTATAATCAGACTGGAAAGTACTATTTTTTGTGCTTGCTGAATGCTTTGAAGAGGAAGGGAGAGTGCCAAGTGACAATAGCAAACTCAGTCTCAGAAGTGTAGCGTGTGTACCTTGCCTGCAGGCAGGCATGCAGATACAGAGATAGCTGCATGCACTCGCAAACACATAGTGGGAATTTATGAGTATTGAGAAGCAAAGACTTTGAAGAAATTCATGGGACTTAACTGGATTTGGATCTCATCTGCTTTTGGAGGGTGGGGGGAGGGTGGGTATGGATCTGCAGAAACTTGGGTCTCCCATTGTCAGCTTTCATATAAAATACTCAGCTTTTTTTTTTTTTGCAGATGTAAATCTTGAATATAAGTAGTTACTGCAAACGTATTGAAGTCTGTTTGTGCTGTTACACTGCTGCAGGAGCTGTGTTCACTCCGGAACATCTGCTGAATCTGAGTTGCTTGACCGTGTCTGGTAGGAGTGGATAGCAGCTGACAGGAGTGGGTTGAAGGTCCTCTGTCCTACCAGACAAAACCAGTTCCAGAGAATTCGCTTTGTTGACACTTGCTACCGCTTACTCAGTTCCATCCAGCTTTTCCCCATAGCTTTGAAGTTGAGTGAATATACAGCACATTTATCCCCTTCCTGGAAAAAGGAGAAGAAAAAATGTGTCCCATAGCTCCCAAATGGATGAGCCAGGTACTAAGAGCTGACTAAAAGTGGAAGGGGCAGATGAGGTGCAAATCACCAACCCATTGGCGATAGACTCAAGTCCTTGGCAGGACAGGGAGGAAGGAATGAGTTAAATAGAAATGGTGAAGCAGGATGGGAAAAGACTGATGCATGAGACCAAGATTAAAACACGTGTGTATGGCAAGTATGAGGAATATCGGACATGCCAAGTAAAACTATGCTATAGGTGGTAGCTTTGGGGAGGAACATGAAGTGTGAGGAGAAAGCGTACACAGTGTGTGTGCCTCAGGAAAGACAGTTGTTGATGCATCCCATCCATCCTTCCTCTTCATGGAGGTGTGTTGCAAAATAGCATGTTCTTGTCTCTGAAGATGAGAGGTTTGTAACTTTTTGCTTGAACTAGGAGCTGGTTTCCTTGGTTGTCTTCCAAGTTGTAAACTGTTGGACTTTGGGGATTTTTGGGGGGATTTTTTTTGTTGGATTTTGGGGATTAAATGTGCAGCTCAGGATTAAACTTCTATTGGTAATAGTTCATGGGTTTTTCTGGAGAATTTACTGTAACTACCTTGTATATAATGTGGTGACAAATGCTGGAAAAGATGACCAGTTCATTTACCCTATAAGCCCAGTACCAGCATCTTCACATGACTCAAAATTTGCAGGGAATGCCTCACATCTGAGCACAGATGGACTAACAGCTTGCCAGCATCACGCACAGCTGACTCATTGCTTCAGGGCAGTGTTTAAACTGGAAACCCATTATTTCTTTCAAATGCTGTTGGAGATGGGAAATAAAATTTCATCACTGAATATTCAGCATGTGGAGCCAGTGCTCCTTGTGGGTCTGTCTGTGTGTCAGTGTGGTTTGCCAGGGTGGAACCCGTTCCTGTCCTGAGCTCGTTTCAAGGGCTTGTGTGCTTCAATTTTGGTTTTGCTCTTAAATAAAATATGAATCCAGAATTACTAAAATGCAGAGATTTGACTCCTTTCACATAGAATGCCTAATACCTGAATATTGTATTGGGTTGTGAGCTGGTCTTTCATTACCTAAAGAAAGCGTCAAACAAAAAACCAAGCAAAAATCTTAAGGCGAGTCACTTGCTTAGGTTGTAAGTGGATCTTGCTTACACTACTGTATGTAACCAAGCTTTATAAAACTGCTACTAAAAATTGCATTATAGCAGAGGGCATGGTGGCAGCTCTAAGAAACATAAGGAAACTAGAATTTTGGAGCTTGATTAATTGCTGTGGCAATCCTGGGAAGTTTTTCCAAACAGTGAAGACGGGTGTCAAAAAAACCCAACAAACCACTAGCCAGCAACAAACTAAACGCTACCACCCCTAAACCTGAAAATCTTGGCTGTTGGTAAGTGCTGTACCTTGGGTTACTGGAACTGAAAGATATTTCAGAAGAACTGTTTTTATTTGAGCACTTGGCAACATCTTTGGACATCAAGGAATAAATATTCCTCCAAGGAAAATATGATTGTGGACACCACTAACGTTTGCAAAGGGAACCAGGGCCATGGGTGATAACAGAATCTGTTTTCTGAGATTAGAGTCCAGCTGATGGTGTTCCTGATAGCAAAGAGCAAGGTTTGAGCTGTCAGATTGGGCATATTTATTTTGCCTTCACTTCCTCTTCCCCAGCTGCAACATAATAGTAAGTAATGTGGTGCTGGGCACATGTCCTGCACAGTCCTATTTTAATGAACAAGCGAAAACTGCAGTAAGTTAACTCTTCAGTCCTAAATTTTTGTTATGGGTAGAACTCTTTAATGGCATGTAGGTAGCAATTTTTAAACTACTTTACTTTTCTTTTTCCCCACCTGCACTGTGAGAACACTCTAGCTTTAAAAAAACCTTGTTCAATACCGCACAAGTAGGAAACAACTGTGTGTAGTTAAGAGCTGCTGCAACTTCGTAACCATGCACTGCAATGACATAACCAAGGAGGGCATGTATTTTACGGTAAAAACCAGGCTTGTTCAAACCCAGGAAATCAGGCCAAGTGCGGGGAGGGGGGGCGCGGTCCTGGCGCCCGACGTGTGGCCGTCACCGGGGGTGCAGAAACCCTGAGGGAACCCGCTGCCGGGGACAGCTCGGGGCAGGAGCCGGGGCCGGGATCCCCCTGGTGTCCCAACCGCGACAGGGCCTCCCCCTCGGAGCAGAAAAACGTGTTCTCGGGGTCCTAGAGGGGACAAAGAGACCAGTCGCTCAATTTTAGGTGGAGGATGTGCTGCACAAGCAAAAGTTATTTCAGCTTGTAGCAATCAGAGGATGCGTATTTTGGTTGGGAGGCTTTTTTGTTGTCAATTAGGATGGTGTAAGCGCTTGTTTAGATACTCACGAGGCAGCTTTATCTACCACTAAACATCCACTGGTGCAGGGATGGAAGAGTAGGGAAGCAGGAGGTGGTTGGTTACACCTCTGGCCCTGACAGTAGATTTATAAATTTGCTCCAGTTTCCTCAGGTGAGAGTGTAGGGAGAGCAGCAGCTCCGCTTCCTCCCTCCCTGGCACACTCCCTTGCCACTTCTGCTCCTGCACATATGTGGGGGCCTCCCCTGCCCCTTGCTAACCCAGCGCTTTTGCACCCTTCCAGGCTGCATTAGCTCCCCAAGTGTTGTCCCACATGCTGTCAGCCAAGCTGCAGGCTTTTGTGCTACACCCCTTGTGTGGGTGTTGGATTAAATTATAAAATACTTGGCTGAGGAGAATGTATGGGCTGGCAAGATGAAGGCTGGCAGTAGCCTGGTGCCTGCCTTTCCAGGTGGTAAGGTGCTACTTAAGCCCTTGGCTGAGAGTTGCAAAAAAATGCCTGGAGAGGAGCAGCTACCAAGTTATGGCCAGCAGCATAGCCTCTTGCTACATGCCTTGAGTTGGTGCTGCTTGACAAAAGCTCAGTGTGGCAAGCTGCTGAGCGTCTCAAGGAAGCAAACTACTCTTGAATTGCTGAGGGTGCTCCTCCTTTTTTGGCAGAGGTGGTGGCATTATACATGACACAGCTGAACTGTGGCAGTTCATGGGACATACCCTTCAGCTGGCACTGAATTCAGTGTATCTAACCATGCTCTCATCACCCAGGAGCAGTTTTACACCAAGCTGGGGTAGTCTTTCTCTTGAAGAAAGGAAAAGGAGAGACACAAGGAGACTGGAAAGTGGTGCTGGATTCACAAACAGGACATCTACAGTTTTCAGGAGACTGACAAGTATCACTGTGACACAAGTGTACCCGCACATGTAAAAATACACTTGGGGCTGGGATCAAACTCAAAGCTGAGTAAGGATGCTTGCCCAACAGCAGAGACCTCTACTCCCTCATCTCTTCCTGTAGAAGTTAAGGCAGCATTTCCCTCAGTACCTGCTGCAGTGTGGGCATAGACTGACCATGACCATATGTGTGGTTTAGTACCTGTGCTGCTAAGGGTGCAAAGCGTTGATTTCATGTGGGAGCACTCCACTGCAGAGGAGTCTTGACATAAGGTAACATTTCTGGAGCCTGTAAAGGGTTTAAGAGGAAGGCTGCATTAAAGCAACTTCTCAGTGTTCTCTAAACTTGATGTGTCCTCACTCCTTCAGGGGATGCTTATGTCCATAACGCCTTGCAAACAGCTCTGAAGTTACGGTGTTGCTTGGGCCATGTGACTGCTTTGACAAAACTGCATTTCAAGACCCTAGTGTCAGCCCAAATGTTAGCAGTAAGAACTCTTGGGTGGTGTCCTCTTAACTCTGCCAAACTGCCTGGGAAATGTTGCCAGCTAGCTTGAGTAGTCTTTTAGGGTTTTGCAGTGCCTGAAATACCTCCTATTTCCTGTCATCAGATGCTTTTCCTGCCTTCTAAATCTCTTATAGGTAGATTCAGAGTTCATTACATCTCAGTCATACTCATGCCATCTGCAGGGCTCATAATCCATCCCCCGCCACCCCATTCCCACCAGCATGGCTTGGCAAGGAAGCAGCAATTAAAACCTGCCTTTCCAGGGCAGGGCCTGGGGCAGTGACCCAGCTCCCTGCTCCTCCACCCAGCTTGGCTCCCCAGTCTCTGATGCATGGGATGGGGGACTTATCCCTCATGGACATGGTCTGGGTAGTGGCAGTGGACATGGTCTGGGTAGAGCTGCCTGTGCCAAACCTTGCAGGGAGAGGAAGAAGCATGCACCTAGAAATAAACTGATGGTTAGAGCTGGTGTGAGCACTCCTGGGCTGTGCCAACGCAAGGGCAAGCAGGTGGATCTTAACTGTCTTCAGCTGTAATTTGACTGTCCTGAAATGGGGTTGTTAGGCAGAAATCCTAAGGTGAGGTGGGGAGGGGTTCCTGGAGATGGTCTGGTCCAGCTCCCCTGCCCTTGAGCAGGGTCACCCAGAGCTGACTGCCCAGGACCGTGTCCCAGTTGGGGTCGGAGTATCTTCAAGGATGGAGACTCCATGACCTCTCCAGGCAACCTGTTCCCATGTTCAACCACCATCACTGTAATAAAGTTGTTTATGTTTAAATTAAATTTCCTATATAGGTACTGCTAAAAGCAAATCAAAAAAATAACCCAAATAATTCTTAGCAGCATATCCTGCAGAAAACAGTAGATTTAAGACTGAAGTCCCTTACCCACAGCTTTCCATACTCCACCTGGTAGAGGTGCCATCCTTGAAGCCCCAGGGGTGTTTTATCCTCAGGATGACTCTTCCCCCTGGATGTGTTTGCCATCTGCCAGAACAGCCTAGTCTTTGTACCGTATCCTTCCACTGCAGCATTATCTAGAGCAGCCCATGCCAAGTTGTGTGGTCCTGTCACACACCAGGGAGTTTGTCTCGCTGTTGGTTGAAAAACAGCTAGCGTAAGATGTGCTGTGCACTATAAATAGCAGAGCCCCTAAGAGTCTTTGGAGTAATGCCTGTAAAATAGCAAGTGCGTGCTGGGTTACACATTAAACAGGCCAAGACCATTGGACCTGGTACACTGCGCTCGAAATGAAGGAGCATTTGAATTGGTAAAAAAACCCTGCTATTTCTTGCTCCTGAGAAGTGCTGCCCTTGAGTTGGCACAAAATGGCCAGTGCTTCCCCAAGCCACATGTGGGTGCTGTGGGCAGGCTGCATCCCACCATGCACTGGCTGCAGGCAAGGGCTGCTGAGGCTGTGCCAGCATCTGCAGGTGGGCACCCTCTGAGCAAGTGATTTGCACAGCTTTTTTGCATCATGCCTCTCTTAAAACACAACCCACACCTTTCTGGTAAATCAAAAACCACTTACAAACAGGTGCCAGCACACCCACCAAACAGATCCTTCTGGGAAGAAAGCAGGTAATTACTGAGATGCTTCTGGCAGTGGGAAGGCAAAGGCAGGGGAGCGAAGCAGTGGGGCAGAAGTGGAGTAAGAGTGGAGAGTCCCTATGGCTGTTCCTCCCATCAGTAAGTTGCTGAATGAAGCTACTAGAAGAATTAAAAACCCCAACTAAACCATATTGCTATAGCTAAGATACTGTACCAGGACTTCACTGAGCTCTAGTCCAGATCTTACCCCAGGGCTTCCATGAGTCTAGCAACAGATCTCTGAAGAGAAGGTACTTGCAGTGAACACAGAAATTATGGTCCAGAGGTTGATGTCATTTAAAGAAAATTATTTACTGCTCCTAAATTAAGCAGTGGGGGAGCCAAATATTTGGCTTGTTACTTTTTGCTCCTTCAAACGTTCTTTGTTATGCAGTCTAAGAAATGTGAGGTCTAAGACTTATTAGGACAAAAAAGCAGATGAAGTGATGTGAACGACAGGGGATGGATGGGACAGAGACTGGGTGAGCTATTCAGGCCAAGCTACTGCACCTTCTTAGAAACTTAATCTAGTCTTAAAGGAGCCTGGCCTGGCAGAAGCTAAAAGGGAACAGAGGGATTAAGGCCATGGCCATCTTCCTTTTTTAGCTTTTACACCTATAGTACACTACCCTTCCCTTGGCCTGTCACACCCTTCCATCTCCCTGGCTTAGCTGAGCCCCAGGAGTTAAGTTTTGTGTTTTATAAACCCCTCTGACTTCGTATAACTCCATCCTGCCTCTCTTGAGTTTGGTAGATGCCAAATGGTGACAGAAAAATAGATTTTTCACTGCAATGGATGAAAGCAGTGTGGTGTATGTAGACCACAGAAGAATGCCTTTTGGGTTATTCACCGAGTCCTGAACTAGAAAAAGGAGCTACTGTCTTATCTTACAAGTCCCTCTTGCAGCAAAGCTAAAAGAAACACTCACAGAAAACCCAGTTAGTTGTAAATTACTTCTCACCTCTCACCTAGTTGCAGATCTCCCCCCACCTCCATTCCTCCTCCGTTAACTTGTTCGTGGTCCAGTCAGGGTTCCTGCTGATCCATCCTCAGCCTGGAGTGCAGGCGTCGGTGAAATAGGAGTCTGCCAGTTCTGTACTTTCTGTTCTTTCCCTGTACCGGTTAGAGAGGAAGAAGGAAGTATTCCTTAAGTGCAAGGAGTGCCACCTAATGGCCTGTTGGAGAATCCCAAAGCTCCACACAGCCTGCCGTCTTTGTATTTTTTTTCCATACACACGAGTAATAGGAAAACACAGAGTATATTTTCACACACATACTGAAATGCAACTCTTTCATGGCCTGTCTACCCATAAACTATGCTTTAAGGGTAACTGAATGTAGAATGTTTGCATTCATATGCAAACAATTGTTTCTTTAAGCTCAAGACTTCAAAACAGCTGTAATAATCCAGATGCAAGTAAGAACTTGGGTATTTTAGTCCGGAGTGTAAAATTCACGAATGCTGGCTAGCAGGTAAAAAGCAGCTGCTGGAGAGCAGCTGTTTGACTGCTGTCATTACTGTGTCAGGAAGCAACAATCATATATGCTCATAGGGGAATGTAGGTCAGATGTAACCTCAGGAGGTCACCCAGTCCAACCTTTTCATGGCCTTTCAATTTAAGGTGGCAAAATGCAACAGCTGATGCATGGACACTGTGTCCAAGGATGAGCAGATCCAGCAGGGACGAAGGAAACACCTGCGGTGGCAGTTTCCTATCACCCTCCAGCCAGAGACCTCTGCATCATCCCCTCATCCGCACAAATTTCTCCAACCACTTTAGAAGAGATATCCATCTCTCTTTCTCAGAAACTCACCATTTCTTCTTTCTTGCTGTTACCCTTCCATACAGGGTAACTTGCTTTACTTGAAGGACGTGTAGTGATGCTGTGTGCATGGAAAATACAACAGAATGGAGGAGCTCCAGAAGAACACATGAGGAAGAAGAAAATCCTTACAAGCAGTTTATTCTATAGCACATCCTGCTGCTGCAGCAGCAAGAGAAGCTTTAAGTTCAAATAGCTACTTTGCACTTCAGGAATTATTCACTAGTTGTCCAGTCACAACCAAGTCCTCTCTAGCCTTCGATTCTGTAAAATATTACTACCTGGTATCCTTTATTACTAACACTGGTCCAGAGGCAGGTGGCACAGCCTGTTCCAAATGAACATCTAGCTCTCTTGAAAAACATTCCTAGAAAGGAGGCGCAGGTAACTAATTCCTACGCAGTTTGTGCAGCAGCACCTGCCCTGCCCGAGAAGCGTACTTCCACCTGGACATAAATGGCCTGTTCATCAGCGTATGCACAGGCATTAGGGTTGAACCTGCTGTAAGAATACACTTCCCATACAACCCAGATATCACAAGTGAAAACAAATAGTGGTTGGACTACCAGAGACAGTAACGTATAGAGGAATGCACATTATCACTTTTAAAACATGTCACAAAGCAGACTATTTCTATTACGTATTTTCTTGCAAGACATTAATTTTTATTAGTTTGAAGAAAACTTCTCACTCATTCACCAGAACTCATCAAGTATTCCTAGATAACATTTCCATAAAGTAAAAAATACTTGAAAATATTTGACCTTCAAGATTTCTTGCCTGATAACCAGTTTCAGGGCAACTTAAGAGCAGCCTCTTAACTATAATAATGAAATAGTTAAGTAACACCCACTTTGGTGGTTGAACCTCTAGAAACATTCCAAACAATTCCAGTAGATCCACCACAGAATGAGATTGCTTTTGCCTTTAGTTTGCAGAACCATTTGTTGACAAATAGCATGCACATGTTTGACCTCTCTCATACCTGATTTGTCTCAGAAATCAAATATATTAATTGTTTCTCAGATTTCCAGTCAGGCCACTCATTTTGCAGTTCAGTGAAGCATGTTTGTTCAAGATTCACTAGTAGTTTGTGTTGTTATAGACAGTATCTAAACTCACTCAGAACAAAGTCAACTGATAGAGAAGATGAAATTTCTCACCTTAGACCCAAATTTACCAGCATGTTTTAAAGACATACTGGTAGTCATTGTTATAATTGTGGGAAGGACACTGTATTAAAGAACAGAATCTTACAGAAACAGCATTCACAGTAACATACCCAAAAAACCAAGGCCATGACCTGTTAATAATAGCCTGCAATAGGTAGCAACTGCAAAGCCTATCCACCCAGCTCTTTGTCACCTTTATCTCTGTATAAGAGAGATCTGGGCATTGTAATACTTCATTGTAAAAACACACATGGGCAGAGGTGATGTTTTTCCACAGCTGGTCCAGAATTGCTCAACTGTTTTGAAAACAGATCTATTTTAGGACATTTGTGTATTTGAGACAGGACTTTCCTATAGGATAAGTTCCTCCCCGCCCCAACAGGCTACACTATTCACTGAATTCTACAGGTCAATTCCCATATTTGTTTTCCATTTGTTGTTCAAATGAACACCCTTGATGTAAAAGACAACATTAGAAAAAAAAATATCCATTTAACAGTACCCACAATCCTCCCTTCTCCTTTACTCTTATCAGTTGCAGTGGGAAAGACAAACCAGGAAACTGATGAGAACAATAGTAAGGGAAACATCTCTCAAAAAATGTTTCATGATGTGAGAGACCATTCATGATGTGAATCTAGCCCTCATCTTAAAAACACAATAGTACAAATACTTCTGAGTAGTACTGTCCTTGTAAATGTCAAGTTTCACCAGGAACACTGACAGATACTGCAGTTTTAAGAAAGGAAGCATGGAAAATTAACATGTCAAATCAAGTTTTAGAATCAGTACTTGTAGAATTTTCCACAGAAATGCAAAAGTGAAACTATACTAAAAATATGATGGAAAAGGCAGAGGTTGATGCAGTCGATATTCACCAACACCTGTTTTTACAGGGAAATTTAGGAAGGAAAGGTGTTAATATAGAAAGGATCTATTAAACCAGACTGTTATTAGATGTACAGGTGAGCTCACTGGTGAGTAACACAAGATGGCCACAACTGCCATGTGAAACCCAGGCTTAATGAAAATTTAAAATCCAATACCAACTTATTCAGAATATGCAAGAACAATCTGATTCACATTAAACACCTGTTAGGATCAGTATTAAAAAAAAAAAATCAATATTTTAAAAGCATTAAAATATCATTTGCCAAGTTCCATTGCACACCAGTTCATTTCCCCATTTCAAAAGGGACCAGCAAGTAATTGATTATATAAAGGCAAACATGTGCATTCAAGGCTAATATAGCCATTTAAATTTGTAGCAACAATATATGAAACAGTGTAATTATTTTTTCTCTTTTTAAACAAAAATATTTATAATCAGTTTTACAAGTAAGAAATCAAGCTGTTAACTGTTTAACCAGTTAAATGCTTTCAGTGCAGCAAGAGAACTGTTAACATTTCAGAAAGTTTATACAGAAAACACATCTGCTCAGCATTCATAACTTTTCACAGCACAACGGTTTTAGTACTCAACTGACTGGCTTGTTGGATGCTAACCACCAAGCTGGCTGGCTTCCAGAAGAAGCAAAATACAGACTGTCAGCCTGTGTCAATTTAATGCCATTTTGACCTGTAAAGCACTGAAGTTTAACTGAAAAATCATGGAGGCTTTTATGACATGGGCAGGAACAGTCTTTACCAGTATTGCTACCAATATTCCTCACAATTTTTATTTACTAGTAGTGTCAGGATATGGGGGTCAGTTAATCATGCACATAAAACCTATATACTAAAAAAATAGTGATCTTTCAACAGAGTTTGTGCAAACCATCAGAAAAAGTGGGTGGAGAAGCTAGCTGGGATCCTGGACGAAAAGACACACAGAAGACTGAAGTTCGTTAGCTTCATTTGACCACTCCAACTTTTAAACAGCAGAGCTATTTTTAAATCCTTTTTGAAAACAAGCTCCTCAAAAATACTTATTTTTTTTAATTGAGCCCTTAAGTGTAGGGCCTTCTCCTGATCTACAAAGTGTCTTGTGCCTGATTTTTTAGCACCTTCTTTGCCCTTCTGGTATTTCTCTTTTCCTGCTACAATCCACCCATTAACCATAAATGGATGCTTTGCTATGCTTTTGATGCCTATGCCTCTCCCACCTTTGACAAAAGACCACATCTGAGATTCTGACCCTCCTCTATCTTTTCAAAAATGTCACAGATGAGAAGGACCACTTGAGAGTATAACTGTGGCTTATGGAAAAAATATACTATTCAAAAAATACATGTCACAATTACATTGCCATCAACAGAATAATTCTGTAAATAAAATATTATAGGTGGTTAACTTTAAGAATGACCAAAAACACTCGAAAAAATGCAGAGGGGTCTTAAGAACAAAAGATAAATTATTAGGATTTTAGAAGTTTTAATTTTAAAAACTGCCTTGAAAATACGTAGTTTGGCAAGCACCCACCTTCTCTTGTATTACCCACATTCGCACCAGGAACATCCACCTATTATATATGTTTGTGCACTTATAAACACACAAACATCCACTTATTAGAACTTGAGCATTTGATCCTTTGGGACACAAGCAGTAGCTAGCTTCTTAGTCAGCACTGATTGTGCAATTCCACAAAACTTGTTGTTCAGCATGCTGACAGTAGTTTAAATTCCAGTTCAGAACAGGCACAGGGGGAAGTAACCACAGCTAAGCAAACCCTGAGCAAAGTAGTTTTTAAGCAATGTTTTCAGCCCTGGTTTATCCTTCTGAGACAGCTTTCTGAAAGGTTTTATGCAAGACAAGAATCAAGGTGTTCATTTATTTTAGACTCCAAAACCTCAGTCTGGCAAACAGGACAACTGACTTTTTTATCCTGCCTTACAGCACTGCTGGAACTTGCAGAGGACACTACAGATTCAGCCTGGGTTTTCATAGGTGTGTTTATGCTTAAAGTGACATCAGGACTCCCTTTTTTAATGAAATAGTTTTCAAAGGCAGCTTTGTCTCCCATTTTTGGCCACTGCTGCAGTGTATTAGTACATTCTGAGCTTTTTTTCTCAGATGCAACCTGAGCTGCTGTTGTCCGCTCAACACAAATTTGTTTCGATGGCCTGTTATAAACTGGCATCACCCTCTTGCCATTTGCAGAACCTTGGTTTGATTTTCCTTCCCTAACATGAGCAGTTTTAACAGGTGATCCACTAACATTCTTGTAAGCTTTTGTATTAGCAACAGATGGTTTAGGAAATTCATGCGTTGAAGCTAAGTTGATTTTCTCACTGGCATCATCAGTATCAAGTGGAAAGAAGATGCCGCTACGGGGTGATTTTTCAAATTTTATCTCATTTTTAGGGATTGGTATTGTCCTTACTGCTGAACGATGCTGTGAAGCAGATGTTTCACCATTTCTAACACTGTTGCTGGAATTTATGCATTTTTCTGAGAGTTCACTGTCTCCTCCTCCAAGCCGATATCCCTTTCCACTAAAAGGCACCAGATCTTGAGTACCACGCATTTGTGTCTTGTCTGCAAAATGAAAAGAAAATAAGGAAAGCTAGGAACTTTTTCATATATTAATCATGGGTTTAGTATTTTATGTTCTTCACCTGAAAAATCTGCTGCTTGAAAATAGTGCAGCAAACTAAACCTCCTGCAAACAATTAAGTTGAGAAGGAGCCTGGGAATGCACAAATAAAATGGGCCCATCTAAACAAAGCTCATGTAGTGATTGATCTGTATTTGTTTGAGTATGGACTGTATGGACAAAAACAGTCTGAAAAAGAAAAAAATTATTTTGAATACCTTTGTTAGTTGATTCAGAATTTGGAAGTTTTGCTGGCTGAGTTTTCTCCTTGGATTTCTTAGAGAAGTTCTCTGGCTCCTTCACTTTTGTGAAGGTACCTCCACAAGTCTCTTGATGCTCAACCCACCAGAAGTCTCGTGCAGAGGGCGCTCTATTCATTGAACGTTTCACATATCCAAAGTAAGGTTTTCTATTTTGACAGGGGCCATTGCATCGCCACCAGTGCTGGCGGTACGAATCCACCTCATCATGAAAAGTATGACAGATCTAGGTTTAAAAACAAAAGAGCAGTCACTCAGAAAGTTTCTGATTTTATATCACTAGCTCTACAATATGTTTTTAAAAATAGATTACCATTTCATTCCTTCCATTACTGCTACGATTTTTACATTGCCAGTTAAAAGAGCTGAACCTGGATAAAATTTGATCAACATCTAGCTACCATTAAAACAAAGCTTTTTAAAAAAGACAGGATGGGTAGGAATATGACCTGGCTATATTCTTTGAACTGCAATGAAGTCACTTCGAAAATCTGTCTACAATTTCACCCTAAATGACATACTGTTTAGAATGCATTGTAAATGATACCAGTATTGTATCCTCCCTCCAACTATTATCTTAATTGATCTTATCAGGCACATTATTTTTAAATATCATCAACCCATTAGCCTCTACTGATAAAATCTTAACTAAAACAGACTGCCCTTTCCCAAATATTATTCTGAACATGGAGCTATTCTGTCTCTGGTATCATTAAGCTGTTTCAAATTTAGAACAAAACTTTAAAGAAAAATACTTACAGAGAGTATACTTGAAAATTATATGACTAACCACTCATCACATCTTCCTCAACCCGTTCCCACCATCATTCCCAACAAAATAACTATGGAACTGGCATACACTTGGATGCAAATTTGTATTAGTACCAACTGGGGAGTGTCTAACAAGTATACTACTCATACCACACCAAGCATACTAAAAACCAAATCAGGAAAAAACTTCTGTTAAATTAAGTGGATTATGCTTACTGTGACATTGGCTCCAGTCAATCGATTAATGCGACGCATGTGTTTGCAGAACTCTGGTCCGTGAGATTCACGATCTTTGTCGTTATTAGTAACAAAAAGCAGGGCATGGATCATTTCATGCAACAGTGTCTGCAACAATGCAAATCATTAGCTATTTACTGAAAAGCATTATACATAGTTTCAAAATTAAGCTCGAAGTATTTTACTCCCCTACATTTATCTTGGTATGGATCTTATCTTCACACATTCACATGTTCGGTCTGGGTCAGAAAAACATTATACTTAAACTACCCGTCAAATCAAATTACCTCTATTCCCATACCACCAAAACATGCTGGAGAATATTACTACAATAAGTGACATTTCAAAAAAAAGGAGAAATAATCCTCAAACTTAAGTCAGATCTTTAAAAGATCATCCCCTCTACAACCCAAAAAAGGAGACACTTGGGAGAAAGTTGAAACTACATCATTTCTGTTCATTAAGCAAATCTGAATGTTGAGCCAACTCAAAGCACCAGCCCCGACAGAGGCACAAGAAGCAAAACAAAGTTATGTTTACAGTTGTATCCTTATCTTCTGGTGTTGGATGGAAAGCACACTCAGAAAATGGCTGTAGTTTTATCTTTTAGCTGAAAAGGCCATGTTTGGTTTTAATATTAGAGGATAATTTAGAAGTAAAAAAGTTGGGGTTTTCTTCTTTATAAAGTCAGTATAATAAACAAGTGAATTTTGACTTCTACTCAGAGTTGCCCATTTGGAATCATAAAACTGAAAGACTACTATGATATTGCAACACAAATGTAAGACTAAAGCCACCACTATTTTACAATCTTTAAGTCACTGTATATAAGAATCCCACTATGAAATGTAAAATGTTTGTATGGAGTGTGGGTGGAGCCACAGTACATTTTATGTGTAGATTCATACGCAATCTTCAAATACCTCCACAAGATCCTTCCTTGGTCTTAACTTTAGGAGCGGCTCACTTAGACGAATGGAACACATTCCACCTCTTCCTTCATATCTACACACTCCAGCACAGCTGAGAGAGACAGAGAAAGAAAATACGAAAAGCTACTCATTTCTACAGTAAGTGAAGAAAACTCAGAATTGGAGTTAAAACACCATCCCCTTCCAACACACTGTAGGTAACATGAAAAACCACTTTTAGAAGTTACTTGAAAAACTCAACATCAGTAAGCAAAAAAAGAGACCACAAGTTCCTCAGAATAAGCTGTGACTGAACTAGAAAAAGTTAACTATAGTTTATTAGATCTCTTGCAGTCACTTAATTCAAAGCTAGCAATCCTGGAAAAAAAAAAAAAATCACAATGTCCAGTTCCAAGCTAACCTGTTTAGAGGCAGAGGACTGTTTTCATTATAACTCCTGATGGAGCAATATACATAAAACAGAGGCTAGAGATTCACAGCAGCCAACACCAAATTAACTGCAGGTTGCTGCAATTTCACCCCTCACCCTCCTCCAACTTTTGATTCTTACTGAACCTTCATGTATCATCACTTCTGCGTGCTGAGCCAGCAGAAAACACATCTTTCTTTTTCTTGTTACTGAGTCAGTCGTCTACCAGTTCAGTATCCAAATATCTCCAAGTGTCTAAAGAGCATTGCAACCAGCAGACGACAAAAGGGAGCAGGATTCCCAACAGCCAGCAATTGCATCAGCTGGGCTGCTGCAGTACTGCAGCCTGCACTTCAAAGCCACTTTTTTTAAAATCTCAAATTTCCTCTATATTCCCCTTCCTACTCTAAGTCTTTTAATATACCACTATCATTTCATATTTGCCTCTCTGCCACGCTGTAAAACTATCTTAAAAACTGAGAACAAGAAAAATGACAGCAATACAAGTATGTTCCTTTAAGTTTCAACATACACTGATTAAGACCAAGTTATTTATTCCACTTTAACATCCCTCCAGCTTTGCCTGCACCACGGGAAAAGCCATTTATGGCTGCCAAGGACGACAAATGAAGGACAAACCAGACAATGGCAGTGACCAACCCACGTCCTGGGGTACAAACTATGCTAGAAAAGCAGGACACTCAAGTATCTGGAAGAGAAGCTGTGGCACTAGTACATCAAGCCAGTTAGGAGTAGCATATAGCGACACATGGCAGTTCCCTCCCCCTGCCCGAGACCCACAGCTATACAATGAGCTGAGCTGCCGCTTATTGGATGGGTCACGGCCTCTCCCGACAGCCCTGACCAGCACCAGCACCCCAGCTGCTGCCCGACTCCCTCCCCGTGCCGGGCTGCCCTACCAGCCAGCCCGGCGCACCCCCCCCGACGGCGTACAGGGTCATGCGCGGGCTCCACGACACCTCGACGGCCGCCAGCCGCCCCCAGAAGAGCGTCTCGTTGAACTGCACGAAGAGACCGTGCACGTCGGGGCTGGGGTCCAGCAGCTCCCAGGCCTCATCCACCACCGACAGCGGGCGGAGGGCAGAGGAGCCGGGCGAGGCCTCAGGGCACGCTGCTGCTGCTGCCGCCGCTGCCGCCTCCTTATCCTCCGCTTCCCACAGCTCCTGGAGCTGCAGCGCCAGCACGAAGTCCTGCTCCATCCCGCCCAGCGCCGCGGCCTGGCAGCCCCGGGAGCCGTTGACGCACACGCACACGCACTACACCGCAAACAGCGCCGCCCACCTCCCCTCCCACCACGCACGCGCTGAACAGCCTCTGCCGCTTTATCCCCCTCCGGCGCATGCGCGCGACATGAGCAGGGCGCGACTCCGCCCCCCCCGCCCCGCCCCGCCCCGCCCGAGGCCGGCGCTTCCCCTGCGCGGCGGCCTCGCGTCGCTCCGGGCCGTTGCTTTCCGGCGGGGCGCTCGCGCAGGCGCGCTCGGCGCGGCGATGCTGGCGCAGGCGGCGTACGTACCGCTGTGCGCAGGCGCGGCGGCCGTCCCCCCGGCGGCGGCGGCGGCGGCGGCGGGCAGGCGGGCGCCGGGCAGCGGGGCGGCGATGGCGCTGTCGCTGGGGGAAGGCGGTGGGAGCCGGCTGCGGCGGCAGCTGGAGTCGGGGGGCTTCGCGGCGGGGGAGTACGTGAAGCAGCTGTCGCAGCAGTCGGACGGGGACCGGGACCTGCAGGAGCACCGGCAGCGCATCCAGGCGCTGAGCGAGGAGACGGCCCAGAGCCTGAAGCGCAACGTCTACCAGAACTACCGGCAGTTCATCGAGACGGCGCGGGAGATCAGCTACCTGGAGAGCGAGATGTACCAGCTCAGCCACATCCTCACCGAGCAGAAGGGCATCATGGAGGCCGTCACCCAGGCCCTGCTCCTCCAGGCCGACCGCGACGACCCCGCCCTGGGCGCCCGCCGCGCCGCCGCCGCTGACCCCTTCCTGCCGCTGTCGGCCAAGGAGGCAGCGGCCAGCGAGGAGGGGCGGCAGCGTACGCTCACCACTCTCCTGGAGAAGGTGGAGGGCTGCCGCGACCTCCTGCCCGAGAGCCCCGGCAAGTACCTGGTCTACAACGGCGACCTGGTGGAGTACGATGCCGACCACATGGCGCAGATCCAGCGGGTCCACGCCTTCCTCATGAACGACTGCCTGCTCGTGGCCACCGCCCTGCCCAACCGCCGCGGCGCCTACCGCTACGATGCCCTCTACCCCCTCGACGGGCTGGCTGTGGTCAACGTCAAAGACAACCCGCCCATGAAGGACATGTTCAAGCTGCTCATGTTCCCCGAGAGCCGCATCTTCCAGGCTGAGAACGCCAAGATCAAGAAGGAGTGGCTGGAGGTGCTGGAGGAGACCAAGCGCAACCGGGCCCTCAGCGAGAAGCGACGCCTCGAGCAGGAGGCACTGCCCCGGCCTGCCCCAGCACCCCCTGAATCCACTAACCCCTTTGAGGAGGATGAGGAAGAGGAGGAGGAAGAGCCCTCTGCTGAGGAGGAGGTGGTTGACCTCTCACTCGAGTGGATCCAGGAGCTGCCTGAGGACTTGGATGTCTGCATCGCTCAGCGGGACTTTGAGGGGGCGGTGGACCTCTTGGATAAACTCAATGAGTACCTGGGGGACAAACCTGTGAGCCAGCCCGTGAAGGAGCTGCGGGCCAAGGTGGATGAGCGGGTCCGACAGCTTACAGACGTGCTGGTGTTTGAGCTGTCTCCAGACCGCTCGCTGCGGGGAGGGCCGCGGGCCACCCGCCGAGCCGTGTCCCAGCTCATTCGCTTGGGCCAGTCCACCAAGGCGTGCGAGCTCTTCCTGAAGAACCGAGCGGCCGCGGTGCAGACGGCCATCCGACAGCTGCGCATCGAGGGCGCTACGCTGCTCTACATCCACAAGCTCTGCCACGTCTTCTTCACCAGCCTTCTAGAGACGGCGAGAGAGTTTGAGACGGACTTCGCTGGCAACAATGGCTGCTACTCGGCCTTTGTTGTCTGGGCCCGCTCTTCCATGAGGATGTTTGTAGATGCCTTCAGCAAGCAAGTATTTGATAGTAAAGAGAGCTTGTCAACGGCGGCAGAGTGTGTCAAGGTAAGAGGGTCCAAAGAGGGTGGTGTGACTTGATAGCCAAAACAAAGGCTGCGAAGCTTGTAAATCCTGTCTAACCCCAGTTTAGTTGTTGGCTCTTGAGTGGTTCTCCGGAGAGGTTTCCTGCATTGACAGGTTAATATTTATTTGCGGCTGGTTTGGTTTTTTTCAGTTTAACAGAGGAGAGCGTTAAGATGAAAACACATGGCAAGAAAAACCCTGCCTTTACCAGAAATGCAAAATGTGTTTATTCTTAATTTGCCTTTAACCAGTAGGAGGTCCTAAAATTTGCATAAGCTACATCTGAATGATGAGTGTTTGAAGACTTTTTGTTTGTTTTCCAAGCCTGTCGTGGACTACATTTCCATCATTTTTTGCAAGACTAAGTTTCTCAGGTTATGGTTTCTTTCAGCTGCTAATAGAAAAAAAAAAAGTGTGTGGGGAGGATTGTGATATAATTGTCCAGAGTATTTTTGACAGACAGGGTTTATGTTTCAGTTATTGATTTCTCATTAATAAGGAACTTCTTAAAGCAGGAGAAATAAGTGAAGTATGACTAACGCTTCCCCGTTTTCTGAGAATGATAAATTGGTAAATATGTAAGATGTAAAGGGGGCCTGCACACTAGTAACACCCTTCACTTTCTCGTTGATACCCAAGGTAGCTAAAGAGCACTGCAAGCAGCTTAGCGAGATTGGGCTGGATCTCACCTTCATCATTCATGCTCTTCTGGTAAAGGATATCAAAGGTGCTTTACAGAGCTACAAGGATATCATCATCGAGGCCACCAAGCACCGCAACTCTGAGGAGATGTGGAGAAGGATGAACCTAATGACTCCAGAGGCGCTGGGGAAACTCAGGGAGGAGATGAGGAGCTGCGGGGTAGGCAATTTTGACCAATACACGGGTGATGACTGCTGGGTCAACCTTAGCTATACAGTAGTAGCTTTCACTAAGCAGACTATGGCCTTCTTGGAGGAAGCGTTAAAACTTTACTTCCCAGAGCTGCATATGGTTCTTTTGGAGAGTCTCGTGGAAATCATCCTGGTGGCTGTCCAGCATGTTGATTACAGTTTACGGTGTGAACAGGACCCTGAGAAGAAAGCGTTCATTAGGCAGAATGCATCCTTCCTGTATGAAACTGTCCTTCCTGTTGTGGAAAAAAGATTTGAGGAAGGAGTTGGAAAGCCAGCCAAGCAGTTACAGGATCTGAGAAATGCTTCAAGATTGATGCGTGTAAATCCAGAAAGTACCACCTCTGTGGTGTAAAGTGACGTAACTTCTTAGGAACAGAGTGTGAAAGTGCTTACTGAAAATGTTGTACATTGAATATATGAACTAAATGGGTTTTTTTGAGTCCCTGGAAAATGCAGACATCTAATTGCTGTGTTCCAGAAGCTGAAGACTTACAATCAAAGCCTGCAAGGATGCAACACTCTTCTCGGTGGATGGGGGGTAGGGGAGCAAGAAGTAAGGTTGAGGTCACATGTCCTTGGAGAGTATATGCTGTAAGAATGGCTTGTGTAGTGACTTGGGAAATACTATAATATACAATAGGGAAATACTATAATATACCATAACTAGGCTGTACTGTAGTGGGACTTTGTGTAGATATGTGAGGCCTCATCAGCACCACGGCAGCATCCCTTCCAAATGTTTGTGGAAGTCTTAAATATATGTACACTGTATGTCAGGAAAAGATCACTTCTCATCGTGTCACTGTAGGAATTCTTTTTTAAGGCAGTGTTCTGGTAGGAGGGGAAGTGCTGAAATGCTCCCAGGGTGTGGTACTTGGTGAGGCATGTCGACCATCCAGATGTGACTCATCACTGAAGATAAACAACATGGATTTCACAGTCTGATTTGTTTGGTAGCAATGCAGACTCTTCAGTTTCTCCCCCATTCAAATTCTATTCATTCATTTCAGAGGCAGATCTAAATTTAAAAATGTTTTTTTGTATAGGTTTTTCTCTTTGGTTGAAGGGGCTGCTTCTATGTAATGAACTGTCATGTTGGCTTAAATTACAGCTTTCTGCAAACAAACCTTCTGCTGTTAGAAACTTTGTTCCCTTCAGAGAAGAAGTGAGAATAACTTTCTTGCCTTCCCCTTTGTGTTCCCCTTCCTTGTTTTCTCATGGACTTCACTGGGGTCAAGTCCATTTGGTGAACTATGCACTCTTGCTTGAGGTGCTGACATAAATTTGTTATGGGCCGTTACCTACTGGTAGAAACCATAGTGAAAAGGCATAAATCCTCTTGAGATGTGCAGGGCAGGGAGAGGGTCTGAAGGTACTCTTTCATTTGGAAGAAACAGAATGCTAGTTTTGCTGTACAGAAGCAGCACAGGATGAAGAGACTGGGTGTGAAGCTTTTTGTAAATGATGTGGTCTTCAAAATACACACTCTGTCTCTTGCAAATATTAGTATTGTTTCCTGTAGTACAGCAATAACCAAGAAGAACTGTCTTTTTTTTTTTTTTTTTTTTTTTTTACAGAAGACACAAGGACTGTATTTGGTTGGGAACTCTAATGTAGATGGGGGAAGTTTATGCAAATGCTTGTATGTTTGGATTGGATGGTGATGGCTATTGTTCAGTATTTGTCTCTGAAAATAAAATAAGCCAAGTCTTGTATAAAGGCTGGCTTTAGCAAGCTGTCAGCATCATCTTCTAAGCTGTATAAACTTCTTCTGCTTTAGTGCAGACTTTCTTAGTTATGAGAAAATCATGTTACAGCTAAGTAATCTTGTGTTAAGACTCTGAGTAAGTGTTCTTAACTGGAATGATTGAGTATCCTATTCCTCTTACACTTTCAAATGGAAGCTTTAGCAATTCCTATCATGGTAATGAATGCCTTGTGACTGCCTGAACAAACAAAAGATTGTTAGTAAAACATTCTGCATAACTGCTTATACTGGAGGTTCTTAATTTCTCCGTGTTTTCACAGTGCTAGTTCAATGCAGTGTTCACTTTAGTGGCTTGTTTTCCTTCTCTTGCTCTTTGGATGCCTTTTGAACTGCCAGATTTTGCAAAGCATCCTACTGTCTGCTCACTTGCTTTCCAGTGTTTGGGCCTTTTGCTAGAAAATCACAGAAGGAAATGTACAAAATGGTTTTAAAGGGTAACTCGGTGCTCTTAGCTAAAGCTGATTGAAAACCACTGAAATAGCTATAGTTTTATTTTAAGGTACAGGGACACTGAGAGTTAGAACTTGCGTGAACATGTTATGTCCAAGAGAGAGCCACACAGGTGTTATTTCACTAGTGAACTATCTTTGATACCAGAACTTAGTGACATATATTGAAGTAATATATTCTCTGTCATTGTTTAAAGTGGGCAAAGGTAGCAAACTGGCCTTACTTAATTTGAGAAGTATTTGCAAGTGGATAAATGAGAGCTCTCCATGATGACAGGTATTTTGGAGGAGAGGGAGAAGGGAGGGCTTTTTTTCTTTGAAGACAGGTATGTTTTATTGTTTTCTTTACAGCAGAAGAAAGCAGAATAAATACAGATGAGCCTTATGTAATTTATTTTTTCTGTGCAAGAGAAGGATAAACTGTGGAACTTCAGCTCACGACTGATTATTGTGATGCTTGAGGATTTTGTGTAAGAAGATGAACTGTAGTTTTCCAACTCCCAGCTCTGGCATAAGATTGAATAGGAGGAGAGCCCTATTTGTGCTTCTATTGCAAGCTGGTGTGGCACACCTTATCCTCATCAGAGGGTGAAATGTAGAATGTAATTTTGCCATGTGCTCTGTTACGCCTTTGTCACTGCTCCCTTCACCGATCTATTTACAGCATGCACAGCCTACTGATTTTGTCTCTGCTGTCATCCATGGAGCAGTGGGCTTACATGGATGTTGGTTTTAATGGATCAGAGAATCTGGCCTTTCATTTGGGTGATCAAATATCATGTTCATGTGCCTGCCACAATTCAAACACGTGTGAATTTGTATAAACTGCTGTACGTAGCATTGGTATTTTGTAACTTGTGAATCTATTTGAGTCATAATAAAAGAAAACCAATAACTTAAGGAAAATGGTGTGCAATTAAATTAAACATGCTTTGTATTTTAATTCAACTAACAGAAAAAGTCAACATATGCTGAGAGTCATGGTTTAATAAATTTCAGATTTGCAGATGGTAATTTGGAATGGCACTTTTCTTTTCCTGAGCTGTACACTTGTGGGATAGTGTTATTCAAGTTGAGATTTGCAGTAACTACTGAGTAATACAATAGCAGTTTTGTTGGTTTGGGGAGGAACTAGTTGTATTTTTTTTGTTTTGAGACAATTGCATATGAAAACTGGTTTCCTTTAGCTATTATGACAAAATTGTGATGTGTAAAATGAAGATTTTTTTTTTTTAATTTGGATAAATTTATGTATTAGAATTTAATGCAATAACTTTTCTGAACAGTGAGGACCATGTATTAAAGCTTTTGGACATATAATGCTAGTGGTGTATTTCTGTTTTTATTACATCATCATCAGAAAGAGGATGTTGGTTCAAAGTTCAAGTCCACTAATAAATTTCCAGTGGAGTCAAAGAGCTTCAAGTCAGTCTTTTGTGAGGAAGATGTAAGGGGCAGCGAGGTGATGAAAGCCAAATTATGTCACTTTGGTGACATTCTTACAAAGACAGTGTGTGGCTTAACTAGGTGAAGTTGGAAGAGAATGTTTCTCAACGTTGTATCTGATTCAAATCAAGGAGAGGCTGTACTCTAGTCTAATGGGACTTTGTGTAGATATGTGAGGCCTCATGAGCACCACGGCAGCATCACGCTATAGGGTTTGCTACCTTCCAGAGGTTATTTTGTCACCAGAGTCCATTTGTACTGAACTTGAATGCTGAATATGCAGTACAGCCCATCTCCTCACTAGGTGGAGTTTTGTGCATTGAAACCTCCGTATGCCGTGGGCAGGCACAGGCATTATAGCTGTGCTGCTCTGCAGCATGACTTAGGATGTGTTTGTAGCACATTGGGGAATGAAGACGCTGCACTGAACAGTTCAGGTGTTAGAGTCAACTCTTCTTCCTACCTTGGTAGAGTTCCTCTTCTGCATTTTCTAATTTTTGTACTGTTAGTTTCTTAATTCTTCATGTTTTCCTGCTGCGTTTCTGTATGATTGGCAGGCATCCTGCAGAGGATCTCAGCTTTCTACTTTTTCTAAAGGTATGTACCCACATACCTTTTGTTCTGCCTGAGAGACACTCTGCTAGGCTGCAAGCCCCTGCAGAGATGTGAAAAGCCGTTTGTCCCATGTAAGATGTTCAGCTTAATGACTTCTCAAAGTCAAGCTTGTGTGACCTCTTGTCATTTTACTTCAATATTGGACTGAAATTCCAATGAGAGCTCATGCTCATAATGCAGCTTTGCACTCCAGCACAATAAGAAGGTCCCCACCACCAATCTTAATAATTTACACAATCTTTACATTCTCTTTGCTGCACAGCTCCTACATTTTAATTGGGTTACCTTTCCCTTAAAAATACTAGTAGTTCTGTAAACTCTCAGTCTGTTTTCTCTGAAGAAAATCAAATCCAGAATGGGGCTTATCTGTCAAGGAGCTTTGTGAGCGTAGCCTGTAGATATATCTTTTTCCTCAGAGGTTCAAGAGTTGTGATATGCATTCAATCCCTACAAATGGTGAAAGGTAGTGGAGAGAGAAACACAGCCACTGTTTTTGTGAAAATAGATTTATGCCCTTTAGAATTACAAGGGATGCTGATTAGAGTAATAGATCAGAATTTGATTGAGCCACCTCAGACACAGTAATTACGTCTTGAGTAATTAGGAAACTTTGCTAATACAACTTCAGTGGCCTCAATGTGCCCTGTAATACAGATCTCAACTTCAGAGTTTCAGGCTGGACTAGATTCTCTGCTACAGATGTGCTCTGATTGACATGGCAGAGAGAAAGTACTAACAAGAGGCCTGGCCTGTGCTGACCCCTGAGCAGTATTCCCCTTCCCGGTGGTTTACGTAACTGATCAGGACAGCTTTCAGGCAATTTTAGATCACCCTTTTGTGACCCTGTGGTATTTATCCCCTCTCCCTCCCCATGCAGTACCTGGATCACGGCTGCATTCCCTTTGATAACCTGAGCATCCCACTTCTCACCCAGGCAGAAAATTATATGTGAGGATGGAGAGAACCTGCTCCCCAAATTACTTGAAGAGAGCTGCGATGGCACATGGTTGCCAGTGGGGGTCCCACAAGAACTCTGCATTAGTGGGCATCACCTCGGTGCAGGGAAAACAGGCAGCCCCTGTGTACACAAGCAGATAGGATTGCATTCAATTTGTTCTCATAGACCAGTACAAGAGCTAAAAGCAGGTATAAAAGCTGAGATATTAATCTCTTCATGTCATGGCAGGAGCTGGACTCTGAGGCATCGGTTTAGATTACCCAAAATATAATTTGGCCCTGCAGCTGTTGGGAATCTTGTTCAGATGTGCTATTACGATCGCATATGATTATTGAATGTATTGCGCTAGGGAGGTGGGCTAGGGGGAACAGCAAGTACCATTAACTTCACTGCTGTTTGGGAAGACCTTGGAGATGCTTGGATTAATGATGATTTCAAGTTACTTAAAAAAAATAAATCATGCTGCTCTTCAGCTAGTTGCACCAACACACACAGTTCTGTCTCTGTCCTCCCAGAAAGCTGATCCAGTCAAAATCAAAATTCTCATGAAGGTGGGAGAGAATTAGCCAAATCCTTCGTGATATGAGGCACGTGAATCTAAACACCTGCAGACTTGGGCAAAATTGAGATCTGAACCTCAGACACCCCCAAGCCTGACTGTAGGCCAAGGGGAAAACTTTGCCTTCCAGACTTGAAGTTCTCTGGGCTTTGAGACATTCCTACCGTTGTAAAATCACAATTCATAGAAAACCATCTGTGCCAGTCAGATTTGTTAAGACTAATGTGTTTGGTTTGGTTTTGTTTTTTAATTACAGCTTTACAGCACTGCTGCAGTCTGGGGAGTCCTGTTAGGTTCATTTTCGGTTCTCCAGACCCAGTTTTCATAATAGGAAGGTAATTCCTGGCCCAGCTCCTGCAGGATGGGGTTGTCAGAGGAGTACTTGAAGCTCTGCAGAGGATCCTTCCTTCCTCAAGATTCTATGAATTTTCCTCTCAAAATGTGGGTCTCTGATAAGCAGCTCCTGTTCTGCTTTTTTTTCCCCCTCACTAACAATTGGCAGGCATGTTTGTTTTCCCACTCCACAATGTAACTTCTCCAGCAGAGGTGCCAGATTGGCTTTGTGGAGGAAGGAGGCCAAACTGCATGTTAGATTACAGTCCATGCATCTGTCTTAATGTAATTCAGGCCATATACCTCCCTGCCTGCTCTCGCTAATGACAATGTATGTGGGGAGGAGTGGGATTGGGAGGGTTACAAGGAAAGATCTATAATCTTTGTCCTTCAGACTTCCATCGAGCAAGGTGCTTAAGCACACACTGAAGAGCATATGTCCCCCTGAATTTGAGAGGCCTACTCCTATACTCAGAGCTAATTAAATGTTAAAGGTCTTTTCATGCGTGGAGCATCAGTAAATTTCTGTTGAATTTTGCAAAACCAACTGGCAAAGAAGCAATAGGGGGGCGATACTAGAGCAAGAGCAGCACATGAGCAAAGAAAGTGTGCATTTCTGTGACACCTCAGCTCTAGTGTGACAAATTGTTGTCCCAAACAAAGCCTTCCCTTCTTCAGCGGGAGCAGTAGGCTCCATAAATCACCAGTATTGCAACTTTCCAAGAGGCAGCAATAATAGAGTTGGACACGCTAAAATAAAGTTGCTTCATCTGACTGGGTGGGAGATGTGGCACCGTGTTAGGGTGGAGGAAATGCCCTCGGGAAAACTATGACCCTTAACAAAGGGTGCGCAGCAAGGGCAGATCAGCTGCTCTTCTGGGATGTGGCTCCACCTGAGCCTGATACTGGTGCGAGCAGCAGTCCCAGCCTCCTGCCTACACCTCCATCCTCCCTCATTTTACCCGCACCCCATGCCCCACACAGCAAGCTCTTCCCTCCTGCCGTCCACACAGCTTGAAATAGGTCTCCTCCCTCCCGGCAGGATTAAACCCCATCTTGTTTGCTTGGCGACAAGTGATGCACGCAGTAGGCAGAAGGCTCCCGCGCTGCTGCCTGGCCTCTTCGCACCAAATAGCCCCTCTCCTGGTGTGCCTGTAATCAGTCACCATTTTTTGTTTTCTCCCGAAGTTTATTATCATTTAAATAGCCTTCCAGCCTGAGACGTCCTGTGGGGTTTCTGGCTCTGCTGCCTCAAGCTCTGTGAAATTAATTCCTGTAAGATCGTGTCCTCACAGGAAAATGGTACGGGTTCAACTAAACTGGTTTAGAAACTGTTTTAAACCCACGCAAGACCTTCTGTGGCCCCTTAATTTTGACTGGAGCACTTTCTACGTACTTGACTTGGGGTATAATACACTTAGACAGGAAAGTGTTTATTCCCAACCAAAATTACAGCACCGAATCCTGCTGTCTGGGGTAATGTTTTTGACTACTGTGAGCAAATTCCACATTTAACTCAGTGTCTGTTTTTAGGCCTTGAAGATTTAAGGCCCAGACTGCAAATACCTTTAATCAGGAAGCAATTAATTGCACAAATTTCCTCCTTGCAGTCAGCATAGCGTTCATCCAGGTAATACTCCCTGCAAGGCGATGGCTCATGCCTGCACACTACTTTTATTACTGTATATCTCTGCTAATTAGTTCCTGTTGGATGGTAGGCCAGGTTGCTACAGGGAGTTCAGATAAAAGATACAATCAGTTAAGACAATCTAAAGATAGCTTTAAGAAGAAAAACAAATGGTTTGTTTTCCTGCTGAGCTCTTTTTCTTTATTATTATTATTCTTATTTCTGAAGAAAACTCACAAAGCAGGATTCATGCTTTTGATGGAAGTCAGGGCCAGGTTTGAAAGGGTTGTTCCAGTACCTCGATGTCAAGCACACTGGACTAGAACTTTTTCCAGAGCACCCTGGTGCTCACCCAAGACCTGTCCCAAGTAGGAAACACCTGGTTTGTCTCTTTTGCACCCATCTCCATGCAAAGAATCACAGTCCTGGTTCTCCCTCAGAAACGATGCTCGGCTTCACTTTGAGAGAGGTTTCTGTGTACCAGGGTAGGGAGAGCCGAGGGGACATTTAGCCCTCATTGACAGTCTCTGGGTCAGCGCATACACAACGTCTCACAAAACAGGAGGGTGAGACTTCAGCTGCGCCTCTGCCCCACATTCAGGTCGGGGCCGTTTTCCCCCTGCTAAAGCTGATACCAGCCTTGTTCGCTTTTTCAGCCAAATACAAGCCACACATCCTTCCTGTCTCACATGCTGCCTAGAAACTACAAACTCCCTCATTATGCTATTATTATAATTTACTAGCAGAACCCTTCCTCTCCGCACACACAACTCTTCATGTTTGACTATTATAATTGTATTTTCAAAGTTATAAATAACACATTAGCCTGGTTTATGTGTTCATGCAAGTCAAGCTATAAACTGGCAGATGAACGAAATTAACTGTCTCCAGAATTCACATTCCTGTCACTTATTCAATTATTTGATCAACGTAATTGCTCAGAGCAAGAGCTAATTGGAAAATGACATGCATTTACGCTCTCTATAGAGGAGGAGAGGCTTATCGGGTATTTTACTGCAGGCACTTTCATTACTTCCAATATTCTGGAAGAAACATGGTTTTTAAATGAGCCAGGCCCAAACACACAAAGCTTGTTTGCTAGCCAGATGCTTTCCCCCCCTTAAAATAGTTCCAGTATCTTGCAGTGCAAGGGTTTGAACACGTCTATGCTGCAGTGCATACAAGTACCTTGGCACACTTAAATGGGAGCTGCAAGCCAAGCTTGCCTCTAGGAGTCTACCACTAAATGTGTCCTTGCTTCTGTATATCTCCGTTCATGCTGGTGCTGCAGCTATACATGTTTGGTTCTGCCTACGACCGGCTCCCATCCCTGGGAGCTGGTACGGAGAATATCGGTCGGCTGAGGCAGAAGAGCCTCTCAGGAGTAGGAAAGGCAGAAAGTGATATTTTCGTTGTTGCTGATGTAGAAAAGACTGTAATTCCCTACCTTGCCAACTCAAACCCTGCACCAAGGCCACGGTTTGAAACACTGATACCTTTGGAATGATGTTTTTGTCCCTTGCCTCGCTCAGATGTTCTGGTTAACATTGTGAGCCTGCACGCACACACATATCCACACGTCTGTGCACTTTGTTATTAAATGAAAATCTAAGAAGCGAGTGCCAGAGCAGAAGGGTGGGGATGGAAAGGATCAGGAGGTATCAGACTCAAATACTAAACCAGTCCGTTTCCATTATTAGCTCTAGCATTGTTTGGGGTTGGAATATTTAATTTGTTGAAGTAAGAGACAAGCAAGCACTTTTCCAGCCTGTGTGGAGGGGGAGGAAACTCATCTATCAATGCCAGCAGTTTGCAACCTATTGTCTGCAGGCCCTGAGGGGATCTGTGGGTTATCTGTAGGGGAAAGGGAGCTAAGAAAATCAACCCTGTTGTCAGTTGTCTTAAAGTCATGACAGATGGTCTGCAACTCTGCTGGAAAATATTTGGGTCTGCAAATTAAAATTGGGTGAAAACTGGTGTGTTTTCCTCCTGCTGTTCATGAGCAGTTCAAGCATCAGGTTTTGGCTGCTCGAAAAGGCTCTGAAAGTGGTCCACAGAGCATGTGAGGGCTGAGAAACATGCTGTACTGGCTCTCGCCCCCTGAACTCTAGCTGTGCTGCTCACACTGCACAAGTGGCACAGGAAGCTCTGGGAAACTCACTGTACTGTGTGCAGTGTCCTAGGGGCTGGTACTGTCTATATTTGATGAGAAATAGCCAACCAGGTGAGTAATTATTTAGTTCATCCAAGAGGAGATTAAGAAATGAGTGCAGCACAGCCTATTTGTACTTATACCAGGACATTTCTGATAGTGGAGGTTTTTTAGGGTAGAAAGCAAAAGTATACAATAAGAGAATAAAAAAGTCATGAGTGGCTAGGGAGCTTGTAGTGCTTGTATAAGTGTCCTGGTGGTCCCTGGGGGAAGGAAAGTTAGATCCACTGAACACAATTTCGTTGTGCTGCTTAATGGGGATGCCCTGCAGTTTGGAAAAGAGGGGTGCTGAGGACACCGGGTGCCGTTCCTGCTCGCAGCTCTGCTACGCCCGCGGCCACAGCAAGCTGAAAACGAGGATGATGCCAAGGTTTGGTGTCCTGTGAGTGACTCCAGCTAGTGGACAAATAGCCCCCGAGTGTGACGCTGTGATCTCTAAGTTGTGACTAATGGTATAAATCAGTAACCTGATGGCACCCCAGGACATCTCACGTGGAAAATGCAGGCTCCTTTGTTGCCGGCCCTGGGCACAAAGGGAAAAAGGAAAAAAACCCACGATATGTCGGGATTTTGCAAATCGAGGCCGTCACTACGGCCACAGCAGGGGACGGGCATCCAGGGAAGCGGCCGTTGCCAGGGCAGGGGGAGGAGGCAGCCCCGCAGCCCGCCGGCCCCCAAAGCACGGGGGACCCCCGGGCACCTCGCACAGGCAGCGGCACCGGGGCAGCTCCCGGGGGACCGCGGCGCCCCCGGCCCTTCACCCCGGCCCCGCACCGCGATGCGGCCGGGGAGATGCTCCCCCGGAGGTCAGTGTGGCTCCCCGCCGCCCTCCCCGCCGGCCCCGGGCCCGCCCCGGGCCGCCCCTCCGCCGCCGCGCCACCGACAGCAGGGGGCGGCCGCCGCCGCCGCAACCCGCCCGCCGCACCGCACCCAGCTCCGCACCCCGGGCATCCCCGCACCCAGCCCCGCATCCCAGCATCTCCGCCGCCCCGCATCCACCCTCGCAGCTCTGCATCCCGCTTCCCGCCACCTTCATCCCAGCATCCCGCCCGGCAGACCTGCACGCAGCTCCGCAGTCCTGCAGCCCCTCCACCCAGCACCCCTGCAGCCTCGGACCCACCCCCCAGCCCTCCAGACCAGCATTTCCACGGGCCCACCACCCAGAAGCCTCATATTCCCCCAGCTCAGTGTCCCAGCAGTCAGTCCCACTGCCAAGCACGCCGGCAGACCTGCATCCAAATGGCCAGTTCTGTAGCCCTGCAGACCCACAGCCTAGCATCCAGCCCCAAATCCCTGAATTCCAGCATCCCAACAGCCCAGCATCCCTCCAGCCCTACAGCCCAGGAGTCCTGCAGTCCCACAGCCCTCCTGCCCAGACCCCCACAGCACAACATCCAAGCTGTATAGCAGCCCCAAAGCTCCGCAGCTCTGCAGCTCAGCATCCCCGCAGCCCCACACCCAGCAGCTTGGCAGCCCAAGTATCTCAGCACCCCAGCACCCCAGCCCAGGTCACAGTGCTGCTGTTCGTGGGTCTAGGTTTTACTGTGGTTTCTGCCCTCAGGGGCAATGGCAATTCTGACCATGGAGGTGTCTGTAGTTATGCTAGGACTTTTTTGCCTGAGGCCCTGTTATAAACTGCACTGGCAGAGGTGTTATTTCATTCCTGGGAGCTGGAAAAATCTTTCTAGTGTGAGCTTGCTGCAGCCTAAGGAGGCAGCTTCACAAACTCACAGGATGCAGCCGGAGTTACTGGTGTGCTCCTGGTCCCACCGCTGTGCAGGGCTGCAGGCAGGCATGCAACCCGGGTAGGGCAAGGCAGCAGCAGCTGCGGCTGCAACTTCTTGGCTCCAGTGCTACAGCCTGGTACTTCACTGTGAGCTTTGTCCCCATCAGGAACAGGCCCTCCCTATGCACAGTAACAGATTTTTCTGCAGGATTTTAACATTAGAAATGAATACTGGAAACCTGGTGCTTTTGTTTACGCTGGGGCATTCATCCCGCTGACTGTGCATTGACACAATTGCATTTCTGCAACTGGAAAATTCAATAAACATATGCAGAAAAATTATTCACCCCCAGTTTTTTGTCTATTCCTGTCCACTTTCTTGTCCTGCTGAGCCTCATGCTGGCAACTCCTTGCAGGAAGCCAGTAGCATGTTTGATCTGATGGAGTGCTCCTCTCCTGTCTGACTTACAGCAGAGCCTTGCTGTATACCCAAAGCGATGGCACAGGTGTGCTGCTCCTCTGTGAACATATTCCAAAGGCACATGTGGTCTGTCTTAGCTGGAACTTCATCCTATTTTTTATTCAGACACAGAATATCTGGTTACTATTTTCAGCAGAGAGAAGGTACTTGAAATGGAAAAAGTCCCTCAAGTCACAAAATGGGATAGAAGATCAAGCCATGGAAAATATTTGCAGGCAAACAATAAAAATGCAGGTTGAGTCAACAGAAATATTTCATTTCAGTACTTTCAAGCTGATTTTTTTATCACTTAAAAGTAAAATTATTTAAATTGTAGAAGACATTTGAATAAAGAAAACACTATTCTAAATGTCAACAATGGAAAAACATGATATTTGTAATTTTCTTCCTTAATTTTATTTGAGAAATGTGTTGGGCATGTTTTCTTTTGTAGCTCCCACAAGAAAAGCAATAGTTTTAAGGAATCAGTATTTTTCAAGTAGAAAATATTTTGCTGAAAACTCCTATCTGAAAAAAAAGCTGGAAACAGTTAGTGTGAAAAGTCTAGCAGGAAGCTTTTAGTTCCAGATGTGTTGTTCTACTTCCGCTGGTATCACAGAGGTACTTACAATTAAACATCAAAGATGTAGTGCCAGTGGAACTAACTACATATTTCCTGACGTTTGTGCCTGTCAGCGCAGGGGTGGTTAGAGTGCTGTTTACAAATCCAAGCTTAATTAATTCTCATACCAAAGGGAGCAATCAAAACCTCAGTGATTCCCAGAGAGAAATCAGGACCAGTGTACCAGAGGCTTTCTCCCATCTTATTTCTGACTGTGTTGTGTTTAGAAGAAAGATGCACATAGCAGATACAGTCCAATCCCAGCCCTCCTCTGGTGAGTCAGAGTCAGCTTCTTATGTCTTATGGATCTTAAGTCAGGAGGGAAGGATTGTCTTGTGGTTTAGGATGAGGACTGTGAGTCAGAAGAGTTTATTCATGAAAAAAAAATTGCTCCTTTCATTTATTAGCAGATGTCTCTAACCAGCCTAAGCAAGTTGCCACTAGAAAATTTCAGCTGTAGGCATTTTAAAGCTGGAGGGGGTTAAAAAAAAGAAGTCCAATGGACATTTGATCATTTCTGCAGCAACATTACATTTATCCATAACCAGTTGTCCTGATAGGAAAAGGACAATCACCAGGGTAAATACCAGAAATACCCTGCTTTAGGTTTCAGGCTAGCTGAACTCCCGTTGATTAAGCTGGGAATGTTGATTAAAGACCTCAAGCTGTGACCCCCAACAATTCAGTCAGGTTACTCCTGCCGCTTAGCAAGACTTGCATTAAAAGGAAAGCAGGATAGAGCCTCAGTGAGTTTATCAGCTCTGAGCAGTGTGTTTCTAGGCAGATAACCTGCAAGTACCTCCCTGCTTAGCCCTGGAGTCTTACAGGGGATTCAATAGGTTTTCTGTGTGCTGGTGGGAGATATTAAAGTCCTTCAGAAAAAAACTAAAAACCAACCCAGCTTTGGACCAATCCTCTGGAAATCAGACATTTAGTCTGTATAGTTAAGTTGGTGGGTTAATAACCAAACGTGAAGTCAAGGGTGATTAAAGCTTAAAAAAAAAAATTAACTGCTCAGCGACTGTAGTCAAAGACAATATTTGGTTATCTTTTGATGGTTACTTTTCCATCTAGGCTCCCACAGAGACTGCCAAGGGATATTTTAACTTGTCAAGGCAATAGCACCATAGCAACAAAACCCTAAGAAGCCTGTCAGTTTGGTGCACAGGACCTGTTTTGCATACTGGGCTTTTGGTTTATTTAGCATTGTTATTTTTTGATGAGTGTGGTGAAAAGGTGAAATAAGTCCCTTGTTTAAGTAGGACGATTTATTATCGTCATTTAGCTTTTGAAGGACAAGCCATGCAGAAGAGCCCCAGTCAGGGGAGGACTTGAACTCAAGAACATTTATGGTTGGGTTAACAGAGAAGCAAGCTGCACAGGGATTTGCAGAATGCAGTCCTTATTGCATTGGAAAAACCTCAATATTTTTATTTGTTCATCTTCAATTCATGCTTCTTCAGTTTACTGACAAAATAAATTTTAATTATTTGAACTACAAAAGCTAACACAGTAACGGTAAAGATAGGGCTTCTCCCTTCTGCTTTGTGCCATGGCAACAAGATTGTTGGGCAAACTTTGGCTGAATAACCTACAATGCCACTAGCTGCTGTGAAAAGTAGAAGGAACTCAGACCAATTTTGAGGGCACCAGCTGAATCTGTCAATTCAGCAGTGAAGGAAAGAGGAATCACTGCAAACCAAATGGAGACTTTTCCAGCAAGACCATACAGAGATGGTATGATATAGGTAAAAGATATAATATAGGTAAGAACAACTACTGCTTCCAAACACTAAACTGTAAGAGGCAAGTGTCATTTCTTGTTTCTGTGATCTTTCTCTGATAGAGAACAATCTGAAAACCAGGACAGACAACATTTAACAGAATCTAGCTGTTCATCTGACAGCTCTTGACTATGTCTTCTCTTAGGCTCCTGGGCAGTGGCTGGCAGTGCAAGCAGGACAGGGCTCTGCCGTGTGTGCCTCACGCACAGAGAGGAGCCATCCCCTGGCCGTGGGCAGGGTCCAGTGCTGGGCAGCTGGCTGCACTCTCATGGGGAAGGGACCCAGAAGGGCTCCCATGAGGATATCCAGTCCTCTGGTTTTCAGGCTGCGCTTCAGGAACACACTGGTGATCCACAGGACAAGAGGAGATGGTCAGTGAAGTGGGTGGAGAAAAAGTGAATGGAATAGGCACATCTACTTCCACACAAGCAAACAAATATTATGGTTAGGGAGCAAGAGCACTGAAATGTATCCTAGGTTTTGTCTGGATTCCTTTCTGTTGCCAGTGAAAATCACCATGGAGCCATTGCACTTGACAGTCCTTGGATTGTTTTCCAAAAGTATGGTTGGAAGAGCAGCTGTCAGAAAACACCAGCACATCCCAGCTGCCTAGAAATAAAATCAGCTGTCCCTAACCATTCCTGACAGCCCTGGGTGTCTCACCTTGCTGAGCTGGCAACTGCACCTTGCCCTAGAGGCAACTGCAATATGCAACTGTCCATAGTGTTAGAAAGTTTGTCCTGTCATCTGTATTGAGCTTTCTGCACTGCAATTTGAGCTCATTATATCTTGCCTTATTTACCTCCGCATGCTGCGGAGAACAAATTATTCCCTTTCTCTTCAAAGTGGCAAAGCTCCCTGTTGTTCATATGGCCCTTTCATGGGGGCAGCCCATCCGTCCTTTGCCTTGCAGCCTGCCGGCGAGGACCAACTTACCCCAGAGCATCCTGGGGAACAGTACTCTCCACAGCTTTCTTTTTCTATTTGCCTTGGTTTTATTCAGTGCTCTCTTCCAAACCTTAACCACCTGCTGGATTTGCCTCTAGTTTTGAGTCCTTTTCAAATGCGCATTCCTAACCCTGAGCTATTTCCCCAAGAACAGCCAAAGCACACTCCTCTTTCCTCTGCTCCTGCTTTGCTCCTTTGCTCCCCTTCACAAAAGGCAGCTCCCAAACCCGCAGGGACTGCACCACACACACACACACACACACGCAACCAGCTCCACATTAACCAAGACCTAAGATAACCCAAAGCGCGAGAAAAAAAAAAAAAAGAGCTCTGTGTATAGTCAGTACCTGGAGCTAAACAGAGATATTCTACTCCTCATATTTTTTTGTTAATTGTTGCTCTGAACATTTTTGTTTTATCAGATGGGGAATGACACTCGAGACCTAACTAATTTGTGCCTCTTGTCAATGGCTCCTTGTTTTCTTTTAGCTTTTTTTTCCCTTATGTTTTCCCCAACCCTATAATCATTTCTTTGTTCCCTTTGGTAAGCTGGCCACTCGGAGCATTACATCCCTGCAAGGCAGGCCTGTCTTAAACCTGGCTGTATTATTATTTGTAACAGCAGCAGCATCCGCTGGGATGGCGGCGATGCACGGCAGCCAGGGCTCCCTCTGCTAGACACCCCACAAAAAATCACACTATCTGCATCAACTGAACCCAGCTCCACAGTGACCAGGACAAAAGAGGTTGAACCTCAGATGACAAAGCACCTTTTTCTTATAAAATCAGATGAAACACTTTGGATTTTTCCCTCACAGGCACTTTATTGCCCTTGTTAATGGTAGGCTTTCTGTCTATACTAGTGTAGGCTAGCAGCAAGGTACTCATAAACTAATAAACAAAGTGGAGGCAGGGCACAGGCCCAGGCAGTTGCATGTACAGTTAAATGGTTGGCGTTGTCCTTGCATGAGTTTGTCCCAGACCAAGCAAATATTCCCACAGCTGATGCTCAGGTATGTTTCAGGAGCTGGGGTGGCCAGGGAAGGTTCCCGGCAGGTTGGTTTGGGCACAGCTCTCCTGCTCTGGGGGGACAAGAGCTCGTCCCTCTGGGGATGGCTGGGCATGCCAATGGGTCTTGGGGGCAGAAAACATTCCCTGGCCTGTCTTATTAATTTATGTAGCTGTAGCCTTGGTGTCTTGGCACTGCACAGCCTGTGGGGCGGGGAAGTGCTGCTCAGCCCCTGGGTCTAAGGGGAAAAACAGATCCATGAGGACACTGAAAGGGCAACGTGGCTCCAGAGAAGCCTTCAGGTCCTGTAGTCTGCTTGTTTCCCAACCTCCTGCCCCAGCCCCAGGGCTTGAATGTGTCTCAGCTCTGGTGGGGATGCTGAGCTGCCCAGGACCACATGGGGCAAGCCGGGGCCACCTCCTCTGAGGTCTGTGGCTGAGATGAAACCCAGCCTGGTGAGGATGGGTGGCTTAAAGCACGTGCCAGGCAAGTCTGGTCCCAAGAACAGGGTCAGGCTTGCACTTAACTTGACCCTTAGGGACCTGGCTCCTCCACCCCATACACTTTGCCTTACTGGGATGTATGAGGCCTCATGGCCTCTCAGAGACCACGTATCAAATCCATACGGATAGTTTGTGCAGAGGAAATTGGTGGGGTCAGGAAGAGTGGAGGGTGCTCAGCGCTTTACAGCCACGTTGCCTGAAGTTCCTCTGCTGAGAAAAACAGAAAGCAGTTCAGCATCATGAATTTTCCATGTTCATTTTCCCCACTTGCCTGTGTTAACAGGGAGATGATCAGTCTTTCAGCTACTGGGTCATCTGTCTCTGCTCTTCAATCATGTCCATGCCCATGGTGTCAGGGACTGCAAATACAGAAAATCTGTGTTGTTCATTAATTAAGGCATTATATGAAAAAGCACTGTTTTACCTACAATCCTATTTTGAGATTATTTTAATAAGAAATACCATCATTTCGATACCTGAACAGTCACAACTGGACCTTTTGACAGAGCACCTTCAGGTTTACAGGGATGGCTCCCAGACACAAGTTTAACATCCCTGCAGAGCCCTGCACACCTGGGGTGAGGATTTGTGGCAGGAGGGACGTGTCGGGAGCCGCAGCTCCCTGCTGGCAATGTAACAGGCAGCCGTGCCCCACGGCCAGCCCCAGGCTCCGTGGGGCAGGGATGGATCCAGGGGCCATATGGATCCAGACTGTGAGGCTTCAGCCTTTTGTTCTTTCCGGCTCTCCTCTCCCTGACACCTGCACACCTCCTGCGTGGTGGGAATATTTGTGCCTTTCCCTGCTCCAGGGCACTGACAGCAGAGGTACAGTGGGGCCCATTACCCACACAGGGTGGGGCTGCAAAATTGGATCCCACCAAGGAGGTGAAACCTGCTCATGGCCTTTCCCTAATTATCATCCTCCTTGCTCGGTACTGCCTCTGGTAGGAAAGATGTTCTTGCATTATCAACACAGCTTAAAAGCAAAAAGAAAACTTAGCAAAATGAAAACTACCACCAGCAAAAAAAATACACGTGAGAAATCTGGGCCTCATCCACTTTTCTGTTAATTAGCTTTAAAGAAAACTATAAAACCAGAAAGCAAAGCAAAAGCCAATGGAGATAATTGGGCTGGGCTGCTGGCGAAGCAGGAGCTGTGGGAAATGGGGAGACAGCTGCAGAAAGAAAGCATCACCTTGCAGACAGCCTCAGATTTCTGAGGTCTGCCTCCCCCCTGAGCCCCATTTTGTAGCAAATCAGAGTAGATGGGGTAATTATTGCAGCTGTGTTTTGGGCTGGTTTAAGAGGTGGTACTTTGCTGGCTCCCTTTAGAGTGCAACAGCAGTGGCAGGCAGCATTCCTGCCAGCACAGCCTGGCTGAATCCACCAAAACAAGCAACTAACCAGCCTTCTGGAAGAACTCGCTGGGTGATTTTTGCCCATTTGTTTTCAATGACAAGTTTCCAAGGAAAAACAGTAGCATTTTAAAACCCACACATACAGCCAAAAAAGCTTGTGGATTTTTCCCTCCTCTCTAGCAAATACTTTGCTGACTCTTTTACAATGCCATTTCTATTGACATAAAGCAAAGATAAGAAATGTTTGCCCGCGCTGCCTCACTCAGTTTTCCATGTGTGGCTTCTGTCTGATTTGTCATGTGTCCTAGCTGAGGTCTCAATCCACTTTTGACTGAAAGCGCCCGGGTCCTCGCTTGGCTTATCATGCCGACACAGCTGGCAACCTATTAATCTCCTGCTCCCGATGCCTTTACTTCAGTGGGAAAGCTCTGGTGCCTTTTAGTGGTTTGTATTTGTAGCTAACAGAGACTGACGTTCAAAGCCCCGAGGTCACCTGTCCGTGAAAACCTCTCTCCTTAACCGTTGGAGAGGAGGAGGTTCAGCATTTTCATCCCTCTTGCTCTAGCACTCTCAAAGGTATGGAGAACTGTAAAGCAGCAGGAGAAGTAGGTCTGAAGCTAGGATTGCATTATCTACCAGTAATGCTTTGCCCTTGTTAACATCTTTAATCTCAGGGCTTCAACACATCTAAAAAGTATCTTCTCATACACTGATAAAACTGAGGCTCAGTTTTAACTCTACAGAAGTTTTCGTCTAGAGCTGTGTTTTTAGGCACATGAATTCTGCCTTCTCCCTCCCTCCCCAGCTAACAGAGGACACTAGTCTGGCAAGGTTATCAGCAGAGGAGTCCTTTGAATCTCATTCTGTTCAAAAACCTGTTTTAAACTAGGCTGGCTGGTGAAAATAAACTACCCTGGAAGGGTTTGTCCTGTAGAGCCACGTTGGTGGTACTGTTCTGGAAACTCTTTTTAAATCCAGGTAAATCCTCTGGCAGAGGGAGGGAGGTTTGTGAGCAGGAAAGCTGGGACCAAAATGGCAATTTCCTGAGTGCAGCCTTGTATGCTGGCCAGGCTACACTCTGGCTGCTAACAAAATAGTTAGTGAGGGACTCACAGGTAGAGATGGGATGCTTGAAAGGGAAAAAATAACTTACATTGTGGCTGGCTTCTATGTCTGATTATGTATACCTGTTCTGGCTGAACAGTTCTGGCCTGAAAACCTGGGAACTGAAAGTTTTCATCCAGTCCCTGAAAAAGAAGAGGAACATAATCCCTGGGTAACTGCTTTCCAGCATCCCAAACCTGCTTAGAGTTCCTCTCCCAAAGCAGATTTCTGGTGGGGTGAAGCACAGCGTGCTGAGAAGTACCTGCTCCTCCCCTGATGCAGCTGCCAATACCAGGGAGGTGGGCTGGACTCAGCGCTGAGCTGGCTCAGCTAAACTGGGGATCAGGGAGGCACCTGGGAGCTTCCACGTACCAACACCTGAGCTAGAACAGTGCAGATTTGAACAGCAGGGTTTGCTCTGCACCAAGTCAGTCACGTTATTTGCTTTCTTGCCTTTGTTTTACCATGCAGCACAGAAAAAGCCGTGGCTTTTCCCCCTCTGCTAAGCTGCCCCAGAGCCAACTGTGGATGCTGTCCTACGATGCTCACCCTCTAAGCTGGGCAGCTATCAGGGAAGAACAGCCTGCTCACTTTCAATAAAACTGACACTTGCACTGCCTTGTTCCAAGCCTTTTAATCCCCACCAAGAAGATCCTGGCAACCACTTTCAGAAAAGATCTTTAAATATGGAAAGTGAAAAGGCTTTTCAGCAGTGGCCATGGGGTTCTCCCACGTTTGCTACCAAGAGGAAGTGGCTGGCTCCAAAAGAGACAATACTAGGACCAATCATTGTTTTTCAGACTTTAAGAGTAACCAATTAAAAATGCATGGGCCAAACCATCCATGGAGGCAGGTCAGCAGAAATCCATTGGCTGGGGCAAGCTTCGATGGGGAGGGTGGGTGCAGAACTGAGTGCAGAAACGTCCCTGCAGAGCAGACAGGACTCTCTGCCCCCCTCACATCCCAGAACTGGTGACAGAAGTTAAGTCCCCCATTAGGAAGCTGCTCTCACTCCCCATAAAACGTGGGCTCATGCAAGGACGTCTATGGCCCAGTGAGAGGTACCCCAGGGGACATCCCATGGCAGTAATCCTAGTAATCCTAACCACACTCCTGGCCCCGCCTAGTAATCCTAAAGCGACCCCCGGCCCCACTTAGTAACGCTTGACCCACCCCTGGCCCCGCCTAGTAATCGTAAACCCCACCCCTGGACCCACCTAGTAACCCTTGAGCCACACCTGGCCCCGCCTAGTAACCCTTGAGCCACACCTGGCCTTGCCTAGTAACACTTGAGCCAAACCTGGCCCCACCTAGTAAACCTTGAGACACACCCGGCCCCACCTACTAACCCTAGACCAACCCCTGGCCCCGCCTAGTAACCCTTGAGCCACACCCGGCCCCGCCTAGTAACCCTTGAGCCACCCCTGGCCCCACCTAGTAACCCTTGAGCCACACCTTGCCCTGCCTAGCAACCCTTGAGCCACACCTGGCCTTGCCTAGTAACCCTTGACCCACCCCTGGCCCCGCCTAGTAATCGTAAACCCCACCCCTGGACCCACCTAGTAACCCTTGAGCCACACCTGGCCCCGCCTAGTAACCCTTGAGCCACACCTGGCCTTGCCTAGTAACACTTGAGCCAAACCTGGCCCCACCTAGTAAGCCTTGAGCCACACCCGGCCCCACCTACTAACCCTAGACCAACCCCTGGCCCTGCCTAGTAACCCTTGAGCCACACCTGGCCCTGCCTAGTAACCATTGAGCCACCCCTGGCCCTGCCTAGTAACCCTTGAGCCACACCTTGCCCTGCCTAGTAACCCTAGACCAACCCCTGGCCCTGCCTAGTAACCCTTGAGCCACACCTTGCCCTGCCTAGTAACACTTGAGCCAAACCTGGCCCCACCTACTAACACTTGAGCCACACCTGGCCCTGCCTAGTAACCCTAGACCAACCCCTGGCCCTGCCTAGTAACCCTTGAGCCACCCCTGGCCCTGCCTAGTAACCCTTGAGCCACACCCGGCCCTGCCTAGTAACCCTAGACCAACCCCTGGCCCTGCCTAGTAACCCTTGAGCCACACCTTTCCCTGCCTAGTAACCCTAGACCAACCCCTGGCCCTGCCTAGTAACCCTTGAGCCACACCTGGCCCTGCCTAGTAACCATTGAGCCACCCCTGGCCCTGCCTAGTAACCCTTGAGCCACACCTGGCCCTGCCTAGTAACCCTAGACCAACCCCTGGCACTGCCTAGTAACCCTTGAGCCACACCTGGCCCTGCCTAGTAACCATTGAGCCACCCCTGGCCCTGCCTAGTAACCCTTGAGCCACACCTGGCCCTGCCTAGTAACCCTAGACCAACCCCTGGCCCTGCCTAGTAACCCTTGAGCCACACCTGGCCCTGCCTAGTAACACTTGAGCCAAACCTGGCCCCACCTAGTAAGCCTTGAGCCACACCCAGCCCCGCCTAGTAACCCTAGACCAACCCCTGGCCCTGCCTAGTAACCCTTGAGCCACCCCTGGCCCCGCCTAGTAACCATTGAGCCACACCTGGCCCTGCCTAGTAACCCTAGACCAACCCCTGGCCCTGCCTAGTAACCCTTGAGCCACACCTTGCCCTGCCTAGTAACACTTGAGCCAAACCTGGCCCCACCTAGTAAGCCTTGAGCCACACCCAGCCCCGCCTAGTAACCCTAGACCAACCCCTGGCCCTGCCTAGTAACCCTTGAGCCACACCTTGCCCTGCCTAGTAACACTTGAGCCACACCCGGCCCCACCTACTAACCCTTGAGCCACACCTGGCCCTGCCTAGTAACCCTAGACCAACCCCTGGCCCTGCCTAGTAACCCTTGAGCCACACCTTGCCCTGCCTAGTAACCCTTGAGCCACACCCGGCCCCACCTACTAACCCTTGAGCCACACCTGGCCCCGCCTAGTAACCCTAGACCAACCCCTGGCCCTGCCTAGTAACCCTTGAGCCACCCCTGGCCCTGCCTAGTAACCATTGAGCCACACCTTGCCCTGCCTAGTAACCCAAGACCAACTCCTGGCCCTGCCTAGTAACCCTTGAGCCACACCTTGCCCTGCCTAGTAACCCTAGACCAACCCCTGGCCCTGCCTAGTAACCCTTGAGCCACACCTGGCCCTGCCTAGTAACCATTGAGCCAAACCTGGCCCTGCCTAGTAACCCTTGAGCCACACCCGGCCCTGCCTAGTAACCCTAGACCAACCCCTGGCCCTGCCTAGTAACCCTTGAGCCACACCTTGCCCTGCCTAGTAACCCTTGAGCCAAACCTGGCCCCACCTACTAACCCTTGAGCCACATCTGGCCCCGCCTAGTAACCCTAGACCAACCCCTGGCCCTGCCTAGTAACCCTTGAGCCACACCTTTCCCTGCCTAGTAACCCTAGACCAACCCCTGGCCTGCCTAGTAACCCTTGAGCCACACCCAGCCCCACCTACTAACCCTAGACCAACCCCTGGCCCTGCCTAGTAACCCTTGAGCCACACCCAGCCCCACCTACTAACCCTAGACCAACCCCTGGCCCTGCCTAGTAACCCTTGAGCCACACCCGGCCCCGCCTAGTAACCCTGCAGACACTCCTGGCCCTGCCTAGTAACCCTTGAGCCACACCCGGCCCTGCCTAGTAACCCTTGAGCCACACCCAGCCACGCCTAGTAACCCTAGACCAACCCCTGGCCCTGCCTAGTAACCCTTGAGCCACACCCAGCCCCACCTAGTAACCCTTGAGCCACACCTGGCCCCGCCTAGTAATCCTAGACCAACCCCTGGCCCTGCCTAGTAACCCTTGAGCCACACTTGGCCACGCCTAGTAATCCTTGAGCCACACCTGGCCCCGCCTATTAACCCTAGACCAACCCCTGTCCCTGCCTAGTAATCCTTGAGCCACACCTTGCCCTGCCTAGTAACCCTAGACCAACCCCTGGCCCTGCCTAGTAACCCTTGACCCACAGATGGCCCTGCCTAGTAACACTTGAGCCACACCCGGCCCCACCTACTAACCCTTGAGCCACACCTGGCCCTGCCTAGTAACCCTAGACCAACCCCTGGCCCTGCCTAGTAACCCTTGAGCCACCCCTGGCCCTGCCTAGTAACCATTGAGCCACACCTTGCCCTGCCTAGTAACCCTAGACCAACCCCTGGCCCTGCCTAGTAACCCTTGAGCCACACCTTTCCCTGCGTAGTAACCCTAGACCAACCCCTGGCCCTGCGTAGTAACCCTTGAGCCACACCTGGCCCTGCCTAGTAACCATTGAGCCACCCCTGGCCCTGCCTAGTAACCCTTGAGCCACACCTGGCCCTGCCTAGTAACCCTAGACCAACCCCTGGCCCTGCCTAGTAACCCTTGAGCCACACCTTGCCCTGCCTAGTAACACTTGAGCCACACCCGGCCCCACCTACTAACCCTTGAGCCACACCTGGCCCCGCCTAGTAACCCTAGACCAACCCCTGGCCCTGCCTAGTAACCCTAGACCAACCCCTGGCCCTGCCTAGTAACCCTTGAGCCACACCTTGCCCTGCCTAGTAACACTTGAGCCAAACCTGGCCCCACCTAGTAAGCCTTGAGCCACACCCAGCCCCGCCTAGTAACCCTAGACCAACCCCTGGCCCTGCCTAGTAACCCTTGAGCCACACCTTGCCCTGCCTAGTAACACTTGAGCCACACCCGGCCCCACCTACTAACCCTTGAGCCACACCTGGCCCTGCCTAGTAACCCTAGACCAACCCCTGGCCCTGCCTAGTAACCCTTGAGCCACACCTTGCCCTGCCTAGTAACACTTGAGCCACACCCGGCCCCACCTACTAACCCTTGAGCCACACCTGGCCCCGCCTAGTAACCCTAGACCAACCCCTGGCCCTGCCTAGTAACCCTTGAGCCACACCTGGCCCTGCCTAGTAACCATTGAGCCACACCTTGCCCTGCCTAGTAACCCTAGACCAACCCCTGGCCCTGCCTAGTAACCCTTGAGCCACACCTTGCCCTGCCTAGTAACCCTAGACCAACCCCTGGCCCTGCCTAGTAACCCTTGAGCCACACCTGGCCCTGCCTAGTAACCATTTAGCCACCCCTGGCCCTGCCTAGTAACCCTTGAGCCACACCTGGCCCTGCCTAGTAACCCTAGACCAATCCCTGGCCCTGCCTAGTAACCCTTGAGCCACACCTTGCCCTGCCTAGTAACACTTGAGCCAAACCTGGCCCCACCTAGTAAGCCTTGAGCCACACCCAGCCCCGCCTAGTAACCCTAGACCAACCCCTGGCCCCACCTAGTAACCCTTGAGCCACACCTGGCCCCGCCTAGTAACCCTAGACCAACCCCTGGCCCTGCCTAGTAACCCTTGAGCCACCCCTGGCCCTGCCTAGTAACCCTTGAGCCACACCTTGCCCTGCCTAGTAACCCTAGACCAACCCCTGGCCCTGCCTAGTAACCCTTGAGCCACACCTTTCCCTGCCTAGTAACCCTAGACCAACCCCTGGCCCTGCCTAGTAACCCTTGAGCCACACCCAGCCCCACCTACTAACCCTAGACCAACCCCTGGCCCTGCCTAGTAACCCTTGAGCCACACCCAGCCCCACCTACTAACCCTAGACCAACCCCTGGCCCTGCCTAGTAACCCTTGAGCCACACCCGGCCCCGCCTAGTAACCCTGCAGACACTCCTGGCCCTGCCTAGTAACCCTTGAGCCACACCCGGCCCTGCCTAGTAACCCTTGAGCCACACCCAGCCACGCCTAGTAACCCTTGAGCCACACCCAGCCACGCCTAGTAACCCTAGACCAACCCCTGGCCCTGCCTAGTAACCCTTGAGCCACACCCAGCCCCACCTAGTAACCCTTGAGCCACACCTGGCCCCGCCTAGTAATCCTAGACCAACCCCTGGCCCTGCCTAGTAACCCTTGAGCCACACTTGGCCACGCCTAGTAACCCTTGAGCCACACCTGGCCCCGCCTATTAACCCTAGACCAACCCCTGTCCCTGCCTAGTAATCCTTGAGCCACACCCAGCCCTGCCTAGTAACCCTAGACCAACCCCTGGCCCTGCCTAGTAACCCTTGGCCCACAGATGGCCCTGCCTAGTAACACTTGAGCCACACCCGGCCCCACCTACTAACCCTTGAGCCACACCTGGCCCTGCCTAGTAACCCTAGACCAACCCCTGGCCCTGCCTAGTAACCCTTGAGCCACACCTTGCCCTGCCTAGCAACCCTTGAGCCACACCTGGCCCCACCTAGTAACCCTTGAGCCACACCTGTCCCTGCCTAGTAACCCTTGCTCACCCTGGCTACTGACCATTTCAGCCCCATCCGGGCATATTTTACAAGTGCCACAGGACACTGCTCAGCATTATGAGGCTGTTCTGTGTTCTGGTTCTCCGTGCCCAGGGGACACAGCCTGCCTGCTCCCTGGGATTCCCTTTTCTCTTGCAAGGTTTGCATTTGGGTTTAGGATGTGCAAACCCTGCCTCCTTCCACCTTCCTCCTCGCTGATTGTCTCCCTCTGCGCTCGCTGCTCTACTCTATCACCCAGGGCTCTGGCTGCCTCTTCCCGATCCCCCAGCCAGGTCTGACCACATCATTCTCTGTCACAACTCATTTGCAAACTGGGACCTTATTCTTAAATACAGCCCCACATCCAAAATGTAAAGAGGTATCCCTGCATTTACTTTATCCATATGTAAAAGTTCAGCATTTTTAGGTCTGGCCACTGAGGACTCCCTCGTCCAGACACAAGCTCTGGGCAGCTGGAGTCCCCCCGGCCCCTCCCAGCTCTCCCTCTGCAGGCCTGGGAGATCAGGCTCCTTACATCTGTCCTGCCACCAGGGTGGACATTTCGGGGAGGAAACCCCAGGTCTGGCAGGCTGCTCTGGAACTTGGCTCCCATTTGAGGCAGCCCTGAGGCCTGAAACTCTGGCCAAGTGAGGGGTTCAGGTACAGCGTGCAGGTGGGGTGCATGGGAGGGGGTTGATGAATTTTGGTGTACGCAGACCGCTGGTGTTCATCCTCATTCAAAGAGACTCGGGGTATCTAACCAGTGAGAAAACGACAGATGCCTGGCATAACCCTGAGAGGAAAACCAGTAAAGGTCTTTTAGCTTGCCTAGGAAAGAAAATATCTGGTGTACAGAAAATACCTCTGAGATACAGACAACTTCAGGAGCACAGATTACGACACTGAAGATGGGGGTAGGAGTGTACACAGGAGATGGTGGATTGCAGTCTTGGCTTGGGCAATCTACCTGCGGGGTCATGTGAAGATGCCCGTAAACACAGGACACCTCAGCTCAAGCTTGCTGAAGGAAGGGTGAAGAGAATGCTCATGGCAGGGATGAGAGCAGGGCTGGAGCAGGAACCAGCAGAGGCAGGCAGCGGGGTTTCTTCCCAGGAGCGCTACAAATATCGGGAAGGCTGTGGCAGAAAAGTTACCCACTAGTCTGTCCTGACAGGGAAGGGGTTGTGTAGTAGGAAGGGAAGTTTTTCTCAGCTGCTGGAAAGAGCCCCTAGAGATCAGGAGCGTGGCGGACTAGGGTTTTGACAGCTGTTTTGGAGTCCACCTGGGGAACTGGTGGGGTTATGGCAGCCAAGAAAAACTACTGAGGGAATTCACATATGGGCTGATGGGCAGTGTGGCAGAGAGCATCTGTGCTGCAGATACCATGCCTGTTTTGAGTGCTAGCTGCTCTGCCCCTGGCTCCTCAGAGGCATGTGTCCAAACTGAGTTGTCATTTCTCTGCTCAACTCTCTCCTCTGCCACTCTCACCAGCCCCACCAATGTGCAGCACATTGCCCAAACATGTTCTCTTCTCCTCCAGTTCAGTCCTTGGATTTTCCTTCCTCAGTCCAGATTGCCTTTGTAAACTGGGACTCCTGTGGCAAAAACAGCATGGCAGGTTACAAATCCCAGTGAGCAGCAGAGTGATGAAATGCAGTATGCCACACGGCAGGGACAGTTCCTTCATTCAGATGTTTGGCAAAACTGGCATCTTTGTTACTTTTCTCACCAAGACATTTATTTGCCATCACCGAGATCTTACCCAAAGATCTTGCCCAGGTGACCTGCTGGGGCCACTGCTCAGTCCCTGCTCAGACTCAGCAGGGAGAACCCTGGGAAGAGCAGCCAGTCCAGAGCAGAGCTCCCACCTCTGGTGCAGCCGAAGGGGAGGAGGGGTGTGGAAGAGCTCTAAGGCAGTGAGGGGCTCCAGGACAAGCAGGCAAATTGGTGACCATCACACAAAATACAGGACATGCAGCACTTTTCAGCAGCTGTGACCCCTGATCAGCTGAAAAGGATTTGGAAAGCAAGATAAAGGGATCACGTCCCACTGTGGTTCCCCTGCAGAGGCACTGCAGATAGGAGGTTAGGGTTAATTTGTTTTCTGAATTAACTAGGAATTTGGAAGGCTTGAAGCAATTGTGCTCTGTTTTGTTTTTAAGGTTTATCTCAACACTGCTTTTTGCCTGTGAGTTTTTGGTAGGGTCTTCTCAATCAGAACTTAGCTGGAGGGGTGGGGAGAGTTTATTGTGTTAATAATGTGTGCTGCTTACTGATCCCTTTCCCCAGGTAGTGAAAACTTCCCCGAGATCGATATCTTGGGTGATGAAAATGTTCTTTAAAAAAATCCTTGGCAAATATTTTTTTTTTAATTACAAATCAAATATATAATTAAAGCAGCTATATCTTGTATTTCTCTAACACTTTTCCCTCCTAGTTCTCAAAGAACAGCCTCAAAAGCACTTCTCTGGAATCAGAGCAGGCTGGAGTCATCCTTTATACAAGGTGCCTTTTCTTTCCCAGGTTGTTGCGCTTTTTTTGCTCTCTCATACTTCCCCTTTCTTTTCTCCCCACCTCCGCTGCCACCAGCCAGCTCAGCTGCGTCACCGTGATCCTGCTCTTTGAAAAATGAAGGGGTGCATCACAGATGTTTTTTTTCCAGACCTTGGGGTTGCTCTTCTCAACAAAGAACAGGATCTTGGTGACAGCCCTGCAGAGCAGGCTGTACCCTTCCCTTGAACAAGCAGCAGTGCATCACGTCATGCTCAGAGCGCACCACCTCACTCCCTCGCCTCTCTCCGTGTCAGGCTTTTCAAGTTTCTACAAGAAAAAAAAAAAAAGAAAGCTTTTATTCTACAAGGCCAGTATCCAGTTCATATTTTTTATATCGCAGGGAAAATGATAAGCCAGGATATAACAATGACCTACTTCATGTCTTGATAAAATAATTTCCTCTCTCTTGTCATTTTTCTCAAAGAATAATATTTGACTAATGTGAGTATGTAAGATAGAGCAAGAGCTTTTCTGTGAACTGGCTGATAATGTGCCAAATTCAGCCCTGAGACAGACAACTGCCACCCTGTTGACCTATGTGGAGTTAAGCCTGTTTATCCCCCAGCTCAGAGCTCTGAAAACAATTGGGTTCAAACCTGTAAGATGTGTGTGTGTGATAGGGTTGAGGTCGAAAGCTTCGGAGACAGTGGCTGACTGTTACAGCATCCCTCCATCAATGCACCCTCAGCCCACCGCTGGCACGGCTGCCTGGGAGCTGCTCTGACTTGCTGCTGTGGTGCAAACGGGCCCCCCTCTGCAAAACAACCGGTTAGCTCATCCTCTTACACAAAAGGCTACTGTATTTGCTAGGGTACATTACAGTATAGGGCAACCATGCAGCTCTGAATCCACTCACGCCCCCCTCCCCGAGCACAGAAACAATGCAGACTGTTATAGCTATCTCACTGGGGCCTACTTAGCTCAATGCATTGGCTGTCTTTGTCTACTGAAGGTGTTTAAAAATGTGCACATGGCATTTTTCACTCGCAACATTTGCATGAAGAGCTCTCTCACATCATCTTTTGACGCCGTTCAAACAGATTGTCACCCAGTGCATGTGCCCCGCCCTCTCATCTCCCACCTACAAGAGTTTTCCTTGTGGTTGTGCATCTTTTCTCTTAATGAGCGCTCATCTCAGCATTGATATGGGCCATGGATTTGCCATTTGTCACTGCAGATAAGAGGTGACATTGCTCAGGCATCCGCATGCCCTCAGCTGGGTCATATTCCGTCCTTGTGTCAGAGATCACAGTATGTCTGCTCACCTTCACTTGGCACACTGTCCAAAACGGACAGAAATTCATACACTGTCATGACTTCAGCATGCCACGACACGCTGCCCAAGATGGCCAAAGCCGACCAGCGTACAGTATTTACCGTATTTACTGTCAGCATATTTACCATATGCTGACTTCCAGCATCACACGCCATCCACAATACTAACAAGATACATGATTTATGGGATGCTGCTGAGAGTAAAATACAGTTAAAATTTAATTATAGTATTCCTTTTATATCTTTCCTTGCATAAATGTGGTATGAACCTAGTCTGGTCTATTGACTTTTCTCCAATTTCTTGTTCCCTGAGGTGGAAAGTTCTTCTGGATTTCTAGAGATGGAAAACTACCAACTGCTGGGCTCTGGCAGGAGAAGGGTAACAAGCATCTGGGCTTGGAGATGGAGACTCCTCTTGACAGCTTTGCTCCTCAGGCACAATGGGCTTTTCTATCAAAGCTTGTGTGTGTGGGAGACAACTTTCTTGGGCACTGCTAGGAGCCTGAAGAATAAACTCTCAGAGGGAACTAGAGCTTTAAAAGCCATGCCTTTTCCCATCGTACGTGAGTTTCGTTAGCATTGCCTTGTCTTGTGTAGAGATGCAGCTATGTATAAACTCAGAACCACGGAGAATAAAAATGGGACACTGGACTGCAAATGTGGCTCTGCCCCCTGCACAAGGCAGAAGGGAGAAAATGTACCAAAGATAACAGCATCTAGTCTCCATGCTCCATACAGTTCTTCAGAAATGACTGAAGATGTTAGTCCTTGTCTTGCGTAGATCATGACTACCTTCAAAGTTTCACTGAAGCAATTTGTTTTCAATTCAGAAGAAGGGACACAAGTCTATGTGTAATTCACCCATTTTCCTCTTGGCTCAGTTGAAGGAAAAGGACCTGTAACAACTTGTGGTACTGGGATCGGTACCTGATTTTGATCAGGGGTGTGATTTGTCACCCATATCACTGCTACACCAAGCCATGCTGTTCACTGTGGAAACAGCATCCATGCTCAAGTTGTTACCACACTACAGGTAGCTCTGTGCCTCCTCAACCATTACAACAGAGCAGCCACGCAAAGGCTTCTCACCCCACTCAGTAAAACATCTGCTGAGGTGAAGCTGCCTAATACTGAATTAAATGCTGTCACTTTGCAGCTGGGTGGTTATGGAGAATGTAGGCTTTAGGGCTTTGCTATGGAGGGAGCAACCCCAGGCACAAGTGTGGCAAAGGCTGCCATGGTGGTAACCTTTCAAACAGCTGTAGCTGTTTGCAAAGCGAGCCTGCACCTACACACATAATGTTTTTCCTTTTCCTGACAAGAATAAGCCATATTAGCATTATCCTGGCACAACTGTATCCATACTCTGGGGAGTTAGCTGCAACAGTATTGTTAAAGCAATTCAGCTTTTCTAGGTAGACAGGCTATAATTACACTAAATTAAAATAGAATGCTTTTGTTCTAACCTAGGCATCCCCACGAGGACTTGCACCAAAATAACCAAAGGTATGAATTAAGCCATTTCTGTTATTTTAGTACATGCCTGAGCGCAGGCAGGCTCCCCTCTAATCCTTCTGGCTGTCGATCCTGGCAAAGCTCAGGTGCCTGGGTGATCTCCTCCTCTCAGGCTTCATCAGAGGGGGATCAATATATGAAAACACCCGATGGGGAAACGCTTCTTGGTTGTAGTCGGGTACCCTGTAATGTCCCTCTCTGGTGCTAACTCCTGTATGTGACAGCACCATCCTTGTTCATTTCGGGGAAGGTAATTCTACAGGACTGGGGAGTCCCTCAGGATGATCAGTGGCCTCTACGGGTCTTGAGCATGAGGGTCATACTGAGCCCCTGTGCTCCGCTGGCTGCTGTGCTCCGTCCCTGCCCGGCTGTGCTCCCTGCAGGGAGTGGGTGGGTGCTGCTGCCCTGGCGCAGGGCTCCAGGGAGCTGTTTCCTCCCCACGCCTCCAACTGCCTGCACAGAGCATCCAACCCGGGGTCTTCCCAGCTGCCTTCAGCCAGGAAGGACCTTAGCTCTGGCCCTGCTTTGGAGTGCCCAAAATGTTGTCTAAGAGCCACAGCGGCTGTTCCCATGGATGAGACTAAGGCACATAGAAAAGCAAGATCAGCTGTACCGAGTGCTTATTTCCATGAGGCACGAGCCTTGGCAGGGCCTTCAGTGGTCAGACCGCACAGCTCCAGGGTTTATAGAAGCAGGAAGATGAGAGCCCCACAGGCCTGACATTACCAGCTCCTCCAGTGAGCATGGGACAGGCAGTTGGGGCATGACGGGCAGCTGTAGCACATGCTGCTCTACGGAACCAGCCGCATCATGTGGGTTTCCATTTTAGTGAGGGAAATGGGGAAACAGCATGCCAGGTCACACTAGGAACTCGGTGGTGCTCAAAATGGTGACCTGAGATCCCAACTCTGCTGTAGGTTTATCAGCACTGATCTGGGTAAGTTGTGTAAGATACCTGCACTTGCTGTCTGCAGGACGAGGATGCTAACATCCACATCCCAGATTCTCCAGGTGGCACCGTTCATGTTTGTACAGTGCTGCTAAGGTCCCCAGAAGAAACGTGCTAATAATGTTCCCAATTCAGGGCAAAGCCAAACTTTTCAGCAGCCTTTCATTTTCTGTGCTCAACCGCAAAACTTTCCACGGCCAACTTATTTCAACGGTGCTAAAAATGCAGTCCCCCCTTTCCCACGGCACACGGCCCAGTTTATCCCTCCCCAGGCTGCAGGTGGGAGCTTGCGGAGCGCGGCGCTCACTCACGGCGCTCCCACGGCAAACGCGCCGAGAGCACCCGGCCGGCGAAACTGAAGTGCGCTCCCACCCCGGTAAGTCCGATCGACTTCGTGGCGGGCGAGAGGCGCAGCTCCCCGCAGGCAGTGGGGGGCGGCTCCCGTCGGAACTGCCCAGACCTGCACCGATGAGCCCCCGGGCCCACGGCCGAGCCCCCGGGGCGCCGCTGGCGCGCCCGGACCCGCCCCGGGACACCCGCTCCGGCCAGGGGCGGGGCGGGGCGGGGCGGGGGCGGGCCCGACGGGGGTGGGCGGTGCGCCCCCGCGGCGCCAGCCAATGGCGGCGCGCGGCTTGTCGGCGCGCGGCGCGGCGGGGCGAGCGGGCCAATGAGGGGCGCGCCCGCGCGGCGGCGCGCCCCCTGTCCGCGGCCGTCGGGGCGGGCGGCGCGGAGCGCTGTGGCGCCGCCTGCCGGGCCGGGCCGGGCCGGGCCGCGCGGCGCCGGCTCCTCCCCGCGCCGCGCTATGTCACGCGGAGGCGCGGGGCCGGCGGTCGGGACTCGGTAGCGCGGGGCGAGGCGAGCGCAACGCAGCTGGGATTCCGCTGCCGCCCCCTGCGCCGGGAGCTGCTGCCGCCGCCGCCTGCGCCCGGGGACAGCCAGCGGCGCCGGGGCTGGCTTCGCGGCGGTCGCGCCGCGCCTGCCGGCCCGCCGGGGCCCCGCACCGCCCGCCCGCCGCCGCGCCCCGCCGCCCCCCGGCCGGCGACCCCGGGCCGCGCGCCGCCCCCCGGCCGGCGGGGCTCTGCGTCGCCGTGCGGATGCCGCCGCAGCAGGAGGGCGAGGCGGGCTACATCGGGAAGCCGGTGCCCGGCGGCTGCGAGGTGCCGCCGGTGCCCCCGCGCAGGGTGCGCAGCGGCCGGGCGGCAGCGGCGCTGGGAGCGGCGCTGGGCGGCCGCTGCCGGGCGGCGGGGGCCGGGGCCGGGGCCGCGGCGGGGGCCGGGGCCGGAGCCGGGGCCGAGCCGCGGCGCAGCATCAAGTGCGTGCTGGTGGGGGACGGCGCTGTGGGGAAGACCAGCCTGGTGGTGAGCTACACCACCAACGGGTACCCCACCGAGTACATCCCCACCGCCTTCGACAACTTCTCCGGTAAGGGCCCGGGACGGCCGCGGGGACCGGGGCGGCGGCAGCGGATCCCGCCTGTGCCTCCCCCCGGGGCCGCGGCGGGGCTGCTGGGGGCCGGGGGTGGGGCGGCCGTCCAGCCTCGGTTATTTCGTTATTGAGTTATGTGGGGGCAGGACTCTATTCCGGCAGCACCGGGGCTCGTTAGAATCCCGTCGCAGCCGGCAGCACCGGCGGATCTCCCGTGTAACGGAGCCGGGCTGGCAGCTGGTGTCGCGCCCGGCCGCGCGGCCAAAGCCAGGCTTTAATTGTGAACTCTGCGGTCTAAAACTTCCAGCCCTCGGCCGGATAGGAAGCGCCTCGGAGGAAAGCTGGAATACTTGACTTGTCTCTCCATGGCAAAGGGGAGGTTGTGGGGTTTCTCTTTGGTTCAGCGGGGGGCTTTTTGTGTCCCGGGCGTGTTGGAGATGTACAACAGGGTAATAAACGAAACCCGTTGTAGCAGAAGGACCGGGGCCGTTGGCCGGCGCTCCCAGCTGCCAGCTGAGGGTCGGTGCAGGCACAACCTACCTCAGCTCTTGGGCTGAAATTAATCGGAAAGCCTGAAGGGCGGATGTGAGCCCAAGTGGTAGCGAGGGACTCCCAGCTCTGTTAAGCTGTTAAATCTAAATTAATTGAAGAGAAGCCTGTAAGAGCAAGACGAAGAGGGGAAAAAAATTGTTAGCAAGACGTTTTGGCTTACAGAGGGATGGTACATCTTTTTTTTTTTTTTTCTTTAATGGAAAACGTGTAAAGTTGGACTCACCACTCTTTTCCCCCTCCTCCTCCTTTCTCTCCAAAGCTGTCGTGTCTGTCGATGGCAAGCCGGTGAGACTTCAGCTCTGCGACACAGCTGGTCAGGTCAGTGAAGCCACTTACTTGATTTAAGTGACAGCGGGAGGGGAGAAGTTGTTGCGCAAAGTAGTCCTGCTAATGACTTCGTGGATTTGAAAGGATTCCCAGTGTTTGATCATCTTATTAAACTGCTATCGCTTTCACTGCCGCTTAACCCACTGCTTTGCCTGGTGTCTGTTGAAGGGTGGGGGACGTTTGCTGCCTCTGAGTAGGGGCTGGGCACAGGCTGCTGCTCTGCTGGCTCAAGCTGCTGCTCTTCTTAGCCTGACTAGAGAGGCTGGACATATTGAGGATTCAAGAGCCACCTGGTTTTCTCTTTGAGCGGTTGTTACTCTGTTTTTGCTAAATAATTGTGGGTTTAAGAATTACGGTGTTTGGGATGTACGCCTGCAAAGCTTCCACAGCTGTAGGTGTCCGGAGATAGAGACTGTGTTTTTGAAGGGGCACAAGCTTAAGGGAGAAAAAAATCTTATTGGGTGTCGACCGTGGAGACTTCGTATTTGCCCTTCCCACCCCCTTAAAAAGTGCTGCTGCCCCAAAGCCGAGGTTGCTGTAAGCTAAGTCCTGAAGAGTGGAGGGTGGCTGATGACTCGTGGCTCCTAGTTTGCCTGATACATAAGAAGAGCCCGTTTCTTACCACCTCTTATTTTTTGCAAGTCCCTGGCTTGTACCGCCCTGAGCAGCGTGCACCACTGCTTGTCAGGGGTTGAGCCTTGGATGGCCAAAAGTACTCTGCTACTTACCTCTGCTACCTGTGTTTGAAGACAGTGGGAGTTAGGTTCCTGCGCAGCTTTGTGCATCTGGGTCTATGCCTTCACCAAAACCATGCTGAAAAATCTCAGTGGCCTTAACATAGAAACCTATTTAGATGAGTTGTAACTGGGCGCCCTACTTAGGAAAGGGGTTTGAAGGGCTCTGCAGTCCTAGACAGCAGTGTAGGACTCCCATGTGCCCTACAAACCAAAGCTAAAATCCTACAAACAGCCTTCTGCGGGTAATGATAGGAAATAAACCAGCAGAACTGTCCCAAGATTTCGTGTCCTGCTGAAGAGACGGGATGGTACCGCAACAGCCTTGGCTGTGTGTGTCCATATGTGGACGTGGCAGGTGAAATTGGCATCGGGTGACAGCCTGTGGACCAGCAGCGCCTGTGGAGACGTGGCTGCAAGCTGCAGGCCCAGTCACCTCTTGCCTTTGCTGCCGTTAATGGTTAAGATGTTTGCTCTGGCTGCCAAAGTGCAGCTGGTATGGGTAGAGTCACTGACTTAAAAATGAAGGGGTTATCTAAACCGAGAGATGTTGTCCTGAGTAAAATATACCTAGCTGGATACTTTGGTAAAACTGCTGCTGTGAGATGGCCACTGAAGTCTACGGCTAAAAAAGTGCTCCAGGCAGACGGAAACTGTATTTCAGCATTACCAGCCCAAAGAGGTGTAGAGTCCCTCCCTGCAGGTCAGGTACCTACCATTGAAACTATGGGGCTCTACATGGGATATAAAGGGCACTATTTCATCTCGGTAGAAACCCTTAAGATCTGGGTTTGGCTTTCAAACCCGTTGAATCGAGCCCTTTTGAGGTTTCTCAGTGGCAAAAAGAGGCAATTACATGACAAGGTACCTTTCTGTAAACGGCCCTGTCATTCAGAGCAGCATCTCAGTAAATGCAGGATTTCTCTCTAGCCAAGCAGTGAGACTCTGGTTTCCTCTGAGGCTTAATCTGAGAATCAAGAGAGCTAATGAAGCTTGCTTTCTCGACTCGTGTTTTATAAATCGCTGTCTTTCTCGGAGATACTGCTGGAAGGAATTCATTCGAGCGGAACAAGACTTCTGAGGCTTCCAGGGGGCTTTAAACTGCATATCCTGGGCCTCCAGAGGCTTTAAAGCAAAATTTCACATCTTGAAAATTAACATGGAACTTGCAATTCAGCAGTAAGCTGCTGGTACGAGAGAGATGTTTTCAGCAGTGTGTGTTCTTTGCACTCTCAATTCAGAGCTTCTGAGAACACGGTCCATTTTAATTAAAATGTCACTGCCGCTGAGGCAAATCCTACCTGTTCAGGCTGCTAGTGTTACCCTGCTTTTATCCTGCTGTCAGCATAAAAGCAGCCTCTGGAGTTAACCCTTGCTTCTTGCTGCATTCTTCACTGAGGATCAGCATGCCTTTGTTACCATGAGGTGTTTGGCTTTCTTGTGGCTAATTCCTGAAGCTGAAAAAGGGCCTTGCTTTGCTGGAGTTTGCAGTAAAAGGGGAAGAAAAAAAAAAGAAAAAAAAAAAAGAGAAAGGCAGCGCTGGGAGGCCTGTTTGCAGTTGTTTGATGTGGCATGGGTGGGAGGGAAAGGTAAAAGCTCTTACTCTATGCTATTGGCATGTTAAGCCTGCACATTGTGAGTCATTATTGCTGCCATCAGATTTAAATCCCTGGGCACAATGGCAGGGAAATTATTCCCATATCCTGTAGGATGTTGTTAAGTAGTCACCAGTTTAAAAGCCGATTCCGGGAAAGGTACGCCTGCTGCCTCTTGCCGGTGGTACCTGGAGGTAGGGGTGTCGGCAGAGCAGTTTTGAGGTATGCGGGCGCTTCTCATCGGAGCAGCTCACTGACTCACCCCTGTAAGAAGTGGACCTGTGGAAAGTACCTTCACCCTCCCATACTTCGATTTTTGGCTTTGTTGCCCATGTGCCTTCACCTGCTTCCCACAGCATTGCTCCTTTGCTGAAACAGGGCAGAGGGCCCGTGTACAAAGAGCGAAGAAAATATTTAAGCACTCGAAACAAGCTGCGGCATTAGTCAGAAAATCTCAGTGACATGGGGAAGCCACCACCTTCGTCCCATGTGCCTGATGGCGGCAGGGTGCCTGCTGGCTAGCAGCCATGCAGGGTGAGACCTCAGGCTGGGTACGGGCGACTTGTGCTCCTAACATTGGGTGGTCTGGGTGCCGATGTCAGGGTGCCTCTCAAGAGGGCAGCGGCAGGTGATCCTCAGCTTCCCCAAAGGTCAGAGGCAGGCTAAAACTGGGAGCATATCGGGGTGTCCTCCAGGGCTGATGTGCTCTTTCCGTGGGATGCTAACATGATTTCATTCTGTGCAGGATGAATTCGACAAGCTCAGGCCTCTGTGCTACACCAACACGGACATCTTCTTGCTATGCTTCAGCGTGGTGAGCCCCTCGTCCTTCCAGAACGTGAGTGAGAAGTGGGTTCCCGAAATCCGATGCCACTGCCCCAAGGCACCCATTATCCTGGTTGGGACGCAGTCGGACCTCCGTGAGGATGTCAAAGTTCTCATCGAGCTGGACAAGTGCAAAGAAAAGCCGGTCTCGGAGGAGGCTGCGAAGCTCTGTGCCGAGGAAATAAAAGCCGCATCCTACATTGAGTGCTCTGCTTTGACTCAGAAAAACCTCAAGGAGGTCTTTGATGCGGCCATCGTGGCTGGTATTCAGTACTCAGATACCCAGCAGCAACCAAAGAAATCCAAGTGTAGGACTCCAGACAAGATGAAAAACCTCTCCAAATCCTGGTGGAAAAAATACTGCTGTTTTGTATAGGGATCACAAGGACCTGAGTGCTGCTCTGAGGACATTGAATAGAGGCTATATTAGCTGAAATCTCATTCTGTGTCGTCCCAAGTGTATAGTGTAGATCTGTATGTATGTGTATATGTTGCTACTGGATATCTCAGTTGCCCTTTTGAGGGCGGCAGAAGGATTCTTAGTTAAATAATTGCTATAAATCAGGTCTGGCATTCAGTTTTGTGACTAAAACCTCTCATTAAGGAAGAAGAGCACCGCGTGTCTGTGAGGGTAGCAGGATTTGTCCACAGGATTTGTCGTCTTGTGTTGTAAGGTGTATGCGACAGGGAGGAGCGCACACCAGAGGCCTTTGCTGCCAGGGCTTCACAGGAGGAACACGTGAGCAACAGTGGAAACATGCAGCTCTGTACGTGGACGATCAAAGGGAAAAATAACACTGTGCCTCCTAACTGACATTTGTAGCTTTAAAACCCCACTCCTGCGCTCTTCTCCATGTCTTCCCAAGCCAGTGCTCTTAGGGATCACTTTTAAAAGGGTATGCGAGAGGTGTAATCTATACACAAATGCCATGGTTGGAAAGGTCATGAATATACCTTCAGCATGCGGTGAGGGAACCTAATCCCTTACGGAGCTGACATCTTGTTTGTCACCTCCTGACTTTGTGAAAGTCCTTTCTGTCCTCCTTCCCCTGCCTTTCCCAGGAAGCTGAGTGAAAGCCCGAGAACATGACCAAGCTTTAACTCGCTACCTCGAGCAGTGGCGATTTCCTCTGTATTTTTGCAAACATGACGACAGTTCATCTATTTCAGCTGAAAGGAATGTAAATGCTGTTGTGTTAGGGGGGTTTTTTTAATTTTTTTTTTAAAGAGATATAACAAATATCTGTGCAGCACCATGTAAACCACATCTGGTTTTAGGTCTACAGCCAAGAATTTCAGGATGTCCCTCCTTACCTTTTAAGGCTGCTAAACAAATAACAAACTGGGCAGATCAAGATTTATAACAAATGACTCTAGAAACTGAGGCTGCTGCTTCATGATGCTGTTTTCAACCAAGTTAATGTTTCCCTTCTAAAGGCAACAGTTGTTTGTGGTTGACTCTTGTCCAAAGCTCATAGTCGTGAAATTGGCTGAGGCCACCCCAGAAATTTAACTTACAATTTTTTTTTTCCCAGGTCAGTCCAACAGATTAACTGAAGTGTGCCTAAAGTGTAGCTGAGTGATCAACATAGTGCGGAGTTGAGTGTGACCTATTCTCTGACTAAATCTGGTTCCTACTAAACTAAGCCTAATCCCAGCCCCAGTGAGTTCAAGAGACCAGAGGGATAATGTGAGACTCTGCAAGAATCAGTATTTTAACTTATTCTGCAGAGAACATTTAGTTTGTGCTGTCTGTCTGTCTGACTTTTTATGGCCCTGACTACTTTTTTTTTCCCCTAGATATTTCAAGATCAGATTCTCTTTTTTTTTTTTTTTTTTCCTTTGGCCATAGCCTTGAAGTGACCTTTTTCATAGTCTTAAACTAAACTGCAGTTACAGAGAGACGGAACCTTTTTTTCATCAGAAATGAATCAATGCCTGATATAAAGAACTGTGGAAGCCATTTGAGTTGATAAAGTTGACCACAGTTTACCTCCTGGCCTATTAAAGAAAATGACACTATGTAAATGGATTCTGTGCTGCATTGGCATAGGCTCCACAGGCAGTATTTTTTCCTCCTCTACAGTGAAGTGAGTGCAGAATGGGTAATGTTCCATCGCTGAAAACTTGAAAATGGGATGGAAATCTTTACCTAGGGCCTGATTCAATAAAAATGTGTTGGCTTCTGCACTGGAACAGCCTGGAAAAACAGTTTCCATGGCACAGAAGCTGGATGCATTTAACTTGGTTGCATCTGGTTGGTAATGGTTTAATGTTTACTGGTCATGAAGTTAACATCTGAGCCTTTATATTTCTTACTTGAATGCTTTGACAGGATTTCAGATATGCAGTCATACTGTCATCCTGGAGAAAAACATAAAGCCAGATTTCTCTTGAGTGCTTTGCTTCTCTGTAAAATGGTCTCAGTCGTTCAAAAGTGTGGGTTTGGGGAGGAGACAGGCTTGAATCTGAGCAGCTTCCATTTGCAAAAATAACAGAATTTCTCTTCAAGATCATACTGCTTTGTATCACGCCATACTGGAAGCAGTAGGTTATATTTTATAAGCAGCCTGTTTCATAGTCTGGAGTAGCATTACTTTTAAATGTAGCCAGCTGTGACTGTTTCTGAAAATGTGATGTATATACAACTTGTTATAGCCCTTAACTAGGTGTGTGTAAACTGAGGTCTAATAACTTTATGAATACTGCTCTACACGGGGCTACACAGGGTCTAGGTTTTAGAGATATTACTTTTAAAATCACCAGTATTTTACGAGCGCAAGTGAGGGGGAGATGTCTCTATGTAGTCTATAATCTGATGTGCCTTATAAAAAAAACCTCTCTTCTGTTTTCTAAGTGTAGGCTATATTCTGAAAGAAATATTTCATGTGAGAATGATATAAATGAGGTATTTGGAAATAAATTTTGACCTGTGTATGTGTCTGCCTCTGCTGCCCGCTCGGGGAGGCTGGAGGGCAGTCCCTGGCCATGCACCGTACTGACACCTGGCAGATTGGAGATGGCCACGCTGCCAGCCTGGGACTGTGCTCCCGGTGCCCTGGCAAAAGGCCTCTGGTTAAAAAATACAGACTTTTCTCCATGCTGCCCCATCCCCAGGGGGCTGGGAAGGGTGCGATGGCAGGCTTTCTGCCTCCCCAGCAGCATGGCAGCCTCTTGCTGTGGCCCTGCAACGTGGGGGCAGGCTTGTTGTGCCTGGCCCCCAAAAGTGGGGTGAGCGGCAGCAGGAGCACAGCCTGCCCAGGGACAGCTGGGAGGACACCGAGACCAGTGATGTGGTGTTTCACATGCTGCACGTTGTGCCACGCATGCCCCAGGGGAGCCAGAGGGTGTTTTTGGAAGAGCAGAACCAGTTCCTTCTTGGCACTAAGGGTCTTGTCATCCCGTCCCTTGTGCTAGGGCCAAGGCCCACGAGGCTTGCGGCTGTTTGTGCCTTGGCCCCTGGGTGGCCATGGCACAGGGGCCTTCTGCGTGACGGCTGCCCTGGGGCTGTGTTAGCTGAGTGGGGAGTGGCATTTAGACCCCTGGGCATCCCTGTGGAGCCAGTAGTCCTACAAAACTTCCAGAGAAGGAGCTTCACTGTGGACCAAGGTTTGTAAACTGTCACCATTGCGTTTGTTTTTCTGGGTGCTGAGGGGCGCAGGCACACGGGTGGCATACTGGGATGCCCTCCCATGCTGCCCGCCTCCTGGGTCATAAGGCCAATGTATTTGCAAGCATTGAAACACATGCAACCTGCATGAAGTAGAGGGAGATTGATGTGCTGTTACTTTTTCCTGTGGCCAGTTCCTCACTGAAACAAAGTCGACTTCTTTTCTGCTTTGTTAACGGACATGCCGGGAGCTGCTGGGAAGCTTGTCCACCTGGTTGTGCCCACAGGCCAGTGACCCTGCCCAAGTGCCTGACCCACCAGTGGGCTCCTTTCTGGTGAGTACCTGGTGTTGAATCACCACTGCTGTTGCTGGTGCCTCTGAATAATCACTTCCACTGGGTTTGTGCGCTGGGCAGTGTGAAGCTGGGGTGTGCTGGCTGGAGGCAGGAAAAGGGGCTGTGCTAGCTGAGAGCCCAGAACCCACCATTGCCAAATCCCAGCACAAAAATCCCTCTGCTACCTGTGGGGCATTGCTTTTCTGCTGAGGTGGGCTGCTGTCCTACGCATCCCAACATCTGGACAGGGCTAAGGCAGTTCAGGTCATCCTTTGTGCTAGGGTAACTTTGTGCATGTGTGTGCTGCTGTGATCAAAAGGCTCCTTCAGCTGCCCTGCCTCAGATACTGGATGGACTGGCAGCTGTGGCTGATAAGAGCATACTGAAGTAAGCCCACTGTACATAAGGTTTTCCAGGAATGCTGAAATTGCTGCCGCTTTGTGATGGATGGAAGTTCCCAAGAGAGGATTTTGTTTTCTTTCATATCAAATTTCAGTGCTCTAGGAAAAATTGATTTCTTTCTTTCTCATGGAAAAAAATGTCACCTTTATCATTTTTCCCCATGTATTTTGTGCATTGGACGTACCTGTAGGGTATGATTGAGGGTTGACTAGAACTGAGACAATGACAAATGTGGCATTTTTGGGAGAGGGTGTCTCTAAGGAAACTTCACCACAGTCTTAGTTTGCTTTGTATTTTCTTCCTAGACATCAGCTACCTGACCACAGAGAGAGACACAGTGCTGCAGGAGATGGCCTTTTTGTATGACTGCATTCAGCTGACCTAATACTGCCATATGTATTATGCTTAAATACTGAACCTCACTGCAGCATGTGAGTGCTCTTACAATTGAGCAAGCTTTCTGAGCTCTAGCAGGTAATCGATGTGCTCAGAGATTTGTACAGAAAAGACCTCTGTCAACTTCTGCCTTTAGTGTTCACAGAATCATCTAGGTTGGAAAGGACCTTGAAGATCTTCTAGTCCAACCATTAACCTAACATTGACAGTTCTCAACTACACCATATCCCTAAGCGCTATGTCGACCCAACTCTTAAACACCTCCAGGGATGGGGACTCCACCACCTCCCTGGGCAGCCCATTCCAACACCTAACAACCCATTCTGTAAAGAAATGCTTCCTAATATCCAGTCTAATACTTCCTAATACTTCCTAATATCCAGTGTTGCCCTGGCATGCGGCAAGGTGACAAGAGGGAAAAACTACTTGAGAAAGAGCGAGACATTATAAACCTCAGAAGAACTGGCAAAGGGACTCCTGGGCAATGGGGAGTGATAGAAACTACTTTTACCTACTTTAGGCATAAGCAGATTAAAAGCCCAATTAGAGAAATGCATGGGGAAACGAACAGCCCCAAGGATGGCTGTTATGTTCAAAAATACAGCTTTTTCTTTAGGAAGTCTCAAAGCTGGAGTTAGCTGGAAGCTGGGAGGAAATATCACTGCACACTATAGGGAAAAATTACTCTTCATTTGCTCAGTTCTTATACTCTCTCCCCAAGCATCTGTGCTGGCTAGGGACAGGATGTGGGATGAGGTGGACTTTTGGCATCAACCAGCACGGCTGTCCTAATGTATTTAATGTTTTTGAAAGAGCAGGATGGGTTTCAGGCCAACTGCAGGGCCCCAAGATCTAACAGGACCTTCTGAAGCTTTAACTTCCCCCATTGCTGGCAGCCAGAGGGAAGATGTAATGTGATGAGGGTTGTTCATTACCTGTTTAGTGCACTCCTCTGTGGTATAACCTGGGGAACAAGCAGTTGTGTAATTCAATTAATTTTACCATCTGAGGCAGAGTATTCTTCAGTGTTACGGATTTATTTCCCCACACTGTTTTAGCAGGATGGATAAATCAGTGATGTGTATGAAAAAAAGGCATAAAGCCCCAGCTTGGACCAGCTTTTTTAATTCAGCCCCAGTTTTCTTTTAATTCAGCAAGGGAAATGTGTCTAGAGGAGGAAGCGTGAGGAGCAGCCCTGCTGGTGTGCAGGGGACTGTGCCAACCTCCTGAGCTGCTCCTCTGGCTCTTCAGTGCAGAGCAAGGAGACCTGCAGCAGATGCCGATTCAGATGGTAGTGGTGGGTGCAAGAGTGTCCCCAGGCATCTGTTGTTCTTTAGGTCTGTGCATTTAGGTTAGATCCTGATCTTATTTGGAGGCAAAAGAGGAATCATTTCACCAAGGTCAGCAGAGTTGCAGACCTGTAAAGCTTTATGTAGCCTGAAAAAGACTTAAGCAGGGTTCCCTGTTAAGCTTCTGGAGTTGCTGGTGTGCTTGTAATGACATTGCCTCCATATGGCTCTTTCCCCCTAACTTCACTGGAAGTGGTGAATACTGATCCTCTACTGCTGCTCAGAGTTTTGCTGCTCTTGGTGGTGCCCTGGGTCCAGCTCACCTACTTAAGTAGGTCTCTGTAACTTTTAGCCTGCCATTTCTGTGCATAAGCACTAATTACCCAAACGAGCTAGTTTCAGTGTCTGCCTCACAGAGTCGCGCAGGGAGTTCCTTTGGTTGGTGTTGTAAGAGGATGGGCTTAATCACTGGGTTTGTGCAATCCCAACCCAACATCCCTTGCAAATTATTTTACTCACCCATTCTAAAAAGCATGTTGTCATCACCAATCTTCCCATGTACCGATCTGATTTTCCTGACTCCTAGTCCACAGTTTATTCAGTTAACTCCAAACATGTTTTTAAAATCCTTCTCTCTGGGATGGTAATTTTAGCAGTGGTGGCCTAATGGGGTTAGTATGGATGGGATAAATATGACATGGGATAAAGCAGAGTCCTTGTCCAGACAGCTTTTCCTATCATGGTGGGATATCCCTGGCCTTGTGTGTGACATGGACCCTCTGTGGCCACCTCACCTGTGTCTCTCATGCCAGCCCATGTGATGGTGCTACTTGTTAAAGATGGCAGAAAACAAGTTCCAGGCAGAAATGTGACTTTAATGTTTCACATTTCCCTTTTCAAGTTGCTGATGGAGTGAGAACTGCATGCGTGGAGTCCTGTCTTTTGTCCTGGCAGGCACTTGGTCTTCCATGGTTCAGCGGGGGTAATAACACCATGAAACAGCTGCCCCACTTTCCTCTGCCTCACTACACCTTGTAGTCTTTTGGCAGAGGAACGCTGAACAAGATTTATCTGAGGGCAGTGCTCAAACAATAGCACCCCCCCCCAGTAATCCTCTCTATCCATGCCACCTCTCCCCCCATGTTCCTCTCTCTACAGGCAATTTTCTCATTTATTTTTAATTCAAAACGGCGTGTTGCCTGAAGCCTGGTGCTCAGCATTTTTCCGCTCCCTATATCCCATTCTTCCATCTTCTGAGCTCTGTCATGGCCTTTCCACATTTTAATTACAAGCTCAGCAGGTTTCAGGCTTCCCTGTTTCTCAGAGCTGAGCAAACCCACTCGTTTTCCTTTCCCCTTATTTTTGTAATCTGCCACAACCCACCTGGATGAATCTGAGGAGAAGATGGGCAGCATATTGCAGAGCAAAGACTGAAGATTGGGTGGCGATAGCAAGGGGGGTAAAGTCTCTCCTGCTGCGCGTTGTTGCGGTGGTGATAAGGCGGCGCTGATCGCCTGCGTGCGGGGCAGCTGTTGACATCTCAGGGCGAGGGCGCCTGTATCTGCTGGGCTACAGGCAGAGCCCTGGCCATTTTCAAAGGGCTTTGAAGTACCCTCTGACAATCTCCTCTGGGAGATAAGAGATTACAGGGAGAGGAAGGCGTTCCTGGAAACAGTTTCAGCAGCACGTATGTTTATCTAGGCTGGGTAACCCAGAAGGAGGCCAAAACCTGGGCCACTGATACCCGAGAAGATATGCAGGATTCAAGCAGAAAATGCAAAGTAATGTGAAACCTCGGGTTTTTAAAGTTTAACTCAATCATTTTTCTAGCATCTGACTGAGGCCTGCCGTTGTACAAGGCAGACATTGGTGGGTATATCCCTGCCTGGTTGTTACTCCTGACTTTGCCGTCTCCCTCGCTGATGCCTGCCCAGGGCAGCCAGCCCCAGAGGTCCCACACCCTCTGCATAAAGCAGTATTTGTTTTCCTTTGTTTTAAACTGAGCTCCCATTGGTTCTGTCACATGCCCCCTAGCTCCAGCATTGTAGGAGGTGGTGCAGAGCAGTTTACAGGTAAATAGGTGGTCAGGTGACAAGGTAAATGACAGCGTGACTTGATCTACTGCCTTCTCTGTTTTGTAAACCACCACGGTATTTGCTGTTTTCCTTCCCAGCTGAAGAATCCTGGCCTTTTTTAGTGTCCCCTCATAGGACAGTTGCTCCATCCCCTTGATCATTTCAGTTGCCGTCCCTCCGGGTCTCCCCTAGCCACACCATCCCACTCCCAAGGGGCAGAGAACAGAGCCACAGGCAAAGCCTATGCCCCATGTTTTGTTCTTCAGCACTCTTCCTGGTAATGCCCAGCATTTTACTGGTCATGTTTCAACAAGCTTTAGTGTTAAATCTTGACAAAAACTTTCTGGAAATCCAGCCATATCATGTCCCTGGGACCCCTGTAACTCCCAAGCTTGCCTTCACCCCTTACAACTACAGCGGCTTTCCAGAAGGATTTCCCTTCAGAGAAGGAAGACTGGGACTTTCCCAACAAGCCATATTGTTACTCTTTATTGTAGCATCTACCCTCCACATGGACATATGGGAAGGAGTCTTTGTTGTGAGAGCGGTACAGCACTGGGAAGGAGAAACTGCTCAGGAGTTCCTCTGATCCAAATTCTTCTGTGGATCTGTGATCTTACCAAGCATGAAAGTCAAGCAACCGTTTTCTGCATCATCCCCTCCATCTGGAGGACATGAACAGTGAAAATTTCCTATTGTACCAGAGTACTATAAGGCTCCAGTATGCTAGGCCAAGATTTTCAGGTGTGACACAAGTTTTTAGTCACTTTGGTGGGTAGTTCACCAGGGATTATTCAACGGGTTTGCTGATCACTGACCAGGTGAAAAGCAAGTCCCTTTATCATTATTCCAGGTCTGATTGCACAAATCCCCAGTTGCATTTTGCCCTTAGGAGGGCACAAATGCTTGAGGTGCCTGAGGAGGGAGGCAGAGCAGCAGCACAAAATAATATTCTCCTGCCAAAGTGCTTTGAGAAAGGGGTCTCCATGTCCTTCCTTAAAGTATAACTTAAAACTCATTTTGACTCACTGGACAAATATTTTGTGTGGAATGTGTCATTTGCCCAGTGAGAATGGAAACTCAGTCAATTTTATCAAAATGACATTGAAAATGTTCCCATAATAAATTTGGTTGTGAAAGGCACTTGTGCAGATGTAATGTTTGTAGTAGGTTACAGAGAGCAGATTGGGCCTAGTAATTTTAAAATATTCCTAATTATCTGGGAGACTGATCCCAAGCTTTCAGCAATATACATCTGCTGTTGCTTGACTTCAGGAACGGGGACACTGGATATACTGTTACTCCAGTATGATATTATTATAACTGCTACCTTTAGCAGGAAAATGCAACAGAAGCAAGCAGGTTGGAGTCTAACCTAATTTTTAAAGAGGTGAATCTCCCCCATGTCACACTGGGAGCTATCAGGATGCAAAGTGCAGCCTGTAGAGATGATCAGGCATTTTACCCCGTGAATGCAGAGAAGCAACTGTTACACTCAATGCTTTTGGGAACATCACCATCAAAAAAATGATGAGAAACAGACAGGAGGCACTTGGCAAGCCTGATGACAGAAGGATGCCTTGATAAGCACTGTTATTGTTTGGGATCCAGTCCAGATTTTTGGAGTTCTTCATCTGAAGGGTCAGTTAAAGCAGTCACTAAACCCCTTTAAAGTGCCACAGATCGGTCCTAATTGGGACCAGGTTGTTTTGACTGGAGGCTGCATTTGCTGGTAAAGCTTTCTGGTGTGAACCAGGGCTGGCTGACCAGGAAGCAGCCCCAGATCCTCATCCATCTGCGACAGTTCAAAGTGATTTGACGTGTCACAGCAGCTTTCTTATGTGTTCTTTGCGTCACTTTACTGTACAGCTGAGAGTCTTAACATTTACGAGGCTTGAAATTTTGACCTATGCTTTGGACACAGAAGACTATGGAGGAGAGAGGGGCATAGGGAGAGAAATGGAAGTGGCAGCAGGCAGGGTCAGGGTTGCAACCAAGCAGTGCCCTGGGGCTGCTGGGGCTCTTTGCAGTCCTGACAGTTGTCATTTCTGTAATACACGGGATAAAAAAGTGTTTGGGACTGAAGAGTGCTAGATCCTAGGGTCCCGGTTTAATGCAAGTGTATTGACTTCAAGGGGTGTTTCCACAGTGAGGACAGCAGTTGCTGTGCAGGTTCCCGGTCGTTTTCCCCTGACAACTTTGAATTTCTCACCCAGGCACTTCTGTTTCTGATTAATTAGCAATCAAGGTGGCAGAAAGATAACACAATCTGGTGTTTACAAATAGCTTTCTCTCAGTGGGTGGACCAGAATAGAGGTTCTCAGGACACATGGCCTGTAAAATCCCCTTGATGGAAGGGCTTGGGGTTGCTTTTTTTCCCCCCTTCTCCTTTTCTCATCTAGGTTGGTGGTGTTACTCCCAAGAACAGTGTCACTCCCAAGAGCCATGTCACCAACTGATAATTTCCCCAGGTGCTGCAATCAGGCTGGGACTTCTGCTTCAAAGGCTATTTCATTGGCTCACCTAGGTCCCCTCAGCCAACACACTTGCCTTTCAAAAGCAACACTTGAGTGGGAAAATGTGTAATAAATGAAATAACAGTGTTGATGGTGCTCATTTGGAAAAGGAGATAATCTCCTTTGTTTGCACTACCACATGTTAATGGGTGAAGCATCTGCGATGTTTTCTCAATAAAGCTGGCTCTGGATTTGTCTCCATTGCCTAGAAAATCCCCTTTAATCTTGTGAAACACTATCACTGTAATAAGAAGTGTATCATGACTGGCATCATTTTGCTTATTCTCCTTGATTGTCTTGATCCAGTGTGGTGCCAATTTACAAATATTTAGCTAGATTAAAGCATTATGCTTGTGTGAGGGGGAGAAGAATCATGTAACCTAACCGGAAGAGAAAGAGAAGAGATAGGATTTATTGTATAAATGTGCTTCCAAACACCTTTACACAACACTTAAGTCTTTTGGTTTTATTTCTCCTCCAATAAGCATTGCACACAGGCAATTCAAGCCTTTTCCCTCACCTTTTATAGCTGCTGATAAAAATTAGATATTTTCTCCTTTTGGGCTGCATGTTGCCACATTAGTTAAATAAAAACTTATTTATCCGTGATCCGTTTGTCTGTCCTTGAAGGTGGGATTGCTCTGGCTGGGTAGCTTAGGAAGGCCTTAGCTTTGTGTGCTTTTCTAAGCAGGCAGATGGGGCTGCTTATTTGAAGAGCCGGAGAGTTTAGGTGGAACGAAGAGGGAGAGAGTTAGGATTTTCCCTTTGCGGTCTGGTTCTTTGGCCTGCAGACTCAGGTCCCAAATCTGCTCCTGGTTACACTGTGTAACTCTAAAGTAACTTGATTTACAACAGCCTACTTTGGATTTAACTCTGCGTAATTGATGACAGAGTCTGGTCCTTATTATTCATTCTGCACCTAGCCAGTTTAAAGGGTCAGGGAAAATATCTGAGGAACTGAACTGCCTTTGATCTTTGGTTTAATATTTCTGCTACATTTTATGTACACGAAGAGCTATCATGGCCTTTTGCTAAGAATTGTTCAGTAAGGAGAGGCACAGAGAGTGGTCCTCGTGACAGTGAGGAAGCTTCTGGGACGTGTGAAGCGTAAAGTAGAAATGGGTGAAGGAAGAAGATGGATTTCTCCCTCTGTTTTTCTCACTAATAAGGCTATATGCAGGTAGAGTAAATGAAAACAGTTAGTAAATACAGAGCCTCTTGATTAGACCTCTTCATTTGAAGTTGCTGGTTTGCAGTGTCACAGAGAATGGCATTGCAAACACCAACACTGTCACTGTTATACATAGTGGAGTAGTTGCACCCAAGAATTCACATTTGCCAGCATATACCCTACACCTGCGCTACCTAGTCATTATTCTAAGTATAGCAGTAAAAAAAAGATAAGACATCTCAGTTCACTGTTTGCACATGCTGGCTTTTTTGACATTGGTGCTAATATTTAATTTCACCACTGTACCAGAATGTAACAGGAAGTGTCAAGAGAGTTTCAGAGAGGTGAGACGTATATCTGTAACATCTGTTCCGGATACTCGCCAGGGCCCAGTTAATAAGTTGTATTTGACGCTATCTGAGCATAACTTGCTTTTCTTCTTTGCTTTTCAAATCACCTGTAGTAAAACAACAGGATGGAGACTTGAGAGGTGCTTTTCAACACCACTCATTATGAGAAGCAATGCAGCGTGGCTTCCCTGGCTCGTCAACAGCTCAGGTTTTCCTTTGGAGACCCATCCTCTCCAAATCAAGTTATCAGCCATGCAGAGCAACCAGTAGTCAGAGGGTCAGGATTAGCCAGCAGGGACCATTTTAGCTGGCTTCCAGACATGCCAGCAGGTCTCCAGGCCAGCCAGACTGTGGTGACTGCTATGTGTTTTGGGGGATCAAAGAGGAATGAAGACCTCTGTTAGAGCTGTCATAGTTTGTTAAGTCAAATACAGATTGTGCAAATTAATTTCTAATGGTCCAGGGGCCCAGCCCTTGACCAGCAAGGTGGGAGCAAACACGAGGTGAGAAGAAAGACAGCACATAAGCTCACAGAGTCTGCTATCAGGAGACAAAGCCTTAGGCAGCAGAAGGGATGGGGTTGGGCTTCAGAAATGTTTTACTTTTAAATCCCTACCCCTGATTAGAGAAAAATCATTTCCATTCTATGCTGAGACATCTGTGGGGGACCTGCCTGCAAAATGGTAGTGTCTAAAGAAAAATATCACATGAACATACATTCTCAACAAATTCCTTGTATTGAGCTACTTACTGATCAGAAAAGGAGGCTGTCCTTATAGGCTGTTCCAGACTTTCAGCTGAATACATACAGGGAGTGAAGAGCACTTCAGATCTGTATTGACATTTTTATCCAGCGGCATATAAAGCCCTATAAAAATTCAGTGTATTTTCTGTCTGTATCCAAATTTTGTCTGCTTTTTGCATATTACTTCCATGACCTGTTGATGTTCAAGCTGACGCTGTGGAAAATTGGCTGTTTTCACTTCACACAGGGAATTAATTACACTTTTGCCATTCTGACTTGCAGAACTCATGCCAGATAATTTTCACATAAGATTAGGGGACTGAGCAAACCTATGAAAAGCCAAACAGCCTCAGCCCCACACCCCCCGCCATATTGAGGGACAGGCAATAAGAAGCCAATTAATGTCCCCAAGAAGGTTTATACACTTTGGCTTGCATCCAAGTGCAAACATGATAATGACTGGAAAAAACACATTTGACCACAGCCTGTGCCAACTTTTTAGCTTGAAGTCCATTAATTATTCCATGTGTCACAGGATGATAGGATGTCCCCATGGACAGGCCCATTGGTCTCTGCTCGCAGAGCTCTGGGTGAGCAGCAGCAGCCCTGCCAGCTGAGCGAGATGCCTGCAGCCCTGCTCGCTCATGTGTCCTGCAAGAAGACCCCCATCCTGCTGAGTTCAGGAGAGGCTGTGGAAATTTAGCTGTCAGCGGGATAGGCCCAGCCTAAATTGCCTGGATCCCTGGGTTATGGCTACACAGGGGATGCAGATAAGTACCCAAGCACCCAGTCCCTGCAGCACTGTGTGATCCAGGACCCCTCTGGGGCGTGCTGCAGCACACACCCTGCCCAGGCAGCCCAGGAGAAGCATTGCCTCACCTGGAAATACCTGAAATACCTGTAGGCCACACGTGCTCCCTCACTGCTTACTGAGCACCCCCAATGACCTTCCCTCCCTGTGTTCCAGCTTTTCGTCTCTGCCTCCTCACTTCTGCTCTTGCCTAACCTTGGCAGGGCAGGGGCTTAGCCCTGTCCTCCCCTTCCAGGGGAAGAAGGTCCTCTCCTGGACCATGCAAGGGTTTCGGTTTGGATTGAAACTTTGCCTTGCAGGGCAATTCCTACAGTTTTGGAGTGTATTTTCCTTTCCCAGAATCTGCTCTCCAGTACAGGTGTAGTGCAGATATTTCCTCTTGTAATTTAGTCCCTAAGCTTCAGAAAAAACTCAGCTTTTTAAAGGGTGAGGCTTTTAAAACCCTCACTGAAGCAATGTGTCCAAGCTGATCTGCATTTTGATTTTACTGTCTCATCAGGGTCAAATCCTGCTTCCAATGGACCATAACACCAGATTTGGTATATACCTACATGCCTAGAGAATGTAACCCAGGCCTTCTCCCTCACCAAATGTGACAAGTCAAGTGTCAAAATCCTCTTTCCTTCAGGGTGAAATGTTCTCTCTCCATCCTTGGGCAGCAGGCCTGTTCTCAGAGATGGGAGGTTAAATCAAAGATTAATCTGGAGTGTAATCTTTCAGTGCTGTCCAGCAGAAAGACCAGTCATATGAGCAACATGTGAATTTTCCCTTTCAGTGACAGGCAGCACTGCAGCCCCAGCAGCCCCTGCCCTAACTCATCGCTTTGAGACCATGCGTACGGTTGATGATAACATGGTCTTTGGGAGGGAGGCAGGAGCCAGGGGAAACCATATGTCCAAGCAGCCTTGCAGAGGGAGCCCTGCCCTTTTCCAGGGTTCCCAGGCAGGCAGGAGCTTGCCACAGCCCTGCCCCAAGGACGAGGTCTTCCCACGGTGTGGCCATCAGAGGGTGACTCAGAGCAGAGGGTGACGTGCAGGCAGGGAGGGCTCTGGGACACCCAGGCTCCCTGGCCCCATCCAGCTCTGAGCTGTGCAGCTGAAGAGAGCTGATACTCCCAAGCACACCCAACTGCTTGCTGGGAAAGGGATGCTGTGCATCTGGTGACAGCCCTTGGTGTGAAGCATCTAAACTTCACTCTCACCCTTTGGTAGGAAAGCAATTGCTTGGCATGTCTGTGCAGCACAAGGTACTCAGGAAACGGATTTCGCAGGGGCTGTGTCCTGCCGTGGCAATGCCTGAGGCAGCGTGCGTGCCCTATACCCAGCACCTGGGATTCCCCAAGGAAAAGCTGATGGGTGCTGCTTTGTTAGAGTGCCTTGAGCCTTCCAACTATCAGTAGAAGTCTCCTCCAGGGTGACCAAATCTTTGCAAGAAGGTAGTGCAGCACTCAGACTCTTGTGCTGAGGTTGCACTGCAGGATTCAGACCTGGGATAAAGTCTGTAGAAGTATCTTCTCTGAGTTTCTAAAACATTGAGAAAAACCTGCCTTTTCTTTGAAAAAGACAGGTTTCATTCTATAAGTTTTTTATTCCTCCTATCCTACAGACACTTTTTTAACAAAAAGAGTGATGTGGGTTTTATGTCAGCTCTAAGAAACCTTCATTTACCCTTTAAAGAACTTTCATTTACCTTCCAAAGACATAACTTATAGTTGAACCTGAAGGGCTGAGCAGGATTCCTCTTCCAGAATTCCCAGAAAACATGGTTCCACATCTCTCACAAGGATTTTGAACACCGCCCCAAAGAAGGATCACAGTTTGCAATAAATGCATTACACAGGATGTCGTGCCCTGAGACTCTGCTCACAATGCAGACCTGCCCTATAATCCTGAAGTTTCCATTTTTCCTTTGTTTAATCTTGATGTCTGGCTGCTTGGGGCACACCAGCCTCCTAGCAACACTGCTTGGCCAGAGCATGAGCATAGAGATTTTACAGCGCAGAGATTTTACAGCACTTTTTTCTTTGCAGCTGAGTATATGTATGATTGTCCAGTCCCTACATCACCTGAATAGTGTTCACAGCCCTTGCAGAGCCAAGCACTCAAACCATAAACAGATGTCTCCAGGCATTTTGGCCTTTATTTTACTGAGGAAGGAGAAAAACTAAAGTCTCCCTGAGCACGCATGGGCGAATGCACACAAGTCACAAGTGAGTGACCTGTGCAGCAAAGTCTCTCCTGGCCCTCACAGGCAGAAGTGGCCGGTGGTGATTTAAATCTGCCGTCTGCAGAAAACAAGGGGAGATGGCTCCATTGCTCTGCACTCAGCAGGGAGCAAGGGAACAGATATAGGGCTCAAGCAGGCCTTGCTTTGTGTCAACAAGAACCGCAGGGTCACAGGAGGATTCTGTTATTAAAGAAAATAAATTTGGGTAAGTTGGGCAGTTATTCTCCAGTGAGCTGTTTGAGACTGATTGATTGGACTACAACTGGTACCAGGAATATGAGGGTTTTCTGACCGACTGCTGCTTTTACAGCCGTATTTCTCCTGCTCTCTCTCTCTCCACTTTGTTTTCTTTAATAGATGAGGAGACTAAAATGCAGGTGAACTCTGTGAACTGCAAACAATGGGAGCTCAAAGCTTCCTGAATCGAGACATTCAGGGGCAGTGCAGTATGTTCTTTGGGCCGGGAGGGCTTTAGTTCCTCTGCAGGGAAGTATGTCACTTGTTCAGAGACTTAGAGCTTGCACAGCATTAAAGAGAATAAAAAAGGAAGGAAGGAAGGAAGGAAGGAAGGAAGGAAGGAAGGAAGGAAGGAAGGAAGGAAGGAAGGAAGGAAGGAAGGAAGGAAGGAAGGAAGGAAGGAAGGAAGGAAGGAAGGAAGGAAGGAAGGAAGGAAGGAAGGAAGGAAGGAAGGAAGGAAGGAAGGAAGGAAGGAAGGAAGGAAGGAAGGAAGGAAGGAAGGAAGGAAGGAAGGAAGGTGTTGCAGGGGGTTCTGGGTGCTGAGATGCTGAGGGGACCTGTGCCGTGGGTCAGGACTGACAGTCTTCAGTGTCCAGGAGGTGTCTGTGAGCTCTGGCCTCGCTGGGCATGAGCAGGGAAGGGAAATCAACCCCGCAAGACTTTGCTCAGCAACCTCAGCATGGCACAGCTTGGAAGAAGATAACAGCTGAGGAGCTGAGAGGGGGGAGGCATGTGAGGGCTGAGGAGAGAAATAGTATTTGAATGCACAAGAAAGAAAAATCAAGGCAATTGAAAGAGGGTGTCTTCAGGAGCTGGTGTGAAGGAAGGGATGTGATGAAGAGGACAAAAATGACGAAGACCTCTAGAATTAAGCACAAGGTTTCTGTGCCTCTCAGTGTGAGGGCAAAAAACATTCCAGTGCCAAACTGGGTAACTGGGCAGCAGCAGGTTTCTGGCATAGACCACAGGTTTAAGGTAACTTAAAAAGAGACTCAGTAGTGTATGTAAGTGGCTAAGTGGACTATGCTGGCCATGCAACAGATGACTTGGAAAGCCTGGAGAGACCGAGGGATGCAGCACCATAGTTCTGCATCAGGAAAAAAGGAAGTAAAAGGACCTTAGGAATTTGTGTCCTACCTGACCAAGAGAGCAAGAGGGGTGCAAAACAACTGAGAACAAATGCAGGTGGGAGGGAAGAGGTTACAGGCACTTCTCTCTCACAGGACACCTCCTTCTGCCCTGTGTGAGCCTAACCCAGGGCACAAAGGTGAACTTTCAACAGGATGAAGCCTGCATTAATAGTAGGAACTGTTTGGACTCCCGTTTCCAGGCAGAAACCATAGCAATCCAGCATGAAGAACAGCTCAGATGCCTTGACACCCGCTGAGGACTGAGAACAGTGTCTCTATGTACAAAATGTCAAGGATGAGGAGGAAATACATTCTATCCATTGTTCCCCTGACTTAGGACATTTTTATGGGGCTGGAGATTGCACTATCATTTTCATCTCCTTGAGGTGAGGAGGGATTTCATTACTGGGAAAGGTCTGCCCTGCTTGGGCATGGGGCTTTGGAGGGCATCAGTCCCTGCAGTACTTGTCCCTTAATGTCAGCAGTAACCAGCCATAGTGTGTGATCTCTGAGTTGGTAAAACCCCATTTTGTGATTGCATCCCCCAGAATGTATTTCAGGGAAAACAGGTATGTTCACACTGCCTTGGGTATTACCACAGGGTGGGTCATTCTGATGTTGCACAGGGATTATTTCTTCATGTAAGACAAAGGGCTGCTCTCCAGACAACAGGGAGGCTGCCTGGGGTGCATTTAGCAGACAGCATTTATCGCCTTCTATGGGAAGCCTTCTATGGGAATGGAGTGTGTGGTGAACATCCAGCATCCAACAGAAATCGCTGGTGAGCTGGAGGAGAAAAAGTCCTCAGTCACACAAAAGATGTGATAGACAGCTGTCACTGCACAGTCACAGCGTTTATGACTTGTGTGAAAGACAAAAATGGAAAGTAAGAGAGCCGTGATTCATTTTAGGTAAACAAGGTGGAAGAAATACTGGTAAAATCTAGCAGTGTGGGTCATGTAGGAAAGAGTTAATTCTGTTAAGACTTCTCTCTGCACAGAAGCTGGGAACACTGACATCCCCCTGGGCGATGATCAACCATTGAGATTTTTTCCTGATGATGTAACACTTGTAACGTGACATCTTGCATACATTTCCTGGCTGGGGTAGTTATCTGCAGAATGATACCCCCACACATTGCTCTGGCAGTTGCCATGATGCCATGAAACTCAGATTTATTTTCTTTTTCATAAAATCAATTATTATTTTACTAATCATTGCTTTGTTCTATATCACTGTGGGACAAATTTTTGGTTTTCAGCTATTCCAGCATGGACCATTTATGTTAATGTATAGGATATAAATGAGGGGGTGCAATGGTGGGAAATTATTCCAGCTGCCCCAAAAGTAGGAACCCTCATCTTGTTGGTAACAGGACAGTGAATCCAGAATCCTTTGCCTGGTGTTCAAGTGACATGCTGGAAGGGCTTTTGTGACCTGTAGGCTCCTGTACATATATGTATATATGCCCGTGTGAATGTCTAAGATAAGGTAGGGCAACTCAAAAAGCACCAGGCAACTGAATCCTCAAACACATGTCAAGGGCTGAGCTGCTTTTCCAGATTAAATTTACAGTTTATGGAGGAAAGCAATCATTTTGTGATTGCTGTGGGCTATTTGAGGTATCTACCATAGGAGAAGATGAATTGTTTCCTGTAAATGCCTGTTTATCCCTGTTAACTGAGCCCAGCGTGTCTGGCTCACGTGTAGATGTCACTCACATGTAAAGATGTTTCAGGCGGATCTACTGCAAAGTCTGGGAAGAGACCGCAGGCAAATTTCCCAAGAGTACCCAAACCCCATTTTGCAAAGAGCTAAGTGAATAGGTTCTTAAATTTCATGGAAACCACTGAAAACGGGGCTCCTAAGGCTTCTGAAATACTTCCCCTATGTTAACTAGAGGCTCATGGAAGTCTTCATCTCCCTCTTCCTTTCAGGAAGTCAAGTGTTGGTAGGTGAGCTCAAAGGGCAGCGCTGGCTGGAGCACAAGCACTTTAGAGCGGCTGCAGCACAGCCCCAGCCTGCCTGCTGGGCATCTGCTGTGGAGCTCCCACAGGCAGAAAGGCCAGGACATTTAGGCAACTAAATGCTATGTACTCCCCAAAGTTTGTGAAAGCGGGGAAAAAAAAAAAAAAAAAAAAAAAGGGCTATCAGGAGTCCTGCATGTAGGTCAGAGGAAGGAGATGGCCCGGTGTAACAGCTGGCTGGGGCTGCCTTTGGAGTAGGTGTGTGGCTCTGGCTGCTACAGAAAGGAGGCAACTGAAGGGGAAAAAATACAGTGGAGCACAGCCAGAATGCTTCAGGGATGGAGGAAACATCACTAGGCAGGAAGTCTAGAAGTCTAGTAATGCTGGGTCTGTCCTCTCAGGGGAATAAGAGCTAAGGAGATGGGGCCATTATAACCCACAGAGTGCTTTGCTCTTCTCCCGCACCTTCCAGCTAAGGGCATGCAGATGTTCACACTACTTGTTTCCACCTTCTGCAGAGGGAAGCGGAGAGAGGGATGGTTGTAAGTGAGCTCACATAAAGCAAGGTAATGACAATGTTGGGAACAAAGCTGTAGCTTCCAAGCCCTCATCCTCTACTTGATTTGCAGGTTGTACCACATATACTGGAAGACTGAGGCTTTCAGACTACCTGCACAGCATCATGCACAGCAAGATAGATACAGTTTAAGGAAGTCATGAGGGTCAAAAACTTGAAAGAAACATTTTAAAACATTGCTTGTCCAGGGCAGCAGGAAGATTGCTGAGGTGATCAGCAATTCTGAGGACAAGTGGGGTGTGCACCAGGGTTTGCAGCCACAATGTGAAAGTGTCTTTTTGAACAGGAATCTCTGTTCAATTTCAATTAAGATATGGCAAAGGCCACTCACAGTACTGATCAAACTAGACAGAGTCATCGTGAGCCTTGCAATGATCCATTAACTTTGGCTTGTTATACTTCCTCAATGAGAGCCATCTTATGGCACCTGAGTGTGCCTTAGTTTCCTTTCTAGGATGGAGACATCAATACTGCTTGCCTGTGGGAAAGTGAGGGCAGGAAAACCATGTCTTTGATATAGTCACACCTTTAGTTTCTGATACTGAGGTAGAAAATGCTCAGAGTACAAAACCTTGTAGTTGTTGCTGGGACAAAGATGGACAGAGCCCTTCAAGAAGTCAAGATGGGCATCTATGGGCTAGGATCATGGGATTACAGAATAATTCTGGCAGGGAGGGACACCTCCAGAGTCTTTAGACCAACCCCTGCTCAAAGCTGGGCCAGCTTTGAGGTCAGGCCATGTTGCTCAGGGCTTGATCCAGCTGGGGCTTGAAAGCCTCCAGGGATGGAGACAGAGCAGCCTCTGCTTGTCTGGGTTGACTGGCCAGGGAACATGGAGACAGAGAGAGACCTGGCAGACGTGGCTGCATTTGAGAAAGGCATTAATGAGCCGCAAGGCTGAAGGATTTCCTGTAGCCAAAATTCCACGCCCAGTAAAGCCTGCTTGTCCCCAGTTTCACTGCAAGACCTGTGGTGTAGTACAGTGCAGCTTTAGGGTGGCTGGCTCAACACAGAGCAATGGCTGGAAGATATTCCCAGCAGATGTTGCAGGCTACCCTGACCTCACACTGTAAGTATTAGACCTTGGTTTTATTAGCCCGCTATTAGACCCTGGATGTATTAGATGTATTAGATCAAAAGTAAGGCGGGTATGTCTACAACACAAATCAGCGTGGTGACTGCACTGCAGACATGCCCTTAGAAAGAAAGTAGGTAAATATTTAGAGAAGATATGTCCCTGGCTTCTGAGAGAAAATAAATGGTACGTAGTGGTGTATGATGAAAGCAATGAAATCAGATATTCTTTTTGGCTTCATTTCTGCTTGGAGTTTTTTTCCTCTCTGTAAGTGAAAGCCCAAAATATTAAGGATTTATTCTGCAGGAGACTGACATTCTCAGCTTAAAGCCCCAAAGGCTTAAAAAAGTTCAAAACCAGACATTTGTCAAGTGAAGCGTTATGATCAGTTTGAAACTCAGCTTAAACACTGTCTGTGTTATCCCCTTAGTGAGGCTTCCCTAAATCCCATTTGCACATCAGAGCTGCACATTGCCTTACAGATTATCATGGTTACTTACAGTGGCCGCTGACAACACTCCTAGTTTAACAGAGAGCATCTTGTTCCTGCAAAAGGAATGCTTTTAGACAGGATTGCGGGAAGGAAAAAGAAGACTGGGAGTAGCAGCACACTTTGGGAACATCCTCTGCACCCTTGGCAGAGACTGCCACCTTTGCTTGGGGCCAAAAGTAAGTCCTAAAACCATTGTCCGCAGAAGCTGCCCACAGCACCAGCCTCCCACTGCCCAACCCAGCCAGCTCCTGCCTTCTCCACCGTGCTTGCTCACCTCTCCCTTGCTGTGACCTAAAATCAACACTAGGCATGGGTTTGAACCTATGAACTCTGTGTCCAAACAACCCTGGGCTTTTGAAGGGTTGAGCTCCAGGTAGACGGAAATCTGCTTTTGCAGCTTGCTGCCTGCTCTCTATAAAGAGCAGGGATGAGGACATCTTGCGTGCTTCCAGCATGCCCAGGAGCAAGCAGGACCAGCGGTCTCCAGGCACAGCTTGTTCCTGTAATAGTGCAGAGTGGTTTTGCACATGTGAGTGTCTGGCAGCTGAGCACGTGCAACTCTACACGCACAGAGGGCCTGTGTCTTCCCATCACTGGAAGCAGCTCCACGGGGGATGTGGGGAGGACCACCCTGTCCCTGTTAGTTACGATGAGGAGCACAGCGAAGGCCCTGCCTTTCCAAGCAATGTAGGGCCAGGAGTACTTGTGGTTGCAATCAGCCTGCCAGGGTGGCATTTGTCACTGCCCTTCCTCCCACAATATTCAGATTGTCACCGTTCAGTCCCCTCCCCAGTTAGGGATGAAATACGCCTCAGCAGACATTTAATGGCCTTCATGGTTTTGAGGAGGGAAGGTAGAAGGGAGGGAAGGGTTTAAACTTGTCTTCATGGCTTGGACAGACTTTGCTTCATTTTCTCCCTGCACCCAAAAGGCACTGACCTGGCCCCTTGCAGTTCATGGCTGGCAAACCCAGCTCTCCCTTGCAGTGAACCCACCACTGCACACCCACAGAGTTTCCTAAACCTTTGTACAAGCTCACCTTCTTAACAAAGTCAAAGCAATGAACTTTTAAAGGTTTTTCAAGGTCTTCACAGAACATAAAGGCAGCTGGGGCCAAATTCCACACTTTGAAATTTCCACATAGTTGCTCTCAGTTACAATTGTCTTTCTTGGATGTGAGTTGCCAATAATATCCACAGAAAATATGTGTGCCTCAGATCAGTCCTTGGTCAAGGTGGGAGTGGAGAGTGGAAGCATCGCATTCTTCCTGAGCTGTAAAACCTCTAGAGCCACGATGAGATTTAGATGAAGGCAGAGTTTGGTCTAAGGGTTCAGATTCCTACCTGAGCTGATCTGACCTACCCTTTCTCCTGGGAGGCTGGGCATATAAGTAATACCAATTTGGGATCCTTACATTCCCTTAGATTCTATTTGCATGACCTTAAGCTCTGAGCTTCCTACACTTCACATTTAGCTTTGTCTCTCTACTGGATGGATGCTTGGAGGAGAACCAGGGGACTGTCAGAGGGACCGGGGCAGGAAATGGTTTCATGAGCCAAAGGGAAATTGGAGAAGGTTGAAAATTAGCTGTCTGAATTCTCTGTTGATATCAGTTGGCCTAACATAACATAGCTGCATTAATTTACTCTAGGAAACCATCTGATGCCACTCCTTGTGCAGGACTACAGAACAGTAACCTGTCTGGGAGAGACAGGGAGGGTGTCCATGTCCCATTTGTCACTGACCCTTTGGTGAAGGCTATTGCATACACATTTGTTACTGCACAAGCACCACAGCAAGAGACAGTGAGTTTTGCATATGTGAAAAATATTAAGTCTGGATATAAGAAAGCCTTTGGAAGCACTAAGTCACACCAAGTTTTCTTTAGTTTCCTCTGAATCTGGCTCAGTGTTACTAAATAACTTAATGCTCTGTAGATTTACAATGTTTGCTGAAAACAGTTTGTATGAAACCTGACCAGCTGAAATAGAGTCTGAGAATATCTCCAGCTTGCAGAGCTGTCATTAAACATTAACAGTGAGCAGCTGGGTCTCCCATGGATAAGACAGGCTTGCACTCCTGTCACTGCTAGTAGGAGCAAGCTTCATAAAGAGAGGGAAGAAAACACACCCTCTCATGTACAAGCCCAACCGTGAGTCAGAGGAACAGAGGAGCAATGGTTTTAACCTGGGACTACCTATCTTTGCCTCTGAGGCTGAAGTGGGAGGCATGTGTCGCCAAGATGAGAGGCTGGGTTAAGCAGGGACGGAGCTGCCTCACACTCAGCTGTTCATACTGCCTTACTTCTGTGTTCTCATTGCTTTCTGTCCAGCTCAACACTGCAGTGTCGTTAGGGGAAGCAGAGACTTTGGCAGAGAGGACATTTCACAGGGGCTCAGGTCCAACATCAGGCAGCAGAAAGCAAAATAAAAAAGAGCAGTTTCATTGATGACACTTGTGATGGGTGCCGTGTGGCATCCCTGTGCTGTGCGAGCTTCTCCAAGCAGATTGGGCTGGTGCAGATGCCTTCTCGTGGCAGGGCCAGCGCAGGAGTGGGACATTGCCCACTGAGCCTGGGCACCTCCCAAGCTACCATTCACAGCAGCTAACATTGCTTTGCCCTATAGACATGAGTGTCCTGAGTTGGATTTGCTATGTTGGGTATTATTCTCTGGTGAATGCCCATGGGCGCCCACTTGCTGAGGGGGTAAGTAGCTCATACAGGTAAGGAGTCTCCCACCTGCCTGTGCTATGATACAATCCATGAACCTAGACAGTTACCACAGGTACCTATGGCACGGTGCCCGTGGCTGTCACCTTCCCTTGGGCGTGCAGCCATACCTCTGGGCTTGCCTTTGAAGGTCCCTTTGCAATCAATACATCAGGGGTTGAAGTCTGGGGTAGTGACCCTGCAGACAACCACACTAACCAGTCCAGAGCCCTGATAACCATCTTCCTCCTGGCCTCTTCCCTGTGCAGCACTGCACAAGCACAGGGTGCAGGCTGTGGCTGTGGGCTGGTTGCTGCAAACTGTGGGGCTTCACCCATGTCTGGTTATGGTGGGGGCCTTGCCCCAGGCCTCCAAAATGACACACACCCAGCCATGGAGGGGAGCTGCACTTAGTCTTCTGATTATCCCATGTTCAGCAACTCTCTTAGCTGAGGCGGAGCCTGTTGATCCAGTGAAGACTGTCCAATGACTGATTTTCTGTGGCTCAGCCAAAGGAAAGAAATCCCTGGGTTTAGATTAGTAGATTGTTTTAACCTGAATTCTCCTTTCCAGGCAGGGTCCACTAGATACTGTCATCACATCCTTATTAATTTAAAATGCGCATGATTTGCCTGTGTCCATGCAGGAGTCACTTGGGGTAGCGCCACTCAACTCCATGGAATTAAAACGAGCTAGGCTCAGGATGCATGAGCTCTGCATCAATCCCAACTCCTGTGTCTACACAGGAACTTGACAACTCTGTTTCCAAAAGGCACCTCTTTCAGAGCAGATTTTCAGAGCATGGTGCCACAGCTGCACGGGTAGACAGGTAATTTCAGCTGAAGTTAATGAGAGACACAGAGCTAAGAACTGCCACTCCCACAACCCAGCACGGCTTTGAAAATGTGCCCCATAACTTTTTCTTTTTCTTTTTTTTTTTTTTTTTAAATTAGTGGAGGTTTCTTGGAATGGAAAACACATTTTTTATAGACTAATGCGTGTTTCATGGGTAACAGAGGTGGTGTTTTTTCAACCTGGGCTCAGCAACAATTGGCATTAGAGCGTATAGGGGAAGATAGTGAAACAATACACAGGAAGTCTTTAAAATACAGTACAAGAGCATGTGGGCTGATGAAATAATAATTGGAAGTTGTATTCAGCAGCGTATTTAAGCGTCTGCCTGATTCTGCCCAGAAACAGTTCCACTCACTTCAGTAGGATTAATCACAAGACTACAAATGAATACTTTAAAACACCCTGCAGAATCATGGCCTAGGCAAACAAAGCACATTCATTGGATTTTTTTTACATGTACTTGTTTCAGGAACCTTGCTTTGCTTGCTGGAGACTCTTGCAAGAGCTTGTTTTACTGGCAAACCTAGAGTACATTTCAAAATCCTGCACAAGGAGTCATGGAAAACAGATTTTAAATGCCCGTCCTCGGGCGGTCGCACCAGGAGAGTTGGTGCCAGTAGGGGAAGAGCCCCAGTGTCATGTGATTTATTTGTCTGGACAACATAGCTTGGATTTCATGTATCTGCAGTCCAATATTTCATGGAATATATATCCAAATTGAGTTCTGTTTTAGATACCTGATATGTACTAGATGCTTGAATAATGAATAAATCTGAAGAAATCCCAGTATTCTCCAGGCTGTTCCACCCACAGGGAAAAAGAAGTGAAATGCTTCCCTACACTGTGAGCCACTCACTCAATTCCAGTAATAATACTTCAGTTTTCCAAATGCGTCTTCCATTTCAAAGCACTTTTCAAATGCTAATTAACTCTGACCATAGCCTTGCCAGAAAGGGAAATATTATCCCATACTAGACAGGTGAGGAAGACAAAGACTTAAAGAAGTTCCCTTCTTTGCCCCAAATCTCATAGGAATCAGTGGCAGACAGAGCTGGGAAGCTCTTTTTTTTTTTTGGCTTTTCGGTTTCTGGTCTTGTGCTTTAGCTGTTTGCCTAATCTGTGTCTAGACGCTGCTTCCTTGTCAGGGCAGAACCACTGTGGGGGCTGCCTGCGTTTGAGTGAGGGTGAGGAGCAAGAGGCATAGCACCAAGCTCATGCTGAGGTTCACCCATGGGTGAGGAAAGGAGGCAGTGACTAAAAGGGGTTCAGCCTCTGACTGAGACCAGGCAGATGGGTGGGAGGTGGAGAAGGGGGATGCTGTCCAGAGGAGAACAGACCCACTTCTCTGCACATGCAGCAAGTTGGCTGGGTTTCCCCAAAGCACGCTGCCCACCTTGGCCTGGGGCATCTGGGAAACAGCGCCTGGGTTGGCTCCCTCTCCCCCACAACAAGGAGGGGACAACTGGGCACTCACTGCTTGGGTCTCCAAGCCCCTCTGGGAAGGGGGCTACAGCCTGGATGGGCACAGCCAGCGGAGCTGCAGCAGGTCGAGCTGCCCGCCAAGGCTGGATGATCTCCAAGACTCCCTGAAGGTCACCCCTTGGAGAAAAGAGCATTGAGAGCTGGCCAGGCCACAGTAAAAGGGTGAAAAAACCTAATCCTCAGCTGTAGAAGGAAAAGTCTTTAACCTCAGACTGGGCACTCAGTGCTGGAAACAGTACACAGCCCCCCTTCTTTCCCGTTCCCCTCCCTACAGCAAGCCTCACACATGAGGAAGGGAGAGGATATATGTTAAGGCTATTCATTATTACAAGACAAGAGTCAGCAGCTCGAGGGCTTGTCTATGGTGAAAAGGGCTTGCTGGGCTATCCCACAGAAAATACAGCCTCATCCTGGCAAATAAAATGCAGACTGTCCCGCCAGTGTAGTTAAACCTGTTCCTTGATGGGGATAAGCTGTATCAGCAGCAAGATGTAGTTGCTGGTATAGCTACACTAACAGTAGGAAGAGAGTAGGTTAGGGAGGTAGCATGTTTTTCTCTTACTCCCATAACTAATGGAGCTATACTGACCTACCTTTTAATTTCAGTGCTAGCACTGCCCCCGCCGAAATTTTCCCATTTCTCTGCCCAGCGGGTTGTGAACCACTTCAGATGCGGTTAAAGCATCTCAGGACTTTTTTTGCCAAGTTTATAATGAAAGGCATTTAGTTGGCAGAAGGCCTCAATGACACTTAAATCCCCAAGGATGGGCTCCCGCTGACCCTGAGCCCTGTGCTGGCCCTCAGCACAGTGAGAGCTCACCCAGGTGAAAGGCTCCACAAGGATGCTCCTGGCAGGGGCTATCCCTCTTTCATGGATGAGCAAACCGAAGCCCAGGATGATTAAGGAGTCCTATTCCCTCCAGCTACCACCTGCATGGTGGTTACTCGCTTGTGATTAAAAACATAGGTGGACCAAGATTTTGGGGATTATACAAGGGGAAGGAACCCTCTCTCCACCACATTAAGTTGAGGGAAGCTATGCTAGGGGCTGGGTTGTTAGAGGTGAACCAAATACTCCCATAATTAGGGGTGTGTGGGGGTGTGTGTATAAAAAAAACCCACCCGTCCTGACAGTCTTGCCCCAGAGGCTACAGTGAATCCAGCATCAGAGCAAGGTTGCATTTCATGATGGTGTGCGGGTGCCATAACAGAACCTAAAAGTGGGGATATTAGAGCATGGAAGTCTGTGCATGCATCTGTTTTAAGTCCTATTTGTGTGACAGGAAGAGACATTAAAAAAAAGGGTGGTAGAGCATGTGTGACAGGAACATACTTTTTTATATTCCTGTAATTCATGCTTTACACAGCTAAACAAATGTTAGTGACCTTATAGGAGAGGATGAAGATGACAGTCTGTGCTCATCACAGACAGAGAAAGCAAATTCACTGGATCCACCCAAAAATTAGGATCTTCCTGATTTCTTTTCCCTTGACATTTATGCGGGTTTGTTCTCACTAGAAAACTCCAGAACTATTTGGTGTGTCTTATAATGTTTATGGCCGTACTCATGACTTCACATCTGTGAAACGCTGTCTGTGCAGGAGCCTGAGGGACAACTGCAGGCATCTTTTCTGGCCGTTTCTCTACAGTCCTCTCAGCAGATTTTGGCACCTCCAATTTTTACATGAAAAAGCAGATGGGAGAGAACGCACTTCTGAGAGGGCCTAACACCTTCTTAGCTCAGAGATATTTTAAGCATAAATCTGCTAAGAGACCTCATGGGGTTCCAGGCTCCAAACTTTCCCAAGTCAGAGACTCAGCTCTGGTGTCCCATGCTGTGCAAATGCAGAAACAGTCAGGAAGGAGGTCCAGAGGCAGTGGGACCAATCCAGCCGTAGCAGAGTCACACCAGATGAAGCCAACGTGGAAATTTACTGAGCAGAGGGGAAGCCGAATCCTTAACACCAGAGAAAGTACTAAGTTGCCTTGAACTGATAGTACATTTGCCAGTACAAAAGTGGCCAGATGAGCCTCCATGGCTGGCCTGAACAAATGTCAGGAAAAGCAATCATGGGATAATGCCAGTTTTTGGAGCTGGATGTCTGCCTCTGCCATTGCACAGCTTTGTTTCGGTACCAGCAGGAGCAAGGTGACCCTGGTGGGAGGAAGGCGGCGTGTAGAGAAGGCATCGTGGCACAGCAAGGAGCTGCCACTGAGCCATCAGGACAGACTGTGCCTGTGCTCCTGACTTGTTCCAGCTGGGCGGTAAATGTGCTTTGACTTAGACCTCGGCGAGAAGAAAGTTATTTGTTGAGGGAGGAAATGCACAAGAAGCTGTTGCTTAAATGAAGCAGGGGCTATGATTTGACCACCGATTTGATGCACTTTCGTAAGAGTTCTATTCAAACCTGCCACACTGCTCGCTTCTCCTTCCATGTTAATAATTACAGTGTCACTGGTGTCAAATCGCTGTAGAGACACTGGCTTAGCTTCTTTGCAAGCTGTTTGATAAATAGAAAAAGTTATTTCCCAAGTGTTTTGAGCAGAGCAGCCCAACTCTTTGCTGCCTCATGGCTCCCTGACCCAACACCTGCCTCAGCTCAGCACCCTGGTCCCCTCTGAGTGCCTTGCCCCAACTGCAGGGCCAGGAAACCTGCTTTCCTTAGCAAAGTCCCTGCTGACTGCTGTTTAACGCAAGTGCCTCTTCAAGTGGAGGAAATGGGGTGTTGTTTGGCTGATGTTAATATGTTGCCCCTCATATCTGGCACCATTTACTGATGTGCTCCCATATGTGCCACTTTTCTCTCCCTGTGCCTCTGCCATGCAATGATGGGGCTTGTGCCTCACCCTACGGAGGGTTACCTCATAGACCAAATGCTTAAACAAGTGTTAACCCTTAATTTCAAGGTGAGGTTGTTTTTAAACTTCACATATCTCCCCAGTTCACTACACAGTGCCTATCCTCTCTGTCTTCAGGTTTCAGCCTTCCCCTAGCTGAGTTGCAAGCAGCAGTACCCCAGAATGACTGCTGTTTCCTATTCCCATCACTGGCTGTAATTAATGGCTGCTAAAGGAAGATTGGGACTGCCTTTTATATACACTTCCCCACCCAGCACTCCCTCCAGCTCTATGTTAATCCACTGGAGCCGTGCTGATTTATTAGCGCTCAGGCAGACCTGTAGTCATAACAGGCTGGGAAATATTTTCTGTACAGGCTCAAGATTAACAGAGGGGTTCAGACCTTACTCAGAGAAGGGATTACAGTGTGGGTAAGTGGACCCCTGGTAGATATATCCAATGAGCCCAAAAAACAGTGGCTGGGGATGTGACAGAAGACACCATGCAGAGCTGAGACCATAGGGTCACTGCTGTCAGAGCTGCAAGCTGTTCTCTGGGCATGCAGCGTGTCATATCATGTCATGGTCATAGGCGCTGCCACCACCCTCACAGGTTCACACTTCTCTCCCTTGACTTCATTCACCATCCACCAAAGCCACAAACCGTTTTGCTGTCCCTTCAGGAGGCAGAAGATGTGGTGTACCATTTCACAGGGGCATTTTCTGCCCTGTAGAAGATCACATTCACATGCCCCTGTGATCACTGGACACATTCATGCCATGAATGGTCCCAGTCAATCCTGTAACGTCCTCTGAGGAGCAAGGTACAATCCAGCAGGGGTAGCCTATGGTTTGCTGCTCTGGGTACTTACTGCTAACTATCTTTACAAAGTCACCAACCTGTGCTGAGTTACATCATATCGTAGTGTAATGCCTTTAAATCATTAATCTGTCTTACTTCTGGACCAGCGCCAGAAAGACTGATGAAGGCCAGGCTGAGTTCAGATCAAACCAGAGGACATTGTGGTTACGTTTATGGTTTTTCAGAGGATCTCTCACCTGCAGCCACAAATCTGCCTTTATTTGGCTTGAGCGTGATCCAAAATTACCTCAGAGGTCAGCAGTGCATGTCTTGTGGATTAGTGCAAACTACTGACTAACTTGACGTAATGCATTATTATTATTCTGGGAAAAAAGGGTGGCTGTAGTCTGTTGTTTTGTAATAAAAGCCTAACACTGATTTTTCCCTTTTGCAAAAAGTAAAAACAAATGAAAGGGAAAAAAAATGTACAGCAGCGTTTTACACCCTGTGTCTTGCTGAATGCTGTAGCTCTTGCTACAAAGAATTCATTGTAGGCAGCACTCTAAATCACTTTGCAAATGTGAATTAATGAAACTTCCTGGCACCTTCTCAAGGCAAGTCAGCGGGGCTGAAGTCAGCCTCCACAGGAGCCATGTTGAGGAGAGGAACCGTGACTCAGGCCAGTGGTGGTCGAGTCTCCAAGGGAGGACAGTGGCACTCCCTGGGATGCCTGGTGATGCAGCCAGGGACCTCGGCTCCTGCCAGCAGCCGACCTGGCTCTGGCTGTTTATTCTGGCTGCTCCTGTCCAAAGTCCCTTGAACTTGGTGGTAAAAGCACTACTGACTTTTCCCAGCTTGAGATTAAGTCACCTTTGTCCCAGTTGTATATCTGTAAAATAGGAGTAATAATATTTCCCTTCTGCCCCACAGCCGGGGAGGATCTGTCATTGTTCCCGTGGGTGAGAAGTGTGCAGAAAAGGGAAAGGAGAATAAATATTTGCTCAGAATCAGATACAGATAAATCCATCTGTGCGATCCTCCCCTCCTCCAACAACATTCCCTTCCTATGGGAGAGGGAAACTCCAGCCTCTATTTGGTTAAATCATTTACGTATATTAATGAACAATTAGGGAGGGAAGAGGGGGGAACCAGCCTGGAAAGCCTTCTACAAAAGAGTTGCCCTCAGTTGGGCTTGTCTGATTTAGGATAGGAGGGGAACAACCTGACTGTGATAGATGAGGACTCTGTCACGACCCCGAGCGTCTGTAAAATCAAGTCTGGATGGGAGATTTAAGACAAAGAGCCAGACACAGTGTTGATTTAAACTATTGTAGTTTCTCTGGAGTCACTGGAGCAACGACAGTCGTTTCAGGAAGGTCTGGTCCCGTGGGTGCCGAAAGAGAAGGGCAGGGTGGGAGCAGCCCTTCACTCTTGGCTCTGTCAGAGGAGTTGTAGGTTTTGCTCTTGGTTATTTAATTCACGTAGCTCAGCCTTGTGACAGTCCCTGGGGCCCAGCTGCTATTGAGAGCTTTCAGCTTTTCACATGAGATCTATTGGATGTGACAAGGTACACATGGGTCATAGGCTGCTCTCTAAGTAAGCCACATTTTAAGTGCAACATTGCAATAAGAACAGTAAAACCCCAAACCTATCCTTTTCACCAGCACAAACCACTCCACATCCCGGCTTCGTTTCTGGACTCTTCCAGCAGTGTTCCCCACTGGGAGCTGTGCAAGAGGTCCCTCCGCTGACCCTCTGAGCATCCATGGGGTTTCTTTATGCAAGGAGAGTACTGAGAACAGAATAAGGAGCCAGAGAGTTGATACACTCTCCTAGTACAGAATGGCCAGAGGAGGCTAAAGCCTAGAAGGCATGTCCCTATTTTATGACCGTTTGGGCTGAGTAAAACAGATCTCTGTGAGCTGGAGCTTTGGTTGCTAATTCTGACTGAAGTTCATGAAAGCTAGAGAGATGGGTGTGCAGAGCGTGGAATAAACTAGATTGGCTTTGTGTTGAAGCAGAGAAATAGAGATCAAACAAACAGAAATTCAAGGAGAAACCTTGTACCCTAGAAATCTTTGTTTAAAAACATCTTTTTTCCTCAAAAACCAAAGCATGAGACAAGCAAATATAATACTGCCAACCCGAAGTCCTTTCTGCTCTGAGCAACACTGCCTAGCACTTTGCAGACTTCCCCATGCAGCTCTGCTAATTCCTATCTTGGGGATGCATCTGAACTGTTGTTTTAAACCACCTCCTCTGACCAGAGAAAACCAATAATTTAGAAATAGAGCACTGAAGCAGGACCTCTTGGACCTGCCAGCTCATACCCAGCATTGCTGGACCTGCCCCTTTCCCACATGTTAGAGTCAATTCTCTTGCACTTTCTCTGTCACAGTAGCCCTGGGGCAATCTGCCATTTTTTGGGACAGGGCTGTCAGGTCACCAGGGACACAGTGTCCTCTACAAGCCAGGTGGGGATGGCTATTGAAACTGCCAGCCTGACTGAAGTCTGCCCTTTGACGTGGCAAGTGGCCATAACAGATCAGAGCTGACTCAAATCCCGGCGGATGTTTGAAGTTAAGTCTCCAGAGGTTCAAATATTAGCCTACTCCATCACCTGTCCATCAAACATTAACTCAGTCCACCAAGAGCACACTTACCCAGTCCCTTGTCTCACTGCTTCCCGTGCTGGTAATTTTTCTTGAGACAAATGCAAACCACTGCACCCTGCATGCTGTTGCTCTTGCAGAAGGAGATAAGCTCCAGCCCAATTACGGGAGAACATTAAGTACCATTGATTCACGGTGGGGGATTTATATCTGGCTGGGGACTGAGGGTCAGGGTAAAGAAAAATAGTTTCAGTGCATCTGTGAGTTAATTTGTACATTAAATCTGCCTTCATCTTGGCAATGAAAGCTGGATTGCCCATGCAGTGTATTTAAAAAACCCTAAGTCATGCTCCTAAACAATCACAAGACTAGCCTGAAAATCATATGGCGAGGTGTCCTTTTAATTGGCTTTCTGGTCCTGGAGGTACTAGGATTTTGTGATTTCCATGCTTCTTATTTTGCAGGATGAGTTAGATCTGTGCTGCTCTTCCTAAGAGTGGGGAGTCTTGGATAACCCGCTCCCTAGGGAAAGCAGGGCTTGAAGGAAAATATGCTACGACTCGTGACAAGAGCTGGTGACGCTGCACTGGCAATACAAGCTGTCCTCTCCTCTGTGCCTCTGCATGTTAGCCAAAATCTTCTGGGAGTCAGAAAGTCTCAAAGGAGCCTGGGCCATCCAAGGGCTGCCCACCTCTGCCCGGCCAAGCAGCCGTGGAAGAAGCAGGCAAGCAATAGGGCAAGTCAGTGGGACACACTGGAGGTGGCCTGTGTGTAAAAAACTCTGCTCTCTCTCAGAATTCAACTGGTGCCTGGAAGGTTATAAAAGTAGCAAGTTTTCCCTAATTCTGCTGAGATGCTTACGCAGCTTTGGTCCTGTTGCTTTTGAGAGGTGGGAAGCGGTGAGGTTGCAGGAGGCATCCTTGCAGTTGTTCTAACATTGGGTCTTTGCCCAGCAGTGAACAAGATTATTTCTATATGTACTATCAAGATCATATATTATACTCACAAAATGTTTTTTTTTTTAACCTCTATATATCATGTACTCCAAACTCATTAATGATTAACTGAGAGGGTGTATTCCTGGCCCTACTGAGCTGCATTAGGAGGCTTAATTGAAGTGCTTTGAAATTCTGGGATGAAAAACACTGCCAAAGTGCTATGTATTATAATTATTACATATTTAGGAGACAAGTGATGATCATACAGTAATCTGATGAATGAATGGGGATTTCACTTGCTATTCCCTCAATCACAAACATTCTCAATGAACAGAGATTGTGGTATGAGGACCTGCTTAATACAATAAACTTCGACATAAATGTGTAAATCTGGGCTGGTGGTCACACCTTCATTGTCTTGCTGAAGGAATGCACTTTGGACTCATTTCCCTGTGCCAGGATTTATCACCCACAGCTTCCATGCTCTAGGAGATTAAACTCTGCCACCAATGTTATCACACTATAATATTTGAAGTGGTTTTACGCAAGGAGTGCACAAGGCAGCTCTAGCTGGGACAATCGAGGCAAAGTTGTCTGGCCGCCAATCAGGGGGGGACAGGGTCCTCTCTCAGGCAAATTGCTCGGTGATATTTTTAGTTACAAGTGCACTGTCTGGTGCATTTAGTGTTCAGCTTGCAGGGCCTCAGGACACATCACGCAGCTCCTGCTAGGAAAAGTGACAGATGTGTAGGGTGCTTCCCAACTGTGAGCTCCCCACTCAGGTGGCTGGCCAGGAGCTGACGAGGAGCCTGGCATCACTGGGAATGCTGCTCTCGACTCCAGGAGTGGAGAGCCATGCCAGGCAGGCTGGCAGCACTAGTCCCCATGTAGGAGCTGGTTATGTGCGTGTTACGGGACAAATCATTAGCTCCTTTACTGGTAATAATATAATTATGAAAATGACATCACCTGCTGTTAATGACAGAATGAACCTTTCCAACCCCAAACCAAGCACAGGAGTGGGTCAGGCTCCTCGCAGAGCTGAGCTGCCCCAGCCTTTCCTTGCAGGCACAGGTGACCATGATGGAATACAGTCCATGTCCCTCCCACAGGGTGTCCAGGCTAACACCGTGACTTCAGCTACCGTGAGGGGAGCATGGCCTATTCATGCAGTGACATGGTGACCAAGGGTGCAGGAAGGTGGCCATTAGCCTTGAGATGTACGAGCTTATCTGCAGCTCACATCAGGGAAAGACGCAAAATTTCTTGCTCTGTCCCTCTTGCCCCACACAGAACCAAAATCTGCACTTCTGCAGGGGCATGCTCTGGTCTCAGAGCAAGAGTATTTTTTTCAGTGTGAATGACAGTGAGTTTCCCTGAACCTGTTTTTCTGGGGGAGTATCGCCAAATGGAGATACACCTCCCCATGCACATGACAGTGGGCTGGAGCTGAAGTCAGGTGGGAATTACAGGATCTCAGGCGCTCCTCCTATGGGGCTGTGGTGAGAAGGGGTCACCTTTTCTAAGGAGGCATTTATAGGTAGCAGTTATTTCTTGCACTCAACCTTCAGGCAGATTGCAGCTTCCCTCTCAGCAAGAGCGAACACATTGCAGGAGGCGACAGAGGGCACGAACAAGACTTTAAATATGTTTCAAGTAGATCATGGTATTTCTTGCACCTTTAACACAGCAGACAGCCAGAAAGCAGGTGCTGAGAGACCAGGTGATAAGATGCCAACGTCTGGATTAATCCTCATGGTGTTTCTGGTACATTACAGCAAGAGACTCGAGATCTTAAAGCCCAGGAGAGACTATCACAATGACCTAGTCAATCCATCTGTGTAACACAGTCCAGGAATTTCACTTCATTTTTAACTCCACCAGCTTGAGTAATGTGTGGCTGAATTTTAGTGATGATTTAGAAGATCTACTCTTGAACTATACAGGCTTCAAGTAGTGGCAACTTCATGCCATTCTTCAGTGAATGTTTCCAGCAGTCATTTATCCCAGCTGTTAAAAACTTGCACCTCGCTTCTTGTTCATACTTTGCTATTTCAACTTAAAACTTCTGGCTTGCCAAGCGCTCTGTAACCTGTTGGGGAATTAAAAGTGGCGGGGAAGACCCAAACAGTCACCTCTGACCACTCCAGCAGCCATCAGGAGCCCCAGCAGCAGCCGCTGCCGCCGGGGAGCGAGCTGGGCCGTGGCCCTTCAGAGACCTGCCATGTCAGCTGAGGTGGGCTCTGCTGCACTGCACAGCTGGGAGCCGCTTCCCGCTCTGCATCAGGGTTTCCTTTGGTGTGGATCGGTACAGCTTAGGTCTCCTGCAGGAAAACAAAGCTGTTGCAGTAACGTGACCAACCTGATAAATATTTCCACGATCCTCAGCAAAAATTGCAGAGGTGAGGTGGCAGATATTACCTCCTACTGCTAAACACACACTTACATATATAAATATATATATATTTATATAAGATGTAGTCTTACTGGCACTCCTTTAAAAGATTTAAAAATCCTTTCCCCAGGGTGCGTGTGGAAGCTGTCATATTTCTAACATGCTGCAAATCTGCATTTCCTATTGATCTTATCTACTCTGCTGTGCTGCAGCAGTCTCTGTTTCACATCGTAGCTCTGGGGCCTCCATCCTCATTAGAAATCCTTTCCCAGGAGACTGGAGATGCACCAGCTGATCACAAATCCAGTAGCAACAGCTGCTGACCAAACTCTCTGAGCCCCTGAAATAAAAGCAAGAAGCAGTATGTGAAACACAAGGTACCTTACAAGCAGGTTTCCTAACCCCCTGGTCCTGTTTGGCAGCCACAACAGTCACTGGCCCTCTCAAGCACCTCGCAGGCATTAACTGATGAAGAAAGCAGCATGTGTTTATCACTGGAAAAAGCAGGTTTTGGGGATTCACTGGTCAGAGGTTTCCTCCTCGAGGAGCTGTATTGGCCCCAGAAGTTGCTAAAACACTTGGTTAGTGCAGCCTGTCCTCACAGCACAGCGTCTGCCTGGCCCAGGCAATGCCCGAGAAGAGGTGACAGCCAAGAGCAGGCTGCGGCATGGCGGGCTCTGCTGCAGTCCGGGCTCTGTCCCTGGCTTTCTAACAGAGTGTGCTGATCACCAGGGACTTGAGTCAGGGAAGGGTGTAGAGACTGTGGGTGTGGTGGTGTAGAAGGGTCCCCCCAACCCAAGGAAGAGGGTAAATGAATTCCCTTATGCACATAATTTCCTTTCCAGAGCACAGCCAACTTGCCTGTGACTTGCTGGTGCTTGCAGGGGGTGAGTCTGCAGTGCAGCATCCTCCAGGGCCCCCACCTGCCTGGCGAGCAAACCTGCTTCTCTCTGGTGCTTCAAGCCAGAAAGAGCAAGGAGCTCACACCAGGGCCAGTGATGTTGTCAGCAGCCTGGCCATGCGTGCAGCCCAGGCTCAGGCTGCCACCAGGACCGCAGGGCTGCCTGTACCTGGGACACTGCCTGCCCCAAAAGTTCTGCAGGGATCAGCCTTGCCACAGCAGAGTCGATGTGCCCTCAATGCCCACCCAGCTGCTTCCTGGTGCTGATGACTAGGAGCAACAATCAAGGTGCTAGTGATGCCCTGTGCAGGCACCTCAGCCCTGTCCCACCCTCACCCCACAACAGGCACTGCCTCAAAGTTTCCCACCCTCCCACGGCACCACCAAAACCTCAGCAGCCCATGGCGCTCTTTGTTGCCTCTGTACTCCTTGCACCCAGGAACCCATGCAGCTGAAACTTTCTTTTTTTTTTTTTTTTTTAATTTGAGCATTAGGGAGTGTACCCACCTCTCATATAGCCCAAACAGCAGAGTTATCCCACTTCTTTATTTCTCATGGTGCCTGTGGGCAAACCCCTCTGTCCTGGCAGCAGAGACCTCACAGCCCCTGCCACCCCAAAGCCTGTGGGGCAGTGAGCACCCCAAGGGCCAGAGCAAATGAACAGTCTCTGCAGTTACAGCAGCAAGAGCACAGTTTATGGGAGGTAAAAATACCAGTGCCTCATGAATTTAACTGATCTGACCAGGGTTTTTCAGCCTGTCTTTGCCCCAGAACTGCTTGCCAGACACTGCCTGAAGTTGCTGCTTTTCTTTGACATGCCACCTTCTGAAAACATTGTGGAAAACAAATCCTAGACTACATCAGACGACCTCTCCTTTTTGTTGGGTTAAACCTCACGTGTATGGTTTTCCCAGCTACAAATCTTAACTTTGCTCCTTAGCAGGGCATTAAAACCCATGCTGAAATCAAAGTCGTATCCTTCATTCATTCCTCTTATGGTCACAGTAAGCTCTTGATCCCTGTGCTTGTACTGTGCCTAATACACCAGGACCCTGGCTGAAAACTGGGGATCTGCTGAGTCCAATAAAAATAATACATAAAAATTTAATTTTATATCAGGAAAAAGAAAGCATCAAACTCATATCCTTTTTAATATACAACACGTGAAAATCAGCTACAGGAGCAGAAAAAGCTTTCCTGAGTCATGCTTTTCTAGGCAGAGTTGCTGTCTACCCCTCTTCTCACAGCAAGCACAGGAACCTCAAAGAGGCAGGTGTTTTTCATGGACGAGACAAGTCCCTGGTCAGTGCTTGTAGTCCGCTTGAAATATGCCACTAATCTTCAGTGGGGTCTCTGCTCAGCTGTGCAAACATGCTTTTTCTTTGAGGATTAGGTTCAAATTCACATGAAGTTTTGTGGCTGTGTTTTTAAAAGAAAGACGAATCCAAAAAAACAATAGCATGGATTACTTTCCGTTTGGAGAAACAGATTGCAAGCCTTCCTGTAATCTAGGGCTGGACTGACCTCAAAATTATACATGCCCGGCAGCTTCCATTTGTAGATTTCATGGCTCTTTATTAGAGGGAACATGGTAAAATATTGCAGCTTCCATGGGTTAGAGATTGGAGAAAGAGGCCCAGCTAGCTCAAAGGATTTCCTAAAGTTGTGGAGAAAGTACTGGGCACAGCCAGGATCTGAACTGACTCCAGTTTATGAGCAAAACTGTCCATCTCCCAGTACTCATGAAAACAGAGTGGGAGGAGTTGTCAAGAAGCTCATTAGAGAAGCTATTTTATATTTCCCAGTGTCTGTCCATCTATTCAGTGCTGTAAGTGGTGCAGGAGAGGTAAAGTACAAGCACTACAAAAAGGAGAGGAATCAAACCTGATACCAGGGATGAGTTCTGAGCAAAGGTTCAGGGTGGCTTTTGTTTACCCCCTTCCACTGCACTCCGGTCACTCTGAATGAGTTGGTTTGAATTAAGCCATTCTGGGACTGTCCCTTGCATGTTTCTCCGTGCAGGACAGTGAGGGCTGTGACTGGCACCACAGGGAGTAAGTGGCTGGAAGGCTAACGATGCGACCTGCTGATATCTCCATTTTTACTACATCCAATTAAGCAATAAATGATTCTGGTAGAAGTGTGGAGGCACACAGATTATTATGCAAATCAGGTCGCTTTGCTACCAGCAGGCTCCTGCATTGCCCAAAATAGCACCGGTAGGATGTGAGTGCAAATGTCACCTTTCTCCTCCGTTAGTTATTGTCTCCCATCTCACCCCTTGTGCAGCTTCCCCGAGCAGTGAGTTCTCACAGACTTGGGAGTGCAAATGGATTTTAAAGAGGATTTTAAACAAAGCTCCTGTCACCTTCTACAAACATGCTAATGGATCCAGCGCTGGTGGCCAAGCAGCCTGCTGCACTGGCAAAGCCACCTGAAGAAACCACCTTGACTTCTTCACCAAAAAATTTGTGTGGAGCCAAGCTATGAACTGGTTCGTGGACATGCTCCAGGCTAGAAAAGACACCTAATTTTTGGAGGTGGTGGACGGAGCTGCCTGGAAGCAACAAGCTGAGGGGTCTGGTGGAAATCTGGGGCTTTACTGCCACTTTACTTATACCCTTAAAAAGCAGAATGAAGAAGTGACACTGAGAATTTTGAATCACTTCATTTCCCAAGTTATTTTGTCTTCCGTGCTTCCCTCAAAAGGATCTCTTTTGCTCCGTGTCCCTAAAATGAGGGTGAGACAAGAAGTACGAGCTGCTTGCCCCCATCGCTGTCACTAACTGTTGTTAGCAGACAAAAGCTATTGTTTGCTGCCACTGGTTATTGTTCCAGCGGTGGCAGCAGCCCCCAGCACCAGCCCTCAGCTCTGGGCCCTTTTTGTACTCAGCAAGGCACAAACAATTGCACAGTTCCTTTCTGTAGATGGCTGCAATTTAAAGAGAGAAATACTTTTCTCTGCATTTTCCCACAGGCCCCAGAAGCATAGAAATTCACAGGCTGACTGACCCACCCTGGAGATGGGGATCAGAGAGGGAGCAATTGTCACTCATTGCTATAGCATGTGGCCCAGACCAAGCACACCACAATCCCTCAGGTGAAAAAGGGTATTGCTCCATTGGCTGCACTGGGGTAGATCTGTCCCTCAATCTCCAGACCAAAACCTCTGAGTTCATAACACAGTTCAGTGGGTTTACTGCAAAGTCTCTGCATTTGTTCCTGGTGCAGAACTAAACTGAATTGAACCCATCCAGATTTTGCAAAAGAAATGTAACTGTCCATTTGCAGCGATGCCAAGACCTGCTCTCTGGCCACAAGGCTCATATAGAAGATGAATGCAAACAAACCTGGCTATATAAAATGTGCAAGGAATCCTGATAACAAGATGGTCCAGGTCCTTTGGTGATTTCTTTAAACATCCACAGCACAACTCCAAGATGCATGATGAAACCTGATCAAACTATGTGGCTTTGTTTGAATTTGTCTTGGAGTTTTGGGTGTTTATTCAAACATGGGACTTGGGAGACAGTGAGGCATGTGGTCTGAAACAGAGCAGAAATGCCACGTGTCTCTGCAAACCAAAGGTCCCGCTGCTCAGTATCTCCAGGGATAAATGATGTTCACAACCATAAATAAATCTTCTGTTTTAGCCTCTGATCATACTTTGCCTTGCACCAGGGTAAATCCAAAACTGCCTAACCCACCTCAGAATAAAATAAAAAAAAAAAAGAGAGACAAAGAGGTAAATCTTTCTTTTCCTTCTGCAGTCAACAAGGTAGAATTCAATATTTTCTTCCTATGCCTAGATTAGAGAGAAAGAGATATTTGTCTTTTCAGATTGCAAATTGAATTGATTCTTTCTTGTCCCTTTGGGAGAAAAGGAGTGCAGTGACTTTTCAAAATGTCAGGAGTCCCGTACAGATGGGTAAACCTCTTTGTCACCAGGCCACGATGCAGAGCTGATGAGTGGCCATCACTCCCTAAAATTTCCAGCTTGCTCTGATTGCTTCAGAATTTTGAGATAGAGAAAATCAAGAAAGAAATAGGCAGGTTTTAGATGTTCCTTGCTGCTCTGACAAGTTGTGCATCAAACAGTAGCAAAGCAGTTTCAGGGTTTCCTTTGCCTTTTCCTATTAGCTGACTTTGCCCCCAGCAGGCAGGAGTACAGCCCTCCAGCTCCATGCACTCTGCAATGTGAAACTGCAATGAGTTTATTTTGAGGGCTGTGTTTAAACGTAATTCATACTGGGAAGATGCTACCAAGGATCCTCACTCCTGTGTCCCACCACATCTTCTGGTTCCATGTGCCCATGGTGGGCATGCAACAGGCACAGCCTGGCTGCGCAACACCCCTGGGGAACAACATTCCCCTTGTGGCTGGGGACTATGGCACAGGCATTGCCCCCTCCCACATGTGCTGGCAGCTGCCTTCCCACTCCACTCTACGTCCTCCCAGGCTGTGGATAATCACTGCCGCTTTATCACCGGCGGCTGGGGCTTTGCTCAGCCGGGAGGTGTGAGCTACACAGCCTTTAGAGACTGAGAGCTTCATGCCCCCCCATGCCTCTTGTCTCTTGCCAGTCACAGAAAAACGGGGGGACTGGAAGTTGCTCCACAGCTTGAATTTCCAGCACCACAGCTGTGGTTCTAGGAGTCATTCACCGAAATGTAAGGAGCTGACTCGGGACGCAACGCTGTTGCCCAGCCAGAGCTTCCCCATGGCCCCAGCCACCCAGAGAAGCTGGGAGAGGCTCAAGATCCAGCTTATAACGGGGCATGTGTCAATGGCTGAATTGCTGTTGCTACCTCATTTAGACTGCAATGGAGCCTAAGCCACAGAGGGTACCTTCTGATTACAGAGGAAGGCAGGCTGGGGCTGTAAAAAATGGTAATTTCTATTATTTTTATACAGTGTATATAAAACATATTCATATATAATAAAACATTATATATAAACATTTGTATGAATATTTGTTTATGAATTCATTTATTTTAATGTCTTAATTCTCCAGAGGAACCATCTTATATCTGAAAAGAAGTCAGCGTTCAGCACAACCAGAAAATCAGGCTTAGTTTAAGGTACCTCAGGTTGGCCACACAGTGGAGGCTTCCTCATTCCCCAGGGACTGATGGAAATCCCCACCAAGCTGATAGCCTAGAAAGCTCTCAAGGAGGAACAGAGCAAATAATCTAGTGTGAAGCTAGCTTGTTATGAGTTTATTTGTTCCATTTTTCAAAGTTACACTAATTGTCTCATCATCACACAACCCTTTTGCTCTTCCTCCACACTGATTCCCAGATTTCATCAAACAGTCCCAACAGCAATGCTCTGATCACACTTTGGTCTTTGAAGCAACACTATAAAGAGCAAAAAAAGGAAAAAAACTAGCATTAAATGAAACAGAGGAACCTCTTGATAGTGTTTTCAGTAATATTTTTACACCACCAGTAGTGAAATACCGTAAAGCATCTCAAATGCTTTTCATAGTTGTGTTTTTTTAATCTTCCCTTTCTTTTCCTACCACTCAGTTTGGCCAGTGTCACTGCTGGGCAATTTCACGTTTGCTTGTGGTCCCACCACTCCATGGAGGTGACCATGTCCCTGGCAACCTGCACCCAATGCAGCCACCAACCCCAAGGTCCTGACTACACCTCTGGCTTGGCAAGAGTAATTCCCTGGTTTCCCTCAAGTTGCTGCCAGGGATGGTGGCCCAGTGAGACCATGGCGCGGAGACCCTACAGTACCTGTGCCCATCTTTTCCACCATCCTTGGGTGCTGTGCTGCTGGCTGGCTTGTTGATCAGAGAAGAGAAGCTTGGTCTTCCAGCAGCAGACCCCACTGCACCCATCATCACCATTCAGGTGTCTCAAAATTTTATTTTTCATTTGTATTTCAATCAGTTTAGCAGGTCTGAGGAAGAGTCCCCTGACCCAGACCCTCACCAACTGCAGACATGGGCCCAGCTTCTGCTGCTTGCTAGTCCTCTAAGACATGGACCGGTTTCAGTAAGAGAGCACGTTTTTGTTAGTTCAGTCACTGAGGTCTCCAACACTTCATTTGGGTCTTGTTAGTATTTACCACCTGCATCCAGTGACTCACAGTACTTAGTTTATTAATTTGTTTCAACACCTCCTCTTTCAACACCTTGGGTTCTTCTGGTGCATTTTTTCATTAGCTGAGTGTAGTAAGCCTCTCCAGCACCCTCTGTGGAAACGACCAGTGTTTAAAGGGATCAAATACTTATTCTGCCATAAGATTACTGCTTTGTTTAATTGCCCTGCTTGCTAGTGACCCAGTGGACAAATTTATTTTCCCATGTATTTCAAGGAATAGGTGTGTTTGTGTTTTATGATGATCTTGGTATTTGCTCTTTCAATTAACCTTTCTAATTTACTTCTCATATTTTAATGACAGAAGAATTTTTTTACAGAATTAAAAAAAAAAACCAAATTCTTTTCTAAACATTCTAAATGTTTTTTGAATCTAGAAATTCTAAATTCTTTCCATGCTGTGGGAGCCTGATGCTAAAATAAAAGCTGCCTTAAACACCAGACCCCTTGTACCACCCCCGGCAATAAATCTTCCTCACCTAGCAACTCTTCAGGCAATCCATCCAGCCCCTGCCTCCCCCCAGAACTCTTGAAACTGTGCCCCCTCCTCCCAGCTGCCCAGGGTCCTGGGGCATCCTGTGTGATCCAGGTGCTGAGTCTAATGGTCGTTTCTGGCAAACTACTTCATACATATGTGTATACATACGTATGCATGTAAAATCCAGTCAACATAAAACTGGTTAATTATTTGTGTGGAGTGACTTTAAAAGAGCCAGGGGTCAAACCAAAACCAGCTGTCAACCTTCAGTCAATCCCAAATTAATAATACAATGCGAGACAGGCCTCTAAAGGTTTTTTAATGTGTTTATATCTCAGCTTGATAAACACAGTCAAGAGAGACAAGATGGAAGAGGCAGGAAGCTTAGCAGGGTTACTTTTCCGTAGAAAACAACTTGTGAAAACATCTGCACAGCCCGCAACTTCCCAGATGTTCTCTTTAACAGAGCACTTAACTTGTTTATATTTTGCCTAACACTGGAATCGTGGCAGATTATTTTTGTTGCGGGGTCTTTGCAACATTTTGTAGGTGGTCTCGTAAAAGAGAGCAGATATTTAACCCCCCCCCCCACCTCCTTCTCCTTTGCCCTGGTTGTTTACACAGTGGAGCTTGGTACCAGTTCCCTCTGACAGTGTGTGTGTGGGGGGCCTGGGGGCTCAGCTATCGCTACGCTTTTGCACCAGAGTCACTCCATTGGCTCTGCTGTGAGGGCTGGAGGCTGAAAACAGTGAAAACGTGAGGTGAGATGAGATGATTCAGGCACTCACTTCAGCCTGGGATGTCCAAAAGATGGCTTGAAATTGTTATTTGCTGCCTTTGACTTGTTCACACCAACATCGATGGGGCACCATCTCAAACCTGAATGACTTGTCCCTCTAAAGGCTGTGGGATGTCATATGTAAAAAAAATGTGCCCACAGAAAAAGGATCTGGCAATCAGATTCTATGTCTACAGTGAACATCAGTGGGTTTCCTATTTGCATGGGCACCATATATGTGTATCTTTTACTATATACAGGTACAGCTTTCAACTGAGTGTGTTTTCTTTTCCTTAATCCTGGCTACTTTGCCACATTTACAGTAGATGCATGAAGCACCTGTGATTTTGTCAGGTCCAAAGCTTCTTGGGGTCTGAAGGACTTTACCAGCCCCCCCAAAAATCCCACCTCACAATCCTACATTGTATGGCACAGTTGCAGCTCCACAGGCTTTTGGATGGATCTGTGCTTCCTGCTTTTGACCAAACTTCTCCACTTGAGCAAGTTTGGGCTGACTGATGATTGGATCAGTTTTTGGATGGCAGGTTCTCGAAGGAAAACCCAGGGGCTGGAGGAAAATGGTGTGGGCTGCTTTCTATGCTCACCTTGTATCTCTGACTGGAGCCGATGCTCTTCGTGTCCTGCCCTAAAGGGCTATTTCCACAGCAGGAATACATTTACGAAAAGCTGTTAGAGCATGGCCCAAAGCAATGGGCAAAGTGAGGCTGGATATGTCTCCTGGGGAAGACTTGCACAGCTGTAGCTGGGGGCTAGGTACATTGCCCCCAGAAAGGTCAAACAGGATTTACCATAGATGTCTTATTGACATTAGTGCCTTAGAAAATCTTTCTGAACATGTTTATATGATTGACAGACAGAGTTAGGTCACATAGGCTGAGGACTTGGGAAGTCTTATATTACTTTATTCCATTTGTTTTCTGTTTATTTCTTTTGTCAATTTAAAATTAATTAATCCTTACTGCACTGGGCAGATTCAAATGAAAGGTGCTGTATAAATGCTCTATGTTTTCCAGTAATGATATTTGCAAGCTGTGCTGACAATATTCCATTCCTCTGACAAAACACAGACAGTTATAAAAAGTCGTTTCTCCAGAGTCCTCTGTAGTTAAGTGCCTGAATGCTGGAGTATAAGCTGACAATAGTATATATGGCTGGGATACAACTTAGCATATTGTCCAATGTACTCCTCAGTCGTGTTTTAAATTCACAGTATACACTGCAGAGTGTGCAGCCAGCTTTTTACACTGATGTGCACAATGTTAGCTAAGTCTACTTACTCTCTTTCTGGGTTTGTTTTTCAGACCAGTTTTCTTTGATTCGTTGGTTCTTGTTTTGTTCTTCCTTATTCCCTTTTATAGCCACTCTGTTTGGTTTTCCCATGTGTGGGAAAAACATTGACTTTCAGAGCTAGAAGCTGCTCTGCGGGGAAGGGTGCCTAATGCACCATATGGTGCAGGCGAAACATCTGTGAATCTCTGACGCTGCAGTTCTGCTTCATGGGCCCAGGGTGCATTTCACACTCATGCTAAGGAGAAACGAATATGACATGAGTATTTTTCAGGAACCTTGACGTATGAGAAACAGAATGAATTTGTTGGAGAAGACTGTAAAAAAATCAGAACGCTACATTGTGCAAAACCAATTTCCCTAATGGGACTGTATTGCCCCTATTACACTCCCTTTCCCATTAAATATCAGTATCTACTTTCTATTGCCATCGTGTAGTGCTGAAAATAAATCTCACGGCGAACAGAGATGGCTCATCTTACAACTTGTAGAAAGGTTAATTAAATGGTGCGTGATGCTGGCACTTGTTCACTGCAGCCTGAACCCCAGGGATAACAGATTGCCGGGGGCGTGCAAGCAACTTCCTCCTTCACCCTCACACAATCCACACGTCAGATAGCTGCACTGGGGGCCGCGTCCTGAGAATATGTCTGCTCAGCAATAATTCCTTCTACAGGTAAAGTTATTCACATGGACTTTCTGGAAAAGAGAGTTCATATATGCCTGTGTGTTTCAGGTGACATTTTTGTGGTCTTTTTCTGACTTTCAGGAGGCTAACTAGCCTGCTTACAAGTGACTTTTTTTTTTTGGACTTGTCATGAAGACCTTTTGCTTGCAATGGTCCTGGTGATCTGTAGTGGTAGTGATGTGGATGGGCACTCAAGTGGAGACTGCTGCACACTTAGCAGGACCTCTCCTCTTGATTTTGCCCACATAGCAGGGCACAGCTCCGTGTTGAGCAACACTGGTAACATTGAACACCCAGACACTGCCAAGGAGTGACAATGCTAAGGATAGCCTAGCATTCAAAGCACTTCACAGGGACTGCTGAAACTCAAATTCAGCTGCTGGCTCTACCCCAGTGCATGTGTGTCATTTCGTGTGCAGATTTTGTGTGCCAGACCTTGTGCAAGTTGCTGAAGCACAGGTCCTGCTGAGTGACTGACATCAAAGGGGACCACAGAGTTTGTGAAATGCTCATGATGCTTCCTTACCTCCCAGGGTTATTTGGATCTGGCAGAGGAAAGGTGGTAAGGTGCTTTGGTACAGGGGTCACTGGGTTTCTGGAAGGCCCGTTATGTGGGGAGTAAACACTGCAGTGTTGCGTAGAAAAGATAATTTTTTTCTGCTTGCCTACTGCATGGAGGGTTCCTGTCTGCACAGGCTTGGCTGAGGAAAGGAGGTGTGTGTCTGTTTATTGAGCACCACCGCAGCAGAATCGTCATTCCTGGTTCAGAGGCTTTTAGGCATGGTGATGCTGGCTGCTCTGGAAAAGTAACCAGCTGTGCAGCTCCTCTGTAAGGTCACAACCCCACTGGGAAATGACCACCAGGGTAAATCGCTAAACTTTCATAGAGGATCCAGGTGTTCTCAGGCTGATTAGATATTGAGGACTCTTGCTGAATTTTGCATCCAGGCACAAGACAAGAGCACCAACGCTAACAAAGCATCCAGAGGCAGAATCCTTCCCTTGAAGCATACAGGGAAGCCCTTTCCTCCTCCCAACAACACTAAAGAGGAGGCTCTTCTGGAAGAACTCTACAGTGATTGCTTTCCTCAAAAATCAAGATGCTGCAATCAAGGAACCCCACTTTTAGACTGACAGCCTTCCCTGTGGCTGTGCTGTGAAGGGGCTTGTGACCAACAGCTGAACACTGTGCTGGAAACTTGCAATACATAACAGTGGAGAGTTAGAAAGAAAATCCAAGCATTTCTTAGCCAAAAAGTGCAACCATAACCTTTAACTGTGAGGATAGCAAATACATCAGCAGAAAAAGTCATTGCTGCTACTCAGGACTGTAGTCCAGTGCTTGGGGTGCCTTCTGTGTTTGTGGCTTCCTCGCCCCTTCTTTATTGCTCTGCTTAGCCCTGTTAAACAGGGAATGAATGTGGGAGTGCCTTGGGAGCATTAAGGAGATCTAGGAGTAAAACCTTAGTCAAGACCATGAGAAAAACTCTGCTAAATGGCACCAGCCAAAGGCCCCATTCCCACACATACTTATGCACATGAGCAACTGCACCCACAGGAATAATTGCCCTGGAGCCTGGTAGGATCAAGGAAAGATTCCTGTGTCAGCATCAGCAGCAATGGGCATCTCGGTATAAGACTTGTTGCATGGCTTTTCTCGGTGTATCTACCCACAGTGAGCTGAAATACTGTCCCAGGGTCTTTGATCAGGATACACTTCAGTGGGATTTGGATGTTGCATGAGCCTTGACCTGTAGAGAGAGGAATTTTACCCTTCCATAAATATGCTGTGCCCTGGCAGGTCCTGCTCTCTGGGGCTGGATGGAGCTTGGAAAAAACTATCCAGGCACAGCATTTCTAATGTGGGTGCATGGGGTTTCCTCATGCCTGGCTTGTTGGTGCACATGGGCCACCCTGTGCATAAGCTCTCCAATAATTTCCAGAGAGGCAGCAGATCAAAAAGCATCACATGTGTTCTCTGAGCTCTCACCCAGGGCTGTTGCCTCTACTGGTCCAGCCTCAATGAGCAGGCAGAAGTGGTGCCAGGAGCGAGGATGGTTGTAGGGCCCCTGCACACCTGCTGTACATGACCAGTCTGAGACCATGAACTGATTTTGCAGAGTTCACTACATACATAAGGATTTTCAGGCCCCCTGGACCCCAGCTGTACTAAACCCCACGATGTTCAGATGAAGGACAGCTAGTTGCTGCCCTCCTGGGCACTGCTCCAGCTCATGCACCATAAGCCACTGTGCACCCGACATCAGCTTTCCTCTCCTCTGGAGAAGAGGCTGCACCTTGTATCAGGGATGCTGACAGTCCAGGGGTGTAGACATGCCAGCCTACAGTTCATATTTTCTGGACTGGGGATGCAGAGTGTGTTTACCTTGACTTAATGACGAGCACATTTAGAGAAGGTTTCCATCATGGAAAACTGAGAAGACTGATAAAACCAAGGTCTGGTTCCTCCTGGACTGTAACACAAATGTTTCCTTTGGCTTTCTGTTTTATTGGCTCCATTCACGGTGGTCTCTAAGGAGTCCATCAGAGGCCTCTGTACTCGTTGCATTCAGAGCAAGCATGGTTTCTACAGACAATTGTCTGCAGCTTGCAAAAGCAGATTTGCCAAACCACACATAATAAATCAAAACACAATTTCCAAGTGCTAGAATGGGCAAAAGCTACATCTTATTACAATGAACTCTTTCCAGGAGAATTTCTTGGCCTTGCTTTTTCAGGAACATATAATGAGAGGGAGGAAAACAGGTGGGTAGTACAGAAGTGAGATGGCACAGGTAGGTGGCTCATTGACTTTATCTGGTTATTCTCAAAAGTAATAATTTTACAACTGTCAGAGTTACAGTCTTTAGGAGCTGCTTCATATTCCCATGTGCTAGGAGCTCCCACAAGCAGCCAAGTGAGTTCAGATATGACTCTCCATCACTCTTCAAAAGTAGACTTCCTTCAGAAGCTACTGTCTTCTTTCTAGATACAAACAATCCTCAAAAATAGTCAAAGATAAGGTTGTACATAGTTTTTGTAAGGTTATAATAATGATGTTTTTCTACCTCCTAGATATTCATAGGTCTCACCTTGTATAATAACAAAACTTCTCAGTCTATAAATTGGTTCAGCACCACCTTAATGTTTTTAACATCAGATTGCATTGTATCAGTGTATAACATGCTTAACTGAAAAGATCTGAAAGCAAAGAAACTGTAGATGTGATTAAAAATACCCCAAACATAAAAGCTGGGCCTATTGAATTAAGGTCCTAACACAAGCCTCTATTTCTTACTTTCAGTTCTCTTTTTCAACTGGCATGTGAAACTAACCTGAGTTTCTCTCTCTGTTTCCATCAGAGATTGCAACAATATGATTCCTAACAGCTTTTGCCTGTCACTGCCTGTAACTCTCTGTAGGGTTAGTATTTTCAATAAGTGATGCAGAGGTATACCATCCTGCAGCATTAATTCTTAAAAACCATCTTGCGTGGGATCTGTCTGACAGCTCTACAGCCAGACTTTTTGTTTGTATCTCACAGTTGTCCCTTTCCAGGCATCAGGCTTTTAGAAATCCATGTGACACCTCCAGTTATGACCCGCAAAGCACAGCTCTGGCAGCTGATTTGTAGAGGAATGTGTGTGAACTAGAAGGTGCCCTGAACTACTTTTTACAGTGGGCCTATCTGGTTACCATCCTTCATTAAATAAATGTTACTAATGCAGATATGTGCCTTTGTTTTATGGGTGAGCCTCAGTTAAACACATGTCACTTTTACCTATCATAAGCATCCCTTCCTCTCGACTCCTTGGGAACCATCATCAGCTGAATTTTGCAGCTTGCATTTCCCACTCCCAGACCCTGCTGCAATATCACCCTTCTTTCATTTGGGAGGCCCACACACACATATCAAAGTTAAGTACACGTGTGGGGGAGGAATATTCCTCCCTAATTTTCCAAAGTGGTTTTCAGGGATTCTCATACTCGTGGTGGGAATGAAGTGTACAGCTAACTCCCTTTAACTTTAGAGTTTTAACTTATCCGCTAGCTAAAACTTAATTAAGTATTGTGGAATCCATGCAAATTACATATCAAATACCTTACTCATACCCGTTAATTTTTTGCGCGAAGACATTTAGTATTCCTGCAGATGACAAATGTCCTTCTGGGGCTATGCTAATACACTTAGCATCTGCAAATGGGTCCATAAAAAGGGGCATGTTCCCATTCACTGAAGTGAGAGAATCTAGAAGGATGCTCTAGGGTCACCCTGCCTGCATCCTCCCCCACAGCACACCTTCAGGCATATTCCTCTCCAGGGCTTTGGTGTGACTAATTGCCAATGGCAGAGGAGATGGGGCTTTTGCTATCTGTTCTCTGGAATACCTTCTGTAGGTGAGGGAGGACTGAAGCATTTCCCTCCGAAAGTGCCCTCCTTTGTTCTCAATTTGCAACCAAGTCAGGAAAAGCAAGTTTTCGCATGATGACGTGACAAGAACCAAAGATAATGTAGGTTGTGAACTCTGCCTCAGACAAGAGTTAGTGTGCAAGAGAAGGTGAGGAGGAGCAGGGTTGCAAGGGGTGGTGGGGTTGCTGGCAGCACCCCAGAGCCAGCGGGAGCTGAGTGAGCCAAGGAGGTGGTGAACTCGCCTCTCCCCCAGCCTCTCCCTCTCCTTCCCCTGCCGAGGGGCTGAAAGGGAGTTTCCAGATGAGATCCCTTCAAACGGCCCTGCTGGGAAATCTGCATCTCTCTCAGCAGGTTTCAAGGCTTATTGTGTTTTCTTTCCCTTTTTCTCTCTCGGTGACTTTTCCCCACCACCAGAGTATCTAACATCTTCCGTTTAAAGTAATTAACAATAATAAGGTCCCTGGTGAACTTCATAGACTGACTGTAATTTCTTCCTTTTCCAAGTGAAATTCTGTCTGGGATGGGGCAAGCTGTCTCCGCGAAGGGACAGTGAGACCTGGCAATGTTACCCCGCCACAGCCTGACTGTGGATCTTTCAGTCCTCTCCCGGTATTCTTGAAACAATTGACCAAGGGAGGAGTTAATCTATATACCTTTAATAGCTTTTTTAAAAGCTATTAGAAGAGAGGTGACCTGGTAGACTGAAGACAGGGGACCACCATTGTTTCATGTTCAGCTTGTGGCTGCTAGCCAAACCCCGTGGGACCAGCTCTGCCAGGACAGCCTGCGGGTGCTCCTGGTGCCTGTGGAGGAGCTGAGTGTGTGTTATGGGGGATGAGAGCCAGGAAATACTCCCTCTGCCCAACAAACGATGTCTTTCTTTTGCTTTTATTATTTTCAAAAAGCCATGACTTCTGGCGTCATCAAAGAACACAAGGAACGCCCAGTTGTGGCAGAAAAGCCTGAAACCACGAGTTCATGAGGATCAGTCTCTCCTCTTTCCCCCTTCACCCTCTAAAAAGGGAGACAATGCAGGAGGCTGGGGAAGAGCCCCACATTTGGGTCTTATGGGGCCCCTAGGTCCCAGCCACTACCAGGGAACGTCCTCACCAGCATGGGATGCGCATGCAGGTTTTCTAGCCATGCATTCCTGTTATTACCCCTTCCCTGAGGGCAACATGCAGGTCAGTGGGCAGGAGGAGGAGAATTGGGGGTTTTGACTGGGTACTCCTCAGTGGATTTCTCTCCCGGGTGTTGGAGGAGCAGTTTCCTTCTGCCTCTGGGTCTAACCCAGCGCCCTCTGGAGCTGCAGTGTATCTGCTCCCCATGGTCCAAGTACCCCAAAGTGCCAGGGCAGCCCTCGCAGCCCTCAGCCCCCATGGCAGGCCTCATCTCCACAGCTAATTGCTATCATCTGTTGAGATGGCAATTTCAGCCGCCTGCAAAATCCAGGGTGGGGATTTCTAGGTTTTCCATAAGAAACCACTTTCTTTCAGGATGGGATTATACACTTCCTTGAGTTGTAAGAACATGCAGATGTCGCAGGGCCAGACAGCCCTGCCTGCCACTCACCCCAGTGAGAGGAAATTACCCTCTTCTCTCACTTACTTATTACAGGGGGTGGGAGTCTGTATTTCCACGCCCTCCTTGCATTCACACACCGGATTCAAAGGCAGCAGAAACAGGAGCTTTGCCTACTTGCACTAGCTTTCTGCTCTAATAAAACTAGATATTTTCCAAGCTGAAGGCAAGTGCAAACCTCCACCCCCAGATATTAAACCAGAATCTCCCACTCTTACTGCTGCTTTTTGCAGCACTGTGACAGCACCGATATCTGGAGGTGGTGACAAAACTTACCCCACTGCGTTATTCTGTATCCCTTCACCTGTGCCTCCTGAAACCCTTAATCATGAAAAGAGAGAGTCGTTGCTGCCTCCACACGCAGGGGGAAGCAGGCCTGGAGAGGCAGGCAGCTGCCCACAGTGAAGGCAGGAACAGGATTCCCTTGCCCTGGCTCTCAAACTGGTGTGGACTCCCTTTCTCTTCTCACTCACCTCCACCAAACCATCGAACTGGGACATCCTCTGTTACCTTCCCAGTTACTGCTTTGCTTGGTCCAGAGGTTTGTAGAGTTCTGTGGGCAGGGCTGGAGGTGATGTAAGCCAGCTCATAAAATACAAATATGAGCAAAGCAGACATGCCGGTGCAGGGCATCATTCACAGAGTGTTGCAAAAGGAAACGGTGCTTCACTTTCCTTGGATTCGGGACTTTAGCATTTCACAGAATCCCAGAATCACAAAATCATGTAGGTTGGAAAAGACCTTGAAGATCACCCAGTCCAACCATTAACCTAACATTGACAGATCCCAACTACACCATATCCCTAAGTGCTATGTCAACCCGATTTCCTTTTATTCCAGATAGGAATAAGAAGCAAAAAAACTACCAAAAGTCCTCACAGTTCTCCATGAAAGATACCAAAAAAGATTTTAGTTTGACTGAAGCATTTTGTGTCAATTTTGGCTTTTTAGTTGATAACATGTTACAGTAGAGATAATAACCCTTAAAAAGCAGTCACATGAAAAGGCTGTTCCTGAGAAGTCAAAATATTTAGCTCTGTGACAGTATTGAAACCTTCCACTTCCTTACTTTCACTCTTCCTCATTGCTCCCATTTTTCACAAAACACAGAGTGGTTTTTGTTCAAAAGGGAGCCATGTTGCCAGCGGCTCAACCACAGTTGTCATGACTGGCTTCGACTGCATACTTGTAAAGGAAAGAAGAAGACTTAAAGGCTCATGTGATGTGATGATCTGGATATCTGGTCTGGGTTAAAAATCTGTCCCATCCCAACTCCTCCTGTGTCTCAGAGCCTTCCCACCTTGTTGGTTGTTATTGCGAGAGAACTGCCTTTGCATCTGTGTCTGTGTCTGTGTCTGTGTCTGTATCTGTATCTGTATCTGTATCCTCTACATGCCTATTGCTTCCTGAACTTCATCTAGTCAAAAGTACTCAGACAGGAGTGGCCCATTCTGGAGAGGATATCTACTCCTCCACCCTGTATAACTCAGCTAAGAGCTGGACCTGTGCATCACCTGTGGTGACAGTCTGAGCCAAGCAGCAGTCTAGCTGAGCTTCAAGACAAGCAAGAATTGGGTCTGAACTTTATGGCTTGTCAGTCAGTCCTTGGCCTCTCATCAGAGGGCGAAAATTAGTGCTAATTAGAGCAAGTTAGTATCTTTGGAAATTCCTCAGCCTGGACTTTATGTAATAGTGCACACTAAATTCAGAACTATAAATCAGATATTGGGAACTGGTTTTGGATGCCAGGCCATTGCTGCTGGGTTTAAAGGGGCTCTTCTCTGCCTGTTGCCCAACATATAAACAAGTGGTGGGTTAGAAGTGGTTTCTTTGACTGTCAGTAGCTTCTCCCTGGGATAGGTGTGCCCTGTTCTGAAGAGTCCATCTCTGTGCTTGATCCCGCTCTGCAGGGACAGATTTCCCCACTGGTGTCCCTGTCAGTTTCTGCTGTAAAGCCAATATATGCCCCATGTTGGAATCTCTGACAAAACAGTCTGGCCCAGTTAAGGCTGCCAGGCACCCCGCTGGGAGCATTTCCAGTAGCAGAGGCTGAGGAACCTGGGGCTTGGCTGTTCGGGTGGCTGGTGCAGACACCCTGGCCCAGCACTGGGTTACCCTGTAGTGGGGCTGCTGTTCCTCAGGCTAAACTGGGAGGCTTCACATCAGAACATAAAATACCTGAGCTAACATTGAACAGAAGACCAAGTTGTAAAAAAAAGAGTGGAAAATTTTCTAATTTATCTAGGGCTGGTAACTAATCTACATGTATAATTAACTCTCTCCTCTCCTAATCAGGTTGTGGCACTGGATAAAAGTGATATAGGTAATATGCTGATACCAGCCACATCATTAAGGAACTTTTTAGATGAGAAAAGGTCAGACTTTGGAAGGTAAATACCTTCCTCCCACTACCCGTGGGAGCTATGCTGCTAGTTGCCGTTGGCTCCTTCATAAAGCTCCATGCAAAATTTTGTTGTATCAAAACCCCAAAGTCTGGATCCCCTTCTAGAGGCTTAGTGTGAGCAGTTTGTACCAGACTCCCTCGCCTCCTAAGTGCTGGAAGATGATGGACTTGTCAGTGGGTCTTTACAAAGCTTCTCTGCTTCTTTGCAAAGAGCTGCAGGGGCTCTGGGGCCTCTGTCCAGAAGGATATTCTGGACTATCCTAAGCACAGATATATTGCAATGCTGCAAAAACTGTGGGAAAGAGACTCTTGTTAGACTTTAATCTTCCCTTGACATGTGGCTGACGTGTTCACCGTTGCCCAGGCCTTTCCCTCTGAAAGGATTACTTTATCACAGAGCTCTTTTCCTCATTAAATAAAAAAATCAAACCAAACTAACCAAGACCACAGTTTATTTTGTTTTATGCTATGGGTTTATTTTAAATGTATTAGATTTCCTTTTAAAAAAAAATGCAATAACTGATAATGAGTGCATATGGATCTTTTCAGTTTAATGCTTTGTTTACACTGGTTTGCCTGCAAAGTGTGTGTTTTAAATTACTCTGCTTTATTTTAAACCAAATATTAATGTCTTTGTGTGTGTGTGAGAGAGAGAGAGAAGGAGAAAGGGAGACGAGAGGGAGCCGGGTGATGAGGACCACGCTGTGTGCTGCACTGTTGTCAGGGGCCTCCTCTCCTGTTGCTCCTGTGTCATTCCTGCTGCTCTGTTCCACTGCCCTTAAGAGGAGAGTCTGAGTTTGGAGCAACATAAAATGAAGTTTGTACCACAAAACGCACCGCCTCTGTAAAAATGGAGACTAAGAAGAACCTCCTCTTTCTGTCCAACCCAGAGATGCTGGAGGGGTGTAAGTGGCCCTCAGGAGCATGGTCTGGCTGTGGAAGAGCACTGCTGTGGGACCCTGTCCTTGCTGGTGTCTTGGAGGATGGTGGTGTCACCCCGTGGGGAGACATGTGGGCTACAGCACGGATAGGCAGGGAAGCTCCTTGTGGTCCTTCACTCTGGTCTAGGACTATTCTGGCTGTGGTAGGGGCCTCTCCCCCTGTGGAGGATCTCAGTTCAGAAGAACACAGTGATAGGTTAAAACCACCACCACACCTCCATCGCCATGGGCTGGCTTTCCTCCAAGCCCCCACTGTTTCTCCTCCCACAGAGCCCCACAGCATGTGTCCCCACCAGCCCTGTGCCTGGGCTTGCAGTCACCAGAGAAAATGTCCATACAGTTGCTGAAGCATCATGCATGTAGGTGCAGTGCTCCACTTAGAATAAACTTGTCACCAAGTTGTCACTCCTTCTATGATTGTGTTGTCGGCATCTGTGAAGGGAACTGGTAAAAAGGTGTTTTCGCCCTTTGGGCTGCAGCAGGGGAGGGATCTGAGGCAGTGCTGCAGGTCTCAGCCCAGGAGCAGAGTTTACAGGGATGGTCAGATCCTGTTGAACTAGGTCTCCATCAGGAGGCAAATCCAAATTTCTCCTACCGTTACAGAAGTGTGGGTGCCCAGTTAGGATCTTTTTGGAGCCAAAGCCCACCTAAAGCAGCCTGCTGCATCAAGGAGGTGCTGTTCCTGGGCTTCCCTTAAACCCATGACAGTAACACAAAGCCCTGAAATAGCTTTCCAGCTTGCATTCAGAGTTTTTTGGCTCAAGCTGATTTGACTTCAAAGGCAGGCAAATCCACGAAATTTCTAAATCTTCTCAGTCTGTTTCTAAACACAGAGCCGACATGTTACAGAGTGCTTCCTGTCTGTTGGACACATACCCCTAGTATTAAGGGAGTGCTAATGTCACAAATTGAATCCCCTGGAATATCTCCAGACTGCCTAGAAAACATGACCCAGACTTGAATTAAATCCTTTAAAACCAGAAACAACGCTTCTTGCAAGCACAAATCATGTGGGTTTTTTGTGCCTTCCAAAACGAATTTCAGCTCTATCCTGGAGCTGGCCCTACACATCACTCCCAGTCTGCAGCCTAAATTTCTTTGGATGTCACTGCCTCACAGCTTGGCTGTAAATCCAACCTTTTAAAGTGCATGTTGTCCATCTGTGGAAACTTCCATGAAGCTAAGTGACTTCTGAAGGGAAGGATGGATAGGAGCAGGATAGAACTCATGTGTACAGGTCTGGGCAGATGTTGAAATAAAATAACCCCCCTTTTTCCTAGTGCTGCCACACAGACTCTAGCCTGTGTCTTATTCCCATTCTTCTTCTGTTTGTCATGTCCGCCTCAAATGAATTTATCATCACTGTATTCTTTTTTATTGTTAATAACACCTAATCCTGACTGCGGCTCCATTGTGCAGAGCGCAGTCTAAGCAGGTCATCTCTGCCCCAGGGAGCCTCATTATTCAAATGCAAGACAAGAGGCAGCAGACAGCCATAGGCAGGTGGATATGAGCAAACACTGGCTTGTGGTCTCTGCACACCAGACATGCCATTTTCCAGCCCATGGCCTAGCAGTGACACTGTTCAAACTTTTCACAGCAGTGGGTGAGAGTACACTGCCTTCTAGTTTTTAGCAACAGAAACCAGTGGGGAGTGTGCTGGAAAGGAGGGACAGAGCACAGAGGAGTTTTGTGTCCCCTGTTTCGATCAAGTGTGTAAGGCCAGTGCTGAGGTGCCCTCATCCCCACCAGTGTCCCAGTGCTGCTGCTGGAGAGGGTGCCCACTCACCTGCTGACCCATATGTCCTGCAAAGGTGCCAGAGGCACGACAAGGAATAAAGACTTCAACGGGGAGGGAAAATGAGTTCTCTCCTTTGCTGGGGCACTGAGCAGAGCTGTGGGAAACGACCGGTCTGCAGCTCCCCGTATTTGGCATCACTGTGTGTTTGCCTTTCCTCTGTAAGCTGAACGGGTTTCTGGCCACCTGGAGCGGTGGGGTGAGTGAAGGACTGGGACTTTCACCACTCTCTCCATGGGATGGCCATGACTAGCAGGCAAATGCCCCAAAAGAAAAAGAAATCTCTCTGAGACTTTGGAACAAGACAAATCTTGCAGTCCCTTTAAAGCTTTCTTTAAAGCCCATACTGTTTTCTTCTCCCACAGACCCTATATCACAACAGGACCATTATGGACACAGTGGGACACTCTGGCTGGCCAGGGACAAGCGCTCCAGGGCTGCTTCACACTGCTCAACCAGGGAGTTTCAGGGAAGTCCCACTCCCCCACAGGGCAAACTTTCCAGAGTGCTTGGCATCCAGTGGCTCCTGGGATACTGCTTCTGGCCTATTTTTTTAGACAACATGGGTGCTCTTTTAAAAACCTAGATACTAGTTTTGGGCCTGTGGTGGAAAGAGATGAATTTTTTGCAAATAATTTCTTGCAAAGGTGAGTCAGAAGGGAAGGTGTTTGAAGTAGTTCTGGAAGCAATTGCAGTGCAGTTGTCTGCTTCACAGCCTCTTTCATCCTCTCCTTTCCATCCTTCCTAACACAGTTATCTGATGTCTATTAGAGCTGAGTTTATCAACCTTTAACCTGGGGGATGACGGGCACGATTTTTTCCATTGTTTCATAGTATATTTTCACAACCCGGAAGAAAAAACCCAGCTTTTAGACCTCCACTGTCCTGTCAAAATGGTTGAAACTGGACAATAATTGAAAAGTTACTCGCAGCAGATAGTGGCAGATGAACTCAAAAAGGCTGATCCTATAAGCCTTGTCTTAGGGAAATGGGCTAAAAAGAGCCATAGCCTGAAGGTCATAGTATTTCCACACAGGACAAGTGTTTTCAGTCCAGACAGCAACCAATTCATCCACCTAACACTCAAAGTAATACATCCTGCTCCATCTGTAGCAATTAGGAGGCAAGATGTGTTCACACAGTTTTCAGGGCAGTTTCAAAGCTGCTGAAGTGGACCCCACACCGATAAGACCATTTCTCACCACCCTGCAGCCTGCCACACAAGAAGTGACATGCGTTTGCTGGGCTCTGCGGAATGGATCTGCCTGGAAGGGCAGGCAGGTTTTGTTGGGACATGGAAAAAGAAATAGGCTGGATGATCTGGAAGAGGGGAAGCTTCCTTTGTATGGAAGAGTGGCTACAGGTGCAGAGTCACCATGCACTTGTGATTTAAGAACCAGTATACATTATTATTTATGATTAAATGTCCATCTGTCAAATTAAAATGCCTGCTTTTGAAGTTACACATTGCAGGAGAATAAGAGCGAAGCCACAGACATCTCTGTACAATGTTTTTTTTGTCCATCATTCTCTGAAGCCTACTGAAGCAGAAAACACATTTGCATTACAAAGGATACAGTGTCTTTGTGTCTCAATGCAGTGTCTCAGACCTGAGCAACCTTCCTTTCTAATGATGGTCAAGTAAAAACCCCGGTCCAAATTAATCTGTGGTGTGATTCCTGTTACTTCAGGGGAATTACAGCCAGAATAAAGGCACCCCACTAATCTCTTCTTCCAGACAGGGCTCTTCCCTATGAGTGCAGCCTGTTGCATCAAGTCAGTTAGCTACAGAGAGGACACTGGCAAAGAATCTCCAAGGATCTTGTTCTTCTCGTCCTCCTCATGATACGTGTCAGGCTTGACATGAATCAGCTGAATTAAGATAATGTAAAACTTGAGGTGAAAGAAGGGCAAAATCATGGAGTTTCTACTCATCAAGCCCACCTCCAGTGTATTGATTTGGAGGCTCAAGCATGTTCATCTTCTGTCCCAGTATTCAAAAACCAAAGAAATGTGACAACTCCAGCCCACCTGTTTCTAAAGAAAAAGTTTTCAAGGGATCAAATGTTTTCCAAACCTTTGTGTGACCCCTTCAAAGGCCTGGGTCAATCTAAATCAGGGATTTGGAACACAGGTTTGGTTTTCTTGTTTTCACATTCATTCTCTAAGGCCACATAGTGTAGACAAGGCTGTCCTGCCCTGCTCGCTGTTGTTCTGCCAAGGGGACCTTGCCTCTTTCCCATTAAGAAGTGGTCTCTCCTCCCCTGCCTCTTGTGACACAGACCCCAGTGAAAAGCCTTCCCTGCAAGAAGAGCACAAATGTGCAAGCATCTGCATTGATGCCACTGAGTGAGTGAGCAATTAAAGTGCTCCTCACCCAAAAAGAGCTTCTGCAGACTGTTGCTGACTGTGGACCCGGTTTCTGACAGCAGCAGCTGATGCACAATGCTCCCATTCAGCCACTGACAGGTCCTCGACGCTCACAGGACGTGCTGGCCTTCAGCTTAATTTAGTGTGTAATGGATAAGTCACATAGAGGCTTTTCTCCTTGCACTCACCCCCACTGGGAAGCACAGCACTGTGGGAGCCTGAGCAGCCTTTGCCATGTTTCACCCCCAGGCTTTAGAGGAGGCTATTTCACAGGCTGTAGTTTGTAGCTTTTCCTTTCCTTGAAGTCTTGAGTCTCTTTCCTACTGGTTTTATCAGGTTTCCTTGTTCTCAGTTTTCTCCTCTGCTTATTGCTGGGTGGCTCTTGCCACCCACAGCTCCTGCTCCTGAGCAGTGCAGCCTCCTCCCTTCCTGTGGTATCGGTGCTGCTGATCCCCAGTGGTACCTGAGCATCACCACCAGCACCATATGGCATGGTAGACAGCAGGGAGGGCACTGGGGACAGGCTCGCTCCACCCCTTCATCCCATGACATGGGCTGGAGGCTGAGGGCTCGATTTCAGGTGTGATTTCTATTTGGGAGATGAGGGGTGGAAAAAAAGGTCAGACAGTGAAAATGGGGGATTATGGTTTTAAGAGGGCATAGTGCAATAACTCAGAGGGAGAGGATAGTTTGGAGGCAGCCTGAATAGAAACCAGGGAGTGATTGCTCCCTCCAAAATTTCCTGAGCCAGTTTGATCAGGAATGCACTAAGAAGATCCCATCCTTTTTCTGTTCCCATGTTGCATTTTGACTGACCCCAGCAAGAAAAGCCATATCCATACCATAAACTGCAGGCAAACTTCTGGCATGCTCAGAGAAGAAGGGACATGCACAAGCTCTGGCTGAAGCTGTGTGACACAGTGAGTGTGGTCATCAGCTCAGGCAGCACATGCTGTCCCTCAGCAGGGCTTGTGCAGTGCATGTGATGCCATCTCTGCTCCATGCAAGCACGTACCATGCCTGTGTTCTCTGTCTGCAGTGGGAAAGAAACCTTTTCCAGCGTGGGAGCCAACCTGCAGCTGCTGAAACTGCTCAAAGCAGGGACAATGAGACCAGGTTGCCTAGGGCAATGTCCAGTTGGGTTTTGAGTATCTCCAAGGATGGACATTGCCCAGCTGTCCTGGCTGCTCCTGTGCTTGGCCACATAGTGAAGAAGTTTTTCCCAATATCCATTGACTCATAGAACAATTCAGGTCATGATGACTAACATGACAGGAAGGGCACCTTTTCTTTACTTGATACACATGCCCTTGCACTTGTGGCAATACTGGCTTAACTGCTGTGCGTGCACTGAAGGGAAAGCAGTGCTCTCAATACATGTGCAGGGCTGCCTGAAAAATGCAGGCAAAGGTGGCTCTCTGGGAAATAAAAACCATGCTCCAAAAGCTCTTAGAAGGCCTTGCAGCTCAAGCTTGGCTCAAGAATTTTGAAATCTCATCAATGAATGAAGCTTACTTTATGGGTTTAGATAGAAATCAAATAAATGTGTAGAGTTCTGGCTAAGAAACATGTTTGGGATTAACGGCTTGTAGGATTTAAAAATAGCTGTATCGTTTTAATTAATTTGGGAGTCCTTTGGTGGTCCTACGTTGTGAAAGCTGCCAGGAACTGCTAAAAGCAGCAGGACATATGAGTATCTTTTTCACAGAGGATTATGTGGGATCCAGTTCTGCCCGTGACGTCTCTTCATATCAGTCAGTTGAGTAAGAGCAAACAAGTCTTTAAGGAAAGGTGGGTGCCTTCCCTTGGGTTTCATCTGGGTTTGGATTTTGTTGCTCCGACATTGTCACCTCAAGTCCTGCCGTTTAGTGGCTGCTGGGGAGCCTCAGTGATGCATTTGTGGGGGCAGCCAAGGCAGCTGTAGGTCTACCTCATGCCTGGAGCAGCTTGCAACACTGTCAGGTAAGGGTATAACCCGCTGTGCCACAACCCTCTCTGTGCAGTTATTAGTGATGGATAGGAGCTGTGGGGATGAGGGGAGAGGGCTGCACACTTAGGAAAGATGGAGGAGGAGCTGGACTGAACCCAGTGGTAAGGCCCAGCCCAGGGCCCCAGGACCACATGGCACTGCAGCAATGCCCCGGTGAGGGCAGATGGGGCAGGACTCAGTCAAGTGATTCCTTGCAATGCAAGAGACCTGACAGCTCCATGTCAACCACTCCAGGCCAGTAGGTCCCAGGTGAATCTAGCTCAGGCTTTGCAACCAACATCTCCTGCATGAACATGATCCACGGTTTGGATTGATCCTCTTGCCATTCAACCAGGAGCTGAAGAAATACTCATGACTGGTCCCCAATAGGTTCTCCCCAGCTGTGGACAAGCCCATACCAGAAGCTGCTCTGCTTATTTTGGAGGGTGAAGATTTCTGCATTCTCCTGCTACTGCTTAGTGAAAAAGCCTGCAGGTCTGCAAATGCATTCCCTACAAGCTCTGCCACCGTGCCAAAAAATAGCATTTCAGCAGTTAAACCAAATTCTACCCCACCCCGCCCTGCCCAAGAAAGTGAGAAGCCAGGATTTGCTGCCGTAAAGCCTCTCCACCATCACACCCAGAGCAACTTCTCCAATAGCTGCTGCTGGTCTTTTTTTCTGCTGAGCCTAATTAGCAAGACACTGCTTAGTGGCCCGGGTCACCCTGGCTCTCTGCACTGCACCGTTGCACAATTCATGGGTAAATGTCAAGTTTTAGCAGATCCCAGCCCCGGCCCTGTGCCACAAAAAAAAAGCGAGCAAGCGGGAGGGTGAGGGGCCGAGGGAAGGGAGCGAACTGCTGCGGTACAGTGGGGAGGAAACAATAGCCGCTGCATATGGGACAGGTCAATAGGCTGCCATATGCTGGCTCCCTCAACGCTCTGCTGCTTAATCCCCACTTTCAATATTGTTATCAGTGCTGGTTGTTCACCCCCTCTGCAGAAAGGTGGTTTATACTCTGCCATTTAATGCGTTCTTGTTTTTAAGTCTGAGTACTTTCGCTTTGTTGTACCCTTATTAAGATGGAGAAGAGATTAACAGGGAAAGGTTAGCTCTCTGACAGCCCCACGAATTAGTCCACAGCCAGCCTGGGAAAAGCATGAAATTAATCTTTTCTTAGCAAAAGGCTTCAGTCATGAAGTTTAGTTTGTGGCATTCACTCTGAGAAGCAGTGGGGCTGTTGAGAAGGAGTACAGAAAGGGCTTTGTTCATGCTTCCTCGGCTTGATTTATACGATGAAGGGGTTCTTGCTCCGCATAATATTTCATCTCTGCGTGAAGTTGTGGTACCAATGGAGCGTGAAATACCCCAGCGATCAGAAATGAGCTCTCCACTCAGTGGCTCCTTATTCTGCATCCTCCCTGGATCCTTGTTCCGCATCCATCCTCAGCAGTGCACAACGCTTGGCACCCCCACAGCCAGCAAAGTAAGCAGGGGGTGCTTATGTGGACCCTGATGGGTCCTCATGCTTCATTCAGTGTGGCACAGGCGACCATATGTCTTTCTGATTATAAATGAGCAGTGAGGGTGAATAGCTCTCCCTCTGACAGCAGGCTGTGTTTTCAGCAGGATTTCAGGGCACCTATGCAAAGTGGGACACTGCGGGGGGGGGGGGGGGGGGGCGGCGGGCATCCCAATCCCAGTGGGCATTCCAATCCCAAAGCACTCATGATGGAGCTACTTGCCTGTGCGTAGATGCCTGCCACCCTGCTTCACCTGAATTGCAGCAACAGCAGATAGCTCCTCGGGTGGGATGGCCTGCCTGGCAGCAGCTGCGTGGGGCAGCGGGCTCACGTGGGAGCACAGAGGGGACCTGGCTGGAGGAGGGCTGGGACCCCACAGGGCAGTGTTGGCTCAGGTAGGAGGCCACTCCAGACTGGGCAGGGGACTAAGCTGTCACGCTCCAGCAGTGCAGCTGCTGTGGGGGTGTTTGTTGCTCTGGCATGGCACCCACACTGGCAGGATGGGAGGGTTTCCCCAGCATCGTGGCTGGCACAGCAGAGCGTTGGGATGCTCCTGGTTTTCCCCTGCTGACTGGACCCAGAAGGTCCCCACAGCCACCCCTGCTGCTTGTGCTGCCACCATCCCCTGCAGGAGGGCAAGATGGATTCCTCCTCCTGCCCCTCCAGATGATTCCCACTGCTCACCACGACACCATGCATTCCCCCAAGGTCTCCCACAGCGCTTCTGGCAGCACTTTCATCTTCTCCAGCACTATGTGCTACAGTCCTGCATTGATCCAGCACTCCCCAGCTACTTTCCCACAGACCACTGTGCTGTGGACATCTTGGGGGGTGTTCTGTTTTCCCTTCTTTTGGCTCCAGGACTGAACAGAGATGAGGCTGCTTGGTCTTCTTGCCTTCTGGACAGAAAGACAGTCAGTGATAGGCATCTAATGCAATCAAACTATCCAAACCTTTAACTCTGAAGACTATTTTGGGAATACAGCTGAGGTTACTGGTTCATATATCCCCACTGAAGATGCTTATGTTGGTGGGTCTGAAAAATGCTTTGTCAGGTTGGATTGCTCTTCAGGGAGGTATAACAAAAAGTCACAAAAACTGGCAGCCTGTTTCTGAAAGTGAGACTCCAAGCAAGAGCTCTGCAGTGGATTAATTAGTAGGTGATGGTTGGGAATCTGATGAGCTGCTGCTTGAAATTACAGCCTGCCTCTGCTTGTGGGACAGCTGAGCAATGCTTTTCAAAAACATGAGTGCGCTTGGGTGTCTTAAATTATCAAATAGATTTTATATCAGAGAATGGGGCTCCACTATAACCCTGGATGGATATTTCATTTCAGGCAGGAGCAAACCACCCATATAACCACAGATCCTCCCAAACTTAGTTACAGTCTGCAGCCAGACATGGCAGCAGCCAGACACGGCAGTTGTCAAAACCTGAGGCACTCAGACTTGACCAGGGAGAGAGAGAGGTTTGAACTGCAGGCTTGAAATCGGTTTTGAGATGAAATTTTGCTTTCGTCCAGCTCTAATCCTTAGTAATCCTTAATATCTTATTTTTCTACCTTAATGTATGAATTGATGTCACTGATTAATGGAGCAAGGAACCTGAAAACAGGAAGCTTCAGTATTACATATGTGCATGCCTAACATCATGCTGTGCTTGACAATAAAATTATATAAGCAAAGCTCAAATGACTTTTGGTAACATCAGATGCCCTGGGACGACCTGACTCATCTGATTCTTCATTCTCTTTGGTTATAGATTTTGTTATACCACAAAAAATTCAACCACAAAAAATCTCATTAAAGATTACTATCATTTTCTCTTCCTTTTGTTTGCCATCTGTATCACCACAGCTGCTGCCCACGGCTGTAAAACTGAAAACACACCCAATCATACGGAACTTGCACACTGTATATGAGATGACAGAAAATGGTGAAACACCCATAATGCCATCATTAGAGGAATCACAGGGCTCCTGATGCTTACCCACAGCTATGGTACACTCACATTTCTAAAACATTGCCATTTGATGTCTTCATAACGATCCCCAGGCCTGATACCTCCCACAGGAGAGCTGTTCTTAGGTTGCTCTTTCCCAGCAGGACTTTTTGTCTGATATTATGAGCTAAGGCACAGGAAAGACAGCTCCATAGCCAAGCACTAGAGGCAATGGGGACACCTACCACTGCTGGGGTGAGTTCCTCCATTCCTGGGCAAAATATCCCCAGGGGTGATGGGGGCTGTGCCAGGGACAGGGTGAGCACAAGGCTCTCAGCCCAGAGGCTTGTATGACTCACACATGCTGCACACACACAGGGTTGCACCAGTGTTTAGAGGGGCATGGGGAAGGGAAATTTCCTCTTATCAGTCACAGCTTTCTCTAACTGTTGTGTTCTGAGGTACACATCTCCTGTCCTTGGTTGAAGTCCAGAAAAAAAAGTTTAATAAAATCCATTCCACTTTTTTTTTTTTTTTTAAATTTATTTTTACTTTTATTCATGCAAAATTGGTGCCTGTGTGCTCCAATGATGAGGTCTGGCAGAGGTGCCATGGGGAGAGGATGATTACCACTTGTCATGAAAGAACCTATTACAATTTAAGTGCTGAGTAGGTGAGTGGGTGGGTGGGTGGATGTTGCTGTAGGAACCTTCCTATGAGTTTCTTAAACTTGTATGATAAAAATCTCAGGTTTACCTAGGGATTAACATAAAGAGTTTGTTAAGCAGTCAGGGAAATGTCATATATATTCTGGTGCTTATCTTCTGTGAATGGACCATGGAAAGTGAACATAGTACAGAGCAGCCACAGCACTGGACTTTTAAATATTTAATTGAAAGCTTACGTACCTGCTTATTCTGATCTCTATCATTTACTAAAATAAAAAATAATCCAGGTGGGTGACTGAAGAGTCACCGTGAGGCGATGTAAGAGAAGAGTGGAAAGGCTATTGTATTCTTTCAGCTGGAAAAGGTAAACTCAGAGAGGTAGAGTGACTGATTAGGGCTAGTCTATCCCCTATGAGCTTAACCCATCTGGCACCGACACTGGCAAAACTCATCTGGTGAGTGTCTGCCCACTGGCTAGAGAAGTATTTTGGCTGGTTTTGTTGCATTTTAGCCTGAAACGATGTGAGCTGAGAGACAAAAGGTTGTTTTTAGCCTTGAAAATTACATCTGTACTAAAATAGCCAGAGGTTTCTTGTTTCATAATCATCAATCTTATTTTATTAATAAATGAATACTGTCAATTATCTTCCTCTTTTTTAGATCCCAAATAAATACTTCTATTTGTATTTCTTCTTTCTATATCCCTAATTGGTTGCTGCCTTCATTTTTTATCGCTTTGCTTTCTTTTTGTTTTGAGTTTGATTTACAAATAAACTTACTAGAAAGAAGACTTATGTGATGCTATTTTTAGCAACATTAGGAAAAAACTCCAAACCATATGAAAAATGTGTGCTGCAAGCAATCAGAATGATCCCTCTTCAACAGAAATTGTCTTCTCCTTTTGTGTTTGTAGAGCTGGTTATCTAAATTCATGGGTCAGACTATGCTTTTGCTTGGTTTTACTAACACAACTGGCAAGATCAGAGCCAGGCTCCTGCTGCTCATCTTGACTAGAAAAAAGAGTTTGGTGTTATCAGGCCATCCTGGGAGAGCAGGAGAACACAAATGGCTCCCCCTGAAGAGATCTGAGTTTTAGTGCACATTGGGCAGGTTGGAAATTTCTGCCTCTGGGGTGAGTTTGTGAAGCACCAGGGGTGTGTATGAGGGTGGAAAGGAGAGGCCATTGCAACTGCCCACCTGATGTCATAGCAGGTACCTTGGTAGTGGGCTTCAGCCTTTCCCAACGGTCTTCGAAGCCAGCACCATTTTCAGTGGTGGATAGAAAGGGATATTCTCTCTATCTATCTGTGGACAGCATAAGTGAGAAATGCTACAGAGATTTTCTTCAATTTATGCCTGATTAATTACGATAGATGTACAAGGAGCTGTGGGTAAATCATCTAAAAGTATAGGAACCTGATGCCAGACCCTGGGAAAGATTGGTCCTGGAAACAAAATGTACGCAGCACTTCCTTGGTCTCCTTTTGTACGCCCACATTCACTGATTTGAGGGACAGTAGACTCAAAATCAGCAAAGCTGTGGTTTTGCATCTGAAACCTGTAAAATTAGCAGCATGGCTTTGTAACAGAGTAAGGTTAAGTTACATCTTTCTTGAGAAGTTTCAAGCAAAAATTCTTCTTTGTTGTTTTGATTTGAATCTGAAACTCCAAGTGACAAGTAAGAACGTCTCTACTAATATGACCCACTTTCAAAGTAAGGGAAATTTCCATGAGAAGCCTTGGAAATGAAGACAAGCAAGTCTTGCAGAGCCTTACAGACCTCAGAGCAAGGGTAAAATGATGACAAATTCAGTTAATAGTGTTCTTCCTCTATTAATCTACTGTGACAGAGAAGATTTTCATGAGCTGGATGAAATGTCTCAAAATAAAAGTGAATTAAAATATCCCCTCTTCATGAAGAAAAAACCTGTTACTACCTATAACATTCCTTCAGACTTTTGCTTGTATTTTTACAAATAGGAAATCTTAATAATCAAAGGACAACAAAAAAATCAGTATTAAACCTGTCCATTTCAAAATGCATGATTTTGTTTTCTTTTTAAGTGAACCTTTACTAATTTTGAAGGCAGAACAATGAAGCAACTTCCCAATTACATTTGTGGGTGATTGAAATGAAAGAAATGAACTGTCAGTAGTAATGCCCAGGCTCAGGCGCTTCACCTCATGCCTTACTTGTGAGACTGCTGCAACCGCATTACTCCGTGCTGTTCTATTAGCTGGGAAATCAGGAGGTATTATTCACAGGTTTTTTCATGCTCCCAGCTGTAGGGTGGTTTTGCATAGCCATGGCAGGGTGCCAGCTTGTTGTCAGTGAGGCCTATTAGATCATTATCCAGCATCATAGCGTATCACAGAGTCATGCAGTGCTCCTAAAGTGATAAAATCCTGGTTCCCTGGTGAATTTTGGAGAAATGTTTATATTGGCTCTGGTTAAAGTTAAATGTCTGTTAATGGTCCTGCTAAAATCCCTTTTTTTTTTTTTTTTTTTTTTTTTTTGTGGAAAGCACGCTGTATTCAGTTGTTTAAACTCTGGGTAGAAAGACGGGGTGTGGGAAAAGCCTGTACATTTGTAATTATTTTTTTCTTTATTTTGAAATAAAATGCTTTGGCTTTTTTTTTTTTTTTTTCCAAAAGAAATGGACACAGGAAAAACTACAAGGATTAGTTTTCAATATTTGCTTTAAGTTCTTTTGAAAGCTGCAGGTTTTAGAAAGCATTTCCCTGCCCTATAAACTAATGAATTTTTGTATTTATAGAAAACCTCAACAAATAATCACAAATGACTGGAAAAATAAGTCTTAATCAGGTTTTGTTCAAGAGAGCCACTGGTAGCTGCAAAAGTGGTGGTGGCAGGGGTGAAGTGAGGAGGTTTTGAGTTTTTTCTCTCCTGTCTTCTCTAAGTTATTAAATTAAAGGATTTTCATACTTCATTGCTTGTGTCTTTCTTACCGTTAACTCTGCATTTTGCTTTTTTGGGCTCTAGTCTTGCCAACACTAAAGCAGATGCTTAATGTAACAGTCCAGTAATTCCCACGGCTTTTCACTGAATCACGCCCAGTTTTTCAGCATCCTTCCTGATTCACAGACCCCAGGAGTGGGCACGGTGCTCCCACAGTGGCTGTGGCAGTGATTCTCTCTAGCTTGGTAGTTCCCTGGTCTGCAACACAGGGCAGCGCTGATCTTCCCAGCTGTGGTGTGATGCTCAGATCAGCCTTTCCTCTGACCACATGGTTGGACCTCCTCCTGCTTTCCTACAGTTTCGGAAAGGACCTGATCCCCCCGCATGCCTGCACTCCCTGACCCCACTGTAAAATCCACGTCTTGTTTGCTGGGGTTCATTCCCAGGGAACCAAATCACTCTGGATCACTAACACACCTAATTTAATGCTTATCACTAAGTTTTGATCGTCTGCAGTCTTTGCCAGTGGTGTATCTTCCAGTTTACTCATAGAAATATTAAAAAATCTCCCTGCCACTCTTTGCAAGGAAACTTTGTAATGCCGTGCATGCTTGCACTTTCCCATCCGCTACTTCATTTCAAGATCTCTCATTTACCCCACTTCCAAGTCAATCAGTAAGTGTCACACTGATTTTCTTCACTGCTCACATTTCTTAACCAAAATGTTGTATATCATCAAGTGGGAAGCTCAAGTATACAGTAGTAAATTAAGCTGCTGCCTCTACCAGTCACACCAGCAATCCCATTGAAAAAAGATATTTGATTAGTTTAGCAAACCTCTTTACCTTAAATCATAAAAATCATAGGAAATGTTGGCAGGACACCATGTAGTCCGGCCTCCTGCTCAAAGAAAGACTTTACCAACACCAGGTTAGTTAGGCATGGCTTTGTCACCAAAGCTTGAAGACCTCCAAGGATGGTGGTTCAGCAGTCTCCCCAGGCACCTCTTCCAGGGCTGCCTTACCCCTCCTTCAGTGAAGAAAGAGGTTTTTCTTAATGTCCAACTGTAGCCCCTCCCAAACCATATTTTGTGTCCATTGCCCCTTGCTGTGTCATCTGGCAGTATTACCTTTGTAACCATCCTTTAGACAGTTATAGGCAGCTGTAAGATCAGCCCCAACACCACACTTAAATAAACCCATCTCCCCAGACTCTCCTTGCAGAGCACGTTCCCTCAGCCCTGACCATCTCCACGCCCTTCACTGGACTCCCCCAGTTTCTTCACATCCCTGTTGAACTGGGAGACCCCATACGGGATGCAGTGTTCAAGATTGGACCTCACCAACACTGGACACAAGAGAATAATAACCCCTCTTAGTCAACTGACCATGCACCTCAGAATGCAGCCCAGATCAATGAGAGCACACTGTTAGCTCTTGAGTGGGTTAGCATCCAATGCAACCTTGAGGTCCCTTTCAGCAGGGCTGCTGCTAAATTATAGCAATAATTCTCTTTAATTCTTTGCTAAGCATTTCCTGCCCCAGCTAGCTCTTGCTATGAGCTGAAATGTTGTAATTGTCCTGCTTGCCTAGTGTACCCCTCTGCAAGTCTAATAGAACACTAATTTTCTCCTAGTCCTTTGGAAACATCCCCATAAAGATCCATAAGATGTAGCATAGCCACCATAGACTCTTGGATGAAAGTAGTCCCTATTTGCTGTTCAAAAATAACTATTTTTTCAGTAGATGTTTGTTAACATTTTCTTGTCATTGGGCCATAAGAAGTATTTTACAGTCATCCTTCCCCTCACTCCCAGTATCATGAAAAAACTATTGACTATACCTATCTTCTCAGATTGTTACTGCTAAGTACCACTTAGAAAGTGTTAGCACATTTTGCTCCTAATGTAAAACCCCCCTCCTTAATGCCCTTCAGTTCTACCGTGAAAACAGGATAAATGTTGTCTTTTATCATAATTTTTCTTAACTTCTAATTCATATTTGTATTCATTGCCTTTTTGTTTCTCCTAATCAAGCATTTATTTTGCATATCTGCCATCACCACTCTTCTCAGCCAGGCTATTCCTTTTATCAAATCAGTGCACGTGTCTTGTCTTGATCATAGGACAGGGACTAAAAAAGGTGTTGCAGTACCCTGTCAGTGCTAGTTGCACAGGAGGGGTTATGTGCAGATATAGAATACTGTTTCTGTTTTAACACTCACATACTTACTATTATCAGGATTTCTTAATGTGCAAGTTACATGGAAACCAGCTACAGTTTGGCACTGAAACTATCTGGCAATAGGCTTCATCCTGCTCGAATACAGGCACAGGCAGGTGCCCTGCATGGGCATCCTTCCTGCCAACCCTGAGGACTTTCTAACATCACCATCAGAATGACTTTTGCAGCTGTTGCTCCCCGGCTGGGGAGAAAGGAGGCTTACACTGCAGAAATACCCGTTTGTCACAAGCTGCATTTTTACCAAGATTGCGCACCTGAGTGGAGATGCCCAAAGAGCACATGCCCACAGCAGAGCAGGGTCGCTGCCATCCCTTGCTTGCCGTTGTTGTGCTTGCCTGTTTGAGGGGCACCCGCTGGCATTTCTGTACTCACAAAGTGCTCTGGGTGCAAGTATAATCTGTGGCCAACTGAGCCATTTTGGACCTTTTTTAAACTGCTCTAGGAGCACCAGCAGAACTGGCTGGACGCAGATATGGCCATTCTGCCAGCACCTGCTTGGTGGCACAGTTTTACTGGGGTGGCCATGGGGCTTTTGATGGAGCCTGTCTTCCCTTGGTCCTCCCCATGAAGGTGCAGCCAGGCAGACAGCAGCCCTTCGGTGTTGGATCTTAAAAGATATGTGAGTCCCATTGGAGCCAGCCAGCACTGGACCTGGCCCCTGGGAAGGATCCTTGCTACTTCAGCTCATCTTCAGATCATGTATTTACAGCTGAGTCATGAACACTTGAAAACCCAGGCCTCTGGCAAAGAGAAAAAAAGGACATTATCCTGAACAGCATGAGCTGTAATGTGACAGCTCCAGCTATACAAATACCCTTTTGCAAAATAAGCCCCTGAAGCTCAGAAGAAACAAAGAGCAAAGACATATTTGATAGAGAGGTCCTTATTACCTCACCCTCTGTCTGCAAGGACAGCCATGTTTTATTCATCAAAAACACAGATGATTATGTTTCTGGTGTTGTCTCTTTGTGTGCCTCCTCTCCTGCTTTTCCGAGCAGTGGCTCTTGCTAAGATCTGTGTTGCCAGCCAGGTTTGCCAGTGGCACCTTCCCTTCTGTGCTGCAGGTTTTCTCAGCCAGCTCCTCTGCATTGCTGTGTCCCAGCATGCGAGCAGCCAGGCAAACTGGGGTTGCTAAAGGAGGGGTATCTTTTATTGTCCCAACCTGCTGAGATGGAGCACCAGGCCCCAGAGGTCCCATCCAAGAGAGATGAGGGTGGCAATGTGGGATTTTACTGTCTTGAGGCATCAGATCCTGATCTGCCCTCCACCAGCCCAAATCTGGAGTAACACCATTGCTATCCAAGAGACCATACAGGAATAATGCTCCTAGCAAGCTGGCAGCCCTTCAGGACTGTGGCTCACTGAACAGATCAAAGCAGATTACACCAAAAGCTGGACCAGACTTTAAACCTAATCCAGGAACAAACAGAGCAAACCTGTAGGAAGGGTAAGAGAAATGTCCTTTGCACTTGGGACCATGAGATCCTGAAGCACTTGGCTTCAGCTGGGCATGAAGCACATCATCCGGGCATTCAGTATTGTTCCTCAAAACAGGAAGAGCCAGGGTATGCAGTAGGCTGGATCTGTGACCTGCTGAAATCCAGGGAGTCTCCTCCTGTCCCTCGACAGGCTTTGCAGCTGACCCTGTATGTTGCACTCTGCTCACCTGCCAGCAACTGAGTTTAATCCAGCTGAAGGTCTGTGGAAAGCAAATTTCAAAAACCATGGTGGGTATCCCTTTATGAAAGCAGGTTGAGTATCTCAGAAGAGGAGGAACATGTGCCAGGTGTGACTCTGCTGTCACCTGGCCTGGGGACAGTGAATTATGAACAACACTATCCTGCAAGCTCCGACAACTGCATTTAAGAAACAGTGTCAAAATCTGAGCACTGTGAGCAGGGCGGGGGGAAGGTTTGCAACAATAATGGGATTTAGCAGCAGTAAGATCACATCAGAGCAATGGAGCATGGGATTTTGGAGCATTAGTCTTGGCCTCTCTGGAGCCATGGCAAACAAAGGTCCATAATCATGACTTGTAGTTATGAACATACAGCACCACCCTGCTCTTGCCTGAAGAAGGGGGAGTTGCCACGGCATTGCTTGTCTGTTGTGGTGGGCTCAGTGTGTTACTTGCCGGTTATTTCTTTCCAACTGGAAACAAATTGGATCTGTACCACTTTTGTTTTCTTTGATATATTAAGTGGTTTATGTCCAACAGAGCTGAGCACTTAACTTTCAGGGGTTCCACTTGGCTTGCTGCCCAGCCTGGTGAATCCCCAGGGAAGATCTTTAAAGGCTGCCCGAAAGAAAACAGCTTTAATGACATAATAAATAAGTACACCCACACCATGAGGAAATGGTACTGGTCTTGGAAAGGTGACATCCATAAGGAGTTCACCAGATGGATTATTTCCAGGGATGACCTCTTCAGGCTTTTACCAATTGCTGGTGGTTTAAAAACACTTGAGGTATTAAATGTTTTCTTTTAATTTCTCTCCTCCCACTTCAAGGATGTGGTGACTATGGTGTGGAAGGAGAAAACAAAAGCAAGAAGGAAGGGAAGAAAAGAAAGGCAACAAGAAAAAGAAAGTGAGTGCATAAAAGGCAATAGCAAGAGTATTTCATGTAGTCAAGATCAACTTCAATCAAGTCCCAAGCAGCTCGAAAGCAGCACCCTAAAATCTGAAGTCTGCCAGCAACAGGGGGGACCCTTACCATGGGTCTGCAGCACCATTTTTCTGCAAGCCTGTCTCTCTGCCAGACTGGCTGACCAAAGCGGGAGAAGAGCCTCACCTGAACACAAGGCTTTCTAACCCTGGCAGCAGGAGGGCTGAGGAAGATAAGTGGACTTCACTGGTTACAGCTGATGTGATCTGTGTCTTTTCACTCAATTCCCTCCCAAATGTTTAAGAGAAGGAGTAATTCCTTTTCGGTGCTGCCACCAGTCACAGAAAGAGATGTGCAGGGCAAACATCCTCAGCTACAGGAACCAACAGTGAAGCACACAAATTGACAGCCTGTTATTCGCAGGTGCTGGGTACTAAGCACATCACCTTTAACACATGCTGGTACCCAGAGCCAAATTTTCCCCAAGTTTTGGAATAAAATCAGATTTGGCATTCTTACTTACATCACTTTTACAGCTTCAGCTGAGAGCTGAAGTAGAAGAACGAGACCCACCACAGTGACGTAGAAGCCTGGGCACCTAGATTTTGAATCTAAGCTGTGGGGACATAGATGCCTGAATCACTTCTGAAAACGGGATAACAAGTCTTAGGTACTGCACTTCTGCACCCCTTTCCCTGGAAGGAGGAGTGCTGGAGGGACACAGCCTTCCATGTTCCCTGTGAAACTCAGCCACCCTCATGTTAAAGCGCAGATAAGGTCTAATTAGCCTCAAACAGGCATTTTGTACACCCGCTCCAGCTGTACGCCAGTTCCTGTAAGTGTATACAAATACCCTGGAGGACATTTTTGCATCATGTTCTGACTTTTTTAGATAGCAGCTGCTCCTTTTTATTATTTATAGGGACAAGCTCTATTCTTAAGTGTTGTGGGTTGGTTTCGCCTCTTGCAAGCTTGCCAAATGTTTCCCATTCCAGGAGCCTGATTTGAGGTATTTATCAGTGTTGCCAACACTTCACCTTGCAGAGTGAAAGTTTACATTCCTGGGGGTTGCCCCAGACTGAATTTTTGGTGAAACAGGTTAGCCATATATGGGAAGACTAGAGACTAATGGCTGTGTTGACTAAATCTGATGGCATATTCTTCTAGAAGTCCAAGTGCTCTTGTGGTTTGGAGCAAGGACTTAAAAGCACTCAAAAAATGAGGAAGCAAAACAGCGACTGTCTGCAAAATATTTGGCTGGAGTGATGTGTTTAACATCTCCAAGGTGCTGAGCAGGAAGGACTCCATTACCCAGGGCAGCACTCAGCCACTCAGCACCACGACCTCTCTTTTCACTAGATCTCCTCCTGCTTCCGTCCTTGCTAAACGTAAGTAACATGGGGAAAAAAACACTGGCAAAGGAGTTGTGAAGGCTAAAAGAGGCTCCGAGAGAGTGTCATGCAAGCATTACTGCTTGCGTAAGTTGGAAGAGCATTTTGTCTGGAGCAAAGCCAGCATAAGCCCTCCTTCTTCCCTAGTCTTCATCCTCATCCTCACCCTTGTACCACCCCTCCAGGCTTGGCACAGAAGTAATCTGGTCTAGAAATAATTGTTAACTCCTGCTGAGGTATATTCCATCCATCAGCTCCTCCAGCCTGTTGGCCTTGTGGCCATCCAGCATTGTGCTCCTGCAGCTGCAGGGCAAGTGGGAGGAACACAGGTTGATACCTCCAATACATTTGGTCAGCCTTGCGTGACCACTTTGTCATGGGAGCGTGTGGTGCACCTGTGTTCAGGTGACCTGAGTCCCTGTGAGAGCAGAAGAGGTTTATCGAGGACACGCAAAAAACGTGCCCCTGGGTTCTCCTACTCACAGCAAACAGGCTGCACAGGAACTGTGGCAGCCGCTGAGGGAAGGCTGTGCTCTTTGTGTATTAAAGTACAGAGGCAATATTAATTCTAATGTTTCCTAACCTTTGAGTACTTGGCTTTTGAACCTTAATGTCGTGTCTGGGTATAATTATAATTTGGATGGTAATCCTGTGAGAGTCCCATTCTGAGCACTGTTTAGACATTAAAAAAGACAGTTTAAAGAGGTTAGAGGGCAAATGGAGAACACAGAGAGAAAACACAAAGCATAGGATGTATGAGGCAGATCACAGGGTACATCTGCTAGTGGCTGTACACCCAAGTCTAGGACCTCTGTCTCTGCTGAGTTTAGGCTGCCTTGCTCATAGCAGGGGCTTGCACAGTTGCCACAGGGCCCCTGATTGACTGTCCCCATGCCTGTGACAGGAGGTTTCTCCCTGCATGTTTGGGACAGGCAGGGCTATCCCTTCACCATGGTAGCCCCCACGCAACCCAAGAGAGACAAGGAAGGTGGTCAGAAACCCAAGTGTCCTTCTACCCCTAGCTTCATACAGGAGCCACCTGTGCCTGACACCGACCTCAGCACCTTGTAGAGGAATTGTGTTAGGTTTAGTGAAGTGAGGACACGATAGAGCTGGGGAAAGTTCACAGCCAGGTCCCCAGCTTCACCGTGACCAGTGCCTGCAGGACCCAAGGGTCGGATTTTTTGCTAAAGCAAACCCCACCGGTGGCTCTTTCCACATTGGGTTTGCTGTTTTGCTCACCGCTGTTTGCTGCAGAGCTGTGAGGAAGTCTGAGAGTGGTGCCCCTGTTGCTGTTGGCTTCCCTCAGCTAAGGGTGCTCCCACTGGCTTGTTAGCACAGGCTTCTTCTGCTCAGGTTTTCTTATGGGGGAAAAAAAACCCAAACAAACAAACAACAAAAGAACATACTTGCAAGCTTGTTTGAGAACAAACACAAAGAGTTACACAGGCTTTGCAGGCAAAGCTGACAGAACAGGTAGGTTGTGAGATGAAAGTTTGTGAGCCACAGTGGCATTCCCTGAAGCACACCACAGAGCAAGCTTTTATCTGACCCAGAAACAAACCCAGCCAGCCACTGTTCCACATCACTGCCCTGGTGAGAACAAAAACCTTGAAGTGAAGAGGATTGAGAGTCTGGAGTGCTACCTACTGTAGCAGCTATATTATTAATAAAGGTAATGTAACAGAAGGCTGCACCTTCAGCTCACGTCCCTCAGTGTGGCTCCATTGGCATCAACGGAGCAAGGGTGGCACTGCCTGCTGAGGGCCCCTCTTACCATGGCCTGAGGGTCACTCTGTGACCCTGTGAAGGGCTCCTTCTCTGAGGTGTGTGCAGCGCTGATCCACTCGCATCAGCCATCCTTCTGCTTGGCTGCCTCCTTTCCCTGCTCTCACGCTGTTATTGCCATTAAAGAGAGAGCTGCCGTTTCAGGTGGATGTAAGTCATGAAGCACTTGAGTGAACCCACAATCATTTTAGATTGATTGGAGATGGTCCTTTGAGGGCAGTGGTTTTGCAAGTAACGCTATCTGCTAAGCACTCAGCTCTAGCTCAACAATACATGGTATACAGGCATGCACACGTACAAGAGAGTTTTATTGATAGAAGCAGTGATGTTCAGGACATGCATCTATTGCTTCCTTCTTATTCCCAGCTGCTTTCTGTTGATTCCTTTTTATTCCTGGGCAGCATCTAACAACTCATCTGAAGAATGTAGCTTATCCCAATGACTGCATGGCCATGTCAAAAGGCTGCCCTACCTCTGGTGTGAAGTTTGAATTTACAGTCATCCTCCTTGGAAAGGAAAATGGGGTTTTACAGCAAAGGGATCTTAAGAAAACAAAACCGATGCACAGTTTCAGGTTGAATATACCTGGCTCAGCATGCCATTTCTGCCAATGGGCAGTAGCAGGTATCTAGAAAAACAAAAGCAGCCAGCCAAAGGAAGAAAGATCCTCCCCTCAGCCTGACTTGCTGGTTTCAGGCTTGAATCCACAGAACCTCAGAAAGTCTGGGCTGGTTCTGAGGACCATCTTGTCTATGAAGAAGAGGGCCTAGATTGGGCTATCCAGGGCTCTGTCAAATCCAGTCATTAATATTTCCAGCGAAGGAGAGTCCAATTCCTCATGGTGCCCTAATTGCCCCAACCTTCTAGCCTGCCCAGGGCTCTCTGCGTGTTGACTTTTCCTTCTGGCCATCTGTACTCTCCTCTTTTAACAACTGCTCATGGGCCAGTTTTTCCCAAGTTCAGCTGATCTTTTTTTGCCAAGCCTGCTTAAACACTTGTCTTTTCAGCTTCCTCTGGCAGAGAGTTCCACAGTTTAAACTAAGTGTTGTGCAAAAGAAGTACCTCCTTTAGTTCAAATTCTGGTCCCCAGTTCTTTCATCAGAGACCCTCATCCCTGTATTGTGAGAAGTGGTGAATAATTGTAGAACTCCTGTGTGCTAGGTTTTAACAACGGTTCTGATGCCAGCATATAGAGATAATGTATAAATAGTATAAAGATAGTATAAAGATTTAGTATATTCAATATAAATATTTATCAACTTAAAAATAAATTACAGCCCAAAGATTGAATGTCTCCATAACTCAGCCTGCTCTCTCAGTGGACATAAGGTCTGCAATGAGACCTCTGTATTTTCACTCTTGAAGCTCACACTCAATCCGTTTGAGAGTTCATATGTTTCCTGCCAGACTTTTGGTTTACAAGCAGTTAGAGGAGTGCAAACTAATGCAAGGAAAAGCAAGAAGGATTAGGAGGGATGAGGAAAAGGAGCTATACAGTCCAAACCCAGCATGTCCTGTTAGACATAAAAAACATCCTCAACTCCACAAGCTCTTCAATGCAGGGAGGAGAAAGAGCAGATCCCATTTGTTTTTTAAGGAAATAGATGAAATTATAAAAGCCATGGCTGCTAGGATCCTATTTATAGCAATGTCTCCCTGTTTGTCTGGTGGGGTTTGGTTTTGATTTTAATTGTGCTTTTCCAGAGGTTGCTTAATGACAGGGGAATAGTAGTGGCACATGAGTAAAACCAAACCAAAGGAATTCACAAAGGTCCTATTGAATTATTAATTCTTGGATGGCTTTGCCGAGGAAGCGGCACTTGCTTACTAATTCTTTCATCTGCTTTTCCTCCTTAACTGGCTCATCCTCAAGGAAATCATCAGATGGCTTATTGAAGACCTCAACTCTAACAGCTGAGGTGACTCCCTGTCTTTTTCTTCTTCCTCCCCAGTATGCAAGAAAAGGCATTTCTACAGGAACATCATGGGTAAGATCCTGCTCCCACTCTTTAGCATGAGTCACGGTGCTGCTTTCTCCAGGCAAGAGCAAGTGCGTGAGATTAGCATCTTTGAAGGTAAGCACAGCTGAGTGCTGTACCTTTTCTTCAAACCACCTCCAGTTTAGCTAGCCATCTCTCTGTCACTGTATGACAATGTACCTCCACCCTGGCACATGGTGACCTTATTAATTCAGCCCTGAACAAAGGCTGCAGCCTGGGCTTTTTCCAGGGCTCTGTCAGAGGACTAAAGAAAGATGCAGAAAGCAAACACAAAACCTCCTTCACTTGGCTGTAGGCTAGTTTTGATCCCCATTGTTGATGAATATCAAAAGCAGGGTGTGATTTTGCAAGGAGGGGGAAGCCAGTCACGTAAAGCACAGCTGAATACTACGTGGGGGATGAGAGTCTCAAAATGAAAAAGAGATTGGGATGCATAAATCCCACTGACTTTCAGAGGAGATATATGCCTAGCTCTTTTCATTTTTTAACCAAATTTCCTCCAGATATGACATGTATTTGACATTCTCTCTTGAGCAGCAGAAAAATCAGGCTACATAGGAGGTACACAGAGGAAAAACTACTTGTTAACTTTTCTTTTTTCTAGACAAAGGTTTTGTCTCAGTATGGACAGCAGTATCTTTACCCCATGCGAACACAGTGACTGGTGTGGCCCTTTCTGTCTTATCCATGGTCAGCAGCTCTGCTGTGGAAAGCTTTGCAAGCATGACTGCATATCTCCCTCAGGCTCACAGTAATCAGCCTCTCACTGGGCTTCAGACAGATGCTTCAGCAGAAAGTGTGACCACTAAATCCCAGCTCACATCCCATGTATCTCCATGTGCTGCCTAACACTACCTTTGAGCATCAAAGGCAGTCTCTGTTCATACAGATTCACTAAAAAGTATACTTGTGCAGGTACCAGCTCCATGATGTAGAGAGCAGCAGCCCCATATGCAGTATAAAAGCTCTGGAGAAAATCCTTGGTCCTATTAGCTTAGCTTCCTTACCTGAGCTGCTCAGAGACCACTAAGCACAGAAGACCCACATGGATCAATACTGATGTTTGTTTCAGTCCTGATTATTCTCAACACAACACAGGCACTCAATGCAAAGCTCCAAGGTCACTTAGGTTTTACCCAGAGTCACTAAAACAAACAGCACCAAAAGCAGACAAAAGGTGCATAGGGTTTCCTCTAGATGAGAGCTTGAGGTCATCCTGTGAGAACTCTTACATGTCACAGGGTATGGAGTTTCACACAGCTACTCCAGTACTGATCCAAATAAATGGGGTTTGATCACCCATCTCGGTGCAGTAGTTGGGATTCCCATGATTCTCAGCCCTCAATCCTCCTACTTTCTAGTGTAATAGGAGTTCATTGCCAACACCCCACAGATGGACCCCAGATGAACAAGTATAACAGTGCAGTTGTGACAGGGAATGATGACATTTTGGCATGCATATTGCATCCACACCAACAAGCATGGGTAGGAAGGGAAAAGTTAAATTAGCCACATGGTGTGGGGGAGGAAAGCCACATCAGAGGAGCAGGGTCTTACCACAGAAAGAAATTATTTGCCCAGGAAAAGAGTGGAGGCTCTGCTGCTTGAGTTCTGAGAGGAAATTAGATGAGACGTATAGACAAATACATCTGAAGGGCTCCTGCCTGATTACAAAGTGGCTAGAGTAGATGGCCCCTTTTTGTTCATCGATTGTTTTAAGAGTTATACTGCTACTGTAGTTAAGCAGGTGAACATCTGTTGTCCACCTGACCCACCATAAAACCACAGCTGTCAGGAGCAGGACACACTGTGCTGTAATCAAGGGGTGAAGTTTGTTTTTTGTGAAGCCTGAAGGCTTTCATTTGCATCTCTCCATCCTGTTAGAGCACTTAGCACACCTTAAGAACAGGCTCACTCGAACCAAACAGCATACAAGTGTCTACCAAAACAACTGGCATCAATACTTGGACATATACGGGATAAATTATACTTTCTGTTATTATTAAGTAACTGCATTGAGTTCTCATTTAGGGGTGAGGATATGACACAGCTTTTGGTGGGTTTGTATGCAATCCCAGTGACCGCCACTGATCTGCTGTGTAACTGTGGGCAAGGCCCTTTGCTTTATTGCACTTAAGCTTTTTCAACCCTTAAATGGCAATAACAATGTTCCTTATTCTTTGTAAAGAGCTCTGAGCACTACAGGAAAAAAGCAGTCCATTATTATAACTAGAGAACACTAATGCGGAGTCGCACTGCACGTTTCTGCTCTCCTCTTCTCTAGTTAATGATTAGACATCGGTTGGGAGCTTCTCTACAGGATACAAGACAACTCTTTAAGGTGTAAACAATTAAGAAACCAAGACATGATGTTAGTTACGATAGTGTGATCCAGAGGAACTGTTTAAGGTTGACTCCCCTTTAACAGAAAGCAGTAAGTAAATGGCTGTAGGTGATAATAAAAGGGGTAGTGTGATACTATCTAGTGATACTCATAATATGATGAAGCATGGCTCCACCACAATGTTATTAACATGTAATATTTATGTTGCAGTAATGCCAAAGTCTTGACCTAGGTAGGGCTTGCCGTGCTGAGCCTTGCACAATTGTGTAGCAAATGGCTATTGCTTCCCAAAGAGCAGCCCATAGCAAAGAGGTGGTGAATTGGTGAAAGGAAAAAAAAATGCAGAACAGGAGGAGAGGATGCAAGGAATAGGGTGTGCACAGTTCCTAGCATACCCAGCAAGGAAACATGGCATGAGGAGAGAGTGTCCTGTGCCACTCAGAGGGAGGCCTGGGAGGTCATGTCACCACTGGATAAAAGGTGATGGCAGCTTCCAAGCTGTAACAACTTAGTGCTGAGTCCTGCATCGCTGAGGTCTGAAGCACAGAATGGAAAATAAAATTCTCTCACTGCTTCCAATTAGCAAGGAGCTTCAGTCGATTTCCTGAAAACAGTCGTGTTTAGTTAAAAGCATAAATCTGTGCATGTGAAGCTATCTTGGCTCTGGTAGGATGCAGTCTAGTAAGAACTTCTCCGGCTCACCAGGGCTTGCTAGGAGGGCTGGTGGGCAGCAGCTGCCCAGAATCCATTAGACCTGAGTGAGGTTTGTTCACTGACTGCTCCTGAGGTCCCACTCCCCGGGGACGGCTCCTGGCTGAGCCCTGTGTAGAGCCTTCCCTCTTCCCGTGTGGTTTTCAGGCAGATGCCAAAAGTTGAGGCAAAAGCTCATAACATGCCAATTACCCTGGCCTCAAAACCACAAATGATTGTATACAGCTGTTGGCAAATGAAACCTTGTTCCAAACATTTAATACCTAATTGAATAAACTTGTGGAGCCCAGTGCTGGGTGCGTCTGTTCCCCTGCCCTCGTGTCATCTCTCCAGCCCACTACCAGACCCTGTGTGTTCCAGCAAGAGGGAAGGAGAGTTGCCTTACGGCTTTTCGTCATTCATTAAAAAAAAAAAAAAAAGTCTGCCACGGCATAAGTTTCAGATCTATCAATTTTCTGTTGGAGCACTAAGAGGATTAATTATAAAGCCCATTTCCTCTGTTTTTCCTGCACCAGATTTCTGCTAATGGACAAATAAACCGATTCATAGCGGTTCTCCAGTAAAGATGCAACAAGCGCTTCTTTTAGATGTGGTGAATGGTAATTATGTTTGATGGGAAAAGTGGGCAATTTTTCCTTTTTTTGTCAAATGCCTTAGATAAATTGTTTTTGTGACCTTATCTAGAACACAAAGGTCTAGTCACCACTTAAAATTATAAAGCAGTTCATGAAATACACTCCTGGATCAGACAAAGAGACCAAAAGTGACTGCCAACAATAACTTACACCACAGAGAAAGTTGAAAAAGGTTAGCATTGTCTTTTTTAGAATAACAATATCCTAAATTAAACATACCATGTTTAATTTTAAAAAATCCAGAGACTGTATGGTTTACTTCTAAAGAAACAGTACCATTCTGAAACATGTGTAATGTTTCAAAGGTTATGAGAAACAGATGCCACTACCCCATCCTTTTGAATGACATCTGAAGTTATATGTAATTTTCTCCAAATTGCCTTTTAACATGTGATTGCCTCAAACCCAACTAACTGAGCTGTGCAATATGCAAATGGGAAGCCTACTGCCGCAATCAACATCTCCCGGGGAGGGAAATATTTCTGATCCAGCAAATCATTTTGACCCATCAGTAATGAACTGTGCTTCAAGGAGATGTTGCTCTCTTCTTCAAAATCTGTTCAAAGTGAACAGCTTCTAGTCTTTTTCTCTGTTTTATGTTGCTAGTGTTATTAAAACAATTTTAAAGGATTTTCTGGTTTAGAGTAGAAAAAGGGGTTGTGTTAAATCTCCCAAAGGGAATTTATTTTTTCAGTGCTAGCCTGATCTCTCTGGTCCAGAGAGTCAGTATTCTGACAGAAAGCAGTTCAGATTATAATCCAAATAATAGATCCCAAGAGAAGCTTCCACTCTTTAGTGAAGACATCAAAAGAAAAAAAAAGTACTGCATTTTATTGCCATCTAAACTCACTTTCTGCTTCTCCAGTGGAATTGTTGCCTAACAGACAGATCTGTTAACACTCTATATAAACTCTCCATTGGAAAGACATTAAAGACTTTGTACTCAATGTAAAAACATACAATTCAAATAGTGATGCTGATTCTTGGATTAATTGAAAAGAATTCATTATCCACACCAAAAAAAAAGGAAAAGTGCAATCCTTCAGTTTCTTTGCATATAGGATGCTGCAATGTCCAGCGGGGTGCCTGGGTTTAGCTAGTGGCAGGATTTTGTCCTGGTGGGCTTCTGTTTTAATTGTAATGCAATGTGAGGAATTCGTCCAAAGACCCATTCAGCAAGGCCTGTGGTGGCTCGATGTGCAGTGTATCAAGCCCCTGAACCCACAGAATCTCTCAGTAAACTGTAACTCATTTGTTCCCCCATTTCCCCCTTGCATGGGTGCCCCGGACGCAGCGGAACAGGGTTCACTTGGTCATGTAGCCCTGTCATGGCTCCTAACCTCGGACTGCACGGCACCTTGAAGGGGGCTATTGTCAACTCAGGGAAGCGACTGGGGCTGCACAAAAGCCCTTTACATGGTCAGCTCAGGATGGAGACCAGCTGAGAGCCACAAATGGCCTCTGCCCACCACCCCTAGGGTGTCCAGTCCTGCCAACCCCGGGTGCCGTGCAGAACCTGAGTGCCCAGAGGGGCATGCAGTGAAGCCAGGCTTCTCCTTGCCAGCACGGGGACTCATGGAGGTGGCAGGACAGACTGGCTGCAGCTGGATGTCTGCTCGGACAGAGGCAAGAGGAACCTGGGTTTGTGTGCAGGCCGAGGAGATGGGCCTGAAAACAACAGCAGCAAAGGTGGGGATAAAGTCAGTTTGGGAATGCAAAGGAATTAACGCTTGAGCTTCTGTTCTGGGCGGTCACATAAACCTGTGGTTCTTAACACCCCAGTTACTTCACTAATTTTAGGGGGATTGCTCACATGTTAAAGAAATGCTTGTCTTTAAGTACTTAGCCCAAATTAAAGGTTTAGCCTAGTGCCATTGAAAAGGAAAGGGGCGACGCTCTACTGCTTTGGTAACTGCATAGGCAGGACGGAGAGGTTGTAGCTTGGAAGAGAAACAAGAATGGTCCAGGAAGGGCTCTTCATCTTGAAAAACTCTAGAGATCACAGAGAGAGTAATATGGGGGATGTGGGCAAAAGCAGAGGGTGGGATGCAGAGGAGGGGGAGAAGCACAACTGTGGAAGCGAGGAGTGAAAAGATGATGAGAAGTTTGAAAGGGAAAGCTGGAGAAACACTCTGCAGTCCTTCTCTCTAGGGGTTATAGTCAACAATGTGGGCTTTTTATAAGTTTGGATAACTCTTTTTTTTCTCTTGTTTATTCCCCCTTTTGTACCAGATCTATACCATGTTTGTATTTCCCCCCCTTCCTCTTCCTTTGCCATGGCTGTTCAAATCTAATTACCAGAGGTTCACTATATTCATTAGCTTCATTCCCTCAAAACCCTAGCCTGCATGTCATCTGGATCTGATTATGTACGGTGCATTTCATTTTCCCAGCTATTCCCCTACCTGCTTTTAATCAGCATGAGATTTTCATTTAAATGTCATTAGACTTTTGAATAAATACGTAAAGAACATTACAAATAAATATAAAAGCTTCATGCAAGTCATGCACAAGGAAGCTATGCCCATGACCACCCACTGCAGTGTCTTTCTCTGAGGAGCCTATACCAGATATGCCCAGAGGTGCTAATACAGCCTGCCCTGTTTTGTTAGAAGAGCACTTTGTTAAGCAGCAGACTTTTACTAGCCCCTTGAACACTCCTCTGAGGTTGTATGTGAGGTTCATATGAAGCTCAACACTCGGCAATGCATTTGTGCCTTTCATTTCTGTGTGAGTTCAGTAACATTTCCACAAGTGATTTACCTTGTGGCTTTCAAGGCACCTAACTAGACACACTCACCTGATGGTGTCTGTCAGCTTGTGGCCTTCAGCGCCTTTCCATGCAAGTGAGGGTTTATTATGCAGAGAGAGGGGATCTAATTAACAGAGGCAATTGAGCTATACTCTTTGTAGTGAAGTTAAGTATTGTAGTGAAGATAAGCATTGTTACATGCCTGATTCTCCTTCCACGAGTTGTTTGGTTCTGCTTGCCTTAGTAAGGTTAAGGAATAGCCAAGTTATCCACAGAGTGAAGGTTTCACAGTAGGAATCTAATGGACCAGAAGTATAAATAAAACACATATAACTTTTGGGATGGGTTCAAAAGAGGATCCAGCATCTTTGAGAGAGATTCCTCAAACACAGGTATGACGAAATCTCTGTGATTGTAGTTCCTGACCCTTTAAAGAAGCAGCTCACTGTTTCAGTCAGGTTTTATTCTCATAAAATTTTCTCATTCACCTGTTTCTTACAGTGCTTTGGTTTCCCCACTATCTGTAAAGCCTGGTCTTATTTTTCTTAACAGTTTCCAATATATTGCTTTGCTCTACCCATCCTTTTGTCTTCTACAGAGTGTCTGATATCTTCAGTTGTTCCTCTGAACAATTATAGTACACAGTTCCTTTGCCATTAGACCCCAGTTTGAGACTAGTATCTCTTAGCTTAATTTGGACTTCTGCCCTGATTCACCCTGAAGTTGACTTTACTTCTCTCTTTCCCTGAGTAGGATACTTAGCCTTCCATGCCTAAAGTCCTCATGGAGGAACCCCCACCCTGGATTTGGCTACTCCTTCTATTTGTACTGCAGCAGAGCTGAGAGAAGACACATGTTTGAGTGAACAGTTAAGCAAGCTTGGCTGCTTATTATATTGACACACACAACACCATGCTTGGCAATTCCCTAGAAAGATGCTGAGTACCAGACAGAGCTCGTCGCTTTCTCCTTTCCCATGTGGCCCTAAGGCTATGCCTATATTTAGAGGTAGATTTAAGTTTAGAACTCATTTGGGACACTTGTCTGTAAATATGCTAAAGTGAACCTAATTAATAGCAGAAAAAAAAATCCGAAAAGTGCATTTTAAACAACTGTTAGGGAGTATCTTCAGAAAAAAAAAAAGGTTACATCTCTGCTAATAGGTGTTTGAACACTGTTTCTGTGACATTACACTCACTGGACCAGGGAACAGCAGTGCACAATCTGAGTTATGTATCCAGTGACATTGCTTTGAGTAACAGTTTATTTCAGTGACTTATTTTTGAATATTGGTTTGGTTTAGTTGCTCAAATTATTTGACAAGCAGTCTCAGGTAGCAAATTGATTTTTAAAAGACTGCAGTCTGTTTGAGGACAATTTATGATGTAAGATGAATGAAGGATAAACATGAAGAATTAATTACATTATTTTCTTGCTTGGCCTGTTATCTCTCATCCATGTGGACTTTCACTCTCCAACTCCTTTGTGGGGCTGTGCCCTCCCAAAATCATCTATTAGTTTAGGTAGGCCAAATTCAAGAAAGCTCTGGTTAATATTACAAACTCTCCTATTGTCTTCAAACTTTCAGTTCCTTCCTCCCTCTGGATCATTCAATCTAGAATAATTTCACTTTTTTTTTTTTTTATTATCTATCCCTTCTATGTCATAAAGTGGTCCTATCTGGAATAAAAGTATGATTTTGGCTTAGGACTGAGGAACATCATATCCAGTAGAAGTCTAGGTAATTAAAGTCCCCATGAGCACAGTATCCTGAGCTCCTGTATAAATGGTTTAGGAATGTTTCCTTCTTCCTTTTTTCAAGGTTGGTAACAGATGTCCTCAGCAGTGATCCTTTTGTCTTCCGTGTCATGACTCCTTGCCCAAAGCATCTGTGTGCTGGCTTCCTGACAGTCAAACTCTGTCTCTGTTGGCAGCTGTTTTTCACAGGTAGGAAGCTTTTTTGAGAAATGCATATCCATTATTCACTGACTTTTACAGATGGACTGATTCCTCAGGAAGAGGATGGGGGAAATCAGATCAATGACACAATAGTATTTATTCCTGGCTTGCAAGTAGGCTAGGTATCCCTCAGAGTCTCTCCTCTTTTGGGGGGAGGAGAGCAAGATATGAGCAATGGATTCTACTTGAGAAAATGCAATCCAATATGTGCTTAAATGCTTGCTGAATCAGGAACGGGGAGACAGTTTGCAAAATCCATTATGAGGCTCGTAAGCAGAGAACAGACCCCTCAAGTATCTGTATTTGCTGCTGCTTTGTAAAAATTAAATAAATTTGGTAGGAAGTAAATGATTATGAGTCTTCAGTCAATAAAATACTCACCAGCCAGGTGTTCAGCAATCTTGCATCATCCCAAAGTCCATGTGCTTAAATGTAAAATTGCTTCAGCTGAATGCCACCTTCACTTCTCCTACTTGATTTGTGTCTGCTTCCTCCACATTTCACAATTTCCTCCTTGCAACTGATCTGTCATGATGGAACCTCACCTAGGTCTGAATCCTGACTTCCTGTCAGAAAATTCAGATTTGGATTGAAATCCAGACCCAAACTGGTGTAACTCATGTGTATCCTCAGTGCTTGACATCAAAGCAGAAAGATAATGACTGTCCTGACCCTACTATGACCCAGTGTAGGAACATGAGTGTCAATAGTCACTGGTCATCCAGGCCTGCTTTTAATCTCTATTACACTGACATAGATTGCGAACCAGCTCATGGAGTCACATGATTTAGTGAAATATCTTTGATTTTACTACAAGTAAATGACTGAGGAGAAAATCCAGTCCTCTATTTTTAGAGGGTTAAGTGGTACATGAGAAGGTCGTCTTCTTCAAGTTAAGCTCTCCATGTCTTATTTACCTCATCCCTTTGCTGGTCTCTAGTAAAATGGGACTAAGGCCTTTAAGGAAAGAAAGAAGCCACAAAATGAAAGTGCTCACTTCTGCAGAAATTCATGCAGCGATGGGGAAGCCAAAACAAGTGAGTTTACTGTGCCATGAGTTGGTATGGCCCATGAGTGAAAATGGAGGGGAAGGAGTTACGGACTGTGAGTAGAGAATTATAATGGTTTTTGCAACCCTAGAGAGTGACCATGGGGGTCAGACCTGGAGATGAGGAGTCTAGACCAGTTCCTTGGACTGTTGCCTCTAGTTTTATAGATTCAGGATGAATTAGCAAGGGGGATTTTGCAAAGAAAAGATAGCAAAACACTTTGTAAGGAAAGGTGAAACTGGAGCTGAAGCCTCTTCCTTGTAACGAGAAGCTATAATTCAAAGCAAGGTTTTGAAGGCACAGATATGTGTGCGTGCTCATGAAGACTCGCTGCAGTAAAGAGGAAAATGGGAGCACAAAAGAATGCTTTTCCTCGCTTTAATGAAGCTAATGGCTCTTTACTCTCCATGGAACGCTGGAGGATGTGACCATTAACTTTTTATTTGTAATTTGTATGCACCTTGCAGCACTTTTCTTATAGTGGCAATCTCAGTGCAATAGCTGGGATGGGAGGAAAAGTAGCATGTAGAGAGAGGGTCCCTGTGGTGGGAAATGGTGAACTGCCTGGCCTATCTGCCAAGCTACCCTCTGCTCAGCTGCAGAAGTCACGTGCCATGGTCAGGGCACAGGATGAGTGTTAGTAATGTCCACTTTTGATGAAGCCCTGCATGAGGTGAGTCCTCAGTCCCTGTCAGAAGTGTCCTTGCAGCCAAAGGCTGAGCAGCTTATCTTGGTGGTAGCTCAAGGAGTACCCCTTTTATTTGAACTGCTTCTTTTATAGAAGCTGTAGCAGATGGTATGGAGGGGAAGGAAAACAAAATGTAGGGAAAAAAGGAGGCAGAACATCCTGTTCCACATGAAGCCTTCTTGCAAGGAAGGAAAACTATAAAAGCAGTGTAAGTATATGACATTTCAGCGTGTGCAAAAAACATATGGCTCTGGCTAATATAATCGAGGCTTTGCAATGAGTGACAAGACATTACTACAAAGGTACCCTGTGTGTATGTACATATATATATGTGTATGGGATGGGAGAGAGTGTCAAACAAAAGTCTAACTGTCTCCTGAGGCACTGGCAGGTTTTTTTTCTTTTCTTTGGTGGTAAATCTCAACACAAAGGCCACACTTCTGACTGATCCACTTTTAGAAGCCAGTAACAGCTGTGGGATAGCTTAATTGAGGAGTGGGGGTCATGCAGCAAGAAGAGCTCCCTGTTGTTTTTGGAAGAAAGAAAAGGCTCTTCCAAGTTGTGGTGTGAGAAGGCTACATTGAGACCAGACCCGACTGGGGAACTCCAGCCCTTATTAAACTCAGCCATAGGGGGGATTGCTGTTTGCCTTGATGCCTCTTGTTAGTAGGGTTGTTGATGACGGTAATAGCTGGAAAATCAATTACCGCCAATATAGTGCTAGGGAAACACAGAGAAACTGCTCTGAATGCAGTGACGACAGCAGCCCTTGGGTTCAAGACAGCAGGGCAGGAGGGGTGAAATGCAGAGGTGGGATGTGGGAGACCTGAGTCCTCATCCCAGCTGTACCACAAGTTCCCAGTGGGAGCTTGTCTGCCAGCAGCCACAGATTTCTTTTTCTGTGACCCTGGGCAGATCACACCTGACCACCTGGCAAGGGTAATTTATTGGGGTGTAGAGGATACCCTGAGATGCTTAATTAGAAGGCAGTACTGAAGTTTGGGCCCAGACAATGGGTGACCTTTTTCAGCAGCCAAAGTGAAAATCAAATCACAGAAAGATCCTACTGATCCCAGAAAAATAACTTTTTCTTGCTGGATCAAAAAAAAAGTGAAAAAATTTGTATTTTGCTTGAACAAAATATTGCATGTTGGGTCTCTGGACATAAAAAAACCAAGAAAAGGCACCCTATGTCCTCTTTTGAGCCAAAAGCCTGACCTTCTGACAGGGTGAGGACTTACTCCATGTGACTTGTTCACAGACATCTGGAAGTATGATAGAGATGGGAACAGAATGAAATTTTCCTGGGTCTTAGTTCTCTCTGCCAAAAGGCTTGCCAGACATCATCATCTGATTTTCCTCTGGTGTTCTCTTGTTCTCTTGAATTGTTTTATGTATCTCCCTGTTTGAGCTAGAGCTATTTATAGCACAGCAGCAGGCAGGGAGGAGAATATAGCTAAAGCTACAGATTCACTGGCATTTGTCACTAAACCAATGTCCTGTGGCTCTTGCAAGGACTGTGTGGTCATACGCAAAAACATTTAATTTTGTACAACACATCTTGACTCTCTCCTCTCTAAAAAACCTCTTCAATTTTAATGCTAAATGAATAAATAATAACAAGACACTTAAGGTGTTAATGGAGCATTAATTATTGCTGAGGTTTCTGTGGAAGGGCATGTGACATCCACATGAATACCGAATTACTTTCTTTATAACTAGCATAATTACAGACAATATTAAATGAAGCAAAAAGTGATGGGGTTCTTAGCAGGAATTGTTAGCAATTGTTCATATAGAACCCGATTTCTGATATCGTATTTACCTAAGTTGGCTAGGAAAAGCACACGAGGCATGTAAAGCACAATGAATCACTCCAGTTTACTTCTCTAGCTTGAGAAACTACTTCCTCATTGCCCACAGGAGAATAATAAGCATGGCCATTTGGGTCTGGTTTAAACCTGAGACTGTGGCAAAACGTGTCAGAAAAACAGAGTGCTGGTTTCTGTTTCTCTTTAGAAAGTTGTGTTTTTTTCTTATTGGGAGTAACAGCAAACATGATTTTATGCATAAAATTGAGTAGGGGAACTTAGATTCACCCACCCGTTCTCACATTGCTGGAAAGTCAGAGTTTTACAGCCAGGGAGGGCTCTGGGTGAGCAGCTGATAAGTTTTGGGTCTTTGCTTGTATTTGTGCAGAAGAAGCTGTAGAAAAGTGAGGACAGGGACATGCAAAGGGCCAAGTCCTGGTGCTTAAAGCACTTGGAAGATATTGGGAATGACGTGCTTTTGTCTGAGGGAAGAGTCTGGCCCTGAGGACAACTCCAGCATCCACCAGAGCTGATGGAAAGAGTATTCCTATATTTACCTTTGAAGCTGGAATGGGATTTAGTCCCTAGGAGAATACAGACAGTGCTCACCCCTGAGTGAGAGGGCTGTAGGGTTGGGGCTCCCCTGTCCCCCTTCCCTGCCAAAGAAGGGTGGCAATCCTGGAGGCAAAGGGGTCCTGGGTCAGTAGACCCCAGACTGCAGAAATGCCTGAAGTATGGTTGCAGCTCTGGGGCTTTGAATTGGATGCAGGTGGGAGACTGGAGGGAGAGAGAGGCTCCAGTGGCCATGCCAAGGTCCTGGGGTGTTTTCCAGGGTGTGCCCTATTGTACAGCCCCTCAGTGCCACACTGGGTTTAATTATCTGAGGAAAAGAATTGACCTGGAAACATGAAAGCAGAATAAAGAGGCTTACCACTACCTGTGAGAAAATATCCTCACTTGTGGACTTTGAATTTACTTGAAACTGAAACTTGAGCCTGGATTTCAGCATCAGGATTGACTGCTGAGTGTTCCCAGTGAATATCCTTTGATGAGCTGCTGTGCAGAGCTCGCTGGCTTTTCTGCATGGCTGATCTTCTAACTCACATGGCATTACTTCAGTCCATGACTGACTGCTTCAGAAACTGGCCTCCCTCTGCCCAAAACTTGAGCTAACTTGCCAACATGGTTTAACTTTTGGATTAAACAAGTTCTAGATGTGCCCGAAATGTTCCTGCATGTAGAAATCCCCCTGTGAAAGGGCATGTGAAAGGTGAGCAAGATGTGGGGGAAACTTGTATTTCGTTCATACTTTCTTCTCTAATTAGAAATGTGAGTTGGTCACTGTGTTCCTTTATTCTATTTCTATAGGCTCTTTGGAAGCCCTATTGTATCTGTGTGCCTGTTAATTTCCTCAGCAGACTAATTCAACTTGCTCTGCTGACATGTAGTTAATTATGTTTCAGTTAACTCATTTTCCTGGATGATGCTCAACTGATGTCTGTAAATGAAATCGCTGCCTAGATAATCAAAAGTTTCTGAGCACGATCTCTTCTACGTGTGCACGCACATGCTGGTCTGGCACTCTGCTTGAGGTCTGGGCTGGAGCTTTGGAAGACAGACATGTGCAAGTGAAACATAAGGAGGAAGAAAGTAAATGGACACCGAACCTTCTGAAACGTCACAATCTTTCTGCCATTAAACTAATGCCTGGGAACATTTGATCAGAAATGGTTAGCCTATGGCAGCTAAATGAGCTCTTATGGGAGACACAGACATGTGCACAAGACACCGTCAGCAAATATGTTCTCTACTCATGGTTATGTCCTTCCCTTCAACTGCCTGTTTGGGTCAAAGCAGGCCCAAATAAAGTGCCTGCATCTCACAGAAATGTTCCCCTTTTTCCTGAGTGAATCTAGTAAAATTTTTGAGGATGTTAAGTTTCCTGGGTGTGCTTTCACACTGGCTATGTACAAGGTAGGTTTTTAGTATCACAGGTGCCTCTTCTCCATAGGCCCACAGAACTGAGCTCTTTGCAAGGGAGGCCACAACAAGACTTGTCACCACTTAATTAACTGTGAACTCACATGGAAAGGAAGTTTAGAATTAATCAAACTGTGAGAAATGAACGTTAACTGGCCACATTCATGGAAATACGGGGCCAGACTTTGGCTTAGATCAACTTGATTGGTAGCTACGGAGTTACGTCCAGGATAAATTTGCTTTGGGTATTACAATGGGTGTGCAGTGCCTCTTTGGACGATGTGACTGGACTGCAGCCTGCTGCTGGTCAGTGACAGGATGCCTCAGGTGACATTTCAGAGCTCTCTGTCCCAGGCTCCAGAAGCATGACAATCCCCCAGGTAATGTACTCCTGCTATCGTGAAATGGATTTCATGAATAAAGCGGAGGCAAGCACTGTGAGCCATGCATGCCAGCAACATCTGAGGTGAGGTGCCTGAGAGGCAAACAGCTTACATGGAGAAAGGCTAATAAAAATAAACTCACTTGCATGAAGAATTCCAGGGTTATTTCACAATATCCCACATACTCCCCTTCATTTGCTTGTCTGAGACACGTATAAAGCAGACGTGAAAATCTGTTTCAGAAAGCTTGGGTCTTTGTTTTTAATGGGGGAAAATAAGTAGACACCTGATTCATCCTAAAATTCACTGGCACCTGGACATTTAGCTCTGGTTCCTTCATGTTCATTTTTGGTAACTGATCTATACTTTAGCTTACAGAAGGGGCATAGTTATGGGCTCTTTTCTTTCTTCTTCCTGCTCTCAAAGGCTTACTTTTCCTAGTCAGGTCTAGCATGAAAGTCAGTTCAATCTACAGGTCATCTTAAGTGGCTAAGCAGCTAAACTGAAGTGGAAAAAGTACATTTTCCATGCTTTACATAATGATTTTTCACTATCTTAAAAGAGGTGGGAACATCATTAGGGCTGGACTTCTTCAACACCACTTCACTGTTTGCATATGTCTGAGTGAATGGTGGTCTGGAAATCATGAGAACATCCTGGCTGATTTGCAGTAAGCAATATCCAGCAAAGGCTTGCTGTACTGTTCATGCACGAAAACCAAAATTATTGACAAAAATAGTAGGTAGAAGGTGCACAAGAGCAGAGGATAAAAAATAGTTTTTTGGTCCCTACTCTGCAATACTACTAACAGTGTTTTACAGGTTGCTCAGATATTTTGTAGTACTTCTTGGGATCTTATGTCTGGAGACCCCTTCTATGCAGACTTTACTGAGAACACAGATCTGACACCTATCTACATCTGTAACATCATCACATTGTCTTGATCAGAAATGAATCTTCCCCTAAAGGTACGTCAAGATCCAATCTATAAGTATTAATATTTCAGTAGTACCGATTTAGGCTTGCTAGTCAGTCTGTTGAGTTTGCCACCACCCATGAGTTACCTCCTGGTTTTTGAGATAGTTTTTCCCAAAGACCTCATACTGTTTTAAAGCTTCTTTCTTTTGCCTCTGGATTTTGGACACTAGTTCTGACACCTGTACAAGTTCTTGCCACTGCTTTCAGCATCCTAGCTCAGGGCTCCCTCACTGATTCCCAGTAAGCAGTTTGGGACTAACAACAGTTATCCATGGAGCATGGTTGCAAGGGAAGGTATTTCTCTACTCTTACTACTAGCAGGAGTAACGAACAGAACTTGGTGAAGTACTGGCACCATGTTGAAATCTCTGGCAAATATTCCACTGATCTCAGCAGGGACGAGTCAATTTTACTTTCAAGACTTCAACATATCATCAACATAACAGTTCCAAACAGATTTTTTTTAAGAAAAGAGTACTGGGGATAAGAGATATAAATAAAAAGAAAGCATAAAATAAACTATGCATAAAACACTATGTAGTTAACAATGAAATATAACAGGATGGATTTTTCAGTAAATGAATGCATTAGCTCATGCTCTGCAGCATCTGTGCAAGCAAAGTCCTGCTGTATGTAAATTGGATACCTAACAACTTGTGTGGCTAGGCAAAGAAGTAATATGTATGCTTACCTTGTGAATTTGTACTTAATTCATGCTCCTGGGTAAAACTGAGTCTTTCATGAAATCCAGCACCTGTGTAAATCTCCTCTTTATCCTAAAAAATATTAAGAGTGGAATAATTCAGACATCTGAAATTGTATATGTAATTAACATTAAATGAAATCTAACATACAAGTTGTAGTCAAGAAATTAGCTAGTAATTAACACTCATTGACTGGCATCTGAAGACTGGGGGGAGGCAAATGTGACTGTAATCACACATAAAAGGGATGAAGACTGGGGAGGAATCTGGGAAATGACAAGTCTGACATCTGTGCCAGGCAAAATAGCTCAGACTATGATACAGGATAGAGTTAGTGGACACCTGACAAAACCGGGCAAGTGATGAAGAGTCAACCTGGCTTCTGAGATGGAAGTTCTGCCTGACAAACCTCTAGGGGAGTTTTGGTGAGGTCAGCTAATATGTGATGCTGGTGACACTCTCCTTGGTTTTCCAACAGCCTTGTCATAAAGGTTTTTAACCTAACCACAGGGCAAGAGGTAAGGTCCTAATCCACACAAGTAATTGGCTAAATGACCTACACGTGGAAGTAAATGGTCATTTTCCTCAGTGGAGGGAAGTCATCAAGGGAGTTGTTCAGGTCTCTTGTTTGTGCTAGTAATTTGTGCCAGGTCTGGGTTGTTTGATGTTTATAAATGATCTGGAGAAGGAAGGGAGCTGTGAGTTAATATTTGTTTGCGATACAGAGGTACCTTATTCAAGGTATTAAAGGCAGACTCAGGAATTGCAAGAGGACCTAATGAAACTGGCAATAAAAAGGCAAATCAAATTCTTTTAGATAAATGGTCTAGATCATGAACCAAACTGGTTACATTACTGTGTGAAGTGGTGTGTGTGAGTGGGGAGAACTCCCATTTTGTGTGTATGGTGATGGGCTCTGAGCAGACAGGTCCATGAAAAGAGCAGTGCCATCCACAGCAACAATCAAAAGCCAAATAAATATTGAGGCTTATTGGGAAAGGAAGAGAGCATGAAACAGAAACCCCAATGCTGCTGCCAGGGTAGGCATCCAGACTTACCCGTGTGCAGCTCTGGGCCCTTCTCTGCAAACAGTTTCAGAGGACGGTTAACAAGCACAGCCAAAGGTATTCATACAAGCAATGACTGAGTTGGTTAGGACTATTAAGCCTCAAAAGGGTAGCATCCAAGAGGATATAAGAAGAGATTTAGAAAGTTGTGAGTGTCATGGGAGAGATGTGTAGAAATCAACACCTCACTGTCTCTTTTGCTGCAAGTCCTAGGGCCATGCAACCACTGTTGAGTGCAGCCGGTGAGACAAAGACAACATAGCTGATCACTTCTCTTTGTCTATTGCTAATTCACATGCAAATATATCGGCTGTCGAGACTCAGTTGTTCAAGGGAACTCTGACAGTTTTACCCACCTGGGTTAAAATACAGCTGTAGAGTCTAGCTTTGGGCTTGCCTGTGGCAGCAGGGCAGAGCTTGCAGGGCTGCCCCAGCTCCATCCTGTCTGGAGGATGGAAGCAGGAGTGCTTTTTATTAACAGCCTGCTGAAATGACTGCCCAGTGGCAAAAAAAGGACCAGACTCACAAGTGAGCTGCTTAGACACCATTAGCTCCTGCCATAGTGGTGCCAAAAGAAAAAATGAAAGGAGGGAATGTGTTTTTCCATGCCAACTGAACAATATCCAACAACCATTAAAATGCTTTAATCATTTAATTATTGCAATCTTTTTACCACAAAGCAGAATTAAGTACCGTTTGCAAGGCAAAGCTTTATTTTTTCTCTTCACAAGTTTGAATTTCACAAGTGGAAAATAACTCCAAGTCTTCTTGGTGTTGAATGTTGAACAGGTGATTTCACTCTTAAATAACAGGTATGCCATCCACTTTGAATGGCTTCTAATGTAGTTTTCTTACTTTTGAGGGAAGACAGTCATATAGGTTTTGGCACCTTGCCTGTATAACCTAGTTAAGCAAAAGTGAGAGGTACATCTCAGCTGCCTGATCTGCAGGTCTGTTTATTGTGGTGACTTTTGAGCTTGCACATGGTCCTGGAACGACAACCTCTTCTTTAGAGCAGTAACATGAATGGAGGGCTACATCTTCTGGACCCTCACACCCACATGCATCATCCATGAAGAGCAGAAGTTGAACTCCACAAGAGGCAGAGGATCAGCTGTGCTGCACACACAGCCTGGCTCATGTTGCCAAGGGCGAATGGCAGCTTGGGCTGGCGATATAGCAGCTCAACTGCTAGCAGCCTCCCTTAGAGGCTGCCAGCAACACTCCAGTGCTCAGGCTGTGAGCATCCCCACTCTGCTGACTTCGGCAGGGTGGGGGGAGCAGCTCTGTGCCTCCCTCACAGCTGCTGAAGCCCCACTGACTGCTGTCCTCCAAAGGATGCTTGTGCCAGAGCTGCCACTCGTCTGGGTGTTCGATGAATTCACTTTTTGTTCTTTCTTTTTTTTTCCCCCATGCATAAATCTTGTCAGCTTCAACCTAATTGCATCCTTTTCCGACAGACTGTCTCAGGAGCAATGCAAATGAGCTTTGAAATGTGGAGATCTGGTTTATATTTGTCAGTTAATTGCCTGTGTGGCACAGACATCTAGAGCTGGCACCTGCCTCCTTGTGTTAAGATCCACCTTTGATTTCAGACCCGATGCCACCTATAGAAGATGAGATCATGATGGAGGAGGATGCGCTCTATGGGCAACATCTTGCTCTAGGTGACAGTGACCTAAATTCCTCGGACTGGGTCCCTTTTACACTGCAAGCACTCATCACAGAGGTGGTGCCCCGATGCCAGGCAGTGTGGATCTGTTCACTTCTAGGTGAGCTGGCCCTGTTGTCTCCTAGTGAAGCTTCAGCCTTTGCATCCATCTGTCTCTGTCTGTGTTGCGTGACCGTATGTATCCGCAGTGCACATGCTCCCTGAGATTTGACTCCAGGGTGCTTACGGATATGAACAAAGCAGGGAAAAGAAGCACCTTCCCTAGCAAATTGTCTTGCTCTGCATTAAGATGCTGGAAATAACAGGACCTTTAGTTCTTTTTGACTTCTTTAGTTTAAAAAATTCCCTCACACTTAAACATTAGGTCCTGAAACTCAGCCTATATTTCTTTTGCACTTCATTTCATCCCCTTGTCCAAATGTCTTCATTCAAATCCATGTCAGCTTTACCCAACCTCCCAGCAGCACACAGATGAAGTTAGTCAAGTACAGAGCTGGCTCTCATACCAAATGTCTGAAATCAACCCTGTTTTCTTTCCCACACGCTTCTGTCTTTTTGCTCTCTGTCTCTAATTTTTTAAAGAAGATGGCAACCAGATAAACAGCAACACATTTTTCTGAGAAACTCTGGTGAAGACCATCACAATTAATATCAGCCTATAAGATCTGACTTCCCTTCAGATAAGCCTTCCTGCTCCTGCTGCCTCTCTGCCAGGGACTCCTACAGCAGCAGATCAAATCAGCTATCTGGGTACCCTGCAAAATGCATACTACAAGAAATACATGCTTACAGCTCCACAACAGACCTAGTCCTAGTCCTAGTTCTAGCTCATCCCAATGCAGAACACAGCAGAGAACAGAGTTGGGAAGGTTTGATGTCTTCCATTGACACAAATGTCATGGTATCTCCATGCTGCATGACAGGTACATTAGAAATGCATAGACCAATTTATCTGTGCTATGGTAGGAATCTGGGGTGGGCAACTTGGAGGCTGGAGGCATTTGCCAGCATAGGTCTGCGCAGCATAAACTCACTGAGCTGTTCACTGGCTCTTTGGTTAAATTACCCAAACATTGAAGAAACTGTATCGATTCCATGCATCTCTCAGGTTTTGTCCTGAGTGGATCATCATCTTTCCTATGGAGGCAACTGGCAAGTGTTTTCTCCTTCAGGGGAGGCAAAGCAGAAAGATCCAGCAATCAAATGCATGTACATGTGTGGGATCAAGAGCTTAAATATCCATGAAACCTGGAGAAGGGATAAAACTGGCATCTTGCATCTGTTGCTAGGGAGCTGGGACCGTAGGAAGAAACCATAACGGTCTGTGGAAGGAGAAGGCACTGGAAGCAATGTGCTTTCATGACAAATTTGCTGTTCTTTAAAAATCCATTGAGAGCTATTAAATGCAAAGACAAATTGTATTTGGGGAAATAGAACCACAAAGATGGAGGGGAGAGTGTATTCAGGGGCACTAATCACCACATTTACCCTGTTCTCACACTCTTTCTGGGCTCCTGGTTGGTCACATAAGTCCTTATTCATGCTTTGCAGGTGGGGAAATGTAACCAGCTACTGTTAGGTCTGGAAACCACCCCACAGCTACATTTGGAGCTGTGTGGGTCAGCCAGCTGAGGGGAACAGTTTGCACTTTCACGTGGAAGAAACAGTGTGCTGTGGCTGGGTTAAACCCACCCTGGTAGTGGTATCTGCTCGCTTCTCCCAGGAGCAGTCCACTGATCTCTGCTCTTGGCAGGCGGCTCTGTCTAATGCCTTGATTTGTTTATCTCTATTAAGACAAACTTATCCTGGCTGTATCTCCACCAGAGTGAGCTGAATAACACCAGGGATGAGTGTGGGTCTTGCAGATTTTCACACTGTTGCCTTTGGCAGCACTACAGTATGCAAACACGGCTGAGATTCAGCATTGGCAGTTCATCATACTTTGTTTCTTGTAGAGGATGAATATGTGTTGTGGAGGCCTTTATTTTCCCTGTATCCAAGCTCATATTTCTGCATAGCATGTAATTAACAAGGTGCTCTAATTAATCTGAAAGGGGAACTTCTAAAATCAGCCTTCTGATTCTGCACTTCTACTGCTTATTAACAAACCAATACATGCTGCCCCAGGGTATTTCCCATAGATAACAACCAAATGAGTTACTTTGCTTCAGGCTGTTAACCTGAGCTGATTACTAAAACCCTGGAAAAGGCTTCTATACTTTAGCCCTTCAATGATGGCAAAAAGTTGCACAGAATATCTTTCTCATATTCCCCCTGATCACTTTTCCAGAAATACAAGGTTGATCAGCTTCTTTTGATAAGGAAACAATTTTTAAACATTTATTCATACGTATCTAAAGTGTTTACTAATTCTGTTGCCTCCGTTTTTGGTGCCTAAATGGAGACTTTCGGGGGCTCATTTCCATTGAAGCTGATAATTTACAGTGCTCAATATTGAGTTATGGTATTCCATTTTGCATCCTGCTTCTGTCCGTGCTAAATGCCTAATTTGAGGCTGGAGATTACATCCTGGGAATAGACATCGAAACTTCAGCATTGCAGTGCTGGGGATGGTGACATATAAGGTCCTCTTTGGATCAGTTCCCAGGAAACTACCCACATAAATTTGTGTTGGTCTGTCTTGTAACATGAAAAAACATCTACTCCCTTTGCAGTTCCTGCTACATTGCTGTGTTGTGTTAGTTACCCCAGGCACATTTAAAAAAAAAATCCAAGTCTGCCTATGACTCTAATAATCATCATGTCAGTTTTATTTGTTACACAGAGGAGAGGCTATTATAAACATAAAACAAAGAAATGAGGAAATCTTCATTACAGAGTGCTTTTACTAGTATCTTGTACTAATAAACACAGTTGTCTAATTGGAAAGATGCCTTCAATCTGTTGATTTATTAGATATTAGCAGTGCTGCAAACACTGGGTTCTCTGCTTTTATAAGACAAGAGGGCTGCCTCACAGGAGAGCTATGTAAAAATTAGCTTGGCTTTTTTTGTAAATACTGTTTTATGCCTGTCAGCTGGGAGATTATTCTGAGCAACCAAGACAGCTCGTTGTCTCAGCCTGTTTGCTTCCACCAGGCCAAATACTGGTCCTGCTTAAACGGGTGAGAATCTTCTTTCTGACTTCAGTAGCACTCGAGCATAGCCAAAAGCCTTCAGGGTATTAGTTGCGATGGGTCACTGGTGACTTCATGGTCACTGCAGACAAAATGTGTCCATAAATCCAGGCTTGCAGTGGCAGTGCCCAGGCAAGCTCCAGGAGGGGTCCACAGCCTGCTCCTGTCCTGCCTGGAAGGGTAAAGTACAACCAGGCAAAATCCAGGCAGCTGCAGTTGTGTTCTCCATACGATAACACTCAAACCCAAGGGTTTGCTCACTGGCACATGGAAAATCCGAATGTTTTCAATTTTACTGATTGGTTTTTAAATCTAATCAGATTTTATTCTTGAAATGAGATAATGAGGCAGCTCTGGCAACCTCTCCCTTGATACATGATTGCCAGGGTGTGAGGAACAGGGCAGGGCTGCTTGCTGTGCACCTCCAAGTGCCTGTCCCCTTCCTTGGGCAGCTCGGAGACCCCTTTCCTCAAAGAAGACAGAGACCTTGCTTCAGTTACAGCACTGTTCAAAGCTCCCTCTTCTTCACAGCTCTTGGCCAGCTTCCTCAGGCTGCTTTCTATGTTCTTTTATACCTCTTTGCTTCAGAGAATGTGAGGCCATCTGTGTATGCTGGCATTGTGGGGTGTAAGCAGCAGCATCCCAGGAAATGCAATTGCTCAGTGAGGACAGAGACTGCTCAAGGTGATGCTTTCACACTGCAGTAGCTCATATCAGGAAGGACCATGCATTTTTGCTGTCTTACAATTCTGTTATAAATCTGAGGAAAATTCCTGGTTTTCTATAAGACCTAGCTCTAGATGTTATGTCATCACTTTATTGTGTTCATACTCGCAGTTCACAGTGCAGAGAAAAGCAAAGACGCAGTGTTTCTTGAAACTGCAGAAACCAGTAGATGAGGAAGAAATCTGATAAAGATGGTTGCACAAACAACACATGGACAAGTGTATGTTTGGGAGAGCCTTGTTCTCCTTGCTGAGTATTGTGTTAATTTACACTGATCTGTGGGCTTAGGAACAGATTGCACAAAGGTGCTTGTTCTGCAGCTGCAGCAGAGCTGCTGCAGGCCTCTGTTTGGTGATGCCTCTAATTGGGCTGCTCTGATGATGCCACCACAGCTCCACGCTGAGACTATGTTAGTGAGCATTAACATTGTGGGTGGGAAGCCCAGCCGGATGCAGAGTACTCCATCTCTTGTTTTGACCCGTCAAGTCTCCCTTACAAAGCAGAAATAAGCAACATTATTTCTTGTCCCTGTGACTTCTTCTGTTACTCAGGTCTGGCAAATGTTACTCTTATGTAGAATCAGAGATTTAGCTTAGTGGGCTGGCCAGGTCTGCTTAAGCCATTAGCCACTCTGTGCTATGCACATGGAAGAGAAGACCAGGGTTGGGACCCATGCTATAGCCCCCCCCAAACCTTTTTTTCATTAACCTAATTTTTCAGTCAAAGCACGTAAAAACATGGAAGGGGGCACAGATCTCCCTGCACAATGATACCTGACCTCAGTTTTCCCATCTGAAGTTTGTGTAATGATTTCTCTGGTGCCACCAACACTGTAGACTCACTCTCTCTCCCCACCACACAGGGACAAGGTTCACTTCAGTGTGCCCAGGCCCACAGATGAGTCTGCTCCTGAATACCGCCAGCCAAGGGGAGGATCGATGCTTCCATTCATTGCCTGCTCCACTGCAGCGCCTGTTCCTACAGCAATAGACCTCTTCATAATCTTTTGCTTAGATTGTACTTTTGTAGTTGGATTTCATTATGCTTAATTCTTCTCTCCTTGATGAATATTAATTGATGCAAGTTCTCCTTCCACAATCCCTAATACCCAGTGGCAGATAAAAAATTATGGCCTTCCTAAGTTTTTTTCATAGTCAAACATTTCTATTTTATTTCTTCTACCATGAGAAATTTGCAGGAAGATTACAAGGCCAGCTTTAAACATTTGCAATGCTTTTGTAAATTGTAATTTTCAGGTGTGAATGCAGGACTTGTGTCCGGAGAGGGAATGAAAATCCTGAGGATCCTAGGGAGCATCCATATTGCAGCAGTGCCAGGCTGCAAAGATCAGAGCCTCTTCTTGCAGATACAGTGCAAAGACCCTGGGAAGGACAGCATCAGCCCAGAAGACTGCACAGTTTAGATCGGGTAGCTACAGTACAGTAGGTGGAAAAGGACAGCAAGGAGGAGAAGTGGATATGCAATTTTCATGTGCACAGTGGCAGCACCAGGGATAGACCTAGTTATCCTGATGTCCTTGTAGTATCACTGCTCAGGAGAGCTCATCACCACAGATTTGCCATGATAACTGCTTCCCCTTGAAATCTCCCCACTGTTCTGCCCAGGCTTCCCAGAAAAAAGCTGCAATTAAGGCAAAAAGGGCTCCCTTGCCCCTCTCTGAGTGGGATTCAGCAGCAACAGATGCACCCCAGCCCAGATGGCTGCTGCAACAATATGGGGGTATTGGGAAGAGGGGCTCTGGAAACAGTATTTCCTCACTTTGCAGGAGCAAGGGAGACTGTGAAATTTAGGTGCTAGCATGGCTGTTTCAGAGCTGATCCCATTGAACCCTCGCCTGCCCCTTGGGCTGTGATGTTAGCTGTGTGCTGACCCCTGGTTTTGTAACACAAAACTGCTCCACCTTAGGCCCTGCTTCTGCTAATCTCACAATTAATTTCAATAATCAGAGTTAACCCTGGTTTTAACTTTATTGCAGCCTGAAGGACTTCTGAGATCAGAAGCATGGGGCGGTGTGTGGGGTTGTTTAAAGGCATGTTTAAATATAGTTTCTCACACCTGGGCAATCCCAGAAAAACATATAGCAGGTGATAACTTCGGATGCCAAACATTCTGCTCTGCCTATGAAAGCTCACAGTACATCTGAGTGCCACACACACTCCTCTCCTCCCCTGACAACTGATCTGCAGAGAAGCCAGGGAAGGATTGAGCACAGCTGTAGACTTGGTCATTTATTTAAGCTGTGGTTATTGTTTATAGTGCCATCCCTTCAGTTCGGGGGATGGATGAAGAAGAATACCAGAGGACTCAACAGATGAACTTGTGGCTCCAAGACTGGTCTTACCATCAGGGCTTTGGATTTTTCAGTCAGGGGTTGGTATACAGGGCACCAGACCTTTTGGCATTGGATGGAATGCACCTGTCCCAGAGTAGGGGCAATCAAGTGCACCCTCAGTAAGTTTGCAGATGACACCAAGTTGGGTGGGAGTGTTGATCTGCTCGAGGGTAGGGAGGCTCTGCAGAGAGACCTGGACAGGCTGGAGCAATGGGCTAAGGCCAACTGTATGAGGTTCAATAAGGCCAAATTCCGGGTTCTGCACTTGGGCCACAACAACCCCCAGCAGCGCTACAGGCTTGGGGAGGAGTGGCTGGAGAGCTGCCAGTCAGAGAGGGACCTGGGGGTGTTGATTGACAGCCGGATGAACAGGAGCCAGCAGTGTGCCCAGGTGGCCAAGAAGGCCAATGGCATCCTGGCTTGTGTCAGAAATAGCGTGGCCAGCAGGAACAGGGAGGTGATCTTACCCCTGTACTCAGCACTGGTGAGGCCACACCTTGATTCCTGTGTTCAGTTTTGGGCCCCTCACTACAAAAAGGACGTTGAATTACTCAAGCGTGTCCAAAGAAGGGCAACGAAGCTGGTGAAGGGTCTGGAGCACATGTCGTACAAGCAGCGGCTGAGGGAACTGGGGTTGTTTAGTCTGGAGAAGAGGAGGCTGAAGGGAGACCTCATCGCCCCCTACAACTACCTGACAGGAGGTTGCAGAGAGCTGGGGATGAGTCTCTTTAACCAAGTAATAAGCGATAGGACAAGAGGGAATGGCCTCAAGTTGTGCCAGGGAAGGTTTAGACTGGATATTAGGAAGCATTTCTTTACAGAACAGGTTGTTAGGTGTTGGAATGGGCTGCCCAGGGGGGTGGTGGAGTCCCCATCCCTGGAGGTGTTTAAGAGTAGAGTTGACATAGCGCTGAGGGATATGCTGTAGTTGGGAACTGTCAGTGCTAGGTTAACGGTTGGACTGGATGATCTTCAAAGTCCTTTCCAACCTAGATGATTCTGTGATTCTATATTTATGTGTATTACATGGCAGGTGACATTTCTGTTTTCTACAGTAAGGGATGGGAGAAAACAGGAACACTGCATGCTGTAATTACATTAATTACACAGGTCAAAGCCATGAATGATATGACCCACTTCAAACTCCCCCACAACATAAGAGGCAATGTGGCCTACAGGAGATGCTGATCAGAGGTGCCGGCACGGGTGGCAGGATGCCTGGGTTCAGTTCCCAAGTCTGTCATTTTATAGCAGGTAATTTGCAGCAAACTACATTAGCATCTTTCTTGCTACACCACCAAAGAAAGAACTAAACAAGAAGATACCACATTTTGTGGAGATCCAGCAACAAGAGAAAACATCGTGTAAGGGCTGAACATTATTACTGAATAAGGAATTCAACATAGTGTATTTAAGTTCATACACTTATGTATTCAGGTATGCAAGTTTTTTTAATGTCAACTACAAGCAGGAGTGTAAAGTGTATCTCCCCTGGGATGATTGTCTACACATCACTAATGATAGCTCTGCTGTAACAAGTAATCACATTAAACGTTCAAGTAAGAGAAATATTTTAAAAAGTCAGACTACAAGATACAAGAAGTTTTTTCAAATAAACCACCCAAGTACATCTGTTTCCCCCCAAATGTTATCTTAAACTTTAGTGCTGGGTTTTCTGGCAGATAAATTAAACTTCAGGCGGACTTTGAACACCCAGATATTATTTTCTTCTTGTTTGCTGTTCGTGACCTTTTCTTATGGCAGCCTCAATGAGTTTGAGGAACCAGATTTTCCTCTGCTATACCAAAGTAACTGCTGATTGCCACAAGGTGAATACTACCTCATCTGTTATGTTACCCTCTCACATGGATGTAGCAGGCTGCCCAAATGGTCTGCCTGCCTCTTACAGTAACAGGGTTGCGGACACAGTGTTCTCAGCCCTGCAATTCACCAAACAGCTGGAACAAGTCAAAACCAAGCAGGAGACAGTATTGTTACCATATGTATTCCTTATCTTGATTTACTTTCATTAAGTTTCTAAAGGAGTTTTTAAGAACTCAAGTGCCATGAAGGATTCTAGCCACTTCCAGAAAAAACAAAGACTACAGGTAGGAAGTTATATTTTAAAACAACATGCTTCAAATGCTGTTTGTTTTCCCCATGGGCATTCGAACATGATATATTTTTTCCTGTCTTTTTTTCCCCACACTCTGAAAGCCAGGATAAAGTGCCACAGAGAAAACTGAAAAGGAATAGAAAGAATATTGAGGCAAAGTCATCTGAAAGTTCCTCTATTTCACAGACTGCTTCCTTTAGGACTGAGAGATAATGAAGGCTTGTAAGAAAAATTTTGTTTGGAGATTTACTCTCTGATGTGTCCTGTGTCCAACAATTAATGTAACTTGAGTGCAAATACAGAGATACTCAGTGGAGATGAATGTTCAATCTATAAGATCTCTTACATAGGTCTAGATCTATGGTTCTGACCAAGAAAATATCTGTTAAAGCAGAAGAACATCAGGTTACATGAAAGACACTTCTAACCAAGAGGAAGGGGGCACACAACTTCAGAGCCCATAGTCAGACCTGAAAAATGGGATACATCTGTATGTCCTTCTGATGAACAGACAACATGATTCTACTGACCTTGAAGACACGTGCTAATTTTGAACTCATGGGATTTCACTTTAACGACCCATTCACCAGTTTCGGAGGCACTGTGCCTGACCCATCCTAGCATTAGTGAGAGCAGGACTAGGAGATAACCTTCATGTGGTGCTACTTGGATGCAAGCTTCCTCTGGCCTGTTGGTTGTGGCTTTCTGTGTCATCAGATGTTTGTTCGCGAACTCTCCTTTAATTCCCAATGCCAATGCACATCCACTAAGGCAGCTCCCATGCTTGGCATGGGGACAGTGACACAAACCAACAGTTGGATGGAGTAACTGGGGAGGAGCTCAGACACTTCAGATCAAATCCTGCTTCCTTGGTGACAATCCTGAGGTTTGGGGCTGATGAGGCCAGGGCCTCAGCTTTCCCTGCCCCTCACCTGTCACTCCCTCTAGGCATTACAATGCACTGGTTACCAAAGGATTTAAGTCTGGGCTACTCACTGTTCTACCTGGTAACGAGCATGCTATCATTTAATGAGAGGTGGCTGGAGGCTGTCCCATCATTCCAGTTTAGGACTAGAACGACTGATTTGGAAAGTTACCATTGCTGAATGAATGCATACGGAGGGCTTCTGGGGACCTGTAGCCCACAGGGTCTCTCCTAAACTTCCTCTGACCTGTTTGGCCTCGAGCATATCCCACCAGCACTTGGCCCACGGGGCCAGCACTGACACTTTGCCCACCAGGAACCGGTGCTAAAATGTTCCTACCAGGGAGGAGGCCTAATCCTGCTGTAAAATGCAGCATTATGGACACATTATGCAGCATTGGATGCATTATGGAAAGCCCCTTTCCTTCTTCAATCAGGTTGCTTCAAGCCATGCTTCCAGGTCTTTCTGTAGCACTTTTCAGGGAAATACTTTTGGCTCAACGAGTAAGGCAGGGACTCGGATGGAAGTACTCACGCTGCCTGGCTGCAGGCAGTGCTGCTTGCTGAGACCCCTCCAGCCTCCTCTGCATGGATTGAGTGGGGAACTCGCCCCAAGGTGTCCCTGTGCTGGACCCTCCAAGTCAAACCAGCAGCGCTTCCAACTGTTGACTGCCTGCAGATCATGCAGTAAGGTGATTTACCATCTCATTTTTAGGCTGTTTTGAATAGGTACATAGATCAAAGCAGGACACCTCCCATTTTCATTGTCTTCCTGCAAAGCTGATTTCAGTGGCAAGCTACCACTGGCTTCAACAGAAATATAATTTGGTCCACTATAAATAGAAGTGGTGTCAGTTTTAGAACCAGTCAGAAATGCTTCCTTCTATCCTTTGCCAACCTTTGTCTCCTATTTTTAAGCTATTTTTCCATTCCAGTCACTGTTTTATCTTCCCTTTAATGTCTTTGTACAAAAGCCATTAATCTCCTGTATGGAAAACTGTCAAATGCTTCTGGAAAATCAAAATATTCTGCTACCCACTAAATTGCCCTTATCTGTTGTGGCAGTGGTATCTTCAAAGAATTCCTGAAGAGTAGTTAAGCATGACGCGATCCTCCTGTGCCTCAGCCTATGCCGGCTTCCTCTAATCAAGCCAGAGTTTGGTTACCCTTCTCTTACCACATCCCTTGAAATGGCTCCCAAGCCTTTTCCCCAGAACAGATGTCCAACTCACTGGCTGTATTGCTTCCCAGATTGTCTCATTAGTCTATTTTATTTTATTTTATTTTATTTTATTTTATTATTTTATTTTATTTTCTTAAACAATAGTCATCTTTGCCAGTTCCCAGTTCTCACATAGCATTTCCCTCTCCTTGGACCTTTTACAAATATGACTGCTTCCCTGATTCCTGTGCAAACTCTCTCAGATACCATGGGGTGTGCGATATGGGATCACAGTGGATTTCTGCCTCTTGGTAAGTCCTGGGAGCACTTCTGGACAGATCTTTCTCTTTTACACCTGGAATTCTGATCTCAGACCTGAGCAGACTCTTTTCTCCAACAGAGTTTAAAGCCTGCATTTTCCTGACATCAGTTACCTATTCTCTTAATCATTTTGGGTAATAGCTAATGATTGTTTGTTTTTTTAAAAGAGAATATGTCTTTGGAAACTAAAGCTAGCTTAAGCCAGCTTCCTTAAGTATTGTTTCAACACTCCCACCTCCAACCAGAGGGTTGTCTGGGGGACAAGGAGCAGTATTTGTTGTCTCATCCCTGGGACAATGGGCTGCTGCTGCAATATGGAGACCTCTGTATCAGCCAGAGACATTTCTTTAGATAGCTCTGTCTTGCTGCAAGAGGCCACGCTGGTTCCTGGATGCCCAAGGTTGGACTGTGTTTAACTACTGCTCCGTGCCAGAAAGTCCATCTGGGCGTATCAAGAGGTGAAAGGCATCAGTGGAGAACACTAACTCCGTCTGCGCTCATTAAAAGTGGCTTTTTTCTAGATGATTAGCTACAGGCTCCAAATACTGCTCGGTACTGACTAGATTCAGGTGTGATCTTCCCCTCCCACACACACATATTGCTAACATCTGTTAATATTCTTCTGGTTCAGTTTCTCAGCCCAGGAAGCGCTAACCTTGACACACATATTTAATTTCAAGTGCAGCAAGATTGTTGATGGTAAAGCACTTACTGAGCCTGCTTGGATGAATACTTAAGTTAATATTTTTCTGTTGGACTCATGTATATGCATTATGTTAATGACAGCTTTTACATGAATTCCTGTAGGGAAACAGTGCACAGTCTATATTAATATCCCGTCTCCATTTGAGTCTGCAAATTCACATATTAATTGATTAACAGCAGCCAGGAGGAATGAACAACAAGAATGCCAGGCCAATTTTGGAAGGGCTGGCCAGCACGTAAAAGGCTTAATGGATCTCTGTCTGCAGTGGACCCAGCCTTGACCTTACTGAAAGTAATGGTAGTGTGGTGCTTATTTCAACAGGAACTAATAGAGGCTCAATAGCTATACCTCAGCCACAGGAGATCTAAAGAATGTGAATACTACAATCTCTCTGCTTCGTAATTAAAAATATTGACATGTACATCCAGAGCTGCTTGGCCAAAGCCCATTCAGAAGTATGAAGCTACCATTCACAGTAAGTGATAGTCATAAATGAAAAAAAAAAAAAAAAGAGTTAAAAGGAAGATAGACGATTCCCTCCTTTTAAAACTAGTGTGTACCCTGCCCACACTCTCAGCACACTGCTTTTGAGCACAAAAATCACTTCTTGACACTTAGACTGATCTGTAAGCAGTTTGAGATCTATTTTAACATATACATATGTACATATGTACCTATATACATATTCTGCAGAAGTTCCCATGTAGGATCATTTTGACAGCAGCAAGAACTCAGCCCATCCTCAGTACTCCTTTCTCACAGGGAATTTATGCAGTGCAATTTTCCTGGTTCAAATGAGTCAGCAGGGCTCTGCAGGTATGTCCAGGGAGGCCTCGGGCTGGCCCAGACTTGCTGTCTCAGAGGGACAGAGACAGAGAGCATGAAGTCTGTGGAGATCACGAGTGTCCTAACATTCCTGTATTGCCTTTTTTCCTACTCACATGCCCTGCTGGAGCTCCCAGATTTCTTCAGTAATCCCTGAGGGTTGTCTTACATAGGAGGAGTTCCCTTCTGACTTGTTAGGATGAATTAGGACCACTTTCTCCACCAAAATGCAAGGGGCTGCAGGCCACTTGCCCTGGTGTTGGTGAGGGCACCTTCATCCCCTTGAGCAACTTAGAGCATCTTTCCTCTCCACCAGCATGTGCTTGCTTGAGAGCTTGAGGGCCATCGACAGCTGCAAAAGGAGTATCTTCTCCTGCTGTTGTTCAGCATATCTTTAGCGACCTTTTGCTAGGGAACTAAAATAATGATGTTGAAAGGTTTTTAACTGAGTCAACCTCTCACTCCCCTGCAGTTAATACCATGACTCTGATGCTTCTCCCAGCACTGCACAAACAACAATTGTTTTCTAGAAGAAAGATTGTGTGTATAAGGATTGTGTTATAAATCATCTTTTTCATTACATGTCTAATAAGCATGAGTAAATCTTAGGCAGAAATGTTCTTAAAAATTTTAACATGGTCTGTAGACTATTACTGAGCTACTCAGGGCTTGGGATTGGGGTTTTTAATGAGATACTCTCTTTGCCTCATCTCTTCATTCCCAGCCAAAAATCATATCAGGCAGAAGATTTAAAGTATTTTCTTCTGAGGTTGGTGAGTTGTTAGTGAACACATAAGCCAACTCTTTCTTAAATACATAAATCCATCTAAGTGGTCTAGACATTTCTCCAGCTTTTTTGATTATTTCATTTACTTATTGCTCACAAAATTTACATCTAGTGTTGGGTAGGTTTCGTTTGGCATAGCTCTTTTAACAGATGGTTTTCAGTAAACTGTGAGCATGGGACTTGCCGAATAACTCCAGGGTTAAACACTGGGCTATCATTTAAGTGGGCGGGGAATGAGGTGCTCTGCTATACAATTCATCTTTGGCCTGGTTAAATCAGGTTAAAACGTCCTGTCTACTCTTGCAATGTCGTGTGGACTAAGACAGGCTGAGGATTTAACACGCAGTAGCATTCCTGAAGGACCTCATAGTGACCATGCTGGTGGCAGACGAAGAGCCTGTGTCCAGTACAAGCTAAGCAGATGACTGGAAAGCCCTCTGGCTGATGAAAAAGAGGGACACACATGAAATAAATCAGGAGCACTTCTAAGTTCCTCTGCTTCTTCAGTTCCCTTGGCCAATAGATAGGATTTCTCCCATTCTTTGTGTGTCTTGCCTATGTACACTGCTTCTGGGGCAGAAACTGGCCTTGCAAAGCAGCTTTGAACTCTGAAGACATGTTAGTCCCTAGGGCAGAGGAACAGTGGGCAACTACAAGAAGCTACTACTTTGTTTTGATACTGCTTTCAATTTTTTTAAGGAAACATTGCACATTATGTACTGCTAGTTGCCATATGATCTCCTCAGTGGCAGGACAGATGCACTCATCACACATACAGCAATCCATGGGATTTTCAGACCTGCCTGCACCCACCTCCAGTGTAGGACATGCTGCTGCAAGCCACTAGAGATCTGACAAGAAGGAACTGGCTGCAGAAAGGTGATCAGCAAACTCACTGAGTTTACCAAGCCAATCCCTTCATGCATGTCTCCAGCATTTGAAAGGCCCAGCTAAAAGAATTCTTCCATCAATCAGTTTTCTGACACTATTACTCTTGATTCACCTTCTCTGATGAGTCAACACAGCCATGCCGAAAGCCTCTCCCTGTTTGCAGTGACTGAGGGTTAAGTAGCTGCAAGCCAGTGGTTAAGTAGCTGCAAGCCAGTTCACAAGCCTTGTCTGAGTTACCAACTCAGTAGCTGTCCAGTGACCTGCAGACTTTTTAGGGTATGCATGGCATACATGTGTGCGATTCCCCAGGCATTGAGGCAGGGGAGGTGGGCACTGCCTGTGCTGGGGTTGCGCAGGGAGAGGAAGGGCCATGCCTGGGTCCCAGCAGGGTTGGTTTAGCTCAGGCAGTCTCATTTCACACCATCTCTGAATTCTCCAGTTTGATTAGGCAGACCAAAGGAGGAAACGGAGGCTCGTTTGCCAAAGTAACCAAAAAGTGGGGGAAACAAGGAAAGGAAACCCAAAATGCTGATCAGTAAACCTCTTTCCGGGCTCTGCTGTAAGGCGATATCCAGTGACAGAGAACACATACACATCTCACCACTTCCTCTATCTTGGAAGATGACAGGAAGGACGAGGCCATTTTGCTTTGAGGATGAGCTAAGTTAAGCCCTTAAAATGAAACAAAGACAATTTGTATACCCCTGATAAAAGCCCTGCGTGTGGCATAGAAACTTTCCACTGTAGTCCAATGGCTTTGTTATAATCTTACAGCTTGCTGCTGACTTATCCAAACAGCTGCCTCCCACCTACTTATCTCTTATCTCTGGTGGGGTAAATCACAGTATATAACAAAGAGCTGCAGGCCACACATGTACTCAGAAAGTCCTGTGTCCGCAGGACTCTGAAATTTCAGGGGCAGAAAATCTCCGATTATGAAATGCAGGATTTACCTTCAGCTTGTTCCTGCTCCTGCTGCTATCATTTATAGCGCAAATGGGTGTTTACTCTCCACTAAGATTTTGCCCAAGCAAATGAATAACTCTTCACATGTATTCTCATAGCACAGTTCTTGCTCTTCCAGCTTCCTGGGAGCAATTTGCTCCATATTAAACTCTTCCCAGTGGAAGAATCTTTGAAATGATGCTCCTTATTCTTCCGATGAAGTGGAGCTCACCTGAATGTTGAAAACACAGCTCTGGCTCCTTCATGCATAGAAGGAAATCAAATAATTGCCTCCACTTGGAAGACCTCAAGTCTGGAAAATGGTGATTACAGTGGCAGCTCCTAGCCATGCTGCTGTGCTGAAACATGGACGCTTTGGGATGAAAAAGGCATCCAATGAGTTATCTTCTTTGGCCCTGCTTGGAGCAAATACCGGTCTCTTACATGGAGAGCTTGTCCAAGATCAAAGTGTGCACAGTGTGCATGACAGGCAGGAAGCCTATTTTATATGATTGATTTGCAGGTTGCCTGGGGAGGTTATGGAGTCTCCATCCTTTGAGATATTCAAAAGCCATTTGGACATGGTCCTGCACAACCTGTTCTAAGTGACCCTGCTTGAGTAGAGGTGTTGAACAAGACGACTTCCAGAGGTCTCTTCCAACTTCAACCCTCCTATGATCAATTCTGTGACACCACTGGTATTGTGAGAGCCCTTGCAAAATTTCCTCGGTGACAGAACGGCTTGATCTCTACTCTAGCAAATCCCCAACGCTTCAGTGGCTTGCAGATTTTTTGATGCATAATCCCTTTGAATTGGCATGGTGGCTGTAGGTCATAAGGGAGTGATGTACATTTATGGTAAGCTTGGGCCCACAGCAAGCCAGATCAGGTGCCAGCAGCAGTGATACCATGCCAGTGAGGCTGTCTGTTAGATGCCACTCCTGAGCCCACTTAACTCCATGGCAACTTGAACTTGCTTGGCTTGATAAGAAAAGTTTTGTTAATATCTGAAATACCTTCCATCTACCACTTTCTCTGCAGCTCTTCTTGGTCCCTCACCTCCTGACATTAAAAAGTCATGTTCCCTGTCCTCTCTGCAGGGTGACATTATCTTTCTGCCATATATTACCTATCAAGACCAGTCCTGTTCCTCTTCCTTCTCTGCCTTCTTTCCCAGCCTTACTCCTGGGGTTCCTCTGGCAAATGGACTTGAATCCACTGCCTTGACACACAAAGTAAAATAGTTCCCATATTTGAGACCTCATATTTTAAAGCTACAAATCAGTTCCCAAACTCAGCTGTAAGTCTATAAACCCAGTGTGATTTCCCTTGGACCCTCAGGATTTACATGCACTGGGCGGAGGTCAGAAGGGGGGGCCCATAGGACTCACTTGTCGAAGGGAAGATTTTCAAGAATGCAGATATGGTCCAGCAAGGTTCAATGCACCCTGAGATGCTGCTTTTGGTCCTGGGGGTGCAGTCCCTCAGCAGCCTACACAAGGTGTATCCATCTCCGTGGAAGCAGAAATTGGCCCAGAGCATTGGTTTTGTTGGGACAGCTGTACATAGCTAAGAGATTTTCAGCTCATTATTCCCTTAGTCTTCCAAATTGAATTTTGCCCAGGCCAAATAAAATTCACTGCTCAGAATCTGAGTGTCGCATTATTCCTTCCTGAGCAAGGCACTTCACCATCCTCCCTTTCTTAGCCCTTTCCTCTAAATGATCACAATCTTGTTGTCAATGAGAACACTGGAACTTTCTGGTATTTTTCCACACAGGTCAGTAGTTTGCATCAGCACAATTTGCCTTATGACAGACACAGACCTCTGCAAACTCCTGCTTAAACTTCAGTATTTATTGTGTATCTCTGCTGTTTAAAATGACTGAAATCCCATGCTTTTCTTTTGGTTTTGCTAATTTGGGAGCACCGCCAGGTTCAATTTAATTCAAAGGCAAAAGTCATCCTAAACTCAGTGAGAACATTAGACTGGATAGCCATAGTGGTTTCTTAGAATGCAATATGTATATTTTAAATATAAATTGTAAAGTATAACAGATAAGGTACAGTTTCTACTAATTCGTACTGTGAATGGGTGAAAAACAAAGCTCAGAGAAGTCAGAGACTCATTTGGTCATCTGGAGATACAGATGCCAACTTTTGTGCTTTCTTAAAAAGCTGTGGCTTTTTTATTGTTTTGCTAAGAAGCTGACTGTACAGCCCTGTGAGTGCTCAAGGATCTCAGCTTTCTCACTCCTGTGCATTGGGAAGAAAAAGTTTGCAAATATGAAACCTGAAGGTTCAAATAGAAGAGGACAAATAAAATGGACCTGAAATCTTGTTATCTTAAAATCTCCTGATTATTGGCCCTAACCCACTTGTAATAAGCAGCACTGGAAAGGCTTATTAAAAATCTGGACTCAATCTAATCCTCTGTAGAAGTCTACCATCTTGGGAGATGCAGCAGGAGAGCCTGACCCCCTTCAGCTAGAAAAACAACAGTGAACCTTACAAGGAAGTCCCTTCTGGTTTCATTTCTGCATTCAGATTCAAGGGAGGAATACAGAGGATTTTTGAGCTATCTGAAAATGAAGATGCTCTTTGAAATCTTTTGCAAATGTTGCATTAAGATGTTTTTAAGAAACTTCCATGCCTATAAAATGAGTTAAAAAAACCCCCAGGAATGTTCAAACAGATCAGCAGAATTTAATAGGTTTAAAATTAAGAGGTTTGAAACCACTCTGAAAATCTGCAAAATCTAATGGAAAAGGAGAATCTTCCTAGCAGGTGTTTTAGTTGTACTGGACAATTCTCTGAAATGGAAGTAACTCCTGACAGTGCCATGCAAGAGGCAGTTTTCAAAAATAAACATTTTTCACTAACTGCAGTAGGACTGCTTTATAAAGTCAGCCTTGCTCTAATTAAATGCTCTCATGCCACCACCTTTTTTCTTAACCAAACCCAGTGTTTTCCTGATCAGCCTTTTTAGTGAAGCTGTACAAAAAGTTTGCGATGAAACACATATCTTTCTGAAGCCTGCCTGGTTTCAGATTTCGTTATGAGCTCGAAACTCAACCCAGGTTCGTCCAAAAGTTCAGTTAGGGTTCGTGAACTTTCCTAGCCCAACTGGATTGATTTATGATTTTGTGTCACAGCTACACAAATCACGTGCCTGCGGCATACGGCAAAACTCGGCGAGCCTGAGCGCCAAGCCAAGCAAATCAGAACCACGGCCTCTCCCTTTCCACCCTCTCCTTTTCCCATAAAGGGTGGATGCTGACTGTACATCCCCAGTGGCTTTCTGCGCCATCATCTAATAAAAGAATCGATCTTTAGAAAGCTTTAAAGCATCTAGTTATGCTGATCTGTCAGGAAAATGGTCCAATCGCACAGGGACTCGTCCAAAATTTTAAAAAAGAGCAAAGCAGGAAAACAGATGCTCAAAGTTAAGTATCTTAATTTTTTTTTCTTGACCAAATATCTGGGCTGATCTCCACACGTGGCTGAGTGTACAACAGCTCCTGATTTTAATCAGAGCCGTTGTTTAGATGATCAAGAACAAAGAGGAAGAAACCTCATACTGGTGTTCCTTGGAAAATCCTGTCCCTCAGCTGCAGGCAGTGCTCCTGACCAGCTGCGGGTGGAGAAGACAGCCTGAAGCTGCAGGCAGCCATCAGCCCTGGCACACATGGTGACACAGGGACACACAGGGAACTCGGGAAATTGCGGAGGTGCAAGGGCAGCTTGGTGCCTTCCCCACCTCCCGCTCTCCTGCCTCCCAACCCTGGGTATTGAAGGGCCCGATCCAGCCAAAACATGCCGAAAGCCATGTTTGCATGGTCCCAGCTGGTGTGGAGCATCTCTCCACCCCTTATGACTCTCTGTGACCTGCTCAGCATCTCAAGAGTACCTCAGCTGCGTTCGGCCACACTGTGGTGACTGAATGCCGTCACTCCCACGCACCGGCCTTTTGCCTGTCATTTTGGCTTTCCTGATCTGGAAGTCAGGCACAGAAACCTTATTCCACCCCAACTGCTAAGGGATCTGGTAGCCAGACGTGTTGTTAGGATGCAGTGACAATCTGTCATCCTGTCACACAACACTGAGTTACATGAGACAGTGGCACAAGGCAGCAGCCCCAGGCAGCACCCAAACTCAGCTGCCCTGTTGCTGTTTGTGCAGATTTGAATGTAGAAACAGCAATGGGTGATCCCTGCAGTAATGAGGTGTAAACACAAACAGTTTTGTCTTTCTCTTGTGCCCCTCTCCCAGAGTGGCTGGGCTAATACTGTCCTTGGGGTGCTGGAGTCTGTGCCAGTTGCAGTTGCTTGTCACGTTGCTGCCAGCTGGTGCAAGCCCATGTCAGGTGGGTGACAGCCAAGACAAACATATTTCATGAGCTCATTACGTCTTAGCTCACACTGCTGGTGATCTCTCTCCAGCTCTGTGGCTGCCTTGGGGGCCTTGAAATCAGCTCTGCTGGGCTTTCCAGTGGGGATTTTGGATTGTTTTGTTGTTTTCCCTGAAAAAAAAGAATAAAGCAGAAAATATTGATTCAAAAGAAAATGTTGACTTGAACCATGCTGAGGTCAGAGTGTAATAAAAGCATTGTGTGCAGGGCTCTGTTTATCTGCAAAGCTAAGATTTTTACGCAAGTCCTGAGGGAATGAAATGAGAGAGGATTTCCAGCACTGGTGCACCAGAAAACACAGCTTGTGCATCTGCATGTAAAATGCCTGAACTGTGGGAGAAATCAATGTGTCCAGTGGGTACCAGGGCACCCTCCTGAGGGTCTGTTTTGTTCTCATCAGGAGCCTGTCACCCTCACCTGCCAGAGCAGAGGTGGGTGCTGGGCGAGGGGTGGCGGCAGGGCTGTGCAGAGGCATTGAGCCGGAGAAGCCAGTTTCCCATGTTGGGAGTCAAGAGCAGAAAGCTCAGTGGAGGCTGGTGATGTGGCAACAGACATTGCAAGGATGATGGATAAGCCACAGTGTCTGTTGAAACCAGCAGTAAAATGGCTATCAGACTTCAGGGTCCATCAGCTGCAGTCTGGGCATAAATAAATGAGAAGGAGCAGAGCTTTCAGGCTCCAACAGGGGTATGCAAACTCACATGTAAAGAGTTTGCTGGTCACTCTGCAATGCCTTGGCGCTCCCAGGAAGAACCACTGCGGATTTCGGCAGCATCTCCAGAGATGTTGCTGCCTGGTCATGCCTGAGGACAGAGCAGCTCCTTCTTGCTTCTGGTCAAGGGAGGAGGAGGTGGAGGCAGAGGAGGTCTGCACTGCCAGTGTCGGTTCAGCAGGCAAGCGGAGGGCTTCAGGCCCCTGGGCTCCCGGGCCAAAACTTTTCCCTCCACTGGGAGCTATGAATCCCCTCTTCCACCCTAGATTAATGAGTAGAAAGGAATTTTTTAAAGTATGTCCCTAGCTCGCTGCTGGTTTATCCTCTGGGTTTCCTCTCCTCTGATGGTACCACAATGCGGCATCTGCCACGCTGCCAAACGTGGAGGAGAGTGGGCTCCAGCGTGCACAAACAGAGAGTGTGGTGTCTTTGGCAGAGCAGCCGTCTCAGGTTTCCTTTCATTTTAATGGTTCACATACCTCTCTCCATGTCTGTGTCTGATTTTCAGGGCACGACCTTGATTTTACATCAAACATTCCCTATGTCTCTCCTCATCCCACTGCTGTCTGGCTAGATTACTGATGCTAGAGCTGATCTTTCTATTAAAATGTTTGGGTTTTATTATTTTTCTAACCTAAATCCCATCTAAAATGCAAAGTCTTGTTCATCCTTTCCTCAAGGGCTCCCTAACTTTGATTCCTCCTCCCCGTCGCTGACAGACAGCTGCGAATGCAGTGCATCTGCAGGGGCTGAAGCTGGAGGCAGCTGCTGTCCTCTATATACTTACCGATACCATAGGTAGCTGCTGTGATCCTCCTCTTGTTCATAAATCAGCTCATAAACACCCAACATCTGGAGTACTTCCTATGTCAGCTGTTGAAAAATTAATACTGCTGTTAAAGAAGTCCCACTGACAGCGCAGGTATGTCCCTGTTTGTTGGCACTTGAGCACTGCTTGCAAACAGGAATGAGGAACTGCCCAGCCAGTTTTTTGGAACTGAACATTTGACGCTTGATAAGGATGAGGATCAGATAATTGAGACATAGATGGTAAATGTGGGTTGTTTTGTTCCTAACATAGTTTTCAGCCTGATCCACACTGAAGAAGGCAAGGTCCTTTCCTACTATGCCTAGCACCCCAGCATCCTTCAGAAGTCAGTAGGGATGCATTACTTATCCCCTTTTCCAGCTTGGAAAATGACCGACCCGGGGATTGCCCATAGCAGTATTGGAAAGCAACGCTGTCTGACAGCTCCGTCTCACCCCCTAACCCCAAGCCACCTTCCCCCTCATTAGTTCTCATTTGGGGCTTTACAAACTAAGGCTATGTCTGCTTCTATGTGGTCATTACCAGATATCAGGTCTGTTCCCCCAGGGTCTTGACTTGTAGCCCGTGAGGACCCTAAACATGAACAAGTCTTTTTGAGCTCTCCTGAAAGAGGTGGGATATACTATGAAAGGTGAAACCTTTCCAGATGATACAGGACATGGCTAAGGAGATGTCAAGCTGAAAATTTGGTGAGAAGACATGTTCATAAAACAGCAACAAGCAAAGACAGAAACTTTAAAAATCCAGGAATAGATATGTACTGCCATTCCCATTTCATAACTACAGGCAAAGTCATGCAGTTAGATCCATAGGTGGGGATGATGGCAGGCAATAGCCAGACGAGACCCCACAAGCTGCCACAACCACAGTATAACCCGTGCCACCCTTTATCCCTGCACTGCCTACGCAAGCCCTGCTCAGAGAAGTTTCCGCCACCAAAGCCCCACCGTGAACTCCCCCCACTCTAACCCATGGGGTGACCTCAATGAAGTTCAACCTGATGCAGGCAAGATGTTCTAGGAAGATTCCCCACCCTGCCCCTCAGGGCCCTCGCCTGCTGTCACAGGCCCTTACTAATTGGATACATCTGACCTACCGGTGTCTTTGAAAGTCCTCCAAGGATCTGTTTCAAGAAACACATTTGGTTTCACACTGAATTTACAGAGTGAAAGTTTTACCAGCTGGAGCAGTCTGAACCAAAGCTGGTCTTTCCACAAGGAACAATCACATATTGGATCCAGATCCCTCCCGGTTTCAGCTTTCCTCTCTGCTTACTCCGCTGATTATCTTTCAGGGGGAAGAGAGTGGAAATTGTGAAGGTCTAAACCCCACTCTCTGGGAGGGAGTTTATTAAAAGATCAACAAACAACCATTCTGTTTTCTTTCCCTGAAGTCCTTGCTGTGCCTTGAACAGCTTTTCAATAATTTTCAAGCTGAAAGAATATTGCAATTATATGAGATGCTCCGAGTGTGAATGGCAAGGTGGCACCCAAAGAAGAACAAAGCAAACACTAATCCTGTCCATTTCAGTGTCTTCTAAAGCTCCCTGGTGGCAGAAAGTTTTGCTCAGGGACGATGTCCTCCTCCATGGACTCTGAACGCTTCCTAGAGGAGGTGAAGCAGCAGTGTGACCGAGTTATTAGGAAAGAGAGCTGGGGCATGGGCAGGCAAGTCACTTGCACAAGGAGACTTAGTAACAGAGCCAGCAACAAAATCTATGTCTCCCGAATCCGAAGATAATCCCTTATCTCTCCAATCAGGCTCCATCCCCTGTCTGTAGGCAGCCTTGTTGTGTAGGGATGGATATTTTCCATTTCAATTAACTCGGACTTAGTAAAAGCAAAAAGAGCTGTCTCTTGTGCCTTAGCCCTCATCAGGGTGAGATGAATGACCCAGGCAAGAAAACTCTGACTTCCATTTGTGTGACTGAGCAACATCCTGAATAATTTGTGTTTTGCAAATTATGTATCTGAATGATGTTTCTAAAAGACAACACTGATTACATGTATCCAAACAACAGGAAACATTCAGATAATTGTCATACCAATAAATAAATTCAACGAGTCCCTGTATGGACTATGAAGACATACATTAAGAAATGAAAAATGAGTCCTTACAACAATATTAGCTCATTTTTAGATGGAACTGGTGAAACGGCTAATGATAATGCAGAAGAGTTTGATTAATATTTTTGTTCTGTACTTGAAAAGAAAAAGATGATAAGTTGAGATGACATAAGGATGATAAAGTGCTCTCCAGTGCATTGCTGAGAAGAATGACAGACAACAGCTGTTAGGGATAAACAATTTTAAATTGCAAAGCCCAGATAACTTATACCCTGAAGTCCTTAAAGAGCTGTCTGGGAGATGTTTGGCCTGTTGGCATTCATTTTTAATAACCCCAGGGGTGCCAGCAAAGTTCCAGTGGACTGGAAAAGGTCTAAGTGTGTGCCAGTGTTTAAAAAAAGACAGGGTGGAAATATCTGGCATCAATCCCAGACCAAACAACGGAGAAGATGACATGGGATTCAAGTACGACAAAAATAAAAGAGAGTATCAGTGCCGGTTAACAGTGTTTCACGAAAAACAGGTCTCATTTAATTTTCTGGTGAATTTATAAATGTGACTGATAACAGTAGCTGCCTGGAGGCAATGCCTGGGTGAGACATCACTAGGCACCACGCAGCACTTTTGGAGGAGAATGAGGTTTTTGCAACAGCTCCAGACAAGATGTGAAATGGTTAAGGGGCTGGATGGTTGACAGGCACTAATGGAGGTGACACACATGGGAGCACTTCTGGTGGGGCTCGGTGGGGACCTCCTCCAGACCTGACACTTTACAGCATCTTCCTCCAGTGATTTGGAAGAAACAACTATTGCTACTGACAGAATTTGTGGGCAACCATAGGACTGATGGGGTGCCAAGGGGGTTTGATGATCCCAGGCAATGAAGACAATTAGGAAGCTGAAGTCATTCAGACAAAATGCTCTTCAATACAGTTAAAGAAACATGTTGCGCAAGCAGCAAGGAAGACAGCTGTACTTACTGTGTACGGACCTGCAGCCTGAATTTTGCCTTCCTCATGGAAAAGCAGCACAGCGTGAACCTGTGAGACGATGATACCAGAAAAGGACTAATGGGGCCCTTGGTGAGAGTGCTGAAGGGGCAGACGTGGTTGTGTGAGGACAACCAGAGAGGTGATGAACCCCTGCAGCAAACTGCTGGAGGAAAATGGCACTCTCCGTCCTGAAAAGTGCCTCCCTGGAAAGTTGATCAGTGCCAAGGTGAAAATGAAGGAGACATTGTGTCCCCTGAATCAACAGCATTTCTCAAGGAGGAGTTGCAGGGGGTAAAGTTACTCAATCCCACTGCTCTGCTGCAAGTGGTGCAGCACAGCCACAGCCCTCTGGACCGCCTCGCTTCTCTGCAATGCCTCTAGAAACCCAGGACTGAGCTTTGCCTGGATTCTCCACTCCTCAGATGCAAAATCAACTACTGTGATCTTTCTTCATTTCTACCAGCCAGAACAGCACATGTATCTTGAAGTGAAATGAACCAGGGGAGCCAGAAGAGGACATCGCTGTTTTTACCAGCGATTCAGGTTCAGGCTCAAATGTTCTTATTTTCTGCTGTAACCATCCTATGGCACAGATGGGGGCTGCTCCTGAGCACATGCCCTCTTTCCAAGTTTGTCCGGCTTGTAAGGAGGGGATGGAGGAGAAACATATGTGGCCAGACCACATGGCAGTGGGGAAAAATTGTCGCTACAATTAAACTCCATCCAAATTCTGTTCAGTTGTACCCAGCTGGATTCTCCTTGTATTTTTTTCCCCATGAAGCCAGTCAAAACAAGAAATGAGCTGCATCTCATTAATGCCTCATGAAAGTCCTTGCAGTGCACGTCTCACAGGTGGGGAAGTGGGGAGCACGGCAACCCCTTTCCTGACAAAAGCAGCAGCAGGGTCCCGCATCGCTCCCCAGGATGGTAGAGGCAGTGCCATCAGTATGTACTGACTCTGCCTCACACTGCACCCACCAACATGGAGTGCACTTTGCAAGGTGCTTTGCACCGCAACCAGCAGCCTGGTTGCTCCCTGAGGTAGAACTGGTTTTGCCCTTGGGGCTGGAAAAAAGACATCATTGCTCATCTGCTAGAGCTGGTTTTGGTTACTGTGCAGTGTTCAGTTAATACACCTCACCCTGGCAACCCCCACGCAAAGAGGTGTTGCTGGTAGCCATGGGCTGCATCATCCACAAGCCAAAGTTAACATTTGCTTTCATTTAAAAACAAACAAAAAAAGCCACTGGCTTGAGAAGCTGGAGCAGTGAGGACACCAGAGGCTGACCTGCCAGATGGCAGCTCTGCACGGCAGTGAGGATGCTCACTCGCAGGGGCCAGGAGCCAGGTTTTTGCCAGTGTTTGCACTCCGTGTGCTTGCAGCCAAGCTGTGCATCGTCCCAGTCTAATGGCACGCACGGAAATCACACAGCACTGGCAAGGCTCGAAGCCCTGGCATCTGGAGGAGTTTGGACGGAGGCATTGCTGCCTGGTCCAAGTCCTGCTTGCAGATGATGAAGTATCCTGGAGGAAATCAGGCAGGATTCATGGGGTCAGGCAGTGGGTGATTAATAGGCCATTACCAATAAGTTGTGATGCCACAGACTGTAAGCTGGAAAGGCAGGGAGAGAGCTTGGCTGGTGCGGGTCAAATAGTCTGATTGTGGGAAATAAACATTCACACGTGGTTACTTTTGAATATCCCCCTCTGCAGTGCTGGTAACACAGATGTACCACCACATGGGAGGCCAAGAGGAATAAAAGAGACACAGCCAAAAAGCTCCTGGTCCACAGGGGAGAAAAGGCTGAGATAAAACTGGCTGCTCAGTTTTGCCTAAGCTGAAAGGTCTGTAAATCACCAGTCCATTCCTCCTCTCAGGAGAACTGTTCCTTCAGTGACAGCAGAGGCTAATGTCTGTTTCCTTGTTCCTTACACTGATCTGATTTTGCTACATCAGAAGGAAGCTTATGATCCCACCTGCACTTAGAGTGTCTCAGTGTGAATGACCTAGTGAGCTTTTTGCTACTTAGATAATAGAAAGCTCTTTTTCAAATTTCAAAAGAAAACTCCCTTTCGTTCCATTTATGAATGTATCAGGTTGATGTTCCTGGAAGCAATGTGAGGATTTTATTTGGTGCGCTACTGAAATGCTGTCATGTTTATTAATATTTCCAAACTGGCCCAAGCCCCATGCACATCATTACACAGAAAAACAATTAACAATCATACATCCAGCAATTTTGACATCCACCACGAAGGACTGATTATTATATTACAGGATTAGCTACACATGCTGCCTCTCACTGTGTTCACAGCTCAGCAGTATCAAACCCTACAAAAGCCCCGGAGACTCCCCGGCCCCTGCTCTCTTACCCTGCCTGGCAGATAAACATGAGCAGGGGAAATTGGGGTAAAGTAGTGTGTGAACATGAAAGGACAGGGGAAAATGAACTGCTTGTCATGCCCTGAAATAGGAAGGATCCAAGTGATCAGTGCATCCCACCTGTCCCTGATGTCCCACGGTGCTCATTGAGATTCAGAGGGAAGCACAGCCCGGTGCCACAGGCCAAGGGCACCCCGGCTTGGGACAGGCAGCTTTGAGCAAGCACCTGCTTCCCCGGGGATCGGATCCAGCTAGCGCCCGCTGCTGCCACTGCCACGAAGACAGAAAAGCCCCTTCATGACAGCAGATGATGTCATCTGCAAGAGAAGAAAGGACCATTCAAACACAGGACTCTGCATCAGCAACAAAACTATTAAAAAACCTGCCCAGAGCAAAGCCGGGATTTTGGCATGCCACTCCCACTTTCTTATGACCCCTGAGCTGTGGCTGGGGATGAAGAGAAGGGGAGGAATTGCTGCCCACAGTTTCCAGGAGGAGGTCCTTGAGAGCATAATGAGCAAAGGCCAAAAACGAATGCCCCCTTCAGCTAAGGGGGCCTTGCCCCTGCTTGCACATTGCCACATAACGGGATATTCTTGACCCACTGGATGAAGCAGTTGAAACCCAGGACAAGTGGATCAAGGCCATTGCTACGACTACCCATGGACACTGCCACAGTTCTAACACTGATCTTCAGGACAAAAACCATCGTGACACCCCATGAATGACATTTTCATGTTGTGCCCACACTGCCCAGGAAGCCCACAGTGTCATGAGCCATTTTGGGGGGCAGTTTGCTCCCTGCCACTCTGCTGGCACAAGGCACGGAGGGGCTGTCAGATCCAAGACTGGCTGAAACCATCATGGCTAGTATTCCTGTTCCTGTGACTGTTAAATTACATGTCTATTATGTACATGATAAAAATTCTTCTACCAATGGGAAAATATGTGTTTGGGCTGCGAATTTTGTTTGGAATCAAGCAGATGAAACAGATCCTTGGAAACACTTTTGAGTTGCTTTCTGCTCCTCTCAATAAGAATTAAATATGGCATTATTATCGTTTAGCACCTCCAGTAAAGACAGCAATTTCATTCAGCTTTTTTCTATGTGCATTTCCCAGTGAGATGTGCAGAAACCAGTTTGAGAGTCTTGAAAAGCAACATATTCCTCAAGCAATTTAACCGGGAGTTTGTTACAAATTTTCACCAATCCAGCAAGCATTTGTACCCTGATTTGGCTGCTTTTGGGAGGGTAGCAAATAGTTTGCAGGTTGTGGAAGAGAGGGAGTTAAGACACAGCTGGAGTCATGCACAGGGAAGATGGGTGGACTTGGCACAACTCAAATGCCAAACCTGGCCTCCAAACGCTGAAGCTCTGGAGCCATGAAGCTGTACCACCCTGTCATCTCAGAATAAGCAAATATTCCCAGTGTGCTCTTCAGAAGATGCCCTTAGACCAGCTTTGAGGAACACTTGAGAGGGACACAGGACATCGGTTACTATTTCAAACTTTTCTGCTGTTTCTCTCTATGATCTCTAGCAAGTCATTTGTTACTTTCCTTGCTCCTGTCAAGCGCTGTGTGCAGTGAGAGCATTTGGCGCTCCTCTGTGGAAGCTGTGTCTTTGTTCAATAGAGGCTGTAACCTGCAGTTTCCCTTTTTGCGGGCAAACAACACTTACCTGTACAGGAAAGAGTGGAAGAGACAAGTCCTGGTTAGCAAAATGCTTTGCAATAGTGTTTCCAAAGTGCTTCGAGATAGTCTAGGATATGCAAATGAACATTAGCCCATAATCTTTGTTTGTGCTCATGCAGCCCTCTTGAAGGGAAAGAATTTGCATGAAAATCAGACTATTGCTCTCGCCTTGTTTGTTCATTTGGTGACTTGTTTTCAAGAGAAGGATGCTTAGTTGGTCCATCAACGCTCTTTGTTAAACAGGGCTTTTTACAAATTTTTCCTCCCCTGCCTTTGTCTAAACAAGGGTATTGATTACACACAGCTCAGCGCCAATTAAAACAAAAAGATCTGAGTTAGCAATACTGGCATAAGATAGAGATGCTCTTTTCTGCAACCTTCCCAAGCAGGCCCTAGAGGCCCACCCCTGGAAAGCAGGCAATAGTTTGGGAAGCCCATGGTCAGGGGTGACAAAATCAGTCCACGGCTCTGTCCCTGGTGGCTGGCATCCAGCTGAGGATGCACTTACCGTTCACACCACTGGTTAGGGAGAGAGCAAAGCACCCAAAGATATTTCAAGGAATCTCTTCATATTAATACGGCTGGGCCTGACAGTACATTAATAGAGCATTAACTCACCTAAACTCATCTAACTTATCAGGTTTACTTCGGTTACTCATCACTTGACTCCTTCTCCAAACCCATCATTGCAGCTCTTGAGGACAGCTGCAGCTGTGAGCTGAAAGGTGTCATTCTCATACAGAAACTCTATTTGCAGAATATCCAGATGCTTTAAAGTTGCAAACACTGGACAGCCAAGCAGAAAGCCCTTTCATGTGATGAAGAGCCATATTTCTTGACCAAGAGTTTTAAACAGCACCAAACAAAGACCCAAGGTAATGTCTTGGCTGCACTGCCTCAACCTCGGAGTACAGAGAGGTTTCACCCCCAAACTCTTTGCCCAGCCTCCTAAAAGTCACCCATCCCTGATGTGAACTCTTGAATTCTTTGCTGAATGCATGCTTTGGAAAATCCACTGGTGCAGCTGAGGATGTGGTAGCACCTGCTGCATTGTCTGAAGCTCAGCTCTTAGCTAAGTGGAAGGCCAGGGACTTCCTCAGCCTATCTTGTTCTAAGTCAGAGAATGAGTAGCATAATCCCTGAGCATAAACAGGATGGATTTGTTCAAGATCTCCATTGTGCATATGAAAATAAATGAGCAGCATGACAGCTTAACCCACTCATGCTATCTGCCTTGCCAGTGCTGGACCCAAAATTTTTACCGCGGATCCACAGACATGCCATTGCAGCAGAGAGGCTTCCCTGCAGTGGGCCAGTGTTGGCTCACGTGCTGCTGCTTGCTCAGGCTGGCAGTGCTCAGGCACCCCCTGGTGCCCCCAGCATTGGCATGCTCACTCGGCCCCACACCCTGAGCAAAGGGTCCTGCAGCAAGCGTACCATCATCGACCCTAGAGCCTGGCCAGGAGTATCCACCTGTCCTACCCATCTGGCCCCAGTTGTAAGGTGAGGCTGGGCTTCAGGCCTTTGTTAACATCGTTGTTATCATGTCAGTATGTTACCTGCCTTCAGCTTCATAGTTATTCCTTGCCCTTGTTCCAACCTCCTCTTCTTCCCCACTTCAACTGCAGTAGACCCAAATCCTGGCTGCTTGTGGCCATTAAAACGCCCTCCCACACATGACTGACTGTCACAGTTCATTTTTGGAGGACAAAAAGTGAAAAGGTACCTGTATTTTCAGACACATCCCATGCAAAAACTTTGTAAATGCATTTTGGAGCGCTAGTGGCTAGTTGCTGATGTCAGTGTGTCACAGCATAAGCCCTGTGTGCCCATCCTCAGCCACAGTTACTGGTTATATTACAGTAGCTTCCTCTGGGATCAGGTTTCCTCCATGCAAACACACACAGGTCTGTCTCTGACTTCAGGTCAGCCACCCTAAAGAACTTAAAAATTTGTTTCCCCTTTAGAGATGAGGACCACAGTTACATACAACATTGACAGCTGTGCCAAGAACTGATCTAACATCTTCAAAAGCTTTAGCCTCGTCATGCTTTTCCTCTGCAGCTGCCTTCTTCGGTTGCTTTCCTCCCACCCAAACCCTGCCTTCCAACTCTGAAGGGCAACAGTCTCACATAGAGTTTGTACAAGAGCTGTTGTCACTAAACACCAGAGGACTTTGTTTTCTTTGTTTTACTAGGTTCTGTTGTTGTCACAACAACAAAAAAACAAGACCAGTTTCTTTTTTTTTTAAACTTTGTTTGTTTAAAAAAAATCATGCCAGATTTCGTATACCAGGTTCCAGTGAAGAACAAATGCTTACAGCAGTTGTAAAACCAGCTCATTTTCAAAACAGCCTTTGCCATGGAAGCAGCCCTATGGCTGTATGTAAGGCAGTCTGAAGGCCAGTGCTGCCAGAAGCACATTCCTGATGCCATTGCCTTCCCTGATTGTCCAGCGATGCTCTGATACTCTGCCTGGCTGAGCAGCCCATTGTACCCCACCACTGGGTTTTACACCAACTTAAAATCACTGTAACAAAATCACACTTGATTTGCCACCTTTTTTTTTCTCCTTAAGAAAGTAAATTAAATTGAAAACTGCTTGTGAGAGGTTCAGTTTCAAGGGTGAGGAAGGTGAGGCAATAAAGATTTCTGTAAAAGCTCATATCCATCATACTCTGAAAGTTGTAGTGCGTATGGTAGCTGTGCCCTTTGCTCGGGCAGAGTTAAGGCAGAGCACTCATTCATCACTCACTGAGAGCAATTTCATGCTGGGAAATATCCAGGGGAGTAGTGAATCAGCCAGAACATGAGAATGTCACTCAGCCAGCAAAGAAGGGAAAAAAAGGGCAGATTTGAAAAACGAGGGAGGTGTTGAACGTCACAGGTTTGTGATCATCAAAGTCTTCCAGGAAAGACCAGCAATAAAATCATTTCACTCACTTTTTCAGATTGGCACTGTTATGTCTGAGTTTGACCTCAGGACTCCCTTCAGAGTCAAGAGAGAGAAGGAGGCACCACTAAAGCACGATTCACCTGCCTAATGTTAGAGGTGTGTTCTCTATTGAGGTGAACTGTGCACAGAAATGCCTGTTTCCCTCCATTGACTGTAGCTCAACTGTTGGATGCTTACATTACATGTATCTAACAGTCAATGAATAAATCACACCAGGTATGTATTTCTAAAGGAGGACGCCAGCTACCAAGTCACAGCAGATCTGTGCAGGTGTTGCTTAGTGGCATCCTGTGGCCTGTGTTAAAAGCAGTGGTGCCATACCCTTCCTTTAAAATATGGGAAAAAAATGTATATTTTTTAAAATGTGTAGTAACTATATTTTTTTAAGATTAATTTTGGTAGTGCGTATAATTGCTCCGCATGTCTCCCATGAACTGATAAGCCACTGCTTTCTACTTAGTAAAGCTTGCACCCAAGAAGAGGTGCCGGTGCGTTTGTCTCAGTCGGGTACAAACATGCACTGGCTCAAGCTTCTCGTGTGATCAGGAGGCAGAAATAAAACCCCCTGGCTTATGCCAGCAATCACTAGCAACTAACACAACTTATCACTTAATAAGGAGATGACAGACCTTGTGTGTACCCAGGGAACACAGGTATGTAAAGCCGAGCAGCAGAGGGAAACAGATGGAAACAGCATTCAGTGCTGCATAATAAGAGACATTTATTAAAATTAATCTGCAAGAGAGAAGAAGAGATAGCAGCGAATTAAGTGTTTCTTGCAAGCTGTCATACCCAGATCTATATTTAAAATCGGAAAGAAAATCATAGAAATAAGTGAGCTCATGGTATTAAGAGTTGCATCCATAAGATGGAAAACTACATCTCAGTTGCAACTGCCTTCAAAGCTGGGTCTCCGCAGTACGGTTGTGGTACAGCAAATGGCAGGACACTGAACAAAGCAAAGCCAAGGCAGGTGTCAGAACACACTCCTGTTGTGGGAAGGCAGCGGGGGCAGCAGGCTGATCAGCACATCCATGCTGAAGGCAAGTCATCATGCTGCTGTCACGTAGGCAAAGCCACCTGTCCTCAAGGAGCTGATGGCAGACCAACGACACCCAGGTAGCACCCAGCAGAGCAAGGCAGCCTGGCTGTCACCCTCAGTGCCACGAGTAGGGCGGAGGTACGAGGTGTCATGGGAGGTGGGGTAGCACTCCATGGGGCATGGGGCATCCTCCCAGCCAGCGCCTCTAGAGGGGTGGGTGCCCTGCTGGGCTCTGAGCTATGGGCAAGACGCAGAGAAAGAGTGGCCAAAACCCAAAAGTCATTAGGCTTGTGTCAGGATGCCAATCTCTGTCCATCTGTCCTCAAACATGGGTGTACCAGGGAAGGTAACTGCCCTCTCCTGGGTGGATCAGCCCTGCAATAGAGTGCTGTGAGCAGGAGGATGTTTGCTGCTGAGCATAAGGGGTTGCAGTCTGTGCTTCCACTTTTTGTCTTGTGCCTCCCTCTGCACCCAGCATGACTGTCCCCAATGCTGCTGGGAGCCTACCCTACCTTGGGCTGCTGAAGGCCTGCAGGACACACAGGGAGCAGCCCCACGGCACCTCACCGTGCTCCCCTCAGCTCACGCCTGTGTTTCTCCCTGCGGCATCACCACACCAAGGCCCCCACCCTGCTCCCACCAAAGGCAGCGGGAGATTTTGTCCCTGTCCACAGCAGGATTGATCTCAGACCCTGAGCAATCTGTGTTATTGCAAATGCTCGGTGGATTTATTTATGCCTGTGGCATAAATAGTTTCTTCTCTCCGTGGGACACGTAACACCTCTGGAATTCAGTGAGAGGAGATGCAGGCACAGGCACAGGCACAGGCGGTCTTCGGCGTAGCAGGATGCTCGCATGCAGGTACACGCATACACGGCCACCCCTGCACAGCTCCACTGAGGGCAGCACCCCTCCATCAGCGGGGTCTGACATTGCCCACACCTTCTAGCTGCCAGCCCTGCCCGCTGCAAACCACCCGAGTTGCACTCTCCCTATAGCATCGCTTTGGGCAAAAAAAAGGGGGATTGGTTAGAAAGCAAAAAGAATGGTATAGACAGCCAGTTTGCAAATCCTGCATGTTATCAACATATTAGGGATCAAGTTTTTCACTCCACCTGGGGAAAAGAGACCTCTGCAAGAGGACTGTCATGGGAGAAGTGGGAAATCACTTTGTCCAAATTGCAGTCCACTCAATTTGTGTGTCTGTGCATTCACTGTTGTGTTTCACACACCCAGCCCACTCGTCCAACTGCATCCATGGGAAACAGAACATCCAAAATAAAGCAGCAAGTGGAAATATAGACACCAAAAGCACAAGTGGCCCAAGAGGAGAATGGAGGATAGGGATACACCGTGGATCTGGAAAGAAATAAATACCCTTTAAACAGAGGGATGACATGAAGGCTTTGTTGTCTGAGTGTAGAAAAGCTGACTTGGACGGCACCTGCCCTGGTGCAGAGCTAACATAAAACCCTGCCCCTCAGCTCCCCCACAGCTCAGGGCTTGCAGAGCTTCTGAGCCAGGAACATACTCTGGCCACAGGGGCAAAAGGGCTTTACATGTTGCAGGGAGGTGAAGCAAAGCTCCTCAGGACCTGATGTGCTGAGCAGTTGCTCTCAGAGTGGACAGAATTGGCATGGGGTTCCCTTGCACTCCCCCTGCTCAGCGTGTCCGTTCCTGCTGAGACCCTGCTCTGGATCAGCTCAGTGCCTAACGTGGAAGGACGACAGGCCTTGCTTTGGAGAGGCATCTCAACACATGAGCATTCATAACATGGTCTGTGAGTACCTATAGGCTGCAAAACCACAGCGGTATTTTTGTAAAACAAGACACTTTCAACTATCAGGACCAAGAAGCCTCGGCAGATTCTCAGCATGGTCCTGCTCCAGGGAAGGCAGCTTTTTGTAGACACATCTCCACTTGTGTTAATCCATTACCTGGGGAGAGGAAAGCAAAGCGGATGCGCAGGCAGCAGGAGGAGCAGCGAGGTGCTGCAGACCCTGCCAGGAGTGCTGGTGCTGAGCTATGCAGACCTGGGACCTGGTCCTGCTGCCCAGGCAGCCAGTGGGAGCCCTCCCTCCAACTCACCCCAGGTCCGCTGAGAAAGCTGAGCCTCTTGGCAAGCCACCTCATACGCCTAGCTGAAAATAGAACTGTTTTTGCCAAAACATACACTCAGGGCTTGGATTCAACAATGCTGCATCAGCAGCTCGTAATCAAGTTGACACGGGGCTGATTGTTTATTGAAAAGAAAGAGGAGGGGGAAATCATTATTTGACCGGATTCAATAAAAAGCAAATAAGCCAGAGGAGAGGGGCTGGGGGTTTTTTTGCACATGACAGGAAATCTTTTCAGTGGACTTATGACAACCCAGACCCTGACCTGCCATCTCCTCTGCACGCAGCCAGGGTGGTGGGGTGGGGTGTGAACCCAGGGAAGGACTGGCTCAAAGTCTGAGCAGGATGCAAGGGAGGAGCAGAGCGCTTATTTGTGCAGTGCAAGGCGTGTATATGAGCTGTCAGCAGAGAAATGGGGAGAAAGAAAATATGGAGGGAGGGGAAGAGGAATGCCATAAAATGTAATATGTAAACTGCCAATCATGTCCGTGACCATTTGTGCTTGGGATATATGGCTTTCATCTTTGCTCTTTATTTTATACGCATTTCTTCCCTCTTTGGCTCAAGCAAAGCAGATTCCCCCAGGGTAGACTATATTGGCTTTCCAGCCTTCTCTGTTTACTGTCCTGGGTTCCTGGCTGAAGCTGAAGCAATGGTTTTTTAAATGCTTGTTTTCTTTTGGTTTGATTCTTGGGATTTTGGATTCCTGCCTCCCAGACTGCCTGAGATATCACTGTCCTTTGATTCCTGTGCCCATGCCAGGCCCCCCGCAGCGCAGCACAGGTCCCTCCTCTGCTGAAGGGCAGCTGCTGGCATCGGTGGTGTGGGGTCTTGTTTTCCAGAGCAGCTGAGCTCTCGACCCTCAGTGGGCTCCTGAGCACAGTGACTCTGAGAATCGCATGGCCTGGGGCTTCTGAAGGTGACACAGTGGAAGGGCTGCAGGGAGACACTGTCCTCAAGCTTTCTGGCCACAGGAATGCCCTGCAGTAGGTGGGACCTCCCAGCCAAGAACAGCAACTATGCTGATAAGCAACAGAAAGAGGGATATGGAAATCATCATGAGAGAAGGGTGGAAGAGAGGAGTTTCAGGCAGAGTATGGCCCAAACCAAGAACCAGGGCCAGCAAGCTGGGCTTCGGGGCAGGACCAGGGTCATTCACATCCTTCCCCCCAGCAAGGGTGGCTCAGCTTGAGGCAACTGCTTCCTCTGCAGTCCCCAGCATGGTTCTGGCTTTTCATGTGCTTTCTACGGCTGTCTGCTCCTAGCATAAATACCAGACTGTAGTTTATCTCACTGTTGTGTCACTTCCAGCACAGAGCACCGTGACACCAAGCCAAAGGTGGCCGAGGGCTTTCCATTTATCACGGGGGAATGTATTCTTCACGTTATCGACTCAGCGCCAGGAGCTCCTTCACTGCTCCTCTCCAGTAATCAGCTTAATCCCACGGGCTACTGGCAGGTTGCACCTCAAAGTGCCTCCTGCATGATGTCACCTTTTGTAGGTTTAGCTGCAAGCCAGGATGGACACTGCTTGCTGCTAGCACGACAGAGGCTAGCTCTCCCAAAACAATAGCATTACGTGCAAGCAACCTCCCAGCCCCCGTTGAAGAATGGGGCTGCACAGGGGCTGTCATTATTTCTCACTCCACAAGCACATTGAGGGGTGACTGGCGGTGATTCACCAAGTGGTGCATTTCTGCAGTGGTGGCTCTCAGCTCCTGTGCTCCTCTTGTCCCAGAGCAAAGGGGAATGCTTGCACCTGGCTCTGGCCAGGAAGGCTACATCCAACCATCAAGGAAGGAGTATCTTGCATGGGGAGATCCTAAATCACCTTTCAGCCGAGTTGTCCCCATGAGGGCAGAGACCCTGCACAGGACTTGCCTTCAGCAGGCAGGGTTGCCTTGGAGGTCAACCCAAGCACCCCTGGGCTCTGCCACCATGCTGTTATAAATCAAGCCAGTGGGTGTTTCTAGACCCAGGATCCAGGTGGATCAAAGATTATTCCTCTTGCTGCCATGGCAATTTAAATTAAGTCACATTGTAGAGGGCTAAGACAAATTACATGCTAAGTCAGTACCTACCTGACAGACACCACTGAGCTGTGTCAACCAGGTCACTGTCAACCATGCCCCAAGCTCTTGGCAGCAGTGCAGTGGCATGGTCCACCCAACCACCGGTGCCAAGAACTGTGGCTCAGCACCCTTGGTCTGAGGCACTAGTGGATTTTCCTCAGGTATGGATATCCAGGAGCCTAATCAGTCACCCTAGGGAGGTGATAAACTGTTCCCAAAGCAACATCCAATGCAAGTTTCAGGCTTGCTACTCTAAAGTTCATCCTTGTCTTTCTCGGCTTGCTTAAAAAATTGGGAATGCTGAAAACAGGACTCTTTGCAAGCTCTGAGAGTAGCACAGTGCTCGTGCTGGACTACTGAAAGAGGTTCTTGGTTTGTTTTTCTCTCCCTATAAAATTCAATGGAAAAATCTCATTGAAAATTAAACAGCTTCATTTTCATCACATAATCTTGTGGGGGAAAACAACTTCTTAGATGCTGACGACATTCAACACTACTTGTTCTATACAGCCACCAAAACATTGCGAAACAACCTTCCCCAAGGATATCAACAGACACCTGAGTCTTTGAGGCTTTGGTGTCTGGATCTCAGTTCTGAAATTGGACTCCCCTGTGTGGTTTTTTTGTAATCTTCTGCCACTCTCCTCCAAATCCCAGCTAAAGCCCACAGGCTACAAAGGAGGAGATGAACCCTTTGGGACTTTTCTCCAAGTCTGTCCAGCAGCTTAGTCACTGCTGGATCTACTCTCTTCTGCCAGCAAGAAACATGCCTGTCTCTGGTAGGACCAACCCAAACCCAGTGATGCAGACTGGCAGCACAAAGAAATCAAATAAAAGAGTACTTTGCAACTATAAAAGAGAGTCAGATGTTTTAAGGTGTGATACCTACCTAAAGAGCCAACTTTCGGAAAAGTTAGTCATCCAAAAGCCAAGTTAAACAGGAGACAATCAAAGCTGTGTGGCTGTCCAGGGACAGGCTGGGTTTATGAATGACACTGGCTGTCGGGCCTCACTGAGTCACCAGCTTGTCTTGTTTAACTTGGCCATATCTATGGATAACCCCTTGTAACTTGGCTCTCTTCAGCAATTTCACACCTTTAAACAACTGCCTTTCTTTTGCTAAGTTGTCCCCTTAACTTTGCTTCAGATTAAATGGTTTTGGTCTGCTACATTTTCTTTTCTTTCAATTTCAGTCAAACCAATAAAGCGACAAGACTTAATCACCTGCTTTCTACCTAGGTATGATTAAAGCTAGTAAAGCATACTGGCACGATACAAGCAGGAAAAAGGCTTCCATTAAGAGCAGACACCTCATCCAGTATTGTACCTTTGGTTTACAGCACACATACCAGAACTTCCAGACATCTGGAAACATGCATTTTCCCAAATCGATTGCCAATAAGCCTGAACACACCACAGGCATGTCTATACCCTCCATTTTCATCTACACTGCTTGTGAGTAAGCAAAATCTCACATCCCTTGGAATGACAAAGCACACCACTAGCCTTCCCCTTCACATTCTCCCTTTTAACGTAGAGACAGCATGTGCAATAGGGCATCACCATCATAACCCTGGATATGAACCCATAAATATTTCTCAGAAAGGAAGCCCAGGCTTTCAGGCAAGGCTTATCTGAACTCAGGGCATATTTTTAAACTGTTTGTCAAGGATGGCTTTTCTCAACATTCCCATTACGTTCCCGCACTACATCTCCATAGGCCGTGATGACAGCCTGAGCACACACACTGGTTTCCCAGCTCCCGGACCAAGCATACCTGGAGCATGCCAGGTCTTTAACACACTGTTAGCTCCTGGCTCCGCACTGCCACCCCACCCCCCCCTCCATTGAGGGCCTGCATGTCTTCAGTGTGACTCCCAGCTCCTGCTTGCCCATGGCCCTTCTCCAGCGTGCCCCAGTAGCAAGACACAGCTGCCAGGATCGTGGGAGCATTAGGTGCCCACATCCATATCACACTCCACCATCACAGACCCAGGGAAGAGGAGGAAAGGGGATGCTCCCCCTCACCACTCAGTGTTGTTGGGGTCACACAGCTGTGCTGTCATGGCTACGTTATCCTGCCTGGCTGAGTATAACTTGATTTCTGTTGGGAAGTTCACAGTGCTGGCTTCTAAGGCAGAACGGCCAGGTAGCTGCCATGCATGGTAAGGCTTCACATTTCATTATGCAATAGGTTTATGTGCTATGCAACTTTTAAAGAAAAAATTGCTTTTCATTAGCAATGTGATCCCAATCTTTTGTTAGCAAGTTGCCACATATCAATCTTATATCAGGTACTATGCCATATTTGGAGGTGTTTGGGGGTGTCTATATATACTTATGCCATACTGCACACCAGAGTTCTAGTCAAACCTGAGGAATTTTGTCCCTATAAAGTCTTTTTGTCAGTGGTGCTGTTCTGGGTTTGAAAACTGGCCTAGTCAAGACCAAATTTAAGTCAGTAATATAAGGGGCAGGTCATTTCTGGGCAACTAGATCTGCAGTGACATACAGAAAGCACCCTCCTTACATCTGCCGTTCCCTGCCAGACAGCCACAACAGGAGCAGCCAGGTTTGCCAGACTACATCTCACCATAGGCACCTAGCTGAAACACATCAGATAGCTGCTCTGCATTTTGTCCACCTCCCAATCCAGATGTTCAAGGCACTGGACACCTGGAGCACCCTTGCTGTCAGATGCTTCAGCTACATGATTTGGATATAACCCTCAAAAGTCTTTGGATAAAAGATGTTTCATGAAAATTAATAGAAATGGCAAAGAATATTTATTTGCTTGGTAGCCTTTGAGAATCTCTAAGCAAGGACCGAGATCCTGCTGTGCTAGGTGATGCGCGTGGATAGCAAAACCAGCAATTTCCATTTTGCCCTTTCACAGGAATGAGAATTAGAGCAGTCCTTCCACAATCATTTCCCTGACATGCTTGAAATGCAGATGCGGTGGCTTCTCTTTGTGCTTAGCTTGGGAAATACTGTGTCTCTATTCGTGTCTCTTTCAATGATGTTTTTGTCCATTTATGCCTTTACTTACTAGTCAAAACAGAAAGAAAAAAAATACTCTTTCTACCTATCTGACTGACTGCATAAGATAAAATGTTGCACAAGTAAAGATACTAAAAAAGGATTGGACTCCCTACAGGAGAAGTTTCACTACAAAATTCAACTGAGATTAATAAAACAAAATAAGTGCATGTGACATTTCTTTTGCATATCGTAAGTAAAGCAACTTATTATTTATGATATACATGCTGTGATCTCAATGATCCTCTTTGTCATGTATGGAGTCCCTGTTTTTCTAGATAAGCGGTATCTTGGTTGGTACACTTAGCAGCCAAAAATACCTCTTCAGACATGCTTTGGATAGAGAAAAGCACAGAATGGCCTTTTTGTACAGCTTGATGGATGTTTTTGGCATTTCAAATTGAACAGCAAATACCATAAATCATGTCAGCAACAGAGCCAGGATCCAAACTCCAAATGCACTGGAGCACTAGGCCCAAGTATTAGTAACCCATTGAGAGGACTTGTCTGAGCTTATTTTGCTGTAAAGGACAGTGGGTGTGAAGAAGTAATGGCCTACACATCACAAGGAGCACAACACCCTGATACCTATTGGCAAAGGCTAAGAAATAAGGCTGTTGTATGCCAATAGTTCTTGCAATTGATGACAAAGCTCACCATTTTCTGTCTGTCTTTCTGCCTGTGAGTGTTGAACCCATAGGCTCACTTGATCCCAGCTTCACCCAGGTCTTAGAGAGCTTAAGTTTCTATGGGTTTTGTGGAAACAGGCAGCTGGATGGAAAGGACTTGAAGTGCTGCTTGGATAAAGGGTAAGGCTTCAGCCTGAGACAGACGCTGATTTGCTTTTTGCTATTTGTAGCTGAAAGATTCAATGGGTCACCCCTTACCTTTGAGAAGGGGAATTTAGATGGAAACTGTGGAACCTGTTAAAAAACTGGATTTTTAAACTGTCTGCATATGGAAGGTGCAGAGGGACAACGTGTGTTCTTGCAGCGCAAGCAGTGCAGACATCAGTATTAAGGTAGCCTCATATTCTTGTTGTTATACACTACTCCTGTCAGGTGCAGTAACCCAGCATCTATGCGTAGGGACTAATTTGCCCAGCAGAGCCGCTACAGTGACTTTGCTGAAGCTGCTGCTCTGTTGCACCAAGCTATGCACTCTCCAGGACATAACAAAAGGGTCTTCAAACACCTTCTACTCCCACCCCAGACACATGTACACACACACTTCAGAGCATATGGGCCATCTTTGCATAATTTTCAATCCACAATTTACGTTTCCTTTTACTAAATGCTAGAATGGCTTAATAAAATGGAGGCCTAAGTTTTCAAGGAGACATTAGAGCTATCACAACCTCGACTGTAATTGCATTAATAACAGTTGGACCGTTTAACCTGCTGCAGTTCACTAATTGCAAACCTTGTTTCCTCTTTAAAAATTTTTGGGGGATTTTAAGACTTCCTGAAGGGCTGTCAGTTCAGCTCAACATCTGCTTTTCTTTCCTTAATTCCAAAAAAGCAATTTGGCTTTATTAATACCTCAGCTGAGGGAACAGGGTGTTTGCTCAGTGAGAGGGGACTGTGGGCTGCCTCGAGTCTGTCTGAATCCCAGGAAGGGCAGAAGGGGTAGAACAAGCTGTAATGTTGTCTCCTCCTCTGTCTTCTCCTTCCTTCTTTTTTCTCATTTGCTTGGTGCCTCATGAAGCTGATGCTCTCAGAACCTTACTGGGGCTCCCGCTGTATGCATACAGAAATATTCCTATATATACTTGTATACATGTGTGTGTGTGTGCGTGTGTGTGTGTGTGTGTGTGCACATGCACACATACATTTTTGCCATGGTCCTGCTGCTGCAATAGAACTAGAGGGTCAAACTCCCCCCTATTTTGAGGTGACAGAAGTTCACTGAAAGCAATGGAAATGGCAACAGAAATTATTGATGCATGTTAAAAAACAGTTTTGTGCCCCCAGAGTTGTACCATCCTACCCATCATCCACTACATGTCAATATCTCTCCCTCCCTTGTCCCCCCTCCTCCCCCAACCACCTGGAATGGCATTTCAGAGAGTGGAGGTGAGCTCCCTCTCAGCCTGGGCTCTATCAACTATCTCCCCTCAAGACTGCCTCCCCAGAACTGTCTCTTTTAGTGTTCCCAGGCATGCATTTCTGAGGTTTTCAGAAGAATTACCCCCTAATGCAGTGATGCAGATAAGTGGGAATAGTGGTGTGATACAGATCTCCATACTGAAGACAGATCCAGTCTCCAGATTCTTTAATGCATTTTGGCTTTATTTACTCTGACATGACACAACCTGCCAAGAAAAGATATTTTCAGTGAGGTGAGATATACATTACCTCCAGAGGACTTTGCACCTCCCTGGAATTTTATGCTCCAAACATCACTATAACAGAGCCATTTCTGAGATTTTAAAGCATCCAAATAACATTATTTTTCATGTATCTTGACTTTTTGAGCTCTGGCTGGGGCTAGAAATGCAAGTGCTGAAACACATCAGGGAAAGTCAATTTCTTTGTTTATATGAGATTCACAGTCCAAATTTTCAGACCAAAGGGAGGCAGGTATTTCTGCTACATTATTTTAATAAATAAAATTAAATATCCATAGGGAGTCAGAATCAGTTTTGAGAGAAAAAAATAAGAACAACAAAATACTAAGAAGTAGACAATAAGTCTTAGTGGGAGTTCAGGATCCACTTCTTTTCTGAAGCCTTCCGTACCAACTTCACAAAATGGCAGCTGTCCTGCAGCCAAGCCAGTCACCTGGAAAATTTCGAGGTTCAGTGCATAAGGGTTGAACAGTTACATTTGCTGTCAGCTCTCACAGACAACCAACAGCTCTCAGAAAGTCTCCTAACAACAGACCTGATCCTCATCTGATTAAAATTAAATTCTGGACAATGAAACCTAGTCAGTTTACAACATCTGAGGGTCTTGCTCATTGCACTCATGCCAATTATTACACAAATGTGCTTTCAATTAAGTAGAAAGTTATGTTAAAAATATAACTGCAGAGATAGAAATAAATGGGCCATATGTTTAAACTCATTTAATATTTTCTTTCGGTAAATACTATTAGAGGAAGTGAAGCTGCTTTTGGTGAGGTTGCTGTCTTTGTACAAGACCTTGCTATATTGCATCAGTAACACTAAACATTTCTTTGTAATCATGGAATCAAACAGTTTGATTAATAGTGAACTAATTGCTTCACTCAAAATGTATGATCTGGACATGGGTCTCATCAGCTCTCGAAGGAGCACTACTGCTCAGCAGTGAGCCTCTGCTCAGCCTGTACTGGAAAACCAATCCTACTGGCTAAATTATCTCCTCCTTTTTGTCCAGTTACAGAGGTTAAAAATTATCCCTTTAATTTCCTAAGGATTCTTCTCATTTTTTTCTTAAAGGCTTTTTTTTTTGTTTGAGAGTGAAGGAGGGAAAAAAAGGGGATAGGGAAAAAAAAGCTGGAGGAATGCAGACTTTTATTAATACAACCATTTTCTTGCTAGGAGGGTTTTTTAAATGTCCTTGACTCCTCCAAATGAGCAATCCGTCTCTGCTCTAGTTGGGAAGAGTGGCTGAATTTCACTCATCCAAGGTTTCGGAAAGACCCAGCATCGTTTGAGGCAAGCTGTCTCTTCTCCGGCTCAGTATAAGAGACACCAGCTCTCCCGGGCTCACAGAGGCAGCCAGGCTGTCCCCTGCCACCGGGTGCCACCTGCCAGGCAGCAGCTCTCTGTCCCCCTCCAGCCATCCCACTGGGTGGGCTGAGGACACACGTGCAAGGTTTCAATTTATGGATTTCTGGCCTAGAGGCAGAAAGTGCTGCCTAGCGAGCCACTCCAACCACCAGAAAAAGATTGAAATTAAAAAAAAGAAGAAGAAACACACATTACATTCCAGCTTACTTGCAATCTGATCCCACACTGTGCAGCCTTTGAATTAAGCACCTCTCTGAGAGGCAACTGTCCTATTAGCATAACATATAGCATTAAAACATGGGGCTCTTCCCAGGGAATGCTTTATTGTGTGCATGCTTCATTTTTAATATTCATGGCCAGCTCTGTTTAGAACATCCTTTTGACAGAGGAGAGGCGCCGAGATAAGCCGTTGGGATAGCGGTTGTCCTGGAAACAGCAAAATCCACTTATTTTTAGCACCGAAGTCATCCTGTTAAACAAACTACATTAAAGGAACATTGTGATTATGACACAACAATAAAAAGATATGTGGCATATTTACAGTCACTGGGACAGTGTGACGCCTCGCCTACGGCCGCCGGTTCTGGCTGCCAGCAGCCTGGCCCCGGCGCTGGCAGAGCAAAGCACGCCCTTTCCTTCTGGGTGATGGCAGAAACCCAGGACCAGCTGAAGCAGGGTGGCAGGGAAAGCACAGCTTCCCTGGGCCAGGCTGCAGCCACTGCTCTCAGCAAGTGAGGAGGATCCTCGTCAAAAGTGCAGCACAAAACAAACAAAGGTATACTTTTTCAGCGAGGTATGCTACCAGGAATGTATAGATCAGGAGATAGGCCATGAAATATAGGCAAACCAGGGCAGAAACAGGGAGGTGAGATTATCTCTTCACCCTTGCTTCCTAGTGCAGATGATCTCCAGTCCCTGGTGTGCACCACCCTAGTGACCCCAGAAAGTCTGGGAGCTCCACCCAGAAGGTCACCCCCAACCCTAGAAGCTAAACCATAGGCACAAGAACTACACCAAAAAAGTGTCTCTATCAAAAGGTTTCCTCCCCACCTGTGCTGGGGCAGGTCTGAACTATAACAAGCAGCACCGTGCTGCTGATAGTTTGATCCTTATCCTTCAGGATGCTCAGCTAAGCCATAGGTGTGTGAAACCAGAAAAAGCAATGAAAGTTAACAGCAGCTTTTCCAAAGCTAATTGGAAAAAAATCTTTGGGTCACAATAAAGCTTCAGTGACAGTTTAAAAGTGGTCTTGCTTTATCTAAGCCAGTTTACCTGTTCTTATTTCTTCGAGCACATGGCAAGAAGGCCTGACATGAAAAGAGACCTCCTAGCTTCAGCAAAAGCTGTGCGATTTTTACTACCATAAAGGTAGTAAAAGTCAGAGTTTGCAGAATGTTGTGGTCAGTTAGGCAGTGCTGTTTGGATATTAAAGCACAGCTTCAACACGCTTTGACACAACACTTAGAAAGTTTCAGAGGCTGTTCTACCCTGCCACCCCCCCGTTGGTTTCGGTGAGAATTAGCAAAGCCCCGTGGGTATAACAGACATAAGAGCAAACAGGCACAGCCACCTCCATAGCTATCGAGGGTGATGTTGGCCCACACATCCCAGACAATACCCATCAAACAAGTGTTCCCCGAAACTCTGTCTCCCTAAAGGAGAAAGAAAAGAAGAATGAGAAAAGAGGAATAAACCTCAGAAAGGCTCAGAAGAGGGAAAGGAAGAGGTAAAGGAAATTGGGGTGCACCTTGGGACAAGTTTCTCCTTGACATAGAGTAAAGGATAACTTTTAGCCGAAGGAAGCATGCAGGGAAAGGCGTAGAGACGGGGGAAGAACTGGAGCCACAGAGAGCCCATATACACATATATGGGAGAAATTCTAGGTGGAAAAAAGGATTGCAAGAAGGCTTTGGTATATGCAGCAAGCTTGGCTGTTAGCATCAGTAGCACATGCAGTTCTGCAGGTTATATCTGCCTGAAGCTGTCCAGTGCTGCTACCCCTTGTCAATGGGAAGGTTTTTCCTTACACGAGAGTTGAATTTGGGTGTGCAGGTGTGCAGAGACAGAAAACCCAAACCCAGTGCTCTTCCAGATAACATCTTTCCTGTGCAGAATCCAGAAAATTTCAAGTAAATCCATCCAAGAAAGATGGGCATAGCCACTCCCTGTGGGTAAGACTGGAGGGGTTCAAGGCTTTGCTGTGGTTGTTATATCTCAGAAAAAAAATGTGCGTACCTGAAGTTCATCCTAACCTATTCACAGCGTGGAAAAATGACTCATTGAAAGTTCAGTGTCTTCCTGGCACCAGTTAGAGTGGCTATTATAAATCCATCTGAGCAGAGCGGCTGTTCTTGGAGCAGCTATTCTAACATGAACTTCTCTCTCTGCTTTCAAGTAACTGCTCGCTCCTGAAATAATTCTGAAGAAAAATCTTTGCTTGCTTCTTCAGTATATGCCTGCCATCGTACTTCTGGTCCATCACTGATGGGAAATGAGGTGACCTCCTGTAAGCAGAGACAGTTGGCGACGAGGGGGAAAGAGACATAAGATTTTCTGATCACTGCATACAGTTCCTGAGGGGCTCTGGCAACACCCTCTTAACAAATAGCACTGTCTTCTCTGGTACTGGTGATGCCAGTAGGGATTAGATTTCACATTCATCATAGCACTAATTCTGTAGAAAATGAGACCCTAATGCTTTAATTTATTTTGCTCTGCCTTTTGTAAGACGCTTTTGCTACAGTAATGAACTGGCCATTGTGTAGCTTTGCTATCAGCAGGATGGGCTGCCCATGGCTTGGTGGCATGCTGTGACAGCGAGACTTAACGGTAGCTCTCCTTGGGCTGACGGAGGTTATCTGTCATTCTGCCCGGAGGAGGTCACCAAATCCTCTCTGTCCTCCAAGTGAATGCAGGCATATAACACTACTTGTGTTACCTCCCAGGAGAGGGGTCACAGACCTATCCCATCATTCACCTGAAAATGCCACCTGAAAATCAGTGCTTATATTATGACACTGCGGCAAGAACAGCATCCCATGAGTTCCTGTAGTCCTGACAAGTGCATGTCCGAAGCCCTTGGTGCAGGTATGAAAGACTGAGTGTTCACAACTGCATGTTAACCCAGCAACTATCCCCCCACCAGCTCTGACTTCCTCGGGTAGGTACAAATACCTCTGGGCCAAGCATTCCTCCTTGTTACCCCCAAGAATGTGCTTCTGGGTGCAAAAGGTGTTAAGCAAAGCCAAACCACAGCTCTGTTATCTCATTTTGTGGCTGCAACTATTTGTTATAAATATTGCTTTCTTTTTCTTTTCTTTTTTTCCCACAACAAGTGGTGCTTATTTTAAAACGAGAATTTCTGGGTAAGTCCCCTCTCCCCAGCCTTTAGGTACTTTCTCCCCTAAAAAAAAATCTGGTTTTGCATCCCCTTGTGACTTCTTTACCTCCTTGTGTCACTCATCTGTTTTTCCACTCTGCCAGATGGAGCCAAGGGAAGAAAAAAGAGGGAAATGAACACAAAAGTGAGGGGGAAAAGAAAGCACCCTCCCCAGTATTTTTATTGATTTGAACACGCCCAATATATTTACTGATTTTTCTTAATTAAAACCCCAGTAAGCTGTATTATTCATGTTTTTTAAGCTATTTCTTATTTTCTTTCCTATTTTTGTTGCTTTAGCTCAAACAGCTGATGTGCACTGGCATTCAGTGTTGCTGGGCCCTGGCTGTGGCTCATCAGCAGGCTGCTGAGGTCAGCAGACTGCCCTGTGTCCAACATTGTGCCCAGGACCCGCCCTGGCCCCAGATGTTGCCATGCTCAGCAGGGTTTTTTTTGCTCCCAAAAGCCGTGTCAGATGGTGGCAACTGTCAGTCATGAGTAACCACGGCTGGAGTTCAACCCCTGACCTGTAAGTCGCTGGTCAATCCATTAAGCCATGCTTTCCTCCTACAATCAACTTTTTAATATCTCAGCTTTCGAGTCAAGATAACTATGTTAGCTCTAACATATGAATAGCAGGATGAGCGAGGTACTACATTTACCCTTTCCATCCACTTGGGCAAGAGGAGGTGGGGTCACAGTGGAGCACAGTGGATGGACACCCTCTGTTACCCAGTCCACTAAGCTAACCCCATTTACATAGAAACAAACAAGTAAACAACGCATGGAAAGAAGGAAGGATTCTTTCCAATGGTATCTTGCATTTTCATGTGGTGAGTCAGAGATAAAGGCATCTGGAAGGGAGCATACAAGTTTTTTCAAATCTCCCTTTTGAGGAGCTGTCTCCAGAAGCCTTGAATTTACTCTGGTATTTCCAACAGGAGTGCACGGTACTGTCACGTCCTGCTTTTTTTGATAACTGGGGGTGAGGTGAGAAAGGTAAACCAGACGTGTGCGTGGACCCTTTGATGGCTGGGATATTACCACATTGTCTTGGGAGGGCAGCTTCCTTGCTGATGAAAATCTGCCTTTCTTCAAAGGGCCTGTGCTGTTTTCCATTAGCCAAGAGCACCGGCTAGCCAGATTAGAGCGAGGAGAAAAACCCTGACACCCACAACACAGAGGGCATCCCACCCAGGCACACACATATTGCCAACTCAAGGCCACAGGAGCTTTGTGGGAAGAGAGGATGCCCGCCTTGCATCCTCCAAGCAGCAACTCGGATGCTCTTTCAATTCGCCATTCAGGTGGTAACAGGATAACTACTGGCAACAGCCACACACTCCAGCCCCTAGGTGACAGTGCCACAGTGAGCTGCCTTCAGGTGCTGGGCAATTTGCCATCCCACAAGAAAGCAAACATAAAGAATGCAAGCCACCACTTCAGGAGCCCTAGCACAGTGAAGTTACCCCAACCATATGGGAGAAATTACTTTTTCATGCCAACAGCAGTCCAAAAGACACAGATCTTTCAGTGGATCGCAAAGCAAACTTTTGTCTGATTTTTGTTATATTTTAATAATAGACTTCAAAAAATGCAAGGCACTTCCCTCCTTGCTAACATATTTCCTTTACATTTAAGCAGAACTAAAGACTGCTGACACTAAGTATATGTAGGAAGCAAAATACATCCTCCCTTCCCCAAAAAACCCTCCTACTCATTTTGTGGCCCAAAAACTCTTCTCTGAAAAACTCAGGTTAACTTTCCTGAATCCTCACATTCCAGGGTACATTTACAATTAGAGTAGTATTGGAGTAGAACGACTGAAAAAGCAAGCAAAAAGCTATCAAATACATACATGTACATATGTGAGAGTGTGCCTATAGCTATATAATTCTCTGTAAAAGATACCGTTTTTCAGATTAACCAGAAACTGGTTAAATGCCTGGAAAATATTCTTTCCAAGTTTCAGACTGGCCTCTGAAACTGCACAAACAAATCTTGTCCCATTGGAGTTAGTGGAATAATTTGTGTTTGGCTTGGACTCAGTCTGCCGCATGCACATGAACTTGTACGTGCAGATACTTGTCTGAGTCTGCGAGCCAGGTAGATAACTGTGTAAATTTCTTATTTGTGTGCAATCCTGTCCAGCTGGCCCATAGCATTTGCGTAGGCTGTATAGGCAGACATAATTGCTGTATATGCTCTAGCTTTTCCTGCCCCATTTAGCCAAAAGTTCACTCTTGCAGGCGTGCTGGACTGTACTGTTCTCACAGGATTAAAGCGTAGAGTCACATCATCTAAATTCATCACAGGAGGGAGACAGTAGCCATATATTTGCCCCTAAGGGCCCAGCTCTACTCTGAATTGTGCTTAGCGCTGGTTTCAATGACGAACACTCAGGGCAATTGCACAGGGCCTCGGGACTTGCAGGGTCTCACTAGAGTAAGGCAGGAACCAGGCCAAACTAGCCAAAATGGAGGCTAAGGCAGGACAAGCCCATGGCTTGGACCCTGCTCAGGGTCACTTGAGACACTGCTTGCCCCTTGTTACCCCCCATTAATTGCCCCAAGGTCAAACAGCCTGCAATATCAGGCAGTGATTTCAGGAAGAACTTGCTCCATAAATGGGTCTTGGGCTTCGTTAACTCACTAAAGCTCAGCCATGCACTAATACATCTCAGGAGGCTTGCTGTGAGACCTAGAGCATCTCCAGGGGCACTGACATGACAGAGCTACTTCGGGAGTGCTGCTATCCTAACTGCATGTGAAACAGCATGAAAACGGGAGGTTTTGCAGGGAAGGAAGAGAGAATAAAATCTATGTGTGCAAGGAAAGCTCTTTTGGGGAAAATTGTGAGGGCCAAGCTGCTGATAGGGTGAAAGAGGAGGGGAACAGCAGCCAAAGATTATCACATACTAAGCAGGGGAGGGTATAAGGAAGCAAAACTTGTAAAATTATAAAACTCAAAATAGACATTTGTTTGACTTCCATTTTAAGTGGCTAGATTTTACCCATTGTCTCTTTCCGGCTTCTTGTAAACTCCCGTGACACCGACTGATGGAGACACAGAGGATTAACTTGCAGACAACCCGTTGCAAACTTCAGCCACTCTGTAACCATTTAAGCAGATAACTCTGTTTTTATGTAGGGCAACTGGTGGGGAAAATGTGTCACCATTTTCTTTCCTGCTTCCTTTGAGTGGTAAGATGAGAAGCAAGAACACTTCAGATCCTGAGAGCTCAGCTTCCCTTTCCCCTGCACTGGGGGTGCTTGGGTCACCCCCACAAATGCCAAAAACTCTTGCCAGGCACTGGCAGGAAACCAGAGGCATCTCCCAGAGTCACAAAAGCTGAGCCTTACCTGCCTCAGGGCAAAGAGGGAAGAGAATTAAAGCAATTCAATCCCTTCTGCTGTCTGAGACAGGGGGCTGAGTGTTTCCTGTGGCAGCCAGTTCCTTGGATTTATATGGTATGCATAGTGAGAAAATATATTAGTCCTATTTGCTTTAGTGGGCTTTGCCATGCCAGTGAGTGCAACTACCTAGCAACAAGTAAATATCCCCAGATCCCATCCGAAATGAAACAGAAGTTCTGGGATACAGTCTGGAGCATGTTTGGTGAGCAGGGCAAAGAGAATTGTTCTTAAATGATCTAAAATCCCACTCAGCAACCTAGAAAGTTTTTTCCTGGGAAACTCACTTGCTTCCTTCAGTCTCTTGAGGAAAGCAGCAGATTGACTTAACACAAATTTTTGTTCCTCTCTGGCAGGAGCCCGCCTGTGGCACCAAGACATGGCAGACAGCAGGGCCCTGTGGTCTGCCCATGCAGGAGGACAGCAAGGTGGTGGGAAACCCTTCCTGGTCAGATCAGAGCTCTGTGGCACAGCTCCCGTGCATGCTGCCACTGAGGAGGGTGAGGGCAGGTAGAGCACAGCACCAGAACTGCCCTCAGAGAAGAGCAGGGGTTGCAGAAATCGACAACAGCCCTTGGGCTTCTCCAAACTGGTAGTTCCCAACATCCTCTGTGCTACAGCAACAAAAGCAGTCAAAAGAGCCCCCTGACGCTCATTTTGTTAAGAAGAAGGAAGGGGTGGTTGCGGTCTCCCAGACCCCACCTTGTAACCCGAATCATTTCCACTAGCCCTGCTCATGTTCCCAGCACGAGGGAGGCGGGTGAGAAGGGGTAAAGGTCCACTTGAACTTGCCTCTAGCTGATGTGAGAGGCTAGACTGGACAGCCAGCAAGGACTGCAACAAAAGGGATTCAAAAACCAGCTTTGAACCATCTCCACAGTCCCTTTTGCATTTAAAGCAAGAGAATGGAAAACTTCAGCCTCAATGTGTCCAGCCTGCTGCCCTGTTGGCTCATGGTATGGCAAGTCTAGTGACTCAGTAATCTGTTTGCCATGCATTTTTTGAAGCAGGAACATAATTTAATTCCCTTTAAGGAGATCAAAACCGGGAAACATTTAAGTAGGACTTCCTGCCCAGTGTGAAATACAAATTCTTTTCATCATGGAAAGCTAACTGAGCTTAAACAATAGTAAATGAAACTGGTTATGCAATGGAGTTGTAGGAGATCAAAGCTGATTTTGGTTTTTAATTAAGATAACAAGGTACCTGGATTAAGGAAGCTAGTGGTAACCCACCACCTAACTACTTAAAGAAACACAAACACTTCCCCATTAACTTGGTGTACACACAGAAGAAAAAGAGGCAGCATAAGAATTTGCCTGTACTTACAGTCAAGAATTGAAACTGGGAAACACTCTACTTGAATTTATCTACACCAGACACCATTTCTTCAAGAAGGGAGAGGATCTTATGAATCCTACTCCATATTACCCCCTTTCTTACTGAATATTATCCCCTTTCCCATCTATCCCTTCTGCTCATTTCTGCTGCACATCCCTTTAAGTATGTGTCTCTGTGTGTATTGATAGGTTGTCTGTCTGCACAAAACCCCTGCTGTTCCTCTTCCACCCATGGGGCTATCTAAAATTCACAATCTTGTAGGTTGTTCCAGTCAGGAAAAAATGTCAGTGCAGGGCTTAGGTAGTTTTTTGGAAGCAGCTTTTTTTATTTACAAAGGAGCGACAAACTTCTGTGACACAGCACAGGAGAGGGCTGAGCCACAGGAGAGGGTTTCTCTGTTCCCAACTTCCCCCACTGTTTTGGCCAAGCCCCCCACCCAAAAGCCCCCTCTCTCTGGGCCTTTCCCAGGGCCACACACTGTGCTTGCTCAGGCATCTGTCTTTGTCTGGTTCTGCACCCGCTCCACACTTCTCCTGAGCTGCCTGGCTTCACACCCACACTCACCTCTTCCCAGAACAGCTCCACGCCAAAGCTCCCCTTCCTAGAGCCTGTGAACTCCTGAGGAAAACAAATGAGCCCGTGGTTTGGGCAGAAAGCTCTGTGTAGGGTGGAGGTTTTGAGCTAGTCATTATTTTGCTGCCTGCTTTCCCAAGCTGATTGTGGGGGCTTTTTAAAGGAAAAATCTGAAAATGGGGGTTAATCTGGGGTCTACCTTATTAGCAAAGCCATAAAGCCTTTCAGGAAAGCCCTACAGAGCAGACTGGGGCTGAAGCCAGTAGGTTTCTGTAGAAGATCGGAGTGTTTATAGGACTATGTTAGGAGTGAATATTGGTGCATAGTTGTTGGAGATGGAAGGGAGTTTAGCCTGGCTAACACCACAGGATTGTGAGAGGGTTTTATCTCTTCTGCAAGGTTGCGTGCACCATCCATACCTTGACATGATGGTTCATTAAGCTTGCAGAAATGTTATCTTTTTTCATAAAATTTGATAGGATTTTCCAGGACCTGTGATGCTTCAGTGTAACACATTCTTGGCTATCAACAGCCACCTTGGGCCCTGGGAGAATGCTCCGCAAAAACTATAAAAATGTTTTAAACATGCATTTTGATTTACGGCAATGTCAAGTTACTCCCGTGGTGTGATTGGGGTGGGGATTCAGAACATATTTCTGGGCTTCATTCAATTTCCACACTCCTTTTCCCAATTACTTTTGAAATCATGTTGTTCACTCAGCCTTAACTGTAGTTTAGCCCATAGTCATACCACCACATGGCAGAGATTCACAGGGAGGGAACTGTTGTCAGAAAAAACTGCTTCAGAGCTTGGATATATGTGTGTTCTCCTTGATTAATTTAGCTACCTTATTTGTTGAAAAACAGGGCTTGTCCCTCTTAAACTAACTGACAGCTATTTAATGGAGGGACAGGACTGTCACGTCCCTAGAGTTTGGTCTGCAACCACACTCCGACCCCTGTCGTTGTGTAAAGGTACTCCTGTGTGTGTGCCTTGCCCATCCTTGGTGCAAGTACTGAACGCTTATTAGCGTAGGCTGTGACTGTGAGGGAAACCAGGCTGTCTGCTCCTGTCCTGTCCTGGGAAGAGCTGCTATCTCCCATCTTTTAAATTCCACTCAGTCTTTTTGAGTGAACATGGTGCTTATTCATAGCCTGATTTGTAGTCTGCTTAAGTTAGTGGGAGCCTTGCAGTGAGCTTGGGATCTGGTGCTTACAGACGTAGCAGCAGCAACTGGTGACTGAAGTCTCCTGTTTAATCCCAGACAGTTGGCAGCGGCTGAACGACCTTCCTTATACCTCACTGGTGATCTGTGAATGCCTTCTTTCATCTTGAGAGGACAGATCAATCTATAAACTTTCTGGGACTGCAGCCCTTGCACTAAGAGTCTCAGTAAAAAGTGGCTGCAGTGCTGGTTTAAGCAGTAGGGATATTTATCATCTCAGGTTAAGTATGAAGACCTCCTGTAATACCGTTCTCAGCCTTGGGTATCCCAGGATGCAGACCCTTACCCCACATCCTGAAGGGAGTCTTTAGGAAGTTAATCTGTGCCATAGCTTAGAAACAGTCTGCAGAACAACAAGCTTGATGCCCTTTTGACCTGGTTTAGCCAGGATAGGGTTAAGTTTCCCCAGCAGTGGGGGGGAAGCTCTACCGGGTTATTCAGATACCATGAGGATGTCACATCCTGTCGCGGAAGGGGGACAAGGGGTTACCTCGTGTACTGTGGGATTTGCTCTGTTCTCACTGCTGTATTGGTAGATATTTTGCTCTATTCATTGTTATTACTGTTATTCTTATTGTTATTGTTGCTGTTTGTTGTGTTGCTGTTGCACTGTTGTATTAAACCTGTCCTTATCTCAGACTCAGGGCTTTGCGTTTCACTCCCTTTGTGGGGGAGGGGCAGCGGCCGCGTGGTCTCAGACCCTGGCAGGGGCTAAACCATCACACCTTTCATTGAAGACAACTTTTTCCCTCTCTCCCTTTCTTGAGCCACAGCCTGGCAATTTGCCCATTTCCAGCACTGTACCAACAGGCAGGTCCACTCCAGCCTCTGCACTGGGTCATAAAATATAATCACCTGCACCCAAAAAGGGATGTGTCCCTTATCTCATAACCAGCAGGGGCTAACTTTAAACCACTGGCCCAAGGATCTATATCTTACAATCATTTCTTTGAATCTTCTAGGCATGCTGCTTCTGTCCCTTACTAATGAAGTTTTGCATTTTATTGCTGCAAACCATTCACCCTGAAAAAAAAAATAAAAAGACCGATCCTAGCTGCAAACATCATGGCCAAGCAAGAGAGATGTTTTTAAACATTCCAAAAGCAACATCTTTGTGTTGGTGAATAACAGAACTTCCAACAATCTGGGTGTCTTTGTGCAGAGCCTCGTGAACAAGCAAATCACAGATCAATACAGGCCACAGTGTGCATTACTCATTAGCATGCTCGGAGCTGGGAGCACAGAGATGATATCAAACACCAGCCCCCCCTTCCCCTGAACAGAGCCTACTGATAGGGCAGTGTGTGCTGCCAACAGTGAGTCATTCATCACTCCGTCCTCATTTCACAACAGCATGATTCAGTGTTTGTAAAGGAAAGTCCTGACTGCAAACATTACCCTCATTCAGTTGCCATTAGCCTTGTTGCAACATACAGCGTAGATTGTGCTCCCCATGGTATCTGCCAGGACAGCAAATCAGCGGAGGTAGAGCATCCCCCGGTAATCTGGAGATCTGTGGAAACCAAGAACAATCTGGAGGGGGACTGTGCTATGAAATACTGCCCTTGGTATGTCTGACACTCATCCTCTCCACACAGCCTCCAAGTCAGCTGCAGTGGAGAAGCCCAGCTGAGTGCCGTGCCTGTTAAAAGTCTAGGATGAAACTGAAGCAAAAGTTTCAAGCCATAAGATGAATTTTCTAATTGTCACCCTACAAATTCAACTTGGGGAAAGGGAATAAATTAAGCAGTACTATGCCTTCCTGCCTCTTCAGTTTCCAGCAGCTGCAATGCTGTGACTGCAGACTGACAGTTTTGCTGATAAGGCAGAAACCAGAGTGAACTCACCTTGCTTTTCCCTAACCATATTAGCCTCCTCTTGCTGGCAAGACTGAAAACTAGTTTTTGTCAGTCAATGCAAAGTGCTCAGAGTCTCTCAGAGTACAGATATGCTGATCAAAGAGATGCCTCTGTAAGAGAGGAAGGTCAGCTCTACAGGATCAGCAGAATTGGTGTGGTTTGGCTGTGCTTAAACTGACAAAAGCTGTAGGAAGCCAGAAAGGGATAGGGAGATGCAGGCAGTCTCCCCTGTGCATGGGTCGTTAGGCTGAGGGAAGATTTATCCCCTAATCAGTTTTCTGATCCTCCTTAAGACCATTTACTACTCTGCTTGCTGTTTCTGTAATTCTCCTGTTGGCTTTCCTACAGCCACCACTGTCAGGCAGCAACATAACTAGGGTAAGCATGGCCATTGTCCCATCCAGGCTATGCACAAATCCTAGATTTCATTTGAAAGGTAATTTGAAAGTCAGAGTAAAATGTTTTCTAATAAGTAATTTGTAAAAATACTATTTTTCTTATTTTCCTTTTTTTTTCCAAGCAAGAGTAATGAATGGCTGCCTGATTTAGAGATCTATCCAAAGCATGTATAAATCATCAGAGTCCCACTGACATCTATGGTGCTTTGTCAGTCTACATAAGCTGTAGATAAAGCCTTTAATGTTTCCACAAAGCGAAGTGATCAGGCTCCTTCTGGGCTTCTATGAGTTAACAGAAAGAGCTTTCTAGCAAAGTCATCCATCACTTGGCTATCTACAATCACAAGCATGCAGGTAAGTCACCAGGGTTCTGCTACCAGATGTTAAAAAGGCAGTTGACCTTCTTGTGTATTCCACACATGAAAAGAGCTCAGTAAATTATTTGACTTTTAAACAACAATATTCAACAATTTACTACAGAGCCCACTAACTGGATGAGGTGTTAACCTGGATATCCTGACCAAATTCCTGTGGGGTTAATCATATGTTGCCTGAATGTTCCCCTCTGTTTCAATTGTGACACTATTTGATGTTATTTTTTGCTTTCTCCCCTAAAGATTGTGCTGGAATCCTGCTGTTGCTGTGTTGCACACCAAAACTCTATGCGCTATAATTGTAGATGAAAGATCTCTGTATGCAGTTTTAAAAGCACTCATAAATGCATTCTTTATGAGCAGAGGAGCTCTACTGCATGGATGTGATTGCTTTTCTTACTTTTACTGATGGTGTTACTGTTCCTGGTGTTTCAGATACTATTTACTACTACTGTTTTTTCTTGTCAAGTCCTGAATCCTGATTTGGATTAGCATTAAAATCAGAAACTGCATTTACCCAGAGTAATGTGGCGTTCAAATTTTGGCTTCCTATTCAGATTCACTTTAAGGCAAAAGCATCAATGGCAAATCCATATTGAGATTACAGCGCGAATTTCCCAAATCTCATGGGCAGGGATTGCTGCCAGAGCTGTGAATAAGGCTTACTTCAAGTCAGGATTAGATCAGAAACGAATCAAAACAAAGAAGGAGAAAAAAAGTCAGGCTAATAACTACTGTGCTGGAAAATCTTACTAATACTACTTAGAGACTTGTCATATAAGATGTAATCAATAAATACTATGTTGGTTGTGGTTGTGCTGTAGAGGGCATTGACTAGTAATTCTACACATGGTTGTCTTGGCTGCTAACTTTTATGTACAGTTTTCTCTGAGTACCTCCCTCATTTGTGTGTGTACCAAAGAGTTCATATTCTTGGCTCACAATAAGAAACATCAAAAGGCAGAAGCAAAATGAGGAGCAAAGTTCCCTTTGCTAAGGGCACATGCTGTGGCTGCAAGGTTGGGCTGTGGGCGAGACCTGGAAGGGAAGGAAATTCCAGCTCCAGTGAATTACCAAGTAAGCAAACTGTCCTGCCAAGGAGAAATGCCTGTGATCTGCCAATCATACTGCTTGGCTGATTCAAGGGAGTAAAACTGTTGAAGACTTTTCACCCAGCTTAACATACATTCTCTACGCTTCAATGGAAAAACAGTGCATTTAAAAGGATAAGAAGAGCTAAAGTTTTTATCAAAATCTGTGGTCTATGGTAAATTTGTAAGAAAAAATAATAAGCACAGGGCAAAATTCTGCATTGCAGAGTGAAGTATGGACCTCTTGTGAATACTCTGCTCATATTCACCAGGAATATCCTACTTAACAACACAACCTGGGCAAGGTCGATTTTAAGCTCAGAGCATCTACCCAACAAATCAATTTCATATTACTTGGCTAATTATACATAGCTTCCCAAACACTACCTGTCAACTTGGAGAGTTAGCAAAAAATGTCAACTGTAATACTTGGCTATATTACTTCATTAAGTAGGCCACATTTCTAGACCTAGCCTGATCTACAGAGGGACCAAAGTGGAGCTAGCTGACTGTTGAAGTCTGTTTGGTTCTTGCCCCTTGCAAAGCCTATGACCTACTGCAGTCCCAGTAGGTAGGGGGCTGGCCTTTTCATCTGAGAGGACACACAGGGCTCTGGCTCCTTACAATACATTTGATGTGCCACAGGATTAGATTTTGTCTTGGGCTTTTCTGTAAATCAGCGTTGATTGAGGGGCAAGAGAGCTGAATGCTAGATACCTGTCCCCCTCCAAGAGGATGCAAGTTGTCATTTCTTCCACATAAGCCACCAGCCAGCTACCAGTTTGAAGTATCCTTCAGGGTGTACGAGATTAACTCAGAACATTTGTTGGTACATAGCCCATGGTTTGTTTTGCTTTCACAGCACCTAGCACCAGAAAGCCCTGCTCCCATAGCCCTAACAATAATTCAGACCACTACAGAATCATATTAGTGATGTGGCTAACACCAACCATATAACCCATCAATCACCATTTTTTCTCCTCTCTCCTGCTCAGTTTATTTCCTAAAGTCTAATAAAAAGCCAGCTGTTTCAAAGTATGTATGGCACATACCTGGCAGGAAAGAGTTTACATTCTTCTCCTTGCACACTAAAAGGAAGTGCCCCAGCACTGTACACAAGCCTATAGCTGTGAAGACAAATTTTTGGATGTTCTTCATCTCTGAGGTGGTTCTCCTGGCCATGACATTGAATGTGTCCTTTGCTACAGTGGAAAGAGAGTTTGTATTCAGCTGGTAGTGCTGCTGTACCTTCAGTCTTATCAAATTATATTCTATAATGTGAGATATTTGCCACATATTTACATAACGTCCCTTCCTTCTCTCTTCCTACATGTACAGCAGCCCCTCAGCTGCTCTGTCATTTGGCCACAGAGGCACCAGTTTGCTAATCTAGTTTCATGGTCTGATAGACCTGGACAGTGATCAGTTTTCTTCCAAGGCATTTGTGTAAGAGGAAAGAGAGCTTTGATCCCTATTGGCAATTCAAGCTAATAGGATTTCTCTTCTTAGGCCTCAACCAGATTGTCACAGTTTCTTCATGTGATAGTCTGCAGTAAATCCCATTCCCAGAAATTTAAGCCTGTGGCCTCTAGATCCAAAGCCATTAACTTTGTGACAATTAATGGGTTGACAATACAGTCCCCCTCCATGGCAAGACATAACCTCTCTCCAAGGCTAGTGGACCCTTTATGTAAATACCCTGCACTACCTGAGCTATGAGGCAATGAAACATTTGAAAGACCTGCTGTAAAGAGACAAATTTAGGGCATTTTATCTAAATTCCAGGAATAGAACTTAGTGATATCCCTTAATCCACAAGACATGAGATGAGGGGGTACCGAGAGGAGGGGAGCAGGGAGTGGGGCAAGACCATGATTTAAAACCACCTCCATTACTGGAAGCTTCAAATGCAAAACTTTCCTTCTTGACTGAAGTGAACAGAAGTGTCCTGAGGAGGCCAGCTCCATCGCTCCCCAGGTGGCCTGAGGGAGGCCACCTCTGCCAGCTCCATGTCCTTCCTGCGTGCAAAACTCGCCTTCTCCTCTCACACATGCTTTTTTCACTCTGTGCTCTACTAACAATGAGGGTGGCTGCACACCAGATTGCAAGGTCCTGTGGAGACCATGTGAAGGAAAGGATTCAGAACATCTCATTGCTCAACAGGACTGCGGGATTCAAAGACACTAAACCACTCAAAACAAAGACTGTTAGATGGGACATAATGGAGGCAGACTGGGAGGGAACATTATGAAAAGGGTCATCAATGTTCATTTTATTTTATAATCAAGATATAAAAAAACAACTGTTCTGAGCCCTGGACATCTTTGCCGGAGAGCTCCAGGTGGACATCTCAGCCCCTTGGGAAGAGGTGGCACCCAAAATCTAAATGAGAGCTTTGCCTACACCATATCCCTGAGCCAGCTCCTGCCAGTCCTCCATCCTGCCTCTTCTGCTGTTTTCAAAGATCAGCCTTCCCACGCCACACAAAAGAAAATGTATTCTCATGTCAGCCTGTTCCTCTAAACATTCAATTACCCTGTCAAATACTGAACACCTCTTCTTTATGGGAAATTCCTCTGGCAGGCTCCACCTCTTCCTCCTGCCAACTGCTCTTTGCTTTGTCCTTTTAAAGTGGGGCTAGAGGCAACGGTTTCTGCCCTTACTTGTTAGCAAAGGCAATTATGACCACCGTCTGTGAGTAATTACCCATTTCTATCTGGTTCCTACAAAAAAATAAATTTTATACAATTACAGGCTACCTGGCAACTCTCATGCTGCTGGGATGCACAGCAGAGCACTCAACACAAGCCATGTTTCAGACAGTTAAGTGCTGTGTATATTATTTTTTGTTGTCTCTCAGCCAAGTGGTGTGATCCGCAGTGTACAGCGACAGCTTAAGGGCTGGAAGAGCTGCCTTCTTCCTCCCCTCCCTCCCTCGCACACTTTCAGGAAAGCCACACCAGGTCCCTGAGCAAGCAGTATGGCTATGCCAGTGCAGACCTGGACTTGGACCAAAATAGTCCTGTTGCAAAGCAAGGCAAAACAAACTGGAGTACACTGCTCCCAGGACACTGACCACTGTACTGTGCTGTGCCATGTACTCTCTAGTCTTTCTCTGTGTCCCACTGTGTTACATGACAGTGGTGCATCCAAAATCCAACTCAGTTCTCCATTTTTAGTCAAGAAATAGCCTTCTTTAAGAAATGCAAAGTATTCACATGGATTTTGCAGTGAGAGTAACAACTGAAACATCCTTTCTTTAAGCTTGCAATTTCAACCTCTTCTGCAATTTCTGAGAAACAGCACAGCCCAAGTGAGCTGTGACTTCCCATGTACCTACAAAGCACTTGCCTTCCAAGACCTTCGAGCTGGTCATGCACCTAACTCAGTTATGCACATATCCCAGTGAGATTAGAGATCCTGAAGCATTTCTGGAAATGCTCAGCTGTGCCCTTACCCCAGAGAGAAGGACTGAATTTGGTGACTGAGTTCCAACAAATAGCTGATCTAAGGTGCTAGACACTTAACACATGTTTCTTGTTCTCAGTATAACACTATGTGATGCCTTCTGTAAAGTGGCAATCATGTATTTATTAAAGATATCAGACCGGATTCTGATCTCAGCCTACCACGACCTATTATTTGCATCTGCCTGTGGTGAACACAAAATGCTCCCTACTCAGAAAGCGAATGCCTCCTGCCTACTTTTCGTTCAGGCAACAACCACTGACCCAAGGCAACAGCCCACAGATTCAATTGAATTTATACGTGGTTTCTACTGAGAAGAGTTTCAAGTGAAAGGTCTTAATACTGAGCCTGAGTCCCTGGTGTAATACAGGGATAATTTCTCTGAAATCAATGCATTACGTAGATGGGAAGCAAATTTGAAATCAGAATTAAACTGTACATCAGAATGGCACTCAAATAAGCAGAAGCAACAGCAGCTCAAATTGCCAGTGAGCCAAAATGGTGTCCCATTCATTCCACACATCTGCCATCTTCATTAGGTCTTTGTGATTAAACGCAACCCTGCAAAGGACAAAGATTATGGCACTCATACAAATGTCCCTTTGGTATCAAGAGTTGTGTACGTAGTAGGAAACAAACCAACTACTCTGTGGAGGGGAACATTCTTCTGTGGGCTGTGTTATCCAGAAAACAATGCAAGTCGCTCTGTGAGCAGCAGAACTGACATAATCCAGTTTCCTACAGGTTAATGCCTTGTGGCCATACTTTTTCACTGCAATAACTGCTCCATCAAGTTCTCTTTGATCTTTCTTACCTCCAAAATGTTTCCTTTCCCCCTCCGCACTCACACACCCAAGCCCAAGCCCCTCGCAGCATCTTCTGTGTATCCTGACCACTGAGAGGGCACGGGGCAGCAAGGGCCCTGGTCGATCCCACGCCGCATGTTGACCAGATGGACCCTGACCACATCCACTCAGCAGGCAGAACTGAACAGGTAGTGTTGAAATCACACTGCAGCTTCTACTTTGCCAGATGCACTGATTTTAAGTATGCTGTAGGATACTCAGTGCCTTCTGAATAACCATCAGTTTCCACAAAACTTGAAGGAAAGTAACACCTTTTTGATCTCTACCCCTATGTCAAATATGGCTACTTTAGTCAATGGGCTCCAAGTTTCTTGTGGGAAGGGGGGAAATTTGAAAGACAAACACATGGAGAGAAATGTAATCACATAAGCCTTGCTTCATTAGGGAAGCAGAAAAAATTAAAAAGCTGCATATTTAGCTGATATAACCCGAAGTATGAGGACATACATTGTCAAGAGGGTGTGACCCTGTAGGATCAGTTGCATGTGTGATGGAAATCTCTATCAGAACATAAAAGGATCAGAAATTGGCCCATGTTCTCTTTTTGGCTCCAGACAGCCAAACTTTCCAGGTTTTGTCCAGATACATAATACAAAACTATAAATTGACAATTTTGCCTCCCATTCCCAGAGGATTCCTGAATACTTTAGGGGAAGATAACCTGGCCAGTCGCTCAGTGCCATGCTTGGAAGTCAATTCCTCTCTGTCCCCTGCTGGCTCTTGCTTTCCTCTCAGCTTTTGTTACTGACTGTCGCATTTGTTGCGCTGCTGTCCTTGAAAAAACATCTAGCTGCAAGAGCCTCCTGCAGCCCTGAATTCCAAGGGTTACAATGACAGCGCTGCCTGAAGCAGTATTTCCTTTTCCACATTCTGCATTTGCCAGCTGTTAACTTCATCAAGATCCTTTATTGTGAGAGAGTCTTAAAAAAGTCTGTTTTCCCCATAGCCTTTGTGGGAAGGCTGTCAGGCTGGATTCAATTTTGAAAAATAGTGAATTCAATGGGGTACCACAACATGGCAGACAGGGCAGAGAATAATTCAGCTGTAATTTTGAAAAACCGCTCCCAGTTCAGGAACAATTCCCAGTGACCTCTGGCTTTTTAATGTCAGCCTTCCTGATAAACAGAGGGAGTAGAAATCACCTCCTCTTTTCTGAAATAATAATCATTTGTCTTAAATATCAACAGCACTGGAAAAGCTGCATCAGGCTTGAGGTTGCTGGATTTCACTGCCCTCCTGAGACAATAGCAGATCTATAGGACACGCTGTGCTGTACGCGCCTTCTGGATGACTCAACTCACAACTGTCCCTCCTACCCAGGCACTGAAGTGATAGCTTTGACCTTTTGCTCATGGAAGAAATGATAGGGAAGAAAGGTCCTCCACATCTTTGGGACAAACAGCAGTGTCACTTTACCAGGGGATAGCAAAGCTCTGGAATGGTTTGGAATAGGAAGTGAGGAAGGACTGTGCATTGACTGAGATGGCAGGTGACATTTTGAAAAGGCAGGGCAGGATTAAGCAAACTGCAAGAGGGACAGGATGCAGGCATGAACAGATCTTTAATGTCATGCACACCCTTGCACACTTTTCATGCAGCATACCCTAAAGCTGGAGTGCCCCTCCAATGCCTCCTTCCTGGAGCACTGGCTCCCTGGGGAGCACTCCAGCTACAGAAACCTCCATCCTCCCGTACTCCTCTGCTGCTTCCTAGGACTCTCCTGTGCAGCTGTGCCCAAATCCAACTTTGCTTCATGTAGGGAGAGCAGATAGAGAGCCTTTGCAGCTGCAAATGTCCCATGAGTTGCATTGGGATCCAAGACCCATTGCATTTTCCCGTCATAGCAGCTAAAGAGTTTCAGACCGAAGGTAAGTTCTCAAAAGCCTTTTGCTCTGCTTGAAGGTGCTGGTACAACTCCAGACTAGCTTTTGTGAGAGCAGAGTTAGGGCAAGGCTGGGCACTTTTGAAAATCCTGCCCCAAAGCAGTGAAAGGGTCATACAAACAGAGCCATTTAATTAATAAATCTAGTGTCATTTAATTATAGCTAACCCTTTTACTGAGAACACAGCCATCGCACAACAGTTCCTCAAAGCTGTCAGGGTCCCCAGGCTACCACTATTATGCAGCCGTCCGAGGTGGGGGATCCACAATTATTAATTCCAGACCTGTGTCCCAACAGCTCTCCTGAATTTGATGTGGATCACATGTGAGCACACAATAGTGTTTTTGTTTAATTAACCAGAGGACACATCCAGTGTTTTTGTCTAGGTGCACCGTGGGTTGGTATCAAGGGTTGATTGCACAGCATCCTGCCTCCCACTCCACTTCCAGTGGTTGCTTTTTGGGATGTCTGTAGGCAGCTCCCCAAAGAGAACATCTTTCTGTTTTCCAGCATCTGCAACCATTCCAGAAAGAAAATCAGCAAAAGTACGGTGTGGCACTAGGATGCCATTTGTACTCTGGCAGCACAAGAGTGCATGCCTCTCTATTTTGGCATCTCCATTTTCTGGAGGTCTTTTGCCAGGCAATGATCCTATAAGAGGCAATCTAGATGTCTGCAGAGGGAATGAGGAGCATGGTTTCCTGACCACCAGGGTCCACACACATGGAGACAGGGTCCAAAGGGAATCAGAGGGAGCAGGTACATCTGGCCACGTGGCTAGTTGTCCTTTCTGCTGATGCAGGAGTGGAGGTGTAACATGGAGCATCCATGTCTGTGTAAGAATAATGAGATGCTGGCAGGGGGCCAGGCTCACATCTCCAGAGTGTCTTGTCTTACACTTTCGCACTAGCTGGTCTACCAAGTCCCAAGATCCACTACTTTCCACAAATCTTGCCTGACCAAAGCTGTGTAGATAAGCCAGTGTGCCCTTGGTTCTCAGCCTGTGTCAGTAGCATTGGTATCTCCAGCTCCAACAGAGATGACAGGCACCACCATGAGGGAGAGGAGAACTGATCACCATACCTCCAGTGCCTTCCCTGAAAGGACAGATAGTGAAATTATCTGTTCCCACAAAAGCAGATATGTGAAGTACACACTGACTCCCAAATACCTTTGGGCTAAGTGGGAACAGAACTTGCTTCTGCAGAATAAGGCCTCATCCTCAAATTTGTATAAATACATATCTCTCTTCAACCATCTGGGCTTTTTATTGTTTATCTGGACAATGGTAAGCTTTTACCAGCCTTTACTTTATGCTCTTTCAGACAATGCCTAATGATGCAATTTTGTCTCACAAAAACACACCTATCATTCCCACCAAAGACAGTTGGAGTTACACAAAGTCATCTGAGGGGTCAAATCTGAGAAAAAAAAAAGTATTCAGCCTTTCTCATCTGTTCTTTCTCCCTATTCTTACCTATCCTCTGTTCACACCACAGTGGGCAAAGTTTCTTATCCTCCCATGCAGTCAAGTATTTTGTACTGTTACTCAGCTGGTTTTGATCCTTGGAGTCAATCAAGCCTCATCCAACAACAGGCTCAGGACTAGGGTGTCCTTTGCCACTTTCACCTTGCCCCAGGTGCCTGGGCATGTAGGATTCAGTCCTGGCTGCAGTCTCACCTCTCTCTCCAACAAAATGAGCATCCCTTAACATCCAGCCCCATATCATGGGTACAAACCCAGGCTGCTGGGCAAGACTGTCAGCTGGTGTAACTGTGACAAGTCAGAGATGGATGCTAGCTGAAGATACGGTTCATAGCTGCTCTAAGGACGATTCCTGAATTTCAGCAGAAGCCTCAGCCTGCGGTCTTACCTCTCAGTAGCAGTACTAGGCTGGAACTCAACACAGGAAATGAAAAAGCAGCTCTAAAAATAGCAGGTTCCAGCTAATGCAGCGACACCTGCTAGGGAGAGTTAAGATCAGAGCTGCAGCCCCCTAATTCTGAATTCCCCTGTGTTTTGTTGTTGCCAGTTCCTGTCCAAACACGACCACGTGCTGCTGCTCTACCCTTCTGCTGCCCAGAGGGGAAAGCCCCCAGAAGGCGGATGTCAGATCCTGCCAATACATGTGAGAGGGACGCAGGGACGAGCTGTGTGGGATGGGCAGTCTGCATAGCCACCACATCTTCATACGGAGCAGGAACTGACGGGCAGAGGAGGAAGGAAGGCTAGGGTGGGTATAGTGAGGCATTAAATAGCACTTGCTGGATCTCTGCTTGGCAGGGATTCACTTGCCCCTTTTCTAAGCCCTCAGTTCCTGGGGAAGGCTAGATATGAGCAGGCTAGAGGAAGTACAGCTGAACTGGTGGGAGCAAATTTTACACCACCTACCAGGCTCCTGTGCCCCATGCAGAAGTCAGTGACTCTGCAGAACTCCCAGCAAGTGGGAAAACTGTGTCTCAGCACGTGGTGCACCAAGTTTCCAGAAGATGTGCATGCAATGATGGTGTAAATAACCTGTCCAGGATCCCACATACAATATTTAGGGTCGGCTGTACTGAACAGCCCCACCAGTCCCCTGCAGCCCTTGGCACAGCCCAGCTTTCTCCCCTTGCCCAGGAGGGCTTCGCTTCTATTTTGCTTTCCTCCAGGCAGTGGAAGACAGGCTGATCTCCATCACCCTGCCCTTCTTGTCGCCTTAATGAATAAGGGAAGGAGCAAAAATACTTAGTGCAAGGAAGCACTCACTTGCAGTCTTTATACTGGGGCTCTGTATGAGCATTGCTAAAGCAAAGAAGAGCAGTTCCTTCTGGTGGGAATTACTGGGTGAAATACTGCGGTCTGCATTACACCAGGAGTCATGCCAGACAGCAAAGCTGGAATTAGAAGGGTCCCAGGACAAGCTCAGTCTACCACAAACACAGGCAGATGGTTAGTTCAGACAGGTCTCCAGAGCATCCACCCATACCCTGCAGCCACAAAACGCTCCCCAGGGCTCTGTAACAAGCTCGAGACCAACAGCAAAGAACAAAAGCCACAGCTTTTGTGTGCCGCAGGAAGAGAGCAGTAGCAATCGCAGACACCCCCAGTGTCCTCAGTCCCTGCTGTAAAACTCCCAGATGAGCTTTGGAAATTGGCCAGGCCTCACATTACAAAGGGAATAGGAAAAATCCAACGTTCAGTGGTACCTCCCCATTTGACCTAAAGGGGCAATTGCAGAGGTCAGCTTGACCCCAGAAACATGAACAAGATACACAAAACAGGACAACATAGAGGCTATGCTGCCACTAAGGCAATCTTCTCCTTAGCTTTAGCCACTCTTCTGAGCTTTTGCTGATGAGAAAAGGAAACCTGAGAGCCAAATTGTCTTGTAAGTTGGGGAAAAAAAATCTTTCACAGCTTTTTCTTTGCCTTCCTTTCTGGCCTTAGGATGAGTAAGTCTCTGAGGGAGGCCTGTTTATTTGCCAAGGAATTGGGGAGTTTTGTGTCTCCCTTTATTCTGATGAAAAGATAATGACCTTTTGGTGGGAAGATCCAAGCCTTGTCAAGAAATATGTTTCGGCAGCTCTCCAGAGGCAATGACAGTTAGAGGCAGACAGACTTCCCTGGAGGATAAAAGGGTAGATGGAGCTATGTGAGCCTGGACTTCAGTTTAGGCTTGGCAAATTCTGTCATAATTGTGTCGTAAGTAAGGGTGTTTGCTACCCGTTTGACCCCAGAGGAGAAATTAGCAGCATGGGCACCACAGCACCCAGGCATGCAATGGGGTATGTCTGAAAGGCATCACTGTATTTCGTACACACATTCTCAGCTGGAGTGAAATTAGGTAGCTCGGGCACTCCCATTCCTGGTGGTGTGGCTCCAAGCCAGCTGCAAAACCCATGCGGAAAGTCTTTGGTGCTTGGCTATCACTGGACTCCACATTGCTGTGACTCCCAGGTAGTTCATACTTAACCTCTGTGCGTCTACACCAGCTGCGGGCACAGTTTCACGTTGTAGCACAGGCACAGCTTGCTGATTCCATACATGGCCCCACAGTCATCCTGGCCTGGTGGCGTTCGTGGGCTGCCTAACCCAGGGAGGCTGGGATTTCTGCTGCTCCTTGCCGTCCGCAGGAGGTCCTGCTCAGAGCTGTCTGCAGAGAGCAAGATCCTAGTTCAGAGCCCATCTCTGGATGCATGTGTTGCTCAGAGATTCACGTATTGCTCTCCCAAGGGACCATGAACTCATATTTAAATGGGGAGAGGCATCTGTTTCCCCATCAGCACTCGGGTTTGACATTTGCACTCCTGCCGGTTTCCAAAGTGCAGCTGAGAGCGTAGGTAATCACAATGGACAATGCTTCTCTCTTTAACAGACCATGACCCAGGCCGCTTCCTGGAGAAGCATATGGCTCGGCACACTTTTGCTTCCAGGGATCCCCAGAGATCCCAGAGAGCTGCTGGAAATGTCAGTCATTCCCTGAAATTCAGCCTCCAGGCCTCACCACAGGAAGTGAAGTTATTTTGCTCAGCCCTGCAACTCCTCATGCATCGTTATCCAGCAATTTCACGTGGAGGTACAGGACAGTTCCTGCCAGACTTACCTCCTGCCTTTGGCCAAAGAACAAAGGTCAGGCAAATAATACCAGGCTATTGCAGTGAGTGACACATAATCAACAGAATAGGTGTAAGGACTATATCCTGAGAGATCTGGGTTGCCTCTGCTCATCACCAATTGCCTTCACTCATAGCCCATTTTGAAAGCTTTACAAGCCCTCAGCAGTCACAGATCAGTTACCTAAACTCTGTTTTTCTGGACTTTTCTTGCTATCTTTGGACAGCTGGGTCTGTGAAATTGCCTATTAAGAGTTTGCAGAGAGATTTAGCTAATCTCAGAAGAGTACGTGTGAATCTAATGGCCAGATATAATGGCTTGACAGATCAATAAGGCACATTCCAACTCTGCAGAGTCTAGACTTCCCGGGGAGGGGTGGCAGGATTTTAATAGCAGTCACCAAAAAGTTATGCGTTTGTGCAAGAGGGAAAAGAGACCAGAGAAGGGGTGATGTACTCAGCCAGAAAATGTTTTGAAGAGCCTGAAGAAGTTTTGTTCTGGATCAAGACATCATAGAGAGCCCATTGTAAATGCTTCTGCTCTCTAATTTCAGTGGAATTATACTTCTGTGAAGCTGAGAGGCTTTGCAGGTCCAGGTTGGGTGGGTATGTGAAACTGGACAGACGTGCATAAGCCTGTGTTGCAAGCACATAGGCACACATGTCACACTGGGGGGGCTTGATGCACACACATATAATAGCATTTGGACCTAGTGAAGTCCCTGGAGCGAATGGGTTTTGCAGCTGTGTGTTTCTGATGACACCGTACAGAGGCATCTGACGATTCAGAGATGACTGTTGGATACCTGCACTACCTGTGCATGCTTCAGCAGAGAAGAGAGACCATAACACATTTCTAGCCACATCTTTTGTCACTCTGCTGCCTATTCCAGTAGTGTGACTGCTCTCAAAGATCATGCCCATTTCTGTAAATAAACTCTGATAAGGGCCTAGCCCCCAGCTGGTGTAACGGAAGACCATGCAGCGGTGCTAATTTACAGCAGCTGAGAATTCGCCTCAGTGTCTCCCAGCCCAAAACAAGACTCTATAAAAAGATGGTTTCTCAAGTTCAGCTGTGGTGCAAAAAGCCCTGTTCCTATAAGAGGGGACTAACTGGGTGGCTCGCAGCAGCGATGCTCCTGCTGACATTCCTAGGAGACAGTAGCATGGCTACACTACAGCCTTCTCCCCCTACTTCTCTCCTGCAGTCCAGGTGCAGCTGACCTTGATGTGCTGGTGGCAATTCTGGCCGCAGTTTGGCCCACACGGATTTGCTCTGGCCAACCCTAGAAAAATGAGAAATCCTTTGCACGCACAGAAAGCTCTCCTCCCCGCAGACACCAGAAGGCTGCGTCTTCCTCATAATATTTTCTGTTTTCCTTGCCTCTCTCTCTTGTTCCCATCATATTTGCCCAGTAAGTCCTAACCGGAGATTTACCACAATGTTCAGCAGAAGATGCTGGTGCCATTTTGTGACAGAAAATCCTGGCTGCTCCACTGCCTGTGGAAAGATTGGTTTGGTCTATCTCTACCTCGGCACTTATTTGCTCTGCTTCTGCAGAGCCTGTACAGCTTCATTTTTTACCCTCCAAGTCACTCAGTATACACTTAGCAGCAGGGATGAAAGAGACTTCAGGAAATAGCACACTGAGATGTGAGGCCTCCCAGGCCTCCAATCAACCCCCCTGAAGGGGAAAAGCCTAGGGCTAAAGACCAAATTCTAATTATAAGAACAGATCTGCAGTCATTCCCAATCATGTCAAGCTCTTCAACAAGGAATTAAACAAGTTATAAAAAGGGTGCACTATCTTATTCTTCCCTCTAGCATTAAGAGTGTGATGTTATAAAAACATGGTGATATCTAAACAACATGTGAAGGGAACATTAAAGTGACATGTGAATGACAGAGGAAAACAATATTAGTGTGATAGACATATCCTTTCTTGCTCCACAGGCATGATTTACTACTGAATTACACTAGGTTTAGGCTACAGTAATGCCTTAGATTGCAGTGGGGATAATTCTTGAAGCCAACAAAAACCTAACAAAATCTGATTGCTGGAATCTAGGAAACTGCAAAGATCACTATGTGAAGTAAAAGATTTTGCCCTTAAGAACAAGGATCACTGATTATGTTACCAGCAAGCATCATGAGTTGGTCTTTGGATTAAGGCTGAGGAACTTTCCAGGACACAGAACCTGAAAGTGTACCTCAAACATAATTTTCATGCTCAGAATCAAAATTGCTGAGAAAAAGAATAACATCACAGTTAAATAATAGTAAAATCACAGTTGTTCCTTTCAGGCTGAGAGTTTGTGAAACTTGTAAAAACTAGTACCACAGAGGTGAAATAGGACAGGTCATAATTGCATGAGCACAGATGGAGCCCTGCAGTCTCAATAGCTGTTTCCTCCAGAAGACTCTGCTAGCGCTTTCACATCTGCACATGTTGGTGTGCAGCTCTGTAGGTTAACTATACATGGGTGATACCTCCCTCCCTGTGGCCTGATTCCTTCACTGCCTTCTCTGTTATGCAGTCATTTCCATCTGTGCAAAGTGGGTGGCATTTTACACTTACTTCACTTTCTCTTCAGTCAGGTGTAAATGGCTGCAAGAGGTGTAAAACAGTGGAGCTGGGAGGAAGAATAAGAAAAATAGCCTGTGAGAAGGTTATTTCTCTCCATAAAATCTGCTTCTTGCCACTAGCATTGTAGCTGGAATATGACTGAGAAAATGTTGTAAGAATATTCCTACTAGTTCAATGCATGTTTCTACAGTACCTAGCACAGTAGAATAGTAATAAATAATACTTGTTACCCAAAAGAAGCCCTGAATGTGATTTGTAAAGTGATAATAAAGAGATTCAGAAAGGCAGAGAACTCAGGCTGAGGAAAATATCCCACAAACAGGCTAAAAACAGAGCTCAGGATTACAATGGAAAAATTTGTACTACTATAACCACAGTAGCAACAGCAAACTGCAAAGGACAGGACAGAGAACTTTGCTTTACACACATCAAAACTTTTTGCAGCTAACCTCTCCTATCAGCTGTCAATTGAAGGGATTAGTCACCTCTGCTCAAATACTCATTTCACATAATCTTCCCTCTCAGGCACTTTTTACCCTGAAAAGTATTTCACAGAGCTGTGCAACAGACAACACGTGAGTTTGCAGTGAAACTTTTTTTTTTTTTTTTTTTTGGCAATGTATAATGTCTGAAAAGGCCATTAAAGTGTTTCTTTTTAGTCTCTTAGGTGGGAGCAGACAAACCGTGACAACACACTATCTCTTGTATCAACAGGGTACTGAGCATTACTCTACCTGCATGCCTGAGCGACTGTGACATGCAGGGGAACTACATTTCCATACTGTGCCTTCTGCAGCTCCACTCAAGTCAGCAGGGTCTTTCAGACCACAAAATGCCTGAGTCAGAAGCTGGCCCACTGCGGCTGTGCTGTCCTCTGCCATCATCTACTCTCCCTCTGCCTGGTACACGGTGCATGCGTGGGGGTAATTCTTCTTTCTGCTTCCCCTTTTCTACTGCCAAAAGAAATGCTTAATGGATCTCTACAGCATCAAGGTCTCTGAGATGCTTTTGGCTTGATATAGGAGCAGATTCTCATACCGCAGTGCAACTTCTAGGGTGTCTTTAAAACATTTCTTGGCCAGACAAAAGGTTGCAATGGATAAGGAGTTACTTGGGGGCAAATGGGCCTGCTATGACAGCTTAATCAAACTGAAACCCGTCCCTAGCTGCCTTTCCTTCCCAGGGATTATGGGGTGAATTCAGTATTTTGTCAATGAATTGTTCCCTGGAGGCAGCTTAGGCAAGGGGCTTCTGTGTGCATATAAGCACTGCAAAATATGCAGCGTCAGGCCTCCCGTGCCTACAGACATGGACACTCCTGCACGCGGGTGGCATGTGTGACGCGTCACACCGTAAGTGAGGTCCCTCAGCACACACCTTCCTGCCCCCAGTGGGTGACCCACCCAGCTGGGAACACTGCACACCCCTGCAATCTTTATTTTCATGGAAAATAAAACCCAAAACCAATACAGGACCAGATTTGTCTTTCCGGTTTGCATTGCCTACAATTTAAGGCCAGAAGGGACTATGAGACAGACAGTTTGGTCTGACACCTTGCATATATATCACAGGTCATTTAATTTTAACCACTTCTCCCTGCACTGAACCCAAAAGCTTTTGTATTCAAAAGGCAGTTCAGACTTGATCTGGAGCCATCAAAACATGGAGAATCCATCACATTCATTAATCATCTTCTCTGTTAAAAAATGTGAGCTTTCTGTCAGGTGCATTGATTTGGCTTTGATTCGAAGCCATTGTTTCCTCATTTTGTCTTGCTTTGCCAGGGTAAGTAACCCTTTAGAGTCTACCATTTTATCCCTGTGAAGTTACTCATAAATTTTAATTCAGGCACTGTTCCATCTCCTTTCTGACAAGCTAACCTCCGAGTCTCTCCCTGCAAGGCAATTCCTCTGGCCTATGAATCATTTTGTAACTGCTTTCTCCACACTTCATTTTTTTCAACATGAATTTTAGAGCGTGGACACTAAAAGTATATGCTTTTCCGTTTAGGTTTCCCACATGTTGAGAGGTATGAATTACACTCCCCTCCTTCCTCTGTTCTTATCAGCTGAATCACGTATCAGCTTTTCCATTCTTTCACTGCAGACTGATGTCAGGCTAACTGGCATGGAGAAGCCCAACTCATCCGCTCCCCTTTTTGGAATTACTGGCATAAAATTAGCCTTTGCCCAGTTTCCTGGGGGACTTCCAGCATCCAGGAACTGTTCGGCATTAGTACCGGCAGGCTCATGATCCCTGCAGCCAGGTCATTTACAGCCCTGGCCCATAACTTCTCTGGAGGTACAGATATAAATATTTTCCTCTCTCTTAAAGGTTATTCAACAGTCACTCTGATTACTAATGGAAAGTATTTTCTGTCCTCATTTAAAATGAGGATATAAATTATTTGTTTTCCAACTGCAAAACAGAAATATTTATCCAACACATCCGCCTTTCCCCATCACTGACAATTTCCTCATCCCCACCTAATCACATATCCAGAGGCTCTCTTCTTTCTCTAAGAGCAAACCGTTTTGTTTTTAATTCTCTTTTTTTCCCTGATATCTTTAGCTTCCCTGAGCAGTTTTCTACATTTCATGCCTCTCAGTTGGTATTTCTTGCGGTACCCCTCCCTTTTTTCCCCTTCTTACACACTGGAGAGAATAGAATACTACATATTGCTTTCAGCATGCCTCTGAGCCAGCATTTGAGGTCATTAGCATCTTTTGGGTTCTAAAATGCGAGCATGTTCAAATACAGGGAGTCAGGACTGAAAATAATACTCTGCTTAGAGGACTACAGAGGATATAAACCACATCAGTGAGTGATTACTAATATTCAATTATTTTTGTTATTTAGTTACAATATTGTTTACTATTTTGTAATAGTTTAATGTTGAATAATTTTACACTGCAGCTCAGTATTTTAATTTTTTCTCAGCTGAACCTCAACTTTCCAAAATAGTTAAGTCTAGCTCAAAATGCAGGTCTGTCATTTTTGTTCACACTCCCTGCTAAGGCCCAGTTACCCATGGGCTGGAACAAACTTGCCACCCTTGTCAAAGGGGACAAAACCCACTCACTTACCAAAATAAGGCTGTTAGTGACACACCTGTGCGATGAGGTGATGCTCAAACAAGGGGTGTTTTCCCCTGAGGGCTGTCAGGGCCCTGGGGGTCTGGGGGGGCTCCTCATGGGGGTGCATTGAGGCAGAGCTTGGCCAGGATCAAGGCAGCCGGGGCACTGGGGCAGCCCCAACCCCAGGCATTGGGCACCTCCTGGGGCCTGTGGCCAGGCAGGGCAGGGATGTGGGGAGATGGAGCCCAGCCCTGCTGCAGCATCGCTGGGGCAGGAGCTGACATGGCTTCCTGGGCTGTGGGCAGGGTGGGGCCGCATAACCTGCCTGGAAGGTTCATCAACATAACAACAGTTGATGACAGTAATTAACATCATGGCACCCCTCCCGGGAGGAGCACTGCTTCCTCACAGTCAGGAACACGGGGTGGCAAGCTGTCCCCGGGAGCCATGCCACAACGGCGGTGGTGCCAGTAGTGCTGCTGTCGGGCTGCGCCAGGGGTCCCCCGCAGCTCCCCTGCAGGCCTGCCCTGCCTGCAGTGCCCTGACAGCCAGCCTGCTCGCTCTTCATGCTACATCCACAGGAGTTCTGTTCTTCTGGCCCATAAGTGGCAGCGGCAGCACGGGTCAGGCCTGAGAGCAGTGTCCCTGCCATGAGGCTGCCCCGCTCCCTACGGTTTCAGCTGCCAAAATCAGCCCCAGCTGAGGGGTGCGCCTGCCCCCAGCTTCCCATGCGGGTCGTGTCGGTGAGGCCTCTCTAAATTTTGAGGGAAAGCAATGTAGAGCTGTATCAGCCTGGGTTGGGAGAGCATCGCAGATGCCACCTAGGCAACAGCCAAACAACAAGTTTCTTAATTTCCACTGGAGTGAGTTAAAAACTGTTCTGTAGATCCCTGGTAGACGAAGGTGCTTATTTTCAGCTTGGATGACCAAGCCTCAATGGTCAAGACACCTTAGCCAAGCTTTCGGAAACTGTGGGGAATTTCAGCTTGAGGGTTTTGCTCGGAGTTATTTCTGGTGCTCCTCGTTTTCGGCAATTTCTGTTCAGTCACTCCTGTGAGGAAAGACCAGAGCAGCTATGTGCTATTTCAGGAATAAAACAGCCATTACCACAACATGTGAAGGGCAAGCCCTGAGGCCACAGGCTTTGTTATGAAATCAGAAATGAAGTAGGCAAATTTTAGATTAAATTAAAAAAAAATCCAAAATGTGTGTACAAACTCCAAATTTCCACAGCAGTAAATGATTCACTCTTTATTTATAAAAGCAGCATTTCTGAAGACTCACAGAGATGATTCTGCTTCAGCACAATTTTGTTTAATCAGGCTTTGAATTAATTAGCGTAATTAGTCGCTATGGGGGGGATAACTCGGACTGATTTTATGCAGCCTTTTGTTGTGCTGGTTCAGGTCTTACAGCTTGATTTAAACATGGCTGGAGGGCCTTATTAACAAGAGTGATTAATGCTGCATAAAATTGATTACAACCTAATTTTAGCTGCAAAACCACATTTCTGCTCACTTTCGTCATGAGTAACTGCAGTGACTTCAGACCAAAAGCAGTTTGGCTTATGGGTGAATAGCAGCAATGGCACTGGTGGCCCGCAGCCCTCACCATCAGGGATGACAAAATCCACCCTGGCTCACACTGCTGAAGACCCTTGAGCCAGACTGGAGTTGCTGTGAGGGGACAATGCTTTGCCTGAGATGGAGATAGAAAAATCTGACATTCCTCTTTACTGACTAAGAAATCAGTGCGCGGTGTTTATTTGGTTGACTTCTCTGCTTAAGCATCTGCCTGCTGCTTGTGTACAACACTAAACACAGAAAAGGCCTAGCCTTCAAAATTACCACTCTTAACCTTCCTTATAAATAAAGTCAAAAGAATTTCAAACACTGTCGGGCTGCTGAGCTGTCATGTGTATGTTAAGTGTATACAAAACGCACGTACATATGTGTGCAATGGTTAGAAAGAATGGGACAGATCCTGACGTGAGAAGCCACAATGAGTAGTACCTGAGCTTACAAAGGGTCCCAGCTAACGGATCTATTTCAGAAACAAGTGACTACAGAAAGTGTCTGGCGCTCTGCACTGATCTTTTAGATGACTTATATTTTTCTATTAATAATAGTACCATCAAAATACAATAAAAATCTAATTAGAATTGTGTGGCCCTGGATATTGTTAAATAAAGCAGATGTGAAGTTTCTAAACAAGATATCCTTGAGGTCTGGCTTTGAAAAAGAAGGAAGACATTTCACACAGCCAATGACATCTAGTTTTTTCAAAGGCTTAGCTTGACATTTCCAAGAAAAACAGTTGTTTTCTGATGAAAGGCTGCACAGAAAGAAATGTCATGTGGAAAGGAGGAGCTTGGATTTGTTTGGGGTTTATTTTCATAAAAAGGAAGAAGTGAGGATGGTGAAAGGAAACAAAAAAATCAAACTTAAAATTTAACAAAGATGTAGCATGTCTCCATAATGTCTGGCTTAAAATTACCACAAAAACTGTATTAATTCATGTCCCTGAAATCAACTCCTGCAGCAAATAAGATTCTCCTCCTTTTCCAATAAATTATTTGTATGCCTGCAACTTTCCAGACTAGTAAATGAGGGTCTTGTTTATATTTTTTTCTTCCTTTTATGCTAGTTCAAGACAATGGGCCTTGCCACCACATAATCTGAGGACAAAGTATCAGGAAAAGTGCCAGCCTTCTGTGTTGGTAGAGCTTCTGTCCACACACCTGACACCAACTACACATAAGAAACTAAGTGAGGAGTCTGCAAGCTTGCAAGCTGACGGGCTTCTTTCGGCAGCCCACCACAATACGCTGAGGTCTGGATATCTCCCTCTGGCTGTGGGACACTCGCCCAGAGGCTGTCGCCTTGTCCGTGACTTGGAAGGAAATGTGCATGCATGCATGAGGCATACCAGAAACCCAGGCACATGAGGTGTGTGCCCAGCTGGGTCAGGCACGTCAGCGCCAACAGGGAACTCTGTACATTTATTTGTATCAGGGGAGAAGGAGGAAGAGCAGAAAAGGTTGGCTCCCCATGAACTTGCCAAGTCATCCGTGAGTGCCATGTGCTGTCTGCATTTCTCGTTGGATCAATTAGAACTAGGGCTGGATGAATATTATTTGCCAAATACATTATTTAGCAAATGTTGGTCTTCTTTACTGAATATGCTATTTGACCAATTATTTCTGCAGTAGCCTACCAGCTCTAGAACCATTCAAATACTATTCATTGAATAATTTATGAGATGAACAAAGACAAAATGCATTAAATAATTTATTCAAAGAAAAATTGCTTCCAGTATTTGGTTAGCTCTAATTAGATCCTCTTTTTGGCTAGATTACACACATACGTGCACGTGCTCAGGCATATGTACAGATGAGCACATGCGCATATACGCAGCAAACCAGATTCGGGATACACAGCGGATTAGCACTTTACTTCAGTGATTTTATGCTTGAGGCACAGTGGCACAGACAGGATCAGAACAAAGCCTCATAAACAGAGTGAAAGAGTGAGTCCAAGTCAGAAATTTTGGATCTGAAACTGAATTTTCCCTACAAAATGCAGGGTGATATGCAGTGGGTCAGGGAAAGAGGAGCTGATAATTCATCTAGCAGATGATTTGAGGACAATTTGAGAAGAAGCGAGAACAAAAAGAAATTCTGCCTCAAGTAGATCATGAGTCCCCCGTCTTTGACAGAATGCACATAAAGAAAGAGGATGTTAAATTTGGTTGTTTGCAAGCATGGACTTCCCTATTTCACACACAAATGTGGACAGAGAAGGAGATCAGAAGGGAGGGATGGTAGGTATTTTGTGGTGACAGAATAAAAGACCACTGCAGCGTGATTTCAGGACTGCTGGAGCAGCGTGCAGCCCTTAACTGTCAAGGGGCCCAGATCATGTTCATACACTGAAGAATGGCTTTTTTCCCCCAACTCTCCTGGAGTACTTCCAGTTATTGCCTTTCAACTGCAGTTTTTCTTATCTTCAGGACAGGTTATGCATGAGTTCCTAGGTCAAGGAGAAGCTTCGCTGACCACAGCTAGACAAAAACATACTGGCATCTTCTGTTGGTTACCTGATTTTTCACAGCTAATTTGGGGGCAGGTATTTCAGGTAAAGTGTCAGCTTTAATTCACAACCCCTTCAAAGCTACTTTCATATGGAGCCACATAACCTCTCAGTGTCTGGTACCTCCAGGTCAGGGTTGAGGGCAGCAGAAAGATTTTACTGACAGTGCAGCTGTTTGCACCATACCGAACCACGTGGATAAACAAAGGGCTATAATTTAGCCAAGATAACCTTTGCGATAACCTTACAAATGCTGACATAAACCATATGCGCTGCCCAATCCCAGAAGGGTAAAGACAAACCTTACATAAACTCCCAAACTTCACAAAATTTACATGGTGGCATATGCAGGAGCATTCATCATAGAGAGAGATCCCACATTCAGGCCTAGATTTTAAACCCCCTGCAGTACAGGAAGTAAAAGGTCATCTCCAATAACACAAGATGTGTATCAAATGAGAAAAGTAGCCAAAGCAGACTAGAAGGCATCGTGTACCTCAAAGAAAAAAGCTTTCCTTGACTGTTTGTTGTCTGCATCTTTTATTTAGATAGCTGGACAAGATAAATGGGACAGATATGCAAGCACATCAAAATGCAATGATAAAACAGAAACCTCTAATTGGTCATCTTGAAGGACAAAGCTGCATCTTCTGTGGTTAATTTGCTCCCAATTATTTTTTTTTCTTGGTTCTATTTTTGTAGAGCTCCCAGAGCTGCCCTAATGGTAGAGAAAAAGAGTAATGGAGATAATTGGGAACATCCTGAATAACCTAATTCCAGTGTCCCTACGGTATGACTAGACACCTAAAGGATGTCTCCAGGACAATGTCATCTGGCATGAAAGGCTGCGGCAAAGGCATCAGAGTGAGGTCACTCTGTTTAAGAGCTTGTTGGCACTTTCAGCTATTAGAAGTCACTTGGGAAGTTTTTCCTTTTATGTCTGACAGGTTTCTCTTTTTGCCCTTTATATATGATGTGTTACCATGAATGCAGTTCATCCACTGCTTCATCATCCTGTCTGTTCATGGTGCATAGATAGCGCATTGTTTTGTTCACAGGATGTAAGGAGCCAGGTTTCAGAGAACATTACGTTCAGAGACAGGGCTTGGGAGTGGAAAGATGACACCATAGTTATGCATCTTGCTTGGGGTTGGCGAATGAGGCTTCTGCTCCCCCTCCAGCACAGGTAGCTTTGCTGCACAGGTATGTGAACACAGCAGGAGCACACAAGTGAGTGCCAGGGTGGGCTGCTGGGGGATGCCAGCTAGAGCATCTCACATCAGAGAGCATGCACAGTGGTGCAGGCAGCCACGGGGACGGGGAAGTGGGTTGCGAGCATCCCATAGCTGTCAACTGTTGTGTATCCAGAGCTGCTTCATCCCAGTGCCTCCTTGGAAGATGAACAAGACTTCATTTCACTGGGTGCTTTCAAGAAGAACACACTGACACAGCTGTGAAGTGCCTGGAAACACTGCGATGGGGGTACATATCAGTAAATAAGAGCAATCTCGGATGACAAATGGTCAGCCCAGGCTGTACTCAAAACATGGTCCTAGCTGTCTCATGAGGGTCCTCAGTTCTGAAAACTAGCACCAATAAATTAATGGAAATAGGATTAATTTTAATTCCCACCTGAAAAGCAAATACCAAAGTCACAGGCTACTATCATCTTCAGTAACTGCAAGAGTCAGCCATAGCACACGTGTTCAGCAAATGTAGGGGCAGGAAGGACTTTTTCTCCCAATATTTACGGCACCTTCTGGCCAGTGTCCTCTTGCAGCATTGAGCAGGGAGGATGGTGTGTCAGCTCCAGGGGAAGATACCCCCTCTTGTCACAGTTTCCTGACCTTGCCAGGGTCCATCAGGGTGCCTGGACCCCTCCCCTGATAAGTGTTTTTAATACTACACATGTGCACATGTATTTTAGTACGTATGTGGAGTGCCAAGTCACGTCAAAGTTTGACGTTTGATTATTTTGCCATAAAGCAAGAGCTCTAAAAATTTCAGGCTTGGATAAATAATCACTGCCCTTTTTTTAAAGGAATTTATTTACAAGAGCATCAAAATGAAAGTGACAGCAGTGACAGCAAGTAAATTACTGCTGCCTAATTGGGCCCAAAGAGAATTTGGGGCCTGAAACGTCCCTTCATGTAGATTGACAGAGAAAAGAAAAGCATTCTAGACACATGCACATTGACTTTGCCAGTCCTTAAATTTCTTATTTTTCTGCTAGCCTCTAAAGGGCAAAAAGTGCTATATTCTTCCCTGCTTCTGTTCCTGTATTCAGAGGCTCATAAGATTTGCAGTTGGAGATCTTTATTCATCATTAGACTTGAAAACAAACTTGCCAGGCTCTCTTTGTTGAGCTTGTTCACTTCCTTTTCTCTCCCCCATCCAGGAACACGGAGCCAGCCCAGTAATTCTGCTGCTCTGTGTCTCCTAGGCAATCCTGCTCAATGCAGGCCAAATTCTTGTAAAAAGAGCTGCAAAAATGCCAAATACTGGCTGCTGCACTTACAAATACACCTTGTTCCTTCACATCAAGAGCCCAAAATTTCACAGGGGAGCTTGCACACCCTTGCAGCACTCTTTCAAAAGTGTCCAGCACAGGCACAGCCCTTTTTTACCATATCATTGCTTATAAAACAAAATCAAAAAGCCTTTAATTATTTCACTAGAAACAAAACTATCTTCAGTTGGGAGGTAGGGAGAGGTTCACCAGAAAATTTTTGATCTGGGCTACTAACCAACTAGAAATTTCCATGGCTTCAAGGTTGTAAGCCATAGCATTTTAGATCACTGGGATTGAATACCTGCTTGAGAATAAACCTTCTTAAGTTAAAGGTTGATGGTTGTGGATATCTTAAAGGATTTGATTCTAATGTCAGCCTTTCTGTTTTTAATAGATAAATGGAGATAATTCGCCAAATAACCTCTATGTGTGAAGGTCTGGAGCTGCCCCACAAGCACAGAGTGGGCCTGGGAGCCAGTAGGGAGGAGCACCAGGATGGTTGCAATGAATAGATCACCCCCAGGCTGGGAGTCAGAGCCCTGTGGGTGGGGACCATTGGTCTGGCAGGGCTTAGCCTCACTGGGCTGCCAGAGTGCACAAGAGCACTTGTATGAATGTTCCCTACACTCTTTATCCATTCTTACTTAAAGACATCTAATTTTCACAACAAAACATTCACAGTAAAAGGTGTGCATTAAAAATGTGGGGAAGGAAAAATATGACCCCAGCCTCAATATGGGATAAGAACATGAGTCCAAAGAGCATGAGGAAATAGAGGCAGCACAATTTATCCTACAGGATTTGAAACAAAGAAAAGGCATGCCTGGCTCCAATGTTTAAAAAAGCCCCGTGACTGAATTACATAAAAAAAGGTTCAATCACAGCAGAAAATAGAGTTAGGTTAACAGAGAAGCTGTCACTTTTAAAGATGTAGAAAGTTGTGAGATCAGATTTGTCATCAGAAGTCAAATTGGTGAAATTTACCTTGCTTGCTAGCAAAAATGAATATTAAGCATTATTCTACAAAGAAGCTTTAGAGAAATGCATAATCCTCTTTCTATGGAGTTTTATTTCATAAAGGGGCAGCTCTGCACGATTTATCTTTTTCTGTGAATAAATTTGTTAAGCTTGAGAAGATGGAGTCCATTATATGGTCCCATAGTCAGATAGCACAATATGCAGCTGTGAGATGTGTTATTATGTGGTAGAGATATAGCACAATTGCAATGAGTCTTCTCAGAAGTCTTGCAAATCCAGTAAGAATGGTAAATTTTAATCTTTTATTAACTTAGTTTTGGTCATTTATTTCCCTGGCATTTTAAAACAAAGGGAAGAGAAGAACCAAAAGCAATGTGTGATAGAAAGCTCATTAATTCAAAGCTGAATTCAACCCCAAAAATCCTATTGATGCTGGTGAGTTTGGTGTACACCTCAAATGTGGGAAATTTCTTGAACCCACAAAATCAGGCTTTGGGGTGAATAGATGGTAGAGCTGACAGAGCAGCAAGATAACACATGTACTTACTCACTGGAACCTATGAGCTGGAATAACAGCTACGGTATTTTGGGCTGTTATTCACCACTAGTTTTGCAGGGTATAGGGGCTCCTGGATCTGTTTAAACAGAAATCTGCGACCTGTACCTGACCTACCCTCACATTACCCCCAGCCTGCACAGAGAGAAAGCTGCTGCAGTGCAAATTGTTAAAGATTATTGTTTTCTCTGGGGAAGGTCTTCAGGCATGCTTTGCTGTTCCCACTGAAATATGCTGTGGCTTTACCATTGATCACCAGAGGGCAAAAAGGAGAATTTCATCCCTCTGGAAAGAAATGCTCGCCAGCAATTTTCTTTTTTTGTTATATGTGCATGCCCTTTCATCTAATTTACTGAAATCATTCCGGTTTTCCCTGCAAAATGCTTTTATTCAATAAAAGTTTGTCCTCTTTCAGTCCCCTTTCTGTTCGCTGGCCTTGATTTTATTGTTCTGCTGGCTAGCAACAAGGTCTGAACTCCCTGTGCAGTCCCTCCCTGTGCTGTGAAACCATGAAACATACACTTTACTTCCAGGTATTAAGTCATAACACGGCCTGAGCTTGACAAGGACACCCTGTGCCAAGCTGGAGGGCCGGATCAGGTTTCTGTTGGATTTAGCAGGGTTACTTTATCAAAAGCATTGCAGGCAAAAGAGGTATCTGGTAGCTGAACTAAGAGTAGAGAGTAAAGTCTGCTCTGCAAATTGTGAAAATGGTTTGACATACCAGCTTGCACCCTGCAGGTCAGAGAAGCCCTGGGCCAGGCCGGAGGGACAGCCAGACCCATGTCCTGGCCGGGCGTGGGCGCCTCGGGAAGACATGGAGGACACAAGCAGTCTACGTAGGTGATGTGTCCAGGCTATAAGCCACAGTGACCACGGGACTTACTGAGCTGGCGGTTGCATCCAGGTCATCATATTTAACAAGCACAGCCTGACATTAATCATGTTGCCCTGTTTCAGTCAGTCAGGGTGCTGCACGTGGCCCTCGCATAGTAAATCCTCTTGCACTGCTATAGGAAAGGGAACACGTGCTCAACACCAACGGTGCAACCCTCGGGTACAATTAAACATCAGGAACTACTCAAACATTTCTAAGGTTTCCTTTTTATGCACATCTGTTTGTTGACCTTTGGAAGAGAGACTCTTTCGTGGCCAGTTTTTGGTGATAAGAAGCTGCTGTCACAAAAAGCTGCTGTCACAGCTGGCGCGATACCAAAGACAGAGCTGGGAGATTGAATTGTTGCTGGAAGGGGTTAGTCCTAGTCTGCATGGGGCAATGCGCAGAAGTTTGCTCTGCTGTCACCCTTGTTTTATCTCTTCAGCGGGTAAATAAAGGACTTCAATCTTTGCAGCTGCAAGCTCAGCAGCTTTCTCCACCACATCATTCACTTGAAGATAAAAACAATTGTGGAGAGTCCCAGATCTCCGGTGCAAGCTGTTATTTGATTTATTTATTGGCACAGGGTTCTAAAACATGGTAGGTGTTTTTTTTGCAGATAGGAGGAGACACAATTCCCTGGCTTTGAAGGGGTGACAGCAAAGATGTAGCGTACATAAAGAACATTAATACAGAAACAAAGAGACAGAAAGAAAGCTTGCAACATTAGATTAAGTGGTAGCTTATGGTTGTTAGACAAGTCTTGGTTGTTTGAACACAGAGATGCATATGTACACATATGTATTCCTTATGCATGCACCTCTGTACTAAAGATGTCGTATGTATAAACAACAAAATGGAGGCTCAAAGATTTATCCAATGGGAATTAGTTTACCATGACTGGCTCACCTGCATGATCTCAACCAGCTCCTCTTCTAAGCCCGTTTATAACTTAGTGCATTGCTTTAATCCCTGCTACAGCCTCTCAAGAGCGAAGGGTGCCCTCCTGCCTCTCATCCTTGAAGGGGTTGCTGTGGCGGATGTGAACTTTTCCTAATACCAGAGCATCTTGGCAAGGGTTTCTTCTGGACTTTAATTTGTGTTGTTGCCTTTTCAAGAATCCATCTGAGACTTGTTTGATTTAAGAAATGCAAGAAATAATATTATAGAGATGTAAAAATTAAATGAGTGCCCTATTTCTCATCTAAGTGGATTGGTGGTGTATAAGAGGTCTTTAAGGGTATTTCTAGAGGGCCATGACACTAGCTGCAATCACTGAGAAGGCCATCTGAGTTAAAGGCTATTATTGAAGACTTTGGACCATGTAATTGTTTCCTTTCTTCCTGAGATTAAAGATAGAAAAAGCAATACTGTCTCTTTAGACAAGAGTAATGGACATTCAAAGCCTTTTTTGCTACTTGGGCAGAAAAGCCAGACATTTAGTGACTAGATCCTGTAAGTGGGTGAGAAGAGATGCTGTGCTGTCCCATCAAAATGCCAGAGTCATGGCACGGCCACATCCTCTGCCCGCCCTGCAGCGGGCAGCAGGCAGGACACTGTTGGCCATTTACCACAGGTGGGCTAAGTGGCTGCAGAGGAGCTAATGATGGCAAACCCTAAAGTAAGTTTGCAGCCATACAAATTTGTCTGATCCTTTTTTGTGGTTTTCTCAAGTGAAAGCCTTAGGAGGGGTCTGGGGTTTGTGGCTTTTGCCTAAGAGCAAATGCACATTTGTCGCTCTGACTTAATAGTCAAGCCGAGTTTACTCTTGCTCCCCCGTTGCCCCCCTCCTTCGCTGTAGGCTGAAGTCACACAGCAAGCAGTGACTCCCAGAGCCTGACACCAGCGAGCACCTCACACTGACTCAGCCAGGAGCAGCTCCAACTCCAACTCCAGGGCAGGAGGGGAGAGTGGCGGGGAGGGGGAGGCACTTCTCCAGCACCACCCAGCACTTCTGCCTTTCTTCAGCCCAGCACTCCACTTCCTCCTCTTTTGAAGTAAAACCCTCATTACCAATGAAGTCAGAGGGAGCTGTACCTTTGGCCTCAGCGGGGAACAGCAGTTGGCCCAGGGCCCACCTGGACCCTCTGCTTTCTGGCTGCACTCCTGAAGCTGCAAAGCTGCCACCCTAAATTTTAACCAAAGGTAAATTTATCCAACCCTCCAGTAGCTTAGTTTCACATTGACATCTGACATTTTCTTGCTGATACTGGCTGACACCCAGCCTGGCCACCACCAGACCCCTGAACCTCCTCCTCACCACCTCCCCTCTTCATCCTTCTGCATCCCTCCAGCAAGCAGCAGAGCCCACGCTGCCCGCCAGACCTGCAGCCCAGGGCCAGCTGGGGCTCAGCCCTCGCGGTAGCATACCTGCCTGTTTTCCAGACCATTTTAAGGATTTAACCTTTCCTCTCTGCTCTCATTCCAAGATTTTCCTCCAGACATTTGTCACCTGGAGTCTGTATTAACGCTGCACCCCTGGCCTCAGCAGCTGTAGCCTTGCCTCCTGCAAGTTCCCACAGAAAAGTCCTTGTCCTGGCTTGCCAGTGGGGCTGCCCCACCCTACTTCAGGCCTCATGCCACCGTATTGCCAAAGGCCAGTAACAACTTAGCTGTGTGTTGGTGCTCAGTAATGCTGACCTCCATCTTTGTTGTGCCAAAGGGCCAAGTTTTCCTGCCAGCTAAGTAGCTTCCCTCACATTCACCATTTTATTTCCTCTCTTGCATCAAAATCAGGGAAGGAGAAATGAAATTGGAGAAGGAGTGCCCATGAGAAGGTAGCCTTGCCCTACTGCAGAGCTCCCCACACTGGTGGTCCTCCCTGCTGAATATGGGAAGGCACAAGGCAGGCTGCATTTTGATGCTCACAGTGCAAAGCTCAACGGTGCCCCACTCCTTCAGCTTGACATATGTGAGGTCTGTATGGATCTGTATGTCTCTTTACAGTATGTCCCGGTGTGGTTTTGTAGGGACTGCATTTTCTCCCTTGCCCCGCATTCATCCTACCCTGCATACAATGCATGCTCTGGACCTCTTGTTACAGGGGCAGACATACAGCAGCACAGCCCCCTTTCCCTACTTCACTGAGGCTGCTGCACCCACCCCTGCTTCTGGTACAGTATTCACAGAGACTATCAATTACCCCTGCCTCATCTCAGCACTGTTTCTAGTGTGACAGAGTCACTAGCTCTGCAAACAAATCACTGCAATACATTACCAGCACGGAGCTGGTTTCCCCTGTGGGCAAATGCAGACTCAGGTGCCTGTTCTCCTACACTTCCCACTTCTCTCTTGCATTTTACCTTGCTGCCTCATATTCTCTTTATCTGTCATCCATTTCTGCACTTTGCCCTCACCTCAGCTCCTCCATCCATCTCCATCTATCCTGATCATGTAATGGCTGTATAATAACATTACTGGAGGATTTGTTTTCTTTTGCAGATAACCTGTCCATAGTCCAGCTGAGCCAAATTTAAAACTGACAATGAGGACTTGGTGAAAACCTAGAGAAAAAGACCTACAGGAAGTCATGATCAGCAGTCCTGAGTCATGATCAGCAATCTACCATCCATCCTCAGACATTTCTGTGAACTTCAATGGAGGTTAAATGCTCGTTGCAGATGTGCCTTTCTATAACAGAGTAGAAGACAGAATATACTAAATATATCTCACTTTGTATTACATATTAACATTAGAGTCATTTCTAATGGTTCTGACAGATATTTTAACAGTTTTGTAGGACTTTTTCATAAGGACTCAAGTAATAGTTTAAGGACAGGGAATAGTAAAAGAAGCTAATGAAGTAAATATAGACTGTACATTTTTTACAGTTTCTTACAGTACAGTATTTTTAATTAAAAAAAATACTGCCCTGGAGAAAATAACCTTCCATTTGTCACAAAATACAATTCTGGACATCACCCAGATCAGCATAGATTTGCTTTCTCTTGCACAATGTCTTATGCTAGCCTTCCTCCCTTCTCTAGAAAATGCACAATGAAATACAAGCCAATATATGTGTTTAATTTTTGTTGTGAAACACTTCTTCTCATGAAAGAAACAAAGCCTTGAGAGTATTTCAGACTGCCTTTAATAGTTCCTGTAGCTATAACTAAAACATGTGTTTTCAACATAAATCAGAGTGAATAACTATTTACACATTTTGTACAGCACAGAAAAGTCCTATAGGATCCAATAGAAAATAACTCTTTTACATCCAGCTTCAAAGGATGTATAGCCAGAAAACAAAAACATGAGAGCAGATGATGGTGAAGGAAGCTGGGGTCTGCAGACCTGAAGCGTTTGGGAATTCTCCCTCTGTGAAATGCACACATTTTGGTGAGGCTATGAAACCATTTAATCATGGGGTGCTAACAGAAGTGCATCTTCCAGTCAGACCAGATTTACCCAGCTGGGTCACTGGAAGCTGGGGTGCAAATACTCAGGTTGTGCTGCACAGACTTTGAAATGCAGCTGGTGGAGCCCAGCTGGTTTTCCACCCCTGTGATGGGAGAAAGGGTTGGTCTCTCAGATCTTGCAGAGAAGAAGCAACAGATGTCATTAAATGATCTCTCAGGTCAGCTTTGCTGTATTGTCCCACACAGGGACCCTGTGCCCTCCAGCTGAGCAATAAGGCATGTTTTGAGAAAGGTGGCTGGGATGTTGCAAATATCCTCTGGCTGCTTCTCTCACTGCAGGGGTAAAGTCTAACCACAGCCAGACACAGTTGTGATGAGAAAGAGGACCTCCAGGGCTGGACAGCCTGGGCTTGGGGTGCAGGAGCTACCTAGCTGGCTCCTCTAACAGGGACTTAAAGCGTGACTGTCCCATGAAGCTAAAGCACAGCACTGCCTGGAAATGTATGACCACAAAGTGAACCAGGGAGAGCTGTCAGCGGCAAGAATGGCAAGAGGAGGTGGGGCTGTTTGACTTGGCTCTGAGATACTGGTAAACTGAAGGAAATGTCAGTAAACATAAAAATGTCACTCTAATAATAGTAACTGACATTGCTACTCCCTTTTTCATCAGAAATCCCAAACACTTGGTGGGGTGATAGGAAGAGAAGATTAACCCACCAGGGGCAGGTGGACACCTCTGAAACAACAGCATGGGAAGTCTGGACAGAGAAACAGCTAGGACATGAATTCAGAGCCCACAAGAAAACCCTAGAAACACCAGGCTCGCCTTCATTTTCAACAGCCAGCAGAAGGAGAGTTTGAGCCATGCAAGAAGGCATAATGCAGTTTTAGGCCTAGCCCAAAAGGCAGATGTTTACCAGTGCATTAGGTTTTAGATCAGATTCACATAGGGCCTTTTTGGAGGAGAAGGATCAGGAATGTTATTACTGCTTTCTGTGGGGCGGTAAGAACATAACCTTCTCCAAGCCTACCGTGACAAGGAGCTGTATTTTGCTGTTGCTGGCTGATGAAATTGCACATCAGCAGAACAATGATCAGCTGTCCTAAAGGTTTGTTTTCTCACCTTTTAGACCTTATTGATCCTCTTCCCAAAATCACACTCTCAGGCTTGACTGCTGCACATGGTGAAAGCTACACCATGGAAATGCCAAAAGCGGCTCTGTGAAAGCCCTGTTCTGAAATGATGCCTGTGCACCACTTTACCAAGAAGTGCCACTCATGCCACCAAGCTGCCAGGATGCCTGGGGGTGCTGAGAACCTGCTGCTCCTGCTGGAGCTCACGCACAGGAGCTCTGGGACAATGACAGTGACGCTAACAGGGCAGCGTGCCGTGGCACAGCCGTGGCTCCCTGTCTCCTGGCCTGCAGCACGCACTGCACTTGGCTGGCGCTCATGTGGAAGCAAAAATCTTCTGAGCAACCCCCTTTTTGCTATACCCCGAAGGGAAGCCTCCCTGCACTGTGGATGCTCAGCACTTCTGAAAAACAAATGCACAGCTGGAAAAGTACATACACAGACATGCACTTTTTTCCTCAGCCAGGGCCTATGGATGTTTCAGGTCCAATAGATGCAACACTTTGTTTGGTTTTGTTTGGAAAGAGCTTGAGGACCAGAACTGTGAGTTACAACTAGCATCCACTTATTAGAGGTGTCCCTACTTCTGGCTATGTGTCGGTGCTAAGATTCAGAGATAATATCCCGGCAGTAAGCATAAAGACAGCTTACACCTCTGAGAGATAGACAGGGAGGAGTTTACATGCTGTTTACACTTGAAGGATTTTCTTTGCAACCACAAATACAAGCCTACATGTGGAGAAAGGGTTGAGAAGCTGCTGTATGATTCTTCAACAATGAAAGACACTAGGCCAGCATGCTCTGAAGTTTGCCAGCCAAATGCAGACAGGGCTTTTTCTTCCTTTGTTCCTGCTTCCCACATATCTTGCACTGTGTGATTTATTTATTAAGAACATTACATTTTCATTCAGCTTAGTATACACTCAGAGAGTGCTGAAAAAGGGGAAGGCAATATATGAGTAACTTCTGGCTGCTGCCCTCTGTTGTGTCTGTAGCTTGCTGTTAGGACAAATGCATGTAAGCAGAAAAGCTGTGTGAGCAAAAAGACAAACAATAAAGTTCTATTACAGAAAAAGCATCACCACTGTGTACTGGGAGGTACATTGAAATCAATGCTAATAGCTTCATTGGAAAGAGTTTACAAGGTAAATGTTCCTGAGAAGTGCCTAGCAGATGGATGTTCTGCTACAGGAGAAGGCTGTAGCGTTCAAGACTCCCAGATACTCACTGATACCACTTGGATGAGACAAGCAGAGGTTTCTTATTTACTGAGCTAGAGAAAGACGTCAGTTCCAATGTTTTCAGTGCTCCTAATTTAATTCTGAATCTTATAATACTCTTTTTTCCTCTTAAAGCCCTTTCACTTGGACTCTTGTGATTGTATCAGAATCAGGGCTTTCATTTCTTGTAAGTAGGAAGTTTGCAGTTCTCATGTTTTATGGGGGAAATCTTTAAAAGATGGCCCAAAATCTAAAAAAACCCCAACAAAAACCAAACACGCACAACAAATCAAGTAAAACCCAACAAATATCTTCATCTGGCAAGGCTGAAGCTACAGACATGTACATTTTTGTCTGCATGAAGCAACTGACAGAGCTCTGATCTGTACATCACAGTCACTCTGGTTCAGAGTAGGAAAACTATTTGGATTTGTTGAAAAGATGGCTCCAAACCTTTGCTTCAGCCCATCATCCCACTGAACATCCAGGCACAATTTGAGGTTTTGCCTCCTGCATCTCCCCTCCAACCTGCTGAGATTTCCCTGGTGCTGGCCCATGAGAGCCTGGTTCTCCCCCTTATTGCTCCAGTATTGATCCCACTGCTGTCTCCCAGCCAGCCACGCTGGCAGCTGTGTCCAGGGAAGGTCCTCTCCAAGGGAGGGAAGGCTGAAAGAGGAGTGCCAATCCTAGCAGAGCCACAGGCAAGGACAAAATGCCAAGGAGGCCAAATTCCTCCCAGACATCCAACACTAGTGCTCTGATTGCCATCTCTTAAAAAGTCCTGCACTATTGAACTCTTGGTAATCAAGGCATCTGATGGAGGAACATGAAAGATGTCATCACTATGTGCCTTTTAACTTCTTAAAGGTTCCCAAAACATGACAAAAACATCCCTCTAAGTGCAGTAGCAAAGTTTTCTTCGGTCATACTGCAGGACCAAAGGAACTTCAGACTTCACATTTTTGTTATCTTACTTTCATGCAGCATTATTTTTGTGTAGAATGGAGTTGCTGGGAAGAAGTACAACAGTGCCACTACATTTCATGAAAAGATGTTTTTGTATGCTGGGAGCAGGTTTAGTACAACAGAACAGGCTCTGGTGTACAGCAACCATGGTTCCTCGTGCTCCGAAAGTTTGGGTATGCTAAAAAAATGGGGATGCTGAGACACTGGTCTGCATCATCCCAGAAAAAAATTTGCTCTCCACTTAGCTCTTTCATGTCAAGGGGATTATGTTATCCTCAGGGACAATGATAATAGGCCCAGCTCTGTCTCCTGGTGCTCTGGGCAGGGCTCAGTGACAGCTTCCCTGGTAATCATCAAGAACCTTTAACTTTTCTTCCTTGGTGGCACGAGGCATCATACTCCACTGCTCAGAAGAAGATTGTTTCTGATGGATTAAGGCGGTTAGACATTGTACCTAATGGCAGAGGACTGTGCTCTCCCCCTTCCCAGCACCAGCAGAATTTTGCCTTGTGAGTTAGAAATATGTCAGCTCTCAAGGACTAAGGAAGCAATTCAGTAATACCTGAAAAATTCAGGAGCCTACACATAATGCAGTGACAGAGGGCTTAGCCTCCTCCCCAGAGAGAGGTATGCCAAGACACATGACCTGCTGTTGGTGGACAGACAGCAATGGCAAAAAGCAGTGGAGTCCAACTCCAGCTGTTGGACTCCACAGTTTGAGAGCAGGAGTTGCAGTAATATCATTTAACCTTTAGCTGCTACCTGTTGAACTGCTGGCTGATGCCAGTGACTGTCATCCAGAAAAAAATGATACCAGTGTATTACTCTGTTAACGAGCCTTGAATAATCTAAATTTTCAGGACAATTAGGCTGTCCCCATCTTTGGGCTTGTACTACAGCATCCTGCCTCTACAGCACTGAAATATAGTCTTGTCCTGCGTTATCCCCGGGCTGCCCAGCTTATTCTGCAAAGACATTAATAGTGCAGCCCTGGAAGAAACTAAGTGACTCCCATTTAGACAGTGCTATTTCCTAAATTATGGTAACTGGGTCTGTATCCAGATTAGTAAACAAGTAAGTCAAGATCTGCTCTCTGGCATTGAGGACGAGTGGCCCAACTCAGCCCACATCTGCCTGGCTACACTCTTCTTCCCAGGAAAATGGGATGGCTGCCTCCAAACTGACTGTTGGGAATGACCTGGGACATCCATATCCTAAGTCATACCTTGGGTGGATCCTTAACGCTAAGCAAACTGTTTGCATGAGCATCAAATTATGCCTCCTTTTATCTAGCAGACATCTTGGATCCAAATCTCCCTTCATAATGATGTAAACCAATAGTATAAACATGGGCACAGAAAACAATGAATAAAGCCCTATTCTCCAGTCGCACAAGCAAGTGTCTCTTCTCTAGGTATCTAGGAAAAAGAAAACTTTAATTTAATTTTTTCCTCTCCATTTTTCAGTTTTGCAATCAGTAAAATCATTAGTATTATTCAAATGAAATTCACAGAACACTTTCAGATGAATGATGACTAGTTGGATATGTATCCACCTTAATATCTTGGCCTTGCTTTCCTTTATATGCCAGCATAAATCAGAAAAATCACTATATAAAACCAATGTGAGATCAGAATCAAGTCTATGTGCAGTGACCATTATTAAAGGGGAAAAAAAAAAGTGCTTCCTTCCCATTCTATCACATAGCACCGTTTGCCAAACAGCATGCCATGTTGCCTTCAGGCACATGATTAATGCCAATGCAGTTCCAATAAAGCTTACAAAGCGCACAGCCCCGGTCTCCCTGGAGAGTTAGCAACAACAGCGAGCAAAGCCTAAACGATGCTGTTCTTCATCTTTCAGTCACCAGGGACTTCCAGCCTTTTCCTCATTTCTGAGTATTAATCTTTATTTCTTTTTCAGAGTAATGACATTTCTCAGCAGTGAATATTTTTATCAGCTGGCTACATCCACAAGACACCGAGTGTCCATTTCAGCTGTCTTGTTGAAAGGATTTTGCCTTGAAGTGCCACTTCCATTTCCCTTTTTCCAATTTGCTTATTCTCTTATTTGCATATTGTTTTCCAATTTGTTGCAGTCTGGGTTTTCTCTGCTGTAAATACCAACCCCCAGCTCCCTTGCTGGGGCAAAAGGCTTTCTTTCAAAGTTATCTATCTAAGGTATTCTATGTGTCTTTTATGCACAGCACTAGGTGCAAGTCCCTTTGTGACCATGATAGTGGCTAGTCAGGGCTAGAAACAGCTAGAACATTAGCTTTTAATACAGAGAAGAACAACAGTAAGCCCAAATTTATATAAACACATGGGCTAAATCCAAATGCTTTTACCCAGGTAGAACTCCCAGGGGCCAATTTCTCATTTACATTAAAACCTCTTTATACCAGTCTGGCAGTGGAAAGAGACCTTACAGTGCCTACAGATATTTAAGGGCCATTTCCAGTGCCGGAACATTGGAAGTCCTTCATTGAAGGATCAGCTCACAACTCTCATGTGTTTGGCCTGACTCTGAAGTTACGGTTTTGACTCACTGTGGCTTTTATTCCCGGACACTTTACAATATCAGCGGAGGCACTTCACAAACTGGGCATCTCACTGCCTGCTCAGAGGCAGCCATTTGCAGTGATTGTATGTGGGTATAACAGTAACATCTCTAAAGTCTGAAGGCCAAGAGGTAAAAAATATTTTTTCCCTTTGATCCTCCAGGGGTGATTTTTTGGTATGCAAAAAAATGTAGCTGCTCAGCCTAACATCTAGCAGCACTGTAGGATTTCTGGAACTGCAGTCTCCCCAGTGGCCACGCATCACCCTTCCCAGCAGCGGAGGGAAGGCAGGCATGGAGGCGTGGGGTGCGTGCTGCTGGCACACTGTGGGACCCAACCCAAACATCCAGCTTCAGACTGCTCGGATGGATAGAGCTGATGGGCTCACGGCACAGAGGCAGGGCTGCAGCATGACAGACAGAATATGTATGTTTACTTTATTCATGTGTGCCTGGTCTATTTTTAGATAGATAGATAAATAGACAGACAGACAGATAAACAGTGTGTGTGTGTGTGAGTGCATTAAGAGTGTGCTTTCTTTGAGAGAATGAAATATGCTTTCATTAACAATCAACTAAATCAAGTATGACTATTCTTTCTTTTATCCATTCTTGAACATGCTTATTAGAAAACCCTTGCTGATCAGGCCAGAAGTGATTTTTATAAAGGCTTCTAATAAAAACTCCTAGCTGCACTTTCCTGGGGAGCCCTACATACGCACTGGAGACCAATAGGGAATCAGGCAATTAAATCTTTGGTGGTACAACTCTGGGGCAATAAATACAAATTCAGTATGTTTTGCACTGTCTGCAAGATCTGACATGATGCAAGACGCTGAAAGTGTAGTCAAGGCTAATGCATTAGGGCATTAGTTGAGTATGTGCAGGTGGTGAGACAAACAGGTGGCATTGTTATGCTGGATATATGAATTTTAAAGGAGTGAGTGAAAAGAACCACTGTTTTTTACAGTACCATCCACTGTCCATCTCTGGAGACAGAAAGCAAGATATGATGAGCCAGAAGTCTGATCTGGGGTGGCAGATCCATCTTTACCATGGGAAAAACAAATACTTCACTATGAAATGACATCATCTTTAATAGCGTGGGATCTGTCACTGGCAGTTGTAAACAGAGACTGATTTACAAGCCAGGCAGCCTTCTTAGACAGCAAGACTCGATTCAAATTTGCAATCCTAGACCTTTGTAGAAGAGGTCTTGAAGTACCCTGACTTTATGTAACTCCTTCGTTTAAAGTTACCTGGCAAAGAATTTCTCCAGACTCAGCAAATCTGACCTTCTCACCAGGCGATTTCTACTTTAACCAAAGTTACTAAGGAAAATCCCCCTGATGCTGGGATCTTTAAAATGAAGGATCACCTGCAGGTGGGAGCCAGTTCTGCAGCATCTAAGGCTCCTGCTCATTTCATGCTATGTCATATGTAGGACTCTGGCATGACCCTGTAACACATTGTGACTAAATTTGGACCCTGAGCACAGGTTCCAGCAGTTTAAGTCCATGCCATGGACTCCAGCCTCCCATCTCCCTGGGGCTAACGTAGCTCGTGCATTCACAGCCCCCGTGACACAGCCTGTGTCGTGCTGTAGGGCTTTGCATGTCAGTCTGTGCTGATGTGATCTGCCAACCCCTGATCTCCCTCCTGTATAGTCATGAAGGGGGACAGCGACAGAGGTGCTAGCCTTGCAATTGCAAGGGCTGTCCTGCAAATCCCCCTACAAGCCATCCTGAAAAATCACCCTACAAGCCAGCCAGCTCCTTAGGGGTCACCAACAGTCGTGACCCTTTTCACTGGAGATGTCTGATGTGTCCCCCACTGTGACGCTCGATACAGTGCTATCTCACAGAGCACATAAGGTGATGCTCAAGACAAATTGTGTTACAGCATCTCTCTGCAAATGTGGTTGTGTGCAGATATGAGAAAATTGTCATCATAAGACAAGTTGCCCATTATATCGATGCTTTATAGTACTGGAGCCTTACAACTGAGCAATCATAACAGCATAGAAGTGGCTTTATTTGTCTTAGTTTAAGTGCCTCCAAATTTGACATAAGATAAAACAGCATAGGCCTTATTATATTAAAATAGCTTATATTACTAGGCTGCTATATATACACCTGAAAATACAGCAAACTTATTTATGTGCCAGTATCTTACTTCCAAAAAGACAGTAGCACTTCAAAGAGAGACTCAAAATCAGCTCCTGTAAATTTTAGAGTCTGTTTCCATGAAGTGGTTTATTAAATAAACCCTAAGAAAAAACAGGAGGTAGATGACCCTTTACAGAAGAGTATTACTGATGATCTTTTCCCTGTAGGAGGATAACAGTGGAAAGCTTAAGCAGTGCTAATGCTGCAACTGAATTTTGAAACACTGCCACCTCACGTCAGCTTAGCAAGGAGGCACAATTCAGGCCAGCCTCCCAGTGCCCTTGGTAGAGATTCCTCTGGTGTTTGCCTGGCAGCATATGGCACGACAGCCTCTCTCCCAGAGGCGCTGTTGTCCATATTATTGTTGTTATTTTTTAATTGAAAATCATTAATAATGACCATACTGCTTTACAAACCCAGAGCCAATGCTCACTCTCCCTTTGCAGGTTAAGCATCCAGAAAACATGAGCTATAAAGCCAGATACTGGTAATTGCTATTTCACATTGGTATCTGCGATGTGTTGGATACATTAACACCTCTTGACAAGATGTCAGGAACCCGAGGATCATTCTTCCTTCTTTCTGACTCTGCAGAAAGACTTCACGGGAAAGCTGGACATGGACAGACACTCCTGGGGTGCCGAGGCCGCAACTCCAAAGGAGAACTGCCCCCGCCGCTGGCTCCATTTTTACATCCTGCAGTTGGGCTTGCTTTATTGTATTTTCTGCTACTTCTGAGCAAGAACTGAAGTTTCTCTCTTCCATATCAGGGAGACAACTGGTGAGTGACTTTTGGCATGATTGTTGGTTTTGATATAGAGCAGAGAGTTAAAATGAGTACTGTCGTTCTGTAGTCAATAGGAATGCTTCTGTATATGATATTTCAGTTATTCAACTCTTCTGCAAAAGGACTTTCTTTTGTACCTGACTTGTGTTGAGCAGTGGTTACATTACAGGATGAAGAGTAGGACTGAGATTCTTTGTGCCTCCATTGCTGGAGCCTGGGAATCTGCGTCCAGTGGGCCTGGGAGCTGGGTCCATCCAGACTGCAGCAACGGGAGCATCAGCCCTACCAGCAAACTTGGTGATGAGGTTCCCCTCCCAGAAAGATCTGGGGACTGGCCCAAGGTGCCCTCTTCATACATGAACCTGCCTGAAAACAAACTAGGTCTTGCTTACTGGACGGTTAGTTTTCAGCCTGTTTAACTTTCTGAGCCAGCTCACAAGTGTTACAATGTTGTCCTCAGGATCTGCTCTGAGGGTGGAGAAGGCTATATACAGTTGTGCAGAATCTGCTGCAGTGTTTGTGCATGCATGAGCTGAATTCGGTGGGCCTGTGGAAAGGGCTAGAGCTCTCCCAGCATCCTCTCCTGCCGTCCCCCCAGTTGGTCTATATCTGTTCATCTTATACATGTATGTGTGTATGTTATTCACAGACACAGGGATTGCAGAATCAGGCCCTATTTTGATGTGGTAAGGTGCCCAGTTCAGCAAAAATGCCTAAGTGTGTTTGACTTCATGCTCTTAAGACTAGGTGTAACGTCAGTTTATGCTCACTTTAGAAGGCGTAATTCTCCTTCCATCTTGAGTAGTCACCCGCTTGATCCCCTCTTCTAGCCTCTTGGAGACAGTCCGGCACCTACAAAGCCTGCAAACACATTGCGCAAGGAGCACATTGAGCCTTGAAGTGCTCCTCAGGCTCCTCTGAGCACTCGGCGGGGACGACCCCCTGACGAAGGTTGGCTCGCTCCCCGGGCCCCGAGGACTGCAGCCAGGCCTCGGCGCCAGCTGGCTGGAAGCAAGCGGTAAGGGGCTTGTAGGATGCAGGAGGGGAATCCAACATGAAACGGGACAAGTGTCAGTAAATAAAACCTGGAGGAGCCATGAGATGGCACTGGGGAACTGCACAGCACATGGCAGAGTGGTCAGATTAGGGACCTGATTAAAAAAACACCTCAGGTTCTGACCCAGACCTAGCAGCCCCAGCTAGGCAACAAGCCCAGACTCAAAGCATATATAAACAGGCTTCAAAGTTTTGTCAACAGTCCGGGTGTGTGGATGAAGGGCAAAGCAACATCTCAGTGCTGAATAGAGAGGTGTTTAAAATCTGCCTTAAATTAGGGAGATGCTTACATGCTTCCCAGAATGGTGTCAGGGACAGCCTCAGCCCCTGGGAGGCTGTGTTTTCCAGTCACCACTCACCCTTCAGAGGGTCCCCATGGATGAAAATCTCTCATTCTCAGTTTGATGGAGACTCCTGCATGGAAAAGTAGGAAGAGTTGAAGGTAAGAGCCCATCGCAGCCCAGTCTCACATCAGTTTAAAATGTTAGGGAACTACCTCCTCCAGTAGCAAATGTTTCAGAACTAGAGATGAGAATTTCTGCCACTGAAAACCAAAGAATAATCTGCCCATCTGCCCAGGGGGAAAGTCTTTTCCAAACTCTAATCTGTTAGTAGCTGCCTTAGGTCATGTAGCACAGTGATTTATATTTCCCATTACCCTATCAAATAGAACAGTTTTCATTATCTACCTAAATGGTTAATCTCTCTTGACATTCAGCCTCTATTATGGGACAGATCCTGACATGTTGTAGCTGATTTGAGCCATTCTGTTCATCTCCAGTACCCAGAAATCTGGATTATCTTGCTAGATGTGGAATTACCAGGTGGAATAGATGTAACTGCCCTTCCCATCCTTCCATGCTAGGGTTGCCTGTGCCCTCTGTACAGCTTTCAGGGATTTCTGCAAGAAATAAACTTGTCTGATGTGGTCATTCTCTGCTGTCTTTTTGACAGTATATTGTCAGAGAAAGCAGAACCAAAATGAAGACCTAACTTCCAGAATGGTGGTTTGCAGATATCCATGCTTGAAATCATATGGTAGCATATGTAGGTGTAGTTAATACCTTTGCTTGAACAAACAGGTTTTCCTGCTGCAATGAGACAAGCCTCCCATGCAGGTATCAAGAAGTTCCTTTTGCACAGTGGAAACATCTGGTAGTAGGTGGATTAAATAAACCAGAAACTGAGCTGGGGGGAGAGGAAGGAGACAAGGTTAGGAAGGAAGCAAAAGCTAGCAATTAGGTCCAGAGAGCTGTTACTGTGCAAGCTGAAGTGGGAAGAGAGGGAGTGAAACATTGTTTGTTTGGGTTGTTGGGAAAAAGAAAATAGAAGCCATGGCAAAGAGGGAAGAATGATCAATATAGATGAGTTCAAGTACTCTTTGAATCTGCATACCAGTTTTCAGATTGAAAAAGCTCACATCAGACCAGGACTCTCTATCAACTCATCACAGTGCCATCCTATTTTCTGAAGACAGGAGAAGAGTGAGATCCCCCCTTCAAGGCAAGACGAGTCACAGCACCCCGGAGGCTCCCCAACATAAACACATGCACACATGCGCACACAAGAAAACGAGCACACACATGCACACAGCGTGACAGGAAAATGCTCGGAATTGCATGTAGCATCTCAAGAAGCCTAGGGATTACAGACTGGACTGCGAAAATAAATCTGTGCAGCCTGCACTGGTATTGAAAATCTATGCCCACCAGCCGCTTGGTAGCCATCTGTCCTTGCCGCTGAATACCAAGCAGGAACACTCCATATATGCTTGCCCAATTACAATTCTGCTCACCTTAAGTTTGGGAGAAGCAGAAAACACCATCAGAATGACAAGCTGACAGCAACAATACTGCAACAATATGCTGTGGGAGAAGGAAAAGGAGAGAAAGAAAGGGCAATTCCAAAAGAGATCAAGACGTGATGCTGACATTATCACACCCCAGGGAGAGGGCTGAAACCATCCAACTTATTTCATTTTAAAACCTTAGGTTCATTCAGATTTCCAATCCCAAAGGTAAGCAGTCAATTTCCTTTCTCCATGAATAATTAAGCCTTGCTGTGTATTTACTATTTCATATGTCATCTCCACCTTAGTGTGTAACAGTTCATTTTGGACAGTATCTCCTCAACGTTCTGGAAAATATATTTCTCTTTCCTATTACAAAACATTTGCAAATTTCTTCAGTTTCTAGATCAAAGCTATTGGAGCAAGTCCAGGAAAAGCGGGGGTATTTTAGCCTGTGGTTGTATATCAATCAGCAGGTCACCAAAGGTTTCTGGATCAAATGTTAGCACTGCTTGGGAAGACGTCCATAAGTTACTGAACATTTCAGCACAGGAAGGAGGAAGCAAAGAGTAACTCAAATAGAATCCAGGATTTCTTGTTTTCAGCAAGAGAGAACCAAATCTCTTCCCAACTTTGCCAAAAGCCATGATTGAAGGCACATGGAAACACATGTCATAGCTTAATGTAGCTGTCCCTGAAGTCCACGAAGACATCCTTGTAAGGTTTTTGTGGTCTTTGGCTTAGACTCAAAATGCACACAAAGTACTGAACAGAAAAAGGACTGTGCAGGACTCAGTAGAGAAATGACACTGTCAGGGCAGGATGATAGGTCAGAGATCAAGATAAACTGGGTGTGAACTTGTCCAAAATGTATGTCAGAGGGAAGTTTTTTATTCCTAGATAAAAAGGCTCTGAAAGCTTTGGAGCCAGGTCCAAATTACCTCAAAATTTGGGAGACATTTGGGTTTGTGATTCTGTCTCACATTCGTCCTACGTATAAATAAGGGAAATACTGAGAGAAGGGGTCCTTTCAGTAATCTAGTCACTGGTGTTGAGCACAAGCTAAAGCAAACTGGAAATCTGAACCAGATTCCAAACTTTGTGTTCAAGCTTGAAATTAAATTTCTCCCCCGCTAAATTCTAGTGTCTAGCTCTTCTGAGTGTGAAACAAACCACATTAACTGAGCCAAGGAAATCAAAAGGAGACACCCTTCTCATGCCAGGCTGGTGCTGATGGGATGAGAAACCGCTTGCATAAGACGAGTTTGCTTTATACTCCCTGCAACTAATAAAATAAAGGCCTAGCTATAATAGCATTTCAGATGGTAACGGAGGTATAATTTGCAAAGCTGTAGTCAAAGGGTGTCTCTTTGTCTCTTCTCATACCGGGACTAAATCAGCCTTATAGAATCCGAGCTGGAACTTGTTGGAAGCTCCATCTATGACCTGGACCAAAGTGCCTTCCCCCCACGCAGTTCATAGAAGTTCAGATAAGGATCTGCTATTTCCGTATTTAAGCCTAGAGGTAACTGCTGTCAGTCTCGTTAAATGTACAACATGCTCAAGAACTTGTACAGGGCAGAATTTTGCCAGAGGGCAAAATCTGGCCAAGGGTATAAAAATCTCCAAACATCCAGGGCGGAGCAAAGCAGGCCTCGCAGTGAGGCATCCCTGAAAGCAGTAATAAAAAGGTAATCTTCCTTCCTTCCTTCCCATAAAATAAAGCAACAAATGGTATCTGCAGTGCTGACAGAACTTGCTGTTTGCTGAGGCTCAGGTATAGCCATTGGCTGTTTATCTAATGCAGATAAATAAGCAGATATCAGAGTAAAGGTCAATGAAATATTTGCCCTATCCCTAAATTACACAAGAGTGTGTCATCATGCGGATGGTAGCTCAGCTAGCTACCCTGGCTTGTGTTTTAGCTTGTTCCTTTCATCCCAGAAGTGAACATTCCTGCTTTTGACATGTAAAGGGATAGTGAACAAAGTTCAAGAGGCACTGCTCAGAGGGAGAGCTCCCTAATGTTGTCATGGGAAAAGGGCTGCTGGCCAAAACAACAATTGTGTCAGCAGCACATGTACATATTCAGAAAGTACTTTTTTATGAATCCTTGATTTTGTAGTCAGAGAATGTCAGAAAGCAAACACAGAAAACCCCTCCACATACTTTACCCAAATATGTGGCCCAGCATAGTCCAGAAGGAGAGAGGGAGTGGGAAGGGAGGAGTTTTATGTGACTGAGAGCTTTTTTTCAGTGTGTGGCCATACTAAATATGAAAAACTTGAGTAAGAGCCATGGGACAATGTGAGGAAATCCCTTTGGAGCAGTTAGAGGTCAAACCCTGTTTCCCTGGACACGAATCTAAATGCAGGGTGCGCACTAGTGAACCTGAGTGCAGGTGTGGTCCACTGGCTCCCTACAGGTTGGGATGAACGTGGCTGGACACAAACACCATTGTATCACTCGCACCTCTCTGAGAGAGTCCTCCTGGACTCCTACGATACATTGTTTTTTTCTTCCTCACATCACAACAAAGTCTTTTTGGGGAGTCACTACATTGAACAGGATATGGAAAAAATTATTCTTACTTTTTATTTGACAACTGCCATAGTGTCCTGAGGCCTCAGATGCAGCTGGAGCTTCACTATGCAAAGCATCACACCACATGGAACAAACAACCTTCCTGGCTTTTAGCATCACTCTCTGCCCCTGAGGAAGTTGTTCCCAGGGAATGCTCTGCAGCCCCACGCTCCCCCTGCTCAAGGTGAGAGCCTTCAGGTGGGCTCAGGACTCCAGCAGAAGCTCTGCTCCAGGAGATATGTCTGTGAGCCCATCTTCTGGCTTTGCCTCATCTCTGTTCAGCATCTCTGACTTCCCAGGGTCTCAGCAAAAAAAGAAAAGTAGCTGCTTCGTGCCTCTGTGACTTCACACGGTGAATTTCCTCCTGCAGCCGGCTCTGTGCCCTGTATTACATCACTAGAAGGTGGGATAATAGAAGGTGGGGGTCTATCTTCATATGTTGTGAAGACATTTGGGACAGTAATGTTTTCCAAGCCTCCTCTACTCATCTTCACAAACTGCAAGCCTTGGAAATCAAGGTGCTCAGGCATATAATTCAGGCACAAGGCTGGTGCAGTGAATCAAAAACAATGCAGAAAAGGATCTTGACTCTCATTACCATGAATGAAAGAAAGCTGAAACCTGTGGCTTAAGCCCCTCAAGAATTTATGCTCTGATATAACTGAAACCTCCCAGGAGATTCTGGGTCAAGATAGAAGAAATAGACATTTTATGGCATTCCTAACATATCCATCTTTCCCCCAGCATGTAGCTGCCATTTACATTAGTTGTGGATTTTACTCAGACAAATTACTTTTCCTACAAGCTACTATGATGATTCCTGTTTCTTTGCTTGAGAAATAAGAATACACACAACAACAGAAAAGTCAGATGGGAGGGAGTAGGGACTGGAAAAAACTTCATTAAAAATTATTATGTATCCACAGCCAGCAAGTTATCACAGACTTCAGCTAGGGTGAAAAATGGTAGAGCAGTTACATGGTGCCAGCTGAACAGATGTAGTTGTTCAAAGAACCAAAATTTGAAAGACACACCAGAACTGTTAAAGAAACATCTTCTAAGGACCATCATTCTTCTCCCCTAAGACAGAAGATGAGACATCACTTGCTACTTTCTTTTGAAAAAGGTCCTGCTACAGAATCATCCACATTTCAGAGGGGTGCTGGTGGCGTCACGCCAGCAAGATCTGCAGATGTCAGATGATGTCTGTGTGGTGGGTGCACTAAGGTGCTGGTTTCTTCTAGCAGGTAGGATGCTCTGCAAGTGCCGAGGTTAAAAAAACACTGCTTCCACCAGAAAACAGCTTTCCAAAATGGAAAGCTTGCTCTTGCTGCCTGTCTGGCCCAAACCCAGACTTTGAAACAGTTGTCTGTCAAAAGCCACAGCACTTCTTCCTCAGCTTTGGTGTAAATGATCCACCCTCTGCCCCAGCCATCTGCTTGGATTATTCAAATCACTTACAGTGCCCAAGACTGACCAGCATCCTAAAGTTGTCCTCATTGTCCCCCAGTGATACCTTTTGCAGGCACACATAGACCAAGGCATCGCTCAGTCCCCAAAGCTGAAGGCCGTGCCCCCCAGGCTGTTCAGAAACAGGTCCCTCATACAGCAGAGCAGAAAATAACCCACTAGAAAACCACAGCCTTTTGTTTTACCAATTAACACTTCCTGATTTAGCTGCTCCAAGACAATTGCTGAGTTATTTGTGGGTTTTTCCTCCTCCACTGTGGCATCTGCTACTTCTTTGCTTTTTCTGAGTCTGCTTTCTGGTCACCATTTGGCTTCTGGCCAGTCTGGGAGCAGGGGGGATGCTGGAGTAGCAGGTTAGATGTGCTTTCCCACAGCCTCACTTTTGAGGAACTACTAACATTGATTAAATACAAACACTTTGTGACTTTGACAGATATATATGCTGTATATGCTTTTACAAAGGCTAGAAAAATTGGCCCCCAGGAACTTTACAACTTTCGCTTAATAAGTAAAATTACATGAAATAAGAGGTAGATTTCATTTCAAGGTTTTTCTCTGTTTGCATATGAAGAAATTATATATTAGGTACAATCACAAAACATATTTACATTTGCTAAGTTTCTATAAACCTTTCAGAAAGCAAGAGCTAGTCGATTTGTGAAGAACATTCTGTTTAAGACATTTATGTTTAATAAGAGATAGATGTAGCCACATTTTTGTTCTTAATAAATGTTATTAGTGGTTTTTCACTTTACTAGGATACTAATGAGGACTTCTTTGAATGATGATATATTTATAATTTCTGTATTTGACAATCAGCTTTGAAAATGAAGTGTTGGTTAGAAGAGATGTATAATTAGGTGCATCCACACAGGGAGTTCCATATGTTTTATACATAGACAAGGCAAGCCGTGCCTTTAAAAGCAGCTTCTGACCCCAGCTGGGGTACCATTGGAACCAAAGTTTGGGAGCATTTTTAGGCACATTTGAGGAACTTTCCTTTAAGGGTGACACTGACGATTCCTGATTCCAACCATAGTGGTAGCCCAGTTTAAATCACCTGTTTTCTATGAGCCTCATTTTTTGGAAGGATGGATCAAATTAATCATATTATTAAAACAATGGTGAGGAAACCAATGACGGCAAGCACAGGGCATTGGTCCAGGCAGATTTAGATAATTAATTGCAGTTGCTATAAACCAACTTGGGCACACCTGCTAAACTAGGGGAAGCCAAAGCAATATTTATTTTGACACATTTTTGGGGGAGAATGCTTGGAAAGTTAAGGATATTGTAATGTTACTAGTTTAGGTAGTTTTAAGTCTGAATTGTCCACAAATGATTGAATTTCACTGAGCTGTTAATACAGGAGACTTACGTGTATCCAATTAGGGCTATTAAAAGCAAGAATGTTGTGGGTAATGTTTCCAATGTTAATTAATTGAAATAGTATCAGTTGAAGAATGCCTCCCCATAAGCTGCCTCAACCAGCCCCTACCAGCTATGATTTATAGCCACTTGGCCTGGCAGTGTGGAAATTTTAAAGACTGAATTGCTGCTGCAAGCTTATTCTTTAGCAGTGAAATTAGGCTATAATTCTATACAATTTGTTAGGAATGAACTAAAGAAATATTTTTCTTTTAATAATGATGTTGTTTCAGAATGTTGTAAGGATTTGCAAGTTGAAGCCCAAAGGATTTCTGTGATGATTACTTGAAGCAAGCAGTAGGTAGCCTCTCTAACTTTAATTTCATTTAATCATAGAATAGTTTGGGTTGGAAGGGATCTTTAAAGATCATTTAGTCTAAGCCCCTTGTTCAATGGTTGCTGTGAAGAAAAAAAGTCACCAAGGGGGAAAAAAAGTTTTACAAATCTGGAATGTACTTTTTCAGCAGGGGCAGGGGTTCCTATGTTTTGCAAAATACAAAGAACGTGGATTAAGAGTCTATAAATTGGGAAATCCTTGAAAAAGTGTGAAACAGGAAAAGATGCTCATGGTAGGATGGTGTGGTAAGGGGCAGGTTTCCTCTTAACCCTATGAAAGGTTTGAGGCAAAACCACCAAGACATCCAGTGGGTACTCTCTGACTAAAATTATCATTTTAGCTCAGTTTTGAGCTACAGGATTTGCTTATTTTGAAGATTTTTAGATAGCAGAACCTGTCGTATACATTTATGGTTAAGAAGAACGTTTCCTGAAAATGCAGATGAAAACTATTAGGCAAATTTTTATGTACAAAATGCATCAGCCACAAAAGACAAACTTCTAATGGATTCAGTTCATAATACGTCATCTGACTAATGAAAGGAGATTAAAATAATTATTCAGCCAAATACAAATGGATAGGGAAAGAAATAATTTACTTAGTTGATAACAGCTAAGATAACAGGCTAAACTCTTATGACCTAAGAATGAAAGATCACTTTCTAATTTTATTACTTATTTAAATAATTTTAAAATAATTATACTCACACAGTTTTATTACCTGCCATGGTGTTGCAGTACATAATTTAAGAACTACTTGCATTTTGGCAACCCTCATACTTTATCCAAACACAGTTCTTGCTGTTGAGGCAGGAAGACCGTCCATGTGTGATTCATGAGATGCTGATGTTTACGCACAATCATCCATTGCTGGTCATTTTGAAACCAGCATCTATAAGAACAAGGATTAATTCAATGCCTCCCCTTTAAGTGTATAGCAGGAAGGTACAAACATAGCTATCCAGCTTCACTTTGTCCATAGGTGTGCCAGGTTTAGAGTGACAACTAAAAGGTAAGCAGTGCAAGTTAAGAGAGAAACAATGATCAGAAAATTAATTAGAAAAATTCTGGTCAACTGAGTATGATATACCCCAAAAAAACTGGCAAAGAAAAACACCCAAGTAAAGGTATAATTAGCATATGGGTATCTAAAATACAATAAAGCCCAACAGAAAGGTTCATCAACTACTGTAAGATTTCATTTAAAATTTTAGTAAACCCTAAGCGTATTGTGGCTGCATATAACTTGCAATATTAACAATTGATTGAATAGAAATATTTTTAGTAACAGAACTTAATAGTGACATGCCACTAACAAATCTGATTACTATTACACAACCAAAGTTGTTACAAGATTAAACGCTGAAGATGTACTAAAATTTCCTTCTAAAGAAAGGCTGCCTATCAGTGTGTAATCTCGTTATCAGGCCAGCCAGGAGGGTCTCTCCCAACCCTGAGGGAATACTCTAATTTTGTAGAAATACAGGTTGGGAATATTTAGAGGTGAGATGTTCACCTAATGTCAGTGAATTTCATTGTGGGCATGCAAGTATATTACTCAGAAAGGTTATAGGAAACCTTTTTCCCAGTTAAGAAGGAAAATGAAAACGTGCTGGTTCTGTAAGTTTACTAGAATTCCTTCTGGTTAGTCATGAAGACAAGATAACGTGAAAATATAATGATTATTTATATGTTGTGGAAGCCATTTGTAGAGCAACAAGATATTAATTGCCTTGACTAAAAGTTAATTAGAAAGGGAGAATGTAAAATAGAGAAAGCAGAGCCTAAACAGCATGTTTAGAAGGAGGGATCTTTTAAACCCTCCTAAGGGTGACACCTCTAGACTGCCCACCACAGCACTGCTGCCTGGCTATACTGGAGTAGCCCAGGTAAACAACTGCTTTGCTGATAGCAATAAAGAAAATCACCTCCATGTTTTAGTTTTAATGAATCCCTCAGGTTTCTCTAATAATTTTAAAATGATGGAGCAGAAATGAAGCTGGCAAAGGTGAAGTGTTAATTGGCTGGTTTTTAATCTGAGGATAATACAGGGCTATCTTTGCTAATGTCTCCAACAGAGAAAGCTTCAAACTCCTGCCTCTGGACTTCTGAGTGATTTGTGTCTGGAATTTTTAAAATAGCTACAAATTGTTTATTCAGACCCAGGGCCTTCTCCCATCAGTATGAACTATGAGCATCATCTGAGTTAGCCTATTAGAAGATCACAACTGGAGGCCCAGGCCCAAGAGCTTAAATCTTGTTACAAGTCTTTTACTATAATTTGAGTGTTGACAGTCTGTAGGGAAATCTCCCCGAACCTCCTTTTACAACATGAGATGGAGTACTACTTTTGTTACTACTAACAAAAATATTCTGAGCCCTTGTGTAGAGGAAACATACCCAAACAAGCACAAGGTGAAAGAAGAACACAGTGTAAAGCATCCTGGGCTGTGGAGTTTTCTTCTGCAAGAAGCAAGAGCGGGCTTGCACTGTGTACCCTCAGATGATGCAGACTATCTTTTTGAATCTATGAGGCAGAAATCACCTAGAAGATCATCCAAAACAACCTTGCATGAGTGCCCAAAGGAGGGAGTGGAATCAGTCTTTTTCTGTCTTAATGAGTGTGAATCTCCTCAATGTACACAGTGCTTAAACACTACTGTAAAAGATGCACTACAAAATGTAGAGTTAGGCATGCTGGATCAATCGTAGCTTCTGCACAACTAACTCTCACTACTGCTCCAGGAAGTAAATCCACTGGATTTATAGTTTTATAGGATTTCCACTAAGTCCTGTGCTGTTTACATTGGCTTTATATTTAAGGACCTTATGCAGACCTAAATCTGATTTCTGGAACTTAGAGAGGGATTGTGTGTCTCAGCTGTACTAAAATTTAATCCTGAGCCAAAACTTTGAGCACAGACGGTGATCTGCAGGGTATGAGCATCACCCCATCAGCTAAGTGGTGCAGAAAATTATCATCTTTGGTCTCCCAGAAGAAGCTGACCTACACTGCTTCAGTTACATTGAATTGCTTTAATTGACTTTGTCCATCTAGACAATGTTGAAATCAACCCACAAGCAGGGCTTTCATGGCTTAATTGACAGAAGCCTGCAAATACGTATTTGTATAGCTTTAAAGGATGATGAATTGTTCCTGTAGAGAATCAATTTCATCTGATATTTTCAGCTGTGACTAGGATTTTAGTCAGTTCCATTTATTTTTCACTTTACTTTCCAGCACAGAAAACCTCTGTTCTTTTGTTTATACAGAAGAGCATCCTATATTCTCAGGCAATACTTCATCCACTTAGCAAGCAAAATGCTCAATTTATGCTTTCAGCTCAGCAGGATTTTGTCTTTTTCTTAAAAACTCATTTTCTTCCTATTGCCATGGACTGGCATTGGCATGACCTTCCATGGAACAGCCCAAGAGATTTGCTGGCATACACTCCCTGTCCCTTAAAAGGAGAAGTGGTGTGAGAGCTTCCAAGCTGCCTACTGCAAGACAACCCGCATATCTGGCAAACAGCCCCTGAGCCCTTCTTCCTCCTTTGCTGAAGGGGAAGTCAACAAGTGTGGTCAAGAGTGAAAAAACACTGTTCAGACACATATGTCCTAGCTGTCTGAAGAGGCCACCATGCCATTAGGAGGTCACTTGCCAGGTTACAGAGGTTGTACCAAACACCATGCCTGGCACAGCACTAGTGCCTATGAAGAGGACCCAACTGGCCTGGGCCCAGTGCCATCCTGACAGATGGGCACGTGCAAACGTCCAAGTACATGTAGGCAGGGTACCTGTTTTGGGATGCCTTAATGGGCATCTCGATCCCAGTCAGTACGCAGCTGCAGAAAAGCTACAGGCTGAATTCTGGACTCCGAGTTCCTCATCTATACCTGTTCAAGGACACTTACATTTCCAGAGCGATCCAAAGGGACCTTAATACATAAGAATCAGGCTTCAACACATGCTTTTAATCGGAAGGAGGTGCTGGCAAGTGTACCTGCCCTCATGGCTGAGAAAGGAAATTTGCCTTTCTGGGGCACTTGTAACGGGCAGCAAGAGGCATTGTGAAGAGCTGGTGCCTCTGATGTACCCAGTTGTAGGCACTGCTGTAGGTACAATGCACCGGAAAGACTAAAAGAAACAAAAACATTCAGCTGTCTTGAAAGAGAAGCACAGTGAGGGTCAGGTCTTCTGAAAAGACTTAAAAATTCTGTAACATCTGCTGAAAAACCTATCTGCTTCATTTGTCTTCAACCTATCCTCTAAGTGGTGATAACAGATCTGTGTGAGTTTTGTGTGACAGCAACAGCTAGGAAGCTAGATAAGATCATCAAACACATTTTATATAAGCTATCAATAACAATATTCAGTCACTAGCACCATAGGCTGGATGGAAATCCATGCCCATTCATTTCAATCAACATGTCAGTTTGATGATGTAATTAAAAAAAAAAAAAAAGAAGAAAGGAAGGAAGCTTCTTCATAGACCACAAGTATTTTCAAACTTTTCTTTTCCAAAAACTACTTTGGAAAAGAATAGCCACCAGGCAAAACTACCTACAAGGTCATTTACAAGTGAAGGTGAACCAGGCAGAAACACAGCCATGAAAAATGATGTGCATGGCCAGAGACAGAATTGCATTTTGGGAACTGAGATTCACTTGCTGCACAGATATAGTTATATTTAGGCACAGATTCTTCCTTCAGACACTCTTGAACATGTCTAGCATTCCACTTTATAGCACAAGGGAGCTTGCACACCTCATCCACATGGGGCGGCTCAGTCATCTCTGTCCCAGCAAACACAAGGTGAATTCCTTGGCTTTTATACCAAAAATATTGTGTATAAAAAAGCAACTTTAGACCTTAGATGTTCTGAATTTTATGTGTGTCTAAAAAAACACCAATCCAACCTCTGATCACTTAATAGGTGATCAGTTACTAAGAGATTTTCTTTTGTGGAATGCTTCACCAGTGTATGATAGCAAATTGAAAAATGCTAATCTTGCAGTTTTTAAGACAGAAATATTCTGAGGCTTCAGAGAAATTTAGCACATAATTAGCAGTGAAAGGCTTAACACTGCACTGCAGACCAGTCTTCTCAGACCATCTTGGCACAGATCACATCTCCAGGCTCATGCAAAGCCACAGCAAGATTTTAGCCCTAGAGACATCCCCTCACGCGTGGCTGCCTTCTCTTCTCCCAGGCCTCTTCCAGATGCTGAGCTCTCCTTGCAGCCACAACAGATGTGCAATGTGCCCTTCTTTGGCCTCTTTACATGAAAGCTGGCCTGTCCCAGCTTTCACGGTTGCATAATATCCCATATTCAAGAGGGAAAGCAATATCAGGAAAGCATTACATGCAGTTGCATCTTATTTTAACAGCACTGCAGCTGAAAACCACAGCACCTCATGACCAGAGGACTCTTGAGCCGGTCAGGGAGCATTCTCCACTGAGCACAGCTTAGCACTGCCAGCCTGTGTCCCACCAGGTCTCCCTCTACTCTCATCAGTGTGCACACAAAACAAACATACTCCAGGAGCTCCACAGTCTGTTTAGATTATTTAATGAAAGCATCTTTCAGAGGTAAGGATGTCACTACAAACTGCACGTTTAAAGGTATGTAACAGTTCAGAGAGGAAGATAAGCATATTAAGATTTGGCTTTAATTGCTAAAACTGAACAAAAGTTTGCCCATTATAATTCCAATGGCACAATAAACTGCCAGTAGCAGGCCTAGAAGCTGCAAAATAATACCCCATCAGCTGACTGCACACACCTCCTGGCTGCTTCCACAAAGCAGCTGTAAGCAGAGCCTGCTGTGAGTATGTAAGCAGCAATGGGTCACTGGGGAGGCAGGAAGGCAGGGGACAGCTGAAGGGCATGGACCCAGGGGATTCAGTGGCTTTCCCCACCTGCCTGGTGCCTCGTCACTGGCCCTCCTCCACCTGCACAAGCAAGGCCTGGAGAAAGGAAGATGAAGCCAGAACCCCTGGGGCGGGGTTTGTCAGTTCCTACTTTCAGGTTAGTTTTTCAAAGCCTACACTGGGCTCCCTCTATAACAGAGCCAATGCAGAGGAAGTGATGCATTCTGTCCTCAGACAGATGATGGCAATCCCTGGGCTCCTCCAGAGGTGCCTCTCATTCTGCACTGATACAGATGGTGCCCAGGCAACCAGTGTGTGTTTACGCTACACCTGAACAAGGGATGTGGGAGTACTTCCATGGACCGGGGTCCAGCTGCACTGCTACTTGAAGCCCCCACCAGAGCAAGGCACAGGCATCGTGGTACATTTTGGGCAGGTCCCTGATTCAGCTGGCTGGGAGACAAGGACCTTGGGAGCATGAGATCATGCATCCACCACTTGGTTATCTGTAACATGGAACGTGACAACACAAATTCTTCCTCGAGCATGCAGCTCACACACTGACCCGGACAGTGGCACTACTTGCTGAGCCATCCAGGTGAACCATGTGGGCTCACACCCATGTCCAAAGCCAGCCCTGATTGCTTCCTGGTGCTGCATTCAAAGCAACCGAAGAGGCAGGATTGAATCAAGACTGCTATATTGCATCTTCAAGGATTTTCACTTGGGAAACAGGACTTAAATAAGCAACCTTTTCATTATATGTGAGTTCTTCTGAGCAGGGAGAACTGCTTTGAGTTTGAAAGTGGGAACACTCATGTGGCCTTGAGTGTCACTCAGCAATCTATTAACAAATCTTCTAGTTCAAGTATGTAGTATTAAAAATATCAACCCCCTCAGCCATTCCCTATTGTTAAAAGTGAACAAATACAGCCAATTACGTCTCATTATCACTATTTCACCAACAGAGCAGTTAATCAGTGACACCACGAGGCTCACTTCATAAAGCACTGGTGTTACACAAACCTATTTGTGTTCTAGACACTGTCAATGAGTAATGTACTTCTATAACATGTCCCAAATCTCTGCTGTGTGCATTTTCCTGTGCCTCTCTTGACCTGCTGAAATAAGTATTTAGGCCCCTTCACTCTATTTACATGATTCTTGCAAAATTAAATCAGTTTTTGAAAGCTATGGCCTATAGTCTAATTTCCTTTAAAATCTTCTTTTTTCCTATTCTGTGCATTACTTTTTTAAATATAGGGCTTCTATATACCTTTATGATAGTAAAAGTGCATGAATCTGTTTCCCTGAACAAAAAACTTTAAAATATTATAAAGGGTTCTTCAAGACAAAAAAAGATGGTACTCAATCTCACATCAGGACAAATTTGTACTTCTGCATTATAGCATAAAACTATCCTAAAATGAGCTTATCCCAGCTTCTGGTGATTTTTCATGAATGCCAGGTTGCACAGTGTGGCTGCCTTCTCCCTACTGCTGGTGAAGAGAGCATGATAAAAGAACAAAAGCAGGTAGCTAGCAGAGAGCATGCCAGACTCTAGCCATCACCAGCTGTCAGTACAGTTGTGTAGCTTGTGGACTTCATACTTATTCCTGGAAAAGTTCACCACATGGCAAGATAAAGGAGTACAATTACAGCACCAATGTACCTTTGCAGTCACCATCTTCACCAGCTCCCATCACTCTGGGCTAACAGCTGAGGGGCGAGCCCATGATTTTAGAAGCATCCAACCCACAAATTTTCATGCATAGCTGCAATTACATTAATTGACAACGCTCTTCATGGGTTGAGGGCAGCTTCAGTGGAAGCTGAAGATGACACTGTTCAGATGATGTCAGGTGTTTCCAGATGAAGTCAGCTGGCCAATGACACTGCATACAAGGAGGTCATGGAAATCTCAGAGTTTTCTCAGAGCATCAATCATCTATCTTCATATTTCATTTGGGTTGTTGGAGCCAAATTCATTGCCGCTTCAAATCAAGCTCAAGTCTGCAACTTCCACGTACACAGGGTTGCTTTCCGTATTCAGCACACAAGGAACAGGAAAGTGTGGCGGAAGACATTATTCCCCATTTTACCTGAGTCTCTCAGACTGGGCTCTGTGCCACACAGCCGTAACTAATAGAGAGAAAACACACAGTAGTGTCAGGCCGCTGTAGTGCCTTTTACATACGGCCTTGTAGTGCCACCTTCAGACCACACCAAGACATGCCCTATCACTCTCTCAAGTAATAAATAGCCCATCCCACCTTTAGCTGCACTCCAGCTGCAGCCAGAAGCACTCAGCCCAGCAGTGAAGGTGAATCCAAAACGCGGCCCAACTTCAGATCCAGACTGAACTTTGTTTCCCTACAATACGGCAAAGGAAAACTGAAGGATCTGGTCACTTGCAATGCCAGGTCATTAAAAGCCACGTCCAAACCTGCAAAGTCCTAAATCAGGTTATTTTATTTTGGAAGAGCTTTCACAGAATACCCCATCTTAAGGCTGGCTCTGAGTAGATCTTGTGGGTCCTCTTCCATTCCTAAGGTGTCAGGCACTAATATTATGGTACACTGGTTAGTAAAAACTGGTAAAAAATTAGATTAGCATTCTTAGAGAAACCTTAACATGACCTTCTGAGCAGCAACTTTACAACCACAACCAATTATAGGCACAATAATTGTGGTGAAACTAATTTGAAGAACAAATGATAGCATTTAAATGCCCGATCTGCAGATATAATTTGTCATAATATATCTGTTTTTACATGAGCCAGAAGTTTCTAGCAGATGTAAACAACAGAAACCATAAATCAGAAGATGAATGAAACATTTGCGTTTTGGTTTTTATCACCCTCATACTCAAGATAGACACTGATGAGATTGATTCTAGCTATTTATTTTTTGTTGAAAAAAAAAAAATTATTAACATACAGGACCCTATATTCTCAAGTTACTGAGGTATCACCTATATATTTTCTAATCTAGTGCAGTCTTTCTTAATTATTTCTGAATTTCACTCTTTGTTCTAATTTTCTCTTCAAAGCAGAAATACCGAAACACCAAATTCTATTCATCTCTCATGTTCTCCTGTTTTTGCTTTACCATTCTTTCAACCTCTTCAGTATTAGTAATAGCTTTTATAGAAAGCTTTACAAATTTAATGTATTTTATTCGCATGTGCATGTAAACTAATTGGGATTGGTTGGAGGCAGAGAAGTGTGGCATTAGCACAATGACATATTTATCAAATATAACCTCCATACAGGCAAGTTCATGTTGCAAGATACACATAATAAAAAACAAGATCTGACAAGACTAATTTGTCTCTTAGCCTGAAGTACTGTTTATACACTGCAAGATATCTAAATCCCAATGTTCTCTTATTGATACAATAGGACATTTTTTTAGTAGTCTAGTAAAATTTGTCTACTTCTGTGTTAACCAGTCTTTGGGGATTTTTCGTTAAAACTTTTGGTTTGGTTTTTGGTTTGGTTTTTTTTGAGCAAAAGTAACCAACACCTACCAAGGATTCAGTGACGTTAGGCCAAACTTCTTAAGATCTGACCTAAGCCTCAAAATGTACCATTTTGGGGGACAGCTTTCAGCCACAGAGCTCTCGTCCATGATATACTGGGATCCATGAGCTCATGTGAAGACTCCTCAGCTTCCTCCAGTGTTCTGGAGAGCAGATACCCCAGAGAAATGCTCACATGTGACATTTTAGATCTCAATATCCTCTGTGCGTCAGGGCTATGATAACTTTGGGAACCTGTATATATAACCTCTAATTACTGTTAATAGTATGAGCTCATTAAGTAGTTGATTCTTTGAAAACTGTAGCAAGTTCCTTTGTCTATATGTATGCACAACATCAAGAATAATCAGCAGATTCTGAGGGGTTCTTGGTTCTTGGGGCTCAATGTGTATTGTTTCACTGATTTAGAGACAGGAACTTTAAAGCTGACCTTTGACCGGCAAAAGACTCAGTAAGGAGGCGGCTGAGACAGGCAGAGGCAGTTTTTCCTACAGTTTGGGAGATGATGGAGAAGTGGAAAGAATGGGAAGTTGTGAGCAACAAGATTAAAAAGCCAGAAATAACTGAAGAGGGATTTTCAAAAGGACTAGCAGAAAGGAGAATGTGGAGGACACACACAGAATATTGTCTGGGGAGGGAAAAGATGGACAGGCTGTTGTGGTGGAGTCTTAGCGCCCCTTGCTGCCAGACTAACCAGGCTCACAGGGGAGTTAATAACATATTAAATAAAGAATAATGTAAATGAGGTGCTGTTGCACCCAGGAAGTTTATTCAACAACCTGCCTTTCCTTGAAGTTTATCTTGGAGGTGAGAAAAGCAACGGTGAAATCAGGAGCTCTGCAAAAAAAACCCAAATCCCTGTCTGTTAGCTTATATATGCCATGTCCCTCCAACAGATTTGCAGCAAAAGGCTCAGCCTTTGGCTGAAATGCTGGCAATTGGTGGAGGGTGTTGGGTGGTATTTGAGAGAATCGGGGGTAGGCATTTTATGACTACAGCTGGAGAGCGGGATAGAGTTTTCAGAAGGGTCTGTCACAAGGAGGTTCTGCACCAGGGAAAAGTTTTCGTGCTCACTAGCAGGGAAGTCAACGAAATCAGCTCGGATTCGAGACAATTAAAACGTGCCAGAACTGAGGGACTATTCCTCCCTGGACGGGAGCACCGCGCTCCCCGCTGCAGCCTCCCCAGCTGCTGCGTTTTCCAGGAAGAGCGGCGGGGAACTTCTTAATCATACAAACACCGACCGCTTCCACCGCCCGCAGCGCAGCGGCACTGGGCGTGTTTGGCGAGGGGGGTTTTTTGTGAACACGGACGCGACCGCCATAGCCACCCTGTCCCCTCACCGGCCGTTCCCGCCTCGCCCTGGGAGGGGTGAGGGGGGTGGTGTCACGTGGGCCGCACTCGCGCCCCCGCCCCAGCAGCGCCGCGGCGGTGCAGCCCCGCACGTGCGCCTTGTTTTGGTGACGGGTCCCGGGGGAGGCGGGGCCGCCGGCCGCGAGGCCGCCGCGCCTGCGCGGGGAGGCGGGGCTCGCGCACACCCCCCGCCGCCGGCGGAGGGCGAGGCGGCCTGGGCGCGCGTGCGCAGTTGCGGCCGTGGCTGGCGGGGCTGAGGCGGGCCGGGGCGCCGGTGGCTTGTCCGCTTCCCGGGCGGCCCGCGAGCCTCCGGCGGTCAGCACCGTCCCCGGGCAGGGGAGGAGGCGGGGAGGGGAGCGGAGCGGGGGTGGTGCTCACCGCTCCCGAAATGTCGCAGACTGCCATGTCCGAGACCTACGGTAGGAACCGGGGGCGGGGCGGGGTGGGGGGACCCTCCTCTTCCTCCTCCCCTCCCGGGGAGCAGGGCCCGCGGCCGGGCAGTCGCCTCCTGGGGAGCGGGGCGGCGGCCGCGCCGCTGTGAGGGAGGAGGGGCGGCAGCGCCGGGGCTGAGCCCCTGGGGCGGGAGGGGCGCAGCTGCCGGCGGTGGCGGTTCTGCGGGGCCGGGCGGGTGTTTCTGCCTGTCGGTGTGCGCTGTGTGCACCGCAGCGCCCTGCCCCTCCCTTCGCTCCCGGGCTGGCGGCACAGCCGGCCTTCAGTTACCCTCCGTGCTGTGGAGGTGGTGACTCGACACGTAGGTGAAATCTAGGCGAGGGAACTTAGACGCTGCTTGTTATGGTTAACTGAATTCAGAAGGAAAGTTGCAGTGCATGTCCTTTAGGAGAAGCTGCACGTTTCTTTAATTGGAGATTGTTCTTTTTTGAGGGTCAAGTTAGGTCCTGTTGTCTTAGAGGTGCAAGCATAAGTAAGAACTGATTGTGAGAGTGACTTAGGGGAAAAAGCTCCGTGAATGTGTTCATACGTCCCTATGTTGGCCTGGGTGTCTAACTACTACTGGTAGAAAAACATCCGAAGGAGTAAGTTGGATTGCAGGTGGTGACAGGGTGTGTCAGTGCTTTACAGGGAAACATCAAAGAGAAGTGAGGCGTCGAAAAGGTAAGTAGAGCTAGTATTGCTGGCTAGGTGGAGGAGATTAGAAGCAATGGAATAGTATTCATTTCTCTTCTTAGTAACTTTGCTTGAAACAGCGCTTCTTGAAGCAATTTGGGTTTTCTCCCCTTTCCAGAACATACACTTCTGTAAGATTTTGCAGTATAAAAATGCCATCATAGATGTAAACATATTCAAAGTCCATGTGATAGGTTGTTGGAGAGTAAGATCAGAATTGAATACTGTGATAAACCCTTTCACTTGTCATTTTCTAGCTTTGTCTGTTGCAACATCTACAGTAGCTGTTCAGACCTCAGAGCTGGGCTTGCATCCTCTTGCTTTTAGAGCAGTCTTGAAAACAAGGAATAGTTTGGATAATTAAAGCCAAATTGGACACAACTGCTATGCTAACTGCGAGGGAGGCTGGTGTGGCCATCAAGAGTTCTTACTAGTAGGCGAACTGACCTGATTGTTTCTGCTCTGCAAGTCAGTTTATTTTCAATACCCTCGTCATCAGTGCTTAAGATGTTTTGTTCCACTGGTCAGTGCTCCTGTGTACAGCAGATGCACAGAACTAAGGGGCAAATGAGGCAAGAGCATGGGGCAGCCCTTGAAGTGCAAATGTTAGGATGTTAAGATCCTGCTTATTTTTTCCATACTTTCTTGAAACACATAAAACTTACATGTAGAAACCAGAGATGTGTGCTTTGTAGATCTAGATTTGAGTTTGAACTAATTCTTCATGCTCTGAATTTGTGATCAAGAACTGGGATCACTTTGGCAGTGTTTACAGTGGGATTGGTGGCCTCTAAGCAAAGGTGTTGGTAGACGACCAGAGATGATGGAGAGAATTTCAGCGGTGCTCCTCTTTTTATGATGTAATAGTAAGCAAGCTGGATAGATTATTGTATCTTAAACAAGTACATTTCAACATTTTTTGCATTGTTTCAGTGATGCAAAATAATGATTGTAAGCCCAGTGTAGCTGTTGATACTTTCTGATTGTTTTGGTGTCCTAGAAAATAAGCCCATAAAATTGGAGGTTTGCAGTTGTGGGTTGTTCCTTTTGTTTGTTTAATTCTTGTTTGGTGTATTTCTCTTCTGAGTTTCAATGTTTGTTCTATTCATACACAAGCTACAAAAATTCTGAGCTAGAATAATTGAAATGGTCAAGGTTTAGAGTAGATAAAATACAAACTAAGTTATAACATAAAATTTTAACAATGGCTATACCATCTCTGATCATAACAATAATCAGTAATTTTGCAGTGTCCTGTCTGCCTATGTAGCAGCCCAATTGACGGTTCAAAGTAAACAGTATGATATGATAAAATAGTGGATCTTCTGTGCTTGATGAACTCTCTGGGATTTAATGTGCTCACAGTCCTAACAAAGAGTGGTTTGTTTCTGACCAGCTGTTACAGGGATCTTCAGGGATGATAGAAGTGTTAGGGCAGTTTCCCCCTGGTGACAGATCAGTGGTCACTGTATCACCTCAGTGCTGGAATCCCTGTAGATTCTACCCTTGCAGACGCTTATTCATGAATTGCATTTTTCTATTTATCACGGATTTTTATCATGGATTATGACCCATTCTAATTATGTGACCTCAAGCTTTTTATCCCATACAGATAGGCTCAGGAAAGTGGTTCGTGGTTTGGGTTTTTTTTAATGTCATTTTGCTGTCTGACTTTTATATGACTTAATTTTGCTGTGAGTTTTCAACTTCTCTTCCCTTTGAAGGGGGAGTGTATTTTTCAGTATTTTTCTCAATCCATGAGAAATAAAGAGCCTTTCTTCTTGTCTGTCCTTTCTGCCTATTATACTTCATTATCCACCTCAGTTAATTTATATGACTCTTCCTGGTTTGCTTTTTTTCCACCCTTGAGTTCTTTGCATCAAATTCTGTCTGCTTTGAAGCTTTTCTGTTCATCCAGTTTTCCCAACTATTTCTGTCCCTTACTGTGATTCTTGTTACTTCCCTCTTTTCAAACCAAGGTCTGTAGCGTCTCACAGTCTCGGTGCTAAATTCTTTGTTCGCAATCTATGTTTTCTCTCCTGTAGATCTATTTCATCGGTTGTATATCTTCTGTTCTTAGCTTTCTAATCTGTTTATCCCTTTCCTATGTGATCAATTTATTTCCCTTGAAGTGCCAAAACCAAAATGGAAACAATCATGAATACAAGAAAACTGCATGAATTTTGAAACGTAAGTTTAGAAAGAACATTTTACTGCTGCTTTTGGGAGAGGACGGTCATTGTTCAAAAAGTTTGTCTTGTAACATTGGAAACAAATCTCTCATAGGAAAATTATTTTAACTCAAGTTTCTGAGATGTAGTGGCTTCTCTGTAGATAGTTACCACATAACGCATGCATGCTTTCTCCTGCTTTCAAGTGCAAAATGTATCTGATTTTATGTTATGGTAAATATAGACTGACATAAAAATAGCTTACCCTTAATAGATAAATGCAAAACAACCTTTGGATTTTAAATGGTAGAAAGCTAGAAGAAAGGTTGTACTACCTTTGAATAAATGTGATACGTAAGATTCTAGTCAAATCTCTTTAGTACCTACTTCCCTATGTTTCTTCCATCAGTATCTACTACTCCCAGTCTAGTCATATAAGTTTATTAATCTCTGTCATTGTCAGAGAATGTATAGTCTTTCAGTCTGTGTAAAAATATTCCTTTTTGGTCTGGACAATTTGATTCATCCTTATTTGCACATTCCCTGCCTACCCCCCGCCCCTTATCTGATGGTTTCTGCATTTATCACCCTGGCCCTCAGTTTATTTCAAATCTGATTTTATTGCTTAGAGGGCATAGCCCTTTTGCTTGTAAGATTTTTGCAGATCTTCCCTCTTTCAAGCATTCATTAAGCAGATTGGAATAGAGCCAGGTTTATCTGTTTTACCTGTTTATCTTGTTAACTCTTACTGCTAGAGAAAGTAGTGAGCAGGGAGAATAGCTCATCTTTTCTCTTGTTTAGAGGCAGCATATGCCAGTAGGAATGCTTCAGAGCACTGTTTCCTTATGCAGACTTCTGCAAAATAGGTGTCTAACTACCAGAAGACTCTTTTCATGGTGTGAATGACAGGGTTTCCAAAGAGCATTAGTGAATGTAAGTTCTACTTTTTATCCAGGAATTGGAAGAAGACCAAATTGAGATTGAGGATTTAATTTGGTCTTTCCCCCCCCACCACCCCCTTCTGTATTAGCAAGCATACAAGAAACAATTTATTTCTCATTACCTTTTAAAGACTAAGCTGCAGTAGCTTAGAAGCTGCTATTTATTCCTTCTGCTGGAGTAAACTTCAGTTGAAGAAGGTGGCTGGCTGTCTGGGGGTGGTTTCCACATCAAGCATCTGTTTCTGCTGGTTCTTGAGTCAAAGCCCACAATCGTTTCCCTTCTCCTTTCCCCTCAGCTCACCCTCTTCCTCCTCCCCCCACCTCAGCCCCCCCCCCCATGTAGTTTAGCTGCTGGTGCATCTTTGGGATGGAGCCACAGTTTTACTCCTTTTCACCTATACTAGAAAAAAAGTTTTGTACCCCGTACCCCCTACCCAGTTTGGGATCAGGTGATGCATGTAGCTCACAGAGGGGAGTAAGTTGATTCTTTATATTGCCTTATTTCCTTAAACAGCTGTGCTATGCTATTTTATCTCTTTACGCTTTCTCTAGCGCATGTCTTGTAACCCACTTTCCTTCTGGTACAGAGTTCAGTTTTTGTCCTAAATCCTTTCTGTATAATGATGATTTTATTTACAGGCAAAGTACTTCAACTTTTCTAGACCTTTTCAGTAGTCAGCATGGTAGGAAGCATTTGCAACATCTGAATGATGTTGCTTTTCAGCTTTTTCATGAAGGAGGAACAGCAGAATTCAAAAGAAAAACTTCTCTAGGGTGACAGCCTTGGCAACTATCTGGAATGTTGGAGCTCAGAGCTGCTTTGTCAATCGCAGGGAGAAAAAAAGAGCAAGCTGTGAAGTGACTTAACTCCTCTGGGAAGAGGACACCAAAAGGAAAAGCTAGAGCAATTAAGCAGTAGAGCAAACACTGGAACATGAGCTGCGTTTGTTGAAATTGCAAAGGATGAATATATAAAAGTTTTTCCTGAATGTGAGAGTACACAGTGATGTTACAGCTGGGTTAAGAGAAGCCATCTGCCCAGTCTCATTCAGTTTTTGTATTTCTGAACTGTGCTAAATTTTTAGATACATCTGTACAGTTCAAAGAAAAGATACTTCATGTCCTAAATCAAGCAGTAAAAAAAGTTATAAAAATGTGATTGATGCGATTCCCATTATCATACAGAATGACATTATAAGCAAGAAGTTCCAGAATAACAAAATGAAAAATGTTCTCCCTGTTCTTACCTGCTATTACCTTACTCATTAATGTGCTAGGCTGTGAACTTAAAAACTTGTTAAATTGGATACTTGTGACTTTTGGTATTGGCAAATTCTTTTTCTTGTCTTTCCTGGCAGTTGATTAAATGTCTAAAATATTCCCCATTTCCTGAAACATGTTATCCAGTGCTTGTGTAAACATAACTCTGAAAATCTTTTGCTGCTTTGGACAATTTACAAAAATTGGAGTTTAAACTGGTAGAAGCACAGTCGCATTTGTGAATGTAACTTCAAAGTGTCATTTACTCTACAAGTCTGCGTGTGTTTGGAAACATTGCTGCCTTCTTTGGTGCAGCAAGGTTTTGATTTTTTTTATTACAAGATTTTGATATTTCCATTCTGTGGTAGAATAAACCATATTTCCAATTCACTTGTTTACAGTCTGAAAGTAACTGCGGTTTCAAGTTTCACCTTGGAAAATCTGTTTGCTGTTTTGCCAGAAGAAAATACACTTTTTGTCTACTAAGTAAGCAGGTATTGAATTGGCATTTAAGTGATTTATTTGTAGGAAAGATTCCCTTTTAAAGTTGTCTGGCACAATAGAATCTTGATAGGAATTGGGGTTCTATAAACTGCTGCTAGAATGCTTTATCGGTTTAAAGACATGAATATAAAATCCCCGAATATCACTCTTGCTTTCAGAGCAAAAGATAAAGCACCTCAACTTAAAACACCTCAGGAAAAATACACTGCTGTTCTGAAGCTATTCCAGATCAGTCCCTGCCGGTGACACCGCTGTCTCAAATTCTCGCTGGCCTGCGGCCTGTCTGTGCAGAACAGAGCAGCGTGTTAAATTTGCTGTTCAGCATGGGTTTGTGGATTGTGCAAGTCTGGCTTTGTGAACCATATTTAACAACCAGTGCTTACAATCACAGGGCAAATCAGTGTAGGAGTAGTTTTGGTTTTAATCTTTTCCTGGTTTAGTTTGACAGTAGCTGTTATACTACTATCGATAATGTTCCGTGGAAAAAAAGGAAGGTAGACTTGAATTGTTTTTAACAAGAAAATCTGACAAACAGCATTCACCAGATACATAGGAGAACCAGTTTTAGCTGGATTTTGAATTTTTTTTTGGAAAAACTGCAGAGACCAGAAACAGATTATTTTAATCGTGACTGTCTCAGAACATCTCCCATTTTGAGGAACTCCTTGAAAGTGGTAAAACCAGTGAGATTGCACACACCCACAGTAGTTTAAATATACAAAAGGTACACAAGGCAGCTAACTAGTGATATTTGGTCCATAAAAAGAGAAACTTGGCATTCTTTCAGAGATTAATTTTTTCTTAACCTAACACTTTGGGGCTATATGATATCTACATTTCATACTAACAGTGAAGGTTTGATAGAATGAAGCATTCTCAGCTTCAGCGTGTTTTGCAGTTGAGTGACATGAAGGGCGCTCCTTTACAGGAGATAACACACGATTTCACGACCTGAATCAAAATCCTTCTTGTAACTATTTTTTTCATCCAGAAAGCATGAGCAGCTGGGTGGGGGCGTGAAGAATGAGAGGAGTTTGGAACAGAATGTCTTGAGCGTGTAAGTGGTCATATTTGTGAGCAAGAAACAGCAGTCTCTTAGGAGGGTAGAATACAGAATTTATATCAAGCCTGTTACAACATTTGAAACAAGACAAATCATGCAAAGGTAAAATGTAAAAAAAAAACCAAAAATCCTTGGTAAAACACCACTTCATTTTAAATAGAAATAATATTTGGAAGGCAAGTGAAGACAACATTCCCAGGACTCCTAGCCGTCTGTTTTGCTATTGAATTTTCAACAGTGGGAGTTTTCTTACCATACGAGAAACTTGCTTGTTGCTTTTACCATTGCTAGGGGGTGTTTATAATGTACCATAACAAATAACAATTGCTGCATGACATGGAATGAGCACGTAGATTTGTGCGCATGTTAAATTCAATCTGTAAAACTAAAGACTCAAACGGAGTTCTGGTGGAGTAATGTATCATTGCTTTGACTTGCTTAGGATAGTCTAACTTGGGTTCACTATCTGTGTAACCCTCTGAACACTGTTAAAGAAATTCATGTTAAGTTTTTATTTTTGTTGATATTGCAAACTTGATCCTTCTCTTTGCATGCTTACTTGATGTCTTCTGCAGACCTGCTATGTTTATAAGAGAAACTGTGCAGTAAAGTTGTAAAGATGACTGTTAAAAAAGCTGCTGCTGGTAGAAAAATAAGTACTGAATCTTGCAGGAACTGTTAAGGTTGCCTTGGTGGCTGTATATTGGGGGAAGCAATTGTAAGCTTTCTAATGACAGTTTATTGGTGTATATGTTTGAGAGTGGTAAGACAAGGAAGCTTTCCTCAGTCTTCAGCCAAACTGAAAGCAGATCTGGGGAGGTAGTATTAAAGCACTATATGCAACTGTTAACACAAATGGACCATAAATCTTGAATACATGTATTACTGATGTAAATGGCTCATAAATAGGTAAAGTACCAGAAGTACCTATATCGTAATTTACCGTGTGGAGGAAATGTGAAAGCAGGCATCCCAGGATAAAAATCACTTCTTTCCCATAAATTCTGTAGAAATATATTGAAGTTGTTTCAGCTTCACAAGTATTAAAACGAAGGAGTATTAAGCAGTTATATAAGTTCAAATTATGTTATGAAAATAAAAATACAAAAAAATTTAAAAGTACAAAACCAGATTTTAAAGGAACATCATCGTTATTTAGGGCATTTGTACTGACTATAATTAGTAGCTTGCTTACCCTTAAAACAGGTTGCTGAAATACAAGTCAACCATATACCTGTAATTCAGCCTATTTTAACTGAATTCAAATTCAGCTGTTTCCATCTCTTCTTGTCATTCTTGTATCTCCATACACAAGTAGCATTCTTAGCTCTTTGTAACATCACTGTTGAATACACTGGGTTATTCTTCAGATTTATTATTATTCTAATTTTGTCATCTATTCCCTTCTCTTTGAAATAACAGCTACTAGAGAGTAGCTGGCTTGTGTACTTGGTCTTGTGACAAAAATGTGAGTGCATACTAAAACTTAGCTTTATTTTTTGTCTTTCAACCTTCAGATTTCCTGTTTAAGTTCTTGGTCATAGGAAATGCTGGAACTGGAAAATCCTGTTTACTACACCAATTTATTGAAAAGAAATGTAAGTATATGTGAGCACAGTAAGAGTTCTCCATTGCTTTGTGCCACAGACGAAGGCTCTGCCTACATGAGTATCTCTTCTTTATATGGAAGTTCCTGTAATACTCTTATTTGTATAGATGATGATTTTGATTGAGAATTATGTTCAGAACCATGCTGTAAATCTTTATTGCTCACTGTTTGCCTCTAATCAAAAGACTGATATTGAGCAGTATTCTCTGTTACTCTCAAATAAATATAGCAGGATATTGAAAATACAAACTTACTTTTTGTGAGAATTATATCTTGCAGCTATAAACTTCCCTAAGACATACAGCAGAGACTTAGATCTTTTAGAAAAAATACTGAGCAGATGAAAGAAAAGTTGAATTGCTTGAGTAGATTTAGAAAGCCTGTAGTCTTTGTAAATAAATAGACACTCTTTGTTCTTTAAGGACTGTGTTCTGTGATAAATACTGGTAGAGACTCCACTGTAAATGTTATTTAGAGAGGAACAGATGATAGAAAAGAAGATTTCCTGTCGAGTAGTGCATTTAGTTTCATGAAAAACAAAAATAATACGCATTTAGAAGCCTTTGTAAATCTAAGGTGACTTATCTTTCTCAACCGAATGGTAATTCACCTTATCTCCTGAGGAATAGCTCTAGGATAAGAATGTGTAATCACTAAGGCGCATGGCATGATTTTATGATTGAACTTGAACCATGACCTTGCTTCTAGTATGGGCAGTTGCATATTGCTGAGAATCTGTGTTATCAACAGTGTACATAGAGGAAGTGTCTTAACTTCATCCTTTAAAGAAGTAGCTCTTGCTTATTCATGGGCAAGACTGTCTTTTTGTGTTCTGCTTTTCCATGAATTTTAATTTTAAATCGCATTGAAGTATTAGAAAACACAGCTGGGAAAAAAAAATGTACAAAAGTTATCTTGCTGTTTATTAATGTGAACTGGGAATGATTTGGTTAAGGCAGGCCTTTCTAGTAATTATTTTGAATGGAATAAGCTATTCAAAAATTGTAAGAATGTTTATTTCTGCATGGTAGCAGTAGACTTATGAGTGGCACTGAATTTGATGGTTCAGGAAGTAGTTTGTAATTTCAACGCTGAGGAGTTTTTATTATACTTAAATTGGATTATGTAAAAACGAATTATTTGCTCTATTCTCTAAATAAGTCTGGTTTTATTTCTTTTTTGTAGTCAAAGATGACTCAAATCATACTATAGGAGTGGAATTTGGTTCAAAAATCATAAATGTTGGTGGTAAATATGTAAAATTGCAGATATGGGATACAGCAGGACAAGAGAGATTCAGGTACCCTTTTAAATAATTTTATTAAGTATTTGTTATTAAATTGTTGCTGTGGCTGTTGGGTATTATTTATCCCTGCTTTATAAGTAGGCATAGTTTCTTAGTAAGGGGAATTGTGCGTCTGCTTTCATATTATTAACTAGGCCAGATCTTACTTGGACATAGCAACATAAATCTATTGATTTCAGTAAAGCAATGCTGCCTTGCAGGATCTGAGGTTCTGCCCTTTTTTCCATTGGGCATTTTCTGTGATAGTTAAGGTATATGAGTAGAGTATATGGTAAAAGTTTATTCACCAGCCAAACTCAGAAAAGTTTTAACTAGCTGTGTGTCCTTAACTTTGTGTTTAGAAGACCTGTGGGTTGGAATAAGTAAATGCCAGGAAGTTGTAAGCTATTCAAAATCTGCATGAGAACAATTTCATAGTATAATGTTGTTTTATTAGAGGGGGAAAAAAAAAATCTGTTGTCAAGTTCACTTGGCTAAATACACTTCTAGAAAGGTGGAGATCTCTTAAGTTTCTTAAAGAAAAAGCAACGTATTTGTCAGCTTAGAACCACTTTTAATGCTGTATTTTAACTGTGTCATACATCTGAGGCACAGATCAAATACAGTAAAGATCTAATGTATTCCTGAGTACATTCACCATCAAGTAGGACATCAGTTTTTTATATTTTTGAGGGGTGCGTGTGTGAGGTTTCTTTGGTTTGGGGCAGAGGGGGGCAGTGGTTAACAAAGGTGAGTGTGGTGGTAGAAGTCTGAATAATGGGCAGCAATCGAGGTAAATGTCTTCTGTTAGACAAGTTCTTTAGTCACATCAGTGACTAGGTAAAGCTGGGTGGTGCTATGTGGTCTCCATTAATGAGATCTCTTCAGTGTGTTGGCCAGATATCCTGGGATTCTGAGGAACTTAGAGGCTCTCTACTTTCATAGGCTTGTGCAAATCCTGCTCTTTAAATTTCAGAGTGTTCACAGACTTGTGGGTCCTTTTTTCCTGTTGCTTTTTATAATCTGTTTCTTTTCTTTTTAAGGCTGATCACACCTCTGCATACTTAGCAGGTTGTTTGGTTTTTTTCCTGCCTTTTGAAGGATGCTTTGCTTTGCTTTCCTTGCCTTGTTCTCTTGAACTTAAGGAGTCTTAAATTGTTCAATTACAGCTACTTTGCTCATTCTTTCCTCACTGCTGAGAGTTCAAACATAAATTATGTTCTTTTCATGCCACAGATACCACCATCAGCTCCCAGTTCTGTATCGGGCCATATAGTATGATAATATGTGTAGCTTCAGCAGTATGCAGGTCATAGTGGACTTTGAGAATCCCTGTACAACTATATTTAGTGAAAGTGCTTCATCAAAAGTCTAGCTGTAAATAGTCTGCTGCTGCACAGCTGATAATGTTGTCTAAAAACCACATTTTAAATACGTAAATAAGAATTCTGTTTCATATAGATTGCATTATATTAACCCAGATTTGAAACAATGAAGATACTACAGAAATGTACATCTGTAATTCTATTTCAGGTCTGTAACAAGGAGTTACTATAGAGGAGCTGCAGGTGCTTTGCTTGTCTATGATATAACCAGGTAAGAAAACTAGCAAGTCTTTTGCTTATGGACTACCAGATACGATTAACGCAGAATGATTCTTCCCCAGGTACCTAAGCCTTTAACAGAGAATGGGCAGGAAGGAAAGAAAATAAGTATAAAAGTACTTCTGGTTTAGTGCATATTTAACTTTTGGAACTTGTGTACATGAGCTATTGTGAATGTCATAAATGTAAACAGTCTCAAAGGGTTAGATACATGGGAATTGGCCCACCAGCAGCTGGTCTAATCATGGTGGACTACATGCAACCACTGGCTCAGGAAGCCTTGCAACAGAAACTAAGAGCAGTTTTTAGCAACTTTTAACCAAGGTGGTACATCCCTATTTGTGGAAACTGCATGTTAGTATGCTGGTATAACATGTCATCCTCTGGAGAGGCTGGCTCTACGTATGTATTCCTTAATTGTAGCCCAAAATTCTGTTTATCTTTGCATCTTTTAATATTTTAATATTACATTTAATATTATAGGCAGCCAACAGAATAACTTACCATACACATTTTCACATTTTTTCCAGTCAATCACCATTGACTGATACTTGTTAGATTAAGTTTTGTGTTGGTTAATAATGATTCACTCGATCTGTTTCTTTTTGTCCTGTGAGCAGACTGTTCTCCTCTGAGCAGTCTTTGAAATCTGTGTTTTGTGCTTAAGGTCAGTTGGACTCATCTGTCAGTCTTACTGCTTGAAGGCTTTATCTCTGACCACCACTACAAGGACTAATGGTGTGTGCAGGGGAACTGCCTGTGATATTACTGGTCTTGGCACAAATGTGAAAGTTCAGGCACACAATTCTACACAAGTGTAGTAAATTCTTACAATCCCACCTGAAATTTAAGTATCGCTTGAATTCCATGTTAAACAGTAACTCATTCTGTTATCCCAAAATTTCATGCATAAAAGGCTGAAACTAGATTAGTGCTTAAAATTTTAACTTTCCACATTAACAGGGTATTTTAGCACTGTGTGTATTTATACATTGTGGTTGATTTAATTTGCTTTTTAAAAACTTTAAGCTTTTAAATAGTTTCATGAAAGAACTTGATACTCTTCCCAGTTCATAGCTGGCATATTGAGGTGTGTAGGTGACTTGCCTGACTAGCAGCGATTTGTTGCTTGCCACAAATACAGGTTTGTCTTCTGAGCTTTAGTTCAGTGATCTGTTCAAGAGAAATGGGTATATTCTAATAAAGGATGTCATTTTCTACATAGCCGGGAAACCTACAATGCGCTTACTAATTGGTTGACGGATGCTAGAATGTTAGCGAGTCAAAATATTGTGATAATACTATGTGGAAACAAAAAGGATCTTGATGCTGATCGTGAAGTTACTTTTTTAGAAGCATCCCGGTTTGCACAAGAAAATGGTAAGTAGTATAAAATCTTCATGTAGCGTTCAAAGATGCTTAATACTTAAAATAATTTAATTTTTGTGCAGTTAGGGAGTACTTTGCCCACTATACCTTGTCAAATACCTACAGAAGAGAGAGTTCTGTCAGTACATGAGGCATAGAGAAAGGACAGTGCCTGCAGTGAAAAACTACATGTACTATTTAAGTCTTATTACCAGTGATTCTTCCAGTCACAGCTGGTACTCAAAGAAAAGCTTCTATGTGGAAATATATTCCCCGGGGAATGTAATACAACTTCAGGTATTGCCTTGCTTCCAGAGGGCTGAGGAGGCTGAGGAGAAAATGAAGAGCACAATTTCGTAGTTTTCAGCATCTTACAAATTCTGTAGATCTATCTGTAGATAGATGAGGTTGGATGGAGTGTGCTGCAGTTGGAAGCAATGAGTTTTACTCATGGGAAACTGAGTTCATGGATCTCAGAGGACTATTACCTGGTCTGTAGTGTTCAGAATTTCCAGCCTGAGGACACATTTCTGTGGCAGCTAAAGCCAGTCTCAGTCTGAGCTTCTGTGCTACAGTCCTGCCATCAGTAAAATATGTTCTTCTCTTTTATAAATCAATTATGAATAGCCTTTTCTATTAACTGTGGCTACTGGCTGTCCTTTTGCATATAAATTTCTATTAATGTGAAATTATATGAAGTTCTTTGGTTTCATGTGCTACTTTGCATGCACAGCCCAGGTTATTATCTTTGGATTCTAACTTTTTGAGTTAATGTGTAAATTTCAGAGGGAGTTTTTTGTAGTTTTGCTGTCAAAAGCTAATTTTTCTAGACCATACTATTTTACAATAGTTTTTAAGAAATTTTAAATGTATTGTTCCTAGCTTTCATGCTTTGAATCGGATATTCCAGACTTGTTTTGAGATTGTTTTTCTCGTGTCAAATGCAGAGCTGATGTTCTTGGAAACAAGTGCACTAACGGGGGAAAATGTTGAAGAGGCCTTTGTACAGTGTGCAAGAAAAATACTCAATAAAATTGAATCAGGTAAATTGAGATTTATATTCTTTTAATGTCTTTTTTCCCCTGAAAACTACAAGTACATGTGGAAATACCACCATTCAAATTTGTCTAATAGAATTAACCCAAAGAACCAAAATCTCGTTGTTAAAATAACACATTTTGTTTATAGCTGCTTCCCATATGTTTTAATAGAAATGGATGTCTAAGTCAGAGCTCTGTATCTAAAAGGGGTGGTGGTGTGAATTATGGATGTTTTACACAGTGTTTACCTTAACAGTCAGCTCTGAGTGTAGGCTGTGCAGTCTGTGGGTTGCTATGTCCCTACAAACATCAAGCCTGACATTAGACAGTTTTAGCAATGCAGAATAAAAACCTAGTATCAGGGCAGGCATAACTTTTAATTCTGCTTCTCACATGTAGCAGGGAATACAGTCAAGAGAATTTGAACAGTAATACTGAAAATTACAGGGATGTTTCCTAGCAACTGTGTTTCTCAGAAGTGACCTTCTTGCCTCTTGGTTGAAACCATTTTTACTTTTGCAGATTTAGAAATATACCAGAAGCTTCTCAGTGCAAGTGGGCAGATTTCTATGGGAGACAGGCTCCTAAGTGTTAGGTGTCATTACAGCTAATCTGCATTCCAGTTTTCCTCTCTTTTCTAGCTGTTTGATATCTTCAAGGTTTTAAGTATTGGCCATATTGAAAAGTCTGTCTCAAACTCCAATTACATATTTTGAATGCCAAACACATATTCGTAGATGAAAAGAATATGGTATTTTCATAGGAATTTCCTGATTACTGCATCAAATCAATGCCAAACAGCAGCTTTTACTTTAAACAAAAAACAAAAAAGCAAAGTATATCTAGTTTCTCATAGTACAGTAGTTCCATGATTGATTAAAGAGGCATTACCACAACAAAAGTAAGTCCTGTTTTCTGAGTGCTTCTTATGTTTTCTTTGTGCCAGCACACATGCACTGAATCATGGAGAAATTGAGACTGGAAAGAACCTATGGAGGGCTCTAGTCTGGCCTCCTGTTTAAAGAATGTTCAAGTTCAAAGTGAGAGCAAGTTGCCTGGGTTTGGTGAGGCACGTTTTGAGATGCTTCAGGAATGGAGATTCCACAGCCCCTCTGGGCAATGCGTCCCAGTGCTAACCCATTGCTGCTATCTACCTGGTCACTCCCCAGTGCTTGGGCTTGTTCCATCACAGGCGCAGAGCTCTGCATGTGTAGTTGCTGAATTTCATGAGGCTCCTGATGGCCTGTTCCTCTAGCTTGGCCAAGGTCTTTTCTGAGTGGCAGCCCTACCCTTGAGCTGTCAACTGGTCCCCTCAACATGGTGTCATCTGCTAACTTAGAAAGGGCTCACGTGTGTGCAGTGAACCTGAATATGTGGTGTCAATTATTCAGAGGGATTCTTTGTTTTGGTTTTGTTCATTTTTTTTTTTTTAGACTAAATGTTTCTAATCTTGGACAGTCCACCATACAGCCCTAAGAACATTTCTGAAGACATAGGATATGGAGTAGGCAGAAATGGATACCAGAAGTAGAGAAGGTTGAGATCATTTTCTCTGGGGCCAGTGCTTTATGGAATCCTACTGTCAGATTGATCTGTTTTGTTTGGCTTGGTGCCTGCAGTACTACTTTATTTGCATATTAGTCTCTGAAAGCAGGTGGTTTTTAAGTGTTTGCAGAAAACTTTGGACATTTCATTTGTTAGAAGAAGTTAGTGCAAATACATTTCTTGTTGCAGCCTAACTCGGAGACAAACCGCTTTGTCATGATCATAGAATCATAGAATACTGGGTTGGAAGGGACCTCAAGGATCACCTGGTCCAACCTTTCCCAGCAAAAGCACAGTCTAGACAAGATGGCCCAGCACCCTGTCTAGCTGAATCTTAACAGTGTCCAGTGTTGGGGAATTCACCACCTCCCTGGGGAGATTATTCCAATTATGGTTAAGGGCACATGGTTGAAATTACAGGAGAAAATGATACAGGTTTGGAATCACCTAAAAGTCAACAGAATTACAATAGATCTTCCATAACTAGAGCAGAATGCATTTTTTTATCTAATGTTGTCAGTTAAATTAGAATGTATTATTTGTACGTGATCCATCATCTTGTGACCACTGTGTTTCTCATCAGGAGAATTGGATCCAGAAAGAATGGGTTCAGGTATTCAGTATGGAGATGCTGCCTTGAGACAGCTGAGATCACCACGTAGAGCACAAGCACAAAGTGCTCAAGAATGTGGGTGTTAAAGAAACAAAACAGAAAATCCCAAATACTTGCTTTAGATACAGAAGGTAAGATTACAAAAATCTCAGGTGTTGGGTAAATTACCATATCTCATATATGTGCTGTATCGAGTGCTTGGCTTTTTTACAGTTAGCCTGTAAAGTAACACAGAATCTAGTGAAATAATTCACAGTAGAAAGGATTATTTTTTTATACTTTGATTTTTCTTCTACTGTCTGCCCACTAAAGCAAGACTAGTGCTCTTACTGAGCTATTTCTAGATCTTTGCTTACTCTGAGTAATGCTGTGGAAAACATTTTAACATTCTGTGTTCCTGAAATGCATTATAGTCCTAATAGTTACCTAATGCACTGTAGCGAAGGTGAATCATTTCTGTTGTATCATGGACAAATATTACTAGAAATGAGAATTCACAAAGTGCAGTGTCTTGTCCAAAGCTATTATATAGTCTTTTCTGAAAATATGAAGTTTAAAGATTGAGACTTAAAGGTAATACTGGATTTCAAACTTCAACTGACTTTTCTTTTTCCTACATAAAAGCAGCCTGAAGTCATTCTGATTCCTGTCTGCTATGAGCAGAAATATAAACAAGAGAATTGTAGTATTTGTTGCTTGAGCAGTGTTGTCATCTAAAGTAGCTTGTCTAGGGCTGTTGCAGCCTATGGAATGGGTGTGCAGTCTTCTGAAAGTCTTCCAAAGACATTCTTCAGAGAAAGTGAGGAACAGTGGTAGGGGAAGAGACATAAAAGTCACATAACCTACTCGTAAGAATAGCTTGGTGGTTAGTCTTTCTTATAAACGGTTGTCCTTAAGACACTTCTCAATAGTCATGGATTTTACTTAACTCCTTGCAGTAAGTGGCTCATAGGACAGTCCTTTTTCCCTGTGTAGTTAATTATTCCGATATAATTAATCCTTATTTTGCTAATATGAGGACAGTGATATCAAATTAAACAAATACTGCAGGCATAGTTGCCGCATCACTTTTAGCATATTCTTTATCAGTTTGAGTGGTGTACACCAGCAGAAGCTTTACAGAACATTAAATAAGGCAGCACACAGTTCTCTGTTCTCATATTTTGTTCTGTATTGTGGGAGCTTAGGTCCCAGTTAAAGCTCAGAATTTTAAATAATGGATAGGAATCCTTGAACTGCTGTCCTCCCTTACTTTCCTCCTATAAAATATCTTTCAGCTAAGAGGCTGCTGGAAAGGGCATTAATTTAGTTCAGCTTTGGTACGGCTCTGCAGGAGTGAGTACTGATCTTATTTCAGGAGATGAGTTTTCAGATTGATCGGATGTAGATAATTGATGGAGTTCTTGTGTATTTTACAGCTGTCCTTGCAAGTGGTGTTTGGAGAAACAGAAAAGCTTGAAGGCTATGCAGTTTTTAAAAACATCTTTACGCTATCTACAAACAGAGCAGAACACTGACAGAAAGGTGGCCCCTGTGGTGTGGGGCAGGAATGTTCACATGACACACAAGTCTGCAAAGCGAACTCGATAATTTGGTGGACAGTGTTAAGACTCATACCTGTATGTAAACATTTTCCATTCCCTATTTTTGTTCTTTTGCCTCTAGTTTAAAGCATTGCTATATACTGTAAATAATGTAACAGTAAATTTACAAAGCATGGTATACTTATGTATGCTGATAGAATGTTGCACTACAAGCAGTTTAATATTTTATTTTTTTATCATATAAACAAATTTAACGGAGGTAGGCTTTGTCATGTTTGTTTGTTGCACAATAGTTTATATTTATGACCTGAACTATAAAACCACTGGCACTGTCAGTGAGTGGTGGTTGTTTTATTTTTCCTACTTAGTTTGCCACATTCTAACAGGCTGTTGACATGACTGATTCTCAACATATGGTTAGGACCCATACTAATGTTTACTAATATGTCAAGTTGGAAAAGTAATTTTTATTGATGTTCACATATCCTATTTTGTCACAGTTCTTAAATAACTTCTGAAGCTCTTTTACCAAACTTCAAAACTTTAGAAGAAATACTTTTAAGTCTCTCAAGTGGCTGTTGACTGTCTTGAATTTTTTTCTTGGTCCTGATGTTTTGTATAACACTGGCATCATGAAGGTGAAATGTTTATGTGAACAGAACTGTGCATCTTCTGTGTATGTTGTAATTCTAGGGCAGGGGCACGGGCTTATGGAGAATTATCACAGTAGGAGCTCTCCTAACCTCCTGCCACAAACAGAGCAATCAATCAGCTGTGGAAACAGGATCTCTGTTGAAGTGTACCTGCTGAGGTACAAACTGAACCCAGATAGGTGGTTCTAAAGTATCCTGAATGTATGAAATTTAAAATACCAATTTCGTTCTCTTAAACATTCATAAAGTACAATTAAGAACTTGCATTTTAAAATTAGACTTTAAAATTAGGAACTTACAGTCTACTTGCTGGAGCTCTACCTTTGAACTTCATGTGAGTGCACTATATGTAATGCTGTCCACATTGCCCCCAGGAGACTCATGCGATGGAAGGAAAAAACCAAGCATACTACTTACGTAGTTTGTTCTTCCTGTGAAACTCATCAAGGGGAATTTCAACCTTGGTACTGATGTCTTTTTTTTTTTCTATGTGAAAACACACAATTCAGACTTTCTTTCCTGCCCTCTTTTTATTGTGGGGAAGAGGCATGGGTCAAGAGATTAGGAATTGTGTCCTCATTCCTCAGCTGGAGACAGAAGAGGAGGAGAGATTTGCAGAGGGTCCAAGAGGGAGGACTAAACCACAAGTATCTCATATCACTTTAGTGTGCCATGACAACTGATCAGGTAAGAGACCTGTGGCTTTTGTTTTGCCACATAAGGAGCTGCAGCACTAAGCTTGTGTTTCTGGAGGTAGCTGAATTCAACCAAATCAGGGGGGCAATTTCACTTGCACTGAAGGAAATCAGTAGTGACATTTTTACTTGGTTACTTGTATAACTAGAAATGGGATGTCTCCTTGGAAGCACAAATTAACACAAAATAATTAATTTGATCAGAACCCAGTATTGAAATTCCAAGGTCAAACATGCTTTATTATTTTCTATATATGAATCTTTTTTATTTAAGGGTTGTCAAATGCATGTTTAAAAACTAAACCAGAAAACTGAACTGATGCTGTAATTTAGAGGGCAGTTAAAGCACAAGAGCAAAACAAGAGTGCTACACAGAGGTATACCATCACTCATGAAATTAGAAATGTGTTTAAAACTATTCCCTTTGTCCTGACATTTTTGGTTCAAATGGATGCTTATCTGAAAACTAAACACCTTAGGTCATCTCTGAATTAAAAGGAATTAAGTTTGCTTCATACTTTAAAAAGCCTTGGTTTAGTTTTAAGAAGGCTCTTGGGTCCAAAGCCTTTTCCATCTCTCTCCTATGTATCTTGTTATATTTAGGATTGGATTTGTTACATAACTGATAACAATTATTTCCAATAAGTATACTCTTCCTGGTAAGAGTAAAGTATTTTTGAAGCTGCTTAACTGTGCATTTACCAGAACATCAAAGAACTCCAAAGAAACTTACCTGCCTTAATCCTCACTCAGTTTATCTTGGCTTCCAGTTCTGAGTACTGGAAGCAATTACCAGAAGCAAGTCCTCTGAATGAGATGGTGGATGTAGCTGTTCTCCATAATACATCCAAAGGGTGTATTATTAACTGGAATGTGTTGTGTTTCTGCTGGAGCTGGGGAAGGGAGGGTGTTGGTTCTGAAACCCCAACTTGTGGAATGCTGTGAAAAGATGAGTATTGGGGAGTCTGTTCCTGCCCTTACCACAATCTAATCAGGTTTCTTGGTACATGGACAAAAGTGAAAGCTGAGCATGCACTTAACAGCTGGGACATAGCACAAGCAAAGGTAAAGGCCTCTCTCCTGTCACTGTTACAATGGTTGAAGTGGTGTTGGCTGGTGGATCAAAACTTCTTTCCATTATTACAGTAGCAGTTGAAAGGAGTAGGGACTGTTACTTAATTCTGTTGCTTTTAAATAGAAATTTTAGGGGGTTGACAGGGATTTTCTTACACTTCTTCCTGTCCTTTTCCCTTTATGTACAAGACTGGCCTCTTTTGTATACTTCATTCTTATAATTGTTTTGATCAAGTGTCTGTTGTTAAGAAGCAGTAAGCACAGTTTTTTTCTTTCTGTAACCAACTGTCTTAAGCTGTCCCCTTCCTACCTGGAAGGAAAGAATAGTGTCATTATAATGAGTTTTGCCATGTTTTTACCATTTTTTTAATGTATACTCTTACTGTATACACATTAACCAGGTTAATGTGCACATTTTGTAGCATCGCAACCTTTTATGCTGCATATCTCACTGACATTTTAAAAAGAAACTTTCTAAAATGGCAACTCCTGAGGGAAATACTGTTGGAAGCAATAGCTCTTACCAGTGCAAGCTATATTGTTTACTATTTCTCCTCTGAGGGTTATTTCTAAAAATAAACATCATGCCAATAACAGCCCTGGAGTAGATTTTAAGCTTTAGCATTATAGTTCATGCAGCAAACCAAACCTAGCTCACCTAAACAGTAAGTGATAAATAGGTTAAATTATGTATGATTTTAGTGTAAAATTCTTACTTTACCAAAACAAGAGGGCTTGGAGTTTTACATGAAATAATACCAGGTACCTAGATCCTAGGATTTATTGGATGTGGAGCTTTAGCTGTTCAGACCTTTAAAAAGATTTAAATGTCTTATTAAAGCCTATGTCTTACCTTTTAATGAGTCTGTTGCCATACACTATTTCATTTAATGCTTGTATCTAGCACCAAATAAAGCAGCTTGCTTTCTTACAGCAAATTCTATTTACTTGTGCCAGTTTTGCCTGTTGAGTGAAGTCTGTAATGTGACAAACCTTATCTGGTCTTGGAAAAAACCCACTTCTAAATTCATTGAGTAGTCAGTATGTGGCTGGGAAAGCAGCAGCAGATGCTTTTGGAGCTCCTCAGTGTATTTCCCCCCCATTGCACACTCTGGTGGCAGCTTTGGCTGTGGCCTGGGAGGGCCCCAACCCTGTGGCTGCAAAGGGGCACTTCACTTCCTTCTGTCTGCACTAAGGACTAGGGCTGAGGTAGATCTGTCTAGGCCTCTTGGAGCATCTGGCTTCAGAAGTTAATGCTTGAAACAAGCTGAAGCACAGGGGAAGATGCTTCTCCAGACTGCTAGGTCAATTTGCAGTTGACCCATCTCAACCATGCTTTGTGTTCAACTAGGTACCTCATGGCTCAAAAGTATACAGCTCAACTCAAAAGTCCTTACAAAATGAATGCTATAAAAACACAGATTAGTCTAACTCATTAACATGATATTCTATATGCTAAAAGAATTAACACTATACAAATCTCAAGAAATAGAGTCTAAAGCCAGAGTAAAAACACCAAGTCTTTCATTTACTATAGAACCAGCAGCATAGAGAACTTCAGTGTAGCCATCCTTCAATAGCTTAACTTTCCCTTTTTGCAAGATTGTTCTTAGTGATGTAGCTTCCTCTTTTGTCCCCATGTTACCCTCCTTTTCCGAAGTTCTAAATTAAGATTATCAAAGGCTTCAGTAGCCAGCCATATTTTAGGCTCTTTTTTCCTTTCTTAGTGGTAGAAAAAGCCAGTGAGATTGGGAAAGGGTATTAAGAATCTGAGGGAGAGTAACAGGAGGAATACAGGAGACAAGCTCAGCTCTCAGCTGGACTGGTACTTGTAATTTAACTCTTCAACCCAACACCAGCCACTACATCAGCCTGTCACTTACTTTCCAGGAGAGAATGCATGGGACAAGCAGAAGGCTGAAAACCTGAGACCCCAAAATACACAGTACAAGCAGTCAAGGCACTTTACATCACTCATTTTATTCACATATACAAGTTGACACTACACTATTAAATACAGACAATACAGAAGCAGTAAAAACAAATACTGTTTAAAAACTTTAAAAAACACATATTGCTTCAAGCTTAGATGGTATTTCCCTATTGTTTTTAAAGTGAATTCAGTGCTAACTATAGCTGAGGCAGCTTCCCATTTACTTGTACCCCTCATTTTCTAGGGCCTACTGTCAAGGTGTTGTTGAGTCAGGCTCCATATATGGCTTTGCTGCTGAGTGCACTGAGCTGGAAAATAAACTGGAACATCCAGGTTACCACACATAAGGCCCTCAGATTGCTAGCTTTTGGTCCCTATCACAGTAAAAAAGGAGTCAGAGAGGCCTTTAGAGTTCAGTGGCACTGCATTATACCATAAAAAAAATGAGAACAGATACTTCCCTACATGTTAAAAGTTTGATTAAAATGTGCATTTGCTACCCAGATAAAGTTCTTACCAAAAATTCAGGTCTGTCCCTCAGTTTTGTTAAGTTTGGCTCTTAAGTTTAGCCATCACCTTGACTATCTCAGCTTCCAGTGAAAAAGTCTGTGCAAAGATATGACAGCAGTGACTGAACAGGCATGCTACTGTATTTTACAGGGACATTCTTATGCAGTTTTCATTGTAACATTTTACATTGTAAACACTAGTCTTCACAACACTATAGTTAAATGGCAGCATTACACATTGTAAAAGTCTTGTTTCACTTAGCTAAGTACTTTCAGAAAAAAAGGAATAAACAGTTATTTTAATGAAGACTTTGGACAACTGAGTTTTTAACTGTGTTCTCACAAACAATGTTTTACTTCTAAAACAGGAATGAGAAGTGTTCATCACTTGGCTGAATTCAAGAGTCCATGCAAGACAAAATTCAGAACTTACTCAGTTGATAATGGTGACATTCACTAGGTTTTCCATTTTTTAGTGAGTCTAATTTGATGCAAAACAGCCACATCCTCTAAGATCTATGGAATATAGTTAAAGCTTTTACACTTGAAAAGCTCTGCTTTCTAAGTCAATTGGCTTTTAATTTGTTAATGTCAACACTAAAATAACAGTTTTCCAGACTTCAGCCTGGCACATGCCAAAATATTTTGCATCTACAATTTGCAGTGATCAGAACTATACTATTTCACAGTCCAAGCAAACCTACTAGCCTTTTTTTTTACTCAAATAATGCCCAGATGCAGGAAGGCTACCTGATTTGCAGAATTTATCACTCACTTCAGGCATTACATCACTTAACCCAAGATAGTACCAGCACAGCACCCAGCATTATTTTTAGCTACAGACCATTTGAAAAAGCATGACAGTGACTCACATGACCTGATTAGTGTCACTGTCTTCTAGCAAATTGTTTTGGTGGGGATCAGCTCTTGACTAGACAAGGATAAGACCTAGATCATTTCCTCAGTTCACAGCAGCTTTGACAATGCTGAAGACTCTCATGCTCTGTAGAACACCTGAACAAGCCTGTTTGAGATGTTTTAAGTCTGGTACCCAGTATCCAAGGCAGAAGGCATTTAAGCCTTCTAGAATTCTTGGAAAGATCAACATCTAATGGGAGATCCGTCTTATCCAAAAATGGGTACTTAAGGCAGGCACATAGTCATCTTGGCTCCTCCATTCTCCATGCAAAGAGAGAACTGCAGAAGCTGTCTTTGAAAGCATGGCAAGATGAGTCCTGCCCTACACAATCAAGGAGACTGTTTAATGTGACAGTGCACTGCAGGCACAGTCCATCTGCTGCAGTTACATAAAGCCTGCAAAGCCTGTGGGCAACAGGGACAGGCAGGAGATTTTATTGAATAAGGCTGTTAAACACTACTGAGTTAGTGCTTTGATACTGTTGTTCAAAGCTAGGGTGGATTTCTGAATTGAAACAGCATCAAAGCAACATAAGCATATTTACAGCAGCTATTTAAAGAGGAAAACAGCGTAAAAGGAAATTAAAAGAATCTCATATGGAATATAAAGGCATCCTCAGTTTGCCTCAGTTTTGGGCACTGTTCTAAAGTTTTAGTAAGTTCTAGCCTGTGGTTTACTTAAGAGTTGGAATACAGTAATTTTGCTGTGTGTAAAACATACATTCCCAGACTTAAAAGCTGTAAGATCTCTAGCAGGTAGCCTGAACAAGAGTTATCTGTATTTTTATAGCTATATGCTTAAAAGACAGGTAAAAATCAGATTATGATTTCATGGATTCTAGGACATCTTGGATTAAAATTAAGAGTAATGAAACCTTTACCAATATAATGTAATTAACACTAGGAGGCAGCAGTGCTTGGTCCCTTTGCATGATTACTTCCAGTCAATAACACATAAAATCAAACTTTCCACTCAGCATGTAACTGTGTTGCAGTAGTAATTCTAGAGTCCTGCTTACTGAGATTGTGGAATCAAGCTAAGACTAGTACAGGTTTCTGCTGCAGAAGTGTGAGTGTGCTTCCTGTGAGAAAGTGTTCAGTCTGTAACACACAAGCTTCAAAACAATTGAACTGAGATAACTAACACAGAACACATCTGAACAAAACTTTGAAGCTCACAACTACAGCAATAATCTGCCTAAAGCTTAGTTACCAAACTGAAAAAATTAATTTACAGCAACTTGAGGGGAAAAAAAAACCACCAAGGATATCACAAACAATGACTATCCCACTATGTAGAAGTAGGACCTACAAAGTGAGAGTGTTCAAGCTCCATTATATGTTCTTGTTTACTAAAGGGTACATACCCTTCCTTCTTCCCCTAGCCCTCACCTTCCTGTAGGAATAAGGAGTTCTGCACCAAGTTTGAGAAGCAGAAAGCTTCTCAGAACTTCATCTACAAGCTTTATCAACATGATTTTCAAGTTTAAAACTTTTAACAGTATATTTGTACAATACTACCAAACGGAATGCATATTGCACTCTGAGCCCCACTGAGCATAATAGATATTCTTAAGTGTTAAAAATAGACTTCATTAGACAGGAGCCAGCCCTCTCCTTCAATAAATGCATTTACATGATTAAGCACAGAGTAAGGGTGACCACAAGCTGAATACAGTGGCACAACTTGATACTGGTAGAACAAGCAACTGCTTTTTGAGCAGCAGCTATCAGATAATGATTGTCTACATTAGTTATTTGGTACAACAGGCACAGCAACAGCAAAACAATCGTGTAGCTGTTTCTTGCCCTGAAAATTAGTAGTTTATTCTAATGACCTTAGAAACAGGAATAAAAGATAACATCAGCAGATTCACTAATCAAACAAGGTTTTTTGAAAGTTTCTATATACAGACAATACTTGGTATTTGCCTGCCTAAAGCATCTACATTTATTAGTGCTGTTTACCAGACCCACTGGCTTTCCTGTTGCCTGTCAATATACTTATTTTGGTAGAAGTATTAAATCAAATAGTACTATAAATGCAAAGGCACCTCCATCACACCTTTAAAGTCTTTCCCCAACACCACCTCCCTATGACTTGGGTTTTTAAAATAAGGGACAACAGATTATTTGTTACCAAGATCAAAAAAGTGTTTGCTTTGACTCCCTGTATGCTAAGGTTCCCCCCTCCCACCCCCAAAACAAGTCAACTGAAGCATTAGAAAAATTCCCAAAAGGGGAATTGTTTAGAAGTTTGGGTAGCTATATCTAAAAGCGTCTTCAAATGTTATGGCTCCAACGATACACCCCACTGTGAGGTAGGTAGCCAAGATAAAAATATTGTAACAAATATTTTAACAGCTGGAAACTCCCTATAAAAACCTTGCATAAATAGTTTGGTTCCTTGCACCAGTGTCCTGATATGCATAACTTCTTCTGAAGATGCCTAAGGGAATCCAAATTCACCGAGCTCTTGCTGAGTAGCATCTCATATATTCCGTCATCCAAGGGTTATCCGGTGGGGAGGACTTTATTCGCCAAGCTTTCTCTGCTTCTGCTGATCGTACTCGCCTCTGAGAAAGCTTCCTTTTCTCCACTTGCCTCCTGTTCTTTGCTCGCAGAGCAGATTCATGAATCTAAAAGACCAGAGTGAGTATTACAGCAGGAAAACAGCCTAGGAACCCCCTCCAGGAAAGCTAAGGATCACTTTGTATTTGTCCCAATCCCCATCCTGAAGAAACAGGGTTTGCTAGCAAGATTATATTTTCTTCAATAATTAACAGAAGAAAATTTTTCTTCACTAAGAGAAGCACAGACATTTATAAAAATGCCTCCAATTCTATTCTGCATTACTTTCCCACTTCACACTATTAAACAATTCCAGAAGTGTTGAATGTTTGTCTTACTCTTGACATACTCTAAAAACCTCAATTCTCCTATTTCTACCATTTAAAATTCTTAAGTATCCCTCAGTATGCCCAAGCATCCCTTAAAACCTAAGCCATAACATACCAATCCCTAGAGACTCCCTTCCTAAACACTGAAGAACTTAATTTGACACACCTACATACATTTTTATATTAATAAATTTTCGTATTTCCCCAGAATTTAATCTTAAGAGCCAGCTTCTATGTTTGCTTGCTTCTATCTCCAGATTTACAACTCTGTCTCCCGTCTCAATCAGGGGAAGTAACACCTTTCAAACATTCAAGAAAAATGACCAAGCCAGCCAGTAAGTCAGTTCCCACTTAAAGAAACATCCTTAGTGACACAGCACTACCTCATGGAAAGTGTTTTAGAAGTGTCCTGTCCATTCACTCCAGACTTAAGACCTGATCTTAGGGGTTCCATGTTTCCAACATAAGAAATGTTAGAAATCTTCAGATGTATAAATATTTCTACTCAAGTCAGGCATCAGCCTCTGTCAGGCTTCAACCTGAAGCACCAGTCAACAATTTCCACCACTGAGCAAAGCTCAGCAATCCAGTAACAGTGTCCGTTATCAGGAAGGGCAGCTTCTTTCAAGAGCTGCAAGGCCCAAGTCCCTCATTTCCCTCAAAGGGTTGAGCTGTCCAGGAGGGAAAACACTGAGCTTCAAACCCCTTCCAAACCAGCCCATCAGAAGTCAGCTTGATCTTCTACACCAAGAATACCACCCACCTTAATCCTCAGATATCTTGGGTCATAGATTCAGACTCTACATTAGCAGTAAGATAAAGACAAGACACTGGCAGGGATACATTAATGATTATGCTTCATCAGCCTAGGGGAGTTAAAGAAAAGGAAGAAATGGATCTGTTGTAACACTCCAACCTTAGTATTTCATGCTAAGCCAGGAAGCAGACCCCACTAACAGCCGAATTCTGGTGCTGTCCAAGACCATATGAATTTTATTTGTGTTATTTCCCTACTATTTACATCAACCCTGCAATCCATCAGCCATCCGACAGACCATTCTGCTGTCAGCAAAAGGTCCCCTATGGCAACCCGCTGAAGCCAGCTGCTAGACAGACATTTTAGCAGCAAAGCAGCATTCGTACCTTCTCAGTGAGGCTCCATTCCTAGGAAGGGCCCGGGCCCCAGCAAAAGTAAACTCTTCCACAGCACAAGCGCTACCCCAGTGTTTATATACCTGTGTGCTGTGGGAGGCCTGGTGCTAACTGCCTGCTTGCTGCTTTTCTCTTGTTTTCATGAAGTTCAGAATGGAGAACTACATTTACAACAGCCAGTTTTGCTGGTAACACTGTAACAGCCAGAAACAAGAGAGCCAAGTTTTAATCAGAACTTGCAAGTATTAGTCAAACATGGTTTCAATAACAATTAACAGGTAAGAACTATTTGATTTGGACATGTCAAACCTCTTCAGGTTTATTGCTAGAATTTGTTTTTTTAGAATTTATTGCTAGAATCTCCATGCACTCAAAGGCATCCCTGAGAAGTTTTACCCAGATACAAGACATATGTCTTATCCAGGCACTAACTAGTCACTGCCCTTTAATGAAACAGAAGCTTTTACTTACTTCGTTCGCTGAAGCAGAAGCGCAGACATTGTGAGTCCTCTGGCTTCCTGTATCTGTCTGTCTTTCTCCCCACCCATACAGAGCAAATGGATGTTTATTCTCCTTTGGTGCATCTGTCTTTTGAGGACTTTTGGCTGATCTTCGATCATTACGACTGGACAAGGCACTTCGACTCGGACGTCGTCCCGTACGGCTGGTTTTGTCTGCTTCCTTTACAGAAGTGTGTTCTACAGTTTTTTCTTGCTCTTCCCTCTGCTGCTTTTCTTGATCTTCTCTTTCTTTCTCTAAAGAAAAAAAGTTATACTTTAAGCTTCAATGACAACATATTAATGTCTGATTTGCACAGCCTCTCTTAATACATCATTGAAGCTGTGCTTTTTTTAGAAATGGGAGAAGTTATTACTTCCTTAGCAACAGATGTATACCTTGCTTAAATGCCTTCATTCTTTCCTTAGTGACTACAATATTTCCAAGCCCATCCCCTCTGTACATCAGCTTTCACATATTTAAACATGCCTTTCACTAGTGAGGCTACAGATAACCAATAGCTCCAGGCAGTATTTTAAAGACTGTTTCCAGTGATCTTCTTTCATCCTTCCATCTTTCAGACAGCAAACAGATGGACTGCTGAATGCCATGTAGATGCTATGCCAGCCAGTCAGAGATGAAGTCTGGTAAGAGTATCTGCAATATTAAATCCCTCCTGTTATAAGTTTCCACTGAAAGAAAAAAGTGATTCATTTTCAAGTTCCCTGATTATACATCTTGATTATGGTTTTCTGTTTATGGAGGAAAGGGGAAGCAAAGACTTAGCAAGGGCGATGTCTGTCACTTTGTATCTGCTCTGTGAAGTGTGTTTTACATTTAAAGTACCACACTCCACAGGCTCTTCTCCCCCCACCTCCATGTTTTTTCAACCTTCCGTAACAAGGGTCCAGTATTTGTCCTCCAGGCATTGAGTATGTAGAGTTGGGTTTGTGAGGGAGAATTTAAAGTCTGTTTCATTGTTAACTGGCAGATGTAGATCAACACTGAAGGCTGAATCAGCATTCTGCAAGACATTAAATTATAAAAACACATGGAAACAACTGCTCCATAAGATCCAGTCTTCTTGCATTATAGAGCTATGGAGAAACTAGTTTTCCTTTGTGGTGCCTCACAGCTAGCAGTTCTTGATGTTTCATGCATACTACTACTTATATATAAAAATTTGGGTCTTAGACTTCAGATGAAGGAAGCCAATAGCTGGTACAGCACTGCAATACTTCATAAATCTAAGAGAAGGGCTGGTAAGAAAGTCATGCCTTACAATAAGGTTGTAAGTTGTTCTAACAAGTCCGTTTTACAACATCATTAAATACAGTCAAGCAGATGTCTATGGATAACAGTTACTGACTGGAAAAGAACGGCCAAAGATTTTTCCCACCTTTGAGATCTGTAAGGTGTTACAAACTGGTGACACGAGGTCTTGAACTATTCTGTTAATACTAATCTAAACTAAGATCTTTATCAACGATCTGGATGAGGGTGTCAAGTGCACTCCCAATAAGTTTGCAGATGACACCAAGTTGGGCAGAAGCATTGATCTGCTTGAGGGTAGGAAGGATCTACAGAGGGATCTGGACAAGCTGGATCCATGGGCCAAGGCCAATTGTATGAGGTTCAACAATGCTCAGTGTCAGGTCCTGCACTTGGGTCACAACAACCCCATGCAATGCTACAGGCCTGGGGAAGAGTGACTGGAAAGCTGCCCAGCAGAAAAGGACCTGGGGTGTTGATCATCAGTCACCTGAATGTGAACCAGAAGTGTGCCCAGGTGGCCAAGAAGGTCAAGAGCATCCTGGCTTTTATCAGAAATAGCATGGCCAGCAGGACAAGGGAAGTGATGGTCCCCCTGTACTGGGCACTGGTGAAGCCACAACTTGAATACTGTGTTCAGTTTTGGGCCCCTCACTGCAAGACAGACATTGAGGTGCTGGAGTAAGTCCAAAGAAGGGCAGCGAAGCTGGTGAAGGGTCTGGAGCACAGGCCTTATGAGGAGCAGCTGAGGGAACTGGGGTTACTTAGTCTGGAGAAGAGGAGGCTGAGGGGAGACCTTACCACTCTACAACTACCTGAAAAGAGGTTGTAGCAAGGTGGGTATCAGTCTGTTCTCCCAAGTAACAAGCAATAAGAAAGAGGAAACAGCCTTAGGTTGCACCAGGGGAGGTTTAGACTGGACATTAGGAAAAACGTCTTCGCTGAAAGGGCTGACAAGCATTGGAACAGACTGCCCAGGGAAGTGGTGGAGTCACCATCCCTGGAGATATTTAAAAGACATGTAGGTGTGGTGCTTAGGGACATGCTTTAGTGGTAGTCTTGGCAGTACTAGGTTAATGGTTGGACTCAGTGATCTTAAAGGTCTTTTCCAGCCTAAGTGATCTATGATTCTAATCAAATATATTGCTTACACTGCATTAGTGAAATAGAAATAAGACTTTCAAAAAATGTAAGTAGACAGAACCCTGTTTTAGTTCTCCATCCTGCAAATCTTCAACAGTAGTGCAGGCAGGTTGGATGTGTATGCCAGACATGGAACATGACCCCTAAGCATTGTGGGCACAAGCAGACATTGTGATCTGAAGTCTCTGACTTTTAGGCCAACCATGCCTTTTATGTAAAAGGCAACGAAAACCTTTTATTAACTTAACAGCATAGCCATCCACTAGTAAGTGATTCCCTTCAAGGGTCCACCTTTGAGTGTCAGATGCTGCCTTCTGCTAGACACACATGGTGATACATTCAAACTCTGCTGACATAGACATGCTGAACTTGCAAGTTTTCTGCCACACCATCTATTTCTGGTTGTGGTAGGGACCACCTGCAAGCTACCACTGTCTGAAGTCTCCACTTTCAGCCACCACCAGCATACACTGGACTGGTATGTACAGAGGGAACTCCTCCACTGGTGTAGGACTTCATCTCATTTAAGGCTTGCTTACTTATTGAGAGGTTGACCACAAGCAACTAGAACAAATTTTACCTAAGTGTCTTCATTAAAAGCAGGCTTGCCAGTCCTGTGACAAAATAGCAATCATCCTTGCTAATTGCTATGATTTAGCCAGGCAAGCAAGTACATGCCCAATCTGACACTGCTTTAATTTTGCCTCTGCATCCATCCAGCTCTGATGAAATGGAAGTTACCTGCCTGGCACACCAGTTAAGCATCCATTTACCCTTGCACTCACTTTGCACTTGTGGGGTAAAGACATGAAGACTTGCCACATGCCCCAACACTCCCATAAGGCAAGCCTCACACTCTCTCTTGCTGTTAGTCTTGCCAGCACCTTTTCTACTTGCTGCCAACCAGCACAGAGGCCCTGGTGCTGAGCCCTGTTCAGGCTAGCCTATACACACCTCTTCCAAGCTACACAGGTGCAGCATTCAGCTACAGATGATACTGCAGTCCAGCTGAGTATTTGGTTAAGAGTGGCCCTCAGCATTAAAGTATTTGGAGCTGTATTTGTTAAGAATTCAGTTGAGTGTCCCCACAAAACAACCAAGAAAATTAGTCAAGGCCAAAGGAGTGACAGAGTGAGAACAAAAAATGGCCAGATGAATATCATGGATCTAAATACTGGGTGCACATAGTTTCAGTCATTATGGCCAAGGCTGGATAAAAAGCAAGCAGCAGTGACCTCAATGTGGCAAGAGACCTGCTTTGCATAGTGTCCCGGGCTCTGGGACACAGCCTCACCTCTGACAAAGCAGCTCATTGATCATAGCTGCAACATGCAGCACAGAGCTATCCCCTTTCAAAATAGTATCCACACTTCTCTACAGAGCCCACTCCTAAGAAAGGACTGGCTAGGCCTATTATCAGAAGGAAGCACTGTTTTGAGAAAATAAAAACACTGAAGGGGGACATACTGCTGTCAATTCTAAAACCAGAGTGCTTTTATTTTGGGAAGCTGTTCCATCCTCCATTCATGGGAAAATGACATCTTCATTCTCTACAAAGGAAAATGGAACAACACTGAGTTCATGAGCTAGGTTGCATTTAGAGACTTAAAGACACAGGAGAGTGGGGACTCTTCAGTTGTATGCATACTCTAGCTTTAAGATACTACTTCAAGGCAACAGCCATGCCTGGGGATGCTCACTAGGATATAGTTCCAGCTGGTGCAGAAATGATTGAGTCAGCTTGTCCCAAAATAGCAATAAAAGCATATGGGTAAATGGCACACTGAGTCCTGTGCACAGTATTACAGTAAATGCTGTATGGCAGAGCATACTGTGGCACCTTATGAGCACCTGCTATTAGAGCAGGTATTTCAATGAATTCACTCCTACAGTGTATTTATACAGAGCTCAGTTGGTGAAGGCACAAGGCAGATTTTTAGCAGTTATTTTAAACCTTTTTATTTAAAACTGTAGTTTATATCCAAGCCATTTTGTTAGGCACCCCTTTTCACAGGAAGGTAGAAAAGCAGCAGTGGATAGCAAGGAAGGAGTTAGACTCAGCTCCTCAGGGAGCCCTACCACCAGCAACACCTACCCATCTCCTCCTTCCCATGCCATGCACCAGCTCCAGCAGACACAGGAAACTCAGAACTGACTGGCTGCAGCATTACAGGGATTAGTCAGGAGAGAGAAAAAGCTAGGAACATCTAAAACTGCATCATGGATGCTAAGCAAAGCACACTGAACAGGAGGGGATTAAGTGCTTAGCAGGCAGAACAAAGCTGCCAGGCCCACCCAATATGGCTGTTGAAAGCTCGGGCCCAGAGGAGGTCACTTAAACCTACTGCATTGCCAGCCTGTGTAACTGCTCCCCTCCAGGGCTCAAGCAGGAAAAGCTCAAGTGGAGCTTCCCTCCCTCCCACAGTGCTGTATGCTCTATGGGGCAGGCAGGACTCCCATTTCAAAGGCCCTGCTGACTTACAAGAAGTATCAACAACCTTCTGATTACACCCACAGGTCCTCAGGGTCAACAGGATTATCTCTGTATAGAGATGTCTGCTCCTTACGGTGCTACCTCAGGTTCAGGAGAAGCACTTTATGCTTAAACTGCCATGGGCAGAACTCAAGTTTCCTGCTTTAGTACAAACACCTCTCCTAACAGGGCAGGTCTCCAAGGCCTCTTGAAGAGGGCATATACTCAGTTGTGGGTATGGACTACAGCTGGGTAGAAAGCAGTTACTACAGCTGAAACAGACCACATCATCATTGTTTCAGGACAGATCTTGTATAAGGCAGTATTGGAGCTACCAGCAACACATTGATTAGATTTACACAAGCTTCATCTGCAGCAGAGTTCTGAAAGCAATGGCTGGCTTGGCTTGATAGCAAAGCTTGCTTCCAAAAAAAACCCCAAACCCAAAACTGGAGCAACTTTGAATCACAGTATTACAAACACCTAAACTGACACCACTGCCTTCTCTGCCCCCCCGCCCCCCTCCCCAAGCTAGTACTTTCCCATGTTCTTGGGCCAGCAAATATATCTGCAACATCATGGCAGACAAGATCAGGGAACAGGTTTGAAATTGGATCTTCCACTGAGTTGCACTAATCCAGATCAGCCACTTTCCAACTACTGTGTGGCAACTGCTTTGATACCAGCTTGTCAGTGCTGTCATTTAAGACCTCTGCACAAAAATGCTGAAGGCGAAATGGCAATAAGGATTGAAAGATGCCTTCATCCTGCATGTGTGCGCAGCGGTATCATTTGACAAGCAACAGGTCTGACAGCAGTGCTGCTGCCAAGAGCTCCTGTCTTTCACTTACCAGCCCACTGGGATCTGTTGACAGTTTTGAGCATGTGTCAACTAGACCAGTTGACTGAGGTCAAGATTTTGTTGGATTATGTTTAAAACACATCTGTGCTTGGACACATTCTCCAGAACAGTTTCACAAACAGTTGCCACAAGTGAGGGGCCAGAACAAATTAACCCAAAGTTGCCCCCAAGCACACCTGAGTATCACTCAGCTATAGCTTAAGCATGAGATAGTGTGACAAAACACATTTGTCCTGTGAGCTCTCAGGTGTTGCTGGTAGTAGTTTAGACCAACACCACTAAACCTTAAACTCAAGCTGCTTACATCAGCTTTCTCTACACACACCGGAAGCATTTACAAACTGCTTTACAAACACACACAGGGTCATCTTAATGAGAGAAAGGAGCAACCATGGCCCCACAGACCAGTACAAATGGGCTTTACCTCAGATACTGAGCAACATTAGTACTGGTCAAACATGCTTGGCCACACACACAGTAGATACCACTCAGCCAGAAATCAGGTTCCCCACAGAACAGAGGGAAGCAGCAGTAGCCAGGTAACAGCCAGGATGCTGCAGCATGTAGGTGGATGTCAGATTCAGAAGACAAAAGATGTCATCAACATGAGCACACTCAGCTACCCCCACAGCACTTCAGTGCAATTAAGTTCTTCCAGAAAAAAGCAGTTGAATAATGGTAGATTCACAGAGTCATATTTCTATGTTATCTCCTCCACATGTTTTAATTAGTCAGCCACTGAGCAGAAGAAACATACATCCTTAGAACTGGCCAATACTGAATGAGTCACTTGCTTGTATATTAGCATGTGTGCTAATATACAATAAATTTCCACTGAACCCAGCTGTCTAAGCAGAGTTGATTTCAGTTCTTTTGCTGAGGACCCAAAGCTCTTAAATACTTGCAGAACTTAAAAAATATTTGTCCTAAGCCACTTGGCAAAGAAATTAAGGTTAAGTACAGATTTTCCTCCCATAAGTGTAAAATAGCAAGGACATAATAGAACATCAGGTATTCCCATACAGCAACCATGGCAAAGTTGCATCAGCTATAGAGGCACAATTGCCCAAAACGCCACAGATTGAAAGGCCGCTGTTGCTCCACAGTCCCTTGCCACCAATACAGTGATGACGACACAACTATGCATGCACTGCATAGTCACACACACCATCACTGACCACATAAAGCACCTGCATGAGCAGTACATCCACAGCTGTCAAGCTTTTATCCACTGTCAAAACCAACCCAACCAGAATCAGGCTACCAAATAACTCCAGTCAAATTTCTTCCCAGAGAGGGGTCAGGGAGAGCAGCAGGGAGCAGGCCAAGGACTGAGCAGAGTGCCCTGGCCAGCAGCCTCTAGCCTTGGCAACTGCAGGTCCCATCTGGATTGTAGCAGGCTGCCCACTCAATCCACTGGCTCAGTGAGCAGAATGATGAAGTTCTGGTCCCTACCACAACTGCCCAAGATCGGCATGTGTTCAAACTGCACCAGAAAAGGTGTGAATGCCCAGCTCTGAGTGCAGCTTCAACAGCTTCCACCCTTCTCCCACTAGAAGCCAAGTCTTTTGACTGCCCATCAGGACACATTGTCTTTTCCCACACAACCGCTCCCTGCTCTTTCGCAATTCCTTAGCGCTGCTTCTCACTGAGATGCTACTTCTTCCACACGTACTCCCCAGTCAAACTGCCTCAAAGCCTGCTTGAGGCAAGCAAGAATAGACCCACTAATACTTAGTTACACTCTGGTTAAGTGGGGCACTCCCATCACTGCACAACCTTGGGGAAGTGGAGTGCATTACCCTGGCAGCCCCCATATGGAGCAGGATACCACAGGCCCACCCAGCCATGAGGACAACAGCTCACTGCAAAACCCCACATCACCACCAGGCTCCGAAACACCAGGCCTCTTGAACAGATGACAGCATAGCTGTGTAGCATGGTATTCTTAAGGACAATGAATGCAGTTTAGCCTTGAATATCAGAATACAGACCATTCTGGTAAGCTCAGGCCCCAAGGGACATTGAAACAGATTAGTGTCCCCACTCCAAACAAGCACATCTAACACCAGAACAACCCCCTGGCAGCATGAGGCTTAACTGAACAATTCTCAAGGATTTGCCCTGCTACTGTAAAACAGATACCCAAACAGAGCCCATTCAAAATACATTGCAAAACACCTATCAATGGCTGCCAGATAAAGTTTTCTTTCATTATAAGAGACAGTATCCTATGGGATGAAAAAAATACCAACTGGGGAAGCCTGACAGTGTTGTTACCCATCTACCCACTGTGCACAGTTAATTCTTAACACAGTTAATGAGACATCAAAAGGCAAGATATGCTACAAGAGAGCAAAATATTATCAGCTCTGCACCTGCTTAGGACTATAGAGTTGTCTGCACCCAGCTGCAAGCCCAAGAGCAAACCTCTGGTAGAATTAAGAACCGAGCGTTCAGCTGAGAGATTACGCATGCAGATCCAGGAGAGCAATCGCGTTAAGCACCAGTCCCTGGCACACCATCCAACTCAGCGCTGCTTCTGCCGGAGAGCCCGCTTACATAACTGCGGAGATGCTCCGCTCCCATGGCAACAGTTTACATAAGGGCTGTGACTCAGGATGAGAGTTGCCACCACTTGGCTCTTTACAGAGACGCCCCCGATGCCGCAGCCACGGCTTCTCCGCAGGCCCGGCGCGGATCCGATTAACGGCACTTTATCGCCTTCGGCGGGGAAAAACGAGCGCCTCGGGAAGTCCCGGGGCCGCCGCTGACGAGGGGCTTCACCGCGAGGCCCTCGCGGTTTGGGGGGCACCATACGGGGAGCCGCGAACGCCTCCCCGGCCCCCCGACACGACCCGCGCTGCCGCCCTCCTCGGCGCTGGCCCTGCCGCACCGCCGCCCTCCCGCCGGCACCGCCCGGGCTGGGCCCGCGGACACCCCCGTCCCGAGGCGGGGAAGGGGGAGACCAGTCAGGCGGCTTCCCCCAAAGCGGGGCCCGGGGAAGCGGTAGCCCACGCCGCGGCAGGGCCTCCCGGACGCAGCCGTCTGACATCCCTCGCCAAGGCGGGGCAGGGTCCCGCCGGAGGACAGCGGGGGCTCGGACCGCAGGCCCATGACCCCGGAGACACCCCCCCCCCGCCGCCATTACCCCCGCTCCCTACCGGGGCTCGCCCGTCCCGCCTCGCTCGGCGCTGGCGTCGCCGCCGCTTCCTCCTCCTGCACGGCTGCGGGGCTGCCGGCACCCGGCGGCGGCGGCGGGGACCCGGCGGCGCTGCTGCCGCCGCCGCTGTCCTGCTCCCAGCCGTCCCACAGCCAGGGCCGGTGCGCCTGCTCCAGGAGGCGGCGGCTGAGGCGGTAGCGCAGCAGCTCCAGGTAACACGCGCCGCACGACTCCCACTTGGGCTCCTTGAAGCGCTTCATGTACTCCGTCTTCACGCGACGCGCCGGCACCACCATGGCGGGGCCGGGGAGAGCGGGGAGCGGGAGCCGCCGCCGGGAGCCGCCGGCCGAGCCCGCCCCCTCCCGCTGCAACGTTTAAATCCAAACAGCGGCGCCCGGCCCCGCCCCTGCCCGCCCCGCGCCAATCGCGGCGCGCCGCCGCCCCCTCCCCGCCCGCCACCGCCCGGTGGCGTCACGGCGCGCGCGGGCCCGTCACGCGGGGATGCCTGGCGGGGGGGGGAGAGGGGCTGCACCGCCCCGAGCGGCCACAGCGCCCCCGAGCGGCGGGTGAGAGAGCGGGAATGGGGTGAAATTAAAGGAAAATAAGAGTAGAATGAAATGAAACGAAATAAAATAAAATAAAATAAAATAAAATAAAATAAAATAAAATAAAATAAAATAAAATAAAATAAAATAAACAAACCAAAGCCCCACAGCACTGCCGACCCTCCCCCCTCTATCCCCGGAGCACCGCCCAGCGCCAGGCCCAGTCTCGCCCGCAGCAGAGCCGCGAGGCCCCCCCCGCACGCTGCCGCCCCCCCACACCAGGGCAGGCCGTGCCCGGGCCGGCACAGGGCGGCGGTGCCCGCGTGCTGCCCCGGCCCCGGCTGAGGCGGGAGCGCCCCCTGCTGCCTGCCGCGGGGTCTGAAGCCGCGGGGCACGTGCAGCGAGTCAGAACTGGTGCGTTTGCAACGACAATTCCTTGTTTGTGCGTCACACCGGCGGGTAACGGTGGGTTTGAGCGCTGCTTCTGCCAGACAAAAAACGGAGGGCAGCGGCAGGGCGCCTGCTGAGGGGAGGCGAAGGCGACTGCAGCAACAGGGATCTTGATTTAATCTGCTTTAAAAACCCGTCTCCAGGGAACGCTGGAACAGGATCCGCCTCACCCAGCCCCGCGCTGGGCCGCCGCGGCCGCTGGGGAAATGAAGCGCTTCGGAGACAGATGCAGAAAGCGGGGCGGCCTCTGCAGCCACCCCCCGCCACGCGGCCGCGCCCCGCTCCGCCGCCCCACGGCCGCGCCCCGCGGCCCGTCAGCCGCGGCCGGGCGGTGCCCGCGCTCTCTCCTGGCGCCCGAGTCCTGCTCCCGCGGGGTGTGGCTGTGCCGGGGAGGGGCGCGCGGCCCATCGCCCCCGCCCCGCGGCGCCCTCCCCTCATGCAGCCCCGCCCTCTGCCCGGAGGTCGCCGATGCCCCATTTTGCGTGGCTGCAAACCTGATTTCCCTCCACCATGCGCGGGGCTCGGCACAGCGCCTCTCCGGTCGCCGCTCCAACACACGGGGGCACTGATGGATTTTCAGAAACACTTCTAGGGAACTCTTTTTTTTTTTTTTTTTTTTTTTAAATAAGGAGGCAAACAGCGTTTTCGCCTTGCCTTGCCTTGTGCCTCCCCTAGCTGGCACAAATGAAAAAATGCAAGCTGACACAGATATCCAGGATGGAAGATGCCGGCCCAGACTGTTCAGTGTAACAAAAGTGCTGGTGGCTTTACTGTGAGGGGACAGTGGGTGCACAGAGCACCCCTGCCTGTGCAGCAGATGGATGCAATCCCCGATACAGCTAACGTAACCAAACTGACTCACTTTAGTCGACGCTCAGGCCGAGCAGAGTATAGCTCTCAGCTTTTACATGCACCGGTTGAAGGCTTTGCGACCCCGTGGTGCCCTGGTAGGAGTGAGAGGGGCACAGATGTTGCCTGACCTTTGCAGAAGCGCTGGGATAGTCCCCTCCAGCCCTCACAGCCCCCCAGCCCCTGCAGTTACAGCAACAGCCCCGTGACAGCAGGATACTGGGCAAATCCAGGGTCCCCCTCTGCAATTCAGGAAGATGCAATCAGGAGAGGCCACTAATTGCACTGGCATCCAGGGCCTGGCGGTGCAGCCAGGCACATTGTACAGCTGCATTCATAAACCTAATAGGCTCCATTTTAAATCCAGTTAGAGCTTCTCCAGCTCCCTTCGGCTCTGCCAGCTGCTCTCAGGGGTAGGCAGCGATGGAGCTACAAGGGAGCGGAGCCTGGGCAGCATATCTACCAGGAGGACGGTCACAGAAATACCACTCCTGATGTGCCTACCATCACACAGCAGTTTCAAAGATGAGCGAGGAGCCCCTTCTGAGCGTGCCTTCTCACCACGCTGTGCCGCGCATGGTGCCCTATCCAAGGCAGAGGTACAGGAGCCTTGCCCACACGCTTCGCTGGAAGAAAACCGGGCAGATGCAGCAGTTTTCCCCCTCTCAGTGCTATCCTGGGGATTACATTTGGGAGCTGCCTTGCTCATTCATTATCCCCACTGAGGGCTCCAGTGGCAGCTGGGTTGTCCCTGCTGCCTTCTCCCATTGCCCTTAGTACCTCTGTGGTCCCACTGCGGTCCAGCCATGCCCTCAGCACCACCTGCTCTAACGGAGGGCGTTTCTTGGAAAATAACAGGGGACAATTGGTATAATAACACCTGTAACTGAAGATGGCACTAGAGAAGGCTGCTGTAACAGTGCTGGCTAGCGAGGAGAGCCAGTCACTCCCCAGTTAACTGGGACTCTGGTTTCTTATTCTCATACTCCGCTCAGTCTGTACGAGCAGATGAGATTAGTGGATTTCATATGAATGGGCAAGGCCTGGGGTTTGCAGCCTTTGCTTTCCATCTAGAAATTGATATTTTGTACAAAATGTCATTTTGAGCCAACCTGCACAGTTTCAGCTTGGCAGTTTTGATTATGAAAAGGCTGCTGTTGTTCCCAGGTATCATTTTAGAGCAACAGTCGTTTACATCTTTTCCATCCCAAAGAACTTCTGTCCACAGTTTAGGAAGGCACAGCTATATCAGAGAAGAAAGGGTTCACTTTTCTCAGGGCTGAACTTCTGGGGTGCCCATAAACCTGCTGCCCTGTCATTAACCTGTGTCTCAGCCATCACACATGAAATGCCAGAGTGACAAACACCAGGTCCTGGCACGCAGTCTGTCGGTTCCCATTTTCTGCATTTTTTCACTAAACTGCACTCTTCAGGGCAGTCATCTACTCTTCATATCAGCCTGCAAGATGTCAGCACTTCGTGAATAACACAGTATTGTAAGTAGGGGCCTCCACCCATCCTCTCCATTGTACCATACTGGTTTTAGGGCCTCTATCCCTTGCTGGCATGAACACGAGTGCCCAGCCACCCATGTGCTACAGGGTAAGCTGCACCTTCACACTCCCACTCCAGTTTCTCCTTTGCAGCACAACCCTCCCGTCTGACAGTTTGCACGCACATCCCACAGTGCCTGATGGATTGACAGCAGCCAGGCTTGGAAAATTACTGGGGACCGCTTGTATAAAAATACCTGTAACAGAAGCATGCAGAGACACCCAGAGATGCTGATGTTGAAAATCACACGTTACCTAAGGCTGATGCAAGCAGCAGCAGTGGCTGTCAGGCACATTCCCCATGGCCTGCCACAATCAATCTTCAGGCTTACAGTGCAGCAACTACCAGGGAGCAGGGCGCAGTGTACCTCCAGGCCAGCCACCATCCCAAACCAGCTCCAGAGACAGTCAGCACCTCTTGGGGATGATGCTGAGACTGTCCTGGGTGAAGGACAATTCCTCCCTCACCCCTCCAGCTAGAGCCAAGCAGCTTCACTTGTGCCAGACAAGACTCATTGCCTGTCCTCAACACAGCAGCTCTGGATATTCTCAGCGTAGCTGTATAAACACTATTATTTTTTAATCCTAATGAGTTTTGGCTTCGATACCTCATGTCAGAGACTTCCATGGGCTGAGAGTAGCCAGTTATTAAATGATTCCTGGATGAGGAACTATAATATTTATGAGGCTGATACTAACACAAGATACTAACAACATATACACTCTCTTGTATATTTTGCCAGGTTTTCCCCTTCATTAAAAAAATAAAGACACCATTTGAACCATAACACTGAAATTCTAAACTCTAATTTTAAATTTTCATTTAAAAGCACTTTTCCCCTGAGGATCTTAGTTATGCCTCTTAATCCTTATTATTACTCTCCTACAGGTAGCAAACCAGGTGGCCACATAGGTCCAGAGTTTCAAACCACAGCAGATGGCCAATCAGTGCCAAACCCCAGGAGTCCTGATCTCCTCCACTACCTCCATTTGAATGGCAGCACCAGAGCTTCTCACCAGGGAGAAGAGCAGCCTGGCCTGGGAAAGAGTCTTATTTCTGTCCAAAATAACCACGGCAAAGTCAGCAGCAGAGAGATAACCTGACTTTTATGCAAAAAGTAGCAGGTAATGAAAAATGAGCATGGATGTTATTTTGCAGAGTGTGGTCACAAAAAGACACAGGGTAATCACATGGGTAGTTTACACACGGTTTTGACTTGCAGTCTTTTGCCATTGCACCTCTCTCTGGCTCCAGGCAATAAGGGGGGTTAGCGGACAGTTTATATGTAGTAGGAGTGGAAAATTACATGTCAACACATCTTTCAGATTGGCAGACTGGCTTTCAGCCAAAGCAGGAGCTGTCATGATCTGAAATTGGGCTGCTGAGCTATTGCTTGGGTGAAGTCTGGAGGAGAGAGAAAGCAGGGAAGAGAAATAAGCTGTTTCTCATAGAGAACTGTGTTTTTAAAGTATTTAACAGCATAAAATCCAAACCAGCAAGAATATTTTGCCAGGCAGGGAAAAAACACAGGTGAAACTCTGCTTTCACCTAGGTCAGTGAAACTCTGCCAAATACTAGGGGTAGCCGTCCCAATCGCTTCACAAAACAAGCCATCGCACTGTTAATAGAAGCCTGGTTAATCCTGCAGATGTGGGTTCTTTGGTTTCATGGGCTATTATCCCTTTTAGGTCTGCACCATCTGCCCACAGGGTAACACTGTCATGAGAGAACGATCGGCGGAGCCAATTCAGATGCTTTGCAGAGCAGGTTAGCCAGCAGTAGTGCACTTGGCTACAGAAGTCCCCCAGAACTGCCTGATATTGTTATCCAGAGCTCTGGGAAATTTGGTCATGGCCAGCATGGGCTGTGACCTGATGGGGAAGCCCTGCAACTCCTCTTCCAGCAGCTCTGAGCACAACTCCTGTCAGCTGTGCAAATTTCACATTTTTCTTGGAGAAACTTGAAGCTTTTTACCATTACAGCTCTGAGTGGCTGTGCCTCCAAGCACAGTTCACAGCAACCTCAGCAGCTCCTCTGAGCCTCGCTGAAGGTTCACGCTTTCCATCCACCTTTCTAAGAGGTGAAAAGAGTGATGCAGCTCCTTGGGCTGTGTGCTAGGGATGTCCAGGAGCAGGGAGAGACATCTCTTGCTGCTGAGTGTCCTCTGGCTGCTGCAGCTCTGAGCCCTGGACTGGACACCCAGCAAGGCTGGCTCCTCACCACGTGGTGTGAATGCATCTCAGCTCTCAGCTTAAAAACTGTTACAGTGGGCAAAGAACAAGGTCCCTACTGGTATCAGCCTTTTTTTCCCCTTTCTTTTCTTCTTGGCTTCTACTCCTTAAGGTTGCAAGGTTGCACACCATTGCTGACAGGTCAAGGGGGTCCACGGTGCTTGTCAAGGCACTGCCCCCAGCAACACATTTGCAGGCTGCCTACTCAGAGAAAAATCTAAGTTTACATGCCAGCCAAAGAAGCAGCAGGAGAATCAGGAGAGATTCCCCACCTGCAATCTTTTTATCTCCTACCTGAGTGGCCCCAGTGGCCAGCAGGCTGGCTGGTGAGCCTGGGTCACTGCCCAGCTGCTGCCTGTCCCATGGCCGAGGCGAGGAGCTGGCTCCTAGCCGTGCAGCACCCCATGGGCAGTGCAGGGGACCCCGCACCCAGCTGCACGCCATTCCACCGTGGATGTGGGTTTCCCTGGAGGTGAGCACAGCTCCTTACAAGCAGCGGGGGCATGGGTGGAGGTGGCTTCGTGCCAGCAGCAGTGCTTGCCCCGCACCATCCCACTACATCCCTTCTTCCCAAGTGGCCAGTGAATGGGGTGTAAATCCAGATTCAGCTGCTCCCTGAAAATCCACCTGTATTCACTTGCCATGTCCAACCAGCACAGCTCTGTGGCTTTGTGAATGCACCCCCCTCACACACTGCCTTCCCACTTCCCACCAGCTAGCCTCTCCCCTCTCCAGCAAAGTAACCCTTGTTCCCCCATGTCGTCCATCAGATCTGCTTGCATCCCCCTGGTCTGTGCAGGCTGCCCACTTGCCATTCTTTCCTACAGAGCAAAGTGTGTTTCTTCACAGCTGGACAGCAGGCAGACCCAGGAACTGTCACTTCTCATGGATTTCCTGGGTTCAATCCTGCTTCAGAAAACCAGGTCTGGGCTTTCTCATGCCTCTGGGCCCTAGGCCCTTCTAGCTCATTCCTGCATCTCTCTCTCTCTCTCTCAGGAGCCTGCCCAGTGTTGGGGACATGCTGATTTACTCCCACAGGGACAGGGCTGGCCCCACCTCTGTGCCCAGCTCCCAGGCTTCCCTCAGCAGAAAGAGCAGATTTGGTACAATGCTCCAGATCATGCTGTAGGGACAGCCATTGTAGCCACGGTGAGGAGGCAGAGGAGTGCTGGAAGGCAGTTTCCCTGTATGTGTCCCCTGCTTTGGTCCCCTCTGCCTTCCCTCACCCCCTGTTTTGCTTTCTTCCTCTCCCTCTCACCAGCTCTGCTCCACACTGTCATCCTGGCCACATCTCCACCAGGAACTGGGAGAGAAGCTGGAGAGGTGATGGGAGGTATAATGCTGTGGTAACCTGCAGCCACTTCTCCTTCTCCATGCTTAAAGGGGATAGTTCAAAACAAAGAAACCCAGTCTGGCAATGTCTGGGTTCTGAATGTCTGTCAGAAATATTTCTGAAGTTCCCCTGAAAGAAAGGATAAGCAGGGATCGAGGCAGTTCTCCATGTGGAGGGATCTCACTTCCATAAAAAAACCAAGGCAGAACTAGATCATGCTCCAAGTGGCAGAGCCCAACACATTCACTTGCAACATGCAAGGCATTGTCAAGTTCATGGTCTCAGTAACACCTACAGGATGCCACCTCCATGAGCCAAGGCAGGAGGCAGCCTGTGTGCACCCATTCAGGGAGAGGCAAGTAATGGAGAAATATCTGAGCCCACACTTTCCTCCAACCTTATCTCAAGCTCATAATGCTGCACAAAGCTGTTCTCTGCTCATACTCCCTTCCCTCTGGAGCTCTGGGACAGCAATCCGGCCACTGGTCAGGATTACTTTTACTGTTGCTCCTGTTCGTGTTCCTTTTTCAATCCCAGGCACATCTTCCTTTCCCCCTTTCACCCGTGGACCACAGTGCAGCACCCAAGAGGCTGGTACAGCATTTGCCACAAGCAAGGGATTACAAATCTCTGGCATGGACTGGCCACCTCTGAGAGCCAATCCGTCACTGGGGGAACACAAATTTTGGGGGAGAAATGGAGGCGCCTGTTCTGTAACCTGCTCCCCATCTCACAGCACTAAGGGAGTGCTGCTGAAATGATCAGCTCTGAAAGATCAGTGCTTCAGACCATCACTGCTGGGCTAGCATTGCCTCTAGTGATGGGGCGAAAGACGTTCCTGTGGCTTTGGGCAGGTTTTTCCAGCATAGGAACCCACACGCCTCACCATTCCCCACGTGCAAACCTGGCACCTGCCTGTCATGGGGCCCAGTGCTGGTCCTGAATCTAACACCAGCCCGTACAGTGATGGGCTCAGTTTCCTAAGAAGCAAACTGATGGGTAATAATAAATACATTGTGGAAAATAATTTAATGCTTGAAAAAACTTCACGTAATTTGCAATGAGAGGGCTAAGGAACAAGCCCAGCTGAACTGCATATTCCTGAATCTGATTTTAAATGCCAGAAATTAGTGGCAGCTCAGTGTTGACTCTTGGCTGACTTCACTGTCAGTTTGTGAAATCTGTGTAACCTTATCTCATTGTTCCTCCCCCTGGAAACGGTAGCTCTTCAGCACAGAATAAACCTCACCTCAACGTAAATTCCATTTATGGATGACAGTGGCACAACCGTCTTCTCTGAGATCATCCATTGAAGATTGCCACAGCCGTCTACCTTTTTTCTGAAGCACCTCCAGCACCAGTTCAGAAAAGCCTGTGTGTTAAAAGCTTTTCCCCAGCCCACCTAGAGAAGCAGCCTCAAAGGACCTGCTGGCTCCAGCTGAGGATGAGGGGTGGAGGAGGACACTGTGATGGGGCAGGGGGCGGGAGGAAGGCTATGTGAGGAGCTCCCCGAGAGGGCGTTTTCCTGCCCTCAACAGTACCTGGCGGTGTGCAGGAGTCCCAGCCTCTTGACAGGGCAGTGCTGTGCCCTGCCAAGACTCAGTCCCAAATAAAGCCAGTCTCACTGAGGGCTCAGCTCTGAACAGGAAGAGTGCCCAGCTGCTGAGCTGAGCTTCTAAATTTCTTCCAAAATTGCACAGGGGCAGCAGAAAGAAACTGGGAAATGGTGGTCGGAAAGGCAAAGGCAGGCTTGGGAACCATGAGCAGTCGACTGGGGACAGGCTGATGGGTCCCCCTTCCCTCCCCGCTGGCACCTTGGTTTGTCCTCTTCTCTATCCATTTGGGAAGAGTCTTGGCTTGGAGGGTGAGTAGTTGGGCCCCATCCTTCCTGCCTCTCTTCTGGAAGCTGTTGCATTCTCTGACTCTTTAAGTGAGAGTAGGGGGGACCTTGTGGGGAACCTTCCTGTGGGAAATGTGATGGGAGTGTGCAGTCTGGACTCGGGGAACAGCATCCCTAATATGGTCTCAGCCACGCTGACTGGCTGGAGGCTCCTGGGGGAGGAATGGAGCCCCTTATAAAAGCACCCAGGTCCTCCCATGAAGGCAAACCTCCCTGGGCTTTTGCAGAGCTAGACTGAGGCTTGCTTGATATGGGAATTCTGTTCGCCCTTTGGAGATTATCCAGGCTTTCTTGGGTTTCACATGGTGCGAGGTGATGGCCTGAGCTGTGCGTGACCTGGTGGATGCCAGCAGAGAAAGCCCCTTTTCAAGCAGCACGTGGCTCCTGCCAGTGTCGCTCTGCGGAGGAAACCTGCTGGCACCCCCATGCCATGGGCACCCTGCCTTGCTCCCGGCTCCCGGCCACCACAGTGACAGCACACACCTCAAAGGGTGCAGACCAGTGCAACCACACCAGCCCCCACCTTGTTTTTCCCCTCCATGGCAGGACCTGCAGCAGCTCTGCTTTGTTTTTCCTTCTTCTAAATCTGCCCAAGTGCCCATTCGTGGGCTACACCAATCACCTCATCCCATCCATATCCTAAGCAGCCTCCTTGGCCCTGGAGGCCATGCATGGGACCCCTTTTGCCCTGCAATGCCGGGGGGCAGCTGGACCCTACCCGTGCCAGCGTGCCCAGCACACAGCGTTTCTCCACTGCCTTACCAGTGGTGAGGAGGCGGCAGCACAGGGGGAGTCAACTCTGACAGCCCCAATGGGGCCAGGGAGAGTGCTGGGCCAGCAGTGGGTCACCTGTGAGCTGGGGTGACTGGTGCACCCAGGTCCAGCCCCAGCTCTTTCCTATAGCGTGCACATGGCGGATACTTGGAGGCATGCATGTGCCAGGTACCTGCTGGGATGTCCACCCCCAAAAGTAGCACCACCACCCCACGTGGCCAACATGAACAAGTGGCAGAAAGGACGGTGCTCTTCTAGCAAGTCTTCCCTGCCCCGGCACATCAGGTAAAAAAAAAAAGAAAAAAAGAAAAATTAAGCAAAACATTTACTCATTTAGAGAGCAAGTCCCTGCCTTGCCCAGAAATACAAACTCATGAGCTGCTGACTATGGGGCAGCCACCCCCTTGGCAGCAGCAGGAAGCACCACAAACATGCCCGCATTCCTGCTGCAGCTCCCTGTTTAGAACAGGACAGTCAGGGGCAACTGCAGCCCCGCTGAAATAGCGCTTCAGAGGGGAGCTAGCCTGAGCAGCCATGGTTTAAAAAAAATAGAGCCTTGAACAAAATGTCACCACCATGAAGGCATTTTCTCAGGTCTCACAGAGGGGTGTTAGGATGGAAACGCCTTAAAAGCTTGGCACACCTTTAAATGGACATAAAATGTGCCATCAGCAGGGTGGGATCTATTTTTAACCCTTTGGAGTCTGCAGATGTGCGAATTCCATGTGTGCAGGTCTATAGAGAGACACGTGATCAGCCATTTGGCTATCGGACTGGGAAACGCCAGTGCAGTCAGGGTTCATTTAGCCTCCAATGAGGAGGGAGATTAAAGTCTTACCATGCCCCTTCCTTTGGCTTGGTAGAAACCCCAGCTAGAAGCCTGAGCACACACGTACGTGCTAAGCACTACTGACCGGACACCAGCTTTGCAGTTTTCCTTTTGGAAAGGGCCATGCTGGGTCTGGGTTTCTAACCTCAGTGTCCTGCCTGGCTCTGCTGATGGGAGGGAGCTGGCAGTGGTGCTGCCTCAAGGCAAGGCAAAGCAAGATGAGGCACCCTGGGGAGGGTGAGACGCACAACGGTCAACCAGCTGGTAGCCACCGGCTGCAGGATGGGCTCAGCCGGTCTATCAGCACCACTGCAAAGCCAGCAGGGCTGGTCACCAGCCATCCTGGCCTGTGGTCTGGCATTACCCTGTGCCCCATTGTCCCTTCAGCATGGGCAGCAAGCAACAGGCACCCACCAACATGGGTCTCCTCCATTTCTGTAATTAAACCACCAGCCTGACTTGGGGGGGGGGGGTGTTAATCTGCAGCCCCTCACGCCATTCAGCACTTTGTAGAATCTCCCATCATCTCTTAAGAGCTTCCTCATCACTTCCTGGGAGAAAACCTAGCTGCTCAGCAAAACACAGTACTGATTTAAAGTACAGAAAAGCAAACACTACAGCCATTTCCCTAGGTCTCTCCAGATTTAAATTTTAATATATTTGTCTCCAGACACCTGTTTGTCCCCTCTAGTGCTCTCCCTCCTAAAATGCTCCAGCAAAGCAGCCTCCTCACAAGGACAGCCACCAAAAAGGACAGCCACTCTCCAACGGCAGCTATAGACCCTGTGGCATCCTTACAAAAAGGATACCTCAAATCTGCCATCACATGACTTAGCACCAGGATTTCAGTTCTCAGAGAACAGGGAGCAAGTGCAATCCATGCCCAGTGGAAAAAGCCCCAGCTTGAAACACTGCATCCCCCCGGGCACCAGAAATTATCTTGAGAATGGTTTTGACAAATGGATGCCCTTGAAAAAAACCTGTGCACCACTTGTGAGCAGCTCCCCTAGAGAGTGTTGACATCTGTGTATATTGTTTATAATGAATTATCTACTCAGCACGGGAAACCTGTTGGCTCTGGAGAGTGGTGTTAGGCTGACTTTCATCTCTCCAGCTTGCTGGTGTGAATCCAGCCTTAGCCGCCCGTGAACCAGACCTCTCCCTGCACGACCCACCGTGGTGCCCTGAGCCCACGGCAGCATTGAGGGGGGAAGGCAAGCTGGACCCCTTGTCCCCGTCGCCCCACACAAAATGAAACATCAGTGTCCAGAAACATCTCTCTAAGTGTCAGCTGGCCTGCACATGGAGAATTACGTGCTGCTTTCCCTTCTGAGGGGGCTAAGGGCGCTGTGGGGGGCTGGTTTTGGAGCAGTAAAGGAACTGGCTGTGCAGCTTGCTGGCTCCTGTCCCAGCACCTACACTCGCCTGCCACCCCAGAGAGAAAGAATTGACTCCTGCTGCAACTGCCACTCACCCTGGATCAGGGGTGATGGACAACGTGAGGAAATTCGGCGATACAGAACTAAAAAATCTGCACTGAGCCTTGTCACTGGAGAAGCTCGTATGAGCTACGGACTTGCTGAGAGGAAACACAAGAGTTATCCACAAGCAAAATTGATCTGTGCATTTTGCTAGCAGAGGCTGGTAAGGTGGGTGGCTTTACTCCTGATACAGGAGACCTGGAGTCTGGGACTGTATTCCTGGCACTCCTACAGCCATGTGGGCATCCCCGCCATCTTCACGCTCCTGCTCCCCCACCTGTGCAAGGTCTGAGCAGCGTCTTCTCTGGATGTGAAATACTAGTTCTTTTGTAGTTGTACTGCTGTCTGAACAGCCCTACATGACTGCTTCAGTACACTGTCCCTGTGGTGTTCCGACCGACTGCCTGCCCCGAGGCCTCTGGGGAGGAAGGTGCTCAGCAAAGCTGAATGAGTGTTACAGCAGCCCGGCCTTGCTAAGATGGGCAGGAAAGAAACTGCCTTCCTGTGAAGTCCTTCAGAGTCGATGTCCACCAGAAAGCGGTTAGCTCCAGGAGGCACACAGAAAGGAGCAAGCAGGAATAAAACCAGTACCTTCAGTCACTAAAGTCTCAGAAACAGGCAATTCTGCAACCCCACCAATATGCTTTCCAACGAAGATTACAAACATGCTGGACTTGCCTACCTTGGTATTCATAATTTTACAGCTACCCCCTAAGGCTCTAAGGAAGACAGAGAAGTAGATCTCTTGCAGAAATTGCCCCTCATCCCTCCTCTACCAAACCTCACCGTGGAGAGGAGCAAGGCCACATGAACCCAAGATTCTCCCTGGACATTGCCTGGCGGACAAGTCTGGCCAAGAGATACAAGTAGAAAGAGCCTTCATTAAATATAATAAACAATGAGCAATTTCATTTCCCAAGATATGGCAGCTGTGGCAACACAGGGCTCCATGGTCAGCTGAGGAAGAGGGCCACCATGCCTGGCTACTTCAGCGCCACCAGAGAATGAAATAGAAAGGCCTCATCTGATCTGGTTTCTTGAAGAGGACTTTTGATTATGTGTCTTTTTGCACAGTCATCCCAGACACTTTGCCTGTCCCATTGAGTCTAAATACTGATCGATGTGTAGGGAACTTTGTGTATGTCTCTGTATGCTATCAAACCATGTTTTATTAAACATGGGTTACAGGCTGCTCCTGAAGCACACTGACTGCACCACCTTTCCTCTGCAAAGGTAGTCATGACCCTCAGGCCCCACAGTAGCTCCGAAGATGAGGATGTATGTGTGTCCCACATTCAGCTCTGGTCTCTCATTTGCCTGGTCATTTGCAGGCGACCACCATGGAAAAATGACTGTCAGGGAAAAAGATGATCATGCATTCATCCAAACCACCCTTTAAAGCTCTTTGCATGTCCCTCTTTGCTGTTGCCTGTGGAGTGGAGATGGGCAAAACAGGTCAGTGCATTTAGTGGCATCACTGCTGTGCTCCCCAGTACGATTTCCACTGCGTACGCCATGCACCTGTGCCTCATCACCTCTGTCCTCCGCCTGCTTGATGGGGAGATGTGCACCACTCTGCACGAGTCACAGATTTGGGCATTTGAAGACAACACCAAATGGGACTCCCTGCACAACCCAGCAGCTGCGCACAAGGGGGCTGGCTGGGTCCTTGCTGGGGACTGGGGGCCCGTCTCTGCCCCCCAGAAGGCAGCGGCAGGCAGGGCACAGGGACCCTTTTCCTCCCTGTTCCCAGGAGCAACACAGACAGTGCCAGAGACCCTGTGCCGGGGATGGATGCTGACACAGTGTCCGGGAGGGCTTCTGCAGCCCGGCGTTTGGTAACATGCTCTTTTCCCTGGCTCCAGCTGGAGCCCTGGGGAGGAGGATGCAGCTCTAGAGATGTGCCCGCTCCCCCTCCTGCGTGTCTGAGCCCTGTCAGCACCGAGGCACCCCAGGGCCAGCAGCCAGCCAGCGGGCAGCGACCCGGAAAGAGCTCCCACGTGCAGCAGGGCCCTGGGCAGATGCCAGTGGGGACCCCCACTGAGACTCCGCTTCTCTCCACTAGCAGGGGTTGGGACCAGCTCCAGCAGCATCACGCCCTCCCTCCAGGCACCATGGGAGGGAACCACCAGCTTGATTGCAGTTGGGTCTGTGGGCATGCTTCCCTGGGATAAGCTCACACTGCTCCTCCACACGTCCTAAAACACAGCCGGGGCTTGGCTAAGACGAACCCTTGCTCTGCTCTTCTTTTCCCACCTTGTGTCCAGCAGACTGAAGTCAACAGCCCCTGCCTCCCGAACCTTTTCACAGTCAAAAAGCCAAATAGCACATTAGTTCTGCGCTTCAGGAGGTGGCAGGCATGCGGAGATCTGCGTGCCCTTTCTAACTTCCCTTACTCTTCTAAATTATTCCCTGTGTCCCATAATACACCACCAGAATCCCTTCCACAATTTGGAAGGCTTATTTAGCGAGTCAGATATAGCACGGCATGACTTTATAAATAGAGAGGGGCATGGTTAGGGACTGTGCAACGTGACTCACAAGTCAAACTGCCAGTGAAGAACTTATCAGACATTTGCTTTAAATATTCATTTAGCAATACCAAACCCTGCTCACAGTTACACTTACCATATAAAAACACCATTCCTACATGCAGTCAGTATATTTATGGTAATTTCTCTAAAACTACTCAGAAGCCACTTATCATCTTGCTGGTTAGAGATAAACCAGGGTTGGAAAGGAAAATACCTCCTTGAAGCTCAAACCTGCCCTCACTTCCAGCTCTGCAACTCAGCGCTCTCTCCCAGTGCAAAGCCAATGGGATGACAGCTATGTCATAAAACATTTTCTCCTTAAATGCTTTTTTTCTCATCCATACACGTTATTTGTCAAAGCTGCTACTCCTACAGAATACCTGTGGTCCAGACTTGGGCATTACTGCTTTTCAGTTTTCTTCTATACCCTCATTTGCACTGGTCCTTAATTCAGACTGATTCTTCCACAGAAAATGGAGAAAAATAGATGTGAATTATGGAATCAGCAATAAAATCTCTACAGAACAGGCAATAGATTAAATGCATATTTCTTACACATTTCATGAAAATAATATTTTAAAAATCTTTTTCTTCCAGCTGATCATTTCATGGCCTCAAGCCATGACAGGTTCTGGATTTCCAGCACTAATATTAATTATTCCCTCTTTCTCCCTTCTGCTTCCTCATGTGATTGCTTTAATTGCTATGACTTTGTTTCTTAATCTGGGACCTGATCATGCAAGCACTTAAACATTAACCAAATCCATTGTCCTCTCAGCGGCTTCAGTGAGGATTACTTGCATGAATCAGCTCCAGCACATTTGCAAATCATTAAATCAAGGGTTTGTCTAACCCAGCAAAGGGTATCTGAGACTGGATAAATGGGCTGAAGCTTTGCTGCAATGCTGAAATAGGCCAAATCTAACCTGCACAAATAATAGAAATTAATACTGAGCGTAATGTCAATATAGAACCCCTGGAAGCCTTCCCCATCATTCCTCTGCTACGGATCATCCCAGACGCCTTCTCCTTACGTGGCCATGCCTCCGTGTCCACGGCTCCCAGTATTTGTCCTGTCCTTGCCCAGACCCCCCTGCACAGACATGAGCCGTCTGCTGACCTTGCAATATTTTCCATGTTGTTCTTTGCTCTTCCCTTTTTATTTTTAAACAATGATGCACGTTCAGCAGGTGCACTCCCTGGGCTGCCCACAGCTCTGCTGCAACCTTTGCCGTGGGAAGCTGCAGCCGATGAAGAAACCAAGCACCTCCAGTTTGGGCAGAGCTACACCTGGTCTCTGAATCCTGGTCAAGATGTGACAGGAGTTACGTCAAGTTGCTTCTCCACACAGGAACAAGTGCAGCAGGCACTAAGAAAAAATAAAGCAGGATGTCAGCAGAGGTTAAGCACCTCAAGGATAAAATAACGCCCTTTTTAACTTGGACTTTGGATTTTAGCACCAAGTTCCATTTAATGTCATATTTTATTGTCTAAGCAGATCAATCTTCTTTATTAACCTGTCTGGTATTTAATCCCTCACATGTGAACAGGGGGATCATAACTCCTCGACCATGCAGTCTTGGCCAGGATGGGCTGGTTTCAGTGGGCTAAGGAAAATAAAGGGAAGAGCAAAAAAAAAAAAAACAAATTAAAAAAAGAAAATAAAAAAAGAAAATAAAAAATTAAAGTACATTTTTATAAAGTAAATCTCGGAGTAGTACACCTAAAATCAGTTGCTATGTTTTTCCTAAAACATTTGTCCCAAGAGAGACTTTTCATATTCTCCCTGAGTTGACTGGATTGAATACTATAATCCTCCTAAATTTGCCACTTTTATTAGGTTTGAAGAATAATCTTATCCCATAGGGGTGTTCCAGGCCAAGTATGGAGGCATCACACCCAGAGCAAGGACAGAAACGTTGGGTGTTTCAGGTTGCTGGTGTGACCAGCTGAGGAGGAAGCTCTCAGCAAGGCAATGGACTCCCCAGAGACACAGCCGGAGATCCCTGGCACAACCGGCGACTACTGCAGCCTCCGGCTTGTGGCCGCACTTGGAAAACATTCAGATTTCAAGACTTTCACCGGTATTTGTGCCAGGAAACTGGGCTGCATGACTTTCAGAGCTAAATTTAGGATTGTGAGTATTTCACGTTCTCCAAACACCTTCTATGACAACATCTCAAAACCCTTTATGAACATTAGCTATTCCTCATTATCTTCCTTTGCATTGGAAAACAGAAAAGCCGCTTTGCTGGCAACAAACGGAGACATGAGTGTTGACTTGCTCGTGGTCACAGAGGAAAACCATGATGGGCTTAGATGGGAAAGGAGAAAAGAGAAAGAAAACCAACCTCCCAATGTAAACTGCTTGGTTCCTGCAGTCACAGAAACATGGCATATCACCAGTAGCAGTGCTGCTGGGATTAGGTAGGAACACCACCCTCACTACTTCAAAATGATTGGGGTTAGGTAGCTCTGGTAGCTCGCTGTTGGGTTTTTTTGGGGGGTAAGTACAAAAAATCCTTATGGAGGAAATATCCAGTTCTGCAGCCTTTTGAAAAGTGCCTCAATCCCCACACAACCACTGTGAATAACTTGTGGCAAGAGAGCAGAGGGCCTCAGAACCTGGACCACACTTCCTTTTCAGCACGGGGTGTAGTGCAGAGCACGCAGAGCTCCCCGCTGCACCCCTTGGCTGTACTCCACAGGCGGGTAGCCCAGTGACAGCACTGTTCATTACCAGCAAACTCAAACCTGTTTAGACCCTCACGCCTCTGTTACGTTAACCATTCTTTGTGATTATGGTTGCTAAAGGGACTTTAAAAATCTTACAGAATCGGATACAGATGCCCTGGGAAATCCTGTTGGCTTCTTTCAGGTTAGTCTGCTTCAGACCTCCTCCCGCTTGCAGGGCCCCCCATCCCTCCCTCTGCAGACAGCCATCTCCCCACACCCACAGGCAGGTTTGGGAAGGGCAGGACTGTTCTGTCATCATCTCCTCCCCAGCACGGCTGGCAGCACTGTGGGTCTTGCACCATGCCAGCAACCAGCCCTTCCTTTGCTCTCTGGGTGTCCCCTTCCCAGCGCTGTCCTAGCCAGGGCAACACCAGCAACCTAAGCTCAGCACCAGCCACTGTTAATGGCCATGTAAACTCATTTTATTTTGCACTCAGATGACGTGATGTCTGTGTCTGAAGGACCAGCAGGTGTGAGATGAAGGGCCACTATCTCCTGTAACCACCGCAGTGCTGCCCATGGGAGCACCCCTGTCCATGCCTGTGTGTGCCAGGCACCAGGGCAGCTCTTCCCAGGGGAAAAGGACAGAGCTGCATCCACACAGAGGTCCCCTCACACTCATGTACCTGAACCCCTACTTGCAGCACTCCTGCTTTGGTGAAAGAGGACAACCTAACCAGAAGAGCTACAAGGTGTGACCTCCTTTGCAAATACAACCCAGGTCCTCATGCCTCTGCGGACCAGGGTGGAGGACTGATGCCTGCTGCCACTGGCTTTAGGCTGCTCATCTCTGAGCACGTGTGAGAGTCCTTTTATAAGGCCGTCCTCCCCCTTTTCCCTCCAGCAGTGAGATTGCTCAGCTTTAAAGCCTTGTTTTCCTGGGAAGGGAGAGAAGCTGCTGGAAGCTGAGCAGCGAGGGCACAGCAGGGCAGGGAGAGCATGTTTGGAGGGTATTACGGGTGGGAGGGATGTGCCAAGGAAGAAAGCTGCTTCCAGGGATCTATATATACACAGCTCCCCGAGGTGGGGTTACAGAGAGGCTCATTCCCGGGCTGCCTGTGGCACTCCCTGAACAACGGCGGCCAGAGCTGCCTCTGAGCCGCACACTTTAGTTTCAGGGCATGGCCTTGAGCATGGGTTCGGCTGTGGTCCCTGCAAGAACAAGAGGATAAGCTGCCCAGGATTGCTGCAGTGCTGGAGGTTTGCACGCTGCTGGCCCCAGTTCTGTCCCGGGCACTGTAGTTTCAAGGCTGACAGGATGCCCTGGGCAGGGAGAAGAAGACTCTCTGGGCAATAAAAGGTTTCTCCATCATCTGCTCATCTCCATCCCATGCAGTGCACAGCCCAGCGGGAGCCAGCAATACTCCTGGCTTTCCCCGCGGCATGGCAATCAGAAGCTGCTTTATTTTTCAGGTCCTGAACAAATAAAAAACAGAGCCTTTGCCAGCTGCAATTACAACTAATTGCCCAGGCTTCAAGCTGGACCCTTTTGGTCCCCTCAAAGGCTGTTCTGCCCCTGAGGGACTGAAGAGGATCCCCAAAGCTGCCAGCAGTTCCCAGGAAAGAGCGTGAGGCTGGGGGTTGCTCCGAACGGCCCCATCACTAAAGCTGCCCACCCTGACTGGCACCTGTCCCGCGTGGGAGCCCTCCACACTGGCACTGCCTGCAGTTATCCATCAGTTGATCAACAGGCTACAGTCACCCTCACGTGCACCTTTTTCCAGTCCCAGGGGATGCACCATGGAAATCTATACATCTGAATAGCTCTTTTACTTATTTTTTAAAGACCAATGCCTGTTTGGTTGGAAAAGAAAGAAAGAAGACTAATAGGCAATGTTCCATTTGATTCAATTTTTCTGTGGGTTAATGAAAAAGTGTTGAACAACTGTGCTTTTAAGGACTTAATTTTAATGCTTCACCTTCAAAACTAAAGATCGGCACAGAACATGTGGCTTTGCAGTTTCCTGTGAAAAACAATGGTAATTTTGAAGTGGCCCCTATTTGGCCTTTTACTGAATCTCATTGAATAAACATTATTGGCCAAATATATTGGGCCATATCAGGAGATTCACAGTCAACTGAGTACGCAGTGGAGCTGCACTGGTGTCAGCACTGAGGGGGTGTTCAGGTCCTCCTAGCAAAGTCAGACACAATAAATGGCGTAGGTCAAATGGCTTTTTGTTTCTGCAGTCTTGGAGCCCCAGGGGAGAAGTGTGTTGGGGTGCTAGTTCCCTTTCCCAAACAGGGGACAGAACCATGACATTTTGTGTGAGGTCCTGGGCCACATTCTGCTCTCTGTGCAACACAGATTATCACATTAGCAAAATCTCTATCAAAATGAAATTAGGAAGCACCTTCAGTGCCCTCATCTCCATGATTCCCTTAGTTCTTCTGCTCAGACGCTCCCTCAAGCCTGTCCTGCAGAACCCAGGTTTTCCCTGTTACTTAGCTTCTTAAATAATTTTGCTAACAGCCCAGACATTTGCAGTCCCTGGGGAAGTTTACATCAAAACCCAGTCATGGCTGCGCCTCCCGAGCTCATTTAAACAGCCCCACATAATTTTTGTCCTCTCAAGGACTCTTTCTTTCTCCAGATTTTCCATCCCTTGGTGATATTTGCATCCAGGGCAGCTTCTTGCATTGCCCACTGGGTGCAACTGCGGAGCCAAGCTACGGGGGGTTGTCCTGCGCTGGTCTAGAGCCAGGTGTAGCAGGCTGTGGAGCAAGCAGTGAGGTATGGCCCCAGAGGATGCTCTTGGTGCAGGCAAGAGCCATTCTGCCATTACCCTTCCTCCCATGGCACATCAGTGTCCTGCATCCTTCCTTCTATTTATTTTTGCTTTGCCTCTCTCAAAACAGAATGCTGATCCTGGCAACCCTTTGCTTGCTGTCAACAGCACTGTTAGAGGTGCAGGGAGGATAATTAAATTATTGAGAAATGCACAACAAAGACCAAACCCAGACTGCTGTGCACAAGTGAAATTTCCCAAAACACCTTCCCAATAGCAGGGCTTGTCAACCATGTGAAAATCCCACTCACCTGTTTCCAAACAATCTGTGTCTTCAGTTGCTGAAAATCCCAAGACCAAGTAAAAGGCTGGTTTCAGATTAAGGAATGTGCTTTAGTTTGAAATTAAAACCTGAACAGGTTTGGTTTCGTAGGCTTAAAAATTTCTTGCATCTCAGTTCATTTATTGAGCAATGAAAACGACAAACCAGTCGTTTTTTCCAGCTGTAAAAATGCACTTCTGGGCATTTAACTTCAACAGGATGCAATTGACACTAAGACTACCGAGAATACCCGATGCTGTGGGTTAGTACAAGACAAAATGCTGCTGTTAGAGACAGCAGACAATGAGATGCCACTGGCAGCATCAGCCTCCCTGCACGAGGCAGTGCCCGTGCAACGCCCTGGCTGATGGATAATTGCACTCTTCCCGTGAACGGTCCTAAATCCAAGTTTGGCACTGAAAAATCTAGGTCTTCATTCAGAGGGGGCAAGCATCCCCTGCTCCCACTGATTTTGATCAGGCTGGAGGCAGGTGGCTGGCTCAGCATCACTCTGCCCAAAAATCAGCCCCCTCTGTTGTGGGCTTAAGATCCTAACTTCAATCATGCAGGTGGAAAAGCTGGTACCCCACAGCGAGTGCTGGCTAATCCATGAGGCTGCTTTTCTAAGTTATCTTTTATCTGTGCTTCTAAAACAGCCTTTTAACCAAATAACAGAAACAGGTCCTAAAATCCATCTCGTACCACCACTTAAACCACAACTGAACCTGAGATGAGGGGTCAGGTACTGAAGACTTAATGCTAGTTAAGCATCTCCCCAAATCCCAACACAGAGCTGTCAGATGAAATATGTGCCACTATGCAGCAACTTGCACACACGGCAAGTAAAGGCTCATGTTTGGTTTTTAAGAAGCAACTGTGTTCCTGCTTTCCAGTCCAGCCCCAGCCACTCAGAGAGGGATCTTGGCTCAGGAGCTCCTAGGGCTGCCTGGAGGCCTCCCTGCCCCCAGATACCAGGGAAGGATCAGGCCAGCTTCTCCTGCAGGCTTCTCCTTTGGGATACGGCTACAAAAAAGTGTACTCACGTATGGGTCTCAATTTAATGAAGGTAAAACCAGCCAAAATGCAAACCAAGTGTACCCTTGGCATAGTCACAGCAGAGAAAAATTCCTTCCTGGGCTGGAAGTTTAACTGAAAATCATCTTTTTTTTTCCCAGCACTGCTGTCTCCCACAGCACAGGGACACCCTAAAACTCAAGCACTGCTTTCCTGCCAGGGCCCTGTGCCCCAGGAGGAGCCCTCCTCCAAAGGCTGCCTGCTCCTGCACATGTGCCCTGACCCAGGGAGCTGTGCCAAGCCTGGCAGGGCTTTAGGGTGGCTGCCTGAAGGAGCTGGGCACTGGCAGGGGAATGTGGGGGGGGACACAGTGGAAGCAAAGGGGGGGCCCAGAGCCCCCCGCCCCAGTAAGAGAGAAGTAGGAAAGGCAGGGGCAGCTACCCCACCTCCCTCCCTGCTCTGCCTCCTCATAGGCAAAAAGAGCAGGAAAACATCTGTGGCAGGGGGAAGCCCCTGGGATTTTCCTCTGGGCTCCCCAGGAGTCCCTTCATGAAGGATCGGGCCCTGGGAGGGCAGAGGAGGGGGTGGCCCCTTTGCAGGCAGCCCCTCATGTGTGACCAGGGGCAAGGGCAAGGGTGTCAGGCAGGGTGAGGAAGTGGCCCTGGCTGCCCTCGGCCCCCCAGGGACAGCCGGCCCTGCAGGCGGGTTTCCCATAAGCGGAGTGGAAAGCTCTTTATTTAACCTGCAGCCGCCACCTGCCCTCGGCCCCAGCCTTGCCTCCATCCATCACGCCTTGGAGCTGCACAACCGTGCCAGGGCTACTTTTTTGGCAGGCTGAGCCAAATAAAACCCTTTGCAAGCCAAGGCTCCAGGTAACCCTTTCCCCGCCTTGGGTCTAGGAGGAGCACGCTGCAGAGCGGCAGGCCCCCTGCTTTGCACCGGCATGTTGCAATGCGCAGCCACCCCCCCCCCCGCCTTGGCTGCCCTCAGCCACGCCGAGCTGGAGCTGTCTGCAACCCCAGCAAGTCACACACAGCTGGCTCCTCCGGCTGCAGACCTGTCCCCTTCCCTGCCCTCCTCCTGCCTGGGGGGGTGCAGCCCCACCACCCACCGCCCTCGCTGTTAGACGACACACCCTACGTCAGTGAGTGATGGAAGAACCCAAGGAAATGACGACAAACAACCACATTAGGGGTGTGACAGAATGACCGATGATTTAATGCTTCTTGAAGTTTTTTGTTTCCTTCCACAGGGCATTGGTTTTAAAAACAAACAAAACGAGGTAAAATAAATTAATTTATGTACACTTTACATACACTGTGTCACGTGGAGCTTTGGAGCAACAGTAACCAGAAATTGTTACAAAATAGAAAGTTACATGGCTGTTGCAGGTCCTCGGCAGCCTGCAACCTAGTAGGCTGTCATCCTGAGCGTGGTTGGCAAAGTGATCATGTAAACATGTTTAGAAGCATTTACGGTGGACAATGGATGGGCCAGCTTCATCGTACTCCTGCTTTGTGATCCACATCTGCTGGAAGGTGGACAGGGAGGCCAGGATAGAGCCACCGATCCAGACAGAGTACTTGCGCTCAGGTGGGGCAATGATCTAGAAAAAGCCGAGAGAGCCGAGATCAGTAAACCAGCAACCGCTGCCGGGCGCAGGCACAGGGGTGTGCACGGCCCCGCGTGCTGTCTGCAAGAGGGCAAAAGAAGGCTGCTCCTGCATCTGCGTCCTTCACGTTCCAGCCTTACCTTGATCTTCATTGTGCTGGGGGCCAGGGCCGTGATCTCCTTTTGCATGCGGTCAGCAATACCTGGGTACATGGTGGTACCCCCAGACATGACGTTGTTGGCGTACAGGTCCTTCCTGATGTCAATGTCGCACTTCATGATGCTGTTGTAGGTGGTCTCATGGATCCCAGCGGACTCCATACCTGGGGGCAGGGAAGGGGAGAAAAGGAGGCACAAGTTAAGCCAAAGTGAGAGCTCTACGGGAGGACTCAGGGGAGGACAGAGGGAGGGGGGCACACACACCAATGAAGGAAGGCTGGAAGAGGGTTTCTGGGCAGCGGAAACGTTCGTTGCCAATGGTGATGACCTGCCCATCAGGCAGCTCGTAGCTCTTTTCAAGGGAGGAGGAAGAGGCAGCGGTGGCCATCTCGTTCTCAAAGTCCAGCGCCACATAGCACAGCTTCTCCTTAATGTCACGGACAATCTCGCGTTCAGCTGTCAGGGGAGAGTAAAGGCGTCAGTGATTGCAAAGGAGGAACAGGGAACGCTTCCATCTCCTCCATAGGTCTGCTAGGACTCCAACCACACGCAAACTCCCAACAGGGAGAGCGCGCACGGGGCTTGCAGTGAGGCCAGAGGCTGCAGCATCCCTGGAGGTGCAAGGGTTGGAAGCGAGGGGGGACATTTTGGGGGAGGGAATAGTGCTTACCTGTGGTGACGAAGGAATAGCCACGCTCAGTCAGGATCTTCATCAGGTAGTCAGTGAGGTCCCGACCGGCCAGATCCAAGCGCATGATGGCATGGGGCAGGGCGTACCCTTCATAGATGGGGACGTTGTGTGTCACACCATCGCCGGAGTCCAGCACGATACCTGGGGAAGCAAGAAGCAGCCACCTGAGACGCAGCCACGGAGGGCCCTGCCCCGCCGGGCAGAGCACTTGTCACTGTAGGGGACCAGTCCTGGGCGTCCTTGCTTGGGGAAAAGGGCCAGCGGGACACTTGCACTCACCAGTGGTACGGCCAGAGGCATACAGGGACAGCACAGCCTGGATGGCCACGTACATGGCAGGGACGTTGAAGGTCTCAAACATGATTTGGGTCATCTTTTCACGGTTGGCTTTGGGGTTAAGGGGGGCCTCAGTGAGGAGGGTGGGGTGCTCCTCAGGGGCGACACGCAGCTCATTGTAGAAGGTGTGGTGCCAGATCTTCTCCATGTCGTCCCAGTTTGTGATGATGCCATGTTCAATGGGGTACTTCAGGGTCAGGATACCTCTTTTGCTCTGGGCTTCATCTCCTACATAGGAGTCCTTCTGACCCATACCCACCATGACGCCCTACAGGGGAGGAAAGTGGGGGCTTAGCGACCTCTCCACGGGCAGCATCACAGGGCTCCCCAGCAGGCCGGGAGGCAGCGGGACCCCGCGACCGTGGCAGGGCTCGGGGGGAGGCTTGGAGGGGGACGACACCATACCTGGTGGCGTGGGCGGCCCACGATGGAGGGGAACACGGCCCTGGGGGCATCATCCCCGGCGAAGCCGGCCTTCACCAGGCCGGAGCCGTTGTCGCACACGAGCGCGGTGGTCTCGTCCTCGTCGCACATGGTGTCGGCTGTCTGCGGGGGCACAGGGGCGCGGGCTGAGCCTCACGGCTGGCCGGCTGCGGCGGGAGGAGGCGGCGGGGCCGGGGCTTACCTGGGCTGGCTGCGGGCTGCGCGCGTCGGGCCGCTGGCAGAGAGGCCTCCCGCTCCTCGCCGGGTAGGTCGTGGGCCGCCGCCGGCCGCCGAGCCTTTTATCGCGGCGGGCGGCGGCGGCGGCCGGCCCCCAGGAATGCGGCCCCGGCCGTCGCCATATTTGGGCGTCGGGCCCGGCGCGGCCCCGGCCCGGCGCTGCCCAAAGAAGGCGCTCCTGGCCGCGGCCCAGGTGAGCCGGGCCCGGCCGTATAAGGAGCGTCTGCCGGGCCCCCCCACCGCCACCGCCCGCGGCCGCGGCCGAAATAATCTCCCGGCACCGCCGGGCCCGTTAAGGGCAAAGCAGGTGGGGGCGGCCGCGTCGGCACCGCCGGGCCCAGGGCCGGGCCTAGGGCCGGGCCTTGTCGTGGAGGCGGCCGGAGCGGGCCCGGGCCCGGCCCTGAGCCTGGGCCCACCGGGGCATGAGGGCGGGGCGGGCCGCGGCCCTGCCGGGCTCTCGGCAGGCCTCGGCAGGTGAGGGGCCTTCAGCTGCACGGCCGTGACTTCCCGCAGCCCCAAAGTTTGGGGCTGCGAAGGGAAATACGGGCCTGCTGGACCTGGCCTGTAGGTACAGGTGAGCGCCGGGGGGAGAAGGGGAGTGGTGGGAGAAGGCGAAGTGGAGAGGTAGATCTGTGGTTTGAACACACCACCACCCTACGGCGACAGCCTGTGTAAAAGCCACGGCTTTACACACCGAGTTAAGCCATGTATTTTCTCTTTGCTGTGATTTAAAAATGGAAAATAAACACAGGGGGTAACATCTGTTAGACAAACAGCTAAAGAGAAACCCGGTGAAGCATTAATCCTGGTGACTGTATGATCCCAGAAGCCTGACGTAGGCATGAATGCTGGTGCCATTACCGAGTACCCATTGCTGGCCGGTGAGGTCGGCCGGGCAACGGCATCCTGCAGCTATCGCTGTGGCTCACCCTTTCCAAAAGGGCCACAGCCTCATAGGCAAGTCATCTCTGACGAGCTGAAGATACTGGGCAAGTGAAGAGGAACAGTTCATCTCCTTCAGCTATGGATATTTAAGCAGAGATTCCACATGGGACACTTGGAAGATTTTATACAGAAATCCTGGTTACTGATGGAAAGAAGAGATAGTAACGCAAGCAGATTTGCAGCCCTGCCAAATGAGTCGATGCACAGAATCATATCAACCTTCAAGACCCTCTCTGAAGGCACAACTGGCCAAGGGTAAATTCTTTTAAAATTTAGCAGAAGGGAGTCAGGAGAGGAGGAAGAAGAAATAGTAAGCCACAAGCACTCATGCTGTGAGGAGTCTCCTACAAGTGAAGGCATTTCTGCAGCTGATTTCTTCCACTGCAAGGCAGAGCAGATGGGTCGACAAAGAAGCAGACAACTTTTCTTCTTCTCTGTTTAATTTCTGCATCCTCCAGTTTGGCAGCGTTCCTCTTTACCTCTGGCAGCTCTCGATTTCATTCTGCTAAAGATTTTCCCTGACAAGTTACTGTATTAAAATACGCTGGGGATAAAACATGCTATTCTCTCATACTGTTCTTCCACTTCTTGTATTCTTCAGTTCTGTCATCAACAACTGGCAGTACAAAAATCGGAAGCCTGAAAGCCCTTAAAGGCATCGCAGCCATCAAATCTATTCACAGAACTGTAACGCTCCGTTGTGGTTTCCAAAATATGGACAGTTGTGTTGAATCAGAAATGAAGTAACAGAAAGCCTAACATCGCTGAAAGATAAACATTCCTAATCCTTCAATGAAACCTGATGCAAGTGTAAACCCACTCTACCCCTTCCGTTTCTTTTAATTTTTTTCTCTGCCCCAATCTTGTTCACAGCAAAATGCCCAATGGCAATGTTAAATTCTTACAGTTCTGCGTAAAAGATTGTTTTCCACAGGGAGGTCTGATATTTAACTGGACTCATGAAATGAATTTGGTTTTGGGCCCAAGTCAGAACACATTTGAAGTTAGTTTCCAGAAGAGAGCTGGGCACAAAGAAGAGCACTATCCATAACACGCAGCTTCCGAAATTGGTCACCAATGACAACTGATAAGCCTTCCTGCTACTCCGGTGGCAACAGAGGATAGAAGTGTGGACATCCCATACCGTGTGTATTTTCCATTGCTGAGGAAACAACTATTTAAGAAGCAACGTATACTTCCTTATTCAAAAGGAGCTATTCATGCTCCTTAAGCCATTTTAACCAAAACCTGAATCTTTTTTGTTCCAAGTTCATTTGTTTTTGTTACACTTGGAGACAACCTAGAGCTCTGGCGTGACCTTTGACATGCAGTGGTAAATGAAGGCATCCTCCCTGTACAGTAACCTGAGACAGGATTTCTGCACCAGAACAGCTTATTGCATCATGAGGCAGAGGACGGAGAGGAGGAATAGCCCCAAATCCCAGCCTCTTCAAGCTTCCCAACAGAATAGTGAACCAGCTCAATATTCCTCGTACAAGAACATTAAACTTCAGTTTAGACATGGAAGTTATTTTAATGAGGTTTTATTTAAGTAAACTCACTGCCTGTAGCCTTCTGTTTTGGCAATGGTCGGATGGAAAGCCGTTGTACAAATGCCAAATGCCTCCCAACCCAGCAGTAGAATAAAACATTAGTTGCAAAGCCTACACGGCTGATCGTTTCCCGAGAACCTGGTGAATGCTTTTACACCAACCAGAATAAACCCACCCCAGCAGAGAGGCCAGGCGCTCTCAAACAGATGGACAGCTAAGGGTGGACAGAAACGCCTGCTCCTGGAGCAAGCTTTCCAGGGCTTCCCCTGCTGCTCCCGACAGAATACAGGTGGTCGACAGTCTAGGAAGGGATGAGATATCCCCAAAGTCGTTTATTAGACAGTCAGTTAGAGATTCTTCAAGCAAAATTTAAGAATCTAATAAAAATTTCAGGTAGAATGTATTTCAGCAGATGGCGGCAATCATTTGTTAGATTATTCCCTTTCTCCCAAAATGTTATCAATAATGTGAAACCACCTTTAAAGTGCCATTTTAGCAAGCATGTGGAATTCTTCTAAGGCTTTAAACAACCCACTCCACTCCTTTGCAGCCGCAGCTGGGAGTTACACCGGCACTTTTCTCTCAGCCATGCAAGGCTGCCGAAGAGCAAAGTTCGCTTCTCAGAACAATCTTAGAAGATGACTGCTAGTGCATTTCTTTCCCATATTAGTTAGAACCTCTCTAGATAAATCTATTCTTCCAAACATGTTCAGACTCTCAGCCCAGCTTACTGTATTAGTACAGGGAGCAGGGGAAGCCACGGAAGGGGAGCTGTGCTTTTAAAACTAGAAACTGGATTCTCTTCAACCAATTTAACTTCTGACCTTCTCAGCTGTTGGATCAAGTTGTTGCAGCAGGCATCGAGCCAGACAAGTAAAACATAAGGGCACACAAGTTGCTCTGCATTCACTCTCTGGCTGGCGAGCTACTTGCAAAAGAAAGGTGCAGCATGTCAGACTGAAGTAACTTTTATTTAAAGATTAAAATCTGCTGCCAATCAATAATTACAAGTGAAAAGATAAGTGGATTATTTCTTAATTCCCATGTCAGAGATCACTAATTGGGACAGCAGGGGTAGAAAAAAAATAAATTAGTAGCATCAGCTAGTAAGGAAGATCAAGTAAGGAAGCTCATGCTGGACTCCCACACTTTCATAACTGTTTTCTAGGTTCAAGCAGTTGCTGTGAATGACTGCATGGTGAGCCCTTAATTTCATTTTTACATGTGTTCTAGAAATCTGGATGTAACTTAAATGAAAGTTAAATAGATAAAATATGAAAATGTTTTGAATAAGTTTAATCTACAGATATAAACTGAAAAAAAGGGTGTATTTACTGGACATGGGGACTTTGAATGAGAACTGTGCTTTATTCCTTTCTGTCACAGACAAGCTGAGTGACCAGTGACAACCCAGTTATCTGTTTTGTGCCAGTAATCTTTAATGCTAAATTGAAATGACTTGGTTTCTACAGCAAAAAGTGTTGTACAAAGAAAGAGTAGAGTTATCTTATAGAATAATAATTTGTCTCTTAAGTAAGCAACAGAGTCACCCAGCATTCATGCTTTCAGTATGTTCTCTGAACTGAAACCACAGCCCCAGTGAAGTGAGAGCAAAAGTTTCCACCTTCTGCAGTGGGTCCCACATTTCAGTGTGTGTGTCTGTGTCTGAGCCACAGGCAGGACTCATGCTAATGAAGATTTAAAAGGAAACAACAAGTTTAGGAAAGGCACAGAAAACGAAACCATTATTCTTCTTTTGCCTGAAAACACACCCCTGCCTCCCCTGACTAAAGCGTCAATGTCTATAAATGTAAGACCAAGTATATTACTCATATAAATTTTATTACAAAGTTTTAGCAAAAAACCAAACAGAATGTAAAAACGTATACATGAATTTAACAGTTCTTTAGAAAAAATATTTTAAAAAATAGCGAGAATCATGCTTGTCCCTGAACATAGAGTTCATAGTTTGCCTTTAACACAAATTCGAAGTAAGCGTTGTATTTCAGGTTGCCAAGTTCGTTCGCTTGCAGCAAGTCCTTCACCTCCGGTAAATATTCACTTAACTGAACTCCTACAACACAAAACCTTTTATTACAGCACTGATAAAAGTACTTTGCATTAGCAGTTAAGATCATTTTTAAGTAAACACCTGTGCCTGCCTCAGAGTTAAATTACTCTTTTGGAATCGAGAAGATCTAATTCTATTATACATGTCAAAAAATACAATAAAGCTCAAGTAGCCTGTAAAACTGAGCTTTAAAAAAAAAATTCCTACTCAAACAGAGCTTCTCAGTGAATTTATGATTAAACCTAAAATCCTTAAACCTAAAATCCAAGTCTTCACATAACATGTCACCAAATTAAAAGAAATTTAAAAAAAGAGAAAATAAAGATCAGTCATGTAATAAATACTTATTATCACCAGTTGCAACATTTTATAAGATTCTCACACCACAGACTGAAAAGAAAAGAAATTGACAGGATTGAACACACAAAACTAGAACCGTTCTGAAGAACTTAATTTTTGTATTTTTGACATGGAACTTTCTCTGTTCTGAAAAAAGTTCATATGCAGTAATATTTAAAACAGACTCTGACTCTGAACTGCTTCCATCCCCTCCCATCCCCAGCTGTAACTTCCATGGCCAGAACTTTAACTTTAACACGGTCAGCTTTAACTTGGGGGGGTTTCATTATTTTTTTGGCTTTTGGGGAGGGAAAACAAAACCAAAAACCACACAAGATAAAATAGATTAAGATTTTCTGAATGACAGAGTTATTAATCCCTTATCTTACAGAAGATATGTATTTAACTCCAGAAGACACATTTTACTGTACAGCAAGGAACTGCTAAAAATCTGACAGCTGCCCTACTGAGCAAATAATTTGAGGGCACTCAGATCATGACCAAGAAATCTGCTCATCTCTTATCCCCGCAACATTTTATAGATAGAATTAGCTCCATATGATTGTAACTATCTAGTGGAATGCATATGGAAGTTTTTATTACTCTGAGAATTTATTAACGCTACTTCTTATTTATTACGGTTCATCTTTAGCAGCTTTTGAAACAACTAAACAGTTTCAAGAAGTTCAATTATATTTAAGCACACTTTACCTTCTTTCAACAGTTTTTGTAATATCTTCACAAATATGCTATCCTTAGATGCTTCAATTGGATCATCTTTACCATCTGAACTGGACCATCTGCAAGTAAAAGAATAATTTGTGGAAATAATTGCACAGATGAAATCAAATGAAAACTAACAAAAAATACGCAGGAAATTTGATAAATTATCAAAGGTGATTAATACATGCTCACACATAAATGTTATGTGCTTGGCTACAGCTCAAAGCAAGAGGTTTTTCCTACCCTGGGTTACTTATTTGTTATGCCAAGAGTAAAGCTGCAATAATATTGCAGTGCTATAATGTAGTCTAGTTAGGAGGACAATAGAAATGCTTCCTGTCTTCTAAACTATAGAATAACACATTATTTCTTTGATAAAATAAAAAATATTATCTATCAAGATAAGAATTTCCTATTCTCAGGAATTATATTTTACAATTGAGATGATGAAAGTATAGATTTATTTTCTAATAGAATAGAGCAAGAGCAGCAATTTGCTAACTTATTTGAAAAAAACAAAACAAGCAAACACCAAGAAAAGGAAGGAGGAGGATAAAAACGGTAAAATCTAAGTTGCAGGCCTGTCACAGCACACACAGACACAGAACAAATACAGTTTGTCTCATTTGTGATTAAATGTGAAAGACTCATGAATGCAAGTCTCATCTGTGATGATAAAAGCCCAAACAGATTTTTCTAAGAGAAAGAGATTTTAAATGACATTTTTTCATCCTTGCAGAGGTTTATAGGTAGCAGTTTTAAGCCAACACCAACCTCACTTCTTTTGCTGTGGTTGTAACCTTTCAGCTGTTAAAATTTCTGTTCCATATGTTAAAACTGCCAGACAAAACCAGTTCTCCTATCACTCCTTAAACCAACATGAACCTCCTTGGGCCAATGGATCTGGACCTGGCTCCCAGAGAAACTATTACTTCACTGAAACCATGATTTTACCCTGGATGTCACTTAAAACTCCCAAACTTCTAGGATTTCATCTTTAATTCTACTGGGAAGAATGTGAGGGAAGGAAAGCGAAGGGGGATTTGAGAAAACAAATCGCTCTTCAGCACAGAGGAGGATAGTGAGGACCCTACCAGAAGGTCAGGAGCATGCTCAGCAAGGCTCTCCATTCTACCCAAGAACCTTACCACCATTTGTAGCTATTAAGCCAGAAAACCGATGCCATCCTTAAAAGCAGGTACTGTAACGTGTCAAATGCTTACTTCTGCACACAGATGAAAGTTAACACTACCTCTTTTGAAATAGCGATCAACCTCTTTGTAAGCCTTTGTGAACCTTGCTGGACTGGAAACTCAACTGGGACATCAAGTTTTCTAAACACTATTCAGTGCCAAAGTGATCTCAAATTGCATCTGGTTAGCTAGCTGAGTGGGCAAAAGCTTGACAGCATTATGTATGATTTGAATGGTTTAAATATGTCCAAAACTCTTTCAGCCCAGGGTAGACAGGACAAACCAGTTACTGGACTTATACCATGTAGGAGTTCTGGATTCTTCTGTCTTGAAAATAATAGGAAAGGAAGAAAGCACTTGGAATAGTGTGAACCTGTTTCTGCGTATTATTTGTGTCATATGTGACAATAACTTTGTCATGCAACTAGGAATTTATTTTCTACAGACCAGTGTCCTCTGGAATCTATCCTATGCAAAAGCACGAATCCAAATGCTGCTTATTTCCATTTTAATCACAAATGGAACATGCATTTGGAACGTATTCCATCCTCATCTTTTCTTCCTTAGGTCCTCTTGGAACATGGATGAGAGCTAGAAAATTGGATAAATTCTGAAAATTACAAAGGGAGGAAATGCCATTTGACTTATTTAACCTGAGAGAGAACAGTAACCCTGCTTGATGAGGAGATTCTTCTGACCAGTCGGGATTCAGCCTGTATTTGGTGTTGAACATCTGTAAGAGTGGCTCTTTTAAGCAGTATTTAAAGCTTTCATTGCACTTACAGTCAAGAATGCAGCTTTAACTCAAAAAGGTCATGAACTTGTCAGTATGGTTCAATGGCCAAAAAAATAAGTGAAATAAAAGTTTGCAGGAATGACCTCTGCACATGTTGCTCTTAAAAAGCTTCTATCTTGAGATGCCTCAAAGGAAAAAAAAAGCTTTTACCTTAGCAAAGGGCTCAAGAATGAAAGCTGCATGGTTACATTTCTGTCTCAGGTGCTGAGAATGCACAGCAGGGTTGCCAATGAGCTAAGCGAACAAAGTACCACAGATTTTTTTTTGTTGGGATTTCACTTTACAAATAAAAAGACACATTCAGATCACATACTTCATCCTTTACTGACCTTATACTATGAAATGCAATCTTTTCAGTGAGCTAGAGAATATGTAATTCTGGAAAAGCTGTCACAAATACTCCCAGTAATTGGTATTTATATTGGACTTACCCATCTCTTTGGAGAGCCTTACAGAGAATTTTAAGTTTAAGATCATTTACATCCACTTCCTCTTCCTTCATTTCATACAAGGAGAAAAAGACAGGCAAGTTAAAGGGTTTTTTTTTTTTAAGTAATCACTCAGATTATACCAATGAATTAGATTCTTCAGTTACTGAACACTGTTTTTAACACGCTATTTTAACTGATGACCTGATCAGACTGTTGAAACACCAAAGACTCTTCATCTCCATTTGAAAACATCGCTCAGACTTCCTACATTGCCACACGACTACTGAAGACCAACTACCTCAATTTGAAAAAGGGCATATTTTAAAGCACGTGAACAAATACCCATCTGTAGAACACTGCATTCTAGCAAGTTTTATTTTAAGATGTGCTAAATGGTGACTGAAGGCAAGGCTCTTTTTTCAGCATGGCCAAGCTAACTAGCAGGCATTAGTGTCCACAGTAGGATGTATGTTTTATGATTAGTAAATGTCTTCAAAGATACACATTTGTCTTGGAAAGGGCAGTCCCTTCATTGCACAGAAACTTTGAGATTAATTGGTGTCAGAGCCCCTTTTAAAGTATAATGTCAGAAAAAAAGACCATATATTTTTTCCACCTCTCAATGTCCCAAAGCACCACACCTACCTCAAATTCCCCTCATAAGAGATAACAGAAAACCATGAACCCTTGAATTTAGCCTGGAAGCAAGAGGATGGGTCTTGACTTTACACTTGCTTTTGCCAGGGAAAAGCAGGGAAAACTAGGGAACTAGTTTTTAGATTCTAGTCTAAGCCACCATTTCTAATTTGTGCTGAATAGCTCTACTGAAGTTGTTAGAGGCTCAAATATCTGAGCAAAAAATAATTAGAACTCTCATGTTTTTAGAGTGACATTTTATTTAGATGTAAAAAACCAATAGTTATCTCAGTGTTCATGAATTGTGGTGACAAAATTTAAGAGGAAAACTAATTTAAGAGAGAACCAAATGAATTCACTCAAGTTTATTTGACTGCAAAATATTATTATTTGGACTATTTATGTTGTCAAAATGAAGGGGAAAGTTAGAAGAAAAGCACTGATTTTTTTTTTAAACTGAAGAGAGCTAACTCAGAGTAACATGCTACTCTAGTAATACTCTTTCATCAGTACACAAAATATAATATAGTACTAAACACAGGACAAGGAAACATATTCATATGTAAAGCAAAAAACCCACCGGTTAGTAACAGTAAAGAAACGTTATTCAAAAGAAAATTTGATAAAAGAAATGCAAAACCAATTTAAAATCAATTTAAGTTTTAAAAACATTTTTATTATAAATATTTTTATAATTATCAAACCAAAGTTATTGAAGACCAAAGTGGCACAATGGTGTTTACAAAGCACTATTACAGTGAGGATTTTAACTTGGAGCCCTACCCAGACTAGCAGGAATTGGAATAATCAGAAAAGAGCTCTCATTTTCAATTGGTAAGGAACACTTTCACTAAAAAATACAACTTTAGCTTTTTAGCAAAGACTGTTGATAATTCAGGTCTGATACACCTCAGAAGTTAAGTTTATTCATGATCAGTGGAAAGTTACTCCTGACAAGATACTAGATCATACAACGAGATGCACTGAGAAAGCAGACAGCAAATCTGTGGTCCAATGTTATTTACATGTTAAAAAGCTGGACACTATCCCACATTATCTCATGACAATCAGAGGAACTGCCAATAGGGAAGAAGCAAGAACTAAACTACTGAAAACAGATGATCTTTGTCCTGTTTGGAGAAAGCCTGTAGAGAAGCAAGGCTCTAAAAAAGAAACTCTAGACTATAAATGGGAAGTGAAAATGAGGAGTGTCATTTTTCTTAAATGATCTAAACCACATTTGGCATTAAGTCTCCAGTGACTTAAAAACAAACTGAAAAAACACATCAGGGGTTATTTTTAATTACTGTACAGTAAGCTAGTATGTTAACTAACTACAGATACACCATCCTAGCTGAAATAATAAAAAAAAATTTAAAAAGTCTCTGGGTTAGAAATCTGTCAAAAACTTTTCCTACCTCATCAATATACTCCAGCAGATCAAGTGCCTTCTTGAAGTCATACTCATTGGCCCTTCTGTTCTCATCACATATGTACATCTATGATACAAGAGATTAACGTAGAGAATTATTTTTAGCCTACAAACTAATGTAACTGATATCATGGACAACTTGTTGTGGGAAGACCACCATGTATTTTCCACTTACATGACCTTCTCATGAAAATATGTCTTGATTCAACTGCAAGTATTTTTATAGCAAGGAATATACTTAAGGTTTTAGAGCAGCATTCCACCTACATGACAATGGTCTGTGGACAAATGATATTGGATATAAGGCTGCTAGGTTTCAAATTTAAATGCCATTTAAGGCTGTAACATTCCTGGACTATTGTAGCCAGAGCTCAGCTCCACAAATAAGTTCTCAGAATTATTTTGGTAATTAAGCTCAAAGCAGTACTTAAGCAGACATACTGCCTTTCACCTTTTAAAACCAGGCAAGTTAGCTATCAATATTTCATTCCCCCAACAAAATTCTAAATTAGTACTTCAAAGGAAAACTAACATTAATGCTCTTTTTATTTACACTTTCCAAGTTTCATTCTCGCATTGCAAGTAGTAAGTTTGAACATTGGTTTGACAATAGAGAGAATTCAGAAGGAAAACTGTCATGGTGCCAGCGCTTGCCAAGTTATGAGTGACACTTCCTACTCTTCCCTAATCCCACTGATAGCCTCACTTAAAGATACAGGTAATGACTTCAGAATCTGCTATTAGCGTTGTTCTAAGAAAATCAGGATAATGAAAACAAGCACACTATCAGCTTTTGATTTTCTACAGCATTACAGAAAAGGAGCTGCCAAATTGACACCCAGACAGGACCTGATTTGTTTTACAATGTATCGTTGTTACTCATTTAATGCTTTGTGTTCATCACTGGATGGTAAAAATATGCTCCCAACAAGGCAGAAATGGTAAGGCTAATGGTTCCTGGCTACCACCAGAAAGGGGTGTGGGAAAAGGAGTCAGCACTATTAATGATCCCAGCACTGGAGCAGTTCATGTTTTTGTTTCAGTACAGGCTGGATTTTTGATTTTTGAAAAACAAAAAAAAAGCAGAAAGCCTTCAGGTGCCTCTTTGCAACAGGTGACCAAAAGTGTCGTCCTGCTTCTAGTTTTTGGTTGCAGCATCATTCTCCACTAAAGTCGAATTTTATTCCTTCTGCCTTCCAAGTTCTGCCCTACTGAGAATGTAACAGAAGGTAAAAATTGTCTCATATCCAAAAACTGGCTTAGACCAGTAAATCGACTTCTGGCACTGATTTGATTTGCTTTTTCTCCTAGCAGCACTCTAAAAGTACATATTCAACCAGAAGAAAGTTGAATTAAAACCAGCATTCTGACATTTCATGCTGGTGGAAACTAAGCAACGATAAACCAACTCATGTATCAGATCTTTAGGTGCTTAGCAAGTCATATAAGGGATGAAGACAACTGTGATCTTCTCATTCATTTTATCACACAGAGGCAGAAAACATACTGGAACGTGCAACTGTGCAATGAAGAAAACAAGAGATACTTACATCAATGAGCTGAGATGCTGACAACACTGGCATATCATTGAGGTTCAACTGTTTCTCTGCCAGTAATTGTTCAGGAAGTGTCTCCTGATGTAACAGAAAGCGTTCCTGCTCCGATATTTCTTGTAGTCATTTAAGGATATGAATGTTTCATGTTATTAAATTGTAATAATAAATTCCAAGTCACAGTATTATTTGGGTCTACAAGTGTTTGTTATGAAACATTCTACTTGGACACTCATCTATGTTCCTGAAGCACTGAAATACTTCCACTTCAGTATCGTCATCCTGGTGAACTAGTTCTTACTTTCCACTCAGGTTCCCAGTGTAATGCAGACTGATAACTTTTTTCTCAAAACCACAAAATGAATACATAGGATTGAAGGGAAGCTGTTGCACTATGCAGTAAAGTAAGGTGGTTGCAATTTTTAAGAGCTACCTTTTGGCTGAAGACCTGTGCCATGGACCTGCTCCATCTCACGAATTACTGTTTTTTTGATTGTTTTATTTTCCAGTATGATCTTCTTCAGGCTTAGAAACTTATTAGGCTGAAACAATCCAAATGGACTAATTTCAGCCACACTATGTGAACCCTGCCCTTTCTGCCCAGTTCCAGTGCATGGTAGAAAGGGGAAAATAATTCTAATGAGCATTTTATCTGTTTAAATGGATAAACAAAATGTGGCAGAAATAATTATTCTTTATCAACAGGAAAGTGATACACAAAGAGTGTAAGTTTTAAAAGCTATGTCATGTATCATATAGGAAGGAACATGTAGCAGAGTAAAGTCCAGACCAAATTTTGAGAGTCCATTAGTCTATTGATATAGAGCTTTGATTTCCTCATTTTTCTACAGTTTTCCTATTTAAAGATGAGATTTTTCACATCAGCATAGGTTTCTTTTTTCCCACAGCGGTGGGAAAAACAAATTTAAACTTTTAAGATTTCATGCCACGTTTTACAATTTAAAAGGCAGATAATATATTATTATTACAACCTAAAAATAATTGGTAAAGCTTACTTCGTTATCATAATTATCCCTGGGCTTTTTCAACCAACAGGATTTCTTTTAAGAATGGTACATAGCATACATGGATAAATATGCAGTTAATAGAAGCAAGCTTGAGTAGTAATATTTTTTTGGAGCAATATTTCAAAGCTTCCCCCTGGTGGCCAGTATCAGCTTAACCCTTAGCATAGAACAGCTTTTTCACAAACTCACAGCACCAGTGCTGCATAAAGAGTATTAGGAAAAGGGTATTTTCCAAAGTGACAGTAACGACAGAGCAGTGGAACCACTGCATTTGGTAATGAAGCACAATAGGTATTCCTACTTTGCCTCTTAACACCCTTTCAGTTAGAGCATAATTAAACACTGTCACTGTAACCTTTCTAGATACAGAGAAAGTAAGAATGCTGAAAAAGCACTTCTTGATCACAATTTGCAGGTACATCATTACAATACAAAATAGTTACTGGATTTCTTTGCACAGCCTAAGAGGACTTGAGAAGAACTCAGAATTGAGAGCTATTCAACAAACAGGTTTTAAGAAATAAGATCTTTTTTACCTTACATCTGAAATATAAAATGCAGCTTCATGAAAACACATTCAGTGTGAATGGTTTACAAGTTTCAGCCACTTCAGAACTGCCTAATGACTTCTCAAAATACTGTGAAGCTTGTTATTTATGCCAGTATTTTGCATATTATTAGAAAAGTGGAAAGGTACAATTTTCCCATGCTCATAGTCCTAACTCAGAGGTGAAAGTGAATACTGAGGTTACTGCCTTATGCTGTCTTCCTTACCCTTCCTGCAATGAGCAAAATCATCAGTCCGTTTATCCTTACCACATCAAGTTGGAGTCCTCAACCTAACACATTAACAATCTGCAAAATTAATGTGATTCTAATTCAATAACTTCATTAGTTTATTCTTCACTTTGCTGTTTTCATTTCTTACCTTCTATTTTCTCTTGCAGTATGTCTTCTGAGAAGTCAGATGCCAGTGCAGCTAATTTGCTCAAGCCTAGAAGTGTTTTTTTCTTTGCAAAATACCGGGTCTCCGTATTTGCCAAAGTCTGCAATGTTCTGTGAGCCTGAAGTTAATAAAGATGTTAGAAATCAGTTTTGTAAGTTAACATCAAGTTAAACAGGTAAGGATTTAATCTGAACTGCTGTCTCACAGCTATTTATTGTTTGTAATACTATAACCCTTATTTTTAAAAGTCATACAACTTGCACATTAAAACTGCATTACACTCTTCAGGAAGAGACACAGATCTCTACTCCAATTATATGCATAAAAAAAAAATCTTTTCAGTACTAATCAAGAGAAACTATCTTATGATCAAAGGATAAATTGCAACTTCACATATTATATCTCTGGGATCCTATTCAAGGCTTCACAATAAAAGCCAGACAAATATGCTTTGACAGAACAATTTCACATGCAGACTAATTTGTTAATTCAGGAATTTGAAAAAACAGAATTATATGTAAAACCGCTGCAGTAACCAAGCATATAGACAAGAATTTATTTGTCTATCAGACAAAGGAACATAAAGTTTCTGAGCACTTACTCAGAAATAAACTATCCAGGCTGAATTAGCTGTATATTTTAGAATCCTTGCCCCCTCTTCACAGTGCTTTGCTATAACAGAGGAAACCTCAGTTGACACATACAGAATATTACAATATTCTCAGGGTGGGGTTTGTGTTGGTTTTTTTTTTGTTTGGGTTTTTTTTTTAAGGGGCATACAGTATTATCAACCTATAATTTGCAGCAGGATAAACGTTTCCATGCTCTGTATGCTTAATAAATGTGCACATGGATTGAAAGAAGCCATTTTTGTTTAGAAATAGTTTATCTACTAAAGTGAAATACATTCATAAGTGTAGCAGAAGGAAGGAAAGACTGACCAGCAGGAAGTGGGGAAAGATAACTGGGCAGTATACAAGGCAACAAAGGATCAAGTTTAAAAACATCACATTAATCTATGCACATGTTTGCTACTAAAAAACCCCAAATTTTTAAACTATTCGTTAAGTGATTAAAATAATCAATACCTTTTATTACTTTTGTGATACTTCCAAATTCCTTTGCTTTAAATAGTTAGTCTTGAGATATAAGTTTCAGTTTTTCCCTTGCTGGATAATCTGATAATGCTATTGATACTCACTGTAAACTCTCAATTCCATCAAAGTAGTGATCATGTGGCCAAACAAAACTTCCTTGATAAAAAAATATTAGTCACCAACAAGGGATGAAAAGCAGCCCTAATTTCCATTACAGGGTGCAGTGGCTTATGATATACCAGATGGTGCCTGGAGGAGGCTTTTGGTACTCCATAATAAATAATCTGTGTCATCTCTCCCCTAATTCATCTAGATAAGCCATCTTTTGATGATGAAGAGTCATAACTAGATAATTTGCCTACTTGAATATGTACTTGACCTGTTTAACGTGAGATATTTCAGTTTGGTTGTATTTAAGAACACCTACCTTTTGCAAATCCTGACTATTGATTTCGTGTAACCAGCTCAGATGCTCATGAGCTTGCAAGAAACTGGCCAGCTGTCCATGCTGAGCAATAGGTTGAGATAACAGCTTCCCTCGCTTTCCTTTTTCTAGATACCAGCGAAACAGGAAATCTGAAAAATTCTGAAGATAACAGGAATATGATCACATTTTAAAAGTTACATTTAAATATCTTGTTTGTCTTCTAAATGCTTCATAAAATACAATTGGTAAGAACATGGTAAGAACCTGCTTAACAAAATAAGACACACACAAAAACAGTGTTAATGAGAAAACTTAGAGTCCTGATACAAACAGTGCTTAAAGAATTCATGAGCTACTCTGCAACAGATGCTGGTACACACAGGATCCTTTAATGGAAGTGAAGGAAGTGCTAAATGTAAATTCATGTAACCCACAAATATGGAAACAGGCATCACATCAATTCTAGTCTTCTTTTCTTTACCTGTTCCTTTGGTCCCCACAGAATTCTGTGCTTACTATTTCCCTTCATATTAAGTTTACTTCCTCTGTCACTGTTTTTGAAGCATTCCCTCCTATCTCTAAGCGAACCTAAAACCTTACTTCTCTCAGCCATTGTTAAAAAACAATGTCTTTTTTTAAAAACTAATTTATCCTCAAAAACTTCAATGTGAAATCAGGATTTATGTTTGAGCTTTAATGTAGTATTTTCAGAGTAATTTTAGAATACTGCTAAATTTTAATTGCATTAACAATTTAAAAAATAAAAGTTTGAAGAGACCATCAGTCTGATATTCTATCAATTAGACTTGATCTATTCCGCTCTACATTTTCACAGGAACTTCTTTCACGAAGTGTTACATTTTTCCTTTAAAATAAAGCATGTGAAGAGAAAAAAATAGAGAGTTTATCCCCTTCTTTGGCAGTAAGTGTGAGTATTTAAGCCTCACTATTAGAAACGTTTAATATAATTTCTGTCCTTTACTGATACTTTTGCTTTTTCTTACTAAAAGAACCTTTCTTAGGAAACCTACAGACTGCAGGATTTGTCTTTCCATAGCTGTTGGGGAAAGCTCAACAAATTGATCTCACCAACTCTCAAATTAGGAAACTTTTGTCCCAGTCCCCCCCTCCCTTCAAGTAGTCTCTAATGCCTTCTCCTTAAGCTTTCCAATTTTGCAGCGCACTTAGAAGTTTTCACACCAGATTTTAACAGACATTGGAAAAATTGTCCAACAAGGACCTAGCAGGACAATAAAAAAAGACCACAACATCATCCCTACATTCCTACTCTCCTTAACTATTTTTTATTTATACATTTACCAATCTCATCATCTCTCTTGGAAATTATCCTTAAATTTGTATTATATTGCTTTAACAAAACAACAGTACACTGACTACAGCACCTCAGTAAACAAGTCACAAAATGCTGCAAGATGTTAAGAGTGACACAATGTGTTTGAGGCACAAAAAAGGTCCCATGAAAAGCCCCTGCCCATACAGCTAGCACCCGTGTTTCTGCTGACTTGCTTTGCGGTCTCAAGGTAAAATACTCCATTGAGATCTGCACAGTGAATGTTAACTTCAATTTTCCAAATTACCACTGTAAGTATATGTAAATACATATGCATTAAAAAAACAGAAAAAAACAAAAAAAAATCGTAACTTTTGCAACATTTCAGGTGCAAACTTATTCTAAAACACTATCTAAAGGAAACAGAAAAAAGAGTTACCTGATCTGCAAACTGACTCATGTAACGTTGTAATCTGGCCTGGTTGTCTGTCTGCTCACACATTTGCACCAGGATATCAAAGTCACAGTACTTCTCTGCTAAAGCAGCGGCCATCTGATACTGTCCCAGGGAAACTAAGTAACCAAGAAAAAGAAGTTTTATCAAACAAGCTCATCTTTGACTGAAAGAAGATGACTGAGGGCAGAGAGCAGAAAAACGAAAGTAAGTTTCAAGCATTCACATCAGGGAGCTACCTGCACACTCCCAAGACAACTGCATACATACCCTGTGCACATGCAAGTTCACGTACCTACCACCTCTGTCCCCCAGTAGAGAGAAGTTTAAAATACTAAATGGTCAGTATACATCCTATTTTCTCTGAAAGTTAGCATCATCTGCTATTTGTGCTGGGGCAGGGGGGATTCAACCCATGACTTAGTATCTGGAATAATAGCCACTTAATTACAGAAAATGAAAAAGCAGCAGGCAAAGGCTTTTGATAAAAAACAGAACAAGTAAGGACAATGGGGTTTGTATTAAAAATGTATTACTTTAAACTCTTTCTTTTAGGTTCAGTTAAATACGTAAGAGTTAGCGGAATACTCAATTTTGTTTATAAAGAAATATGAACTTTAGATTGAACATAACAATACAAAATGTATTCACAAGCTAACAGAGCCCATGAATGTCAGTAAAACTGAGAAAGATAGTTTAAGGGACTTTTCTTAAGGATGTTTAAGAATGTTAGGAGGAGTGATTATTAGATTGTTCTACTTATGTAATTAATTTTTAGCCTAAAAAAGTTAAACTTTGTAAAGTTATTAAAATGTATTTACTCCAAGTTATTTCCACTCAAAAAGGGCGCTTTGCTGTCAATTACTCATTAAAGACTTGACCACATCTGACACGTTAAAACAACAGGTTTGATTATTAAATAATCAAGATTCAAAAAGTAACTTTTTCCTGATATATTTTTCAGGCATGTAAGTTTATATCAACCTGCAACAATATAAACATCTAGAAATCCTTTTATAGGCTATTTTCAGCCAAGCAGCACAAGATAAATTCCTGCCAGAAAAATATAACAAGTTCGCAAAAGAAAAAAATTCAAGCAGCAACCTGTCTTATTAGAGGGAGGTATGGGTATGAATGCAGTCCTGGATGCAATTCTGTAATCTGTTCTTGTTTAGTAAATATATCATTAAATCATAAAACCAGTCATTTATATTCCGAAGGCAAACACGTAGAACAAATAGAATTCAAACACATATGCCATTTACCCATTTGCATAATTTCCTCATCAAATGGAACATTTAATCCTTGCATTAAAGGAAAACAGACAGTACTTACGGAGGGGTGACAAGAGTTCTGATCTTTTCTGCACATATTCCATTTCCAGATTGCTGTATCGCTCTTGATCGGCAGGGCGGTCCACAGATTTCAGCTGAGAAACATAGCCATCTAGGAAACAATCCAGCAGTGCCACCAACTGTTCAGCCACAATGCTACGGAGGTTACTGTCCACCTGGGGATACACCATCTTCAGAATGATTCCATGCTGATGCATTATTGCCGCACGAAGGCTGCTAGATGCTTGGGAAAACAGTGAACATAAAACAATAATACTATCACCACAGGATTCTATGCTGAAGTATACAAAAACCTTACTACATGTAATTAGAAAAATAGAAAGAAAAAAGGTAATAAACATTTTAATTTTGAAAAACAAAGCAATACTATAAAAAAAAAAAAACCCAAACCAAACATCCTCCCATCTACCTCTACATATTAAATTTGGCCAAAATGTAGTAAACAAAAAACCAGAAACAAAACCACCACCTGAACTACACAGTTCTACACTGTCAACTATCAATACCAGCTATTTTTCAGAAAAAAAGAATGCTTACAGATCGTGCAAGTGAAAGTAGAAAATACACACAAGGGAAAGGCAACTTCTGTTAACCTGATTTAACTACTTGGATGTAGTCATCAAGACTTAACACACCAAATTAGCTTGCATAGATCCTGCTTTTCAAAAGATTTTTATCTTGGGAGCACTAAACAAGTGTGTTTTATATGTAGAGGCCACAAGGAAGCTTAAGCATCAACTGGAAAGCGCTTGCTTCTGCAAACGTTTGTTCTGAGTTTTTCATGTTATTAAACCACCAAAACAAAATCTATTTAAGGGAGTGGAAAATTACCAGTTCTTTTCAAACAGTTATAGATCACATTTTATAATCCATTTTAAAGTTATGCCATAAGTCTGCCAACCACAACCAGTGCATAAAAAAAAAAAAAGAAAGAAAAGTTAGCTGTTTCCCAAACTTTGTTTTTGTAGTCAAATTTGCAATGCAAGTTTTAAAGAATTATCATCAATACTGGACAAAAGAAGTGTTCGTTGATTCACTCCATTTCATTCCCCAAATGAAACCTTCAACTTCTCCTGTTCTCACTGACAACCTCGTCACAGCTTTTAACAGTAAGTTTAACATTCAGATTGAAATTCAGGTGCTCCGGAACTCATGAAAAGTACTTTTTGTTTAGGATAGGTAATTAATAAACTAGTAATAATAATTTCTCACCTGTCCATGGAATATATTCAGGTTCTCTTTCTGGGAGCTCTCCTGTTTTATATGAAGCAGCTCTAGATTGACGATACTGACAGGCAGCTTGTAACATGTCCTATTTAAAGGCAAAGACACAAGTATTTTAAAGTCTACCTGCATATACACAGACCATAAAAGACGTTATCTTTTATAATTCTGAAATATTCTTCCAATATCCCTGTTCTTTCTACACCACTTTCTCAGTTGTATGCAACATACTGACTGAGCAAGAAACCTCAGTGCTCAAGCACAAGCTCTTCACTCTTTGCTACATACATTTTCACAACTTCCAACAATGCTGCAACTTCTCAAATTCTCTTTAGCTGTGCCTCAGGAGGAAGAGGAATGTCCTTAATTCTGCACAAGACCATCTTTTCCTTCCTAATATATCTGGGCATGTGAGAAGTACGTTCACTTTTGCTCTCACATCAGTAACTCAGATGTGCTGCACTCAACTTGTTGAGTGCTCTTCAGCATTCTCCTTCCCCTCCCACAAAGCTTTTAGTTAATGCAGTTCTATACCTTAATGATGTTGTTCACATTGACAACTATCTGGGCCCACTCAACTGACTCAATAGGCATATCTTTCAGGATTTGTTCTTCTTCTTCTAGTAAGCATTCAAAGATGGAATCTATCTGGGACACCTTAAATATAGAAAGAAAAATTGCACTGAGCACAAACATATCCGTTACCAGCTGATACCTGAATGCCAAGTTATGAGTTGTACAGAAAAATAAACAAGTATTAGTAGAAACCACATCAATAGCCAAAAATACTAATAGGTATCAACTACTCAAATGGATAATGAAATCACCAGCTTATATTTCATACAATACTTAGAATACAAGAATTGCCTTATTTCTGGACTTAAATCTGGAAGAAAAAAAAATTCTCTTTTTTGAAGGCAACTCCACAGACTTTCATTAAGCATATTCCTCCATATTCTTCTGAAACATTTCACAGTGGAATCTTTGCTAGATTGTATACTGCATAACATACCTGCTTTAAAATAGGAGACTATTATCTCCATTTTCTTTTATATTTATTTTTCTCCATTAGCAACTACTGTCCTCTACAGGAAAAAACCTCCTGAGAATAAATCTTTTGGGTGCTTGAATGGAATGGGGTATAAACTGACAACTAGCTTAGATTCACTAATGTTAGAGAGGACAAAAAATTCTGAGAGACTGTATTGATACAATTCCATCCAGGACAGCTCATCAAAGCAGCTCTCCTATCTGCAAAGCTTCATACTCCTCAGTTCACCCCTTAAAAATGACAATTTAGCATATATTTTCTGATGGGCCAGAGAATTTCAGTTGTACTTTTCACTGCTCATCCATGTTGGTTAGTTGGAAATCATAACAACTTTACTTCTGCTGCAAGAAATTTGTCAGAATTCATGTTTCAGCTGCAGACATAAAAAAAGCACATACACTAAAGTGAGGAAAATACTACCACACCATCCCTATTTAAAGGGAAATTGCGTGAAGTTGAATTGATTTTTAAAGGGAAAAGTTTCAAAGCATACATTAAAGCATTGCAACTTTTATTATATGCAATACTATACAATGATTCAGGAATAACAGGTTTCTTACCTCTCGAAAGAACACATCTGCAGGGGTAAGACTTGGTGGAACATCACACTCCCTTTTGTTTAATGCGATCAGTATAGCAGCATTCACTAGATCAGGCAGCCTGGAGTGGTGATTCTTGAGAACGATAGCTGCTGCTAGTTTCTCTGCATGCTCACAGAGCAACAATCGAGTTGCCATCTGCATCCCTCGTACTGGAAAACTGCCCAGACGTTCAAATACACCAACCTTTTATTAAAAAAAAAAAAAAACAAAAAACAAACCCCACGTGCACACTTTAAACAGTGTTCTAGAAGAATTACTTTAAGACCAAATAATACTGTGTGTGCTGATACCAAAAAGAACAGTAAAATTTTACCTGTTGAAGAAACTCAATAAAGAAGGAATGTGCTTTTGTCTTATCCTCTAGCTGATGAAGAAGAATGAGAGATGTGTTGCTGAAACCAGCTGCTTCTAAAAAGAGAAAAATCTTAAATCAGTGCACTTGATATCTTCATTTCTTGGTAACTCTTTTTTTGCCTGTGAGGTAAACATATTTCTAGAAATTTCTACAGTGTAACTGCACTGGTACCTTTTTTAATACATATGCACACACATTTATATATTACTTTGTGCTATTTTTAATGTGTTTTTTGAAGTCTATCATACCTGAAGTAAAGGCTTTAGGAGAAATCAAGTATTTTTAGATCACTACAACTATTCTGAAGCACTCAATTCATTATGCTGCTAAAAAAGCAGCTCACCAGCTTATTCAAGTTTTAGTAAGATTCAGATTCAAGTTTTTACCTTCGTTGTGGACTAGCTATTGCGAAATTTATTATGCCTTAGACCACAGCTACTACAAAATAAAGTATTAACAGGCATTCAGACGTAATTGACTCTGTGCTGCCTTCACAACTCCACTGCACAACATAAGTGGTTGCCCAGCATGGCCCTACTTTTCCCTTCCTCAAATGAGTTTGCATATGAAAAGCCAGCTAACCTTTCTGTCCAGACAATCAGGTCCTTAAAAGAGTCAGTAAGGATGACGGAAGCTTTCCTCATGAAGCACGTGACTGGGAAAAGCCAACATGAATTCACCAAGGGCACATCACGCTTGACAGACCTGATCGCCCTCTGCAACAAAGCAACCTACTCGGTTGATGTGGGGTAAGCGGTGGACATTGTCTACTTGGATTTCTCCAAGGCTTCTGAGACAGTTCTCCACAGCCTCCTCCTAAAGAAACTGATACATTAGGGTCTAGACAAGTGATCTGTGCGGTGGGTGAGAGTCAAGTGGCTGACAGGCCACACCCAGAGGGTGGTGGGAAACAGCTCCTTTTCAAACTGGCAACCTGTCACAAGTGGGGTCCCCTGGGGATCGATATTGGGCCCAACACTGTTTAATTTCTGCATAAGTGATCTGGATGATGGGATCAAGTGTACCCTGGTGAAGTTTGCTGATCATACCAAACTGAGTGGGCAAGTGGAGACTTTGGAAGGGAGAGCCACCTTGCAGGGAGACCTGGATAGGCTGGAAGAGCGGGCTAACAAGAACCTTATGAAGTTCAACAACGACAAGTGTAAGGTCTTGCACCTTGAAAAACATCATCCAGGAGTGCAGCACAGGCTGGGATCTACCTGGCTGGGGAGCAGCTCTGTGGAAAGGGATCTACCTGGGGGTCCTGGTGGACAACAAGCTCAATATGAGTGAACATGTGCTGCTGTGGCAAAGAAAGCCAAGGTGCTGGGTTGCACCAACAAGGGCATCATCACCAGCAGAGATAAGGAAGTCATCATCCCACTCTACTCAGCACTTGTCAGGCCACACCTGCAATACTATGTTCAGTTTTGATTCCCTCTATACAAAAAAGATGTGGACAGGCTGGAGAGGGTCCAGAGAAGGGTCACAATGATCAAGGGACTGGGAAGCCTACCAGATGAGGAAAGGCTGAGAGAACTGGGTTTGTTCATCCTTGAGAAAAGAAGTCTTAGGGGAGACCTTATCACCATGTTCCAGTATTTAAAGGGTGGCTACAAAGAACATGGAAACTCACTTCTTACAAGGAGTCACACGGAAAAGAAGAGGGGTAATGGGTACACGTTACTTCTGGGGAGATTCCAGTTGGACACAAGAGGAAAATTTTTCACAATGAGAACAATCAGCCACTGGAATAATCTCCCCAGGGAAGTGCTGGATTCCCCAACACTGGACACTTTTAAGATTCAGCTGGACAGAGTGTTGGGCCATCTTGTCTAGACTGTGCTTTTGCCAGGAAAGGTTGGACCAGATAATCCTTGAGGTCCCTTCCAAGCTGGTGTTCTATTATTCTAGGATTCATGAGTATCCTCACAAGTATCTCAGCTCAGCAGAGTTCTCCAGGGCCCAAGTTATTTTCCTGTTTCAGAATTTTTGTATATTCTAAGTGTGTTTTAAACCAAAAGACTACCAAGATACCAAAACTCAGAAGAACTATCGCTATAAGCAAAATTAGCAAAACTATTTCCAAGAGGTTATCAATTTTCACTTCTTGCTTTAGCCAGGAATAAATGCAGATAAGCTGCTGAGTTAAAAATAAAGTTGACTCAGAAAATACTAAGGATCTGATGCCTGACAACTTCTAACTGGCTGCCATGCAGAAACAACTGCAGGAAGCAGCATCCATCTGTAACTATTTACTACATGAACTTTCAAAATAAATCTCTGCTCAGTAACTGGCAACTGCTGCCTAGAGGTCCTGAGGACAGTTTCATATTAACTGTTCAGAAGAGAGGGGGAAGCATGACCAAAGAAGTTTCTTGCTGAAAACACGTCTGCTTTAATCCTTTACACACAACAAATACTCCAAAATAAATTTCTCTAGTTCTCTTTTAGGCAGACAAATACCAATGCCCCAGAGGTGTACAAGCTCACTCTACCCAGGATCCAAGCCTACCACATCTATGCAGCCACACTGACAAAGAGCTAAGCATGAGCAAATAAGCTCTTTCTCTTGCATATCTCTTTGTGGAAAAATTTAGACCTATCCAAGGAATCATGGAAACACTGAAGTGACACCACCTGTTCCTTGCACAAAGCACCCTTCTCAGAAATATGTTTTCTTTGTGTTTACTATATGAAGTCAAGAGGTAACCACAGTAGACAAGTTTGTCTGGAAGTCTCGTAAGATGCATCTTCTAGCCTTTCCGGAAATATATCTAGTGGTGGTAGAGGGGAAGGGACACCTATGCCTTTGCAATACTTAAATTATAATTTTATCTAAAGTAATATGAACAGTTTTTTGTAAAAAAACAAACCAAAACACCAACACAACCCAAAAACTCCAAAATATAACAACCAACAAACACATTATGTTTACCTTCAGGTACAGACTCAGCCCATCTTGGATCAGAGGCAGGGTAATCATCCATTAAATCCACACTGATCTGGGTCACTGCCCTATCCAGTTCAGCATCAGAATCCAGATCTGTGTTACTTGGAAAGAGCTCAACTACCATGCTTTGTGCATTGACTATCTCTTTCCTGAAATAAAAGAAACACAAAGTATGTGAAATAAAAATGATAGGATTATAGGAACAAGAATCACTCAATAGGATTTTCTGATATGCTTTTTGTGAAGTGCTTTAGATTATAAACATCAACCATTGTTTGGGCTCTCAAACTAACGATGGATAAAAGGTATTCTGATTCTATGGATAAAAAGTATTCCGATTCTTTTAAAGTAAGTAGACCGCACAATTTAGAAACAAAAAAGCCCAAGACAGGAAGTGTTTCAAGTCACTTTTTATTCCATTACCCCTATTATTATTCTTTAAGAGAAAAGATTCATCATACAAAGCTAAGTCTGGATGTAGCTAAGTCACCAAATTTCCACTACTTGCTTTAAAATCATCTCAAGAGTACATGTAATCACTCCCACAAATGGTCATAGAGCAAAAGCTCTCAGGAAAACGCTTCAGCAAATACAATGCATTATTTTTATCTCCTATCGTTTCAAAGAATCCTATTCTATTCATGTCAATAAGTAAAGGAGCAAGAAGCATCCAAATGCTTAAACCTCCAAGGTACGAGGTTGTACTGAACTCTATGTAAGAAGTATGCAACATTCACAAAAAGCACTGATTTGATTTTGTGACTAAAAAATTATAGTAGTCTGACTGAGAAGGGATACTGTGATTCCAATATATTATCTGATCTTGGAAATGTTTATATTTTTCATGAAACTTTCAGTTTGAATGTTTACATAACCAAGATGTCTTGAAATAAAAACAGCAGTGCATCCAGAAATTGCATGAAGGTTTACTAAAGCAAGCAATACTTTTAAAAACTGGAACATACTGAATCTTCTGTTAAACAAGAAGGTCCCATCTTTACTATTCCACAGGACATGTGTTTCTAAGGAATTTATATGGTACTTTATTACCTCTTTCAAACCATGAAGTGCCATCAGCCGGTACATCAAAAAGGGTCAACTAGATCTTTCCATAGAACATCCCATCCCCTATAAAGATCACCAGGTCTGTAAAGCTGACTGTGCTCACTGCACAGCTGGCGGACTTTACATTTCCACTGGGTGCACAACCTTTCATTAATTGCTCTGCATCAACTGCTTGGCCATTTGGACAGGCCATAGCTACATCTGTTCCGTGGAAGATTTCTCCATTCATTTTACCATACTAATTTTATGAAAAAAATCTGAATCAATACTATACACAAATTACCAATTTCTTCTAGTTTCATAAATGTAACCCATATTTTAATCAAAATAACATTAAACTTTCCATACTGCTTCACATTTTTTCCTTATTACTTCCTACTATCTTCTGACCCTGTTTCCAACCCCCTTGTTCACATCCTCAGTGATATCAACTTTCACATTTGTTATCTGTGCTCTCAGACCTTAGTTACTCCAGTCGCCTCAGGACTACAGCCATCTTCAGCAGCAGTCCTGTTTAATGACATGTCCATTTCTGAATACATGTAGATTTTTTCTCAATTCTGTGCATGTTTACAGATCTTCTCTTGAGAACCTTTATTATATGTGCCTAATCCCCTTCATAATCTTCTACCTCACAAGCAGCTCTATGTCAAAAGCACTCCTACTTCCTGTTATCTTACATCTGTTCTTTCCAAGTTTTAAGACTCTTTAAGGAGATTAGTCCTAAGAGGGTTTGTGGATTGTGTGGGTTTTTTTAAAAAATAAATATACATTTAAAACAATCCCCTCTAAAGATAATTAATCTAAGTCTACAGCTCTGTTTATCTTCTTATCTCTCCTCTTCCTCCTTTGTTTACATCACTCATCTCGACATCAAACTTTTCAGAGGCATTGCGTGCCTCCCAAGAGTCAGGTTGCTTTAACCAGGGCAGTTTGACTAACAGTGTATTTCCTTCCACTCCCCCCATATCAGTCAATCTAAAAAAGGTATCATCTTGCCACAGAATCTACCATGCTAGTTATTCTTCATAGCCACATAAATAGTAATTAAACATATTCAAAAGTATTACTGAAAACAGCTATGCAAATAAAAATAAGGAAAAAAAGAATATTTTTTAACACCACCACTTACTAAAAGAGTAAAGAAGTCAAAATAACAAAGTCTAAAGTTAGATTACTGCCAGTGAAACATCACATAATTTATGCAGAGTAAGCAAAACGTCATTGAGATTATAGAAGTCTGCTCGTTTCTAGCACTTAGCGCTTCTTCGCTATCTTAAAATGTATCTAACACTTTCCTAATAAAGATATGCATGTGTCATTAAAATAGCTTTAATTGAAACAGCACAAGAGTATCTTGACCAAGAGAATCTATTACTCAAATATCAGTGTCTTCAAGAACAGCAAACAAAGCCTCAAAAATCAAGTGCAATTTCTACCTGCAGTATTGTAGAAAAGCAGCTTTCAGTAATTTAGTCTTATCTTCTTGAGCTACAATTTCTAGCCTGCTAGTTGTGTCAAACACAGGACTCTGAAAATGCAAAGTAAAAACTTCAGCTGAAAGACAGATATCAATCTTCATTATGAAATGAAAACAATTTTTCTAAGTAGCAACAACATAGATTTAAAACAAAAATGCTACCTGCAAGCAGCTGTGTTTATTAAGCCAAACATAAGCCCATACATTACAATGAAAGTCACACAGTGGTTTGACCTCAAGCATTTTAGCAGAATTCATCCAAACCACATAAGAACTTATGCCAGCTTATTTCACCAATCACCCTTTTATAGTTATTTTAAATACTTTAACATTCAAAACCGACATTTTTGACAGACTTTAGAAGGTATGAGTACTGTCACCCATAAAAACAATGTAAGTGCAAACAAATCTAACTAGGATTAGTTCAGTAAGAAAAATACAGTTCTATCTGAGCAATCACCATAAAGGTCCTCCACTAAAGTACTAGTTAATAACAGATGATTTAAAAGGTGATTTAATTGGAATAAGGAATGAAACTCACTATTACCCCATAGAAACATCCTCTAATTTATATTGTAACAATCTTTCTATTCTTCCCTCCCAATCCAGGGATATCTCCAGGGCACATACATTTTAAAACATGTTTGATGTAAATAAGAGCTTAATAAACGCACACTGCAGAAAATAACAGATTTTTATAAGACTATATTAAAAATATATAACAGAGCAGAAACTCAGCCACTATATAGCCCTTCTCAGCTTAGCCTCCAAGCTTTTCACAGCATGATAAGAAAAAAGTGTCTCATATGCACAAACAAGCACAAAAGACTGAAGAAACCGTCCTGATCAGAAAGTGAGAACAAAGTCTGAGTCTCTGCAGTAGTGTTGTATCAGGCATAGTGACATATAGTAATACATCTACATGAAAAAAATATAAATTTCATATAAGTCTCGACTTCAAAATAAAGGAATACAAAAAAGTTATCCAAACCGGCAGATGTTGTAAAATTCCCTGGGTTTTCAAAACTGTCTTCATGATAAGTGTTTGAGCCTCTATTTAAAAGCAAACCTTTGAAACTCAAACAAGCTAAGATTTCCACAGTGAAAATTCAAAACTGCCAGAAAAACATTTTACTTCTACCCTCAGTTTTTAACCAGTCAAGGAAACAACCATTACCTCACTTCTTGGTCCAGCAACAGAAGAGGACAGGGAATCTTCAAGATCTTCAGGAAGCACAGAAATGTTTTCCCTGGACAAGATGGTGATAAGTCCACTTTTTTTGGTAAAGAAAATGGGGAGACCAGTACAGGAACCTGCTCCTAAAATGCTGTCTCCTAAGATGAGGAGAGGGAAAAAAAAGAAAGTAAGCACATAAATGCCACTTTAAGAACAAAAATGTAACAGTTTCATAGACAATTATTAAATTTTGTCATGAACCAACCAACAGTAATTGACCACTACACCTGACTTGAAATTGTGGATACTATTTGCTACCCAAGATGTAGATTTCCAGATACTGCAAGTTTAAAAATAAATAAATAAATAAAGATAGATTCAGGTCATTCAAATTCTACCTTCAGACCAATGTGCACAACGTACTTGAAAACACCTCTGAAGGTCAAGGATAGCATACTTAGAGACATTTGACACAGGCACCTAGTATGAATTTTAGGCTGAGCCTCAAAGTCAACTTCAAGGAAAAAAAAAATCCACAGTGAATGTTGGAAAAAAAAAAAAAAGGGCAAAATCACCCATAAACAAAACCCCCACCCTTTCATATGCCAAGAGTGGGGATCTACTTCATTTTCATCTGAAAAACTGTTGAGTAAGCAATAACTGGATGTCACGTCAGTGCTTCCTCCATGCACTCATGAGAAACTCTCAACTTGAAAGATTTAATAAAGAGAAAAATGAACGTAAATATGATTCTCCTCTCTGAGAAATCTCAGTACTGTAAACACATTCAATTAGAAAACGTCAATGAAATGTGATTTTTTCCCCCCTGCATGTTACCTTGTATGCCAAATATTATTTTCTCCTGTGGTAAAGAAATTCTTCCAGTTCCAGTGGAACAAGCAAACACTTCATCTTCCTTATAGAGGTAAGCAGCATGGCTAAAGTAATCTGGGACTACCAGACAGCACAACACTTCTTCTTCTGACTGAAAGTGTTACATATGAACAATATCACATATATAATAAAAACCTTAAACAAACATCTAACATTTTAAAGGCTGTGTTACCTGAATTTGTTTTATTTTTTAACAAGAAGATATGGATATAACTTATAACCTAAAAAGCCAAACAACCGCTTTTAATTTGGCCTAAAAATTAAGGTCCTGGATTTTTTTTTCTTCCATATATATTAAATTCTTACTAATTTCACATGGAGAGGTAAGTAAACAGATCAATTATTCTACAGTTCTCACACCCTCCTTCCATCTTAAGATTCAATTTTAAGATGCCATTACAGACAGGAGAGGGAGAAGAGTGGAAAGCTAATGCCCAAGATTATGCTTCCAAAGGAGATAGCACAAACGAGGTATACTAAGGACAACCCATATGTCCTCCCCTCCCAGCAAGCCAGCTGTCTAGCAAAGACCAAAATATAGGTCTCAATTTTTCATCCTGCTACAAGAGTCTCAGAGTCTGAGATCTGTTCGAAATGGATTCCATGAGTATACCATAAAATTACTCTGTAGAAATGTTCACAGACAGGACAAAAATTAAAACAAATCAGTAATAATCAGATGTTTAGACTTCTATTTTTGAGGCTTTTTTATCTTACACTTAAAAATGTAAAGCACAAATTTTATATACAGTTACTATTAAACATTAGAAGATGCTATTACACATTTTCCTCAGAATGAATACGTACTTCCAAGAACCTTAAGACAGAGAACTGGATTTTCCTTTAGACAAAAATTAGATAGCTGATTTATCTACAGGAATATTCAGAAACACCGTGCTTTAACTGTTTCAGAGCCTTTATTTGCATACCTGAAAAGACGGATTATACTGTGTGACCTCCACAACAACGTCATCAGACATCTGGTAGCCTTTATCTTCTACAGTTATCAGAGTGTAGTAGACAAGACATGGATGATCTCCAGGATGCCATGCTGCTGCAAGTATCACCAGTCCATCACTATTCAACAACAGATATCACACCGTTGAGAGATGATTATTACATATTTTACTTGCTCAAACTCTACCACTCACAAAACCAGATATTTAAGTAAAATCACAAATAAGTATTTTCCAATATTGTGGTGGGTTTTTTTAGAAAGAAAGACTATACTATTTGTTCTTTCAAGCTGTTCTATTAACAGTATTCATACTGTAGTACAAAACTGACCCAAGGCAGCTGTGATTTTATGTAATTAAATGACATACAAGATATACTGAATTCTCTGCATCTGCCTACTTGCTGTCTATGTAATATCAAGACAAAACAAATACCCAAATGTGATAAAATTACACTAAAAAACTGAAAAGAATTATTCTTAGGTAACGAATTTGTAATGCTAAAGAGATAATGACAGCATGAAGTATAGGGTAACCTAGTTATCTAATATGATGTGCTTATTTTATGAACAGTGACACTCAAGTAAAATTAAATTGCAATTACTTACATCAAGTTTTTGCAAGAAAACAGAACACATTTATCTCATTAATGTCTTATCAGATGCAAACGTACTTCCTTACCGATTCTGCTGCAAATCCATGTATTGTACATTCACTCCTCCTTTAATATCTTCATAGTTACTTTCAGAACCCTAAAAAACAATACATCTGACTTGTAACTATAAAATAGGCTATTGATGAAACAAACACACAAACCCTTTCCAGGAGAGCTGGTTCTTACCCAGATTGCATCTGTAATATGTTCTTTCAGGATCCTGTTGATATCCCAGCTCAGAATATAACGTTCTGATGAATCATCAATCTCCCATTTGTTTAGGTTTGAACTTGTTAGCATATAAAAGCTTGATCTCTCTTTATCCCAAAGAACACTAGAAATCTGCATTTAAAAAAGAAAAAGCTGAAAAGGTTAAGCGCAGCCTTAATATTTGGATACAACAATCTATGCCACTCTCAGTCCACAAAAAAAAAAAAATCACCTCCTTGGTCAACCTATACAAGTTAACGTTACAAGATGAGAGTATTACAATAATTTTCAAGAGAAGTCTTATTTTATAGATATAAGAACATCTACAGTATGTTTCTCATACATTGACAAAGTGAAACCCAATCACCAACCCTTGGCAACCCTAAATCAGAAAAGCAGAATTACAGGTAATGTTAATTTCTTCAAGTAGTAATGAGACTATTACTAGAAAGAGGCAAGACTTTGAAACACTGAGTATTGCCCAAGAAGTATTACTACTTTAAAGTCTCCTTTTATTCAAATCTAAAGAGCAAATCAGCATTTTCCTTTACAAAGCATACAGATTTATTTTGTTTCTGTCTTTCAAATTTCAAAGAAATACAAGTAACATAAATGAGTTGAGACTTGTCTTTTTTTTTTGGTTATTATACAACCCTACACAGTCTTTCCTTTTTTCTTTCTTAAACACTGATGCTAGAAATTATAGAGGGAAATGAAAGCAGATTACTATATGAATGTTTTTCAAGCTTACCACAGCATCATGTCCAGGAGACAATATACCCAGAAGAGAAGAAACCTTTCTACCAATTCCAGAAAACATGCCCTGACCCTGAGGCAAGGCATGCTGATGAATCTTGCCAGAACTATCTGGTATCAGTCGAACCAGCTGGCCTCTAGAAGATGATAAAATAAAGCTTCCTCCCTAACAAAAAGAAAAAAACAACTATATTAACAAATATAAAAATCACATTGCTGAAACAATTTTATTGTCACAAAATTCTTTATGTCAGCTCATACGGGTAAATACTAAACAAGAACAAGACACAAGGCATCCACAGTACTTGAGAGCTAACAAAGAAAATTAAAAAAAAGAAAGCATTTATCACATAAAGACTGTTTAAACAAATTTTCCACGTTATTCTCTATGCTTGAATCAGTGCAGTGTACAGGTCATATCATATTTTTAAAATTTTAAACCGTATTTTTGAAAAATATTAAAAGAAAATATATTTAATCAATCTCTACAGGCACTACATGTAACATTTAGATGTTGATTCATGAATTAATTAACATACAACTTCCATGTGTGCATTTAAAACGAAGTGTTTTTAAGCATACTACAACTTTTTTTTTAAATAGCATCCTATCCTACAGGACACTAATCTAAATGAACTGCATAACAAATCTTCCTTCTGGTTATGTCAAATAAGACTGGGATAGGTAATTAGAAAATGAATAGTGCATTAGTGACTGTATAACTGAGAAAAGATATCACAAATCTAGTGTCAGACCATTAATAAAAATTGTGCATGTACAAAGAAATAAGTTGTTTTCTGTTGGGGTTTTTTGTTGTTGTTGTTGGTTTTTATTTTTGTTTTGGCTTTCTTTAAGAAATAATAAACATTAGCATCAAGTCAAACATCTGACCAGTACTTAGCACTGGCAGAGGCTTATTTTCTTACCATCGCATGATATTTTTATCCTTGAAATTCCATTTCAGTTTAACAACAGAACTAAAACCTGATGTAATCCTAATGATAAAAACTAGCATTACCTTTGCACTAAGAAGATGTGAAAAGTTTTGTGCAGGTTGCAAAATATGCACTCCATTGTAGGTGCTTATACATCTCATTTAGGAGGCAGAGACTTCTGTTAGTGCATCTCTTGCCTGTCTTAATGGGTGCATCTACATTAGCACTTTAATTAGTATCAAGAGTTGTTTCTGAAGCGACCTTCTGTGAGTCCCCACATGCCACAGACCTGCTGGATCACATCACATGACAGAGCAGAGCAGTTCGAGTGTACCAGCTGTACACCCTTGGAATGAAACTGAACTGAAAGATGGGCTCTGACCACTAACAGACATTCACTGCATGCAGCTAGGCTGGAACTAGTTTAAAATAACAACCCCCTCCCCAAAATGACCAGTGTAGATAGTGGTATTGCCTCAGCACTAACATTTTTACTTTACAGATTCTCAACTATTGCTTTTCACTACTTGCTAACATAGACATAGCCTTCATGCCCCCTGCCACCAAGGCATTAAAAAAAAGGTGCTTTCAATTCAAAACTGATCAGTTTGTATGTTACAGGGAACAAACAAAGCCTGTAAGATGTACAACAATTTCAAAAAAAAAAAAAAAAAAAAAAAGAATGCTAAGGGCCTGGAGATTGCCAAAATAACAGTTTACCTGTACAGGAAACATTCACAGAACAAAATTAAATAAATAAAAAAATCCATCACACCCCAAAAAACCCACAAAAAACCACCACCGTTTTCATCATCATACTATATGAAAATTTTTCTAAAGGTTAAACATGCCCAGTAACAGGATGACTAATTAAGTAGTTGTCATATACGTAATAACACAGCCTTAGAACACTGATTAATAAAAGGGTTCTGCTCTGAAAAAAAAAAAAAAGAATTCATATTGATGTCAATGTTTCAACTACAGATGTAATAAGACCTTGCTTTCCTCATCCTGATATCTGATACTTGGGCACAATTCAGCTCTAATAGGGTAGACACATATTAGTGTTTCTTAACATTCGTCATTAAGATCACTGTCTTCTGATTAGGTTTACAAGCGTTTATGACATGCTGATGCTCTAATATTTATAATACAGGATATGAACAGCAGATGTTGAAAAGGTCATGGGATAAAAATGTAATTTAATTGATAATAAGTAGTTCTGCAGATAACACATACTGTAATACATTGAATTTTGGATGTATTCATTTTGAGAGTTTTCCCCATTTAGGCACATCAACAGCAGAAAATGGAATTTCTAAGAACAATTCATAATATACTTGTTCACTACTTTCATACAGAAGTCTCTCAAATTCAGTCGCTAGTGAGCTGTACCACAAGACACTGAGTGTGTGGTCTGCGGATTCAGATGAAGTAGTTCTCTGCTTCTGTAGTTCTCTCTGCTGTGACAGCAGCGTTTCTACCACTGGAAGTAATCACAGTAGCAATACTGATACTCCTCATAGGCTGAGGTACCAAACCAGTCCTGTTAACCTTGTGGTTGAATCCTGCATGCTTCGCCAACATTAACATTATTATTTATGACTACCATTCATCTCTGCTACTTAAGATCATCCCAATCATCAACAATCTCTGAAATTACTCCTCAGGATGTCTGATACTTTGCTTTGCAACATTTATTGGAGATTTAGGACTGATAATGTGGAACATGCTTTTTTATTTTTAAATAAGGAATTAAAGCAGTATTTTAATATAAATCATACTGTACCTTTACTGCTGTTAGGAAACTGCACAGAGAGCCTCCAAAGTCCGTAGAAGTCTCTGTATAGGAACCTTCATGTGCAAGATTGGGCCAGTAGCGCACAGAACCTTCGCTGGTAGCAACCATTATTGCCAGAGACTTGAAGTGAGAAAATAATTAACAGAACATGCAAGATAATAATAACCAGACTGCAGCTTTAACTAAAACATGTTATTTTACATATCTAGATTGTGGGTGACAAACATACAAAAAAGTACTAAATACATATGAGTGCACACTGACAAACCTAAAACTGAGTTGCAAAATGATTCTGTAGCGTAACTTAATAAGTGCAGGGAATGTTATACTTGCTTCTTTTGCTAACAATAGTATCTTCTACTGCTTCTTATTCCTGATAATTCAGGGTCTGCTACTGAAATGCAAACAGAACTTACAGTTGCAAGACAGAAAAGAGCCTGTGGGGAATTCCAGACACCAAGAGTTATAAGCTACTATGGAAGACTTAAAATGCAAACTATAATTTAATAAAGAAACTGCTCTAGTGTCATTAAGAGAAATACCAAATCATACTGTGGCTCTTCTCTTCATAAAGACATAAGCCCACAGTGTGCCTACATTAGGGTTTCTGACTCGGGAAATCACTCAGATACCAAATTCAAAGCATGAAGTAAGAGACTGTGTTCAAGTCGAGATTCAGACAGAAAGCATTGTACCTAATCTACTGGTTGTTGGAAAGAAAAAAAAAAAAAAAAAAAAAATCACAGAACAATAGAACTGTAGCTCAGAGCTATTATTGAGCTCCCTGGAGTTTTCTGATTTTTGACTATAGACAGATCTTCACAAAGGAAAGCAGTTGGCTAATGAACATCATAACAAAGCATCACCACAGAATGCATTGTCCTTTGTGATTCCTGCCCATTATTTAACAATTTTCATTTTAGTGAAATATTTTCTATCACTAATATTTATACTTCCCTCCATAAAATCACAGTATCCATGCATAGCTCACATACTGAAGAAAGATGAAATTTAAAAAAAAAAATATAATCTTTGTTTAGATGTATTATTTCCTCAAACTTTTTTGGATATGACTAAGTCATAGAGCATTTGGAAGTGTAACACAATAACAAGTCAAAAGAAAAGATCCTATTACATATTCTGTGCTCCTTCTTCCTTCCAAAGACAACTGCTTATCCAGTTTTATTAAAGCATCACATATAATAACTGAAAACTATACCCAAGCTGAAAATGAGAGCTTCTTTTGTTCACGAATGATAGTAGCAGACACATTAACATACTTTGAGAAAACTTAACTGATCTTGAAACCTCACTCTCTAGCACAGTATGTTACAAAAAGGCACTTAGGAAAGTAATCAGTCAAGACAGATTAAATCATCTGTCCTCACAGTGCCAGCTTCCTTATAAAGACCAGCCAAGGCAGGGTGCTGGTGTTTGCTTCTCATTCACATGTACTCAGAATGAAACTACTGCTGAACAACTTTTTCAGCCAGCATGCATTTAAATTACACTTACTTAGACCGAACATTTGCCCTGGTGTTTATTACTGCAGTACTTCTTAGTTTACTGTATTTTTGTTTGTTATGAAAGCACGCCAAGTAATCCTTCAGAAAACTACTATTTAATCTGATCCTATAACATGTAAATGGTGTCATTTGAAAAGACTAGCAGGATTTTGTTTATTTCAAGCATATTTATTGCAAACTATCAGTCCTGACCTTTTGAATACATAGTACACCAGCAAATGCAGTTTTCAGATAAGTAGTTGATAAAATAGCGTATACTCAGAGTTACTCTAAAAGTATATTTAAACACTAAAATTTAGCAGTTGATCACCTGCAGAGAAGGTGCTTCACCTGAGGAACTCAGACAAGATATAGCTGCTAAACTAGAACTCCACTGGAAGTCACTGGGTGGCAGCTGCAGTTCCTTGCACAGAGATAACTGTAAGAAAGAAAGAGATGCCATAATAAATATGATACTGAAAAAAATTATTCCTCTGCCCCAAAGTCTTTAGACTTTTTGACCCTGTTAAAAATTAATTTTCAACCAGCTCAGACACTGTATAAACGAACCAAAAGAATGTGACATTTTCAGCCAGGTTGTCACAACCAGCAAAGAGCTAAAAACCACCTACTTGTGTATTTTCAAATATCACTGTTTTTCTTTAGTTATTTCTGAGTGTTTCTCAACACTACAGTATTGAATTACTTCTTTCAGAGGTGCAATTACTTGACCGTTCCTTAACAGATTATGTTAACAAGGCAGTAAAACAAAATTAAAACTAGAATTGCTTGAGAAAGCTCACTAGGTACTAAGCAGACTGGAGAGGGGAAACACTCCTCTCTTCCCCCACAAAGGTAAACAATCAGAAGAATTTTAATCCCTTGAAGAAATCTCTGCAAGTACCAGAATGCATATATCTGCCACTCCACTGTAAGTGCAGAATCTGTATAAGTAACTGACATTGCACTAATCGGAAAATACTGATTTTGTAACTGCAGGTTTCCTCTGACCATACTTGCTATTCATTGAAATGATGCTGAAAGAAACACTGCCCAGAGGGCAGAAAAATTTCTTGACGTAAGAAACCTAGATAAAACATATGTTCAGCACATGTGAAACTAACCTTTTTTTTTTTTGACAAGTTGAAAATCAGTCCCAGAATAATCTAAACCAGTCTGTAACGTATCAACTAGTTTTTAACTATTAAAAGAAGCTTTATCAAGACTATCTAACATGAGACACACCTATTAAACCGCAAAGAATTAACCTTAGTGTTAAGGTGACAATTAAAAATGAAGAAAGGAATATAAAAATGTTAAGGTCCCTCACAAGTTTGAGTTTCAGTTACTTTGTTAGTGTGACTCCATACCAATCCTACTACTTTTGGGGGAACCAGACAAGCTCCAGTTTATAAAGAAAAAACCACAACTGAGTAACTTATGCAACTAGCATAACATACAGAAATTTTTCCATCTTGATCTTTCAGTTACCTTAGCTACTGGAGACTGACCAATCTTCCAAATAATCAGCCTCTCTTTATGGACTAGCCAGGCCCATCCACTTTCATCCACTTGAACGCTCAGCTGGTCATTAGCTAAATAAAAAGTAATTTTTTTAAAGCATTCAGATTTTTAAAACACTGCAGAGTAACCTTAAAACTGATAAACTTTCATTCTCATATGAAAATAAGAAATAAACTTTCTATTAAATTCCATGCTAGAATTTTGATGCATTTGATCAAGATACCAAATTACTACTTATAGTTTAAAAATCCATTTGACAAACACTCAACTTTTGCGAGTGAAAAGTAAGACAATCCTAGAAGCTATTTCCATCAATTTACACCAGATTATAATAGATTTTTTTAACTGCTTGTCAATTTTTAAGATTATTTTTAAGATACACTTTCTTGGTTCCTCTTATATCTACTATAGAAAGAAAACTCATCCACAGGGAAAAAATGCTTAGGAGACCAATTTCTTGAACTCAGGGAAAGGTTTGTATCACTGGGGCTTTTAGAAGTGATAACAAATGTGGATTAAAAATAAATTAAATAAAATTAGACATCCATTCTAGGACACAACAGAATCAAAACAAGTGAAAAAGGTGAGAAAGATCTAATCAGCAAAAGTTACTAAAAAACTACTATTCTTTATAACCTTGGATTTTATGAGATATTGGTTAAGACAGCACCTGATGGATATTTACATGCATCCATACCCACATGGGCATTATTACAATTATAGTTACATAGGTAACCACACTGGATTCAAACCAAGGCACAAACATTTCCACTTCCGCTGTAAAGTCAGCATTTAAATGGCATCAACAACGTGTTAACATTTCTCTCAACTGTCAATTTTCATAAGAAAAATAACAGATAAAATCAGTTCTTACCATCAGCCTTCTTCAGGGCTTCCATAACCTTAACAGGCAGAGATGATCCAAAAGCCTTAACATCATAGTTGATAGTCTCACTTGCTGAGGGATGCTGGATAACTCTGGTAGGAGTTGCTCTTAAAGAAAAACAAAAAGTTACAGTCTTTTGTTGTTTCTTCATCAGTTTCAACAGACATTTACTTATTATCTGTTTAGAAACAGATGTGATGAAATGGGTTTATGTAAAATAAACATGCTCCCTCTGGGAGCACCATCTAAAGCAGTAATTTGGTGGCCTCCTTACAAGTTGTTAGCTGTCAAATTCCTTTATTTTTTAAAGAACTGACTTTAAATATGCATTCCTACACCAGCAACAACATCACTGTTCAACTTCTCCGTATTCTGGTTATCTACAGAATAAGGCTAGCCACAATGCCAGGAGAAGCTCAAGAGAAGTTCTCCCCTGACCACAGGGCCTGTTTCCATCCCCAGCTCTGACACTGCTGCTGGGCACGACGCACTGTGCGACACTGAACAGCCATGGCAGCTTGGATGAGCTAGCACTTCCGCTGCCCTTGCTTTACTGGGGAGACTGCAGTTCTTATCCATTTCAGTCATTATTTGTTTCACAATGTAATTTATAAAAGCTGCTTTGCATCTTCCCCCACCTTCTCTCTCTGGAACAGCATAGGTCTGTCTTCACTTTTGAACATGATTAAGTGGGTAAATTTCTCTGCTTTTAGAAGACACTGCCCTCTCTTTATTTCTCCTCACGAGTAAAATGACTCCACAGACCTCCCCAGTGTGAAATGCCAAAAGATGATGATACACTGCTAGAAGACAAGCCTGACACCCGGTATGGAAAAACACCATATTAAATAGACCTGAAGTAAAAGTTCCCCCAAATTGAAAATGGGCAATCTTGTTGTTGTGATAAACAACTAGCTGTCCCTGAGAAAAGAGATTCTGAGTCCCTGAAGTTGATCTGGGGCTCATGTTAAATCTGAGTTTTGATTCATATGGAAGGGAGAAAGAGGGTAAGTGGGCAGGGAGGGGTAGGGAAATGCCTAAACTTTTACTATTTTATCTACTTTTTAAATACAGAGGTTCTTATTATTTTCATATTTTTCCTATATTAGGGATACATCTGAGGAACACTCAAATTCAAATGCTAATAAGAAATATTTATAACACTGAACATGTAGTATTGTATATTTATACTTTTAAAGAACCTTAAAACTGTTCAACTATAAAATGTTTCAGTCAAAATTCGCTACCATGAGAAGTGAGTATATCAAATATCCTACAAATGATTTGAGAGCACCTAAGAAACCACAGACTAATAGTCTTACTACTCCTGTATGAAAGTAAATGAACAAAATGAGTAAACATAGATTAGTAACTTTCACAGCTTTTTTTTTTTTCTTTCCCTTTCATACAAAAAAGTTATGCCTAGAAGTTCTATCAGAATATGCTGGAAAAAAAGTCAGTGAATACAATCCAGGCAATATTAAGTAGTTAAATTTCCCCAAATCTTTCAAAAAGATCCCTTATCAAAGATTCCTGAAGAAATCCAGCTGGGAGATATGAGGAAAAGTCTTACTGTAGACCAAACCCTGTATAAAAGAAAGCAATAAGCAAAAATAATACGGAGGAAATAATGGCTAATTTGCACACTGCAGGAAAGGTTCCATTCTATAAATCTGTACTGGTGTCTAAAATCTTCAGCACAGTCATAAAAGAAGCCAACTATCAGAGCGGCAGTGCCTTGACAGTGCAGTATTATTTAGGACAGTCAAACTGCAAACAGAACATTCGAGTGACTAAATACAGAATAAAAGGCAGAACAGAAAACATCCTGACAACTCCACATACAACTTCTTGAGTACTAGGATGACCTAGCGCACACACATCTCAAAAAGATGTCGTAGAAAAATCATTGAAAAGAGATTTAAGGATGATCAGATACTGAGTATCTTACAATACATCCAACAGAAAAACAAATGGTAAAACTATATTCGGGAAACAGGAATGTTGTAGCCTACAGTGTCTTGAGCATATAAAAATGAGGCAAGGTTTGCAAAGAGAGGCAAAGTATTTTGTTAAACCTTCTTGTGTAGGTGAAAGAGCTTCCCAGCAGAGCCCTCATTAGGCTCGTTCAGAAACGTGCCTTAGTAGTTACAGAGGCACAGGACCAATATAATGTAAATGCTGACTATTACACACGACCAAATGACTCTTTTCTCCCTCCTTTTACTCAGTAAGGCCTGATGATTTCATCTAACGAAAAGCCTCCGTGTCTGCAGCCGGGTTTTGGCTGTGTTCCTAAGGCGGCCCCCGCAACCCCCGACTGCGGCGCCCGCCACGGAACCCGGTCAACGGACGGCTCGGGGTTTGCTCCCGAACCGGGGAAGGGCGGGACAGGGGAAACGCCGGGGCCGAGCGGCGCGGCCCGAGGCGGGCGGGAGCGGGGGGCGCCGGCCCCCGGAGCCTCAGAGCGCGCCGGGAAGGGCGGGGCTGGGCCACGGCCCGGCGGGAAAAGGCGGCTCGCGCGCCCCGCGCGGGGCCCGGCCCGGCCGGGCGGAGGGGGCGGGACTCACCGGGCGGAGAGGGAGCCGCTCCTCCGCGCCACCGGGGAGAACAGCACCGGGGAGCTGGCTGCCGCCACGACGGCCAGGTTCTTCCTGCCACCCGGCCGGGCAAGAGGGCTGGCAGCGGCGCTGCCGAGGTTCCTGCGGGCCGACCCGCCGGGGGTCCGCGGGGAGGCGGGCGCCGAGGGGAACATGGCGGGGGAGCGAGGAGCGGTACCGGCTCTGCGCTCCCGCCGGGCGCGGACTGAGCGCGTCACGCCGGGGCGGGGTGGGGTGGGCGGGGCCCTTGCCGGGGACAGGCGGAGGCCCCGCGGCAGCTGCCCTCTGAGGCGGCTGCCCTACCCGGCCGTAGCCGCGCCCTGTGCGCCTGCCCGGGCCTCCTTCTTGCACCTTGCTACATTAATGTAGCATCCTTCTATATAGCCTTCTCTGTTATACTCCATTCAGCAATGCTAAATCATGTTACTGTTGTTTCATCAAGAAAAAAAAAAAAAAACCAAAATCCACGCACAAACAAGGAAATGGGGGAAAATTGAGTAAAACTGAAGCTGCCATCCACATTTCCCAACATCCATGAATGGTGACATTCAAGTTATTTCAAAAACTGAAAGCTCCACACCTCGCTTCTAAAATCTTAAAGTGATGCAGTGTGAGCTGTCGCTTTTTGCTGATTGAATCCTGTATTCTCTTTGCTACACTTCCTCAGGGAAAATTACTCGGTTGCCTTTTGCTGTCCCAGCCCCGTGTTAAGAGCTCCATCTTCAGGAGAAAAGATACAACACCTTTAAATCTCAACACAAAAACAGTTTATGCTGATATCGGTTAGAGTCTTAACCAGTTCTTGAACTGGGTCTCATGTGGTATTTGTTTTTCGCATGAAAAGGTGAATGTCCAGCAGGCAATTTTGACAACACTGACCTAATGGGGACTTGACCTAGGATAATGGGAATAGTGGACTTATATTAGAGTCACAACTTCAAAATATATGGGACTGATAATCTTTTTACTTCTGTTTATTTATTGATCAATGGATTGAAAAACAGTGTAGAAAATACTGCTTGGGTAGACTAGCCACAAATAGCTACCTACCTATTAGAAAGAAAATTAGTTTGAAAGGATAGCAGCAAACTCCATCATCTGCAAACAAAATTCTTATGAATTGGTTAACTGAATATGCCTTATGGGACTATGCAGATGTTTAAACAAAGATATCATAAAAGATCAGTTCCATTTTCTTCATCAGATTCAGAGTTCCCTAAAAGGTCAGAGTATCAATCTATTGGATCATTGCATCATGAGTTTAAGAGCCCTTAAGCAACTGGAAACAATTCTCCCCATTCAAGACAGCTGAAAATGTCGAGCAAGTGGAAATGCGATGACAGAATTGGCAGTGAACACAAAGGCAGGATAGTCTCTTCGGTTACTCCCCTAACCGGAGTCCACTCCCTTTTCAAAGATGAAAGTACTGACAGAAAGGAGGCTCTCTGTATCAGGAGATTAAAGCAAAAAGTTGTATTAACTACCTGACACCTGAATTGAAAGACCTTTAGCTCTTTCTGAGATGCCAATCTTTGGCTGCAGTGAGCCTCTTGTGATCAGTACACTATTTCAGCATTAAAATAAGTAGTTTAATAAGTAGTTTAAGAAGTTACTCAAGACACTTCATGTTCAGTGTCTTATTTTTCTCAGAAAAACATTTATGCTGTCAAGAATCAGAAAACTGATTAGGAATACAGCAAAGGGATTAAGCGTACACCGAGAGCTGACCCTTCATGAAGTCTCCAAATACTCAACTCTAACTAATACATTCAATTTAGCAAGGTAGTTTTGAAAGCAATTAGATACAGTATTTAAGCCCTGCAAGTCATGACTGAGAAGCGAAAGTTAAGGAAATAGTTCTGGCCTCCGAGGCAGAGGTGAAAAAGGCACTATTAATAAAAGACTTCAAAATGATGCCCATAGATATCAACTAAAATATGGCAAATAGTGATAGAAGCTGAAAAATGTTTATATGTGTGCACATGAAATTAATTACATTCATTCTTTAATGTCTGGGAAACCATCTTTACTACTTTTCTACACAGAGAAGATATGTTTAGGCCAAAGCTGAACACTAGCATATGCAGCCTAAAACAGAGTTGGCCTTATATAATGTGCTGCACCAGGGCTACAAGGACACTTTGAAACTTCTACCAGTTCTGAGTAAGGTCTGGCCTTCAGGAAAAGTTGGGTAAGTTTAATTTGACTTAAACTGTATTTGCGTGTAATCAAAAGCATTTCTAAGTACCATTTCTCCTTTGGAATACACTAGGAGTAGCACAGCTGTTTTGAGCTTGTAATACCATCCATCCCTCATAGAACTGAATCTCTTCCTACTAACAGTAGCTTAAACAAAACAAATAGCAGATACACAGGATTACTAAAAACTGAAGGGGGCCATGATGGAAAATACAGTCAGTGAGTTTAAGATAGAGGCCCCTGTTTGTCCTATGGTCCACGCTACGCAAGGCAGTGGCATGAAATAGTGGTCCTTAGCAGAAGATGCCTAACAGGATTGTTAGAGATACACCAACGGTTTCCACCTTAGACAGGAAGGTCTTCAACTCTTGCAACAAAAAGAATGCGATACTTAAATTTTTCTCTTTTGCACACCTTTTTCCTCACTGAGCTACTAGGGCTCCTACAGTTCAAAATGCAACTATATCCAGTGTTGAGTAGCACTCCTGTGGAAGTCTGCAGCATGCCATGTGCACACATCACATACATTGCAGGTGTGTAAACCACGAACCTGAAGTTGTCCAGCAAGGCTTTCTACTTGCAGGTTACTAAGAAACTGTTTTCTCACCTTGTTGAGGTCTGTGATTTGTTCCAAGGAGTATTGTGAGTGGTTCTAACCTGAATAAAGTCTGTTATCCAATGTACCTGTTGTGACAGACATTCACCTTTCTGCAGACTAGAGCTTTTCTATAGCTTTTCACACTCTTCTGTAGACTGCAACCCTGCCAGAACAACTAATAAAAGACATAAAACATTCATTCAAATTGGCTGTAAGTAATTCCTGTACCTGTGTAAAAACATGAACAAAGGGGCTCGCTACATCTCACATACGGAGGGATTACATGAATAAAGACTAAAGTTCAAGTCCCTCTAAACACATTACAAAGACAATAATTGGTAGTCAACACGGAAATTAAACACTGGGTCAGTGGTATTTTTGGCATATTGTTAGTACAATATCTGCTTCTAGTAAAACTATATCAGAAGATAAAATTACATCTGGATGTAATTTTATTTTCATTCCCTAGCACAGGGATGTCTTTAGTGTTTTCACTGTTCCACAAAGGGCCGTTAATGGCACATTTTAAGCTTGCCCAGCACTAGGTATGTCATTTATTGCTAATAAAGTTTTCCAGCAACAAGTTTTCCTAGCATAGATGAGTTTTAATGTGACCTGGAAAGTTTCTACCTTTTTAAAATTATCTTGTGGGGTTTTGCATCTTCAAAAAGTCTAGAGAGATTCTATGGGAAGAGATTCTTAAATTAGAAACACGAAGCCTACTCTTTATTGCCAAATGTACCCTCCTGCAGTTATTCAAATTAATGTAATGCTATTATTTTACTAGTTGTCCTTGCGAAGGTAGTTTACTAGTTGTCCCTAATAAGGTAACTAGGCAAAACCAGGGATTTCTATAAATGAAATTTTAAGTAACAATAAAAAGAACTTACATATGCCTTAAAAAAGGACAAAACCTTACATATATAAGAGCATGTTCTTTTGGATGTCACCTTACAAAGGAAATGAAACTAAAGAGCTGGGAAAATAGAGAAGGGAAGAAAATGCATGCAAATTTTAGATTTTCCTATGCTGACTTAATATACCAATATGCTTCCTTTGTCCTTATGTAAACTCCATTCTTTTGTTTGGTTGAGCTGTTTTGTGTGGTTTTTGTTTGTGTTTTTTTAAAAGAACCTTCCTCCAACTCATGATTCCGTACTCTCTAAAATGTGTTCTCATATGTAATTCTCTACAGTAACTGTAGATGGTGATCATAATCAACTTTCAGATTTCAGAACAAAAGGTAACTGAGAGGACAGTGCAGTGGAAGTCAGACAGAACTCTCAGAGTACATTAGCATCACGCATTTTTGAATTCCAGCATTTTAAGACTACTGACAAGCACAGCAAGCAAAAGTTCCTTGAAAAGGGCAGAGACAATGATATGAAAATGGTAAGATTGTCATTTAATTACCCTTAAAAGACTGAACTTACTTGAGAATGCAGCAAATCATCATACAGTGCATTACAGCAAACAAGATTCTAAATGGTCTCAATAACACAAAGCAGAAAAATCTATACACTGAAATTATCTCAATGTGATAGATGTTTTTAAAAGTGGCAATAATTATTAAAAAGCTTTCAATAAAAAGTTTAAACACATTCAAGTTTCAAAAGAATATTTTGTACATTTTGGAAAAATATAACATTTACTTTACATAACTGAAACATAAGTTATATTCTTTGTACTTTGTAAGCTTCCATTATTCATACATTCTCTCATACATTTTCTTTTAATACATCCTTTTCTCTAGATTGTAAATCTAATGCAAAAGTATCACTATTCTGAAGAAAAGCTTGTTTCTTCATTAGTTTCCTGAAAAGTCCGTTTGGATTTGCAAGTAGTTCTTCATGTTTTCCACATTCAAGAATTTTACCCTGGCCAAGGACTGCAACAAAATCAGCATTCTGAATAGTGGACAGACGATGAGCAATAATTAGGACTGTCCTCCCTTCCATCAGCCGGTCCAGCGCTTCTTGCACTAGATACTCATTTTCAGCATCCAAAGCACTAGTAAGAAATAGGGAGCAGGGAGCGGAGAGAGGAGGGTGTTTGTTACTTTAAGACAGGTTAGTTTTATATGCTTTAGGCTTGTTTTGCTAAAACTGCAAACCTTTGCTATTGTTGTTGAAGATGAGCCAATGGAACTGCAGGAAAGTTTCGTGAATATGCTTAGTGCACACATACAAGTTATAGGCATCACGTATCTCATATTGTTAGTGTTATTTCTCCATGCATATTTTTGCATGAGATATAATTAAGTTATACTGCAGTATAACCAGCTCTTTTTTACACTAATATCTTCATTTAAACTAAAGATACAAAAAAGCTTTTAATAGATGTTTCAAAATCAAGTTACATATTACAAATTTAACTCCATGAAAAATTACAGCACTGTGTACCAGCTATCCTTTCCACTTTGCATAAACAGCTTTTAATACAGGTCTCCTAACTAATTCACACATTCTAGAAAACACATTCTTTTTGTGGGTAGAGAAAAATAAGGGGCTAGATAATTTGTGCAAGGGCATGCAGAGAAAGAAAGAAGAGAGAACACCTCCCAGATCTGATTTTACAGATAGATCATTTCTAAGTTTCTGTTTATTTTCTTTCTTACCTTGTTGCTTCATCTAACAGAAGAATTTTTGGATTCTGAAGAAGAAAGTAAAATTGATTATAAAAACAATTAGATAAGATCTGAATATTTATATCAATACAGAACAGGACTCATACAGCTTAAAACTCCAAGTAGTGTACTTCATCAAAAGAACTGAGTGTCGTTCAAAGTATTACTTTTAAGAAGTCTAAATGCTAAGAGGACAAAACAGAAACAACACTCTTTCATCTTCGAGTTTTCCAAACTAAAGTAACAGAACACTATTACCTGGTAACTATTTGAAAGATACAAACCAAAGGTGGGTGATGATTTTTAATGCATGCTTGGTAGCACTGTGGTCAAAAGTTCAATTTCCTATTTACTGCTCTTATGTGGATCTTTCACAGTGGCTCAGCTACTCTCTGCTTGCAGTCAGTCTGCTATACGTAACTCTCTAGTAACAAAAAATAACAAAAACCTACCAACAAGCAGTATTTTGCCCACAGATGAAATACATCGTACTTAAGAACTAGCATTTAAGAATTCTTCCCAATTAAAAAAACCAAAAAAACCCAAAAAAATTTGCCAGCATTCAAATCCCTAAGAAGCTTCTTCTGAGTTATAGTACATAACTCAAACTTCTTTGATAAAGTTGGGAGTAAAAGCTTTAGACTTCATCTGGAAGAGAAGGGACTCCACTGCACCCCCCAATCACATACCTATATCAACTACTCATTTATTTTTTACAACTTTTTTTTTTTCCCCAAATAAAGTCTCTACTCCCATGACCTGTATTTGACATGAAACGCCATCAGCTTTTCAGCATTTGTGGTAAAGAGAACTGGTATAATGAAAAATTCCCAGTAATCTAGCAGAACCGGGCACGCTAGAATGCTATAGAGACCCGTGTGGTTTAATGTGAATGCAAGCTGGATTCAGCAAGGGTCAAAACTTCCAGCTGTGCATCAGCACCAAACTGCCTCCCTGCGAGACCCCGTGGCTGTCCCTGAATCAAATTCCCTGTCCTTCTGATCCTCAGAAGCCTCCTCAAATTTGTGCTGCACAGAGTCTGCCCTAAAGCCAGACCCATGACAACTCTTGCAGAAAAAAATGACACAACATTGTGCCCGAAATAGTATCCTGTCCCAAATCCAGACCAGCTCCCCTCAAAGCCAAGACAGGGCACCTATAGTGCTAGTAAGCTGCAACCCAGAAAAATCACCCTGTGAATGATAGAGATCTGAACACAGAACACAGAGATTGAAGTGTCATAGATGAGTTTACTAGCACCACATTCTTAAAGTCTTCCTTCATTCTTGATCTGGTCTTATGAAAGCGAGCCATTATACAATGATTTAGCATCAGTCTTGGCAAGAACTATCAAAAAACATGACTGAAAGATAGGAAGAAGCGCTTCCGTAAGTAAATTGTCTTTAGTTAAACCACTCGACCCTTTCAAACTTCCTCATTAACGTAAAAGATACAATTTTATTTTTAAAAATATTTTTCCACCTCTCCCACTGAAATACCTCCTCCTTTTTAACCCTTCCCATGTCCCCACAAAGTAGTTAAATAGCTATTTGGGTGCTGGTTTACCTTGAGCAGAGCTCGAGCAATTGCAATTCGTTGCTTCTGTCCACCTGGGGGAAAAAGCTCAGTAAATTGAAACAGGAAAACAGACACGAAGTAATTTTAACTGAATGCCTGAGCTGAGCAGAATTAGGCACATGTGCTTTAGAGGGGGAACGGAGATGAAGGAGATATTTTTTTTAATACTTATGGCAGGCTATGACTTGGAGAAAAAACTGGTAACAAAAAATAACAGAATTTTGACTTCACTCTGTAGCATCAAGATTTTTAAAATAAGCAATATAAAGAAGTACCTGAAAGCAAAATGCCTTTTTCTCCAACTACAGTGTCAAACCCTTTCGGAAAATCTCTGATAAAGCTAGCAGCATTAGCTACTTCAGCAACTTTGTGAATCTCCTCTGCAGTCACAGTAGAAGGATCCTCTGCACCATAGGCAATATTTTCAGCAATAGAACAGGAGAACAGAATTGGTTCCTGACAAATTCAAAAACATAACTAATACGGTAAATCTGTAATTACATACATGTATTATCTATATATCAAATAAGTCCCACTTACAAGACCCAGTATTAATTTCTTTTATATCCATACAAAAGAATATGTAAGCAAGAGTTAACTGAATTAAAAACAAACAAAAAAGTCTCTTAAGGCAGTGAAAATCAATTAAAAAATAAGTTGCTTTTTTAACTGACAAAACACAACATAACCCTCAATTCCTAATATTTGAGGAAGAGTTCAGAAAAAGCTATTCATTCAAACATCAGAAAAATCTCTCTTTGGACTTTACTACATATCAGCATTTGCAACAATGATGATTCTTCTCTTAAACTCTACACAGATTTCATGGCATTTTGTGCATTTAATTTGTATTAAAGCCTAAAGCAGGGAAGAGGACTGGCAGATAGGACAAGTGATGTACAATGGGAAAACATCTGAAACAAGGTAAGTCTGCTCTGTTTATAAAACAGGCATATGCTATAGTATGAATATCAGTATGCATCTCCTACTGGTAATTCAAGTGGAATACAGAAATTCAAAAAGAAAAATGTTAATGTGCCCACAGGAAAATAATTTTTGCACAAAAGCTTTTGGTGGCATTATTACATAAAGTAGATGCTTTGAAAGGCAACATGCCCAGTTATCGTTATGCTTTTAACCAGAACATCCACCTAAGCTAACTGCACTGTGAAGTATCCAGGGAGACAAGGGAAGGAACGTACATATTTTACTTGGTCAAACAGTTTATTTTTAAGAGACCATTAAACATCCCTCTGTACTTCCAGAGTTTGGGGGTTGCTAGGGAGGGGGCATTATAAGAGCAAGTGCCAACAGTGCTGTATTTTCATGCTTTCCTAGTGGAATTGTGTCTGCCTGGAAACAACATAGAGCACAGAAGGTCAGTTTTCAAATGGTTGTGTAAAATAGGATGGTGTAACTTCCATTAATACAAAATGTGATTAAATGTTAAGCTTTGTGTTACTTTCTTCCAATAAATCATAGCAAACATCAAGATACTCATACCTATACCATTTGCAACAACATACTTTTCAGTCTCCACGTGCAAACTTTTCTGGCACACTAACCTAACGCTTTGAATCTCTATGATTATGTAAAAACATATTACAGCATAATGGGACTAGCTCTGAATACTTAATTTTGGAACAAAGCATGCACAACAGCAGTTATGGTGAGATGGAGGGATTTCACTGAGAAGCAAAATTATATAGTTTAAAAAAAAAGTGAGGCATAGCTAGCTGATCACACAAAATTATTTCATTCACTTAGAATTTTTTTTTCCTTCCCTACCTGACTCACTGTTCCAATCTTTGTCCTGAACCACAGCGGATTTAACTGACGGATATCAAAGCCATCAACGGTGATAGTACCTTAAATTAAGACACAGTAAAGTCAAGTGTGTTCGACAAGTACTGAAAAGAGGCAGAAAAAAACAGCTGAGAACAACGACCCCTGGGGAATCACATACTGGTGGATCAGAAAAGCAAAGCTATGCAGGCACCACCACAAGGTAACCACACGCCCCGGAGGGAAGCACAGTGCATCAGTGGAACAGTCACACCAGGGCCTCAAGCACAGGAACTCCGACTGTTTGTAAGGTGTATCGAAGATGCAAAGCATCAGCTGTCATGAATGACAGCAACACACAAAACATACCTGAGATAGGATCATACAGCCTCAGCAGAAGGGATATAATAGTTGATTTCCCTGTACCACTTGGGCCAACCAGAGCCATAACAGAGCCAGCTGGAATGGAAAGGCTAAAATCTTTGAAAATGGATGTTTCCGGACGTGTTGGATATGCAAACTCAACATCCTTGAATTCCAAAGCACCTCTGAATGTGTCTTTGTCTAATGTGATTCCCTCTGTACGACAAAGAGTAAAATACAGAAACAAAAATCAGCTCAGCCCTCCTAGAATTTGCTTTACAGACACCTATTAGAAATATCTATCTCCACATTAAATCTAGGGATAGGGGCAAGCCACAGTTCAGGACCACAGCAGTTATATTTCAGCCACGACTGAATCAGTGTGGTACACCACTTGTTCCTGAATGCAATTTCAGGTTGCTCACCAGCAGTGAACCTGTAGGCTACCTACAGCAAGAGGGAGAATTTGCATCTTGCTGATACCTAACACCTAGCAATGTTCAGTTCTAGTAGAATTACCTGAAAACATATTATAAACATATTATAAACAATTTAAGTTTTGTCAATTAGGAGCAGTGAAATAAAATGGCATTGTTGAAGGCCAAAGTCCCGTTGCCATAGAACACATGCAAGAAGATAAACATTGCAGATCACTCACTGCCCTTTCACCAAGCCACAAAAGTCACCTGAAACACCCGCCCCTCTGGATGAGAGCAGTTCCCTCTCCACTACCTGTGAACTGGGTAGTTTTTAAACAAAGGCTGTCACTGGAATAAAGCTGCTGCTAGGTTTGTTGCATTAATGGCCATTTTTTAGATTTTTTTTTTTTTTTAAGTGGAAAGTACATTTAATAAATTCAGGACAACAGTGTATTCAAAGACCAATCGGAAGCGTAACTCACTGAAAGGCATAAGTTCACTGAAACTGAAATTTCAGTTTGTGAAATACCCTAACCATTATGAATGAACGACTGTCAAAGTTAAATAAAACCAGCTTCTTTCTGGAGCACAGCATTTGATTTAAACAATTATTTTAAAAGAGTATCAGTACTAGAAAAAGCTTACAAATAGGTAAGACAAAGAAATACAATTTCTTCAGGCCCTGTTAAATCCCAGCAACACCCATCCATATAAAGCAAACAAATTGGACAGTGGTGCTGCATTCCCGAAGGACAGAGTCTCACTGACAAAGTTCCTACATTCTGTGAAAACTGTCAGCACCAGAGCAACACCCGAGTAGTGTTTGTTCATGCTAAAGACATGCAACTCAACCCCCTTAATTATTTTCAGACACAGCACACAAGTAACCCCCAACTCGCCACAGCATGTGGTAGCACATGCCCACGTTTGGTTAAACAGTAACTGTGGATAGGAAGCACAGAAACCCACCAGTAGCCATCAAGATTTCACTAGTCCTGCTGTCCCCAGAGCAAATAATTTATTTCGCTTTTCATTTTCCCCAGATTCCCTCCTCCAGGCTTTCCGTTTAATGACAGTAGCATAGAAATGGTAAAGGCAAGAGCATACTATTTCAGACTCCTTCCTTGGCTTTAATCCATGGATATACACATGGATATACACATTGTAACTTGTTTGCTAGGTTAAAAGCACAGTGGTTTGTAAACCTCTCTTTGGGAAAAGAAATGTATTTTCTAAATCCTGTGCTAGCAGCATAATCCTTACTATTACCAAAGTAACAATTAATCGCTTATATTTAATTCTCAGTTCCAGTTATTGCACAGTCTATTCCATGGCCTGAAACACTGCAATACAGGAAGTCTGGTACCACAAGTCCTTCCTCTATATATTACTGTAAAAATATCTAAAAGCTATATACAGGATTGTACATGTTTCTTGTTTGGATTCTAGATACAGGAAAAAAAGACATTATAATTTGTTCCTGAGATATTTGTTATCACCAACAACAGCTGGAGTTCCATGAAAATAGAACCTAAGTAGCGAAAAGAGTAGATATTTCAGGTGGGTTTGGACAGTAGATAAATAGTCTCTTGGCTTTATTGTCTGATGAGCCAGAAAGCAACTATATTTGGGGTTTGAGACAAAGGTTTATATCCTTTCCTATGTAGTTTATACTGAAAGGAAACTTAAAAGAAGCTTTCTGTAAGCCTATGCTACATGGCCTTCTAAAACTTTGTCCTATTTGTTTCATCTATAAAATACTGTTTTCTGGATGTCACTGTTGCTGTGATTATACAATTCAATACCTGCAGGGAGAAAGACAACTTCTACCCCAACACTACTGCTTATTTTGCAGTGCTACCACCGTAAAGATGAAGACCACTGAAATCATCTAGATTTTAAAAAAAAAATCCCATCCAAATGATGATGAAATCAACAGTTGCACTAGGTCTGTGAAGGGCACAGCAAACTGCAGTGTGGCACTGGATGTCATGGCAGGAAGTTTAAGCCAACTTCACTGCTAAAGACAAGAGTGCGTAGCTATCCCTTCGTCAGCCAGTTAGTAGTTACCTTTTGGACAAATGGCTGCTATTCTAAATCTGCCTCCATCCACTGGAGACAGTAACACTTTTCACTGCCTAAGTGAAGTCTATGCACATTGAAAAGCATCCTACAGACAGGCTTGCAGCTCTAAAGAGAAACAAGACAGGGGCCAGGCTGTGACTTGGTGTCCATCAGGTTAAGAACTTGAGGAATTCCAGCACAGGGAGACAGAAGCACAACAGAAATTTGAAGCACAACATTTCAACAGAACCCCTCCGTATTAACCAACTCAAAACTCCGCTCTTTCTGTGCCGCTGCAGCACAGAAAGCCAACAGGATGCTGAGTATGGGCCAAGTTCAAATCATGACATTCCCTAAAGCCAGAGCTCACTTAAAAGATCTGTTAGGTCCATTGGATGTTCTTTTCTGACTCTTCCTCTTAGAGTAGCCCTTACAAAGTTTCCCAGTTAGAGGACCATATAAATCTCAAAGAGAATTTGTGTTGACAGCTCACCTGGACACTGCTGTATCGCATTTCTTAACATCATACAGAACTGGTGAACACACATGTATGACTTTTGCTTAGTGTGATGCAGCTGATTAAATAAACCAGCAATTCACACAGAAAGTACCTCCTACAAGCAGCTCACTGAACTACTTTGATGGATACAAGCAAATACTGTTTATACAAAATACACTCAGTACTGGAGTGCATTGTCTAGCTTCTGAACAATAAAGCTGTAAATAAGGTGTTGCTGGCAATACATTTTTATTTACTATGTTTAAATATTATTAAATATTATTAAATATTTAAGTATACCATTTAAATATCATTTTAATGCTTATTAATATTTATGTTTAATATTTGTTTAAATGTTACTATATTTAAATACTTGTTTAAAATGCAGATTTATAGATGAAGTTTGCATATCTTCTTTTTGGGATTTGACTACTACATCAGCAAGCTTCCATAAAAAGCACACTTCCATAAAAATCTAACACCTCTCAAAGGTGAATATATTCACCTATGAACATACTGATAAAAACAGATTTATTTCAGGCTCACAAATGTAGCTTTAGACCTAAAGCGGCCCATTAAAAGAATGACTGATTTGCCACAAAAATTGCTTGTTTCTCCTCACACTTCCAACAATGACAAACTTGATTAATAAAGGACATTACCGCCTCTTCAAAACTTTCTTGTTCACATCCTTAGAACACTGCAGCTATATGAAAAATACTATGCACATGGTACCAGGTCCAACACTACACACGTCAAACTAGGAGACTGCTTAGTATAGCAGGCTGCTCATGCAGCAGAAGGCCCACAGCTCCCCGACCCATAGCTGCACCAGGTAAGCCATGTGCTGGAGTGGCTCCTTGCCCCGCTAAAGAAGGGAGAAATGTGGGTAGTGCTACTGTGAGGAGAGGGGTGCAAATCATTCCAAAAGCAACACCTGCTGCACCTGCACATCTACACTCTCCCAAGAAGCAGAGATCCCCATCTCAGCTCCAAGCCTTCCTTCCTTTCATTCCCCCGTCATGCCTCTGTACCCCACTCAAAAATTCAGTTTGGCATGTGCTGCTGAAAGGCCTCAAACCATCTGTGCTTGCAAGTTCAGCTTCAAACCACCATGTTTTACCAAGGAACTGTTTTCACAGGATCAGTATGAAATGTTTAAACTTGAGATACTCTTAATGAAAAACACGTGGTTTCAAAGGCTTCTCTTTTCAGACTGCTAATTTCTTAGGCATTAGAGACGAGCACGGTAAACCTTTTACTGGAAATACGAGATACAGCCATCTCAGAGTTCCTCCCTCCCCGCTTTTTTCTTTCTTCCACTCTTTTCACTCTAAAGCCGATCCAAGAGAAAGTGGGGATGACATCAAAGAAATATTCCAAAAATCTAGAAATGAGCATGTTCTCAGACACATAACTTTTCATAAAAGCATATTCTGAATTAATTAAAAAAACACCAAATTTTCAGCTTCTAGGATTTCTGATTAAAGGAAATTCCCACCATCTTTTTCATAGTTAGCAAAAGTCAGAAGAATTACCACTGTATCTAGTTTCTTTCAAAAGAATGTAAGTCAGTACTACCTTTAGGTATTACACACATCCTTCTGAAGTACTGGTGACCAATAAGAGAAAAATCAACCTATGAACAGTAACAAACCAAGGACCCACCATTAAATGGAAGTTGGGGCTTCCTTTCAATAAGTTCCCACAGACGTCCACCAGCACCTAGTCCTTTCATTAGCTCAGAATAAAAGGAACTTAGACCTAAATAAAAAACAGAACAATATTATGCATTCATACGGAATGGAAGACATAGGACACATAAAACTTACTTTTCATCACCATCATTGAAGCACCAGATGTGTAGGGAACCTTTTAGTCCAACACACTAGCAAACATGCTGATTTAAATCCTATCTAGTCTCAGTTGAGAGCTACCAATAACCCTTATTCACCATTCTTTATGTCTGCAAAGTAAATCATTCTGAAGAAAAAAGAAGAAAACATTAATACACTTAAGCTTGCGTATACTCAAAAGCAAAGCAACTCTTTTTCATTCATCTATCAGAAACGACAGCATCCAACTTCAGAGAAATAGCCTTGCATAAGACCAGCTATATATTCAAAATCATTTAGAAGAATGGAGCACTCTGAATGTCCTTCTTTGTCAGACAGGGTTATACTACTACAGGGGAGCCTGGCTGAGTCAGCCACAGGGGAGGGAGAGCACAAAACCTAAGGCTGAACTGATGCTTGAGAAGCTATGTGGAGAATGGACAATGTAAAGAAATATGTCTCCCAAGTCAGTGTGCTTCAAACATCACTGGAGAAAGCAAAAGCTAAGGCCTGCATATAGTACTAGGTCCCAGCTCTTAGCAGCTGTGTCAATCATCTTGGCTGAAGGGCTTTCCAGCTGAAATAAAACACAGAAACACACCTAGAACCAAAAATAGAGTAAGACATAAATATGTCTTATTTCTTAATTTTTTGTGTGTCGTTCAAAATAGAGTAACCGATTTCAAAAATCTCTGAATTACAACAGAATAAACATACAGAATAAACCACTTCCACCTTAAAATGCGTATAGCGTTAAGAGTGATTTCAGGAGGGCAGAAAACCCAAGGTGTATTAAAATAGGTTTACTGGTTTATTCTTGCAAAGCAACAAGCCCAGCACAAGGTCATTAGTGTGTAAGTGTAAACAGGGCATTTCATCACCTGGCTGCTGAGGACTATCTGAAAGCTTGCACCACAAAGCACTAGCCATGGTGAGAAGCTGTCTGCTTGGAAAAGAGACCTAAGCACCCACATCCTAGAGCAGGGCACAGGGGAGAAGGCACGAGCCTCACAGTGTGCCTTGAAACTGAGACTCATTGTTTGCAAATTCACAACCACTCATAAAAAAACACTGTATAATATGGACAGCAAAGGCTAATTAGAAAATGTTTTTAATTTTCATAACCTGTGTTCAGTGTTTGGTAGAAAACACAGCAAACTGTTACAACAAAAAGAGGCAAAATTGCAAATTATGCAGTGAACTTCACAGTTCATTGCATGAACTCCTATATGTACTGATGATAACATATACCGAGCAGATTTAGCACTTCGAAGATTTATATATGCCTTGTAGGCGTCAAGGAAGGCAGGCCTCTTGTGGCAAGACACCTTTAACGCAGAGTCCCCATGAGAATAAGCTCCCTGCAGAACTATATTCTTCAATAATCTTAAGTAGAATTTAAAAAGATGTTTTTATAGCAAATAGAAGTTAATTATATTTTATCAGTACTTCTAACCTTATTTTTCATTTATTTAAGTTGTCCCACGTTTTCAAAGTTCCGGGTATCTGTCTGTTGACAGATGGATGACTTGGATGATTTACACAGAGAAGAAAGGGGTTTGGTAGTTGGAGTGGGTGTCACTGGAATTTTGATATTCAAAGAAGCAGGTTTTGTGAATTTTGCCCTCAGGCACATCTTTGTGCTTCCCACGATATCAGGCTTAGTCTTAGAAAAGAAGAGTACAAATGAGCTGCATTGCCCTGCTGGTCTATCAGAAGTAACAGACTCATTTTAAAGAAGAACCTTCCAATCAGCTGTCAAATTTCAAAATACCTTATCTTCATTTTTGCCTGTATGCAGTAGTGAGGACTGCTCTGTCAAAAAGATGAACAGTTTGTTTCTGGGCCAGTAGATTACAGAGTCTGAGCTTCAAGGAGTTGTCAGTCAGTAAGGAAAAACAAAAGGTTAGCACCAGAGTGCAGTGTTCTGCTGGCACTCTCTATCCTTCCAGCTCAAGACGCTCTACACTGAATTACAGTTGAATTCCACATGCCCTTCTAAATAGAGTATGTTTAACCCAGACCCACATATTTTGTAAAAAATATAATACCAGTGTTAATTCTTTACATTATATACCAAGTATTTTAATTTAGAGTCAAAGGAAATTAAAGTAATATGTATCTGTCACGTACACACATTGAAAAAATATCACCTTTGTATTCCTTTGGGAAAATGGAAGGCTTATATTAAGTTATAAATTATTATTTTCATTAACTCTTCAGAAAAAAAAATTATGTATGATTTCTTGGGAAGATCATTTGGAAGAGACTTTTTAAGAAAGCCAGATCTTTTAAGAGCTTCTTCCTTCCCGCCCCCATACTGAATGCAATGCTTTGAAGTGAAGAAAATCTAATTTCTCATTCCATACCTCCAATGCTTATTCCAACCCAGAAAGCATACATTAGGAAAGATGAGAGTTCACCAACTGTCATGTAGGCACTGCCCATTAGTAATCCTCCTTTGTATAAGACTGAGAGGATAATTAAGTTTCCAGAAAGGCCAGTCTAAGGAAAAAGAGGAAAAGGCAGATTTTGTCACATTCATCTGAAATTTCATCCTCTAAAATGTTGTTTCAGAATTTTCCTTCTATTAAAAGAATGCCCATACTATGGATATCTAGATTTTTGGAGGACTGAGTTAAATTTGAACAAAACCAATTCTAAAACAAACCAAGCCAACAGACAGACATCCTGTGGCACTGCCGTGCCCTATCCAAGCATTCAAAAAGCAAGCAACTTTTTTGATTTTTTCCCCAAGATGGAAAGGAACACCAAACATTATTCTCAACTATCATTAAAGGATTAGAGTTGATAGTCTGCAGCTATTTTGCACTTTTAGAATACTATTAAACAAACTCACTGCAAGCTGTTATGGAAAAATGCAATCCCAGCCTCCCTCCCCCACCTGCGCACTCCTTGCCTCCCTCACATTGATGCTCATCTCATCAGGAAGCCAAACCTGTAAAATGCTAAGGCTGGGGGAAGGTTTCCATGGGTTTAGTTCCTTGAAGAGGAGGTATGGGCTCAGATAAAGAATACCAAGCTATGGGGTGTGGGGCAGAAATAGAGGCTTAAACTGGCTTTATCATACCACTGTACCTTGAGGTGCAGTTTCACAGCAATTTAGACTGATTTAAGTTGTCTTCCCACAGTTTTATGTAGATTCAATTTACGCTCAATTCATTTATTTGCAGATTTGTAAGTATTTAATGAATTTTAAAATATTTGACCCTTGGCATAACACAGTTGGTTCACTTTCATCAAAATATACTTACTGCTCCAAAGAAGCCTGCCCGAGCTAGTGCCTCTTTTTTAGCCAGTTGTAGCACATAATCAACTTTATTTGTATACTGCTCCATTTCAGCCACTTCTTGCCCAAAAGCTCGAACTGTTCTTATGTTTCCAACACGCTCTTCAGCTAACTACATTAAAGCAAAGAACAAAACAAATACACACAGACACACAATTTGATGTGTTCATACTACAGAACATTTGAAAGCTAAAGCAATATCACTACACTGATCTCCAAATACATTCCTTTGGATAACACTGGAAAATTTCTCATGCTCTCCTTTCCCCACCCCCACCCCTTCTTTTTTTTTTTTTAATTCTATTAAGTTAAAAGTAAACTGCATGCCCAGGCAGTTTAAAAAGAACTTCAAGATTGCCTTAAGTCTTAGCAGAGATAGAAAAATATAAAACTAGGATTAAAAAAACCCCTTAATTTGATGTGGACACCACAAAAAAGAAGATTATTATTCACAATATCTTGTAATAACAATGTGGCGAGGACAAAAAATAAAGAACATTCTATTCTACACTAAATCAAGCAAGAAATCCTGCAGTTATTTCCTGAAACAATTCCACTTATTTGATCAAAGCAACACTGGGAATTAATTTATCTCAACTACTAACGTCTCATTTCAACTCAGTATTTTAACTTCTGAACAGCAAAGTATTAATTCTAAGATTACCTCAATTGTAACCAATTAGACTAAGTTGATAATAGACACTGTGATGGTCTTACAGAAAACAAGGATCCCTTTTCTGAGTAAAAATATGATATAAAAAAATAGAGTTCTCCTCCTTCCATCCTCCATTCAACCTGAAAATTTGAATGCAACACTAAAATTGCTTGCTCATGCGAAGTCCCACACCTGGTTTACAAAGGCATGAGCTTCCCTTCAACACAGGATGAGGAAGATAAACAGAAGAGGGCTTAATCTTCTTTCTGCACAGTCATTTTGCAGAATTTCTACAAAGAACAGTCCAAGTTTAAAACAGCTGACAACTGTGGCTGTTTTAAGTAGATCTTTCCTAATTCTATTTCTATGCTTTTTAATGATGTTTCCCCATGCTCAGCCTGTGAGGAAAAGGTCACTACCACTACTATTCTCTGATAGTGCTTTGCAATATTCAGTGCAGTCAGCAAACACAATGAAGGACCCCTACAACAGCCTCTTTAGAAGCAACAGCTTCCTCTACTTTCCTCCCAAATATCTGGGTATGTGCTGAGATACCCAGAGAAGTTTAAGAAATGTCAAGCCTCATAAACATTAAAGAGCTGACAATAAGGTCAAACATCAAGGATTTATTCCAGAGGACTTGCTAGCAAAGTTTTATTAAAAGACAGATGCATCTAGGATGCTTCTGATGGCTTCAAACTCATAACCATAGCCTAAGAAAAGTGTCTTTCAAACCCAGCTACCAAATTACACAGGACTTCGTAGGTTGATTTTTTTTATGGTCTCACAAAACTAAAGCCTAACGTCCTTAACCTTCCCTACATTTCCAAACTCTCAAGGCCTTGTACCTCTACATTATATTGTTATGGACAACCAAAGCATGGTTGGTTTTGAGATCTATGAATAAATGTTACTGACATTTATCTTTCAGCCTATTCAGGTGCAAAACTACAGGCTCAGCATGGCTTAGGGCCATGAACAGTACAATTATCTTCAGAAGATCTGTAACTTCAGAGATATTAACCTAAACACACTAAAGCAACTTTAACCTAAACACACTAGAGCAACTTTGAAGTTAACTAGAAAGCGTCTATTAAAAGATTACCTGTGTTGCTTCTGCAAGAGAATCTTGGGTCATTTTAGTAAGTTTTCGCAAGTATCTTCCATAAATCACAGCCAGGACAGCCAAGGGTGGCACAACGCTCAGAACAAATGCAGCAAGGCTAGGAGACACAAAAAACTAGAAGAAAAAGGTATGTGTCAGGGGTTAGCGTTCAGATTAAAAATAGCCACTGGAGTACTGAAGTGCAACTTCCTTCACTAGAGTTTTCTAAAACTAGTAGGACTGTAATTTAGTGATGCCATGCTTTCATTTATCACACTGTATTTCTTCCAGGCAAAAATATCAACTCCTCCACAGCATTTGAGATGTATCCCATGGTTAGAGCAAAGGATTATAAGCAAAGCAGTCTGGATTTCATTTCTAGTTTTCTCACTGGTTCACTGTGTGGTCTTAGCCAAGTATCTTAACCTCGGTAAACAGGCCTACCAGGAAATCTCTCAGGCACGCTGAAAGACGTAAGCTATTATATAGTTTCTGAAGTGCTTTCACAACTTTTAAACAGATGGTGTAATACAGAAAGTTTGAGTAGAGAAATATCGTATACTACTTATGGGTAACTGAGCAACAGATGGAATCATCAGTGCTCCCTAGCACCCACGAATGCTCATAACCTGGAATAATGGATTTAAACTACTGTTGCAAAACCTTATCACGTGTAACAATCATCATCAAAGCTCCTAAATAGGTTCTTTTCATAAGATTTATTGAAATTACATCTAATGTGTTTTCATCTCATCTTGCTTTCTGTATTGAAAACAAAAATCTCCAGAAAAATTAAAAATCAATTTGACAGGCTTTATAATTGTTCCATAATAATCTCTTCTTTCTGGGAAAGCTTTCAGATCCACCTTTTAACACTGTGTCATGGCAGCATTTTTGAGCAGAATACTTTATATAAAATTATTCCATTTAATCTATGGTAAGATAAAACCTTAGAGACTATTTGCTTAGATAAATACAGAAAGCCATCATTCTTAACAGTGACAAAGTACTAATGCTTTAAAACTTCACAGTGGAAACTCTTAACAGTTTCTAATAACATCAATATTAGAAGCTTATTTTTATGAGGAGACTTTTTGCTACCTGTTTTTAACTCCAGGTAGACAGCAGAAATTACCATACCTTCAGTTAAGATAACTTCCACCAACATATTTTTTCTCAGATAAGCATAACAAAATTAATGCCACAAAAAACATCAAGAGAAGCCAGATTTTTACGTAAACCAACTGACCACCAAGGAATATTATCTGATGCACTGCACTGAAGCCGCCTTTAACACGCTTCCTACCTAAATATATTCTTTACTGACAGACTAAAGCAGAAAGATTAACACTTGTAAAAATCCTCAGCAGTAGTTTGATATTCAGTGCTGCCTTTGCTCACCTAGGCCTTAACCAGAATCAACCAACTTAAATTACTTTTACATCAGGACCTTCACACCCTATTTTACCTACAACTGTGGGAACATTATCACTGATATTAGTATCTTCAGTAAGAAGTTAAGCTATTTGCCTACTATACTTTGCTCGATACATTTGGACAGTAACAGTAGCTCATTTCAAACCTTCATTCTCTGTATTCTGGCTTGTGAGCAAACATCAAGTGGCTACAGGCACATGATGTATTGCAATGCAGTACATAGAAGTTATTGTAGATAACCAGTGAAATACACTTGTATCCAAGAACACACAAGTTTCTGAACTGAATCACATTTCCACATTACCCAACAGAATTGAAACCAACTTGCAACTACAAGAAATGACAAGCAGGGAAGAGACCACCATACCATCATGCCAACCCCCACAGATGCTTGCGCTCCTGCCCTGAGCCCATCTGAAAGGTTTTCAGTCACAGAACGGCCCAGGAGGGCTGTATCTGAAGATAAGCGGTTTATCAGCTCTCCTGTTCTGGTCTTGTCAAAGAAAGCAGTTTCTTGCTTCAGAATAGAGGAGAACATGGTTGTTCTCAAACGTTTCACAATTCTTTGTCCTGTCAGAAACAGAAGTCAGTCAAGCATGGCACACAAGACTTTACACAGACACTGACAATATAGCAATCACAGAATTACACAGCACTGAACTAGTCACATTACAGACAGACCAGAATTACAGAACATACCAGAAGAGAGTGAGCTTTAAGATGTCACGTAACAGTAGATAAAAATGAACAATCATTCCAGTATACTTATCTTTGCACTACTGGTCTACCTTTGATCTGGTAAAAAAAGCTACCGATTCCAAGAGGAATCTCTCAGTGCCAAGAATTTATTTCAGATCATTAGATATCCTGACACTGTGAAAAAAACATGACTCTCAGTACCACTTTTTGCTTCTGTTTTTACCTGCAGTCTGCATGAGGTAGACACGAGTAGCATTAGCAGCAGCACCACATAAAAAGATTCCACTCAGCAAGGCAGACAGGCTGGTCAGGCTGTCAGTGAAGTCTTCACTGGGATTTGTATAAATAACATCAATAACTTTCCCCAGAAAGAAAGGGGCTGACATGGTAATGACACTGGAAACTGTCAGAAAGCCAACAGCAGCTGCAAATCAACAAGGAAAAGGAAAGGAAAATTATTCCAAATTGGGCAAGTTCATTAATAGTACATACAAAATAATTTTTCACTTGAAATTTCTATTAAGCTTGCGAGTGCCAGTATTAAATAATCAGCATTCTTTTAGGTCTAGTTCTGAACGGGATATTTTAAGTCACTGTATAAATTAACTTAGGCAAGGCACATTTTAAGATCCTGAAAGCCTCTGTATACAATCACAGTCCTGGAATTGCTTCTCTTGTCTAACCTTCCACACCACCATCCAACAAGTTTAATTTTTCACAGACATCATCCTTAGAGAACATGACAGTTACCAAATTTTCCATATATCACACACAGTCCTTCAACTCCTGTTTGGTTTGGGTTTTATTATTCATTCTTGTTACTGTATTAGAGCTTCCAAGTGTCTATTTCTGAGATAGCAATGGACTGAAGTAGAGATCTGATCTGAGAACCATCTAAACCATGCAATTTTATCGGGGGAAAAAAACCAACAAAAAGGGATTTGATTTACTCTTGACTGGCAAAATTTATATACCTTTGTTTTGTTTTACTCTTTACTATTGTTGGTCTAAAAGAAAAATAGCCTAAGTTTGAATTAGAAGTACGTTTGCTGATGAGCAGAGCTCTTTAATTACAGTTCCGAGATCACCCACAGAACAACCCATGTAATGGTTTGACGCTGTTATCACAGAGTATGAAAACTGCACTGGACCAAGACTTAGCCTTTTGAACTTTAATCTGCAAAGACATTTCTTGAGCCAAGACACAGCTTGACTCTGAAAAGGCAAGCCAAGCTTGGAAAGCTGAGAGCTAGAAAAAACACTCATCTTAATTGAAAACTGAACAAACTTGATACGAAAACCACTGAACCACAACAAACAATGCTATTTATACAGTGTAATTTTCCAACAGCCAACCCCACACTCAAAGCAACCATCCATAGGATTGCTACAGAACTACAAGTAGGTAATGCCTTTAAAGGCAAAAAGACACTGTATGGGAAATCCTGAAGTTGCCTGCGTTTTAGTTCCACTCCACTGAGCTTGTATCACTTCTATGATGAAGACAGCAGAGAGCTGCCCAACAGTGCACTGCTGTAAGCAGTATTTCTAACATCTGTCACAGATGGTTTGATGCTGCTTACCACCTCCACACACACATGGAAAGCTTTGTTTCAGTTTTCACTTGAAGTGTAAATACAGCTGTGCATTTATGACAAAGAATTCAGGGTACAAAAACTGCATACCTGCAACCCCCTGAAGCAAACACTTCTCTGCACCTTCACTGCAGCGCCCCTGAGCAGCCCTGGAAGAGCCCCACACGCTGCCCAAACAAGCTTCATACTTGCCATTGTATCCAACCTGGATTCAAGATCTGTTTGGGATCTTACCGTTGTGTAACACTCAGGCCAGCAAACATGTGAAAGACAAAGGACTTGGATCTTTAACTTGAAGCTATAGAAACTGTAAGTAACCAGAGTAGAAAGGGAAAGACCTCCTGCTGCGAAGTTACATGATCCATGCCATAGACACATCTCATAAGCACATTATTTACTAGCTAAAACTTTGTAAGAATGAGTGACCTTATTAACAGGCAGCCTGCACTGGTGTGTTCAAGCTGTGAAGCAGCTGGGAAAAATCCAACAAAAGCGAGGTCATCTCCTGTCAGGAAAATCTGGTCTATAATGCAGCTGGAGATGGACAAAAGCAATAAGCACAGTGCTGCACTGCAGCTCAGCCTCCACTGGTCCAGACAATTTCTCCGTTATGGATGGAACTGGACACATAAACTGCATATATAAATGTTCACTGAAGGAAGAGGTCTGTTTGGTTAAAAATCCCCTATGTCTCTGTCTAGCGGTACAGCCTTCCTGGCTTGAATTTACCTTCAGCTCATCTTCATTCAAACTAGCATGGGTTTCACTGTAATTACTTCCAACAGCTTCAACTGAACTAAAAGCAAATACTAGTACATAAAACAAACTGAAGACTACTGAGCTACTTAAACATTAGACAAAGTGTCAATAATATATCAGAACAATGCAGTCCTGAAGATGAAAGCTTATATAATCCAGATACAACTTTTAATTTTCTCCTTAAGCAATATATCTGTCTTTATTAATTTAATCACAAATCACATGCAAAATAAGGTTTCCTAATTGAAAGTCTCACTTTCATTATTATACCAGCAGAACTAGAAAATAGCACAGATGCCAAGCTGTTGCTCTTCTTTCTTTTTAAACTGTTGAGTAATTGAAGAAATAGGAATCAGCAAACACTCACTCTCTCCCCCCATTCAAAGAAGAGCTGTCTTTGTGATAACTGGCAAAAGGGAGGAGTACGAGGTGTTCAGCTACCAGATATGAAGACACTTCAGTGACACTGAAGCCTTGTTACTCACAGAAAAAAGGTCAGAGTAAACTTTAGAGTATTAGTTTTACACAGTTTACTCTGTTTTATGTCAAAAAGAGAGTGTATTTTGGAAGCTTAATTTTATAGAGTAGATCTGTTTTGCAGACTATGAGATGAAAAGAAAGAAGGTGTGAGGCAGAGCAGTGGAACTTACAAAACTAGTGTTACATCAAAGTAGCAACAGAAGCGACGCCAAGGCAAGCTTGCTCCAGGAGCAGCTGAGCAGTCCTCTTGGAAATGTTAGGCAAACATTTTGCTTGTCTACTTGCACAGAAATCCAGATCACTGCAGAAAGCTATGCCTTTATCACCATTAAGATCAACATGCTCTCTGTTAAGGCTAATGTGAGCTTGCTTCTTGACAGCAGATCTGCAACTTCATTTCAATGTAGATGTATTCAGGGGTGAGGAACTGGTCACCGACTGACAAACCAGGGCGTTTACAAGCAGTATCTAGGCAGAGCTATCACAAACCTCTCTTCAGAACATGGACTAAGTGTCTCCAAAGAGTCGTAAACCAATTTTCTACATGCAAGAACACCACCAAGACAGCAAAAGTTTCTCATTTTGCTGGTTCTTACTTCTCATCCTGTACAGTATGTGAAAGTGTACAAAGTCAAATAATTGCTTGCAAGCATGCTCGGGGAAGGGCTATTTTAAACACAAATACATAAAGATTTGACCTCAGATGAATTAAGATCATTCAAATGAATCAGGGATGAAGGACAGAAAAATGAGGTGATGATGATGTTTGGCAGTGCACGGTAACACAGCAACAGGAAACTATCTAGTTTTTACTATTCAGTAAGGTTATGAATGTTACCTCCCAGAATCTTTTAAGTATTTTACTGGTTTCATTTGAAGATCAGTGCTGGCAGGTCAGAAAACAAGCTCTGGATTTGTGAGAAGTACCCATCTACCAGTAATCAAGAATGTCTGACCTTAACTAGTTATCTGTGCAGTTTATTCTAATACACAGTGACTTTTTTAGTTTAACACTTCATTTCCACAAGAGTATTTGGAGCGATGAATAAAGTCTAATGCATTCTATCATGTGCATGCTTAGGGATCGGACTCTTCAGTTGTTCTTTTATGGGAAAAAGATGCACTGATAAATTTTATAGGTGTTGGTTAGGTAAAGTCCATTTCGTTTGGTAAACCCTGGCCCACAAGGTATTTGTTTTGGATTAATATAGGGAGATTGAAGGACTGGTATCAACCCTGCAAAGAGTCAGTTCTGCAAATATTTATTTCAAGATAGAATCTGCTTCCAGAGTACACCGTAAGCACTTAAGGATGTTCTGTATAGTTCTAGGTTAGGTATAACTGGTGTGGTTTACTTTCTGTGTTAAAGTAAATTCATACATGACATCCAGACTGCACCTATTATTATGCAAGAACCACCTTTTAGAATTGTCCTCCTTACATTATTAATAACAACTGTAATACAGTGCTCGGAAAAAAATACAGTTCATGTCTGACAGCATGGTTGCATACTGCATTCCTGGTGCATCTTGGAAAGCTGCTAGCTTTCTGAGTGGAGTTGTCTTAATTTGCAAGTATTGTCAACATACTGAGTCCTGCAAGTTACTATTTCCAGTGATGATCACAGTTTTTAGAAACATTTATAGGAGTATTCTATAGACAGATTGATGTGGCTGTTGAATCTGTGGTGGTTTTTGTTATTTTTTAAGCATGAAAGAGCAGTTTGGGTTTCAAATGGCAAAGACTATTATATTCTTTGGTACAATAACAATACAGTTGCACAACTTACTGAATATATCTTCAAGACAGCTCATGAAAAGGCTGGCATACTGGGGGCCATCTGACTGACCAGGATTATACAACAGTTTAGAGAAATTAAGTTGCAGAAAATTGCTGCGAGACAGAATTAAACAAGAGAGACAAACAATACCTTTGAGACAGTATATCAAGATGAAGACCAATGTCCAGGGTTTGGAGGGCACAGCAAGATACCAGCACGGGAGCAAGCCCTGGAGTATCGGCTGATGGCATCCCTCATGCTCAGAACATTTACACAATGCAACTTACGGAAGAAGTCTATCACCCTGAAGAAAGTCTGTTCTTTGAGTCATGAGGTGTTCAGGACTGACAGAAATCGCCCTTGGTAGCTCCTCAGTGAGGGTCCTATGATCAAACAGGATAGACCTGCCAGGAGTCCTTTGCTATGGAGCAAACAAAATATCAAGGAGCCTTTGCAGACTAGGCTATAGAGGGTTTGTTGTAAGAGCTTTCAGAGAAGATATTTAACAACAGAAGTGTTCTTTCAGGCAGAGAACACAGTGATCTGAGGAAGCCCAAGAAAGGGAAGAGCAAATACGACTGCCACTTTGCACAAGAGAGGAGGAGGAAGAGGTAGCAAGGCACACAGCCTGATGGAAGGCCTATGCAGAGCTGTGCAAAACCTCTGCTTGAAAGCAAAGATGGAGGCTTACTCCGACTCTAAGCAAGTATCTTCACTTTCTCTTAAGAACAATGGTATCTCTATTTCACAAGTTACTATCAATACAAAACCGTACCACAAGCTAGTCTTTTTAAGACACTCAAAACCAGCTTGACACAAACAGGCCTGTTTAAGAACCCACTGAAATTTTTCTTTTTCACTTTTTTTTTTTTGCCATTGTGGAAAATATTTGGAAACCTCATCACACACACACACACTAAATGCAAAAGCAATTCAGGGTGGGGGGAAGGGGAATGCTATCATTTTTATTTCTAAAAGTTTACTATCCTATCAAAACCCACAATAAAAGGATGGTTCATATAGCCAGGCTAGAATCCTCTGAAAGTGTTCAACAGCTTCCCCGGACTACTATTTTAGGACAATGCACTAGTCTGTAGTTCAGATACAGCAGAAGTATAGCACTCACTCAGAAAAGTTGGAAAACACTACTAATTTCCGTATTTTATCACAACATGTTAAAATAGCATAAACTATTAATTATGCACTCATAGAGTTCAGTTGAAGATATTTAAACTCCAAAATTCCTTTCAAAGACAAAGCATTTTAAAATTTCTATTGTATTTTCTCATGATAGTGATTCTCCTCAGCCACAAAAATCAGCCAGGTTTCTAATCACCAAATGTTGGAAAGTAGTAAAATAACTCTAGGTTTGCAGGAGAGAGTACAGCTGCTTTTTTTTTTTTTTTTACCATGCATTTAAAAGAAACACTTGTTCCTATTTACCCTGTGTAGAAGACAATCTTTATGTTAGACCAATCTAACTAGTATTCCTTCTGTCTTCATAATTTACACAAATAGTGCAGCCAAAACATTACTGTAAGCACGTTAAGTGATCACAGTGGTCAGCAGCTACCATTTCTGCAATGTCTTACCCAAGTAGCTTCATTAACAGTTCACCACCAATTTAAAATAAGAACTGTCACCAACGAGCCACAGAAAAGCAAGCTTTTAGTGATAAATCTACAAGGCCGCTTGGACCTTTTGTGAGTTTCATACCAAACACTAACAAAAATCAGAAGAAAAACCAGGGGGGGAAACAACAAAAAAACATATAGCCTATTTGATTTCTACAAAAGGCACACTGTACATGAGAAAACAATCAGTACCCCTGCATATCCCATACATATAGGAATTGCGATTTTAAACCCACAAGAATTGTCTTCAGAAAATCCAAGTTAAGTGTGGTTCTTGAGTTGCTTTCAGATGAGAACCACTTTACAGTAACTAAATACAGTAACAAAAAACAGTGGCCACGTATTTGGACTTGACAGATGAACCCAAATTTTGGCCAGGTGTTTCCCAGCTACTGGGTGACAGCAGAGAAACAGGAAGATTTACAAGACTGGGGTCCAATCCAGAGAAAGGTATTCTAGTGCCCATAAGCCCCTTCTCTGCTCCCACTAGCTTCGTTCCCATTATGCACACTATAGAATTCATTTGACTTACTGTCAAGGTTGGAGTGGGCGTATGAAAACTGATTTTTCAGAGAGATGCCACTTGTCTGGCTTACAATTAATTTTTAAATGGAGGGGGGAGAAGCATATCCTTAACAGTGCATGGATTGTCTGATGATGTTCAAACTCATGCCACAAAGCTTAGAAGAGCAAAAGTTTCAAAATTGAACCATTTAAATGTTACTACAAACTAAATACCTATTATCTGGTCGATTTAATTTCCTAAAATAACTGAAGTTTTCAAAAATACTCCCTCAAATACTTGACATAAGAAATGCCAGCTTGTACAAGTATAAATAACCAAAAGCATGACTTTCTAGCAGCCAATACTCACAGCTAATGTGTTCTACATTTCCATCTGCATCTTGTACAAAAGAACTCAAGTCACTCACTACCCCAATCATCCCCAATCAAATTAATTATTAAAATACTTTCTGAACTATATTACAAAGAATACACCAAAAAAATTCAGGTAGTCTTAGGTACTTTTTTTTTTAAAAAATGCCTTTTTTTAAGAATTGTTTCTATTAAGGAATGAATACCTATAAAAACTAAAAAAGGTAAATTTACAGCAATCCAGTATTTCTTTAAAGATGAGAAAGTGCATCACCTGGTGTAACTTCAAAGTACAGAAAAATCAGATGAGTAAGGCAGTGCTCTCCTGATTTCATGGCAAATTTTAATCAATAGGAAAACAACTATGACAAATTATGCCCAAAATTCTAAAATAAAACTTCTGAAATTACATTTCTTGCACATCTCTAGAGAAGACCCATGTACAAAACAAACCTTCTCTCTCAGTGCGCATGAACTGTTATACAGGGAAGGGGCACACTTTGCTATTGGATTAAAAATTTCAGAGTTCCTTGTGCTTACTTTACAATTCAATAGAACTATTGTTTCCTTCGAGTGTGGTTTGGATAAAGTGCAACAGAAAGATTCTCACAGAGAGAAACAAGGAGGCAGGAAGAAATAAAAGGGATAATTTTGAAAAGGCATTTTTGTGGCCTCGCACACACAGCGGGACTTAATAATTTAAACAATAGCTCTATCCTCTTCCCTGGGAATTGAATTTAACCGAAGACACAGGTTTACCTGACCTGACTGCACAGGATCAGCTGAAGAATTCCTAAAATTACCTCCCTCTTTTAGTAAACCTGGGAGGTATTACAGAATTTACAAGCTTCTAATTTCTCTGCACAAAACTGTGGCCACTAACAGAGTGAATTCTCATCATAGTATTTAGCCATCTTTTTACCACTGTTAATAAGAACAGCAAAATTAAACACACATGTCCTGTTTAAAATGTATTCACAGCTCTACCCAACTCTAGAAGTAACTGAAGATGAAACATGGAACATATATACTGATACTTTTTTTTTTGGCAGTAAGATCTTCGGTACATTTATTTTCATGCCTAACAGCCTCTGGAGGGTCAGAACCTCCTTCTGTAAGAATACTGCAGGGGGTGCTTCATGCCAGCACACAGCAACCTCTGGACAGAGCACACTGGTTCTTCTTCCTGATCCAGCAGATGGTGAACAGGCCCTGCGTAAAACGAGATGCAACCCTCCTCTCTTTTGGTGCCAGTCACAACTGGAGCAGGTTGCTCTTCCTGCACCTCCTCAGCTGACACCACTTCCCCACTGCACCAAGACTGGGTGAACCTAGTCTTGCTCAACTTCCTCACAAATCATCCTCTGCTCCCCAGGCCTCCAGTGTCATCGCTGCAACCACTTCACCTTCTGTGACAGCAAATTTCAGTGCACAACCACAACGAGCAGAGTATCACAACCCACGCCACATGGAATCACAGAAAAGGTGTGTATCACTTCACGCCACAGTGGTAATGCCATGCACCTATGTTACCAACTACTGGTTGTATTAAATGCAAAAGATCTGGAAGAGCTCAACTTTCTTGCTGAACAAAACAGCACCTGTAAGCCTCTGAAGAGATCCCACAGCATTTGCTTACTGGTTATGTGGCCTTGAAGAAGAAATTGAATGTTTTACCCTTGGTTCATTGTTTCATACAGTGAAACCATTAACCTTCCTCTTTCTTTAAATGCAGGAAGAACAGAGATATTGAGTTTTTAAGTTTCTCAGTACAAAGATGCAACAGCAACAAAACGTCTTTTAGATACAACGGGCAGATGTGATTTCCCTACAGTCACCTACAAGGCATTTTACCCATATTTGTTATTGCTGCATTCTGTAATGTCCCAAAGCATTTTCCTCATTAGCTTTTCCATCCTCCCACTTAATTACAACAACAAAAGTTTTCCCTGAGGTAGAGTGTCAATAAAGAAGAAAAATTTTACATAAATTCACTCCTCTCCCAGAACCAAGACCAGCAGAACTTTGAAAAGCAGTTATTACATTTGCGTATTTTTTCCATCCTCATGATTTGATATCAAGTTGTTATGTTGGTTTTTGTTTTTTTTTTTTAAATTCAGGCCATTTTGTTATCTCAAAAGAGAAAACTGCATGTAGCTAATTTTTAGTAACTGATAGTCGATTTATATAAAACCATCAGCAGACTGCACAAATTAAGGATGCTTAGCCCTATTTTAAAACATAATTACAAGCAAGTATACCATACCCTGCTTGTGATAAACAAGTCAATAGCAAGTATCCATTAAAGTGAATTAAGTTTAAGTCCTTAAAATAACCAACTTATTTGTTTCAATTTCAATGGGAAAAACAAAGAACTTTGTTGTAAAATCAGCAGGCAATCTATCCGATCAGATACTCACTTCTTCACCAAAATCTGAATAGATTGAACATCAGTTACCGGCAAAAGACCTTCTACTTTTTAGTCTATAAGCCAATGAAGAAAAATAATCCTGAGTAAGACCGAAGCCTTACTGAACATTATACCTTTTCCCTGCTCCATCCAGCCCTGTCCCAGCAGTTTTCCCCTGCTTTTATTCTGCACACCCAACAGTGGTATTAGCTGCATAAAACAGGTGTTCATGGCACAGACATAATTTCTTAAAAAAATTTATTTGGATTCAAATTATTTTGGCTATCTCATGCCAACATGTAATGAAGCTCTGTAACTACCCACTGTGAATAAAATCTTGTGCGAAGTATTTTTTATTTCTCAAAACCACTTCTTTCTGTAAGTCTAACTACCTCACCTCTTTTCTCTTGAGCATCATTTACCCATTCCGTGGGAACTACCTAAGTTTTTGCAAAGGCCTCACACTGCCATGATATCACATATGCTGTCCACCAATAAAGGTGGCTTTAAAAAAAATAAAGCACATAATAATTTGATATTGTTTTCTTACTAACAACTACTATTCTGTTATCCCCATGAGAAGCAATGCCAAGAAAAGTTTGTTTCTACTCTTTGTAGATAAGGTATCAGGTATCACTGTTTAGGGTGCAATTTATACAACCATGGTGCTTGCCACATAATCATTAAAAGTAAGTAAATCGTTTTCAAATCATCTTATAAAAATTTTAGGCAAGAAATTCTTGGGAGACAGAACTCCAATGTATTTAAAAAAAAAAAAAGCTTAGGATTCCCATTTTTACTTAATTCCAGTCTCAGGCCCGAGTTGATTGCAGGCTGCCTGTGAAGAAGCCAGCACTGAACATGCATAGAGGCATTAACAACAGTACTACCAAAACGGAAGAGTTCTGGAACTTCCAAAACTTTTGCCTTCTCTTCAAAACAACAACAAATTATGAGATGGCAAGAGGAGGATGGGGGGAGAACGCACGTTTTTAGCGTTTTACACGTTATCAAATGCCCGCTCAAAGCCTTCACGTTGTGCCCAGACGCTACCAGATGCGGCGGTTCGGGAGGGAAATACGACCTTCTCCTTCCCCCCGCCGCTCCGGGCTGTGCCTCCCGCGCCGGGGGCAGGCGGTTGGGCAGGGCAGGGCCCCCACCCCGGTCGCGCACCTCAGCCCCAGGAAACCCTCCGGGCGGGGCCGGGGAGCACCACGCACCCGCGGCGCCCCGCCGCCCCCTCCACGCTCGGACAAAGGCCCAGGGAGGCCCCCGGCGCGGCGGCGGGACGGCCCCGGGCCGCGGCCGGTACCTGTCAGTCTCCAGCGCTCAGGGTGCGCCAGGGCCAGCAGCCTCCAAGCCTCGAAGCGCGGCGGGGCGCCCGGAGCCCCCCGCGGCGGCGCCGGCGGCGGCTCCGCATCCGCGGCGGCGCTCAGGGAGCGCGGTGCGCTGCCCGCCGCCGCGGGTGGGAGGAGGAGGCGGCGGCAGCACGGCGCGCCCAGCGGCAACAGCAGCGGCGGCGGAGCGGGCGTCCCGCACCTGCTGGCCGGGCGCGGCGGAGCGCGGAGGCCGGCGGCCCCGCCGGCGGCCCGAGCCCAGGGGGGCGGCGCCGCCCGCCGCAGCAGCGGCAGCAGCCAGGGCAGGCGCGGCGCGTAGCCCGCCATGCGGCCGGCGCGGCGGCGGCGGAGCTGCTGCTGCTGCTGCAGCCGGTCCCCGCCGCGCGGGTCTGCGACAGGAGGAGGCGCCTCCGCGCCGCCGCCCATGGGCCGGCAGCCGGCGGCCCGAGCCCCAGCCGGCCTGCGGCGCGCTGATAAGATTGCGGTCGGTTGTCGGCCTCCTCCCTGCCACTGGGCCGCGCCTCGACCCCCAGCCAGCGCCCTCTGCCGCCGCCCGGCCCAGGGAGGGGATGGGATGGGGCCGCGGCCTGCCGAAATGGCGCCCGAGCCTGCCCTGCCCTGCGCGGTGACGGCAAAGACCCACCTGGGGGGGGCCCGGGAGCTGAGGCCCCCGACCCCGGGAGAAGGAAGCAGGGAATCAGCTCCCTTCCCCGCTTCCTCCCTCCCAGGCCTGCGTGGGTCACGCCAGGGGAGGCCATCTCCAGCCGGCCTCGTGGTCCCGTGTACACAGCACGGCCTGCCTCTGTGCGGGGGTTTGGTCTTGGTTTAGGCATTAGATAATCTACAGCCAGAGGAGAGTTGCCTGTCAGAGGCACCACCTGCCCGACCCCGTGCTCAGGCTGGTGGCTCCGAGGTCCATACGAACAGGCCTTATGCACTCTGGCTCAGACTAGAGCCTACAGGATCCATATGAACAGCCCTTCACTGATACTGTCGTCTTCACGTATTACTGCTCGGGGTACGAGCCATCTTCCAAAGAATCTGCTGCCCCTAAGCTTAAGGAAAGGAAACTGAGTCACTGGTTGACGCAGCTTTCCTGAGGCAGTGGGGTGCTGGAAGCCAGAGCAGGGAACTGACCCTGCTGTCCTGTTTTCCCCACTGGGGAGCCAGGGATAGGGGTACCTACGCTTTGTTTTTAAAATTTTGAGTCAACCTTCTTTGTGAATTAGTTACCATTGGCTTTGTTTTAGATTTGTTTTGCAAGAGCACTGTTTGAACAACCACGCTTTAAAGTCTGCAAATGAGTAAAATTGTATTAAGAGCTCAGGAGAAAAAGTATTTTGCTACCACAAATGATATAGCCAAATTCCCAGTATTTAGGCAAATTGAGGGGTTAGCACACCCAGCGAGCATGCTGAGGGAAGGAGCCTCATCCTGGGAAAACCACCGCCTTGTCGGAGCTCTTTCCCTTGATATTTGAGTAAATTAGCATGTATCTTCCTCGCAGCCCTCAGGTGACGGCTGAAACGTTTTGAGACCCACGCTGCCAGGGCAGTGGCAGGGCAGCCTCACCCGAGATGTTTGTTTTTCCCCCTTTCTCATACCTGGCCTCCCTGCCCATTACAATGCTGTCCTTCGAGGCTGCGAAGAGGAACTGTATAGTTAAGTGAAATCCCGTGATCATTTTCCAGCGCCCGAGGTGCCTCACAGAACCAAAGTGAACAGAGCCCCTGGAGAGCAGAGCAGCGAGGCGCGGGGTGGCACACGGTGACCGGTGTCAGGCACACGCACCTCTGGGCCGCAACTGACCCCGCTTCACGCCAGGCCTCTGGGAGCGGTGCCCGTGTGGGAGCTTACCCCGACCCGCTCCACGGGCGTCTGGGGAGCGGCATCGCCGGTTCCCGGCGAGCAGCGCCTGCGTTTCCATCAACGCTTCGCCCAACGTTTCGGTCAGGGAGGGGCCGCCGCGCACTCTCCTCAGCGCCCCGCGCCGCGGTGGCCGCCAGGGGGCAGGACGGCGCCCGCGCCGGGCAGCGCATGAGGCGCTTTCTCACGCCGCCTCCCGGCGCCCAAAGCCCGCGGGACGTTTCTGGCGCTCGCCGCTTCCCCGAGCGGCCTCGAAAAAAGAGGCGCAACCAATCGATCGCTCGGGAGAGGAGCGAGACTGGCGGGACGGGGCGGAGCTGCGCCGGGCCGGGCCGGGCCGGGCCGAGCCGGGGGGGCCCGCCCGCCCTGTGCCGGCCCGGCGCGGCCTTAGGGGGAGACACCTCGGCTTCGCCGTGCGCGGAGCCGCCCCGTGAGGGGGCGGGCGGGAATCTTGACCTGAACTACCCCCCCGTCCCCAGGTTCAGGGCGGTTTCAGTGTTTCTGGTTATTTTGCTCCCCGTTTGAAAAGGCGGCGCAGCGCGTTGCCGCCTGCCGCGGGCGAGGAGAGGGCCCGGTCAGCGCCCCTCCGCGGCCTTGGCCCGACCAAACCCGTGTTCCCGCACAATGGGGCTTTCTGGGGCAAAACTGTGTGAGATAGTCTGTAAAAGGCGGAAGGACCCAATAACATGCGGTTTTTTTAATAGGGGTGGTTAGTTGAGCCTGCTGTGGCCTGTGAGGAGCCACACGCTGTTGCAGGTTGCGTGCCACGGGGCTCCCCGGGGGCCAGCGCCGTTCCCTGTGGCCGTGGGGACACACCGCCTCGCCCACATCAGCTCCAGACTGGGCACCCCCCACACCTCCAGGGGCTGGGGATTAATTGGTGTCTGGGGTGCAGTACAGAGAGCAAACCTCGGGCCTCGGAGCAATACAGAGGGCCAGGGCTCTTGCCCAACCCACCACAGCCTGGGCCCTCTTCCCCTGCAGAGTGCTAGAAGGTGCAAAGGGGAAACCCAGTAAAGGCAGGGGAGGAGAGAGGTGAAAGAGAGGCAGGTACAAGCACTGCAAGGAGGACACACTCAGGAAAGTTTGCAGAGGTGAGTTTATGTCTTCCAGAAAAACTTCAGGTGCTGCAGGCTGTCCTGCCCAACCTGTGCCATCACCAGATTATCTGACTGGGAGTATGAAATCTGATAGGGTCATATGTTGGAGATTAAACTGCAAATGCTAAATTTATATTTAGTTATTGCATGAAATAGTTTTGTAGCCTGTTCTGCATCTGCAAGGAGAAACAACTGGGCACTGCAGGACAAAAGACCTTGCATCGATCGAAGCAAGCAGTACACAAAAGCAACACAGAGCATTGAAATCCCACAATATATGTTCTTCCACAGTGCCATTAGAAGGCAAATGAAATACCTCCATCGTGAAATGAAAGCCTGACTGAAGCATGTAGTTCCCACTGCCAGGTGCACAGTGGAAGAGCGCAGGTGTGCAGGGCAGGGGCTCTAGTATCCCTGCACATAGATGTCACCGAGATGCACGAGGTCATCTCTCGATAAAATTTTGCAGGTAAGAAGCACCACGTGCTCGCAATAAAACAATCCATACAGACACTATCAGTGCTTCAGGAAGGCAAGTTCTCTGCACTTGTGTATTTCCTGCTCTAGCTGCAGGATGAGGCTGTTGGAGAACACAGGATGTTTTCTCTTGAGAGACTCTGGAGAAGTAATAAAGAATTATGGATAAGTAATTTGAAAAAAAAAGGAGAAAGCCAAGCACCCCCTACCTCCTTCAGGACGAGGAGATCTGACTGACAAAGGTGATGGGAAGTTGCAACAGAGCTTTACGTTCCAGTTTGGTTTAGGCTTTGCTTGTGGGGAAAAAATAGTGTAAAACACTCCAACAACCCCTAGACTCACAGATGGCTAAACAGTCATCCTAAGTGGCCATGAAGTATTTGCACTAGTGGAGTGGAGTTGCCAGGAGGGAAGAGAGCACCTAAAATTCTGACTATTCTTTTCCAGTTTGTTTACCACATGCAGATTGCTCTGCTATTGCCTTAAGCAAAAATGGCAAAAGCAACAGCAGTCCAGCGCCTAAGTCTCCAGTTAAGCTGTCTACCAATACAAAAAAAAGAGCAAAAGCTGTGCAAATACAAAAAAATGAATGAAAGCTGTGCAAATATGGCCCATTTCAACTCTAGCAATGGGTTGAAGTTGTGATGTGTTAACCTAAAATACTACAAAGTTGCATGTGCTCTCTCAACTCCAGACCTCAGGATGCCTGAGCTAATGGTTTGGGCTTGGCTGCTGTCTGGTGTTGAACTACATGCAGATCCAGAAGGATCTGTGCTACTTTTAAAGGGCAAGTTGTCATTACACGGGTTTTGCGGTGCTTTCCTGGATACTAAACAAATGACCATCCTCCAGATGCACTCGGCACTAGTTTGCCTCGGGTTGTCTTACAGCGTGACCCCAGTTTATCACTGCAGCAAGCACATGGCAGTTTCTGCCCTTATTTGCACTGTCCTTTCCCTCTCGGTGAACTATGAAGCATCACTAGCTATTGCAAAGCCAGGTCCAAGGGCTGGCCTAAAGCAGATATCAGAGTGGACAGGCACTATCACTGCTGTCCAGAGACAACAAAACTCCTTCTGGCAAGAGCGGTTTGTTATCTAGAGGCCTCATTCCTTGTAGAGTCCACCCTCCTCTCCTCTATCCATCACTTCTAGGAACTTCCTGAGACTCATGTGCAACCCAGCCTTTGGCTGCCTCAGCAAGAGCATTGCTGTGCCACTGAACAGAACTATGGCGCTCACTGCTGTCTAGGTAGCTCGTTTGTCTAAGTGTAAAAGAGAAAACAGAGTTTGATCTGGCACCTTCCAAATTAGGGGCAGGGGGTTCAAGATATTCCCTGAATACGCCAAGATCAAAGGCTTCTCTCAGATGGAAACAGGTACTTCAGTATGCTACAGCCTACCTCTGTTAAACAATTTTAAGCCACAGGAAGAAAAACACAACAAAACCCAAAACAAAAGCCAGGCTTGATTAAGGAAATATTTACAAAGAATTTAGGAGCAAGGAAGGCAGCTTCATTATTTCAACAGCTGCCTGATCAGCCCTGCTACCCTTCCAAAGCTGCTGGAGTTGGTGGTGTTGCATGATGTGTAGCAGTGTGAACAGAAGCATCGCTACTGGTTGCGGGGAAGAAGTGATAGCAAAGAAACAGAAGCAGACACCATCATGATCCTAGTCTCATACACTGACACTCATAGCTTCCGTGCTACCTCCCATCCTCTTCTCCAGAGCTGGAGATACCAGTACACCTCTCCCTTTGACAGCTCAGTAGAGGGATTCTGGTGGTTTCTTCCTCCTGTTCTCAGGCAGCATCAGAGGAGCACTGCCCGTGTGCTGATATGCTTGTAGAGCACCAGACACCATAAAGCCCTGTTCTTAGCTGATCCCCTGGCTGTATATGCTAAAATATTTTTGTTATCAGGCTTGTCATAAACAGAGGATCATGACCTCACTGAAGATCACAAACCTCTGCAAAGAGAAGACAACTTTATCCTAAAAGAAACTGCAAAGACCTGGACTAAGTAGGAAAGCTGGGCTACCAAGGAAGCCATCTTCTGAAGAACTCTTCTTCCTCGTTTACCTGAATGCAGCTGATCCCTTCTGTCTGAAAACAGGATGCATGTTTTAGTTATAGAGCAACACCTATGATATCAAGTTATAGAAATAGCTTCCAGAGCTGCCTTGCTCGAGAATTTCACTGTCTCAAGAGAATATTTCTGCAGGATGACAGACATAGTGGATAATGCCTTGTCTTAAACTGGGCAGTTAGAATATACCACCTTCTCTGTACAACTGCTGCTCAGTGCTGTGGTATAGCACTGTACAGGAAACAGAAAGCTAGATGCATGTTTAAAATTGTTAAAAAACATGATCAGTCTGGAGACAAATTTTGCCAGTATTTTATACTTGAAATACATTGAGCATGGTAGAGCATTGTTGAGTTATTTCAGTCAGTTTGGGCTCCTATCCAGTACTTCTAAAAAAAACCTCATAGCTAACATGCAGCATGACGGGATGGTCTTTGGCGAGGGACATCCAGGCAGTTAATTTAACTGTCACATTGGTGTCTTGTAATGGTACAGTTTTAGAGCCTGGCTCACTGTGAGCAACTAAACACCACCCAGAATGAAGGCCATTTCAGGACTTTGTTGAAAAACCCACTGAGCCTGGACGACTAACAAAGTCAGCAACAGTTGAAACAAGGTTAGCAAAATGGCCTGAAGTCCTTTTTATTTTTCTTGGCAAACCCAAAGGATCTGTTAATGGAAATATAATTTGTGTAAAATGTTTTTAGACTTAAAAGACACTTGTAAGAGATAGCTTTTTTCACAAAGGAACCAGAATGGGGAGGAATAGGATGAATTTCACCTTTTGGGAAGTTAAGATGTTTAGACTGAACAGCATGGCAGCATGCTGCTTAGGAGATGCCAGTGTTGAAAGTGGGAAGGGCAACTCTAACATAGACCTGTGAATGGGTGTAGCAGTTTGTTTATTAGAGCAAATACCCTTCTTTCATCAGTATTCAGTAACTACCCATGGATGTGTACCTCAGCTTTGTCTGTATCTACCTGACACTTTTTGAAAGGGTGTTTTGCTGTTGATTGCCTTTTTCAATTGAAGAGGTTAGGGAACAGAATGAAATTATCAGATAACAGATGTTAAAACCAAGGAAATACTTTTCCCCCTTATAAAAATCAAGGTGTAGAACTTCTTGCTGCAGCAAATTGTGGAAGCTACAAGCATAGAGCTGATTAATAAAAGGGATGAGACAAAATTAACGGAAACTAAATCCATCAGCAGCTATTGCAGATACATAGCCTGCAGCTCTGGAGGTCTACTTAAAAAAAACCCAAAACCCCAAACCAATAAACAGTAACTATGAGAAGATAGGAGTGTGTAAACAATGGAAGGATCGCTGGCTATACGCCCTCCTTCTCCGAGCATCTCCTGTTAGTCACTGGCCGTTAGTCACATGCAGTGCCCAGTGCACTGTGCATCGTCCAGAAGGTGCATGAAGTGAGCAGAACTTTGCGGGGGAAGGAGTACCCAGCTATGTGACTGAGAACTGCGTTACACACAGACTCACAAGCAGCAACAGTCCCTGCTATGACGCTTATTAATATTTGAGTGTTTAACTCAAATGCTTTTGTGGTTTTTATGATATATATTTAAAATAGAATAGGGAAGGGGTCTGGGCAAATGCAGACATTTCTGAACTACACAGTTAATAGAGATTATGGTCCAAATTTTGCTAGACTTAATGGTATTCCTTCCTCCCACTCATACTTTCCTCCCAGTTCTGCCTTGAAATTCAGCCTGTCAATCAATTTCAGACATTTCTCATAGTCTAGATTGTTTCCTGGTTTCTTGCCTTCAAACATTTACATTCCACAAGCACCAAAAACTGTCCACACAGTACATAAAAGTTTATAGGTTTTAAGTGCATCATTAGCGATACTGTTTTTTTCTAACACCTCAGAAATCACATTTTTTAGCCTATGTATGCATAACAGGATTTGCTTCCTAAGTCTCTTTACTCTTACTTGTCACTTTGTATGTGAAATACTTCAGAATAACCCAACTAATAAAAAGTCCAACTCCACTGTAGAAGTAAGGGAAACTTTGTTGTCTACCCATCTCACCTTTAATTTCCCCCCCACTTTTGGTTGCTATTTGCTCTGCTTCAGGACCAAAAGTCCAGCTGCTCTCTAAACACTGCTCAGGACATATGGCAACAAACAGCAAATGAGTTCCAGTGAACACTGGTGAGCCATATCCTTCCTAGGTATTCACACAGGCATTCAGCCAAGCAGTTCGAAACTTTGCTATGATACAAGAGCAGTCATTTCACAATGAAATCTTTGAGCTAGAATCTACAGAATCAAGCAAAACCACTCAAAAACCATAGAGATTACTGCAGTTTGAAGAATGCAACGCGTTTAGTCTGGTGAGCAGTATCAGCTCAACAGATCTGAAGAAGGTCTCTCTAGAGACCTGCATAGCACAAAGCATCAGCAATACAACCATCTCCCATACCGTTTTTTTCAAAATGCCTAATCTTGGTCTGGGATTGTTGAGCTGCTTCACACTTTTGATATCCAGCCATCAGAAGTTTTGCAGCTCCATTCAACTCCAAGCGTACAGAGGGGTTTCTGGTACTCACAGAGTTGAGCCACAGCACACGCTGTTACTAATCTCAGAAAGGTCAAACACTTTTCTGATACAACGTTTTGGTCATTTACCAACCTAAGCAGACAGAAAAAGGCAATTGTGAGCTATCATCTAAACTCTTAGACTGTTTGGATGTTCTCAAGAGAATTCTCTCGTGAGAAGTCCGAAAGGTCTGAGGGAAGCTGAAAGGAATTATCATTTAATACTGACAGCCTGTCTAGAAGACATTAGGATTGTGCCTTTACTCAAAAGAGGCATTTTAGAACATCAAACAACAAAGTAAAGGTCATGCAGTGCTACAGAATGAGGCTTTCTGGTGCACAGCGTCAACCTCCGGGAGGGTACCCAGATTGCCCACATGCATTTCAGCTGACCTACAAAGCTGTGTCAATACCATACTCCATGACCTGCCAAGTCAGCTCTGTGGAAAGCAAGTAGGGGGATATCAAAACAGCATGCACCACGTGAGCGGGACCACCAGATTCAGCCTCCAAGTGCCAAGCGGGCTCTGGCTCAAGCAGTGTAGGAGAAGCATGCTCCTACCTTCTCCTTCCCATGCAAGTCAGAGCAAGTTTCCCAGAAAGGGACCAAGCCATTTTTATTTTTTTTTTAAACTAAATGCTTTTAATAGAAAACAAAATACAAAATAACTCTTTCCAGAAAGCAGAAATATTTAATCTCTCCAAATGACAAACTAGAACGTGCTTTTTCCGCGGATCCTTGTTGTAAATGCTGATGATTTATCTCACAAAGTGTTCATGAAACTGATATTGCAACATTTTGAGAAAAATCCAACACTGGCAGAGCTGCCTCTGTGTATGCACAATAATTTAGTAATACTATTCTTTCCCATGTCACTTTGTGTGTCTGTCTCTCCCTATCCCCCCTTCCCTAGACTGCCAACTTCCATTTACGGAAATATTTCTGTGGGGTACAGTGGTGGACTGACATGCCCCGTTTCCATTAGGAGTCCAAACTTAGCTGCTTCAGTTCTATTGTGCCCTCCCTCCAGACAAGGCAAGCCATTTATTACCCTTAAAGCCACTGCTCTACCCCCACTGTCCTCCCACCCTCAAAACACAGTGCAACCAGATTCAGAAAGATTCCTAATTAATGGAACATAAATACAAATATCACAGCTAGTACCAGGAACCAAACCCAAATGACAACGCAGAGATGGGCCCCAACTGAGGTCAGATTTCCATCCCTTTACTAAAAAAAAAAAGATGATATTTTCTACATAGCTAGTCCAAAATATTCCAGAAGTGCTATAAGGGAGCTGTAATATTTAAGACCACTATCACTGTAGAAAATACATGATGTTCTTTTAATAGAAGGGTCTTAAAATGCTGGTCCTCTGCAATACCAGGAAAACAAAAGCAAAACAGAACAAAAAACACTGGGCCAGTAGTTCTCCACACACTCAAGCCTCAGTTAACAGTAGGTAAGATGTGCCCATCAATCAATGCAGGATATTTAAGTGCAGGTCAGCAGCTTATCTGGTTGGCAGTTTCACTTGTCTGGACCAGGCTTTTGGTTTCCCCAAGCTACTGGATTTACTCCCCCTTTCCCCATCCCTACAAGTACAAGATCAGAATGTATACGTATTTTCATCACTCCTCCTTTTTTCCTCATTCTGTTCAACAGCACAGATCTTTTTGTGGGCAAGACATTTTAAAGCATTTGCATCACTCTGAGCATGCCTTTCAAGGGGGCAGAGAAAGAGAAGTGTTTCACAGTCAGTAATCTCAGCTTGCAATGGACTCTGGCATTCAATACACCCACCCGCTTCCCTAAGAAAAAAATTAATGTTCCTGATTTTCTTGTGCAATTCCAGTCACTAGAAGAAGATTACAGGCCATAAACTGTACGCTCAGTACATTATTCATTTGTCCGGTATATACACCAACCAGTTCACTGGAAGACCCATCTGCAGGGGCGTTGCAGTAAGTGTTCCGAATGTCCCAGACCCGGACTGAATTGTCCATTGACGCTGAAGCAATTAAACTACTGTCAGGGCTAAAAGTAAGGCTGGTTATGTTGTCCGTGTGCCCCCTCAGTTCTTTGTAAAGAGTTCCTGATGCCAAGTCCCACAGCTTTAGCCGCTGGTCTTCACCTGCTGATGCCAGGTACTTACCATTGGGAGAAAACGCAAGCGCTAGCACGGGGCCACGGTGCCCGGTGAAAAGACGCACCGAGTTGCCTTGCTGAGTGCTCCACAAGCGCACAGTTTTGTCTGTGGAGCCCGTTGCTAAGTAGTTGGAATTGGGGTGGAACTTGACACAGTCTACGTCCGCCAAATGGCCTGCGTATATTCGCATCGGGTACGTCCGATCAAATGACCAGAGCCTTGCAGTGCGATCATGGGAACCGCTGGCAAAGTACAGGCTGCAGGGGCTAATATCCAAATCCCAGACAGGATAGGCATGTCCTTGGTACAACACAGTGTTTGTAAAACTTCCGAGGTCCCAGTATCTGATGGACATGTCCTCAGAACAAGATAAGAGTCCTGAACTGTCTGAAAGGAACCTCGTGCTATACACAGGTCCACAGTGTCCTCTCAGGGTCTTCATTTCTGTGCCTGCACTGTCGTCCTCTTCTTCCTGGTCACGGAGGAGAAAAAGAAACGAAAAAGGAAAGTATGTTTATCTGTTCAACAAACACAGGAACTACTGTGAGGAAAACAGGTGGGTGTTAATACAGAAGAAGTTATTTTAGAGGTGGCACATTTTGTGCAACTCCAGACACAAATGTTGCTAGCACATTTGCTACATCTAAGTTAACGCTGAAAGAGATGGCGAGATAAGACTTTCTATAAAGATTTTATCTTCATTTTGGGCAGCCTCTGCTAGCTCCAGAAGGCACCTTAACCTGGGACTGTATGCAAATAGGGGCAAAAAAGAAGTATTTTATGACATTTTCCACTTGCTAAAACATATGCTTATTCCCTATCCACTCTACTAAACTTTTGACTAAGATGTTGAAACAGATCTTGGCATCTGCTCTTTTGGTGTGGTCATTATTGGAAATGAATCTCACAGTAGAGAAAAAGAAACAGATGTTTTAAACAAAAGGCAGGAGATGGAAAGACAGAGCATATTTGACAAGCTGTCTGCTGGACATTCTTTCTCAGCCCCACACATGAACAGAAACCCAGTAAGGCCGTAATATCTATTTCTTCATGCAAGTTCATATCCTCACCCTTCAAGAACAGCCTTCAAGAACAGCAAATGTATGCAGCTTATTTAGGTCAAAGGATCTATTTTGGGGTAGAAGATGATGAATAATCACAAAAAGGATGGCACTGGAAACCTTTTTAGCCCGTAATTCTCCAATTCAAGTAGCAGGGCAGATAGTCAATAAGTGAAGGCTTTCACATTTAAAGACGTTCAGTAAGCTGTGCTAAAGGAATCTCCTAATGGAGGGTAAGAGTCTCTGAAAGACTAGTCAAATAGCACCTCTCGACACTCAAAGGCTACAGACTGCACAAGTATCAACAAATCTCAACTCAAGAGAGTGCCCCTGCCTGACAAGCTGGGGTCTCACTGGCAGAGTGCAAGATAGCCATGGCTTGGGGTGCACCTGTGTAGTAGCTCAAGACCACCCTTCCTCAGGACTGTCAGGCAGACACTTTACCTCAGTAGTGAACCAGTAACACTCATCCACCGACAATCTCTGCACATCTAATTCAACACAACGCCCTTTTGTTTGTGAGCAGCCCCTTTAACTTTTATCATCGCAAACTGGCCCGTTTCCTGCCAAAGGAGCACTTCCTGCCCCGAGAGGAAACCCAATTCCCCAGGGCTGCCGGACTGCTGACGACCAGCAGAAGTCTGTGCTGGTGAGCAGCTCTCTTAGCTGACGCGGCATCTCCCAACCCTCTGACCTCAGGACCCACAGACAGTTTTGCTTCAGACTTAGTAGTCTTAATAGTTCTGAAAGCCCTTCTCCTCCAGTGGTTTCAAATCTCACATCAGAGGTGAGCAAATACTGACTTAGCTAGCTTGCTTGCTGCCTTTCTCCATCTCAACTTCATGTTTAGTAGTAGGCAGCAAGCTGTGTTTAGCAATGCTAATTCTCTTCAGAGTAGTCAGTGCCCATGGGAGTTTTATGATGTGGCTAGGAGCCAACTTCATCTCTACTATAGAGGTGAGGCAGAGAGAAATTGCAGGCTCTAGCATGCAAAGCCCCATTCTTATTCAAATTGCTTTTTCTACCTCAGATAGAGCATTGCTTGCTGGAATCCACAGCATCTCTAGGCTATGTTACCACATTAAAGGAGAGAAGCTGATACCTGCAGCATTTTATACTACTTAATTACGACCATAAGATTCCTGACAAGTTCCCAGTGGAAGCCCACTCAAGTTACCTGTATTGTACCATAGTTTCTGTAAATTCTGTAAGTCCAGGTACTTAATTTTATGCCTTCCAATTCATACAGGGCTACTTGGGCTGTCTGCAAGCACATACTCTTTCTCTCTTACAAGCACTTACCCTTCTTTTCTTTTATTACAGTTGCAGCTTATTTGACAATGCCTTCTGCAGCATTCAAAACCACACTTATATACCGTAACAGGTAGCAAATCTTATCTTTGACTTCTGTTTGACACCCACTTAGCATAACAACTGCATACTGCTGTTATAGCTCAGTGAAAACAGTATACCTATAACGCTTCTCAGTCACTAAATTTTTCCATTTCTTCCCTATCCAAGTTAGTCTGCTGACCAGATTAACAAAGCAGCTGGAAGCACAGCCACTAAATTACTGCCTTGCAGAACCAAGGTTCATGTCTTTGTCAGATCAAGCACGTTCTTCCTTGCATCCCACAGCTACTACCACATAGGTGAGCATTTGCAGCAGCTACAGAAAGGTTACAACCTGTGTTATAAGTCAGCAGGGAGGCAGGGAACCCCTCTTCATAATATTTTTTCAGGATTCCAATTTCACACACTGAATATGTTGCCTGGATATAACATACCTGGGCACTACCCAGATATCCATTAGCTCCTTCTGAAGTGATTGCTGCTGCAGGTTAGCATGAACGATTTGTATTTCCTTGGAATGGACAAGAAACTAAGCAACTAAGTTCTATAAGTCTATTTTAATCAGTAACCTACACACATACACACTAAAAGCTACCTTCTATTATTTGAATTATCAATTTTGTAAAGAAGAACTATCAAACCAGATTTTAAGTAATAGAACAGAACTGGCAAACCTACCAACACTACTAAAATGAGCTAAAAAAAAAAATTAAATTTACTCTTCAACAGTGAACAGGAAATCTTCCTGAGAAAGTACAAGACTCCCCCAAATGACATTTTTGAGAAACTGAGAAGAAGAAAAATGTTGGCATGTTTTGTTACACAGGACACCTTCCAAATGATAGACCTATGGACAGACTGCCCAACTCCTCAGCTATTACTTACATCAGTAATCGATTTCGCATGCCAGTCATTTGGACCCAGAAAAATTTACTGCTGATGCATTTAACCTTGTGAGCAGCAAACATTATCCAGCTGACAAAAATTATCTTGATCTTCCACCCAGCACAAGCCTCAAGGGAATGAGTAAGCCTCAAAAAGCAACAATAACCTCAAAATAAAAATGTATCTCAGCCCCTCTCCCCCTTTTTTTTTTTTCCCTCTAACTAGTAACAGGTTTCCCTGGGTGTCATCGTTTCTCTCATCCTGCAGTGCTCTTAGGATGTCAAAAGGGAAGATCTCTTACCTGCCTACAGTAGGGATCTCCTAGCAGGGAAAGATGAGGGAGTAGATACCATGGCTCTCTTTGCAGGACATTTCTTACTGCTCCTCCCAGAATTCCCTCCCATCTGCCATCCGCCAAGGTCAGCATCATCCCTGCTCGTTACCACTTGAAGGACCACTGCCACTTAAAAGCAGGACCTTAGAAGCAGAGCTGAATGGGGTCAAGTCTTAGTCTTCAGGGAATTTAAAGGCTGCCACTCTCGTGGCTTGGAACAGAGCGTATTATTTTCTGTGGTTGATTTATGTAGTACCACTGATGAGCATGGCAAAATTGTGAAGAGACAAACAATACACCCATTTGCACAGCTGCAAAACTGCATTTTTATACTGGACCTTAAGTAAGAGAGACTAAAGTGGCATTTGTGAGATGCTAGTATAAAGAAAAGAGAATTACTTTATCCCAAAATGGGAATCTTCTCCTATTTCCAAGAAGCAAGACAACATTGGTGAAGTGCACTGGGGCATCACACTGATCAAAATTCACAACTACACCTAGCAGACAATTTTGACTATAGCAACACAAAGGCTTTACATGAACTAGGAAAAAAGTCATTCCCTAAAGCTTTTGCCAAGTCTCAACCTCATTTTTATATATATACACACACACACATACAAGAAGAGTTAAAAAACCCAATAGTGTAGTTTTAGTGCCACCCTGAACAAGATCCACTGGAACTAGCATGGTTTTAGACTTCTGTATCTTCATAAACAGAAGGACCTATATACTTGCAGCAAATCATGAACCAAGCTGCAGATTAATTATTTCAGGCACTACTATTTAAATACAGTATCCAAAGCTAATTACACAACACAGAAATCAACCAAACAAAATTTAGAACCCTTACAAAACCCAGCCAAGTTTAACATCCTCACAAGTTATTCTATAGAACTCACTGAAGTAATGTCCAAACACATTCAGAATTTTTGTTCGTCAAAGTTTCCATCAGATTTATCGCTGTGAATTGTTGCTGATCAGACTGCAGTGACAGTCTGAAACACAGCCCCTGTCCACATTACTGATGACTGCAGCCCAGCCAGGGTGGTCTTGTTTGGTCTGTCTTACTATCTGTGGCTTCCGTGCCCATGGCACACAAGTGGGTGCTGGTCTGTTCCCACTTGTGACCCCACAGGTGCCTGTGTATTTTCACTTATGGCTCCCAGATACTGGAATTTATTTCTTTGGAGTCAATAGGCTTTCATTTGCATTTGAGTCATGTAACCAGCAGTGTGTTCTGGCTGGTTATCCTCCCTTAACTTTGAACTCTTGATCAGGTCACCATTTGTTTTGTCAGTGGTGGAAGTTATTCAGGGCAATGATGACTTTGATCTGTGCTGGTCTTTGACCAGTTTTTGGTTTTAGACCTGTGCACAAATACTGCACAATACACAAAATATTAAACAGCCAGCAAGAGCCATTTGTACTCAAGGTTCCACGGCTGTTTCATAATACACGTACGATCTACAAGTATGTGCTTACGTGCCAAAAAAAGGCAATACATGCTCCTGATAACCTGGCAATATCTCACTTTTCTATAGTCTGGAGCCAAAGGAGGTGACCTGCTGATTTACCAGAGAAATTGTCCTCTGTTGCAGGTTATTGACATTTGGTTTCCATGACAGGCAATACAGAGTCACGTGTCCTATGAACTCCTGCAGCTTATAAAGCAAACAAGTCCATAGCTCCATCTTGGGCTAGTCTGACCCACTTATCTGCTCTCTGCAGAAGGGGTTAACCTGGGAAGCAGTGGGCATGCTGCTGTGCTACCTCACCTGGATGCCTGCCTCTGGTTCTCAAGCTGCCTAACAAAGCAATCCCTAACTACAGATCTCTGCATACAGCAAGCTCTCTGCACTCTTCCAAAATAAACAGAACCCTGCCACTAGGTATTTTTTATGAGAAGAAAAAACATTGGGAAAAAAGGATGTTTCTCCTGTTAAACACTCAACACAAGAACAAATGAGACTTTTTTTTTTTCTTCTTCAAGAGGGGAGTGATTAAACAAAGGAAGAGTCACAAATTCTGATCTCTAACGAGATATAAGATGCTACGTGGGCAGCTGTATCGAGAGGGGAGGAAGGGCGTGACTAGAAGGCAAGAAAAGAGTAAACCAGAAGATGCTATCCGGCCTGGCATGTGAAGGCGCACACATCCCTTTCCTTGTCTCCAGCACTCCAGAGTGGGAAGCCTCTGAAGTTTCTACACTGCAGATTCCTTAACAGAGACATTTTACATAATTTTTCCATGCTAAGTCTTCACCTCAGGTTAAGGTGATTCCTGAAATAGTTTTGCACTTAGGCATCCCTCCTTCTTCCTGAGGCCTCAGATCAGACTCTTTTGGCTCCTTCCTTACTTTGTCTTTTTCTCTTCCTGCATCTCTCCCCTTCTCTCCACCCTTCTGACTGGTTGTTCTGAGATGCTTTCCTTCTAGTTTTCACTCACCACAGTGTTTTTACTGCCAGGTTCTCCTTGTTTCATCTTCCCATCCATAGGAAGGCTCCATGCTCCTCAGGGAAGGGAGCCTTCTCTAGTTACCTGTCCTTACTGGGCTGCCTATGTACTGCCATCTGTTCAAGGACAGCTGGAGGAGGGTGATCAGCACTTCAGACTAACAAACTATGACCCCAGCACAAACTCATTGCACCTTAGTGCAGCATTTACAGCGGCTGCAGGAAAGAACAAGGACAAGAGCAGGCTTATAAAATTTGCATGTCAAAGCAGACAGGTCGCAGAAGAGCCTCACAGACCCCTAAGACATTAGTAGATACTCCACAATGCATGCCCAAAATACCTCAGCAGAAAGGGAAGGGGGGGGGGGGGGGGGGGGGGAAGAGGTATCCAGACCTCCTCATCCAGGATGTCACAAGCCAGACGGATGCGGGACACATCAACGAGGTGGGGCTCAGATTTTAACTTTCTGGAACGAAGGCTCCACAGCTTCACACATGAATTATCGAACCCAGCAGCAAGCAGCTTGCTATTTGGTGAAATCTCTGCAGTGTTCAGCAACTGCTCCGTGTTATAGAAGGCATAGAAACAGATGGTCGTTAAGGAAGGGGGCCCATCCTTGACACGTTTAATGCTATCCTGCAGTAAATCCAGTGCTGCCTCGTTCTGCAGAATGGAAGCCGGCACATCGCTGGGTTCCAGGCCGTTGCTCTCATTGCGTGAGGAGCTCCCACCGGCGTAGAGCTGGTAGTCAGTCCTCTTGGCGGGCTGCACATCCAGGTGAATGTGCAAGGTCAGGACTTTGCACAGGGCGTTGTTGTTGTCACTTTGGAGGTAGCGAAGAAGGTAGTTGTAGCTGTCCTCTTGAAGGCGGATGACATACTTGTTGTCCAGAAAAGCCCGGAGCTTCAAGTTGGACAGGATATCTTGAATAGTCATGGTAGTCTGCAACTGCTCAATGATATCCTTCTGGCTGGCATTCTGCAAGAACATGCCATGGAAGCGGCTGTAAAAACTGTCCACTGTGCTTTTTAGGCCATTCTGGACCATGTTCAGATGGAGGTAGACGAAGAGGGGATACAGAAGAGGCATCACTTCATGGCTGTGCTGAGAATCTGAATCTATATAAAAAAACAGCAACAAACTTTGAAATGATTTCTGAATCCACTTTCTACTGGGAATAAAACAGAGCAAGGACAATTACTGCAAAAAGCCTTGACAATGGCATCAGAGAGTAAGCAAGAGGAGACTTTTGTTGGCACATTTAAGTGAACCTCTTCTGTCACCTCAAGGGGATACACAGTACCTACTACAGATCTGAACAGAGATTTTCAAGTTGGTGAGGTACCCTGTCAGAACAAAATGCAGGTATTTCAAAACTGGTTTTAGGTGTGGGCCAACTATTAGAATACCACCTCATAAAAAGACGGCTGAATTTTTCCCGTTTACTTAAGAAGAAAAACTGTGTCCTCTGTCTATTGCAATAAATGGACTTTAAAATTTACTCATATTTAATATAGTACTTAACATGTTTAAGTCAAAATTATTTACCTAGCTTGTGCGGGCCTGAACTTTGGTGGCTTTTTCACCCCCCCTCTCAGCTTCAATAAAGCTTGCATGTGGTGCTCTGGATAGAACTGATTTGTCTCCAGTGGAAAGGAAGCTACAGTTTCCAAAATGTACTGCAATATGCTGTGCTCTTGTTTTATTTCTGTGCCTGCTCATATGCAGGCTTTCTCTCTCTCTCTCTCCTCCTCGCTCTGCCAAGGCAAATCCCAGCAGTAATTCCTAGTACACAGTGTAACAAACTCCTGATTAGGCTGTACTGTACCTTGCAGAGACTAATCTGTGCAACAGCTCCACCCCTCCTTCACCAGCTTCCGGGGGCTGTTTCCCCATGCTCAGATGGCTGCAGGGAATTGTAAGGAGTGGAGCCCTGCCGCAGGACACCACAGCAACGTACAGGGCCACAACAACAAACTACTGGAGGACCTAAATGGTCCAAATTATTGGAACAAACCAGGAACTGCTAATCCTCAAACAGCATTGCTTGTCTTCAAACAGCATTGTTTCTTTTCAACTTGGTCTTCCCTCCTGTCACTCAGCAATGCATATTCTTTTTTTCCCCTTTCCATTAGCTTATTTTTCCTCTCCTGTTCAGGAACACTCTTCCAGACTTTCTCTGGTCCATACTGTGCGCCTCTCCCATTTCTATATGAGTAACTACAGAGTGTGTATGCAGTGCAGTGTATACATACATATTTGCATACTTAAGCATCATCCTCCTTTCTGTCCCACTAAAATGCGGCCAAAGCCAGTGAAACTAGTGGTCTGTATGTAGTAAAAGCTCTAAGCAGCCAGCAGATGCTCCTTTCTCTGCAGGTTCTCTAGTCCAGAAATGCAAGGGGAAGGACCTCATGCTGCAGTGGGGGGAAAAGGAAAGAGGTGGGATGGCAGAAACAGGACCAAAGAACACATTCCCCAGGAACACATGAAGATAGGTTATGGGAGCTGGGTCAGTCTAGCCTGAAGAAGAATAAGGGTATGCCTTCAGTACCCAGTGGGATATTATGTAGGAAAAGGGGCCAGCCTCTTCTCAGAGGTGCTCAGTGAAAGGACAACAGGCAAACTGTTGCAAGGGAAATTTTCATCAAATCGCTTTTCACCAACCTGCAGCTGGCACCCAGAAGTGCAGAGCAATCTCCACACTTTCTGATTTTCAAAACCTGGCTGGACAAGGCCCTGAGCAACCTGATCAAACTCTGATCTTGCCCTGCTTTGAGCAGCTGGTTGAACTGGAGACTTGTAGAGCAATTCCTAAATTATTCAGTGGTCCTAGTCCCTTTGCCCAGTCCTCAGTACGCCTGGGGGCAGGCATCACAGAAACAGGAAGTGTCCTGCTGTGCCTTGCGGCTGGCTGGCAGGTTTCTCCCTTGCAGAAACAAGCAGTTCACATGTGTAAGAAATCAAAACTGAGCAAAAGGGACAAAAAAGATGAAAACAGTCAACCTGAACACCAAAACCACGCCTAGCACTTCTCCAAGTGGTATTTAAGACACTGAACAGAGAAATCATACTTCTCAAAAATCTCTTAAACCATACAGATTTACCTCCAATACTAAAGTGCAATGGTGTTGAACTGCTCTAGGTGGCAAGGCTAAGACATCAGTATTTTCTGCCTCTGTCTTCTTCCTTCCCTTTCCCTTCAACAACTATCAGAAATATTAATCCTAGTGTTATGCACACTGGGATCAAATCCCTACACTGTACAAATGTAGATGTGCCTGAAGGCAGGAGGAGTGGCAACCTCACTTTCCTTGGTACTATTCTCTAAAATTCCTACCTGCTTGCTTCTTCCCACCTTTGAGACTCACAGAAGAAATAAAGACATTCCCAGGAGTACCTTTTCCTTTAATTATTAAAAAAAAAAAAATAAAAAAAGAAAAATCGTGATTGTCTTCTGCATCACACTACAGAATGAGTTTTTTTTTACTTTGTCATATACCTCCAGTCTCAAAGCCAGTACAGATAAATTTAAGGGAACAAATTATCCCTTAAAAATCTAGACCATCATAAAAACAAGCCAATTATGAATAAAATTAAAAAGCCTAAACTAGGAGACAGCAAATAACTACACTCATTTCTAAATTACCTGCCTTTCACATAAAACACTAATCTTCCTTCTTGTCCTGTATATGTATGTTGCTGTCTATAAGATGTACAAAGGCCAAATGCTTGAACAAGAGCAAATAGTCAGCTACCTACAAAAGCCAAAGGTACTTGACACTTAAACAACAAAAAAGAAAAACTAAATGCATCTAATTGTAGTAACTGAAATCTCAAAGCTAGAAATCAAGATTTTAGAGACATGATTTGAAATTTTATTATATTGTCCTTTACTCATTGAAATGACAAAAAAAAAGTTACTTTCCTCTTCCTTGCTTCCTGATACTTACCTGTGAGAAAATTGCGTAATCGTCCAAATTGTACTTCATATTGCTGTGGCTCTGCCAGACAGGGAGCTGCAGACACAACGTTGGCACAACCAGATTCAGATTGGACTGTGGAATAAAGTAAAAATTAGATAGGGATTTAAGGAGTTTTGCATGTGTATCTGGAAACAAAACTTCTCATAAAATCCAAGGTAATGCAGTCACCAAGATGACATTTCATCTTTTAAACTGTCCAGGGATGACATAGTCTGAAGTATCCAAGCACGGGATTAACAACCTAGACAGATCATGAATGAGGCAGTATACTGAAAGCTTAGAAAAACCCAACCCTAAAAATCTCAGCAACCCACCTGCTCACCCCAGAATACATTTTTAAGTTTTCAAATACAACCTTAAGTTCCCAAGAATTTCAGAGTAACACTGTCACAGATTCCTTCACAGTTTTACAAGATACTCGGTAGTTTTACTACTCTGCTGTGCTCATCTTTTCTGAGTGCAATCTACAAACTTTCTCCAAAACAAAGCTTCTTTTTCAGCAGGACCCACCAACCATTATGGACAGAAGGTCTGCAGTGACAATACCTCAGAGTCTCAAATTCCTTGTCCCAATCATTGTCTTACAACAAATGATAATCATTATCATTTACTAGTCTCCCAGAGGTGGTGGTGAAAACACATCGAATCTCTAAGTAGTTTTTAATCAAAATGTGTCCTCCTCCTCCCTGGGGATTTTAGGTTAAAAGGCAGCTGGTATTTGATCACAAACCCAGTTGTTATGGTCTCCTGGGACAGTATTAAACTGATTTTTCAGAACCAGTATCAACTCTGGTAAAAGTGGTTCTGAACTATTTAGAAAGAGGATTGGGTTCTCCTTCTTTGGCACCAAACCTGTGCTCTTCTGCTAACCTCTCAGAATCCAACAGGGGACTTTGTGCTAGTTTATAGACACCCACCAACATACCCCAAGCATATACAAATACCAGTGATTAGAAACACAACTTACAGAATTATAACCAATATGTTTATTCACCTGCTCTTCTAAGAGCATGAAAGGGCAAGGAGTTTCACGATTTTCCTTTTCTACTTTTTTTAAAATTCATAACTATTTTCCCCTCCACAAAACCTATTTTCATTACTCTCACTTTCAACTCCTTCAACTTCTTTCAGTCTCCCCCGCCCCCCACCGCTTTCCATCCTCTCTCTTTGCCTTCCTACTCCTGATTGATCGCTTCTTGTTCCAGTATTTGGCTCATGCACAGAGGCAAAACTCTGACAGCCCTGGAAGTCTATAAACAACATCATCAAATGTTCACATGCTAAAGCAAGATAGGCCAGCCTCCAGCTCCTCTCAATGCTTCTAATTAGAAAGAGATCAGCACATGGTGTACAGGCAGCCTGTTGCTATTCTCTGCCGCTCCCCCCCCCCCCCCCCCCCCCCCCCCCCCCGTAAGACATTGGTCTATCTTCCTGGGGCTTGTGGAAATACAGGAGGTCTGTTTACCAGGGCAAGCTGAATTCACCTTTGGAAACGGAGAGCTGGCCTGTGCTTATCATCCCCTCATGGGAAAAAACAAATACAGATTCCAGCACCAATACCCTATCTTCTCTCAAATCAGTTTAGAAATAAACAAATATAACCTGTTGAAAGGCTGTGCTTTCTACAGCCTGGCTGCTTCAGAATCTCAAAGCTAATTAAGAACTCCAGGCTCCCATACTGGAATTACTTAATGGCTAAAGTAAAAAACTCTGCTATTTGGACTTAAAATTTAATATAATAAATATTCAGCATGAGAAAAAGTAAACTGCATGCACATACACATAGTAACTCAAAAATGCTTAGTGACACTTTCTAATGCCACCCGTACTACTCATTGTAAAAGCAAAGAAAAACAGAAATATGAGGGTCTGTCTTTTATGCTGTGTCACAGGGTTTCATACAAAGATCAACTCTTCACAGAGTTCTGGTGGCCTCATTTCAGCAGCAATGGGAATGACTTGACACCTTGCTTGTGCCATGCAAGTACAACTTACTGTCCTTGGCTTTATGAACTGCTCCCTCCGTGCCACCTTTTCAACTTTCTCTACATAAGCAATTTAATTCCAAAATTAAGATGTACTTCATGTTTCAGAGAGGGCAGCGTCATCTCTGGCTACCTACTCTGGAACAGTCTGAGTGGAAAATCATTATGCCCTACTCTTTCAGTAATGGTGCTAGAGCTTGCTCCCATCTAGCAAATGGTAATGAACCCTACATACCAGACAGTTATAACAAGTTCAAATTCTAATTCTTTCCCTTCCCAAAACTTTACACCAACCAGAACTGCAAAAAAGATCAAGAGCTCAACTGATTCCAAAACAAGAGTAAATTTTCAGGCTTATTTTCCTCCTGATGGAAATAAACCACTGGCCAAATCCTTCTCATACATTAATAAATCTACCATAGTTTCTTTTCCACCTTCCCCAGTGGTCATAAGAACATCTGCTGGAAACACCTGCTCTTTGGCTTCACTTCCAGTAACTGCAGCTAGCTATGCAACCTGACAGCAAATTCAAAGGAACTTGCTCCTAAGTCAGGAACTCAGGGATATGGACAGTACCCTCCTGGTCTTGAGTGTTGGCTACAAGCAGCATCGCTTCCAGCTAACAAACGTGGGGCTACTGTAAACGCTGTTTAACAGCAACCAATTCCTTTTCTATGTCAGCATGATAACATATAATTTTACATTATTTCAGATAGTCCTATGTACCAATATTAGAGGAACCTGTTCCTTGGTCATTCATTCTGTTCTCAAATATTATTCTAGTTTTCTACAGAACTATGGGATAGTCACGAGGAAGCTCTGTGCTGCATTTTACTGCAGATGCAATTGGACAGGGTGCTAGGTAATCTCATCTGGGTTCCCTTTCCCATGAAAGGTTGGACCAGATTATCTTTCAAGGTCCCTTCCAACCTGGGCTGCTCTATGATTCTGTGAAAACAGAGCTGTACAGATATAGCAAGTACATGAAGCAATGGAGAAGGGCTGAACTGGAAGAAGACAAAAAGAAATGCTGAGGTAAAACTGAGAAACAAAACTAAAACCAAAAACAGAGGACACTTTTCAATGTGAAAGAAGAAATCACAGAACTGGAGACAGAAGCAAGCAACTCTCCCATTTACAGGCTGGTTAATTTAAAAGTTAAACAAAAGAAAAGAGCTGAATAGAAAAAGCAAGGTGAGTTTTGTTAAGGAATGAGTAAAAACATCTTCAGAAAAAAATACTCGATAGCTTTCCCCAAAATAAAGCAATGCAGGCTTTAGAAGCTAGTCAGTTTTTATTCAGTTTGCAAAACTGACTGCAGCAGGAAGTATTTTCAGAAGCCTCTGTTGTAAGTACTCGGGGTAAGTACAAACTGGGTTTTTCTTTTTGACAGTCATTCATGGAACTGCAGCATACTCACTGACAGCTTACTATGAGCACGTTTGACAAGAAGTAGTAAGCAGCTGAATACATGAGAGCAGACCATTTTCAGTCCTAATGAAAACTGATGACTAAGTTCTGAATCACCAGCCACAAAACCCTTGCACTGGCAAGAGGATACAGACTAATAAGAAGAAATTTAGTAATAACACTTGGTGGGAGATCAGTAAAAAGACAAAACCCAATCACACACTCATTCACACTCTTCACTGAAACCACTTTTTTCTGCATGATGCTATATGCAAATGCAAGGGCCTGCAATCCAATTCATCTCTTGTGTCCTCCTGTCCCAAGTTCTAATCCCATTTCAACACTGACCTGGTACTGACCTCTCCCATAAAATCTCCTATCAAAAACAATTCAGCATTTTATTTTGTTCTTCCCCATCTCCCCCAGTATTATTTCAGGGAGTTCAACAAACTTCTCATAGTTACTCTGAAAACAGCAAGGAAATGAAAAGTACTAAGAAAATGTAACTCACTTCTAATAAAGAAATATTATCCAAGTTCCTTCAGGACATTTACCCACAAGTCACTCATCTTTGGATTTTAACTATGACAAAATACTCTTAGAGGTGGAAAGAGCTCTTTTGGCATCCAGTCTTATCTAGCTACAAGCACAGAGTTATACAGCAACTAATGTTTTGTCAAATTGAGTCGTATCACAAGTAACTAAGGTCTCCACCCACTCTTAGCCTGGGATACTGTCACAATCTAATCAGTTTCATTATCAGAAAACATTTCCTCCGTGCATCTTTACCCAAAGATCAGCCCAATATTTTCTATTACTTCTACAAGTAAATTTAATCTTTATAACCTCCATGTGGCTTGCATCCATATCAATATTTATATGTGCTCAAGCAGTAGCTCAGTTTATTACAACAAAAATAATAATTACAACGAAGACTGTCACAGACAGGGTTTGAACAGCAAATAGCGTAGCAGGATTCAGAAGCCTTTAAGAAGGAGGAGAAGGGGCATGCAGGGAAATAATCAGTCTCATCCACTGAAGGGGTGGGTTTTTCCTCAAGTGACAAGAGCTGAACTTTCACAACTAGAAAGCTGACTAGGCCAAAGAAACAGCCTGCATCACTTCCATTTCACATGATATAGCTCTTCTGGAGTACAAAGGTACAACAGATTTTCCTGCTTCTGCTTAATTCTTCATCTAGGTTCTTCTCACATCTATCCCAAAGCACCACTGCTCACCAGACTTCATGTTCTTTGGGATACAACACATGCATTTTCCACATGACCTGGTGTTTCAGCCTGCTGATTCACTGACCATGAATTTCACCTTGTTACACTTTCATCCACATTTACATTCTTCAGAAGTTCATAACTCACGCCAACTTTGCACTGGGAAATTTCTTTAGTTCAAAAGGAGAGCTGTCCGTATGTGCAGACAAATTCATGTAGTTACCATTATACATAATCACACTTGTCACAACTCTGCCAAGAAACATGCATGGAAAATATGATGGTATTACCTGTGAGATTAGCTGCCATCTCTTCAGCAGTCTGACACAGCCTCAGCCCTTGTTTTAGGGGACCTTCTGAGTCCACATACTGACGGCGCTTGAGGTAGCAGGACACTGCCATCTGAATCTGTTCTGTGCGTACGCGTTTCATGACCTCAAAAGGAAAGAAAGACATGATGGGGCTCTTACTGTGTAGGTATACATTAAGCCTGACAGAGAACAAATGGCTCAGTATTTTCATTGCTGAAGTATGAAAGAAAATCTTTACGCATGTGCCTCTCAGTACTAAGGCGTAACTAGATACTTTGAATCAGATCCATGAAGATATTTTGCTGTCTAATTCTACTAATTTCACCAAGGAATCCAAAATACTTTTAAGGATTCTGGACTAAAACTGAAGTGGTGAGCTATGTCTTGGATTCTGTTAAAAACTAACTCACAGAAAGGGAACATTTCTCCTCCTTGCTTTTTTAGAGTAGCAGTTTGGATATTCTTCAGTCGTTTTCTGATTCCTCTGACTGACCAACCAAACGATACCAGAAGAGTCAAGGGAAAGAAAAAATAATATACAGGAAGGAAATTTCAGAATCATCATGCTTTAAATAGCACACCTATTTTACCTGTTTGGGGAGTCCAAGAAACAATAGCTTATCGCCTGAACTTAGAGCCAGACTTCAGCCACTTCAGTCAGGTAAGTCCCCAGGAAAAAAACAGGTAAATTAAAAACAAAAGAGCTTTCTACCTTTTTTGCCTGCCCCCATGTATCTAGACTTGCCTCCTACAGAAGTTTTAGAAAATCCTTTGAAGTTTCCTTTATATAAATTTTGAAAGCTGTCCTCACAAACACCACTTAGTAGTATCTCAAAACCAAAAGGAGCCCGATGCTAGCTTTTAGCCTCTGGCTTGTAATAAAAGAACCACAGTAAGATGAATGCAATAGCTCCCTTGCTATTTGAGTAGTCCCTAACTGCCACCAATCCTCTGCAATAGCCATCGATTTTACACAGAAGTTTAGATAACCTGAAAGGCTTTAAATAAAGCAGAACTAAGCAAGAGTTTTATTCAACCAGAATAATTGGTAAAGCCAGCCTCAAGATAGTTACACACCTTACAGCCCCACTACCAATGACCTGCATGTGTTTTACAACTGCACATGCTTTCTGGTTTGAGTAGTTAAAATCCGATGAAACACAACTTCTCAGAGAGACAGACAAGGATGCCCTTGTAATTCCCTCCATTGTAAGAACTGTATTTCTAACAAAATGACAGCTGTAAAAATATGATAATAAGTGAGCCTTTTCTAATACCCATGCACACTTCAGTGCTTATCCCGTTGTTAGAACAATAAACCCTCTGTGAAGTTCCAAGCGGAGGGGGATGCAACGTTTCAGCAAAAGTTACTTTAAACAGATAGGTGGAATTGCAAACCCATACACCTTGGCAAAAACCTTAAAAATACTTCCATCACAGGTGAAATAACTGTTGAGGGTGTGGAAGGGGCATCAACAGGTGTGGAGTTTTCAAAGCATTTCCAGATAGACCCATTAAAATCATGAGTTTCAACCACAACTTTTTTCACTCCAAAAGCAAACTTCCTTTTCATCTTCCTTGCAATTAAAGAAATTATATCTGAGATAGTGTAAGTCTCAAATATAACACTTTTTCTGCTGCACAAAACTGTAGGAAAGACAGAATTCTAATGAAGACCATGAAAAACGGTGGACACTGATGGACCAGCATCTTGGCACCCTCCTAAAAAACACCCTTAACTAAGTTTCGCAATGTATTATGTTACCATTCTGCATTTCAGTCAGCAGCATGGACTCGTGTACAAGTGACTTGCCTAGGTCCACACTAATGCCTTTGCATGCAGTCTGCCGAACAGTTTAGGTCTGGGGAGCAACTTAATTATATTTGAGATGCTCTCATAGATGCTTATTTCAGGTCTAGAAACTGTTTCAGAGAGTTTGCATCAAGATTGTTGTATTTGGCTTGTAATGCAAAAGAAACTCACTCCCAAAACGGCATGGAACAGATTCAACTAAATGTTTCTGAAGTGGTTTAGCCAGTCAGAACTGTGCAAATCAGCCTCAGGTCTGTGGCTCAATTGCAAAGAGAGAGCATCTAGAAATATCCTTGCCTGTACTTTTTTTGCTTCAGTTACAGGATCAATTTGTGCTAGGTTAGATTTGGTGAGAAAACCCTTTTTTATTTTATTATCGCACAGCATTCATGTTCAGATGATTCCTCATAAACTTGCACTGGATTGGAGAAACCGAGAACTGGCATGTGAAAGATGCAGAACTCCAGAGGACCCCCTGAAATGACTGGGACAAACAAGAGGAGCACTGAGATCAGCCTTTTCAAGCTGCTGAACGAGCAGATGACCAACAGAGAAAATGATATATTTTAAATGATAGGCAGAAAACCCAGTAGCCTGGGTCTAACATCAGGATTGGACATTTCAGCAGCACGACAGAAGGGCCTGGGAAAGACGAGTTGCTGGCAGATGATTCAAATCTGAGCTTTTTCAGAGCTTTGGGGATAACATTGAAGTCCCAGTTTCTTCCAAGGCTACCAAGGTGGTGTTTGCAGCTGCTTTATGCAATCTGTACAGTTTCTTGCTCTCTTCACATACCTTGTATACTCCTCCCAGCAGTCACAGTAGTGGGTGTTAGGAGCAGTATCTTAAGGAGATCTCTTTTCCTAACTCCCAGGTGACAGAACAGGAACTACCTTGCAGGAAATGTATCTTCACCAACAAACACCCGTTGGCATCAGACACACTATAACCCCCACTTTCATTTCAGGTCTTTGTTTCTCTGTTCACTTTGCCTTTATACTTCACCCTCAGCATTACAAAGAGCAGTGTCACAGGAGCAGAGAAAGCATCCATGAAAAGTGCAAGAAGAGCAAAACCAACATTCCTACAAACATTCTTTATCACACCATCAAAATTAAGAGTATATCATAAAATAAACATACGGATGGTCTGCCAAAATGCCTTTAACTGGATTCAAGCTGAGCCAGTACACAACAGGTCAATGATGAAGAATTTAAAGGCAAAAAAGACAAGCCTGGCATTTTAACCTCCAATCAATTTTAAGACTCTAGCTCTCATCACTGAAGATAATCTCCAAAATATGAAACAAAATGAAAGCATATCGCGATCCCTGTCCATGCCTGCAGAAAGCTTGAAACAATTTTTCAGAAGTCCCAGCTGCCTCATTCTTCTCAAACAGCCAGACAGAACAATAAACACTAACGCCATTAACTATTTTTACTGATAAGCAAAATACATAAGGAAAGAGAAGATAGATCACATCAGCAGTCTGCACAGCTACAATGCAGCACCTTCTGCAGCGTCACAAATTGGAGCACAAAAAAAAAAAAGAATATTAGGTTAAATTTTTTTGAGGAACCAAAAACCACTGAAGAAACTCAGAGGAGAGGCCGATCATAAAAAACACATCACCAGTTCCTCTTTCCTAAAAAAGCTGGAAATTAGCTGTGTACTAAGCATTGGGCCAAGGAAATTAATTTCTGCCTATGCTCCATCTCGGGTACAGGTTTAGGCAGATTCCACGGTCTTGAAATATTACCAGTATAGACATATGAAAAAGAGCTTGAACACGAGCATTGGAAACACTGCTTTTAAAGACTCTGCATTCCTGTCCTGATGCTGGGACAGCAGTCTCCTCCTTCCAACAGGCCAAGGAAAGACCTGTGAGCATTAGAGAGCACCACCAAGGACAAGCAATCCTGAAAAAAACCCCCTCCAACAAACCAATAAAACAACGCACAAAAGAACATTCTGAATATTCTCTACTAAGAACTGTCTCAGGCCTCAACTGCGGATAGAGAGGCACCATTTTTTATCTCTTAGCACTACAGGTGAAATTTGGAGCCTACCAACAATACCAAATCACCTCATTTTTAATTTTGCGACATAAAGTTAATCTAAGATTTACAAAATTTCAGAACAAGGTTAGGATAAACCGATACGAATATAACGGTGAGCCTTGAGCTGAGGGACTTCAGAGGTGCAGCGGCTGCAATTCAGTAAAAATGCAAGTAAACATGACAAGTCGACATGGAGACGCGGCAGGGTGGTGGTGGTGCAAAATCGGAAAAGTGCTGCAGGCAGCAGGAACTACGGAGGAGGCTTTTGCCCGAGCAGCCGCGTTCGCGCGAAGAGGCAGAGAAGAAACAGCTGTGATTTTAGCAGAGCCTGCATCCACTTGCGCTGAACCTAGATTTGGCTCACCGTCCACGGACGAAGCTTTGCCAGTTCCACAACGCTGGGGTTTCTTTCCCCCCCGCGAAGGCAGCGCCGAGCGGCGCGATTCACCCGCTCGATCCTCCCCGCGCTACCCGGGCAGGACGCGCTTCGCCCCGGCCCGCAGGACACCGGCAGCGCACAGCAGCGGCGGCCGCCGCCACCCCGCCCGGCCCGGCCCGGCCCTTCCTCCCCGCAGCCGAGCTGCCCGGCCAAGCCCCGCTAGTGTTCAGGCCCTGGTGGAGAGACACCGAGGCCGGCGGCGGGAGCCCCGCGGGGCCGCCCGCCCCTCCCGGCCGCGTCCCGGGCTGCTGCCGCCCGGGAAGCTGAGGGGCGCTCGATGAAGGAACGCGAAAGTGAAAGTCTTCCCCTGTCAGGATTTAAAAAGAAAAAAAAAGGAAAAAAGAAAAAGGAAGAGAAATGGTGCGATAAGAAGCCGCTAATTAAACCCACGCACTTTTCGGGGGAGAAAAAAAAAGACTCTAATGAGAAAAGCCCACCCCGAGACCTCCGGGCGCAGGGACGGCGCCCGGCCCTGTCCTCACCCGGGGCGCCCCGAGGGCCGCGCCCGTGCCCGAGACCCGCCCCCCCCAGGGCCCGCCGGCCTCCCGGGAGCCGCCTGTCGGGCCGGGCCGGGCCGGGCCTGCGGGCCTCCGCCACGAGGCGGCCCGGCGGGGCGTCCGGGGCCCGCTCCCGCCGCCGGCCGGCCGGCGTCGCCCCCCACTCCGCTCCCTCCCGCCCCGGCCCCCGGGCTGCAGCCCCACGCCGGTCCCCGCTCCCCACCCGCCCGCCACTCACTGAGCATCGCAGGCGGCGGCGGCGGCGGCGGGAGGCGGGGGCCGGCGGGGCCGGGGGGGCGCTGTCACTGCGCCCAGCGGCGCCAGGCGCTGCCGGCGGGCTCGCCGCCGCGGCCGCCTCCCCTGGGTGCCGGTGGTGGTGGCGCTGGCGCGGCCGGTGCCGCCCGGGGGCCGGCGGCGGCTGGCGGCGGCCGCTCCATGGCTGGCTGACACACGCCGCGGCGGGCGGGCGGGCGGTCACGGGAGGGGGGCGGGGGGGGGGGAACGGGGCCGGGGCCGCTCCGCGCGCAGGCGCCTTCCGGCCGCCAATGGGCGCGAGCTCCCCGCCCCCGCCGCCTCCCGCGATTGGGGATCAGCGATCGGCTGGCGCTGCCTGGCGGGGACAGAGGTCGGCGGGGAGGGTGGGTGGAGCGTGAGGCGCGGCGCGGCCCGGCGGGACAGTGAGGGCCGGGGCGGGAGCGGAGCGGAGCGGCGGCGGCGGCGGGGGGCGGGGGTGAGATCCCCGCGAGGGGGGGAAGGCGAGAGGTCGGGGAGAGGGGAGAGCGGGGGTGTGCGGGGCCCCGGCGTGGCCTGCTGAGGGGGAGGCGGTTGGGCCCTGAGCGGCGGGTGGGCGCGTGCGGCCGCCGGGACAGGTGGGGTGCGGGGCCACCTTCCCGTCCGACCGCCTTCTCCTTGTCCGACCTTTCTTTCAGTCGTGTCTCTGCGCCTCTCCCGTGTGCTGTCCCCATGGCAGCCATCTACTCTGGGATTTACCTGAAGCTGAAAAGCGCCAAGACTTCCTGGGAAGACAAACTCAAACTAGCCCGTTTTGCGTGGATTTCTCACCAGTGTGTGCTTCCTAATAAGGAGCAAGTAAGTATTTTTAAATGGTAAGCAGCAAAAGAAAAAAGATCCCGATAGTTAATTGCTGCTGGGGACGAATTGAGTCATAAAATCCAGATCTAGTTGCTTAAGCATTTGATCCTAGGTAGCAGTGCAGATATACCTCTGGTGTGGAATTGTGGGCAGCTCTTGATTTCGGTGAGGTTATATGAAATGTTTTCATAACGCTGTCTTTCAGGTTGCTTCAGCAGAAAGATCTGCTTTAGGGCAGGAAGAAGGTCTTTCTTACGGAGAGGGTGGTACTTGTGTTCTGTCTCCTAGATAGATGAGAGCTGTCACTAGCATTGGTTATTACATCCTATACAGGACCTTCTAAAGTCTGATGCTTCTAGTCATAGTTAAGAACAACTTAAGGGTGGGAGAACTGACTGTAGCTAGATGCCTGTTTTCTGGTCCTCTAAACTTGTCCAAACAAAGAGGGCCCTGTGGATTCACGGGCTTCTCCTTGAAAGGCGGTTTGGTGTTCTCTGCTGGGAACCCACCCTCTCCCCTCAAGTCTTTTCTTTTGAGCCTGTTTCCTGAAGGTCTGATTAGTGTTTCCCCAAGTGAGGGGTGTCTTGTGCTGCTCCTCCAGCCTAGCAGTTTTGTGGGGTCTAGGGTTTGCACCACTCGAGATCCCTGTTTTGAGTTTTTGTTATTTAGGTTACTTAGAAGATTAAACCTAGCCATACACTGTAATTTTATTTTAAAATCAACAATTTAAATGAGTAGGTTTCAAGCTTTTCCAGTTCGCACACATCCAGACTCCTAGGCCTGAATTTCTAGGTAGTAAATTCAAACATGTGTAGAGGAGGATGTGAAAGGAATAGCAATTGTCAGGAAGTTAAAGCCATCTGATTCTTTTGAGTTTTGATTTAAAAGACTACATTTGCTATTCAGTATCAACTGTTAGAATTATGTCCTGATGAAAGGGCCTTAGGATGTTGACTCCTGAAACCTGTTTTGGGGTGATACAGGGGAGCACAGGGCTGACACTGGATTTAGAATGAAAGCTCTTAGGAATTGAAACCTACAGGGGTGGACTTCTCTGCTCGTTCAGAGTCTCTTCTGCTTGGATGTAGAGCAGTTCTCAAGGTGACTGCTGTAATTGTGAATAGGTACTACTTTTGTCTTGTTTTCGCATGGGGGTTATTAAAGATTACTTCTTTTCCCTTTGTTAACAGGTATTACTCGATTGGGTGAGCCATGCGTTAGTTTCATACTACAATAAGAAACCTGAACTAGAGGATGAAGTTGTTGAGAAGCTCTGGGCCTATCTAGACAACGTTATCCATAGTAAAAGACTACAGAATCTCTTAAAGAGCGGGAAGACAATAGGTCTCAGTTTCTCGATTGCACAGGTAACTAAAACTGTGGATAGTTTGTAACATGCTGGATAGCAGTGTGTGTCTTCTACAGTACATGACTCTTCCTCACAGTATAGAGTATTTCACGAAATATATAATAATTACTCTGATGGCTTTTGGGACCTCTACTAAAAACTCCTTTATTTCTGCTTTGTAATACAGTTTGTATTTGTGCAGCACTAAGGCTGAAAATGGCAAGGCATTCTAATAATAATCTTCCTCTCGGTGTTTTCAAACTATCAGAGAGTGAAGCGTTTTAAGTATTTCAATAGGTGAGTAAAGGCTCAGTTCCGTATGTTGCTCTTCTGTATTATTTACTGCTTATATTGACATTTTGCCTGGGAGTCTTAGGGAGGGAGAGATTCTCCCCCACTGTGGGGCTCATCATTGTGTTTGGCTTGAGAACCTGTGCATTGTGGCGTGCTGTTCAGCAGGTCCCGCAGCTTCTTAGGATGACTGATGGTGGCACCGAATCTTATTGATCTTAGTCATATCATTATTTTACCCTCAGCTGAGAGTGAATGGGGGAGACTTCAGTTAGAGTTTAGAACTGAACCAGAAAGTATAACTTCTTCAGCTTCCTGGTTACAGAAAGAGCAGAATTAGCAGATGGCTGTAAAGGCAGTCAAAATGACTGGTAAAATGACCCTTTTAGTTGTGATCTGGTTGGAAGAAAGCAGGAGAAGATTGCCTTTACCTGCAGAAATCAAGTTGTGAAGTACAGAGAATTGGTTGGATGAAATCTGTGCTTCAGAGATGTTACGCAGAAAGTCTGCAAAATGTAAACGTGGTCTGGGTGTGAAAACCTGTCTGGTTGAAGATTAGGTGAGAGGTACAGGCCAGAATACCCTAAAGACCAAGTAGAGAGGTGGTAGAGGGTCCACTGGAAAGAATTTAAGAATTTGTTTTAGTCCAGTGGGGCTTGAGCTGAGGAGATGGACCACCCACTACAAGGAGTAAGGAGACAGATGAGGTTTTTAACTCTGGTATAGAGGCAGATTTGTAAATTGCAACTGAATTTGTTTTCTGACAAGATTAGCTGGAGTGGCAAATAAAAAGGTGGTCAAAGTAGAAAACCATAGGAAATTGACATAAAGTTTGAGAAAAGAAAGGGAAGTGCAAGTTCAAGTAAATGTTAATTCTTTGGAATGGTGTATCCCTCAAAGAGGATAGAGAATGGTTCTTCACATTCCAGATAACAACACGGCAAAATGGCTTTTTTTAAAATATAAAGATGACATATAGTCATGGATATTCTTACTGAATAAGCTTCCTGGATCAAAGGTGGGACATGTGTTATGTGGGGTTTGTTGGGTTTTTTTTGTTTGGAGCTTAATTTTGGGGACCTTGCGAGATGGGAGGAAATTTACCCTTACTCCCTTTCTGCAGGATCAACTATTAGGATTGAGTATGGTCAGTCTTAACAGTGTTGCCAGTAGCACATGTACTGAACGAGGGCTTCCCCACTCATCCTGTGGTGCAGACAAATGCAGAGACACAGTTCTGGCCAGAGGAACTTCTAGTTTGAGACCTACAATGTGAGAGGCCCAGCAGCAGCTGTTGGCAGGTCCCTGTTGCTTCCTTCTTGCAGCCAGAGCTCACAGAAGGTGGTGTTGGTTCATTATGATGAGCTTTATCTTTGTGTGCAAAATTGACTTTTTTTTTTTTTTCCCCTTCCTTTCTTTCTAATCTTCAGGTCATAAATGAAAGGTTATCAGAAGCCTGTTCTCAAAAAACACAGCAAAACATTGGCACAGTACTGAGTTGCTCCAGTGGCATCCTTTCTACTCCTTCGCTCTCCATCATTTACACAGCAAAGTGTGAGCTCTTGGTTGATCTCCTCAGCAAGCTGTCCAAGCTGGCATGTCAGCAGCTGGCTTCTGACAATGCTGTGGGCTCCCAGTTGTTCAGCGTCCTCCAGCTTACCTTTGCTCAGTACCTCCTGATCCAGAGGCAGCAAACCAACCCAAATCGTGTGTTTGGGCAAGTGTCAAGTCACTTGCTCCAGCCATGTCTGCTCCTGAGGCACTTGCTGACTGCGAGGAGCTGGACACAAGCAGATGACAACCATGTGCGTCAGCACCTGAGCAGGGAAATCCGAAACCAAGTAGAAACTTTGCTGCAGGCTGCATTATTCCCGCCTGAGCTTTTCTCATCCTACAAAGAGGAACTGCTGCCAGAACAGGAAGTCCAGGAGAAGAAGAAAGGAGCTTTGAAGAGTCTTTTGCTACCAGTCAAGACAGTGCAGACCAAGCTGGGCAGTGGCTTTTGTGAACCTGCCCTCCATGGAGCTGTCGTGGCGGGTTCGGTGTCCCTGCTGTATAAGCTCTTTCTGGACGCGTACTGTAAGGCAGAAAATCACCTTGTGTGTTTCCACATGCTCAGCAGGCTTTTTGGCTGTCTCAGGCTCTCTGGCATACAGCAGGGCATGAGGGAGGACACGCTCTCCCCTGCGGACTGGAGCATGGAGCTGCTCGCTTTGGAACAGCTTCTGAATTTGGTGCTTAGCAGTGATATCTATAATGTTGCCAGTGACCGTATCCGGCACAAGGAGGTACAGTTTGGGTTTTACCGCAAGCTCGCCCAGATGTTGATAGGACACTCCCAAGCTTCCATCCCTGCATGGTTCAGATGTCTCAAACTCTTGATGTCGTTAAACCACCTTATAGTAGAGCCAGACCTGGATGACTTAGTGGCCTCGACTTGGGTTGATGCCAAGGCCTCCGAGCAGCGTACAAAGAAGCCCCAGGAGGCCCTCATCAGCACCATGTTTCAGACTTACTCCAAGTTGCGACAGTTCCCACGGCTCTTTGAGGAGGTGCTGACAGTCCTTTGCCGGCCAGCTGCTGATGAACTGAGGCTGCCCGTCTTCTCTGCGGGCCTGACAGTAAAGCTTCGTGAGTGCCTCCTTGAACTGCCACCCAACCAGATTCTGGACATTTTGTGTCTCTTCGTGGAGAAATGCCAGACCCTTATCATTCCTGCTCTTGAAGGGTCAGCTGACACAGCCTTGAAGCTGCTGTCGGTGAGCTCGGTGCTGCACGCTTTTCTGTTCAACATGAGGAGCTTAGATGATGTCACTCCTTCCTCTGTGGTCCTTCGCACTCAGAGTCTGCTGGCAAAGATGCAGAAGGGAATAATTCAGCCGCTGATGGAGCTGCTGCAGGCTCCTAGAAGAAAGGAAGAGAAGTCAGACCTTTGGCTAAGAAAGGCTAGTGACTCTGCTCTCCTCCTTGTTTACACTTGGGTTGAAGTAGACACTTTGTTTGGTGTTAGCTGCAGTAAATATGTGTCTCCTACCGCTGAAATGGCTGGTGCTGTTACTGAACTGGCTGCAAGGCACTGGGGCATTTCAGCTTTCCTCCCTGGTGTGGAGGAGCAGTGTTGGGAGAGAGTCATGGAACTTGCAAATAGTTTTGCCTCCACTAGTAAATACTGCTTAGAACTACTCACACTTCAGAAAATGAAGATGATCTTAATGCAGACCAAAGCTGACCTACAGGCCTTGCAGCATGCTGCAGCTTTTATCCTGAAGTCTGGGAGATCCAGCATGAGCAGGGGAGAATCTGAACCATGGGATGAAGATATCAGTGCAATAAGTGATCTTACCTACCCCACGGCACACTGGCACCTTGTCATCTCCAACCTAACTATCCTGTTGCCATATATTTCCCTGAAAGATGTAGAGTACATTGCAAATGTACTTCTAGAGACATTAGTACTGGCCAAAGCTCAGGAAGCTGCCACAGACCAGGAGTCTGCCATCAGCACTGGAAATGTATCTCTTGGTTTGATGTATAGCTCCTTTCTCCCGGAAATGAAGGTCCTGCACTGTGCTTTTCTGACCAGTCTTATTCGTCAGTTCACTGGATTGCTGCCTGCTGCTGCCAGGGATTCAGTAGATCTGCCACTTCAGCAGCTGTCTGCAGGTAGTATCCCTTGGCATGAAGAAATCCTGGCTCCTTTCAGACCTGTTGACCCGTTGGAAGCACTGTCAGAAAACAAACTGCTGAAGGATGAGCTCAGCTTGCCGTGGAAAACACTGGAGAAAGTTGCCCAGTGTATAGTATTGTTAGCACAAAATGGCTGCCCTGTCATCCTGAAAGAAAGTCAGCTAGAAAACTGCTTGGGTTTGCTAGAAATTGCTTCTCTTCTGAAACTAGACAGTCTTCTTCCCTCTGACTGTACCCGGTGTTTTCTGGTGCTGCTGTCCCTGCTAGCCAATACCAAGGCGAGTGTCTCTTGCAGCAAGCAGTTACTGCTGAAGTTTTTAAGTACCTGTTTTCACCTCCTGAGGTGCCTGCAAGCTGGCAGGAATGCCAGCTCTGTTTTTAAGGTGTTTCATGCCAGTGATGTTCTTGAGGTTGTCATGACCTCACAGCTTAGAGCTAGCAAATTCTTCACCGATGTCTTGACTGTTCCTGTTTGGGCACAGTATCTCCAGGAAGTCCAAGCCTTTTTGGAAAACTTTCTTCAGATGATTATTGAAAGAAGGCAAAGTGTGAGGCTCAACTTAGAAAAGTTCATGTCTTTCCTGGTGAGCTGCAAGCCAGACATTGGTGCAGCCAAAAGCAAAGGTGGGAAAAACTGGAATCCTGCAGCTGGGCAGTTACTGCTCATGGCATTCACCACACTGTGTCACGTCGTCACGCTCTACCTTCAGCAGCTGCCAGAAAAGAAGCTGCAGTCTGCGGATGTGCTGTCTGCTCTGTTGGAGCCAGTAGTTCTGCAGATGGTCAGAACTGTCGAACACGGTCTTCAGAGTAACACCCCAAACCAGCCTTTGCCTGTAGCATTCATACCATCTGTCACTACTCTTCTCAAAGCAGATCTGAGCCGTGCTGTCAGGAAGGGCTGGCAGAAGGAGCCCAGTGGGTTTTTGGAGCAACCCCGTATTAAACTGTACCAAAAATTTTACTCTCAGATACTGAAAGAGCTGCCCTGTGCAGGAAGTAATCTGCAGTTCCTTCAGTCTGCGTTGCAGTTCCTAACAGTCTTCTGCTCCGTGCCAGAGCTGTATCCTGGAAAAGAAACTGCGCTCGTGGTTGTTTTTGCTATAAAAAAGCTTCTCACTGGTATGAAAACTCCCTTTCTCCACTTTCTTTGCTAATTTAGCAAAACATACAGCTTTTTGTAAAGTCTGTATCTATTTACTTGTGTTAAAGTAGTAGGTATCCTTTTATAAATGCATAACAGGAAAATTTTCAAGGAGCCGGTGTTGTAGTACCTGGACCATAGCCACCATCTAATTTGGTAATGACCTTCTGGAAGATGTAAGCACCTTAATAAAGTTGAGGTCCTGAGTTACTCATCCCTGTAGAGCATTTTGACAGTAGCTGACACGTAATACTTCTGGACATAGGGCTGAAGGTGCAGTGTCCTACTCGTGTAGTTAGTGTAGTAGGACCCCGCTGAAGCAGCTGATGTGTGCCAGGTCAGATCTGATATGTCTCATCCGAGGATCTTGGGGGACCTTACAGTAAAATACTAATCTATTTTTGTACCGCATAAGTGAGGTTATAGAACAATGAAATTCACCTAACTGTTAAGGATGCTGAACACCTGTAATTCTGATAAAGTCTGTATGAGATTGGCAGACCAGGCCCTTGACCCCCATGAAATAAAGAGTCAGGGCTAGAAATGATATGAAAAACCTCTCCTGCCAGCTGTGTGACCTAATGGCTCCTTTATATTGTCTCATTCAGAAAGAGAGAGGAACTAAATGCAGCACAGGTGTAACTGTTCTCTTTGACTTCTTCAGACAGATGGAATTTGTCAAACTTACTATTAGCATGCCCTAGTGCAGTGGTCTCCAAACATTTTTGATTGTGCACACCTATCAGTAAAAAAAAAAATAAATTGAGCATGCAGCCTCAATATATGTTTATAAATTATATGCGTGTGCTACTCTACTAGTCTACTACGTACATTACAAAGCATACACAAAGTTTAAAAAGCATGAGATAAAGATGAAATAAACACTTTTTACATTTTATTTTATTTATTAAAGATATTTTATTTATAATTCCTGCACCCTGATGGATTGTCTTGTGTGCACCCCACTTTGGAGGCTACTGCTCAAGTGAACTACAGTCATGTTCTCAATGTTTATGTTGGCATTAGGTAGTTAAGAACAGAACACAGCTCTCCGCAGAAAATATGATCTTGAATTTGCGCAGTTGAGTTTGAGCTAGAATTTACACATAGATAGAGGCTTAGTCTGGCTCTTCCCCGGCCTGCATTTTGATCCTTCAGCATTGTGGGGTTCAGTACGGGCACCAAGAGCAGGGATTTCACATTAAAACTAGGGACCGTGAGGACGTCTCAATTGCTGTAATTTTTCTGCTGACTCTTTTCTCTCTCATCCTATGCCTCATTTTAGTATTGTAAGATTGGTAAAGTGCTTTAGCCTGGAGACATAATTAATCATTGTAAAAAGCTGTAAGAATTTCTGATAAATAAGTATTCAGTAACATGAAATATGGATTCCTGTTGAGGAAGACTTGGTATTGCCACAGATCCTGTGGATACTTGTGGAACTAAAAAATGAGCCTTCAGAATCAGTTAAGATATAAGCTAGTCTAGGACTGCCTACTGCCTAATAATTGAGTAAGTGTGGAGTGTGACATACGGTCAGCAGAGACCTAAACTTTGTCGGCTTAATGCTTTTGTGACTTGTGATGGCTTTCTGGCCAGCATTTGTATTAAAGCCCTGTGGCTTGTTGAGCCTACTCCCTTGGCTTGTGCGCACTTTCCTGTAGTATTTCCATACTGCTGAAGGCTTTTTATTGGTATCTTGACTGCTCTGTGAACCCTAGGGTAGGAAATACTTCAGAACAGCAGTTCATTGCACTATTAGAGAAGGAGGTAAAGGGAAAGCATGGGGCTCTCTATGCATTTGATTGTTAAAAAGGTACCAAGAGCTGTTTTAAGGTTCAATTTGCCCTGTTCTTACCTGTGGAAGTCCCCGTCTTGGGAATTGATTAAGGCATGCTTGTGTCTCCTGAATATGCAGGTCCTGCAATCACAACCCAGGTGATCCACAGCATGGAGGAGGAGCTGACAGAGGTACTTGTCCAGCTGCTGGGAAACTGCTCTGCAGAGGAGTTTTATACCATAATGAGGCTGGTGCTGCAGGGACTTGAAATGAGGAATGTTTGGCAACAGAATGCTAAAGTAAGGCACGAGCTTAGTTTATTGTCAGCTTCTTCAGTTTTCTGTGTCTTGAAAAAGTTTTGTTGGAATATTTTTTTTTCTCTTCCTGCTTTATGTTCAGTGGTCAGGTCAAATTCATTTACCTGGTTAAGGGCTTGGTGACTGTGCTGAGTTACATTCTGGATATAAATTGAGAGGTGGAAAGATCATGGAAACCTACTGGAAAAACTTTCTGTTCAGTTTAAGGACTCAGCAGTCTTAATTCCATGTGTTGTCAACAGAAGTCACACAGCTGTGATGTTCCAAGCCATGCTGAAATTTTTTCTTCTTGCTGATCAGAACTCTTGCACAACACATACTAGCAGTCAGTGAGTTTAACCCTTGCTTGCCTGTGGCGCTTCTTACTAGGGTTAAAGGCACTTTTAGAAATGCTGGCATTTTTAAGTAAAACCAAAACTGCACCTGTGCTTTTGCTACTTGTCTCTATAAAGGCTTTTACTCTGTAGTAACCAGATACCACTCAGTAGCTTTTTAAATACAATGCCTTTCTGCAGAGCAGCTTAAGCAGCAGTGGTGACATATGGAACACTTCTGGCAAAAAATCCAGCTGTACCCTCTCTAGAAAGCTCAGTGACTTGAAAATGAAACTTGGATTAAACTTGGGGGTTTATCTGGATCTGTCTTACTTGTCAGAAATAGACACAGATATGCTGCATCAATTCTTGATATGTCTTTTCGTAAGTGTATCTGGAATTCCTGTACTGTGCATATCATTCCTGCCACCTGAGTATAGCTTGTAATATGTTTCTTTTATCAGTCTGTCATAACAGCCAGCAAGTAAAAAAAGCCCTTCTGCCAAATGCATCGTTCGTGGCATATCGTGTACTGGTGTTCCTGTATTCCTTCTGCTTCCCTCTGTTATCTAGTGGTAGTTGAAGGAGAAGGCTTTCCTTTCTTAAAAATCACATAAGCCTTTCTGTACAGTAAGTTGATTCTAAAATAAATGTGGCGTGCAGTACATTTGGGCCAGTGCTGCTCAGCATATTGAATTTTGTTGAGCTGCTGCTTACTTCACAATTTCCACAGAGATGTGTTGGTGGGAGGACTTTCATGTGTCAAGGCTCTGGTGATGCTCAAAAAAGAGCTCTTCTGTACTTGAAAGGAGCCAGTGTATCTTGTGCCTGTGACTGATCATCAGTCTGCTTTCTGCAGGAAGTATTGTCAGCTGTTACGCTAACCAAATTGTTGCTCAGCTGCCCATTAAGTGGAGACAAAGAGAAAGCTTTCTGGTTTGCCAGCCCACAGATAATCACAGCTTTAGCTGTAAGTATCTCTTTATTGTAACTTCATTACCTGTCCCTTTTATTTGTTGGAGTCTGTATCAGTTACATCTAACATGCACAGAGGCATACAGGAACAAAAAAGTTGTGGATACATACCAGATTCACCTTTTGTCTAGACCCTTTCTCTGTTCCTGCATCAAGTAAATCTCATCCTGTGAGTGCAGTGTGTAGGTCATCCATTTCTTACTATCAGTAATTCTCTGGGACTGCACCATGTAATCGGGAGCTTGGGAGAAACTTGTTAGGCTGCAGAGAAGAGAGTCAGAGTCTCCCGTCCTTCCTCCTGTCCAAACGAGAAGGTAACTGTCAGCCACATGTCGCAGCAGAAGCCACCTGCAGCAAAACAAAAAGAAAAAAGTGCTCATATTAAAAAATAATAATATCGATTCACTGAATTATGAATGGGAAACTTAACTGAAAATGACCAAACCCAGGTTTCCTGTCCTTCATTTGTACAGCATATAAACACAGTGATGTAGGCTTTTCTTCTCTCATGGTGACGGTGTCTGTAGACCAGAATTTGTCAGAGGTTGGCTCTGCATGCCTGGGAATCGTGAGCATGCAATTACTGCCTTTTTTTGATAGGTCTGCATGCTTGTAAAGGAGATAACTGCATCAATTGATTCATGGGAGGAGGTGCAAAGAGGTGCTGGTTGTCAGGGGGCTGGGGAGTCATTACAATTCCACATTCACAACAGTGCTGGCTTGAAATGTATCATATGCATCCTCGACCAGGGTACAGCTGCATGAAAATGGCTGAAGTGCAGGCGTCTCCCTGCCAAGCCAGCTTGCACCAGTCTAGTTCCATGGACTCAAGTCAGAGTATTATGGTTCCCTGGTGTGCAAATGCTAGTGATTATGTGGCTAATGCACTCCTTATCTGTTTCCTGTCTTCTTGTAGATGCAAACCAAAGAGGCCTGTCAGGACCAGTCACTGATTTCCACAATAGTTGTACCTATTTTAGAGACAGTAGCAGCTCTGCTAAGGCAAGGAGAAGGGGTTCTCTTGAATCCACACCATGTGTCATTGGCATTCAGCATTCTCCTAACAGTCCCTCTGGATCATGTGAAGACAGAAGAGTATCGCAGTGTCTTCCTGGGAGTCCATGAAGTGCTCTTCTCTATTGTGCAGTGTCATCCGAAGGTATATCTGTGAAGGGGTGGGAGAAGGGGGAAAAGGTAGAAAGAACCAACACAGAGGCCAATGATGAGAATTTTTCTTTTTAATAGCAGTTTTGAAATAATTTGTCCTGATACTATGAAAGTGCTTTGTACTGCTTGTCATTTAAAAGGCTGGGAATCTCAAAATGCCATCATTTCTGTTGCTCTCCTCCTTCATTTTATGCCTGCATTGTTGGGTCTCTAGCAGCAAATTGCTTATCAACATCTGATGCTAGATTAGCATAAAACTTTCCCTGGTTTTAGTGATTGATTTCTAGAAGCACAAATGGCTCAGGCTCTAGGACCTCATTCTCACTGGACATCAAGATTCTTCAGTCCTTTTAAAATAGGGCTTAGACATGTTAGAAGTTGGTGACCTTGAAACACTGTACCATCCTGGTGTTCTTGTCAGCCCTGTGGCATGGGAAGGTGAAGATGTGCCAGGACTTGCACAGGGTTGGAGATACTCCTACATGGAATATGTAGGCAGAGGTGGAAGAAAAAAGCAAAGGGGCCTCATGCACTTGTATTAGGACTGAGAGCGAAGAAAGTTAAAGATGGCGAAATAGCAAATTTGAAAAGCAAGGCAGTATGCATTGCTAAAATGCCCTTGCAAAAACCTGTGGTAGAAAGCTGCTCATGCAGGCTGTTTTCACAGTGATCTGTGTTTTCACGCAGTGATCTGTAGTGCTACTGAACCCTGTGTTCTGTGAATCTGTCTGGCTACACGGGTTCTCTACCAGCAAGAACAGATTCCCTAGACATTAGGGTACTAAATCAAATGCTGCTTTGGAGAGATGAAGTAACTCTAATATGATGTTTACTTGTTATTTATGTTTGAATATGGCCAGGACTGCCATCCTGCTCCAGGATTCTCATGTGCTAGGTACTGTATGGATGCAGAATGAAAAGATAGTCTCTGTTCCTGACAGCTCTATAATAGGTTCCTTCACATGAACTGATTTCCTTCAGACTATGGGGTGGTGTACCTTCACCCTCTCCACTTCCTTTACTGCATAATCTCAGGTGTTTTTATTTCATGTCTCTGCAGGTACTGTTGAAAGCAGCACCATCTTTTTTGAACAGTTTCCATCGTCTAGTTGTTTCTGTGATGCACGAAGGACGTCAGAAAGGAGACAGAGGTACCATATATTTTCCACTTTTATGTTATATATACACACTGTAATTTTGTGTATTCTAGAAGAGGAGATGCAGAACAGGGCAGCCTGACACCAGAAGCAAAGTCTTCAAAACCTAGCTGTGGCATTAAAACTGTTAGCCCTATCTGTCCTTTATGGAATATAGAGGATGAGCTTTGTAGTATCGTGGGCTTACAAAGATAACTGGGGCTCCTGTGGAGCTGCATGCAGACAGCACTGCTTTAGGTGAATAAAGTATTCTTCACTGACTGGCTGGCAAGTAGACAGCAACTGGTAAGGCTTGCTGGGCCCAATTTCTGCCCTTCCTATCAACCCCTGTGCCTGAAAGCATGCTGGCTAGTAATACATGCTAGTATGCCTGAGTTATAGCCCCAAATCAGTCCTACTAAATGGAGCTTCTTGAGGCTGAAACTATGTTTACTACAGACCTGAATTGTCACCATTCTATGCTAAGCATAAAGCCAGAACATTACACATATCTGAAGCATCATTTGGAATTAGATGATACATCTGTATGGCTAAGGATTTGGAATTAGTGTAGTTAATTGTCTCAAAAGGAAGAGCAAAAAAAAAAATAAATTACTCGAGGTTATTAAAGAATTTGTGTTGTCAAAGTAGCCAAGTCAAAGATGTTCTCGGTGACTAAGTAGTCATCCTGTGCATTATGCTGGTGAGGACACAAATACCCTGTCATTACCAGTGGTGATGTTTTGAGACAAGTTGACTTCTTGGCCTGCAACTGGTTGTATCCCAGCTTTCCACTGATGTCCTACAGCTCATGACATGTTCAGATTTATCTCAGCTGATACATTGCCCATAACTGCGGGCAAATGTAAGTGTATCATTGAGGAATATACTAACAGAGGCTCAGTGATAGAGGAAAAGGTGCATTAAACTGGGGCCAAACTTTGAGAATTTGCTTGCTTCTGCAATATGTTTACCTAAGGCAAGGGTCACACGAAAATTACAGGTACGCGGCATCCTTAAGTTGAAAAACATGCTGTTTATCTTTGCAGGATTGTTCTATTTTCATAACAGATAGCATGAAAGTAATTTATAGATTTCCCTTCTCCCTCATTTGTATTAGTTCTCTTCATTCTCTGCCTGCAGAGTGAGTTCTCAGGTGATGTCTCCAGTCTCACTTTAAATATCTCCAGTGATGTGGCTTTTGCTGCTATATTCCACATAATAGATCTCATCAGCAAGCTTTCCTACTATGCTGTTTCTAAGAGACATGTTCTGATTTTCTGTAGGTAGAGGATGTAATTTTCCTGTCTCCTTGTTCTCTCCTCCACAGCACTAGTTGGGACTGAATCGTGGGAGGGATCAGAGCTGCTGCTTTTAGTACTTCAGCATCTATAACAAATACTTTTTGCTTTGCAGTGCACGTGGAGTTGGAATCAGTGTGCTCTTACAAAATAACCATTGTAAAAGATGAATGTGGTGTATTGTAGGGGTGTGGGGGACCTCTCAGCTGTGGCTTGATAAGAAAAGAAGATAAAATGGGCAAGCTGGTGTTGGCTTCATCTAGTTCAAGAATCACGGAAGACTGGGTGATTCTTTGATTTTTTTTCCTGGTGTTTTTAAGCCTCAAATGCCAGGCTGCAACTCACTTTCTGTTTCAGGCAACACAGATGAGTTTGAAGTTATACTGAAGTGTGCGCACTTGGTGGAACGGATGTATACTCATATTGCTGCAGAAATGGAGGACTTTACTGTGTTTTCTGCTTTCATTGTGGCTCAGTATGTGACTGAATTGCAGAAGGTAATGTGTTCTCATCCATCTTGAAAGTGCCATGGTATTGTGCTGGCTTTGGAGCTCCTGTTCCAAAGGCAATTGTGTTAAGTTTTGTAAAATCTGTGAAGTTATAAAAATTGCTGTGTGTCATGGGGATACAGGTTTGATCCAGACTCCCTGTTATTTTGAGCAAGAATTTCTGAGAATCTTTCTTATCCAGCTCCTGAAAACTTTCTGAAGGTGCGGGCTGTGTTTTTTTTAAGGCAAAACAATGCAATGCCTATTTACAGAACTGCTCTGCTTTTCTGTCATGTTGGTTGTTGCTTTTTTTTTCATGTGGCAGTTAGGTGGTTCTTCCAGCTAGTCTCAGCTGTCCAGGACTGATAGCAGTTAGGGCCCCATCTGGCAGAGTAATGGAGAAAAATTCTCCAGAAAACTATTTTTTAATCTGGTCTAAATAAGTAAGTGAATGGAAAAAATGTTGCTAAGCTGGAGAATTGTTAGCTTTTCAGTAATTCTCATTCTGTACCAAAGATACCATTCAGATCTTTACAGAAAACAACTACTCCTGCTGTTACAGGTGCCAGAGCCAGGTCAGTAGCTTCTCACATCCAGACCTAAGTTCAAACTGTCATTCTGTTCAGCCTAATGGATTTAGATTTCACCAGGGTTTGAATGCTGCTTGTGTTGCAAGTACCTGCAAATTGATTATTTGTGACTCTGGCCTGGGCATGGGCTGAAATACAGAAAGGAATTTTAGTCTTTGTTTTGAGGCTCTCTTACCACAAAAGTATCCTAACTGGTGCTGTGTTTCTGAAGGATTATGGTGTAACCAGTGCAACAGAGTTTAAACTCAGCTGTCTTCTCTATTGCCCATCTTTTTTGCAAGGTTTGTGAGCAAAACAATGGGATATGTCAGTTTTTAGCCATGTTATTTAGTGTTCCCGGTAAACTGGTTATTGTTTACATAGTAAATGTAGTAGTTCAGCAAATACTAGGGACAAATTACTATTAATATTACTTCTGCTCTATTTAACTATTTCTGAACTCTGTAATCTAAATCGCTGAATGTAAGTTAGAAAGCCTGACTTGAATTGTCACATGACCTTTTCAAGTTGAAAGGACACTTATCTCAGTATTAGCAGGAGCACAAGGTCTCATGAGACTTCTAGGAAAGTTTTGTGCAGTACTTTCACTGGGAAATGGAAAGTGATGGATGATAGCTGAAACCACAGATCAGTAATGTATGCATGGAGCCTTTGGATGTGGAAAGGAGAATTGGTGTAGTGAGCCACTAGAGGCTCTGACAAAGGGGTGTTTCTGTCTGACAGAATAGATAGATCACAAGTAGGTGATGATTTATTTGCTCATTAGACTGGTGTGAATTGATGGATATTGGAGGAAGGGGAGGCCTCAGCACGCCTGTCTTAGGGGAGGCACATACACATCTTTCATGTTGCTCTGCAGAGGGAGAGAAAAACTCCTTTAACCATTCATCTCTTCTGAGTCCAGATCAGTGGCTTTCAGCCTGTGATCTGAAGACCCTGGGGGTCCATCAAAGGTAACTGAGAAAAACATGTTGGTAGATTGAAATCTTTAGATGGGCATCTGCAGACTTACTGGAACCCTTTTAAGGGCCTGCAAACTAAAACTGGTGAAAGCTACTGGCCTGAACAGTCACTTACTCCTAGAGTAGTTGTGTAACATGTTCTCTCGGTGCTTCCTCCTTATATCAGGAAATAAAATACCCTTATGAATTATTTTGTGTTAATCTAGAAAGATTCCTTGCTGGAGTGGGTGGCATCTATAGCCTCTTTCATACTGTTGACAGTGCTTTTCCCTCGTTGTCTATGAGCTGTTGCTTAATTCAGCAATACTGAAATACCTCTTCACACATTTAATGTCTCACTTCAAGAGCTCTGTAATGCTTGACAAATTGGTTGTGTTAACTATATAGACCATAAAACTCTTACAAGCATAATTAACTGCCAGCCAGTAGTGGCAGCTGTTTAAATCTTTGGTTCTGCTTCCCATAGTGTTATTGGAGGGTGTTTATGGGAAACTGCGCTGCAAAGCAAGAATGGCCCAAATAAGGCATGGGTCCAGATTAATTTGTGGTGTGAGGGATGCAGTTCCATTAACTGCAGCTCTGAGGTATCTGAGGACATCTGGTCCATCTTGTCAATAGCTGTGGATTTTCCTGTCCTTGTTCTCTTCAGGCATTTCTCTGCCCTATGAAGGGAGAGCCCAGCCCAGTGCATTCACTGGGAGCTGTGATGCTCAACTCTTCTGTTACTTCAGTGCATGGTGTAGGGAGAAATAACACCTGTTATAAAGCAGACGATAGATCAACTGACATAGAGGGAGAAAAATGACAACTTTTTGGACACGCAAACTCTTCAGGGACACAGATCCAAAGAAAAGCGTATGTGCCTTAATGTCTGCTATATGTTTTTCCCAGCTATGTTAGCAGGTCTAATAAAATATATTAGCTGTTTTGCATTTAGGGCAGAAAGAGAGCAGGAGCCTGTCACAGTGATTAGGAGTGCACTTCATTAGCAGAAAGTTTATTAGTTGCCTCAGGAAGAAAGAAGTCTGAATTTTAATGACAGCTTTTTATGTAATTTTCATTAGGCCTGGAGTGCAGAGGCTTAGGTCTGGAGGCGTAAAGCTAATTTTGGGATTCAGCAAAGATAAGAGTGGTTCTGCAGCAAAAATAATGTGATTATGCCAGAGGCCAGCACCGCTTCAGGCAGTGAAGTATTTAGCAAGTGATTTGTGAGCACAGGACAAATTTCAGTTACCCTGGAGCACCAGAGGACTCCAGAGTCAGCGCTGATGTTCCTGGTTGTGGTGGCAGTTGTGCTGGTTGTGGGGTTGAGGGGTAACGGCAGGAGCAGGGCACTGAGACTGAGTCCTTCCTTGTGTTCTTTCAGCTTTCTGCATGACTTCAGGTAAGGTACCTGATTCCTGATGTTAAAACAGATCAAGGCAGTGCTCATCTCCTGAGCTTTTTGAAGGCTTCTCTTACTAAGGCTTGTATGTTGAAGTTCTTGGCTACAAATTGCTGATAAATATCAAGTTGTTAAGTGATAAGTTAAAATTGATTGACTACCCAGTGTAAATGATAGTGTAGCGTAAAGGAAGTGCTCATTTGAAACTGAGGCTCAGTAGTGTACAGCTAATATGAGACATACAGAATCTACTGAAATGTGTAATCCAGGGCAAGTATTTTAGGATTTGTTAATTACAGTTTTTCTGCTGAGGAGTTTCCATGTGATTCCAGGATGATCACTGTCTTTGCCTCCGCAGCAATGTATATAGTAGCACTCTTGTGGATTTTATTGCAAGGGCCATCCTTGTTCTGCAAACCATATTTGCAAAAATCAGGTAAATATTGCACAAGTCAAAATCTTGGATTTTATCTAATGGTCTGTTCCAGATGGTCTGATGCACTGGATAACACATTGTCAGCATTTAATGTATACCAACTGTGGAAAGGGTATTTTCTTGCCTTTTTGTCTTCAAGTTTAATGCAGTTTTGTTCTTCTTATAGGTGACTTTGCATCCGGCTGTGAAGAAACATCTCACAGAAGGAATATATCACATCCTTGACCTTTGCATTGAACGGGACATCAAGTTCTTAAATGTGTCACTACCAGCAGGTGTAAGGGAGGTCTTTAAGGATCTGTATAATGATTACAACCACTACCACAAAGCAAAAAAACAGGGGGAGGAAAAGTATACTGCATGATGAATCCTGCCTGATGCTGCATAATCATTTATGAATTGATCTTGCAGTGCTCAAAAAATCCTCAGTTGCTGTTTGGTTTGGGATGACTAATAAGATCAAATCCAAAGAGGGTCCTCTAAACATGGATTACATCTCTCTCTGTACAGCCAGCCTTCATAATGGGGAAAAAGGGGAATGGGGAGGGAGGATGTGCTGTCAGATCTGGTCCTGCTGCGTGCCGCAAAGGGCAAAACTGCTGCGCTGGTGCTGGCCCCCGGCAAACTCGCTGGGAGCCCTGGGGAGCTCGCTGCAGTCTGGCAGGTATCAGACTTCAGGCTTTGGCACATCATGGTGCTTTTCTGGGGAAATAATAGTCTGGTGTAAAAGCCGGTGAGGGTTATAACTCCTCTGCTCTCGCTTACATGGTAAGCAGAATTAAAGCAGGTAAAGTGTTTATTTTTGTACCCTGTTACTGTACATTTTGTTACTGAAGAAATTTCTGAATGTTATACACCTGCACGGTAGGTTACTGTGCAAAACTGAAAATACAGTAAAAAATTTGAAAGTTTGTATCTCTTTGCTTGATTGGTTTTGCTCTTGAGTTCAGCCCTGAGCAACCTGGTCTGACCTATATTGAATTTCCTTCCCCACTGTATTATCCTGTGATCTCCTGATAATCAGAAAGACTGACTACTTAGAGCTCTGGTCGATTTACTGTCATTAAGCAATTACACTTAGTCATCTGAGCTGTGGTCGCTCTCAGTGTACATTTTTAGCTTGTGACAAACGCTAAGTACCAAGACCTATCTGAGACCTTTTTGGTTTAAGCTGAGCCTTGTTGCTTTGCATTCACTCTAGGTTAAGAGCAAGCCCTGGACTTATTGTAGCTCAGCTGACAGTAATTTAATAAGCTGTGGTAAATTAATCACATTTGAGTCTGTAAGAAGCTTTATCAAATAGTGCCCTTTCATTAGCTAAAGAAGTTTATTTTCTTGAAAATGATAAAGGCTAAAGATCTAAACTTTTATGTAAGTGGTAAAACAGTCTTCACACATGCACGCAGGTTAGTAGTAAGAACTCAGTACTCTCATGTGATTATCTGCTTAAATCTATAGGTAGGGGGTGGGCAGAGGAAGCCTGGAATGTGGATTTTTACTGGGTCCATCTGCCTCATAACAAGGTCCAAAGGGGGAAGTTTGGCTGGAGCAGGAGACTCCACATGGCACAGCTGAGGGAGGTGAGCAGGGCTCTGGGGGGGCTGCGGCAAGTGGAGCTGGACCTCGACCTCAGGGCAGGCAGGGCAGGGCCATGGCACGGCATGGCAGCGCTGTCTTGATGCTCCTTCTGTGCCGTCCCGCTGTCTGTGGCCCTGGTAGGGCACTTCTGGCACATGGCTGACCTCCGCTGGGACCCTGGCTGGGCCGTGGTGTCAGGTCCCTGGCAGGGGTGTCCACTGGCAGCTCGTGGGCAGTGCCTGCCCCTGGCCCTGGGGCAGCTACTTCTGCAACTCCAGCTGGTGCCTGCTCACCTCATCCATCTTTGCCATGTGGAGCCTCCTGTGCTGGCAAAACTTCATCCTTTACACTGGAGGTGATGCTCCTCATGTCCTGAACAAGAAGCTTGGAGAGAAAGCTTTGATACTGTGCAAGTTCAGAAGTAGCCACAACAGTGGCATATTATCAAGACTGTTCTAGCCACAGATGCAAAGCACAGCACCATATGGGCTGCTACGAAGCAAGTTAACTCCATCCAAGCTGGACCCTCTACACCACTGTGCCATTTCTGTATTTGACTTCAAAGCTGAAAAGCTGATGTGGGCCAGCGTTGGGAAGGGCAATTACTGCTGCCCCACCAGGCAGTGGGACAGTGAAATAGGTCCCAGAAGGGAAGTGTCTGCGAGCTGGGTACAGGCAAATGGGCACCAAAGGAAGGAGGTCTCCAGGGTGGAGACAGTTAATATGCTAGTAAAATGAAGGAAGGTTATGAGCACTGGGAGAGTATCTGGAAAGAACGGTGAAAAAAGGCAAGCTAGGTTTGGAGTAGGGGAGGAAGGAAGTGAGGTAGCATCGCTGGCGTGTAAATGTCAGGGCTCCCCTGATGTAGCCATATGGTTGCAAGCCACACACATAGCTCAAAAGCTTCTCAGTGTAGACCACAGAGTAAATAATATCTTACTCATTGCTTTACAGGGGATAAACTACTTGAGTTGATATCTGTTTTATTTCATTAATATTAACTTTTAAAATTTTATACATTTTGACTCAGCTTGGAAATGAAAATGTATAACTGACTCACATGGACAGGGGTGATGAAAATAACAAACTCCTACTATAAAAAGGACACGGTGCTTGAATGAATGAAAACTTGAAACCCTGCCACAATTAAAGCTTTATTTCATATATTCTGTGCAACTGCCACTTATCCCACAGCCCTCCTCCTCCTCCAGGCTAAGCCGTGGAGTTCTGAAGCACAAAGCAGCATTTCTGTGTAGAAGTTACAAAGGGGTTAAAAAGAAGGCTGTATTTCAGTTGCTAATCCTAGGTCTTTGTCCAAGAACTGCTCTGGGTTTTTTTAGCTAGAATAAATTAAGTCACTGGCAGAGGACCACCTGCTGAGAAAGCAGGCTTTGTTTTATTGAGTACATTCCCATGTGGGTGCAGTGTTCTCCTTTTGTCACACGATGGAGCCATCCTGCAAGGGTACAAAAGCACCATCTGCAATCAGTGTTTTGGAGTCCTTTCTCCTAGACTGGGTTAGTTTAGGAGCTCTGAGCACCAGGAAGGTAAAGGGTTTGGAAGAAGCACCATCTCAGGGCTAAAGGACAGGACTGAGACCTTTGTTTCACTTGAGCGTTAACTGCGTGCGAGTGCCCCTAAAAGCACAGTCCTTACAGGCTTCTGCAACAGTTAATCTCAGCCAGATTTCCAACTGTTGATGCAGCGCACCTCTTCCGAGGGCTCCTCTTGCTGCTGCTGCTGCTGCACTAACGAGAAATACCTCCCATAGCCAGAGCTCACCGGCTGGGATATCAGGGTCCTGCTGGCTGGGCCGCAGGCTCAGCCTGTGACTCTGGGTGCGGTGTTTGTTATTCGTGCTTGAGCAGCGCCCAAGTCTGCTGTGCCAAAGCTAGCTCAAATATAAAGTCAGAGGCAGGATGGGCAAGAAGAACAATTGTGACTGGCAAAGGTCACATCGGTTTTATTTATCCCTTGTTTTTGTGTAGCTGTGTGAAAATCAGCTGATTTTTCTACTTATCTGGGGGTGGGGCACGATGCTTGATTTATCTTGCTATTGTGGATAGAAATACAAAAAAGATGATGGTGTAAGATGGTAGAAATTATTCTGCCATAAAATGGTAGAAATTATTTTTCATGTTCTTACCTGCTGGGAAGAGACAACATACTGAGTCCTTTGAGGTTGAAATGGTTCAGTAACTTCCTATTTATTTTCTTCTTGATGTGGGTTTGTGGCTGATGGGCAACAGAAGGCTCCTTCCAAAGCTTCCTTTATGGGTTAAAACATAATAGCATGAGTAAAGGAATACTCTGAGAGACTCCCATATCATTATTACTGAACCATTAAATGTCTACAGTGATAATAGCTATACTGGGACTCTATAATCTTTGTGTGTTACAGACTTGTGAGAACACTTACCTTGAGGTGCAACAATTGCTTTTCTGCTTGAAGCAGATTCTAGCCATTCAGGCGAAGAAGTGCATTGGTGCCCTAAACAGTATTTGTAAGCATGAAGAAATGATTTTTTTTCAAAAATTTTTTTCAGCTATATGACTGCTTGATTTTTTTCAATAAACATACAAAAGTGCCATTGTATCGTTGTTGACTGTGCTGACATTTGCTGCTGTACGATCAGTGAAGTATTCTGCAAATGGTTAAAGTTTCCAAAAAGGAAGATGCTCCTGTTATTGTATCTACACTGTAAGATTTATGTCACAAGCAAGTGGAAGTGAAACCTGACTTGCTATGGAGTAGTACTGATTTGTATTCATGCACTTTTTTTTTTTTTTTTTTTAAATATGAAAGGATTTTTTGGGATTTTTTTGTGACTTTAAAGCCTGGAAAAATTGCAAAAGAAAGTATGTCCCTGTGACCTTCTCAGAGCTTTTAGTCTAGAAGAGCCCTCTAGCAAATCCCCTGTCAGTTCTTCAGGAGAATTTGGGAAGAATAAATAAAGGCATTCCAAGCGCCTAAACTGGATTGCCATCCATTTCCTCCTGAAGAAGGACACTGACTTTTTTGTACCTATTTCTAAAGATGGTAATGAATGAAAATGGCAAAATCAATTTTGTCTTTTTTAGGCATCTTTTAATACAAACATAGAGTGGCAAGAGGTACAGGCCTGCAATGACTTTCCAGCTGCTTGATCCTTTCTAGGCATAGAGTTGTTTGTGTCAGAAGAGCCTTATTCTGACACGTAGTTCTGGGGCTTCTGTTTTAAGATTGGTGGAGACCAACTTCTGCCTCAAAGCAATTCTCATTGGTTTGATTACTTTTTGTAGAACTTGGATTCAGAACTGCTTCTTGAAGGAAGAAATTCCACAGATTATCTGCCCTGAACTAAACATCTTCTCGTGGAGCCTGCTGCAGAGCCTGGACCCTCTGTTTCCAGCAGGAAAGTCATTGTAACGCCTTTTCAGCTCTTCCCCACAACCAGAGGACAGGGATCTTTCTGCTGATAGCTGGTGGAGAGGATTTGGAAAGCAAGCAAAGGATAAAAGGAGAGGGAAATCGGAGACATGTCCCCTGTTAATTCAGTCAGCAGCTGAGTTTTTTGTTAGGTTCAGGCACCCCTGCTTTTAATTTCTGCAGCCTCCACTTGAGGCATTGGTTGTGCAGGCTTTCACAGAGCTGCGCTGGGGCTCCTCGGGAACATGCACAAAGCTGAACATTGCTGTCCTAAGGATGAGGACCTGCTTCTGCTGTAGGAAAGGAGAGAAGAAAAAGAGCAGGAATGGAGGTCTGAGATGCAGTCAGACTATTGCCAGGGCTCTTTGCTGGTGAGATGACTTTGTTAATGATCTGATTTTGGATAGCAATCAGCAGCTTACAAGAAGGAAAGAAGCTCCTAGTAGCTGAAAGCAGAGCAGCTTTGAAAACCAGGCTGTTCCTGGTTTTCAGTGCTTTATTTGGTGTACTACAAGCACCTAGAAACCTCTTTCGGTGGCGGGCATCCATTTGTGCAGCAGTGTGAACTGTGAGTGGGCACTCGCTGTCCTAACACACTGCCAGGTGTGAGAGACAGTGGGCGGGAGAAGAAATAACATTGCAGGGAGAAGTGATTGATTTGTGTTTAGTTTTTCGTGTTGGTTTTAGAGCAGTGTGTGGGAGTTCCCTTCAGTAACCTCAGGGAATAGTGGTGTTGGTTTGGGTTTTGTTAATATCCCAGGAAAAGAAAGGAAGAACAAATGACCATGTTACAAAAAAATAGAATTTTCATGTTGGGGCACAAACAGACAAATCCATAAAAGACAATTTGATAAACTGCTGCTATCGGTAAATTACATGGCCTGTGCAAACAAAGCCTCAGCTTTATTGGACAGTGTATTAACTCGTGGAGGAGAGGCTGATTTATTACTCTTCGTCCAGTCAGTAATTGTTAGCCCGTAATCCCCTGAAGGAAAAGTAGCCATACGTGCTTATCACTTGAGAAGAGACACTGGAACAAACAGATGCTGATTTTAGCCTGGCAAAAAAACATTGCCACTTGAGCACAGCTGGTCTGTCTGAACGAATGCAAGTGGCTGCTTCTTGTTCCTGCTCACGAGGCACAGGGGTGCAGCTGATTCTGTGCACCCGTGTCTGGGAGTAAAGCTCAGGGCTTTGTGGTGGCTTTGTTCTTGCATCTGCTGCAGGTCACCTGTGTGCTTTGCTTGCCGAGGCCTTACCTTCTTTGGCCTCTGACACAGACATGAGTCTTCCCCGCAGGGGATTCGTGGGGTTTTCAGAATGTTTAATGCTCTGTGGGTACCTAGGTGAACTGAGATTTTTTTTTTTTTATGCTACAGAAGTGAGCAATACAGCATCATTCGATTTATTCACAATATTTCCAGTAATAGCCAGAAAATATGTAGACTGACAGCAGAATTTCTGCCCCTTTTGTCCCCCCACCAGACATATGTGAAACTTACTATTGTTTTAGAATGCATTTTACTTTATTTTCTAAGATTTGTTGAGACTGCTCAGTGTTTTCAGGAGACCGATACGCAAATGTGAGCTGCTAGTACCCGATTTCTTCAGACTGACATTTTAAAATATGTTCATTAAAGTTTTCATAACCTAAGCCCATAATAATGAGAGCCTAGAGTATGTGCCTCCTGGTACCACATGCAAAGGAAATGTGCGTCTAAGAAACCTGTTATTAGCAGCTCGTATTTTGTTTGTGCAGTGACATCCGAGAGACTTTCTAAGCAACTTATTTTCCCTTGCTGTAAAGGCAGATTTCTTACTGAAGCAAAAGGCAAATCTGTTCTTCAGATCTCAGCCTGTACTGTATTGTCTGGATGAGGAGAAACCTGGGGAGGAGAAATACTTTAGTTCCTGAGCCATGGAAACTTCAGCTGGAAATCTCCATTGACCCATATGCCCTTTCCCTGCAGTAGCTGGGGATTATCATGTCACAGTATTTCTGCCCGCACTTCTGCCCTAAGCTGCCATTTCTCTAAAAGCATCACCAGACCTGTTGCATCCTGTCTATTAGCAAGGGGACTGTCCCAGCAGCTCTTATTTGAGGGGAGACTCAGCCTACCGAGAGTTGGGAAAACCCATTAGTGTGAGAAATTGTAGTGTTTAACTTCCAAGGTGTGAAGTTTCAATCTGTTCTTTCTAGGTAAGCGTAATGATATTATACTGGGCTGTGTATCCACAGAGCATGGATGAACTGCATTAAATGCTTCCTCCTGGCACTCCTCTGTTCCTGTTTTTGGAGGAGAATATGTAGCTGTGTTGTTTTAACACAGGCGGTATCTGGAAGCTGGGTTAACCTCTGCATGCAGATCCAGGGAGGTGAGGAGTACGTGCATCTTCTTCCCTGCCATACTGTAGTAGCGGTAATGTTTAGAATTAGCTTCTGCACACGGTTCCTAGGGACTTCGGAGGGCAGAAACGTGCCCTTAGAGCTCACGGCACTTTTAATCTTCAAAGTGCATTATAATCATTAATACATTAATTAGGCATTCTCCCCTTCCTTCCTGCTAACAAGGTTTATTAAGCTGAATGTATTTATCTTTGGGCAGCTTCTACAAGCAATTGAATGAATAATTTTCCTAATAACTTCAATAGTAAAGACATGAAAGGGAACAGGGATGATGAGAGGAACAAGAGACTGTGGTAAATAAAGCTGCACTGTGAAAGGAGAGGAGCACTTTCATTCTAGGTGTAACTCCACCTGCCCCTGCAACTCCCAGCTGGCAGCTGTGCAGCCTTTGTTGCTTCTGTCTCCCCTAACCTATATGTAATTGCACATCTATGCAACATTTATGCTAGCACACACAACTGCAAAAAAAAGGAGGTCATGGGTGACTGGGACCTGCAGGAAAAGAGAACATGAAAATAGCTTGCAATTGCAAGGTGAAGAAAGCCAGTGTGAAATTTTGACTTTTACATATGCATACAACATCTTAAGTGTTTTTATGAGAACCAGTGTAATCTAGCAGGATATTTCACAGGGGGTAAATTGCAGAACCCAAGAGGTGAAGGAAGGTCACAAAAGACTATGTCAAGGGGTTTAAGGCATTGAAAGCTGTCATCTAAAGCAAATGAAATCTTGCTTTCCTTTTCCATCTTTACTTTTCAAGCGTTGTCTGTTGTGCCCTCAAAGCACACACAAATACACAGTGTATGGATGTTACCATACATATGCTATTTTGCTCCTACTCGCAGAGTAAATGTTAGTGAAAGGACATAAAATGCCCCCCAAAAAGCTCTGACAGTGACTTAGTAGTGGGGATGCTGCACTGTGAATGTAGTGATTTGCATCTTAGACAGTGCTCTGCCGTTTGCTAAGTGATTTCACCTCTGTCTTCTTCCTGTCTTGTTTATTTAGATTCATAAGCTTGAGACCAGGAGGGACTACTAGATCATCTGGCCAGACCTCTTGCGTATCACATTACAGTCCATTGAGCTTGATATAGTTACTGCTGTAGTGAGCCCAATAACCTGTGGGTAGCTGCAACATCTCTTCCATAAAGCTAAATTTTTGACATTAAGCTCTTCAGGGCAGCGGTTGTGTTCTATCTGTGGTTTAAGTAGAGCTTCTCAGCAACACCAAGAAGAACAACAACAAGGATAATACCAATAATGTTAATTATAATAAAATCTATTAATATTTTATTGGTTAAGCTTGCAAAGATTTTTTTTTAAACTGTGAAACCAGCCACTATATGAATACTGTAGCCTTCAGAAAAGAGATTGAGAAGTGGCTTTTCAATTCTGGTATGCAAATACTTCTGCAGGGCAACAGACCAGGTGTTGGGAGGGCTCTTTAATGCAGTGAAGGAGGTTGTAACAAAAAACCACAACGTAACTAGGAGCTGTTCTCCAGGAATGCAGATTTGCAGTAAGTTGCAAATAGTTATGTTACTGAGCCCCATACAGCAGTAAGGGAGTAAAATGTTACAGCTGATGGCACACAGGATAAATACTATGAGTCTGAAATGTAGATTTTATTAAACATGGAGAATCATCCCTGTTCCTATATCTCTTAATTCCTAATTTAAAGTTCAAGTAGTCTGCCTGTGCCACTTTGATGGGAAGTGACTTGCCAAATAGAACAAATTTTTGGGGGGGCAAGAATTCTTTCAGCTAATGTAGATTTGACACTCCCACAGCTTCGCTCAAACTCTGTCAGACCATGAAGATGTTTGTCAGCATCCCCTTTTACTGAAAAAGCTAACCTAGTCTGAAATCTTGAAGGAAAAAAACCTTGACTTAAAATAGAAGTGTTTGTGACAGGACAGAGTCACAGGAATGGAAGGATCCTTCCTAACCACCTGCCTGGTTGTCAGAATAGCTCATCTCTTCCCCTTGGCACCTTTGGCTGTGTAGAGTTTGCCACGGACTGCCTGCAGGCTGCAAAGGGGAGTCAAACAAGCGCACTGAGAAGTGACCAGAGTTTATTTGCTGAGATGGGAGCAGCTCCCACCACCACCACTGGCAGTCACTTCTTACAGCCCTCCGATGGAGGAGCTGCAGCTGGTGTGACTGAAGCAGCGCAGGGCCTTATTAGTCTCACTGCACCCTGTTGGAGGTTATGCAGCAGCATCAGTGGAACAGAGCTGTGGTCTTGCCTCAGATCCTGTGGCTCAGAGCCTGATCCATTACTGCAAGCCACTGGGGAGGATGGTTTAAAATAAAATACCAAGTTGCAGAGAAGCTAATGCACTTCTACCCTCTGTGGCCCCTGCTGTGGGGCAGTGGTCTTTGACACACAGGCAGGACAAACACAGCTGGTGAAACTCAAGGTAGCAGGTGGAAGGGATGCAGCTAAGTCTGACGGAGTTGCTGCTGAAGTCCCAGGGCACTGCTGGTCTTATGGCTGCATGCTCAGAGCAAAGCTCAGCCTCATCCAGAACCTCCCACCCTGCCCAGGGGCATGGCTGTGCTGCAGATGGAGGCACTCACAGCATCAGCAGGCAAACCACCTCTCAGCTGATTTTGCACATGCGCCAAAGCTCAAAGGTCAGGCTTCAATCCTGGCTACTAATTGCCTTGGGTGGGGGTGCTGTCTTCCCTTTAGCCCTTATTATTTAGCCCACCGTAGGTATTGCCATCACAGCTACCTTGATTAAAGCTGGCCAAAGCATAGCCAGAAGCACTGCAGTCATACCTCTATTGGCAAAGCAGGCGTGCCTTGCCTTCGGCTTCAGCACAAGAATGGATTCTCTTTCTTACAGCGGCACAGGAGTTGTTCAGACTCTGCAGCAAGAGAGAGAAAGGAGGGAGTGAAACTGAACTGGAGCAAAATGAAGTTTATGGTTGCAGGGCTTGTGATGCAGGTTCCTCCCTGTAGCCAGAACTGAGCTTTCAACCTGGTTCAGTGAATGAGATGAGCCACTAAGGCTTCATTACTTTAAGGTGCAGTGATAACACCCTGTTGTTTGGGAACCAAACAGCTTGGGAGTCCATCCTTTTGGGACAGTCTTAAACATTCACAGGTTCATTTGCAAGTCTGCTTTGGGGTGTTGTTTCAAAGCTAATAGGAAATACTCAAGTAGAAAGCATGCAAGAAGACAACAAAGTAGAAATCTCCAGTGCAACTCAGTTCAAAGCAATGTCTGCCCTGCTGTTTCTATTTATAGTCCTTTAAGAATGTGTTTATTTTGTTATTACAAGAGACAGCTAGGATGGGAATTGCAGTGTGGAACAGGACAGGTTAAAACAAAAAAGCACTGCCATGGTAGCCCCTTCTTCCTTTTCTTTTGGAGCCAATGTAGACTGCAGGTGAGCAACGATGCCACAGTGAGACTAATTTCTTGCAGCTGACAGATGTTAGCTGGAGTGGTGGATTTCCAGAGCTTTGCAAAGCAGGTCTTGAAGACTGTGCAACATGTGTTACAGTGTGGGTGGTTTCATTCTCCTTGCCTTGGATTCCCACAGGACATGCTACTCTTCCCTGTCAAGGTGTTGAGCACTGGACATGAGCCCTACCCAGCTGTGGCCTGTTAGCAATCGCAGCATAAGCTGGGATGTGTAAGTGTGGGCTCCTTGTGTTGTAGCCTTTATATAAGGTAATGTCTTCCACTGCTCTTTGACTGATCAAAGGTTGAGATGGCCTTGTGCTCAGCTTTTGTGGATACCTAGGCTCATGAGCCTTCATCTTGCCCAGGTTCTAGTCCTCGGTGCTTGGCAGGGTCATCTCTGTCAAGCTGCTTATCATCCTTACTAACTGTTGCATCCCAGCATCTGCAGTATTTCACCCCTTCATGCACTTCCTCTGTTTGCATAGTGATTACAGAAATAATTTTTGCCTGCTGTACAACATTCCTTAGGTTCCGGAAATGCAGGCTATTATTGTGATTGTTAAGGAAAAGCAAAGCTGCAGCTCAGTACTGAGCATGAAATATTCCCTCAGTCAGATGCGGTAACCATGTCCATAACTCTCAGGGTTCTGAGATGTTAAACTGGTCTGAGAAATTAATGTGGTGTGTAAGACCACTTGAGGAGAAGCCAGCTTTCGAAGACCAGCGAGCAGCTTCACTTGCTCTAAATATTTCAACTTTTTTCAACTCTCGTTTTCAATGCATATCTTCTGAAATGCCTTCTCTTTCTCTGATATTTCTGACAACAGTTTCCAGGAGTCTTCTGGAACAGCATGAAAATCATAAGCCCTGCCACTTGTCAGTCTGATGACTGCTTTTCTTTTATGTGCCATCTGCATGAAGTCATGCTATTGTGCTGATCCTTTTGCTCCTCCCATCATGGGTTGGGCATTTCCACAACTAAGAATTGATCAAATGGGCTAACCTGCATTTTGTGGGCCAGGGAAAGATTCTCAACATCTGCAAGAACCCTGCCCTGCCCTTATGGGAAGGGAGGGGAACCCCAACGTTTTGTTGCCATATGGTTTTGGCTGATTTGTGGCTTTAATCATTTCCTCTTGGCAGGGGACTATCCAGCTCTCTGTGCTCTCTACCAGGAACTGACTCATGGAAATGGAGTTTTCCCTTGGTGCGTTGGGAGAGCGAGTATCTGTGAGTGTGTGTGTTTGAGGAAGCTAGTGAGCTAACGTACAGATGATGAAGATTTCTAAATGTAGGGGGAAAACCCATATTTGTCTATTTCAAATAAAGCTTCTCATTTTATGCATCAGCCAGTTGGAGGTTCTTCTATTCTAAATCAGAGATTTGTCTGCCTCATTGCTCACAAATTGCAAAGCTGGTGACCTGAATGTTGTTGTTTTACAGAGGTAAGTGATGGCTGGTAGTGGATAGAGCTGATCAGATACCATGGTGATAAGCCTGATATAAAATACAAACCTTAGTCTTCCTGTCAGCTCTGTGCAGATCTTGTGTCCTGTGTTGATAGAGCATCATGGCCTTAGGCATCATCATCATCTAGGCTTGAACCTGGGATTTGTGCATCTAAAAGCACAACCTGCTATGAGCTGGAGGCTCAGGCAGGCAAGTGCACTGTGACCAAACATGAGGTAAAGCGTATTTGTGTAAGCTGCAATGAAAAAGATTTAAACAAATACATTTTTATGTCACTTTTGTGATAGGCTAAGGGTGTATGCAGTCCGCCACTGCAGCTCAGCAGATAAGCAGTGTCTTCTTGAGCTGTATCTGAACTGTGAGCTGAGGGGCCCATCTTTGTTACCATGAGACTGAACTGTCTCAGTAGGATTTGTGATCCAGCCACAAGAAGGAGACAGAGCTGCAGTAGATGGGGGTTCAGAGTGAGCAGGAAATCCAGCTGATCATAGTGGAGATCTGCTGGGGTCCAGGGATTTGTGTGTTCAGGGGCCTCACGGGATGGGTGCTTCTGGTACGCTAGAAGTGTTTTGGCAAACCAAGCTCATTAAATTGTATGGTGTGTCACCTGTACTGTCAAAAAGTTGGGTTTTTTTCATGCTGTTTGTTTTCTTCTGTCACAGGATTAAGCACTCCAAACAATGAAGCTTTCTCGGTATCCTCAGGAAGTTATTTCCTACCTTTAAAGATTAATGTCATGGAAATGTTTCTTTGATCTCAAGCCTGAGTTTCATTGGCTCAGTTTTATTCTCTTATTCCTGGATACAAGGGATAATGGCAGGAGAGGTAGGAATTTTTGCATCAAGTTTTGGAGGCATGGTATCGCCGTTGCCCCAGCTGTGGAGGAGTTGTGGATGGCCAGGCTTTGAAGCAGCAATGCCTTTCCCTTATGAGCAGGAAACCTGCTGCATTTTATCTGTGTTGCCTGCTGACCCACTGACTGATCTTTGATGTTTTTATTTTGAAACATATCCCACTGTACGAGATACATGTGTAGCTACAGCCCTAAAAGATTATCTGTATGCTGTTGCACACGAGCAGGCTGCGCCCAAGGCTAAATCTCATAGCCTAGCCGGGTATTAGCTGACAAGCAGGTGATGTGAGGAGAACAAATGGGGAGCACAGAGGGTGTTTGTTAGGCTCCTGGGGCTGAAGAAATGGGGTCTGTGCTCAGGAACAAAGACAATTTGCATTTAGTTTCTCTGGGCTGCAGTGCTGGCAACAATGGTAGATGTCATCTGTAGCATTAAACCGCTGCACAGTCTGGGCTGAATGGCTGTCTTTGTTCAGGGCTGGAGCAGCAGGAGCACTGCAAATCGGGACCAAAGCACTGTGTCGTACAGCGTGGCTGTGAACATCAGAGTGGGGGAGGGAGAGAAACTGGATGCTGGTAAAGCCTACCCCATCTCTCCTCCTGTCCCAGGGGAGGTGTTCAGTGACCCTGGGAAGCCCTTAAAGGGAAAACAGTGTCATCCTCAAGTGGCTCTTCTGTGGGGTTATGGTCAGTGCCTGGCTGTTCAGGCACTGCCATGGTGGTGTTCACCTCTGCTCTGCACTGAGAAGGAGAGGAGGGGTTGGCTGGTGCTCATCCCAGAGGACGATTGTGGAGGTTCAGGCAGGAACAAGCCAGGTCATGCACAGGGTGCATCCTGCTCCTGCAGCTAGCTGGGGCTCTGTGCAAGAGATTGAACAGCCCTGAATCCTACCTGGCTGGGACAGGGTCTCCTCCCTAGATGAGGCCTTCAGAAGGGGTGGGGAGGGTAGGGATGGAGACAGAGTGTGAAGTGTGGTGCAGAGCCCTGTTCCTCTAGTGGACCAGTTCAGCCAGGTGTTACCTGGTGGCTGGGATTCCCCCTCCTGACTTTGTGCGGAGAGGCTTAGCGCTGAACCTGTCATTCAGCTTAACAGCCTTTGCAGGGGCCTGAGGCTAGCAAAGCCCCTCCTCAGGGGACTCCAGGCACTCACTGGGCTGCAAAAAGTGTGTCCGCTCAGACTGGCAGCTAGCAGCCACAAAACACGTTGCTGTGGCCACCAGCAGCATTATCTTCCCCACAGTCCCTGACCTCCTTGCTCACTGCAGTAGCTGTACTTCTGGGACAAGTACCAAAGCAGTGGGAGTTCAGCTGAGACCACCACCAGGCAGCAGGTGACTGGTGGGGTCTTCTACTGGTCTCTTACCAGGAGTGATTTGCAGTCTGGTGTTGACTGCAACAGCTGGGAGGAAAGTGTGGGAAGTAGGATCCTATTCTCTAGCCCCACAGAGAAATGGTGTTTGGCTTGGGGACTGACTGTGCCAAACACTGTCATGGAAACCTGAGCTTCTCCCGCCTCACCTACCCCATTGTACAGTGCTCGCTGTGCCAGCTAAATGAGAAGTAGTGTTAATTGCACTGTGTGCTCCTAAGCTTCTTTCCATGGCTTTCTGGTGGATGATTAAGAGAGAAAGTAAAGTGGGGATTATTGGGATCTTGGTGGAGGCTGGGGAAAGAAAAAGGAAATTCCTTGGAGGGGGAAAAAGAGGGATTTGAACAGCTGACGGCAGGCCTCTGCAAACAAACTGGGAGAGTTAGGCAGCAGATGGACTAACACTCTCTGGGCCTGTGCCAATGCATCAGATTGATTTTAAAGATGAAGCACCCACTGCCTGGGAAAGCAAGCCAGTAGCCCTGTGTATGAGTAGGAGCGCTTCCTGGCAGCTGTTCAAACACTAGCTGCTTTACAGTTTGCTTTCAGTGCACCAAGAGTCAGTGGGGACTCGGGATATGAAATATGACCGGTGGGGACTACAGACCAATAAAGAGATTATTTCTGTAGGGAGGATTGCATGGAAAATAATGTCCAGTTGCTCAGAAGCTCACAGTGTGCAATTAAAGGACCAGAAGAGATCAAAGGGCCATCAAGTCAAACTCTGTGCCTCCCAACTTGGTGAGTGCTGAATCTTTCAAGCAAAGGTGTAGACTTCTCTGGAGTTCAATTCCAGAGGGGAATTTTTTTTGCTGGACCTCAGCTATAGACCTTGCTGTAGATCAGCTTATGTCCTGAGGTATGACTGCTGTCCCAAATGACATTAGCTCTGTTATGGACATCTACCATAATGTGTTTGAACTGAACTCACAGGGTACCTCAGTGATGGGTTTGGATATGTACACTGACAGATACCTCCTTCTCCCACACCATCCCTTCCCTTCTACAGAAATGATATAAGCTGGAGTGGTTTATTTTTTTTCTCCTGCACTTTTCTCAAAATGAAATGAACCCCCCCGTTGATGAAATAAAACTACTGAATAATAAAACACATGAAGACTCTTCAGTAAAATAAGCATTTTCACAGCAGTTCATTCCATCAGAATATATATACATGTATATGTAATATAGCCTGATGATCCACCTATTTTATGAAGGCTGTTCCATGGTTCTTCCTCTTAATTTCCCATTATATGTAATTTGGTTCTCTTTTCAGCATGCCATACACTTTTTTTATGGTATGCATGGCAATGACACACAGCCTCAGACCCTGAGCTGGTGCCAGCTCCCAACATCTTGAATTGCCCCTTGAACATAAGCTTATATAAAAGTTAATCAGTTTTTAGGCTGATAGTACAACATGTGCAGTTGTGATTAGAGTCTATATTTAAGCCTTGGCTGCCAAAAAGACTTCAGCAATGACAGGCTTACAAGTATTTCAGCAAAAGGCTGACACAAATGTGGGGTGGGCTAGAAGTGCCACACAATTTATGCTCTGCCCCAAGGAAATGCCACTCCCCACCCTGGCACAACACCTTCCTCCGTTGGTGTTGCAGCGAAGGGTGCTCGTGTTTGTCATTTTGCCTCCTCCTCTGTCCCAGAGTTTCTGATGCAATAGGACCAGAGTGACAAAACAAGTATGATGCAGCAGGCCTGGTGAAGCATGGCTGTGGCAAATGGAAAAAATGCTGGGAGGCTGGCAGCAGGTCTGATAGTGGGGGTTTCAGGGGCAGAGGTGTGGTAAGGTAAAGGAGGAGCCGCATCAACTCCTAGTTCACATTGATGAAGAGTTCCCCGTTAGCCTTGCTGTGCTGTGGGTTGTTTGCAGTCAGAGTAGTTTGGAGGAAACCAATATCCAGCTGTCACTCAGAGCTTGGATGGGTTGTGTCTTGATGTTTGCAATAGTGTGTCTTGACTTTTGAGTAGCTGGGGTCTTGCTGAAGCCAGAGAACCTGATCAGAGAGGATTTTCAGTCAGATTTTCAGGTTTAAATTAAGACAGACTCTTATCTGCCTGCTTAGTTGACAACTGTGGGTCTGGGGCCGGTGACTTGGCCTTTCACTGCTGGGGCATTTGTTTGGATGTAATCCACCTGAACAGTGTGACAGGCTCTGACAGGCTTTACCAGCTGCTTGGCTATTTATGGCCTTGTGTAAAACAGACGTGGTGGTCCCTAGAAAGCCAGCAGGAATTCGGCACAAGGACCACTAGGCTCAGACAAGTATCACTTAAGTGTTCACTAAATGGGCATGTATCCAGATTTATCCAGTTCAACAAGAGATCCTTCTGGTTCCCCAAAATAGCATCCCATCAACTGAAGCCCTCTCTTGGTCTGCTTTACTACAAGACTGTGTTAAAATAGTAAAACAGAAGTTACTTCCCTCTGTTACAGTCCTCTGTTGTATCCTGCCAGTTTTACACCGCTGACTACAGTGCAGCGATGCTGGCGTGGAGCTGAGGCAGCCCGGTGGTGAGTCTGGTCCTGCATTTGCTTTAGCAAACTCATTTAATGGATTTCTAGAAGCGGGAATGTCATGGTAACTGATGGGAAATGCATCAGGTAAGAAATGACAGGTTTCTGACTGATAGCCAGGCACGTTAAAGATATGGGTATTTACTGGCAGGGAGAGTTACTGGAACCAAACATTTTATGATTCATGGAAAATAAATGTAAACATAAAATTGTTTTGTTTTACTTTCTCCTCTCCCGGTCACTGAGGACACCGGATTTTAAATGTTACCTACCTGCTTAGAGAACAGAAATATTTTCTAGGCATATTCTGAGGCTGGTAACACCAAAGTCAACCTGGAGTCATCCCCCAGCACAGTCCATGGAGTTCTTCTGCATTTACACCAGCATTGTAGATGAGCTTCTGGCTCATGAGAGCAATCAAAGCTAATCGACGTGGCTAGAATTTGAAATTTCAAATGCTTCTGCTGAATGGTTCGTGAGCAATCTACAGGCTAGGAGTTATTTGCGGAAAGTATCCAGCAGTTAATTTCAAATCCCATATACATTTGAGATGTTCATAAGCTACTTGCAGACAATTTGCAAACAGAAAAAGAGGCTAAAATTCATCAAAATAAATGATCTGCCATGAATTATTCATTGGGCTCCCATCAATCATGCCAAATGTCTCCCTTGTTGTTAGTCTCTGCAAAGAGATCAGGGATTGAATTTAGCTTAGAGACAGAAGTATGCTTTCACCCCTAGAGGTGCTTCTTCAAAGCAGACTAGCGGCATGTAGGTGATGAGAATAAGAAAGCTTCGGCTGCACAAACGTTCCTGCTCTGTGGATAAACAGCAGATTTTAGCCAGCAGGGCTGTCAGGCAGGCTGCTTCCACAAGGACCATTTTTACAAAAAACAAAAACCCCAACCACCAAAACAAACCCTGAACTTGAAGGGGAGAGAGAAAGAGAGAATTCGAGGTGTTTGTTGTAGACAGGAAAGGTGTCTTTCAGCCCATCCTGGCAGCCAGCTGAGGGTAGCTTTGCCTTTTAAGGTGGAAAGGAAGAGTATGGGTGAAGTCTGGATCACTGAGAAATAAAAGCAGGTATCACGACCTGAGAGTGTTTCAGGCACCAGCATGGCTTCCCTTCCTTGCATATGTAATTCATTTTTGGTCAAGGGCATGCTCCTGTAACTAGCAGAAAGGGGGCAGCCAGAATTAAATGACTAAATGGTGTCCATGCAACATCTTGGAGAGGGGAGGTGCAGTGGAAAAGTTCTATACCACTTGGTCAGTATAGTGGAAACCGTATCCAGATACAGATTTTTGGGAACAAAGGTGGCTAATTAAAGGGAAAGGGCCTCATTCATTGCTGTTTTGCTCAGGTTGACAGCAGAGAAGTATAGCTGACACCAATTGCATTTTGATAAATGGCAGTGGCATAGCACAAATAAGAGCACTAAGAATAAATAAGCTGTTTTACGCTGGGAAAAAAAAAAAAGCTGAGTGATTCAAAGGCAATACATGTAGCAGTGTAAGTCCTCAGCACTCAACGGGCCCTCATATGAGGCTCTTATAACCTGGATTTAGTTGCAGCATGGATGTACTATCCCTGTTTTTTCAATAAAGGCATTGCCATGGCTACATGTGCAGTGACAAGCCAGACCCAACTCTCCAAAGCCTCAGCCCCATGCCTGAGGTGCCAGGTTACAGCTTTTACAGTTCAGAAAATGGAAATAAATAGGGCATAATAGTGTTTAGGGAACTGAAATGACACATAGCTGAAAGAGGGGCATCTAACAGCAGAACTGATAAGAACGTATATTGAAGCAATCTCTTTGCACTTGAATTTACATCTTATACTTTGCCGCGAGCCCTTTACTTGAGAACCACTCAGCAACATTTAATTTAGACAAGTGTACCTGTCATCTTTGGCCTGTTGCTTCTGCTGTTGGTATAACACAGGCAGCTTGCTGGGGCCTCTGAGCAAGACGGGCTGGTCTCCCAGGCTGGGAGAGCTGGGGCAGCCAGCAGCTGGCTGACTGCCTCCCTGTGCAGGGAGGTAAGCGCCTGGATGGTTTCTCATTCAAGCCTGGTTTGGAAAGGAAGGTCTTGTATGTCTTCAGGAGAGAGCAGACAGGGTCTCTGAGAAAGGTCATGTGGAGGAAACGCTGATTTCTTTTTTAATAATCTCACCTTCCTTGCAGCAGATTAGGAACAGGCTCATCAGCCAGGTAGCTGTATTTGAGTTAATTTCCCCTCTATTTTAAGCTTTAATTTCAGTCTATTTGACCTAAAAATTAATTCCAATTTACCACATACAAAAGAACATGTTTTATTTTACAGTATATTATATGCACACAGCTTCAAGGACTTAACAAGCTCTTGTCACTGATCTAAAGCAAACTAAGGAGAGGGCTCAACAGGGTGCTGGTGAGCTGATGACTCCGGTGTCATGAGAGGGGAGGTAGCTCGTGTCTGCAATGGGGGCTATCTTGAGTGCCTGTCCTTGCCTCCCTTGGCATGTCACCCCTTTCCAGAAAGGCTCCCCGGACCCAGAGGCAGGGTGCAGGCAGAAGTCTGGCTGAGACAGCAGAGAGCAGCAGCAAAGAGGAGCAAACCCCATTTACAGCTCAGCCAGGGCTTCGGCATGTGTCTAACATACTCAGTTATTAAGATTTATAAAAACTGTGCAGGAAGGGAGCATTCAAGGCAGTATGGCTGGACCAAGCCTGGTTTACATGCGAGGAGTGCATGTTTCTTGTGCTTGTGCCTTGCTTTGCCTTGCCTTGACTGGTGCTGCAGTGAAGGCATCAACAAGCGCAGATACATGACGTGTACAGGACCTGCTGTAAGCCAAGCCCAGACCTCGCTCTTGTCCATTCCTACAGCCACCTCAGTGCCTCATCTGCTTGAGAAACCCCACCATGAGCATCACTGCCTTCCCATGATGTTCCCTGTTCAGCGCTGATGGAGGCAGGCAAGCCCTGTCCTGTCCCATCTTTCCTGACCTCTTTTCAGGTCCCATCCCCAGATTCACACCTTCCTGCCAAGAATCTGTCATTGTTCAGGAGGCCAACAGTTAGTCCCAAGAGAAGCCCAAGCCCCACTTGGAGGCTGGCCCTGTCCCATACGGTGGATGGAATCTGTGGGGAGGGAGGGAAGGCAGTCCTGTCTGAAGCTGGCATGTTGACACCCCAGTACCGCCATGCAACTGGGGACTGTGGGGGCCTCCAGGGTGGTGCTGGGGGGAAGCGGGAGCAGGGCAGTGTGTCTTTTCCCAGCAAGGATCGGCTGCTCTTTTTCCTGGGGCCTCCTGCATTGGGTGGCTGTGCACTGGTGGAAAGGGATGGCCCTGTGACCCAAGCAGGGCTCCTTGGCTGCTGAGGGGGGACACTACACCCCACTGAAAGTCCCCGACACCAAAATCTGGGGCAGTGCTCTCACACTGCAACTGGTGGTAAAGGGGTGGGGGACACTGGAGACTCAGTGCTGCTAAATTGCTTTGCCACCAGTGACACAGACTCTGTTACCTCAGTTACCTCATGTTTCATTTTAAATACATTTGCTTGCAGACAGCAGTTTTGCAGTCTTACTTACATTGCCATAGAAACAATCTTTCGCATTCCTCTATTTGTTGTACATTTTTGTTAACGGCTCTTTCTTCTTTACTTATCCACTCCATCTTTTCATTTGCTGCCGCTCTCTTCATTATGTCCTTCCAATTCCCTTGCCTTCTAGCTTGCCACACTACAGCTAAATATTTTTCTCAGTAAAGATACCCAGCTCACAGCCTCTACCTGTATAGCTGTCAAAATCTGCCAGTGATATGCCACATGGATAAAGACATTGGTCTAAGCATGTGCAAGCACGCACGTGCCTATGCCCACAAATGCTGGGATGAGGAGAGGAGAAGGAGGTGAGAAGAAGTGTGATAATCTGGTATCAGATCGGTTGTCCTTGACAGTAATGAAACCAATTTTAACTTCTGCTTTGTGCCCAGGGAATGAAGCTGCCCATCAGATAAGGGGTTATGGGACTCCAAGGGATTTCTCGGCTGGTTCATTTACGCTGGGAAGGAGTGCTGCTTAAAACTCTGTGTTCCACCTAATTATAAGAAGACAAAAATCTTTTTGGGCATGCTGATTAGACAGAGAGATTTTATGATGAATCACTCTCCCCAGTGGATTGCGTTTGATTGTTTGCTTTAGAAGAGAAAAGGAAGAAAAAGGAAAAGGAAGATGTTTAGGGCTTTTCTGATTGCAAAAGGTGACTTTTGCTAACACAAGATTATACCTTGTTTCCCTTCTCCTCTGGTCTCATCGGCAGGAGGTGCCCAAGAAGAAATAAGAGCTATTAATGGAAAAAAATCATGAAAACCAACAAATATATTCAGTGACTGATCACATGTAAACAAATAGGTCTTTTTTCCCTCCATTCCTCATGGGAGGCTGCCCTACTGCTGACAAAGGGACAGGCCATGACGCATCCAGGATCACCTTGCATTGCAAGTGCTGGGCAGGGCCAGGGCCAGAGTCCTCTCTACTCAGACACAGGGCAGGGTTCTGTGTGCCAGCCTGATGCTTATCTTAAGCTGGTGGAGCATCTCCAAGCAGTGAGCTGGCATCATGGGCTGCAGAATCTTTTGGGGAATCTTTTGTCCAGCCTTTGCTGTGCTGTGCAGTGAGTGAGGGAATGGAGGATGTCACTTGGGCCTCTACATTACCACTGCCTATTTTCCTTTTTTAAAAATTTTGTATTCAAGAGAAAGGTTAACTGCTTTTCTCTTCAGTGGTACCTGTTATTTAAATTCCCCTTCCTCAGAGATGCAGCCATTCTGTATGTCCAGGTAATGAAACTGTGACAAGTGGCCAGAACATATAGGAATCCTAAAGTCCTGCTTGTCTTGCATGACAGCAGGATAAACAAAACCAGAATTTCTCCTCTAAACAGAGCAGGAGAAGATGAATTAACAGCTGTAGGAGTGTTTGGATTCAACATCAGGAAGCCATATGCAGCACAGATTCAGTCCCTTTCTTCCCTTGCCTTTAGCAAATCCTTTAGGAGCACTGAGTGCTGTGATGATGGGGTGGATGGAGAGGACAAAAGGGACAAAGCAGGACAAGATTTAACTTGATTCTTCCCACCCTTCAAAGTCAAGGGGAGCATGCTCAGGAGAGTTTTTGATTCTTGCTGGGCTTCTCTTCATTTTTTCCCTTCAAGCAGGCATGCACCAAAATCTGTTTATAGTACATAGTTATTAAGATCAAACGTAGCAGTAATAGCACGTGGCAGTCTTCTCTTTTCTGAATCAATTTATACCATGTACAAGTCTTAGTCCTGTCAGATGAAGTGAACTGTGACAATGTCTATCCATCCATCAGGACAAATCAAGCTATTCATACATTTACTCTGAGGACATCTTACTTCATTTAAGATTTTTTCCTGTGGCAGAGTTTCTCTGTTTTGTAATGACAAATGTAAGAACTGAGGGGTCACCAGGTCCTTCAAAACTGTGAGAACTGCATTAGCCACATTGGTGTCATGTAATCGCTTGTCTTTCTTGTATTTGTCTTCCCTCCAATGTTGTATTCGTTTTCACTTTTTTTTTTTTTTTTTTTTAATGTCATGTACAGGGAGCCCCTTTCCTCATGACATGTATGGATGTCATGCACAAATTCACAGCTGACCCATTAAGATGCTCCAAGTGCTATTAGATAATGGCAGCTATTAGTGCTGCGGGCTTACTGGTGTGGAAGAGCAGGGGCTTTTAGGATAGAAATGCACACTTTTTCAGCCTGGTGATGATGCAGTGCAAGTTCATTATTAGAAGTGAGTTACAGTAGTGGGAAACTGAGAGAGGCCCCAGAACTTTTGCTCAGAGGGACTGAAATGTGTGTTAGTGCTAGAGTGGAGCACCTTTGCCCTTTCTGGGAGAGCAGGGCCAGCTGTGGGCTGCTGAATCCAGTATATCATCAGCAGAACTTGTTATTTATAAAGATATGTCCAAAGGCTAAACTTCAGGGTACAAATTCCTTCCTTTTATAACTCCATTTGAAGTGGCAGTTACCATAATCTCGCTCCCAGGTGGTTTTCTGTGTAAGAACGTAATTTCTCTACTAGGGAAGCTTGTGGTGCTTGTTCCAGCATCCTGAATCCATAAAACTCTTCAGAACCTCAGCTGCAGCTATTGATACTTTTCATTTCCCAAGTCATTTTTCTCCCCTGTCCTCTCTAGAGACTTAATTACACAAGAAGCAGCTATATGAAGGATCAATAACTGACTTAGAGCAAGTGATGCTTCCACATGGCAGCACAGTGGCTATCAGTGCTTTCTGATACTCAGACTATTAGGGGACCATCCTGACCTCCATTTTCATTGGCACTGAGCTTCTCTAGAGCATACTGACTTATCAACAGGTTTATTGATATGGTGAACTACAACTTCCTTCTGCTTTTTGCATCTTTCCCTACAATGAGAGCAGTCACACCAGGTAGGATGTTGTTGCTCTAGGAGAGAGCTGTTTCCTGCTATCATCACATCCACCCAAAAATGCAGAAAGAGCTGTCTTCACTCAGCAGCCAAACAAGTTTGGCTGGACAGAGGAGAGCATACTAAATCCCTTTGATTAGTCCTGGGATGGTGGGTTGTGGTTCAAGTCTTATACAAACATTTTGTTTTCACACCACTTTGGCCACATTAGGGCAGCCATAGGGCGTTGTTGCTCCTTTGGAGGTAAACAACATTTTGGTTGCAGAGTAAATGGACAGTCCTTTTGCACCTCCCTACTGGAGAAGTGGCTCTGCTGGAGAGGGAAAGGATTACCTCAGTTTTTAGCTGAACATTTGTGGGTTTTTTAGTAAAAGAGGTTCCATTGCTCAGTCCAAAGATGCTACGTGATGCATAGCAATGATGCCTTCACCAACACAGACACTGCTGCCCTTGAGGGACCCAGCCCTGTAACTAGAGTCTGCTGAGTGAAGCCTTTCCTTCCCTGAGCAGATTTAGTGAGGCTGTTGTGGACCTCCTGGAAATAGTGACTATGGTCTGGGTTTGTAACTGGGTAATAGCACAGAAAAGAACGCATGTGCTGTTAAGTGCCGATGTGTAGAAAGAGACTGTAGGCTCCATCTCATACTTGCACTTACTTAAAATGTCCTCTACTCCAACTAAGCAATAAGCTGTGGTAAATCACCCTTTTATACCCTGATGCTTTAGTCAAAATGTTTCATTAAACAGCTCAAATTGAATGTCTGGAAAAGTTTACACCTCCTACAAATTCTCCTCTGCTAATGGAAAAGTCATGTATACAAGCATCATTTTATTATACCCATTGTTCCAGTAATGCCCCTTCCAAATGGGAAAGACTTGAATCAGAGCAATTTAGTCCTTGTCTCAGTGTAGTTTCCCTTCTGGCCAGTTTTATTAGGGGGAAAAATAAAAGATGCCCTGAAAATACATTTGTGTGAAAAATGGTTGCAGCTTGCATGCTGTGTGGTCTCAGGAAGCCTTTTGAATGGCATATTTATAAACCAGTTTCAGAGCACACATCACCTCCTGAGGCTGTCGCGGCCACTGAACTTTCTGCCCTGGAGCCTGTTGTGCCAGAGTGCAGTTGGCGTGCTGGCAGCACAGGGGTCAGTCAATACTCCAATGTGATGCAAGGCAACCAGAGTCTGAGCTGCCTTCCAGCAGTCCAGACACTGTGGCCTCCAGCAGGGTCGTTCCCAGTTTGCCCCGACTTGTAAGGTAGTTTGTGTCCATGTATTCAGTGAGAGCCAAAGTTAACTCCATAAGGTAATAAATAAGGGAGTTTATCCTTGCATGAAGGCTTATAGACAAGGTAATTTATAATCACAAAAAATTGTGTCCCCATTACATTCCTTCATTCCTGTCATTTTTGGTGGATTTGTCCAGTGTTTCTGCTCTGTTCCTACCTGGTGGGTAAGGCTGGGTGGACCTTCCTGAGACTGGGGACACCCTGGTGCACAGCAGTTCTCTGCAGCTGCTTTTAAGGGTTTTGACCATACAGAGCTCAAATCCTCTCTGAGCTTTTCATGGCAGAACTCTCAGGTCCCAGGTGAGAAAAGTCCTCCAGCCTAAATGGTGCTGTTTCTCTGATGCTTTTATTCCAGCCTTGGCTTTAGGGTAGCCCTTGTACCAACTTGCACCTCCAGTGGGTGATGCATTAGCACATCTCCTTTGAAGCTACACTGGGACAGCAGGACCAGTGCCTGGACCAAAGGCACAGGTCCTTCATTGCACGTCAAGGGAGGGCAAAAGGCTTCAGCAAGCATCACTCTCCCTTCAGTTGTCTGAACCGTAAAAACTTGTAGGCAATTTCCTGGTGGGGCCTTGCATTCAGAGCTTTAAAATTCTGGCCCCAGCTCTTCTATTCGGTTTTCTCAAGGACCTTGCATGAATCACTCCGCTACCTGGATCCTCAAGTGACCTTATTATAAGAGCAGCAACAACCTAACCCTGCAAGAATGGTGTCCTGGCACTGCAGCTGGGAGCCTCTGTGGTGCCCCATCCTACACATGTGTGCCTGTTTCCTATAGATCACTAGGCAGAACTCTTCCAAAAGGTAGCATGAGACTCCCTTTCTGTGTCTTTGATCACCAACTCATGTCTGACACAGGATAAGGAGAACCAGGTGCTGTATCGCATGGGATACTTTGAATTCTCTAGTCTGTTCTGTGGAGGGAAGGAGGAAAATGAGATCAAGGCAGTTGCTGAAGGCAAGCCAGGCTTAGGCTATAACTGTGCTATGCTTAAAATATTTAATTCCACAGTATGAGTCACTATGACTAGGCTGCTATTGACCTGGGTAACCTAAGTGAATATTGCATAAAAGGCCCTCTCGTTTTGTCTCTATAAATAAAATCTGTGATTATTCATAGCGAATGCTGAGTTTCTATTACCATAAGCAGCCTTACAAGAGCATTGCGCTCCAAGATGGGGCTGCATTTGTAGAGCTTGAGAGTCATCTGGAGCTGCCTTCATGGGTGACCGGCTTGAAAGGGGCAGCACTTCTGCCCTTGAGCATTTCTGTCCCTGACTGGCAGAAGAAGCAGCCTGCACCCATCAAGAACTGAAAACACTGAAAATATTTGACTGTAAAAAAATTGTGTAATGATTGAAAAAACAACAAAAGAAGCTGAGGGAGAGAAAGTGAAAGGAACTAAACATAGGGAAAGGAAAAAAGAAAAGGAAGAGTTAAGGCCTCTCCCTCCCTGCCTCCCCCGGGGCTAATTTTTATTATTGGCTGCTCTTTTATGACACTGTCCCCTCCTGCTCCATGTGTTTTAATTGGGCTGGCACATGCTACACACATCCTAAAGGGACATGGTAATTATTTGTTGGATAACCAGAAAGTCTGTATGGGAATTTGTATTTGCAATGAGTCCTGCAGTGCCATCTGGCCCTGCCTGTGACCAGTCCCATGACAAACCCACCTGTGATCCTGGACCACCCTACACAGCCTTCTCCCTCCTCTGAAGAGTATATAAATGCTCAGTGAATGACACCAGGTGCCTCTGCAGGGGCATGAGTTGAGATGCATTCGTTGTGTGCTTGAGGGGAAGATTTCAGTAAGCCCAGAAAAGATGTGGGCTGTTGCCTGTGTGGGTGGCTGTGTGGACCAGGCTCAGGATCAGTTCTAGGCAGTGGAGGATGAGGGTGCATGAGGTTCTGTGCCCTAAAAGAGGAGGTGACACCTTGAACCAGGAGAGGGAAGAGCTGACCAGACACCAGAGCAGGAAGCTATTTTCATATGTTAGAGCTGTCCTTTCTAATGTTTATTCCTGTATTTACTGATGATTAAGCACCAAGGAAGGAAAAGGCAATTAGATACTTAGAGTGAAGTGTGGCCTCTTCATTTTTTGTCTGAGTTGTGACACTGAAAGGCAGTCCTTAATTGGCTCTGTGATCATCAGGGGAGCAGCACAGATCTGCTCCCTGCCTTTACCCTGGGAGACGCAGGAGAGAGACATTCCTGTCCTGCAAGAGGCATCAGCTGAGAGCAGCCACAGGTAGAGAGATGCTTAGTGGTTTATGGTGCTTGTGTTGCAACTTGAGCAGGGAGTCTGGGATGGAGACATTTTTCACATTGGTGTAAGCTTAAGTAGCGTTGAGATGGGAGACTGACTCACCCTTCAACACAAGGGTTCTGATCTGCTTCCCTGTTGCATGCCCTGCCCTGAACCAAGCCTTCTCCCAAACCCTAGTGCTGGTGCTGCAGAGAGGGGCTGTTCCCACCACCACATCCCATCCACCTCATCCTTTGTCCCACACAGCACAGTGGATGTCCCATTGACCCACAGTACCTTTCAACAGCGGCCTTATGCCTGCAGTTGACTTAGTTGTCTGTATAAATCAGTCTATCATATATCTCAGCTGCTCAACTTGATCTTCACACTATGTCCTCACACAGATGGTGAACCCTGTGGCAGACAGAAAGGTCTTCTTCATTAATTACTTCACTCTTCAAGTCCTTTGCTGCAGACATCTCTATCCACAAACCAGGTAAGCAGATACTGCTGGCTCATTTTATGGCTGGGAAAATTATGTCCATGGGGTGATCAGCAGGGTTTAAATAGAAAGAGACAGATGTTAAATGACTTTCCAAGAACATTAAGGTGTTCACTGTCCCCAGAGTCCTTGGCTTAGATTCACTAGCAGAGAACATTATTATAATAGAGTGGCAGTGGGTTGCTTTTAAAAGAATTTCCTGTTTGAATTGAAAAACCCACCTTTCAGAAAGTGCCTGGATATGTGTGTGTCATGACAAATACAAGCACCCAGGTAACAGAGGGTCACAGCACTCAGCTGGAAAATGCTTGTTCCTGTTATTTACCAGAGGTTCTGGGACTGGGGCTAAAATATAGGCTAGATGACTCGCAATCCTTTTTCTCATCTATACAGGTTTTAGTGTACATGTTAATTGTCACCCACCAAAGTTACTATTTTCCCAGAAAGCTGGAAATAATGTTAAGTTTTGAGGCATGAGTAGCCAATGGAAATTTGCTAGAGCAATATGATACCACAAAATAGATAATCTTGCCAGGAGCTCAGATACAGCTGGAATCCCTCTCTGCTGCTTGCATAGTCCCAGCTAAACTCTGTTGAATTAGCCTCTTCCCCTGGATTGCTCATCTGATATATTTCTAACTCACCTTTGGATCCTTAAATATTTTTACACCAAATACTCCACTGTACTCTGCAAGCATTTACATAGCGCTCACATGATTGATACTTCAGTGTACACAGAGGTATAGGGGGACATGTTTTTGGGAAGTGTGTGCTGAATATATGTTTGAAGATAGAAGCCATGCCATAAAATTAGAAGCAGTTTCAGGCGTGAGGGGGGCAGCAAGCCCATGGCAGTTCTTAGACGTGAGGAGGAGGGATTTGGGAGAACAGGTTACTGACCCCAGCACTGGCAGCATCCAGCTGAGAGGTTTTGTCAAGGCAAGCCCTTCTGTGGTGCCTCCTTCCCCCAGTTTGTAAAACGGTGCTAACACCTAGCACCTGACTTGCCGTCCTAGGGCTGTCTGAGGTCTTTCTCAAGAAGCCACAAGTGCTGTCTGAGATACCATATGCAGCTAGAAAGACTCATGTAAAATACTGCATATCTCAGTTGAAAATCTTCCATTGGCCCATGTTGGTTGTCACCATTTTTTTAAAGAGCTATAGGAGGTTTTGTGCTCTTTGCCATGCTCTGAATCAACAGTCCTTGATACAAGTTTCTACTAAATGATGCTTGCATTTGCACTAGGTACACTGCAGCTAACATTTTCTTTTCTCTTTTTCCTAGCTAATTTTGTAGCAAAAAGAACCCTATCAATAAGATTTTTCCAAATGAAAATTGAAGTTTTTTTCCCTTTCCTTCTTTCATGATTTCTAATGGTTATTTTAAAAAGACTCAATCTTCATAGAGAGACCAAAACCAAACTCCATCCCCGAGTAAATATAAATTCATATTCATGTGTATGTATATGTGTAGGTACCTATATATACCTATGCACATAAAAAACCAAACACATGGCATTGCTTGGAGTTATGTAGAGGGTTTTGGCTGCCTATTTTATTTATTGTACTTCTATTTTGAAAGGAAAATTGGATTTGGGGCTGTGTCTGCCTCTGAGAGTGCATTATTTGACTTTTAATCTACATCAGACTGTAACAAAGCACATCCCATATCACAGCTTCTGTTACTTCTCATACAAATTCAGTATTTCAAGAATATTTACGCATACAGGATTATTTAGTTTGGTGGCAGAGGTGTTGCATTCTGCATTTTTCTTCTGAAGGGTATTACTGGTTGTTACTGATTAAATCGACTTGTTCACATAAATTCAATCTATGGAATGGGTGGATATACATATGGGCTGGTGAATACTGAATGTCCCCAGTAAACAAAAGGTTAACTGCATCCCTTTTGCTCTGCTGGGGGAAGGCTGCCAGGGATGAAGAGAAGAAGAAATGGAGGCTCCCACTCCAAATTTTGAGGAGGGGATGAGCCCCAGCAGGGAGGGCATCCCCGGTGGTTTGGTTGGTGCAGTGGTGGTGACTCCTGTGGATTTGGCCTGGGTTACAAAACACAAGTTGCTCCTGACAGACCTTGTTAGTTTCTGCTACAACCCGACTGGGAGGAAGGACAATAAAATCTGTTTTGCATAAGTTACTATGTCTTTATTTACTTGCATTGGACCAGTCAGATTTCAACAAGGACTTGTCTAAAACTTTTCTATTCAACTGTGGTTGCTGTACCTAAGTTTTCCACTTGTCATGTGTCCCTAAGCCCAGCTCCTGCAAATACATGGGCCCATCCTAAACTTAAAAAAGAGGAGCAGCAGTGCTGAGCTCTGTCAAATTCCCTTGATGGCAGTGTTTTTTTCCCTTGTGCCCTAGACAGTCCTGTCAACTGCTGTGCTCCCATGACAAGGTGGCTGCGTTTCACAGCAAATGAGATGCTTTCTTCGTGCACGGCTGTAAAATACTTTGAAACCCTAGTGGATGAATAATGTTGTATCATAAATATAAAATGAATATTGTTTTATGGTTCCTGAAATATTAATTTGTGCATGAAGCCACTCTTGGAATGTTTTTTTACTAAATGTAAAGATCTTTTTGAGTCCTGAATGTCCTTGCTTTGGCTTTTATTATTAATATTCCCTCCAGGAGACATTGACTTTCCCTTCCCCTAGACATGCTGACTCCTGCCTGCCAGAGTGATTCAGCAGCTTGCCACTCACTTTTACAGAAGGAAAGTTTTCTCCTGGCTTCTTCCACTGGCCTGGTGTGACCGTGGCTGTGATCGAGGGACATATTTGTGTGGCTGGTTGATTCTTCACACCGAGTCACTGTCAGGCAGCCAGGCAGCTCTGAGCTCTCTGTCTAGCTGGTGGCTCTGTCCTTTATGCGGGGAAGGAGATCCCCATGCAGAGCATCGGGGATCTCTGCTTCACAGCTTTCCCCTTTTCAGGCAGGGTCACGTTAAATAACCAAAAGTTATTTATAGTTGAGGCTGTTTGCCGACTGTCTGTCACAGTCATCCAGGTCTACAGAAAAAAGTCTATAGAAAAATGCTGCTCATTTGTTTAACTGCAACAAATGACCATAAAAAATGCAAGGATGAGGAATTATTAACACTTACTTCTCTTTCCTTCCCATGCAAAAAATGGGGGCAGGCCATTATTTTTAATTTAAGCTGCGGAAAGGAGACTCACATTACGATATTTTAATTACGTTTTGGTTTTCCTAATAAAGTGTTAAATAGCTGTCAGAGTTTAAAAGCTCAAAAGCTAACACAAACCAAACCAGAGACATAGATGTATATAACTGTGTGCAAACCAACTGACTGGCATGTCTTATTTTATTAAAGCATGGTATATGAAGCTAAATTATGTGGGTTTTATAGATCCCTAAATTACATGTTTTTATCGATCTCTTGTCACCCTTAAAAATATATTACGAAGCAAAAGAATGCAGTCTTTGATATTGAAAAAGAAATTCAGCTGCAACACATAAAAGATCTGGAAAACTATGATTCAATATGTGGGGCTGACACAACTGTAAAACATTTAATTGTAACTAATTAGTTTTAAAAATTCCTGGTCACATGCCTTTAGGGACTGGACAAGGAAGCAGTGGCTTTAGTCATTCAAGGGACAACTTTCCTGGCTGCCCCAAGGTAGACATTTCGAAGCAGATGTCTTTGCACTAAACTTCTGTATCCCCCAAACCACCTAACGAGCCTCTCTGCCCCTCACCCTCCCCCTGATGTGGGAAAGAGGGACATCGGGTTTGAGAGCCAGGTTTCCACAACAGCATAATTTCTGAAAACCTGGGGGAGGTTCCCAACCTGGGGAAAAAATATCACTTGAGCAGCCAGCTCTGTGTGTGGCTTGCCGTGCTTGGATGTCGAACAATTTGGGAAGTAGAAATCTGTGCCGGTGTTGTGGGAAGAGCTTGGCCAGGAGGGGCCAGAGTCTGGCTTCCTCCTTGAAGCAGCCACCATCAGAGTGAGAATAAACCTCAGCAGCACTCACAGCACATGGCAAAGCGCTATTGGTGATATTGAGGATGCTGTGGTTTATCTTATTTGGTGGGGAGGAGGTGGGATAGAGGAGAAGGGTGTTTTTGGTGCTACTTCTCTGTGCTGGGTGCGTGTGATTTGGCTGATGGCTGTGGCGTGCCTGTACCCTGTCACAGATTGCCTCAATCGAAGTGTTGAGTGATTCAGAGAAATCATTTTTATATCTTCTCAGAAATAAGACCATTCTCTAGAGGCCTCTTGCTGTTGCTGGAATTCAGCTGCTAGCCCCAAAATGGGTATCTCCTTTGATATTGTTTGATCTTGTAATGCAAAACAAACCAGATGCACACATCCGATAGACCTGAACATAACCTCAGTACCGTCTGTTCTTACAATAGAGAAATCCCTTCATTTAACCTGTCTCTGAACCTGGGTTTTTGTGCTCGAATAAAGACAAATACGAAATATGTACTCATATCCCAGGACTTATTTCTGGTACTCAGATACTGAAAATTCAGCCATGGCCTTCATAAGTTGTTACTAATGTTTGGAGTTGCTTTTTTACCTTATCTGCAAGGAGCACCTGCACTGCTGTATTTACCAAGAACAAGAGTATTTCTTTTGTTTCTGCAGAGAGATTTAAAAGAAGGGACATGGCCAGTTCATATGCTAATGGAGGTACAAGTAGAATGTTAATAGCAGAGATAAACAATAAGGAAAGGGAAAATAAAATACTGTTGTGGATAGTTTTGAAGCTAATGGCTGGGTTTCTGGGTTGGAGGGCATTTTCACCACAACTTGCCCGTCTGACAGCTGGATTTCATTCTAATATAATTTTCAGTGGAGGAAAGGTGTGAGTTTGGCCTGAACGCTAAGTCTGCTTTGAAAGTCCATTGAAATTCAAAAATCCTGTTTTCCAACAACCTTCCCCTGGCACTTTACAATTCATGCTTCCAAATGGAGTTATTTGCAAGAAACTGAACTGTGAAAGTATAACATTTGACGACTTAAGAAATGTTGTCCTGAGTGTTCCACCTTGACTCTGCTCTCAGTGAGGACAGTGTCCTCAGGATGTTTAGTTCCCTCTTCCACCTTCCACTGCAGTCCTCTCCAAGGAGGCTCCCACTCAGTTTACACTCTGAGGCCCATTTCATTTCTCCTCCATGCTTTGGTGTGAAGACTATGGTGGTCTAGGACTCACCTCAGGGCCACCTGAGGTATCTCTCAAGTGGGGACAGGGACCTCCCAGAGAGGAGCAAAGCAACTGAGTGCAAAACCCACTGCACCATCCTGCTTGTGAGTCATAGCTGCTGGGCTCAGGCCTGCCAAGTGCGGAGCCACTGAAGAGCCTTCGAGTGTCCCACTTTGAACCCACACACCGAGTTATTTGTTCCCAAAGAGAGAACTGGTATTGCACGCTGAGGGTTGTTTGTGAACCTGAGAATGTTCTCTGCTAACAAGAGCCTGAGCCGTGTCTGGCTGACAGGGTGGAAATATGCCTGCAAAGGGCCTCATCCTGGACGCGAATGATGTGGAACCAGGTAGGACCTTGCTGGCACAGCCTGATGGGAGGATGCTTCTGAGGACGTGGCACACTGGCCAAATGAATCTGGATGGATAATTCCCTTTACTGCATATCTCCCCTCCCCTGACCCCAAAGGAGAAAAGAGACATCACTCCAGGGTATGGCCATGCATGCTACCTCCGAGTTTGTTCTGTGCAGAGGCTGTTATTTTATGCTTCAAGAAAAGTGAGAAAACTGCTGTGTTTGCAAAGTTCAGTACATTATAGCCCATGAAGACAGTCATGCTGCTATGTGTGTCCAGGTTACCACTGTGCAGTTACAATAGGGCTATAAATGAGCCTCTGAGGCATTACTTCAATATATGTAATATTTCACATTTTATTCTGGCATGAGGAGCATAAGACGTTTCTTCCAAGAGCTTTATAGAGAGGGTAAGGCCTCTTCACAGTCAAGGAGCTGAAATAACAGTCGTCATTCATTGCCCAAAATGGAGGGCATGCACAGGGCACAGTATAAGCAAAAGGAGTTTGCGTGCCCAGGACAGGAAAGCAGGAAGCCCACAGAAATTGGGAACGGAGGCAGCAGAGAAAGTCTTGAGCATTGCTTGAAAAGGTGCTGGGAGCCTGGCACTGAAAGAAATGCCAGAGATGGGGGACATCTCAGTCAAGGCTGTGGGCAGAGAACAATCTCCTGTTGTTTGAGCCTTACAGCGTCCAGGAAAAACAGACACTTTTGTGGCCTTAGTCGATGAGCAGGGATCCATCAAAGACACAGAAGACTGTCACAACTTCCCCTAAGAATGGAAACAACCTGCAGGGCCCTGAGCTATGGCTGGTTGCTCATGCCAGGGATAATATCAGCTTCAGAGAACACGCACCGCCAAATTCTGTTTTCTTCTCACTCTTGCAGTAGCAATGGAGAGGGCTTTCCTTCCTCCCTCCTTTGGCCAATGTCTCTCCAGACACTGAGGCATGAGTGAGGGCTGCCTCACTTGTCCACTGTGGAAACTGGCACCTCTGCCATACACCTTGCCATACTGTGCATGCCAGGAGAAGGATTCCACCTGTGGGGAGAAGACTGACTAATGCTGACAGGCCCAAACCTCGTGTAGGTGCAGGAGGGCTGCATTAAAATGATGACGAATGACGGGGTGATGAGAAGATGTTTTCTCAAGCATCTACCAGTCTCCCTGTGCTGGCTTCCCCTCTGTTCCTGAGGCAGAAGGCATGGAATGGCACCACAAGCTGATGGTGTGGGATGGGATCACGAGTTCAAGTCCCCCCAAAACAACTGCTAGAAACAGGATTCTGCCATGCATCTCTCTCCATCTGCAGGTGGCAATGATAAAACCCTTGGGAGTTTTGTTCTTCACTGCAGTATCTAGCAGCAGTCCTCCTGGGGCAAAACCAGGGCATCTGTGAGCCAGTCCACTCCACAGATACACTGGGGTGGGAGGCAGTATCTCCCACAACAACAGCCATAGAGCTCCTGCTGGGGGTGAGGCTGTTGTGGTGGTCTCAGGAGCAGATACTGAGCCTGGGTCCCACTTCCCAGGGGCAGAATTTTACCTGCAGCCCATTTCCAGAGGTAGTGTTCACAGTGTATTCAGGCAGATGTTTCACTGGGGCTGACCCTGTCTCAACATGCCAATCTGAACCACTTGTTCTTCTGAGCATGAGGTTGGTTGGGAAAAGTGCAAGTGTTTTTCTGATATCTGCTGGGTGGCAGGAGGTCAGGAGAGTGGTGCAGATGGGATAAAAAAGATACTGAAGGGTTGTTGAAGAAGCAAGGGGCATTCAAGCATACACATACTTCTAGGAATGCTCTGCAAGTTACATCATTATTATTGTAAACTCTACTGACTGAAACCAGCTACAAGAAAATGCTCTTCACAATGTTACACCAGAATCTGACATCAGCAGGAGTTGGCAGGGTACATTAAAATCAAAGTGGAGTTGTATTTATACTCTGGACATGAACTAAGTCTATACCACTGGAGAGCATATACACCCTCCCCACCACCTACCTTCAGGGAACTTAAGCCTCCCTCTGTCAGTCTGACTCCTACTTGGGCAGTGGTTACTTACAAGGCCATGGCACGAGTTGTAGGTTCCCTTTGAAATATCATCTTTCCCAGTCAAAGGCATTTGGACCAGGGCACCGTCTCTTTATTCTGGAATTACGGCATTTATATTAGCAAGGCTGCTAAGGAATTCATGTTCAGAAAATATGCACTCTGCAGAAATGTTTCATGGAAATTAGATTTCAAGAGGCAAAAATAGCACAGTACTCTGAGATTGCAGAAGGTAGAGATCCTTTTCTTCCCCCATTCCCCCAGTAATTAATTTCTCCTCTGGCATAATTTGAGGAAAATACTTTCTTTCATAAATGCACTGTCTACCTGTTAGGGAACAGTCTTTCAATGCATTTTTTTAAGCATGCACAACTTTGATTGAGTGCTCATCATAGATCTGACAGAACAATTTAATGCTGCTGAGCATTTTCTTTGTAGGACGCTCATCAATGTTTTGTGCACTTAGTCAAATCCAAGTCTGGGGTAGGTAGGTTTCATCTCAGTGAAGCCATTGGAATTACATCCACTTCTACAAGAGCTCTACTTGGCCATTTGTTTGCACAATGGAAGTAGCAGTGACTCATAAAGTCAGATTATATCTTACTAAACAATAATGTCTGTGGAAACACAATTGAGTGTGTTCCAGTCCTGTTTGTTTATAGTCATTTTTCTTAGTGGACTTTTATCTCAGAGGCTAGTGAGTCTTTGCTGATATAGGCCGTAAGTGTTTCTCCCAACCTTTTACCTCTAGAAAAATGGGAAGAAAGAAATTCACCTTTTATCTGACCTATCCAGATAATACCTTAATAACAAAAGTCAGCTGAAGCCTTGCCTGGATACAGCATACATTGTCAGACATACATGGTCAGGCTCAGCAGAGGGGAACTGGGCAGAATCCATAGCCCATGATGTGCAGGAGGTTTGGCTGGAAGAGTCCCTTCAAACCTTGAACTCTAGAAGTTGATGGAAAACCCTTTTCTTCCTTTTTATAAGTAAGACTATGTATGACATCCCCTTGGCTCAGATCAAGATCCTCCACTGTTTGAGGTTCAGATCCATCAGGAATGATATTGTATCTGGACCTTTCTGTTCAAAACTCCTCCATATTCCTGGAGAAAACTCATTTCCACAGAGTCTGTTCCCTAGTGACAGTTACTTGCACAAGTGGCCTTTATTGATAAAGGTTGCTTCAGGGTCTCTTGGACCTTTCTCCTCCTCAGCTTGACATAATAATAGTTGAGCTGAGATAGATAGCTTACCTCAACTAGAGGGTTACGTGTTGAAACTACACTCATACATGTCCCACAACCTTGTCTTGACATAAAATGGCAGGTCTGGTTTTGAAGGTTTTGAAGGAAATTGTATTTTCCTTGTCTGTAGGTTGATTTGGTTCTCAAAGCTCAGCAATTGCGTGGTTCTTGGACAAACTCTGACTTTCATTGCATCCTTCACATTGTCAACACATGGGAGACTGAGCCAGGAACTTCCAGAGCTGCTGTTCACAACCTTTTCTACTCACATTTGGGACCACAGTCTTCCTTCATTTGGCACTTCTAGGCTCAAAGACCCAGGAGGAGCACAGAAACCTCTGCTCAGAGCTAAGCTGAGTCTTCTCCATGAGTGGAAGTGAAGCAATGGATACTGCAGCCAGTCAAATGGATTCTTTGGGCATCTACAGCTTTTGTGTGGGTGACTATTTTTTTTCCTTAATGTGAAAAAATAAATAAAACCACTTGAGTCCAAATGGTCTGTATGAGTCATGAAGAAACCAGTCTTCCTCCCCTTGAGACAGTTATTTACCCTTTCACTACCAGAAGGCAGAATTAGGATTGTTCCTGATAACCTGTGTGGAGTCTTCATAGCATGCTCAAAATTGGAGTATAAGAATCCTGTCCAAGTCCTGCCTTGACATTGACTGTTGCTTTAAAGAAAGTATTCAACACCTGTGTCTCAGCTTCCCAACTATGAAATGGGAATTGCAAGGGAAATCACAGCTGTCCTGTGCCACTGTGTTATTCTGTGGCTGAATTAGTCAGTGTTTGGAAATCACTTTCAGGCAGTAAAGTGCTACCTTTTTAATAGTAAAGTTACCCTTTTCCCCAGGAGTCCTATTCAGAACCTCTCAACCTTGACAATAAATTGAAATGGAAATCTTTTGAGTACTGTAATGAATACATTATCTTAATTTTGGAGGATTTTTTGAAGGCGTAAGATTTTGTGCAGAAGGTGATTTTGAATATTTAGCAACACAACCTTAGCTAAAGCTTTTTGCTCCCATAATTATGTTTTTTAATACAATTCTCTTAGTATTTCAGATTCAAAATGAAGAAATAACCTTTGGCTCAAGTCCAAAATTTCCTCTGTTTTTTTGATATTATTTCAATAGATAGGGGTCTAATTCTCCCTTCCCTGGTGCACGTCATAGTCATTTACACATGTAGAATGATATTATTCTTTCTTGGAAATGTTTACCAAAATGCAAATTAATCTATGAGACAAACAAGCATCAAACCCAAGGACCCAGTGGATAAGGGCAAATGAGCATCCTACCAGGAACAAGCTACAGTGTCAACTTAAAGCCTGTCAGCTACTTTATGGTCATAATCCACATTCACACCCTTACTCTGTGCTGAAAGGAAGGTGAGGTAAATACCTCACACTCACCGCAGTCTGAAATCACACGCATGACTGTAACTTCACTTCTGATCTTATGGGTTGACATCACCTCTGGGTCCATGCCCTTAGACTAACCCACTGTGAATGTTGTCTAAATATAAAACTGTAGCTCACAGTGTGCATTCATAGTGTATGTGGCCTTGCCTGTATTATAAATTAAATGGTGTCTGAGCGTGGCTGGCAGTTGGTTTAGCAGGACTGGTGACTGAGCACGCTTCAGCTGCAAGCAGAGCCAAGGGCATGCTCAAACCAGCCCTGAGCAGCCTGTCCTCCTGTCCTCTTGCCGTCTGTCTCTGGGTAGGCCTGAGGAGCTGGGCTGAAGGAATGGTTGCCACCTAACCGCGGCCAGACCAAATGGTTTGGGGCTGGCCTAAACTTTTGCATCTCCTTCCCTCCAGTGTTGCTCTAGTTAAGCCTGTGCATTTAAGGGAAGCGGCAAGCTGCTGCTGGATCCAGTTCTGTTCTACCCCATCCTTTGGGCAGGCAGCGTCTTGAGGCAGGGCTTTTGGTTGAAAGGCAGCCTGGCTGGCTTTATTTTCCTTCAAAAGCAGTTAATAAGCCTCCAGCCCTATGCTGTGTAGGGCTGTCAGAAAACATCAGCCTGACAGTCTCCTCCACATACTCCTCTTTCAGCCTGAAGGAAGGGATGGACCTTTAGAAGCAATTTGGCGTGAAAATGAGAAACAGGCCAAGCTGCTTGCAAACCTGGTCTCTGAAAAAGAGATAGGGAGAGAGAATAGAAAAGCAATTACTTCAGAAAGCCAGGTTACTCCTTATTCCAGATTAGTACAGCTGCTTTGAAAAAACCTGACAAACCTCTTTGCAGCTCAGCTGATAGGTTTGCTAAAGGTGCTCAGTCACCACTGAAACAGCAATTTCCAAATCTGGAGGAGACCACATTTGTACTTACTGAAATCCTCCCTGAAGTGGAAAGACCCTTCTCTGATCAGATGGTTGAGAGCCTCGTCTGAACAAAGCTTGGTGCTAGAGATATGGAGAAAGAGGTCTACGTTTATAAAGGTATCCAGGTGCCTAAGTGGTTGTCAGAATTCCCAGGTAACATAGTTAAGTCACTGACCATCTATATTTCTTCCTGAAGTTCGTTGAAGTTATTGGTAGGTACTCAACAGCTTTCAGGGTCACGCTTGTGATCCTCACTTGAACAGTGACTCTGGTATCTAAGAAGAATTAATATATGTATCATAAATGCACTTGGTCTCTTCTTGATGTATGTGCAAAGAAGTATTTTTGTGATGTGGCTCATTGCCAGTGTTCCTGAGAAAGTCACATATGTAGTTTTTCCTCTATAGTTGATAAAATACTATAATTAGTTTTTGAAATATTTCTAAATCTCTTTTTGAAGTATTTAACCCTTATTTGTTAAGAAAGAGAAAAAAACAACATTTCTCTTACTCCCCTGAAGTCCCAAACAAAGACCTTCTCTCACTGTCGCAATGACAGTGATATGTTATCAGGCACCAAAAGCTATGTGACTCCTCTGCTCAGGGCACCCATATGAAAAGTTAGCTGAAGAGAATTGGTCAGTAAATTTCCTGACTTGCTTTGCAGTTTTCATTCCTGATTTTAATGCTATGTTAGAATAAATGTTTCTACTTTCATGTTAAAGTCTCTGGATGATTTCTGATCCCACTAGATTAATTCCAACTTCCTGTCCCTTGATAGCTGATTTGGATATACCAAATTATGTTTTGTCCATTCTGGCAGCTGCCCAAGTTAGCCGATAATCCTAAATTGCTGCTAGTCATGTCCGTCTCTCAAAGAACAAATTAAAATATAACTCTCTCATATGTCAATTAAGCCCTTATATCTCTCTGTCAGCACCCACACCCCCCCCCCTCCTTGATTGATAAGATTTTTTTTTCCTTTTTCTTTGTTGTGCTCATGAAGGCCACTGGATTTACAACTCTTAAACTCAAAGTCCTTTACCTACAGAGCAAGCACAGCAAAGAGAGCAGCAGTTTTCAGCTTATCCTCCCCATCCATCTCAGTCCTGGAGGGGGCCAATTTATGAAATGAGAATTGGACATTCTCTGTGTCTGTTTCATCTTCTGCTGAAACAGGGAACGGGGAGCAAATCACTGGCTATTTCAGGGTCTAAGGGTGCCAGAATGAAGACGTGGACTTAAAAAAAAGCAGATTTCAGCAAATCCAGAAAACAGTTAGACAGAGTCTCTTGGGAAGAAATTCTAGGTGAAGAAGTGCAGAGAGCTGGTATATTACAAACAAATCAGCAGCTTGTCTCAGTGCTGACGAGCAATAGCGTTTACAGTAAATCCTATATAGCTGCATCAGGAGCACTTCATTACTTGAAATCCAAAAAAAGGAGTCTTGCAAAGAGTAAAAACAAGGCAACAAGGCAACATAAACAGTTCTTCTGAATGCATGAGAAGCAGGAGTAAGGCAAAGGGAGTTGTAACTCCACTACTTAATGGACACAGAGAACAAATAAAGCATGATGAAGAGCTGTTTGAAGTAGTCAATGCTTTTTTGGGTGAATCTTCATTAGAAAAGAAATCGCCCTGAAGTCGCATTCAAGTGCTTGAGAAAAATGTACTGACTGGTTTGCAATAGTCTCTTGTCTAAATGAGAAGGCATTTCAAGTTGGATTCTACAGGGGAATTTTTTCCTTGGGACTATTTCTGTTCACTGTCATCATTATCAGGGTGGATGATGGAAAAGACTTCATGTGCAGCAGACATCAAGCTGAGAAGGAGCTATAATGAGTTTGGAGGACATAATCAGAAAAAGAGAGATCTCGATGAGCTGGAGAAATGGTGTGGACCCAGTGAGATGGAATTACTCGAGACAAATTGGAGCTATTACACATAGAAATCAAATGCATAAAACCAGATTGCACAATAAGTGCTGAGATAGCAGTACTGAAGAACGGAAGCTGGGGTTTTGGCGTACCGCAAACTGAGCAAGCCAATAATATGTTGGTGTTTTGAAAAAGGTGAATCTTTGGGTAGGAGGTGTTAGCAGGCAGACAGTATGAGAGCTGCTTATGCCACTCCACCCAGCGCTGCTGTGATCCCACCTGGTGCAATGTGTCCAGATTTGGATATCATGTCAGAGACAATCTGGACAAAGCAGCAAAAAAAGGAAAAGTTTCAGAAGGCACAAGATAAGTGGGACTTTGGTTTTGTCTAGAAAGCAGATGACTGAGGGGAATCACAAACCTTTCAATACATGGAGAACTGTTTTTTACTTTCCTCCTTGTCTCCTACAGGTAGGATGAGAAATAATTGGATTAATATATAGCAACATATGCTTTGATTAGGTATAACAAAAGCCTGTAGGACAGCTGTAAGCCCTGGATGTAGGGGTAGGAAGGATATTGTAGAGTCGCCTTCACTGAAAGCTTTCCAGAGCAGGTGAGATGGTGTAGGGGATGGAGTCAAACATCTTGCAAGACCCCCCTGATCTCCTTCTCAAGCCAGGCTGTGGGACTGGGGAAAGATTTGGGGAGACTATTTAGTCCATTCCTCCTCCCCAAAGCACAGTTAACTACAAAGAATTAGTGTGTTTCTGGAAACAAGATAACAATTCTTAAAATAACCCCACAAAATAGGAAGCAATACTTTCCATTTCTGCTGTACCTCAGCAGAGTCCCAGGCTCTGCCTGTCTCTGGCAGAGGTCGCAGTGGCAGCCCTGTGCTGTGAAGGGGTCTTGTGCTGTGAAGTGGGTGTTGCAGGGTTATGTGCAATATGTTCTACAACCATCAGATGCTCTGTCGGCCACTGCTTTGTTCATATTAACCCGTCCGTGAGGAGTTCCATCCAGAGATGGTGGAGGAGGAATCATGCTGGGATGAAATTGTGTCGAAGGTGAAGTTGTTTGCAGGGACAAGGTGGTGACTTCCCTGTCTTCCCAGCCTCCCTTTCCACAAGGCTGGACACCTAGGCTCTGAGATTGGAAAGAAGTTGGTCTTGGAAAAGAAGAGGTTGCATGCGACTCATCTGCTGCTGGAGACAATCCCCCTGTCTGACTGTAGCACCAGGGATGGTGTTTTACGCAGGGAGAGCCCAGGTGGATTTTGTCAGAGAGGACGGTGAATGCAGAGGGCCAGAGTTTATTGGCTGTGAGATGTGAATTGTTAGCTCTTGGGTCTGGCGACAGTTCCCCAGTCCCTAAAAACCTAGTGCAACCAGACCTCTGATCTTGTGTGAAAGCTGCTGCACTGGAGTGGCCGTGGCACATGCACAGGGAGGCACAGCGGGATGGTGGGAACTCCTCTGCCAGTGCAGAGGATGGGAAGCTGGCCCCAGTCATGTCTCAGTTACACCTTTTTATCATGGTCTGTGTTTAAGAGAAAAACAGGCTTTTTCTGTCCTAAGGTACTGGAATGTATGTCACCCTAGATTCAAATATTCACATAGGACTGGAGCTGCAAAGCTGCTCTTACTTTTTTTTGAGCTCTGAAGGAGAAAGAACTCCCAAGGAAACTTGAGCATGAGTTTTGAACTTGAAAAAATGAGTTTCTCAAACTCTCCCCACCTTGCTGGAGTTATTCCCATAAAATAATCATTGCTTTTGAAGCCAGTCCTACTTTTCTCCCATGCTTGAAAAGCTGCTCCCCCCAGCTCTGTGTACAGGCACTGACTGGCTTTTCTCCAAGTAATACTCGGTGAAGAAACGCCTGCTCGCGTACCTGCTGCAAACTATTTACGTTTCACTCTCTTTGTCAATAAATTAGCTTCGCAGAGGAGGTCTGAGCAACAGTTGTTCTGAGCAGGGAGGGAGTCTGGATTCTGAGACAGCGTTTAAACAGCCAGCCCTTATCATCACGAATATAAGAGAGCAGGGAGATTGTTGATGCAAACTAACATCAGGTGAACTGTGGTTGCCAGCAGAGCAGCTTCCCATGTGAAAACCCTGATTCCCTTCTTGACGAGGCCATGGCAAAGCCAAGTCAAGGACAGAGCCTTTTTTTTTTTTTTTCCAAACCAACTGTTAATGGAATAAGTAATTCTGCAGACCTGTCTTTCACATCTCACTCACTTTATATGCAGTCTAATTAATTCTGTTGGAGAAAATAATTGGCTCAGATCAGGTCGATCCGACTGAAGTTCTAAATAACTTTGGTTGAGTGGTATTTATATTTCAGAGACTAGTCTTGGGTGAAGCACTCACACGCGCAGAATACTAAGCCTGTGTTAACTTGGCACAAAAATAGTGCTGTGGTCCATCAAGTGACATTAAGTCCCATCTATAAAAAGCAGTACAGCTGCCTCTGAAATGTGGCTATCTTCAGAGAGGGGGAGGGGAGCAGACCAACCTGTGTCGGTGCTGAGCGGTGGGCAGAACAGACACACTACCCATCAGCCAGAGGGTGGAGTGAAATGCTTCTCAGCTGGGGAGGAGTGATAGGAATGAAACCCGTGGGGACACAGAGGGACACAGGAGCTGGTGAGGAAAGATTTCAGGGATGCGCTCATGTCAGGAGGGTCCAGAGGCAAGGAGCAGTGGGGAGGAACAAAGGTTTCAGACAAGGTTAGAAGATCTGGTGTATGGGAGGAGACAAGGACAGAGGGGAACAGGGCATCACAAGCATATAAAAGACTGGTGTAGCTGTAAGCTGTGACTGTCCTCACCTAAGGGACAGATCTGGTCAGAGAGGATGATCCTGAGAGCAGCCAGGGAGATGTTCTGACAGCTGGACTGTCATGGTCAGTAAGTGAATACCATCCTCTCACTGTAATGTGGGGTGGGGTGTTCCCATCTGTGTTCATTTAAGGCATGAGCATCTTGACTTAAGAAACACACAGATGGAAGGCAGGTGTTACTGTGCTGAAGGTCAGAGTACACTAGAAGTACCTTTAGTTTTCTTCATCCTACAGTTTCTCTGTGAACATTTGGGCCAGCACTTCTCTCCCCCTCCACCCAACAAATTTTAGATCTGTAGCCAGATCCTCACTCTCTAACTCAGCCTTCATCTCCGCTTGCAACAGCATCAGCCCACTCTCTTGGATCCTAGAAAAGGAAATTCATCTTTCCATCTGGTCCTCTTCATCTCCTTGTTGAATAGGTAGCATTTGCCTGAGATAGCTCGCCCCGTACTGAAGAACAACATGTTTCACACTGCACTGAGTACCACAAAAGGCCTTCTTTCCGTAAGCAAATTGTGTAAACTGGCTCTCCTACTGCAAAGCTTTTCTACTAGCCTGTGTTGGCTGCTGGTCTCTCTGGGGGAAGCCTGGGTAAATGAACAAGTGTGAAGAACAGTGTCACAGCCTTCTGCACTTCCTTTCTTCCCAGTGCTAAAAATAACATCTCATTTGTAAATAAACTATCTCCTAGTCTATTTTTATAGTGTTTTTGAGACATACTGTATTAACAAGTCCACATCCTGACTTCCTCTTCAACCACAGCTCACGTCCAGCCTGGGCAGTAGTTGTGTCTGCTGTGTCAATTCACAGCATGTCGTCGGTGTATTTCCATCCTGCTCTGGAGGATCCACCCTTACAGAAGGAGAATGGTTTTCATTCCAGCTGAGTTTCTCATTTCTCTCCCAGGATTACCAACATAACATGCACACTGGCAGTTTCAGATCACCATAATGAGGACGCCAGTCTGCAAGAGCTACCAGCTTGTTCGCAGGTAGTAACTAAAAGGGGCAGAGCACTCAAGCAAGTGTCGCTGTGACACTCACTCCCCTGCTCCGTTTGGGGCCAAAAGCTGCCTGCTGACTGACAGGGTTTGCCAACACTGTCACGATACTCGCTGTCGCTGAAGAGTCTTGTCTCCTTTCCCAGCCCTACAAAGGAGCACAATAACATGAATGTTTCTGTCAACCAGCTCTCTGCAGTTAAATCCTCACAGAAGTCAACAGCCCTGAAATGAATTGGCAAACAGAAATATGGGAGTGTGGGGGTGCTTAACATGCAGCCCATAAAGTACACACTGGGCTGCCATTCTCCAGCTCTCCTTAACGTACCTGAATGAGGTTGAGCTGTGAGACAGTATGAAAAAAGTCTACTCAGAGCAGGTAGCTATTCCTTCTCACTGATAAGTTAAAGGAGTAAAAATGATCATTGCAAAGCTACTCAAGCTACTGGGCTGCAATTGCAGCCATCGTAGGTAGAATGGAGCTAGTCTTAGTGCAGCTAATTTGTACACCATTAGGAATAAAATCATGGCAGCTTAGAGCCCAGGATGCCATGTAAAAATGTGCCTGGAACCATAGTACTTACTGCAGCCTGGACCACTGCTGTTTCATCCCAATCTTTACTTGAGCCAACTTTGTCAAAGCTATTCTGAGTGCATATAAAGACACTGGTAATCAGTCTGTCTTCGGCTGGGATGGGGCCTCCAGCTCTGAGGAAGCACCAAGGGATTGCAGTCTGTCCAGCTGTGTCCCAGCCATCCATCAGGTCTTTCCCAGCACGGTGCTGAAGTCAGCAGGCACCCTTAATGGGGCACTCCAAGTCTTCCCTCAGGTCCCAGAGCCTCCAAACCCAAAAAGGATTCTGGCTGTGCTAAATTAATTGCTGAGGAACAAATTGCCTAAGAAACCTCTGGCAGTGACATAGGATAGATCCAGGTTGGTGGGACGGCACAGAAATCCTGCCGCCTGCCCCAGGATCCTCCTCATCCCACTGCTCTGGACATCTGGAGCAAAGCTTGCCTGTGACCAGCTCCTCACTCTCAAGTATGGTCCTAAAGCAGGACCAGCTGGATGAAATCCTGTGACCTGTGTTATGAATGAGGTCAGACACCTTCTGCCTTTAAATCTGTGAGTCCATGAAAATAACCCAGAATTAAATAATACTCTGCCTTAGGAAATTTCTCTGACCGTGTTACCTATTTCTCACTTTACCTTGAAGTATTTTCCCCCATCCCTCCCTGCCCCCACTTAAAGATTTATTTGGTTTCCTCTCTCTCCAGGCTCAATCCAATTAAACAAAAATATTGCTTTATTCATGTGAGTGTTCTGTGAACTTTACTCAGCAAAAGTGCTGAATATACCAAAAGTAAAGAACAGTTTTTATGTGACTAGGTTTTTTTCTGGGATTTTTTTTTTTTCTTTCTTGCTCAGCAAAGCTCTTTTTCTCTTAAGTAAAGAAGTGGCTGAAACTCCACACTTCAATATGCAGACAAGTCCAACTTCAGTAAAATGACAAAAACATGAAATTCTATTTTATTGGTCACAGAATTGCTTTTCCACATTGGGAACATTTTCGTACAAGCGATTAACAAAATAAGGCCTTGATCCTCCAAATGTAAGAGGATTTTAAAAAGGCAAAATTAAGCTCTTGGAATATAAGAATGGTTAGACTTAGGATTGTCTGGGCAATATTCATTTGATTCCCATTTCCATATGTATTATGATACCATCTTTCATCTTGTACCTACGTACTTGCATACTAATTTTTCCCTGGGAACCTCTCCTACATTCACCATCCAAAATAAATTGTGATCTCATGATCAGCTATTTCATACTTTTCATCATTTCTCTTCATTATTCAGAGTGTGTCTCATGCCTTATTTACAATTCTTGATTCAAGCTGTGCTGTGGAGGAAATGGACGGCAATTTCCTGATTAACTTTCCTGCCTAACCTCTTGTGGTAGCATCCAAGTACTTCCCAAGTTTTCACGAATTTGCCTAGACAGCTTCTGTGTGAGATCTACAGGGCTGCTGGAGGCAGGGGCGTCAGAAAAAGACCTGGGAAACAGGCATGGTAAGAACAAGCATTTGCAAGGCAGCATGGTAAAGGAGAAATGAGACACAAATCAGTCATGGTGCTGTGAACAGAAGGACAACTAGGAGCCTGAGGGAGGGCAAAAGTGTGAATAAGCAGGGGCACTGGGTGTGGGTGTCCTACGAAGGGCTTGGCCGGCCATGCCAGCAGCTTTGCTGCCTGGAGGCACCAAGCACTCCATGAGATGGCGAAAACGCCCGGCCACACTGCACCCCTGGCCCCAAGTACCCGGCCACACTGCACCCCTGGCCTTGAGTGCCCGGGTACACTGCACCCCTGGCCCCATGCTGCCTTGGCAAGCCTCTCGGTGCAGCCACAGATCACTGTGGCGCCTGACCACCCACCTCTTCCCCTTCCTACCTTTTCTCTTCTGCTGGTGGGACGAGGAAGATCACATTACCCGTGGGTGTTCGGGTGTTCTTCCTTTGGCTGTCAGGGGCTCTGAGGTCAGACTGTTGCTAGGGCAGGATGCGCTGGACACGAGGAACCATCTGATGGGGCAGTTTTGCTGAAAGCCCCACAGAGAGGTTTTAGCTAACATGAGGTGAAAACAACTGCAGCAAAATTACTAATGAGACATTGCACCAAATTCACCCCCAATCCATCACACTGACTTGCTGGCAGTCATAGTCCAGACCAGGAGGCAAGGGCTGAGTCCAACAGAAAAATGTCTTCTCAGGACTAATTGCTGGGGTGAATATAAAGAGCAGGAGTCACTCACTGGTAATTTCCGACATGCGGCCTGAAAAGGCAAGTGAGGATTTTCCCCTTGCAGGAGAGTGAGCACCTGGCCCCATGCACAGGTGCCCCTTCAGCTCTTCTCCTGCAGTGTCCATCCGTTCCCCCTCCAAACCCAACCACATTTTTTCTGATGTATTCATAGTTGTTCTGCTCAAGGGTGCTTCAGCTGGGAGGTGAGAATGTGGGTATGCCAACATGCTCAAAAGAGCAGGGATTAGCAGGGAGGTTTCTCAACCTTTACACTACTAACACCACTGGCGATTGTATTGCATGCTTTGAAATCTCTGGGGGATAGTACTCTGGGTTTGCCATTCACCAGTGAGATTGTTTGTCAATTAAAAAACAATCGCATTTTCTCAGAGGAAAGAAAAATGGCTCTAAGAACTAATATGAGCAGAGCCCCAGAGGTGGATTACAGATATAAATTGAATGTAATTGAATGTTCTATATGGGAGGAAACTTTTGTTGTGAATTTATGGATTAGGTGGCTTTGTTTGTGTACTGGGCAGGGGAGGTATACATATATGTCTGTATTTTGGGTGTGGTGTGGGTAGTTAACTCTTTAAGTAATAACAGAATGTGATTATTCCTGCTTTTCTGATTTTCTAGCCTTATTGCTCTGCTGCTATTCTGGACTTGGAGTCTGCAAGTACGTTAAAGATTGAACCTTAGCCAGTAAGCTGCCAAACGACTGTATTTCAGCAAAACAGTGTCATGCCTGGATGACTGTGTCCCAGAGCTAAGCTCCATGCCATTGAAGTAGTGTGTCAGAAAATAGCATATGGAACCACACAAAGGTACAGATCAATGAAGTCATTAACAAAGTGACCTTATGGATAGGGGAAACAATGCAAAGGCCCTGTGTGATGATGCCCAAGAGTTTTCTTTAAGTGCAGGCTATACAGTAATGACTGGTAATGTGGAGAGCGGCAACATATTAAAGAGGCCCTGTATGGCAACCCCCCAATAATTGAATTTCCAGTAACAAAAGATCTTTTTTCTCTCTCTCTCATGCCAAAGCTTGTTTGATCTGACACATTGTCAATGTCAGGAGGCTGATTCAGGGAAGGCAGCCCTGTTGCTGTCACCATTGGCTCTGGTTCCCTTTTGCCTCTCGCCCTGGGCATGGCTGCCCCTTGCCCTTGCCTCCCACCAGGCTCAGGGCAGGTACAGCGTGAGCCTTCCTTGGAGGACAGGCAGAGGAGGAAAACTGCAAGTTTCCAGAGAGGACCTGGCACTATGAAGCTGTAAGTGAGGCTTTATCATCAGCTGCCCCCCACAACATCACTTTGCAGGCTAATATCACGAATAATAAATTGAATGGGCACACAAAGGCTTTACCTCTGTCCCTACTGTGAATTCACCAAGTGGAGTAAGATAAGAGACAAGTCTCCGTGGGGCAAAGTAAATAAAATAAAATTAAGATCTAATTTTCTCTAGATTCCTACAAGCCTTTGGGAGGACAAGAGGATCACAACGGGGATTTGTTTTCCTATAAATTTCCAATCATACTTCTGTTGCCTCATATTACCTACACATACACAGTGCCTGCTTATTTCTTTCCCATTCCATAAAAAAGGGAAAATAAACTGGGGGGAGACCAATCACTGAAACTTAATTAAAACAATTTAAAAATTACTTAAGCAATTATCTAACAAGTGATCTTTTTCGTAACAGCTGTACACAGGCAATGTATTAGTTAGTGAAGCCAACCCTGGTTTTTAATATAAACAGACTAATTAATCAGTGGTTAACTCTTGTAATGACCAGCTCTGGCATTTAATTATTGGTGCTGTCATGAACCATAATAGCTTATTTCCCAGGGTTATTATGCAAATTGCCAACAGTGACCACTCTGTGTGAAGTTTAAAGCACTTTCCACGATTATCTCTCATTTCCACATTCTCATGACTTTTTGGAGCATATGCTATTCCTGGTGTGAAAAGCTTCATGCAGCTTTTCAGCTTGGTAGCAAGCTTTTGGGAACACTGGAGTGAAAAATCCCAGTTCTTCCAGGTTTTAGCTGCTGGAGGGGAAAGGAGGAGGAAAAAAATGTTTATTTCCCACATTAGAAACCTGCTCTATGCACACCTTTTTGAATGGGGCTGTGCCTGCGACAGGCAGATGTTGGAAATATTTATTTAAGCTATTAAATCAGCTTGGCGGTGAGGTCCTGCACATCCAGTGAAACGAGGCAGACCTCTGTGGCGGAGAGCTGAGAGTTCTCCACAGCTCAGCAGAAGGCAGAAGTCTAAGTGCAGGCAGATAAGAAAAAAAGCTCAATGTGAGACTAACAGGAGAAGGCAAGTAACCTCCTGGAGTCCCCAGACTAAGAGCTGCTTGTGGTTAGAAGAAAGGGACAAGAAAAGAACCGCAGAGATTACCTAGTCCTCACCTTAAACTTGGGCCTTTCAAAGGCTTTGGGACAATGACTGAGATGAGTAGTACATTGAATAACAACACTTAAAAGAAGGCAAGTGCATTAAGACATAAAAATCTCCAAGGTGAGCGTGCATATGTGGAGCGTGTATCCGTGGACATGACAAGTACACAGGGGCAGGTAGGTGGATGCATGTGTGTGTACAGTCAGCCCCTAAACCACCTCCTTGCTCCCCTGCCCCTCCTCCTTGCTCACCCCCTGGGAATCGCCCTCCAATACTGAGTACTGAACCAGCACAAACTCTGCGTGCGCAGGGACCCCGGGGCTGCCCCTTCTGCTTCCTTGTTATTACCCAGCCCTGCGCATGTTACAGAGTTAAAGATTTTTTTAACAGACTTAATAAACCTGAAATGTCCAGCAACAGATGCCAAATTTGATCATCTCACTGGAGCTGGCAATAAAGAGGTTCACATAAACGCAGTGGAAAGGAAAGCAGAGAGAGCAGAGGAGCTGTTAGGGAAGAGGCTAGCGTGAAGCAATTGCAGGCAGCAGTCAGTAGGGCAGTAAAAACTAATAAAACCTTGATGTACAAACCACACTAATCAAAGAACAGGTCTCACATTCATATGTCCCATCTACTTGGCCTTTACACAGCAGCTGGTGAGAATAGCTTGGTTGTTTTTGTAGATAAACAGATCCCAAGTAAGCTATACCTGAGCATCTCCATCAGCGCACTGAAGCGCAACAAGCCTTCAAAATCCCTAAAATGAAGCCATGAACTTGCATGAGCTTTCAAACGGGCAGCTCTCCCCAGCCTCGTGGTGAAGAAAAAGCTCAGGGCTGGCTTTGAAGGTCTGAGTCAGCACAGGGGAAGGGAGGGAGGGAGGGAGGGAGGGAGGGAGGGAGGGAGAGGCAACCTTTTTTTGGAGCCCATTTCTGCCTATTAGACAACCCACATTAACCTCATGAATGTGGAGAACAGGTAGGAGCTGCTGTAACGGACCTAGATTAGACATGAATCTGAATTTCTGCCTCATAGCCACCTCTGCCCAGTTCTTAGGATGAAGGCAGGCAGTCCTCCCTCCCCATCATACAAATCCCCCCACATCTGAAGCCCTATGTGAGGTTAGGTCACATCTGAGGAAAAGTGAGACTGTTTTCTTAGAGGCCTCATTACATAGGTTAGTCCTGGTCACGACTAGGATTGAACCCATTTTGAGAAATCTAGCACTGTTCCACCACTGGTAAAGGCAGAACAGGCAGTTTTGAAGCACTTTAAAACCCTGACCATTATTCTTGGCAATGAAACAGTTTTTAGTGGCTCAGCATCCAGAGCTGGGGTTAACCCAACTTCCACTTAATTCAAACACCAAACCCAGAAGGAAACAGAAGAGCAGCTTTACTGGCTGGAAACACACCATGGAGGCAGTTGTTTTTGACCTGGCTGCTCAGACTGCAAGAAAGCAACGTATGGCCTCACAGCACAGGCATTTACTAGCCAGCCCTACAAGCATGCAGGGGTTGTAAACAGGCTGCACATGTGCCAGTAAGTGCTTTCCTTGCTGGGGAGGAATTGAAGGCCAGACCTTTCATCAGGGTCCATGTCTGCCCTCATGCTCTCACCGGAGAAGACAGGAGGGATCAGTGGCATCAGTGGCTTTCTGAGGGTGTAAAAGCAGCATCCTTCTGCAAGGGCAGAAACAGGCTCCTGCAGCGATGGGTCAGACACCTGAACGTTGCATCTCCTGACCACCGGGAAGCAGATGAGATGTGTGCACCGTCCCTGGGGAGCGGAGAAGGCAGCCTGCCTACTTGCAAGGCAGGGCAGCAGGTGTGCTGGACTGGCTGGGCTGGGCACTACCCTCCGTGTATATTTCTCAGTTATCTCAAAGCTCTGATGACTCAGAAGTTTGTTTTCATGGGTGAGGAAAAGGGAAATTATTACACTCTTTCTTGTTTGCATACCACCATGTGTCTCCAGGAGCACAGATGCTCTTACAGCTCTTGATACTGACTGAGCAGAGGTTAGTCTGGTCCAAAGCATCACATTTTTACTGAGCATCAGGGGATACCACTCCCCCCAGGTGCTGGCAGTACCAAGCGGTTTTGTAACTGATGTTCACATCTCCTATCAGAAAGTGCATGGAAATAGGGCAACCATATATTTCCTCCAATTTGGCGTTGAACCAGAGGCACAGAACAAGCGTAATTTCCACGCCAGGCTGGAGATGTAATAGGAAAGCTATCTAACAGGTGATAAATGAAGTGGCCTCTGACACAGGCAGCTACTCCCTCCTGCCTGTCACAGCCTTCCCCACTGCTCCCTGATGCCTCTGTGTAATATAAACTGTGCTCATTTCACAAGCTCACTGCAGGCCAAATGGCTGTTAATCGCACTCGACTGTGCTTCTGTAATCATCTGCAGGCGTTCAGCTCCTACGCGGGGTATCTCCATGCTGCAGCTGGAATACAGCATTGAAGAATGTGTCGCAATACCCAGACTGCTTGTAATCCAGGGTGGGCTGCAAAATCTGATGCTGCAGAAGAACAGGCTTCACTGTGGGCTGTCAAAGCTTGCTGGCGGTCGGGGTTCCTCCCTGTGCTTTCACAACTGACCATGACCAGCACGGTGTGTCTGTGTGCGTCACGGTCAAACCTCCTGGCAGTGGGGTGGATGTGCCTGAGACAGCAAGTGCTTGGAGGGGGACCATCTTTTTGATTCACAGTGACGGTCCAGGTTGCTAGCAGGCCCCTTGGAGTTTGGGCAGGAGGAAGCACTTCCACCCGTGCTGTGGCCTGGCCTCGCTGCCCGGGAGCTGATGCAGCAGGTCCCGGCTGCAGGATGAGGCCAGCAGATGGAGGCGTGGGCAACTGTGCATGCTGGATGGGAAGGTAGATAAGTAAAAAGCACAGGTTGCCAAAGCTTGGTAGTAAAATCCTTGTTCAATAAGTGCCCTGTGTGTTACATGTTCCTAAAGAACAGCCACTTTGCTTTTGCTGTGCCTTCCCTGTGTGGTCCAGTGTCACAGGCATGACTTGCTGGCTCTGTGGTCCTGGAGGAGACCTTTTCTTTCTACAGTGGACCACTCTCAAATGTGCCTCATCATCACCAGGGGTATCTTTCCATGGTCCTAAAATCATTTAAGTGGGTTTCACTGGCAAAAGAGGATCTGCTTTGAAAGAGATTTTTTTCTTTAACAGGTGTTCCTCTTTGTGGTTATCCTATCTTAATACTCCAGTCTCGTTTTTATAATATTTAACTGCAACCCAAGTGAGTTGCCCCTGCTCTTGTTTTGTCTCCCAATATGCTGTACTTCCTCTCATGGATATTGACCTGCATTAAGTGAAAGCAGTCTTTTTTTTTTAATACCCAGTATCTTGAGTATTTGCTGTTTCAATTACATTAGCCCCTAGAAAGACCTCACTGTACTACCTACTGTATAAGCAAACAGCTAGGGAATTTGTTCATTTTCAAAACAAAATGCATCCTTAGACCAGGACCTGGATGACTGGTGAGGAAAATAATGTGACAATGGCTTGATTAGACCTTAGCATTTAAAATAAATGAATCTGCTTTAGTCACTCTCACACAGTTTTTCTGCCTATTCTTCAGTAACCATGACATGGTGGAGCTTGATTAAAGGAACATGGATTTAAAAATCATGTTCATACACATGTTCACTCAAACTGAATTTGAAATGTTTAAATATGCCTGTCTGCTTTGCCTTCATGCTAATCAATCACAGAGGTGAACTGGCACATTACCCATTAGCTAGCCAATTAGGCAGCACAGCTAAGAAATTCAAAGTAAAATATTGGGCAAGATAGGTGTCCATCACATTTGAAAAATAGATTTGAGGGGTTAATGGTCTGTTCCCAGATATGTTATGAGAAAAAAATTGGCCTAAATGTATAGAATCAATTATTCACTGTGAACAATTCTCCCAATTTTTCCATTCAAAACACAAGATAGTTAAATATGTGCCATTATCCCCACTTTTCTAGATTCATGGATCTTAGGGCCAAGGGGGTAATTAAGATCCTCTAGGTTGACCTCTAGCTTAATACAGGCTAAAAACTCTCTTCTGATTATTTCTGCATGGAGACCATAATTTCTGCTTGAGCAGAGGCACATCTTTTAAAAAGACAGCTAATTATGATTTGAAAATATCATGGGTTACAGAATCCGGTACATCCCTTTAAGCTGCTTGGGTAATTACCCTTGTTGCTAACATTTTTGTCTTGTTTCTAATCTGAATTTGTCCTGCTTCAGCTTTCAGCCAGGGGATCTTATTACGCCTTTACACCACCAGATTACAAATCCATCTGCCATCAGAAATCCCTTTCGTAATGGTGTTTGTAAGTCAGGATCAAGTCACCTTTTATCTTCTCTTGAATAAGCCAGAAACATTAAGCTTTGTTAGTCTTTTACTATACAGCCAGGCTGTCCCATCTTGAATTACTCTTGCAGCTCCCATCTGAACCTTTTCTGGTTTTTGCTTTTATGAGGCAGACACAAAATTTCCTTAGAATTGCCAAAACCCATAGCTGGCAATTCCCTACCTGGGGACTACATCCAGCCTCACATAGCTCCAAATTAGGCATTAACTCAGCCAGAAGGGTGTATTGAGCACAGAGCTGAAACTTGCTGCTTGCTGGAGTGCAGTGATGGCGGCTTCAGTTTTTCTATTATATTCAAAGAAGCTGAAGTCCAAATCAGTAACACAGAAAAACTTTGTAGTTTAAGAGCCCAGTTTCAGGAACCTGAAAATCTTTAAAAGCCAAATCATCCTGGAGAAATTTAAAATGCAAGACATCACAGTAGCATGCGCAGTTTTGTTTCCCTGCATCTCAGAAAGGGTAAAGAAGTAGAAAGGTTCAGAGCAAGACAAGAAGAGTGATCACAGATACAGTGAAAATAATTTCATTCAAGGAGTGATTAAATAGACTAGACTTTGTCAGCTTGGAAAGGAGTTGATTGAGGAGGGAAGGTGACAGAATACAACTGAAAATGATGCAGAAAAGGTGAATGGCAGTGACTGAGTGCAATGATGAGGAGACATCGAATGAAAAGACAGAGTGAACAAAAAGAGATGCTTCTTTATCTATCCTCTAATCAAACTCGGGTGTTTCCTGTGGGCTGTGTGGCTGCTAAAAGTCCATATGGATTCCAAAAGCAACAGGGCAAAGGAGGGGAAGCAAGCCCTGTGGGATGCAAAGGCCCCTGCTGCTGGCTCCGACCACTCGGGGGGACACCCAAGGGCTGGCAGGGGATGAAGGGGAGGTATGAGTCGGCTCTGGCTGTGTTTGTGCTGCTCGGTTGTTTGTACTCCAGGCAAGCTGGCCACTGCTGGAGGGTCACTGGATGGGCCTTTGATCATACCCTGTCCAGCTGTTCTCTTGGTCTTAAAATGGGAAGTGTAATTGGGAATTTTATACAATCTCTTATTGCATGCCCCAAAGCCACACAGCTGCCCAAGTAAGAGAAAAAAACTTGTGCTGGTAAAAAGAACCAGGCTGGCTTGAAATAGGCAAATGTAGCTGAATACAAATGCGTGCACACACACACACAGGAAAAAGCTATAGTAATGAATATAAATTAGAAGGGTGGAAAACCAAAAAATGTCTTAGTGAAGTGACAGGACACAAGGAAAAAACCTAAGGCAAGAGAGTAAATGGCAGTAAACCAAAGTTTTTAGTATGCCTCTTAATACAAAAGATCCTAACAATTATACTAGTCTGTAAAAACATGTTTTTAATGTAGAAATGGCAAATAATTTCAATATATCCTGTTGTTCCAAGTGTTTTTTTGAAAAGTCTGCATGAAGAATTCACCGAGGGCGAAGATGAAATCTGTTCCCTTCCAACAGTAACTTGGCAATATGCGAAGCAAGAGCTAATAAGCTGGCTGTTTTTAACCAGTAGGTCTGGCTGCAGCAAGAGCTTTAAAGAGCTGGATGAGGAGATGTGTGGGCTATTAAAGTTGGTAAATCATGGGAACGCTAGAAAGACTTGCTTGCCTGGAGAAACAGAAGATACAGATATTGGTAATTATAGGCATATCAGCCTGACATAGACAGTGAGCCTGAGCTAAATAATGCATTTCATTAACAACAAGGCAAAAAAAGAACTATACTTAACAGTAATCAGTTCAGGCTTAAGGGAAACAAATTCTTCAAAACCAGCATGGTACCATGTATATTTGTTTGGTGGCAGAGGTGTTAGGGTTAATGTATTCATATTTCTCTAAGGTATTTGTATGGTAATGAATTTTTTAAATTGAGAATTATTAAAAATTATATGCCGTATTAAATGGGATTAAAAATATGTTAGCAAACTGGCCCCAAAATCTGCTGTTAAGTATAGTACCATCTTTAGTAGGCAACGGCTGGTTTTCTTGACCTGAGCTGTTTAACCCTTGGCTTTATGAATGACCTAAAAGCAAACCCACAAATCTACAAATATTGCCGAAGGCTGGGGAGTGAGCACAACAAAGAAGAGCTGAATTACTTGTTAAAATGGGAGCCTGCAAATACTGTGTGCTTCAGTACAGCCAAAAGTGAAGTGATACTTGTAGAGAGAAGACAAGTAGTCTGCACTTACAGAAAGGGGGATGCTGCCTTGGGTATCAGCAACCCCGGAAAGGACTTGACCGAAGCCTACATAAGTAGGTACACCAGGGACAGAAATCTGTTCCTAGAGGGGTCCTCACCCTATGGGCTTAACAAGATCCAACAGTTTGGAGCTGAAGCTACAAAGCTCCATTTTGACATAAGATTCGCTCTTTTTAACACCAGGAGTTCCTAGCCATCTAACTGCTTCCCAACGTTTCTAGCAGACTCTTTGTCACTGTAAATCTTTTGTTCAAGAGAACATATAAAGGTCTTTTATACAGGAGGTCAAAGCAGAACAGCAATTTTCACCTTTTTCAGTAAATGAACTTATAAAAATTTCTGTATGCCTACTGCTCTTTTTGTGCTCTTTTACAGACCTTCTAGAAGTAGCCCTTGGACACCTCAGGAGACCAAATTGGCCCACTCATCCCTTCTGCATGCCTAATGAACACATTTACAAGTAAGCCTCTGAAACAGGCACAGTATTACTGTGATAGTTTCACTGGCTTTATACAGATGATTCCTCCACTTCCTTAATATATCCTTGTGTCCCCTCCCAACTGTATTATTACATGCAGTGCTCACCAGCTCACCAGGCTGATCACCCCCATCCTTTTCAGTATCCTGTGGTCCAGCTTTTAATGGTCACCATGTTCTTTGTTCTTATAGACATGATCTGGCTCCTACGTTATGAACTGCCCAGACTGGGATGTATAAATGAGTTGTCTCCCTTACTACTTCATACTCCCTTATTTTTAGGCTCAGATAAAAACTAGGATAAAAATAATTGATGATTTTTATAATTTATTTCAGACAAAAGTATTAAATGTGGCTAGCTTGCAGACTGATACTAAGCAGAGATTTTTATTGTCCAGCCTAATTCCTGACCATCTAGGAAGGCTCTTGGACTTTGATAAGAGCTGGATTAAGATTTGACCAAGCAAGTTATGTTAGAATTAGGATGACAAATTTGTAAGTAGTTTGCTTTTCCTGTTTGGACTGCTACCCTTCTGTCTCAGTTATTTCTATAACACCAGTAAGGGACAAAGCCAGGATTCAATTAAGTCAAAAAATGAGAGGCAGAAGAAATGATCTTCAGTGGTGCAGGATTGTTTCTTTCTGCAGAAGCACACAAAGTGCCTGTTTGTTGTGTGTGCATTTGCCAAGCTGAGAAGTTATAGACAATATTGATTTGGGCTCCCAGCTCTTTGGAAGCAAGCACTGGGTGGAGGCCAAGAAGACTGAAGTCTAAATGCAAAGTCGGTCAGCCTCAATAGGCCGTTCTTTGAGAGAGGGGTCCCTTCTTTTCAGTGTTTGCACCTGTGAGTGCTGTGTGCATGAGCGTACGGCGCTAACAGGAGGCAGCATTGTCCAGAGATCACAGCAGAGAAACCAAAAGAAGGACACTATGCTAGTCCATGGTTTCAAGCTCTCTTGCTGGGATGGCAGGCAGCCCATGTGAACTCTTCCCTTGCCTAAATTTAAGTGCTGTGAAATGGGAATAGCATGACGTGTGACATGTTGAAGGTGGTTGAAGTACTCTAGATGAAAGCTGAAAAGTAAACACTTCCTAAGTTTCATTATGAAATTTCATAAATCCTTTTCCTGAATTTTGATGGATATTAGCTTTTCATATAGCTTCATGACTGTGTAAACTGGGAACTGAGACCTTCTTTCTCCAACTATGAGACGACTTAATCCAAATTGATTTGATTTATATTTTTTTAGGTAAGCCCTACAAGATTCCACAATAATTGCTTGGTGGTGACTTCACACAGGTAAGAAGTAATACATTTCCAGCCCTTCTAGGCAGAATGCTTGGTCTAGGTGTGAAAGGTGACATGTCTGTAATTACACAGTTTTCTGCCATTCAAAATGTTTCTGCCATGTTTTCTTCCTGTTGGGGGGAGTTTGATGACAGATCTAGCATTTCCCTGTCACAAAGCTGGTTGGAAAATGTGAATTTGCATTCTCTTTTCCTCTTTTATAAACAATACAATTTATATAATAACATTTACAAAGGTTATGACTCTATCTGTTTTTTATGGCCTGTAAATGTGGAAAACGCGTGCCAAAGAAGGGCAAAACCACTCCCAGAAATCAATATAATATGAATGACCCCACACAGCCAGCCTGAAAGAAAGATGTGATGGCTGACAAATTTTTTGCTCCCTGCAGTACTCTGGGTTCTTGGCTAACCTCAAAGGTGCATCAGTTAAAGCTCCATGTGGATGGCAGGATTTTGCTTGCATCGGCATTGTCTGACCTCTCCATTTCTGCTGAATATCTGTGTCACCTCCTGATTGCTCTCTCTGTAAAATAATCCTCCTTAAATTATTTAGATACATATTCCGCCTTCCCCTCGGCTGGTGTTCTAATTCTGGTGAGTGAAATGACCTCAATTAGAAATTCTTGTTTAAACATGCTACATCACTGAGAGGGTGGCAGTTGTCTTGTGCCTTCTTGCTTTTCTTCAAGCCCCATTTTTTACGTTTTTGCTTGTCTGCAACTCATTAGCTCCTGTCATTACCTTCCCTTAAAACAAAACTTACTAGAAGATAATTATTCAGTCTGCAAAAAGGAATTAAAAATTGCCATAATTAAGGTTACAGTTTTCATTTTTATATCCTTGGGGGGATTATATGTTCTCTGATTGCATAATCATACAAAACCAGACCCCATATACACATATGTGCATGTTTTGTATCAACGTAAGTTTTTTGGTTTCATTAGAAATACTTCCAATTTATGGCAGCAAAAGTGAGATTGGTGTTATGGCTATTCATTTATAACTCAGAGCCTTTTATTGCTGCTCGGATTACTGTACTGATTAAGATGTACAGCATTGTATGTCTCTTAACCACTCTGTTTTAGTATCATTTCCAAATACATTTTGCACATTATTCTTATGTTAAAATCAGTAATTGTGTGGCTCCAAATGTAGTTGTTTTCTGACAGTCAGAGAGGACTTCAGCTTTACCAGTTCTTACAAAGAAAATTGAATTTCACCCCAGCATCCACTTACCTACAAATTCTTCTTGTTTCTTAGAAACGATCTGGCATTTACTTTGAAATTTAATTCTGTGGGTCACCAAAAATTTTATCATGCTTTTATGTTTTAATTTATCCATAGTAAACTTCTGGTGCTTCCTCATTCATTCTGTATTACCCCTGAGAAAATCAGGACCAATGGTATTGAACTCTGACCTTCATGTGAACCAAGGCTCTGTCTGTTAGGACAGGCTTTTCGAGGTCACCCCTGGCTGTCAAATCCACATGATTTGAAGTTTATTGAGAATCCAGTTCAATTTTTACCTCATCTTTCCAAAAGCAAGTTATTTTGTGAAGAAAACCCACATCTGTCTGACATGATTTGCCTTTCAAAAAACTCTCCTGACTCATGATAAATAAAAAATTCTCTCAGAATGTACAGTTTATGGTCCAACTGTTTGATCCCTAATCTCCAATATTAACTGTGGATTAACTCATACTTGCCTGGCGTTTTGTATCTGTATCCTACACAAGAAGCTCTTCTGCATTCTTTCATTAATCTCAGTAACCTCCAACTCGTGCTCATTAGTACCCACACACGTCTTCTGCAGGTTTATTGTTAATGTATTTTCTTAACTAATTCAGAGGCAAGGAAAACATTTAGTTCCTTTGTCATTTCTTTTTCCCAAGAGCTCTATTTATTGACCCATTATTTTTCTGTAGTTTTCATTCCTCTACTATACTGATGACATTTCATTTCTTTAAATATTTATATGCTTTCTTCTTGGTTGCTTTTTTCCCCCCTTTTGCTCTTCATGTCCTAATGTTACTTGTGTTTCTTCCCATAAACTCCTAAGATTGCTGTACTGTTTTTTTTCCGTACCCACAGTTAGACCATCGTTGTTTTACTGGAATACTGTAAGTATGGCCTAATTCCACTCTGATATTTTTTGTTGGATTTGGCATGTGAAAACCAAACAAGCCACATCCGGCATTGGTTTCATATGTGGGTAGATTGCAAAATTAATCTTATATTTACTTCATATATTTACTGACGTCAAAAGACACCTTTCTTCTTCCTCCTCCCTTTTCCCCCTCCTTTCCCTGATACATTTTTTTTAACCATACACTGCTGCATGCTGCTCCCCAGACAGTGTCACGGGACAGCATCACTGATATCTGATTCCAGCCACCCTCTTGCTCGTAACACTGAATACACCTCCGCCACTTGTGTTGAAGGTTGCTGGATGAGCATGGGGGTCTGCTGCCTTCGAGCCACCAGACAGAAGGAGAAAAAAGAGAGAGGACTGGGCACAGAACTGTTTGACTCTGCAGAAGGCAAGCAACACATTTTCTGCCTCTGTAAGATGTTTATGCTATAGCTTTTTGTTCTGCATCATCTGGCATCTCAATGAAAGTCTTACAAAGGTATAATTTAATGGGAAAAGGGGTTGGTTAAGAAACGTGGTTGTGGTAAAATCCAGTAAAATGAAAAGAAGTATTTGAGGAAAAGGGAGAAGAGCTCCATTTCAAATTCAGTCAAATAAACATGACTTTGCTCTATTTTGTAAAACAATGTCTCTGTTTTTCCATCACTTCTAGCAAGTATGCAGGAAGAGTACTGACGGGAAAAGAGATTTATCAGGGAAAAGTATAGTCTATGGCCAAAGCAAGGGTAGGCTTTCTCACTGACAACAACCTTAGAAAGACATTTGAGATTATATGAAACCAGCTGCCTGCAGCCTGTTGAATATAACTATTGGAGAGGTACCTGGTGGGTTTTTTAATCTGTGTAAATTTATTATGCAGGTAAGTGTAGAGATAACAGACCTGGCAGGAGGGTACACAAGTATCCAGTACCTTGCTGTCCCCACTGCTGGTTAGTATGGCTTATAAGTCTGAAATCTCCTCACTGGCAACAGTATTGTCAGTCAGCTTGGCTGCCTGTGGGAGAGCAGAAGAGACAAACTAGATCAGGCTAGTTACATCTACTGCCAGTTTTGGTGTATTTATCATTTTATCACTTTGATTAGCGACACTTTGAGACTCTCACTGTGGACTGAAGCCCTGGTGTGCTACATGCTGTGCAAGGACAAAACAAAAAGATAGTCTTTGCCCTGAATACTTTACTTTTTCAAGATAAAAACCCATCCAGAGAGCAGAATGAGATAAAAGAACAGTAGTCATCAGAGCAATAGTGAAGCTTCAGGGTTACAGGCTAGGGGTGTGTGTCTCTGCAGCAGTAGCCTTACAAAAGGATGAGGGTGGGATTGTTTTAGTTAAGTCAAAGCCAGAGAAATGGATGTTGCACCAACAGAGATGTGAAATGATGAGAAACAGGGTAAGATTCTTGCTGGGTGATTGCATCATGTTCTGTAAAATAAACGATGCAGAAAGAAAAGAGGGTGGGACCAAGAGCAGAGCCTTGAAACCCCAAAACCTGAAGGAAGGACACAGACGACCTCCCAGTTGAAGGGATGGGAAAGAAACACGCAGGGGGAGACAAAAAGAGTGTGGTTGCCTGCATTGAGAGTGATGGACAGGCCAAGATAAAGGAGGAGGAGGAGGGTGGAGTCTTGCAGTCTGATTTAGAACAGATCATTAAGGACTTGCCTATAAATCCCTTGCTGACTCCTAACTGGACACTGAAAATATATAATTTCCATGTCCTTAGCTCCCACGTGTGAAACAGAAAAGGCTATTCACAGCCAGGTAGAATAAGCAGACATCTTCAGAGAAAGCAATATCCCTAACTGAGAGCTATGACTGTGCAGGAAAGAGGAAAAGTAGGGATGAGAAGCTGGTTATTCCCAGCTGCCCAGTGCAGGAAGGGGGAGCTCTCCCAGCAGCCAAGAGCCACAGTAGTAATTGAAAGAGGAAGTGATGGGAGTCCAGGGGTGATGCTGAGGTCACCAAAAGCACGTGGAAGAAGAAACATGAGGAAAACAATTGAGATGCCAATAATATCATTGGCAAGGGAGCTGTTGAAATCCACCAAGATATCAAGAACATCAGGACAAGGAGGGAGAGGAAACAACAAAACAAAAGATAAAGAGCAGGATCATGCCAACACATCCCTGCGTGCATGTGGACAGCGGCCCCTGGTTCCTGTGCTGTGTCCAGCAACATTGCTTCGCTGTCTTCTCCAAGGAGGCTGGGCAGAGCTGACTCTGGACGAAGATGTTGGCTGGGGCCAGGAGCCATGGGCCTGGTGTCCAGTCAAAGGCTTGGTTCTGCTGTGACCTTCTCCCTCTGCTAATCACCCACCTCTGCCCCAAGGCACACACCTGAAACAGGCCATTTTCTAGCCATTGTGCTTTTTTAACCTCATCCTACATTTTCCACTGATGGCTAGTGACACAGTTCTGGTGGCATTTATATCCAGTTTTGTTTCTTTTCTCTGTTTCTTCATGTTTGGATTTACACCACTGCTTTGTGGTGTGTGAGATAGGGAGAGCCTTTACGTAATATATGGCAGGCAATGTTTATTAAAAAAAGAGGGAGAAAACAGAGAAGTGAATGATTTGGTACAGTAACTCAATAAGCCAAAACATATTTTACAAAAAAACATCGTCAGTCTTGTAGTATAATATCACACACTGAGCGAAATAAGTTAGTGCAGTACCTTGACAGATAAAAAGATTAATGAAATCTTCCCTCTCTGCTCACAGAAAAAATGGTTCTCACAGACTCCCTTAAATCTCTTGTCATTGCCAAACTCCCATTTTCCTTCTCCATGAACTCAAAAGCCGAGGATGAAAAGGCATAGAGAAATTTTGCCAACCTCCAGCTTCATATTTTCTGGCATCGACATTTAATTATCTCTGCAGGCATGTGGCAGGCAAGTCTGTTGCCATACATTTTTTATATACAGAGGATAAAATTTTGTGTGGTGATTAGAAGGTGGTACTTGAGGTGGGGTGAGGAGGTTCATTGGCTTTTAAAATGATTGTCTGTCTATCAGCAAAAATGTCTAGGGCACTTTACATATGAAATAAGAAAATTTAGCTCACAGTGCGAGCTAAATATCTCAAGCCCCAGCTCTGCATCAATTACACATGCACTCAACCTGTCTGTGCTGCTAGAGAGGACTGGGAAACCACTGGGCTTGATCAAGTAAGCCCCACATGGATGTTCAGAGCCAATTGAGATGCCTTTAGATAACATGCTGGGGCTGAAGCTGGTAGCCTGGAGGGCCTGGGATCTGCAGGCACTGCCTCACCTGCCTCCAGCTGCCCATGTCTTGGGAACTGGAGGGCACCTCAGGCAGCAATGGACTGAGGGGACCTCAGGTAGAAAGGACCTGGTCCCTGGGTGGCTTTTGGAGTCTCACTGGATGGTGTTGAGCTCCTGGTGAGGGCAGAGGTTTTAGATGCCCACCTGTGCTCGAGGTGCCTGAGCCAGCCAATAGCTGGAGCAGCCAGAGGGGGACTGAGCTGGCCAAGAGGGTCAGGATTTCCTCTGGCACTGCTTTCCCTTCCAGGCTACTTTGTTAACACAGGGAACAAGGATGGAGAGGGCTGAAAAGTGAACTTCACACCCATTGCTTTCCCTCGGACAGGACCCAGCTGTTTTGTCTGTGTTCTTGTGGATATTTTCCCAAGTTGCTCATTATTTTACGTGTCTTGAGTTGTTTAAACCGCGTCCTCCTTCACAGCTGTCCTTTTCGCAGCTCTATGGATTCGCAATTGGTTTTCATTTACTTTTTTCCCTCTGTGAGAATAAAAATTGGAGTATTGAACAGTTCATTTTCATATCTACAAGATGGATGCATGCTGGCAGAATGAGTAGCTGCGCACCTTATATAATCCTCTTTGAGCACTTTCTGTCCCTCGTCCCAGGCCCAGCCCATGGCCTCTGCATCATCATGTCTTTCTCTACACAGGTGAAAAGGTGCCTCTTGTGAGGTTTGGTGCATCTACCCAGAAGATCTGGGTGATGAATGAATCTGTGGCTACCACAAACCAGCATCTGTAGTTACTATGAATGTCACACTGAGACAAATAAGTGTGCTTTGGCAAACAAAACCCAAAAAGGTGGGGTTTTTTGGTTTTGATTTAAAAAAATAATTCTGCTTTATTTGAATGCCCTTCCATCGATAGTACTTTTTTAAAATTTTATTTTATTTCCCCCTTTGGAGGAAAAAAAATGTGAAAGAAAAGATGTAAAAATGTAAAATGATATATTTTTCCCTCGTGGAACAAACCAGAGCTGAACATTTTTAACTAATTCCCCTAACTCACATGGCTCTTTACAATAAGCAAAGAGTGTAAAAACACTTAACAGGCTCTTGCCTAGACAAATACAAAGCAGTGAGCCCGAAGTTGCCAGCTGGGTGGGTCTTGCTGTTATTCTGGTGTCAGGGTGGGCTGGATGCCAGAACCATTTCTCTTCTATCTGACCAGATCTTCTGGCCATGCCCCGTACAGTCTATTGCTGCAAATCCTAGCCCCTCATCAATGTATTGCACAAGTACTGGTCATTTGCAGTGCGTGCTGCTTGGGGACGGTGTGCAGTCCCCAACCCCGGCAGTCTGTAAGAGAAGATTAGGTGAACATCTGCCAGGAGCTTGTAGGTTTAGCATATGATGAAGCTTGATGGGCTTGATGGCTTACAGGGTCCCTTCAACCATATGGTTGTGCATGATATACATGATGTTCTTGCTATTCCTGGGGACCCCACAGGAGGTGGCCATCACCAGGACAATTAACACACCCTCTTTCTAAGAGTGGGCAGACAGCAGTGCGCTGTCTGCTGTAGCTGCCCTGACAGCTGCTGGGACAACTCCTCCTTGGTCATTCCCAAGAGAAAAGGTACCAGGAGCAGGCTGTGGACCAGGTAAATAGTCCCCGTGACCTGTATTTGGCCTATATGTGAGCTGTGAGTTTGGTACTCCAGATGCGGATGCCTCAGAACCTCTCCAGGCAGCACACTATGGTGCAAGTAAAAACAATGCAGGGTAGTAAGAGTGGAAAAGACCCACAACAGTGAGACATTTGGAGGAAGACAGACTTCAGTGGTGAATGTGGTTTTCTCGCCATTACCCTAAAGAGTTAGCTGAATAAGTAGGTAGTGAGGAAGCTGCTCCAGAGGCAGGAGGGAAACTGGACAAATGGCACCAATGTGAAGTAGACAGCAGCATCCCAGTGTGCTTCTGGAAAAGGAGCAAGGGAAACTGTTGAGGAGGAATGGGGCAGAGGTGTAGGGAAAGGCAGAGCCAATGGGAACCATAAGGAGCTTCGGGATGTGATACAGGAAAGAAGGCAGAAAGACAGAGAGACAGACAGAAAAAGAGGAAGGAAGGAAGGAAGGAAGGAAGGAAGGAAGGAAGGAAGGAAGGAAGGAAGGAAGGAAGGAAGGAAGGAAGGAAGGAAGGAAGGAAGGAAGGAAGGAAGGAAGGAAGGAAGGAAGGAAGGAAGGAAGGAAGGAAGGAAGGAAGGAAGGAAGGAAGAAAAAGTGGTGCATAAGGTCCAGGCCTGGAGAAGACAAGGAAAGGTTAAAAAGCCAGGAAAGGAGGTTATGCATTATACTGGCTTATATGTGTGATAGCTCAGGGAATCATCATGGTTACTCTGTGGGGATGAGGGTGAGGTGGCAGTAATAGTCCAGCAAGTGTGTGGCCCAGTATGAAATTGCAAGCTGTGTCCCTGGCTTTTAATCATTCTGAGAAACATCTGGCTAGGATTAGCATGTCTGTGGCCAGAGCAACTCCATTAGCCTCCCCTTCAGGGTGGGCAAGCCAGTGGGCTGGCAGTGGCTGGCACACAGGGAGAGGCAGGGAGTTACTGAAATGGGTAACTTGAAGTGGGGTCTTCCCTCAAGACCTCCAAGGAGCACTTTGGAGGACCTCCCTGCTCTGCAGGGACCACAGGGGCAGGCCAGGGAGACTCGTCTCCTGCCTCCAGCATCGCAGCATCCTCTGCCAGCAGGGCAGTCCCAGGCAGCAGGGAGGGCAGACAGGCAGGGTGCCCCACACCACCCTACCCCATTCCACCTGCCTCATTCATTGATGCCCTCGCCCCATCAGCACAAGAGGCTGAAAATCTTGGTCCCCTCACAGTTTTATTCATGCACATGGTTTGCAGAGGAAAGGCAACACATATATTAGCAGCAGGTCTATTGACCCCAGCTTGGTCCAAGCAGTACTCGAATTTGCAGGATGCTTGGTGAGTGCATAATGTGGTAGCTGCTAAATGGTTTCCATATGCTATTCATGTTCATATTGTTCTTCTGACAGGTGATACCTTTTTTCCATTGAAATGGTATCCCCTCTTTGGCAGGCTGCGGGTCAGTGAGGGGGAGACGTGGTCTGTTCCAGTTAATTCTGTAATTGCCATCTAACTGCTGACAGAAAGCATTTGGGAAGCTTCTTAAGCAGCCTAATGATTTTACATTGTGTACACCTAGAGGAGCACTCAGCCTTTCCAGCTCTGTTGGTGCGTTAACATGTCAGGTAATGAAACTATTCAGTTGAGATTAGAGGAAAACTGTAGCAGCAGGCAGTGGGGAATTGGTTAGAGTCACAACTGTGTCTTCTTGACACTTGTATTGCTAGGGTCACAGAAACAGGTGGAGTAGAGCATGAAATGAGTACATTGATGATAATTTATTAAACAAAATAAATTGATATTAAGCCATCTAACAGAGAGAGTACGATTCTCCTCCAAAAGCCAGCTATTGCAATGCCACCCTCATATTCCTATAAAGCACTTTTTGCCCCAAGATCTCAAAGCATGTCCTGGTCTGAGCATTTTCAGTTTGCAGGAGGTCAAGGATGGGAAGGTTCACTGCCAGTGTCCACAACCTGAGAGCAAATCTGGGCCTTCAGCAGGATTTTTGAATGCTAGTTCAGTGCCGTAACTCAGCAGCCACTCTGCCTCCCTTGCCAAATGGACAACAAATCATCTACTTTAAAGAACACCCTATTCAATGATGTCCTTTAATTTTGGACAGGGTTTAGCATTTCTGTACAACATTCCCCAAAAACGCCTGTAGCTCAATAAATTGCAGTAGAATTAGATGGCAATTTCTATTCCATGACAGAAGCTTCTCCATGCCTCGTTATTAATAGTTTTCAAATGTTGAAGTTAAGTCAACAAAATCGCAATTGTTTTTCCCCTAATCTTCCAGCCAAGGGAGGGAGTATTTACGCAGATATTGCTCAGAGTACTTGAGGAAATGTTTGTTTGTGGCTTTAAGTAAAGGACTGCACATTTCCAGAAGAGCCCCTCAGGAGTTATTTCACAGTCCTATGCTTAGGGAACTCAGTTGTTGTAGATGACAGCCTTCTGCAACCCTCGCAAGTGCTGGGCAGCTTGTACTCCTGTGAGTAGTTCCCAGTAGATTCAAGGGACTACTTTTGTAAGCACCACTAAAAATTCACGTGGGTTTCAAAATTTGCCCTGGAAAGTCTGATAGGGAAAACTTATCAGAGAGGAGTGCTTTCTCAGTGCTCCAAACAGAAGAAATTGTCTTTCTTTTGTTCTTTCGTTCCTCCATTTCCTTCCCTCCCTCCTGCCTTCCCATCCTCCCTGGCTTGCTTTCTCTTCCTTCTCTTTCTCCCTCTTCTTCAACACAGATAATTGAAAAACTGTCATTCTGGAATTCCTTTGTCCCTGCAGAAGGCACTGAATAGTGATTCCAGAATAGCCCAGCCTTTTCTTTTAATCCATAATTCATCATCCTAAATTGTTGTTCACTCACTGCAACCCTGAACAAAATGTCACAGACGCAACATAAAGAAAAGAAATCAAGTAAATGAAAAAGGGACAAAAGGAAAAGCAGCAAACCCCAAGGGTGTCTGCAAAGAGAAGTAATTTAATCCAAAAGGCTCCTCAGCTCCTATATAGGAAACCTGACTTGTGCCATGTGTGTCACCATTTATTAGGGGAACACAGGACTGGTCTTATCCCGAGAGATGTTGTAGAGTGACTTACTGGGCGGAATAAAACAGAGGCAGGACAGAGACACTAGAAAATAACTTTCTCCACCACCTGTACCTTCACAAGCAGGACTGCAGTGAGAAGCCAGGCCTGGCTCTGTCAAGACTTTCTGCATCCTATAGCAGACTCTCACCAGACTGTGATATATTTGCTCCAGCTGACACCAAAAACTGGCACTGACAGCCTGGTGACTCTGCTCCGATCCCCATGAAATATTATAGCAGCTATGGAAATGCTGGGAGAGTGGAGACAGCAAAGTGGGATAGGATCCCATGGGAGTGGTGGTAGTGTCTTCAGGCCTCTGAGACCTGTACCTAGAGCAAAACTCATCAAGCCTCCCCAACATGTGGGATGTCTTGCAGTGTTACGCACACCAACCTGAATGTGACATTAATACGGGATTTTTTCAAAATGTCTTCATCTAGAAGGAATCCAGAGAGAGAGTTTTGTGGCTTGCAACCTGTAATCTGTCTTCAGCTCTAAGCACATCAAGCTCTGGCAATAGTCACCCAGAATCGGTTCCCCTCCATACCCTGTGAAGTGCCACCAGCTTCAAGGTTAGGAGCAGACAGTTTGGACAGGGTTGCAAGAGGAGACAGGTAGAAAGCCAGTCAGGCAAGAAAGGATCCTGAGACCTGGAATATTTGAATTAATATGTACAAGTCTTTCTGCTCCTGCTCCCATTGATGTCAGTGGGGAATTTTACTATGTCCTTCGGGGGAAACAGAATCGGGCTCACTTTTGGGAAGAGCAGATCAAAACCAGGGACAAAATGCTTGTACATATATGTGATTGTGCTGTCAATCTTGTTTGTTTTCCTGAGATGTCCATGCAAAGATGTTGGAGAAATCAGATTAAAAGAGAAGGTTTTAAGCTTCCCTTGACAAGAGAAATGGAATGGAGAAAGTCATGGGGCTAGTAAATGCAGTCATTATCCGTTAATCCCACTTATGCCCTTAGGCTTGTGGCATTCACATTAGAGTTGTCCTTTATATACACTGGTCTAAGTTAGTCTTGATACTTCAAATAATGCCGGAGAAAAAAAAAAAAAGATGATAAACATATTCAAAACTTTTTAAAAGCTTGCTCAACTGTGAGGAAGAGAGGTTAAGTCCTTGATCCAGCAAGGTGTTTAAACATATGCCCTTATTTTAAGGGTGTGAGTGGTCCCATTGATTTATATTTAAGAATTCTGCTGAAGAGGGGTCTTTGACCTCTGGCTCAGCAACGCAGTTACACACGTGCTTTGCTTTTGGCGAGCATAGTCCTGTGACTTTCCTGAGGAAACTCACGTGCTTGGCTGGCTTGGGGCTGAGGGCGAGTCTTCAGTAAGTAGACAGCATTGCGGCACAGCCAGGGTTAGAGGAAAAAATGTCCCAGATCTGTCTCTCTGTCTCGGTCACCACCTCTCTCTCAACTTCTTAACTCTGTTCAACTGCTTGTAGCTTTGGGATAAGCCACAGTGGTGAAAGAGTTTCTCAGGGAAAAAAACAAACTTTCACTCAACATTTTGGCACTTACAGTTCTGGCCTTCGCCAGACATGGAAAAGAAAATATGTAGCCAAAAAGTTTAGAGTTTTGAAGAAAACGATACTATAAAAGTTTGGTTTTAATCAGGGAGAAGAGTTTCGGGAAGCAGAGAGGAAACAACAATTTGGGTCTAATTCTGCTCCTTCTGGCAAAATGCCAGCTGCCTTGTATGAGATCATTAGTGTTGCTTTTCTCCAAGCTGATAACAGAAGTGCCTGGCTTGTACGCCTTGTTCACGTGCTCGGATAAATCCGTTGCCAGTTTTGTGACTAAAAGGGATTTCTCCCTCAGGTCAACTGCGCCAACTCGGTTTCACCCTCCTCTGCAGGGAGAGGCATGGTCTGCTCCCCTAGACCGCTCAGGATGGTCTGCCAGCCCTCCTCCTGGGGCCTTCAATGGGAATAGCTTTCGGTCTTTTACTACAAGAGTTGAGCTTATAATGGGACAATGGGAAGTATCTTGCGGGGGGTGGGGGTGGGGGTGGTGATGGACCATCCTTCTGCCCTAGGCTCCACCCCACCTTACCTGTGGTGCCAGGGCCTGGGCTCAGCAGTCCCAAGGTGGTCCCTTCCCACCTTCCCATGTCTCTAAAATCCATCTAGCCTATGCATCATGGGGAGGGACACCCCTTACAAGCAGTAGCTGGTGGTGTATTGGCAAATAAGTATTATAAGTAAGGGGATAAGGTGGATACATACACATACACAGCATATGGTTTGTTGATTCATTTTGACAGCTGGAATATCTTCTGACTTGCCGTCAATTCACAATCTCAGCTCTACTTTCAAAGCAGAATGAAGCCTCTGTGCAGGGCATGCCACTAAAACTTTGGTGGGAGCTGAGCAGCACTGGCAGCTTGAGCAAACGACAGGAGAAATATCTGAGCACATCGGGACGCAGGAATGCTGGGGAAAGGATGATGGAGTTGTCTGGGATTCCGGCTCCTTGGGCCTGGCCCAAGGTTTTACACTTTGTTTATACAATAGTAATCCCGAGCACTTCATGTGATAGATCCCCAGTGATACTTTTCAGGGGAGTAACACTGATTTACACTGCTCGAGGCCTTGGCCTATATTTTCCAAAGGATTTTCCAAAATTTTTTAATGAAAAATACCAGAGTGGTCTAATCAGCAGAGGGTTAGGTTACCACAGTCCGCAGGCTGAGGAGTGCAGGGAGCCTGTCTCCCCAGGCTCCCCCAGGGAAGGCCCGGGTACATCTCTCCCAGCATGTTGAGGGGTGCAGGATGAGGTCTGTAGGCATCGGGACACTGAGAGTTATCTGCTGGCTCTCACCCCCTCTGTAAGACTGTCTGTAACGCACTCAGCTCCCACTTTCAACATCTGAGGGGCACCACTTGCTGGGCATAAGATTTAAAAGTCTCGACAGTGATTAACTCCTTCAGCCCCAAACAGCACCCCAGAGATAGTCTCCTCCCTTTGCCTAAATTCAGCTCCGGGAGCGGCAGAAATGAGCTGACAGTGCATTAGAGCCTGTAAAATCCCATTCCCCAAGTAAGACGAAATAACAGTTGGGTCTTGACTTATTCTGTACATTCCCGCTGCTGTACAGTTCAGAAACAGAGCATTGTCCTTGTCAGTGCCTACTAGGGGAGCCATTTGGCAGGAGATAGGAAGAAGAAGAGCAGTCATGACTGGAGAGGTCAGGAGATGCCTTCTTTGCTGCTGGAGCCTCAGACCCATCCCTCTATATGAACAGCCCCAGTAGTCCAGCCACAGGCTCCATCTTGCCCAGGCTCCTGTTTCCAGGAGTGGCCCTAGGTTGACATCATGCATATGACCCTCATCACCCTCCATCTCCTCATCCAGAGCTTCCCTACAGGGCACTATGTTCCTTTGAGGTAAGGACCAGCACAAATGTAGGTAGCCACTAAGGATTGCTCTCCAGGGAGGAGGAATTTAGTCCTTCTGCATTTATGGATCAATGGAGAAATGGTGTAGGAGGAGAGAAGGACTGATGAGAACACAGTATGCAATCTAAAGCAGATTGTTTGTCAGGATTTTGAAGTCTGTGTAAACCATATTATTAATACCTAAACAAGGCTTGCTTTTTCCTTTTTTCTTTTTTTTTTTTCCTCCTGTCTTCCTGTTACAGGATTGCAAAACTCATTTCCAAACAGGCTTATTTCTTTCCTGTTACTAATAGCAGCAGAAGTGATTTATATGCACACTGGAGGAAGAAGTGTATCTGAAAAGAAAAACCAACCGTCCTTCTTCCACCTGTATCCAAACTTACTCTCTTTTCTTCATTCTTCCCTCAGGGCTCAGATGCATGATGGCATTACTCCGATTTCTGGAGCTGCCATGGTAACTTGATAGCATGTCCAGGCCAGGAAGAGCCCAGCTTTGCATTGTTCAAAGCAAAAGGTCCCCCTTTTTGTTTCAGGAACTGGGAAAGGCTGAGATGCTGAGTTAAGAACATTGCCTGCCTATGGGCAGTAGGGTACGGTCTGAAATTCACTGCTCCAGTAAGAACTTGTGTTGCAGCTTTTCACCTGGAATTCATTTTAATGATTACATCATGCAAGCTCTGGCAAAATGGAGTTTGTAATGGAAACACTGGCTTCACTTTAGTGGGAGCAATGAGAGGGCAATATCAATGCCTGTGATTATTTAAGCTTGTTTGGGCTATTTTGGTATTGGAAATCTGAAAGTCTTCCTTGGGGGCCACAACCCAGCCCCAGGCAGAAGTGCAGTGGCAGGGCTGTGGGTAGTGCCTGTCCCTGTGATACAGCTGCTGAAGAGGGAGGCACAGACCATGGGTGAACAAGCTCTGCAAAGTCAGTAGCCTTGCCCAAATGCTTCTTTGTGCAAGCAGTTTACAAACCAATACAGAAGAGCTCACCTCTAGCATCACATCCATACTGTGGGAGAAGGGTCAGAGTTAACTGAAAAGAAGTTTCGGAGGTGAAACAAGTGGTCAGGGATGACCTTTGGCAGGCTGGAATACAAGAAGTTAACAGCAAACACTGCACCTGATTTTACTGGGAGGCTTTTCTGTGTGAGGTTGACAAGGGTATGTTAATAAGTATCGTTAGAATTGGGTAACAACATACTTCCATGTAGGGTTGCCTAACTCTCTTGCTGTGCTTTCAAGCTGAACATATGTTTTCAATTATTAACATGATTAATGGGAATGAGGTGACTTGAATCCCAATGAGCTCTATCTTGCCATCACACACAAAACCCACAATATGGGAATGTCTATGTAGTGTGGAAGTGCATGATCTCTTTCACCAGGAGGGGTCTTAGGAGGTCCAGGTGTCTAACTCTTAGCAAGTTTAGAGCTCCACAATTAGAGCCACGTGCTGTATTAAGTCCCGGGGCTTCTGCCCCTGCATCTCCAGGAGCACGAGGTGTGGAAACTGCTGTCCAGGAGGTGGTTCACATTGTGGTCTCCCAGCTTGGCATGGGTTTTAGTCAGGAGTCTGAGAAGGGCTGGGAAACATGAAGCCACCTTCTTCCCATTGTCATCTGGAAAAACCTCCAGGATGCATAAATCTGTGGTTCAGCTGACAGTGTCCCACTACTTTGTGTTCATGGTGGGCAAATTTTGCTAAGGTGTGCATCATTGTCTTTGGGAAGGGAATAAGGTTGAGGATTTGGAACAAGAAAAACAGACTTGGAGATTCTTTTAATGTTTAATTTCTCTTCAGCTGCCAGACCCAGAAATCATCATTATACTTGGACCCTTTTTCCTCTATCAGTTAAGTCCTGGTCTAATTCCTTCTGACATAAGTATATGTCACTCACCCAAAATCTGAAATCATATCTCTGGAAGTGAGTCATTCAGCCCCTTAACAAATTGCAAAACATTGGGTAGAAGCAAAATTGTACAGAGTAAGTGTATTTGCCAAAGGTCAAATCTAGAAATGGAGAGAGGAACACCCTTCTTCAGATCAACAGAAACAAAATAGTGGCATGAGCATTGGAACTAATGAAGCCAGCCTTCCCATCGGCTTGGGTCTGGTGGTTGAATGGAAGTTCCCATTTAAAGTTTCCTAGGTTTGCTAGACTTTCAAATTTGCTGTCTCTTGCAGATTCTGTGGGGTAAGTTCATATTAAAGGCTTTACCTCAGTCACGATACAGATCGAGGCTTTCTCCTCTGTCTGGATGTATATCTTCATTGATTTTGTAAGAATTTAACTGTCTTCAGGTAAGCTTGGAGCTGCTAAAAAGGTTTGGGATTGCAAGGAGAGCAAGAAGGCAGAAGGAGAATGATTTCATAAATCATTATTTCCATGGGAAATGTGACTAAAATTGCTATAGAGTGCAAGCGCAGATGGTTTTTACAGTACCAGCAGTGTGTGCACATGTGTGTATGCAGATAGACATACAGTATCAGTTAGCATCAAGAAGCTGTGTGACTAAATCTCCTTTTTAGTTTTGAAATATTCTCTCTATATATGTACATATGCGTATATACACATACATATAAATGACATCTTCCTGTCTGTCTCTACGCATATATATATGTGTGCATTTCTCTGTCTAAGCATTTTATATATATTTAGACTGAGGATATAAAGTTTTCAAATAGCCTGGTGTATGATTATTTGTCTTACTGCACTTCAGATGTATACTTATTCTTTTCAGATTTACCAAATTAAACAAATAGGTTGCATGTTAGGACTCCTGAATTCAGCCATGGAAAAGAGCGCGTGTGTGTGTGAGTGTGTGTGTATAATAGGTGATGTACAGCCATACGAAGGTTGCATTACAGTGAGAGACAACTACATAATATAAAAGCAGTAGGACCACCCCAAATAAGCACCTATTGCCACCGTGACTGCCACAACCCAAGCGTCTATATGCTAGCGGATGGTCCCAAGTTGCCTGTTCATTCTCCATCTTTCTGTGAGTAATTTTACTGTTAGCAAACACAAAAATTCACGTCACAGGAATAATCTGCGAATGGTTATGGGTGGTATTTCCATGTGTGACTGTAGCTGTGATCTGTACAAATAAAAACTTGCTTAATAATAAACTATGAGTCCCTGGACTGTAAAATACTTATAATTGGATCTGCACTCAACTGCTCTTTTGCTTGGGTGAGCTGCAGTAAAGGAGTATGGAGCATTACCAGTTAACTAATGGCAGTGGAATAGGCTCAACACTGTTGCTGCTACGGGTGTACAATCACACAGAAGTTGCCGTCAAACAGTAACAATTTTTGGTAATTGCCAAGCACAGCAAGAGGCAGCAATCCTCCATATTCCATTACCCATTCTCCCAAACATCCACTTCTGCTGAGGAAGGGATTTTTAGAAACAGAACCTATATTTAAGGTCAATTGAAGTCTGAAGAGGTTCCAATTTTTTTTTTTAAGTTGCCATTATTCAGCGTAGTGCACTGCTGCGAGCATCTGGAAAAGGCCAGGCAAGGGGGTGAGCTGCTCTTGTGCTGGGAGCACAGGCAGGCATCTGAAAGCAGTGCAGCTGCTTTTTGGTTGGAGCAAGGCAGACCCAAACCAAGGACCTTAAATGAAAGCAAACTGCTGTTTGTGAGAGAGAGCGTGTGCCAGACTGTGAGCTGCTTTCTGCACGACGCTTCGTTGGTGTTGGCTGGGCTAAAGAGGTTATTTATGGCAGGTCATGGGATTTCAAATGAAAAAGAGAAGCTTCTTTTGCAAAAGGTGCTGAGGTGTTTCAGGCTGAGGACATGCTCTTAGGGCTGGCAGGATAGGTCCCAAGAGAGATTTTCCCCTCCTGCGTCCCTGGCTGCCTCCACCCAGAAGAAAGTCATGTGTGTGCTAGAGCCAGACCTGACTAGGAGGGCTGACTCCCTCATGCTTGCCTTGTCTCTCTGTATGTAGCAGGAAGTGAATAAAACACAGCAGCCTGGGTTTTAGTAACAAATGCTCATCATTCCTGGGAGATGGACAGTTAAAGGCGAACAGAAGGATACTCTTGTGGGTTGTGCAACAGTGTTAGCTGGTGCATAAACAGGTTGCAGGGTTTGTTGCCCTATTTTGGTACCAGTTTTTTGCTGGAAAACTTTCAAAAGCCTCAGCGCCTTTATGCCAAATCCTTGTGCTTCGTTCTCAACATCAGATTTATCTGGCAGTTGGACTTTTCTTTGACCTAGCGAGAACCTCAGATCTTGAAATATCTAAAGAGGATAGGGACAGGATCATTTCCAAAGCTAAGTCTGAGGACTCATCAACCAGGCCAGGGCATGGTATGCAGTGGTGGGGGAACTGCTGAGACCCCAAACTACCCTGCTTGGGACCCAGAGATGTGGGCTGTGTGCTGCAATGGCAAGGAAGGAGTGGAGGCTTGCTTTCTCCCACCCTTTCTCCTTAGACCCTTTGTGCAGGTTGGCAGCCCCTGCTGAGTGACCGAGGGAGAGCTGGGAGAGCATGGTGGCTGCTGCACCCCTGAATAAACTGAGTTAGGGGATCTCTATTTCTGAATGAGAATGTTTAATCCACCACTGATTAGGTATCAACACCTAATCCACTTCCAAAGTTAAAACAATTTAATTCTCCTGAATGTCTCCATGTCAACAAGCCCTGAACGTGACTGAAATGAAACCTATCTTCCATGCATGAGATGGCTGGGGACATAACAAGTTTTAGGAAGTCTCGGGCACCTGATGACCCAAGGCAGATGTGAGGCATGGCAGTAACCTATTTCCTGAAAACCTTGTGAGGACTATCCTGTGAAAACCCCTGTGTCCGTCTCAGTGGAGGCATTTGGTGGCTTCAGCAGGGGAGTGAGAGCCAGAAGCCCACGGGTGCTGGTGCTGGCTTGTCCTCAGCTCCATTGCTTTGCACGCCTGGAGCACGTTCCTCCCGCTGAAGGCAACACCATGAACAAAACCACATTCTTCTGCCCACATTGTTTCCAGCTGCAGTAAATTTTAAGCAAAATCAGATACTGTTTAATGAGGAAAGTTAATTTTTTTTGCATCTTCTTGCAGGTTTCTCTTTGTAAACAGTACTTAAACCTCTGGATTAGAATATTTTGTAAGTATGACGTGGCAGACCATCAGCACAGCAAGTAGGAGTCTGATGAATCCCAGCAGAGACATAGTGAACTGGAAGCATAAAAAATACCTCAAATTTAGTTCTGAAAGAACTGTGAAGATTTGACTAAAATATAGATGTATATTGATACTAATGTAAAACTGACAATCTTGTATTTGTTTTTTTGAGATAGAATGACACTGAGAATACAGTGTTTATTACTGCCATGCTGCTATTTATAAGGGTCAAACCCTGCCAATTCAGACAGAAGAAAGCACTGCAGATTGTTAGAAGAGTGGTAAAAATGACAGTTTTGCTGTTGGAAACTGTACTTCCAGAACATCACAGCATGGGACCTGTGTCATATTTTAAGTACTTTTAAATTAAATGTTTGACAGTGCCATTTGAATGCCACCCCCCGAAAAGTCAGTAACTGCTCATCACAGGACAGAACAGGGAAGTATTTGGCAACCACCTTTGTAGCTCCCAGTAAGTATGTGTTGCAAGCCTCTATGAGAATCACAGAGGGTAAGAGTAGTTGCAAATATGAAGAGATGCAGTTCTTTGAGAAACAGTAAATTTTCACTCAGAAAATCATGATATTTGTGGAAGAGAATCAAGGTATTCATGAATTTCAGTCAAATTTGTCAAATCAAAGATTTTAAAATACTTTGTGTTCATGGTTTTGAAGTTGAATATTTTGTTTGGGGAAATCCTGGGAAATATGATGAAGATGATGCAGCAACATCATTTGGGAAGGAAACAAACTATTTTATTTCAAATAAACCAAAATATTTCAGGAAAATTCATTTTGGGTGGGATGTCATTTTTTTCACAAAACCTCTAGTTTGTTCTCGTTCACTTTTACCTGAACCTGGATCTGTTTTTCATTTTCCTCCTCCCCAAATGGCACAGCACACGGAAAATCCAAGTATCACAAGCCCTAGATCCAACTTTCTTTCAGCTCTGTGTTTCTCCCAGACAGTCCTCCTGGGCTGGAAGGATGTGTCCATGACACAAGACAGGTATGCGCTGCTTTCCAATCATGGCAAAGCCCACAAGCAGAAGAACTCACCTCTGGTTTCATAAGACACCCTCTCTGCTGGTGCCTGGGTTTTCTGGAAAGAGCTGGTGGTTTTCATACAGAAGATCCTGGGTTTGGTCCGTCTGCCAGATGTTGGTTGGGAGGCTGTTGACACCTGTTGATGTAGAAGCTCGCTTTTTGAGATTCACGTCATCTGGTCCAGACCCATCAGTATATTGCAGCCAGTGGCTTTTATGTGAGCAGGGTGAATAGGTCAGAAATCACTTAAAGGAGATCTGCATTGTAAGCAGTAGGAGGTAAACATTCCTCTCTGTAGAGTGAAGGAAGGCAAGACTCGATAATGAGTGATTTTCCATCTCAGCAGTTGGCTTTTGCACTTTCTTTTTGCTCTCTGCTATATGCAGAATAAACTTCTCTAAATCATTCATAAAAATACCACTTTGTCCTCTGTAAATCTCACTTCAGTTGTGAAGTGCAGAGTCAACTGTTCTGAGTAAATATGTATTAGATGCTAATAACATGGTTCAGTATTTCCTAATTGTATCTTCTAAAGAATAAAAATGTGCTACTTGTGCCCAGAACACAAGTGTCTTATAATTTCTAATCCTTCCCTTCATTTCTCCATTCCTTCCTAACAGGTTTTCTTCTGGCACTTGATGATATGTCTTAAATCTGATTTAAATATATTTGATCTAGAGACTTTTTCCCTATCTGCTTGTATGACAGAATGATTCTTGTCTAGCTGTAGTATTAATAACAATTACACAATATTTTTGTATCATCACAGCAGGGATGATATGATCCTGTGGTTTTATCCTGGTCCCAACTAAATTCTGGGGAAATCATCCTTTTCTATGGCAGGAGCAAGTCCACTACAATTACAAGTCCTCAGCATCACCCTTCAAGGTGTGTACCAAGGGGCTCAGAGGTTCTGCTAGCTTCAGAGCTGACCTCAGCTGCCTGGATGAATTCATGTCATGATTTGTGTTGCTCCAGTCACAGATGAAGACCAGAAGCTGAGCTAGAGGAATGGCTGGTTACTTGCTCCAATGCAGCAATGCTTCTGGTTGCACTAGGTCAGGCAGTGGCTCTTAAATGTTTGCCTGAAGTGCCTGAGTGTGAATAGCCTAATGACAGCAAGTAGATTCCAATCCAATACACCAATTTGCAATATGAGGTGCAGTTAATACCAGCTTGAACCAGCTGGTGTTCATCTGCTTGTCCATAGCCCTGAATTATTTATCTATTAGCCATTGCACAGCATTTTATCGCTGCAGCTTACTTTTTTGAGCCTTGCATTCATTCTCAAAAGGATAGTACAGATCCACAGAAAAATCTCCCATGTCAGTATCCTGTGACTAGAAATCCCTTGTTTCACTGCAGCTGTTTTGAACAACATAAGAAAGGACTATTTCTGAGACAGATGTTGTTCCATCAACATATGATTTTGTGCCTTCTGCACTCATCCAGCCTTTTTATTTCCCCCCAGTCCTCTCTCACAAATAACAAGTGATGCACCATAGACAAGTCTGGCAGATCATCAAGATGCAAAGGTTGGACTGTATGTTAAAAGAAGAATTCAGATATCTTCAACGCTTCAGTCATTACTCCCAGAACACCATCCTTTTGGTTTATGGACCTGCAATATCATCTGCCTGATAATTTATATACTATTTGACCTACTACAGTCTCAGATGATTGTTTTTATCACTCTGGAATGACTGGTGTGTCTTGGTTTTGGCTGAGATCGAGTTAATTTTCTTCCTAGTAGCTGGTATCATGCTGTGTTTTGGATTTAGGATAAGAATAATGTTGATAACACACTGATGTTTTAGTTGTTGCTGACACTAAGTCAAGGACTTTTCAGCTTCTCACAGTGCCCTGCCCATGAGGAGGCTGGGGGTGCACAAGCTGGGAGGGGACACAGCCAGGACAGCTGATCCAAAGTGGCCAAAGGGATATTCCATACCATATGACATGATATTTTATCTCTACCCAAGAGTTTTACCTTTTTTCTGATTCTCTCCCCCATTCCACTGGAGAGGAGTGAGAGAATGACTTAGCTGCCTGCTGTATTAAGCCACAACACTGGTGAAAAGTAACAGTTACTTTACTATAAGCTTTCAGTAGAAGTGTATTTCCCTCTGCTGAAGGCAGCATGCCATATCTAAGGGAATTCCACACACAGAGTAATTTCTGTGTATCCTTTTGGTTATGCTTCAAATTTTGTTATCATTATTTATTTATTGAGCATTGCCAATGAGCTTAGTTTTGTACACTGTGTAGGAAAAGCACGCAGACCCTGACTCTCAGCCAAGTTAAACTGGTGTGTTGTGCTCTGGTGAGTCTGGCTTTCACTCCCTTATCTTCAGGGCTTACCATCAAAGGGTTTCACATGGGTGCATTAGGTACCAAGCTTTCTTTGCTTCGTTCGCTAGCTGTACATTCAAACACCTTTGGGGACCTGGCCTTGCTGAGAAACTGGGACTTAAATCAGCTGCAGTGGGAATTCCAGTACCCCATTCCTAAATCACACTGGTCTGCTTCTCCTTTTATTTTCTGTCTTTTATTTCTTTTATCCCCCCTCTTGCATGCTGAAAAAGTGCCGTATCTTATCAGGAGCAAATGCCACAAGGCTTCTTTTATTCCTTTGAACACAAAAGCAAAATTCTCCAGGATGTGAATAGCACACAATTGGGGCACTTGGTGTTGTGAAGTGTTGCACAACCAAAAAGTTAACCTACATTACCTTCTTCCCTGCTTGAACTCCTAAATGTTGCTCACCAAGGGGCTACAAAAGGTCCCACTAATCTGGGGAAAATGATTTCCTTGTGAGCTCTGCAGTGAGGAGTCAAAAGGCTATATTCCTGGGCATTTGGCAAACTCTAGGCAGAGATGTGCTGGGGTATCATGACTTCTTGGGAGGGAGTACATGAGGAAAGGGGGGGCATTCTCTCCACTGCCATTTCTGGATAGGACCATTTCTCCTGGGAAAGCTCTGGCAACATCCCCCTCTGGACTCCAGCAGAGTTTCTGCATTACTCAGGGCATTCTGGAGCAAGACAGGATGGGGTAACATACAGGTGGTAAAGGCTGCCATGCCCTGATCATGGAGGTTGTGAGCTCCCTGCCATGCCTCTTACATGATAAAGCTACTTTACCATGCAAGGATGTGCTTACAGATCTCTTGGGCCTCATGTAGCTGTCACAGCATAGAGCTGAGCCACATCTAAGCCCCCATGTATTTATTCAGATCCTGGACAGACTTTGTAGTCCATACTAAACCCTGCACAGCTATAGTTCTGCTGTTTTTAATACTGAGCTAATATAAATCTAGGTGCTCTATCAGCTGCAGCTGGTGCTCTGGTTTGTAGTGTACCCATAGCTGGAGGGGTGGAGTACAGAAACTTACCCCAGCTGCAGGGGACTGGAACCAAAACTAGGAGCTCATGGGAAATGTGAAAAATGTGAGGACTTCTGTGAGGACAATAGCCAAAACCAATAAACATATAAGTAAATAAATCAGTAAATGGCTGAGGAAACATATCCCTGGGTGTAGTAAGAAAAGTAAATAGAAGAAAGGATAGATTTAGAGAAAAGGACTGGAAGAGAAGGAAAGGACAAGATATAGGGAAGAAAAAGAAAATTTTACTGGATGTTCATTTTTCTTAGGGGGACATGGAAGAGGGAACCGGCAAATGGGAAGAAAGTATATAGAAAAATTGAAAGCTGTGAAAGGAAGGAGAAAAAGAAAGATGCTGAAGAATGTAAAAAATGTTAAAAATAACATGTTGAAATTATGGGATAGGAAAACATAGGCTGTGAATGAAAGTAAAAAAGCAAGTAGAACCAGACTTAACTGTCCTTACACAAAACAAGTAAGCCAACGAACCCAGGGGGGTTGCTCTGCAGAGCGAAAGGTCTGTCTACATGAGAGAAGGTATCAGAATCTGGCAGGAGGGTGAGGTAGATGGAGAATTGAATGGCTGAGAAAATGCATGAGAAAAAAGAAAAATCAATGTTACTGTGTAAAGGCTGATGCCAGAATGTTGTGGAAAAATATTTTGATTTTTCACTTTTTGCAATGCATGACTGCTGAGAGGCAGGAGAAGACCTGGGCAGGTCTGATGATGGCTGGATAGTGTGCACATGCGTTGCTGCATTTTGGGTACAAGTGTGAATCTCCCTCTTCAGTAGTTGTCTTGAGCTGTTCTGTGGTGGCTAGGACTCACCTGAGTGCATCTATGCAGTGACTTTTCTTGGTGCACACTGATGTATCAGAAGCCCAACGGCTTGTTATGAGCAGGTTAGAGTTCCACCAGGAGCCTTCTCTTATTCTGACTTAAAGTCTTATTTGAACAAAAAAAGTCTTCTGAAAACACAGACAATTGTACTTTTTTTTATATTTTCCAAGAAAAAGAATTACCTGTATGAAAGCTTCTTCATTTTGCTTTACTACCTCTTCTCACAGGTTTGACTGTTGGAGCAGGGGGAGGATATTCTCCAACCGTAGTGAAAGCACTACAGGGTGGTGCAAGGGAGATCTCCAGTCTGTTTGCCTGTGTGGGTCTCAGTCCTGAGGTTCCCATTCAGCATTATTCTTTGTGCTAATTGCATTGCTGGGGTTTTCGGGCTGTGAACAAAATAATTTGTAAGAGCCACTGTGAAGCAGGGCAAAACAGCCTGCATGGTGCTCCATCCTCCTGCAGCTGAACCATTTCTTATAATCTGAAGTTACTTCACACATGTTGATACTGCATCACAGTCTGCGACACACAACAGATCAGCGACTGGACAAACATTGCCCATACTACTCCCCTCCACTAAGACAGGGAGCAGGTGAAGTAATGGTGGTGTCTTCATTTTCTTGCTGCACAGGCACTCCCTTGTGCTCTATTACAAACCTGCATGGAGGAAAGAGTCTGGTCCTTTCCTCCAGGTCCATGGATCATAAAGCTGCTGCAGGTCTGCAGCGCAGTGGGAGAGAGGGTTTTGCGAGGGGTGCTGAACTTTCAGGCTCTGGCAGAGACCTTTATTTTATGTGATTCCTGAAGCAGCATGCAGGGGGTAAACTGGAACAATGCTGTAGATCCCTCGTTTTCTGGGCCCTGACAGGCAGGGATGCAGGACTCACAGCATCTGCAAAGCAGCCCATAGGTCAGGTTGGGGGCTGCAGTATCCCACAGCCCAGGCTTTGCCTTCAGCTGGATTGATCCTGGGGTAGAGATTGGAGGCTGAGGGTCTTCATGGACAGATGAACCCTGATTAACTTTCTCTGCTTTCCATCACAGTAAGGACAAAAATTCAGGGTGACCTAGAAAATATTATGAGTAGAATCCCATATCAGATCAAGATCTAGGAGCAACTGGAAAAGGGGTATGTGTGACCAGTCGAGTGTACCCATGCCATGTAGCTGGGAATATATGCAGTGCGCAGAGAGGAGGAATGCAATCCCCTAAGGAACCTATTCCCCTAATGGAAAACCCATGTGTACAAGCAGGGAGCAGATTTAGATGATGAGAATGGTCCCTGCTTGTCCACAAAAGCATGAGAAAGAAAAGGTGTTTGATCCTGAATTTGTAACTACCAGAGTGCTGAAACAACTGAAAAGCACGTGCAGCTCAGCTTCAACTTGGTGCTGTGGCAAACAAAATGGAACTGGATGGAGCTGTTGATAAAATAAGATTGAGAATGTTGAGAAGCTATATGAAACCACTGAGATAATTTCTCTGCTCCAAGTGGGATCAAATAAACCTGTAGCTCTGCCAGATCTGTTCCTAAAATCCTCCACTAGCATAGTGTCTCAAGTCTCCCTAAGGATTATTAGCCAGCCTTAGATTTTCCTCCAATATCTAACTGTCATTCTGCAGGATCTAGTGGATTCTTTCCTGAAAACTGGGCAAAGGCAATAAATTGTTGTTGTTCTTTCTTGGACAGTGTGCTGGGTTTGAGTGAGTGGTGGGGTTTTTGGTAGCGGGGGAGGGGGCTACAACAGTGGCCCCTGTGAAAACCTTCTCAGAGCTCCCATGGCTCCAAGTCAGACCCACCTCTGCACCAAGGCTGAGCCAATTAGTGATGGTGGCCATGCCTCTGTGATAATGTATTTAAGAAGGGGAATCTGGGAGGAGGAGTTGGAGTTGTGAGGAGGAGCTGCGAGGAGAACATCTGTGTGAATACTGAAGTCAGTGGAAGAAAGGAGGAGGAAGGGGAGGAAGTGCGTCAGTGCAGACCTGCCCTATATCCCATGGTGGGACGACAGGGTCACCCCCCCTGCCACCCATGGAAGTCACTGGTGGAGCAGATGCCCACCTGCAGCCCGTGGGGGGCCCCACACCAGAACAGGTAACTGCACTCAAAGAAGGACAGGACTCTGTGGGAAGAAGCCCCTGCTGTTGTAGTTTGACACTGGGAGGACTGCAACATGCCGGAGTGACCCATGTTGGAGCAGCACAGGAGCAGCTTGTGGGAGTGACTCATGTTGGAGAAAGTTTGTGGAGGACTGTCTCCCGTGAAATGGGAACTGCACTGGAGCAGGGGGAAGAATGCCAGAGTTTCCCTCTCTCCAAAGGTGGAAGAAGTGGCAGGAGTGACGGCATTCCTTTTCCCCTGCACCTCTGGGAAGAATAGGTGGAGATATCTGGAGAAAAGCTGAGCCTGGGAAGAAGGGAGGGGTGAGGGTAAGGTGTTTTCAAGATGTGCTAATGCTTCTTACTATCCTACTCTGTTTTGTTAAGTGGTGTTGTTAGTGTTTGAATTAAATTTATGTTCTTTTTTTCTTCCCCTAACGAGTCTGTTTTTTGCCTGTGACCATAATGTGTGAATCATCCCTTTTGTCCTTATCTCAATTCAGGAGCCTTTTGCCTTATTTTCTCCACAGCGTTGCGGGGGGAAGAGGGGAGTGAGCGGCTATGTGGTGCTCAGTTGTCCTCTGAGCTCAAACCATGACAGACAGTCTTTCACATACTGGAATATTAAATATCCATTCGGAGCTTCTAGAGTGACCAACCTAATTATCTGAGCTGTTTCTGATAGGCCATGTTCTCTAAATGTCTTATATTCTTGTTGCTCTTCTTAAAAGTCACCCAGAACTAGATCCAATACTCCTGCTAGGTCTCCACCAGTGCCTTGCAGACCTGAATAGTTCCCTGTTGCTTATGACATTCCTGTAATAATACATCTCAATATAAGATCAGCCTTTCAGGAGATTTTTCCGCTTTGCTCGTATTTTCTTTGAGAGGTACTGTAGCTCTCACATGCTTTTTTTCCAGTCCTTCCACCTCTTCTATGAATCCTCATTTTGTATTTGTGCATTTGATCTTTCATTTCTTCATGTAGTAATTTGTACACATTGTTATTAAATTCTGTCTTGATAGTTTTAGACTATTTGTCCAACGTATTGAGATAATTTTGAATTCTGATCCCATCCTCTGAAGTGCTTCCATCCACTCCCACCTTGGTGTCATCTGCAGATTTTACAAGTGTACTCTCCACTCCATCATCTCTGAGGATGGTAAGAAGATACTGAGCTAGGTAATAAAACATTCTTTTTAAACCTTGCAAAGATAAATTGTGAGTTAACCTCTGATAAAGAACACTTCAGGATGAAAAAGGTATGAATATATCTTAGCTCTAGGACTTCTAATCCTGGTTTGTGTGAATAGTTCGCATATGCTACATACTTGAGTAAAGATTGGAAAAACACAATCCTACCTTTTGTGAGGCGCTTTCTTCCTCTACCAGCCTAACTGCAAATGAAGAAGGATGCTGGTAAACTGAAGTATAAAAAGAGCCATATTGTATAGTACAAGATAGTACCAGGAAGAAGTTTAGTATTCAGGGAATGTACAGCACTAAAATACTTGTCAATGTTGCAGTATTTTGACATATAAGTGGGACACATCTGAAACCTCATCTTTGCCCTCCATTGCCTACTGCTAGGAATTGGCACAGTGACAGAATTCATCTTGCTCAGGAGTCAAGATGTTACAAGAGCCATCTCTAGCAAAAAAAAAAAAAAAAAAAAAAGGGAAAAAAGAAATGGCAACACCTATAGAAGTCTTACAGCCCTGGGCTGGCAATTGCAGCATCTACAATACTCTTGACAATCCTGGGAGGTTTTGTCTGAACTCAGAAATGCACAATTTGTGAACTTGCTCTCTGAGGAAATGTCAAGACGCATTGGACGAAGAGGATACTTTCCTTAGCCTTTGGAGTGTTGCCAGTTCTCCCAAATTGCTGTCAACCTTGCCACTGCTTGTATGATTTTCCCATCCATGTAATCAATTGACAAAATATATATTTTTGCTTCCAGAAGGTATTCATCCTGCCATCACTTAAAGCTGTTTTTTTCTATGTAGGATTGTTTTCATGTCTGGAGATCTAACTGAAACAATGAGCTGAAAATACAGTAAATTCCAGTTGTATCTGTTCTTTTTGTTTGGTTGGTTTTAGTGAATTTAATGGTTCTGAATGGTGCAGGATCAACAGCCTCTGTACCCATGTTACCTTCTTTTCCATAGAGCTTGTAAAGGATCAATTCTGGCTTTAGTAAGGCTTCCTTGCTGGAGTGTATCTCAGTTCAATAGGACTGGGCAATGTACTGGCTCTCTTGTGGTCCCTGCAATAACCCACAATGAAGGTACCTATTACAAGTGTAAATGCTGATCATAACCTGTGCTGTGGACTCTGATCCGCTACGAGTGGCCTGAGACCAGGCCATTTCACAGATTGGTATTGAACGGCTTCGGCTTCGGGGGACTGAGCAGCCCTGCCAGTTCTCTCTGGCAGAGACTGGGAGCTCTGTGTGCTCTTTGCCAGTGGCCTGAGGCCGCCAGGTCTCCCAGCACATGCTCAGAGAGCCTGCTTGTGGCAGGACCAGTCTGAATGCTTCTGGGCTTTTCTCAAGGAAGCAGAGGAAAATCTTGGCAGGGAGATTTACATGGGAAGGGGCTAACTGGTTACACAGTGAAAAGAGGCCTTGGCTCAGCTGATTTATTTATTCAAACTTTTCTCAGCTCTAGGTAACGTCACTCCCCATGGGGCGTGCAGCATAAAAGCACAGCTCTGGCATGGTTTCCTACACTGAAGAGGTTCCTCTCTGAAGACTTTATTCTTCTTGGAAGGAGAAACTTTTCCACCTGGTAAATCACAAATGCAGATCTCTGTTGTGTTTGTAGATGTGAGCCCTTTGGTCCTGCATTTCTTGGGATGTCAGAAGAACATTGACTTCTCTCAGATATGTATTAGCTACTGCCTCAAGTTCCCACCATGACCCTGCTTCCTTGTCTGGGGGGATGAGGTGTGGGAGTCCTGTCAGGACCTCTTCTGGCTCTTGGAGGCCCTTTATTCTAAGTCTTTTTTCCTGGGCAGCCGCACAGTACAATTTTTCAAGAACTAAAAGAATGACGTATGCAGACTGACCCTGACAAGCACTCAAGATCTGAATCTGTTCAGGTCCTTCAAACACAAGCTCCCCATCTTTCCTTTCTCTTTCTCTTCATGAGCTATGATATGAGCTCATGGCTGATCAAATTCAGCAGCTGAAGTACCAGTGGGATCCTGAACTAATTTGGTGTCCCATCAAATTCTTTGATATAGCTATACAACAGCTCAATATTTTAGTGAGTAGAGGGAAAAAACAGCTCTCCTGGGTGTATTGGGACTGCTGATGTTTTTTTGGCTTTTAGAACAGAAAATCTAACTAAAATAATAATCTTATGAACTGCCTCGTTTTTCCTGTTTATTATTGTTACTCAAGCACATGGTATGCCTGAAGGTAATCTAGCCAAGAAAACAGCGTAGACAGCAAGCAAATGCTATGGATAGCCAGCACAGACCATCATGATCTAACCCAGGGAACTCCAGCTGCTGGATTAATTATTGTTATTTAGTCAAACATGATTAATTGCAGCAAGAAAATGCACTGCCCTTCATTAAATTTAAAAGAAGTCTGCCTGCCAGAAAGAAAGACAAAATCTGTGAAAGTGATAAAATTGAAATAGAAGCAAGAAAGAGAAAGATAAAAGCTAACAGTGGCCCTGCATCAGGTGAGGCTTCCCATTGCATCCAGCCTCTAACAAGGTTCCGTCAGAAAGCAGGGAAAGCCATGACACGCAAGCACAGAGGACGTTCCTTTTGTTCTGGCTGAAATTCTGTACCAGCAGCTTGACAGAGCCCTGGGGAAGTGTGGAAGCACAGGGAGATATTTCTCAAGTACAGGGTTTCTCTGCAAAACGGAGGTGTGTGCCTGGCTAACGTGCAGTGTCGTGGCCCTCTTCCTGGTGGGATCCTTGCCTTCAGGTGTGACGATGATTGCAGCGTGGAGCCGCCATCCACTTTCCACTCTCATCAGCAAGAGCTCTGGGTCTCAGCTGCTCCAGGGCATGTAACATGCAGGATCCTGAAAGGCCAGATGACTCAGACAAATAATGGTTTAGGTGAGGCACTGCTAGGCTTGGCAGGGGCTGTACTGGTTAAAGGCAGGATTTCTGCTGGTGGACTGCTAGCATTTCTGCTGGTGCTCCACGCGGTGTACGACCACCAAGGTCAATATTGTGTATGCACACTTGTCTCTCCACTGTCACACTGTACCTCTGTGAGTATATCTGTGTCCTTAGGCAAGTATTTAGTGAGCTCTCCTGTAACAAGGACACACAGAGAATAGCTGGTAAACATTTTATATCGTGCGGTACAGCCAAGGATGTTTGATTGTCCTGGGACATCCGTCTAGAGGGGATGACTCAGACAGTGCAAAAAGAAAAATAAGTATACACTAAAAGTGCTGCTTACAAAGATGTGAAACTAGAAATAATGTTTTTCTTGTTCAGCAGCACAGAGCTTTCCCAGCATCACAGCAGGAAACATTTCCTAAAATGTAGGGTTTTACCTCCTTAACAAGTGATGTGTGAGAGAATACAGTGTGAAGGCATGTCCCTCATGCTGGGCTTCCTGATACAACCAGTATATGCCTGTATGTATCCAAATCTGGGGCATGTCCTCTCTTTTCTGATTCTTCTCTCCTCTTGCTCTTGCTCTTGCCTTGCTCTTCCTCTTCCTCTTCCTCTTCCCATTGCCTCCCTTACCACCCCACCTCCCTGCACGCAAGACTTTAGGGCTGACAGTGGCCCCGTGAGCATTTCCATGCACAAGGTCTCCTGTGGTGATAGTTTTCAGGACTGTTCTGTGCAAAGTATATCTAGAAGTGCAGTACTCTGTGCAAATGCTTTTTTTGATCTACTGTATATTACTACCTTTCAGTGAGAGAGGAACTGTATGGGAAACCTTATTCTTTTTTTCAACTAACATCAGTTTTTCCCTGTTGTAGTGACGTGGCCTTCTACAAGTTACTCCCAATTTACACTAGTGCATGTGAGATGGCAATCAGACAAAGTATCTCTCTCTTGGACTTATGTAAGGAATGACCTTGCTGGGGAATTCCTGAGCCCAAAAATGTTATTTCAATAGGGAAGGCCTCATTTAAACCTGTATGCACTAGAAGAATCTAATTTACAAGTAAAAGTAAAATCATTACTTGGCCATCTCTCCAGGAGGTGCATGTCTCTTGTCAGTTCAGAAATAGTTTTGAAAGTTAGAGAAAACATACTCTGGTACTCTGATACTCTGGTAGAATGAGAAAGGCAAAAGGATCTTAAACTCAGTTCACAAACCCACAGTACCTTCAGATTACAGAAACAGGACAGAAAGTTCTTTAGTTGCCATTTGACTTCTTGGAAGAAAACACTTGCTCCTTTACCTGAAACTCTTGAAAGAACAAAGAGAATGGAAAACACATGGTCTCTGCAAGGCAATCAGAGTTTCTCTTTCAAATTATCTCGTTTGTGTGATAGGTGCCAGGGCCAAGTTCATTGTGGTTCAGTCATGTTACACAGAGGGTGGATCTGGCTACTTCTGTCAGAAGAGGAACAGTGTAATTTCTGCAGGTTTGCTGGTTTTGGCCCTGTTTTCAGAAACCGTGTCTTTTCATGATTTCAACAGATGATGATAAAGGTTTGAAGCCAAAAGGGTCATGAAGGCTACAAACGGGGTCAATTTCCATCCCCTGTGGTATGTGAGCCTATTTACTCTCTGTTCCAAAGTACTGAAAGATTAAATTTGGGAGAAATCAATATATGACTTCTAGAGGGTATGTGAACTGAAATAGCTGTGAGCATCTTTCTCCTCTTACATGAAATATGCTCTTGAGTGTGATACAGATGACCTGGGTAATTTGTTATAATAATTGTGGGGTCCAAACACTGAATTTTGCAAATTGGCAAATATGCAAATGAACATGATAAAGTAATATATTTATAGATGATATGTGCTGTGCGAAAAGACTACTTTTAATTGCACAGTTGTGCTGGGTTTGTGTGGTGGGGTTTTTGGTAGCGGGGGAGGGGGCTACAATGGTGACACCTGTGAGAAGCTTCTCGAAGCTCCCTTGGTTTCAAGTCAGACCTGCCTCTGGCCAAGGCCGAGCCAATTAGTGATGGTGGCTGCGCCTCTGTGATAGTGTATTTAAGAAGGGGAATCTGGGAGGGGGAGTGGGAGTTGTGAGGAGGAGTTGCGAGGAGGACACCTATGTGAACACTGAGGCCAGTGGAAGAAAGGAGGAGAAAGGGAGGAAGGTGTGCTGGAGCAGAGACTACCCTGCAGCCTGTGATGAGATGGCAGGGCTGTCCCTCCTGACACCATGGAGGTCCATGGTGGAGCAGATGCCCACCTGCAGCCCATGGAAGACCCACACCAGAGCAGGTGATTGCACTTGAAAAAGGTCTTAACTCTGTAGGAAGAAGCCCCCACTGTTGTAGTTCAGCACTGGGGGAACTGCAACACATGGGGGTGACCCACGCTGAAGCAGCTCAGGAAGGGCTGCAGCCTGTGGGAAGAACTCAAGACAGAGAAAGTTCATGGAGGACTGTTTCCTGTGAAGGGAATCACGCTGGAGCAGGGGAAAATGGGAGGAGCAAGAAGCGGTGGACTGACCATAACCCCCATTCCCTGCTCCCTGCACTGCCGGAGGGGAGGAGGTAGAGATATCGGGAACAAAAAACTGAACCTGAGAAGAAGGGAAGAGTGAGGGAGGTGTTTTTAAGATGTGGTAATCCTTCTCACTGTCCTACTCTGTCTGTTAAATGTTGTTGTTAGTGTTTGAATTAAAGTGATGTTCTTTTTCTTCCCTTAAGGAGCCTGTCTTTTCCCCAACCATAATGGGTGAGTCACCCCTCCCTATCCTTATTTTGATTCCTGAGCCTTTTACTTTATTTTTCTTCTTCTCATTTCTGAGAGTGAAGAGTTGAGTTAGCAGCTACATGGTGCTTAGTTGCCCTCTGGGTTCAAACCATGACAACAGTGCAAAATATTCTTGAGCAATATCCGGGAGTACAATCTATAGCTTTGATAAAAAAATATATCACTGGAGTTTATTTGTTTAGCCACCAACATAATGCAAAAAGCAGACACGGTGCTAGGGCAGGTGTGTGGGGAGTGGCGTCCTTTGCCTGGTGCAGAGGAGTCTCCAGGGATGTACAGCACTGCTGGCTGTCAGACTGCACTGTGTCCAGAAGAACTGTGAGAACAGGTTTCTATGGGCAGCATATCACTTTTAAGGCATGGGCTCCACTGTGTGCATCTGAGTGAGTGCCAACAGTATGAACATGGACAATGATACCAAAAAAAAGGGATTAATCAAAGACATCTGAGCTGTATTCAGCCTGTCCCCTATGATGCTTTTGATAGTAACTTGTCATTGTCAGTGACTAGGATGCTTCTCCAGAAAACTGGAAACCTGCTTTCTGTGTCTTAGACTGAAAGCATTTTCTTTAACTCCCACTATAAGGGAAGTGGGGAAGAAGTAAGGATGCTTTCCACTATCCAGCTGAAACTAAAATATTGTATAGAAAGGAAAGGTTTTTTTCTCTCTGCCCCTCTAAATCGTATTGAGTCACTGAAGAGAAGCATTTGCAATACCTAGGTTGAGCACTTGCTAAGCATCAGGTTCTCCCTGCTGTCTGTCAGGGTCTGACATCCTGGGGTGCTGGCGATCTGAATCACTTATCATCTTTTCAATTCAGACACCGCAGAGGGAGAGTCTGATTATGGTGCAAGTAACTTTGGAAGGGAAAGGCCTATGTTGCTTCCTTGTACTCTCACCTCCCCTCCTACCATGCCTCCTTCAGTCCTCTTTAGATTTTTTTTTTCATTTTACATTATTCTCTCTCATTTCGCATGGTGAGCTGATGATGGTGCAATCAGCTAGGAAAAACTTTGTTTAAAGATATAAGCAGAACCTGCTTCTGGTCGAACACTTTGACTCAGGGAAACCTTTTAGCTGATCTCCAGGAATCTTATTGTAGGGTAATTTAGCTGTATTTTCTATGCTCTGCTGTAGCAAAGCTGTATCATAGAAAGATAGCTTCAAATTACATGGCTGTAGCCTTACTGATCTGGATTATGAGTTTGAATAGATAAAGTACCAATTGAGATTACAGCACCATTGTGTGATGTGTTCACATTTGTCTTTGTTGCTCAAAATAGACTTCTGTATTATGCATTAGCACGTAGTGTTTACCCCTAGCCTCAAATGACTTACAGTACTACAGCTGCACACCACTGCAACATAGTCTTGCTTGACAGGAAAGGATGGAATTTCCTGCCCTGTCTCAGCCCGTAGATCATCAGTTTTACCACTTCTGGCAGCTATGAAGAATCCAGCATGACCCTCAGAATTCAGATAAATGCAATGAAGGGGGATCAAATTACCTCAATCAAAGGTGAGGTCATTGTTTCAGCAAGTCTCTCTCCACGGCCAATTCTCTCTTTCATCTATCATCACTCTCCTATGAGAGATGCTTCTGAGCCGTATCATATTTTGATATCTGATCATCAGCCTACAGAATGCCACAAGAGGTTTGTTTTGTGCTGCTGAAGTTCAGTCCAACACGCTAAGTGACTCAGCTCAGGAAGAATAGTTGGCAATGGGACTGCAGTTTGTACTGGCTTCTGCCATCTTTAGCGGGAGGCCTACCAAAGGCTGAGTTGTTCTTTCTTTGTCTTCACCACCCATAGGAAAAGAATCTGTTTCCTCTCTTTGTAGAATTGAACAACTCCGAGGAATGTTGAACCTTAAACTTTATTTAATAGAGAGGAAAGTCTTCCAGATTTGGATCGTTTGCCTTGGAAGTGCAAGGGCTTAAGCTGATACTTGTAAAGCCGTGTGAGAGAATGCAGTATTTACAATATCTGCCCTGCATGATGTAATGTGTTGATCAATCTCTAATGGGGAAACAGCATTAAAAAACTGCTATCAGAGGAAATAGCCACTGCTTTATACTTTAAAAGTGAAGATACTACCTTCTCGATATCAAAGTCTGGGACGAGAGAGCTTTAGTTCTAAAAGGCCTGAATGTATTTAGACCTTGCACGACAAACCCTGTGGTCAGGCAGGGTGACACACTGTTTTCAAGGTAAAATACATGATACAATATTTGCTACTTGGGGTTTTAACAGCTCAAAAAACATTCTTGGAGGGTAACAAGATTTTCTGGAAGTGAGCCACTTTCGAATGCTATTGCCAGCACGTCTGCCTACTCTGGGTAGCATCAGAAACTGTGCTGAAAAATTAAACAAACATAGTTCTTGGCATCTAAACAGATGGGAAAGGACATGTTGACTCCCAAGTCTTTAGCTGAGGAGGTAGTCTGTTTCTCATTGTTACCACTGTGCAGTGAGGAATTGCAAAACACCCACATAGATTTTCAGACCTGCTAGCTGCACTTAACCTTTAATCCTGCAAGTACTCAGCCATGAGCATATAATTTTAAACGTCTGAGTAGTCCGACTGACTCCAATGGGAATACGCACTGAATGAAGTTAAACATTTGCATAAACGTTTGCAGGATCAGGATCTTTCACTACAAACACAATTCTTGCACTACAAACACAAATTCGGCTCGGGCTGAGTACTCAGCTTAAGCTCTCAAGGCATTAATAGACCTATATCCTCTACAGATGTATTTTAAATTTCACATTAATGTGTGATTTCTATGTTATAAAACATCTTACCTTAGGCTAATGAGTAACCTTTCTCATGAGAGAGGTTTGAAAGAATGTAATCTGAACTGGATCAGCAACATAGTAGCTTCTGTGTATCAAAGAGGTTCAGGCATCTTGATCTGATTTTTGGCCTTTTAAAGTTTTTAACACGTATTTTCTGTGTTTTAGACCTGATGTGAAAATCCTCCTTCGTGTCTTTGCAAGGACAAGATTGCTTGCATGACTAAGGGATTGACTCACTTATTCCTAAAGGTGAAGACTGCTTTCCATTTGCACTGTTGGAGGATTCATTCACCTCTGACTAGCTCATTTAACTCCAGCAAGGAATGAGCAACTTTTGTGGTCTTTAGTTACAAGAAGATGAACACTAACAGTCTGAATTAGACTCTGGCAGCAGCTGTGTCTGATTTTATACCTTCTCTCAAATAAATTTGGTGAAATTCCCTCTGGTTTACATCCTAGCCAACTAGATCAGAATTTGGCCCATCAAATCTAGCTGTTTGCATTACAGATCAAAGGCAAAGTTTTGATGATTCCTTCTGCAAATTTCACTCCTATTTGTACTCTCACATGTGTGAGCTCTCTTTGGTTTAAAGGGTTGTGGTTGATACAGAAACATTTATATTCTGTGAATCATTCTAGCAATGCTGCTCTTAAAATATGCTAATATTTTCTTTTGAAATGCACTGGAAAAATAATTTTAAAATATCTTACATTTTTCTTGAATTCTTCACGTTAATTGAAGTACTTTTTTTCAGCTTTGTTTTGCTGACTAAACATGTTAGGACTTTTGAGGCAAAGAGGTATGTGCATGTGAATGCGTTGTAATAGAACAGGCAGCTTTTCCTGGAGTTAAAGCGATGTAACATTTTCCATTCTGAACCTCTGTGTTTTCTGTGGTCTCTGAAATAGAAATGATTCAGGATGAAATCTGCCGGCTTGGGACTTTGTCCAAATGTGAATGTTTTGGAGAGACTTGAACAAAACTGGTTCAGCCAGTTCAGAATATCAGAAAAGTGGAAAAAAAAAAAAAATGCGTTTCTTGAGCTAAATAGGTTCTTACAGACTTTTTTGAGCATTTTTGAAACTTTATCAGCAGAAGGCTGAAAAATGAACTCTGACATGGAAGTAGCCTTCCTTGAAGTAGACATGTATTTTCTTGTTCAAGAAGAAATTAGTTTTGATTTGACTGAGTTATAAACCTTTGAAAACTGCGATTGAGCATGTGCAGTGGATTATTTCAGTAAGCTTGTGAAGCGTGTAGCTACAGAGAGATTTTCTGTACATGCATGGCTGGCTAATTCTGCTGGAAAGGGAAAAATCTATCTAAGCACATTGCTAAAATCAGTGAAAATACCTGGGGCTGCAGGGAGACCTTTGAAGACTGTCCCAGCATCTTTCAGACTATGAAAAGGGCTTTGCTGTAGGCTTGGCAAGGTGTTTAAAGAGTAAGTGGCCTGCAGATTTTCTGAAGTTAAATGGGATTATGGCTCCAGAATTGAGCACTTTACACATGTAAGTATATGAAGTTTTCTGTGGGGAAGCATGTCATGCACAGCACCCTCTTCCTCAGCAAATCTGCCTGGTGAAGAAATACCCCGGCAGCAGGGGAACTACTTCATCTCATGTTTAGCTGACTGTAGAGGTTAAATGGCAGGAGTTTATCAGGATGTTCACAATCTTGAGCTGCTGAGAATGTTCTGAATTATATAGAAAATCTTGCTAATTAGAATTTAGCCTCTGTGTGTGTGTGTGTGTGTGTGTGTGTGTGTGTGTCTTTTTAGACACAGGCACAATCAGTGCTTTTGCAGGAATTGCTCTCACTTACATCAAACACACTTTGGATAAATCAAAAACTCTCATCCAGAACATCTGCGTGTCTCCAGGCAGCCCATACTCTCCAGTGTACCTCACTTCAATAGATGTCAGTTATTTGATTCCAAAACTTGTATTTTGCAAAAATGGGGTGTCTCTCTCCACCTCCCTCCAAACCCAAGAATCACAGTGCTGACTTTATTGAAAGAATCATTTGCTCTGAAGAAAAAGATCTCTTTATTTTACACTCCCCGAATGAATCCTTACTTGGGATTTCTTCCTTTGTCTTTCCACCCATCCTATCTTTCCATCAGGGCTCTGGCAGGTGGGAAGGTAGGCAGTTATGCACTGAGATCTTTGCGTGCCAGAAGACTTCTGCCCTGGCAGTACCAACAGTGACACAAATCCCCCCCCCCCGATGAGATTGTCAGTGGAGTGACTGTGAGCAGGTGAGTTTTTGATGCCATTTCTTTTGGCTGCTGGATCTTTTCCTACTGAGGCAATAGAATTTCTGCCAGACCCCTGCCACATCCTGGCACGGCTTGGTGAGCAGTCTTCTACAGAGACTCTGTACCCACTGGTGTGGCTGGATGTTATGGTTTGAGCCCAGCGGGAAGCTGAGCGCCATCCAGCCACTCACCCACTCCTTCCCTCTCAGGAATGAGGAGTAAAAATACAACAAAAGGCTGGGAAATGGAAATAAGGATACAGAGGGATGATTCACCCATTAAGGTCATGGGCAAAAGACAGACTCATTAGGGGAAGAAAAAGAACATCAATTTAATTCAAACACTGACAACAACCACACTTAACAAACCAGAGTTGGATAGTGAAGAGCATTACCACATCTTAAAAACACCTTCCCCTCAGCCTTCCTTTTTTCCTGGGTGCAGCTTTACTCTGGATTTCTCTGCCTCCTGGCTCAGCAGGCAGGGAACTGGGGGGTGAGGTCCATCCCACCACTTCTTCCTCCTCAGAGGGAGTACTCCTTGCATTCTTCCCCTGCTCCAGTGTCCCTTTCATGGGTGACAGTCTTTCATGAACTTTCCCACGCGCTGCTGCCCTTCCCGAGCTGCTCTGGTGTTGATCCCTCCTGCAAGTTGCAGTCCTCCCAGTGCCAAACTATGACAGTGGGGGTTTCTTCCCAGAGTCCCGTCCTTCTTTGGGTGCAGTCACCTGTTCTGGTGTGGGGCCCCCCACGGGCTGCAGGTGGGCATCTGCCCCACCAGTGACTTCCATGGGTGGCAGGGGGGGTGACCCTGTCGTCCCACCATGGGATATAGGGCAGGTCTGCACTGACGCACTTCCTCCCCTTCCTCCTCCTTTCTTCCACTGACTTCAGTATTCACACAGATGTTCTCCTCGCAGCTCCTCCTCACAACTCCAACTCCTCCTCCCAGATTCCCCTTCTTAAATACATTATCACAGAGGCATGGCCACCATCACTAATTGGCTCAGCCTTGGTGCAGAGGTGGGTCTGACTTGGAGCCATGGGAGCTCTGAGAAGGTTTTCACAGGGGCCACTGTTGTAGCCCCCTCCTCTGCTACCAAAAACCCCATCACACACACAAACCCAGCACACTGGACTGGCAGAGGAGGTCTGACATTGGTATAGACAGAAGTAGGACAGAAATGTGGGGTACAGTCAGAATGGGTGGCAGTAAAACAGCCTGTTGATAAAAGTTGGTGAGATGACAGAGAAAATTTTTAAATGTTCAGCTTTGAGTGGATGCTGTGACTCTAAAATAGAGGTGGTTTTTAATTGTTAGGGAATGTGTCTCTTCCCTTCTTAGTTTTGCATTCTCATTTCTTGATGTCTCACAGTGGGATGAGATAGCAGCAAATGCCAAACAACAAAACTCAGCAGCGTGGAAAAACAGCAGCCTGAGCTGTGCACACACAAGTCAGGGAACCACAGCAAGAGCTAGCAAGTGTAGTGTCTGTCCTGAGGCGTTTAAGGGTGGAACTGTATAAGCAGCCAGAAAGGTAATTTTACCAGGCAATGACCCCATATCAACAGACCAGCCTCTAAGAGTGGAGCCCCACCGGGTGAACCTCCTGAGAAGATCCCAGCAGAGTCCCCCCGAGGCCCCTTTTAGGCCTGCATAGGGGTGATTCCGCTTCCAGAGTGGGCACTGCTGTCATGCAGTGACCCCAGAAGTGCAAGGGGAGCAGGTGCGTGACCTCAGGGGATGGCGGAGTTGTCAAGACCTTGACGTCTCCCGTAAGGCCGCAGAAGAATCTCTTAACATAAGGCAGAGACTTATGAGATGCAGATACCTGTCACACAGAGGACGCTGGACACCGTCCAACACGACTTTGCTTTCTCACCTTCGAGGTTTAATGAAGACCTGCCTCACCACCCACCTCAAGTGATTTCAACACCTTCACAGAGCACGTTCTCCGTTCCCTGCTGCTCAGTGGGAACAGCAGGGAGAGAGACCGGGACACGACTTGTGGTGGCCAGCCTGCAGCTGCCCTGGACCTGGGAGTCCCTAGAATATAATCAACCAATATGGGTGCGAGTGAGACCACCCGAAAGGTGAGTGATCAACACATCAGTTGCGTCCTACGGAGCCCGGAGGCCGCGCTCCACGGCGGGTGCAGCCCCTCGCAGCCCCTGCGAGCCGCGCTCACCCCGCAGGTCCGAGATCCCGCAGGGAGCCCGCGGAGCGCGGCCACAGACGCTTCGCCGCTTTCGGCCTGAGACAGGCGGGGGTGGGAAGCGGCGGGCCGGGGCCCGGAGCGCACAGCGCCCGCCAGGCGGCCCCCAGAGCGGCTCCCGAAGCCGCGTCGCGACACCCGCCGGCCGCCGCTCCGGCTGCCCTCCCCGCCCGCCCGGGGAAGGCGCAGCCGGAGGAGGGGAGGGGGGGGACGGGACGACACACGGGGCGGCCCCGTCGCCTCAGGGAGGGGGCGCGGTTGCCCCCCCCGCCGCCCGGCCGTCGGCCGCGAGGCGCGGCTTCCGTCTCACAGGGCGGCGGCGGCGCGCGCCCCTCCGGCGCCCCCCCCCCGGGCCGGGAGGGAGGGGGCGGCGGCCCGGCTGGCGGCCCGGCGTGCTGCAACCATGGCGACGCCGGTAGTCCCGCCCCTCCCCGCCCCCCGCGGGGCCGGGCGGCGCGTGATTGGTCGGGGGGCGGGCGTTCGCCCTCTGCCCCCTGACCCTGCGCGGCGGCAGCGGCGGCGGCGGCAGGAGCGGAGGCGGCGGCTGTTGCTGGCCGTTTCCTGGTGGCCTGGCGGCGGCGCGGGAGGGAGGATGCGGCGCAGGTCTCGGCTGCTGCTCTGCTTCGCCTTCCTCTGGGTGCTGGGCATCGCCTACTACATGTACTCGGGCGGCAGCGCCGCGCTGGCCGGCGGCGGCGGCGGGAGGAAGGTGAGAGCCCAGCCCGGAGCCCTGCGCGGGGCGGGCGGGGAAGGTGCGCCCGCTCCGCGCCCCGGCGGCGGGGCGGCTCGGGCCGGGCTGGGGGCGGTGCTGCCCGGCCCTCGGGGCGGGGGCAGGGGCGGCGGGGGGATCTCCTCACCCCCGCCGGGCGGGGAGGGGGGCGATCGCTTTCGGGCGGGGTGAAGCTCCCCCGGGCTTCTCCTTCCTCCCGCCCGCCCGTTTCCCGGAGGCAGACGGCTTCTTTGTGGACTTCAGACCGGTTTCAGCCTCGTCACGTCGCTCCCTACCCAACTGCTGCCGGCCACGTCCCGGGCCGGGGGAAGTTGGTGTGGGAGGGGAGAGCGGGGCAGGCGGCGGCGGGGCGCCGGGGCTGCGCTCCGGGGCGAGGGGCGGGGGGGCCACCTCGGCTCGGCTCCGCTCCGCTCCCCTCCCGGCACATAACGTCTGCCCCGTCCGCCCGTCCTTCCAGCCTCCCTTCCTCCCTTCCCCCGCCGACACCGGAGTCGTTTGGGCTCGTGTTTCCACCTAGAGAATCCGAGCGAGGGTCTGAGCTGCGAATGCGTTTGCCCCTTTCTTTTCCCTCTCGGATGCACAGCGATTTCTTTTCTCCTTAGCGCTGCGCCTGAAGGATACCGTTTTCTGATCGGTTTTGCAATATTTCAGGAAATAGCTGGATTTATCTCATTTCACGTCTGTGGTATGGAAGGTCTGTCTCTTCCTTTTTTTTTAACGGCTCAGTTACTAATGTTCAAGAAGTTGTCTTACGACGATATAGGAGTGATTTTTCATTAGTCTGTCCATCAACTTATTAAGTAAATTTTTCAATGTGTTGTAGTAATTCATTGATCAGGAAAATAGCTGGAAGTTAAGTACGTCATAGTTCACCCTTGTGTCAATCAAAACAGGTTTTTGTGGCATGATGTGGGAAGTGGCAACTTTATCCACTAACTCTGTTTATAAAAATTAATTATGAATAAGTGTATTTTTTTTTTCTTGTCAGCTTTTCCCCCTCACAGACTAGCAAAGCCAAGAGTTTTTAGAAACTGTTGTTTAAGCCTTATATTTTGGAATAGGAAAGGTGAAAAAGCATCTCATAATTGCATCATTTTTCAAAAAAACCCCATACTCAGAAATGGGATGAGGGCAAGTGAGCAAAGTGTACTGCAGTTAAGCAGCGTTATTTGGTAATAAATGTCAGTCTCCTGTTAAATGAAAAGTAGTGTTTCTTAAGTCTAGCAGTATAAGAGGAATCTTTCTATGATGCAGTTTGGTTCATCAGTGCATTCCTGGTAAAAATCTGCTGATCTCTGATTCCCGTGGCAGGTCGTGGGAGCAAATACTTGCATGACTACAGACAAGATTACTTACGTGAGCAAGGGTCTAGAGAATGAGTCGCTGCTCGTTGATAATTGGCTCTCTGTTCTGAGGTGTCCTGTTTTATTTTCTCACTGTAGTTTAGCAATGTGTGCAACAGCAACTTTTGACATAATATATTAAAGTAAGTGTTAAGTGTGTATTGCTAAATACAAAGCTCTTGGTCCTTCAAAGTAGTTACAGTAGCAGAAATAGATCAAGCGTGTGATAAAAAGGAAGGCAGTAGCCTAAAAGCTTTCTTGAAGAACCACCAGAGTGTATTTAGAAAGTAAAAGCAATCTTATGCTGCTGCTGATGTATAATGGGATAAAGAAAAGCTATCAAGGCAAATATTTCTGCAGATAGGAAAATATATTTTTAACTCTTATGGTGTGTTTCATTTGGAGTTTCCAGACAGATTTGCAACTCTGTTCAATTCATTTTTACTGCTGGGGAAACTGCAGTGTGGGGATAGTGATTTGCCCAAGGTCACCTAGAAGACTAGGTGAGAATAAAACAGGAAAGAAACCAGTTTTTCTGAGTACGAATCTGGTACTTAATCTACTAGAACCTGCTGCTGTTATGTTATTGATATTAGTAGGAGTTTTTATTATGGTTTTAAGAGATCTATGATCCCGATACTTGCTTTGGTAATATAATTTGTTACCACTCTGTGCAAAATTCAGTAAACCTTACTGGTCTGGGTAATTGAGAGAGTTTAGTGAAGATCATTTAAAGAAAATGAGACACTTCATAGGCTGGAGCTGAAGCTCAGTGCTAGGTTCAAAAATGTGAAAGTTTAAAGTAAGGCCATGGTAAGGAAGAAAGTAGGTACTGTGACCACAAGAAACAAGTGGGGAAATTAACAATTATGTGTGGATTGGTGATTTAGGATTCTATTTTCTGTCAGTGAAGCGTAAAATTTAATCCTGGGCCTCAGAGTAGGTTAGCAAATGTAAGTAGAGGAAGATGTGTGTAATGTAATAGCTTTTGAATCTCAATAAAAGGCTTATTAACTTAGTGTCAGACCTTGGTGTAAAGCAAAAACACAAACTGTCTCAAACTTAGGAACAGAAACCCTGCTGTAGTAAATTTCGTGGTGTGTATGGCTTCATGTAGTCCTTATTACTTGCCCACTATTTCAATATAATGGAAACAGAGTTGCTTACAGAAGAACATCACTTTTAATAAATTGAAGCCTCTGCCGTGTTCAGTCTATAAAATTACAAAAGCCGGGAGGGGATAGTTCTTCATTTGTGTAAGTAATTTGCATGTTAATTACAGATCTGGTTATACAAACAGAGTGTTTTTTCCATAAGGATGATTTTTTTCTTTCCATACACAGACCTAGTGTGTTGTCCAGACATACTGGACTTGTTTGGTACAGCAGCCAGTCTTGTGATGTGACCAACACCACCAATTCCCTTTCTCTTCAGTGGAGTTGAAGGTGTTTGCCCTTTGTCAGTAAGAGAAAAGAGTGATATTTTTTTTTTTTTTTTTTAAATCCTTTGTTATTAGAGTAGTGTCAGAGTTAATGTAAGCTTCTGCTTATTTTGGTTCCCCATTTACAACCTTTCTAATGAGCTCTATGAAGCTATTTGGATGTTGCAGTGTGCGGTACAGCCTTGCCTAAGTTTTTGGCCCCTGGCAACAGTGGTGGAATGCACAGCCCTGTGGGCAGTGCTCTGGCCTGGTAGGAGCTGAGCAGGCATGAAAGAGTCTAAAGCATACAAAGTAGAAGCTGTCTTATTGTTAAATGTGTAAATAATAATAACAAAAAAATAGGAAGGTGCAATGCTTCTCATTTCAGACCTAGGCATAAAAAATGTAGTAGAAAGAAATGACGTCTTCCACATCTGGAATTTAGGGTGTGACAATCTTTTTTTTTTTTTTTTCCTCTTGAAATGAAGAAAAGGGTAGAGTTGAATCCTTTCATTCAAAATGTGCTTGGAGGGGGCAGAAATGTAATTTTTTTCTTTTTTTTTTTTTTTTCCTCCTTCTCTCTTCCAGTGAGTCTCCAGTTAAAATGATTGTAAGCATGAGAGCGCCATGGGTTCAGTTGACTCCTTTTCCAGCCAGATCACTGGGTTATAAACTGGAAAGAGTGAGTCTGATTCACTTGTTTAAAGGTTAGAGAAACAGTTCCCAAAACAGAGGCTGTGACACGGAAGAAAGCAAGTTGCAAGCTGAATAGTTGTGAGACTGAGAAAAATGTGGGCTACTTTTGTGTTAACTTAATGTGCTTTATATTAAAAAGCCTTTGGAGTGGAGACTGGAACTTCCCTTCTTTTTGTGGATGAATTTCCTAACCCATAGCAACAGCAGTTCATGCTCTGTGTCTCAGACTTGCATAAAATGGAGTAGCTTCTGCAAGATGGTTAAGAAGCTTCTCATACCCTCCCAAGCCAAAGTCATCCTGATGATGTGATCCCCTCCTAAGACTGGTGTGAATTTGAATTTATGTATTCGTCACACAGGTTTTGAGTTCTTTAGCCACTAAGCTCTTGCACAATAGAGTGACTGGATTGGAACAAAAAACCCCACAAAAAACCCAGCTAAAACCTCCAGCTGTTTTCTAAAGAACTTACTCTTCTAGGCATTAAGAAGTAGCCCTGTGTAACTGAGCCCTTCAGGCAGGACAGAGGAATGTCTGCATCTTGTTGAAAGTGCCAGATACTTAGTTACTGCTAGGAGTGAAATCCTCCCAGGTGTATCCTGAAGGAGACCTGGCAGCAGAAAGGGGATTTACCATTGAAAGTGAAGGCATCAAGAGAGACCTGCTAGGTTAAGCCGCAGCTGAGCCAAGGTTTGGAGCCTTCTGGATCTAGGTGCCAGAATGCTGACAAGCTTTTGCTTTTGTTGCCATGTGAAGAAGGTCGGTTGTTTTTAAGTTGGACCTCTGTCCCTTCCCACCCTGTCTTTACTAGCTAGAGAAAGTGGCTAAAAGCAATCTTTCAGTAATGAGAGATGTATAACTTTTGACAGTGCTTCTTAAAATTAGAAATATCTGTCTTTATCAACTCCCTCTTCCCTGCCCACCCCCCCACCCCCCCCCCACCCCAGAAAAAAACCACAATCCCAAACACCAAACAAAAAAACAAACCCCAACAAAACCAAACCCCAAAACGACCTTGAACTAGAAGCTTGTTACTCTCTTGGCTCACCAGATTTACTGGGTTTAATGGAATGAATGGGAGAAATCTAATTTATGGTTAGCTGAGCCACAAGGAGGCAGGCTTCTCCTGTAGAACTGGTGATCACCCTGTACATAGTGCTATTTTATCTCTCCATATTCTGGTTTTGTTTGTTTTGGGTTTTTTTAATTTATTTTGGAGCAGGCTTTTGGTAGACGGCTTCAATGAGATGGAGCTAGCAGCGATGAAATAAATCCAAAGGTAAAAGGTGACGTTTTGAATTAAGTACGTGACTGATTAAAAGTGACTTGATCACTTTGGGGAAAATGGGGGAAAAAGAAGCAAGCTTTGTAACTTCTTTTTCTGCAAGGAGAAAACTTTAGAATAATCCCTTTCAGCATGTGCAAAACTTTCTTTCTCTTGATCTTCTCCATTTTTGGAATCCTTGAACTATTTCAGTTACTGTTAAATGAGGCTCTTATTGCCATTACACATAATGACGTACATAGGAGAGCAAGAGCGCTACATATACTACAGATTTAGTGTACCTAAGTTTCTTTTTGAAGGTTTAAGTAGGAGGAAAAAGGAAATGTGTTTTAAGTTTAGGTGCAGTAACCTGTTTTTGTCAGAGAAGGAAACTGCGAGTGTAATTTCTTTTGACTGTTTCTCTCAAGGTGCGGGAAGGCAATTGAGCATCTTTTTGGAAGGGGGTTAAAAGTAACCTCTCCAATTCTGTTGTTTTCTTTCATCTGAGGAAGGCACTGCCTGTTTTAATTGCTAAACACTGAGTTTAGTTTGCTGCATCATTTTAAAATGTAACTTCAGTCCCTTATATGATGTGATTTTTGATATCTTGAACTCCAGACCAGTGAAGATATCAAAATTTGGACTTTAAAAAGTCCAAATTACCATGTGTCCTTTCTGTGACATTCACTTCCTAGAAGGTGCAAGGAGATAGAAAAGGATGTTCGTCTGTATAGCAGGTAACAGTTTTTGCTAATAGATGTTTTTCTTCTATACAATTCTATAATAAATGGGAAAGAAATTAAATGCCCAGGCACTTAAATAATAAAGCTGTCCTCTCACTAGAATGTAAACCTGTGTCTCTGAAGTTTGTTGTACATGTATGTTTTCTTAATCTAACATATGTCATGTCACTTGACAAAATGATTGTCTTGGCAACTCAGTCATTTATTTCTGTGGATTACTTTATAAAATTCAATTTTGAATGGGATGAAAAGACAGTCAAATGCAAATTTTGTGCAGTCCGTTTAGGTCTGTGGTGGTATTGGACTCTTCTCTTTTTCTCTCCTGCTATTTGAGATGCTTCAGTGGGGTTTTTTTCCCCTGTTGATATGAAGAGGTAGTGAGAAATTATTTCTTAGCTAGAATACTGTTGTATTGTCCCCTGCAACCTGCCACGTTAGAAACTGATGACTGGTACAGATGCTATCACTCTTGGATTACTGATAGCTATTTTGTTTTGTAAATGGAGAAGTAGAGCAGGGCTGTAGTGATGGCAGAAGGGTTGGGGAAACAAGAATGACTTCTTCAGTAGTTTCATACGGAACAAGGTAATTAACCATCTTTTCCTCTAGTTTTTCCCTTTCATGTGGGTGTTGTAGTAGTTTGCTGTGCTTCTCCGTGTTATTCCATTGCTGCTGTGGTTTGCTGCTTGCTGTGATCTCCATGTACAAAGTTTATAAGTTGTAGTGATGTCTTTTGACAGATATAATTTAAAAATTAAGTAGCGCACTAATGAAGCGTGCCATGTACCTTACCTGTTCTGTCTTGTTGGCCTTGTGTTTTGAGGTGTAATGCAAATAAATCCTAGTTGTTCTTTCCATGTGTTCTAGATCCTTCCAAAAATATGACATGACAAGTGATAGCACTTTTTTTTCTAGTCTAGAAAAGGTACAATATTACTTCCTGTGAAGTAAAAGAATATTAAAGATCCATCTCAGTAGTGATTACCAAAATTAAATGGTCATCGCTTGGTTTATATTTTGTTTTTCTAGGTTGATCTAAAGACCATATGTTAGGGAACTTCAATCTCAGTCTTCAAAATTCCATGATAATTCCACATTTTTTTCCTTAGAAATCCTAATTATTTTTCCCTCTTTTGTCTTGTCTGCTCTTTTGGTCCTTTTCTCTTCTGTTTACAACGTTATGTGGTATCCAAGTGCTTGTGTATAACTGATACTGTTTTGTTATGATGATGGTAGGTCAGACGAGAGATGTGGTATTGTCTGCTAGAAAGCCCCTCGTCTACTACAGAAGAGAGACCTTTATATTAGTACTGGGTGTCACAAGAGAGTAATCCTTGTTGCATGCTTATAAACTGTTTAAAAAGAATAATTCCAGCAGACAGATTGGACAGTGTTTTTGGCTGGCTTCTTGGTGACTACATATAATTTATAAATAATTTAATATACAGTACTTTCGGTTAACTTCAATTTGTTTTGAAAGGAAAACACTAGGACACAGTTGATCCTGTGAAACTCAGGTGATGACTGTAAGCTGCTCAAATGAAGTCAGTGCAAATGATAAACATAAGCTTATATTTTTATTTAAGATCAGTTGCTCCACTTAAATATTTTCTTAAATAACCTACTCTTGACAGTAGTTTAGCTATAGTGGTACAAATCAATATATAGCCAGGTGTTGTACAAATAGTTTTTCAACTCCCTGGCCATTGATAACTTGTTACTAAATGTGATTTTTATTAGGACTTAGTGGAGAAGCTGTGTATTGCTAATATGTTGGCAATGCCATGTGTCGGCAATACATTTGAATTCTAATAATGAAGCTGCAGGAAGCAGTGAGACATTTGCATTTTTACTTTTTTTTGCAGGAATATGGTGCTGAATGTCATTGCCTGAATATATCAGGGTAGTGTGGAAATGGAATATCATAGTGGGCGTTACAGAAGGAAACGCTAAGCAGGTTGTTTTATTGCCATCATGGAATGCAAAGTGGTGGTATCTTAAGCGATATAAATTTTAAAACCTGGGTACATTTTTTCATGCTGTTTTTGTTTTGAAATTGGTAGGTGCTCATTTTCTGCTCTTCCCTTTCATGTAAGCTTTCAAAGGAATAAGGGATGGATTCAGGAGGGAAGATTGGAAAAAAAAAGTTACACGTCCACATCACAATATTTGTTTTATATGTTTGGGAATTTAAAGGCAGAGCATAAGATGGTCTAGATAACACTAGAAACTGGACCATTTCATGTTCCCTCTGGGTCTGTAGGGTTCTTTTACAGAAAGCTTCATATGGTAGATCTCTCCCGCTAAGTGGAAGTGAAGATATTTAAGTGTGATGGGGTTTTTTTCTCCATTATTTGGAGAATAAATTAGTTTATGAAACCTGTATGTTACTGATGCATTCTGAATACATGTTTACCTGTCATTCTCTAAGTGTTCGTTTGCCAAGTAATCTTACCATGAATGAAGCAGTCCTGGACTATTTATTGTGTCCTGTGGCAGTCATTAATCGTTAAGAAAGTAGAAAAAACTCAGCATCTGTTTTCTTTCTATAAACTGTGACTGATACATGTCCTGTTGGAATATAGTGTGTTTTAAACTTTCATGGTGGCTTTAAGGCAGGCCTTTTTTTATTTTTCCCCTGGTTTGTATCAACTTGCATGTTAAAGTTGTTTTTCTTCTGAGAAAACAAAGTAACTTGTTCTTATGATAGCCTTCCAATGTAGCCTGTGCAAATTACTATCAACACTTTTCTTCCCATTTGACTTCTCATCTGTCTAAATTGTTTATTTTTCCCCACTATCCCTTTTTTATACGCTGCTTTTGTTAATTGCCCAGGGTACCTTTATTGTCATTTGAACAAGTTAAAATATGCTAGTTCAGATAGCTCCACCACCTGACAGAGCACATCTGTGTACAGGAACTATCCAGACAGATGTTAGTTTTGAGCTCTGCTTGTGAAATTCAAACGGGAATGGAATAAGATAGTAAAGGAACAGAAAGTCTGAATTTTAGAGCATTCCATATATCCCCAAAAGCTGCTATGTAGTGCACATCAAAGGCAATAATTTGGATTTGTCTTCTTTGTAAGTATGGTCTCTTATGGAAAAAAAGAGCCTATTGAAAAGGTTGCAGGTTCAGTTGTTAAGTAGCTTTTCTGAAGTAGTAAAATTCAGATTCTGCTGAGTTTAGATGTTAGCAAAGTGCAGTAGACTGTCTGTACTGAGTAACAGATCTGCCTGAAACAAAAAGACTTTAGCCAAGGAAAGATTACACAAAGAATTGGCACTGGGCTAATGCTATTGTGTACAAATTTGCAAAGAGCTATGACTTGATGAGGAGAAAATGTTTTTTCCTTGTATGAAGTTCCAAATGTTTAGCCACCCTGGAAGTAATCAGCACAGCTGAAGTTAGTTTTGGTTGCTAAAATAAACTTGCTCTAACTGGCCTGTTGGTTTCAGGATGGTCAATAAATATATGAGAGTGTATATATCAGTATATGCTTTAGTGAGATGAAATGTTAAGGTTTTTCGGTAGCTTGGCTTATCTTTTTCTTGCTTCTCTTCAGTGTACCGAGTGAACAGACTTTTCCATTTCACTTAAGTTCTCTTAAGACCTTGGTAAGAAAAAGGAAAATTTCCTTCTCATTAATTACTTCATTTGGTAGCAAACTGCTACTGACTAACAGTGGGCCAGCCTATATACTTAACAGGCCATTGTTCAGCCATTGGGAAACATCCCTATCACAAAACCACTACTGTGGTAGGTGGACCTACCAAACGTGGGGGTGATTGAATTACAGTATATATCTGCTGGAGTGTTTTGCAAAATAAGCTTTGCATGTGTTGTCCAGACAGTGTAATAAGTTCTTGTTACAGGTGGTGGCATGTCTCCTGCTACAGTGGAATGCACCAGTCCCCCTGGTTATCATAGCAGACCATCCATCAACAGCAACCTTGCTCATTTTCTCCTGTGTTATCTATTTGGAGCAAATAGGGGGGTGTTCTTTAGTCCTCTGACTTGTGCTCTCACAACACAATGGGTTGCTTTGCCAACAGCCACTGACGTGAAGATGTGCTACGTCATTTAGCCTCAACAAATGGTGAACCGACTGTTCTACCATGTGGAATAGTTATCACCCATATACATTATGTTAGTGAATACTTTTTAAAGTTTTAATTAAGCAAATGTTCCTTTTTGGTCCACAGACACAGCATCTAGCTTTCTTTCGGTGTTCTCTGTAGGTGCTGATAGTGAACAGAAATTGTAGCAAGTGCCGTAAGGATCCTGTTAAGAGAGCTGGAGCTTGACTCTTTTACTTGGTGCATGTTTAAGAACCATTCTTAATACCTGTCTATCAAAGACAATGCCCCCACCCCATTTGCTAAGCTGTGTGCTTTCTGTTAATAAGCACTTCCTAAGAACTTGCAGATCTTGATAGTTCAATAAAAGGGCATTTAGAGTCTGAAAGAAGTATTTCAACTAAAAGTAGTGGGCAGTGGCCTAGCAAACAGCAGCACTTCTTTGCATCCTTAGGTTTCATACTTTAAGTTCATGTGCAAAAAGTGAAGGGGGAGAGACTTGGCTGCTTTGTACAGCAAAAAGAGTGCCTGAATATTTTTTGAGAAAACCTTTTTATTTTTTTCCTTCATAGAAATGTAAGTGCAAGTGTTGTTTAGCCTCGTAGACTTTTAGTGGGAAGATTGAACTGAGTGGAAGATTGATACCACCACTGGGTTATTATAAGAATTTTTGAAGGACTTGTCTGCAGGGACTGTCAGGTTTGTGAGAGACTTGGTAAGGATGCAGTACGCAATTGTTCAGTTATTCCCAGTACTTTCTGAATATTCTCTAGCAAAAATAAGCAATGGATTGATCTTGATGTTCACTTCAGCCTAGACCTAAAGTATCTGGCTTTATACACAGCAAAATCTATTTGCTTAAAAATCCATTTCGATTACCTACTGAGATAACTAATGCGGATCATAGTGGTGTTCTAGGAAAAATACTTCTTGCATCCTGGGAACAATAGCTAGAAAATCAAGATGATAACATCAGTCTGCAATCATTTAATGTTATCTCTCATGTGTGCTTGCAATCCCAAGAGCCAGAAACTTAGGCAAAAATTGATTTTATACACATGGATGGTCTCGGAGTGTGACTTTTAAAAAATTTTTTTTTAATTTGTCATTATTCCTTAGTGGTTGCAAGTGTTTCAAATTTGGCTATGATTGTGTCTTTATTTAGTGATATGCCAAAGTAGTTGTGTGTAGTGTTTTTGTTCTTGTTTTTTTTTTTTTTTAAGTTAAGCATGTAGAAAATATTTTTGACAGTTTCAAGTAGTACATTCACTAGGTTGTCTGTGTATAAGTAATCCTTTTCTTGATCAATTTGACTGTTGTAAACATATCCGACAGTATTGGAAAGTCTGGTGAAAAGATACCACCACTTGTTCAGGACACTTTTGACTGTTGTTTGCATTATAGCATTGTCTAGAGTCCCAGTTCTATTGTGCAAAAGATTGAATGGTCTTAACAGGTTATTTCTACACCATGAACTTAGAAAAGGTCTCCTTCCTAGTAGGATTTAAGTATCTGTGTGTGAACGTTAGCTGTGGTCTTATGGTAGAAATTTTCATGTGATCATCTCTTAGCATGGCCTTTCACTCAAAACCAAACCTTTTTGTCTGTGTGTATCTCAACAAGCTATATTAGATAATTGGCTTTTATGGATTAAAACTCAGTAATTGAATGGACTTTAAGAAATGATAATGTTCCAAGTTATACATCGTATGGAAAAAATAACTCAAGCTTTTCAAACTCTTCAGCACTGAAGTGTGATGGGACCACATGCTGCTAAGCTTACTAGAATGTGGGTCTGGATCTGATATGGTAGTCAAGCTATGCAGTGAACCACATCTAGTGTCTAATCTTAGTGTGGCTGATGTTGACCACTTATGAAACCTCCTGTTCACGCATGTTCAGTTTTGTTTAGAATTGTGATACTCTAATGTTTATTTCTAAGAGCAGCTACAGCTCAGGTGCGGGCAATAGTTTGGAAGTATCATGGCATTTGTTCAGATTAACTGTGGTTGTGGCTGTTATTTCATGATGTTATTCCAGTTACTGAGAAAAGTTTCTAGTGACAGAACTGGATAAGTATGTAAGAAAATTGATGTAAAAACTTTCTTCTACTTGCTGAATGTTATGTATCCTGTAATGATTTTTTTTTTAAACATACAGAAATGTCCTTGGTGTCCAAAAGGTGTATTTTAAAAAAAAGGCAGTTTAGGATGTTGTTCCACCAATCTTGGGGTTTAGGAGTACTTTGGATGTTATTTCCTGTGAATACTTTACAATGCCTGAACTGATTGATTTTCCATTTGTAAATTGCTTTGAAGATTTTTTTTTAAGTGAACTTTGGTGATGTCTTGTGAAGACTTCTAAAACTATGTTAAGAAACATCCATTTCAGTGCACCCAGTTTGTGATGAAAGCCAGTTCATAATGATGAATGAGCAAGGTGTTGGATGTTAGTGGGTGTATGTACTTGATAGTCTTCCAAGATGTTATCTTCTTTTTTTAAAAGATGTGACTAGTAGAACTTAAGGAGGAACTCTGTACTTAAGATGGCAATTTCTATTAAAATATTCCATAGAAGCACTGAAAAAAGTTCTTCAAGACTATAAGCACTTGTTTGTGTATGCAAAGCAGCTAATAAATGTCCATGGTTTGCTTCAATTATTAATACTTTTCTGTTTGAGTGTTATATACCATCTTATTTTGAGTTTATCCCTAATTCCCCTTAGCTATATGACTGTGTCACTTTCCTCTTGTACTGTCATAATACTTTGTCAGAACATCATAGTATCTGGTGGATTTTTTTTTAAAACATAATTTCTTACGTAAGGCAGGTTTTTCAGTAGAGATTCTATTTTATTATACAAGTGAGGACAGATACAAAACTGGTTTTGGCAAAGTGCGTGTGTGTGGGTGTTTTGTTTTGTTTTTTTTTTTTTTAAAACTAAAGACAGTGGCCTTTGTAGATACTGATACTTTGTTTGCTGCGGTTTCTCATACAATATTTGAACGAGTCTGACTTCCTTCTTTTTGCCCAGAAGTGTGAAGCTGGCAGTGACGCAGTTAGTGAGTTGAAGGCGTTTGTCTGCTTTCGTCTTCTGTAGGTTAAAGTAATGTGCTCCTTTTCCTGGAGGGAGGTGATAGAGAGGGAGTGTTAAACGATCAGTCCGGAAAATGTACTTTGACATAAGCATCTTATCAGAATAATTAAAAATACTTTTTTCCCTAGCTTTTTGTGATCAGCTAGTGCTTGTGGATATCAGTTCTCTAACTCTCTGAATTTGTTTAGCTGGCTCTTTTGTCAGCTTGAAGGAAGAGTCTCCAATGGGAGAGTTTTTTTGAAAGTATGTCAATATAACTGTTCTTCTGGCAACTGCGCGATGTTTTCATTTAGACTGTTCTCATGTTCTTACTGGCAGTAGGCTGTAGCAGCTGGGATGTCAGCATGTTTGCTTTCTTGTGACATGGTTTAGTCTTCTTTTTCAGGTTTATCAGTTTAAGACAATAATTTTGTAGTATTTTTTTCCTGTATTTGAGTGGCCTTTTGCCATGATAGAAATAGTGAAGAAAATGGCAGTGAGATGATAGGAAGCATTAGTACTGGCTTCCCTTCTGGGTTTGGAAGTTACAGCAGTTCTTGCATGCCTGAATGCTGGGTTTTTTTGCCCATAGTTCAATGATCAAGCAGTCGATTCTCTTCTTAGCTCTCTTTCTGAATTCTGGATTTTGCCAGGAAAACAAAGCTTTTCCCAGCTCTGCCAGTAAACAGCAGCGCTTGCCAGTTAATGCAATGACGTTAGCCTGAATAGAACTACTGTTGAGATTGGAATTGTCCCAATTGTACTGTTTGAACAGGTGGATAACATGGTATGGGCTGTATTTCTACTGTTCCTTTGGGTGGTGGCATGCCTAAGTATGTGGTCTTAATTTGTCCATGTTAACTTCTAAGATTAATCCCCTAAATGCTTTAGCCAAGAGTGTTCTTGTTTGCTGTTGAAGAAAATGGTAATTACTGGCTCATGTCTAGTAAAAATGCAGATGTCTTTTAGCATTTTATAGTGGGAGTAATTAGTGCCTACCATGATATTAGTAATCACAGGTCTTATGTTCACTTATCCTAGTATAATCCATGTGACACGTAGCACTGTGTAGTTTTTCACCTGTTTACTTGATTCCGCCTGTTTTTTTTCTGGAAGCACAGTTCTAGCTCTTATGCCCATTCCGATAATAGAAGTGACTTACACTGCCCGCCCTCTTACTCCTTTGAGAATTGAAGATGTACAGCACAAGCTGTATTAGTTCTACTTGTCCAGTTTCTGTGCTGTGCTCTTGGGTTTGCATTTGAATCTCTAGCGGCTGTACTCTTTATATCTTAGGTGAAAAAAAGTACTGTGTAAATAAATTGCTCGTTCTCTTTTTCCTGCAAGTACAAAAAGCTACTGGTATTGACATGACAATATTCCTGCCATGGAATAAAGAATGTATGGTGAATACTTTTTGGGAAATCTGCTATCTAACCAGGAGCTTGTAAAGAGCAAGTTAGATGGTCACTTGATTATTTTCCATTTACTACAAGTTTTATGATCCTAGATTTAAGCATTAAACTATTGCATAGTGGTAGAATATGAAAAAAAGAGCTCAGTATTTCTGTTTCAGTAGGTAACTTAAACCAGGAACTGGCTGTGTCCGTTTCTGATGCCCAAAACCAGTGTTTCCATGGAGGAAGAAGGGCTGCAAGAATCTAGTAATGTTAATAGTATCTGGCACACACCAACACACACTTCACTTGAGTTCAGCAACAGAAAAGGGAAAGGTAATGATATAGGCTGCCACTTTGTTTTAAAAGGCATAATATCTGTTGTATGTAACTTTATTCAGTCACCAACAAAGCATCCTGTGTAAGAAAAGGAAAAAAGAGGGTGAAGATAAGGTGTAGGTCAAAAAGCAAAACAAAAAGTATGCTAAAGAAGCGTAGCCTCTTACTTCCCTTTTCTCTATCTCAGAAAATCATCGTAAGCCCTAAGAACAAATGTGTTTTTTACTAATCTTACCATTAGTATAAAATGCAGCCTTGTATTACCTGGTCTCTGCATGAAATTCAAATCCAGATGAAATTCAAATCCAGACGAACTGAAGGAAGTGTGGAGAGAATACCATGCTGTGGATGTCTTTTGGTTGACGTTCATTTGTACTAATGGCAACAATATATAATTTTAGTTACCCTATTAAATTAACTTAGCTTTGAGGTTTACAAAACAATAGTCTCTGTGCTAAGAATAACAATGCAGTTTTAGACTGAGCTTTTCAGTATACCTGTTTGCCAAGTTTACTTGTAGAAAAAAACCAATTATTTCCTATTAAAAGCAAATACGAGTGGAAAGCTGTTTTCATGCTTATATTTTGTTGTTTGGGCTGTTGTATCCCTCTACTTGACCATTTGGTGACTTCTTGACAACTTGACTGATTTATTTCTTTTTCAGTCATGTTTGGATTTCAATGATGACAATCGTTTTTTTTTTTTCATAGACTGTGTCAGCTGCCTTCAGATTTGCATTAGCAGAGAAGGAGGCTTCTAGAAACGGAAACCAGATCTGTCATGATACTACAGTGTCTTTTTTTGGCAGCTATAAAGCATGGTGTATATATAGAGAAATTAAATATGTGGTGTAGGGGTGTACAAAACTAAGAAAAAAGATACGACACAGTCGTGGTGCTTCATTCTAAGATGACAGGTGATTTGGGTTGTACCCACTGTTGGTGGGTACATTTCAAAAATACTTTCAAGTCACAGTAATCAATAAAAATCTGAGTTTTGTGTAGCCACAAATCACACTTCAAAAATCACTGGAAAGTTTCAGCTAGGTGGGAGAACCCACAAGTGAAGTTACAGCTTGAACTGTGGCAAAACTAAGGTACTGAACATTTTCTAAGAGAAGGGTCAGTTTACTCTGCAACCATCACTGCAATCATTGCAATAGTGAGTTTAGGTTATTTTTAAAGCTAGAATACATGTCTGAAAGCTAAAATTAAGCTGCTTTTTTTTTTCCATTGATGGCTGTTTGGGAAATCACAGTAACTTTTGTCAGGTAGTGAATTAAGTTCTGGCGAGCATGGGACGCCTGTGGCTCCCACCGTGTTCAGTGCCTCTCGGTGGTACAGAACAGTTGGCATTGAACTTGTTTTTCAGTCTTCCTTTCTTCTTCAAGGCCATTGCTCCTGCTAGTAAGTGGCACTGATGCTAGACATGTCAATGCCTGTCAATGTTGTGTGATCTCAGCTTATTTCAAAATTGATCAGAAGGTGTTTTGAGAGGAGATCTGCAATTATGAAAGGGAGGTAAAATTGCCAACTTATTTTTTTTTTCCTGGGGGTGGGTATCTACAAATTTTAAATTGTTTCCTATTTTACGATGTGGTTTTCAAACTCTGCTTCAATGGCAGGCTTGGGCTGTTCATTGAGAGAAGCTGTATTATTTCACAATTATGTTCATTTGCCAAGGCTCTGTTTTGCAGCTGTCGTCTTAGAGATGCACTAATTCTGAATGTGTTGCATGTTCAGCATCCTTCTCAGTCCACCTTTTGTTATTTAAAACAAACCCTGTCTTGTCATGTTGCTGTAAAAGAAATTGGAATGGTGACTTCTACTATTGCAACAAGAAATAACAAGCACCATTTTCACAAAATATTTTTACCACTTGAGGTAAGCATGCTATTTTACTTTATAAATTGTCTGCATTAAGTGCAAGTGGAAAGTATTATGTCTTATAAATAAAAGCTGATTTAATTTGCTTGTGATATTTTTGCCATTGTACTGTTTGCAATCTTTAAGACTTCTTAAATATGTTGGAACTTGTTTCTTTTGGAGGATGGCAAAATGTGTCTGATTCCTTCTTTCACATCACCATTTACTCTGTGCCTCAGTTTGCCGTAACAGGGGTGTCAGAGCCTTCAGTTTTCTACATAGGGCTGCAGAGCAACACCTTGTTTTCTAGATCTCGGGTTACTAGGCATTTGTAGTTAAACATGTTTTCCAAACCAGAGAAATGTTGACCTGAAATGTCACAGAGATAAGGACATTGTAATCACTTCCTCTATAAAGGACTGATGAAGTAGTGTAAAATCCATGTGGACAGGGCATTTGTACTTTATTTTTGTCTGTAAGAGGAAATGCACTGTTACTGAACTATCTGATGACATGATACTGTGACCATATGGTCATGTTTAATGCATATGTATGCTTAATTGAAGGTTTGACAGTCCTTTCTTTTTCCCCCCTCTTGCTGTTCTCATTGTGTAGTGTTAACTAATAGGAATGAAATCTTAATATACACAATTATTTTCCTCCCTGAGCGTTACAGAAACTGATAACCTTTGGGAGACCAAGTAGCTCCTGGGAGTCCTTGAAGAAGCATGTTGTTCTTCATAACAAAGTCTTTCTTCTGCAGAGCCTGAACAGCATCTTCTGCATACAGCCGTCGTCATAAAAAAAAAAAATCTTGGTACATAGCCAGTGCTTGAAATTCAAGTAAGGTTTAGTAGGCTTTCTTTTAATCATTACACAGAAGTAGTACAGAGACTATGAAACTTACAAGTGAAAATTAATGCTCATTTTCAAGATGATACTGAAAAAAGTCAGTTCCGTGTTCAGAGGCTTAGTTCATTGCTCTACCAAGGAGCATAGTCAGCTCTGCCCCAGGAAGGGAGCTTTGATTTGGTTTATAAAGATCACCAAGTAGGTTCTCCTGTACTGATTGTCTGTCTTTGCATCTGGTAACTGTGTGTTGTCCCTCTGATTTTTTTTTTTGTTTGTTTTTTTTCTCCTTTCCAGCTGCAAATAAGTAGCCATGTAGTTTGTGTCCTCACAAACATTTTTTTCTGAGTATCTTCTTACAAAGTTATGCTATTTTGTTGTTCCAGGTTTTAAAGAATTTGGCTGCCAGTGGGATTATGCTGGGTTATCCATTTTACAGTAGTGCTTTTTCTGATGCAAGCCATGCATGTAGGCACTGACTTAAAAGAAAATAACGTTCTTGCCTGTTGAGGGTTTTTTTTGGTCACCAATGCAGACCAGTGCCCTTTGGGGAGGAAATTATGTCAAACATTGTCATAAACCAAGAATACTTTTTTCTCCCTCTTGCTTAGAGAATCCTCAAATTAGTGTGAAAGGGGGAAGTTCAGAAACAAAGAAAAATAACAGTTATTTTCTTGCTGGAGGAAAAGTGTGACACAATGCTGTGCTGATGGTAACCAGAGTCAGAGGAATATAATGGTCTTACAAAAAAAGCAATTCTTCAGAGTGAGAGTGTGTGTTGGGTGGTGGGAGGGTAGATGGTAAAGCTTCAGTTTACTATGTCAGGCAATTTGATGTTTCAAACTGAACTTAGGTATGAATTTATATCAAAGATTTTGAATGAAGGTTAACTTCAAAATGTCTTTGTGAAGCCATCTTTAAAAACAGTTTCTGCCACATCTGACTTTGTTGTCATTGTGGGCTTTCTTTTTCCAAAGAAATCTGCTCTAGTAGCAGTCTTGGAGTCTGTGTTTGTGTGGCATGGCATATCTCCAAAGGCTTGAGAATTTGTTTTTGAAGAGTGGTGATGTAGCTATTTCTTTATTCTAGTTGCATACAAAATCAACCATGTTTGTTCTGCTCATTCTAATATATTCATTCCATAAAACAGATATAACCCTCAGCATTTTTTCTTGAAGCTTCCCTTGCATTTGTGACATTTTCAGTTGCTTGACTCGAACTGGTTTTCAAACACAGGAGTTTGTATTTACTGAGAGGGATATAGAACTTAACATTTCTGCTTTTCACGTCTGAGGTTTGTCCACAGCAGATATTGATGACAAGAGTACAGTATGTGAAATGCAGAGAAATATGCTCTGTTGGTACAGATTATCAACAAAGATGTGTGGGTAGAAATTAACACAATGCAGAAACCCCCTCAAATTTCGCCTCTGATGGTGAAGCTATATGTCAACAGCTAGATTCAGAAGTTGAAACATTACTTGGTTATTATAAGTAGTTGAGAGCAGCTTCTGGATTTTAAAATCTTATTTTAACATCTTTGACTGTAAGCTGTACCTTTATTGTACTTCTGCTCAGTGAAGCCACTATAAGCATTTGTCTGATGTAAGAAAAAAGCAATCCATTCAGTGTGTGTTTTTTTTTTTTTTAAACAGCAACACACAGGAATTCTTGCCTGTCATGGCTCCCTCTATTCCATGAGACTGCTCTTAAGGGTTTTTGTCAGTCTGGTGTGGTTTTCCAGTGAAAAGGTCAATTTTTTCAAGCAGTCTTTCTTTCCCACTACCATAATAGTAGTATTGCCATATTCTTGAGTAGCTTGTTTTCTGATCAGAAAGCAAGTCTTTCGAAGTACTGTATGGGCACTTATCTGTTAAATGGGTGAATAATTGGTCTCAGTTTGTGCAGAAAGCAAATAAACTGACATAATTATTTCGTTAAGAGCCAGATTTTAAATGTGCCCAGTTCATTGTAATTACTGATTGACTACTTCAGTAATTGGCCACTTCTGCAGAAGGTGCATCTGGTAGCCTCAGACCACTGGTGGAACAGTCCTGAAGTTTTGGGAAATGGGACACTAATTGCCAAGCTGCTACAGACTCCAAAGGCAATCATTCTGGAAAAAATGTTTCTAAAACCAAAGCTTTCTAATTCTGCACAAACTTTAATGGAAGCTTTTTATAAAGGAAAAAAAGCAGGTTTTCCTTGCCTTACTTCAGAATTTAATTTCTCAGAAAATGCATGTTGAACATGGCATTGGTGCTCCTGTGCTTATTAGACTGATGTTTTTCATAGTTTCAACTGTTGTTATGTTTTGAAGAATGTGCTTGGAAGAATGGATTAATTGTTCATGACTGTTATGAGATAGAGTTTTCACTATATTTAAATTTTATTCAATATTGTCCTTTAAGTGGGTAAGAGCAGCTGTTTTTCAGTACAGGATATATCTGAACGAAGTTTTTCTTTTGAGTGCCCATATCCAGCTCCCAGTATTGTTATTTCCCCACACCTCCTTCCTCTCTTATTTGAGGTAGATTGGATTGATTTCTTTTTAACAGATTTTTTTGAGATAAATTTTTGTGGCTTTTCCTGTGGAGGAGGGAGAGCATAAGGAGAAGAAAGAGTCTTAAGAGGGGTTACTGAATTGAAAGGGAAGTCTGGTGCTGGACTCTAGATAATTTTCCCAGTGTACCTTGCTCACACAACTGTGCATGACAGAATATGTTTTTACAAACAACTATGAAGTTCTCTAGTGGGTGGGAGAGGTTGCATTGTTGCAGATATTAGAACAATAGTATTTTTTCTTAAAATACAAGTAGTCAATTTCAAAATTCAAGGGCTGAATCTGTCAACTAGTACTGAAAGTATTTCAATACCTCTAAAAGTACAATGACTTTCTTCCTGGGCAATCTAGTTTTCCATTTTCTCCTTGCTTTGGGGGTATTCAGTGTGATTGGTAGCATCTTGTGCCTCATGTTTTAGTCTCTCTGGTTAGACTCCAAAGAGCAAGCCTATAAGCAACTTCACAAACCCTGTGATTTTGTATTATGTTGGAAGCTCTTTTGCTTTGAATCTAAAAAGGTAGGTAGTGAAGAAGAAAGCCTCACAGCCAGGCATACAAATACCCTTTCTTCTTTGGTTTTGCTATATTGTACAGTAATAAGCATAGCCTATAAAAAGCATTCTGTTATTTTTCTGAGCTCCTACTTGCTGTGAACATCCTTCTAGTAATGTGACAATTTTCCATTCTTGTGTCTATGCTGGGATATGGATAGACTGTGGACAACTCCTTCCTCGTAGCTGCCAATGTCCTAGTGAGTGCCATTGAGAAAGGCTGTTGTAGATGGAAATAAGTCAAAATGATTGCTGTTGCTTGCAAGTTTGTGGTTTTGGTGAGATTTTAGTGTCAAAAGGACTGTAGGATGAACCCAAGACTACAGTAGAGTGCAAAACTGTAGAACTGCTGCAGCACCTTGGAAACGTGACAGTGTGTTTATATCGCAATGGAGATTAGACCTGCTCTTCCTGTTCATGAATGACTGAGTACTGTCAGCCTTGGCTTTCTGAGGTGAATGAGATATGTTTTGCTGTTTGCCACCACATTAGGGTGGATTACAATAAGGTTTTTGGGATGTGGCTTACATGGTTAGGAAGACTTGACTCTCTAGTCCATGATAAAAGACTGCATTTGCATAGGAGTATTGTAGAAAAAATACTTAGCAGCACAGGATGGAAAGGGGATTCTGGAAGCAACAAGGATGTCTGAGAGCTAGGCATTTTCAAGTCAAGCAAATGACTATAGCCCTTCATTCAGCTGTGCTCAGTGTGATGGGTTAACCTTGGCTGGGCACGTGGTACCTATTGAGCTGCTCTATCACTCTACCTCCTCGACAGGACAAGGGGAGAAAATATGATGAAAAGCTTGTGGGTTGAGATAAGGACAGGGAGATCTCTCAACAATTACTGTCATTGTCAAAACAGACTCAATTTAAGGAAATTTATTGCCAGTTAATAACAGAGTAGGATAGTGAGAAATGGGAACAAAAACTAAAACCACTTTCTCCCATGCCTCCCTTCTTAGACTCAACTTCACTCTTGATTCTTCTATTGCCTGCCTCCCTTTTGTCGTGTAAGAGTACTGTAAAACTCAGTAGGTTGTTTTTAATTTTCTGCTTGTCCAGCTCTTAAGTGAGTAGAAACTCATGACATAGCTTAAAAATGTGAAAAGGTAGTAAGGCAAGAGTAGTCAGCAATTCCACTGCACAGTTCATATTCACATTTATAGTGTAGTAAAATGTGCAAGCTTGTCCTGAACACAGGAATTATGACTGGGGATAAGGGGCTTCTGTGTCATTAATAGCATGACCACGGATCTCTGACAACTTTGTACATTTTTATTGCAGATGGTATTGACACATGTCAAAATATGTAGATTGCTGAATGAAACAGCAGTGGTAATTAGAGCACTAAGTGTGTATGTGTAAAATCTAAACAGATACGTTCACTCTTATATTTGGAAGAAATAAAAGTGCACAGGATAGCACCATTGATATAAAATAGTTACTAGATAGTAGTTACTAAATAGTTGCTAGAGATCAAGTAAACATGTGTGGGGCCTGTCATGTAATAACTGGGTTGTTAGACAACTGCAAGAGAATATGGTAAGTGGCCATGTCTCTACCTTGCCATGCTGTTAAAATTTGGTTGCCTTACAGCATGTCACTAATGCTTACATGGTTTTTTTAAGAGTTTTGAGCCAGTGCTCTTTATAGACAAAAATAAATTCTGGTAAGGCAATGCATCATTTGGAAGCAAAGCAATAAAAATGAGGAAACTTTCTGTTTACCTTTTGACTGTCAGTCTAACTAAAAGCAGTCTAGCTCAAGTGTGAGCTGACTGCTCTGGGCTTTTGCAGGAACCCACTTTTAATCAGCTTATTAACATTAATAGGCTTATGTGATCTCAGTTACTGTGTATCAATGCTTAGGAAGAACAGATGATTTAGTGGGCAGTACTACTGGGCTAGTAAAAGAGCCTTTGCTAGACCCAGCTGTGTCTAGCAAAGCCCTTTTTTTTTTTTTATGCAACCCATAAAACAAAGAGGGAGGAAAGAAGAGTTGGAGAAGGGAGCAGGAAAGAAGCTCAAAAAAACCAGCTAGGGGTTGAAGAAGGGCAGAAGAAGGAAATATGAAAGGACGTATACCAAATGAGTATCATCAACACAGCACAGGAGGAATAGTTTCTTTGCTTTAGGAGAAAAGAGTTGGCAGAGCACAGGGAGTGGGCACTGTAGAGCTGAAGGAGCAGATGGGTCTTAGTGAAAAGAGGGTAGATCATAGAATGAATTTAAGCATATTATTTTTGATCTTGTGCCTTTAAAGTGACAGTGGGTAGACAAAACACCTGTTCTTTATCATCACTTTTTAGGAAATGTAAATAAGCCTAAATGTTAATTCACTTCTAAAACTTTACCTCAGCTTACTTATAAAATATTTCATGGTGTGTTTGCTCCATACACAGATGGGGTATTTTGAGGAAAAACGAGTTTTTTGCAAAAACACCTTTCCCAATCCTGACAACCCACCATAATATAGGACAAGTTTAGGAGTTAGTTAACTTAGGAACCAATTAACTAATTTTGGTATTGGTATATATGTAGTACTGATATAAGAAGTTGGTTGGGTGCATCTCTGTTGTTCATCTGTGTGGTGGAGAGGCTGTTTGCTATGTTTCACTGTGGTTCTAGGACTTCATATCCACTTTGCATTTCTTGTGTCAGGAAAGTTTGTATTAGCTCTCAGTCCTTGGAGTGCACTGTGCTTGCATAGAGAACAAACTGTTGGAGGATCTTGCATCTTTGTTAAAAGTAGGGAACTACAGGGGGTAGGACTTCAGCTTTGGTTTCACCAGGAGAGGGGATGCTTTGAGCATGCTTGGGCTGTGGCTTAATAAATGCTGCAGAACTCCAGATGTAGACACAATGCAAACTTGCACCAAGGCGTACCCCTTTGACATCCTAAATCACTCTTGTTGATGCAGCTGGTGTGAGCCACATCTATTACTTCACTGTTAATGTTTTCAACCCGTCCCGTCGTAATCTGCTTACTGAGTGCTTAATTTGTAGAATCATAGAATTGTTTAGGTTGGAAAAGACCTTTTAAGATCATAAAGTCCAACTGTTAACCTACTGTCAAGTCTATCACTAACCCATGTCCCTAAGCACTACACCTACACATCTTTTAAATACCTCAGCAGATGGTGACTCCACCACTTTCCTGGGCAGCCTGATCCAATGCTTCATGACCCTGTCAATGAAGAAATTTTTCCTAGTATCTGATCTAAACTTGCCCTGGTGCAACTTGAGGCCATTTCCTCTTGGGAAAAGAGACTGACACCCACCTCGCTATAACCTCCTTTCAGGTAGTTGTAGAGAGCGATAAGGTCTCCCCTCATCCTTCTTTTCTCCAGGCTAAACAACCCCAGTTTCCTCAGCCACTCCTCATAAGACTTGTTCTCCAGACCCTTCGCCAGCTTTGTTGCCCTTCTTTGGATGTGCTCCAGCACCTCAATGTCTTTCTTGTAGTGAGGGGCCCAAAACTGAACACAGTGTTCGAGGCGTGGCCTCACCAGTGACGAGTACAAGGGGACCATCACTTCCCTTGTCCTGCTGGCCACACTATTTCTGATACAAGCCAGGATGCTCTTGGCCTTCTTGGCCACCTGGGCACACTGCTAGCTCACATTCAGGTGACTGATGTTCAACACCCCCAGGTCCTTTTCCGCCAGGCAGCTTTCCAGCCGCTCTTCCCCAAGCCTGTAGCATTGCATGGGGTTGTTGTGACCCAAGTGCAGGACCCGACACTGAGCATTGTTGAACCTCATACAACTGGCCTTGGCCCATGGATCCAGCTTGTCCAGATCCCTCTGTAGATCCTTTCTACCCTCAAGCAGATCAACACTTCTGCCCAACTTGGTGTCATCTGCAAACTTACTGGGGGTGCACTTGATCCTCTCCTCTAGATTATTGGTAAAGATATTAAACAGAACTGGCCCCAATACTGAGCCTTGTGAAACACAACTTGTCACTGGCTGTCAACTGGATTTAACTCCATTCACCACAACTCTTTGGGCCCAGTCATCCAGCCAGTGTTTTACCTGGTGAAGACTATGCCTGTCCAAGCCATGAGCAGCCAGTTTCTCCAGGAGAATGCTGTGGGGAATGGTGTCAAAGGCTTTACAAAAGTCTAGGTAGACAACATCCACAGGTGTCCCAGGTAAGTAAAGCAGGAGGACAGGGAGGACTTCAGAAGTTTAGAAACTGTTGTGATGCTAATTCATACTTGACAGGGTCAGATGTGGCATGTTTCCTTTTGAAGTTTAAATGGGATCCAGGTAGTTGGGATCTGCTGGAGTTCTTTGTCAGCAAAAAGTTGGTGCTGTAAGTGTTGCCAGTTATGCCTAATAGTTGCTTCTGTGCTATGACAATATAGGCATTCAAGTCCAGTGCTTAATACTGACCATGCTGAAAATCTGTCTGCATTTATTATGTCATTGCACCTCCCGAAATCATGTTACTTGATATCATCTTAGAAAGGAAATTCCATGACATAAATTTATTTGATTCCTGACCAGGATTAAAGGGCATACCTGAGAATGTGAGTCTGGTCTGATCTCATGTATGTTCAGTAACTCTAAACTGTTCTGTTTATTGAAAAGAAAATTACTTCTGGGGTTAAATTGGAAAGAAATTAAAACACAAACTTGGTGACTAACAAATTCCCTGAATGTAGGCCTTGCATGTTGTTTGTGGTGTTTTTTATGCATGTGTGTGTTTTTCATCAGCCATCAGGGTATACATGAGTATAAGCCTTACAAATTTACATGAAGAAGCAAGTATTGCCTTTTCTATTTGATGTTTGTTTGCGTCTTCAGAAACTCCTAGCACTAAATTCTTGTGCGAATTTCTATGAAATTAGAACTTTGAGATTTCTATGAGGTACTGCTAGCATTAAGCTATGCAACTTGAAGTTGCAATTTTTCTAATCATTCTTGATTACATCTTCGTTTCTTGCATGTCAGGGCTAATTAAATGTTGACTAATTACAGTGCTTTAGATTTTTGCTGACAAAAACCTGCTTTAGAAAGTGCAAATTCCTGTTCTAGTTATAGTTGTCTTCTTCCAGCCTGTATTTTGACACATAAAAATATCACTTGGAGACTGTCTAAGCAAAAATGAAAGCAATCTGAACTGCAGTGTAATTGTCTGCCCTGAACTACATTAAGCTGTAGAATTAGTTACCTTGAAATGGTGGTACTCTTTGGGCACATCTTTCTGTACAGCAGTGCTTTTTATACCTGCCAGTCGCTTCTATACTTCTTTTGCTGAAGTCCAGGATAGCAAAGGGCTGGGCCGGAGCAAGTGGATTTTAATTTCCTTCAGTAGGATCTGGAGCATAGTCTTAGAAGGGAATTGGTTGGGTATGTAATGGTGTTTCCTTCCAGAAGTGCAACAATGTTATTCTCTGTCCCCTGCCATCCCAAAATACTGGGCAAACCTTTCCTACCTATCCTAGCACTGCTCTTGAAATTCTAGATACACATTTTTTTCTGCTAAAGATCAGTATTTTCTGCAGGGTACTTCCTGACTAACTGAATTCAAGTGATGGAAAGTTCAGTTAACGTTTCACAAACCAGTATATGAATTCGTGCTGCATAAAGCTGGAATATGGAGCAGCCACAAATGAGATACCTAGTTGTGAGTTAGTAAGGTAACATTGCACTTCATTGTGGAAAGCAGCTACCTATGGAAACTGTGGGAAACTGATTAGTGTTTGAGGACATCTTTCAGAAATCAAGAAGAGGAGGAAGTTATGGTGGATGCCTTTCAGCATTTTAGAGTGTAAGACTTGCTTCTTGAAATGCCAGCTGACATAATGAACTTGTATACCTGAAGTGAGTCTCCAGAGGAGTAGAGGATAAAAGTTAAGACCACTTTTGTCAGTATACTTCTATGATGTTCTGTTTGTTAACATGGCACACATTTTCAACAGTTAAGATATAAACTGCTTAAGATTCACTCTTAGTTCTCCTAAACTAAAAGAAGGTTTTATGGAAATTCAATCATCAGTATCCTATGCGCAGTATAGTGAGTTACCATACTAGAATGTCTATTTTTTTTAAAGAAGTACAAACACATTATCACATAGAAATTGTTACAGAAATTCTAAAAAAAAAAAAAAAATATCATGTATAGTCTTACAGATTTTAAACACTTCTTCACTTAGTGTGAATATATAGGGTTATAATTTTAGATACGGCAAAATATTTTTGGCACTACTTAAGCTAATACTTCTGTAGTTGACTCAGAAAATAGAGAGATTGCAGTGATTTCATGGCAGAGTGACCACAGAAAAATTATTCTTAGTACTGAAGCAGATCTTCGTTTTGGCTGCTTTGTTGATTTGCTGTAAGGTGCACTCACAAGCAATTGTGAAAATAAAGCTTTACTTATCTAGCCTGCCTGGTGTGTTAGAGGAGTATTGATTGTTCTTGAAATTGATTTAGAGATGCAGCTTTCCGCATGCCTCTGTGATGACTATATAAAATCTGTGGGTCTGTTCTAAATGTTTTTTTTTTTTTTAGTGTTTGTATTATAAACAGCCTCCTGAGTGTGCCCTGGGCATTGCTCTGTGTGTGTCGCCCAGGAAATGGCAGCGCTCGTGTGTGCTCTGAAGCTTTGCTACAACCTTCCACCCTGCACCTTGTGAGTGGTAATTTTCAAAGCAACTTTTAATGGCCCTGTGTTAGACATAGAAAGCATCTTGCAGCGAGTATGATTGCTTCCATAGTCCTTATGGCTTGCTTGTAAAATTGTATCAAAAACATTTTCTTTGTCTAATCTTGTACTGGGCAGATTAGTTTTGCATGAGAAGTTGTATCTTGTTTCTGCAGTTTCAGAACTGTGCTTCTTCGTCTTCAGCTAACAAAAGCTAGAGACGGTCATGCACAGATCTGCCATTTTCTCAAAATGGTTTTGACAATTAAAATTTGATTTCTTTTGCTGAAGTCAAATGCTGTGTTTTCCCCTCTGCACTAATCTCCCTTGAGTGATGAGCTTTGAAAACTTGACCTCAGTTAAAACAAGAGTTAGGGCCTGATAGTCTGGCTGGAAATGCAGCCTAGCTGTTTTGGTTGGGACCTCCGAACTCAGTGATTTTTTTTTTAATTTTTTTTTTTTTAAACTGGAAGGTTACAGTTAGTGCAGTGTACTGCAATTTGTCTTTCTGTTAATATTCTGACCACTCATATTTTACTTTTTTGTCTTCCATGGTATCTGAACTTTTCTCCTTAGTCACTTCATCCCTTCCTATCTGTCCTTTCACTGCAGGAAAGAAGCCTGGTAAATGCATATAGTCAGCTCTTCCCTTGATTGATAGGTTATGTTGTTGCTTAGCATATTGGCTGTAAAAGCATCTGTGATCAGTCAGTTTCCTTTCACTGACTTTAATGTTTCTGAAGACTATTAGTAATCGGAGTACTAAACGAAGCTTTAATGGTTCTGATCCTGGACTGACATTCTGGGAAGAAATGGGTTTTACTGTCAGCTCCTGCCTGCTGGGGCTCCACAGGGCTGCCCAGGTGCCTCAGTTTCTCTAGGCTCTGATAGCAGGTGTAGTATCTGTCTGAGTTGCTACTCCATCTGCACAGTGGAAGTGAGGGTTGGTTTTCGGTCTTGTTTTTTGTTTTTTTTTCCAAGGGTACTGGAAAAAAGTCTTAAATCTAAAACTCTGTCATTAGTTTTTATAACTGTTGCAGTTATAGCTAGTGGCCAGATTTTTGAAGGTTCCATAGTTTCCCAGATGACTAATAACATCTTTTGAATGAGTAAATTCATATTTCTCTAGTGGTTTGGGAAAGTTTTGAGCAAGAATATCGGGATTTCAACAAGGATACTTCAATGTAAACTTGCTTTTTCTTAAATCCTGAAAGATTATCTTTAGGAAAGGATAAATTTAATGTCTGACCCTCTTAAAGGAAGTTGAGAGATGCCCTGAGACTCTTTGCCTTCATTTGAGGTGATACTCCTTTTCCTAGTGGTCTGCTGCTATTTTAGAAAGTTAGTTAGAGGAAATACTGTATGATCTAGACAGTAGCCCTAGCTGAAAATGACTCTAACATAGATAGAGATGTGCTTACCTGTTTAAATGCTTGTTGCTAAAGGCTTATTTTGTACCTTCTAAATTTCTTTGAAGAATAAGCTCTGCAGGAAACAAATTTCTAGAGCTATTTGAAGTTCTTTGATAATAGGAGGAAAACAGTCAACAGTGAAAATTAATATGAAATTGAAATCTCTTTCTTTAGATGTGATTCTTACTTTGGCTAAAATTCAATTATTACATCATCTTTTGTCTGTCCTTAATTTGTGTGGGTAATTGAAAACTGCCACAGAAATTATATACCTGCTGAAGATTAAACATCGAAATGCAAATGCCCATAATGCTTAATATTCATTGTGTTAGTTCTTTATGCTGTTATCCTTTCATATTTAATTACTCACAAATCATATGCAGGTCTTCCTGATCACAACTTTGTATGAATATGCTGGTTTTTAAATTAACATGGATGCTACTTACATGATGCTTTCAAGAAGTTACATTTTTAAAGGCTGTCAGCTGCAAAATGATGGTTTTGAGAGTGAATTTAGGCAAGCTGAATAATGAAAGGTGTGACTTCTAATGATTGTCAGATTTTTTTGGATGGAAAGAAACTTTCACAAATTAAATGTGTGAGAAACATGAGCGTATTCCTACTGTGTCTGTGTAAATAGTGTTCCAGACTAAGCAGACCCTCTATTTAACACAAAGTTTAACAGTTCAGATTATCAGATAATTAGGATAAAAGATGCATGCAGTCTATCACTTCAGTGAGGGGAGGAATGACTTCTTCCTTTACAGTTCAGTGAAGAAAACATTTTCTGCTCCTTAATGTGAAGATGCACTATTCTTGAGAGTTTTGTTCTTCACTTCACCTATGCCTTCTACTGAGGTGTGGCAATTCATAGTCTATGTTCTTTGACAAATCTGAGACCACCAGAGCTTGATGTTTTATCCTTTATTCTATCACTTTAAAACTTAAGGAAAACTTTTAGGGCAGAGAGCCATTTTGCAAACAAACCTTTTCAGGTCAACGTTTAAGATGTTCTATTGAGCAAGACTTCACTTGGAAAAACTATTGTATCTCACTTCTTGCTGTTCTTTTATTGAAAGTTGTTGGGAATAGCGTTAAAGTTATCTTTGAAGTTTGTTTCTTTTTAAAGCTGTGAAATCTGCAGTGGTTTGGATTCCTGGTTATGAAAATGTGTGTGTTCAGAGCATGAGTGATAAATTAAGACAAAACTTCCTTCCTTAGTTTAAACAGGAAAGGAGTGTGGTTACTTTTGCGGACTCAGGGAGGCTAGGTTAGGTGGTATAAAATGTCCCTCTGGGAATTCCAGTTTTGTGCAAAGATGTTTCTTGAAATGCAGGTAGAAAAGGAAATAGCCTTTCACTTAAAACTTCTTCTCTCCTGCAGCCACAAGTGAAGAAAGCTGCATGTCAGGAGTTTATTTTTGATCTGTATTGAAACCTATGGCAAGGATTGTAATATTCCAGTGACTCTCCAGAGCTGCTTTGTAGAAGCATGATAATTATCCATTTAAGGTATTTTGTACCTTTGTAGGTGCTGGATGTTTTAAACATCTTCCTGGAGTTAAAACAGTTTATGAAACTGCTGCTCAGTATTTCTGGACTGGAAACTTATGTCTAACTTCTATATGCATGCTTATAAATCTCCATGGTTAATTTGCAAAGTACTTATACTGAGACCCTTCCTTCTAAGGAGTCATGGTATTGTCTGATTTTCTTCTGTTCCTCATAGTCATGATGATTTTGAATTACTTGGGAGACACCATGGAGAGATCAGGCTTTCTCCAATGCAACTCTGCAGAACTGAAAGTTATTAGAAATGTCATAGTACTAATCTTCAATATTGCTTCAGCAATTAGGTGGATCTTAAGTGCTCAAAATTCCTTTACCACTTAATGATGACAGACTTCTAACAACATGCATCTCTGAAAGGAGTTTTATGCGAAGGACCTGCTTTTACGTGATAAATTACTTCCAGTCTTCTGGCAGAGTAAGGTTTGGAATGCCTCTTATATAAAAGGTTTATTTTAAACTTATACCAAATAGGCCTAATGTACAGGGTACTGGAGATAGATAGATATTTTTTTTTCTTCCTCTAACTATCAAGTTTGGATATCTTTTTTATGGCACTGATGAAGATCAATTCACTGGTGTTTGTGTAACTATATACCAGAGTTGCTTTGATTTCTTTACCCTCCCCCAGATTATTCTCAGTATTAGCTCATAGTTTTAAAGTAGAATAATTGTTATAGCTCTGTCTTTACTTTCGCCTTCTTCATGAATGACTTCTTTTCACCAAGAACCCAGCTGTAGCAAATCCCTAAAGCTTTATTCCTTAGGCTTTCTTATTAAATTTCATTTAACTTCATATGTGTGTTGTATGCTACAGTAAGCCAAATAGTTAGCCTTCTTATTGAATCTCAGTCAAAAAACGTTTGATAAGGACTCTTAGTTTCGTACAGATAAACTGTTGGTGGGGAGGAAGGAAGGGTAGGGGTTTAGGGAAGACTGCTTAAGATGAGGAGGAGCATCTTAATTAACTTCTGGTTAACTTTTTTGTCTTTATCTGTGTAATGTTGAAGGGATTCTTAACTGATTCCTTAATTTTGTCTCTCAAGTGGACACCTGCCTGCTATCTTGACTGTTACCAGAGTTCTTCCTTTCCTTGAAATTATTGCAGATATATTTGTAGCACAGCGCTCTCTTTTAATGTTACACCATTTCTTGTAATCAAGATATCTGAAAACAAGTCTAACCTGTCCCTGTCTGGTGTCCATGCCCTCCCCCCCAACCCCCTGATCATTAATTATTTCGGGAATCTAATAATCACATGAAACAGTGACCTTTGTCTTCTAACAGTGCTGTATAGCTATTAAAGTAGTAAATGAAGTACTGTAATGCAAAGTTTTTAGCTTTGTAGTACCTTTTTCTAAATTTGCAGAAACTTAATTCTGCAGAGTTTTAATCTTCCGATCAAGTATTTCTGTGTAAGTACAGAAGTTTTGCCTTCATTAGAAAAGGTTGGAAGTAGTCCTTAGAGTAACTGGGAATTTCCCTTCATTGTCATGAAGATGTTAAACATTGTCATGAACTAATTAGCATCACATTGTTTGGCTTTTAGCACTTGCTAAGTGAAATCCAATTAAATTGCACGTGTCTATTTGTTTCCAAAATAATCACTTTGAATGTTTGACAAATGGACCTGCCTTTGTAATCACACACTCATTCTAGGATAGTTTCCCCACTAAAAATGAGAATAAGGCTACCTGTGAATCTAACTGGAAAAGTAGCAAAGTAGTTTTGTATTTAAGTATTCAGTAGAGCTTAGGGCCCAATTATGTCCTTAGATGTAATTCAGACTCTCTAACAATACAAGTTAAGAAAAATGTAGTATTTTGTCTTTTGACATGATACTTCACTGTTTATTTGAGGTAAGACCACAGCCCTGTGCAGGAACACGACACTGTATAGTGCAAGATGGATTGCAAAACAGGCTGTTTGTCTTCTGCTTTTTATGCTATTTTTTTAGATATTTTTAACTTCTGTATGTCAAGAGGTGAGTCTGTAGGCCATGCAATGTAGGCCATCATTAGGGAAGAGAAGGGTTGCCTGTTTGTTCAGCTGCATTGATTGCCACTAAGGAGTATATTTTTCAACAAATCCTTTTCCATGATTCTATGATTTATTGGTGATGTGGCTGATGAGCTGATCAGAGATCAGGCTAAAGTTGTATTAGTTGTATAAAGCTGTATTAGCCTCACAATAGGGGGAGTAGGTATCCCCCTAGCAGATGTGAGGCAGACATGCCCAGGCACTTCTGTATTTGAAATAGTTGAATGTCATCAAAACTGCACCCAATTGATTTGAGCAGTGGAGCAAAAGCTTATGCTCCTCCTGACTGCAGTAAATTAATGGTAGAAAATACAGCTGGAGAAGAGCAATGTAGTCCACAGTGCTTTGTTGCATTTCAAGATATTTTTAAGGAATAATTGGTTATCAGTTGCTCTCTCCCATAGGCTTGTATGAGTCCATGGAGTAACGGCTTCTTGGCAGAGCGTGCGGTTGAGCTGGCAGCTCTGAGCAGGCGTGTATTGCCAGCTTCTGCATGGTGCAGGGGATGGCCTGTGGCCAAACAGTGAGCTGTGAACTCTGGGGATGGTTCTTCTGTGGGTCATTGTGGAGGCACTGAAGTGAATTCTGCCCAAAACACAGCCTTTTGAATTAAGAGGAAAACTACCATTTACTCAAGTTCTTGTTTGTGCTGACAGATTGGCTTAACAATTTAATTCAGCTCTCACTCTTCAGTTAATGCCTAGGAAAGATATGAATCATGCTGCAGTACGTTGCTGTCGTGCCTTCATTCTGAAGTCTTAAAATTCTCTTGCAAAAAATTGATGTCAGGAGTATCTGTTCTTCATTTAAAAAAAATCAGGGAAAATTCTAAATGTAAGATTAAAGTATGTGCATGTAGAGACTTCAGTGTTGGGAACATTTTATAAAGAAATGCTGAAATTCTTGACGCAATCCTGGGAAAGTGGATGGGCTAGAATGCATTAACTGCACTGAAAAGCTAGCTGTTGCTGTACATTTGACAATTCTGTAATATCCTATTAGCTTTATCTTTTAGGTAGTTGGAGTAATGTCTACACTATGAATTCCTCCAAGGGTTTAAAAACAAAAGTTGAAAATCCTTTTCTTTACAGTCACCTTCTCAAGATAGAAAGGAATGTTACTAGCTAATATTTTTATGTAGTAAATTAGGCAACTCTGACAGATTTGCCAAGCTATTCTTCAATCATCCGTAAAGCAGAACTGTCTTACAAGCAATGCCTTAATTGGTAGACGAAGAAGTGTATCTAGTGTACTTCTAATAAATCTTAATTTAAGCAGAGTATTATTCAGAACAGGAGTGTTGTCAACCCACAGATAAGTGTTCACACAGAAACTTCAGGGTTAGCATGTTTCTCGCATTTTCCCTATCGTATTTTGATAAAGCGCTTTTTCTTCTTGTTTACATCTATATAAATCTTATCAGTAGTAATTTAATTAAAAATCATTTAAAAGAGGAAGATTGTTTGTTTGGATGTGAGTCATTGAAAGACTAACACAAGAATTTGATAAGATCATGAGTAGGAGTTAAGAGGAAGCCAAACTTGGTTTCCTTGCACTGCAATGAAACTTGGCAGCCTGAGGATTCTAGACTTTTCATTTCTTTATTAATACATTTCTCATGATGGATGACATGCAGTGTGTTTTTCTAGGATAAGAGAAGTATTGACTGCCAGAACAGCTATTTAATTTTCTGTTCTCTCCCTTGTAACTTTGTTTCCTATGAAAGGAATATGTTTCCATACAGTTTGCTAGTTGTGCAACAAAAGAGCTGTTCATCTAATAAATTTTTTGTTAGCCAAGGACTTCTTATGCATCTGCTGTGGTATTTGGCTTTAATAAAGTACCATGAGGGACCAATGGAAAAGGAGAAATATTTTTTTGTCATATTAGTCAATGTTGCTGTATAAGGTGCTGTAGAACAATTAAGAATGATTTCTCATAGCTTATGTTAGCTTCTGGAAAGGTAGGCTTCTGAGATGGAACCTGTTTTTACCTTTAAGCAGAAATCTTATGATGGAAATGTAGTTTGTTTCCAACTGATTCTTGTTTTGTTACAAAAGATCAGTACTTACCATTCTTAAAAGGAAGACTTGTTAGAAACTTTACTGTAAGTGGTAGACACCTGGAAAATGAATAGGACAAATGACATATTTTGAAGTTTTGTACCTTTTATAAGTGTTAAATATGTACTGTGGTTTGGTTTTGCCCACCCCTTCAGTTTCCATTGTTCTTGTGTGCATGAAAGCTTTTTAAAAAAAAAAAACAGGGCAATTTTTGTGTAGAGGATAACATTCTGTTGAGAAAATATATCCCTTCCTTAGGTTCAGTAGGGATCACTAAAATGCAAGTGAATTTACTACCAGAAAATTGAATTTATTTATGTACTTTTTAAAATGTCTTGCACATCCATCTTCTGGGTCAGCCTAATAGATGAGTTTTAGTAGTTCTTCCAATGGCTGAAGAGAGAGACAGCAAAACTTCAGAGGGCACAAAGTCCTTTACTTCTAAGCTCTCTGAGCAGTCAAGAGGGCTGTCCTCATGACCAAATTCTCCTTTTGATGATTCGAGCCTTCTACCTTGGCTGGACCATGTCTTCCCAATACCTTATCCATATATGCTGTAATGTTTTTGCTGTGGTGTGTGCTAGCTCTGCCTCGTGAAAAGGACTGGTGTAATTGGTCTAGCAGAACAGACTTCTGCTGGGTGTCTGGGTTCACATGTCAGCACTTGCACGCTCTTGAGCTTCACTATTTTTACCTGGGTCCCAGCTGACATAGCTGTGTAGCTTGGACTCTGAAGTGTAATGTAATGGTTGCTTGGAGATGCCTGAGCGTGCCTTTAGTGGAAAATAAAACTGAAAGCTGAAAAGTGGTGCTCTGTTGGCACTCAGTAAGACATTAATAGGTATCTAGATGGAAGGCATGAGAAACTCTGCTTGAAAGTATTCTCTAATAGTTTTGAGTCACTACTAGAAGAGCTCTATCCATGAAAGTAGAGCTCTCCTTAGTTCTGTGCTCTGCAGAGCCCTGATGAAGAGCTCCTGGACAGATATGCTTTTCTGTGTCTGCCAGCTCTGCTCCTTTGCCTTAATCTCATGCATGTCCTTAGTTCTTGTTAGCTGAGTCAATCACTGAACAGACTAATTTTCCTGGTGACATGGTGTATATGGTAAAACCAGGTTTGCTTTTCTACGTATTCAGAACTAGATATCCAAAGCTCATTAGAAATCAGTTTTAAGGGGTTTTTTTGAACTGTTTTTCAGCTATAACTAAACATATTGCAAGTGTGCATGTGTAACACATCCTTCTGTGTGCTGAACCAACACAGAAAGCAGATTAAGAATGCAAACTGCAAAATGTCTGGTGCAAGAGCAGGGAAAACTAATTTTATTCTAGTCCTTTGCTGAAAGACAGACATGTCCAGTTTATCAATAGTGTGGAGGAGGAAGGTGGTATTGTTCTTCCAGGAGCTCTCTCATTTGGGTCCCCTGACACTTGGTGTATTTCCTTATTCCTATGTTGTATTTTTTTTTTTACCCTAGCTACAGAAATTTGTGCTTTCAGTGTATGATTGGCAATAAAGACACTATTTTCTTCAAAAGGTTACAAGATTTCAGTACAGTTTCTACAAAGTTCAGAAGCACGCAGCTCATACTGATCTTCTCCAAGAAAATCCATCATCAGGGATGCAGTTCTCTTTTTTAAGGGGATGTAAGTGTGAGATCTCAAAAGTTAAGTAAAAATAACCAGTATTTTTTTCATCTCCAAAGGAGTAATCTCATTAAGAGAACAAATATTTACTTTCTCTCATCTGGAATATGTATTATTCATACCATTATATAGTTTGTAGATATTCATGACTAAGATTCATTTTGGATTTCAGAGCAGGCTTGTTTTTCCTTGCTTCTGCTGGTGCAGACCTCTAGGTTTCTTTTCATTTTGGAGAACCATTTCTTATGATCTCTGCTGCCTTTCAAGAGTTTATGGTAGAAATATTCCCAAGATGCTTTTCTTTTTCGTAATTAAACCTGAGTATGCAGCTGCTTTTTTTTTTTTTCCTTAGATGCGTGTGTTCGGGTTTATGAGTAAACAGTATATTATATTCTCCTTTTTTTTCCTCTCCCCCGCCTCTAGAGAGTTCCAGATGTGAGCCCCTTTCTTCTGAAAAATCTCTTGACTCTGCTTCTGTCAGTTCTGCAGGTTGTGCATTTTTCCTCAAATTCCTTTATATGTACTCTCACTACAGTTTCCTGGAATTTAACCTGAACAGATCCAAATAGATGCAAAGGACTAATCTGGTTAAAAAGTGAGACGCATTATCTCTTGTTCAGAAGAGAGTCCTCTTGATACCACACCTGAGGGCTCATAGGTTATGTTCTCCAGATCGCCTTTTGTATTGATTTCCCTGCCCCATATGCTCACCCTCCTTGATATAGTCGAGATCTTCAGTATGATGTGGTTGTTTTCGGTGGTGGTAGGTGTTCCCCAAAATTATCCCTGAGAATTGACATCAGGTGCGTGAACTGTTTGCGAAGTACTGTATATTTTTCTTTGGGGATGAGGGCAAGGAAGAATAAGCATACAAAATAAAAACTGTTATGGGGGCAGTTTCTCTCTTTTATTTTAAATCACTCCATATAGAAAAGTGGATTAAAAAAAAATCAAAAAACCTTTTTAATTCAGAAACCTTATCGGAGTGCAAGATGGTAGTAAAAATCCATTAACATGTAGAAAAACTGGGCAAAGAAATAATAGATGTGGAAAAATGTACTGCTTCAACTTGAAAGTGTTTAATGTGAGGAGATACAAGCACAGGTTCATCCCTGTGTAAAGGGCCACTAAGAAATACAAGGTGCTGCTGGCTATTCACAAGGCTTAAAGTGTGGTTGCCAGTGAACTATTTCGGAATACTAAGTTCACTAGTCAAGTCTTGAATAATTGTCACAAGACTTTGTACCTAGGCTTAAAAAAATCTACTCTGCTTTTTACTTGCGGTGGTGTCTAGGGTATCTCATTATTCCATAAAAACAATTTTACCATTAATTAAAACACTTCTGAAAAACAGCACAGAAGGATATTTGAAAATCTAAAAATTGAATTACCATGTTTCTCTTCAGTGATGCTAGCAGCAGTGGTCCGTAGTCAGTGGAATAAGCTGATGCTTAAGATAGAATCAATACCTTCTATTAAAGTGAAGTGTAAACTGCAGTGTACAAGTTTCTGTGTAAGTTTCTTTGCCTCAAGAACGTTGACTTCATAAATGCAAGATTTTCCTGTGTCCAGAACTAATCAATAAACCTGTCTGTGTGCACTGCTTCAGATTTACTGTAACCAAGCAATGAATCAAGATTATTCTCAAAGATGTTTGTGGTCATGTGTTTAATATGACATTCTTCTTATTGTATCTGAAAAGTATTTAAACTAATGGCTTGATTGAAAACCAACTTACTTATAAAGGTGTTCCCTAACAGAAAACCTATTGCTCTCATTGTAGGTCATGAATTTTAACAAATATTCAATATTGTATTGGTTTTCACCTACTTAAATATGATTTTAAAATTCTAAGTTCCTGCTTATGTCTGACACCTCACCTATCTCATCTTTAGCAATGGGCCAGTTGTTATTTTCAGTAACTCCAGCCAAAGAGAATTCCTTTAGCAGTAATGAAAGCAGCTGGTAGATAAACAAAATAATAATTTTGTACAACAAGTATTCCAAACCAACTTATTATATTATTGTGCTTATGAAGAGAAACTCTTGCCCAGTTGCATTTCTCCCTGTATGAGAAAGTTTAGAGACTACCGATATGTAACTTCAGCATTATTTCTAAGTATGTGCCATTGCAACAAATGGTTAGCATTGGGTATGAAGCTGACAATGGATTTTTGAGTGTTTTGTGTAAGTGCTGATGGTAAAGAAGTCACAAGCACAAGAAACTGTAAAAATGGTGGTTGCTGAGTGCATAGCTTTGAAGCAGTAACAAAAATGTGTAAACAGTGCTTAGCACTGTCCTAGGGCCAAGTATGGCCATCCCAGTTTATAATACATAGGTTTTTCAGGTGCAGCTAATGCTGACAGTAAGCAACTCCTTTTAATAAAGCCAGCAGTCAAAAATGTTTGGAGAAAGGGAAAGGTGTAGCCTTGTGAAATAGAGGATCAGAACAGGTTTTCATGTTAGGTTGAGGAAGTAGAGTTGGCAGCTTTCAAAAGCAATGTAAGAAACCGCTGCTATAACTTGCTCCTGTTTGTGTTGCAGCTTGATTCAGTGGCATCTGATCAGTTTGAGCATCAAAGAATTCAACTCTGCTTTTAAGGACTGATTCATCCTCTAAGAGGAGAGAAGTGTGAGTGCACGAGTGAAAAAGAAAAAGGTTGGAGTCACCAAGCAATATCGCTTGGGACTGGCAAAAAGTAGCAGATACTTGGCTTTTGAAAAGCAGCGTTCAGTAGCAAGAGAAGTTGAAGTGTGTGTCCCCCTCCTTTCCCCCTTTAAACTGTTTGTGAATGTTGCTTTTAGTGCTTGTGTAAATTTAGTGCGTTTTATCTTTCAGAATTTTCTTTAGGACTTAGTTTTTTCAACTTTAATCTTAGCATGTGATTATCCATCAACAGAACAGCACACACTTTAAGAGCAGGTGACCTAATCTATGGGTCTGTCTTTATCTGTGTTTTTCTGCAAGTGTGAAATAATTGAGTTTTCAAGTGTTCTGTGTTTTTAATAATAAACCTTTTAAAGTTGCTGTTATCTGAAGCATATGTAACCAGTAGCAAGAATTAAATGTCAAAAAAATACTTGTTTTGAATTGTTGCTTGGTGGTTCTGAGGTTTACCTTCATTTTCTCTAGGAATTTTTTGCGTCTGTATGTATAAGTATTTTTTTAGCCTTCCTCCCATCCTAGAAAACTCTTTTGATGGACCATCCCATTTCTTTCCTCTCTTATTCTTCTTCCTCTTCCAGCTTTTGAATCTGTTGTTCAATTCAAAATAAGCTTCAATAGTTCATCTTTTTCAAGTTCTTTGAAACTAGACAATGTAGTAGATAAGGACAGATCAGATTATGATGTCCCTGAAGGAACAGGTGTATTGTGAATTAAAATATCTGTAACTCCTTGTGGGTTAAGGTTACAAAGCCTAATTTCTCATGGTCTTAGCTTGTAAATGCTGCGGCTTGCATAGTTCTGATATCTATTCTAGTCTTACTGAAGTCTTTAAAATTATGGTAAAGCTGCATTTAGGCGGCAACTCAACTATTAATCTTGCTAAGTGAGTCAGAATTTAAGGAATTTGACAGATCATATTTACTCAGTCTAGAAATAGCTTTTGAATTATTAGACTGTGTAAGTGAGAAGTATGGCTGTGCTAAGTACTACCAATCTGAATCTCAGTTTCACTTGTATGCTGTGGCTCAGTATTTTTGTGCTTTTTTCCAAAATATAAGCAAAATGGGGTAAGAAATTACAGCAATGGGGGGGGGGTGTGGGGTGTGGGGTGTGTGTGTGTTTAAAATCTGGTGACTCTAACTTTTGGGTAGGGTGACTGGTCTAAAAATTGAAGCTAGTCAACTATACCTGGTGTATTTATCCACACTAATCAAAACAAGTCATTAGGAAGATAAGACAGTATCTGAGAACTTCTGACTTAAATAGTTTGAATCCCTCCAAGTTTGAATAACTTGTTTGTTATTCTCTCCCCTAAATCTGTTAGGTGAAGCAAACTGTTCTAGGACTTAAGAAAAATTCAGAAAAGTTTTTCAGTTTGGGTATGGGTTTTTCTGTTTTGCCTTAGAGTATCTAGCTTTCATGCTTGAAATACTGAATGTCTACAGTTACAACCTGTTGCTCTCAAATATTATCATTCAGCCTTGAAGTGAAGGGACTGGCTGATGAAACTTGACACTTATAATGCCTCATTGTGATGAGGAATTACAGATGATTTGAAAGAACAACGATGAACTAAGTTTAAAAAGCCAGTGATGCAGCTGTATTGATATCTACAGGTAGTATCTCACGTTACTACTTGTTCCCTTCATTCCCCTGTTGTCTGAACTGTTGGGACTGGACAGCTATAAAATGAGATTCTGTATAAAAGTGTCCCTACAATCAGTAAAAGTGGAAAATATAGCCATAGCAATCTGCACAGTCCAGTGTTGAATTTTTTTTTGTCATGAGATGTCTCTTGATAAATTTCGTCAACACAGTGGCACTTCATAATGGAGTGTGAGACTTGACAGCTATCACCTTTTTAGCCAGAAAGAAGGTTGCTAACCAGTAGTGATGATATTCTAGTCAGATAACAGTTGGAAAAGAGTAGATGAGTCAGACTTCAGGTGTGAAGTGGTGTTACTGCTCTGCAAAACTGAGGACCAAGTCTGCAGTGTATGTGAGGGCATAAATAAAACCCAGGTTTTCAGACTGATGCAAGGAAAGAAGATGCTTCTGTCTCAATTTTTTTTTTCCCCTGAATATTTTGTGGAATAGCCAATACCAAAATAATCCTCCTTTGTTTCCCACCACATCAGCTATTTCATTCTGTCAGTTCTGCTACTGTTTTGACAGTTACAGAAAATAAAATGAAAAAGGATGAGAAATAAGAAATAATATCCTATTAGTGAAACAAACTCTTTATGGTTGTGAGAGTTGTACTGTTTGTGGGTGTTTTGTGGTTTGTTTTTTTTTTTAAAATGATCTGTAGTGTTAGATACTGCATTACCTGGCTGTATCTTGCTTGATTGACCATCAACATGGGAATGAGTTAGTATGTTCATGTAGAGTAATTAAAATATTCGCAGCAGTGCAGTGATCTTTCTCAATATGAAGCCTGCTGGTCAGCACAAGCATCAAACTGATAACCATATTCTTACTGGAGCTAATCTGTGATTTGGAGCTGCCTTCTAGTGTATAGATATACACTGTCTTTCCTGAGTACCCTTACGTAGTCCTTACTCTCTCATCTTTAAGGAATTTTCTAATCCATGTGACAATGTATTTTTCAGGAAGCTGAACGCACCCTTTTATTCTACCAGCTAAATTTGAGAATGGTGCTGTGGGTTCAAGACAGTTAATACTAATTTTTTTTTCCTTAGTTTTTGTGAAACCTTGTTGCTTCCCTTAGTTTTTTTTTTTCTTCTTTGGCGTAATGTATCTCTTAATTTTGTTATTTGTTGTTGTGCTGTGATCAGGATTTCACCTGTTTTCTCACCTGTTAGAGAGCAATTTTTTTTTTTTCCTGTCTTCTAATGGTAGCTCAAATTACTTGTTAGGATTTCTGTTGTGCTTTTGAAAGGGCACTTGGTCTCCCACCCCAGGCCTGCCTCCATTTTTCTAGTACAAAGTAAGCTGTGATTTTTACTTCTAGCTGCTAATGTGAAAGGCTACTTCTCTCTGTGTGTATGCATGTGTGTATGTATTTTTGTGTGTGCATATATATGTATATATGCATGCATGCACATGAATTTAAGGAGTCTTCCTCCTCAAATCCTTTTCTTATCTTTTTGTTTACTTTGAGATGACTTCTGTCTTAAATGTCAGTATATGGGCATATCTAGCAAGAGCAGGCAGAGAGCTCACTGTTGAAAACAGTGGGGTCGTACATACTGTGGAAATGGTAGATGATAGGAGCGACATTTTGCTCTTATCTTTTATGTACCATTCATGACTTCCAAAACAGTTGATGGCTTACCTCATCTTTCGGCATTTTCCAACATTAAGGCTAATATTCCATTTCCAAATTGGTTGTAAAAAAAACCTTGTTTGAGCTAATGAATTCTAGAAAATGATACCTCATAAGATCCTGCAGGAGGGTTTAAATTTTCAACTTTGAGAAGTTTCTAATAGTTTGAGTTAGGCAACCTTAAAGTGTAATCTGAGTTGGAGTCATCTTTCCTGTTGGAGCCTTTTGAGTTGTTAAATTCCAAGACTTTCTTTCTTATTGGTAGTTTTGAGAGCAGCACAAAAGCTTTCTGCACTGCACCTGGTTTAGCCGTCATGCTTGGATCAGCCTTTAGTTCTGGCTTTCTACCACTTGGGTCAGTTTCTATGATAAGAGCTCTTTGTGGAGGTTGTGTGAGATCTCCTTGAAGGGTGCACAGTTGGTGACCTCTCCTCAGGGATTGCAGATGAATAGGCCGTAACTTGAGCAGACTTTAGCCCCCACCCTCTTCTTGCTAGGCCTAAACATCTAGGAGGAGTTTTCCCCCCCTCTTTTTAGAATGAGATTAACTCCAGTGTGCCTGTATAGTGTGAAATCACCTTCCAGCTTGCTGCTTGCAAATCTGCAAAATTTCTGGGATGCTTCAGTAAATTGCCCAGTCCTTTCAGACATCTCGGTCCTGAAAAACTTGTTTTCCTATGAACGGGTTTGTGTGTTCTTAGCTCTGTCTCGCAACTGAAGGTTATGTTCTCCCAGGTTTCATAGATATATCTGATACAATTGAAATCTTGAAGGTTTTGCACTGGACCTAAATTGTATCTAAAGGGCTCCATTTATACACTTAGTATAAAATTTAGCTGCATAAAGCTTCTGCTCCCTTCTGTGCCTCACTATCTGCCTTTGCTCAGGATTCAACAAATTGGATCCCAACTTGAAGGAATGTACCTTCTCAGAAAGTACAAACTAATGAAGCTCAGTTCAGAAGAAAAGCAGTGCTGTGTGCTAGGAGCAGAATGTATAGCAGCAAGGTGAAATGCCTGATTTCCTGCCTTGAAGCTGTGGGCCTGTGTGTGGTCAAAATTTTACTAATAGACTCCTCTGACACTGGTTTCCTGTAATAGCATCACTTTGGGTGTTAACCTTAGTAGACAAAAAAAGCAAGTTTGGGTTGTTTTTTCCAGTCAGTACCTTATTGCAGAATGGTGTCTTTCAAAAGTATAATGTTGTATAGTTTTGTTGTGTGTTGAGTAGAGATACAAAGATCTTCATTGCCTACTTCAGATACAAGTCTTAGTACTAAAATTTGGCAGAAAGAATTTGAAGGAAGTATAGATGTCTCTTATCTCTGTAGTGAATGGTGTTTTTTCTTCCTGATTCAGGGGTCTGCCTTTCACATTTCTTGTCTGGTTTGTGATAGGCATTTGTTTCATTATGGGATTGAGCTTTGATTTAGTAGTCCAGAGTATTTCAGATGAATGATGTTGTCTAGGTCTGGCAAAACTGAAAGATGTTATTGGGAATTATCTGTGTGAATTTCATGCTATGGAGCCTTTAATGTTTGAATGCATTAATAGAGATCATTTACTGTCAGAATTTTTGAACTGTACTAAAACTTTACACTTGCTGTGGACAATATTTTTCATTTTGATTCTTTTTTTGAATAAGAATCTGCAGTTAAACACTGATGCTAAATAGTGATACTATGTGTACTGTGTCATGTGCCCAGAGCTGCAGAGACTTGTCCATAAATCCTAATGTTGGGAGAGAAGGGAAAATATGCAGAGAGTTATTGAAGGCAGAAGTCATCTGTCAAATGCATGCTTGTCATAAGGTTATTTAGTTAGAGGAGTTACTAAGTAATTTTTCAGACTTCTGGGACTTACTCCATCTGTTTGTGTTCAAAGATGTCCTCCTTGAAAGAGGTAGAGGAAATAGTTCCCTTGTTTTTTCAGTGACTCAGTTTCTGAATCTGAAGATTAATCTTTTCCCCTTTTTAAAAAGGTTAGGATCTTAAGTCAGTATCACTTCTTGTTTTCTTAGAGAACAAAGCAATGCTTTTGCATGCTGCAGAGAAGATCCAAGACACAGCAACTTTTATTCCCTTGTCTCAACCTATCTTCCATTTCCTTATATGACTGCAATAAACTTCTGTTAGGGCTGAGAAAACGTGGTGTAATGTTGTGTTGCTTCATTGCATCATAACCCTGCAGATCTGATCCGGCAAAACACTCAACCTGTTAACTGCATCTTGTTTTTTCTTCTTTTTTCCTCATTCAAGATAGCTCTCTTGGATCCTATTTCTGTGTTGTTTTGTTTTAATAGTCACCTTGTTCCCTTTACTAACAAACTGCAGACATGACTGCCACAGCAGTTTTGCCTTTACATATACTTGCATTTCTGATAAATGTATTTCCTTTTGATCTCTGTTACATTTGCAGACTTCAGTATTTTTAAAACAAAATTAAGCTGAAAAGGGTTTAGTTCTAACAGCTTTCTCTTTCTGCTCTCTGTGCTTCAAGATGTGTGTAAATGCATGGGACTTTTTTTTTTTTTTTCTCCTCTCCCTCTTACATTCTTCCCTCCTGCCCCAGCTGGTTCTTGTATTGGCAGCTGAGGGATTGCCTGCTGCTTCCTTCAGAAGTATATAGATGAAGAATTGGAAATATCTGTGTTATTGGAATACTTCAGTGTGCTTAAGTTATTGGATGCATACATTTTAAACAGTTCTTATTTATTCAATCCTTTGCTTTTCAATTATTTAACTTCCGTTTCCTGGACTTCTAGAAAATATAAGACTTTCTCATGTGCGTAAATATTAAAACAAAGCACCACACCCTTTGATTTCTGTCCTTTTTTTCCCCCTCTCCCATGGGAAAGCTTTTTTTTTTTTCTTTAGAGAGTCAGTCCTGGAGCTAAGAGCAAGCAGTGATCAGTTGAATTCAAAGAGGATTAGGGACAGGACTTTGAAATGCAGGCTAATTCATCAGACACTTCTGATATTGTAGAATTAACAAGAGATGGCATTAAATCATGCCTGAGCATTTGTTGGAGTAATTGCCTTCTTTCAAGCAGAAAAGTATGTAGTGGTTTTGAGCGATGGGTGGTTTAAGGTTGTAACTAAACTTGTAATCCTTTACAAGTGGGAACACCCCTTTCAGCACCTTTTCCCCTGCTACCCTGGCTTCTGCTTCCCTTGCATCAAATACCTCAGATAATTTAGTGGTTGATCTTGTGGTTGAAAAAAAGCCCAACCAATGAAATAATACATCCATACTGCTGCCAGCTCACTGTCAAGTCAGCTGAATGAATCAGATCCCTTGATCTGCCCCACCAGTGTCTGTAAGGGGAGAAGTGGGGACAGTCCAGCAGCTCCGGATGGAGATGTGGTGAAGTGTGAACCGTCCCTTTCAGCAGCAGCTGACTTGTCAGGGTAAGCAGCACTGGCTACGTGCTCGCTCTGGAAAACATTGCAGCGGCTTAAGATTATATTGTCCTTCTGGTTTCTTCCCCTTGCTGGACTAGTTGTTCTGTTGGATCTTTTGTCTGCTGTAAGTGAAATCAGCTGGGAATGTTAAACAGGGGTTTAGTCTAATCTCGTTAATTTTTTGAATGACTAATGTGCTCACTGTATCTCTTGGATCTGAATTGGAGTCTGTGTACTTGTATCAAGCTACTTGAATGTTCAGATTTTACATCTTGGAAGGCGCTCAAGCAAGAAAATGAATACGCACAGTAATTCTCAAACAATAGCTATGAACTTTGAAAGAAGCACAGTGGGCACATACTGTTTGTACATCAAGCCATGCCTTACTTTTTGGGACCTGTCACCAGTATTTTTACCTTGTCCCATTTCAAAGACTGATCAATCAAAACAATCAACCAAGAAAATTGAAAATACTCTTTGCAAACTTTATAAAGTGTAGGATAAGTAGTAGGTATGAGATAGGCATACTAAAATTAATGCTGCTTCCTGAGTATGTACCTCAAAACACTTTTTAACCCACATGAGACATGATGACAAAATGCTTCCTGGAGGTGGACATACTGGTAAGATTCTTTTAACAGGTTGCAAATGGTAAAGTTTTGTGATGTCTTCCTGACTCTTCTTTTTGGCTGTTGAAGTTTTTTCCTGGCATATGTACAACAGATCAGATCGCTTGTCTCCTTTTGATTGATGATGATTTATGATTAATTTATTCTTGGATATTTTTTACAATCTAGTGCAACTAAAAGAGCAACGTAAACACCGTTGCTGCTGAGTGTGCACTTTGTATATCATGGAACTATGCATCTGGACTGACAACAGTTTTGGAATAGAAGGCTGTTTTAAACATTATTTTAAAAAACCAATTAACTATTGAAAGAAATCCATCAATCTTTCCTTTGGGAACTAAAACTGAGTGATAATAGACTTAAATGTTGTGGTGGGTTGATCCAGGTGCCCACCAAAGCCACTCTACCACTCCCGTCCTCAACTGGACAGGGGAGAGAAAATATAACGAAAAGGGTTGGATAAGGACTGGGAGAGATCACTCGCCAATTACTGTCACGGGCAAAACATACTTCGCTTGGGGAAATTTAGTTTAGTTTATAAACAATCAAATCAGAGTAGGATAATGAGAAATAAAACCAAATCTTTAAAACACCTTCCCCCACCCCTCCTTTCTTCCTGAGCTTAATTTCAGTCCTGATTTCTCTACCACCTCTGCCCCCAGTAGTGCAGGGAATGGGGGTTGCGGTCAGTTCGTCACCTGTTGTCTCTGCCGCTCCTTCCTCCCCAGGGGGAGGACTCCTCACACTCTTCCCCTGCTCCATCGTGGGGTCCCTCCCATGGGAGACAGCCCTCCACAAACTTCTCCAATGTGAGTCCTTCCCACGGGCTGCAGTTCTTCATGAACTGCTCCAGCGTGGGTCCCTCCCATGGGGTGCAGTCCTTCAGGAACAGCCTGCTCCAGCATGGGTCCCCCATGGGGTCACAAGTCATGACAACAAACCTGCTCCAGCGTGGGCTTCCCACAGGGTCACAGACTCCTTTGGGCATCCACCTGCTCCAGTGTGGGGTCCTCCCTGGGCTGCAGGTGGATCTCTGCTCCACCATGGACCTCCATGGGTGCAGGGGCACAGCCTGCCTCACCAGGGTCTGCACCACGGGCTGCAGGGGAATCTCTGCTCTGGCACCTGGAGCACCTCCTCCCCCTCCTTCTTCACTGACCTTGGTGTCTGCAGAGTTGTTTTGTTAATATATTCTCACTCCTCTCTTTGGCTGCAGGCTGCAGTTGCTGTTGTGCAGCTTTTTTTCCCCTTCTTAAATATGTTATCCCAGAGGTGCTACCACTGTCACTGATGGGCTTGGCCTTGGCCAGTGGTGGGTCTGTCTTGGAGCTGCCTGGCATTGGCTCCATCAGACACAGGGGAAGCTTCTAGCAGCTTCTCACAGTAGCCTCATCCCTGTAGCCCCCTGCTACCAAAACCTTGCCAAGCAAATCCAGTACAGATGCTATCTTGAATTTAAATAATCATAGCAAATCTTTTGTGATGTTTTATTTCCATAGTCTGTGGCAGGTAGTGCACACAGGTGAGAGTTGTTTTGAGTCAAGATAAATTTAACAGGAAATACCAGATACTGTTTCTGACTCCCTGCTGCCATCTGTAGAGATAGTTATTCCTTGCTTTCAAAGTTACTGGTGCACTTGAGAGTTTACCTTTCCATCAGTCCCAGTACTCTTAATGTTTCTTCTTTTCCTTCCCCATGCTCCTCCATCCACCCATATACATTTACAGAGCTTCATGAATCATGAGGATTGAGTAGACTTAGAAAAAAATAGAAAAGCCTTTTAATGGTTCCTCTGCAGCATTTCTGTTGCACTCGTGTTTTCTGGTGTATGATACTTTCCCCTGGCTTCTGCTGTTTCTGTGGAGGTGTGATAGTCTCTCCCACGAATTGGAGTGAGAGTTGTTTTGCATTCTCGTCCTTGGGTGCCTCACAGCAGGTGCCAGTCCTGCTTCTGTCTGTGGTAGCCTCTGCTGAGATTTTTGCTTGGTTGTTAGGGCTTCTTTAGGCGTGATAGACGTGGGTTAGCTTATGGTGTCAGAAGCAGCCTCTGGCAAGAAGATGTGCTCTTATCCACCGACACTTTGTCTGAGCAGGAATGTGTGTTATTGCACCATCTTGACTGTCCTCTGTCTGATGACCACTTCAGCTCCAACAGCTTTTTATTGTACAGCTGAAGAAAACGAAAGGTGTGTTATTTTTTTTTTTTGGGTTTGTGAGTTTTGTGGGGTTTTTTGTTTCCTCTTTCTGGTGGTATACTAGCTTGCCAATTTTGTAAGGCAAGTATAATTTAATTTTCTGCTTTCTTGGTAGGTGATAAGGTTGACCACTTAGTTTAGACATTTGTTACTTAGAGTGGGTGAAATTTCTAGGCAAAAGGTAACATGGTTTATTAGAGGTCACCTGGAGCTGAATAGTGTTGTGGGGTTTTTCTCATACTTTCAGGATCACATTATATGATGTCAGATGCCTGCAGAAGAATTGTTTGTTGTAAAATACTGAAATACAGTCTAAAACTGCATAGCACTTGTGAGCTAATCAATTAACCCAGTGTATATTAAACTGAGGTGGGGATTTGGGAGATAAGTCATGCTGTTACTTTAACTTCAAATTTTCATTAGTCCCCTAAAATACACTGAAATGCAAATTTTTATATTTAACAACTTACCTAGAGTTAAAAGCTTACTGCCTGAATAACCCTACCTGCCCTAGCTGGGGATTTCTGTTGCTCGTTGGCTCTTGTCAGTTGAATAAGTTTATTGTGCCCAGAAATCTTAAATGGAGTTGAACCAGAACTTCAAGTTGATCCCATTTGCTGTACAAAGAAGCCTTCTGCTCCAAAGCTGGATGAGACCTTCCTCAGAATATGTATACATGTATACCAGAAACTTCAGATAAAGCATTATTTTTGTTTAATCCATTCTGGGTTTATAAAATGTCAGGTTTTATAGTTGTTTTGGTACTTCAAATAGTGCCTGTAAGCTCTAAAATGTGTACTTTGCTCCAAGAAAAGGTAAAATTTGCAGAGAAGTTAAGTCACTAAGACATTTAATTTTGTCTGGAGACTACACCTTATAGTAATTGGCATTTTCAAAATGTTCTGAGTGTATTCACTGAGAGTATATCTAAACATATTTCCTATATATGTTCGTAACTTTTTCCCCTTTTTTTGAGAATTTAGAATTGTCCTCTTGTGTACATGAGGAGTGTGTGTGTTCCCCCCTGCTGGAAGCTTCTATTTTTGTTTTGCATATTCAAACATATGAAAGGAATATACCTTTGGCAGCAATTTACTTAAACTGAGTAAAGGAATAAGAATAAAAATTAAATCATCTTTGCTGTAATAATGTCAGACATTATGTCTAACAGTGGTAATCAAATATCGTAAAGTACATATATTTTCAGTGTTTTTTCTGTATATTTATGCTTTGTTCCTTGGTGTACTTGAAAATGTCTGTTTTACTAATGCTAAGAAAGTTGGCAATCAAAGGAAGCCAGCATTTGTTTATGGGATATTTCCTGCACGTCTTGCCTGCAAGAAGCAGAGTTCCAGGCGTTTTTAGAGCATGCTTTATCTCAGTTTACAAAACATTTTTGCTGACAAGGTAAGACATGGGTGCCCTGCAGTGTAATTACATTAAATTGCTAGAGCACTTGCCTGGCATGTAGGAAAGCTGGACTCATTTACTACAGCAAGAGAGACTTGGAGGCATGTTTCTGAAGACCTCCTGGAAAGCAACGAGTAAGCATTGGGTCAGAAAGCAAGCCAACACACTGGACTTTGTCCTCTGCTGAAGGTTCTCTTGGGTTAGGAGGAACTGATGCTTCAGAACCTGCTTAACTGTTCTGTAAGCATCTAATGTGATGTCTAATTAAAAGATTGTAAACTTAATTGGGGGGAAAAAGAGAGGCAGTAATAAGTGCCAGCAGTAGCAAAGGAGATTGGGCTTTTGTGGTGCTTGTGGCTTAGGCAGCTGTCTGACTCTGCCTGGCTTTGAGTCCTTTTCTTAGGTAACTATGCTCTGTAAGGAGTCTTCATGCTTGGTTTAGGGGTCTGAGTTGTAGCAGGCATTAAACTGTTGCAATGCCAAGTGCTGCTCTTGCAATGCCAAGTGCCATTTTACATAACATCAAAGTGCGTCTGTGTATCTGTCCCCTAGTACATGATCAGAACAGAAGTATATGGAGTGCTGAGAGGAGTGTTGTCTGTAGTGAGAGCACGCCTTCCAAAATCATCAACTGATTTGACTGATCTGTACAGCATGATCCAGTGAAGCCTTGTATTAGGCCAGCTGGATCAAATGATGCTCTTTGAAGGTGCTGCCAGTATTCAGTTTCCTCTTAGAAAATCACCAGTAGAAGAAAATCTGTCTGCAGTTGGCTCTTGGCCAACATCTTAAAAGCAAGTACCAAAACGAATGTTACACTTCAGCATGTATTTTGTCCGATGAAGACACATTTCTCAATTATTCTATCTGAGTGTACACTACCAAGGAAAGTAGAAATTTGTTCTGTGTAATTCCCCACTTTGTGTTTTGCATGAACTTTGAAAAGTTGTGCTGGTACATGGTGTTGAGCAAAGCAGTTGGTTTGACATGTGTCTAGGATAGCTGGATGCCTTTAGCCTTTGGGTAGTGCTGTGTGTTAGTCTGTGTGATGTTTTTATCTGTCTTGCTGCCATTTCCGTGGAAGAGACAGTCAGCAGCTGTCCGGGTAGCACGTGGTGCAGTTATAGCTCCCAGCCATCTCTCCTGTGCCCAAATATTGCATGTTGTGCAGCAACTGGGTTGTCTGTGAGAGGAATGGCTGGTATTGGAGGCACACTCAGCTCCCACTTAAGATGTTTTCAACCTCAAGAGCTTTGCTGAAGTCTGTGTTGACTTGCCACTTAGTAAGGCGTGTGATATCTTAATATATCTGGTGATGTTACAAGTTGGTAAGTTGTTCTCTTGCTGATAGGAAGCCAGTGTAGGACAGAAATCTCTGCTATAAGGAGATCTAATACATAGCAGTTAAATGTCAAATCCGTGATACTTGAAACTTTAATTAAAAGAAAAAAGTATTGAAAGACAGAAATTGGAAAACCGGTAGTGGTTTTAAGTGGTTTTTATATAGGAGCAATACCTAGGGACTTAGAGCAGTTGAATATCTTTTTTTTTTTGGTGCCAAGTGAAATAACAATTGACAGAATGCAAATTGCTTTGCAACGCTTGTAAGGAATATAGTATTCAATGTGAACAAATACACCAAAACCAGAAGGATAAGTGGTCTGGAAGATCTAAGTAATGGTAATGAAATTATCCACTTATGTACATCTGTGTATAATTACAGCTTTCTAAACTCAAATGGCACTAGTCTTAAATTTCTTGTTGAATATGATTGTGTCTTGTTGTAGATGTGTAGAAATGCTGTAAAAATGTGTTTGAATCTTGCTTTGTGTTTGTACTACCTCATCTTCCCTTTCCCTGCACAGTCAGAGCAGCTGCAAATGTGTAACTAATCATTTAATGAAACAATTTTTTCAAGTCTAGTTCTTGAAACGGGAGTTTCATGTTGCATCTTTGTCATATCTCAAGTTCAATCTACAGGGTAGTCTTAATGGAGTGGGTGAGTTGAGTAGGAAAAGTGGTAATAGCAAGGTTTATAAACTGATGTGGGCTGAGACATAGAGAGTTTACTGTATCCTGAAACAAAAAGTTGCTGCACTTCAGTGATTAATCAACCTAAAAAACCCCCTAACCCCCCCCAAATTTATTCAATTTAACCATAATCAATTCTGGTTATGGTTTACAAGGAATGTTTTAACAAATTGATAAGTAAATGTACATCACCTTAACTTCTGAGCTTTTGGAGTAGCAAAGGTATTTGAATTTAAAAATTATATTTGATTTAGGTTTATTTGGTACATCTAAAATATTACTGCAATACTGCTGTAAGATTAACCACTGAATGGTGTCAAATTTTATTTCTTCGCATCTGGTACTGAATCAGGGATTAATGGGAAGCAGTGACATGATGTGTAAAATTAATGTATGCCAAATCCCTGCAACGTGTGCATTATAGCTGGAATGTGCTTATCTTGATGTTGCTATATGTGTCCTGGCCCAAGAAAATAACTGCATGAATAACAGTCACAAATGTGTTACTCTAGTGGCATTCCATGTGCATCTAATATTTGGTTAGTGCCTATGCTAGTTGGCCAGCTACCTTTTCATTTTTTAATAAACAAATGTCCTTGTGTTTACAGCATTTACATATTTAGCTTGTAGCTTGATATTGTCAGCTTTTTTAGTATGTCAGGAAAATAGTATTTTAAAGTATTAATAGTATTTTAATATAGAAAAGGCATTAGCCTTTTCTTTTTAATTTTTATTCATTAAATCATCTCTTGTGCTCTCATGATTAAAGAGCTGTGCCTCCTCATAAATGGTTTCAGCTGCTTTCAATCTTGCCTTAAGCTTAGCTTTTTGTATGAATGACTTTCAAGCATTGTTATCTTCCACCAAGAAGATTACTCATCAAATGCAAGTGGCTTTTAAAGGTCACATTAGAAGTTAGGGGTTTGTTTCACTTCAAGCAAGCTGAAAAAGCAACTCTGTCCTGTGATGATGACAACATAGGAGTGTCATTTGACCATATGATTCATTTGTGTATTGCAGTAAATTAACATGCTGAAGCAGTTTACAGACAGAGATGCAAAGAAAGGGGCTATATTTATGGTTTTAATGTCTGCTTTCTTCTCCTTTTGTGCACTTGAGTTCTTTCTAAAGGATATAACGTATTGTTTGCCCCTAAAAGGCATGGGTTTCCCACATATACTTTCCAAATGCTTTATTGGGTGACAGTGCTTACAACAGAACATCAGTTTTAGCTGAATAGTCTATTTTAATAATTATAATAAGACTTCTTTTGGAAAAGAAAAGTACCACAAAGCCCTTATCTAGGGCACAAAGGTTAGAGGTTAATATCCCATACTCTCCCATCGCTGCACTGTTTTATAGAGAGTCCAAGGAGGCAAGTTGAACATCCAGCAATCTGCGATGGAAACTTTCATCTTGGCAGCTTGGCTCACCTCAGACTGTCTGAAAGCTGTACCCAAGTAGTTTCCTAGAACCCTCAAATTCATAAGAATTTAAAATGGCATTTAGCTGTAAGATCTCTAAATCTAACTTTGCCTTTGGTAGTTTGTTTATTAAAACCAAAACACAACAACAAAACCCAAAGTGAAGGAACTTGATAAATAATTGTGCTTCATGACATGCTTCTCAGCTAGAAGGATCAATGGGAAGGCAGAGTTTTCCCCTAAAGATTTAAAGGGGAGGGAGAGAATGAGGAAGCACTCAGTAGTTTTTGTTTAATTACAGGAGAAATTCTTGCAACTTTTTTTGATTGCTTAATAGATGTTTTGCATTTATTTTTCAACTTAGGTATTTTTTTTAGACTCGTTACTGTAATTTGGAATAGTGAAGAGCTTCCTGGAATTTTGCAAAACTTGACATTCTTACTGAAGACTTTTCCTCCAGCTACAGTTGATGCTTGCACTTATTAAGAGTTTCTGTAGTGTTGCAATTTTTAAAATGGTGCACAAAGCCAAATAACTAGTGAAATACACCTTTCTAGAACCATAGAAAGCTTCTGTTTCAATGTGCTGGTGGTATTCTGCATAGTGACAGATAATCTCCCAGACCAGCATGAGCCATGATAACTTTTTTTGAAATGTGTTGTGTTTGTTGGGGTGTATGTTTTGTTTTGGGTTTTTTTGTTGCCTTAAACCTTTCTTTAAGTGAAGTTATTGACCTCCACAAGGCCCAGTGGCCTAAGGCATATACTAACATGGTGAAATGTAGTATAAGAATCTGGACAAATTCCTTCTCTCTGGTAACCTCGATGCATGATGCTATGAAAAACATGCATTTGTAGCATTTAATTTTTTAACTGATTTAGTGTTTATATGGTTGTTTTTATCTGAAAATGATTAACAATAACAAAAAAGCATCAGTATTCAGTTTTGTGTTTCAGTATTTTAGAAATCTGATGTCTTTTTTTCAACATATTTCCAAAAATTAGTGGTTACTTAATGTAGACACTTAAGCTGAATTTACATTAGAAAACTCAGACATGTGGGGACATGCTGAAATGCTATCATTTGTGGTTGAAATGTTCCCCAACATGAGTTTGGCCTGTTCCAACTACTTACTATCTACCCAAAGAACTCTGAGCCGGGGCTTGGGAGCTGGGGTGGCAGAGACAGTGTACAGTATGCATCACCCTGTTCTGGAGATTGACTGGTTCCTAGAAGAGATAGAAACTGTTCTGCACTGCTTGGCTTTAGTGCCTGGTAATGTTTTTAGGGGCACTTACTTTATTAGTATAGGCATAGTATTGTATCTTCTTACATGATGGCGGTAAAGGTGTTGTCTTTAGCAGGGTTGTGCAGATAAAACCAGTATTATCAATGCAGATGTAGAAAAGGAAACAGAATTTCCTTTGGCAAGTGTGCAAGAAAAACAGAAGCTGATGGCACTTAAATCAGTTGGCTAAGTGTAGTGTGCAAATTGTCATACAGTTGCTAATTTTCTTTTTTTTTAATTTTAAAAAAATTACCCTCTTCTCTGCTTCTTCTAAATACATAATGGGATAATTTCAGGGTGACATTTTGTATTTTTGTGGTAATGAACATAAAAGATGGTGGGGCTTTGTTGTTGTTGAAAGAAAAATGAGGTTTATAGATTCAGAATAAATGTTGGAAATTGGAGTAGCGGGGAGATGAAACTTTTTTTTCACCTCTAAATGGGTATTATCAATATTACTGGAATTGCAAATCCAGCAGAGCTGCCTGTGAAGCCCAGAATAAGCACCACTGAAATGAACACATGAAAATAGCAACTTGAAGATGTTTTGGAAGGTTTTTTTCCAACAGGAAGGCTGCCTCTCTGGATATAACTGCTAGGTAACCTGACTTCTCTTTCTCAGATAACTTTCCTGTTTGGTCTGTTCCTTGCCAGAGTAGGGCTTTCTTCAGGTTTTTTTTAATCTTTTTGCCTGCGTTGCTCATTTGAGTATTACTGATATAAAAAATAAATAAAATTATTCCATCTTTCCTATTACATTTCCTTCTTAAACATTTTTTTTTCCCCAAATAAGAATTGCTGCATAAACTAAATGGAAAAGCCTGTCTTAAATTTTTGTTCCATTTTTTATGTTTTTCAAGTAATGGAGGAAATTAATCATCCTTTCTCTTAAAATCCAAAGTTAGCTCTCTTGGACCACTTCACAAGTTTAAAATCCACAAAATTTAGTTATTACTGTTTGCCTTGAAAACACAAAATTAAATCAATTAAGGAAATTATTTTAAAGATTATGTACTTTTTTCAGGAGGACCCAAATGATATCGACCCCAAAAGGAAAGACGTACGTGGCAGTGATGGGGAGGACAAAGCACAAAGTGTGGAGACGCTACCTCCAGGTATTGCAGTAATGTTTGTTATGAAAGATCCATAGCCATAAAACATTTATCCTTGAAAGCCATAAAACACAGCAGTAGTTCCGATTCTAATCATTCTTTGTAGTTTGAAAGTGCTAGAGTTATTTTAGCAATATGTACTTCTCTATTCTTAAAGCTTCAGCTTCCTTAAATCTTACCTGCTTCACTGCTCCTTTGCATTTAAAACCATAGAGACTGTGACTCTTTGCTAGTATGTTTGTATTGTTCTGCAGTAGGTTTGAGGTGCCGTAAAAGCCTCTGGTAGAAAAGCAGTCCATTTCTCTCAAAGAATAATGTTGGCAGGCAACAAACAGGTCGCTTTGGGACTGTGCTTCCAACTGAAGATTCAGCCAAGGTTCATACTTTTTAGTTTTGTCTAGCTTTTGATGTGGCAGTTTTTCCTGAGTGTGCTGATGGTGTACCTTATTTTTTTCATACTTGCTCAGTATCTGTCACATGCTGGCAAATAACAGAGCAACGTGATTTTTGTTTCATTTGAGTGAAATGGTCTTATGCCTTGAGGGTGAGCTAGGAAAATTCAGTGTTAAGGAATCTTAATTTCACGTGACTGCTTCCATAAACTTCTTTTGCTGCTTAACTGTTTCACATCAGTGAGATTTAGTCTATAGCTAGAATTGATGTACTAAGGAATACAGAAATAGTAAAACGGATTTGAATATTTTACACTGTATTGGAAAGCTTTACCATACAGGGCAGACAACTTCTGATCAGACAGCTTTTACTCTTCTTCTTTTAATCCTAATGTTTGGCTTCCAAATTTGTCTTAGCCAAACATTTGAAATACTGTGCGGTCTTAAAGAAAGAGCTAACCAAGTTAAACATTCCTTTAACCAGCGGGAAACTTCCATCCCCAATAACGTGTGAAGTATGATTTTTGTTTTACAGTCTTAGACTTGTGGTACAGTATAAGCTGTTTGACACTCATGGCTTTTTTCCTGTATCCTTTGGCCTACCTTGTCTTAGCTGCTTTCCAGAGAGGGGAGACAAGACTCTGGTTATGTATGTATGCTTTTTTGGCAAAACTTTTACTTTTGTGTATGAATTAGGAAATAAATCCTAAAAAGTTGAAGAGCCTGGCTTAGTTAACTTGGTTTCTGGCAGATTTTTCCAAGTATGTTTTTCCCTTAACAGAACTCTCTGCAAATATTGTTACTGGGATTGTAGGCCAGCCAGTTTTGCACCTTCCAGCTACTATTCTTATGTTCCCTTTTCTGAATGCTTATGTATTCTGGGCCAAACCCTATACATTTCCTCTAAGACCTTCCCTTCCCAGTGGCCCTAAGTAGCCATTTGAGTATTAAAAGAAGGGAGAGATACCAGAAATTGGAAGTATTGAAGCTAGAATTAAAATTAAGTGTAGAGCAGGTCAGGGCTTTTTTCATTTCATCTGTTGATTAGTAATCTCTTATGGCTTGATTTAACAGGCAGGAGAATTGTTACTGCAAAGTAGTACGAGAGTCTTGAATCAAACATCAAAGGCTACACAGGCAAAGTTACCCACTCTTAAATCACTGTTCTGATTATTTTTAATTTGTGTAGGCAAACTTTTGAATCCTTATGGCAGTGAAGCTTGGAATTCATATTTCTGCAGATTCTTTGCACTGTTTTAAAGCAAAGTGATCAAATTTTAGGAGGGCTTTGGTTCAAAATTTTCTTGCTTTTCCACTGACGTTAGGAGACCTGTAGTTTAGGTTTCAGCATTATGCAGCATAGTATCTTTCAGAACTTCTTAGAATTAAGGAATAGTTTATTATTATCTATAAAATGGCTTTATACAAAGATTACACTTTTTTACCTTCTGTACATCAGAGTGTATCTATCCTTTGTCATTTGGTGACTTTATTATATGCTGCAAAAGTATTTCTTGTTTTGTGAAAATAGCGATGTTACCTCTTGTAGTTAAAAAGGCTGACTCTGAACTGTCTACATGGATAACTAAAGCAAAACTGTATAACCAGTTCTCTGTAACGATACGAGTTTCAGCAGTTACTCTAACATCTCTTTTTGTTAATGAAGATCTGGAATCTCTTAGTGTCTGTAAGTCAAAATAATCATATTTATATTGAGTATCCTACTGCTTTTAGTCTGTATTGAGTCAGTATGGGGGAGTGCAAGCTATTTAGAGGATTTTGTATCCATCTATTCCTACTCTTTGTTGCCTGCTGCTTGGTTGCATGCAGAATTGTCTGCTATGCTTTTTTCATCTGCTATCTCACTTTGAGCTGCTTTTACTGTTATCTGTCTCTTCCCTAATAGATCTGATCCATATTGCACAGGGTTGTCAGGGCTGTCTGCTGTAGCCAGAGCCAGGCTTTGCCTCCTTCCTGGCTCCTGAAACCAAATTCACTTGTTCTTATATTCTGTGGGCTGTCACTGCTTTTCAGGAAATTTAGCCCGCTGAAGTGGTCTCCTGTCTTCTCAAATTTACTCTATGATTCCTGGACTAGTGTTGCATTTGCTGGTTTTAAAGTCTTGGAAAATCATAAATGATACATTTTTAAATGATTTATATCAAGCTCTACTTGGATGGAAACTGGAATGGAATAAAATGTACTAAACTAGCACTAATTTTTAAAAACAGCTATTTATTAGAGAGGAAAAAAAGTCAAAATGTGCTTACTATTTAAAATTAACCAGCTTATTAAAAATAATAGCAGTGAATTGCACTATTTTTGTTGACTGTCTTCTCCAGTACTTCAGAGCTGGGAAATACCTGGAACAAAAAGAAGCAGTTTCACTAGATTTCACCTTTTTCTTGTTTCTACTCAGCTTCTCAGGCTCAGAACAGCCTGTAAAATAAGCACTTCTTGGCAAAACCAAATTTAGTACTGCAGCATACTCTGGTTCCAGATTCTTAGCTGGTTCAGTGATATTTTTTTGTTTTTTTCCTCTCTTTTTGACTCTGGTAGCAAACTGCAGTTCACTTACTGTTGAGTTTAAAAGATTAATTTATTGTCTTGTTAGGTCTCAGTACAGATAAACACACATTTACTTGAATATGAAGTTACAAACTTGCTTAATTTAAGTTTGAAATAATGTAGTTGTGTTTTCTGATACTCATTCCACCTGGCAAAGTAATTGAAACTCAGGAAACTACAGAGCCAGTTAACTCCCTAGAAGAAATTAAATAAAACACGCTCCTATTTGTGTACCCCAGGGAAGCGCATTTTAAATGTAGATTGTATTTTGTAACATGCACTAAAATCTTTATTTTTAGTCTGAAAAAGCAGTGACATGACATCTCCTGTATTTCAGAAAATATTCAACATATGTTCCAGATAGAAGCTGTATTATAAATTAGAAGCAAGGGTGATAATATAGTTTAGTTACCAAGGAGGCTGCAAAAGCATTGGGAAACGCTGAGGCGGAGAGTTATACAGGGAAATGATCTGGTGATCTCTGCTGTTTTTTCCAGTTTCCTAAATCAAGCCACTCTGCATTTTGTTTAGTTTTGTTGCAAGTGAGGTTTGGTGTAATTTTTTGCAAACAACTCTGTATTGGGTTATTTGTAGTGTGGTAGCTTGCTGAGGTGTAAACTTGTTTTCAAAGTAAGTTCCTGGAAATACTTTGAAGAAAGAATTTGGAAAGGCCAAGAAAAACTCTTGGCAGTCTGTGGACTACCAACAACAGCTGGAAAGTTTCCTTTGTAGAGTTCTTTCAGTAACTGGAATTTGAAAATCTGTATTTCTTCCTTCAGTTATTTTCCTATGGTTTCCCCTCTGGGCTGCTACACCAAGTGTCTATTAAATGTTATGTCATCTCTTTTTAACTGTCTTATTCAGGCTTCTGTGTGTGTGTACATGTTTTAACTTATTTAGGATGGTAACTCAGATGTAAAAATAGTTTCTTAGTATTAACTGGCTAGCTCTTAAACCAGTAATCCAAAAATATGGGCACTTTTCTAATACTCTGCGACTTTACTTCAATGTTGGAAGTTTCTTAAAAACAAACGAACCAACCCAAAACCACCTTTCCACCAGTCTTGATATTTTTGCCTTACAACCTCCACTACCATCTGATAACCAAATCGTATCTTGCGTCCAAGTTGCTTTCATAGATGAGCTCCTCGGGTGATCCTGAGATTATAGAGGATTTTTAATCATGTTGGTGGTATTTGTCTGGTTAAACAACAGACAATTATTTTGTTTAATGACAGAAGGTGTTCTTTCAATATCAGAATATTCTATTAGGAGTTAACGCACTGTAGCTGGGGCATGGCTTGTGGATAGAAAGCTGTAAATGAGGCCTGCCTTAGTTTCCATGCTGTGCAGTTTGAGAGATGGAGCAAAGGCAAACCTTGAAACATCTGAGCAACTTCTGGCTCTTGTTAATAGCTGTTAGAGTAGTATTCCCTCAATGCATAGCAGCTTGGTTTAGGATATGCCTGAACTATATTATTTGTCTAAAAGCTGGGCTTGAATGGAGTGACATCTCTGCAACCTGCTACTTACTGAACTTAATGCAAAGTATCTCAAAAACTTTGTATGTTAATTATGAAAACAATGAATATTAACTCCTCTCATCTGTAATAAACAGTGACCCCAAAAGACTTTTGCTTTGTATCTTTTCTTGTATGCCAACAACACGCTGTGTTCACCACAACATGCTTGCAGGAGATTCTTGTACACATCCGTGTTAAAACAAGAATGTCTGTACTGCATTAGAACTTGAGCTCTGATTTTGAGTTAAGTAGGTAGTAGTACTACCTTGCTGTAGGTAGTGTAGGTTTGGCTGTTAATAGGCAAAAAAGTAAACATTCAACCAGAGGTAAGAATTGATAGTTTTAAGACATTTGGTATATATTATACTGTTGTTTTACACCTGAAGATGGTGAAAGTCCTGAAATTTCATTCCTGATGGTTAGATGCTAATCTACTTTTCTGTGTTAGTGCCACAACCAGTCACATAATAACACAGTCTTTGTTAGAGAGGTTAATCTGTGAATCAGTTCTGATTGTAAAGGAGGTTGCAGTTACATTGTATTGGAGAGTGATCTAGTGCTCTGCCTACATAAAATGCTGTTTTTTGAGAATAATGTCTTGTACTTCTGAAAGGCCTGTTCCTCAAATGGTTTGATTATAACTGTGTTTTTACTTATGTAATGAGACAGTAAATTAAATTATGTCTTTGAAGTCTGGACTGGTTCTTAAAAAATAAATGTTATTTGGATAACTTTATAACTAGATCATCTACCATATATATATATATCTGTCGATATGTGGAGGGGTTTTTTTACATGGAAATTATGGTACTTGGGGTTAAGAAAAACAACAAACAAAATGGACAAGATGAAGCATGGTCTGATGATTACTTGTATGAACTGAGATCTGTAAAATTGTTCAATTTTATATTAATTCCCACGGTGTTCTAGAGGAACTTAATATGCAAAAGTGACTGTTGATGTTACACTGTTAACAATACTGTTGAAGTTTAACTACTTTGTTGCAAAATTAAAAACCAAGCTATTTCATCAGTTATGTTTGTATTGCTGAATGCTGTTCTTTAAATTGCGAAGACTAAATTATATATTCTCCTTTTTTTTGTTTTTGTTTTTTAATTGTAGGAAAAGTTCGGTGGCAAGACTTTGATCAAGATGCTTATGTCGGTGCTACCGTGGTGCGATCTGGTCAGGATCCATATGCCCGCAATAAATTCAATCAGGTAGAAAGTGACAAACTGCGAATGGACCGAAGCATTCCTGACACTAGGCATGATCAGTAAGTGCCAAACTGAGCTGTGTTTGACTTGGATTAACTTTTTTGTATTTATGGCTTTTAAGCAGGAGGTGGTTTTTCTAAAGCAGCTCTCCAACTTTCGAAATGACAGGAACAGTAAACTGTGGTGTGATCCTTGATGCATTGTTCTTTAACTCACTGTTCTTATTCAAGCTTTTCTGTTTCCATGACTTCCATCAATGTGTATTCTATATCCAGACTGGTGCTGCATTTCAGTCTCTTCTTATTTCCCTTTATCTGATGGCTTTTCTTGGTTTCTACGTTTGTAAGTCTTTTTCACTGTGAGAGCAAGTTGCCCAGAGAGGGTGTGAAGTCTCCAGGCTTAGCGATATTCAAAGCCTGATGCAGTGCTTGCTGTAGCCAGCCCTGCCTTGAGCAAGGAGTTTGGACTAAAAGATTTCCAGGGGCATGTTCCGATCTCAGTTGCTCTGTGATTCTGTTCTTCTATGTGACAAAAGTCAACTCCAGACCTACAGGAATCCGTTTATGCACACCCTGGTGAACACAGGACAGAATTATACTTCAGATGCTTAAAAACTTTTGCTATGTCAGGCTGCTTGTGCAGATTCAGGAAATTGAACACCTCAGGCTAAAGAAGAATATTATTTTCTTGTGGGTAGAGAAGACTTTCATTTTTAAAAGGGTTTGCGTGATTTGCACTAATCTTGTTTAAGCAGAATTGATTAGTATTAAAATGACAGTTGCTCATTAGGACTTCTGTAACTTAAAAATAACAAAAGCAGGTTGAACATGCTTTCAAAAACTAGGCAAGCGTAGTCTCAAAGCATAAAATTAGCCAACTGTGTATAGTTAATTTGCCTGACTAATTCTGCAGTTATGATGAAACTACACTCGCAGCTTTGTAGATAGAAGAAGCTGGAGGAGACACCAGAGGGAGAGAAAAAGGTGCCTGTTTTTTCTCCATAAAGCTCTTTAATCAGGAATGGCACAGTGAAGGAGATTTGTATAGAAACTCAGACACTTACTGTGTCATTTTTAAATCTCTTGTATAATAGCATGGGTTTAGGTTCTTTTAAGCAGATGATTTGTGGTAAAGCCAGTCTTGTATAATTTGCCATTAATTGAATGGGAAAGTAAAAAGAATCTGGTGTTTCACTTGCTGCCGTTAAAACTGTGAAAAGCACAATGCCCGTGGTATACTGAGGAGTTTAAAATTACTTTTGAATTTTCTTCATCACATACTTTTTTTTTTTCTCAAAAACCGTATTCTGACTTTTTAGACCAGGTATACTTTTTCCACAGGAGCAAAGTTCAGCCACCAACTTCTAGAAGCTTCTATGATTTAGATAAGCTGAATTTGGAATTTTTCTACATATTTAATATCCTCGGGTGGAGGGTGGTGGTGTGTCTAACAGACAAATGCCATCCTTTGAGAAGAACTTAAATAAGGGAGATGATAGGAGACAAATTGTGTTACAGTGGCTGTATTTGTTGTAACTGTCAGTATTGTGATTATATGCTGACCTGCCTAGGTTTTTTCACTAAATGGAGCTGGAAAAGAACCCTGCAATAGAGAGAGATGTTTCTGGGAAAAGGTTGTATCTGTGCCGTGATTATTACTTAGACTTTGCCATGGAGCAGATTTAAGTGTCCATCAGTCTGTAAATGGTTGTCTCTTTAAAGAAAAAAAACAACCAACCAACCAAAAAAACCCCAAACTGAAGCAATCATTCCTGCAAATAGTCAATGATGCTTTCCTTGCCGTGTTGCAATTAATTTTCCTTCCATTTTGGCAAGGCCGTTCACTGCAGAAGTGGAAAAAGTCAGATGAAATACTTGTTTGGGACCTGTCCAATGGAAAGAGCAATAACCATAGGAAGAAGAATATGTTACACTTGGAAGCATGTTATTTTCAATAAAATTGGAGGCAACTGGATTAAGATCTCTTATGGAGCTGCTATAATCTTTTTCTTTAAGAAAAGATACTTGTATGAGGAAATACTTATTTCTGCTTAAGCAACTTTTTATTAATTGTACTGATGTGTCTAAGAGGCTGTTTGGCTTTAACCACATAATACTATTTATTTGCTAAGTTGTCTAGGTTGTTTAGATTGGGATTCTATATCAGATATATAAATGTGTGTGTAATTATGCATCTCTTTAATATTACATTGTTTAGTGTTTTCTGCATTGGACAAAATTTTACTATCATCAGGTTAAGACCAAAGTTTTCTACTTGCTTTTTGTGAAAGCCTGACAGCAGTACTAGAAAACACTTTGGTTAGTCTGTTTAAGCTGCTTATCTTTATTTTAAGCAAAAGGGAAAAGTGAGAAACAGGCAGATACAACATAAGAAAGGAAGCAGAGAGAGGAAGTCTGAGCAAGAAAGCAGATTCTCACTCCAGCTGATTCTCACAACTGCCACTTCCAACAGCTTTGAGAAACCTCTGGGTTTCCTTCTGTTGCAGTCTGTTTATGACGTGTAACTGAGAGCTATCCCTGTCGTAGTCGATTCTGGAGATCCAGAAAGTGAGTATCACAGTTGTAATAAGAAACTTCCAGAGCTGTCTTCCTGTCAGTGTAAAAGAGTCTCTCAAGTGGGAGGAAGGGTGAAATACTCCATGGTTTTTGTGGATCAGTGCTTACCACACTTACTTCGGACCAGGGGTTTCTTATCATGTCTCTTACCTGATGTTTCTTGAGAATTACTGGTAAGTACTTCAGCTGGACTAAACCATGTTTTCTTTCTCATTCGACAGCTGTTAGGAGCTTCTGACCTCACACTCATGTTTTATTCCTAAGTAGAGAAGAAACAATCTTTCCTGTCTCTCTGGTACTCAGATATCTGTTGAGATGGATGTTCTCCTTGCACTGGTTAAAGTGGACATTTCTGTCAAAAAGTGGTTTCAACAAACCATGGAGGCTTCAGAAAACTTGTTAATGATATGAACTAGTCTGGTAGCTCAAATTTCTGGGGGAAAAATTGTATTTTTCATGTTTTCACTGATTTTAATGACCTATGGTATGCATTGAAGGTCTAGATTGAAGTTTTCAGTTCAAGTTCTATTTTATCCAAATGTATTTTCTCATTCTGTGAGCAAAATTAAGTTCTGTAACTTGAGGAAAAGGTCTAATCTCCGTGCCAAAAGTGATGACATTGTTTCTTTGAGTCTTAACTGTGGCACTATTGAGAGTAGGAGGAGGACTGCTACTGAGTCAGTTAAAGCAGGGATTTTTTGAATTCTGCTGAGAGCAGAAATACTCAGTGAAATATTCCTCCAGTTTTATTTGGAAGTCTAAAAATCTTAATTTCTCCCTCAGAAATATGCAGTAGTGCTCTTGAGTTTTCTTAAAATTGAGAGGCTTCATTGCCTTAATTCCACCCTAAGATGTGCTCTGACTCAAGTGCTCTCTTCTGCAAAGAGATCAGTATAAGTTTAATGTGACTTTTAAAAATTATTCTAATGCAAGTGCTTCATGTGATAACTGCATGCACAGTAGGCTTGTCCTCTGTGGGCAATTTGGAATTTTGCAGAAAAAAAGAGTATCTTTTTTGGCACCATAGGCTTTGGTGTATAATAGCTGAATGTCTTGTAGCTGTCTAGATGAACAGACAGAAGCTCACAATAGAGAAGGTCTTAATTCTTTATTTTCCAGGAATGCATACATGTTTGTGATTTATTGCTTCAACACTGGGCACTAGTGATGAAGCCATTTTGTATGCCCACCATTTGAGAAACAAACCTAGATAAGGGCTTGCTAATCTGACATAGCAATTGTAGGGTTGGCATGGGCTTTGTGTTTCTTCAGAGCAAGTGAGCTCACCATGGCACAATAATGTTTTGTTTCATGGCAAGTGCTAATATGTGCAATGTTATGGATGTGTTTTATTGAAAACACTGCAGGTCCCTGGGATTTTGTAGGGTGGGCAAGGACAAGAAGCGCATTGCTGCTCACTCTGATTCCAAGAAGTTGAAGGTTGAGTGGTTTATGATGCGTGTCGCAGATGTTTAATCAGTTATGGAGAGGTCTTTTATATACGCAGAGGCCTAGTTTTAGAAGTTTAGGTAACAATGTAACTTATCTCTCTTCCCTTAAAAGATAATTTGGTTAATACTGCACAGAGTACAAAATTACTTGCTGAATTTGCTTACAGGTGTACGCTAACTGGGTATATCCCCTCTGAAGACAACTAGGCCTGTTAAAACTCTACCCCTAATATTAAATAAAGGGTATGTTAAGAAATACATCACTTGTGTATGTTACTATATGAATGCCAGTCAGTATTGTGACCTGTCAGACTGTACTGCTTTCAGCATAAACTCAATATACGATGTTTTCTAGTACTGTTACTTTCTAATACAATGAGAGTAGTGTCTTTTTTAGGCTTATTGTCAGTGAATTAAAACATCTTAACTTTATGTAGTCCTGCAGGAATTATCTTGGATTTTGCTTCTTGTTCCTTATTATATTAATTTCAGGCTACTAGAGGTGATGAAAAATAGATGGGATGTTTCATTTCATTATCTTTATTGTTTGGAAGGATGTGATTCTGTGTTTGGCTGGCTTAACATTGTCACAGTTACCTTTGTTTTTCAAATTCTGAATGTACAATCCTTACAACTTCTCATTAGAATAGAAAACTGTTTTTATCTATGAGCAAGACCAGGATACTGCAGGAGCTTTAAAAATAAAGGGAAAAGTGGACCCGTGCCATTCTAAAGAGGAGACATATGGTAGCCTGTGAACCTGTGCATTTTCATTGAAAATATGCTCATTTGCTTAGATTTATTGAATGCTTTTAACGTAAAATAAGCATTCATACTCGGTTGCGTGAAAGGTATTTACAACATACTGCGGTGATGATGGTCTGGTGACTTTTCTGAACCTGTCTATATCTGACACTGACTTCTTAGTCTGTTGTGTACTAAGACAACTACCAAAAGTGGCAGAAGAGAAGTTGATTATAATCTCACCTGCAAACAAGATATTTCATTCTTCCTTGGTAGATGTAGTGTGTACATGAGTTGAATAAATAACTGCTTTGTGATGAAGGCTGTCTACTAAGCCTGGGATGTAAATGCTATGTTTTAATGACAGGGTATTATGTCTTTCAGGTGTCAACGGAAACAATGGCGGATAGATTTGCCAGCCACTAGTGTGGTGATCACCTTTCATAATGAGGCAAGATCTGCTTTGCTTCGAACTGTTGTCAGGTATTCCGAAGAGAGACCTTGATTTATTTTTTTTTTTTCCTAAAGGCCATTCACCTGTGTCAGATGATAGTTTATGACAAGGAAGTGAAGTGACAATCCGTTATGCTTTTCTGAACCATTTGCAGAAGGAAAGCTGAGACTTAATTTCATTGATGCCTCCAGTTCTTACATTCTGAAATGGCAGCATTAAACAGAATCGTGCCCCTTAACTATAAATACATGAAAGTGTGAAACAGATTACTAGATGATCTTTGGAGTTTGGCTTGTATAACTAGTTTCAGGAAAAACTCGGGGTGGATTCTCAGGGTATATTTGACCTAAAGCTATCTGCAAGACTTCCATGTTACAAGCTGTCTAATACACTCATTTCTAGAGACAGGAATTTGGGGGGGAACGATTCTATGTATGCCTCTCTTTACAGATGCTATCTGTAGGAATGAACCAATAGCTGTTGTTGAAGATAGGATCCTTGGCTAGGTTCTACTGTGGCTTAACAAAGTAACTGCTTTTATGATATTATTATGGAAAATTAAGACTGCTTAGTATTGAATAAGTTTTTTTTGGTCTATTTTAGTGTCCTTAAAAAAAGCCCATCACATCTTATTAAGGAAATCATATTGGTGGATGACTACAGTAATGACTGTAAGTACTTTTACAGGGTCGTAACTTTATTTTGTTTATTCTGGTAAGACTTTCTGTAGATGCTAGTATGTGTTTTGGTCAGGAATAGGTCACGTGAATAGGAATCTGCAGAGAAAACCAGTTCTTAATTCTTTTGTATCTGTCATTGTGGAAATGTGAGGTGTTCTGATAAATGCTCCAGGTATATTTTATTACTTCCTGCTAGCTGAAGAAGCAGAGTGTATAATTGAAAACAGCTTTTAACATAGTATGTAATCTGATGTAAAAAAAAAAGTGATTGCGTCAAATATTTTTGTAGTAATGCTTTAAATGAATGGTCGTCATCAGTCTCTTGGAAAAATTCTTACTGAATCTAAAATAAGTCAAGGTTTTATAGGTACTAAGGTATCACAGTGCAAACTTGAACGTTGAAATGGACGTCTAAGAACATTTCTTAAAAGAAGTTAATGTATACATTCACATTGTTAGTTTATAGCTAGTTTAGGAGAGGTTTAAGCCTTAATGTTGGTTAAAAAGTGAATTTTCTTATATGCTAAGAAAACTTTATTTGATCCTATAAAAGACTTTTTCTTATGCAATATAGAAACTGTCTAAAGTAAGCAAAGAGAATATAATTAAATAAAAATATTTAAAGAGTATAAAACTAAATTAGCTTTAAATAACATAATGAAGGTAATAATTCTTAGCCTGGTAACTTTTCTTTATTTCTGGTGAGACAAGTAGGTGGGGTTTTTTTAAGCATATATCTTAAATTTATAACTATTTATGACCATAAACATTTTCCCCTACAAAGCTTTTGCTTTTCTTTTAAGACAGCCTTTCTTATGGTATACCGTGTTGGATATCAAACTGGTTCTCATGACTTGCCTTTTTTTTTTTTAAATTTATTTTTTTAAAGCTGAGGATGGTGCTCTCTTGGGAAAAATTGAAAAAGTTCGGGTTCTTCGAAATGATCGCCGAGAAGGTAAGTTTAATCTGAGGGAAGGAAAATACAAATTCCACTGTGCTGCCTTATCTGTTAATCTTCAAGTCTTTTAAAGGAACGTTCTGCTATACATTCCGTATCGGAGGGGGCATTTTCACTTTGTAAATCAATTTACTAGTGGAAGTAATAAAAAAATACAACTGCGTAAGTAAAATGATTCTGATTAATTTCATATTGTCATGTGTGCAATTGTCCATTGTTGACTTTCACAGTGAAAGCGAACTTGGGAAATTGCCTTTCCCCCTCAACCTCTCCCTCTCTTACTGTACTGAATCCTCGGTTAAGCTGCTCCCATTGTATGTAAGGTCTTACTGTAAACCGTATGAATGTTTGAAATAAATGATCCAGCTTAAAAATAGCCCTCTCTTTTGCTAGTTCCCTTACTAGAGATCATTTTAAGGATTCAGTTGGTGAACAGCCCAGCAAACAGTTTGTTAGGCAGACTTGAGAAGTTTGAGCAGCCAGGAGGGCTGGGACCACATATGCCAGTTTTGCTAAAGCCAGTGTGCCATGTAATAAACTTGTCTTACATTTTTTTTCCTCTTTGTTGCTTTGTAAATTATGGTCTCATATCACTGAGCCCTTCAGTCAGCAGCTTCCTGGCTATGGAGCTTAAAGTATTAGATATAGACAACTGTTATTCTACAGCCGTTTGAAATGATAACTGAGAGTTGATAGTAGAAACAGCTGACTGAGTGAACAGGTATGTGTTTGTTTATTTTTATAGGCGCTGTCTTCTATCTTGCCAGCCTGGCCTAGGGAGCAGCTAGAATCATTAGATGGTCAGAAACTGGAAATGATGTGCACAAAATCTGTGTTGTCCCATAATTAAAGTTATTACAAATTGATACTTTCTTAGTGTTTAAATATTTTGGTTTGAATATGCTTGTGAACAAAGGCTTGTTAGGAAAGCGGGCTTTTTATGACTTGCTGTGGTTGCAGTGTTCTGAGTAAGTTAATGTCATTTTTCTGATCAGTACAGCACTTAAAGATGGAGATATGGACAAAATGAAGTAACACATTTTTATTTTTTAGTAATTATAAATATTAACTTTGTACCGGATATACAGATTTGTACTTAAAAATATGCATCAGTATACCTGAAAATGAAATATAATTTGACAAATCTTTTACTACATCAGAAAATAGCAAGTATTTGCAGAGTGAAGGCACAGTACTACTTTACTTGGTATTTTTGTGAACCAGAACAGATTTGGTAGGAAACAATGTCGAAAGAAAAAGGGAGAAAAAAGTAATTACTTGGCTTTGGTCTTTAGTGACAACAAAAATCAATGAATTTTGAATAGTAGTAAAGAAAATTAGGGAGGAAATTTGCAAAGGAATGAGAGGAAGCTTGCTGCTTTTCTGGATTGAAGTACATGGTGGGATGTTCTGGGGTATGTGTGTATATATAGCAAGGGAATTTAAGGAATGGTGAGGTCATCCAATGAAAAAGTATTAAAACAGAAGGAAGGAAAGAAGAAAAGGAACAGGGTAAATCAGTGAAAGGATCTGTGTAATTGAGGTGTAGAGAAGAGAAGAACCTTTTGGCTTTACCAGAAGTTTCTTCCAAATGAAATCTTTTCAGGATAAGATTTTAAAAAACCCCAAAAATCCTACAAAGCAAGAGAATTGCAAGAAACACAGGGGAAAGACAGTTGAAAGGGGTGGGGGGAAGACTTTCAGGTGTGAATTAATGAAGCCTGGTTATTTCTGGAAGAAGTCAATAGAAGAATGGACAGACTGTGGTGAGAACTGAAATGGGGGTGTGCCAAAAAGGTGGCAAGGACAATGATGGTGCTTTCCTCAGTTCTGTTGTAGAACCGTAGGCAAGGTGTTAATTTTCAGGACCTATCTTGGGTAATGTTTATCAGTATACATACCACTTACTGTAATGCAGACCCAGCTGTACTTGTGTGTCACTTTTTTTTTTTAAATGGTACTTTAATTCTTCTACTTAGATTAGGTTGGAACCTGTATACTAGGGTGCAGTAGGTTGGAAGTTTGCAGGCTGTTTGGTATAAAATCATTTCACTGAATTGTTAACTAGCATCTCATTTTGATAATGGAACTTATGTGTTTGTCTTGTCCGAGTTAGATTACTTTTAATTCATGACTAACTCAGAGAAATGCAATAGTTTCTCACTACTGTTGATTGCTTTCCTCAGTAAATACTTAAAACTTTTAATCTTTATTTCTCAGGCTTGATGCGCTCCCGTGTCAGAGGGGCAGATGCAGCACAAGCAAAAGTGCTGACCTTCCTGGATAGTCACTGTGAGTGCAATGAACACTGGCTGGAACCACTTTTGGAAAGAGTAGCTGAGGTTAGTAAAGAGTTCTAAAGTCATTTCCTGAAGGAGTAGCTTTTAAATTTTAAAGCCATCTGTTTTATACTACATTAATTTTATGCATTTTTCTAAGGAAGCTTTTTTGCTGAAGTGAGATGATGGAGATGATCAGAGTGTTCTGTGATTGTTCATTTAATCTGTGAACACAGGAACATAAAATCTGAATATTTATTATTATCTTTACAAGCAATTCAAATATATGCTTCTTTGGTTCTTTAGGGACCTCCTCAGTAAGTGTTGAAAATCTTTAGAGCAAAGTATAGTTCTCAACCAATATCATCTCAATGTAATTCAGTTTACCTGAGTATTTATGCCTCATTAAGATTCAGTGTGATAATAGGAGAGAGGTTAAGCTGTGAAACCAAAGTTTTCATGGAAATTAACAGGGACTGTGGGCTCTCAGCTTCTATGAAAATGATGTTTAGTGTGTGTCCCTGAAAAGCAACTGAGAGGATTGAGAGTGAAAGTATACTATTTTCTCCAGGGGTTGGTTATACATGTTAACTTCCTCTGGAGGAGCTCAGTTGAAGTGGAAAGTGAATCAAGTGTGATTCCAAAAAGCACTGGGGAACACTCAAGACAACAGCGTTTTTCTTCTTTCTTAATTGCATTCCCTTTCTGGTAAAGTCCCTTTCCTGGAAATGCTTTCTTTCAAAATGCTGCTGGTCAAAATGGTTTTGCTAAACTACTGTGTCTTGTTAATGCCCAGTTCTTTGCTTACCCTCCCTGCACTTCCCTTTGCATTTCCCCCCAAAAAGGGGAGGGGCGGGAAAAAAAAAAAAGGAAATAAACCCCATACACTTAATATGCTAGTGGAGAAGCTATCAACCGATGACTGATTTTTCCTTAATCTGTTTGATTCTATGATGCTTTATAGAATCATTTTAGGTTAGAAAAGACCTTTAAGATCATCATGTCCAACTGTTAACCTAGCACTGTCAAGTCCACCACTAAACCACTTTAATCAGCTCAAACCTGGACACAATTGGAGTACCTAGAGCCTACAAAGCCCTTGAGCATGAGTGACATAGCATTTCCTTCTATATTTGTGCCAGTGTAAAGTGTTGCAGCCTTAGAAGGGTTGGGGGTGTTTCTCTATAATTATGAACTAGGAAAGTAAACTTGGCATTAAATATATCTCAAAAGGTAGTGGAGAATATTTACAGCACTAATGGATTCTAGGATGTGGGAACTGTTTTGAGACCTTTTTGTGTAAATGGTTTGAAGCATCTATCTGTTCAAGGAATCAGCACAGAAATAGTAGTTTTGGTCAATAAAACCCTGCTTTTTAGTAAGAGAGCTGTTTTGTCACTTACCCTTTTTCTTGTCTATGATTTCCAGGGCATACTCATTTAGCTTTCTGAAACTGATATGGGATATGAAAAAGTGTTACCTTTTCATCATATCAGAATGTAAAACCTCTTATTAAATTGATGACAATTTTGTGAAGATCCATCGTAATATATGGTATATTTGGTGGGAGAAACTGGTGCATATTTTGTGTTGTGCAGCAGCTACTTTTTAGCAGCACATGAATTATTAGATCCTTCAAAACTTGCTCCTGACAATTGTCATCATGATACACACTAATCATGTGTGCCATTGAATATTTTTCAGCTGTATGAATACAGTTTTCCATTCTTAAAAGCTTGATGTACTGTTAATAATTGATGTGGAATTCCAGTTTACTTTCATCTGGGAAGATTCCCAACCAACAGGTATGGGGATTGATAAAGTAGCTTCTCAACTTTCTGCTTGTTCAAATAATTAAGGCATGGATAGTTCTTAGGTATAATATATGATATTTGTTATTTTAAATGGATTGATTTTGCTCACAGTGAGGACGGTATGTTACTTGATGTCAATTGGCATAATTTTCTTTATAGTCTCAGTGACAAGAAGCTAAATGGACATGAACTCATTTCTGCTCTGGCCTCAAAGGTGACTTTTTCAGGTCAGGGTTACTATGCATTAATACAATATTTTGTGATGTGCTGCTGCACCTATTCTATATGTGGTAGAAAGTGTGGATTTTTTCTTTTTTCCTTTTGTTCCAGAATTGCCCACTTGGCATTTAATTCTTTAAGAGTTTTGGGGGATTAGTTGTGTGTGTTACAGTATAAGAACTTATAGCTTCCAAGAAACAGTCTGAATTGAATCAGTTCTACAATACTCTATCTGATGTGCTGTAACCACTTTAGAAAGCTGTGTCTCTGACATCTTGTTTGTGTTAGAAGCACCTGAGACATCAAGCTCTCCTCTTCAGTTGAAGGAGGATCCATCCCATAGTTTTCTTTGAGATAGTTTCCTGGTTAGAGTATCTTTGTCTATTAGCATTCCTAGAGGGGTCTGATGCTGCTAGGGATATTTCTTCAGCAATTTGAGCAAAGGGTTAAAGCGGAAGCAACATACCTACAAAGAGTATTTTTGAGCTCAGAATGTGTACAGATGCCTGGAGCTGGTGTATCTTCTCTCTCTTCACTCCCGCCTGGAGAATGTTTTTCAGCCTGATTTCCTAAGGCTACATTTTATGCCCTCTAGACTTTTTTCTGTGTACATTAGGAGAGATTAAAGGAGGAGACAGTGGAGGTTAACCCTTTGATTCCCCAAAAAGGTCAACATAGTAGTAAGTATGTGCAATCTTGAAAACATTGGTAGCTACTAGCTATTTCATGAACATTTGTGTACTTGGCTCTTTCCATTTCAGATTTCTAATCACTGACATTCTATTCTTAATACATCAGTTATATGAGAAGAATAAAAATTGAAAGATTCTGGTGCAGTACTAAACTAATCTCTTTTCATGCCATAGCTGTAAATCCTATATCACTTTTAGGAAGGTATTTTTAAACAAAAATCTTAGAAGGAAGAAAGAACTAAGACCAAGAAATGAGATATGGATTTCTTTTTCATATCTGTCTCAAATTTTTGTGACCTTGAATGAATCAACTTTTAACTGGCACAATGCTGAAAGGAAAATATTTATATTTTCTCTTAAGAGTGTTGTTAGGCTTAATCTTTGAAGTGTCTTGAGATTTTTTGGGTGGGGGGAAGCAATGTATGCAGAATCTTGAGGATAATTTCTGATGGTTTATGAGAATAATATATAATAGTCTAACTCTCTAGAGCACACGTAACTTCCTTATGAAATATTAAGATGAAATAGTCTGCTGCAAATTTCCAGGCACTAGAAAATTGCAGTATTCACAGGCTATTTCTTTCCATTGTCCTCACCAAGAAGCACATGGTTTTCCAATTGTGTGTTCCATTATAAGTTATGGTGTCAATGCTTCAGAAAGATTTCTACTTTAATCACACTATGGATAAATAAGTATCTTGCTTTAGAATAATTTAAAGGGAGCAGCTGCTTTTTAGTGTTTTAAGTGAATGAGCTCCCTGTACTTTGGAGACCCACAAGCTCTTTTTATCAGTCTCTGCATTAACAAATCTGTAGTGCCCTACAAAGCATCACCTTAAAAATGTGCAAGTCTTTTGACTGCTTTGGTGCTGAGCGAATCTGTAATTTCAAATCATGGAAGGAACAGCATGTTTCCAAGCCCGCAAAGTGGGGGTTGTACATCAAACTGAATGCTCACAACTTGGGTATTTGTCTGTTGGAGAAACAACTGTAAGTTGTTTTAAATAATATGTTAACTGTAGCGAGTGCTGTTAGTGTGGTGTCGCACTGATATTGATAGGACTAATCAGACCAGCTGTAAAAGCCTGAGGAAATCCCAAAGGCATAGAGGCAGCGTGCTACCTGCTTACTCAGCATGGTAGAGGTAGGTTGAAGCCGAACTGAAGCTCTACCTGATATGACACCTGATAGCTTGGGCAACTTTTACCACCAGGTTCAGTTGTACAAAGTAGAGCCATTTGATAAAATGCAAATTTTTGTCAGAAAAGGTTTTTTAGAGATGAGCATAGATATATAAGCTGTCTCAGTTTCAGCTAAGAAAGAGAAAGAAAGGAAGGGCAGTTTTAATTTTGTATTTCATGTTGATGGATGTATTGTGAATAACTCGATAGGCTCAATATCTTCTCTCATCAGTCTTTATTTAAAGGAGTTTCCTAATTCTGTTACTGTATATAGAATGTCTAAAATAAGGTCATGGGTGCACCTGAAGTGCTTTAGTAGTATAGGAGGGCACACAAACACAGTGTTTAGATCAAGCTAATTACTAGTAGCAGACCTGATTAGATGTTGTATTACATCCCTCATAAAAGCAGATATTTGGCCCAGGTGGTATAGCTGCAGTGATACTTCAAAGGAATGTAGAAATCAATACTGGGTCTTCAGCTTTTAGCTTAGTCTTCAGCTTGGATTCTCTTGGGTTCATTCTTTTGGCTGATACAGAAGTTAGTGACCTTTTGCTCAATCAAGCAGAATGACCTAGTAAATGCCAACTGTGTAATTAGGTTTTATTAAAATCAGCACAGATTGAATAGTTAAAATTCAATAAATAAAAACGAGTGTTTAATGTCCTTATTGGACCAAGCAAAGCATTTGACTAAGAGAGTTGCTTTTAAGTCTTATTATGAACTCAAGCTATTCTTGTACTACTTTAGTTCCAAGCTGTTCTGTATAATACTGATTAGCAAGGCGAATTCATTGCTGAACCAGTGTTTAGAATATATGTATTGTTGTTTGAAGGCATACTTATGAAATAAATTCTTAAAATGGAGATGTTTAGGTTGGTATGTTTTTTAACCACGAGAACCGTTTCTCTGTAACAGTTACCAAAATATCTCCTGTTTGGTCAAAACTTTTTTTTATATTCACAGATTTGGTGATACACTGTTCTGAAGTTATCTGTGCTCTCTGAATGATGTTAAATTGTGGAACTCAAACTTTTATTTTGAACTCAAGCAAAATGTTCCATCAGACTACAATAGAAGTTATGCTTCAGTGTGTAAATGTAATTTTTTTTTCCCCCCCCCCAATAAGTCAGTCATGGAGACAAACTGGCTTAACCATCATATTGCATTTCTAATATTAGATGAGTCTTTATTTTAGAGTACTGATGTCTTGTGATCCTACTGGATGATGCATGTGGAGGTACTGGAAAGATTTTGACAAAAACATTAGCTGAGGTAATTAACATTGCTCAGAGTAGTATGAGACCATGGTTGGACAGAGGAATGTGGTATCTGTACGACTGGAATCTTGACTGCTGGAGATTAATAGCCCTCATTAGTTTGAGGTGTTTTTAGGGTCTCTTTCCTATCTAAGTATCTGTTTGGGAAGTGTGATTCTTCTAGTGTGAAATGGGTTAGCATTAACCTAAGACTCTTCTGACTGCAGAAAGGCCTAAGTGTTCCTTAAAGGTTGAAATAATAAGACCGTAGTACGATGCGTGGCTGGACATTTGCTGTGGAAAGTATGAATTGCCTGGATGCTTTCCTTTGAGCTGGTTTTAAAAGTAAGAATGGAGGTACTGTTTGCTCAACTACCTCTGGAACTACAAGTTTGCTGCCTTCTTCAAGAGCAAGTCAGAAGAGGGGGATTACTTGAATATAAGTAGCCTAGAATAGAAAGAGGATTCCCAGCTATATAGTGTGGTTTCTGCTTTCTGAAGCAGTGCTGAGCAATGCTATTTATAGCACTTGCTATTCGGAGACGTAAGTTGAAGTAGGGGGAGAACTGGGAGAGAGGTGCTAATGAAATCCTGCTGAACTGTTCAACATCTCATCCTACCTGAGTCTCTATATATTGATTTCATTATTTCAATATTACTTTCTAATATTTATTTTAGGACAAGACCAGAGTTGTGTCTCCTATTATTGATGTAATTAATATGGACAACTTCCAGTACGTGGGGGCGTCAGCTGATTTAAAAGGCGGTATGTACCTGTACTGGAATACAGATTTTAAAAAAAAAAAAGGCATCAAGAATCAAAGCTCATAATCACTGCAGTTGCGGAATGGGCAGTTAACATACTGTTCCTTCCCTTCCATATATCCAGCTTTAAGTTCTGTAGGTCACTTGCTTCTAGGCTTGGATTTTAATTGGCCTTATTGTCCTCTGCTTTAAAACAGTTCATCTTAATTATACTAATTCTTATAAGTTTGTGCTGCCTTTTACCAATGTGCAAGACTCACTCCAATGTTTGTAGGCCTGTGTAAATGTGTCAGAAGCAGCTTATGACCAGAGCTTATGGGTCTCTTTTTAGATAAGACAGGCTTTAATTGCTCACTAGCTTAGAAGCCCATCAGCAATGCAGTGACTATGAGTTTTTTTACAAGATGCTGTTTTGCTTAAAAAATTAAACTCTTCTGAATAAGCAGAAAGCTTTGGAATGTGTTTTAAAAAATAAATGTTTTTGTTAGCCATGATCTCCAATTGTGAAGAGAGTAACATGTAACCATGAAAATTTGTAGTGTTTATCCCTGTACTGTTACAAGTTTAGAAGTGTTACAGTTTCACTATGTCTAGCTAGTGTAAACTGTTAACAGCAAATAGTAAAAAGACTTGTGAAGCCCTCAATAAAAATAAATAAATAAAAAAAATCCTCTCTTCTTTTCCAAAGAGGGGGAGAGCAGCCACACACTAAAATCCTTATTACAGGTTTTTAAAACTTTTTTCACTATTAGCAAGAATCTAGCCTTTAAAATAGCTGCTCACTGCCTGCCCCCTCCCTTCCTTTTTTTTTTTTTAAATAATTATTCCTACAACCCTGGAAACTGAACTGTCTGCATAAAGATATAGGATGAGCCATGATATAGAAATTGCGCAGTGCTGTTCCCACAGTGTTTCAACTTTTTCTGAATGGACTTTCTTGAGTGAGGAAGGAAAAAACTATTTCAAGCCTGTTCTTTCAGTAACTAGTCTCTAACTGGCCACCAAGCATTGTTCCAGTAAACTAAAATAAAAGCAATATTTTCATAATGTTGCATATGCTTCAAGTTCATCAGTGATCTGGAGGTGAGAGCTTCTATATCCTTTTAATTAACATTTTGAAGGAACACCTACAGTGCATATATTCACGGTATGCTAATGTATACTTCTGTGCTATTATCTGTGCACCAGCTTTATTAAATCCTTACGGCTTTTACCCAATCTATTCATTATACGTCGAGTATGGAAATCTCTATACCATTATGTGGCTTTTATTGTTGTCTGCAATAGGAGGAGGAATTCTTTCATTGAAACCTTAGATTGGTTCCTGTGGGGTTCATGCTCTTTAATTCTTCCCAAGTGAAGTGGATGAAGATTGAGAGATCATTTCACTTGTTACTGCTTTTCATGCTTCATCTTTGGAACTAAGTTTCTTTTTTTTATTCACTTTTTAGTGCTCAATTTTCTTCTCTTGTACACAATAGAAATAGATTTTTTCCCCCCCCCCCCCCCTTTTTAAGTGCTTCTGGACTGAGGAGTGAGAAGCTGTCTTTGGGTTTTTTTTTTTTAATGTTAACAATAGAAATTTTGCACATACCAATGTTTAAAGCTATTTGGGAGTCTGTTGAAACAAGAATAATATATTTCTTTTCAGTTCCCAGAGGACAGATTACAATGTTAGAGGCACTACAGCATTTGGCATCATGGGGCACTTTCACCATGGGGTCAACTCTAAACATGGAAACCAAACTATGCTTTCAACCTTAGATACTGTATCTCTGTGGCTGAAGCATGGAGACTTGAGACAGCTGGGACAGCATTTGTGCCTAGTCTATTTTGAAAGGACCTAATCACCCAAGACAAGCAACCTTGCAAATGCTACAGACTTTTCAAAGTGGACAGGGCTGAAATAATTCCAAAGTCTGGCCAATAGCAAAGCCACGCACTTCATGTTACAAGTTTTTTTTTTGAGGGGGGATTTGCAAAAGTGTTTATGCTGCCCTGAGAAACACTTTAATTACTGCAATAAGCTGTAGTTAACTGAGATGTAATAATTTAGAGTATGCCTATGATGCAGTTTACACTGGATAGAATTTCATATTGGATATGCACTTGTGTTTAAAAATACTCCTTTTACAGAGTTACTGATACTATCTCATTGAGTGCAGATTTTTCCCAGAGTCAGTGAAAATGGAGACAGAAAACCAGTTTTTATGGGTAGACAATTTATACACTTGTTTGGCGTTTGTAAGAGTGCTGTGTTCCAAAAGAGACCCCTTGTGTTCACTGGAGTATACGTAACTCTATCTTTACTGCTTCTGCTGGAAAGCAGTAGATTTTTTCAAGTTCTCCCAGATGCAAGTCATTTTGCTGGGTATGTATGATGAAACGCGACTTTTTAACTGCATGGAAATATTGCAGCTCATTTTACTTTTCATGCTAGAGGCTTTGCAGTACTATAGATTGTAGCCATTTTACTGTTTGCTACTTGGAGTTTTGGAGTAGTTAAATGGTCTTTCATTTTTACAGTGCAACACTTCATGAAATACTCAAACATGGAGAGAAACAGTTGACATGCATGCTGTGAAGACTGTTCAGGATAATTTCTGTATTTGGTGTGTGTGCATGATAAGTATCTTATGAGTTTAAATTAAAACTGTTTAGTTCTCAAGTCTCCACATCAATCATTACTATGCATGTTTAAGATACAGACAGTCGGTTAGTAGGACTGTAATTGTTGTCTGTTTACCTTAGCTTCTCCCCCACTTCCCTACAAAGTAATTGCTTTATCTTTATGCTGGAGAAAGAAAACTATTGACATCTGTGCACAAGAAATCTGGAAATCATTCGTTACATGACCTCATAGGATCTAAATGTGTTTGGCAGCAGGCAGTCTGGGTAAGGCTGATTTGCTAGGTGTACTGGAAGAGGGCTATGGGCCATGTGTAGATTTTAGTAGATGTTTATACTTATGGGCATAACTAGCTCAACTGTTACAACAATGTTTCCTATAGGAAGTTTGTCTTATACCAGCTGCGTATTGTTGCCTAAAGGAGGTAATTCAAATGGTTGTCAGGTAGAAAGCTGCTGTAGGTGAGCTATTGGTCTTGTCTATTCTAGTGATCTTTATGTTCTTCTGTGCTTAAGTCACAGAAGGACTAGACCAACTGTTGCTGTGTGTACACACATACATGTACCTACATAAGGGAAGTAAGATTTTGGTGCTCTAGCACCTTGGGTTTAAAAAATGATGCACTTAGAAGCATGCAGTGGGAAAGCAGAAAGTTAAATGAACGTTAATAAACTAAGTAGGAGCTACATAACCTGTTGTGACCTTCATGATAGACAGCTCATGCTGATAGAGGAGCACCAAGAGTACTGCATAAATATGTGATTGATAAGAGTTGAAATGCAATTGTTCAGTAAAGACTGTTGGGAGCATTTGAAATGGCTGGAAGATCTTTATATGGTGTTCTATTTGATGTGAGACATTGGATTCATATATAAGACTTTTGCTTTGTCACTTGTTGACCGAGTTTCTTACTTTGTGTAATAGATGGCACAAGAGAAATTAAAGTTATTTTGTGTTTGAGATTACTTTTTTTTTATTGTCCTGTCAACTTCTTTACCTTTCATCTGGACTCTTACTTGTTTGTGTTCTACCCAGAAGTTTGTACAAGTTTAAATTCTTAATTTAAATTACAGTTCCCCGTGTTCTCAGTCAACATTATGTTACTACAAGTTGAATGATGACCACAGTCTTTTTAACATGCTACTCTAATATTTTCTTCTTGAAGGCTTTGATTGGAACCTGGTGTTCAAGTGGGATTACATGACACCAGAGCAAAGAAGAGCACGACAAGGAAATCCAGTTGCTCCCATAAAGTATGTCTATACCACCACTTCTCCCTCTAATAGAATGTAGTTTGCAACTAAACAAAGTTAGAAATCATCTTCTCTGAGTATGAAAGGGGATCTTTACTATAGCTTTCATTAATATTGAAATTTCATTCATATTTATGTAGCATTATGAGACTCTCAGAAATAAATTCTATTTAAAATAATACTTTAAAGCATACTAGTAGATTATTTACCCTTAACAAAAAGTAGATGTCACTTTGTTTAAAGTTGGTATGTTTTGAGGACTAAAAATACAGCATTAGTTTTAAGGTTTTACTGCTGACACAAATCCACACCCTTCACATAAGGAACTTGTGAGCCGAATGGAGATTTGGAAACTGCCTCAGAAGGTGGTCATAGCACTATATATGCAGTAGAAACATGTGCGGACAACATTTGAAGCAATAGATGCAAAATTAGTTCTGTTCAAAAGCATTGCAAATTTTTTCAAGGAGGTATTAACCTTGAGGTGCAAATAATAGTTACTTCTCAGTTCATGGTTCTATAAGTATTTAATTTTTCTTGTCTGTTTAGGACACCCATGATAGCTGGTGGGTTATTTGTGATGGACAAATCCTATTTTGAAGAACTAGGGAAGTATGACATGATGATGGATGTTTGGGGTGGAGAGAACTTAGGTATGTATATTATTTACCTCTACAGTCTTGAAAGCAAGCACATTTCATCAGTGCCTTTACTGTCACAGAGTCATCGTCTTCCAGATTTTGTGCAAAGAGGGTTAAAACCAGAGTTAAAACTTCACATGCATTATTGGCAAAATCCAAAAGGTTTATTTCAATGAAAGAATTACAACAAGGTAGGAATTATATGCTAAATATGAGAGAATACACGTATTTGTTCATTAAGCAGTGGAATTTTTTTGTAAAGAAGTTGACTGATAAAATAAAAAGTTACAGTATGTAGATAAGCAATTACTTTCAAAAATGCTATCTTATTTGAAAGTTACATCCTCATCTAAAGTTATTGATTAAAAGACAATAATGTTTAAATGCTGGCAATTTAAGGCATGTTTTAAGATGTTGCTAAAATTTAATCATGAAAAGGAGACCACCAGGAATTCACAAGTTTAATGTTATTACATAAACCTTAAGAAATCAATCAAAACTTAGCTGACTGAAGAATAATCTATTTCTTAACATTAAAAATATTATACTGCCTGGCATCTAAACTTAGTGAGTTTAAGTTTATACCCCTACTTTAGCCCTATAAGATAATTATGGTTGAGAAGGCATCTTTGTTGTAATTCCTTATTTTCAGATGTTTGAGTGGGATTTAGGGAAGAGGAAGGGCTGAGACAACTTTCACTTTAGCCATTTCTTCTTTGACCTGGTGGTTAGGGCTGGCTTTAGTAGTTTGGGTTTTTTTTTTTCATTCTTTGCATTACAGTATTGTACAAAGTTTTTCTCCAGTTAAGATTGGTGTGCTTGTATTAAAACAAAAAAGATTTGGAATGAGCAGAACTCTACAACTTCTTAAGGCTTCCAGTCTGTCATTAGTTTAGTTTTTTAGGGTAGAGATATATCTTGGTCATTTTAAGTAGTGTGTTTTTTAGGACCAGTTCTAAGGATATAAACTTCTCTACTGCACTGTGTGTCATGGTTTGAGCCCAGAGGGCAACTGAGCACCACCCAACCATTCACTCACCCCTTCCCCATCAACACTGGGAAGGAGAAAATGAATCAAAAGGTTCAGGAATCGAGATAAGGATAGAGAGGGATGACTCATCCATTGCAGTAATGGGCAAAAGACAGACTCGTTAGGGGAAGAAAAAAGGAACATCACTTTAATTCAAAACACTAATAACAACAACACCTAACAGACAGAATGGGACAGTGAGAAGTGTTATCACCTCTTAAAAACACCTCCCCCCACCCCTCCCTTCTTCCTGGGCTCAGTTTTGTTTCTGGTATCTCTACCTCCTCCCCCCAGCAACACTGGGGATGGGGGATGCAGTCAGTTTGCTGCTTTTTCCTTCACAGAGGGGAAAAGCACTCTTCTGCATTCTTCCCCCTGTTCCACGTGGCTACTCTCTCACGGGCAATAGTACTCCATGAACTTTCTCCAGTGTGAGGTCCTCCCACAGGCTGCAGCCATTCCTGTGCTGCTCCAGCATGGGTCACCCCCGTGTGTTGCAGTCTTCCCAGTGCCAAACTATAACAGCGGGGTCATCTTCTTCCCTCAGAGTCCCAACCTTCTTTGGGCGCAGCTGGCTGCTCCAGTGTGGGGTCCTCAGCAGGCTGCAGGTGGATCTCTGCTCCTTGGTGACCTCCATTAGTGTCAGGGGGGGCAGCCCTGCCATCTCGCCACAGGATACAGCGGGGCTCTGTGCTCCGATGCACCTCCCCCACTTCCTCCTCCTCTTCTTTCCTTCCACTGACCTCGTAGGTGTCCTTCTCATAACTCCTCCTCACAAGTCCCAACCCCCTCTCAGGTTCCCTTTCTTAAATAAATTATTCCAGAAGCGTGGATACCATCACTAATTGGCTTGGCCTTGGCCAGAGGTGGGTCCAACTTGGAGCCAGGGGAGGAGCTTTCAAGAAGCTTCTCACAGGGGGTCAGTGCCTTAGACCCCTCCCATGCTATGAAACACCCCGCCACACAAACCCAGCACAACATGCTAGCTGCAAAATCCAAAAATAGCTTGAACTTGTAAAAACCCATGAGTATTTTGAGTTACTGAAATATGCATATGCATGGAGCATATGCTTGGCCTACAAGGAAATGTCTGCTGTATGCAGCTCACTAAGTATGGAGATATGGTAACCAAATGTTTAACATTCCTGTAAGAAACTTAAAGGCTGGAAGAGGCATCCTTACAGTCCAGTCTCTATCCTTCCTATGCAATACTCGAAGAAACCTCTTATGTATTTTGAACAGTTATTTTCTGTGTTTCTATTTCCTCACTATTTTGGTTGTATATTGCTAAATTGTATTAATATGAATATCACAATTTTTCATTTTTTAAATGTCCTGGAAAGTAATTGGATAAACTTACTACAGCAATACTCACATTCACTCTGAAAATCTCTTTTGCCCATAGAGCACCTAAATATTTGATTAGCTGCAAGCATGTACTTGAGTGACTGAGTTTTTTCTGAAAATTTAGCAGCTGCTTTTATGCTTTGGTAATTGAGGCCTTGATAGCAGGAAAGGGCATAAGCAACAGCTCCTCACTCAATGTGAGAAGTCCGCATGCAAAAAGCTGTTTATGTTGCTCGTGCTGCATTCTGTTCCCCCTCCTCCAATGGATGGAGGAGATGGAAACTTTGGGGTGCCTTTTCTCTGTTCCCTGAAATGGCAAAGTCAGTCAGTACAGCAGACAGCTAATGATTTGTTCATAGCTGCTAGACTAACTGAAGACAAGTAAAAATCACTTGGCGTGTGATTCAATTGGCAATAAATGACACAGGCACCAGATACCAGAAATCTGTGATGTGCAGCTTAAATTCAACAAGCACACTCATCAGGCCCCTTTACTCTCAAGTGTATCTCCGGATCAGCAGTTTGATGTTACATGCAAATAACCTGCTAGACAGACTTGCAGAATAATTCTATACATTATATTTATGCTTTATAAAACTTAGCATTTTTCCTTCAAGCATGTACAGAGCAGCTTTTATATGAGATTTTGTTCATATTGGTATAGTCTCAACTTCACAAATTTCAAGATGAGCCTGCAGTATTTTGCCTAAATTAGTGAAGAGACAGCTCTTACCATGAAGATACAGTGCATTTTCAGATTGTTGCTAAATGTGACTGATAACATGTGCTTGCTGTATAAAATGTGGATCAAGGTTTGTTCAGTCTTGTCTTGAATTTGTAAACTCTAATTCTCAGAATCTTTACAGTGCTTTTCGATAAGCATAGGATGATTGGAGTATGCTGGAGACCTGGAAGGACCTTTAGAAGGTTTGGGTCTAATTTGAAAACCTAGGCTCTTCTTAATAATTTTGCTAAAATCAGGGAACAAGTAAGACATTACCTGTCTTCTATATCGATGACACACTACAATAAAAAGAGTGAATTTGTTACTGTGAGGTGTAACAACGTCTCATGCAACTGAAGAATGTTTGACGTGCCATTTATGCCTTTTTAATGAAAAGCTGTGTCCACTGAAATTGTTACAACAGTAGCATTTCTTCTCCCACACTTTGAGTATGGCAAAAAAGATGTCTTAAGGGAGTTTGTGGGGTTAAGTTTTAGTTGCTGTACATTCCTTTTTCTTTAAAACTCCATGCAGGCTTGAAAAGCCATGTTGGTGCAAATAAGAATTAGTTTGCTTCTCCCCCTGTACTAGTCCTTTGCTCTCTTTCCTATAGAGCTACTTCTAATAATTTTCACTTTTTTTCTGAGGTTCTTCAGAATCTAAGGTGCTAGAAAGCATGCATGTAGGTTTACATTTCTGGGAATTTATGGAGGGAGAATTAATCAAATTAGTGTACACAGTAGAGGAAGTTATGAGTAATGAAAAAAGTTGACACAAGATATTTCTAAATTACTTCTAAAACAAAAATACTTTTTCAACGCCTTCATAGATGAAGTGACTTTTTTGGGTTGAACCTTCAAATGAGTAATTTAAAAAAGAAAGAGCTGTAGGCGTACTTCATTGACCTTTATTTTTAACCAGAATCTCACTTTACCTCATTTCAGAGGAGTCTGTTTCCTAATACTTAAATAAGTTTAATACTAAATTTCAAACATTTAGTCTGCACTTGCTTGTCTAATGCAAAAGCATTTATCTTTGATCAGATCTAGCTGCCTTCTTCACTAGGCTGTTCTCACTGAGTGCAGCATCCTCTTGCGTTGGGCTAATAACTGTATGAACTTTTTAGCAGAACTTCATAAATAATGCTTCAAAGGGGTAGAAGAAAGCTTCTACTCCTCTGCTTTCACAATTTGAGCAGTATGGGACCAAATTTGAGCTAGATATGGGAAAGTGACGTCTTCTTTCTATGTGTAATTTAGTCTGGTAGAGACATAGAAGTGCTTTTGTTACTAACTTGTTTAATAGAAGCAGTGACCAGTCATTCACTGTGACTCTCATTTTTTAAATTTTTATTCTAAGCTCAAAATAAGTGGTGTAAGACTGAAGTCAGTGCTGTGAAAAATGTATGGAGAGAATGTCGTGTTCAGTGGCTTTAAAAATTGCTTTTGTCTGTTGTCCCATGGTAATTCAACTGGAAAATCAAGACTGTAAGTTACTGGCAAAGACAATGTTCTCATTAGTATTTTTGGAGGATGATCTGTTATAGATTGGACTGTGTTGCCTGTCTAGGATTCATGAATGTGCCTAATTGGCCCTGATGCCACAGAATTTATCACTGAAGTAAAACAAATAGGAAATGATCCTTGTAAAAGTAAAGACCATTCAGAAGAAAGGCAGCTAACTTGCACTGTCAACAGTTGAAATCACAGCACCTTTTTTTTCCCCTTTTTCTCTGAACAAAACAGACCATCAAGAAGACACGGTCTCTAACCTTTGGGGCTTTTTTTTCCCCCCAATTTAATTTTTGAAGTAATGCTATTTTTATTTCTTTGTGTATGTGGGAGGAAGGCTTCTGGCGAAAGGAATGGCACTTAGTGTCTAATTTTATGACATACTGACTTTAAATTAGAGGTGCTTATTTTTGTAAATTTAAATCTGGAAAGATACTGAATGACTATGAGGAGGCTTGAAACTAAGGGTAGCACTTGGTAACTGGTAGCAGCTGAAGGGGGAATTGTCAAAATTGAAACGGTGCTACTGGAAGCACCCCTCTTACTGTACTTATTTGGAATGAATGAGAAAAAGTTCTCTGTAAGCACTAAGTGACTTCTGCTGTCAAAGGTCTAAGTGGAGAAAGGTGTATAAATGTTTCTAGACATTCTTGTCCTCACTAGCTGTGTCAGCTCACTAGGTTGGCTTAGAAGTGTAGTGTCCATAACCTTCGGTTTACAGAAATTGTGTCTTTATTTAGTCTGTCTTCAAATCAAGATTGACTTGATATAACTCCTTCCATGGCCAGTGTTTGGGAGTGTTTGGTTATCTGCTATAATAAGTTAGCAGCTTGAATCTATTGACTGTTTTATCATGCCTTGATTTTGTCCACTGTGTTACTCCATTTTTAGCTGAAAAATTTTATTATAAGCTAGATCATTAATTTATCTAAGTGTATCTACTGTTGCGTACCCTTTAGATAAAGCACAGTAATAGTACATAGAGACCAACCTTACTCTGGCAAATTGCAACATGGTTTATGAATTTGGGGCATGTTGGTAATCTCAGATAAGAGAAGACGTACAGGTTTGCTTCCAAGTTAATGAGATTATTTCTCCTGAGCTTGGAGAACATAAATGCTCAGATATGCCTTTGTTTATCCTAGAATTTCTCAGAAAACCACCTTACTGATCTTCTCAGCAATAATCACTAAAAGTGTTCTCTGTAAATAGTATACTATAAAATTGCAGTATTTTTTGATGTTGGACTTTCATGTTTTTGTTTCAGAGATCTCATTCAGAGTTTGGCAATGTGGTGGGAGCCTAGAAATCATCCCTTGCAGCAGAGTGGGTCATGTATTCCGCAAACAGCATCCATACACATTTCCTGGTGGGAGTGGTACTGTGTTTGCAAGGTAACTGTTAAGGTTTCAGCTAAATAACAATGTTTTGGATTTCTTCAGATGATCAGCAGGTGGCAGTAATTTCATTTTAAGGATTTTTTCTTTAGAAATATTTGCAGTATTATCTAGCATCGAAAAATATTAATTAAAAGGAAATTAATTACTTTGAGGCAACTACACAGATTGTGAGAAGAACCTGAGAGTTGAAAAAGGGAAAGTCCTAGTAGACACAGTCTGAGAATCTGGAAAAGAAGGAAATGCTTAGCTTGGCATTCTATCAGTTTTGAGAACTTTGTGTTTATTTGGTTTTAAAGAAGGCTTTATTTTCAGAACTGTCTCATAAATCTTCATTTTATAGAAACTGTTTTATCATTCACTAAGAGCCAGAATACACTAAATTATGAATATGCTTTGCTTGCTTTTTGTTAATACATGATCACTATGTGATATGCAAGTGATTATGTAGACTGATTCTGGCATTTGTGCCAGTCCCTTGGCAACTTCATTCTATATCGTATTTGCCTTTCCTGTGCTATGTTGAAAAATGCTTTTCCTATAGACCTAAGAAACTGCAGTATTATGTGCTTAGATTAATATGCCTGTTAATTTTGCTGTTGATACAACGTATAGCAGTAGCGGAAATACTGAGCTGTTTCCTTAGTTTCTCCTCTGTAGAATGAGAACAGCAATTCTGATTCATGTTCGTAGTGTTTAAGTAATGTGGATGAAGGTATTGTGTGAGTGTGTATAGTGGATGTTTTGACCAGGGCTTTATCAGTCATAGCTGAAGAATCACTGTAGGTTTTTGTTTGGAGAATTGGACTTGATGCTGTAGAAGTACAAGTCTCAGCTAAAGGTTCTTTATGTTAAGAGCTGCAAATAAAATTGTTTGTTTATCCTTGAAGGGATATGGAGCCCAAACTCTATTTAACATGAAGCAACAGATGTACTTAAATTCGTAAGAATGTTCTAAGCTGCTGATATATTTGGACTTGTGTTTCACCTTAGATTGAGGAACCTCCTTAGGATGTAAATCTTCTCTTCCATGCTGGTTATGCCGCAAAGATGACTCCAATGAATTTAATAGTCTGCTTAAATAAAGTCACTGTCCTGTTTCTTCCAGTAGTTATAGTAGGATTTTTTCTGGTCCCCTATTCTTTAAGATATGTATTTTATGCTACAGTAAAAATGAATAATAGTACTTATGGGAAAACAAAAGCTAGCAATGAAATATCCTCTCTTGATACATCACATCTCTATTCCAGTATTTATACTGTATATCAGGAAGGTAGAAAGATCTATCAATTAGACTGTATTATGTAGGTTTAGGATGCAACGGTTTTAGTTTCACAGTAGATTTTCAAAATGACAATGTCATAAGAAGCATGGTTAATAAAAATAAATAAATACATAAAATGTTCAGTTATCCCACTCCTCTGCAGCTTTTCCATCTTTGGGCTGTTGCCAAGATGCTGCTTTTCCTGTGATGTAAAAGGTACTTAAACATAGCTCAGCTGAAAAGTAGGAAAAAGGTGTGGCTGTATGCATGTAAGGGTACAGCAGACATCAGAAATGCATCATATTATCAGGGGTTGAAGATTCTGCATTCATACTGGGATTAAAGCTTTTGGATTTTGTTGTGGTGTCAAATCATCATTGTGATTTGATTACTTAAATGTCCCGACAATTACTATGACAGGTATTTTTTAAAGTCGCATTGTGTTTTCCAGTCATTTGTGTTCAAAATGACTTTGAAAAGAGATCCCACATGTACCTGAGTGGTGAGGACAGCTGAAGCCTGTAAACCAGTGTCTTGGGTATTTACATCCCTTTCCAGATCTACCTTTCTCTGCAAGTGGTTTATTACCTGTGTTCTTAGCTGTCCAGCTGTCTCAAATTCTGAAATACCGTTAAACTTCTTTGTTTCATTGGAATTAGTTTTGAATTGACCTAGAAAAGTTGCATATCACTTAAAAGCAGGGTTGACAAGTTGCTGTATATTTGAAGGTTTCCTCTTCAGTCAGCTTTCTTGGGTGTCAAACCAATATAACAGAATGCCTTAAAATCGATTTTAGCAAGGAGAGAACAAGAAACATAGGGTAATGGGATACCCTTGTAATACTGATATTATCAGATATGTGTAGGACCATGGTGCCAAGAAACTTGGGGTGTGGAATCTGTGCTGGTCTTGCGGTTGGGACTTGCTAGCTTACACCATCATTTGTCCCTTGACCATGCCATTTGTTCTGGAGTGCTCTGGGTAAGCGTCCTATTTTTAGCTGACTAGTCAGTATGCGCTGCCTTTTGGCAGCCAAAACAAATTGGTGATTCTGGATGAGAGACTGGGAGTCCTGTTTCATGAGAGGGGAGACCACATCCTGGCTATCTGGTGTGGACAGATACAGCTTGTGCCTGGCAGGATTTGTTAGACCAGTATGCACTGCCTTAATACACCACTTCAGAGGAGCTAATAAACCTTGCAGACCTCAGTCAGCTCCATGCAAAGCTACCTCCAATCACTCGGTGCTAGGTTTCATTAACTGTTGCTCAGCATTAAGTGCTGAGTGCACCCCACACTGTGTTCCTCAGTACCCTGCCTTCTTTGCGGTCTTATTAGTTTAGACAGTTCTCAGCATCTATGCAGTTTCCTTATTTGTGTCGCGCTAAGCCTGAACTGTTCATGAGTAGGGGGAAGTGTGATGCAGGCATGCATTCTGGCCTCGAAAGTGTCTTTGGAGTCATTAAACCCTGGCAAACCGTAATAGCTCCTCTCCCACCACCAAAATCTGTTTGGTTTGTGGGCAGCCAAACTGATTTTGCTGAGCAAGCAACAGGGGTAGGTGCTGAGTGGCTGGCTGACACTCACACAGGCCTGAGAGACTGCAAGTGAAGATAAACTGAAATACCTCTCTAGTTTGGATTGAATGGGATTTTGCTTACAAAAAATTTAAGGGAAACTTTGCAAGGAAATATCAGTCCTCAAACAAAAAAATGATCGGGATCTGTCTCGTGACTTTTTTTTCTTCCCAACATCCTTCCTTCTCAGCGACCTGCAAGAACAACTCACTTTATCCTGACTATTTTTTTGAATTTGAATTTTGAATTTGAAAAAGTCTTTTGAATTGGAAAATCGTAGTAAAGAAGCTATTGGCTGACTGAGTTTACTCCAGTCGCTTTAGATGAACTTACTGCCAAATATAAGCTTCAGAGCATGGCAGTTGCAAGTGAAATAAGACTTAATTTTCTAAGCATAAAATTACAAACAATAGAAGTAAATGAGATTTACATGGAAGCCAGAGGATGGAAAAAGGCATTACCCTCTTGCAGTCCAAAAGGAGATTTAAAGACACCAGTTACATAAATACAGGAATTTTAGTTAGAGATGTGTTTGATTGGAAGTAAAGAATTTGGGTTAGTGTTTTTCACGCTTATTGCAATAATTAAACTCTCTTGAATTTTAAAGCATTAAAAACATTTTCTAATTACTGGTTGTCCTCTGTTACCTCAGCTACAGCAGACCTGCTTGGTTCATAGCCTTAAATGTCATGACAGCTTATGTCTTTTTGGAACTTTGAGTGCTCTGCTGGTAGGAATAGAATGAAGACTGAAAATATATCTTGCCTATGTTAGCATATCTATTTTCAGAAAGGTAAAAGACATTATTAAATACTGCCAGTTATTGAGATTTTTATGTTTCCAATTAGCTTGCTTATCCAGGTGAACATTCACTGAATTTGGCTTCTGTCAAGTTATTCTTATAAAAAAAAAAAACCCCAACCAAAGAACAACCTAACAACTTCTGTGAAGTTTGCACAGTGCTCCAAGAAGTGTATTAAATTCTGCATAAAAACCTGAAGCAGTGATGGGTGTGGAAAAGACATAAATTCCATTCTCAATGCATTCATTTCAGTTATGTTACTCTCTGGTTTTCTATTACTTGGGTCTTTAATAGGGAATCTTCTGCCTGGCTTGAGGCAGCTGACTATGTAGTACTAGGAAGGATTAAAATAAACCGAAAGATAAATGACATGGTTTAGTTGCAGCTAGAGAAAATATAACCTGTGTGTTTCATGATTGTCCCTAGAAATACACGCAGGGCAGCAGAAGTCTGGATGGATGAGTATAAAAATTTCTATTATGCAGCAGTGCCTTCAGCCAGGAATGTACCTTATGGCAAGTAAGTCACAAGTGCTTCTTTGCCCTATTCATTTATTCTTCATGAGAGCACATTCTGAGGTGAAAGCAGTGCTAGCCCTCATGTGTTCTCTTTAAAATATAGTTCTACGTTTCTACTGGTTTTGAGTTTTCTGTGTATTCCTTAACATATGTGAAGACAGCAGCCTGACTTTGAAAACTGCTCCTTTTTCTCCTGTCTAGTATTCAAAGCCGAATGGAACTCAGAAAGAGACTTAGCTGCAAACCCTTCAAGTGGTATCTTGAAAATGTTTATCCTGAGTTACGGTGAGTTTTGACTGAATTTCCCTTCCCAGAAATCATCAGTTTTTCCTTCTCCTTCCTTGGATTGTAAAGGATGTGATTAATTTATTTGTGAAAGCAATGCCTCATGCAGGCTTATTTGCTTTTGTCTTTTATTAGTTCTATTCTTAAAGAGCCATTTTTTCCTAGTAAGCTGCTTTCTCTTTTTCTACTTACTGCAACTACAGCTGTAGTAGCAGGTATTTTAGAAAACAGTATCCAAAGGACTCAACTTATCTGAGCCCAAAGTTAGTCTCCTACACAAGCCCAAAACTGGGCTCAAAAGTGCATTGTTCTGCATCCTGTTGTTGTCTCTTTAAAGCTTTTGCCTTTGCCTAAGCACATGTCTACTTGAGGGAGGAGACTGAATCTCAGTATAGCACAAGTAAGGGGAGTCCGCAGACAAGAGGGCCTTGTAACTTTGGCATACAAGCAGAGTCTTCTGCTCTTTCTGTCTCTTGTTCTCTGTCACTGGATAATCACTAACTGGGGAAGTGGTGGGGCAGGGGGGTGAGAAGAGGGAAATGAGGGCTAACATTGCTAACAGTTTCTGTAACGTGAATGCATCCTAACTAATGAAAAATCCTCAAAGAGAAACCCTTTTTAAAAGGATAAAAAGGTTTTTGTTCAATAACCTTTAATAAGTATGTCTGTCAGATCTAAGTCTATAAACTAGTTTGTCTGCTGTCAACCTAATATTGGTAGTGTAATAGTAAAATACTGTGTGTGGCTTATAAGAATACTTGTTTCTTCCCGGGGGCATTTCATGTCAGTAGTCAGGTAACTGCTAGTGGCATACAGGCTTGGAATGCAAAAGCACCAGCCATTACAGCCCTAGCAAAACATGTACAGAACCAGACATACTAAAGAATCTCATAAACCAGGATGATGTTGAAGAAGTAAGTTATTCTTTATTTTCTCTTAAAAGTGCCAGAGGATATTTATTTTTGTTTAGTTTCTCAGAAAAAATACGACTTGCAAGCTCTCTTGGAAAATGTGCTACCATAAGCATTACTTAAGAGTAATGTCATCTTACTCTGTGTCATCTCTTGTGCTTGTTCTGCTGGGTTGAATTATTATACTCGTATTATAGTCTGAAGTTTTAAAAGGGGCTAATATGCCCTTACTTTACTGTTTGACATGAACTGATGGACTCTACCCCACAACTCTACTTTGTTGAATGGGTTTACCTGGGTATTTCCATACTATATGAGTGCACTTTATGTGCAACCATTAGAAAATAGATATCAGTAAAACATTGATTTTTCTTTTTCAAATTCCTAACCCCTTTTCTAACACTTCAGTAAAAACAGTCTGGGAAATATGTAGAATGTCATATTTCTGCCACAAGCTAGCTTGGTTGAAAAAAGAAGAGGGCTTGATGACCTTAATTGAAAGCATTAAGCTTGAGTGACCTTAAATAATGATGTTAAGTCATCTTTTATTTGCTTTTTGTGCTGAGTTTGTATGTTCATCCTCATTCTCTGGTACAAGTCTTTCTGTATTCTGCCATAAGCTTGCAAGTTTACTCACGTTTGATCAGTTCATGATCAGATAATTGCTTTCCCTCCTCAGAAGATGATTGAGATTTCTAGATAGTCATCGCTCATTTTTAACCTGTCATCTTAAAAATAATCCAAGTAAAAACAAAGAGTTGAAAACACCCAAAAATTTAAAGATGCTGAATTAAGCAGGTATTTCTGGTTTCATTTTAGGGTACCTGATCATCAAGATATAGCTTTTGGGGCTTTGCAGCAGGGTACCAATTGCCTTGACACTTTGGGCCATTTTGCAGATGGTGTTGTTGGAGTTTATGAATGTCATAATGCCGGGGGAAACCAGGTATGTATGCCTCCTTTTTTTTTTTTTTTTTTAAATATCCCATACTGTGGGGGGGGAGGAAAAAAACCACAAACCGAAACCAAACACCAAAGTGAAACTTTTTAACTTAAGGAGGCACTATGTACTGGTGATAGGAAGATGAACCTGAATCAGCAGATCAGTTATTATAACAGATTGGCTAAATATCTTCTTCCTCAAATATAATTTTGCATTTTCTGGATTAGAATTTGAGCCCAGAGATTCATTCAGTGTGCATCAGATTACCCCCTTCCTTTGTCTCTATTAATATTTGCTTTTACACTAGAGACCAGTAACTTGCTTCCCAGGAGGAAGCTTAATTGTGATGCCCCATTAGTCATTTCCAATTTGCGGTAGCAAAAAAAAAAAAATCTGTCTTAAATCTCTATTTGGCTCTTCTAGAAAACAGAGATGCCTAGATGTCATGTCCTAATGACGCACAGTAAAGGGAGTATTTCAACAAATCCTTTCTAATCCTACTCTTAAACTAATTGCAAATGTGTTAAATCTGTAAATGGGGGTGTTAATTATTTCAGAGAATCTATTTATGCAGTTGTGACTTAGTTATCGTTCACAAAGTATATGCATATGTGCTCACTGGTTTGTGTGCTGCTTTGTCACTAAATTCTTTTCAGAATCAACCTGACTATAAATCAAATGTAAGATTAATACTTAAGTACATCTGTTTAAAATAGAAGGCTGACCAGTTACAAACCTAGCATTGAATAAGTATCAGAATTGTACTCTCTCTGATTTAAATTAGAAGGGGAAGACCCTGAAAACAGACGAAGCGTAAAATAAAGAAGGTATTTCCTGGAAAATGTATCATGTTGATTTGAATGCATTACCATAATACATCTGAGATAGGCCTCTTTTACCTGTCATTAAAGAGAATATATCTGGGGAGGCTTTTTCTATTACCTCTATGAAAGTACACATCTTTTCAGAACACCACAGTGTTTTTTAGGACAAAGGGTAGAGATGTCAGAATTGCCTTGGTGCAGAAATCTTAGAAGTTTCTGGTGGTGTTGTGTGTTGTCTATAGCTACACAAAGTTATCTTTCTCTTTCAGACTCCCCTCCCTTGAATCTGACCCTCTTTTCTGTGTAGTTTCTTCTGTGAAGCTAACCTTGACAAACCAATATGCACTTACTCTGAACAGGTCTCTGTGAGAGGACATTCAGACAGTTTAAGAGTCAGAACGGGTCAAAACCAGGTTTTATGACCGAGCAGAACTCGTATTGTATTGGAGGGAATGAACCACATGGGAGAAGAGGGATAGAGAACAAACCACAGTGTTTAAATCTGTGCTATGTGTTTTGCACCTATTCTTACCAAGAGGGTTTGGACAGGGGGGTTGGGATTAAGAGTACTCGTGTATTATAGGCTGTGGGCACCTTCTCCTATAATTTGAAGAGTGTACTCTGGCTTATGATCAACACAATTTAAATGCAAAATGTAAGTCAAAATGGGATTTCTGCCCTTCCCCCTTCCCCCCACCCCCCATAGAATTCAGTGATTGAAAAGGTAGATGTACACCTCTAAAGGGCTGAAGAAATTGTGGTGTATTTGATAATTGTGTACAAATAAGTAGGGTTATGATAAGGAGCTAAAGGTAAAGCCAAATGCACTTAGGTGTAAGGGGAAGGTTTCAGGTTAGTAGTATTCTATTAACTTCATATTTCTGATTTATGGCACAGATTTTTTTCAAATGTTGTGGTTTTCAAAGTGTTACGTAGAGCTATCCTATTTCCAGCCCGTGCCCTGAGCACATACACTGCTTGCAATTTTTCTTCTCTTCTGGTGTAGTGGAACTTGCTTAATCTTATCTCCATTAGAGATAGTCATAGTTCTCGGTCACTGGAGGAAAGCATCTATACGCTGTTTTGTACCATGAAGGGCCATCACGTACATGTCTCCAGCAACAGAGCTTGGAGCTTTTGTGAAGTACCACCTTTGGCTTTTATATGTGTTAACTTCTTGCATGATTTCTGTTCTGTCTGGAGGTCTTGCAGCCTTTTGGTGGAAGGGTTAAGATGTGTAAAGCAGTATTTTCAAGGCTGTAACTTTCTCTGACTGCAGGGTTCTCAAACACAAGTTTTACTGCTTCCCTGGTAGTATTTTGAACTGTCATTATTCAGTATAAATCTTGTAAGGGGGCTGTCTGTTTCAGGGACATTTGTGATTCCTGATATATTCTGAAAATAATTCACTTAATTACTTATATTGTTAAAAGTGGCTATTGATGATTCTTGTTGACATTTTATGAACTGGACAGAACTGAGAAGGCAAGTAATTTGGCTGTCATCTGAGATTAACATATTGAGAGTGAAAGGAAAAATTTTCAGTTTAAGGGTTTGGGGGACAAATAGAGTTCTCCTGCCTTTGCTTTGTTTTGCGTAGTTGTCATCGTTCTAGTACTTGCATAATATGGTACCCATCTATGACTTGCTACCTGTATGATGGCAATTACTTGTAATCACATGGGTTAGAAGTTCTGATTGTTTCCTGAGCATCTATCTGTTCTCAAAGGAATTTAATCATTGTTAAATCTGAGTTTAAAAGTGATTATGCAAGCCAAAAATTCAGTTATGGTATCAGAAAATAAGTAAAAAAAAAAAAAGGGGGGGGGGAGAATGAGATTAGTCATTTAATTCCTTTCTGAAATGCTGATTGCTTGCAAAATAACGTTTAAGTGTAGCCAGGCTTGGCCCTGTGTATCTAGGGTTTTGTTTTATACAACTCTGAATTCTCTTTAGTTGCTGCAAAAAAGCCAATCGTGCCATTTTAAGTGGAGATGAGCATGATTTGGATAATTAGCATGGCTTTAGTTGATAGATCAGCTTCCTTCTTCAAAGGATAATTAGACAAATTAAGACCAATCTGGATCCTGGAGACCAAACTTTGCAGAGAAAGGCACAGAGAGAGTCTGAACATCAGTGAAAGATCAGGCCCTGCGTAGAAGGATGCAGAGATCAAACAAGCTGGGCAACAGTACATACAGAACGGCTTTTCTTTGCTCTCTATTTAAGAGTTGAATATTTAAATGCATTTAAAGGAAATTGTGTTGTGTCACGCCTTGGATAGGAAGTAACGTTCTCCCTCTCCCCTTGAGTTTGGCCCTCCTATGTATTTCTCTGTGTATTGAGGTGGTCTCCATCATTAACAACTACTGTTTCCTCACTGTGGTACATATGCGTTGTTTGGACAAGTATTTTAAACTTGAGGTTGTGTGACTGCCCGCTGTACTGGTGTAAAGCCAGCAGAGGGAGCAAACGGCCAGCCCAGTCCTGAGCTAGCTTGGGGATACCGAAGCGATTGGAATTACTGTGTTTGAAAAGGACCTTTTTTCCTAGCCTGCTCTATGAGAAGCAATGACCTGTTCTAATGCTCATATGTAGCTAATTACAGGATTTTAACCTGTGCTATATATGCAGAGATAGCATATGCACCTAGTGCATATGGTAGTATACACAATTTTGTACACTTTTTTATTCCCTTTTCTAGGAATGGGCCTTAACAAAGGACAAGTCGGTGAAACATATGGATTTGTGCCTTACTGTTGTGGACAGAGCACCTGGTTCACTAATAAAACTTCAGGGCTGTAGGGAAAATGACAGCAGACAGGTTAGTATGTCGTGAATGCACTCTGCAAACAGTGGGGAAAACCAGGGTTGTGAATAAGAGTGCAAGAACACGCACTGGTCATCATATCTTCTATCCATTCTACTCTTCACTCTGTCTCACTGTTGTTTGTTTGTGTAAAGTTAGAATGCATGACATCTGGGGAGAGCAGCAGGAATAAGCTTGTGTACTGAGCTTTTCTTTTCATAGGCCAGTGGCAATCTTTTATGAACATATAGAGGTTTTATCCCAACAGTGGGCTTATGTAAAGGTTTTGCCCAACAGCATTGATGTGTAACAGTCTTCAGCTGTCATGTCTGTTTTCTGAAATAGAATTTATATTCCACAACATACTTTTGAAAGGTGAAGTGACTTCAAATGTCAGTGAAGTTTGAAGATTATGTAGTCCGTGTCTCAAGAGTGTGGTTTGGCTTTCCTTTCTTCTTTTCAGCTGTGACCTGTTTATAACAGCACTAGACTCCTTTAATTCATTTTTATTAATGCATCATTGTAACTTAATCTATTTCCCATGCCTGAAGAAAATCACCTTTGCAGAGTTGTACCATCTTTTTGATGTAGTCATCTAACAATTCATCTCATTCTGCTAAGTCATCAGTTTTGAATGTCTGCCAGCTTCCTTGCTCCTGTATCTCAGTTTTTGCAGACAGGTAACTGAAATGCTATTCCTTGATAAAGGGAGAATATTCTCACCATTCTTCAGAAAAGGAAACTAAGGAAGCAAGATTTTCTTGATAAGGTTTAAAGTCACAATATGTTAGAAGTACAACAGAAGAAAACTTCGGTTTTTTTAAACATCCTGTATCTGGGATTTACTCTATCCTTAGCATTACCTTAGGCAAAGAGCTTCTGACAGCACAGATTGACTGGTTGACTTCTGTATAATTGAAAGCTGTCTGACAGATTTATGGATTTCTGTAAAGTTGCCTTTAGTGATGGTACTTCTTGCTTCTCAGTGTTCAGAACTGTAGTGTTACATGGATGGGTTTTGTGATTTTTATTTTTTTCTTCAGACCGAAGGTTTCACACAGGTAACACAGTGTGACAGTGTATTTGAGAAGTGCTGAAGTAGAGGAAAATGATTTGGTGTATTCTGTATCTATTGCAGTGTTAGCTGAATGAACAGTTGTTTTGGCAAGGCTTGCCATAACTTACATACTCTTATTCAGGGATCATCTAAACTGTGTACTGTTATTGCAGTTTTCACAACTTTCCCAAGCACGATGCAGGGAAGCTTATGAAGACTTCAAAAGACAGGATGTAGAACTCATCCTTTTCCTGCTTTTCCAGCTCAATAACTGTATTTTCTCTTCCAGAAATGGGAACAAATTGAAAGCAATTCCAAACTGAGGCACGTTGGCAGCAACCTCTGTCTAGACAGCCGAAATGCCAAAAATGGTGGTCTCACTGTTGAGATCTGCAGTCCTTCTTTGTCACAACAGTGGAAATTCACACTTAATCTGCAGCAGTAGACTTACAAGCAAAATGCTGTTTTGATTCATAGACGTTGGGCAAAGTTTTGATTGAATTACTGATGTATTTCTTAAAACTTTCCACGGAACTTATATACCTCAGTATTCCACCTTTATCTGAAAGTAGGAGAGTGCTGAAGCAGACACCAGGGATCCAGGGGGCTTGGAGCACTGCAAAGATGTCACTGAACATGACTGCAGCACAATTCCTTATTGGTGTGAAGACTTCAACGATTCCTTTCTGTCTTCAGTTACGTACTTGCACAGCAGATAATTAACTCTAGGAACAACTGATGTATGATAAAAAAAAGGATCTGAAGAAACACCTGTGGGGAAGAGGGTGTGGGAGGGGAGGGTGGGAAAAAATCACTAGGAGAAGGTCATTTGAAAACTCCATTTGCATAGAAATCATGGTTTGTCGTTTCCAGAAACAGAAATGTCATTTTGAAGGTTTTTTCCTCCTGTGTGTACTTGGTAATTTGAATATGAACTTTTCTATGATGGACTCTAAATATAAATATATAAAAGTATATATATTGTCAGCTCCCAATGATTTATATTGGTTTTCATCATCTTATAATTATCAACGAAGTGAATGACATATGTACAACCAGAAATTGGATTGGAATGCTAGGAAAGTGAAACTTTATGAAGGTGCGGATTTTGTGCTGCTGAGTATGATGTCCGTGCTAACACTGGATGCTTTTTGCTTTGCAAACTGGATCTACTTCTTAACACTTCGCCCTCACTGGAGATCATGAAGCTCAGGAGGAGAAAGAAAATAGCAGAATAAGCCAATGCATCTGCACAAGATGATTGCTCGGATTGTTTATTCCAACTTGGAAATTCATTACATGTACTCAGCGTTAAACTTGTACTTGATGTTTGCGTTTGATCATTTCTGTAATACTTTAAAATACTTCTTCCTTTGTTCCAAAATTATATAAATGGTGCAGATCTTTCATGCAGCCATGTGGGTTCAGCACAGTTTCATTCTGGGCCCCAATGAGAAAAATTTGTCTCAAACTTCCCTTTTGAGTTGTAGAAATAAGATAGAATAGTAATGTCACTGACAGCACAAGATTTGAATTTTAATTTGCAAGGATGAGCAGCTATGTAATATCTCTGAATTGCACTTGCTTAATTTATAGACCTACTACTGGGGAATTTTCTTCCATTTTGTTTCTTTAAATGGAGCTTTTGAATGGATTCAGGCTTGGCTCTGGGAATCAGCCTGAATACCAGCAGATCCTATGTGTTTTTAACCATAGAACCTGTGCATTTTGCAGCTTCAGTCCAGCTGATGTCATTTTTATATTAAAATAGTACTGTCAAAGTTAACTCCAACTTTGACCTGTCCTTTCTTATGTTTGCATAGACTATATACTTTTTTATTAAAAGCAAATGCTTCAGTGAGCTTTTAAAATGAAAATGAAAGGTAAATAAGTACTAATAAGCAAGACAGCATTGACAGAAATTAGTGCAGACGTGCAGTGCCAGGAATGTTTTGGTAAGATGATGGATCTTGGAAAAATGTGAGGGTTGATCATAAGGAGATGAAAAACGTCTGCTGTACTATAGTATGCTGGTACAGTTCTCCTCTTCCTTTGTTCCTGGAAGTAGAATAGTTCCTGATTTTTTTCAGTTTTCTTTGGCTGTATCTATACATTAGGTGGTACTCTTCTGGGCAAAATGACTTTAAATGTGCCAGTCAATGTGCCCATAAATACCTTGTGTATCTGAAGTTATGACTTGCAAGTACTTGCATACCTTTTGGATGGGGGTGTTAAATCCAGGTTCTCCCATCTATCACCTGACTTTTTTATGAATAATTAATACTTTTTTTTTGCTTCTTCACAATCCACTTTCTCCAAAACTTGCCTGTTTGAGAGGCCATATAGTGGATAAACTATTTTTCAGCTTTTAGTCTCTCCCTACCTGTAGCCTTTTAACCTAGCTAAGAACTTGAAGAACGTGTTTCATAAACATAGCAGTAGATCTCTTCATATTCTGGAAAAATAAATGCTGAAATATGGGCTCAGCAGCAAGTCAATTGTTTGAGGTTTTGAAAAACAGAATTTAAAAGAAAAAGTCCAACCACTCAGCTTTCTACCATGGAGGTATTTCTATTTGCAACTTTGATCATAGTAACTAACTGAAATCAGCAGTTGCAACTCTGAATAATGACCTGCCTCTTATTTCTGAATCACAATTGCTAGCAAAAAAAAAAAAAAAATAAATCCATTTTCCACCTCTGAAGTCCTTAATGTCAACTGCTATCATACAAAGTAGGAATATTTTCACTAATTCCCCATGGATGCTGTGCCTAGGGGTTTTAATATAGGAGCTGTATGTTGCTTTTCTTTGAGAGAACAGACAAGAAGTGGTATCCTTTTGTTATGTTTACATGACAGTGTGCCAAAGTTACTTACTGTGATTTTAGGGGTTTTTAATGTTGAAGAAATTTGCCCATTTGAAAGATAAGTTAAGAGCCCTTGAAGCAAATTGTGATGGAGTCTCCTGAGAACTTTTCTTACTGTCTTCAGAGCAAGAATGGTGATATTGTTTTGCAGATTTTCAAAACATAGTTTGGAAACTGTTTTTTCAGTTGGTTTGAAAAGTCTGCTGTACAGAGCTTGTACTTTTTTCATTTTATAGATGGAAACCATCCTTGAAAAATTGTTTAACTTAAATAAAGAAGAATGCTTTATAGATAAATGTGTGGTGATTCATATAACTGAGTAAAACCAAGAAGTCTGCCTGGAGCTTGTAGACTGAAGTAGTTTTCAAATGCTTCAGTTCACTTGGTTGTTTCATAAAGCCCCTGCTCTAGAAGTGTATATATGTGGGTGTATATTTGTGTTTATGAAAAGATAACTTGTTTGTATTTAAATGAATATAACTTTGAGGAAATTGTCTTTAGAAGCTGCTTTACATTGAAGAGTGAGTTAGCACTGACTGTAGTCACCTGAAAACATACACTGTTAAGGCACTCCCCCTCCTGCCCCATTAGGCCTAATCTTGAGACTTCCACTGTCCCTTTCTGCTGCCAGAAATCAATATGCCAAGCATGACAGGGCCTCCTGCAGCCTGCAGGATGATTGCAGCAGCAGCTCTCATAGTTGATTGTGGTGCCTGTCCTCACCTGCTCCTGTTGTCCTTCTGTTGTTCAGGGTAGTAATTCAGATGTCTGTGGTACACTTGAAGCTAGACCTTAAATAGTCCATATTTAAAATCAAAACTTTTTTTAAAAAAAGTCTGCCTTTGGGGGCAAATATTACACAGGTCTAACTTAGAGAGCTTCCAAATGAACTTGCACTGGCACAGTTGGGGAGGGAACAAATTTTCCATGGTAGGTGATGGACAGCTGTGAAAGTGTGAATTTCTCCTACTGCTGTAAGAGTAAGTGGGGCTGCAGCCAGGGCATGGTGCTCAATTACAGCATCACCTTGGCAGAGCTAGTGGATGGTATGATTCTCTCTGGGGCAGGGTAAATGGGAAGCAGGAGAATGAATGAAGTAAAAGATCTCACCTGTGGTTGTGGTGTTTTGTCCAGTTTCAGAGATGCCTCAAGTCAGTTCTTGGGGCACATCCTTCTTCTCCACTCTGTGGCATACAGGACTAGGATCTTTGCTCCAGTCTAAGAAACTTAGCTTTTTAGTTAGCCCCAAGGACACAATCAGCTAGCATAACCTGCAGAAGCATTTACAGGAAAGACTTAAACCCTCCTACTCTCTTAATTGTACTGATGGGAAGATTTTTACCTATTGGGCTGTAGGAAAGGAGAGTTCTTGGGTGCAAACTTACTCTCCTTGTGTGTCAGATGTCAGTTGGCACCTTTCAAAGCATCTCTAAAATCAAACAAATAGATCTTTAATATTAATGGTTGGCAAAAATAAAAAAGCCCTGTCAAACTGCAGTAAACAAAAAAAACCCCTTGCATTTGCAGATCATATTGGAGAAGTCAAATGAGGATCCTCCATCTTAAATGTCCTTTGACACCTGTGAGCTGACAGGTAATACTAAAAGATAATTACAACAGGCTTCTGGCAGTGGAAGCTTTTAATCTAATCCGATGTTAAATGTAAAGTCTGTCTCATGTCTCAGCTGGACATAACGAAAGGCTTGTGAGTCGAGATAAGGACAGGGAGAGATCACTTGCCAATTACTGTCACAGGCACAACAGACTTAACTTGGGGAAATTAGTTTAATTTATTACCAATCAAATCAGGTAGGATAATGAGAAATAAATGCAAATCTTTAAACACCTTCCCCCACCCCTCCTTTCTTCCTGAGCTTAATTTCAGTCCTGATTTCTCTACCTCCTCTGCCCCCAGTAGTGCAGGGAATGGGGGTTGCGGTCAGTTTGTCACCCGTTGTCTCTGTCATTCCTTCCTCCCCAGGGGGAGGACTCCTCACACTCTTCCCCTGCTCCATTGTGGGGTCCCTCCCATAGGAGACAGTCCTTCACAAACTTCTCCAATGTGAGTCCTTCCCACGGGCTGCAGTTCTTCATGAACTGCTCCAGCATGGGTCCCTCCCATGGGGTGCAGTCCTTCAGGAACAGCCTGCTCTAGTGTGGGTCCCCCATGGGGTCACAAGTCCTACCAGTAAATCTGCTCCAGTGTGGGCTCGTCTCCCCACAGGTCCTGCCAGGATTCTGCTCCAGTGCAGGGTCTCCATAGGGTCATAGCCTCCTTCAGGCATCCACTTGCTCTGGTGTGGGGTCCTCCCTGGGCTGCAGGTGGATCTCTGCTCCACCATGGACCTCCATGGGTGCAGGGGCACAGCCTGCCTCACCAGGGTCTGCACCATGGGCTGCAGGGGAATCTCTGCTCTGACACCTGCAGCTCCTCCTCCTTCTTCACTGACCTTGGTGTCTGCAGAGTTGTTGATCTCACATCTTGTTCCTCTCTCAGCTGCAGGCTACCCAGCAGGTTTTTTTTCCTTAACGGTCTTATCCCAGAGGTGCTACCACTGTTGCTGATGGGCTCAGCCTTGGGCAACGGTGGGTCCATCTTGGAGCCAGCTGGCGTTGGCTCTATCGGACACAGGGGAAGCTTCTAGCATCTTTTCACAGAACCCACCCCTGTGGCCCCCCTGCTACCAAAACCTTGCCATGCAAACCCAATACATCAGGAGAGTTTAAAAGGCTGCAACCTGCTTAAGGTAAGGACTGTTGTCTTGTTTAAAGTGGGTCCTATAGAGTATTTTCCAATTCCTGTCTGGGTTGTTACTGCCGTAACCTTAGTTATTTTGAAATGTTATATTTTTGTATACAAATGCAGAAGTCTACTTTGCCTTACTTAAATATATATTAAATGTAGATAATCTATAAAATTTATGTGGTCCTGAGTTGCATGCATGCGTCACCTGTGTCCTCATTCAGCCTAAAATACAACGAATAATTTCATAGCAATAACTTGTTATAGAACACTCTAGCAAGAGGCTTGTTCCTCTACAGAATTATTTTAAATGAATGGAAACCACTGAAAAAAAATAGTCTGGGATAATAAGCCATGATTACATAATGAGCACAAATGTGAGGGTTGCATCTTTTGTTAGACTGCACATTTTATTTACAGATTAACATCCAGTAGCTATTTTAAGATCTGCTAGTAATCAGGCTTAAAAACTTGGAATAAAGTCAGTCCACAGATGTTCTCTCTGTACAGCCCTCCAAGAGGTTGTCTGAATGGGTGCAAAATACCCTTTTGATTTGATTTGATTTCTTGCAGCAGAGCAGCATGTTGTTGCTCTGTATGTAGGAAGAGGGATCTGTTTGATTTCAAGTCCCTATTTCTACCCAGCAGATGTTTTTAATCCAAGGATTATTTTTTTTTAATTAAAAAGGATTTGGAAATAGCAAATAGCTATGTTTTCTGCCATACCTCTATTAATTAAACTTCACTTTTGGTGATCTGAGCATTGTGGTAAAAAGTGTTAGAAAATGACTACCAAGAGTCTGTTGTGCTCTGGTTGTGTGGTGAGCACCACTTCTGCAAAATGCTTTTCTTTTAACTTTTGTGTCACCTTTCTTCCTGTCCTGCAGGTTGTTTTTGAAGTGAACATGAGGTGGATTCCTAGGTGGCAGCTCCGTGCTCACCTGAGCCAGCCTATTTGCTGCTGAGGGGGAGAGGGGTGCTGGTTGTGCCTCTCCTCCCTTATGCTAGCATTGGTGACCGTTCCATGAGACTATTAAGTGAATAAAGCAGTAGGACAAGATTAACTTTATTTTGTTCTATCTTGGAGAGATGAGTTGGCCTTTTGAAGGGTCTTGAGAGCTGGAGCTGGCACAAAGTGGCAGGGTTTCATAATCAGAAGCAGGTGAGCAAGGAAAGATGTTGAACTTTCCCCCCTGCCCAGCACCAGTAAAACATAAAAGCAGCTTGCTCATCCTGTGGAGCCAGGGGATTCAACATCTGCTTAAGGTATTGCTCCTCCCTGCTCATCACTGTGAGATTTTGGGTACAGTTTTGTCTCTGTCCTGTGCCGATTTGTGAGCTAACAGCAGTTAAAAGGAGCATTAGGAATGTTTCCTGGTGAGCCAGTGTGGGGTGTAAGGAAGGTTGGCAAAAAAAAAAAACCAAAACCCAACATGGAAAGAGTATTGTTATTTTCAGTAGCTGAAAGGCATTCAAGCTTGGCTTAACTAGACTGTAAAATCAAACCTCTTGTTTTCCTGAGAGAGACTGAGCTGAGGGATGTTCTGCTTTGCTTTCCGGTTCAGATGCCTTTAATGATAATTATTATTATTACTACTTATACCAAAACAGCTTTATTGCTGTATGGTGGGTTGGCCCTGGCTAGATGCCAGGTGCCCACCAAAACCTCTCTATAGCTCCCCCTCCTCAGCTGGACAGGGGAGTGAAAATATAACAAAAAGGTCATGAGTCGAGATAAGGACAGACAGAGATCATTCACCAGTTACTGTCACAGGCACAACAGACTTGGGGAAAAATTAATTTAATTTATTGTCAATCAAATCAGAGTGGGGTAATGAGAAATAAAACCAAATCTTTAAAACACCTTCCCCCACCCCTCCTTTCTTCCTGGGCTAAGTTTACTCACAATTTTCTCTACCTCCTCCCTTCAGTGGCACAAGGGGCAGGGAATGGGGGTTGCAGTCAGTTCGTCACCCGTTGTCTCTGCCGCTCCTTCCTCCCCAGGAGGAGGACTCCTCACACTCCTTCCCTGCTCTATCGTGGGGTCCCTCCCATGGGAGACAGCCCTCCACAAACTTCTCCAATGTGAGTCCTTCCCACGGGCTGCAGTTCTTCATGAACTGCTCCAGCGTGGGTCCCTCCCATGGGGTGCAGTCCTTCAGGAACAGACTGCTCCAGCATGGGTCCCCCACGGGGTCACAAGTCCTGACAGCAAACCTGCTCCAGCGTGGGCTTCCCACAGGGTCACAGACTCCTTTGGGCATCCATCTGCTCTGGCGTGGGGTCCTCCCTGGGCTGCAGGTGGATCTCTGCTCCACCATGGACCTCCATGGGTGCAGGGGCACAGCCTGCCTCACCAGGGTCTGCACCACGGGCTGCAGGGGAACCTCTGCTCTGGCACCTGGAGCACCTCCTCCCCCTCCTTCTTCACTGACCTTGGTGTCTGCAGAGTTGTTTTGTTAATATATTCTCACTCCTCTCTTTGGCTGCAGTTGCTGTTGTGCAGCTTTTTTTCCCCTTCTTAAATATGTTATCACAGAGACGTTAGCACCATCGCTGGTGCAGTTGGCCTTGGCCAGTGGTGGGTCTGTCTTGGAGCTGCCTGGCATTGGCTCCATTGGACACAGGGGAAGCTTCTAGCAGCTTCTCACAGAAGCCACCCCTGTAACCCCCTGCTACCAAAACCTTGCCATGCAAAACCAATACATGCTGATATCTGAGCCTTAAGCCAGCAGCACATGTAGTGGCAAGAGAGGAGAAAGAGGGAGAGAGAGAGAGAAGAAGGTTTTAAGTTGCATCAAGGTCTTGGTTTCAACATCAACCTAAGGCTTTATAGAGACTTTCCTACTTGGAAGGAACATAACACTTTGGTTTTGACACTCTTGAGAAAGAAAATGCTCCATCTTGCATGCAGTTTGTCTTTTGTGTGGTATGGTGCAAACCATACTGGTGTTAAGTGCTCTGCCAGCTGGTTTCAGAATTGTATGAAGATGTTGCTTTTACTTTTCCTATAGAAAAAGTCATTTGAGAGAGGGTGGCATCTTTAGGTCACTGATGAGGGTCAGAGCTTCTGTCATAGTAGGATCTACAAAAGAAGATGACACACTTACTGGTATTTTGATGTCTAGACAGAAAAGATGAAAAGAAAGTGAAGTGGAAGAGAAAGAGGTGCAAAGTGAGAGGGTGTGGAGAAGCAGCTGCAGAGGTGCAGCTTAAAATGTATTTCAAAGTCAGTAAATTCATAGTTTAAGGTAAAATAAGATCTAGGTGTCCTGTGCTCTATAGCATAAGCTGTAACATCTTTGACAGTGATATCTGTGCCAAGTCCTCAGCTTCTGCTTGGATGTGACCTCCAACAAGAGCATTCAGCTCGGATGTGAAAGACTGGATACAATTTTCAGAAGTGTTTAGGACAGTTTTTAAAAACATCTTGAGAAGCTGATGAATTTGAGAATTAGTAAATCTTGTTCTTCAGCCGATCTAATTCTCTTCTTGTCAGCTATTCCAAGTTTGTTTCAATGAGTAATTCATTCCAGACTGAATGTCTAGCTTTGACTCCCAGCCATTTTGTCTGCTAATTAAGTTTTATTCCTCAAAATATTCTTTGTATCAGAGCTTCTGGAGTCTGATTTTGTCATCTTTTAACTTTTCCCCTTACAGACTGAGCCTCTTAAACTAGCTGAGAAGCAGAATTTTCAGACCATCCGTTGCTACAGCTGGTCCCTGAGCTGTCCTCAAGGTAGACGGAGGGATGGTGGGGAATGAAGGTCCTCTCAACTCCAGTAAAAATAGGATGAGGCCCTTACGGCTGTTACTTGTGTAAGTTTCCCACTGATGCTTACCACTCACGTTGTACTTTGGGCTTTGTAATAAGGACAGCCAGCTTTTAGACAGTGCTCTGAGAGGCTCTGAGTCAATGATCCTGAGGGGTGGACATCTTCCTTGGCTTCTAGCAAATCCAGCATAGCAAGGTAAATCAATGTTGGGCCTGTAGGTGATAAGACAGGGTGTGTGGTTTTATTGATGAAATCAATAAACAAAACATTGTTAGATGTCCACGAGCAGTACTTGCAGGCTGCTGATCTTAACTGATACACTTGAGGGTCTCTCAGTTTACTCAAGGAACATACCAAAAATTGGTTGTCCTGGGATCTCTGACCTGTTGTGGTTCCCATTTTTCAGAACAGGATTATGTGCTGGAATAGATCAAAGTATTCACACAGCATGCTGGTAAATCTTGAGAGACATGGAGAAAATGGAATAAGGGAATCAGACAGAGCTCAACTACAAGCTGAGTGGCACAGAGCAGATGCCATGGCCCACTTTCTTTCCCTGATAATTTGAAGACCTTTATCAGCAAGGAGCAGGAATTGTCTTGCTCCATTTTATTTGAGCTGGAAAGGCATGGTGACTGTACAAGAAGAGGTTAGATCATGAACAGTAAGGAGAATATAGATAGGGAGTTAATTCTCAGCTGTTCTTCACAGTGAATGAGAAGGCAAAAAAGGATGTTTTCAGGTACCAAGTTTAAGACAGAAGTACTTCACGCTGTTGAAAATTACCCCATGGATGTGAAAGCCCTTTCAGTGGAAAAAAAAGGCTATAAAACATGCAAACGTGTAAAACATGCATCAGGAAGACATCTCTAAGTCAGAGACCGATGGGAGCTTGAAGGGCAGGTGGAGGAAATATTACTCCATGTTAATCTCATTCCTTTGATTTTTCCTTAGGCATTTGGTTACTGGGTTACCTTGTCCTTTGGTCCATGTTGGCTAACAGTTTCCATCTGAAATGTCCTGGGTAGCTCATACCTGAGGCTGCACAGAGTGTCTTGGAGAACAGCAGGCTAGGTAAGCAACAGTGCATTGCCAGGAACATGCGAGGCAGCACTGCCAGCTGAGCATACCCAGAAGTAATTACCAAGCAGCTGATACTGAATATGCTAGGTAGAGAATCCCATCTCCAGCTCTCATTTCAAATTACCTTTCTTTGCTACAGCTTACTTACAAAGTGGTCTCCTTAACCTCTTGCAAAAAATGTGAAAAGGTTTTTGGTTGATTTTGATATTATAATGGCAAATGGCTGCAGAAAGTTTTTAAATTTCAGACTTTCACCTAGAAAGAGGAAATATGAAAAAAAGAGCCTAGAAAAGATCAGGAAATTAATTTTGTATTTTATTATGAATAGCATACGTCTAGTGCCTTCAGGGATCAAATTCCACATGCCATTTTAAGAATTTCCTATCCAAAACTGCTATAGATATAAACCCATAAGAATCAGCATTCTCAATAGCCTTTTAGGTAGAAGATGGCATCTTTGACATTCTGGTGTCTCTTCACTGCACAGTCCCTAAGGACTTTGAGACCTTCTGAAGAAAACAAGTTTTTATAGACTTCTGAAAACATGCCATGGGATTTTTCCATTAGCCTGGATTCAATGCTGAATGTAGACCTTTATTAGCAGTGCTCACAGAAAGGCTTGTATGAGCTTCTGAATACCCTCACCTGGCACAAAGCGAGTCCTGGTTCAAGACAGGTCACCCTGGGTTCCATTGCTAGAGAAATGATGACAAAAAGGGGAAGTGGCTTTTGCAGCCTGGGAACTTCTGTACTGTGGGATTGGTGGGAACAGGCCTCACCTTTTTTGTTAGTCCAAGTACTATACTTTTGTGATCCGTTTCATATGGATGAAAGCAATTTCTGGCAATGAAGCTGAAGACGTGCCCAGCCTGTGTGGGGCAGAACTGAGCCTGGCAGGAGTGAGAAATGCCCTTGAGGGACCATGAGTGATTTTCTGGAAAGATTAAAAAACAAAAAAAGCATTCACTTTAACATTAAGAGGAAAAGGAATATCTCATTTAGACCTGGCCAAATAAAAGGTCATTTCATGGGGGACACAAAGGGTGGGCCCAAATCTACATGAGTTGAACATGACCTTTTAGCCTGCTCACTTCGTTCTGGCTTTGCCTGAATATTTGCATTCATGTCAGCCTTGCTCCCTGCATCTGCAAAGACTGGAGCAAGAATAGCCACAAATGTGTTTAGAGCATTTTGCTGAGATGGGGTTATAATGTGTGAAGAGCTCTGTTAGTGAGCTGATGCTTTCTGTTTTGTCAGGGGCTGGGGAGGTCTTGCTCCTCACAGGAAAGATTGAGGGAGATTGTAGGTACAGAAGAGGCTGTCTGAGCATAAGGTATCCACAGAGAAAATGCTTCTCTGTACGGTACGGTTATTTCTGTGTTCACCTATACATACCAGCCCACTCCTTTTCTATCTGTGAGAAGTGGCCTTTCCTTTCCCAGCAGATGAGCTCCTGCTTGCCTGGCTTCTCTCATGGGGAGGTCTCAAGCCGTGCATCCTGCTGGCAGCTCCGTTTTGATTTGACTGGGTGCCCTGGAGCACAAGTTTTCTTAGAAGAGCCAGAGATGGCAGCAAGACAAGTTTCCTGATGGTTCCGTTGTTCCAGTTTCCTCCTTTTGGCAGAACAGAATTTGATTTTTTTTTTTTTTCTCGCGATTATTATGGGCTGAGAAGAACAGCTCTTAAATTAGCCCTGAGGAGGTGGAAAGGTAGAGAAAGCTCACTGCGGGGAGTTTGGTCTGATGCATGTAATAAGCACAAGCTCTACCTGATTTGACGGATGAACCCTGTCATATGCACAGCCCTCTCCTTAGTTTGTTTTTGTTGTTTTAATTAACTTTTGGCAGCCATGCCAAACACAAGCCCTGCATCTTTTTCCAACCGCTGCTGCAAAGTAACAGTGAAGCTCTTTGGTCATAGCTTGACTTGGGAGGATCTGGCCTATCCAGGGAGCATCCCATGAAACTCAAAGCCTGTGTGAAGGTGCCAAAGATCCAAAACATCCCACGATAGTGACCCTTTATCATCCTTTCCTAAAACACTCCTGCTCCATCTTCTCCCCACTGCTTTGAGCAGCTTAGAGACCTACAAATCTGCTGTTCTTGCCATTTCTTTGGGACATTCATGTGTTGTTTGGCCAGAGATGCTCTTGCTGGACATGTGCCAAAGCGAGCTCTTGCAGACCGCTGCAGGGGAAGCCGGGAAGGGCAGAGTTGGGCCCTTCAGCCATACCATGCTGACATGCAGATTGTTGGATTAGGGCCTGGCACATGTGATACTGGCCCCATTACCAGTGCCTCTGAAGGCTGTCCCTCTGTGGGGGAGACTTCTCCTCAGCCCTGGGAGCTGTGGACCGATTGCATTGCTCCAAACTGAGAGGATGCCCCTGTGTTGTCCTGTGGTGCCTGCCAGGTGTGAAAGCATGCTGGAGCACCTAACTGATGGGGAGGGGAGGGAAGGGGGCAACAAAACCCTTCAGTGCCCTGCAGCATCGATGGGCAAAGCAGGATTTAGGCCACCTACCTAGGGAGCAGTGTGCTCTCTGCTGAGTGCCTCGATCACACAGCCCTGAGATGCCAACAGGAGAGAAGGACAACTTTTGAACCAGATTGTAAATCTCCTAGACTCCAGATAAGATGTAAGGCTTTGTTTTCAGTGAGGGATGATGACTTTGCAACCACCCAATTTTAAGTAAATCTGTCTTAAGAAGATAGAGATGCTCATGTGTTCCTGGGTGCTTCAGCCTTTGCGTAGGGTCTTGAAGAACAGCAGCAACAGCAAATCTCATCCACTGCTGATTTTCATTAACCACATGAGAAACTGGGTTAAGCTACCTCAGGCAATAAAATCCTGCAGGCTACTTCGAGGCTGTCATTGCTAGAGAGGCTCTGTCAGCTGAGAAAGGGCACTGCTGTCTCGCAACAATGAACCTGACCATGTTATAAATAACTCTTCATTGTTTGAAAAGAAACAGTAAGAGAAAAATTATTTCTTTCACTCTTTCTGTTCTAGTTTTCTCCCTTTTTGGTAGTGTCAAAGCAATTCGGTTATTTGCAGCATGAAAGCAGAGCCAGTCAGGACCAGGAGCTGCAAAACTGAGGATACAACAGGTAGGGTGAGCACATGGAGAGAAGAGGAGGGGGCTGGTCTGGAATATCTGGTGGTTAAACCTGGTGCACAAGCACGAGGTTGGGTTCCCACCTACACAGCTGCAGGACAGGATTTCCAGCACCGCTGAGGTTTGGGCTATAGCAGTTCCGGAAGCCCCCTTACAGCCCAGTTTCATCTGGCACCTGGTCTCCTTTGCTCAGAGGGTGCTGGTCATCACTCCTGCAGAGGGCTCTGCTGGAAAGTAATTGGAGAAATGTACAGCCCAGTGCCTTGCAAGATGTTCGTAATACATGGTTTACAACTGGTCTGCTGAACCATCCTGCCTCTATAGATGTTTCCATTCAAATTTGGTGATGTTATTGGACAAATCCCAAGAAACAGATTGTTCATTGTGGCCTGTGGGAACAAAAGTTGGGGAATCTCCTTTGCTTGTTGCATGAGCAAAAGAAAGCTGTTACTGGTACCCAGTGAGCCCACTCGAGTATTTATGTTTGGTGAGTGAGTACTTGCCCCAGGCCAGGGGCAAGGCAGGTGTATTTTATGCAATGTAAAAGCAGCTTCTAAAATCACTGTAGTGCACAATGCCTTGAAATTGGCCACTGTCATCCCAGGTAAGAGATTGCTGCTGAATATAGATGATCTGTTTAAACTATCTAATATCTGTTTACTGCATTGGCCAGGACCCCTGTAAGGAATATAACTGTTTAGCAGCTGGTCAGAGTCCTGCTGAGGTACCTTTCAGGTACATCAGAGCTGCTCTAGTCCCAGGATCACAAGCACCAAGCTCCTGGCTGCAGTAACAAATTTTCTTCATTAAAAGTGCTAATATCTCTCCTATTTTACTAAGTTTATTAAACCTGACTTGCAGTATTTAATAGCACTGATTGCTCTGACTGCAGATGGATCATCATCAATATTCAGTTTAGTAAATACTTGACATTATCTGGTGTTTGAAAAGACAGAAACTGTGGAACTCTGCAGTGGCACTTTTAAAATTGCTTTTCTGAACAGAGCACTACCTGCTCTATATTAATCATGGGATAGGAACGTAAGAAGGTGATTATTTAAACACAAAAATGTTATGCCAAGCTAGTTGTTGGGATGCTTCTCTTCAATCACAGAAGTAGCTCTGTACAAGGTGGTAGTGGGTTCTTGAGCCCAATAATGGAGAAGACTGAAAAAAGATGAATCAGAGAGACAGTGAGAAAAGGAACAGCATGCACAAACTGGAGGAAAGCTGGCAGGTACAGAATTACATTTTTCTTTGTGAGTGTTGAATGGGGACTTTCTTCTGTGGCTGGGTGGAGATACAGTTCTTGTGTTTGGAGACCAGTTTTTCAGTCCAAATGTTCAAGAGATACATATATACATTAATTCATGTATTTGTCCTATCTCCAATAGTTTTGGTGTTAAAAGGCTTTGGGATGCAGATAGACTAGTAGGAAATGAACCTTTCTGATTCCTGAGAGTGATTTGCAATTTATTCCGGTGTGGCTGGCTGCAGATGCTGATCTTACTCACAGCAAATTAAAGAAATGTTTCTCCCCTCCTCCCCTTTTCCTCACAACTTTCCATTTTTGTAGTTTATTATTTGGTATCATTGTACCTGGCTGCTGGAAGCTTGACAAGATTCTCCATTTTTAAAAATTTTGGGTCTGTCTGGAAGAGACTGAAGTGGTTTGATTTGCTGTTTCTCCAAAGGGTATGAGACAATGCTGTGATTTTAAATCCTGACTTGCTGTTCTTGGGGACTCTGAATCTGGCAGAAAGAATATCTAACCCTTCTTTTAAGGTTAAAATCCAGCCCCAAGTCATGGAAGTATGAAAAGGACCATATTTTGGCTTATTGCACCTGGGCATGTTCACATCACCATTGGTAACAGCTGCCTCTGTGTCGGGGCGAGGGCTGTGCTGGGGTGGGTGAGCTTCTCTGCTCAGGGGAGGTTATTTGCATCCAGGTTTGTGGATCACGAATCCCCCATGAGCTTGAGAACCTGCTTTGCTGCTGCTCTTGCTTCTTAGATGATGGAACGATTTGGGGTTCCTAGGCAAAACCTATAACACAAAAAAAATTTGGCAAAGAAAAGCAGAATAAAGACTGGTAAAACACCTGAATCGCATGCCAGTATCTCCAGTGATGTCAGTACCAGCGTTCCTGGGGAATTCTGTCCAGGTCCTCACCTGGGCAACTGGGAACAGTAGAAGAGAGAGAGAGAAAGGTCTCTGGCTCCTCAGTTCTCATCACCTTTTGCTTCCCAAAGAGAAAACTGTGGCTGGCTGATCATCTGACCTGTGCTATAATCTAAGGGAACTGGAGCATGGAGACAGTCTCTGAAGAGTCAAGATGGCTTTGCTTTCCAGGGGGCTGATGAGATGCCATTCATTACCCCGTGTAAAGTGCTTTTTCAAGTCTGGGATGAAGGTGCTTTAAGCGTGCCTGTGCTTTGACCTATTGATGGCTGGGGGTATCCTTCTCTGCAGTGTCTGTGACTTGGCACTTCTTTTTTTCTGCTCCTCTGCGGAGGGGGAAGAGGAACAGGATATTAGAAAACACTGCAAAATGGAACATTGTTTGTCTTAATTAAGAAAGGCTACATTACTGGAATTATTAATTCCAAATTCTCTTGAGAATAATTTCATGGGAGATTGAGTTACTGCAGGCCCTGGCCTGATCTGAATGGATGGTGTTGTTTTAAATGACAGTGCTGAGGTTGTGTGTGTGTGTGTGTGTGTGCGCGCACGTCTCGGTGTTAATCAGATTCTGGATTGCATAATCTCAGAAATTAAATTCCTTGCTTTATTCAATTAGCGTGTTAAAGATGATTTGCAGTGCTTCTCGCAACTCTGATCATGTAGTCTGATTACACACAGCATTAGCTCTGGTCACAGCACATCCAGGGACCAGGAAGCAAAGCAATGTGCTGCTGCAGGTGGCTCTCCAACCATGACAGCGAGCTCAGAGAAATTCTCATTTGGTTTGTGACACAGCTGAACATCTCGACTGGTGTGCGGCTGGTCTTGCTGCAGAGGCTTGTAATCATCTCCTTAGGTCCCTCCTGCCTCTGGGTGCCTACGGAACAATGTACGGAGCCACCATGTAGGTGCCGGTGCTGTGCCGTGCATGGCTGGTTGCATCTCGGGGAGCCTGGACACTAGTCCGTGCGCGTTCATGCCAGTCCATCACCCTGATGATGCACCTGCACGTTTCCAGCCTCAACACTTTCCACTGTGTGCTGCAGGCAAGCACTGTGGTTTCATCACTGCTTGATCTTAGATGTCATGTCTCAGAGTAGAAGCCTGTGGGTTCCTCCCCAGCCACTCAAGTGGTGACCATTGTGGTGCAAAAAATCACAGAATCACAGAATCATCTAGGTTGGAAAAGACCTTGAAGGTCATCTAGTCCAACCATTAACCTAACACGACAGTTCCCAACTACACCATATCCCTCAGCGCTATGTTGACCCAACTCTTAAACACTTCCAGGGATGTGGACTCCACCACCTCCCTGGGCAGCCCATTCCAACGCCTAACAACACATTGTGTAAAGAAATGCTTCCTAATATCTAGTCTAAACCTTTCCTGGTGCAACTTGAGGCCATTACCTCTTGTCCTGTTGCTTGTTACTTGGTTAAAGAGACTCATCCCCAGCTCTCTGCAACCTCCCTTCAGGTAGTTGTAGAGGGCGATGAGGTCTCCCCTCAGCCTCCTCTTCTCCAGACTAAACAACCCCAGTTCCCTCAGCCGCTCCTCGTACGACATGTGCTCCAGACCCTTCACCAGCTTCGTTGCCCTTCTTTGGACACACTCGAGGAATTCAATGTCGTTTTTGTAGTGAGGGGCCCAAAACTGAACACAGTAATCGAGGTGTGGCCTCACCAGTGCCGAGTACAGGGGCAAGATCACTTCCCTGTCCCTGCTGGCCACGCTATTTCTGATGCAAGCCAGGATGCCATTGGCCTTCTTGGCCACCTGGGCACACTGCTGGCTCCTGTTCAGCCGACTGTCAATCAACACCCCCAGGTCCCTCTCTGACTGGCAGCTCTCCAGCCACTCCTCCCCAAGCCTGTAGCACTGCTGGGGGTTGTTGTGGCCCAAGTGCAGCACCCGGCATTTGGCCTTATTGAAACTCCTACAGTTGGCCTTAGCCCATCGCTCCAGCCTGTCCAGATCTCTAAATAAATAGTAAAATAAATAATCTCTAAATACAAGGCAAAGGAGAAAAGGAACCTGTTTCTTGGAGGAGCTGATTGTGTGAAGGGTCCAGACTGCCCTTCAGACCAGCACATTAAGGGTTGTCAATTCAGATACCTGTATGTTGGAAAGATTTCTGAGAGGTTGGCTGTGTTGAACATGCCAAGATATCCTGCCCTCCCCTTTTTTGATACTAGCTAAGAAACTTAAGAAAAATAGTCACCTCCTAAAGACTGGGTCCATAGAGATATTAAATAGGTCAAGGGGCTCGCTGCTGGTTGGTTCTGTTAAAGTTTTATTCTCCCTTAAAATCTGAATTTTTCTTTGGACAACTTAGATGCAAACTAAGTTTATTCCTGTGGAAAACGCAAGTTACTATGAAGAAGCACCGTGTGCAAATGAGGCACGGCAGACACCCGACAGATCACAGCAAGAGGTCAGTGTTGAGCCACACTAGCACATACCTGGAGGATGCTCTGCAGCCTGGTCCCCTGTCGATGGCTCTGCGGCCACGGGGAATGAGGGCCGCAGGCCCAAGGCGTGGGGGACATCTTTATTGTGGTTGCTGGCAAAGACCCACTGTAACCCCACTTACGTGTTCTCCTGCAAGGTTTCTGCTCCCTTTGTGGATTGAGGTTTAAACCAGATTGTAGTAACTTGTTGATGTGGGGCTGTGAAACAGATGATGCCACTTAACTTGGCATGCAGGTCGTGGTTTCGGTGGGTACCAAGGGTGGTACAGACAAACCTTGCAAGGAAGAGTCAGAACAGTGAAGACAAAGGGCTGGTACAGCTCAGCAGAGAAATCTCTGAAAGCTGGGACAGCCACCCGCGTCTTTGTGTCTACCCCCTCCCTGCCCTGAGGTGGCTGTGAAGCACCACTTGTGGGTGTTGGGAGGGCATGGCAGGGCAGCAGTCCTCCTTGCTATGCCTGTGTGCAGACCATGTTGAAAGGCTTTTTAAACTCAGTTCTTTCTAAAGAAAATGCCTTTGTGCTCAATGGCTGGATAAAGATGTCAGGCTTTTGTCTATAATGCTCTTAGAGTGAGAACTTGTAATTTATCTAGTGGTATTTTCTCCATATTCCTTCACCTACACACCCAGAGGACTACCAAACACCTTCCCCACCTATTCCAGGAAAGAATGAGACGGAAAAGCAACCAGTAATATATCTGACTGTATTTCAAAGTTGTTGATTGTAAACAAACTTTGTTGAAGAAATAAAATCACATGACAAGATATCAGAGTGATACTATAAATCCATTTTGTTATTGTTGCCACACTTCACATTTTTGGAACTCAGAATTTAGCTCATGGTGTACAAAACTTGTAAAAATTTATTGCAAGCGTGCCTTTGTGTAGAACAAAACTGGTGTCACAAGGGTAGTTCCCTGTCCCATGCAGAAACACAGTTGTGTATCTCTTACTGTGAAGAGGTCACACACCTGCATTTCCTGAAAGACTTGGCTGTTACAAAATTGCTCTGAGAAGTGTTGTTTGTTTTTTTTTTAAAAAAAAAGAAAAACAAAAGCAACTGCAGTGTATGCTTTACCTCTGGAATCTACACTTTCAAAGGAAATCTTTAGATTTATAAAGAATATGGAACTTTGCAACAGAATTACAGTCACTGATGTTGTGAGCACAGCCCGCTGGAGTCATCTTGAAAGCACTCGGCCAGTAAGGCCCATCTTTGCATTTGGTACGGTCACTGCATTTGATGGAAGGTAAGTTGCACATACTGAAAAAAAATGAAAACAAAACGTAGAGGGGGAGCTTCCTTTTCCAGAATCCCCACTGTTCCTGTTTCTACTGTGGCGCTTACTCAGACTGCTGCTTCCACGCTGCGCTGACATGCAGCAGTGCTTTGACTCTAAGGTTGATGACTACTGAACATGTATAGTAGTATAAGGAAAGGCATGGAGTGAGGCCAGCAATGCAGCTAAAGCAGGGTTTATGTTGCTAAAGCAGCTGTGCAGACAGTGGTGTTAAACAGCAGCCTTTTCTTTTTAATTCAAAGGCAACAGGGGAGGGGAGTACACATGCTGGAAGGATGAGAGTTAGAAGGAATCACCTGGCTCCTCTCCCTCTGCATGCCCAAACTCTGAGCTTTCCTCTGCCTCCTCAAAGCAGCTGCTGCCCTTAAACTCCTCCTTGTATCAAACTGTGCTGACTAGCCTCACCTACACGGGATCAGATTAATCTCTGGCATAAATCTGAGTTTTGCTGTCTCTCATCTCACCCCGGACCATGGGGTCAAGTTATTTTTCATTTCAGTAATGAAATACCAGGCAAAGATTTGGCTTACAACTAGATGAAAAATCCAGGTTGCAAAAGTAAGTCCAAGAGACCTGCAATTTGCTTTTCACCAAATGAGTAAGTCCATTTCATAGAGAAGTGTGAATTGTTCAGCAGTCACATTTTGCATACACCTTGACACAGAGTAATTGGAGAACAAGACCACAAAGTTACTTTGACACCAAGTGAGTTGGGGTTCTGGACAGATGAACCTAGTGTACTGGGCTTTGCTTTTTGGTTTCTAGGGTTTTTTTGGTAATTAGTGAAAACAGGACCAAACGCTCTGTTTGAAGTCCAGAACATGCTGTAAATACTTGAAGAGTGAAAGCATTTGCCAGCTTCTTTGTTTTAGAAACAGAATTGCCAGGGCTGGGAGCAAACTGTATGGGCCTGGCATCTTCCCTTCCCTAATAAAACTTACATGACCAGCTTGAGTATGAAGTCTGTTTGTTCAAGAAGCATGGATCCCAAATTGACTCATCTCTCCCCTCCTTGTTTATCCAATCAGGTCCTGCACATCGTGGCCTTACTGGCTGGCATTACTGTCCTTTCCCACTAGGTTCTTCATCCAGATCTCCCACGCATTCAAGGGTTGTTGCAGTTACACCAAATGAGCACTGGTGATGCAGGGTGATGTTCTCATGGATAAGATTTTTGCACTACACATCGTGTGGACCACCTTGACATCTAATACAAGCAATTATTACTTCAGAAGAGTGATACAAAAGGGATTTACCACTTAAGGCCTTTTCGTGATACCTAACAGCTGTTCACCAGACCCATCAGAGTGGAAGGGCTTAAAAAAACCCAAAACACCAAAAGACTCCCCAGACCATGTCAAAGGCCCCTCTTTGACAGTGATCCAAAGCTGAGGAATGTTACAGCCATTCCAATGGGAGCAGTGGGTGTGGTGGTGCCGATACCTGTTTTGGGTCCATATGAACCTGACGGGCAGCACTCATGGGGCAAAGCAGGCAACACCTTCACAGTGATTGCAATTAGTATAGGCTTCAGAAACAATACCCTGTTTCATCTGAGATTTGCGAAATAGCAGAAAGGATCAGCAAAGTAATGCTATAAAAGTAAACTGAAAGGCCAACTCTCTGTGTGCTCACCTCTTCCAGACTGACCGAGAACCTGTGAGATGATCTGGATGTGCTCTAAATCCATGGAATGAGGGAAATAAAGGAAAACATAAGACAGGGAACTTCTCTGGGACTAGATTTCTGAAGACACAGAGCCATCTCTCAAAAGAAGAGGAAGAGGCCTTTTTGTACAAAGCACAGATATTCTCAGCTGTTCCCCAACAGCGAAATGATGATACAGGGGCTTTTCCAGTTCCAGTTCATGCTGCTTCTGGAAACAAAGGTAGGTTTTTTCAAGAAGGAGTATCTATCAAGTAGCACTGGTGATAGGCTTGCATTTGAGCAGGTGTGATCTGTCTGGGCAAAATATCCTAGTTAATGACAGGCCAAATATACACATGTTTTGAGCTTAGAAGTTCCCTGCCTTTGTGAAACTTTGCTAACAGTCCTTTGACACTTCAGTGTTCTCAACCAGATTGAGATGAGCTCTTGTTTTACAAACAACTCATCTCACATCAGTCCTAGCAACAAGAAAGTGTCATGGCAAACTCCACAACAGAGATGGATGGAAGACTTCATGTTACATCTAAGCCTCAGTGACTTTTCCCAAGTCAGTAATTACTCATCTGAATTTCACATTGGTTACTGGGCTATAGCAGAACTTCAGATTCTCCATTTATCTCCTCTAAGCTCCTTTAGACAGGTTGGGCTGCTATGTTTTATCCAGTTTTCTCTTACCTTCAGTGTAACTTGGTTTTGAGTCATAGCAGCCTATATGGAGTAAGGAACCTGTGCTGACCAAGTCCCACAGCCCTTACTTCAGGGTGAAATGATGTTCAGCGTGCTTTCATTTCTAGTTTGGAAAAGTGCATTTGAACAAGAACCAAGTCACTGAAAATGCAGACTTAATCAGCAGGAGTGCAAACTCTACAGTTTCATCACCCCCTTACCTGTGCTGTGCCTCGGTCTCTGATTATGGGATTGGAAGCTCCTATTTGAGGAGCTAACGATGTCTCATGAGTGCTGAGGTTGTTAAAGCACTTTGCAATCCTTGCATGGAAAGTAGCACAGATGCTCAGAATTACCAGTGCAGCAAAATTCCCCCTGCCACCCCCGCCTCAAAACCAGCCCTCGGACCAGGGGACTAAGATATGTAAGACAGCTACTGGAGGCTTCTTTCTCTACCCACCAGCTCAAGACAGTCTACTAAATAAATGTTAGAAGAAAAAAAAACCCTCTTCAGACAAAAAAAAAAAAAAAGCCACAGAAGTGTAGCTGGAGGTAAAGAATGAGAATGCTGTTTTGAGTTGCTGTCCTTAATGTCAGTCTGGAAACAGCTAAACTCATTTTTCTCTAGGAATTGTCTGAAGAAAACAAAGTTGTACCCATTAGGAACACTGAGACTTCTATAAATTTGGATTCTTGGACTACCTTGTAAATGTAGAAGGGTTGAGGCTAGAGAATTGAAATGAAAAATGGAGATGACATTTCTTTACCTTGTGCCCTAGTGTCAAGTGCACAAATGGACTGAAGTAAAAGGTGGCAGAGTTTCTGCAAGCCCTTGAAGCATTTTTCAGCTGAGGCAACAGCAGTGGAAACCATTTCACAGTGTCTTCTAAGCTCTAGTGAGTGTTGTATTGCACACTGGGAAAATAAATGGTTTCCAAGAATGGATTGTGGCACAACAGACATTTCTTGAAAGAACTACTGTGCATAGAAGGTGGTCAGTATGTCTTACTGATGGTCTCAGTTCTCTGAAACAAAGTTTGCATACCATAAATAAGTAATTTTCAGTTTTCAGAAGTATGTGTGAATGAAATTTCAGTTCAGCAGGAGAGAAGCAAGCCTTGCCGCTCCCTTGTTTACTTCAGCTTCAAACTTTTTTTTTTCCCTCCCAGAAAAATTTTGAGACATTCCTCTGTGACCTGGTTGGCATTTCCACTGCATTTTAGCTACTGCTGAGCTTTAAGATCTCTTACCCAGATTGTCTTAAGGCTACAAAAAAGCCCTTAAACAACCCAAACTTGCTATCATTTCACAAGCCATTGCACAATTAACACACACGCATACACTATAACTAGCATCCTTGCACTACTTTGAGACTAACCCCCTTTTTTTTTTTTCCCCTTTAGCTAGGGAGAAGCTTTAATGTTACAAGCAGGTGGGGAACCAAATCTGAGCAAGCCAGTTTGCAGTAAAGGAAATGCTACAGAAGCTGAGCTGCAGTTAACAAAATTTTGCCTTTTAAAAACAATTCAATTTCTTCCTTAATTACTTTGCCTTGTTTGTAGTAACATAGAGAAAGTGCAAGATGCTTTTTCAACAAGGAGAAATCTTAACTTTCCCCAACCCACTCCCAGTCAATAGATGGAAAAGATGAGGTGGAATTGTCATCTGTGGATATAGACTATGCTTTGGTGGCTTTTGATTGTTGGCTTCGAGAGCCAACTTTCAGGCATTTTGTACATATAAATATATATAAATATTTTCATTTACTTATGGAATGTTTGTGCATGTTTAGGGCACCAGTTCAAAATGATGAGGGATGGTTAAGGCTAAGAAAATGAAATTCATTGCAAAGCTATAATTTCGTCTTAATTTTTCTCCTTTATGAAGGAGACTAAAGCATCTTCCCTGTAATAGTCAGCCACTGTGTAATCCCCCATCAACACCAATTCTAGGGAAAACTACTCAGGACCCAGTCCCTGAGGCAAAAGCTAGGACCTCATGATTTTAGCTCAAGTAATCCACATAATTAACAGCATACATTAGTGGAAAATTAAACACTCCAAGGTTTTGGACCTACTGTCACCTGAAAAAGAAAAGGCATTTTCTGTACGGGATGGCCTAGATCCAAGCCTTTAAGCATACACAGTAATGTTGCAACTGGCCAAGGGCTCCAGATCTATCTCAGGAGGCTACAACATAGCTGGAGAGTGCTGTGTTTATTCCTCAGAAGTGCCAAGTGGCTCCGAGGAGGTCCTGCAAACCTCCCCCTCTCTGCTGGGGGGCATGTACACCCTGAAAAGGCTCCAGCATTGCAGGGGAATGCAAGGAAGTTGGGCTCCCAGCAGCTACTGTTCGTTCAAGCTGTCCCATCAGCAAAGTTCAGCCACTTTTCTTACTACCCCAATTTTGACAATTGTATAAATTTACAGGACATAATGAACTTGTAGCCACTCTTACTGTCGCAATATAGGCTGCCATTGCCTGAAGCAGGGAGCTTCAGGCAATAAGAACACCATTTGCCTTTAGGTACCTCTACGGAATTCCAGTTTATATTGCTGAACATTTGTTTTTCATGCCTCACACAAGCTCCTTTCTGCCTTTGAATACGTACAAGCCTGACAAGAACCAGCTCACACAGTCTGAAGAGGGGTGGTCTCAGTTCTCTGCAGGGCCAAGAAGTTTTGAACTCATCCTTGGGCTCCTATGCAGCTTGGCATTGCCAAGGACTAGAGTGGTACAAACCACCTGCAAACCCACTGCTGTACATCATGCAGCAGGCAGAGCAGGACGTGCAGGACAGTCTCCAGGCACTGTGGAGTTGGCTGTCCCCTCACTCTCCCTGCAACCAGCTGAGATCTGCCTCTAAGTCTACTCAAAAAAAAAAAAAAAAAAAAAGACTTTGGTGGAAATAGAAAGATGTCAGTGGAAGGATGCTCTTTGGGCTAGTCAGTAATTTACTAACCCCTGCTGGATTCTTCCTCTGTTATGATTTACATGCTATGCATTTGCACATCACATAATGATGAAATCTGGGGAGTTCTCAAATTTGTGTTAGTTACCCTCTATTGTCTCTTGCCAGATAGACACATATAACCTTGTAAAGTTTACAGTAATAAAGAAATCAATCAATCCATTCCTCTTGAATCAACCCAAGTCATTCTTCAGTAAAACTTTTCGGGCTTGGGGACATAAAACCAGCTAGTCTTCTAAGCAACATGGTTTCTGCCCTGTAAGTTAATGCAGTGCTGTTTGTGTCTATCTCTGATAACCTTTAGAATACAGAGTTTTTTGCTGATTGAGTTGTGGACTGAAATCAATAATGTGTAGAGGGCAGAGTAGTATTTCACCTCAGTATCAATTCTCCCCTCTTTCAATCATACCTCTCTCTCTCTCAGCATTGTTTTCCAAAACTTCATCAGCCTTCAGATTCCACCAGCACCAAAAAGTGATGTTTCAGCCTTGGGCACCAGCTCATGACAACGCTTGTCCTCTACAGTGTTACTCAGAACAGGAGAATTCTTTGGGTTTGCTGTTTTAGTGAGGTTTAAGGTCTGGTTGCAACTGGACTTCTTTCTTTTTGTAAAAGACAATACTATATTATTTTGCTAAACATGTAATCTGCTTAATTACAACTACTGTGACAAGCCCTGAATTCTAACAGGACAAATTGCTACAGAACACCCCCGCAGTGATAATGGGAAACACACTGCTATTAGTGACTTATTTTTTTCTTGCCAACTGTGTGCCAAATGAAGTTCTAAAATGGACAAAAGAAGTCTTGACAGTTAAAAAAGGAAAAGAAAGAAATTGTTGTTCCTAAAAACTTAACAGTCCATTACATTAGATTTTTAAGCAACATTTAAGATACAGTTGAAATCAAGAAAAAATATAATTGTTATACTCTGATTTCTCACCTGTACACCAACCGTGGCAGTTAAGATGTGAGGCAGTATTACTTACTGGTTTACTCACTGTTAATACTTACAGTATTACTCACTGTTTGTTTGTGTACAAAATGTTTCATCCTGGCTAAAAAAGAAAATCAATGTAAAGTATTTCCATTTTAAATTCATTAATGCATTTGGTTTCTCCTAATTCTGCTGTGTTCTAACCAGGATCAAATTGCCTTACATTACATTAATAAAAACAAAAAAAAAAATAAGGAAAAGTCTTAACTGGTCCTCAGTTCCTGGCTGCCTGCCTATGAAGGTTTTGTTTGTCAATATGCTCGCTTCACTGTTCGTGCACCTGAACTGCTTCGTTTAGCACACTGGGAGGACAGCAGTGATGCCTTACAGGATGGCTGGCACTCTCAACTGCAGCCCATGGTGCAGACTTACGTTGTGTGTCTCAGAATTGAGTAACTCCAAGTAAGGTACAGAGTTTTCTCTAACGCCCGCCTAGGACTGCTGAGCTATGTCAGCTTATGACAAGCTCTTAGCCCAAGAGGAATTTTACAATATGACCCTGTTCAACAAATAGTATTGAGATGACAACTAATTTAAGTCTGTTTCTCGTATACAGATTCACACAGGGCATTCACATATGCAATTTTGTGTCAGCTTTTCCAGTGGCACTTTCTGCAGGACATGTTTACATCCAGCTGCTACTAGGAACAAAGTTTCCACCTCTCTAGTGGCATCACTTGGCATTTTTGGGTAAGGACAGCACTGGTGGTGTCACAAGTTCCTTGCTTTGCCGTTCCAGGTGTGGTATCATCTTCTGCTTACCCTCCACCTCCTGCCTATGCCACCAAGAACAATGCATCAATGGGAGGGTGAGGTGTCTTCCAAGCCCAGAAGCTCCTTTACAAGTCTTTCACCAAACTGTGCGCGGCTATACCTTGTCACATGGTAGGCCTCTGACATTTTGTAGAGGATGTAGGCATTGTTTATAGCGATGCTGATGGCAAACCAGAACACTTGTTGCCAGGTCTTGTTTGGTTTGTGAGAAATGAAATACCTAAAAAGCCAAGAGAGAAGGGGAGGGAAAAACACTGTTCAGCCAAACTCTTGCAGCTGGGATGCAAGAAGTAATCCCAGACAAAGATTCTGCAGTCCCAAAGGGGAAGCAGGCCAAGGACTTAAAACCTAGTGCAAGTATCATCTTAAGAAACATTGTACAATGTATTTGACAGTCATTTACAGTTAATTTGCACAATTTTTGAAATTTCTAGTAGCGTCTAAGAGAACAGACTTCCTTGCTCTCAGATGCAAACCCTCAGCAACACCTGTACAACACCACATAAGAGTACCAATACAGACTCCTTGAGCTCACCTGTGACAAACATGCACGTGATGACAGCTATGGGTCTGAATCCCTTCAATTTGTAACTAAAAAAACCTCAGGCACATTACGTTACAGTTTAGGGAAGACTGCTGATGCTTCTCCTCTTGTTTATCCCTATTCCATGCAAAAAATGATTTCTGCTGCTGTCAACTGTAGGTGGGAGGATGTGGGGGTAGAGCCAGAGTGTGCAGTACTGTTATGTGGAACACCTCTCCATGAGGCAGGATTAGAAAGGACTGACATCCTTATATTTAGGTTCTGACTAATTCTAGTACCACCAGAATATTCGCTCTTCGGTCATAAGATTTCCTACTTTCCTACTTTTCTTTCATTATTTTTGTAACCATTTAAACCTCACCTCTTTTTCATATTGATTTCCTCAGACCAGATCCCAACATCAGTCTCCAGTAACCACCTTCTCCTCTTTCACCTCTTCTACTGAATTCTTGCTGCCTTGCCCAGAATTGGCTTGGAAAATCCCTGCTGCTTTTTCTCTCTCCTCAATTTTTAGTTCTTGAAATCTGCACTTCATCACTATTCCCACAGCCAATCTTCACCACTGCTATTCTCACTTGTTTCTGTTTCTCCCTACTACATTAAGAGCTAATGCTGAGGACCTCAACTGGAATTCAGGAGCCAAAAGATCTATATTCTGCTTTCCCAGATCACCTAGACCAGCTTTACATCCACAACTGAATGTCCTTTTCTTCAGGCTCCAGGTGACAGAGTATCACTGGGACAGATAACCACCTAAACACCATCTGCTGATAGCAGTGGAGAGCTGAGCTAGCCTGAGAGACTTGTGGGGCTGGTACATCTCTGTTGAATTCTCTATTTAGCCTTCAATTTGATGTGGACAAGAACATCAGCCTGCTGACTCATCTCCCCAACACTTCTTAAAAGTCATCTACAAGATGCTAAGAACGTAAGTCTCAAGTTTTTTTTGACTGGTGGATGGGTAGACAGCAATGTAGCTCTTGCCCTTGTGCAGAGCCAGCTTCAGATCTTTGACTGAAACAGGAGTTTTCTCAGAGATAAATTCTGTGAAAGCCGGATTGGGCCCTCAGTTGCAGCTCAGCATGGAGAACTCAAACATTGCTGCAACAAAGAATGAGAGAAAGAAATACACACACACACACACGTATTCTTACTTACTTGCTGTATTTGTCGTCATATTTGCAGATATAGCTAAGGTGAGCAGCAAAGGCTTCAACCGCCAATGGGCATGGAATTTCTCCACTTTTTCTCTTAATTATAACTCCTGCATCAATTAGAAATAGAACAGTTTTAGATCCACATCATAGGTCTAGCAAAAAGATACAGTTTCTATATATGGTTTGTTATAAAATAAACCTTATCGACAGTTTCTGACCTAAAACTGGGAAGTTATCTGTAACAGAGATGCTAATGTGGGGTGTTTTTTTTTTTCCATTAGTCATGCACTGAACAGCTTATCTCCACCCATGGGGGCCAAAAGCAACAGTACCTCCACTCCACTGGGTGCTAATTGACAAAGAAAAGAAAATACAAGAAGCAGCCAACTGGCTAAACCCAGTCAAGACAGAGGTGATGCTGGCGGGTGAGTTGAAGGAGCCACAATCACAGTATCTTTGAAATGAGAAGCAGCCTGATTCACTGCTGTGGGGAGCCAGAGCTCAGATGTACACTTAGGTTGCTCAGTGGAGCCAAGTACACATTTCTCTGACTGCAAGTGATGTTTTCCGCCCTTCCTGGTCAGCTGGCTAGATAAATCAGCTCATCAGAGGGGATGATTATCCTGCCTACTGCAGAAATCTGTGGCAAGGCAACAAGTCACCTGCAACTACCTACCAACCACTCTCTGCATAGACAAAGATGTGGTACCTAGAGCAGGTTACTCCAAGAATGGGCCCTGTTCCTTCACATGGTGCATATTTGACCTGGCCTTCTCCAACACTACAGCAATATTTATGAGTCCAATGCTCTCCCAAGAAACTCCCCTAGCTCTTCTCTGATTTATTGCTCCTGTTGTCCATGTTTTCCCCATCCAGGGGAAGCTCCTTGTAGGAGGGAAGAATGAGTTAAACAAACTTATAGTACAGGAGTCTGTTCCCTAAATTTTGACTTTATATTCACACAGGGTTTGATGGTCAGCTCTCAAGGGTACGGATCACCCCTTGCTCCATGTCTATGGCACACCGTCTAGTAAGGATCCCTACTCTCTCCCAGCCACAACATTATTTTTCTCCATGTCTAGAGAAGCACAGGCTTGGTTGCATCCTTTCTCAGCATTATTTCAGCACAGGCACAATTCTGGGCTTTCTCATTTCTGAAGCCTTCAAACTCTCATTGCCTTCCTTCTGCCAACTCTTTTACAATCATCCCTAAAATGCTCCTCACGTTTTCATTACAGACTTCACCATTTTATTCCTTCAGCTGGAAGTCTCATACCATCCATTATCTCTGTCAAGCCCCCTGTGCTGTCCTAGCTGACAGGTTCTATTTTGAAGCAAGACTTATGACACATACTAAATGTCATGTTACAGCTGAGCCATGCAACAATTTATTTGGGGCCTTTAAAGTCTGATTTTTCAAGAGTCCAAAATGATATTACCTCTAAATTGTTCAATACATTCTCCTTTCACCTCTGCTTCCCCAAGCTAGGTGTAAATGTAGCCCAAGGGGAGAGGTAAAAAAAACAGTCAAATAAATAAATCTTTCATTACATACACATACTTATTATAGTGCTTTTTTGATCCTTTTAATGAGTTCAACAAAAATCTGGTCAGCATGAGCTAAAACGGGCTGATATATCACCAGCCTGATGCATCAGTGCTGCAAAAATCACTTGCCATCCCACCTGGGCAGGTCAGGAAAGGGTAAATATGTTCCTGGTGCCAGCGTTTTACAAAAAAATCCCCTTCTTCCTCCTCCTCTCTTCTCTTTGGAGGATTTATATTTCCTTAACAATTTGCTTTGTATTCACAATCCTTAAAAAAATGCATTTCAGTAGCAGCTATGTGGGTACCATATACTCCCTCTCACTTTCTATTATTTTCCACGTAACATTCCTTTGTTTTAAGAATATAAATAGCTTTACAGGCACATTATTTTTATAGCCTTTCCTAGGCTTGTTTTGTAGCCATAGGCCACCTCTCCAGGGAAGACAACTGCCAGAGCTGGTCGTTCCTAGCTGCCGGTCTCTGTGGCAAGCAGTCCCAAGCCAGCTGACTCACCAGCAGGTCCAAGGAGCTATTTCCCCTCCTGGTCCTCCCCCAGCATTGCTGTGCTCCCATCCCTGGCAGCACTACAGGGAACACAGTGCCGGTGGGTCTGGCTGCCGGCCTCCATGCCACCACTGTGGACAGGCATCAGCTTTTAGGTTTGGGTTTTTTATTTTTTTAAAAATATTTTTAAGCTTTATGCTTTGTCAAACAAAGCTTGGGAAATACCACCCCAAAAGAAAGAAGCAGAAAGACGAAGATGCACATATGTTTGTTTCCTCAAAACACTTATTCTAAGCCAATCTGTGATTTTAGGAGCTAGAATCATGTTTTTAAAAATGGAGGCTCAGTAATACTGGCAGTTGCATCCACCTTGGCAAACACTGAGATTGCATTAACGTGATATAAGAGAGGGGCCGCTGCATGTTCCAAGTGCTATATAGCTTTTTATCAGGACTTAGATTTGTTACAGTTCTTAATCAGAATTGCAGACAGTCAGCATTGTACAAGGTCTTCCCATAAGAGTCCTCCGGCCCCATCCCCACTCTTACCATACTTGGACACAACCCCCTGAATGCAGTCTCACAAAGGATACATGGAAATTTAAAGTTAAAACCCTAAGCATCCCTGTCCTGAAACAAACTTTTTAACATTATGTTTCTTTCCCCAGACTTTCCAGTTCTGGTCCAATCTCCCAAACTGATATTTTCAGGAAACTAGACTGTCATCAGACATTCCTCACTCCAGCTTCTCTTGGGCTAAGAACCACACAAGGACTTATACAACTGCTTCACACAATTGTGATGCCTCCACAACATCTCCCATCTTCTCACAAGTCACTTGTGAGATGTCAAAAGCCATTTGCAGCTCTTTAGTCCTTGCCTTCTTTCTATCCTTAGCTGTTGTCTGTTTAGATTTTAAGTAGAGCTGGTTGGTGAAGAGCAGCTGTTAAAACTCTCCTCAGAAAGAAGCTACTTCTTAAAAAGATCTTGGGTTCAATGAGTTTTTGCTAAAGATGTCATTCTGGTCATCCTGCTGTGCAGCAAGTGAGGTTGCTGCCTGCTCCATCCTGCTTCATATGAAAAATAGAGAAGATTGTAGTTATTTCTAGAACATAGTAATGGAGATGCTGCAAAACTGGGAACCAGATCTAGAGTGGAAAAACAAAAATGCAGCCTTGTCTCACAGATGGGGAGGTTTGGGCCAGCACATACATCACCTGCTTTAGAATAAGGGTAACTTTTTACTCTCTGGGGGTTCCAATCTCTTTTGTTTTCTCAGTTCTGTAATACAGGCACAAGGAATAAAATAAACTCAAGTTAAACCTTAAGGGAAATTAAAAACCCCACTGAATTTTGTTCTAGGCAGAAACTTCATAATTAATATCAGAGTAAGCAGGTCATTTTTGCAAGACTAAAGGAATAAGACTCATCCTTTAACATCTGAGATGATGTATCATGACACATTGGTTCAAAACATGCATAATAAATAACCTGCTGCATCTAAGAATAGTATTCATATATCAGCTCTGACAAGTGTACTGCCCTCCTGGTGCCTCTGGCTTGGGTGGGATTTGCACTCTGAGTACAGGCAAGATTTACCTTCTCAACTTTTCTTTAAATTGGAATAAATGGCTCATCATTAGCTACATCCACCTCTTATTCTCATCCTAAGTTTTGTTTTGATCATCTCTTGACTTCTGTTTTTAAGGTTTTCTCTTCACGGCCTCCTCCGCCCCTGTCAACATTTGCGCTCAACCAAGTGCAAACACGCACCATGCGTTGTCAGGCAATCCCACTGGCGCCAGTCTCTGTCCAACTACCCTGCCTGGGTTTAATTCCCCTTTGTCCCTACCTCCTCTCCCACCTAACACAGATGCTCAGCGGGTCTGTGCTACAAGGAGCATAGATTCCTCCTCTTCCTCTTCTATGTTTACATGCCTTAGAGGACACTTTGGCAGTCCAGCTTCAAGTTGGTTTAAACTAGCTTTGCTGCACTGACTTTGGAGATGCCAAATTAGAGGCAGGCAATCTGGTCTCCTGCCTTCCTACTGAGTTTCCATCTGTTCCCAGTTCTCCACTAGAGACTCTCTTCACCCCAGCACCACTCTTTAAAAAGCCAGTCTCTGTTTTCTGCTCTGATTCATTGTGAACTATGTCAACTATCCCAGTCAGCATTTGGGGAACGATGTGTTGGGTAGGTCTTGCCCGTCACACACACGGGTCCTAATCAGTGGACGTTAAACTACCTCACACATGCAACCTACAATCCCATCTATGCCAAAACTGACCCAAGGTCAATCACAAGCACAACAGCTCACACTGCCGTGTGCTGCTTGTAAAGGATGTTGCCAGAGCAGAGTCTGCTTTTGCTCCCTCTTTTAATGGGGCAGTTAACACTGATGTTTACAGAGTATTTTTATAGTAAAATTTATTAATTATAACCAAATGCTCTGGGCTAGCCTATAAAACCCAGGTGACATGTTGTGATAACCCCTGTTCAGTTAGTGCAGCTGAATAATCTAAATCCAGCAAAACGCACAAGGGAAACAGCACAAATCCTGATGGTGAACACCCCTCATGGGGAGCAATGCTTCTCCAGGGACTGGTTTCAGAAGGGTTGCCAAAGTGTCATATTTCCTTCACATACATATTTTCAGCATTTGTGTTCAGACACTGGTCCATCTGAGTCACCAAATCCTTGCTCTGCTGGGGTGCCCAGCAGAATTTCTCAGGATCAGCCATGCTTTGCTAAGGTAATGAGCCTCCTTGAAAGGCACTGAATGACACACTAAGTCAACTTCTCAGCTTACCATACAGTAATTCAAAGCCTTAACTTTGCTTCTGTAGCCTGTACACACATGCGAGAGTCACTCAGGATTCAGAACATAAGTTTACAAGATGCCTTTGAATTGTTGGCTTCACTTTTAAAGGTTTAGGTTATTGTTATTTGTCTCAGGCAGTTATACATAAATTTGAATAATAAAAATGAAAATAAACTGAAACAATATTTTCACTGAAAGATGAGTTTCAAAGAGTTACCTAATCATATTGCACGTTACAGAAGTTTCCAAACCTTCTTAAAACTACCTGTATACTTTTGAAAAGGAAAAGATTTCAGTGTCAAGAAGTTCCTTGTGATTATTTCAACTATCCAAGTTATCTGTTTTGGTTTCTTTTCATCAATTGCTAAAATCAAATTAACATAGAACAGGAAGCCTTAATCATATTTACTTCTGACAAAAAGACATTTGTTTGTGACTAAGTTTTTACTGGATAAATTAACTGTAGGATCTGCTGAGAGTTCTGAGCACATCATGATGCCACAAGCTCAGGCAAAGGAGGCTGCATTAGCAGTAGGCTTTTAACCTCTGTATAGGAAACAAGAATAGCTGTAAGAGGACACAAAAGGGAAGTAATCACTACTGCTACTGTTTATCTAGGATATTATGACCAAGCTCTTTGTTCAGGCTTATTATCAAACTCAGTGACTCATTTTGCCTTGTCACATAAAGCATGTGCACTTTCAAGATGAGCAGTAGTAATGTTGCTTACCTTGTTGAACCGGTGAATAAGCATTGGTCAGAAAACGAAAGTGCCCTTTATTGTACCAGCAGATCAAGGACATGTTTCCCTTCATTCTTATTCTGTACTGTCCTCTGGACTGGGGAGTTTCAGGATTGTTCAGCATGGACGGAGGTAGGCCTGTGCAGTCACTCTTCCTGGTGCTCAGCAACCCACAGCAGTAAATCTCTGCATGTGAAAAAACAACAATGCTTATCAGCAAGTCATTGCATGGACCAAAAAAGCAAGAGCAGTGCAGCAAGTCTGAATGACCAGACTAGAGAAAGAGCTTGTCCTGCAGCTTTCTAGTCCAACTGACCTTCTCCTGCAATACCAAAGATTTGTGTCCTACATGAGCACAGAAAGCCTGCTCTCTTGATGAAATGTATTGACACCTCCTGCGCAGTCATGATGAAGTGACAAGGAGAAGAATTCCGGGTATCTTCCCAACAATTACATCTATTCTCTGTGTAACAGTCTTCACAACATGTTTAAAATTGGACTAAAAAAACCCCAGTGGTGATATGCACTATGGAACAAATCAGAATTTATGATCCAAGAGAGTCTTTGATGTTTAAATAAGAGAATAAATTGTGGAGGGAGCAGGGAGGCAGGGAATCTTAGCAGCATCTTAGATGTTAACTGAAATAAATTCTCCTACATGACTCCCATGATGCTTTTAATCACAATACACATAGCTGACAAACTCTGGTTTAATCTACTGCTTCACTGTGCTGCCCAATTCTTCATTTTCAGCTCACTACTCCTTGCACCTGCATCAGATTTGTTAAGGAAGTGCTGCTTCAGCAATTAAGAACCACTGAAACCACTGGCTGAATTAAAAAACACGTGTGTCAGAAGGATGGAGAATATAGAAATACAGGTTCAATGAAAATGGATTTTAGGGAAAGGAGATAAATCAAACAGTGCCCTAGTTGAGTGAGCACTCATCTTGCCCTGCACAGACATCAGAGGCTCCACAGGCAACACATTCTGCTGCTCACAGCTTCTTGTCCTTTTCATATGTGAAAGAGGCAATGAATAAAATCTAACACCATAAAACATGTCTCAATGCAGCCAGGTGGGCACAAACAAGATTTGGAAACAACATTAATAATGACAATGCTTGAATCTATCATTAGGCTGTGAAATAATAATGGCCCGTTTCTGTTAGTTCAAGAGAAGTAGATCACAGAATCACAGAATCATCTAGGTTGGAAGGGGCCTTGAAGATCATCTAGTCCAACCATTAACCTAGCACTGACAGTTCCCAACTACACCATATCCCTCAGCGCTATGTCGACCCGACTCTAAAACACCTCCAGGGATGGGGACTCCACCACCTCCCTGGGCAGCCCATTCCAACACCTAACAACCCGTTCTGTAAAGAAATGCTTCCTAATATCTAGTCTAAACCTTCCCTGGTGCAACTTGAGGCCATTCCCTCTTGTCTTATTGCTCATTACTTGGTTAAAGAGACTCATCCCCAGCTCTCTGCAACCTCCCTTCAGGTAGTTGTAGAGGGCGATGAGGTCTCCCCTCAGCCTCCTCTTCTCCAGACTAAACAACCCCAGTTCCCTCAGCCGCTCCTCGTACGACATGTGCTCCAGACCCTTCACCAGCTTCGTTGCCTTTCTCTGGACACACTCGAGTAATTCAACGTCCTTTTTTGTAGTGAGGGGCCCAAAACTGAACACAGTAATCGAGGTGCGGCCTCACCAGTGCCGAGTACAGGGGTAAGATCACTTCCCTGTCCCTGCTGGCCACGCTATTTCTGATGCAAGCCAGGATAGTCTTGATCAAATTAAATGAACTCAAGGAAATCTTGGATGGGAATTTCCTCAGTCTCCCTAGGTTTTGTGTTAACCCACCTGAATGGAAAAAAAGCCACGGGCGTGGAAGCAGGTGACATCTGTGCACATCTTTCATATGGCAGCAGAGGCTTGTGGTAGTTAACAGCTCATCTGTCAGCTAAGTCTGCTTGATCAAATTTTTCATCATGCTGAATTTTGCACGTTGTATAACTGGATACCCTTACAGGGGAAACGTTAAGTCAGATCACAGTGTCTGGCTTCCCCTGAGCATGTCACCTCTGTTCGTGGGTTTCCATTTGTGTGGCTCTTCTGCCTGTCTTTCTGGAATGACCTAAGCTCTTGAGTGCAGGTGCAGCCTTTGTCCTTGATTCATATAGTGCCTGGCATGCTGAGCATCCCCTCAACAGCTCACAGATACTGCAGGAATACTAATATAATAATTGCTAATACTCATGAATTGATCTAGTTGCTGTGGGCAGGTCTACAAGGAGCTAAAGCTCTTCCATCAGAAATTTAAGACACTCATGTTAGAAGAAGGTCAACCAACACAGCAACGGGCCAACTTCATTCTGAAGGAGGAAATCTGCACTCCATTAGTTATTTCTAATAAATGAATCAGTCCCTGGAAATCCTTAAGTTCCTTTTACAAAAGGCAACACAAAAAAACCTGGTGGCAACAGGCTTACAATAAATATAGGAGGAACTGCACCTCCAGTGGAAGGTTTTGCATTTTCTTTTAATTTCTTGTCTTGCTAAGAAGTACACAAACGGTGTAGGTCACATACCTGCAAACTTTGGCATTAACACAGCAAACTTTTAGAAAGGTTTCTTCTAGCCAATATTAAGATCTTCCTGGTCTGATAAGAAGCAAGCCTGAGAAGATTTTCCTTAGCTGCCTGAAGTTTATGACTCACTGATGGGTGATACTCTCTCCAGGAGACTGCAATGGTATAAAACCAAGCTAATAACTACATTATTGTGCTAGAGCTTCAAAATAGCAACAGCCATCTCTGAGATGCCATAATAATTAATTGTAGCCTTTCCTTTAGCTCAGGCAATAAGCCTGCAGAAAGCTTCCAGCAGATGTTTCACTCCTCATACAGAATAATGGGAACCATTCCTCTCTGAGGAACACACTGTGTAACCTTCCTGCTGTATAACCTAGAAAAGTGCAGCACTTCTGCAGATTTACTAGCGTCTCTCACCATGGATGACACCCTTAAGCTGTAGTTTTTTAAAACCACCCAGTTACTATAGCAATAGAAGCAATAAAATTATGCCCATCTGGCTCAATGAAGTTTTTGTGTGTAATTAAATCAGAATCACAACAGGTGTTTGCAACATACACAGGAGTCAGTGGAGACAGCTTGCCCTCCTCTGGTCTTCTTAAATTGTAACTGCAATATAAATGTATACAGCCAAACTAGCTTAACAAAGATGAGGAAATGAGGTGTAGTGACCCAAGATTCATTCCCAGGGTCTCCAGACCCCAGAGAGCTTGTGCTGAAGCCTGTTTCACCACATCATCAGCACCATTTGCAAAGGCAGCCAGGCTCAAGCTAGTTCAGGCAAAAATACACATTCTGCAATCATTTATCCTGCGTACAATGCTGGGTCAAGTCAGAGCTAGGGCAACTGGCGGGGGCTGTTGTGGGAAAGAGATGACAGCTTGCTTTAGTCCATATGCTGGAGTTGCAGGATCCTGCAAAGCTTGTGGGAGCACCATGGTCACCCAGGCTGGCAACTCCTGCAGCACTGCCAACCCCAGTCACTCCATGGGCAGAGCCAGATGCTCCTGCTGGTTCAGAAAGTGCAAAAGGGACTTTTGGGGCTCATATGTTTAAGGGAAGCATGGGACACCGGGCTTTAGGAGGTGCTGTACTTTGTAATGGACAACACTAATGCCTAGAGGGGGGAAAAGGAATGTGTACTATGAATGAGGGTCACAGCAAATAACTATGCTGCTGTCTGCTCGCAGAACAGAAAATCTGGGTCATTTCAGTGCAGGTTTCCAGTTCTATTCAGAAGCCAGAGAAAGAAATGCTTTGTATGTCTCCTGAAAAATAAAAATGAGGTCTATTCAGGTTTTTGATTTTGAAAAAGATCAAAGTGCCCTGTCTTATTTTCTTAAGTTTTCTCAGCTCTCAGTATCTTCACAGATATTAGAATTATGTTCACTGACATCCCTTTATATTACTAGGCACATATTCTCTACTGTGGTACAGTGAAGGTGCTACACAGCAGGCTTTCAATAAAGAACACTCTGGGGTTTGCAGAAATGCACGTGTGGGTTAGGGTTAGGAAAAGCAAATGATAGTTAAGGTTCCACAAAAGTCTTCATAGGATCCTGTGATCCTATGGATTAAAGGATAATTCAGGTTGGAAGATAACTCTAGTCCTATCCCCTGCTCAGAGTAGGGTCAACTCTGAGGTCAGACAGCACTGCTCAGGGCTTTATCTTGTCTGGTCATGAAAGGACAAGATAAAGGACAGCAACTGCACAACCTGTCTGGGCATCCTGCTCCACTGCCCTCAGGAAAAACCTTACATCTAGTTTGAACTACTTCTTTTGTTTCAGCTTACGTCAATTTTTTTTCATTCTTCCATGATGCACCACCAATAAGAGCCAGCTCCATCCTCTTGATAAGCTCCTTAGGGTAGCAGAAGGCTGTTGCTGAGTCCCCCTGAAGTCTCCTCTACTCAGGCTGAACAAGCACAGTTCCCTCCCCATAGCAGTGCATGTGGTCCAGACCCTGGTCAGGCTGGCAGCCCTCTGCTGAACTTACTCCAGTTTATCAATGCCTTTCTTGTACCGGAGAGTGTGCTGTCCAAAACTGTGCTGCGTAGGAGGCAATAATCACCTCCCTCAATCCACAGGATATACTCCTGTTAACACAGCCCAGGGTAGTGCTGACCATCTTTTCTGCCAGGGCACACTGCTGACTCACGTTCAACTCACTGGCTACCAAGAACCCAGGTCTGTTTCATCAAGAATTTTGAGAGAAACTAATACATTTTTAGTGGGTGCCTCTCTCTAGATTTTCCAGAATTTCCTTTAGTTCCCTTAAATGTCAGTTTAGGTTCCCCAAAAGTTTACAGTTTCTAAGCATTAGCTTATTTAAATCTTCCCCTATTTCTCTGTTGATAGTCACAAAAAAAAAAAAAAACCCAAACCACATAAAGCAATTAAGAGAAATACCGATTTGTTTTCGTTTTCAGTTCTCAATGGGATCTTTCTACCACTGATCCTTCTTCTAGCCCATAAACTAAATTTTCTTCAACAAGAAAATTAAATTTGTCAGTTTAAGAATGGGCCTTGGATTGTCATGAGCACCTGAGCATAAATGTCTTTCAACAGGCTCTCATGACACTTCTTGGTCATGGAGTGATCCTGTTCAGATTTAGTTGGCTAAGCCACAAACCAAAAACAAGCATTAAGGTCGTTGCTGAGGGTGACTGTGTGATACATTAGGAGAGATCTCTGCTGAGTCCAGGCTTCTCTGCCTGCCTCTCCCCAGACGTACTGTCAATGCAGTAAGATCCCAGCAGGTGCTGGCAATACATTAGCTGCTTTGCAGTAGAGTCAGTAAACACCATCTCCTTCAGGGCTCTTCCTGACTTCTCCACTGCCTGACATTTCTAGCATCTCACCTCTCCCAGTGTCTCATAGTTCTTCCAGTTCAACACCCCCCTGCAAAACCTCTGAGCTAGGCCTTAGTAACTTATGGCAAATGCAGACAATCGCATGGCCTTATTAAACAGAAACACTTCCATGGTCTCCCCATGAACTTCTTTCTATAGGAGTGCCACACTATTTTGCAAAGCCAATAAACATGCTATCTTAGTGTCTGCCCCCCACCCACCCCACAGCTTCACCCCTAGGAAGGTGATAGCATGTACCAGACCTGAAATTTAATTTTGGAAGCAGCTGTCAAATATCATAAAAAGTCTCATGAAGCCATATAACAAATCATGAACCAAACTGAAATCTCAGTAGAGCATTAGCATATTTGATCAGTTAGTAAGTAAAAATTACATGCTTTAAAAAGACATTACTGAATTTGCTACCTGCTAGAAACTGTTAATTTGAATGATCTATTCAGTGTAAAGCCCATGAATAATTCACCCCTGTGAACAATTTGAACTATCTGTAAGTAATAAAACACTCAGCTGGTTTAGGAGCCATGCACCTTTTTCACCAGGGTTACGGACCATTTGGGTCATGCCGTATTGTCTTTACCCTTCCCTAGCTAAGCATAAAGGGTGCAACTCAGCAGTCAAGTTTTTGTCTGTCAGTCTTTACATTTAAACCTGACACATCTCAGGTACTAGGAGTACGTGGGTTATGGTCTATGTTTTTTTGAACCCACATTTTGCATCATTGCTTTGGTAGTCTTAAAAACGTAATGCTTATAATCAGCTGTGAAAACAGTAATTTACTAAAGAACAGTCTCTGCTCAGAGGAAAAACTCCAGTGATATATAATCACATATATGACTGACTTCTTTTCAATTTGGCTGTTTGCAGCATTTGGGAAACGTGACTCTTGTGAGAATATGGCAGTATTCCACTGCATTCTGTGACCTCCCAGCTTACCTAAAATAATGTAGGAGCTAGGTCCTGCATGCAGCTCAACAGAGACAGCCCTCAGTGCCAGCGCAGTCTGAAGTGCTGCACTACAGCACTGGTGCAGCTCACTGATGTTCTCATTTTAAATGAGAATCAAGATACTGTCTCAATTCCCAGTCTTTCCCCCTGCTTTGGGCCACGTTTCATTACTATCATGCCCCAGGTGGGTTAAATTTTCTGCAATGGAAAACATGCCAAAACCAAAACTCTATCGTCAGTGGTGTGTTGAAAAGGGAAATGTCCCTATAGGCTCCTCCTACATGACTCATAATGGCAACCTCCAGTTTTGCTGTTATGAAGGATCTATTGTACGTACCATACTGACTCTGAAAGGCCGTGCTGACTGAAGAACAACCCAACAGTTACATTGAGATGACTTACAAATAACTGTCAAGAGCGCAGAAACCTGTAATTTTAAGTCACAAGTCCTCAGCATTTCTGAAAGCATGGTGACACATGACTTTTCCACACCCAAGATGAGGGGACAGAGACAATGTCGTGGGATTACTCTCTGCACTAGCAAGTAACTGGCTGGGAGAGCCACACTGCCATATTGATAGATATTCTGCTGGCAAGTGTGCTTTTGCCAGTATAGAGTTTATTATGCTTTCAGAACTAAAAATCACCTACCAAAGCATGCTTATACCTTAAAAAAAGTGAACCATGCTAGGGCTTTTGCAATAACATAAAATGCCGACTAAAGAAGTCATATCTTTAACAGATATTAAACCAGCAAGGACTTCTAAGGCACACCTTTAAGGATTCATCCCATCCCTAGTCTTTCACAATGGGAACAGAAAAATCACAAGCAGCTAGGAAATCCCTTGAAAAGTTCCCCAGGCCATAGAGGAGAACAGACCTCACGTTTCTAAAGCAAAGAACAAGAGCAAGGGCTTTAAATACCCTTATTAAAAATGGTTTTACATCCTCATTTTGAACTTTAAAAATATTTAAAGAAGAAGATTTAAAGAGCAATTTAGAAAGTCCTCTGCATAGTACCTTTTCATGAATGAGATCTTCTCTTAGAGATGACCAACTTATTTATACAAAGAATTGAAATCTCAGTGAAGCTTTTGGGGAGTTTTTTGAATTCAGTGGCAGGAGGGCACCCAGGTCTGTCATCATTAAAACCCAGTGAGTCACCCAACACACACCTTGCTTCTCAAATTCTTCAAAGAGATTCAGGCTGGTAATGCTTGGGCCAGTGAAGATGATGTAGTTCTTCCCAGATGCATTCTGACAAAGGCTTTTGGCCACCATACTGTGGAGCTGCGGTTTGTTCTTCAAAGCATCCAGCCCATCAGCACCACTCCCTTCCTTGAGATGGACGTAAATCTTAAATGAGAAATAGGGAGAAAAGTCAGAAAGTTATAAGGAATCCAGAGGGAGGAGATGCAATGCGAACATACCTCGTCAACTCAACAGGAGACAAGCTGAGAATCTAGGCAGCAGATACTTTTAATAAACTAATATATAAAGCCCCTTTCAAGCGGCTGTTGCTTTAAAACCACCTCAGGTTAGCTGGCACAGCTACCAATAAATACAGCGTCCTTTGCCTCAGCTTAAGGGCTTCCTGAGGTTCTTGTCACTGTTGTGTAGTTTGAAGATTGTTTGCTTGGCAGGAAAAGATTCAAGTCATAACTGAGATTGTGTTATACTGAATCTGCATCGGCTTTAATGCTGCCAGCAAAAGGAGAGCATGGGAACTTCAGTTTCAAGAAAGGCCACTAGAAGATGACCAGAAGGAAATGGCCCATTAGCTTCACTGCAGTAATGTTCAGATTTATTTCTGTTGGCAGCAACCGTTAGGCTGCGACAGAAGTGCGTGTGCACCCCCATAAATGAGAGGAGCCAGCAATACACATACATACCCAACCAGCCAGAACACCCTCATCAAACTCTCCAGGCACAGCGCTAATTCTTAGATCCTTTACTTAGATCATGATGTGGAGACAACCCACTGAAACAGATTGGACCAGGAAGCAGGGTACAGCACAATATGCTGCTGTTAATAGGGAAATGCCTGGCTCATTTGTAGCAGGCTGCAGTAGCTTTAGTGTGTATCCTGCTACAGTGCAGTCCACTTCACTATGCATTTGAAGAGAGCTGTCACCATCACCGGTAGGTGGACATATATGTTTGTGTTAGAGTGCAGGAACATTTATCCCTTAGTAACGTGACTAAAATTAACTGAACACAGTCCCACTAACTGAAAGAGCCCTGAAGTAAAGCTATTGCTTCATTCTGACATTCCACCTAGAAGAGGAGTCTTCTGCATTGTCATGCAGAGGGAGAAAACACATAACTCTTCCTTTGTACACAAGCCTTTGATTTTATTTCACTGACAGTATTTCACAAGTATAACTTTCACCAAAGTTGAACATCTACTAAAATCAGCTTGATATCCAACCTTCATCTTGTTCTAAAAGTCAGCAGAAATAACTTGCTGGAAAGAGAAATGAGAAGCAGCAAACACTGTGCTCAGTCACTCAATCAGTACTGTAACACCATGGAACTTGGAAAGATTTAAAAAAAAAAAAAAACCAAAAAAAAAACCCCACAAATGCAAATTTTCTGAAAAATTTGCCCAGGCCTGCCTTTGTGACTTTGGCTCTGAAATACTCAAATCTTTTAGGAATTCCAGAAAATTTTACCCATCAGAGAAACTTGCTCAGTATTCAGGGGCAAGGAAAAGGAATTTTGCCTTGTTTCCTGATGTATCCACAACGAGCTTTTGTTAAACTTGTTTGAGACCTCAACCATCCAGAATATGCAGCACTGCTTTCCTGTATATGCATCTGTTTCTCTTATCAACGCACTCCTTCATAAAGGAAAGTTCAATATAACGCTCATAGAACAAAAATGCTTGCATGGTTGCAGTAGTGCTCCCAATAATTTATATCTCAATGATCTTAGAGGGGAATGAAATTCAATTAAACAGCTTCTCCCTATTTTAGCTGGTGTATCTCCCAACACTGGTATTCTAGACATATTAATGCAATATTCCCTAGTAATTCATGCATCATGGAACAGACCCCAAAGGAGTGTGTTAGGTATGAAATCTTTGAGAAATGAAACTTAATCTGTATTTTGAAGTAATTGGTGTGCTAAAGAACAAAGCTGGTGCAAGGACGAATGCATGCTAATTCTAAAAACAAGTACAGCACATACTAAAAGGAAGTCTTAAATATACATTATTTATCTTAAAAAAAAAAAATCCCTTATTTGATTGAAACTGTTTCCAGATGAGGACAAAGGCAGGAATGTTTGTAGAGTCGCTGACCAAGCTCCACTCACTTCCGGAAGCTGTCAAATTTGTGCTTTCCCCAATGCTAAGGCTGAGGACTAGCTAATTACAGTAAGTCATTTAGGTTATTAATCAGGGCTCAAGAGAGCAGCTTAATAGTGGAATGCATACAAAGGGCAGATTGTTCCAAACTTACAGCAAAGGTATTTCATGATTATTGACACCAAAATTAAGATTAGGTTACTAGCATGCCAGCACAGAGACCACACATCAAGCCCTTAGAATCTATAGACAAGGCATTGGAGACAAAAGACGCAGACAGATTAGTTTTGACCTTGGATTAGCAGTTGAGCTGAAAACAAAGCAGGAGTCTCTAAGTCTAGGAGAGTGTCCTACACTTTCCCCTCCCCTACTGCAGTAAGACTCAGCCAACCAAGAGTCTCTCCTGCTCCATGTTCACTTCGTGTTCCCTGTAGAGTATCCCTCCAGAGATATGACAGTCTGCTGGTGAGCCAGTTGGTCCCTCACCATGGGCTGGTTTGGGTCTGCAAGCAGCTACTTTAAAGTGCATGCCCACCATGCAACCGTCTACTGAGATATCACTATTTTCCTACTAGGATGCTACATACTCCATAGGTTGTGTTAGCAGTGTTCACTGTGCACCTGGCATCCTCCCACTGTGCTTCCCTCTATCTCGAGGGTCCTTGTAATGGCCACCTTGTGATTCCCATTCCCTCTTGCTCTCTTCACCTCACCAGTACCCCTTACTCAAACATCCATACCCACTGCTCAACCTTCCTTCTCTCCTCCTCCAATGTTAAATATATCTCTCTTTTTTCTCCTTGGGCATTTCCTTGCCCATCCAAGCACAGCTTTTGTTCTTGGCACGATTTTTCTTGTTTTGGAGAAGCATCATTCAAAGCTTTATCATGCTCAGCTCTATTGGAAAGATGGGTGATGGCAGCATAATGTTGGAAGGCATTAAGGCTGCTGTGAAACAGCGGCTGGGTACAGACAACTGGCAAAGGCATAGCTTCAAATATCCTTGCAAGTGCCTACGATCCCATATGGCCTTTATTTTCTCTCTCCCTGTCCTCTCATCTAGCTTATTGCATTCTACCTCAAATCATTAAGATCCTGCCTACTGAAGCCTGAAGCATTCCCCCCCATTCTGTAATGCATTAGAAGTGGTATTTAACAGTCAGCAGTCTGCAGAAAAAGCACAGAATTGCCAGAAATTGGCTGCAAGACCTTCACAGTCACAGTCAGAAGCTGCTCCCCCCAAATGTTTGTTAAACCATTCACCAGAGCTTCTGGTTTGTCCTGTGACACCATTAGAACTTTGTGCCCTTTCCATATGCTTCAACAGCAAAAGATTGTCAGAAGTACAGGCTCAACAACTGCTGCGGGACAATAGATGGAGATGTCAGCAGCAACATCCTCTGCTTCTGCAGGTGACAGTCAAAGCAATGCTTCTTGAATATCTGCAGAGATCACTTTTACTGAGTATCTTTTTCCTAGTGGCTACTGATCCATTCGATCTACAACACCAAATGAGATAATGTGTGACATCATCTGTCTTAGGAGACAACTACAGGCTGAAGCTCTTTATCCGGTAGTGCTGGAACCGAAATGGAGCTTTCTCTAGTCATCCCTCTATTATTTATTTCTTATCAGACAGCTACACGTTCAATTCTGCCATCTCTCTATCTACTGCAGCCCTACTGCTGCAGATGCTTTCAATTCAACATGTTTTAATCCTGTGTGCACAATACCAGCTCTCCTCACACTGTATAACTCATCCCTCAAACCCTCCTCTCTTCAGCCTACAGTCTCTTCCCTTTGAAAGCCTGACAGTAAGAAAAGACCTTCACAGTCTCTGGCTCATCTTTCCTTCCACCTACAACTGCTTCTGCCTCCTCCCATCACAAACACAAAAGTAGGTATCAATCAATACACCTGAATGCCCGAGTGACAGGGTACAGGTGAAGACTGTGCTGAGCTCTTCCAAAACAAGAAAAACAGTGCAAACTGTTCTGGAAAGACCGTTTGCCTACACAGAGGCAATCCGAAAAGACATCACATTTCTGAGCAGGAGATTTCACATGCTGACAGATGAGAGGCAAGTCAATCACCTGCCATTCAGAAACTCAAACCAAGTATGTTCAGCTACATAGACTGCTAGAGAGAGTGATATCAGAGGAAGGAAGATCTCAGAGTAGGCATCTGTGCTACAAGCCAACAGGAATTTCTTTGCTCTGTGCTAGCAATTTACTCTATGGAAAATTCACGTGGAAGATTTTTAAGGTCTCGCTAGAAACTAGGTAAAAACCCAAGCGCTTAGGAACAAAAGCTGCATCTTAACTGCACATTTAAGAGCATCCTAGAAACTAAAATATTGGTGACTGGGCTCATATTCAAAGCCCAGATAGAAAATTGAAAGCACTTGTGAATATCATATCCCAAATACTCCATATTCATACATAATTGAAGCATCCCAGGGTACAATTCTTAAATAAAATAGATGACATTTGGAAGAAAAAAAAGGGCAGGATATTAATAAACAGGAGGAAAATTTTGAGGACTACATTGTGCAAAATACCTCACAAGGACAGACCCTAAACAACAACAGAAGCCAAGTTTTTAGATGACACTGTTATAAAAGCAAGAGAACAAAGAACATGTCATAGTTTTTGGATGCTAAATAGCTATCAAAAACATAACTTCGTTTTCTATAGACTTCACAGCCAAATACTCAACTGTTCATTCCTAGCACCACTCTAGATCTTGCCTCACTGTCTTCTCCTCGTATCCTAAACCTCATCTCTAACTGTTATCATTACCACCGTTGTTGGGACACCCTCCCCTTCAGTCTCACCCCAAACCTTCTGCAGCCCATACTCCCCGCTTCTTTAATGCCATTTTCCCAGCCAGCTCTTAGGTCTAGCTCTTCCTCAGCAGCTGTTGGCACCACTGATGGTGCTCTTACTGAGACCGGATCTTTTTATTTGAGCCTCTCTTAATTCTCTTCCTACTCATCTAAATGTTACTTTGAAAATGCACGCAAGGGACACGCAGCCTTCCCGTTCTGTTCCTAGCTAGCTCTTGGGGTTCCCTACAAAGCTCTTTCCTTGGTCTCCCTCTATTCTCCTTCTGCTTCTTATTTTGAATCACTTCAACCTGCATTAACACACAGATCCAGATAACATCTTTGTGCTGAGGACTGAAAATCTGTTTTGCTTGCACATTCTTCAAATCTTCTAGCAAGATCTTTGTAAGACTGATAGAAAGATGCTGGTAGAGTTGACAATGCAAGCCCAATATGGCTTAAAAATAAAGCTCTTTGTTTTCCTTTCTGTGATATCCCTCTTCCATGTGATTTCTTTATCACTGAGGACATTACAACATCTTACATACATCTGTATGGTGGACCAGCAACCTGTGAATCACCAGAGATTTCTCTCTGCAGCTTCTCCCAGGCCAGCCACATCTACATCAGGAAGACTTATTATCTGTAACACCTCCACGATAAAGCATTTCCTATTCTTTCAAATACCCAAGAACTGCCTGTCTCTCCTCCCAATTTCTGCAGTCATCCTTCTTTCCTCTCACCTTGCTTAAATGTATCTTGACATCCAGACAGTGCTTTGCCACAGAGACCCCTTGCTTAACCCTTTGCTTCAACCACCTCAGCCTTCTGCCAGTTCCCTCTTCTTTGCAGCACGAAATGGAAGTGGGGCTGGAAAATGGAGTCAGGCCTTTGCTGTTTGGACCTTCCTATTGAGTTCTTCCTATACCTTTTCAGTATACTGATTCCTGTCCGCGTTTGCCCTGAGAAACCAGGCATCCAACCCCTGATGCCAAACAATGCCATGTTTGCTTCTTTCCATGCTGCCCTTCTCCTGCCTGGTTGGAAATCACTGCTAACCTCTGCAAAGCTCTTTCCTTTTGCTTTTCAATACCTTTCACAGAATAGAATCATAAAATCATGGATCCGCGAGGAGCACGCCTATGGCAAGACTATTAAGTGAGGAAGAGAGAAGGCTCTGGTGCTTTTAGCCTCCTACACCAGGCAGAGTTGTGCTAAGTGAGAAAAGCTACAAGAAGGAGACAACTGCACAAGTGGTTTTATCATCAGAAACTCCAAGCACCACAGACGGGAACTAAAAAATAACCTTCATTCCCACCTGAAAATAGACACTAGGACTACATGTAAACTCTGAGAGAGATGTTTCTATTAGGTCACATTAGGATGTTTGTTTTTCCCATTCATCTAGAAACACGGTAAGATTGTAAACTCCACAGAAATGAATGGGGCTGGCCCATCACACATCTGCAAAACTACCTTCCCACTTAATACTGGTGAGCAAGAGGATAATTGACTTTTAATTGAGATCTGAGATTCTCAGATGCTGACAATACAGAACCACATGCATTAAAAAGCCAGAGCCTGGTGGAGCCAGAGGAAGAAAGCAGATAGGATTTTCCAGCCACCAGTGACTGACAAATGAAGGTGATCAGATTTCCTGGGATCCCCTCCTAGCCAAAGCCTGACCTTGAGAACCTCCTCAAAGCAGCTGCTACATCTGTGTGTTCCAGATGCAACTGTTCCAGCATCAGAGAAATTATCAGGGCCCTGTTGAAAGAAACCCAAGGGCTCAGACTAATCTCTAAACAGAATTTAAACGGGCTGAAACACCAACGTTTCTGAACAGCTTTATTAAACAAATCCACAGATGGCTAACTCTCCTGCAACACTGACCTTGAAAACAAAACTCACTCCAGGCTTATTTACCCTTCCCTTTTCCAGTGACTGAATGCACTTATGTGGTGTATTGTGAAATTATAAATTCTTTGGGGCACCATCTCAGTTTTAAGCTCTTACTCTGTAAAATCAACAGGGTTATGGGAAGTATTCGAGCTGACTGTACTTAACCCATTTGAAATCAAGAATGAACTACAGCATTTACTATAAAAGCATGATGTTTACATTGTTTGGGGGTTTTTGCTGCAACTGAGAGCTCTGCCACTGATCTGTGGAGGGACCTCAGACATCTCCCTTCACTGAGACTGCTGATCTTCAGGGAGAGAGACATTTCTTACCCTCTCATGCAGGGGCTATCCTGATCCAGGTTGCACTCTTTAAATACCACTATAAGTGCAAGTTGCTGATCATTCAGTAACGTGGGAAGACTCAAGCTGCAGACACAGACCTTTTCCTTAATCTGGTCTGACACACCACTTCTTCAGGGTAAGCAGTGGAAGGTGGAAACTCAAATTCAGTCCCAGTACAAGAATCTAAAGCACTTCATAAATCTAAGCAAGCGACATGTTTCACAGGGATATTAGTGAAAATGAAATGCATTCTTGCAAGAATTTTCTGCCAGTAAATAAAAGCAAGTGCAGAGCCCATACAGTTGGGGGTGGGGAGGGTGTGTGGGAAGGGAAGAGTGTCCAGAATAGCCTCAGAGAACAAATTTCATCCCAAGGAATAGGAAAAGATACACACATCCATAAAGTCATCTGTTGTCTACCATGATATCACAGGTTTTTTTAAGCAAATAATTAGGTTGATGAGCTAATTCCATTACCGCCTATCATAGTGACTAATATTGCCTGACCGTCCCTTTGCAGTGCTCTCAACCATCTACATACTGCCTTCCATTTTGTTGATTGATGGATCTTTGGGTCAGCGACTGTCTTTAGGGTTATGTTTGGGCCATGGGCCTGTGGTTCAGGACAAAGCACCATGGGAATAACTTGTTCTGTCTGACTCCCCGTGGGGTTCAGTGCATGGGTCCAGCTTCTTGTGCTTCCTTCTCCTGCAAAATGACCAGAAAACCTTCTTGTAGAGGAGGAGCTACAGAAGGACTAGGCATCACTTAGTAACAGTTACTCAGGACCACGCTCATTTCTTATGAGCCACACAAGAAAAGGAAAGAGAGAGCATTATGTATCCTACCAGGACAAAATAACTTGCCCTGATCAGATATTTGGGAACTCAGCAGTTTTTGATGAGCTCTGTTGCTATATCTAAAATGAAAGAGAGTCTTATGAACATCTTTTACAAGCAAGTGTTCCAGACTTTTTGAGAAAAAAAGAAATAAAACCTGACATAGAGTTTTGATTTAAATAGGATGACTTACTCAGAAAATACTCTTAAGAAAGAAACACTTTTAAGCTACTGTGATCATTTAAACTGCAATCAAGATATTAAAATATTGGTTTGAAAAGTGTCTTAGTGGTAACATGTACGTAGGGAAATATATTGGAGAGAAATGAGAAAAGCAAAGAGAAGATAGAGCAGAGAGGGACACCTGAGATCCTGCAAACCAAGTTTGCTGTTCTCATTGAATTAGAAAGAAAGAAACAACAAGGCCCAAGCCCTCTCTTGCAGCAGCAGCTGCTGCCACCTTGATGTCCAGCATCAAGGATGGGTGAAAAAGGCAACAGTATCAGTGCAGTTTTGCTGCTTACTTTGCCAGAGTCAGCTCTCCTGGGGCCCTTCTAACCCTCTGAAAGGTTTTGTTCATTCCCAGCTGCTGCAGACATATATTTACTTTGTTTGAATGATGTGTCCTTCCTGCATGTTCCCACTTGGCCAGCTGACCGTGAAAAGATACTCAGCAAGAAAGCTATTCACTGCAACAAGATGCTTTGCTTGAGAAATTCCGAAGCAGAGATATGATCTAAAATTGTGCATCCATCTTAAGAGAGAGACTTAACTGTCAGGGCAGAGTCAGGTTATCTGTATTACAGAAGACAGAACAGTAGTCTACTATATATACATTGTTTATATTATGCATATATAAGCCTATGCACCTCCTTATATCCACAAACAATATTTAGTTTTTATGCCACTTCTGTTCCACGAATGGCTTATTGGGCTGTTTTTTTAACCAAACACCATTTGCTTAAAAAAGCAAATGATGAGCCATCAAACAGAACTATTTACTCACGCCTCAAAAAATTATTCAGTTTTTGTTCATGAGAACAAGCAGAGGAATCCGGGGAGTCAAACAGCTAAAACTCCTAACATTAGCAACTGCCCTGTGAGCTGCCAACCAGGAGCTGTCCACAGAGTAGCTCAGCACGTGGCTTCAAAACACTGGTATCAGTTTTACATTACGAAAACAAATCAACCAACCCTTTTCACTGTAGCAAAAGCAGATCACTGGGAAAACTGGGATGTCCTCAAATGGAGATTTTTTAACATCAAGCTCATGATTCAGGTTTAGAGGTCCTTGCTTTTGTCCAGGAGCATCAGAGACCTCTTGAGGTTCCTTCCATTCCTGAAAGCCAGTCAGTCATATGTAGCTCACTTCCCTCTTCTGCCTGGGCTGCCTCCCCTTTTTACAGATACATATTATTCAGACTTTTGAAACTGAATTAGCCTGATTTGTGAAGTGTTTACAGTCATATTTTATCCCGAATAAATCGACCTCGATGTCATAATGTGGAAACAATGAGAGAGGGAGGGAGGGAATTCATCCAGACAGTATTACAGAATTTCTGCATATTTCCAAGTGGGTGCATAAGGTTTTTCTGGCAGCAGACAGGTGATAGTCCTTAACTATCAGGCAACAAGTCTTTCCTTCATGATAGCAGTTTCACAAGAGATGGAGGGGAAGGTGTGCACATGAAAGGGGAAAACATTGGATTTCCTTCTTGTTTAGATCAATTCTCCCCATATGTTAAACACAGGAAAAAAACCACCTCTGTTTTAATACAGTAAACAAACCAACCAACCACCAAATAAGTGCTTTGGATTCTGCAAGATCCCTTGCAAGTGTGACACATAACTGAATGCATCATTTCAAGCATGCCATAGTTGAAGATCCCCATCCTCTCCAGACTAGGTTTTTCCATTTTAGCATGAATGTTCATGTTCCTGTATATTTTTTTTCACCCTTCCCTAAGGTCCCTCTCACCCAGTCATTTCAGCATGATGATAATTTCAGCCAAGTCATGGAATGAAAATAGAAGGCGGCTGGTAAGATGATCCTGGACGTCATACAGATGCAAGTCAAGCGTATCTAATTCATTAAGGGAGCAGGAGGATTAGGGTGGTGCTGAGCACCTATTCTGTTTAATTTGACATTCCATTAGTTTACTCTCTCAATGAACAGGACGGGAGGTGCAACGTAATTACAGCTCAGAATCTGAAACCTCTGGCATGTCTGAAGACTTATTAGTTTGGCGGCAGTTGGCTGGGGGGAGCACCACAAGAGAGATCAGCAAACTTCGTGCTCACTGTACCCATTATGCTTCAGTAATAAGCTGCGTGTGGGACTGGTGGAGTTGACCTTGGAGATGAAGGACACTGCCTCTGTGTAGCATATGGCTTTCTAAATGCCTTGAGAGCAGAATCTTCCAAGGATGCTTCACAAGGTGAATCTGTTTTGTATTGGACAAAACAACTGCTTTAAAACCTGGATGGAAGATGTATGATCCTAATTTTCTCCATAGAGTGAATAGTGCTGCTGAAAATGCAAACCCCTGTTCCCAGCGAGCCTCTTCTCTTGCATAGCTACTCAAAGAGTCGTGGTGATTCACGGATCAAATTTTACTGTGAACGAATGTTCAACTGCAGCAACTTCACAGGCCCTGCAGTTCTGACATGCATTCAGCCTGAGCAGGCAGCATGCACATCCTACCTGCACCCCTGAATTGTTGCTCTGGAACATGCAGGGCACCATTTTCACAGAAGTTCTTGGGAAAAAGAAATATCAGAAAATATCCGTCCCCTCATCTTTAGGTATCAAAATAGACAGCTGGATTTTTCAAGAGCTCTCAAAATTCATCAGCAATGGGGGAATCTGAGAATTTAAAAAGTTGTCCCCAAATGCTTTACAATGCTAAAACCAAACGCTTTAACACATCTTTCACTCAAGTTCATTTCTCACCTTGAAGTCACATCAGATTTTATTTCTTTGTTAGAGAAGTAGAGGTGTGAAGAGATGTAATAGGAAACTGTGCTAATATGTTTCTCACAGAAAAATGGACATCTTGATACCATATTGATTCAGGCTATTGGACACCGCTGGCTCTCACAGATGCAGCGTTAGAGAGAGAAGCTGACTCATTAAAAATGACAGAATTCACAGTACCTAGACATCTAGATAAACTTAGGATGTACAAGCAGACAAACCTTTTAACTCTATTTCAATTTAATTAGCTTAGGGCCAGCAGCCAGATGGACAGTATTAGAGACAGGCACCCTCAGTTAAACCATACAGCAACCAGAGCATCAGGAACTTGTCGCCACTGGCCATCAGATCTAGTATCTACAGGAGTCAGAGGCCTGTTGTATTCAGATTGTAGCCCCCAGCAAGGCAATGAAAAGAAGTGATGTTATCTTTAGTCCTGCAATACATTCAAGGGCCTGCTGGAACTGAATCAAGACATCTAAAAAGGTAAAACCCACCTGGCAGATGAAACCAGTGGATGAGCACTGCCGAACCCAGAGACTGAATTTCCTCTTTTTCCTCTTGCGCAGTTCCCTCTCTGTGCATGTGGCAATGAAAACAGGATCCTCGTCAATCAGGGGCTCATGTAGTACCTGTAATTGGCAAGAAAAGAGGCAGAGGGGAAAGAAACAGATAAGTACGTGATTGCTGAAAGAAAATGGTGCTTTAGGTTCTTCCAAGGAAAACAATCCTTGCATTGTGCTTGTGCACATCACCTCATAAAGGAGCAAACCCACTTTTGTTCAATGCTACCATCCAACAAAAAACAAGGCCTGGCCAAGCATACTCCATTGTGGATGGCTGCTCTACAAGTGGTTTTCAAACACTGCAAGGCATGGCTCTCACTTCTCACTATCAGCTACAGTTTAACATTCCTCCAAAATGCGGCCTCTAACTCTCACTATCAGCTAGAGTTTAACATCCCTCCAAAACGAGGTGGGGAATGGGCGCAGGAGGGATTGTTAACAGCATCCTTCTCCAAGCTTCATCTTGTTTGGCAGAATGTCTTCCACCCAAACATCCCCTACAATATGTTGTAAGGTACATTCCTTGGTTACAGCAAAGGAAAACACACACCAAAGAGGGAGAGAAGTTAAGAGAGAAAAAGATATTTTCTGCTTCCATTTAAGGAGGTGGTGAAGAGACAGAAAACATTTTTCCTAGTGGCAGCAGCTTCAGGGAAGCCTCTCCTGTCTCAGGAGCTGAAAAATTTGACAAAAGGAGACAGAAAGATAAAGGGCCAGAGGCAGAAATAGAAAAAGACAAGGCAGACTGGAACAAGTAATGAAAATCTGTGAAAGCAAAGAAATTTCTGCATTCTGCATCCAGATGACGTAAGTGGTTCCCTGTTCCTTATAGCTGTTTTGTTATACTTCTTTCCATTAATTCTGTGGCAAAGTCATTAAGTTTTACACTATAGAACCCACCTACGGAAAAGTACTACTACCTCCTTGCAGCTCACAGGTAGCTGTGCAGAACATACACATCCCTGACTGCATGGTGTGCGAGTTGTCTAGCAAGTCTCTGCTGAAAGGTCTCAGCTGATGAACGCTAACCAAAATCAGACATCTACATCTAAATCAGAGCAAGTCACTGTCGGCTCCCCTCCTAGTACACAAGGGGAAAGCAATCCCAGCAGGCTGTAATTCACACCCTTTTAAAGACATGTAAAATAAGTCAGATCTAAAGTTATGATCTAAAGGAGCCCATTCTTTTCCAGTGACTACCACTCCAGGAGACAGGCTCAGATACAGGTATCCACAATGCAGAGGCTCTCACCCTCACACCAAACCTTTCCACATCTGCATGGGTGCTACTTTTGTGCACATCTGCATGCAGCCAGTGGCAGAAACAAGAACAAAGCTGCATTAAACCGGGGAGCGATGCTCATAGGAGAGATGTGGTGGGTAAGCAGTTAAACATCAGTGATGAGCAGCTGCTGGTCTCCTGAATACAAGACGGTTGTTGAACATCACTCTGTCAGCCCAAAATAGGCACCCGTGCCCTCCCCAGGCAGTGGTGGCTGCACACTTTCATTTATACACACTCCACTTCTTAACGGCTCATAAAACATTCACAGGACCATCTGAAAGCACTCTTGTGAAATGTTCAAATTATACACCAAAATGCAGATGCGAGCAAGGAGAGCTGCACACAAAGCTATTTGTTCTTAAAGCTGCAGCTGCCCCATTTCCCCACTGAAACAAAAGCCTCTTTCTCTCTCAAGGTCCACACAAAACACTGCTCTTCCTTTCTGAAGGCCACCTGGGGCATTTCACACTTCCACCTCAGGAAATTCTGACAGCATTTTGCAAATATTAAACATGCCCCCATTTGTTTTTGCCTTTCTGCCTCTTCTGTGCAGAGGGAAGACCATATCCCTTCGGATGGGGTTGGATACACCGTTAAGAACTCCTGAGCTACTGGAAAGGCCCTCTTACCTGCCAGATTCCACTGAGTGGTGTGGTTCAACTGTTATAATCTCCCTCACCGTAGGATGGAGAGCAGCAGAAAGGCTGTATAAGCATCACTTGAGGACATTTTTTACCCTCTGTCATTAGCTCAGCTCTCTCCTCTGCACCACAGCATCAGCTCTCCTCAAAGCAACTCTACTGCATCCTGCTTACCCTTCACACTCTTTCTGCCTTCTATGACACAGTAAGGCCTGTCAGCCTTACATTTAGAAAGCAAATCTGAATGAAAACCTCTCCCCATCTTCCCCTTCACCCTGTCCACACTCAAACCTGCCTTCCTCTAGGGCCCAGGGCTTCCCCTCATTTCCCCCATCCCAAATGTTTAAGTCATTCCCATTTCTCCATAAGACGACTAATGCTCCACCAAAGTCCCTACTTTCAGTTCCAACTGCTGGGAAGAGGGAACGAAAATGGAAAAAGAGTAGGGCAAGATTTGCTGTTGCTGCAACGAGGGAATGTGGACAGGGAAACTGAAATGAAAACCCTGGAGCTTGCTCTTCTTTCTTCCTCCAGAGAGGGTGGGGAGACAAGTGTTGTCACCTCGCCATATGCAACCACTGCTTCAACAGCTGTAAAGGCCTTTGCAAGCAAGGCACTGTATGGGCTGTGCCTGCTTCTGGAACAGCTGATCCCCATCTTGTTTTCAAATCTGTTGCTTCTGCACTGACATGGTTTTCTTATGACAAAAGTTAGCCCTATTGCCACTGGCCAGTCCTATTAGTTTGTTCACCCTCCTCCATTCTCAGTCTCCTTGCTCCTCCTGTAATTTCAACTTCATCTCTTTGCCAGATCCTCAAGAAAAGTGGTATTTGCTCCTTCCTCATTCTCCATTCTTGCTGTCACTGCAATACCCAGTTTTCCAGTAGTAAGCTTACTGTCCCCATGGCATATTCTTTCCTGCTTCTCATCTTCCTAGATAAAAATCTACTTTCAGGCTTAATTGACTCCTACACATATTCCTGGCTGCCTCTTTACCATCTTTGACTCACTTCCCAAGCCCTCCCGTCTTTCTATTCTGACTTCCTTTGATGCGAGGTATCATGTGGACTTCTTCATTGTCTCCATTTTCTTCTCTCAAATCCCCAATTTTGTTCAGGTCTAAGAAGCTCCTCATCTAATTGCTTCACTCCCCCACAGCTATCCCATTGCCTTTTTTTTTTCCCCCCTCTTCTTCATAGCCATCCTCATCGCTGCTCAATCTTCTTGCCAAGCTTTCACTCTTTGTTTCCCCTGCAATATGTACACGCATTTCAAGTGTTGGAGTCCCACCTTGGAGTCTTGCCTCTCCAGCAATTGCTCCATCTCACATCTTTCATTCACTGAACAGAACAGCTAGCCACTGTCAGGAGTGCCTGCCTTTCTTCTCCATTTTAGATCATCTCCAAAGCTCTTTCCACTTCACAGTTCCATCCCTCCTGCTCTCACAACACCCAAAATAGGCTTGTAGGCAAAGCCCAGAGCTACTAACTCTTTTGTACTTGGGCTTCCTGGACTCCATTGCCTTAGATAATGAACAAACATGTCCTTGAGACAGCTCATATTCTCTTAGCTCCATGGCCACCCCACCAGCTGTCTTTCCAGCCTGTCTCCTGGAGAAACTGCCTCAGCTTGCCTTGTCTCTGGATTTTGGTGGGCACCCCCCAGTTGCAGAGACCCCTGGGTAACCGCATCTGTATGCACAGATCCAGCCATTGCTCCTGCAATAGTAGCTTGTGTTTCTGCTTCTTTGCTCCAAAGCTCCTCCTGTCTAAACTAAACTCTTTGCTAGTATCTGACATTTCTGCTTGCATATCTAGCTGTCAGATCTGATTTTATTACGCTACATTTGACAGCATCTCCCTCCCATCAAGATAACCCCTTACTTCTCCTTTTTGTGGTTATTGCAGACATCCCTCTCCTCATGCTGCAGATCTCACTGGCCAGTGAATCTGAATGTCAGTCTTTACCTACAACTCCTTGCAAGGTCTTCTGAGCCAGGCAGTGCCTGCATTTTCCATGCTTTCTGAATAACAGCTCTAAAATGTTACTCATTTTAGAGTAACAACCCACCCACCCAGTCAAGTTTTCATCCAAACCCACTGTCATCCTGCAATGGTTTTCCTTTTGGCCTCAACATAAGGCAATCCTGCCTTACAGACTGCTGCTGGAAAGCTGTTCTCCTAGTCCATCACACTGGCCACAGCACTTTTCTTTATTTCGTTCTGATAGCTCTTCTTCTCCAATAAATCAGACAGATTCTCTCTCTTCACTTTCAAAGTCTTGTTTGGCCTATCCACATTTTACTGATCCTCTCTGCTATCATTCAAAGGTTAACTCCCACCTTCAGTGGAGCCATTATTTCATGCTCCTCTGCCCATTTGTTCAGTCTTCAATCGACTCTCTCTAAAGAAAAAAAATTAATCAGTTCTTACAGCACTCCATTGCCATTAAAATAGCCATAAAGGTTCATTTTCTGCTGTCAAACTCTCCCTAAAATCTGGCTTCACCAGAGGATCAACCAGCTAAGAGCTACAGGACATCAGAAATTTACCTTGCTACTCAATATTCTTATCATTGCTGCCTGAGATAAGGACTTAAGCTGGCTGTTCCCAGCTGACATTTCACTGGGCAGATGCAGAAATGTTTGGTTCCAAGATGCCAACGAGAAAGCACTTTGCAGCTAGAGGGAAGAGGAGAGTGCCCAGAGTTGTGCTCCTGACCTCTCCTACACCAGTAAGGGGCAGACAGAGGCAGCAATCCTGTCTAGTCACATCCCACTGACAAGCATATTAATACTCAGCAGGCACAGAAGGATATGTGAGCAGTGATGTTATTTTCCTGAGCTCCTCTGCTTTCTGGAGTTCAGTGTATATCCTTTGCAGGTGAGTACCCTTGAATTTGTTGCAGTATACCTCCTGAGCTCAGACTGGGCATCTTCCCTGTCTTCAGGCTTCCACTTATCAACAGTAGCACAGCTACAAAGCAATATGGACCCCAGCAGCAAAGAGACGACACTGATGGCAAGAACTGACCCAAACCTCCACCTCTCGTTGCTCAGGTAGAGGCTGCAGTTATTTATACAGAATATTCTGGGGAGGGATAGGATGCAGAGAATATTCCTGTCATTCTTATCCAATCTAGGTCAGAATACCATTTTTTTTACTTCAGAAATTGAAGCTAGCACTGCTGATCCACAATTATAATGTTCTGGGCTTTCAGTACCTTCATAAACTGGAGAGTAATTATTTCCTTTTGTTTGCTCAGTACATTTAGCAAAATAATTATAATTCACTAGACTGTTTTCTTTGTTTTGGTATATTGGCATAGTTCTCTCTCTCCCTCTGTTTCCTTTCATAGGAACTCTGGCGTCATTTTTGCATGCACATTTTCTGGGGGGGTTACACATGAGAAAAAAACCCTAAATATTCTCTGAGACAGAAATTCCACTTAACTAATCTTTTCTATCTCTCCTAAATAAAAATATAAGATCTGTAGAAGTAACTGTCAAGGCAGATGTTGCACTGCCTACCTGACACAGACTGCCTGCTCTGTCCATAGGGGTGAGTTAAACACGGCATCTCCCTAACCTGTATTCTGTGAGTCCACACTGCCAGAGGAAGAAAGTCAGCAATGTCTACCTACAGCCCAAACAGCCTTGCTGCATTCAGCAGCAAGGAGCCCAAGTCATTCCTCTGCTTCATGCCACATACAAGATGTTAGCCTAAGGCCTGAGCATAGATCGTGGCTCAGGCACAAACCATCCTGATACTGTAAGTCTTATGTTTAAGATACAGGTGTACCTTAAACAACAAATCCATTTTGAGCTTGGGATTCCAGGTATCACTGATTACAGAAACCCGGGCCCCTCTCCCCAAAACAATTTCAGAGGCAGCATATCCAAAACCCCATCTAAATGGGTCTTTACCTCTGTCTTTTCCTTCTGTTTCTGTGCAACTTGGCTATTATTTTTAATTATTTCTATTATTTCTCACTGGGCCTGACATTCTGGGTCTGATGTTTACTGCAGTCTGCTAATCTGCACTCAAGGCAATTTCCAGGGAGAGGTCTTTCCTGTTGCTTTGAGCAGATGGGTCCATGTCTCTTGAGACAGGTAGTGTGCAGCCCTGCCTGATGGCACCCAGGAGGATGTTAGGCACAAGGGTCCTTTCGGGAGGAGGTCTGGAACATCCTCCATTAGGCTACTGGCGCTACACTAGAGTATTTTTAACAACAGATCAAATCCTTTTTCTCTCTCACAGTTATTTTTGAAGCTGTATTTTAGTGTTTTTTGTTTCACTCAATACCACTGAAATATGCTGTATAGACATCACTGACGTAAACACTGACAAGGGAACAGAGAAGTAGAGGGGGAAGCAACAGAATTGGGCTGTCACTTCTTTCCTCCTTTTTTTTTTTTTAAAGCAGCATCTCCTTACCAAGCTCAGCACAAGTATACATTTTGCTTGTGGAGATTTAGATGTTTTGCCACTGCAAATAGGATGCTATGATTTCGTCAGTTCAGTTCTCAAACCTTGCTCAAGAGGGGGAAGGGAGAAGGGGTATACATGCAAATCAGATTTTATCCTTTAATGGATTTGTACTCACAGCATGTCCCACAGCACACCATTATAAGCATTTACATTAGACACAGTGATCACATTTCTGAAGCCTTTATCTTCTGCCCATTGAAGTCAGTGGCCATAAGGATTAGATTTCATATCTTAATGAGAGCTTGGTCCCAACAATACCACTCTCACTGCCCGTTTTGTCTTGATGGAAAAGCACCTTGCTAGCATGGCTCAGTGGGAACACTCCTCTCTCCTCCCTTCTCCCATCTCTACTGTAACAGCTTTTTAAACAGCTGTGTTGTCCTAAATTATACAGGTATGATTTTTATTGTCTATAAAATAGAAAAATCCAGTAATCACTCCCAATTTATTTTAGGCACACTTCAATGGATGTGATGCATCTATGTCTTCATTAACTTTGTGTAGTAGGCAAAAATGCAATGTTTCAGAGGCGAAAGAGGAAGAAAAAGAGGAAGATAGACACAACACCCTTTCCAAATGTCTAGGTGAAATCTTGTATTCTGAAAACACAGAGTTGATTGAAAAGTTATTTCAAGCAGTAACATATTTCAAGCTTATTTTTCTTTCTTTCCACACTTCTGAACGTGACCAGTAGCAACAGCTCCAAAAGGAGATCATTTATAGTGGAACTAAGCTTAAAAAGTGTATGATAAATATTAAGAAAATATTTCTTTGCACTTTTAAAAAAAAAAAATTGTTCAACTGTACAGCTGTAGTCAGACAACCACCAGCTACATAAGTTTCTATATTTAGTTCCTTACACCATCTACTCAGTCTGTGGAGCAGTCTCCCTACAGAATTGCATTCTGCTGTACCCCTAGTTGTATCTGGAAACGAAAATTCATTGGAGTCCTGTTTACTTTTATTCCTGGTAGTCTAGAAGTATTTCTAGTTCAATGGCACTTTGGTTGCAAATCCACACATCAATAAATTTTTCCATAGAAGCATCACCCATCATTAAAAACCAGGACTGGCACAAGGCACAGGCAGTGCTGCTGACGGCAGCTGACAACCACAGTGAGCAAAAGCACCTGCCCCCCTGCTTATTTTCCCTTTGCCCAGTCAGGGGGAGGTAGCTGTGCTGCTGGACCGTACAGCAAACGCCTACTGCTAGGGTCAGGGCTGGTCATTCCTAGCAAATTCAGCTCCTGCATCCAACCCTCAGCCTGTAGCAGGAGCAGCTACAGGTTTTCTCTCCAGCCCAGCTGCACCAGCTCTGCCCTTTCCACTCTCCCTCACAGGAGCAGCCTGCAACCTCCCATCCTCCGGATAGTGGTGCCAACCTCACGGAGAAGCCTCCAGGCTTGTTTAGAGCATTAAAGCAAATGGTCCCAGCTCAGACAGCATCATTCCTATTGAAATATGCTAGGTACCTGCACTGCAGAGATGTCAGACACTGCTGAGCACTTGCATAGGAAAGTGCTGCTTTCTCTCATGTTTTGTGGAGACACTGCAGCATGGCTTCACACTGTGAAGCCCCAGCTCTTTCTTCAGGCAGCTGTGCTCTGCACTTTCAGTCATAGAGAGATGACCTGGCCTACAGCATGTAGGTTAGATGTTCCCTGCCAAGGGGTTAACTCTCACCTGGGCTTGTGAAGGTCTAAAAGCAGAGTCAAAGCCGTTCTGCAGAGAGTCCAGAAAAGGCTGGATTTTGTAGAGGCCATGCGTCGTCTGGCTCGAGCGGAAGGCCACAATGTGGAAGTACTTCAGGATCTTCTCAAACCGTGACTGTGTCATGATAAGTGCAATGCTCTTGTTGCTGTAGAAGCCGCTGCTCCAGATGCTGAGAACAGACTCACAGTGGTGGATGCTGGTTGATATCATGTAGCCTAAGAAGGCCTTCATTTCCGTCAGGGTGACGTCAATCCAGGCATCATCACTACCAAACCTCTCCTGGTATTTCTTGGCATACATGTTGGTCTGGACAACCATATTCTTTAGTACGTTGTCAGGGACAAAGAGTTGAAAAAAGTCCATGGCACTGGCAGTCAGGGGCATTTTTCGTGTTGGTCCTAGAACAAAAGCAAGAAGGGAAGATAAGCTCACTCCTGATCAGCACCAGGCATGTCCAACACCAGCAATCTAAAGCAGGAAAACAAGGCCAAAGTGATGGCATGTCAGCTAATTCCTCTGAGAGTATACTCACTGTCTGACAGATCTTGTCAGAAAACTTCCCCCCTGTATTCTGTGTCTTCCTCCTACATGATACAAATACAACACACTCCAAATAGTTTCTTCCTCTGCTCTGCACACTCAGTTTGTAGCATGCAGGTCTGTGAGGCAACATGCATTTAATTTTTCCACTTATACACTATCTGTACCTTTTACCATCAGCAACTGTTTTGGCCTTTTTCTGGATAGTCTTTTATTTGTCCATATGCATGTTAAAGCAGTGCCTTCCTCAAAACAGCCCAGAAGGATGGTGTCCAAGCCCTCCAAAGAGAGCGTGCTGCCCCCACCCCAGCTGATATACCTGGGCACTAGAACCTGACCCCACCTTTTCTTTTGCACCTCCAATTCCTGCTCAGTTCATTATCATTAATAGTGTGACTTTCAAATCTGCTGCTGCTCCACACACTGAGCCATGCAGATCATGTCTATGTACTTTTCAGGTCTGTGTCTCTGCCACCACATTGAAGCCTTATCCTGCATTCTGACATCCCCAAGAGAGCGTGTTACTGGAACAAGCCAAAGACACCATGTGGTTAGTGTTGCTGTCCCATGTCACAGGGAATATTTTTAGCATTACAATGCATACGCTGGTCCTCTTCCTCCCATAACATAATAAGCCTTGCAGTCCCATGCTGTCATTACTCTAGCTTTTCGCTCATCTTGCACCTTCTCTGACAGTTTCAACTATTCCATATGAAGAGGGGAGGGGAAAAAAAAAAAAAAAAAAGGAGGCTCTACGGGTTGGCAGCACTGTATCAGTGTAACAAGGTTATCCAGTCAGACACCAGATCACATTAAGCCGAACTAGGGACATCAAGCCTGCAATACCAGGGACATAGATACTAATCCTCTCTTCTCTAATCCCTTCCATAAGATAATTAAGCTCAATTTTAAAAGTAGTGTTTTTCATGTTCCCATCCATGCCAGTGCTTTTAGTCATCAGGTAAGGACTGTGGAGACAGGGACATTCTCTATTCTCTCACAGAAGCAGTGAAAATCAATACACATGAGAGTGGCAGCATCAACAAACTCTCAAGAGCAGTTCAACATCCCTGTGCAAAAGGTAGTGTCATGATTATAACCCAAACTAAGAGTTGGATCCAATAACTACTGCGCCTTAGTTTAACAGCCTTCAGTCTTGGGACTGTCTGAACAACACTCTTCCTGATCAAAAGCCGGAGGCACACAGCTTCTCATCTGTAGTTCTGCCTAATAAGAGTGAGTCTTCCTTACACTATGTGGTTGCTTGGATTTCAGTATTGGCTCTCCCAGCTGAATCAGAACACAAGATTCGCCATTCTACAATCTGGCTCCGCAAAGATCCACTACCGTGTTGGTCAGGCCCCATTCTCCGGTACCCCTGTATCTTAGCTCACATCCTTAGTTGCAGCAACAACTATAGCTTGCAGAAATTTTGCATGAAACAGTACTACAAGGAACTACAGAAATACTGTGGTTGGACTTGCTCTTAGCCTTAATGTTTGGGTGCACTCTGGTGAACTCAAGCTATTAGAAGGACAGCAAAAATAGCACCAAGACACTGAAACAGTGAACCTTCAGATTGCAAAGAATGCCAAAGAAAACAATTCAAGTGGATTCCCCCCTGCCCCGCCCCCCCCCCCCCCCCAAGTGCAGTGAGGAACAAAACACATATTTAAAGATTACTTTCTAATTTCAATTTGTGAGATTGAGAAATTGGAAGTGAAACAGTTCCGTTGAAAGCACATTCCTCTATATAGCAAGACCAGAGTAAAGAGCTCCATACAAACCACGTTCTGGTAAGGATGAAGCAAAAAATTTCAGCTTAAATTATAAAAGGTTCTCACCATCAAGTGAAAACTATGGGACTAGAATAGATACGCTTACTTAACCTTAACTGCTATTGCAATAATAAAGACTCTTGACAAAGAGTTCTCTTGTTTTGATCAGGAGATTTATATTCTGCTAGCACCTGCTAGACTGTTATAGCTGACAAAATGCTCTACAAATGATCCTGTATGAATGACTTACAGTACATCACTTCCTCCTTCCCCACAACTTAATCAAGTTTTGGCATTCTACAGTACATACAGCTTTCTAATAACACACTGCACAGAGTGTATTCCTAGTTATACATGAAGTCTTGAGTAGCTATTGAATTCAACTCCAGTGCCCAGGAAACCTTCCAGGTAGAGCACAGAGTTAGTTTTAAAATTCTTGCCTTTAGAAGCAGAAGCTGGGAGTGGGGGTAACATTTTAAACCTTGCCTACAGCAAACAAGATGCATTTATAAAGCATTAAGTCTTATGAAGTGAAATATGTTGGTCTTGAGACAGGTGGACTTGGACAATAGGTATGTGATGGACTCCATCTTTAAGAAGTCAAGAGCAGTCAGAAGCACAAAAAGGTACTTTGATGTAATTAAATTTTCAGTAGCTGCACAACTTTACCTTGAAAAGTGATTATAGAAAACTGCCAGGTATACTGGATTACCTTTCTTACCCAGCAGTCCTGCTCCAGCCACAGAGTCTCCTATCTGCTCTCCTTCTTGAAATAAATATGCAAGACTTGTATCCCACTGGCCACGCAGAACCCACACAGGTCTAAAAAAGTGAGCTGAATCACTTTCTGACTCAAACATCAACCTAATTGTTGACTAAATATAATTCTGAAAGCCCCTGTATAATCTCATTGTCTTAAAAAACAGCCTTTATTGGCAAAGTGAGCACAATTGATTCATAATTTACTGAGATGCAATAAAACAAGAGTGACATTGAATTTCTGTAGGAAGAGAACTGAATTTTTAACATGAATTGGGTTTTGCATAGTTAATGACTAGCCTAAAATAAATTATTTAAATATGACTTTCTATCTAAGTACACAAATATATCCCATCTATAAAGCCAATTGCATAAGAAACTTAAATAGTGAATTTGTACTTTTTAAGGATTTTTACATTGACTTAAATGGCACTTACCCAGAAAATACTGGTATGAAAAGAGTTCAGTGTTCCACACATGCACTGTTTATCTTTCAAAGCTTTACTCAGTCAAACAAAAAGTGGCATTGCCTAGTCTTCCATTCTCAGAATGAATATACAATCACGAATGTATGTAAAATTCAGATTTTTCTCTTTCCTCTGCCCTAAAGTGTGTGCATGGAGAAAGTATTTATTTACACAGGGTTTTTTGCTTTAAAAAACAATCAGGATTTCCTGTATAAGTATAGAGTCAGAGCACAAAAGAACTCTTGGAGTTTCCAAACCTGCAGCTAGACCCAGTGGTCTGTGCACACCCAGGGCAGTGACAGAGCTCTACTGAGTAACCTCTGGCTGGGCAGCACACACGCCAGCACTAGCAGTTTGGGCTTGCTTTAAATGACTTTGCAGAACATGGAAAATAACAATCTTCCTCTGTTACAATACAACGTGCACAGGCAAACTCTCCTTCTTGTTTCTCACTCTGTCTACCAGCAAAAACTTGCATGTGCAATCAGCAGCAGTCACCTTGCAAGTCATTATTGCTACTAGATCCTATTTCGACCAGGTTGGTTCCATTTTCTGTTTTGCACTCCAAAGGAATGTCTTCCCCAGAGCACTAGCTATTTAAGTTGTAAGAATAGACTCAAAATAAATGAAGAAGCTAAGCATGGAAAGACATTTGTGTTTCCATACCGGAGATACGATTGTGGAGCAGAGGCTGGCACCTCGCCCTCAGACTGCGCACATTGCAGAGCCCATTTTGGCTCACCTCAGCTCAAGGCAAACTGCAGCAGCCTTGCTGGGTCCAATGCCTAGCGAGAGAGCAGGCTGCATGCTCAACTTCCCAGCAAACATACACATTGCAGAAAACCCAGAAAGTTTTAAGAAAAAGTTCACATGAAACTTCTGTGTGACCATCCTTCAGGCAGCCCCTGCACGTCCTCCTACAATCTCTGGTCTTCTCTCATGGATGGGTCACATTCACATTCTTCCCCCGCCTCCAATCCCACCAGGGTTTGTAGCCTTCCTTACTGAGCAGCATGTTAGGAAAAAAATAAGAACTCCAAGTGAATTAACTGCTTTTTACTTACTTAACTGGTTTGCAGGACTAAGTAATTTGAGCACATTTTTAATAGGTTAATATAACCTTTTCCATTTTTCCTGTTCTGATTATCAACCTGTTATTTAGCAGCTCAGACTTCACAGACTCAGAATAAAAGATGGGAAGTTTCAAACCCTACTGTAATCTATCAGTGTTTACAATGTAACATACAAATCTTAAGGAGGTCAAAAGCATTGTCATTTTGGACAGGATAAATTAGATGTGTAAGAAAAAAACACAGTGGAAGAAAATTCTCCTTTTACTCTGCTGTGCAAAAGACTTAAGTGCTCTCATTCAACATGTAACCGAGGTTCATGATAAAATATCCCGTCACGTTGACAGACCCACGTATTACCATATGTATGCTCATCCAAGTTGCATGGTTTGAAAACCAAACTTGTACAGAGCTAATCCAGGGTTGACTTTGAAATTAATTTAACTTCATTAGCAACTGAGCAGACTGGAATACTTCTGAATCAGGCATAGGAGTGGTAGAAGCATCAGTTTAAGAATTCAGAAGTCATTTTATTGTCCACTTTGCACAAAAATCTAACAATTTACAGTCATGCATGAGGATAGCACATTTAGGTGTATTATATACAGATACATACCTAAGAATAATCTATCCAGAACCTGATGCTTTTTGGCAATTGGGAAGTATTTGCTTCTCTGACATATGGCACAGCTTTCAAAAACCAGTCTGAAAAGCCAATTAATTCTTTCTTCCGAAGTCCAAGCAATTAGAGATCGTTTCATATTCCTGAGAAGTTACCTCTCCAAAAGTACACAACATGATTTTTGAGTCTTATTTAGAGATCATCAAAAAATGCTGATGGAAGATTTCTGTCAGACAATATACACATTCATCAAAAAAATCATGATGTTTCCATGGAAAATGTCAATTGATGAAATATGACAGGCAGTTTAAACAATTTTTCATCTTTCTCAATGAGTAAAGACCAATACAAAGAGATGAAAAAATAGCAACAAAATCAAAAACAATGTTTTAATATTTCCCAAGTGTGATTTTTCAGAATTTTGGTTTCACACTAAGTTCCCTCACGTAAGCTTTGGAAGCACTGGAGCTTATCCAGCTTGCCAGAAAATCAGTTTTCATATCAGCTTTATTCTTAATGGCCTGGAAGAAATGCACATCAGACAATTTTCAAGCCATAGCCAGTTTGATGGCCTTATGACAAGCCTGTCAAGACAGCTTGAAGTAAGTGCATGTAACAGTTCTCTTCTGCGGTTTATTCCAGTTTATTTCAGATACTGCTCTCCTGTAGGAACTGGGCAGCAAGTATCCAGGACTTTAATGTAGGTTATTATGCTGCGTGTATTTCATTTATCTTCATTTAAAAAAAGCAACCAAAGCTTCAGTGACAATTCCACTTTGTTAAGTCAAAGGAGTCATCCTAATTTATACCAGCTGTGATTCTGACCAATATTTTAGGGCAAGCAGATGTTTGTATTTGTTATATTGGTAGAGAATCTTAGTTTTCTTTAGGACTGCCTAGCACAAGAATGCTATATAAATGATCAAAACATGAGCTGTACCGTGGAGTTGCTGGGAGCTCAGAGCCAGCCTACGAGGAGGAAATTAAAAGAAACCAAACAACTCCCAAACAGACACTATATTGGCTTTTATACGTGAGAAAGAAGAAACTGGACATAGTCCTTCCAAAGATGGTTCTCTTCTTAGACCATAAGGGCTCTCTCAGCTGCCCATGCTTCTGGGTAAGTTTTTACTAGGTCATCTTCCCTGAAAAACTTACTTTGCACCCTTGCCTGAGGAATCAGTAGCACACACTTTTGCTCTACATTTGATTTCAGTTAAGTTTGTTTCACACTATTTGGCAAAGTGTCATCTGACTGCACTTTTCCAACCTCTATAAGTAAGCCTTTGACAATGCCTCCATGCCTGCACATAATAACCGTAGTTCCAAACAGCTTCCATGAAAGGGCACTTTCTCTTCCCTCCCCAGCATTAAAAAGGATTTTTTCCTCACAGCATCAGCAATAAAGTGATCCACACACTGCAGTCTGACTCCTATCCACACAGAGAATTAAGAGCTGGGACTAAAAGCAATCCAAGGATAAATGAAGAAGGACTGAAAACCAGTGCACAGGTGTTCCGTGCTGACTCTGGTCAAAACAGTCCCTGGCCTCCATACCATACAGGGCTGAGTTATGACAAGTTAAATAAAGAACTTACTTAGTAAAACAAAGAGTAGAAGTTAAACTAAATGGTAAAATTTAGCCAAGTATTTAGTAAACTAAAGAACTTCCTGCAATTCATCTTGTTTCCCTGCTGTGTACTGGATCCAGATTCCCATCTAACTTTCTTCAGCGTTACAGCAAAACTCTTGAGAGTCAAGTCTAGTATGTCAACCTGGCATAGGTCAGGGACAAGTAATGTACCTGTTCCCACCCAACAGAAGACAGCCTTCCCCCTTGATGTGACGGTGGCCAACCAAGGCCCGGGGTGATGACCAAGGTGCCCTGCCCATTCCTTCTGCCCCACGCTGCTGTGCGCTAGTTGGCAGTTCAGCTCAGCAAAGATGAAGAACTTCAGTGGGGCACCAAGAACAACACTGTAATGCCAAGGGTAAAGAATTTTGGCTGCCACTCAGCAGATTACCATGTGCGATAAGACACTATGAAAACAGTTAAACTCCTAGGCATTTTCAGGGGACCAAGAAGGCAAGTCCCATCGACCAAATGTATGCTGTGCCACCAACAGCATTTGTCTGAGAATGAGAACACATGAGAGATGCTGTGGCAGTTCCATGGAAGTGTGGCTTGTGTAGATTTAAGCTACAGTCAAAAAATATTTAATTAAGAGAGTATTTCTGTGTGTTTACAATCATGTTTTAAGGCTACAAAGCCTTCAAGATGCAACAAGTGAAGCAGAAATAATAAAAAGCCTGCTGCATGTAATGTTGACACCTTTAATTATATACTTCATTTCTGTGATGAGATCTTACAACCTACCAAACACTATTATCAACGTGGTTACAATACATTTTAAAAGCCTTTAAAAAGGTCTTATAGTTACAATAATTTTAAAAAGCCAAACACCTTAAAGCAGCAGTCAGTGCAGAAACAGTATCACATCGCATCAGCTGACATAATCCTTTGCACATTAATCATTTGGCTGTGGGACTGAACATGCTTGTCCCTCGTCAGGGGAATTTCTGCTGCAGCAGCTTCCATGGCAATAGTCCATTGCACTTTCTTTTGCCACTGCAATTTTCTATTAACATTTTACTGCACTCAACCATCAGAGCAGATTGGCTTCTCCTGGCAGTCCAGCTGACACTGAGCATATCTAGCAGGTTAGAGACAACCATCAACATGTCGACTTCATACATCATCTGTAATACAGCTTTTGGTAGATCACAGAGCAGTTACACATCTGGCTGTAAGCACAGCTGTGCACATTTAGGAAATAACTCTACAAAGCAGCATGGATAGTTTTATGTCAGCACAACTTCCGTTCCAGCAAGGTGACCCTCATAACCAAATTCCAGAAGGCTGCTTTGGGATGGTCCCCAGGGGGGACCCCTGCACTGGGAACTCTTGCAGATGCAATCCACTGTCACATCTTTCACAGGCTCCTGGTCTGTTCTAGTGCACGCTGTTCACAAATACCATTACCTACATGCAACTTCCTCCTTTCCAGCAATTTAAAATAAAAATCTACCTGTATAAGCATTAGCAATATTGGATGTCAGGACCCCGTATCCAAAGGGAGGGCTTTTGTGTTTAAAGAAGGGAAAATAGCCTAGTAAATTTTGCAGGCAAATCATTGGGACAGTTAATTTATCTTTTGTAAATAAAAGTCAATAAGCAAGTGACCCAGCTAATGAGATGCTGAAATCCTTCACGTCAACTCCTGCACTTACATGCAACACACACATACAACACTGAAAAATGAACCTCTTAAGTTTTGAGCAAGTCTCATAAGAAAATGGTTTTCAGCTTTGTTCAAAAATTATTTAAAAAAAAAAAAAAAAAAGAAAGAATATAGTAGAGCATTAGAGACAACCTTTTCATGCAAGAACATTCATTTCAGTACAGAACCTCCTAATGATCTGTCCCCATCCCAAAGGAGCTAAGGTAGCTACAGTACTGGTCTCTGCAATTGCTTCCTGGCAACTACAGCTTCTTCCTGCAAAAGACAGAGAATAGTTGTTAGGGTAAGCACGTGAGTCCGCAAAGTGTTCGATGCTACTTCCCATGAACAGAACTAAGCACTTACTGCTGCACCCACTTGGGAGAGGGCGATAAGCAGGGTGCTCTTGCTGCAGCCCAGCTAGAAGAGTCAAAAATCAGAATCTGCCCAAGGAGGTTGGTGCCAGATGCTGCATAGGGATGATATTCAGGCTCTTTTTCCAAACCTGCTTCCTTTAGGTTGTAGCAGCCTTCCTCGGATTTTACTGCTCTCTGTAGGAAAGTATGCACATGCATTTCTAGGTGAGCTTCACAAACTGCGCAGTAAAACAAGGTTTCTCTGTTGTGATCAGCCCAGACTAGGAGGCAAATGAGCTCTCGTCACTTCAGAGATCATAATAATAAAATAAATCAACACTTCAATCACAGGCACCCTCATTTGAAGGCTGCACCACCTCTATCTGTGATCATAATACATCTGCATTTACACAGCTGCTTTTAAACTTATTTCCCCACTTTATATTCTCCATGTTCCTTCCCAGAACCCTCAAATACCTTGGGACAAGCAGTTACAAGCCACATGTTCCTTGCTGGTGCATTAGGCTTAGGGGCAGATGAAAGTATAAATATTTTCTTAGGACACCAAAGATGTAAGTGGAGGTCATGTATTTGCAGTCCTTGCTAAGGCCAGGGCTTCTTTACACTGGCACAGTACCACTTTGTGTGCTTTCTGGTTTTTTTTTTGCTCGTTTACTCCTGCCCCTCTTGTTAGACTGCATTTTCCCATCCTTGTTCTGCCTGCCCTTAGAAGTGACTGGTGCCACAGGCTGTCTGAACATCTGAACTCAAAATAACCAAGCAGCTGGAAAGTTCAATAAATGACTTTTATATACCACGCACATCAACATCCCTAATCCTCTTACCACTTGCAGGATACATGACGCACGCCACAGCACTCCAATTGCTTAGGCTTCCTAATAACTCTTAAAAACCCACAACTCCTCAGTTTTAAGAAACCAAAGCATTTCTTCAACAATGAAATGTAAAAAAAAAAAAAAAAAAAGCAGTCATCTGTGCAAAAAGGCAGATTTATTACTTGTACTGTCTGTGTTAACTCCAGGGTGATACAGACATGTTTACAAACCACTTATACCCCCAGGGAAGGCTTTCAGGGAGCTGTATCTGCAGAGAAAGAGCCAGAAGCACAACTCGGAGCTAAACAGTGCGTGAAGTCAGAGCATGATCTTCAGCAGAACAGCACTGCTCATCCTCACCAACAGCAGTCCCTCAGCAACACAGCACCTCTCCCACAACCTCTGCCCAGCTACTGTGTGCAGCCAGGGTAACTGCTCAGCACCCAGCTCCCCCCACAGCCTGTGCCATGCTGCACTGCTGCCAGGGTGCAAGCAGAACAGCAACTAGGCCACAGAACTAGGTTTGCAAAGAAGAGCATCATGCATCTTCCCCCACAGCCTTTCAGGAGAGATGCTTTTTACTTTGGAGCCAAAGTCCACGTCCCCAAACACAGTCTTAGTATGCTGTACTCTGAAATCAGGCAGGGGAAAGATTTGAGGTCACCAGACAGACACTGCTTACTGGTAGCCATCCATCACACCAGATCACAGCTATGCTTGGAGGTCATCTTCTCCACGCTTCTTGGAGGCTGCCAACATATAAACCAATAAAAGCTGAAAGACCTCATAGGATTTAATCACTGTAAGAACATACCTCAGCTTATAAAAGGAGGAAGCAGCTTGTATTTCTCATTTTGGACCTAGCAGCAACAGAGATTTCACACAGCAGGTTTTCAAAGAACTTCATGGTGTGCTCACAAAAAAGAGGTTGTTGGTGATGAAATCTGGGTCATATTAAGTAGTGGAGTGGAAGATAAAGCCAATAAATCTTTCTGCTCTACAAAAACCTGGCCCAAACATTAATTTATTGAATCTGCAGGTATAATTATACAGGATGCACCTGGAATGTAAATTTAAATCAGTAACATGGGAACAACCACTGCAAAGCATGTCCTTCTGTTTGCAAAGTGCCAAGCACTTCACATTAAGGATTCCTACAGAGGCTTCTGGGCATTATCACAACAGAAATAACAGCTTCCCATTCTGTAACCACAGATTAGGACATTTATAGCTTGAGACCTCAGTGACTGGAACTTCACATTTCCTAGCTATATTCTTCCTCTTACAGAAGAAGCTCACAGACTTCACAGTAGGTCAGAACAGACCTTTGGATTACTATAACAGAGCTAAATCCTCCACAATTTGGAAAAAATCTGTCTGGAAGAAAAGCCTGTGCCTGATTAGACCCATAGGTAGCGTCAGTGGCATGCTTAAGGTAATATTTTACTAAGATAGTAATAAGGAAGTTTCTGAGTACGTTTTTTGCCGTGTAAACCCTGGCCCCATGTTCTGTCCTGCATGCTCTTATCTACTTACAGATTGATTTTCTTAAAATGGAAAGATGTCAGCTGCTGTTTTCATATCAGGCTGGCTTATGATTTCATGATACAATGAACAAGCGTATTTTACTCGGTGACAAGTAACTGAAAAAGTTCCCATTTAAATAAAGGCTGTGAATTTTGACTGCTGCTCAAAGACAGAAGCTGTGCTTCCCTTCCAAACTGCCTGCCCACCAAGCCAGAGCAAATACTTCCTGAGCTCAGGAACTGAGAGTCAGCCTCCCTGAATGTTTTACTCTGTGCCTGACATGCTCTGCTACCTTAGGCTAATTATATCATCTGTGCTCCTGGCTTATCCATGTCTCAAGTTGGCACTGGGACCTGTGCCCTCTTTTCCTTTGCTCCGTTCTGCACATTCCCAGCCTTCCCCAGCTGCTTGCTGCTATCTGACCCCGAACTTCCCCAGGCTCCACTTCTCTGTCGCTTTCCCTACCCTTCCGCCTGCGTTTTTGAGATACTGCCATACCTCAGTGTTTCTTGTCCTCTTGGCATTTCACTTAAGTGATGAGATGAGGCTTATGTTAGTATGAGTTCTTCAAGTCTACAACTGCGGTTTCTGAGAATACATGTTTGGAGACAAGGATTAGCTGTCAGATACAACAGGTGGTCAGCTGGATCAGCACTGGTTAGGAGTGCGTCCAACTGTGTGTTATTCAGTTGTAAGTTACAGAATAAAGATCTGCACCTGTGCCTGGCCAGCCTGTGGCGGCTCAAAAAGAAAAATTAGATGTCCCAACCCCCTCTGGTTCCTGTTCCACTTCTCGCCCTTGCTCCCAAGCACCAGCCCATGTGAATTCACACAGTACTGATGTCTACAGTCATACTTTCACACATCACTTTTCCATTAAATCCTTTTTGGCAAGGAATACCCAATTAGCAGGTAAATGCAGATAAAATGCTGTAACTACCGGTGAAGAAGGTCGGCTGCTGAAGACTTTTCTTTCATTCTGAAGACAGTGTAATGTTATGTGAAAGTGTTGAAAGTTCTATTCCCTGCCTCTTTTCCTACAATGCACAGGCATGAGCATGCCGCATCTACACCCTCTTCAATCATGCTCAACAGAATGGAAGAAGCATTCAGAATCTTAAAAGTGTGGATTCAAATTTTGTGGGCTTAAAAACAAAACACCAAAAAGGTGACGTACACATTTCCGCAAAAGAGCAAAGGCAGAAATATACTCTTCTGTATAACCCAGCTAGCCAGCCAACCAAAATCAATTTAATTTCATAGCAGATATGAAACAACTCACACAGAGCTGCTGTTGCAAGCCCCTTTCTTGCCTTGGCCTGTCCCTGCTGGCAAGGAAGTGCCCAGCATCTGTACAGAGCACATCAGTGTTTATCTAGCACCACAACATTTTCTACAAGGAAAACTCAATTCTCTAGATGCCTCTCAGACTCCACTTAAACAACAAACAATTGAAGGTTATTTAAGCAAGTCACTGCTCTCACATGGCAAAACTCTTCTTCCTTTTATCGCTACTGACATCGAGGCATCTCTGCCTCTTTACCACTGTGTTATATCTAGAAAGCTGAGACCTCCCTTCCTGCCTTCACTGAGACGCTGCCTCAGTCAGTGTTCATTTATCAGAAACACCAGTGTCAACTTGCTCCCTGGGAGAGATCAGCCTATGCTGCTGCTCCAGTCAGGATCACAGCATTGAAGCTCTGGCGTCAAGAATGCTCATGTTTCCAAACCTTTCATTTTCTGATTTGGTTTTTAAGCGCTCTTTAAATATGGAATCCCCCAGGAAAAGGAGTATCCAATCCAGTTTTGATTGCTAAGTCTCTCCCCGCTCTCTTGGCTCTGTGTGCAGGAATAGCAAGGCAAACACAGAAGAAGAATATCTATCTCCACAGGGAGCCTCCTGCTTCCTAAGCCTTCCAGACTTAACTGCTAAAGCTGGTTTTATATTATGGACAGATTTGCTCCTTTGCATTGTCCTTCCACTTCCTCAGCTGCTTTTTGCTATGTTCACAAAGGTCTCTCATTTGAGCAACATTTCTCTCCATTCATTCTTTATTTATGTTGACTGCCTCAAAATAAAATTAAGAGAGACCTGCTGTGTTGCATTCAACCCCATCAGCTTCTCCCATCATCTGTGATGCGGCTCCTTTCCTCCTCACTAACTGTAAACGGCCCTGAATAGGTAGCATTTTCCCTTCCACATCAAGAATTGATTACATTCCTCCCTTAGGGCCAGATTCTACTAGGTCCTAAGTGCTATAACCCCCATCCATGTTTTAGTGGAAAAAAACAAAACCTTCAGATTATTAGCAAGGCTGTCCCTGAAGTTTTTATAACCTTGTGTGATCAAAACCTCAAGCCTGCTAGGCAAGTTAGAATGTTATTTATCTGGGGAGGAGAGAGAAGACAGAGAAAGCAGGTAAACATACTGCTTTTCATCATAGCTAAATGTTTGATCTGGCTCTGGTAGTACTCCTGGCAGAGAGCACTGAGCCACTTTACAGAAATTCTTTCTGGGCCTGGACTGAAGCAGTCTGGCAGAGCTGGACACAGATGACCACAGTCCTGCTTGCCAGGCACTGTCTGCTTGCCATATATGAACTTCATACCACGATCCTTTCACAGGCCCTAGCACAATGGTTTCCAATGTGGACTGCCAGGGAGTGCACAAGAGAATCCATGAGGGCGCTGGAAGAAAGTAGTTTTTGTACTGTTAACAAATACAAGATAAAAAGTTTAAATAGTGTTTATTTCATCTTTATCTCATTTTTTTCTATTTTTGCATACATTTTATAATGTACATAGTATATTAGTACAGTAGTGCATGTACATAATTTATAAATAAATATATGCAGACTGGGGGTACCTGCTCAAAAAACTTCTACTGATAAGGGTGCATGATCAAAAATGTTTGAGGAATAACTGCCCTAGAGTTCTTCAGTAATTGCATTCAGGACTAAAGCAGCCTAGCAGCCACGGTTCACCCTCACTTTAGCAGAGAGCTGAGTGCGTGCTCAATTCTCTAAGCTTCAGCTGATCTGCCTGTAGGTTTTATACCAGGATAACCAGCTTGCTTTGAAAAGGAGTAATTTCCCTTTGTCCCCCTAGAAAACTGTTCTTTTTGTAAGAACAGGGGAGTGGTGGTATCAGTCAGAGGTACTTCTGCATTGGTATAACAGTTTTCATGTCACTCTGCTTTTAGCATGATTCTGTACTGTATCATTAAAGTAGTACCACATATGCATTTATTTAAGCATGTACTTATATGCTTCTCTCGATTCAAAGGATAATGTACTATATTAACATCCCTCAACACTCACCTTTGAGTTTTAATTTGCATCACTCACAAATCAAAAGGATGTTTAACAGCCTTGTGTTTTTCTCTAGTGGAAATAAGCTTCCAGAGCACACACTCATTGTGCAGTCAGCCATGCAAATTATTAATCCTGTAAGAAAGACTGAGGTTGCAATAGTGGTAGGAAAGGAGGGAAATGTCTTTTTACTATAAAAATGCTCTGTAGTCTCTCTGCAGCCCCTGTTGTCCTTCCTTCAGGGCCTTAGGTCTACCACTCAATAGATTCTGGTCACTCTTCTCAAACCTTGGCAATCAAATTGCAACTGATGTGTTCTTCAATGAACATGGCTTTTTCCTTTTCCTTGTGCGTCTTAATGTTAGTTTCTACCACTTATACTCAGATCTGATACCAAACGTACTACACTGTTGTAAGTATATAAAATGCTTATTAAAACCTAATTAAATGCTATGTTTAGGGAGCAATCCAGTCACACAACTTGCCATTGAATTTTAGGTATGTAACAATGTTGGGCATTTAAGTTCATCGTATAGTCAAAGCAAACAGGTTGTGCTTTCAGTAAACATCAAAAGCGATCTCTTTTAAGAAATTTTTGAGGCTACAGTTCGGAAGTTAACTGACAACAGTAATCTTTCTTCTAGGGTCTCTTAGGCTCCAGTCCAGCAGAGAGCATTTGAGGCAGATACTTAACCTTAAACCACAGTGATCAAATTACTCTTAGGCACCAGTGCAACACTACAGTGAAGTGCATGTTTTTGAAGTGAGATTACACATGTTTCTTATAGCCCAGGATTGCTCCAAACAAATGATTTACTGGTATAAGTATTATAATATGAAGTGATGCTATCTAAAAAAAAACCAGGAACAGCTACAAAAGAATGAGTAGTGAGAAGTAAAGTACAGAGTCCTTGAAGATACAGCAAAAGAGGCGCTTAAAGACTCTGCTTAGGAAAAAAAATATTTTTACTTGAGTTTAAAAGCTTGCCTACTTTCTCCTCCCTCATCTAAATTACAGACACGGCAATTAACAATGGCTGTCACAGTGGTCAGCGGTGGTCACAGAAAGCAAAACATAAAATGTATCTGTGTCTCCTTTCTTTAGGAAGCATTCAAGCTCTACCAGTATGCAGAACAGTGAGTTCAGCTAGTCTTAAAGAGGAAGAGAAAAGCATCGGCCACACCAAAACAATTTAAACATAACATTTTGTTTTCTTTATAGAAATTGTCACTTGGTTCACCACATCCTCCTGCCTCTAGAACCAGTGTCTGAGGGATAGGGGGCTCCAGAGTACACTGTGCAAACGAGGGGAGAACCAGACATAGGAGACCCAATCCTCACCCCCACCAATAGAGTCGAGGGAGAAGGGAGAATATTCCTTAAATGCTTGCTGCAAAGAACTGGGCTCATTACTCAGTGCATTAGCCTCTAAACTTCCACTAGTCTCTTCTACTAGGCAGCAGGAGCACAGATGCATTGACACCTCAGTCCCAATAAAATGCTCACAGAAAGCTCTGTGCAGGGGCAGCTGACACCCCCGAGGTGCAACCTTCATCCAAACAGAAGGTTGATTAATCATGGGATAACCAAACCCATAGGTAAGCACCACTCCTATTAGATCTGAAACTCATATTTTGTTGAGCTGCACGCTGCAGTCCTTCCAGCTTTTTAATGCTAAGTTTGATGTTGTAGTGGGTGTGACAGTTGTTCACATATTGCATCTCCCACACAAGCAGATCTGGATCATCCGCTGTAGCGGATGTGGGTGAGCAGCGTGGTCAGGGGCATCTGGCCATTGCTTTGGTATGTTAGAAGTACCAGCTGTCATCTTATATGACACTATGAACCCAAGAACAGGCAGAGTCTGGTTTCACACGGCTTCGCCTCTCAACATCAACTAGCTTTTTCATCACAGGAGATGCTGTTAGAGCCTACAGGCTCTTCTCACTACAAACATGCTGTCTAATAAGGATTGAACTCAAGCAAGGCATCTTTCAGCAAGGGCAATTCAAAAGGCTGTCACCCCCATCAGCTATTTTTGCATAAGGTAGGTGAGAACTCAATACCTGGAAGACCTTTACCTTCTCCTCCCACTGCAATGGACCTGGGCACATGGGGCAGAGCAAAATTGCAAAAAGCCTGGCTTACTAAGCAGCAAAATTTGAACAATGAATCCCTGCCCCAGACTACCAGCAATTTTAACAGAAACAGTGGAGACATGGTGTCCAGCAGAGCCCAGTAGAATAAAAAAAAAGATGTCGCATAATGACTAAGAACATGATGTTAAAATGTGAAGTATCGGTAGGATCTATATTAAGACACAAGAGAAACGTTCATTTTTATAACAGCAAAGTATTCTAGGAAACAAAATACAATTAGAGAAACTAAATGCTGTAGCAAAGAAGAGCAGGTTAGGAAAAGGTTACGGTACAGATTAAAAGGATTCAATAGAAATGGAAATCTTCAAAGTAAAGTTTTGAACAGCTTTTGTTATACTTGTTTCTTGCTCCTTTTCTGATTAAAGTACTGTGCTGAAGCATTCTCCCTTTAGGTGCCCATTTCAGCTTAAAAAGAAAGAATCCCATCTCCCTTTTATCTTAGGAAGAAAGCTGACATTAGAACAATTGGTAGTGCACTGCTCGATGTCAAGCTGCTCCAGGTCAATCCCTCAGACCCCTTTTGAGTCAACCTTCCAGCAAAAGACCTGAAGAAAAGGCATGGTTTGTATTTTAACATTTCACTCACTCAACTGCAATATCTGCCCATAACATGCTATCAAATGTTTCTGCTTCAGCATACAATACAAATGGCTGCTTTTAGAAAGAAACTAATGCTCACTTTCTTTTCATTGAATTCAGGGAGTGATAGTCAACAGCCAAAAAGAAAAGAGTTAAAGACTGGTACAATCTCAACAGCAGCATTAACAGTGTCAAGTCCATTTCAAATTCCGTACCCACTTTGACAGTACCAATTCAAAAATATCCAGAACTGAATATTTTACACCCACCACCTGTACCCAAAAGCAAGTAGGTGCTTGTGCAATAATATGCACTTAACAAAGCTTAACGTGGTTTGTATTTACCCCAGTCTAGTGGGACTGTAGGATTAGGTACTTCTGGCTATACTCCCACCCCTCTTACCCAGAAACAGCCGTGCCTTGTACAGAAAGATCCAAAATGCTCTTTAACCAAATAAAATGGGAAGAAGAAGGAATTGAGGCCAATGTAATTCTCAGGACACAGAGATTCATGATAAACTAGGTGCACTTCAGCTGTCAGGGCAAAGATTTTGCCTTCATTTTCAAGGCAACTCATGAAGTTCATAGGAGAGTAGGTTTTATGAGTCTGAGGACAGGACACCAGAAGCTGCAATACCTGTGGCAGAGTCAAAGGCATAAAAAAATCCAAATCTTGCAGTTTAGTATATATTTTTGTTTCTAATCATCAAATACTAGGAGCCCCATAACAAGAACCTGAGTGAATCCAAGTTCAAGGTAACACGTTAAACTGAGAAAGACTTTCAAAGAGAAATAAGACGACTTGGTGACTTTAAACTTGTTACTCTGATCTCAATACTCCTCAAAGACTGAATAAATTTTGGAGGAAAGACTAATCAAGGACATCAAGACAAATGCAAAGCATTTGTATCATAGACAGGTCACCTCAGAATCATTTTTAGTGGGTAAGCTTCGAAGATATTACTTACAGGATAGCTGAATTTATCTGTTCTGTTTCTAGCTAGGTACTTGTTTATTGGCAACAATAGAGATAAGCAAGAGAATGTCTCCTCTTTACCCAGATCCTTGACTGAGAGAGGAGTTGTCTGGATGAAGGCAGGTGACTTTGGGAAAGAGATTGTTCCATTTTTTACTATAACATGGAACTAGAACCTAGTGTATGATCAAGACACTAATGGGCAATGCTGGGCTGATCATCCTACTAGATAGTAGCTGGATTTGTTGGCCAAAATAAATCTTGCAAACCAGTAATGAAAGTTTTTTCTCTAATTATCTGCTCCAAGACAATCTCTTATTTTGCACAAAGTGATGCACAACTGACTTCTAAACCAGTGGTTTTCTAGGTAGCATTAGGCAGGTTTTTAGTTATCTGTAGTGAATATAGTGACATATTAGTACCTTTGAATAAGGAACTATAAGACCTTACTTGGAACCGTGTTCAATTTCCCAACAAAGAGTTGATCCTAAACTGTGAAAGACTACTACTACTAGAAGTAGGGGTTTATTCTTGCAAGGGAAGATTGTGAAGAAACCTGTTACTGTCTCATTTTTAGCCTAGGGGGGGAAAAAAAGGCAGCAAATCTCTTAAAATATACTTGATGTAAATATCAGGAAGAGAAGACCTAAGTGCCTCTTTGCAAGATGAAACAATTTTGCAATGCTCACAAAGAAGTGAAGAAACACCCTTCTGATACCCAGTCCATGAACTGGAGAAACATGAAGTAGAATTCTGTTGTCCTTTCTTGTCAGGACATCTGTTACATGATCATCAGTTATTGCAGGCATCTGGACTGTGACTTAGTTGGGCCTATTCCAGACCTGTGCTTATTTTCCTCCACACATCCATTCTCATGGTCTACAGAGATTTGTGTTGGGATTCAGCTGCAAGGAGGCTCTTCATACCTCAAAGAGAGTCATGAAAGAAGGCAAGTACAAACCTAGGCACCGCTGGATGGTGCAGTAACTAAGTGCCTCCATTAGCATCGCTAATCTCACAAGTATTTGGGCAGTGTTTTATCAGGGATCCCTGGCATCAGATTAGTGTTTTTAACACGCAGGAGGTGGCTCAGAATGTCATTTGAGCAGAGATAAAAGATTCATGGACACACAACACATTATCATAGAATTGAGCATGAGAACAATACCCTAACTGTCAAGTGTGCCTGGACCACTTTACTGGGGCAAAGGGAAGTTTCATCTTAACAGATCAGGAGACCTTCTGTGAGCACACAGCTCCTTCCCACAAGCTGTACAGCTTTTTCCCTGCTCCCAAAGCTGATGCTGGAGATGCAAGTAGCAAGCCTTCTGCATAGCACTCCAACATACAACTTGCCACTAAGCATCTTTCTGAGTGTTTGCATTTATCTTAAGCAATCTAAATCAATCTTAACCAAAAGGAGAAGCGTGCTAAAAGGGACCTCAGGAAGTCCTTTAAGTCCAGGCCTCTATCCTCGTTCAGCACACATACTGGGTTAGCACCACTTGTTCTTAGGTTTCCAGTGACACACCTCATGTCTTCTGCAGCACTGCACTTCTGAGAATTTCTATCATGTCTGATTTAACTATCCATCAATTCAACATTCAGTTTTCAGAGCAAATAAAGCAGATAATTCCCTTTCCTATAATAGCCCTTACTTATCCATATGGCCACTTAGCTTAAAAACAGAATACAGAAAGTGGGTCCAGTTAATAGATTTTCTGCTTCTCAGTCCCTTCTCTTCTCATTTGACTATTTGCTTCTCACCTGGGTTGGTGACCAAGACTCACTCTCCTAAATGGCAAGCCAGTCTCATTGCAAGTCTTGTACGCTCTGTTTAAATATCTGGGGAGGATGTTTGCCTTTTAATAACAACATGACACTGAGTCACATTTGTCTGGTGTTCAGCTTCAACCTCCAGTTCCTTTTCCACCTAAACACTTCTTCCCCTTCCCCTCCATTTTCCACTTCTGCTGTTAGTCACTGCTGCCTTCCCACTAAGAATTTCTCTCTTGCACCATGCCATTTTCCCCCCCAGACTATTTCAGGCTGTCAAGAACCTTGCAGATTCTCAGCCTGTCCTCCAGTGTACGTGGAGTCACTCCCAAATTCATGTTATCCAAAAGCTTAATAAACAAATTCAGTAGTCCACCTCCAGTCAGGAAGGCGGTTTCAAATTCTCATTAAATTAAAAAAAATAAAAATCCTTCCATCAGAACATTTAAGCTTTTGCCAGATCTTTATGCAACACATTTTTGGAGATTCTGGGCCAGACCTTATTGAATTCAAATGGAGACAGAAACAGACATTTGCAGTAAGGACGATTTTAGTGAGAATACCTGACAGGGACTAGATGGTATTTATTCAGTCAAATGTCTCTGCATCTGCCTGCTTCTCCCCCTATACATTTTAATCTCTGCAAGGTTTGTTGCAACAGATATAGCATAACACAAAGCACAATGTGAAACTCTGAGCTAGTAATGCAGAGGTGGTTTCTGCCTCAAGAATTTGCTTCCAATTCAGTATAGAAAACAGGGAGGCAAGTCTGACGGGGAACACAGCAATAGTGGTGGGCCTCCACAAGGCTCAGATAGATCCTAACTACGCACAACTGCTCCAGGCACCAAAACCACCACGAGCTGGTAACTTGTTTCATACATAAGAAATAAACACCAAAGGTAATTTGAACCAAAAGGAACTTGTGGGGCACCTATGAAATAGAAAGGTAACGAGAAGACAGTGCTATCTCCCAGCTGCTCTGTGGCAGTAGCCAGGCTTTCTGTGGCTGACGGGAGAGCTGGCTACCAACAGCCTGAGCTGTAGGGACAGGGTAAGGAGAGCCCAGAGCCATTGCAAAGTGGGCTGGAAGAGCGGCCCAATCGAGCACTGCCAAATTCCTGCTCAACACCTTTTTTTGTGGAAAAGACATTACAGAAAGTCATGGCTTTTGCCAAAGAGTTTGTTCAAGGAGCTGCTGCCAGTGCCCCAGGGGCACCACCATGGCTGACTGTCCCTGCCCTGCCCCCTGGCCCAGGGCTGTACATCAGCCCCCAGGGCTGTCAGCCCCTGCCCCAGCAGGGCCGGGCTCTGGCTCACCACAGCCCTGCCCAGCCAGGGGCCCACATCCTGAACCAGCCTCAGTCCATCCCCAGGGCTGCCTCGGTGTCCTTGGCTGCAATTGCCCTGGCTGGGGCAGTAGGAGGGTCTCTGGCTGACAGGCCCTGCTCTGACAGACCCCCATGGGGAGGCCCCCATAGCACCCAGCCCACAGGGAGCCCCCAGACCCCACGGGGCACAATGACATGGGGCTGCTGTACAGGTCTGACAAGCTGTTTTAGACCATCTCTGATGTCAGTTTAAGTGTGAGTCATTACCCAGTACTACAGAAGCAGATGAAGGCCCTTTTTGAGAGGGTCATTCCTTATTTATCAAGCACAACCCCGTCAGGTGGAAAGAGCAGGATGCCTTTTACTCCAAAACCCATCACTCTTTTCCCAATGGGGGAGATTCGTGATATGCTTAAAGCCACCTCCTCTCCTTACCCTTAAAAGAAAGGGCTGAGACTACTTGCAGCAATGTTAGTTAGCACTATACATACAGCTACAGATCACTCAAAGGCACGCCAAATCTTAGCACTTAATTTCTTTTAATCTCAAAGCCAATCACAAGAGGGAATTAACACAGATCTCACAAGTATAAACCTTCAGACATTGTATTTTATTTCATCTCAAACCAACCAATAACTACATAACAGGACCAGTTTGTAAGTAAGGAATAACCATGACAGACAAGAAATGAGGAAAAGTCTTCAGTTTAAGGAGGTCTTCTCATTTAGTGATCCTGTTCAGAAATATAGTCCAACAAGCTAGAAGCCCTTTGAAAGGCTAAATAAGAATTTATATCCACATATGTATTTATATCCATAATGCAACATATTCAGCATGACAGATGTAAGAGCATCTTAATATTTTTCAAGATCATTTTGGGAATCCCTTGCCCCAAACCAAAGCTGGTTCACTTTTGCTAGGCCACTGCAGCAAGTGAAGGTTTACAAACCACCACCCTGCCCTCTGGGGAAGGCTGGCCACCTCCTGCCTTGCAGTCCAGTTGAACTGTTTTCCGTTTACCGGAGAAGAACAAGTAAAACTAGATTCCCATCCCAAATGCCATAAGCCATATGCGTAAGAGCATACATGTATGAGTTTCGATACATATAACCTCTTCAAAGTAGTTTTCCTGGGCATGAACTGACAAGATTACCAGTGCCCAAGCCCTGTATCAGCAGGGTGCATCCCTCCAGCAGCAGACAGCACAGTGACATCAATGGGAATAGCCACACACCCACAGCTACACGCTGCACACCTACAAGTGCTACCCACCGGGAAGTTAGCCAGCATCTACCTTTCAGAAAAAGCAGAGATGACTATACGCACTGGATAGTCAGACTTTCCACAACAGTGAATTTCGTAAGTAACTTAAAAAAAGAAAGATATTCTCATTTTTTGCTCCAATTTAATCTTTCATACACACCCACCTCTCTGCTATATGTAATCAGAAATGAATCACAGTTATAACAGCAGCTGCTTTAAGTCTTTTTTCTGCTTTTTCTTCACTAGAAATAACGCTTCCACTTGTGCTCACTGATGGGCTCGCTGTATCTTTTATCTCAGTCCAACAGTCTTCCTGTCCAACGCACAGCCAATTCCCCCCATCCATACACAATATTTTTTGCTTCTGTCTCCTGTGTATCCCTGTCTGATATGATTTTTGCATCCTTACAGTATGCCTCCTTGACTACTTCAGTTTGCCCAGTTTTCAACTGCACAGCTACAGCTTTGTTTTGCTTGCTGAATAGAAGTTGCTTGGTTTTGTTCTTTGTCCTTCTTAAAGGCAAATATAGTTTGTCAATACAGGTCATGCGAATCCCTCATGCTGTCCAAGAAAGCAGAACTGAAAGCATGCTTTCTATCATGTGCCATTAATACCAGTTGTCTTCACAGAAAATCAAGAGATAATCCAGGAATAATTTATACAGAGCCAAAATAAGCTAAGGAGCCTTCCAAGCCTATTTCCCTGCAGTCCCTCAATCAGGGAGCTCTCGCGTAGTTTTCAAAAGACCCACTCAGTTATGCGTCCGTTCATTTTCAGATAGAGCCAGTGACTGATTAACATCCTGTTCTTTAAGGAGTATAAAGTGGGAGCTTGGATAAGCTCCTAGAAAGGATGTCTTGCCACAAGGAAACAAGATGTCAAATGCTAGTATTCTCAGGCATTTGTCTTAGCCATACATTCCTTTTGAGTCCATCTGTTCTGTTTTCTAAAACATGCCGAATTTTTGGCAGTATTTGGAAGGTTGAAGTATTTGAGAGATTATATTCCACTGACCTCTTTTATTTCCAAAATGCTAAATCCATCTACTTCAAAATTTTGGAAGCTTGACCATAAACACATGAACAAGCACACCTAAGACAAATTTCCAGCTTCTTTTAAGTCTATGGCATCCAGGACAGCTTCCTGTGACCTAGCAGTCTATACAGAATTAGCAAGTCAACTCCACTATTAGCATCCTCATAAAACTCAGCAGAGAGGCTGATTTCCTCTCCAGGTTGACTTAAAGGTATTCAGACAAGGAAGTTGTTTGCTGTACTGTTCCTGTGATGTTGACAAAAGGACATGAGTAGCTGTAGGAACTAATCTACTTCTTTTAAATGACCCCATCAATAGCTGCAAGGGGAAAAGACTCACACAGTAACAGATCTAGGAGTAAATATGCTTTTTCTCTGTAAAAGGCTAGACAGTGTCTATGGAGAAGACCTTGATCTGCAGTGCTTATAGACTTTCATGTCTCAAGTACCAACCAAAACTGGTACTCTGTATAAAAGCAGAGAACAGATTTTTCCATGTAGTTTATCAACACTATGCTATTCCCGAAGTGCATGTTTACTAGCAGAGGTATGGGCAAAAGAAGGAAGGGAACACAGCTAAGTTGCACTAAATTTTAGAATCAATAAGGCTGTCACGTTGTGCACTTGTTCCACTTCAGTGACAATGGAAGCAAGAAAATGTGCTCTAAACCCAGTAAAACCATCTGAAAAGCACATTTAGATTTTGTAAGACATATGAGATATTAAGACTTTGCATAATTCACTTATTTAGCAAAACTTAAAGCCTTTAAGTCATCCTATAAAGGCTCTGCAAAGTAGTAGTGTATACCTTTGTGACGTATTTATCATATCTTCCTAGAAGTGTTGTGATGCTATCATTTTAAGTAATTTCTACTTAGAATGCAAAAACAGTTTATACAGATATGCATTTTTTTTTCAGTATTTTCCATGGTTATGCAAGTCAAAAGCAGCTAAATTATCTGATGACATAAATAAGCAGGAACAAGTCACATCAGCGGCACTTTATCCACTTACAGTCAGAGAATTTGGCCTGGGTATTTCTGAAGCAGAATCTGCCATAAGCGACTAAGTAGCTTTCATAGCTTTTCTTCCACCTCTGGAATATTTAAGTATAGACCTCAATCTAATAAGACTAAAGCTTTCAGATTCTATTCAGGACTTGAACCAAGATCACCACCACTGTTAGATGATGGCATGTATACAGCCGCCTTTTATGGCCCAGCCTGACCCAAGAGCTCTTCCTCCAGGTTGCCTGCTGCTGGAGTGCTGCCTTCCCATTTGCCTGCCCACACTCTTGGGAAGAGTATGTGCATTGGATCTTCCCCTACATCCTGCAAAGACTTTCCACAGCTCTGTTCAGTTACCATTATATCCATTCAAATAACAGCTAAAAGCCTTTCTCCCTTTACTTGTATCACTTCCCTCTCCTTTGATTATTTAACTGAATTGTTTAGCTCTGCTAAAACTATTTAGAACACAGGTCAAATGAACCACTCCATGCTATATCAATATATATTGTATTGTATGATTCACTGGAGACTAACTTGAAAGAACTAAATTAATTTTCCTTATTTAACATTCATAAAATAGTAACACTTCTGAAAAAAATCCAAGAGTGAAGTTTTATCAGCTGACATGCAAACAGACACTTGTAATTAAACACAAGAAATGCCTTTTTTGTGAGGGTGGACACAACCTGGAATTTAAAGCAGTGCCTTGCTTCCTTGACTTTACCGGAACATGCAGGCTCATTTCATCTCTCAGGTAACATACCCTCCCTTGAGCAGAAGGCCATCTCTCACGTGGCAACCATGATGGTATCAAAGACGGTTTCCCTTAACCTGCTGTTTCTGGAAAAGAACAGTCTCATTTAAAAAAAAAAATATTTAAAACTACTTTAAATACTCATTTAAACCTCTTCAAGGTGACAAGGAGAGCCTGATTGCCAGATGCGGTCTATGCAACTTCTCCCTAAGAGCATGCTGTTCTTCTGGAGTGTGTTCTTCAAAGATGGTAACTTACAGCACATTTAGTGTTTCAGATAAATACTCTGGAAATCCAAAAAAAAGCTAGTTACACTCTCTAAATGCAGCTTGAAGATGAGCTGCTATACTCTTTCAGCAATGAACATTCTAAACATTTTGTCCTTGGGTCTAGGCTTAAGAATAGAGTTTGGAGGGAATAGAAAATTAAGAAAACAGTAGCACCAACTGGCTGTAACTTCAAGGACTTCAGCATTAACTTTTGCTCAGACTTTCCTGCTATTACTGTCACCCTAAAATACCATCCCTAACAACAGGAAGTGCTCTTACAGCTGAGGTCCAATTTTCTGGCTGCTGAACTATACGGATATAGGAAGCACTGGACCCTAGGAAGAGAACGCCAGCTACCCCAATTCAGGAGCAGCAAGCTGCAGCAACATCAGGATATTTGCACCTTCTAAGGCCCTCCATGAAGAAAGACCAGAACCAATAGTCCCTCTACCTATTGCAGAACATTTCCTGGCCAGATTACTGACCTAACAAGGGAAAGCACCACCCAGAGCCACCCCACTCCTGAAGGAAGGAAGAACACACCAATTAAGTCTGAGGCAGGAGCGACCAGAAATGAAGGGTTGCGTTGCAAAGTAATAGTTGCTTGCTCGGTCTCTCCATTTCAATTATGCTTACCCTATACTCACAGCAATTTGTTCTCTTACTCTTTCTGCACTTCCACAACTAGATCTGTCCTGCCTTCAGAGGAAGGGAAGCCAGAGGAGCACCAGCTATCTGTCCATTCAGAATTTAAGTACAGTTTGGGCAGAGGTCAGACCTCCTTTCCTAGAAGGATATCTGTTTGTAGGTTTACTTCCCAACAAATCAATTCTGCTTCCCCTTCACAGCAAGGTTTGGAGAGAATGAGAAGGGAGATGCCAAAACATGCCTGAAACCAACATTTGATCATGGATGCCGTCACAATACAGTTGGGATTTTTCTCAGCAACTAAAGAGAATGATTTTGCAGAGTAGCTTAACTGGAAATAACAGAAAGTGCCAGCAAGCCATCTGTTCTAACCTCTGTGTTAAAGTTAACAGCTATTTTGGATTTCCACAAAGGAAGTCAGCTAAATCTGTTAATGTTTGGTTTTTTTTTTTCCCCCAAGGAGTTGAAGCACCCACTATATTTATTAAATGGAACAGGAACAACAGTAAGTGGAGATCCCTGAAGAAGGGGCAGAAAACAAAAGTCAGGGACACAAACAGCACAGTCTTGTGTAGCGATGCCGTCCAGTCACTTCTCTCCTGATACAGAAGCCAATACAGACCTCTCCCAGCTTGTCAGACCCTGCCGCACGGGAAGGCAAGCATCACCACGAACACATGCAGTGATTGACTCCAGATTGAGGACACTCTGAACCATCTAACACTGCCAGCAGCCCCCAGCACATTTGGGCCTCTAGTGTATTTTTGAGATGAAGTATCAGTTAGCCTGTTTGTGCTCAGAACTAATTCTAGGGATGGATACAATACTTTTTTAAGACTTGAGTTTAATATTGAGGCTGGGGAGGGAAAGGCAATATTAAGTAATTTACTCAAAAAAACCAAAAAGACAAAAAGGAAAAAAGGAAGCGGTATTATCTTCTATTTGTAGTTAAAAAGACCATGAGAGTTTTATAAGTGGCTCTTTTTTTTTTTCTTGGGAGCTTTAGCTCATTCTCATTAAGTAACTTAAACCTTTTCCTCCTCTGCAATTCCCTTTCATGAAGAGGCAGTCTCCCAAACTGAACAGCTTGACACTAGGTTTGATCCTAGTCTGATTCAAGGATTTATTTCCAGCATTGACGTAGCTGAAGGCTCATGAGACTTCAGTCCACAAGGACATTTGTCTTCTGGCATCAGATGATGTCAAGTACATGCCACTAGGATTCTTCTCTTGAGATTCTGACCAAAAGTCCACACTTGGAAGTTTTGGTGCTAACCAAAGGTAAAACTTATCTCAGTCTCATGAAAACCTTTTCCTTTTAAGCTCAGAACCTGTAAGAAGAAGGATTCTTACATCCAACACATCAGAACTGAGAATACAATTTTGTTAGTGCTCTGTGTCTGATCCTGCATTTCATGCTTGTACTCCACTAGTGACTGAAAGATGTGCTGTCACTGCAACGGACAGCTGTCTTGACCTCGGCGGAGACCTTCTCCTCAGTAGGTATGGATCTGAACTCTTGGGTCAGAACAGTGTCCAGTGAAGTGACAATGGTGCCAGTACAAGTATGCTTAGCATGACTCCAATTATGATATATGCATGGTCTAAAACCAGTCAATCTACAAACTAGAACTGTAAGAGCTTAGTTATATACAATGCAGTAGTTTCCATAGCTTGGAATTTAAGTAGTCAAAATAAAAATATCACAGAGGGTACATGTTTCACACATATCAAATCAAGACACTAACTGAACTTCGGCCAAACCAAATCACCATGCTATGCAGCATCTATCATCATCATCATGACCAACAGAATGAAAGGGCAGCAGCAACCTCTCCTCTATCTATTACTAGGAGGAAATATTCACAGCAATACCCATACAGCTTCCCCAAGAGACATCTGCATCTATTTCTGACAACCTTAAATCAGACTCCTTTATTTCAAAGGGAATCTGAATCTGTGAATTAATAGGTCATCGACTTAGTTCTTTCGCAAATCAGCATTAAAACACTAATCCCAGGTCTGTCTATGTTAAAAATGATATTACTATAAAGTCATGATATGAAGAAATAAGCCAGCAAAGGCAGAGAAATTAAGTGATAACTGATGCTGAAATAGCATCATACCATGAAGCCTATGGTCCAGAACCTGATCTTACATATGCTTATCACAGAATGGTTTGGGTTGGAAGGGACCTTAAAGATCATGTAGTTCCAACCCCCCTGCCATGGGCAGGGACACCTTCCACTAGACCAGGTTGCTCAAAGCCCCGTCCAGCCTGGCCTTGAACACTTCCAGGGAGGGGGCAGCCACAACTTCTCTGGGCAACCTGTTCCAGTGCCTCACTTTACCCTCACAGTAAAGAATTTCTTCCTTATATCTAATCTAAATTTACCCTCTTTCCGTTTAAAACTGTTACCCCTCACCCTATCACTACACTCCCTGATGAAGAGTCCCTCCACTTATTTCCTGTAGCCCACTTGAGGTACTGGGAGGTCGCTATAAGGTCTCCCTACAGCCATTTCTTCTCCAGGCTGAACAACCCCAACTCTCTCAGCCTGTCCTCAAAAGGGGGGTGCTCCAGCCCCCTGATCATCTTTGTGGCCTCCCCTGGACCCCCTCGAGCAGGTCCGTGTCCTTCTTATGCTGGGGGCTCCAGAGCTGGACACAGCACTGCAGATGGGGTCTCACAAGAGCAGAGCAGGGGGAGTATTCATAGTAGTCTGAGTAAAGAAATCGGTAAGCTTTACTGATGATTCTTAAAGAGGCACATCAGCTTGATCTTTAAACATTTTACAGGGTCTAGCTATTTCTAGAGGTAGATGCAACTTCTCTTTGCACACCTGTCAGAAGCATGACAGAACTTTCTCTGGGCTCCAGTGCTTGCTCCACCTTACTCCCCCATCCCAAGCTGCCTCCTCCGAGGTTCCTGTCTGTCCCATTGCACAAATTTCAGCACACTACACCAAGTGTAGCAGCACTCTTCTGCATTTATCTTTTAACAGCAAAACGAAGGAATTAAACACTACAAAAATAAACAGCGAAGACAAGCAACCTTAAGACAGGCAAACTGTCAGCTTGGTTGAGGCTGACAGCAATCATCACATCCTGTCCTGAGATGCAAATGTTTTATTTCACATCCTAGCTCTTCATAACCATTAATCTTTTTTTGCAAAGCCTTGCTGCTACACAGCTCGGTTGCTGAGGCCTGCAGATATGTTATAATGGCTCCCTAGGCAAACCAGTGGTGCAACTGGCTACACAGGCCAGTCCACTGAGATCTCAGTGCTGTGCACTGCTGCTGGAGGTCACGTCATGTCATGTCACCACCCTCCTGGCATTCACTGCGGCCGGGAGCCGTGCAAGAAGGGTAAAGGCCAGGGACGGCTGCACAGAAGCCTTTCAGCCAGAGGGAATCCCGGCCCCAGAGCCCTTGTGCACCGCGCAGGGGAGCGCTGGGCAGGGCGCCCGCACCGCCGGACCAGCGGCTTCCCCCACCGGGGAGGGGAACCCCCCGCCACACCAGAGCGCAGCCCAACAGCGGCCCGCGCAGCGCACCCCGCGCCGGGGAGAGCCCCTCGGCTTCCCGCGGGGATCCCCGGGGCTGCTGGCGCCCGGGGCACGGCTGCAGCGCCGGGCAGGCGATGCCTGTGACTAAGCACCCGCGGCCTCCCCTCGGCCGGGCGCTCCCCGCACCAGCGCGCCCGGCGCTGGGCACCCGCGGCCTGACAGCAGAGCCGCTCCCGGGAAGGAGCCACCTGAGCCCCTCCCCGAGGCCAGGGGCCGGGCACGGGCTGGGCACCCCCCGCGGGCACCCCCGCTCCCAGGGGCTGCCCAGCCCCACCGCCCCCTGCCCCGGCAGCCCGCCCCCCGCGTACCGCTGCCATCCTTGAAGTGAGGGGGTGGGACGTCTCGCAGCGACCGGGTCCAGCCCCCCTTCTCCGCTTCCTCCTCCTCCTCCTCCATGGGGCCGGGGCCGCCCGGGACGGCATCGCCGCCGCCCTGCCGCTGCCGCCGCCGCTCCGCCGGGCTGGCCGCCGCCCTGGGGGTGCGGCGCCGGGCCGCCCTGCCCCGCGGGCCCAGCCCCTCCGGGCGCCCCTCATCGTCCTCGTCGTCCTCCTCGTCCTGGGAAGAGGCGGCGGAGCGGGAGTCGGCCGAGGTGCTGTAGAAGGGGTTCCCGCTGCTGTCCTGGCCCGACTCCCCGAAGACGTCGTCGGAGATCTGCAGGCTCTCGTAGCGGGAGCGGGCCGCCTCCAGCAGCGACAGCGCCTTCCTCCGCGCCGGCCCGCCGCCGCCCTCCGCCATCATCTCGGCCGCCGCCAGCAGCCGCCCGCGCTCCCCTCGGCCCGGCTCGGCCGGGTCCTGCGGCCGCAGACAGCAGCCCAGCAGCAGGAGCGGCTCGGGCACGGCGGCGGGCAGGCAGGGAGTGGGGGGAGCCCCGCCGCCACCGCCGGGGCTGAGCCCTGCCTCCCGCTCCCGCCCGCACCACCCGCCCCTGTGTGTGTGCAGGGACATGGGGGGAAGGAGCCAGCTCAACATCTCCAAGTACCACATCCAGCCAATTACCGCGGCAGTCCGCGCCCGGGAGGTGGGGTTATATGGGCGCCGCGGGCCGCCGCCGCCCGCCCCCCGCCCGCCCCGCCGCCGCCCGCCGCTCCGCCCATTTAAAACCACAGCACCGGCTGTGCCGGGGCCGCCGCTGCGCGCCGCCGCCGGAAGGGGGGTCCCTGCGCCGCGCCCGGCCCCGGCCCCGGCCCCGGCCCCGGCCCCGGGTCTCTGCGCCGCGCCCGGCCCCGGCCCCAGCCCCGGCCCCGGCCCCGACCCTGACCCCGACCCCGGCGGAGCTGTCCGCCCGCCCGCGGTGCTGGAGCCAGGCAGGGCAGAGGCAGGAGCGCCGGCCTCGCTGCCTGCAGGCCTGGCAGGAGCGCCCGGTGTGCGGGGAGGGGGGTGAAGGGCTCCCGCGGGTACGAAGCCACCGGCGGGGTCTGGCTGCAGGGCCTCCCGCAGCCGCGGCCTCCCCAGGGAGGAGAAAGGCGCTGGGTAGGGCCCCGGTGGGTCGGGGCCTCGACGGTGTGGCCGGGGCCGCACCAGCACATTGTGGCTTCGCGCAGGCCGGGGAGTGTGAGCAGGGACATACATGGCGGTCGGGGCCCTGGTGTCGCTGCCCCAAAACAGGGCACAGAGCTCCAGCGCTAGGGCGGCCCTTGAAGCAAAGCAGGGAAGGTTGCTGGCGCACAGGGCTGCGGGGCACCAGGCACCTGGGCCCCACGGGCTTAGGCTCTGGGGGGGCTTTACACGAGCGTGGGGTGACACGCGTGCTCCTGCCCATCGCTGGATCCAGCACTGAGCACGCTGCAGGTTGGGGGGCTGAGCATCTGTGGTGTGTGGTTTGGCTTCTTGGGTGAGTATGGTGTGAAGTAACCACTCTTCCAACATTGACACTGATTTAAAAGCAATGTGGTGGCACAAGAAAAACAATGAAAGTGAAAATACCCATGCCCTGACTGGGTTAGTTAAACAGGATTCAGAAATATCCCTGGAGTAACCTAAGGATTTCATACAGCAGCTGAAGCCCCTGGTTGTGCAGCAGTCAGAACAGTCTCTCTGATGTTACAGGAATGTTTGAAATCTCTGATCAAGGTTTATTATTATTACTATTGGCATCCTACTGTGTTGCTTACTGTACAAACACTCATTAAGAAGACAGTCACTGCCTCCCTTCTCGCCGACAGCGATAGCAGCTATGGAGCCTACCCTTTCACAGCACTGCTTTCAAAATAAACAGTAATCGGATTCTGTGGATTGATTGTATGCAACTGGTGGGGCATATTATTTGCATTTTTTGATGCAAACTTTCAGTGTAGGTTAATCTGAAGATCTGTTAGTGCTACAAATTTTGCAAATGTTATAATACCGAAAGTTTCTGTCTTTAAAAAACAAAGATTAATGTCCTTCTGATGATTCTAAAGGACTCTGGCACAACCTGGAATATGATAAAAGCTGGACTGTGTAGGTATTTAAAAGACCAATCTTATGTTCTATTCAGATATTTTTAAATTGCAATGACTTCATTAAAACTTTAAAGTTCTGTGTAGTGCATACAGCCAAATCCAGAGAAAAGAATCCATCTCCTGTGCGTCCTTCAGCTAACAGAAAAGCCCAGTGTTATTTGAGGGGTGAGATTTAAGCTGTATTTCTACCTTGAAAAAATCTCGTGTCTTATTGATTATATTAAAAAATTAGTACGTTTATATACAAATGGATTTTTAAAATTTTTTTACTGCCAACTTAGCCTGTAACTTGAGCATCACACTGAGTTCATTTCATCTCACTGGTCACCAGAAAATCATAGCTCTATATGCCAAGCTATCCTTTTAATTGCATCCATGCCACTCTGAATACCCGGAATACTCTGACAGGAAGGCATAACTGGACTTGCAGATTTTTTCTTGTTGGTAATAATGAGCGACCAGCTTGAACCTCATGAATCCAGTTTGCTGGGTTGGCATGTAGAAAACAACAGATTTTTCTTTACAAATGTTGTCTGTTTTATATGCAGTTCCCATGAAACAAAAAATAGTGATGCCCTGCGACGACCTTCTCGCATAATGATTTTTAAGACTGAAAAAACCCACTTTAAAGATGTTGACAGGTTCTTTGTACTGGAGACATCAAAATAAACTTTTGATTTGTGGCTCGATCCATGTGATGTAGAATTCACCTCAGTTCTTTGAAAATGTCCATGGACACTCAAATGTCTTTAAATTTGCTATTTTTCAGTAAAAAACAGCAGCAGGAAGGACTGCTCTGAAGACCAGGACAGAAAAAGAAGGTTTATCAGAATGGGCTCCCAGTAAAAGTATTAATGGGAACAGTCCAGAGACTGAAGAAACCCAGCCTTCTCTAGCTGGGCAGAAAGTGAGAAGAAAGACAATTTCTTCCAACTCTTGCACGCTTCACTCCAAAAACAGGCTGCCATCACAGAGCTGGCTGAGGCACACTGCCAGGACCTTCCCTGCTAATGGCATGCCAGATGTCAAGACTTCAGCTTTCCTTTTTTGAAGAGAATACTGAACACAAGAGCTCTGAGAGGAGACCACTGCACCAATGGAGAGAGACAGGACTGACACTTGCACTTACCAATTCAACATGACGTTTTAATGATGGAGTCTCCTGCCATACATACCTTTTGTTCGTGGAAATTTCCCCTCTTTCAGCCCAGTCTATACAAAGACAAGTCGCTCTTCTGTCTGTCCCACAAGCAGAAAGACTGCTTTAGTCTCTCATGCATGCATGGGAAGAGAAGATCACTTTTCTGAGACAGGGCTATACAGACTCCCACACAGGGCTGTGTGCTTAGGGTTTTGGCTTGCCTTATGGTCTAAGATGTAGCTGTTCATGTGTTCCTCTCAGATCAGCCATACAAACTGACAGTTGGATTACCGTAACCCAAAATGAAGGTTCTTGATTGTGAAAATTGCTGTGTATGCCATGCTAGTAGTCATTTGAACCCAAATGATTGTGGAGAGGCAGAGATAGGACAGGTGGTTCTAAAAATGGTCTCATCAGCCCGCTGGGTTTTTATGAGCAGTTGAGAAAAAGGTTACCTGTGGTGGTTTGCAGTTGAAAGAGCTAATTATGTAAACCTAATGGAACATTATAAACATAGCTGTGTTTTCTCCTTAATCACTTGTGTTTAGCTGCTAGAAAACACTACTAGAGTAAACAGACTTTTGTATCTATGGCAACCTGTGGATTCACTTTTAATTTGCCTACAGAGAAAATGTTTGGGTTTTTTTTCTTTGAAGTTTTCTGGGTTTATTGCAACAGCAGTGGCGCCTTCTGTATGCTACTTCTGACCCTGACAACCTTCAAGGTTGACTATGTTAGGCCTGAGCCTCTTATCCTGTGCAAGAGGTCATTAAAGGCTATAACATTTCCCTTGCAGACCTGATGGCCAACTGCCAGTGGCTGATTCCTTAAATTATCTTTCAACCAAGTGATAAAATATTTTGAGGAAGATGCGTGTTAGATCACATCATGCATAGCCAAGCACACTGGGCAGTGTCAGCACTAGTGGTCAGATAGTAATTTGTATTCACTTTGCACAGTTTCAAACCTCATTCTGCTTCCATTGCAGCCAAAGGTATCATAATTCCAATGCCTGGATCAGCGTGGTCTCTTCTGGGAGTGGGATTGGGCCCTTGTTTCGTTTCTCAGTTAGGTTGCTGAGGAAGGCCACTTCAGTTCCACATTTGCCTGCTTCGGTGGCTCTGTAGCTCCCATAACTTGACTGCGGGCTGTCTGAAGGACTCTGGCTGAGAAACTGAACCACTGGAAGATGGCAAATCACAGGTTTATAACTCTCCTCCTCTAACCACTTCCCTTTACAGTGTTTAAAGATAGCTAGAAATGTGTCAAGTTTTTTCATGTACTGCTCTCCCATGTATTTCAGGAGGTGGCAATCTCTCGCTGGAGACACGTGCTACAAGAAAAGGATTATGGGCTAGTTCGAGCAGGTCTGCTAAACCTACATGTAATATGGTGGGGTTTAAACTTGGTAGGTTAAGAAAAGTGAGGCCTTGTGCCTGTAGTGGGAAGTCCTGTATTTCTCACTTCTCAGTAACTTACTCTTCATAGTTAGACATCAAGCTCTTTGAGGAAGGGTCTTGTGCCATCTTTGCACAGTACTTTACACTGTCAAACTTTGGCCTAGATCCAACAGAATATTGACATTTCTATCTCCTACCTAAGGTTCCTCACTTCCTATTGATTTCACAGAGTTTGTAGACCTAAGCCCTGGTGTGTGCCTGGTCCTTTCACAGCACAAATACATCGAGATGGAATAATATTTAATCAGGTTACAAAATTATTCTTTTCTAATCCCCTGTTCTGCAAGTGCAGCCCAGAAACTGAATTTCAAACTGTCTTACATCTCAATGCCCTCCTAAAAGGAGTCTGTAGAGTCAGAGTCGATTTGTTCATCCAGCGTGAGGTCAATAGGCTCCAGTTCCCTCTTCCATTATTGCCCTGCCTCAGGTGAACAGAAAAACTTGGCAAAAAGGCTTCATCAGGACTGCAAACAGTCCTGACTTGGAGCCAGTGTATGGTTTCCTCCCAAGCCCCTAAGAGGCAGAGAGGAGCTGCCCCGGCCCTGGGAGAGATCATAGATCAGGCTGTTTCTCAGCACATCACCATGCGATGTCCTTACTTCGCAGGGAAGAAACTTACACAACCACAGCCAGTCATGTTACATTGGTCTCCATGCTCTGCAGTAAGGCTTCTGTTACGTGCCTGGCTGCATGGCATGGGGAAAAGCAGCTCTGTAAGGCTTGATTTGCCACTGTAGTGCCCTGCGTAATGTACTTGCTCCATGCAGGGAATTGTGAAGCTCTTTCTCCTCCTCCCTACAATTCTCCTGTTGGAAGTAACATTGATGACAGGTGGGGCTTTTTTCTTTTAAACTCTTCAGGTATGTGCAACATATGGAATGATAGCAACAATAAAACACTTATGTAGATATTTCCTTTTGCTTTCTGGTTTTCAGCTTCTTCGTAGTGTTTGAACCCTCTATTTCTTGGATTGATATTTCAGATTGCTCAGATATGAGGTTAACTCAAAGCTCAAGGAAAAAAGTAAGTTGCTGTTCTCAAGTGAGAGAAAGGGAACAAATATGTTTTTCTCATAATATAAAAGGGAGAGGTGATTTTTGACACTTCTCATGCTGAAACAGGTGTGGGCTGAAATTTAAAATTTAGCAGAGAAATTTGAGTGTTTCAGTGATGAACACTTGATTTACTTGGCTTAAGGGCTTTTGAAAACCATGTTTTGTGCACGCATGGTACATTTTTAGCAAAAGCTATATTATGAACAAGTGTCACCTAAGCTCCAAAGAGAAAGATAAGGTGTGTTGCTCATGCATGCATAGAAGATTAGCTGTTTCATCAATAATTTATGGAGGGTGTGTAGAGTATGCTGCAACAGTCTGCAAAAGCCCTGTCTTGCTCTCTGATGTGTGCATGGAGCAGAAGCTATATCAGTAGGTCAGAAGCAGAGAACTATGCTGTCTCTTAAAAATCAGAGTGCTCTAATGCAGCACTTATTTTTCCATTGAAAATCATGTAGTTTTGTAATGCACTTTTTGAAGGGCTGATCCCATGCACACACTTCACAGTAAGACCTGATCCAGTAAGGCAGAGCCTCATGGGAGCGTTGTTAAAGGCTGCAGTCATTAAGCCAATGCTCTACAACAGCCTGTGTCCCCCACAGTATAAATCATGTTCAGCTTTTGATCAACAAGGGACTGAAGCCTAGAAAGTCCCTGGGACTGGAAGTGTGGTAGCATCTGGAGGCTCTTTGTTTAGCTAGTTAGTTCTATTAAAACACACTACAGGATCATTATGTTTGCAGGGCATGATGCCCAAAACTAGTGATAGGAACTTTGCTCCTCAGGACCTGCAACTCACAGTCAGGTCTGTGATAACACGTTCACTCTTTACTATGCAAATAACACATTCAAACATACCTGTATTTCTATCATCTATAACCCCATTTGCTGTAAATTATAATTTCAGGTCTTATCCTGTTTGTTTGTTATCTCTGTCAAATATAAAACCTTTTTCAGAGAAAGCTATGTTGTGGCTACACATGAAGGAGGTAGGTGACTAGAGAACAGGATCCCATCCAGGTTGGCTCCTTGTTTTCTGTCTTGCATAGCATTTGCTTTGCCATGGCTGCCCTTGCTTTATCACCACCAGTCTGCATATTTCCAAGTTCACATTCTTGAGACCTTCCTAGAGGCATGCTTCAGCTGCCGAGTCAGGTGCCTGCCTGCCCGCCTGAGTGCATGGGTACAGCCATATTCTGGCTATTTGCTCTACAGACTACACCAGCATCTATTCTTCCCATTGCAGCTCAAACTGCAGGGTTCTGCAGCTGCAGAACTTGCTTATTCTTTTTGTGTATGGGCTTGAAAATTTACCTTTCTAACACAGAAGTACAAACATTAATAATTTATAATATTATAATAAATATTTAATAATTAATGATTAGTTAATAATGACTTTACCAATACCAGTAATAAAACATTAAACTTTAGAGTAATAATAAAAATATAAGATACAATTGAAAAGTGACCCTAAAGATACACTAACCTTTTCTTGGAGACAAAAAACATAGCCCATAAGTGGGTAGAAAAGCCACAATGCCCCAGACCAGTTCCTCAAGTTGTTTATCCTTGCCATCCAACACCACTTTCCTTTTCTATACTGAAATGCATTCTGGTTTTTAGCATCTTTTTCTAAAACGCCTTTTGAAGCCACCAGGAAATGCAGTATCCCATCTGGCAGTTGCCAAATGCATTGATTAGTGTTATCAAAATAGGCTCTAAGCCATCAACAACCTATGCCAAACCTTCTCATAAGAGATTACCTCTTTTTTTTTGTGCTAGTAACTTGTCAGACAATTATAATCGTATTGAAATGGGTAGTCCTTACAAAGCAGTACAGGTTAGCAGAGTAAGTTCAGACTGACACTCGGTTGCATTTCATCAGACACCAAACAAATTCATTTACGTTTTGGTCAAAAGCAGCCTCCTTGATCACATTTTTTAGGGGGTGTAGCTTCTCTCCAGAGAAAAAAAAGGAGGCTGAAAAGGCAAAATATCTTCTGTATAGGGTGATTTGAATTGCTTAAGGATCTGAAATGGAATCACATCTTCCCACAAAAATGGAATAATGTTAGTCACAAAATATGGCAGATGGCTGTTAGTCACCATTAAATTCAGAGAGTTTACCCACTCTGTTCCATCAGTACAGTCACGAGAGAATCCAGTTCCCAATTAGCTCCTGCAAAAGAAATCTTTCAGAAGTCAAAATGTGATCATAAAAGGGATTAATATTGAAAGTGTGTGAGGATACAGGGAAGAAGAAAGTGAGAGAGACTATTTTCATTTTTAAAAAATTGTTAATCTCAAAAATACCTTCTGTTTGACATCTGTTACCCTATAGGAGATAATTTATTTTTCCAAGCAAAGGCTGAAAGTTCAACCATCACAAAATAAGTGGGCTTTGCTCTTGAGGGTAATTGGACATCTGCAGCAGTGAATGAAACACAGAAACACTTCCCAGCTCTCAGGATTTGGCCCATCAAACAGTCCTTTCAGGGCACATCAGTGACTGCTGGCTTGGCACACTCTGAATTTCTATTCTGAGATGCACCACTGGAAGCTACCAATTCCAGAAGCTGTAGTCTCTAAATAGCTGGTAATGTTGTTAGAAATAGGATATTTAAAAGACATCTAGAAAAAATGTTTGTGATCCTCTGTCAGAAATGGTTTATTTGCATGCCAGTTTTTGCATGCAGTCAGTAGTCAAAAGAGGAACATTTCCAAAGAGCATTGTCAAGATAAAAATCAGACTTCTTGGTATGCGAGATGGAGAAAACTATTAACTGAAATGCATTTTTAGAAGTTCCCTCTATATGATGCTGAAAATGATTTTACAATGAAAAAATAATACAAATAATTTTTTACGTCAGATTTATGTTTTCCCTTTGTTTGTTTGCTTTTGTATAGCTTAGATAATTTGGTTAATTCCTGTTACTTTCATTCAGATGGGTATGCCCTAACAAACTCTCTTGCTTTTTCACAGTTTGGTGACCTTGTTGTGTGTTGGGTTGATTACATTTCAAGAGAAGCTTAACATTTTCTTTAAAAAGCCTGTTCCGACTATCTTAAGAAAACGTGAAAACATTCTTATGTGATGGAATCCTACTCTGATCCTTTTTTGCAGGGAGATGATGTAGTCTGAGAGGCATTAAAGCAATGCTGGTGACCAGCTGCAGCTAACTAAAGCCAGAACACCGCTTTTCCATGTATGCCATATCATTGCTACAGGGTGGATCACTGAATGAATCACCATTGCAAAGAGCTGCTGGCAATGCCCCAGCTATTGCAGTGTGTCTGGTCCCACGTGGTGGGTTATGAGGGGGGTGAATCTTTTGAATTCCCCGAGAGCCTGTGTGCCGCTGGATGAGGGGAAGGCTGTGGATGTTGTCCACCTTGACTTCAGTAAGGCCTTTGACACCGTTTCCCACAGCATTCTCCTGACGAAACTGGCTGCTCGTGGCTTGGATGGGCACACGCTTTGCTGGGTAAAAAACTGGCTGGATGGCCGGGCCCAAATAGTTGTGGTGAATGGAGTTAAATCTGGTTGGCGGCCAGTCACGAGTGGTGTCCCCCAGGGCTCGGTTTTGGGGACACTCCTCTTTAATATCTTTATTGATGATCTAGACGAGGGCATCAAGTGCACCCTCAGTAAGTTTGCAGATGACACCAAGTTGGGTGGGAGTGTTGATCTGCTCGAGGGTAGGGAGGCTCTGCAGAGAGACCTGGACAGGCTGGAGCGATGGGCTAAGGCCAACTGTAGGAGTTTCAATAAGGCCAAATGCCGGGTGCTGCACTTGGGCCACAACAACCCCCAGCAGTGCTACAGGCTTGGGGAGGAGTGGCTGGAGAGCTGCCAGTCAAAGAGGGACCTGGGGATGTTGATTGACAGCCGGCTGAACATGAGCCAGCAGTGTGCCCAGGTGGCCAAGAAGGCCAATGGCATCCTGGCTTGCATCAGAAATAGCGTGGCCAGCAGGGGCAGGGAAGTGATCTTGCCCCTGTACTTGGCACTGGTGAGGTCGCACCTCCATTACTGTGTTCAGTTTTGGGCCCCTCACTACAAAAAGGACATTGAATTACTCGAGCGTGTCCAGAGAAGGGCAACGAAGCTGGTGAAGGGTCTGGAGCACATGTCGTACGAGGAGCGGCTGAGGGAACTGGGGTTGTTTAGTCTGGAGAAGAGGAGGCTGAGGGGAGACCTCATTGCCCTCTACAACTACCTGAAAGGAGGTTGCAGAGAGCTGGGGATGAGCCTCTTTAACCAAGTGACAAGTGACAGGACAAGAGGGAATGGCCTCAAGTTGTGCCAGGGAAGGTTTAGACTGGATATTAGGAAGTATTTCTTTACAGAACGGGTTGTTAGGCGTTGGAATGGGCTGCCCAGGGAGGTGGTGGAGTCCCCATCCCTGGAGGTGTTTAAGAGTAGGGTCGACATAGCGCTGAGGGATATGGTGTAGTTGGGAACTGTCAGTGTTAGGTCAATGGTTGGACTGGATGATCTTCAAGGTCTTTTCCAACCTAGAAGACTCTGTGATTCTGTGAAGAGCTAGTCTCTGCTTAGCAGAGCGGCAGGGCGGGCCAAGTCACCACAACGACTCAGAGGAACATTTGTGCTGGTGATTTTATTAACTGACCACTTTAGTGAATGAATGGAGGCAATTTGGCAACAATCAACTGATAACCATCCAGAGAACGAATCTTATTGCACTTTGGTAATAAGACCTGTCAATGTCAACCCATTGCAATTCAACTCCTACAAAACTTATACACATGAATATATGTAAGAGAGAGCAGAAAGAGGAAAGAGAAAAGAGAGGAGGAGGGGAGAGGAAAAGGGGAGATCACCACCCTTGGATCCCGCATCGTCGCAGAGTAGCCAGCTCGGTCCGTAGGTGGTGTGTCGACAAAGACACACGTGGTGTTATTGCCTTTATTGTCTTTCTTATGCATGTGCAGTAGGTTGTTCCAGAAGGTTCTCATTTTCTCTGGCTTGTACCTGCGCAGTTAGGCAAGTTCTGTCTCTGGGCAACAACAGGAGGGAGGGGGAGAGAAACAGCCCACTGCCCCACCTCTGCAGAGCTCGCTTCGCTTCTCCCCCACAGGGCATCCCACTCGAGTTGTTTGAGACATCCTCCTTACAAACAGTTTCTTGTTTACGAACAGTTTGTGACACAGTGTCTTCTTTCTGACAGTACCAACCTACGGATTAAATCCAAAATATGAAATATAAAGCCACCGTTTCTTGTTGTATCTCAGTTTATTGCAGTGCATTGTCTCATGGTATGGAGCTACTTGCCGCTCACTGGGATTTCGTGGCAGACTAGTCCTGTCCTCAGACGTTGGAATATTTCATAGTGTCTTTGCTTGGGGATTACTCTTCGTAAACTGGCAGAGACTGCTTGTAGGGATCTACTTCAGTCTTTGTACTCATTCTGTCACTGGTCAGCCACTCGAGTTGTAGTTTGTCTGGAGTATCACCACTGTGTTTCAGTCAGAACATCGACTAGCTACCAGAACTCTACAAAGATCAGGCCTGGATTTGAGCAAGTACCTTCTCTGACATCAGGCTATCAGCCTTCTCTGTTGTCTGCTTTCTCAAAAAAGGGACAAAGAAAACACAACATTTTCATGTTTGTTCTTTTTTAAAAAAAATTCCTGCTAGGTGAGCACTGCTTTGCTGAGATTTTTTTTTGGCAAAGCTATATATGCTGAAAGCAGCAGAATGTTCATGGAAATTCAGCTACCACTGTAAACATGACAGTGCTTCATGTGTCATGTCCTAGTCTGCTTAATTTCATGAAGTAAATGAGAAACCGTGGGTAAAGGCACTGGGTCTTCACTAAATTCTGGAGTGACATTGATATTTGTCAGATACTTAACTATTAGTCCTTCAAAGTTACTCTGTAACACAGAGAGTCTAGTAAAAAAGAAAGAAGATAAACCCTTCTGAATGCCAGTTTAGTTATTGAAGCTTAAAACAGATATTACACAAAATATTCTATCTGCTTGCTGTCAGACCGTTCATTTGTTCACTGCAGTGCCCACTTACTTTTCCTCACTTGGGTCACCTGCCTTTTCAAAGCTCTTTCTGGGTAAAATTAACCCCTGGAGATTACACAAATTACACATAGAAATATGACTTTACTCTCCTGATTTACACAACATCTGCATCTTTCTTCATCTTCCCCACTTTATACAACTGTTGCATGTTCCTCTGGGAAGCCTGATGCCACAGATGAGAGCTTCCTTTGCAGTCTGTAGGCTGAGGACACACTGGTTCCCTGCATTTCCCCTACACACAGCCCTGAATTGGTCTCCCTGATCTCATCAGGACCGGTAAGGGTTTTTGTCACTGATTTAACTGAGCATAGGTTCATGGACTTCATCTTCCTTGTAAGGTTCCCCTGGTTTCATTTTTGCCTTTAGGAGTCTTTTCTCACAGTGGCTCACTGTTTTTTTTTCCAAATTCTCTTCCCCTCCATGCTCAAAATACAGAAAAGAAAGTACAAATTAATATCACTGCCTGGTATCTATTTGGGGAGCAATGAGGAATCAGTACATTATGTTTAACTGACTTAACTGACATAAAAACATCTTGTGGGTTTTTTTTGATTTGTAGTCATTACTCTTAAAAACAGGTTGTGTGGCTTGATTTTGACCCTGGTCATCCTTATTAGTGACTGCTACAACTACAGAGTAAACATTCTCTTCTGACTACAATTCCTTACCCATTAAAGAGGGGCGATCATGATGCTCTGTAGACACAGCCTTCCTTCACAAGCCGTACTGTGTAATAACTTCCACAGTTTTCTCACAAGTATGGACTGAATAGCCACTGGGCCACCAAAAAAATGTCATGGATATGCTGTTAACCTAAAGTCCCTTTAGCTTTTCTTCTTTCTCCATCCTTGGGTAAATTTGCATGTGCCCTTCCTGGGCTTCTGTTTTCTCATGTTTTCCTGCATAACCCATGTCATTGCCTTCCAGAGAGAAGGCAAAATCTAGTTCATGATTTCTTCCCATCCTCAGTTACTGCTACTAGATGTCTTCTCTGACCTCTGTCTTCTCCAGGAAAACTACTCAGCAGCTTTTGCATCCTGGACATCTTCAACATCTTCAACACCTACTAGCAAGGTGGTACCTCAGGAGCATACTGCCAGAATTATACCCCCCTCCCAAAGACAATTAGTCTTAGCAGTACTTAAAGATTGGTATGTAAATTGCATTTCTCTGGAGTCTTGAACTTCTTAGTAGAATAGACATTTGCTGCAGGCAGCTGCAGTACAAGCCAAACCAATTTATTTAGTGTAGATTAATAATTTGATACAATTATTTTCCAAGGACACTTATTAGAGTTATTTTTGAATGTTCAGTCATTTCACAGCCTTAATGTACTGTATGATGAATGCAGCTGGATTTATACTTTTAAGTCAGCTTTGTTTAATTTCAACTCCTTTTTCCAAGCAGAGACTCTACAAAGATGAGCAGAGGTCAAATCATCAGCTGTTGGTTGTAACGCTGTCCCTTTCTCCTAGTTCAGTGAGCTCAAATCCCATAAATCTCCTTGATATTGAAATACACAAAGGCACAGTGAAAGCTAAAAGAAAAACCTGAGCATTTAGCTGTCTTGGAAATGTATTTCCAAATATATATTCTGCAAAATTTATCTTGCAAAGCTTGTTAAATAGATCTGTTCAGTACTGGGCACCTTTTGTCTGCTGGTTTAAGTAAAGAGACATTGAGTCCGCTGAGAGAAAATAATAACTAAAGGCTACTGACAAAATAGCTGACCATATATGTGCACTTCTTCAGGAACAAGGGTGTATACCTGAATTTATATAATTGCCAAAAATGTACTCATGTTTTACAGAAATTCTGGCTACTCCTTCATCACATAAATATCCTATATTTATCATTTGCCATGTCAATGAATGATTGCTTGTTCATGAGGATATGTGTTTGCGGCAAGTACTAAGTGAGATCAATCAATAAGTCAGGCCAGATGATTTGGGGCTGTAACTGTCTGATTCAATAATATTTGGCCCTCTTAGCCTTATCTGGCCATAAGATATATGCTGATCATGTTGAGGAAGCTCCTATTTGTCAGTGCTTGCGTTTGCAGTTTTTCCCCTCCTCCACCTTGTGCATGGCATGGGGAGCAACACAGAAATGTAGGCTCACTGGGCTCACAGCCTGGATCCTGTGAGACACTGACAAGGTCTACCTTACCTGTGCCACTTTTTACTTCACAAAGGCTCTGCCATGTTCTTTCAAAAAGCCTCTTCAGACACAGCGGATAGCTGGCTGCTGGATGAGTTGTTCCAGCAGTGACAGCCAGCTCTGAGTGACTGGATGTATGCCCATCATGTTAATTAAGAGATCAGTGCTGTCACTGGGTGATGGGTATGTGTCAGATTGCTTGATGGAGAGTGCCAGATGCCATGCCCAGATGCCACATGAACATCCTGTCACAAGACAGGAGATGGGCGACATTGGGTCCTCCATCGGAAGCAACCCTCTGTCATGGAGCCTCCTTTCCATGAAGACTCTGCTGGGCAGGATTTCAGATGTCTCCAGCACCTCCTTAACTTTTTCTGCATTAAGTCAGAAGCAAAACTCATTCCCTTGATCAATGCTGAATGCAGAGTGCACCCATCCATCTCTTCTTTCTTTCTCCTATTTCTGTTTTCCTATTGATCTCTGCTACCACGAGAAAGTCTGTGACATTTGGGCATGATATTATGAATCTGGAAGATACAGTGACATTTCTTCATCCCTGAAGGCATTCTCAGCAATCTGCAAATGTTAAAAAGGATGACACCTTCCAAAATCAGTTGATGTTTCAGTTCAGGTTATGACATATACACTAAAGGTATAAGACAAATCATGATGTGTTTTCAGGATGACTCAATAACCAGGAATTTCACAATCCTGTGAAAGAGGTGGAGGATATGGGAGGTTTACAGTAGGAAAGGTGACCTGCTGGAGGTGAAGACCAAAAGACAAAGGGTCCCAGCAAGAGCAAAGGAAAGAAAATAAGAATGATAATGCTGGGGCAAATCAATGGTCTCTTTTGCCTACATGCTCTCTCTGTCAAGCACTAGTAGCAGAAGCTTAGAGGAAAAGCCTAACGAGACAGAGCTGTCATGCTGCCATGGTTAACCTCCAGCCTTGAGCTCTCATCTGCTTAGGAACTTTCAGAGATGGATGTAACTACGTCTCTCTGTCTAATGGCCTTGGTAGGCTCTATTTCCAATCATTTTTCTAATTGCTTTTTGAGCAGACTTGTACTTGCAACTTTCTCAACACCCTTTGCAGCATGTTGTGGCAATGAATCCCACAATTTAAGAACAGCTTGTGAAGTATTTCCTTTGTTTTTAACCTTCCACCTGATCATTTCATTTGATGTCCCTCAGTTCTTGCATTGTGAGAAACAGTCAATAATTATTCTTCATTAATTTTCTCTGTGGTGTTCATTATTATATATATATATAATTTATATTTTATTTTTATATGACTTTATATTTTTTGTACATTTTCAAGTTTTACTGTATCCTTTTAAAGATTGATTAATCAAAACTGCATGAAGTTTTCAAGGTGTGAATGCATTGCAAACTTTGGCAATGACCTATTGATGTTTTCTATTCTATTTTCCACTCCTTTCTTACTAGTTTTTAGCCTTCTATTTTCCTTTTTCATGGATGCTGAATATTGAACTGATGCTTTCAAGAATTATCCAGAAAAAAATCCAATTTTTATTTCATGAATAATAGTTGCTGATTAGAACATAATGAGATGCAGACCTTCAGAACTGAGGTGCTTTAATGCAAAAATAGAGACAAAAGTGTGGAAAAGGAAACAAGGATACAAAAATTCATATGAAGATAAATGATACAGACTTTTTTTTCCTCGGCCCATCTTCAGAAAGAACAGGTAGCTTGATGAGAGGAAGCTACAGAGAAGCAATTTGCAGCGTGAGAGGTAAGAGATGACCAAGATCTGGACCATACAACCTCTCCTTTCATATTTGAATGAAGTAGACATTATCAATGAGGAATAACAGCATTTAGTGTAATTCCTGGTGAGGACAGAAAATAATCAAAGATGCCGCAATTGTGAAAATGATGGCATTTCAGTGGAGTCTGAAGGAGGAGATGGAAAGATGAGAGGAGAAATGATGTAGCTATTCAGCACACAACTGCACCAGGGAGCACTTGTCAGAGGAGCCCAGGTGCAGTTTAAGTCGACAGGGGAAGCAAGGGTTGAATGTCAGCAGCTGGTAGGGTAAACAGCCTCATTTCGATTATTGCATTGTTGCCTGTACTAAGCACACAGTACCACTAACAATAAAAACTAGAAGACTAGTTCCAAGTTCCCTTCCTGATATTTTTTAAATTGTGAAAAGATGAAATGAATAAATGAAAATAATTATTTTGATTAAAATTTTCCACACATTTAGTGACAGTAAGGTTCTTCACATGTAATATATTGCCTCTGTTAATGAATTACATATGAATTTACACCCATTATTGCTTTAAGTGGCTTCCAGCAGTTCTGTCTTAGAATATTTCATGTGAAAATTCATGTGCTCCAAGCAGTATTACTCTTTATTGCACCTAGGGGGTTATGGTGCACATATGTTGGCTTTATACTATCTGAATAGCTTAATCGTTTCAGTCCCTTGCAAGGAGATGACAATCAATCAAACTGATTTTTATACTTCTCTGTTGACCCCATGAATGTCTAAATGGCTAAATTAACCTGTTTTTCTCCCGATTACTCTAGTAAAAAGTGTTACTAGACTAGGAACAGGATAGAGACCAGACAGTTTCTCCCTATTTAGTTATAAATCTGATTTTTCCTCATTTATTATTTTTATCTGACTAATTGATTTGGCTTCAGTTAATAACTCTTGGTTACTTTGAAGTCTAAGAAAAAAAATAAATCTGGAAAGCCTGAAGAAAAATGGACTTTGCTGTAAAATCTTTGTTTTAAAATTAAAATCTTTGCTTTGAAAGAATTGTTTAGTGTAACATGGTGATTTCCAGAATAGACAAGTCAGTGAATTACAAAAAAAAATATTTGAGAATTGTGATGAATGTACTCATTAACAGATTTAAAAAGCATATTAAAGTAGACTTAGATGGGGGAAAGAAGCCAGCATTGAAGAAATCCAGATAGCAATAGCATCTTTGGAAACTGGTTTATTCTGTCCCTTTATATAAAAAGGTCAGAGTGGAAAAAGGCAGCTTCTTCCAAACACAAGCAAACACCATGCTGTTATCCAGAAATGATGCAGAATTATAGCAGGTTTCCCCAGGGCTTGGAGAGTATCTGACTTGTCCCATTACTTCACTAGAGGTCTAGCACAGAGATAATGAATGGCCCTTATAGTCCTCTGGTGGTGTCCCCCAGGCACCAGAGACAGAAAATCTTAGAAGAGAAAAACCTATTGTGCCTTGCTGCAATTTTCCCTCTTCCTCTGGTGAGAACAACAAAGACAATTTGGTGGATCTTCTTGTCCCTAAGCACTGAGAAACACTAGCACTGCACCAGTGTAGCAGTCCATGTGGCTGGCCACGGCTGGCCATGGTTGGGAGCTTCTCCTCAGGCTTCAGCAGAACTCCACTCAGGACGGGTGGACTGGGCTGGCATGTGCTCAGCTCTGGCAGTGCTGAGACCAGCCAGTCCACCCAAAAGAGATGTTGGGTACAGGCTAAAGCATCCAGCAAGCCTGGGTATTTCTGCTTCCCATTTGGAATGCCCTGTCACCCTGCCAGAGGGGACACCTTCAGGCCAATCAATGCTGGATAAGTCTGATCTGGAAACCAGGCTAGCCATGTTTAACTGATGTCGCAGACAAACTTTTTGATTCCTTGGAGCACTAGTCACATGCACTATTATGAATGGCAGTGAAACAGCAGAAGAAAATCTGCCTCCATCTCCTCCAGTGCCTGGGGTCAGACTGTGTCCAGAATAAGAAGCTGTTGCCACTTACTGAAGCTCCACTACACGAGCAAAAACCCTGGAAAAATTATGAAGTCTCTTGGGCCTCCATGAATTGGAGTGCATAAAATAAAATGCTAGGGAAAGTCTGAAGTTCAAGGTTTTCTTTTCCTTAAGACAGCTGTTTCCACTTCACTTGTTATTTGAATCATGCTTTGACTACTTTTAAAATCACCTCTTGCACAGCAACCTCTTCTCATATTCTGATTTCAGTCATCCTCTAAGGTAACTAAAAGCTAGTGACTGCTGGTTCAGGAACTCACAACCCTAGCTGCTGTACCTGACAGAGATGAATTTCCCTTTTTTTTTTTTCCCACACAGATGCACTTGGAAATCACGGCACTCTTAAATAAAACAGTTATTATCTTCAAAAGAGTAGATCTCTCAAGAAGTCATGTCAAAGACTTAATCAGTGTAAGAGATCACATCATCTTCAATTGCTCTTCAGTGTGGTAAAAGTGTCTTCTAGACCAGCCCAGGAAAAAATGTCAAATCAGACAAGAGTTGTATTAATTTTATTAGGCACGCTGACAGGTCTGACTTCATGTATGGAATTTAATAGCTATTTAACTCACAGATCCAAAAGGTATGGGCCAAATGATTACTGATGTTAGTCACTGAAGGAAATGGAATTAAACCAGGGTGAATAATCTGTGACAGTCTAACAATTCATTAATTTAAAATATTTTTCTCATCCATTTTGTTGCAATGATCAATGTACTGTGGACAGCCTTTTTGGATGTTAGGGGACGGGATGAAGTCTGGAGAAACTTTGAGCAGTGATTCCAGATTTATAATGTAGAAATGAACACAAAAGTTTCTGGCCTCTGAACCCACAGTCTTATTAGGTTTATTTGGCTAAATAGCATGGTGAGAATTATAATCTGGGTATTTGAGGGCAGAGTTAGAGAAGCAGTCTGCCCTAGGATTACAATTGCTAACTGATAGGTCCCTGGGATTACAAATACTACTTAAGGTTTCTCATCTGGTGCAAGTCCTAAAGAACAGATGCCAAAGGCTCCCAGGCAGCCTCCATATTCTGCACCAGCTCGGTGATGCTGGCAGCCTGCTGCCCAACAGCAAAGCCAAAAGGGCAAGGTTTGCAACTTGAAGGAAAAGCTACAGACACTTTGTCCAGGTGTCCATGTGCTCAGAGGGACAGGATCAAGCACAGAGACAGCTGCATAACGCGAGACTTGTCCTACCTTAGTCTCCTTGCCGTACCCAAAAAGGAAGAGGTGATCCACTCTAGAAACAGATGGCCCCTTCTTAGCCTGATAAATCTTACCTGAAAAAAAGGCAAAAGCTGTCTTAGAGCAGGAGCGACTCAAACAGGTGGCTGAGCTGAGACAGCCTGCATTTGCTACATTGTCTTCAGTCCGAAACAACCACTCCCAGTGATTTTACACATCCTGTCCTAAGGAAAAAGTGCATTCTCTCTGCTCTTTGTGAAGAAGTGTAAAAGTTTAAAGCCCTTCACTTGTCTTATATGATCATCTACCCTTTGTTTCCTTTCCTGTCAGAAATACCTGTAAATAAGAACAGAAAACCATGGGGAGACTCGTGTGCAAGAGCTGGGTCAGATCATTAATGCTCAGAAATATCCACCCCTATTTTTTTGTATGACTTCTTTGCTCTGTCCGCACTCTTTCTTGTCCCCCTCACTGCCACCCCATGCCCTCCCTCTTTAGCTGTTGATAGAAGTGCAGAGCAGGCAGGCAGGAGCTGCATGAGGAGCATGGGAAGGGAGGAAGAGCTCCGATCCTCAGGCTTGCTAGCCGTGCAGACAAGCTGAGTTATTTTTCAGATACAGAGACACACAGGCAAAAAGTGGTGGCTCAGGAGAGTGATTGTGTTTTACCACCCTTTCTAATGCCCTAGATATTCCTAGGACTCATGAGAAGGACTCTGCTCCTCTCATGTAAGATGTCGGTAAACAGCCTTGGCTTGTAAAGAGAGGAGGAAGGGGACAGAGGGAAGGGGACATGAGATGCCAGCTCCTGCTTGCTCCCCCCCAGCCAGGGTAGCATACACTCCTCTTGTACACTTCGTTCTACACATCTGTAGGGTTTCACTGCTCCCCAGAAATCAGTCCCACCAAACTGCGCTCCCTCAGCCAAGCACATGGTTCTGGGGCACAGCAGTGCCTTGGAGAGCCCCAGATCACCCAGATGAGTCCCATCCCTTCTGTTGATCTGAAGAAGAGATGCTGAGAGCCAACCAGAACTTGGCTAAAATGCCTCTGTACTGAGCAGCCACCCTGCTCTCAGTGGGCATAATTATGGCAGCAGAGCGGTGTACAGCCACAAGATTGGGTGTTCCTTTCACCATCCCACCTTTGGCTTTCCCTCTGCTTGCTGGGCTGAGCTCCTCATGTGCACACACTCCCTCCTCATTGGGAATCCACCTAACCAGAGATGGTGCCCAGGATGAGAGGCAGGTACAAGATATAATTATGGAGTGACTGGCCTGCTGAGACTATTCTTCCAACTACTATCAGCTTGTTTCCCCAAGCACAAATATCAATGTCCTATATGTGCATATGCATATACATATATAAAAAACTGCCTGATCTAAGTTCTCCCTCTGTGTTTGTGGTGGGTTTGGTGCCACTCAGATGGCCTTGGTCCCGCAGCTGCAGCGTATCCAGCCCTCTCAACAGCGCAAAGGTTTAGCTGCAAAGTGCACATGATGTGTTCATTTTTCTTCTTTTTTCACACACCTCTTAATGGTAATTTGGTTTGAGACTTTTAAAACAGGCAGGGTGCGCCGCTGTTTCTCTGCATAACGCAAGAAGGAGGGAGACCTCTGCTCTACATTTACTTTATTTGAAGGAGTAGGAAGGTTGTCGTAGATCAAAATCTTCCAGCTGCTCTCCTGGGAAGGCACCACCCCTTCTGCTGGGTCTATGGAGCTGCAAGAGCACCAGGCATACAAGTAAGAATAAATAATATATAATAATTGCTGGCAATTACTTTCAGTATTAATTTGTTTTCATGGTATAAGCTAAACTCTCAACTGTCATCAGTGAGCAGTGTTACTTAAAAATGCTTGCCGGAAACACAGTTAGTTGAAAAGACATCTATATACCCATTTTCCCTAAAAATGTGATTTCCCTCTAAAAATGTCACAGAAATATGCCAATTTCTTTCACATGTTCAATAGGCAACAGCCATAAATAGCTTGGTTTTGTCTTGTATTGATAATTCCATTCAGATTGCATTGTTTTCATATACTGAATTTTAACTCATATTAAAATATTAATATTATGCTACACAGAATGTTATATTTATCAGAACGTGTACTAAATATATTTATATTTTACAATGTTTTAACACTATTGATGTGTTTCAGTAGAATCAGAATAAAGTATTTAACATTTAAATTAATCTAAATTCTGAATTTAAGTTTTTATTTTTTAAATTAAATTTCATTTTTATACAAAATACAACCTCTTTTTACAACTTTGTACTACATACCAAAAGAAAATGAAGTTCTGGTTAACTCTTATCATGTATCCTTTCCATGGATGTTGGGAATTTTCTGAAAAACTGCTTCTTCTGAATGTAAGTCTTTACATTTAGGACCCTCATCTGCTGAGGTATCTCTGCATGTGGCAGAGAGGACCCTTTTAGGCTGAAACCACTTATAATCACAAAAGCTATTAGTATTTCTTCTTAATTTGTTGATTACTGATCTCTTTGACTTGCACGTCTGTCATTTTGGAGTCTGAGCTCAGACACATCTAATAATAAAGAGAAGTATAATCCCATACACCTACAGTTATCTCTCTCCCTCTTCAATATCAGTGATGTTTTTCACATTCTAAAAGTTATCCTATGCTGAACAAGAAAATACCAGATTTCCAGTCCCTGGACTCCCTAAACCTTCTCAGTTAGTCCAGTTATTTTTAAAATTACTTCCACTCCTATTCAGCTTCAGATTTGACTGCAACTAGACCCTTTCTTTCCTCTTCTTTTCTATGCCTGTAATTGAAAATTAGAACTCATTTCTTTGCTCAACTCAAAGACAGCATGAATACTGAAGCCTGAAAGAATGGAAATTGAACTGTGAAGAAATTGCTGTATACGGTCACCTTATTTAACAGGGATTCAACTTTTTAATAATCCATCGTGTGATTAGAGAGTTAAAGAGCAAGGAAAATCTGAAAAAGCAAACAAAAATGATAGAGACCAATTACCAAAATGAAACAGACTTATACACCCTAAGATGAATGATGCTTACTTAAAAATGATATTTTATTGAATCAGGCATAACCTGACCTATATTGGAAACAGAAGGAATTATAGTGATTATTCTGGGATAATGCCAGAAAGCCGCTTGGCTGCATTATTAAGCTCGAATGAATCAGCTTCCATGATAAAACGCATCGCTAAACAGACAAGGACAGTAACAAATTATAGAAAGGAAAGGGAGGGAGTCAAGAGGCCATTTTGTCACTGCGTTGTCAGTGCACAAGCAATGATTATCATCTAGCTGAGGACAGTCCAGGGAGGTGGGGAAATACCTGTACTCTCAGGAAACCAAATCAAGCCTTGGCATAAGGCCACCGTGGAAGGTTCATATTGTAACCCAGGTAGGAGATCACTGATCAGTAGGCTTAACAGGATACTGGGGCTGGATCGAGGTCCTTCAGGAAGAGGCAAGGCCTTTTCACTTGCAGGCTTGGCCTCATGTTATGTCTGTTTGCCATCTTGCTGTTTCTAACAAGAAAAACAGTTGAATGCAGGCATTGTTTGTTAAAGATGTTGAGAATACAAATAAACAAATATATAAAATACAGTAGCATAAGGTACCAGGGTGAGAAGGGCAGTTACAAATGGAGACAAACTTAGTCTTGGTTATGCCTTTCTTACCTCTGCAATGCTAGTGGGGTTGCTCAGTTGTGACTAAAATTAATTTTTAAACCAAGAGAATACAGCCTTGTGGGCCATAGCAGAAACATATATGTGTCTGTCATATATGCCTGGCATATATCTGTCTGTATTTTAAAGCCAGTGTTCTCAGGACCAAGAGATGATAAACCAACAAACAATGATGGAAAAACACACTGCAGGCCACCCTTTGCTTCTAGAAGACAGATGCAAACTATGATAACCAGTTCTTGGGGGGTTTAACATGCCAATGCGTGTGAGGGGGTGGAAGTGACCTGATGCTACCTTGGAACAGAAGACAGTTGAATAACACAAACTGATCTTCTAATTGCCAATATGAGTATGCATGTCAACTTAAAAAATAACTTGTTATTAATGGGTCATGTTTAGTCAGTGAGAGGTCTGTTGGAGGTACTATACAGTACAACCACAGATGCTAATATTTGGTAGTAGAACGTGAGACTGGTCTTGAAGCTTTCAACTGCAGAAATTTCCAAGGTGCTAATTTTTGCTGGAGGATTGAGAACAGCCTATAGAATTCACACTGGAATTCTTAGACCTTTATTGTGTCTTTATAAGCTACAGGACCATTCCTTTCTGTTAAAGAGTCTCTCATGGGCTTGATTCACCATCTGTAGTTTCCTTATGGTACTGAACTGTAACACATTGGTTTCTTTCACAACTTAATCAGGTTCTTTTGGGAAAAAAAAAGTACAAATGAATATATTAGTCAGTGTTTTGAAACTGTTGTTTCTGGTTAACTCATGTACTAGATGTATTCACCCAAACTTTTCTTAGGAAAAACAAAGCAAATAAAAATTTCCATTTTTCTATAGACCAAGAGGTGAAATCCTGGTATTTTGGGTTTTTTTCTGACTAAATTAAGAAAGAAACTTAATTTGTGTCATTTTTTTTGTTTCAAAAACTTTGAAACATTTCCACCCACAATTATCTTATTCAAACCATGGCTTGTGTTTCAACATAGGGAAACCCTCTAAACACAATGGAAATATGCTGAAATTAGAAAATTAGTTATGTTGAAACTTCTTTTAATCACTTTTGAAAAATTTTGATGGTAAAAAAATTACCAGAACTGGCACTTTCCTGCAGGCCGTTTCAGCTTGAATGAATCAGCATCATTCCATAGGAAACCAGCTTGCTGAAAACTACCTTGATGGTCCAAAGCTTCATTCAAAGGGCCAAATGCATCACAGGTTTCATCCACTGTAACTCATTGATTCAAAAGAGTTGTATCATCTTTGACCAAGAGTAAATTTGGCCTGAGAACTCTTTAGGAGGGTTTACTTCCATGTAGTTCTTTTCCTAAATGCATAAATTTTGAGTGATAAAAAACTCTCTAAGGAACTCTGTTATATGTTAGAAAAGTATTTTTCTTATTTAATGCAAGCAAACACAATTTTGATCAGCTAATTTTGGGGGGTTTTGAAATCTGATTTCTCAGTCTCAGCCCAATTTGACTTTTTTTTTTTTAAGCTTAAACAGAATTTCTTTGGCCATCTGAGTCTTTCAGCTATATGTAATTTAAGAGATATCAATTTAGAAATTAGATGTATTAATTACTCAGCAGCGGATAGAAAAGAACTTGCTTTTTTCTACTTGGTGAGTCCAAATATGTCTTACAAGAGATAAAACATTAAATCTACTTGGAGGAGAATTAGATCAGCTTTTTGAAAATACATGTATTTTTCAGTGGAAACATTCCTATTTGTGAAGAGCTGTTTGTTTATGGTTTTAGGTTGATCCAAATTTGGACTGATCATGCACACTGCTCTGTGAAATGCTAGACGTGAAGGTGATTCCCTTTTTTGTGCAAAATGCCCCTGTGTTCACAGCAGCATGAAGGAAGACATGTAAGTTCCAGTAAGGAAACCGGCCTCTGGAGGAGATGGCGGCAGTCAGGAATCACAACCAGAGTTGGTCCCTCCCACTGGCTCTGGCACATCCTTGTTTGTAAAACCAGAAAAGCAACATGATTTTTCTATTCCTTGGGTAAGTGCTGAGGTTAGTTTATGAACATTTATGAAACATTTAGAGTTCACCCAGTGGAGGGACTGCAATAGCTCAATGTTTTATAAAATCTCCAGATTAAGGCTGCTTCAGGGTAACATAATCTTCATCAAGGGCAGTATTTAAAGAAAAACAATTAATATTTTTGATCTCAAAATCAAGAAGAAAATTACTTTCATTTAGCACTTCAGTGGGTTTTACAGGAGCATTTTTGTCAGATTATATATCTGAAAGTGGAACATATGAAATTCACTCACCAGAACTTTTCCTGTATTGACTTCTTTGTTGATGTCCCTGAGAGGTACACATGTTGCATACTATTAAGTATTAAGTCAAAGCCACAATGGAAGTGGTAGTCTGTGATACTCTCTAGTGCCTTGCTCGAGAATGTGTGGGAAAGAGTGTTGGACATATCCTGTAAGCAAATGGACCAGTGTTGTCCTTGGGTTACAATTAAATTAATTTTATCAGCTGCAGATGTGGCCCACTATTTTGTGAGCTCTGCGTTTCTGATTGCTCACCCTTAATGTTCCTTATTGTTTGCTGTAGTTGACCATTGTTCTGTCTATACCCAAAATACGTGTTAAAGCACCATTCAGCATAGAATAAGAAAAAAAAGATGTCCTTCAATCAGTTTAAGATTAGAAATATCTTCCTCCCTTCAAGATGCAACACAGAGGCAAACCTGGTTTCACCTTGGCTTGATGTTAGGCATATCTGACATCTCTGTCAAAAGCAGCTGTTGTATTGCATTACTTTTGATTAAACTTTGCTCCTTCAGTTTCTTCCTTAACTCCGCATGTTTAAGGAGAACATGGAGGAAAAACTCAGTCTACTAGATTTTATAAATTCTTTGCTTCTGAGCTATTTTGAGGACTGTAAGTTGGGGAAGGAAACTGATCATGCTGAGTTATAGATCTGTGTTTTTTCATTTGGAGAACCAAGAAAAGATGTTCACACCAGAAGCCTCTTTGAAAAAACACCCCTGCAACAACTGTTTGGCATCTGTCTGAAAAGATACTGATATGGTGAAGATGAAAGGCATTACAGCACAAGGTGCACACCAGGTGCATTTGTTTTGCATAACCTGGAGCTGTTTGTCAATAATTTCCTGCATGACAGAGATAGTGCTGGAAAATGTTAGGAGCAGTGTCATGTTTGTCTTCTGCATACACAGGCAGTTTAGACATTTCTGCTGCAAGCAAGGATTCAGAGATCACTGTTTCTTCCCATCAGTCTCCTCACCTAGTACGACTTATGCTTGGGATCAGCTCAAGCACAGTAAAGAACCAGAACCCTCCTGTAATGGCCACATGTGGGCAATACAGTGCACAAGAGCCCCTCTTGGGGGAACAGTAGTTTGGGGAATGGCTGACGTAATGAGTGTTTGTTGGCAGAGCTGTTAATCCCGATGTCAGTGGTGACCCCAAAGTCTCCCCTGGCAAGTTTGCTATTGAAAATTGGGCAAGGAACTTCCAAAAGAAATGCTGGTGAGTTGTGTTCCGGGGTGCACAGAAGAGGCTGGGTCCGGCAGTGAGTTCTGTGCTGGTGGCAGAGTGAGCTCCTAAAGAGTTAAAGGCCCTCCCAAAGGGTCCTCTGCCAGCCTCAGTGACCGGCACAGACCTTTCAGGGTGCTGTTTCAACCCTCAGCCTTTTCCTTCCCCTCTGGTCCACATGAACATGTCCCAGCATGTCTGACAGAGCAGCAGCGTTTTCCTCCAGATGAGTGTCAGGTGATGACAGTTTCTACTCCTCAGTGGCCTCCATGGGGGTAGAAGCATACCTACATTTTCAACAGATACTAGAAAAATGCATTAGAAATGTTCCATGGGAAGAGTTCAGAATTCACTTTTTTGTATATAGAGACTGAAATCATGAATGAGTGATAATTACCAAAATCCAGATTCTTTTTTACCTTTGTTACACAAATAACAGTTGCTCCTAGTTCCTTGCACTTGTAGGAGATGTTGCTTCAGAAATATTAACATCAAAAGTAAATACTATGGTAAAAATGTTCTATGACATTCCTGGGTGCAGCAACTAATGTGGGGACAAAGCTTCTCTGTTGCTGAAGCAGCTATGGGCAACCTCATCCCCCCACGTAATTCAAAGCAGCTCATGGGCTGCGCTACCTCTCCCTTTCTTTGCATCATCCCAGTTCTCCCATGGGCACCCCTTCTTTGCCAGCTGATCCCGGCAGAGGCATCCCCCGCTGACGGCAACTCCTTGGCCATCATAAGGGGAATGGCATGGCTTCCCCCAGCTTGCTTTCCCCGGCATAAGGCCTCATCTGGGCTGTGGTGGCTGTGGCCCCCAGGATGCCATTACTGGCCTGTCTGTCATGTTGCTATTAGTGTGACTGAGAGGAACGACTCTAGCCAGGAAAAGGCATTAGCAGAGGTCATTAATGAAAGGTTCTGGGTATTCTTAGAAAATCGTAGCATTAGTGGGATGACTTGAAATATTTATTAACGTGGGGAATTATGTCAGTTTGCAGATTTCTCTCATTACCCTACTTTTTATTTTTTTAGCTTGTTGCAAGGCTACCAAGCGGGTCTGTGAGGAATCCAGCAGCGGTGTCTTCAATCATGGAAAGTGCTTTTAGAAAACATTATGGTAATGCTCAGCGCTAAATGCTGTTTGTCCCTGAAAAAAAGGAAAAATCACTGCGAAGAAAACAAGAAAGTAGCACAGAGAGAAGAGTGTTCATTGCAGGAAAAGTGCTTCTTCACTACATCTGAAAATGCTTTTTGAACACAAAATCAAGATGGCTTCAAGCAACAAAATTCAGGTGGTGAACAGTCCCCAGTCTTGAACACAGGTAATGGGCTAGTCAAATGAAAAGGCAAAATCATTATTTTCATTAGATTTCCTTTTGCTCACCAGGCATGTTTCAAAAGAAAGCATGCAAGCATGGTTAAGGAACAGATATTTGGGGCAAATTTTGAGCTAGTTTTTAAAATTAATATCTAATATTCATTTGCAGGTCCTTTGTAGGTCCTGATGAGTGGATGCCAAAAAATTTGAGTCCTCTCTTGAGAGATAGTTTGCTGACTTTCAAATGCCCTTTCCTTTGCATCATTTGGAGTCATGACATCCTCTGCAGACGCTGCTGATGCCTGCCTACAGCTGTAGGCTGGAAATGTAGAGAAAATGTATAGAATTGAGTTAGAGGAGGGGCTTTCAATCTATGTTCTCAAGGCCCATGTAGAATCTGACTCACATAGAAGAACTGCTACCAGAAAAATCCTCTGAGACTTATACCCACTCACATCTCCACCTGAGCACAAGTGCCCACTCAAAGTGAGTATGAGCACTGATGGGCAAGTGTGCTTGTTTAAATTGTTGCTGCAGCAATGGAGAGGTGTTAGAGTTACCTGATTAAAGGACAAATGATGACAGCCTTCAAACTGAAGAAGAATATAGGTGATTGGCATAAATAGGCAAAAGAGCATTTGTCATTCATGCATGATGCCAGGCAGAAATTGTGGGTGTGTGGGTGTAGCTTTGCATATGTTTGTTGTGGTTGACTTAGTTTAAGTCAATAATTCTGCTGAGATAAGTACCAGAAATGCCAGAGGTAAATCAATGAAGGAAAAGGCAGGTATCTAAACTTCTCCAGAATCAAAAAAAAACCCCCCAGTGTAATACCTGCACAGTTACAATCTAAAAAGAAATTGGCAGTTAGTTTTGAGCAGAATTTGACTTACACTGAAAAATGATCAAAATATAAGAATTTACTACACGATAAAAATAATCAAAGGATTTTGATGTTATTGTTCTTTTTAGCAATCAACATAATGGTTAATCTTTTACCTTCCCTGAATCTAAAAAATCCAAGGATAATAGGGAGTGAACAGAGATGTAAATAATTCTATAAGCATGGACTTCAGAAATTTTCTGTTAAACCTGCCACATCCATTCCTCTTGCCAATGAGGGAACACATTGAAGAAGGAAGAACAGTAGGTAATAATAATAATAATAATAAAAATTTAAATTAAGGAGCACAGAACCTGTAACATATATCAACCACTTGAGTCATTAAAGGAACTCTGAGGGGCTCAAAGTCAGAGGGAAAATATAGACTCATGATTATACCATCCAAATCTGATACTACATGGCAGTTTTCCAGTAATGCAAGGGAAAGCATTTCATTATTGATAAGCAGAATGCATTCTATGTTGGTTGCTGGAGTCAATACAAGGGCTAGATTAACAGACATGTTTACCATGCACACCCCAAAATTGGATGAAAACCAATAGCAGGTGACTTTAAAATCTCCATTTCAGACATTGTTTACAAATCTGGATATGTGACTTACAAATGTCTTGGTCAGCCATCCCCTTCGGTTAGACAGCATTGATAAGATTTCTTCCCAAAGTTAAGCGCTATATCTAAAAGTTGTATCTATGGAGATGCAGAAGTTCCACAATATTCTCACATTCATTTAGGCAGGAATCGCCATGTAACTAAGTGCTCATTGGCAGGAAAAAAGATTAATAAAGCCTGCCCCTGAAAGATCTTCATGCTATTGTCAGATGGATATTATTCTTGTACAGTTTATTAAAAATAGAAGATATCTGAAATTAGAGTATTGCTGCCTAGATTTAATTAGATATGTATGTAACATGGTAAATGCACATCTCTGGACTGGAAGAATATCACTTTTGGAAGCAAATTTCTAGAGAAATTATTCCTTTGTATAAATGCAAAATGTATTTCTTCTTTCTTTTGCCATCATTATTATTATTATTACTATTACTCTTATTATTGTTGTTGTTAATGAAAATGCTCTCCATAAAGTTTCTTACTGGAGTATTCATGCACAAGGAAACTTATTTTTATTCAATTATTATTTTATTTTAATGAAACGTTTTGCGCTGCTGTTCCACCACAAATTTTGATGAATGCAATAGGAATTAAGGAGTATTTTGATGCTAAACAAATTAGTCATAGGGTACCTTGCTTTTAGATTAAAAGGAGGGCTGAGAGACAGCACTGTGGCACATGCAGAATAAAAATAAATCTCACCACTTTCTTTCAGGGAGCTCTGGAAATGGGCTGTTATGCTCCATGCAGCTGGAAATGTGAGAGGTTTCTCCTTTCCGTGGTTGAAACTTTATTTTTATTCCTTATGCCAAAAAATTATTTCAGAACTGCTGCTCCTGTTGTCCTTCTGCACAGCATCCTGTGGCTTTAGGAAGACCTCTCCTCTGAGAGACCTCTAGGAAATACAGAGTGCTCAAGTGTCTGAATCGAGTTCAATTGAAATTCATCTTAAAAAGTCCGTAACTTTCAGTGCAAAATTATGCCTTTCCCAGAATTTTAAAATGCTACCAAAAGCACATCAACTCCTCTGAAAAACAGTACGTCTCCGCCTTAAAGGGCTAGACAGCAAGAACAAACAATCCCCCAAATTAATAATTTCTGAAGCCTCGAATTGCAATAATGCCATTTGAGAACCTGTCAGCAGTTGCAAAGATGAAGCTGGACCCTGACCAGTTTGGTTTTTATGCTGAGGAACGTGCATGGTTGCTGAAGAAGCCCTGTCTAAAGACAGCTGCCATCTGTCCTGCTTTCGACAGCCCCCGCAGCTTTCCATGCATGTTCACTGAGATGCTGGTGACATGGCAGGTCATGGCTCCCAGAACTCCAGTAAGAGAAAAGAGAATTACAGCTGTGCTCATGAAATGAAACTGCAGCTGAGACAAGAGGAAAAGTGCAGTGAAAAATGAGGACAAGTTGTAAGCCCTCAGAAACTAATTGGCACCACAGCCAACTTCATTCATTAATGCGTAAAACCAAATTGCTTTCTCGTCATGAAAATACTGACGGTTTTTTAACACTGTTCTTCTAGGCTTTCACCCCTTTTGTTATTTTTCCCTACAGTTTTATTCTTTCCTTCTGTCTGAACATTGATTTTCCTTTGCCCCTTTTCTCTCTCAGTTCTAGCATTTTTTGCTTTTCTCTGCCCTTTTTTTCAAACATTTCAACTCACGTTTATTTTTTCCCCTTTAAATATTCCCTTGGTTACCCACTGTTTCAAACATCCAAACTCTTGTCAGTTTGCCTCTCTCACCTTCCACCTACTCCACTAACTCACACCCACCCACACCCACCCAAACACAAAGCTATTATTTTTTTCTTTTTTACCTGGAAAGGGTGAGTGAAGGGGCAATGGGTGGGAGTGGAAGGGTATTCCCAAAATGGGTGTCTTCAGCTTCAGCCATCAAGTTCCCAATGAAAACTGATCAGCAAATGCATTGGGTTAAAGGCAGAGAAGATGGCAAGGAGGTTTTTGAAGGTCTTTTTAAGAGACTGGAAATTTGGGGACAAAAATGTTCTAGACAAATGTTTTGCTTGGAAATAGAACACCTTCAGCTGAAAGTATGTCTTATTACCGAAAATCTTTTTTCACTGGAAACTCAGTTTTTAACCAACCTGACTCCACATGGGAAGCAGGTATATGGACCAGAGCACAACTTGTTCCCTGAACTTTGAGGATGATCTATTTGATCTCCAGTCAGTAAGCAAGGCAGTGCCCTGCCACACAGTGAGGCATCCATGGGCTGCTCCTCCCATCCACGCCATGAAGTCTTAGTTAGACAGAGGTAATTTATCTTTGGAAGAGGTCTGGTTTTGCCCATTCTGCAGTACTGCTGACTGTGGACTGGGGTACGCAGCAGCTGTCTGCATGAGCAACTAAGTTGGGCTGATTGGAGCAGAGCAGATGAGGCTCCTCTGTCTACAATATACCCAAGTCAGAAGGTTTACTTTGAACTACTGTTACTCAATGGACTCTTGGACTCAATGGTCCTATGTGCCTGTGGTTCAAAGCTGTCCCAAGGACCAATAACTGTTCCAGACTTTTATGTTTCCCAGTAAGAATGGGAGGGCATTTTGTGCACAGCTGTAGCAGAGCTTCCTGCTTCATTTTCTCTCAAGCAAATCCAGTTCCTGTGCATGGATGCCACTTGGTGAACCAAAGGAACAGGTCATAAGTGGAGACAATCACAGAATTCTCTTAAAAACATCACTACTTGTTCAAATTGAAATGTTAATTTAGACACAGGCAGTGAAGACAACTTCTGAGATTCATGGCTCTATGTGTCTAACTTTTCAAGCTAATAATCCTCTGGGAGTTCATAATACTCTGAGAAGAAAAGACACATACACACACTGTACTATCTCTGACATGGAAATTTTCTTTTTTCTTTGTTATCTGAAATTTAAAGTAATCTAAACTGAAAGAGTTTTTGGCTGTGTGCATGGCATAACAAAAGTCACCGCTAGCAGAGCACAGCACAGCAACATATCATAATGAACTCTGTCTTTTCATGCAGCAAAAACATCCCTTCAGTGATGAACCAGATGCATTTCTGTGATGAAACATGAGACGACTATACAAAGAAATGCTAGGTCTTTTCCCTGTAATTCTGTTGGTCACATAACAACACACATTAAAGGAATTTTCTGATATGTCGTTAAAGCCCTGTCTCAGTCAGCTAAAACATGTATTTTTTTATAACTCAAGTTCCCTGTCAGACATTACTTTGCTTCAAATAGATCATGTGGTATTTTTGTTTCCTTGCCTTTTTAAAATATATATTAACACTGCAGAAGGAGCAGTTTGAGTTAATGGAAGTCTGGGGAATAACTACATTTGATTAAATACCACAATTTTATTACTGAGAAGGACAATTTGATGGCAGCAGGCTCCATGTACCCTTACAAAGATAGATTGGGTATGCAGCACATCCAAAAAGCCAGGGCTGGGAAATGAAGAGGCAACTCCAAATATTTTCCAAAACCAGTTTTGAGCCTCTCTCTCAAAGTGACGTAACATGTATAAATCAGCTGGGTCAGAGGTAAGCAGTGGCATAAAGAGAAAACAGAAGAGCCTGAGTGAAAAATCTCACCAACCAAAAATTGTGTGTCTTCAGTCATCAGTACAAGCCCATTGGAAATGGATTTGCTGGTGGTCTGGGAATGAGGTTTTTCCTCCTACCCAGTCAGTCTTTGGTTTCTTTGCTGGCACCCTTCATCACTAACAGACTGATGAGAAAATCAGCTTTGGGTTCTGACTCCTCAATACTTATTGTGGGACAAACTAAGATACCCACCTCCACTATCTCTCTGAAGAGCTATTCCCCCTCTGAAATAATTGCCACCCAAAGAGGAACAGTTTCTAATGTGGTATTTTAGGACAAAGTGCCATCTGTACACACTACCAGGCTTGGTCGTGAGAACTGGCCCAGGGACGGAGCAGACATCCAGAGGAAATTCTGTGCTGTCCTCATTTGAATGACTAGCACTTGCAAATAGAGATTCATACTGTACTCGGGTGAGCCACAAGATGCTAATAAGTCTGGAGCAACACAGCCCTGATCTGGATTTAAACTGACAGTCAAATAAGAATAAGACATACAGGCTCTCTCTGAAGTCATCTAATCCTTTTCCTGTGACATGGTTTTAATATAATTGTTTGCATTCACATGCATGGCTTAATCTGAATTAGCTTTCTGAGCAAGACCTGATATGGGCTCATCATTTAGCCTCTCCAACCTGTTTTCTCCCAGTCAGACCTAATTTTAAGTCTCCTTAATATTTTCTCCAGCTGTTTTGTCATGACCTTCAGCAGCTTTAGCTCCCTCTGGCTGACCCAGATGCTTTGGTGCTGTAATCTGAATCCCCAGCTCTCAGAGGTCACCCCTGCTCCAGGGCTCCTTTCTAAGCTTTCAGTAAGCTCTCACAGGAAGCTCTTAAAGGAATATAGTTATCATGACATGAAAAAGAAGGAGCTCTTGTCATCAAAATGTGCTTATGACATAGAGGAAAGAGGATAGGAACAAACTGTCACTTTTCATAATGAAGGGAAGTTACCACCAAGAATCCCAAAGGTTATGTGCTGGGACTTGTGAAACAGTTACAGATGCATGGAAAAGGAGGTGCATGCATAGGTGACAAAGTTTTTGTGATGATAAAAAGTGGTTTAGTAAAATCAGTTCTAAAGCTGACTCCAAAAAGTGACCAAGTGATTTCACAATGCTGAATAGCTGCAAGATAAAATGGCAGATGAAACATAAGGTTAAAATCATTGTATCACATACAGGAAAAACATTTCTAAGTGTACATAAAAGTAAACGGGCTCTAATTTAGCTATTGACATTGGGAAAAAAAAGAATGGGAATCACAAATAGAAACCATCATTGATTAGATAAATACCATGTGTGTCCACAGTTTTTCAGAGAAAAAAAATTTTCTTTTTTTTTTTCAGAAAAGATATGGACAAAGGAAATAAGTCTGTTCAAAGCTATGGAAATAGCTTAGAGCCTTTTAACTTGGAAAAGAGATGACTGGGGAAAAATATGATTAAGGTTTATGAAATGATAATGGTTTGGAAAAGGACAACAGATCTTCACTGCTTCTCATAGTGAAAGAATGAAAGAGCACTGAAACAAAATAGCTGGCAGCAAATATAAATTTTTAAAAAAAGTGCTTTTTCACACAGCAGGTAGTTAAACCATGGAACACTTTGCCACAGGTGTTGAGGAGACTAAAGCATGAATGGGTTAAAAAAACTGCTAGACATATTCACTAACGCAGAAGTCAACTAAGGATCATTTCAAACATTCTCCAGTTAAGTCTCTGAGGTGAAGAAAACCTCCTGGTCCAAAAACCTCCAGCTGTTGATGCCTCAACAGCTGAGGCATCAAGAAATAGAATAAACATTGTTTTATATTTGCCCTTTCTCTTAATTTCTTCTATGTATCTGTATTGGCCAGTATTGGAGACACAATCCTGAGTTAGAGGAGTCTTTGTTCTGACTCAGTATGGGCACCCTCTTGCAATTAAGGAGAAAAGGCTACACAGAAAGTGTTGACCAAAAGTGCCTTTATACATTGAATGAAGTAAACACAATGTCCAGCTCAGGTACTTCCAATGTGCAATCAAGACAGCCACCAAAGAGATTACACAGAAAGCATAATGTTTGAAAGTGTAGAAAGTGCATTTCCAGTGCAGAACCATCCAAGGAAAATCTTGTGTTGCCCAGATATTTGGACACAGGGTTAACATAAGCACCTGTGCAAGCCATCCTGCTCAGGGCAATTTTGTGAACCAGCTTCCATGATTGAATATTCTGCTGCATGAGGGAAAAGCTGATGATGATTTCAAATGACCTATAAATAAACTGAAGGACATTAAATAAACAAGTCACATGATGGATGTGATTGAGATTAGTTATTATGAGGAACAATAACAACTTCTTGTGGAGGAAAAATAGAGCACACACAATGATGATTTTGCTCATAGGTCAGGCTTTGTGTCAGGTGTAGAAAGCAGACTGCAACAGAAGGAAATATGAACTACATGTATTTATTGCCACGGACATGCTCTGAATGTAACAAGCCAAAACCACCATAAGATACAGGCCAAAAGCTGTTTACATAACTACGAGGGGAAGAAAAAGGAAGCAAGAAATGATCCAAACAGGATGCTGCATTTCAGGACATAAAGTGGGAAGTGTTAGTCACAGCATCAGGCATTCAAGTCTTTAATCCGATGAGAGGAACTGTCTGTGTGAAGGTATTGACTCTGCTTTCCAAAGCTATCTATCTGGTACAGCATGTTTTGAAAGGGTACAGTGAAATATCATGAAATGAGACTTTGAATGGTGGGGTACGTCAAGTCAGATGGAAAAGTTAATCTTCCCCTTTGCTACTGAAACACTATGAACAATCTCTCTAAAGTACTGCAAAATCTGGACATTTTGTCAACTACCCTCTTATAAAAACAACATTCAATTCACTTCCATTCACCCAAAGAGTTAAGAAGCCACAACTTTTTTTCTGGAAGGAATGCTACCAGAAGCTTGGAAATTGATGAGGTTTCTAAGCACCCAATAATAAAAAATATTCTAAGAAAATGCAAAAGTAGGTGACGTGTAAATTCAGATAATCAAAGGAACAGATGAGTATTTTTAAGCCATCTATTTCAAAGGTTTTATGTCTCAAAGTTCAGTATTAAATCAAGATTTGAAGGCAAAAACTACAAAATCATTAAAAATCTGGCAACTCTTACCATTCCTATCAGTAACAGAAATTTCAGCTCAGGGTGTATTTATAGACCAGCATTCTGAATCCAGCTATGACTCACTGATTTTTAGCTTTACTTAGCTGATTTGGTAGAACCGGCAATAGTATGCATACAAGCCAAGTTTCACCATTGTATGTCATATTAAAAATATGATTTTGACCAGGATATCAGAACCCAAAAAGGAAATGTTTTCTACATCATACAAGGACAAACCTGATGTTTTTTAATTCCAATTGTTGCAGAAGAATTCCTTGAGAATGAAAAAAAGAAGCGCAGCTTCTCTTTAGCTTCAGAAGTTATGCTTAGAAAAAGCAGTGCTTTAGTGAGTTCGTTTGTGTCATGACTAATTTCCTTAGTTTTTAATAAAGTTGAGATGTGAGTGTCTCTTCCAAAGGCAGTGTGTTCTTTATACACTTATATAACATAACCCATAAACACTTCAGAGAAGTAATGACCAGTCCCTAGGGGCACTGTGGCTGATCTCTGTGTTGCATGCCTCAGACTGGTCCATTGGCCACTCTCCATTCACTAGAAATGAGGTCTGGGTCTGTCATATGTTGCAGAGCTGAAGTAACCCTGCCAAAGCAGGTCACAAATCATAGATCCCTGGGGCAAGTATTGTTGTTGTTTGCTTTCCGCAGAGGGACCTGAAGCTAAGGGGTGTGGGCAGTGTTTACAGCAACAGGAAGGATCCATCCTTCACAATGAACCAAAAGTGGGTATGGATGAACTTAAGGATGAACATGAACCTCAATGAATGGGAGTATACATGGGGGTGATGGCTGAAGAAAGGGATGGAGAGGTTCAGGGTAGAGTGACAGTTTTTACACAATTCATCCTTCTACATAGGAGAGATGGGATCTGAGCCATCAACAGGTGAAGTCAGAAAGCACTTTTGGAGCACTGGTCTTGAAGCACAAAGGAACAGTCACCTTGCAAAGCTAACATGAAAAGACATGCTACTGCACTTGCAGCTCCCAACATTGACCACAGCTGTCTCTTGCAAGGGTGAAAATACATATTGAGGTTTAGTCTCTCCTCATTAGTGGCAAAGCTGCTCACCTTTGCTTTTCTTAGTTTCAGAAAAATAGATCTGATATACTGCACTACCTTGCAAAACAGAGTTATTGCATCCCATCACAGAAAGAGTGCTCTCTTAAAAATGGGTAGGTCACTGAATGAGGCTGAGGTTTCCAAGGCAGGGCATTGCTACTTAGGTTAGAGAAGCAGGAAGCTTTTTTATTTGCTTATGCCAATAGCCACATATATCATAAACCGTTAAAGAGGCTTTTCCGGACAGTCCTGATTCATAGGATGCCATTGAGGAATTTACTGTCCCAGATGGTGAACATCAGGGAAAGCTTCCCCAGGGTTTCTCTTCTGTCACTGAGTATTTAGTTGGCATTAAAAAAAAAAAAAAAAAATCTCTCTTCGGCAGGCACCCAGCAAGGCAAGTTTCATCCTGAACAGCTAAAGAGTTATATAATTATAGTCAGCAGAAAGCAGTCTTATCTGGGAAGTGTCAGGCAGCCTTACTTACAGGCAGTGATAGGAACTCAGTCCCTGCCACAATATGCTCTTTCATGTTTCTTCTCCTTTTTATTGTTTCCTCTGTGTAACTGGTTGTATTAGTCCAGTATTAGTCTTCTGTAAAATCAGTGGGGACGCTGAATTAAAAAATAGAGATTAAAAAGAAGAAGAAGGGTTTTGCCAACATAATATTAATGACTTGTCAAGATAGCTAAGCTTGGCATGTGAAGGCAGCTTTCTTCAGCTATCCAAAATAATTGCTACAGTAATTGGCTTATTTCTCACATTTTTGAAGGATGTATCCCTAGTACAGTACTATACAACTGATGATCTATGCTCCTCATCAGAGTAAGAAAACTGCAGGAAAAATAGTGCCTAAGCCACTGTGGCGGTTTAGTCCCTGCCGGGGTCTGAGACCATGCGGCCGCTGCCCCTCCCCCACAAAGGGAGTGAAATACAAAGCCCCGATCTGAGATAAGGAGAGGTTTAATACAACGGTGCAACAGCAACACAGCAAACAACAACAATAACAATAACAGTAATAACAATGAACAGAGCAAGGTATCTACCGATACAGCAGCGAGAGCAGAGAGATCGCACAACACACACGTTCACCGACTGTCCCGCGCTTGGGCGCCCGGAGGTGACATCAGCATGGTATTGAATAACCCAGCTAGAGCTCCCCCCCACTGCTGGGGAAACTTAACCTTATCCTAGCTGAACCAGGACAGCCACACTGGGAAAAAAAATGTCTATAACATAGTTACTAGAACTTTCTTAAGCCACTTTATTAAAAATTAAGAGCTGAGGATACTTTAAAGAATCATTCAAATCAGTAAGGCCCAGGCTTCTCACAAACTGCAAAGTCATTGCAATAGTCAATGAATGGAGAAATTATTTCCCTAGCTGATTGTAAAATAACTTCTACAAAACAATCTGTAGCTATTGTGGAGGAGGTGTTTTTAACAGCTGTATTGTCCTAACGGGACACCAAAGAACTGCAGCTCTGGATTTGGGCATGCCACCCTTTGGATTTGGGCCTACATGTGCATTGACCTGGAATGTGATGCCCTCTGGCTTTGAGAAGAAGTGGGAGATGGTGACAACCAGAATGGGGGTTCAGGTATTTATTGAGCTCTTTTTCCTGGTGGATTTGTGAGGGATTAATCAACTAGGCAGGGCAGAGCATGGCTGGTGTAAGTGCCTGTGCAAGCAAGCTCTGTCCAGCCAGTGCTAATGTTACCTGCAACCTCTGCATATCTTCACTGCTGAGTCCTGGGTATGGAGCATCTGTTTAAGGCAGAACCACCTGCACACACAAAAGTGATGCTCCTGCCCACTTCCCATCCAAGGAGAGGAGCCTTGTGGGTACTAGGAAACAGAGGAGCTATAAGACAAACAATCATACACCTTTCCCTCTCTGTGAAAAAGAAAGAAGTTCAGACTCTTTTCTAGTCTGGTGGTCAAGGATCCACCTGTAATGGCTGATAGCCAATGCACAGAATCTGTACCATAGATAACGAGACACAGTTTTTCCATCAGCAATACAGTTCATCACATTAAAAAGAACAAAAAATAGAAGAAATAGTGCTAGGTAGCGACTTCCCGTAGTAACAAAATTATGCTAATGCAATGAAAGATACAGGTGTAAGAAAGTGCTGCATTAGCAATGAATGGATGAATAATCCCCACAGCTGTGCTTTCAGAAAACTTTATATCCAGTTATTTTACAGAAAGAAGCCTTTATAAGAACATAGAAACCTGTGCTGGGTGATCCTAGGGTAGTATGACAGCTTACAACAGCCACGGGGCCGAAAACACCAAAACAGCAGAGCAGTCACGCTTCCATTGTCTGTGACACTCTTCTTGTGCCAACTCTGCTGTGGGCCAGCTCTGCTGAACACCTATCTGCATCCGTGCCTCACTACTCTGCTCAGAGCTGCAAGTCCTTAAGCCTTAGCTTAAGGAGAGGAGAGAGGCAAAGGTCAGAGGTGGGCTATGGCCTTTATCATCCACAGATGGACAGTGCTCTCCATGGAACTGCCTCATGTTGGGAATCAATGAGAGGTCTGTGTTTTTAAGGGATGTTGTGAAAGAAGAGATTGAGAAAGAAGAGAGCAACCCAGTCAACCTTTCCAAAGCAAGCAATGCTGCACTCATCTCATGTTCCCTCACATATGGTGGGACCTACGTTCCCTTTCACTCCCGCAGAAGTCATTGTGACTTGTGTGGACACTGTAGAGCAGTATCCTCCAAATCTGTGTTGCTGGCAGCCTTCTTCAGAGTGACTTTAGTTCCTCCTAACTTGTTGACTAGCTTCCCCACTGTGTGCTATGCAACTTAATCACATGCTGTCAGACACTAATGAGGATGCTAATGAACTAATTAACATTTATTGGTAGCCGAGCTTCCTGGGAATGCAAGGGGAGCTGCTCTTCACATATGTCACTAGGACAGCTTCAGCTCTCAGCTTAATCAGAGATTTCCATCCAGAGATGAGAAGGATCATGTGAACCAAAGTTGGGAAGAGATATAATGACCAGTCCTTCTCACATCACAGATCCCAAGAATGTGCATCCATCAATGAGAAAGGCAGTGGTGGGGAAAAGAAACAGGATCAGTCACCTGAGTGCAGCCATGCATATCCCATAAATCATCCTAAGAAGTTGGGCTTGATCCCTGTGGTAGCAAGTTTTAGACGAATGATATGTTTCTCTTGCTCTTGGCCACAGCAAGAAGGAGGAATTAAATGCCTGATACATGAGATATGATAAACAAATTAATTGAGTGTAAAAGCATATCTTCAAAAATTGATTCCAGGTTTTAGGCAAGACATAGCTTGTCCAAGAAAGCCAAAAATGCAATGGATATTATCTTCAAGGACATACTGATACTGCTGTAATAAGACATGTTTATGAGAGAATCTGGGTGTTAAAATTAGAAGAGCTCTGGCTAATTCAGAAATGGGGAAACATGCACAAGGCCTACTAATGGACTGTATCTCTGCAAAGTTAAAAAACAACATATGGGACAGAGCTGCCAAATTCCAATGTGTGATCTGTACTTTGGAAGAAGACACCAGATATGCCAAACTCCAGTTCTTGTTATGCTATTTTTGTCTATAGCTGAAATGGAGAGATTACCCTTAGTTAAAATGGATTTTAAATCTGGCCAATTATTCACAGGATCCATTGGGATATCTGGGATATTCTTCTAGGAGTCTTAAAGTGAAGAATTGGAATGGGAGAGTGGAGAGAAAAGGGAACGAAAACTGTTGGAAAACAGATAAAGAGAGGGGGGGAAAAGAAACAATTGGGGAATTTCAGAATATGTATTTAGGCAAGAGATACACTACACAAAAATAAGTGGGGAAAGGCAACATAATGAAAGAAGAGAACATTTCTATTCACCTCTCTCTCTGCTTTCTGATAATGCCAGAGGAACAAGGCATTAACCCTAGCAAAACTGTCTTACAGCTGTAGAATTGAGGTATGTATGTTGGTGCACCTCAGAGAATAGTCAAAGAATGACTCCATGTGTTTTGTGTGGTTTGAACAACTGATGGTTTGATAAGAAATACTGGAGATACCCATCCAGCTATGTATTAGCTTTCGGGGCAGGGGAGACAGAAATAAAAGTGCTGAGTTTTGGTGTAGTTGCCACCTCTTTTGAGTGTCATGCAGTTCTGATCCTAAGACAGGACTGCAATTTGTTAAAACCGTGCTCCTGTCTCCTATGTGGCAGTGTCCTATCAATCATTGCAGCAGTGTTAGGATTTCTGTATGAAGGTACAATACTGCCTCGTCACAGGGTTGCCAAATGACTTTGAGGAAAGGACAATCTCAAAGCAGGGATGTTTTTGAGGAGATTATATGTAAACTTCAGGAATCGTTACCTTAAAATCAACCTGAGTTATCTGCAAAGAAGGGGGCTGAATAAAATGAAAATAGTAAATAATATTTCAAACAGTAGATTTCAGTATTACTAAATAAAATTCTATTTTTTTCCCTGTGATTTTTTTTTTCTGAATTATTTTGTTACTGGGGTAAAATTGGAAGGTAAGGAAGTGACAAAGCTGTATGATACTAGGAATCAGTTCTTCACTCCACCACTTATTCTATGTACAGCCATTCACACATAACATTACAATTTCTGTGCCTTGGTTTCCCTATGAGGTAAGGAATAGATATTCCTATTAATAACATCATGATTACTTTACAGGAGTGAGATGAGGCTTAAATAATATTAGGAGTTTTCAGATCCACTGGCAGTAAATGCTAAAAAAAATTCAAGTACAGTAACTGAGTTTCCACAGAAGAGAACAAACAAACTGAGAGAAAACAGTAAATGATAATACTCTTGAATGATTGACCTGACTTCCCCAGACACAATTCCTTCCAAATACGTTGGGACTGTTTTTTTTGTTTCTCTTGAGTTAGTATCGCTTCTCGTCTTTGCTGCTCCATATATTATATCCAGACTCTGTTAGCTACACAGCCAAAAGGGTGAAGGAAGCAGGGGAAGCTGCAGCGCTTCATCCCATGTCACACAAGCCAAGGATATGCCAGCTGATGCTATCTGGGCAGCTGATATCCCTTCATCTGCAGTGTTAAATAGGTGTTTTCTTTCTCTGTATTAAAGCTATGGAGAGGCAGAAATAACTGGGGCAAAGTTCTTATGAGCAGGATCGCGCAGCTTTTATTCCCTTGTTGCATAACATATTATATGAGTGCCTGAAACACCAAGTTAAGACTTATCTTGAATTTAATGATGCAATTGCCCCACTCCATAGAAAACTGCAGGAATCACTAATTACATCTCTTAGAGGCCAAGCTATTCAACTTACATCAAAAGAGAGTCTGGAAAAAATAATTACTGTTAACAAGTGAACTGAAACTATTATGCAGACTTCCCCAGTGCGCAGAAGCTGCAAGCCATAATCTGAATGAGATGGAGGATAACAAACAGCAAATGTTGTTAGAGCACATGGAATTTCCTGTGCCCTCTCTTAAAAAAAAAAAAAAAGTTTTACAAAAAATTAAATCTGAGAGGTCAATGCAAAAAATACAGCACAGATTTCTGCCCTAGGGTCATAAACACAAATTGGGATGCTGATGAGACACTGCTCTCTGCAGAGCCTCTGAGCTGAAGGAACAAATTAAATTATTGCCATCAACCAGGCCAGTTGAAGACTAGTTCAAAGTCCCCCTTCCCTTTTCCACTCTGCTTCCAGCTGGTCCTGTCAGCTCAGATGTTGTGAAGAAAATTCTCCTCCTTCTCTGGTGAGGAGTGAATGTGTGCTGTAATGACTGGCTTGAAAAAAAGACTGGGCCACTCGCCAAACTCAGCTTCAGGGATCTAAGTTCTAAATTAAGCACTTCTACCTTCCCTGATGTAGTGTGAGCCCATCCCATGGCTGTCTTCTTCCTTTCCACCTCTCCCATGTTCTCTCTGCTCACCTCCAGTGCCTCACCCCATACAGTACCCTGCTTCCCAAGCCTCACCAGTGCTTTTACAAGGCAGTGCTAGTCCTAACACTGGCTTAGCCTTTGCACAGAGTGCTGTAGAAGAGATCTGGGAGCTGCAAACACACCACCTTCCACAAGAACACATCTGTTGCTCCAGCATCACTACTTTCTTGTACCACAGTGCACATCAAGCTGTCTTTAAAGAGGCCTTCAATTATCTTGAATTAAAGCCTCCACATCAGCAGTTGCTGCAGAGGTGTGGCTTGATACGATGCAGGATTGGGCAGGGTGGTACATGGCAAGGTCATTATAAGCACATAGTTACAAGGCAGTCACTGGAGTATTTATGCCTGAAGCTGAATCTAACTGTAAGCCTAAATCTTGGTCTTTCTTTTCATTAATGGGGACATTGCAATCACTGTTTGGGATAAGAAGAGATGTTTTTGACATCTCAGGTTGTTAATTTGCTTTGAGGCATCTGAGTCCTTTTAAGTATTAGCTAGGGAGAGATTTCAGTAGAGTATCTTTCGGGGATTCAATAAATATCCTTGGTTTTTTAGACACCATCAAAGACAGAATGTGGGGCCAGCTAAGCTGTCAGTCTGACTTTCTGTAGCAACTGCTATCATCTTAAAAAAAAACCCAAAAGCTGAATTGGAAACATTTTTCATTTACAGAGGGGACTGGAGAAAACATTTTAGGAAAGGGATGTTGCAGAATGGCAGAGAGCTGGAACAGTAAAGCAGAACTGAAACGTCACCTGCCATACTTTATGAGACAATGAGAGAAAACAGCAGTGAGTTATATTGGTAGCAAGGTGACCCAAAGTGCTTTCACGGTTGAACTCACAACTTGCACAAAATAGTCATGGTTTAGGGCCTGTGAGCCAGAAATAAATTTGAACTTTGTATTTTTTACACTGCCAGCAGTACTCCTTTCTTTCTTCTGTATTCTCCTGTCCTTGTTGAGTGTGACACTTAGAGCCTGTGATCTGTGGGACTGTTAGAAAAAGAGAAGCAGGTGTGATGATTGCTTTAGTCTATTTATATCTACTCAAAATGCACCTCAGCCTTGAAAATTCTCACAGGATCTTTTCTCTCTTTTTCAAACAATGTTGTTGTTGTGGATGGCAGCATACCCAGTTGGGAATGACTTACTATAGTGATGCAAAATGTAGCTTATGAAACTTCAGATGGATACAAAACCAATCAGGCAATGGAGATAGATCTAGAGGTACCTGGTCAAGTGTAATCAAGCTGTGAACAGCAAGTGAAATAGTCATCGCAGAGTACAAGGTGACTCAGCACTGCCAAGAATTTTGAAGGCAACAACTTAGAAGGTGGGCTTCAGAAAGGCTTAAGAGTATTACAGCCTTATTGTTTTCCTCATGAGCCTCTCCTGTGATTCAGACAGGAGCTATCTCTTTCCTTGAGTTCAATCCTCTTTCTTCAGCATTTCCAGATGTCCTGTAACTCTTCCAGGTTCATTTCCTGTGGTTTCTTTACTTCAAATGCTTCACACAGCACTCTTGGGCATCTTAGCAGCACCTGTATATAGGTTTACTGGGTAAGTTCAGACCACTCTGGCTCCTTCATTATCTTTCTTCCTCTGTTTTTGCTCTTTTGATCTCCTTAGCTGAGATGCAAATATGCTAAAATGTAAAGTAGTGCTCAGTGTGCTCCAGGGCTTCCTCAGTGCCACAACCTTTTAAAGAGAGCAAACCAGAGAGCACTCTCAAAAACACCTGTCAGCCCAACTCTGGGCTGTACCCCATATCTGGGAGGTGTGAAGCTCTGATCTCAGCTGAGAAGTGTTCCTAACTTCTACAATTGTCCATCAAATGTGTATACCTGGTTCCCCCTTACATGCTCCCAAGGATTCATCCAAGACTGAAAAACAACTGTTGTCCATTCTGCCATTTGGCTATGGCGAAGAAAAGTGAAATAGGAACTCAAGGAAACAAGTGATGTATTGTGAGACTTACAATAAAAATTACCAGCAAGCAGCATGTGTGGGAGCACTATGAGCATCTGATACAAATGTCTCCCCCGCACTGGTGGTTCCCCCACAGTGGGGTGACTCAGAGGTAGCCGGCTCCACTGGTTTAGCAGAGAGGGCCATGGGTAATGTGTGTGAAACCCTGCACCCTGCCCTCCACCTTTACATTTAACATGGGTGTGGGGAATGCCGGCAGAGTACACCACATATCCAATGGCACTCATGCAAGATTTACAGAATAGGACAACACATTTGCTCAGAAAGTGAAGAATGGCAAATAACTCTGATCAGTAAGGGAGAAGTGGGAGAAGTTCTTCACAGCAAATGGTATTTAGCACGCCTGTTTCTAATCAGTCTCCAATAGCACATCTTTCTCATATCTCACAGGAACCATATACTCAAAGAGAGCAGAAAAGATGAAACCACAGTTTTTGCTTTTCAGAAACTGGGTCAGGCTGGGCACTGTCTTCTTGGCACAATGATTCTTTCTTTTTATAACGAACGCTGACCACTTCATCAAGGCAAGTCCTTTTAATCTATATAAAGAAGTCATATCTTGCCTTCAGCCTTCTCCATGAGAAATTTAAGCTTATTTGAGCTATTTGTGTTCTTTATTGCACAGCAATTATCCTGCTGTGAAGGGATGGACTTAATGACCAAACAGGTAATTTCTATTGCTAATTTCTTTGCTTATATCTCAGGAGGGTGCATGCTAAAAATTCTTTTTAATAAAAAGAGCTTTCTTAACATAATGCACATAATTGTATCACTGGTAAAGCACAGATATGTTTTACTTTTTTAATAAGTGACTCATGATTTTGCCTGCCTTGCTTTTCAGATGTTTAATGTGATCCATTCCTAAGAAGCTTCAAGCATGGCTTTCAAATATGAGGCCCCTTTGAAGTCTTATAAACTATCTAAACCAAAAGCACCATAAAACTAGTTGATTGAAAATTTCATCCACAATTACAATATCTTTCTATACTGTAGATGAGGTCAGGGGGAACTTTTTTTAACAAAGGCACTTGGCTGCGCAAGTGTCCTGACAAGAGCCATTCATTAAGTTTAGACAGCAAAGGACAAGCAGAAAATGGTGGAATCAACAGAAAATATGAGCTCATGTCTGATCATTTATTGCCATGTGTAAGTTAATTAGTAGCCTAAGTGATAATCTGAAAGAGCCAGCCTAAGGACAGAATGAAGATTGCAAATTATAGCCTTGTTTTTTTCCTAGCTCTAACTGTACAGCATTAGACAATGACAGTGACTCACAGCCTGCATTTTATGTGTAGTTTGGGTTCCCATATGTCTCAGCTATGGTCTCTTTCCATTTAAAATTCTGCCTGAGCAGAATGAGAGGATCTTTCACATTCACCTATGATTTCTGGGCAGCTGGCATCATTTCTCACTAACTCCAACCAAGCTATTGTATGTCTGGAAAGCTGCGATATTTCCTCAGAGCATCAATAGATCAGATGTACAGTGCTTGACCTGCAGGACCAACACATGAACGTGTGGATGGTTTAGCGCATGTGTCCATAAATCCTACACTTCTTGGAAGCATCAGCTGATTAGCACATGTGTACACACTCAGTAGCATGCAGCATATCCTAGAAGTATTGAATACTCTATACGGCTCATTGCAATTAGCTGACTCTCACAACTTATGGAGTGTCACATGTGTTAATTTAACAAATCCAATACAAAGCCAGTAAAATTCTATGAGCAGATTAAAAAGGTTGGTTCTCGGTGACTAACCATGCCAACGCTCACCTACTGGCATGTTAACTGGAAACCGTAGTGTGACAAATACAAAAAAGGAATGACACATACAGTATTTCTATGAGGAGTTCTTGAAACTGTCAACATGTGCACATTTTTTCACAAATATTTGAATAAAGAGTAGAGAGATCTTTCTCCTGGCAGTGAGTCAAATTAAAGTCCTTTATCTGCAAGTGTATTTTTGGTGATTTCAGGGCAAAGATAACATCTCCCTATATAGCTGCATCAGAAAGATGTTTTAAATGACTTCTGAAGACTGTGAATTTCTATCATCTGTGCATATGAATCTGTGATCTGCACAGCACTTGAATTAACAGCTGCCTGAACCAGGTCAAGACTTTGTGGGCATTAGCAACAGAAAGTGCCAATCAGGCACCACATAAAATAATGGAAAAAACAGACCATTCTCTTTTAAAATCACCTTGTCGCAGCACCTGAGAGCTTTGCATGGAAAGATGCCATGTTAAGTTAATGACAAGTGTCTGCTCAGACACTGCTGTCCTAAACAACTTGACATGTTGTAACACAAAAAGGAAGCCTACAGAGGGTGGAAGCAAGGACAGACAGCCTGGGAAGAATACAGAGAAATTGTCCAAGCAGCCAGGGATCAGGTTAGGAAGGCCAAAGCCCTGATAGAATTAAATCTGGCCAGGGACATCAAGGGCAACAAGAAAAGCTTCTATAGGTACGCCGGTGATAAAAGGAAGACTAGGGAAAATGTGGGTCCTCTCCATAAGGAAATGGGAGACTTGGTTACCCAGGATATGGAGAAGTCTGAGGTACTCAACAATTTTTTTGCTTCAGTCTTCACCGGCAAGTGCTCCAGCCACACTGCTCAAGGCGCAAAAGACAAAGGCAGAGACTGGGGGAATGAAGAACCGCCCACTGTAGAAGAAGATCAGGTTTAAGACCATGTAAGGAACCTGAAGGTGTCCAAGTCCATCAGACCTGATAAGATGCATCCACGGGTCCTGAGGGAACCGGCAGATAAAGTGGCCAAGCCACTATCCATCATATTTGAGAATTTGTGGCAGTCCAGTGAAGTTCCCACTGACTGGAAAAGGGGAAAAAATAACCCCCATTTTTTAAAAAGTGGAAAAAAGGAAGACCTGGGGAACTACAGGCCAGTCAGTCTCACCTCTGTGCCCTGCAAGGTCATGGAGCGGATCCTCCTGGAAACTATGCTAAGGCACATGGAAAATAAGGAAGGTGATTGGTGACAGCCAACATGGCTTCACTAAGGTCAAAGCCCTTCGGTGCCCAGGAAAACTCATGGAGCAGACCATCCTGAGTACCATCATACAACATGTGCAGGACAACCAGATGATCAGGCCCAGTCAGCAAGGGTTTATGAAAGGCAGGTCCTGCTTGACAAACCTGATCTCCTTCTACGACAGGGCGACCCGCTTACTGGATGAGGGAAAGGCTGTGGATGTTGTCTACCTTGACTTTAGTAAGGCCTTTGACACTGTTTCCCACAGCATTCTCCTGGTGAAACTGGCTGCTCGAGGCTTAGATGATCGCACGCGTTTCGCTGGGTAAAAAAATGGTTGGATGGCCGAGCCTAAAGAGTGGTGGTGAATGGAGTTAAATCTGGTTGCTAGCTGGTCATGAGTGGTGCCCCGCAGGGCTTGGTTTTGGGGACACTCTTGTTTAACATCTTTATAGATGATCTAGACGAGGGGATCAAGTGCACCCTCAGTAAGTTTGCAGATGACACCAAGTTGGGTGGGAGTGTTGATCTACTCGAGGGTAGGGAGGCTCTGCAGAGAGATCTGGACAGGCTGGAGCGATGGGCTAAGGCCAACTGTAGGAGTTTCAATAAGGCCAAATGCCGGGTGCTGCACTTGGGCCACAACAACCCCCAGCAGTGCTACAGGCTTGGGGAGGAGTGGCTGGAGAGCTGCCAGTCAGAGAGGGACCTGGGGGTGTTGATTGACAGCCAGCTGAACAGGAGCCAGCAGTGTGCCCAGGTGGCCAAGAAGGCCAATGGCATCCTGGCTTGCATCAGAAATAGCGTGGCCAGCAGGGACAGGGAAGTGATCTTACCCCTGTACTTGGCACTGGTGAGGCCACACCTCGATTACTGTGTTCAGTTTTGGGCCCCTCACTACAAAAAGGACATTGAATTACTCGAGCGTGTCCAGAGAAGGGCAACGAAGCTGGTGAAGGGTCTGGAGCACATGTCGTAAGAGGAGCAGCTGAGGGAACTGGGGTTGTTTAGTCTGGAGAAGAGGAGGCTGAGGGGAGACCTCATCACCCTCTACAACTACCTGAAGGGAGGTTGCAGAGAGCTGGGGATGAGTCTCTTTAACCAAGTAACAAGCGATAGGACAAGAGGGAATGGCCTCAAGTTGCACCAGGGAAGGTTTAGACTGGATATTAGGAAGCATTTCTTTACAGAACAGGTTGTTAGGCATTAGAATGGGCTGCCCAGGGAAGTGGTGGAGTCCCCATCCCTGGGGTGTTTAAGAGTCGCATTGACATATTGCTTAGGGATGTGGTATAGTTGGGAACTGTCAGTGTTAGGTTAATGGTTGGACTAGATGATCTTCAAGGTCTTTTCCAACCTTGATGATTCTGTGATTCTGTGAAATTGTGCCTGACCAATTTGGGCCTTCTATGAAGGGATTACAGCATTGGTGGATACAGGAAGAGCAATTGACTCATCTACCTGGACTTGTGCAAAGTATTTGACACTGTCCCATGCAACACTCTTGTCTCTAAATTGGGGAGACATGGGTTTGATGGATGGACCATTCAGTGGATAAGGAACTGGCTGGATAGTCATGCTCAAAGAGTTGCAGTCAATGGCTCGATGTCCGAGTGGAGAGCAGTGACGAGTGGCATTCCTCAGGGGTCATTACTGGGACCAGCAGGGTTTAACATCTTTGTTGGTGACACGGACAGTGGGATGGAGTGCATGCTCAGCAAGTTTGCCGATGACACCAAGCTGTGTGGTGAGGTCGACAGGCTGGAGGGAAGGGATCCATCCAGAGGGACCTGGAGAGGCTTGAGAGGTGGGGCTGTGCAAACCTCATGAAGTTTAACAAAGCCAAGTGCAAGGTCTGGGATGTGGGTTGAGGTGATCCCATGCACAAATACAGGCTGGGCAAAGAGTGGATTGAGAGCAGTCCTGCAGAGAATGTCTTGGGAGCAGTAGTGGATGGAAAACTGACTATGAGCCAGCAATGTGTGCTCGCAGCCCAGAAAGCCAAATGTATCCTGAGCTGCATCAAGAGAAGTGTGGCCAGCAGGTCAAGGGAGATGAGTCTGCCCCTCTACTCTGCTCTCATGAGCCCCACCTGCAGTGCTGTGTCCAGCTCTGCAGCCCCCAGCATAAGAAGGACATGGACCTGCTCGAGCAGGTCCAGAAGAGGTCATGAAGACGATCAGGGGGCTGGAGCACCTCCCTTTTGAGGACAGGCTGAGAGAGTTGGGGTTGTTCAGCCTGGAGAAGAGCAGGCTCCAGGGAGACTTTATAGCAACCTTCCAGTACCTAAAGGGGCCCTACAGGAAAGATGGGGAGGGACTCTTTATCAGGGAGTGTAGTGATAGGACAAGGAGTAATGGTTTTAAATGGAAAGAGGGTAAATTTAGATTAGATATAAGGAAGAAATTCTTTACTGTGAGGGTAAAGTGAGGCACTGGAACAGGTTGCCCGGAGAAGTTGTGGCTGCCCCCTCCCTGGAAGTGTTCAAGGCCAGGTTGGATGGGGCTTTGAGCAACCTGGTCTAGTGGAAGGTGTCCCTGCCCATGGCAGGGGGGTTGGAACTAGACGATCTTTAAGGTCCTTTCCAACCCAAACCAGTCTATGATTCTATGATTCTATGATTCTAATCATTGAGCAGTCCTGGGGTGGAGCCAGGGAGGAGAAGGCTGATGGCTGGCTGGGGAGGCAAACAGCACCCATGGGGCAGACGTGGGCCAGGGCCTGACAGGGAAGGCCAGGTAGCAATGGAGTGCCTTGCTGGCTCTCTTCCTTGTGAGCTCTGCCAGCAGCAGACAGCTTTAAATCACCTCTCAACTGGTACATAGTCCTCCCCTGCTGATCCTGTTTACTTTTGGGCTGGCTCCCAGCACCTAGCAGCCATGAGAGGTTGCCAGCGTTTCATGATGCTGCTCCCACTCCCCGAGGAGGTGCTGGGAGCTGGAGGAAGATGGGGTGAGGAGCAGAGCTTGGCCTCTTTGGAGTGCAGGAATAAAATTGTGGGTTTGGCAGAGATGGGAAGGATCTCACCAGGAAGGGAGTAAGAAAGATTTTTCATTTCTCATTTCCACTTTGTTTCTGATCACTTGCTCTGCTACAGGCTGAAGTGTCAGTGTTACTTCAGCACAGAAAATGGGAGGCTGAGATGGAGCCTGATCTCACTCGTTGCTAAGAGAGTAACCTAATTTGCAGCAGATGGTGTTTATTGTTACTTCCCATCTGCATGAGGATTAAGAATTCTTCTCAGAAGAAAATGATGCAGCCTGACAGCATCCTGGTAGGAAGGGGCAAAATGAATTCCAATCAAATATAGCTTTCTCATAAAAGACAGGTTTTTCTGAACCTTTGGGTAAGCTTAACTTAAATAGAGTTTAGGATTTTTTTAAAAAATATCACTCTAAGTTTCTAGCTGTGCAGAGTCATTTTTAAAAATGTACAGGAATGGAGTCAAGTAAAGGTTAAGCACATTGTTGCCGATCAAGAAGGAACTTAATGTCAAAGCTGAGATTAAATTTCAGCTCTCCAAGGTTGAAATGGATGCAGTTCCATGAAGGAACTGGTAGCACATCTTGTAAGCATCTGTCCTTGGCCCAAGCACTGATAAAAGAGAGCTATAGGTATGCTGTCTACGAATGATCAGTCCCTTAAAACCACAGATGTCTCTCTTACATGTGACTCCCATTGACCAATGTTGCCTCATGGCTCAGCATGTCTTTTTGTACATATTAAGAAACTAAATTTTTGTTCTATCAGTATAATCCATCTGAAGTCATAAGAGTTATACCAAGGTGATTAGTACACTGAACCTCATTATAGTCTGCCTGGGGTTTTTTTGTATCCCATACCGTAAAATTTACACCTTGCATATACCACTGCCACTATCACTTCAGTTGTGTCTGGGCTTTAATGAACACACAAACATTAACATGACTACAACTTAGAAACAAGGATGAAACTTCAAAATGCAAATGGAAGGAACTGATGGTGGACAAAGCAAAAAATAACAGTATTCAAAACAGAGATAGCAAAAGAACAAAGAAGAAAATGATAATTTGATCAAGTATGTGTTCATGTGTAAGGGCAACTTGCCTTAACATGTGGGCCAGTCCCCAGATGGCAACGGTTATACTGTATTTATAGTGTACCTTTACTTCCACTCTCTGTATGCTTGCTTATAGATTCATTTTTTGACTGGCGTGCCCTCTTTTCCTTCCTGCAGTTTATATCCTAGAAGAAAGAGCAGAGTCTGGCTATTTTTCTGGCATTTCTAGAAATCAGGCAGCCCATGGCAGATGGCTGGTGGTGCACGAGCAGATCGACTGGGTATGTCAGGAAATTCATGGCATTCCAGGCAACGGGAATGTGTCTGAGGCCAGTGGACCTGAGCAAAACATCTGCCTGCACTGCAGTAGACAGCCGTCCCTTGCATGGTGGCTGCACAGTTGATCTGTACATTCAGAGCAAATCCAAAGCAGCTGGGCTATGTCTGATATCTGGCATATGTGCTGCATAAATAGAAATCTCTCTCTAGGATTTCTTGAACAGAAATCTGGAAGTCCTACACACATCTGTAGCAGGTATTCTAGTGGTTGCTAATTTAATGCAAAAATCATGGCAGCATTAAGTCATTTGGTATGCTGCCTTCTTGAGACTTGCAGCACAAAAGGCACAACAGTAGTGGCACATAAATGGTGGTGTTGGCCTGAAGATGCTTTGCCATCTTCAAATACATTTATTAAAATCCTCAGATGTGTATTTTTCCTCTTAACTGGTTTATACAAGAATGTCACATCTGAGCCTTTTTCATGATTTCCTCTCTTGTGGTGTTACTAGGTGGATTCTGTGTGAGTGTACACTTATGTGCAATATCCATTATACATATGCCACAACTCACATTTTTCCCATGCGGAGTTTCTCTTCCAGCTTGGTTATGCTCATGCCTCTAACTGAGCTGTGCAAGAAACTTTGCAGGCTTTGTTCCCCAGAGTCTTACAACAGATGATCTGTTTGCTACCTAAAAAGCCATGAAGTTCAACACAACTTGGCATTCCCAACCAGATCTCTGCTTACTGCACACTGATGATATTTGCTCCAATTTCACATAGAAATCCTTCTCCTTCAAACCTTGTGCTCTTTAAGTCATTTTTTTTACCGTTTGGAAAAAGTGCACAGATTTCTATGTTTCTGTGAACCATTAGTGACATCCAGTGGCTACCAATGCAAATGCTAAAAATGAATAATCCCTACTGTGAAGGGACACCTAAACTGACATCTCTTTCTCTAACAGATAGCTATTAGAAAAAGGAGAAAGGTGAAAAATTTGTGTTTCCTGGCTCTTTCACAGCACATTCTTATAGTGGATTTGATTAAACCTCAGTGAACTTGCAACATACAACTGTTACCTTTTCTTTGGGATAACGGTAAGAAACTATAGAGCTCCCTTAAGAAACCAAGAGGCTGAAACCATGCCATCTCCAAGCAAAACACAGATACAGATCACAATGGAAAACAAACACGTGAAACCACTGAGAAATATAAACACATAAGGGTTTCACTAGGTAGTCTTCCAGGGAGGTATGTGCCCTACAGAGTGAGACAAGCTGAAGAAACAATACAGAATGAAAAAAAGCAACACCAGTGATCTTCTGGACAGTCATAGCATCATAGAACCACAGAACTAAAGAATGATTTGGGTCAGAAGGGACCTTTAAAGATCATCTAGTTCCATCCCTCCTGCCATGGGCAGGGACATCCTTCTCTAGATCAAGTTGCTCAAAGCCCCGTCCAACCTGACCTTGAACATTTCCAATGGTGGGGCATCCACAACTTGGGCAACCTGTTCCTGTATCTCATCACTCTCATCATAAAAGTTTTATTCTTTATATCCAATCTAAATCAACCCTCTTTCAGTTTAAAACCATTGTTCCTTGTCTGTCACTACAGACCTTGGTAAAAGGTCTCTCTCAATCTTCCTTATAAGTCCCCTTTATATACTGAAAGGCTGAAATAAGGTATCCTGGAGCTTTCTCTTCTCCAGGCTGAAAAACCCCAACGCCCTCAGCCTTTCTTCATGAGAGAGGTGTTCCAGCCCTATGACCATTATCATGGCCCTCCTTGTGAATAATGTAATCCTGATGAAAAGCTTAACAGGCACTTTTGGGCAGACCACTGGCTAAAGGAGATTTCAATCCATAAAACAATACATCATGCTGTTGTTTGTATCCTCTTGTCTTAAAAAAGGTAAGCTTTTGTACTTTGTCATAATAAGCACATTACCAAAGAAATAAACAATTCTACCATCTGTTTCCCCTCCTGATGGAAATAAGTTGATAGTCCCTGAATTTTGGGTAAGAGTCTGATGAATCAGATACAGGCAGTTATCTCAGTTTCAGTTTTGCTACTTTTGTGCTGCCTGGGATATCACTGAACTCCAATTAGCCAGCTAACAAGTCAACAACGCAGAAGAAATTTTGAGATGAACTCAAAATAATTGAGTCCCATTTTGAGAGATTTCCTCACTGTCATCATGAGCATGTCAGGAGGAGGAGGTGGAAACCCACAGGTTTTTTTAGTTATTATTTGGGTCACTGAGGCAGGATGTCATAAGTTATGTGGCTCCTTTATGCTATGATTTGTTTGGGCATGGCAACTCAAGCAAGAGAGAGAGGAAGCTTCCTTCTTCCCTGTCTCCCCTCCTGCCTCCCTCCTTCCTCATCTCTCTATACTGAACATATCTTTGATGTAAAGTATTAGTCTGTACTTAACACATGAGGGAAAGGAGACAATCCTGCAATATTTTAACATGATATATGTTCAAAACATGCTTTAATTTGGTCCATTTTCATACTGCAGTTCTACATTTTACATACATTCACAATAGATCTTAAAGCACGTAGAATCATAGAACAGCTCAGGTTGGAAGGGACCTCCAAAGATCACCTGGTCCAACCTTTCATGGGAAAGGCAGCCTAGATGAGATTATCTAGCACCTTTTCCCATTGTGTGTTGAAAACCTCCAGCAATGACGACACCACCACATTCCTGAGGAGGTTGTTCCAGTGAATGATGGTTCTTACTGTAAAAAATATCTTCCTATGTCAAGATGTAGGTTTGTTTATATCATACATATAAAATAATATCTTAATATAATCACAAAACAATGGCATTACTGCATTTTATAGTTGGCTTCCAATATCCACCACTCAAGGAATTTGCAAACTTCTTCTTTACCTTTCTCATTTAGGACCAAGGCTTTTTTAAGCATGACTGCAACCTCACTAGCTGCAGTAGGATTATTTACACCTTTGGAGTTAGGCATATGTTGCGGTGACTGACAGTTATCACAGAAATCAGCAGCATTCACTCATTGACTTCTTCAGTGTTCGGGACTGCAACCAGGGACATAAACTCCTCTACCTTTATTCATGTAAGCAATTCCATTCCCAAAAGGAAACAAAATAAAGGCACTCAGTAAGATCTCAATATTAGGAAAATACCCTTTTCTGCCTTGAATTTCCATTAATTGGTGTTCATTGTTTTTAACATCTACTAAAAGCAGCTAACACAGAACTTTTCTTCCACAATTTTTTCAGACAGCCAAGTGATACATTGATGGAGATACCATTTTAGGAAGGTAAGGTATTAAAAATAATTAATTAGCACTGGCATGTTAGTTTTTCTAATATTATCTGCATTTCCTGAAGGTTCTTGGTGCCTGGAGTGTCTGCCACAAACTAATTGTAGTATCTCTGCCCCTGCCTGCTGCACACTGTCATGCTTTTCTCCTTTATCATAAATTGTATGCAATGCCTTCAGCTTTTTAAAATACTAAATCCAGAGAGAAATCTTAAGAATGTGGTGGGAGGTAAACCTAGCTGCTTTCCTTCCCAATTTAACTGATATATACTGGAATGGAAGTATTTCCAAGATAGTGGATTAGTCACTGGCAGCCTTCAGGAAAATAATGATACAATTATACGAAACATCATTTGTCATATCATTACGCATCCTTTGAAATGTTCTTTATTTGAGAATAAGAAGGGATGCTGGAATCTTTAAAATTCAGCACCCACACAAGAGCTACAAGTAGCTCTTCTACTGTCTGGCACCTACATCATCCCTATTCAGATAACAGCAACAATATTGAGACAGACTTTCAGATGCCCTCTCTTCATTGATCTAATGGTCCATTAATGATATGTTATCCAAAAGTTGCAGATAAAATAGTGATTACAGTTTTCACAAGAAATTATTGTCATGTCTTTGTGGTTGGGAAAGGATGATGGAAAAAAAGAGTTTAAAACTCTGTTTTCTAAGCCTGGAAATCTTGAAATGACAGTGATGAGAGTCAGGAAAGGAAAGGGATGAAGGGACTTGTAGTAGAAACGAGCTAAGTAATCCTAGCACAAAAATAATGGAAGTAAAGAGAGCTTCATATGACTCTCTTGAATGGTTAATTTCCTCACTGCTTTGTAGTCTCTTCTGTCTTGGAGAAACTTTACTTTGTGCACCACTGTCCCAGTTGAAGATAGCTGTTCAGGAACAGCATGTGGAAATAACCCATGAGTCTAATTCTGGTTTTACTATTAACTTACTGAAGTTGTTATATTGCAGTTTCCATTGGCAAATTATTAAATTCCACAAACTTCATATTTAATTTATGACATCAATAAATCCAAACAGCATAAAGAGCCTATCAATAAACAAATTTAAGTAGAATTTTATTTCCTCGAGGAACTTTGTAACTAGAGCTTTGTAAACAAAAGCGTAAATGACAACAGTAGGTCTTTTTAGAGCAAGATTTGTCTTAGCTAATAGATAAGACCTTAAAAAAGTAGGTGTAACTCCTTTGTTAAGGAGTTAACATTAATAAATGGTTAGAATACTAATTTCAAGCATCCAGCTCATTAAATTAAAAAGATAGCTGAGCAGTAATGTGGCTTTATTCCTGTACCAGAATGTAAACATTTAAATATCACAACAAGAAATCCTTTTTGATCTGATACATATAGTCATATCTGTCTCAAAAAAGTGCCGGCGTGGATTTATGTGGTGGGTGTATCTTTTCTGCTCTCTAGCTGACAACACGTAACAGCTATAAACCCTGCCTGCCAACATTTGAGATCTCTGAGACGGTTGGACACCATAAAATACATCAGTCTGGAAGAGCTTTCCAAAGGGACAACGTGAAAGCAAGCAGGGGCAATTAGCACACAAGGAGCCAGCCAGCAGGTGCACGTGCGCAGCACATTCAGCACTGAACTGCTCGGCTCTTCATACTTCTAATAACTCAGGAAAGTCCTAACAAACTCAGTGCCAGTTATGAATCACTGGCACAAATCATTGCTTGTTACAGGCCAGCCGGGCCCTGCAGCAGCGCTGATGGAATTAGACAGGGGTGTATGCATTGGCCCTGCTTAAATGCTGGCTGCCCAGGAGGTCTGGGGGTCTCCAGCCCAGTGTACCACTGCAGCGGCACTGCACCCATGTCCATCGGGCCCACGGAGCAACCAGCAGAGCTACAGGAGATGCTCCCTTACAACTGTCTGGTAAGGCGCTGGGCTCACTCCTCATTTGAACTCACCAAGACAAAATTAAATCCATAAAATGTACGTGCAAGGAATGAGATCATTTGTTGTCTTCCATTCTGAGGCAGCAAACAGAAATGCAAGTGACAGCAGGGAGGCTTTTTAGAGTTAAATTTGTCTTCGTCCTTGACAAAAGACTTTGAAGGAAACAAGACCCTAATAGAGGAGCCTGCTGAAAAGCAGGAGGAGGGAGGAGGTAAGTTATAGGACTTGATCCTGTTACTCAGGGCCACGCAGGCACAAACTGCAATAAATTTAAACATAAAGAAAAGCTTTTTTTGGCTCTTAAGAGCAGTGAGACCCTGGCACAGCTTGCCTAGAGAGGCTGCGGGACCTCCACCCCTGGTGATACCCACAGCCCTGAGGGGATGTGGCCCTGGGCTGTCAGCTCTGGATCACCCTGCTCAGGGCTGGAGGTCTGAACCATGCTGTCCCCTGCGGTACCTTCCCACCTCCGCAGCCCTGGGTCTCCATGACTTGTACCATGGGCCCTGACAGCTGGACCCTGCAATTTTACATGCTGGGGGCTCACCGTGGGGCACCAGGCACCTACTTCAGCAGCCCAGCCCAGCCCATCTCCTCTAACTTCACAGGGTAGCAGGAACCCGAGGACATCCTGGGAAGAGGCTGCGTAGGCCAGCTTTAAAGGCCCGTGCCCCACACCCCAGCACTCACACACCGCCTCGACCCGCCATTTTGAGATCCCTGCGGCCCCGCCCTACCCCGCCCCGCCCAGTGCTGCCTGCAGGGCCTCTCGGAGCCCTCCAGGGGGCGCTGCCGCGGAGGCGGGCGGCCGCTGCGCCTCTCTGGGCGCAGGCCCCGGCCTGCCCCGCCGGTGCCGAGCTGGCGGAGGAGGCGTTGCTGTGGCAGCGGCGGGTGCTGCCGCTGCCTTGAGTCTGCCGGGCCGGGACCGCCGGTCATGGAGGCGAAGAAGATGAATCTGCCGCGGGGCCCCGAGAACCTCTGTTTTGACAAGGACGAGTTCATGAAGGTGGGTGGAGGCCGCCGAGGCAGGCGGGCTGCGGAAGGGCGCTGTGGGCCTGGGGGTGCCCCGGGGGGGGCCTCCTGAGGAGAGGGGTGGCAGGTTCCCGGGGGGTGAGAGGGCCCGGAGCCTTGGTCGGAATCGTCAGCGCCGCCGCTGGGTTTTCCCCGGGCTGAGGTCTCCGGCGAAGCGCTGAGTGTGTCACTGAAAGGGGTATCTGGGCCGTTCGTAAAGCCAGGCGGCTTGCACCCCGCGGTTGCACCCAAGCAGGGGTTGCGTCTGGGTCTGGCGAGACTGACGCGGAGTCTGGGCGGCGGGGGAGGCCCGCCCCAGGAGAGAGAAACCGACAGGTTTGCAACCGGGTGATCCGAGTGGCCCTGACCCGGCCGGGGCCAAGTGCTGCAGCTCACCTAGGGCAGGCCCGAGGTGTCCCCCCTCCAAATCCTGCTCGGCGTGCTTTGAAGCCAAGTTGCCGATAGACTGATAACCAGCTTTCAGGCCGCATTGCTTGGAGAGCTTAAAGTAGTTCTTAATACTGTATTTCGACTTTTGCTTGGTTGGGCTTTTTAAACTGTATACAGGGAATATAAATCCCTGTATTTTGGAGAGCTAGTCTTTTAGGTACTCTGACTCAAGACACTGTGTGCTTTTGAGATTGAAGACCAAGACTTTGGAACATTAGAAACTACTCTGTTAAGTAGCCTTAGTTTGCTCAACTCACTGGCATATGGAATACTTTATTTTGGGCGTGGGGAAGGGTGTGTTCCTGGTTTGAACTTTTTACTTACATCCTTCTCTTTCCTGTTTCATTTTCAGCCAGATTTTGATGTTGATCACTTTGTATCAGACTGCAGGAAACGTGTGCAGTTGGAAGAGCTCAGAGAGGATCTGGAGCTCTATTACAAACTCCTTAAAACTGCTATGGTAGAACTCATAAATAAGGACTATGCAGATTTTGTTAATCTCTCAACAAATCTAGTAAGTGTTACTAAGTTGTACTGTGTAGTTCAGACTTAATGTGGTTTAGTGGGATTTTTATTTTTCATATGAAAAGTATATGGCTTGTATTTTGGCATTGTTAAGATTTAAGACATCTTAAACCGTGACCCCTTACACAGAGAGAAACTGAAAGACCGTTTCTGTAGAACTTAGTTACTGTACAGAATTGCTGTTGGCCTGTAATAAATGCTTTTGATGTATGCTTTTTGTCTTGAAATACCGATTCGTTAGGAAGTCAGACTCAAGGCAGACTTTTTTTCAAACTGCCAGTAGTTTAAAATTGAAGGAAATAAATCATTAAAATAGAATAACAATGATACAAATAAGGCCATTCTGAAGGATTCTTTTAGGACTCTTTAAATTTCCTATACAGTCAATATATCATAAAAAACCCCCCAACCTACTTGACTGAAAATTGTAATAATTTTCATATTAAAATGTCTTGTCCACTGTGTCTCCTGCTCTTTCACTCCAATTTATCCAGGTTCAAAGACTGAGTTTTAACATTTTTATGGGAAGAAAAATTTCCATAGGTTGAAATTTTCTTTAATTTTTCGCTTTGTGTGACAAGCAGTCTGATACCTTTATGCCTGAATTTGAGGTAACATTTATGCATTGTGTTTAAAACTGGAGGCTATGAAGGGAAGTATCTTTTCTCGGTTCTCTTTTAATATCTGTAAAATGATAGACGTTGTCAGTAATTCACATATGAATTTACCTAAAGAGTCATAAATGTTTTTATGGTAATTTCTTTAGGTTGGCATGGACAAGGCTCTTAATCAGCTTTCAGTACCCTTGGGACAGTTAAGGGAAGAAGTTATGGTATGCTCTAAACAATCATTATACACAACTTGGTAAACTTCAGCTCACTTTTATATTATGTACAGAATGACTTTTACTCATATTAATAATTATTATAATAAACTTCTCTTTGAAAAATGATGACTTAGAGTGGTAGGAGGAGAGGCATTTTGTTTTCAAGCAGCTGTAGTAGTAGTAAATTTACATTTTCTATAGTGCCTTTCAACCAAGAGCTAAAGGATTCCTTAAACATGATAAATGAATGGACTCTTGCAAGACAAGTTTATGGTGAAATATTGAAACTGTTTCAATATTTGAGTAAGTTAAAGATGATAGTAAATAACTTATATGCAATGCAGTCCCATTAAGGACTTTTTTTTTCTCAGTCCTGTGGTCCAAGCATAAAAGATCACCCTCTTGAAGGTGGGTCTTATTCTGGCTCTTCCACAGTGACTTGGTATTTTGCAAAGGGCAATTTTTGGCCATCTTGGTAGCCAGTTCACAGGGATGTTTGCTGCATAAATGTGCCTTCAAAATATCACAGCCTTGATGTCCAAAACAGAAAATAGGTTCAGTTAGCATGGAGAAATACTTATTATGTGAAAACTGCTACTTAAATCTGATTTATAACTTCAGTTTCAAGACATAAAATTGTATTGGTTTTATTGCCTGTTTCTGAGTGAACGGTGGTTTGTTCTCTGTAAGGTACTGAAAGAGCACTTCTGATCAAAATAATGATACTTGTGGTGGCAGTACTTAAGGAGCAGGTTGTACTTTCAGTTATTTAGTCTTATTTCTGGCTTTTTTCACTTAGAGGGCAGTTGTACTGTAGCTTTTATTAGTCCTGTATTCTTATTAATCTGTCTCCTGGTTTTAGTTTAGATTTTTGAGTTAAGGATTTTTTAAACCTTAAGTGGAAAGCCAGCTTCACATACTGACTTTCTCTCTCACAGAGTCTTAAATCATGTGTCAGTGAGGGAATTCAGGCGGTAGATGACCGGATGACTAAACAAGAAGATATTAGAAGAAAAAAGGTACAACAAATAAATTATCACCTTGAAAAGATCCTCCTTGGGATGGCTTTGGTTTTGACATTAACCCAGAGAAAATGAAATTTTAAAAGTTCTAGGCTGTCTAGATGCACACTGGCAGGATTTTATACTTGTAAAAATAATTACTGACATTTTGTTCGACAGACTTCATTTTTCACAGTGTCTAGTTGATCATAAATCTTTATTTTACTTTACTTGCCAAAAACATGTATGTTTGATTTTGTTGGATTTTTAAAAATTACAGTTACTCTTGTTTCTGTTTGTAATAATATATAAACTTGCTTATTATGAATGTAATTGAAATATAACAGTTTAATTTTTATATGGGGAGACACACACTAATATTTGTTTTTGTACTTAACTTGGAAGAAAAGCATGGATAAGAACAGCTGTCCTACATCCATGCCAAACATTGTGTGTGGGGTTTTATGGACTTACGTGAGCAATACTCCAACTCAGACATGACTCAAGTATTAAGATGGAGGGAGAAAACTTCCACCAGCAAAAAAAACCCAAACAAAAAGCTAAAAAAACATCCAAAATATCTTCAGGGTCATTAGGTAATGTAAATTGGGATTGGGGTCAGACGTGAAAAAAATCTTTCTTTAATTACAGATGTGTGTCCTGAGACTTATTCATGTTATTCAGTCTGTTGAGAAAATTGAGAAGATTTTACATTCCCAAGGCACTAAAGAATTGTCCTCATTAGAAGGAAACAGGTAAAAAATCTGTAACTTTCAATTTTGTTCGTAACTGATGGGACTAACTTAATTTCATGGTATTGTTGTAGATGAATTTACAAGCATTAGAATATATCTTTAGAAATGTAACTCTGATGGAATAAGTGACTTATTTTAGTATTTTCTCAGTTTTAGTCTTCAGCAAACTGGTTATTCGCAGAATATGTAACTGAGCCTCCAAAGTTCTGAATTACTTGTAGTGCTTTCAGTAAACATGCTTTTTGAAGTTTGCATGCAGTCATTTTATTATTTTTTTTTTCTTGGAAGTCACTAATCCTGTCATGTCTAGAATACTCTCTATAGTATAGTTTAGTCCAATATCATTTGGAAGTAAAATGAGAAATAGCTTTTCTTATTTTCCCTGATTATATATAACTGAAAGGACTGCTGCAAGAATAGTCAAAGGCAGGCAAGCCACACATGTCATGCTTCTGGTACAAGGAGGGTTTGTGACAAATTCCTCTCAGACTCCCAAGTTTTGTTTTTTAACAAATTGATGGAAAATGTCTTCTCCCTTTGCGTTTGCTGAGGGATGGACGATGTCTTTCAGCCAGTTTTGGAACTGAGGTACCAGCCATGTGCTTGAAATAGTTGACTGGGATGCAAGCACAACTTAAGCTGGAGGAAAAAGGCAATTTTTTCAACCTGTTTGAACATGAGACTGTCTCTTCAGTTTAGCATGCTGGATCACATGGTAGTGAGTTGGGGGAAGTAGACAGAAGAATAAGTTGATACTTAGAGGGACAAAGCATATGAAGATGTTTTTAGTCAGGGTGAGGCACTTTGCATATTTCTGTTTGGAAGCAAGATTGTACTTGAGTGGCTGAAAATTTGGCTAATTATTGTGATTGTAGACCTGAGAAGGGTAGGAATTTTTCTCTAGATATAGCTGTCATTAGTTTTACCACATGACAGAAAGGGGAAACAAGAAACAAATCTGGATGGTGAAGAGCACTTACTGCAGTTTCTGAGCTCTGTAAGACTGGCTTTTCATGTGACAATGAACTACTGCTGTATAGAAAACAGTGCTTCATACTGCTGAGGCAAGATCTTATGTTCCTCTCAGCTTCTGCTTCACCCACTTCATATGCTAGTAGCTCCAAAACAACTCTAATCGTGTAGTCTGTTCCAGATTATTATTGCATGATTGCAGTAATTGTAGTAGTACCTATCAGAATTCCAAATATTTAGATTAAACCATAAAAATTGGGAGAGAGCATTAGCTATCTGCTGCAGATGAAAGTGAGTTGATTTGAAAGGATCTGACTGTGTGTTCTCATTTTGTATCATCTCTTTTCTAGTCCACTTTTAACTGGACAGGTTTTAGAGAGAATTGCCACAGAATTTAATCAACTACAATTTCATGCAGTACAAAGCAAAGGAATGCCCCTTTTGGACAAAGTGAGACCAGTAAGTATTGCATGATACCCAGCTTATCACTTGTAGGATCAAGGAAAACCAATATAATTGGAAGACAGATGCCTGTTTTGGCAGAGTTTTACTGAATTAATTTATGGGGGTGTCATGGTGTAAGCCCAGCCAGCAACAAAGCACCACATGACCGCTCACATGCTCCTTCCCCTGCCCCCAGTAGGATGGGGAGGAGAAACGGAAGAAAAAGGTAAAATGTCATGGGTTGAGATAAGGACAGTTTAATAGGACAACACAAGGAGAGAAGGAACAATAATAACAATAATAACAGAATATATAAAATGAGTGATGCACAGTGCAGTTGCTCGCCACCCAGAACCCGACGTTCAGCCCTTCCCAAGCCACGATCCCTCCTTGGCCAGCTCCCCCAGTTCCATACTGAGTGTGATGCCATATGGCGTCAAATATCCCCTTGGCTAGTTTAGGTCGACTATCCTGGCTGTGCCCCCTCCTAGGTTCTTGTGAAAATTAACTCTATCCCACCTGAACCCAGGATGGGGGAAAGCGGGCTTCAAGAGGTTGTTTTTGTCAGTTGTCTAGAAGTATTGCTGCTTCTGAGGGTTTATGCTTCGTTTGCTAACTTCTTTGGGATAAATTACTTAGACTAAGAGTAGGAAATACACAGACATTTTTGTCAGCCTAATGTAACTTGCATTTTATCTGCTTACTGATATTGAGGCCTAGTTCTAGAGATTTATGTTGGTTTTGTTAGCTGCAGCATACAGACCAGAATATAAATGGATTGTGCCTACAGAGTGACTGGTTTGAGCATATTCAAGTTTGTCTTCTGGTGAAATTTGTTGCCTCACTGGCTATTCAGTCTGGTATACTAATCTCCCTAATACCCTGTTTGTAAGAACTATCTACTGTAAAAGATGAATTGATGTTTTGGTGGGGTTTTTTCTTCTGTCCATTCATTGGAGAGAGGGCACAAACAAAGACTGGTGCTTAAAGGTAGATAGAATGGTATCCTGGTATCCTGGCTTGCATCAGAAATAGCGTGGCCAGCAGGGACAGGGAAGTGATCTTACCCCTGTACTCGGCACTGGTGAGGCCGCACCTCGATTACTGTGTTCAGTTTTGGGCCCCTCACTACAAAAAGGACATTGAATTCCTCGAGTGTGTCCAGAGAAGGGCAATGAAGCTGATGAAGGGTCTGGAGCACATGTCGTACGAGGAGCGGCTGAGGGAACTGGGGTTGTTTAGTCTGGAGAAGAGGAGGCTGAGGGGAGAAATCATCGCTCTCTACAACTACCTGAAGGGAGGTTGCAGAGAGCTGGGGATGAGTCTCTTTAACCAAGTAATAAGCGATAGGACAAGAGGGAATAGCCTCAAGTTGCGCCAGGGAAGGTTTAGACTAGATATTAGGAAGCATTTCTTTACAGAACGGGTTGTTCGGCATTGGAATGGGCTGCCCAGGGAGGTGGTGGAGTCCCCATCCCTGGAGGTGTTTAAGAGTTGGGTTGACATATCGCTTAGGGATATGGTGTAGTTGGGAACTGTTAATGTTAGGTTAATGATTGGACTAGGTGATCTTCCAGGTCTTTTCCAACCTAGATGATTCTGTGATTATGAATATGGAGACGGGCCAATTCTTTAAGCTGATAAGCATGGAGCTGTCATCCTTGATGGCTTTTGAGCTAGTGAGGTAGTTCATAGCCCGTTTTTCACTATGTGTATGCCTATTGGCAAAATATACATGTGTTTCAGCTCAAGACTTCCATGGCACCATGTTGATTCATGGACAGTTTACAAGACTGTTTTGGCCACTGAGTTATCAAACATGCATAATAACAGGAGTAAGTGTGAGCAACAGAGTAAGTAGTCATGATGGGAGAACCTTTGTTACTTTGTTGTGTGGCTTCCTTAATGATGCTTGCCAGGACTTCTGTCCTGTACCTGTTGTTGCTAAGGGTCATCAGATTGTAGGTTTCATGACTAGTCAGCAGTTGGGGTGCTGACTTTGGCTGTTCAGAATAGATTCTATGTAATCATTTTAGGATGGATGGACACAATACAGCATGCAGAAGGGCAGAGAAGAAATTTGACTGGTTAAATTGGTAGTTCAACTGGGACTACATTAATGTATTTCTGAACTTGCTTCAAATACAGAGTTTTAAGGGACCATCTTGGGCCAGGTGTATATGTGCAGGTAGTGTGGCAATGAGTTGGATCTAGTGCAAGAGATGTAGGAGGAGATCAGGGAAAAATTGTTAGCAAAAGGGAGAATATATGTTGACTGAAGCAGCTGTTTGGCAGAAGCCAGGAGTCTAATGACATGTCATTTTTTTTGGCAGTGTCACTCAATGTCTTTGGTTTGCAGTAATTTGACAAGTGTTGCTGAGAACACACTGTCATTTTGGGTTTTGACAGTGAGGGATTAATGCCATGGTTGTTACCCCTGGTGACTTACTGCAAAGCTTTTGTGTATTACCACACATAGTGGTTCAGGTGAACAAGGAACAATTATTGACCTACTTCTTCAGAATAAAGGGGACCTTAAATAAGTTACCACATAAATTACAACATATAGAGGAAAATAATTGCCTTTTAACCTTATTATAATAAATACGGTGTTAAATAGCATCTGTAATCCATTAAGCTTGTGTTAGTGTTCATTTAATGCTGACAGTTGTCAAAACTTGTGCACCTTTCAAATGAAAATGGAAAGCTGAGCTAGGTATTTCTGGAAGAATTTACTTCAGCAATGATGTAAAGCAAAGCTTTGCTTTTGGATTTTATTACTATATTTTGTTTCTCTTCACAGCGTATAGCTGGAATAACAGCTATGTTGCAGCAGTCTCTGGAAGGGCTGCTCTTGGAAGGCCTTCAGACTTCAGATGTTGACATAATACGTCATTGTCTTCGCACTTATGCAACAATTGACAAAACACGAGATGCAGAAGCATTAGTTGGTCAAGTGCTTGTAAAACCTTACATAGATGAGGTAAGATAAAATCAAGAGTCCTAAGAAAATTAATTGATTTGCAAACATGCTTATTTTTCCTGTTAACCTCTGGCTTTTGTTAGCAGCTTCAAAATGCCTTTGTGGAGAGAGCAGGAGAACTGAGCCCCAGCACAATGTCAGTTTGTTTGTTGTTGTTATTTAAGAAAAATGGTGGAGGAATTCTTTATCTGCCTGTCACCAATTTCAGGTTATATCCAGTTGGGATTCTTTTTCTTATCTACATTTTTCTTGAGGCAAGGAATCCGAAAAACAAACCTTAAACCAAGAACATGATGAGTAAAATCCTATTTATTCTGGATCAGGGTGCATCTGTGGGAATTGGATCAGATCTAGGGTTTGCATTTCCCCATGGCTGGCTCAGTACCAGGCAAAGGCAGCAAAAATAGTTCTTAGTGCAATGTCCTTCTCATTGTATGGAGAAGCAGTTTCTGCAGTTCCCAGCTGTACTGGAGCATTAGCAAGAGCAGGAACAAGGGTTTGTTAGTGAAGCATTTGCTGTTGTCTGGTGGGAAAATCGTGTCAGATGGCCAGTTTCTCAGCTCATGAGAAACTGATTTTAGTAGGTCGTCAGTTTACAATACCAAGTTGCACAAATCACAAAGTACTGATTGAATTTTCTGAAATTAGGGGACTTCTCATTCTCCTGACTGTGAAACTTGTTCCTCACCTTCATGTAGCACTGGTTGTTCTTACCATTTTTTCTGGCCTGAACAGTTGGTGACCTGTCTACACTACTGCTTTTCTTCTTGTTGTGGTTGATGATAGTGTAATTCCTCCAAAAAAACCTCTCAGACAGTAACCTGCCACAATAGTGTAAGAGTCACCGAGTCAGTCAGCTGTGTTCGATTTTTCTTGTATGTCAGCATACCTGCACTAAAAACATTTTTAAGGGCCTACAGTTATACTCTGGTAACTCTGGTTTCAAGCTTCGAGTAAAAATCTAAAAATTAATTTTAAGATATTTGATAGTCTGAGTTTGAAATGACTTGATAATACAGGTTTGCTAAGTTTTTAATGAGTGTGTTGAAGTGATGTTGCTATAATACCAAGAATTCTTTTGAGTGTTTTCATCAGTGTGTTGGGAATTATGTCCAGGTCAGGTAACAATCCCATATAATTTCAGAGGTTATTTGTTCCCTACTGAGATCTGAATCACTGCCCGTTTGCAATGTAGTTACTAGTGCTAACTGACTGCCCTGTTGCAGGAAGTTTCCCTGGCTTTTACTAGGTTGTCAGAGTATTTCATAAATGCATTAAATTCACTGTCCTTAAAGAAGTTGTTAAACTGGGCCAGCACCAGGGCTGTAAAGCTGTTCTAAAGCTAGCATTACAAATCTTTCAGCAGGATTAATTTTCCTGCTCCTGTGGGAAGGAAAAACTGTAAAGTAGAAGAGCTGCCTTGGTGATTGCAAATATACACTTGCTTGAATTTGGGCGTGTTAAGAGAAGGCAGAATAGATCTTCCCCTCATCATTGCCTCTGTAATTCATAGCATGTTTCAGTGGCTTTGAGTCCCAAGTTATGTTATTGATGTATCTTTGCTGGGGGAAGATCTATTTATATTATAATATTTAATAATCTTCTCTGTGCTCAGTAAACTGTGAGAAGCATGTTATGATGTGAGGTACTCTTTTCTGCTTTCACAATATTTAAAACAGTTCATTCTCTACTGATATTTTACAAAGAAATGAGACTTCTTATAGTATAGAATTAACATTTTTATTAAGACCCATAAAAGCAATGTGAACGTTGTTTCTAAAAGTATTGAATATGTTTCTGTAGGCATTAATGCAGTTGATTTTTCTTACACTGATGTGCCTTTCTGAACGTAAATGCAGAAGTGACCTTAAGGTATTTGCTTCCTTTTTAAGTTTAGTGGCTGTTTGCCACGGTGTTCCAAACCAAGGCAGGTGAAGAGTTAATCTGTATAACTTTTGCTGAAGTAGTTGTTCTGCTAAATCAAGATAGGGAAAAGAAATTACCTTTTTTTCACTCAGTAATGTCTTCAGCAGCCAAGAGATAGAATTGTTACCTTTCCCTTCCTTGTGAAAGAATAGGATGTCTGATAACACCTGAGCTGTATGTCATTGTCAGTAAGATGTTCCTTTTCTGCTGTTGGGAAGGAAAACTTTACTTTGTATTCATACAGATTTACAAAGCAAAGCCAGGTCCTGGCTTTTGTATGGGAGGGGGAGTTGAAAGGTGGTGAAGTTTCCTCTTAAGGGCAAACTTCCTTTGGGTGCTTGCTAATGTAGCAACTGCTGCGGTGGGGCACAGGTGGTGTTCCCCTCTCAAGTTTTCTCCCTATCTACTCTTTCTCCACTTCTGCACTGTTCCACTTGTTTATGTAGCAAGAGGCAAAAGTGTTCAGACAGGTGGAAGAATATCAAGACATATAAGCTATTGTTCTTATTCTGTATTTTCCAACTACTGTCTGTCTTTTCTTTATGCCAGAGATTATCCCTTTTCACTGAATATGAGGGACTGTCTCATCAAACTGCTTTACTAGCTGCGTTAAAGACTTAGCATTGTCACAGAAGATTCTTGGCTATTGTCTTACCTGCATTTGGGATTGGACCAACAACCTCTAAATTTAGAAGAAATTTTTTACTTTATTCTGAGGTTTGATTAGCTTTTGCCAGTCACCTGTTCAACTTCACAGACTGCTTCAGGTGACAGTGATGTGTGCAGGCAGTGGGGAGCCAGACACCATGGCTAACATTTAAAATGAAGGAGCTCATTCCCATTTTTGGGGCCAGTCTTGCCAGTTAGAGTGCTGCATTGAAGGAAGTAGTAATTAAAGCTGGCAAGTTACGCTTGAAAACTCTAATATAAAAAAGTAATAAACTGACTATCCCAGTATTTGGGGTTATAGTGTTAGGAGTTTTGAGTGAGCAGACTGTGAGTCTTGCATTACTGTATTTTATATTCACTTTTCTGACATTTAATGATGAACTCTTTCTGGCAGGTGATCGTGGAACAGTACGTTCAATCTCATCCTAATGGCCTTCAGGCTATGTACAATAGACTGCTGGAGTTTGTTCCTCATCACTGCCGTCTCTTGCGTGAAGTAACGGGGGGAGCTATTTCGAGGTAAATATCTTGGGGCTTCTTTCAGTTGGACTAAAGTTACAGCAAGTATCATATACTTTTGAAACGCTTTGCATAAGTAGTTTCCATGTGCAAACGACTTATCTGGCCTTTCCTGAAGATTTATAGTCAAGTTTGAGTTCTCTCTCATGTCTGTGTTTTTCAAAACAAAACAGTGAACAAACTCTCAGTGCTGTGGCCAAGACCTTCAGAGGAGGGAAAGAGAATCCTGTATTTCACTAGTAGAATAGAGTACTGTTCATAATACAATGTGTCAGATACTTTGGTTTTTTTAAATCCATGAAATACGATTGTACACTTCACTCAAGGAGAAGGGCATAATAAAGCTATTAAAAAATGTAAGTTCAAATGTTACTGGGTTGTTAGTGCACATCAGAGAAGTGGGGATGATCCCCAGAGGTTTGACTGAGTTATTGCGTATACTGGAACTACAGGTTTAATTGATTTGTGCTTCCAGTGTCTTCTCCAAAAGTGCTTAATTCCTCATGCAATTAAATTGCCTGTTTTGAAGTTTAAATAATTCAGGTCTACTGAATTGTATCCATTTATTCATCTCTTTGCAGGCTGGTTAATATAGTAGCCTGCTGTAATTAGCAGAACTACGGATGTAGCCCCTAGGGACTGCAGAATTACTATTCTAATTAGTCATCCATTGCTGAGCTTTTTATGACTCCTAAGTTTTACTAACATTTAAATTCTTTTAATTCCTCAGCAAGTTTTAATCTTTCTTCTTAATAATGGAATGTTTCTACTTTGTAGCGTGGTGTACTGAACTGGAATTAAATGCTTGTATCTCTTCTTTCAATTTATAAATTTTCATAATCAAGGTAGCTTTTAATCTTTTGCTTCGAAGCACAATATCATGTACAAATACAACTTGGAACAATTATGAAAAAGTTCTCCTTTTCATTGGATTAGTGACATTACTCCTATTTGGTACCTCTTTGAAGTTTGGAGCTGTTAAAACTTGAATTACGCAAGTAAGAATAGAAGTTCTCAGCTGAAATGTACTCATTTTCCAGAACACACTTGCAAAATACGTAACTGCTAAAATTTTGAAACACTTTGAGAGTTATAAAAAATACCTTGCATTTGATGAGACTGTGGGATCAGATAAGAAACCTCAGAGGAAGACTAGTTTAAGAGAATCAGCATACCTGTGTAAAAAAACTTAATTACATTTTGTCTAATGCAGTACGTGTCTTTTTAGTCATCCCCACCTCCAAATAGCCTGGTGGTAAAATATAACCATGGAATAATTACAATTTTATTTCAGTGAAAAAGCAGATACTGTTCCTGGATATGATTTCTTAGTGAATTCAGTGTGGCCAGAAATAGTACATGGTTTAGAAGAGAAATTGCCATCACTGTTTAACCCTGGAAACCCAGACGTGTTTCATGAGGTAATTCATTTTAATTTTTTCCATTTGTGATTCCTTTGACATACACAAGAATTGAATGAGTCATGTTCTCTAGCTTTTTTTTCCCTGCTGCTTTTCTGTAAATCCATGTTGTTGCATGGCTTGAAAGAGGAGGTTATCTCAAATCACTTGATTTAAGTTTCACAGAAATTAATTCTCCCCTCAGGTTTCTCAGGAAAGCTCATACAGAAATTATCGGAAGCCATTTAGTCATGTGCATTTGCTTTACACTATGGGAAGGTTAAAAAAATTCTTTGTTTCACTTGCTTGTGAAGAGCTTTTGCTCTCTTTCCGTGCTGCAGATTATGTTGTGATTAGAAATACAAGTCAACTAAAAGAAACAGAAATACATGGAGGCAGTGTGATAAGGTTTAGAACATGAAAAAAGTCTTTTCCCTGGTATTGCAACCAATTATGAAGCAAGCTTACCTTATAAAATGAATTTAAAGTACTCATCACCCTTGTATTTTCATCATTGGCAGTGCTGCTCTGTCTCTAAAAGATCATCTTTTACAGCTGAAGCAGATTTCTTGGTCTAGTATGAAGATTGGCTCTGACGGTACTTTATTAGTATGTCACAAGGAGAAAATACGAGCTTTCTGCTTTTCTTCATGTCCTGTCTGTCTGTATTTAACCATGATTGCTGAAATATTTGGATTTTTTTTTTTCCTTGCACCTTGACTTATGATTACTGTGAAACCTTTTATTTTCAAGATGGAGATGGCAGGCAGTGATAAATTGTCTGAAGGAAGGCATAGTTGGCAGGTCAGGACAGATGATTTAGGGAAATGTTAGATTGCTGGTGGAGGTTTCTAAGGCAAACGATTCTTCCTGTGTTCATCTAAAACTGTTTTTACTAAATACATTTTTCTTGGAATTTAAGATCTCTTTCATACAGATACATTGAATAATTGAAGGCAGACAGGTATGACAGTGAATGTTTGCAGGGCTGGCTCTGAATCAGAAGCAAATGAAATGGATGTTAAAGAAAGTTGTGGTAGTGCCATGCAGATGACACTATAGGGTCACTATTCTCACCCCGCCCTGGTGAGAATATTTAGTTTTCCATAAAATTTCAGTCACTCTTCAAGCTTTTACATAATGTTCTGCATACTGCAAATTGTGAGCTATGCTGGGCTTTTGTCATTTGTCATCATTCTTGGTTTATACCAGAATGTATTTTATCTTCAGAAGAGCTGGGTTTGCTGGTTTAAATTACTTATTTTTAAAAGGCTGTCATCTTATATTAAGCTGACCAACACTGACATTGTTTATTTTGAAACAAAACTACTATAAAAACCAGACACCCCCTCCATGACCCTCAGGTAAATCATGTAGTAAGTCTAAAGTACTTTCCACACTGCTTTTGACTACTTAAGTGACTCAGAGTCTAAATCATTAAAATATTTTATCTAAAAATCAGTAAGAAGTTGATGCCTTGGCACCTGAAATGCCAAGTGTAAAAATGCTGTTATGTCTAAGCCTAATAGTTCTGAATTAAGAGGAGGGAGGAAAACCCTTTAAAATTGCTTCTGCACTGCTGATAATCCAAGTAATGCAACAGATTTTAGACAGTGATCTTCTATCTCTGTTTCCTAGGTTGATAGAAATGCAGAAGTCTTTTTCTCCAGGTTTGTTTGCATATGTATACATGTATAGGTTTAATGCTGAAAAGTTTGAATATGCAGTATTATCTGTTAGAAGGTTTGTAGATGTAGAGGAGGGGAATGGAAAAAATTTTTTTTTTTCAAATCCTGTAAAAATCAGACTGGCAGTGTTAAGTGTGTATGTTTAACTATTTACTCATGCAGAGGTGGAGGGTTTTTTTTAATTGTTTCAGGTTGTCGTGCCCTTATTTCTGAGTCAGATTTGTAGATTTACATGTATTTGAAAAGAATGCTACTTTTATCCCTAAACTTTCACTTGAGATTGTTTAAATTTAGATTCCTCTGTTTGAAAATTGCTGTTTTGTTTCCCACTTTAGCTTCTCTTGGATAACTTTGTGCAGTCAACAATCCAATCCTAGAAGCTGAAATGGGTATCAATCTTGCAGTTCATTCCCTCTCTTGGATATAATGTTATCAAGAACTAGATAAATGTCTCTTGGGTTGTCTTCTATTTTGAAAGTGATATGTCTTTTCAGAGTGTTTGGTTTATATTTCTGACTAAAAATACTTAAGGTAGCGGAGCATTAAAGGCTTGTTTGCCTTTTTACAGTGCTGGGTTTACTGTCTAAGAAAGGAGGCCGGAAAGAGCACTAATCTGTCATTCACTCTGGATTTAAATCCCATACCTTTTACGGTTCCATTGTGTTACAAATACAGCCGTGCCGGGAGAAGAGTAGTTGCCTAAAAGCTTTTGTGTACAATTTCCAGAATACTGTCTTGACATACTGAAACTGCAGCGTCACAAGAAAAATATGCTGTCGTTATACCTTTAACAGAAAGTTACAAATTTATTGAGATACACAACACAAGTATGCCCGTGGCAGTGCGTGTCCTGTGGTTGCAGGAGTTTCTGAGAGCAGAACCTGTAAGCAGCAACTCAGGGTCTTCTGAGAATGTTTTACTGCTTCGTAGGAGGCAAAATCACATCACTCATGTAGTGCTCTGGATTGTGGTAAAAGCCTTGTTGCCACAGCCCTGCTGCTGCTCTTCCTAAAATGAAGTCAGAAGCACTGAGAGATTCAGTCAGGCTTATTTCATTAATTCAGCAGTGGCTTAATGAGCATGTATGATGGGTATGGCTGTTTTCTATTTTTTTTAATAGAATAAACTTGCACATAAGCCAAACTGTTTTTCATTGCACAGAGGTAGATTTTAACTTTAGCTGTATTTTGATTTTTAAATTGAATTACATAACCTTTGTGTTTTGTTGGCAAGGTCTGTTTTGTGTGAAATAACATTAATGCACTATTTTGCTTCTGGTTTTTGCTCGAGTGTTTGCTTTTCTGCTTTGTGTATGATTTAATTTATTACTTCATTATTTTCAGGGTGTTAATAAGTTACTGTTGAGAGTAAGCCCACAGTGCCTTTGAGGATTAATGTAATTTCTCTTTGCTTGCAACTAATTTAATACTATTTGTAAACATCTTATTAGAAGTATACACTGGATAAAGTTACTTTATCTGAAATTGTTTGAAGTTCTGCAAATATTTGGTATTTGCAAAATATTTTTAGGGAAATAGTTCTAGAAATTCCTATGATACAGGTCCTGTATAACAGAAAAAAGTCATGCTTTCATTCTTGTGTGTGTTTGTTTATATGTACTCCTGGGTTTTGTTCCTGATTACTTCTGTTGTATACCTTTATCTCCTGCAGCTGACTCTGTTCTGAGTACTGTGCAGCACTGTTGTTCCACCCCAGTGACTTAGGTTAGAAACACTGATGCATCTCTCAGATCAGTTCTGCTTGTTCAGGGTACTTGGACAATCCTATGCTTTTTAGAAGTGTCCTGAAATAGGTTTTCCTATGGTAGAGTAACACTTAACTAGCTATTTAGTTTTGGTTTCATTGCAATCCAGGATTTTAGCCTTGTATGATTAGGTTATTCAGCCCATTCTGAACCTTGAGCTTAACTGTAGCATGATACAAGAGTTCTGCTGAATGGGTGGTGGGCTTCCTTGTTTGCTGAGACCCTGTGCGTGATCAAAATGCTCATTTTTTTTCTGCAGAAGTACACTACTAGTATGGATTTTGTACGGAAATTTGAAAGACAGTGTGGCTCCCAGGCCAGTGTGAAACGGTTAAGATCTCATCCCTCTTACCACAGCTTTAACAACAAATGGAACTTGCCTGTGTATTTTCAAATAAGGTTAGTATGCATTTTTTTGTTCACTCTTTCAAAAGCAGAGTTCAGTCACAGCAAGATGAGCTGGCTTAGGGTCAGACCTCCTCATTGTTCAAAGTTTCACTTGTCAACAAGTCATAATAGAAGTCAAAATAAGAATTTAATTACTAAGACAAGTGACTGTTTTATACATCTTTCCGATGTAGCAAAATCACAGCCAGCTACTCTTCAATATGTACTGTGGTGTTGTTGCACTGAATTTGATATGCTACTCGTAAGACTTTCAGGAACAGATCTAGATGAGTCTTGAAATCGTGTTTCAAATTCTTGTTCTCCAGTGTCCCTGGAACTGAACTGTATGTTGAAGGATGCTACTAGTACAAATCCAGAGGAATACTCACTGTGAGGAAAGAAGCCTTTCTTTTTAGAAATACAGAATTAAAGGACTTGACAACTTGTAGCTTTTCCATATGTAGCCATGTTTCTGACATCCTTTTTATCTCACAGGATGCACTCTGTATAGTGCTCGGTCTTATAGTGTTGCCTTCCCAAAGATTGCCCTACTATTCCCTTTTCCTGAGGAGCTAAGTAGTAAGTTTTAGCTTACTTTTCCAGCAGGTCTGATGTACCTGTAGTATTACCTTTTACAGATCTTGCAGCTAGAAGAAAGCAGAAAGACCCAAGAAAGACCTGTTTTAATTCTAGTAATTCTAGAATTTTAATGAACAAAACAGAACGTAAAACCATACTTTTAGAAAGTGTAGTCTACACATAAGCCTCCAAGCAAGAAAGAGAACTGTTGATGAAGTCTGATGTTTATTTTTAACCTGGATCACTTCAGTGGCCTTTTCTTATTGCATGGTTCTATAACTGACAATAACAGTACAACCATAGCCACGTACGTACAGTTTCTTTGATACAGGATAAATCTACATTGCTGCTGAAAAATTCCATCCAGGAATCTTATGAATGCTATAGCTAATGTAAGAAAAGTGACAGGAGCATGGGGCTGGGAGCAGGGTCTTAGTGTTTTGCTGGTTCGTTGTGTTTTGTAAAACAAAAACCCCAGCCTCTGACATCCTGGTTTGGTTTTTTGCTTGCACATCTGTTCCTGCAGCTGTGTAGTGAATTGATATGAAGATCTGTTACCCTGGGCAGAGAAAGGCTGATGTTCAACTCCAATCAATTTCTCCAAACCACTTAACTGTACAAATATTTGCACTGGCCCAAGGGAAAGGGCAGGAGTACTCACTAAAGTAGCAGTGCTGAGTGCATAGACTAAAAGTGTCCATGGAACTGTAGCCTTTATGAACTTTTTAACAGATGTATATCATTAATAGGTCTGTGAGTCTGCCCCTTTTGTTTGAAAGTGCAGCTTTTCTAGTAAGTGACCACTTGATGAAACTTTGATACTCTTGCTCATAAAATTGAAAGGGAGCTTCAACATATTCTTTCTGTTCAAAAATGTTCTTTCCCATTGGGTATTTTGAGCTCTGACTGATAAAAAAACTTTTTAAAAAATCATTTTCCTTTAATCCAAGATTACTGTAAATCTAAATAGTGCACTATTTCAGTAAATGTTTGGATAACAGCAGCTAGTTCATCTTTCACCATGTTATTCCTATATATTGGAATAATCTGATAATTTTCAGAAGTGCCCATGAATTCTTTAGTGCACAACTGTGAAAATAATGCAAGATGTTCATTATATGTATCAGGGAAGCGTTTTCTTTGATGTATGTTAATATCCTTAAGTCATACAGGATTTTTATTGAAGTATTTTCTCACACTATGGCATTTATAGTTAAGATTGTTGGGTTTTTTCCTTTTTTCAATCACAGAAATTACCCAGAACAATCAGCCCTCACTAAAGCCTTTACAAACGATCCTTTGAGGAACAGATGGGTGTACAGGCATTTCTTCTGTAGCAGTGCTGGCACAAACAGCCCCTGTAATTCTTTCCCCTACCATTCCTTCAGTTACGTCAGTACAACTGATTGTGGAACTGTAGTGGGGAAATTTTTTTCATATGTAAGAAACATTCAGCAAAAATTCTGTCATTGGTAAAAATCTAATTCCATTCTCTAATCCTTTTCACCATAAGACTTAAACGCACTGCTCTGTTGGTGGAAGTGGTGCATAAGCAGGAATGAAGTTTTGAAGCGATTTAACAACTATTTCTAAGATTTGTTTAGCTGCTAAACAACATCTAGTCCATTAGGAGTTTGAACAAGAAGATCTAGGTGGGCCCCTGTTCTGATCTGGAAATGGCAGTTGAGAGGCTTTAAGAGGAGCCCTACAGGTTCATAATTAGTAAGTTTGATAGGGTTACAGAGTTACTATGATGCACATAAAAGCAAGAAAGGGGAAACCAGTGACAGTAGAGCTTTCTATAGCGGAACTTAAAATGACAACTTTGTTTTGGTATTTAGAGGGAAAACCTGGTGAAAGAAGAATTTTCTGCAACTCTTGCTTGACAGTTTTTAGATGAGGGAAATGCTATGTTGTTTATCCAATATGTTTTAAATACAGAAAAGTATCAAAGGTTTTAATATTAACTTTGCTGTTATACCTAAAAAATTGGAGAGGTGGGATTTTTTTTTTTTTACTTTTGCGAAGGGTGAATTTTTAAAAACAGGGGTCAAGGTATCCTGTGAGGAACTATTGATTTTTATCAGGTACAGAATTGTTTGCAGAACCTTATGCCACTGTTCATTAACTAACAAGTAGAAAGGTGAAGCCTCCAGTGTCACATGACATATCTGAAGGTCAGCTAAACCGAGTATGAGACAATGTGTTCACTTTTAGTTTAAAAACAGTAACAAAACAAAAAACTTCACTCCTCAAAAAAGCTGAAGACTTGATGCTCTGTGAGCTATCATTCTGATAATGTTTGCAACCATGACTTTAATAATTCCCAAACTGTAAGCTTTGTATTTGCCTGTAAAATGTCGAAGGTTTTCTTTCAAGTGTTTCAATGTTGGTCTGGTTTATATCCCAATTTGTTGGACAAAAATAACCCCATGTTTAAAATCTGTGTATGTGCATTGATAGCACATGGAAATAATATTGAAATAAACATTGGAAAAAATGTTTAGCCATCCATTTAAGCAATTGTTGAATTGTAATATTAAAAACTTTTCTGTCTCTCAGATTCAGAGAAATAGCAGGGGCCTTAGAAGAAGCACTTTCAGATACGCTAGAGGAAGCACCAGGTAAGCTTTTATTGCAAAAAAAAAAATTTCTCTATCGTGAAGGAATCAGTGGTATAAGTAGCAGTGGTTACTGTCTGTCTAGTGAGTATTTAGTAACATGCATCCTGTGGGTTCACATGAACTTTCTGTTTTCTGATGAACTGATTAAACAGTATAATACATTTTTATAGAGAAGGCAATATGAGAGTACTGTTCAGTGATCACTTTACTTACTGAAAACACCCCTTTTGGCAGCAGCTATTAACATATTTGTGGAATATGTTCAGTGCAAGAAGGAGCTAAATTGGCATTTGGCATCCTCTGAATGACAACCAAAAGGCTATGCTGTGTTATTGGGGCATATTTTTCTTAATTGTTGTAGGGCCATGCAGAGGCGAAAATGGCTATCTGTTGGCAGCATTCAAGCTTCCTGTGGTTTATAGTGTTGGTGTCTGCTCCAAAAATATACATTGATTTATGAGCAGATGAGGAGGTATGCACAGGAAAGACCAAAGTGGAAGGGAAAACCTGTTATATTCATTAGAAGTATACTACAATCAGAAAAACTTAATTCAGTTAACAGAGTAAATACTTATGAAGAAGGCATCTAAGAGCCACTTACATATGTGTGTGTGTGTGTATATATATATATATATATACACGCACACATATATGCACACACATGCTATCGGAAGAGAGCAAGGAGAAGAAAATCCTAATGGAGATGGAATGCGTAAATCCTCCTACTTCAAGGTGTTTGCCTGGAACTTGCAGACACATTCCTTAGCTCTCTAATTGTATGCTGTAAAATGTTAGTGCGTGAACTGCTTTAAAAGTATTTGGTTTAAATCTGGATATTCCCACTGTGTTTTAAATAAATACTTGTAGCACATATCTCAGACATAACTGTGACAGGACCAGTAGTTTAGTGTTAAGGGAGCATTACTGTTATGGCTGGCAAGCATGTCTAATATAACTACTTCATAAGACAGGCAAAAATTATCCTGGAAATGTTATCTCCTGAAGTGGATTATTTGGCCAAGCTGTTCCTGCCTTTGTTGCAGGCAAATTCTCATTTGTTGCTTTTGCGTGCATAGCTGCAGCAAGACTTAGTGGAATTTGAAATCTAAAGCAGTGAGGAGCTTATATTTTAAGAGTTTGTTTCAGACAGTGCTTAATAAATCCTCTTTGCTATCTTTGCGATTGTGTCTCTTTGGAAGAATTTTTTTTTACTTTTTTTTAAAATCTCAGGTAATGCAATTACATTGATCTTACATCTTTTAAAAATGTGCTTAGGAACTTGACATTTGTTGTCTGATTGTTTCTAGCTGGCAGCTCATACTGTCTTTTGGCCACTCACATGGTCTGGATGAGTCTTCTGAAGTGCTGGTCAGATCAAATGTTTTTACCATTATTAGCACACAGATTGTGGAAACTTAGTCTGCAAATTTTGGCACGCTACTCTGTGTTCATTGGTGAGGTAAGAGAACAGCATGCTTATGGTTTGGTGATTGGGTATGTCCATCAATAAGAGACCTTTTGAAACAAAGTATGTGACCTCTCTTTAAGCGATTTTTTTTTTTTTCCTGAATTTAGCATTCTTTAACAAGAACACTTTCAACCAGTTCATGAGTTGTTTTATAAAAAATATCACTGCAAAATATGTTATTAACCACAAATAATCAGTGTTGCTGCCTCTGTCTGATGGTTGCCACAGCTGCATTTCCATGTATGCTTAAGGCTGCCTCTGTCACTGAAAGAAGTAGTCACAACTTTTGGTTTTGTTCTGTGTGAGTGTTTACTTGTTGTGAAACTGAGCCAGGTGAAAACTAACCCTGCAAAAAAAAAAAAAAGGGGGGGGTAAATTAATCCAGATCAGTTGCTCAGTGCTGAGACTGTAAAACTGAAAGTTTCATGGGCAACTGACTCAATATCAATGATTCCTTGCTTCTGAGCAGGAGAAGTTGTGCTTTGGTCTTCTACTTCCCACTCCCAGCCATACAAGTTTCCCTGTTTCTTGTGTCCTAGAAAGACAGCATGATAGAATAATTGGGATTGAAAGGGACTTCTGAAGGCCCTCTGGTCCCAATTCCTGCTCAAAATAGGGCCAGCTTAGATAAGGTTGTGCCGTCTTTTCAGGTTGAATTTGGGAACCCTGATCCAATAACTGACCACTTTTTCCACGTTTTTGATCAGAATTTCCCTTGCTACAATCCATGTCCATTGCCTCTCACTCTGTCACTGTACCTCATGGAAAAGTCTGATTCCATCTTTTCTATATGTGCCCCTTAGGTAGTCAGAGGCATCAGTAGGATCACCCTTTTTCCTTTTCTTAAGACTCAGTGACTCAGTCCTCTCAGTTAAATTGATTTATGAAAAGTACCGATAAGTACCAGAGTTAAAACAGAGTGGTTGAGTGAAGCATGTGCCTTACAGCAGAGGGCTTGAGGAGGTGGGAGGAAGGAGTTGTTTGACAGCAATGGTTATGATTTTTGTATTCCAGCATATGAAAATAAACTGTGTTTCTGCGAAGCAGATAATGATCAAATTTTTGGTCTTGCACATTCCTCCAGTGCAATAGTTCATTTGAACACCACACAGGTGAAAATTGCTGTGGGACTGGACTGCCCTCTACTATAGTGACAAATTTGCTCCAAATGATCCAACTCCATAGTGTACCAAGAACTGTTTTAAAAATATCTTTTTTTGACAGAATTTAGGAATGCTAATATCCCTTGTAAGTGTGGCATTCTATTGCTGAGAATTTACAAATCCTGTATATACTGTTTCTGTTTGTCCGACTTTAACTACTTTCACTGTTGCTAGGGTTCACATCTTAATTTGATGTTTCAGGTTTCTGTAAGGCCCATTTCCAGTGAGAATACAAAGGAAAGCAAAAAATCTGTGCCAGTTGGTAGAAAGGAATCTTCTGTAAGCCTCAACCCTAGTGAGGACCAAGGGAATGGGTCTTCTCCAGAAGGTCAGCCATTGCCTTCTGTATCTAGTACTCAGCTGGTATATGTTGCTGCAGATCTGGAAAAACTCCAGGATCAGGTTTGTGCTTGTGATTTTACTTACAAAAGAGTCTTCATTGATCTATGTGCCAGTATTGTTTGGCATCTTTTTAAACTGTTTAAAATAATGTACCATAAAGCTATTTATTTTTTGTTCTAAATGCTAAAACTGGTGTAGTCTAATATAGAAAATATCACCTGAAATAAATGGTCTACTCTGTGCTTATTTGGGATGGCACATTACAGAAAAACCACTTAAGGTATTTAAACTCTTTTTTTCAGTAGCAGCCGGAATTAATCCCTAAAATAATATGTTTCTGCTCATTTTTGGTGCAAAGCGTCACTGTGCTAGAGTCTTACCTTTGCTAGTAAAATCTCTGTTGCAGCTTGGAGTGTGGTGCAATATTCAGCTTTAATATTACATTCTCCTTTAAATGTTTACTGGATTTAGTTTTTGAGGTTGAAAAAAGTTTTATCATCATGATTATACTTTACTAGTGGTCCACAATTTTGAAAAGAGATGTATGGTATTAATTTTCTTCCAGTAGGGATGACTTCTGTGTAGTATTGGTCAATAAGGCTGAAATTTCTGTAATTTGTGAAGTTCTAAGTTGCATCTGTGTTGATAATATTTTGTTAACTTTAAATTATTTCCTCTGAGGACAATAGTAAGGTAGCAGATTTAGTGCATGGGCCTTAATTCCCATGAATATTGTATTCTTCTAGTACTGGTTTCCCATAAATGCAGTAAAAATACAGAAAAGATTGAAGGCATCTTTTGATGCACTGGAAACTTACAGAATGTAGAAAAAGTAATTAAAATATATTTATAACATTATAACATAATATTATGACTGTATCTCTTCTTGGTTTTTTTGTTCAGATTCCTGACATCTTAGAAATGATTAAACCAAAACTTGAAATGATTGGCTTCAGGAATGTATCTTGTATTGCAGGTAAAGCTGAGAGGCTGAATTCAGTCTCTTTCACCTTTCTCGCAGATTCCCTCTGCCAACCAAATAAAATCAGCTTTTACATGTTATTTGTAATGAGAAATTTGAAAATACAATGTTTTTATTACTTAATGAAGCTTGCTTTAGGTTTAAATAATTGTTAAATAGAAACTATCTTGAACAGACATGTTGTGTCTGGAAAATGTTTGATTTAGAATTGAGTGAGTCAGAAGTGCATTGGAGTTGGGGGGGTGGGGTGGTTTTTGGGGTGGCTTTGGTTTTGTTTTGAAGTAACTTGTCATTTTTCCAGTTATTAGGGTACTTCTTCAGCAAGTGGGGGGCCTTAGACTAGAAGATTTATATCATATCTTTAAACTCCTACTTGTAAAGGAAATGAGGAAGAAGGAGAGGCTTTCCATTTTCCAGTTGAAACTAAAATATTTTTCTAAAAAGATTTTTCTTTCTCTGGCCTGATGAATCATGTAAGGAGGAGAGTTACCAGTTTCATAGTTAAATACATTAACTTCAGAGGACAGAAATTATTTTAGCCTCTCTTTCCTAGTTTGTATTTTTTTTAAGCTGATCATTCTTTGTGAAACTTGGAGTCTGATTTTAATTTAGTAATTAAAGCCAGGCATGTAGCTGGGTGAGTGAACTAGTCCCTGTCTTCAAGTATAGGTAGAAGTTCTGCACTGTGAATTCCATTTAAATCTCTTAAATCAGGATTATTGGTAGATACCCAAATCTCTAAATCAGGATTATTGGTAGATGCCCAAGTCCGTAAGAGAGGTAGGAGCCTGTGCACATCTCCCACTCAGTAGGTGGTCTGTTGTCAATCACAATTTTCAGTTGAGCATGTTCCAGTCACTCCACAGGGAATTTAGGTACTGTGAAAAAGAACTTCACAACCATGGATTCTTTGGTAGGTTGGAGCCTTTTGAGTCAAGTCCCTTGCTATATTGGTAATACTGAAAAAACTGTGAACCTGGAGAATATTACTTTAGCCCTTTTTTTTCTTTCCTTCCTTCCATCTGTTTTTCTGCCTGAGGAATGGTTGATGTTACCAGTGATGTTTCATAAATGGCTGGTGTGTATTTATTTAATAAGCATCCTGGATTCAACACCAGCAGCCATCTAGGATAGTGAGTGAGATTGGGATGATGGGGGAATTCACATAAATTTCTGTTGTGATTGGGCAGGGTAGCTCAGTTTAAACTTTAGCATTTTTACTTCAATAGGAGCCTTGGAAGACTCGAAGACTTCTTTATCTGCCTGTGTGCCTACCTTGAATAATAGGATTATCCAAGATCTCAGTGAGTCCTCCTTCACTTACCTGAAGAGTGCACTGGAAGTTCCAAGATTATATAGGAGAACCAATAAGGTCAGTGCAGGTTGCAGATGAAAAAATATATCTCAGAAAGGCCTGTGCTAAGAATGTTAACCGGTCAGTACATTTATGAGTTCTTCAGGCCTGTCCATATCTGCTTGATAGTAAAGAGCACTATTATATACCTTGACATAATTTAGTGATTTACTGTTTACCTCATTGCAAAGGAAAAAAAAATGGTATTTTCAAAATTTTAGCTAGGGTAACAATGATGAGAGCATAGACCTGAGATAGAAGGAAGGGCAAGGAGTAGAACTGTTGATGTGCAAAAGAAAAGGGTTAATGAGAATAAATGTGTTTCCCTCATGTCATAGCATATACCACAAGAGGTAGTGTTGCTGAATGGCACGCTTCTTTTGGGAAGATTATACTTCTGCCTGCCATTGCAAGAAACTTCTTCCCAGTGAGCTAGCTGCTTGGATTTGATCCAAGAAGTATCTTGCACAGTAAGAACAAGATGAGAATGGCTAAAAAGAGTAATCTGTTGAGAAACTAATAAAAAGTAATGGTGAAATACGGTACCAAAACCAATTGTCTGACCTTGGCTTGTTATACTACTGTGATTTGCCTTGGCCAGCCTGTCTGCACAGTTGTGTTGGTAGTTAGCTTGATATCATTCAGGCAATAGAGAAAAATCTGAGTAATGGGAACCACAGACTACTACGTCCTTGCCTAATTTGAACACAGAAGGCAGGCTGAGATGGGCAAGGCCACAGTTCTTTCCCATTCACCCCTCTCTCCTTGCTCTCTCTTCCTACTTGTTTGTGGGGTGGTTTTGGTCAGGGGTGGGGGGAGGGTTGCCTTGGCTCACCAAAATGAAAAGCACTTTCCTGACTATAATGAAGAAACTGTCCTGCCACCAGCGATGCTGTACTTTTTCAATGGCTACATGGAAGAAATTAGAGCTGTTAAGTCTACTTCTTTCAAGGATATTAAATTTTCTTTGGGTGCTAAACATTTAGGGTAAGCTGGAAGAGAAATTGTTCCTAAGGGAGTAGTTTATTACCTCAGTTTATTACTAGGGTTTCTCACTATCTTAGTTTTAAGGACATACTTAATAAGAAATTGTATTTAAAAAGAAGAAACAACCTCAAGGCTAATAAATTCATCTATGTAGTGACTAGATTGTTCCATCTTTAACACAGAATATTTTTACTGAAAGTTAAGGAAAGAGTAAAACAAAGTATGTAAGTCCAAGGAGGGTGAAAAACCCCACAACGCTACACTGCTTAGCTCAGTTACCTGAAAGCGAACTCTGCATAGTGATTTAGTGACTGCCATCATCATTGCTGTTCATGGGATATTTAAGCAGATGGTGGGCTAACTGTGCCAAAACAAAGACATAGGACCTAGCCACTTTCAGGTCAGTCGAGTTGCTAGCTTGAGCTCTGTACTCCATGAGTGTGACTGCATTGCTCTCTTGGCTGGCAGTCTAACTGGCTTTATGTGGTGCGAAGCCCGAACAGGAGACAACTTGGGTAGAGAAGGTACATTATTACAGTCATGTTAAGTTCTGGCAACTTTGTTTTGACTATACACTGATTTTTCAGCAGAATTCAGAATTTGGCATGAGGATAGTCTTTGCAGGAACTGGATGAGCAAAGGCCCTTTTGCTTGGCCAGGTTCTAAGATTTTGAACTCTAAGACGTTAATGAGGTATTTCAGGTGACAGATTTTGTGTACCCTGGATACGTTCTGTTGCTTTGCAGTGCATGAGGTTCACCCAAGCTATGTGTGGATCATTCCTGGAGAGATGAAGCATTCTGCAACCAAAACTAGCTGAGAAGATAGTGAGGGGATATTAGTTATCCCAAAAGCATTCTTCTGGAAAATATATTGGGGGAGCAGGATGGTGTAAGAACAGAAGGAACAACGTCTTCAGTTTAGTGAAGTATAGTATGAGATAGTAGGTATTAGTAGATATAATAGTCAGTTGTGGACACTGAGTCTGATCAGCTTTCTCTGAAATCAGCATGAGCAGGAAGTGTATTCAGGATCAAGCCCTGGTATTAGGAGTGGCTGGCTGGCACATGCATCTCTCAAAATCCTTGGTCGTTTTGAACCTTGTTCTATATTGTATCACATTGTATAACACTACTGAATGATTTTGTGATGGTGTCTTTCCTATCTATGATGACTTCTTCATTGGTTTGTCATGAATGGAGTGTGTATCTCTTTGCTTAGGTGCAGGCTTAGCATTTTATATATGTGCTAGAATTTGGTGTTGATACTTTCAGTGAGTAAATTACTGTTTCTTTTTCCCCACCTTGTTTCCCGGTCATCTACCAGGAGGTGCCAACTAAAGCTTCACCTTATGTTGACAGTGCTCTTAAGTCCTTCTACCGACTGCAGAATGAATATAAAGATACATTGAAGCAGCCCATGATTCATCAATGGTTGGAAGGTGCCCTGTCTGAAAGCACACAAAAGTAAGAGAACCATGTGGAACATTCTTTGCATTAATTAAAAACTCCAGTGTCCATTGAATGGGCACAGGAAAAAAACAAAACACTATGAATTAAAACAACTGTAACAAAAAGAAGAATATGCCCCTCTTTTGGCAGGGTATATCTTTTCAACTTACTCTGGTGTTGTGTATTCAGCAGGTGAAAAGCAGGGCAGGGAATCCAGAGGCTTGGCTTCTGCTTGGGTCTGTGCAAACCGTGACGTTGTGGATAGGGCATTTGAAAGATTATTTAGCTCTAGTAATGCAAGAGACAACTAAAAAGTTGCATTTTGTGTCAGAATTGATCTTAACCTCATGTTATTTTCAGTGAGCAATGGTCAAATTTTCAAGAAACTCGAGTTCTATTTTCCTTTGACTTTTTTAATGTATGTAATGATTATCCAACCTTTTAGTGGTTTAAAAAAAAAAGCTTTGGATTTTTTTAACTGCTGAAGAGCTAACTGCTCAGTGTAATAAGGCAGTCATAAAGCAATGCTTTCTTTAGTAGAGCTTCTGTTTCCTAGTTAACATCTTGAGAACTTCTTGAGCTTGAATATCCATCTGCATTAAGATCCGTAATGGTGTTTGTTTCCATCTGTTTGTCCAGGTGTATTTTAAATTCATACCGCTGTGGGATGTTGCATTCTATGAGTTCAACCAGTTAAACTGTGTAACATGGGAATGCAGTACTTGCTTTTGTTTGGAAGTTCTGCCAGATAATTTCACTGGATACCTCCTACTTCTTGCACTGTGAACAGTTTATTCCTTGTGCCAGCTATAATATTTCATATCTCTGTAATCTTGCTTCAGACTAAAGAGTCTGCTTAGCCTATTTTGATGTTTCTTTCCTCTTCCCATCTTGATAGTTATTGTTTGCTGATTTTCTTTGTCCTTTCTGGTCATAGATGGTATGATCAGAAGAGTCCATACAGGTTAAAGTGTGATGCTGTGATTTCTGTCTGTCCTTACATGGTTTTTATAATAATTCTTAGCATATTGTCTTGTCTGTTGACTGCTGCTGAGTATTGGATTGATGTTTTCTGAGAATTAGCCACATAATACTGAGGCTTTAAACTGTAGTTAGCACATGAATTCTTGCCTGCCCTTCATCTCCTTATCCCTCCCTGCTCCACTTCTGGCACCTCTCAGGTACTTATTAATGCCCAATGAATCTGCAGTGGTTTGCACTCACTTTTTTCGTTATTCAGAATAAACTTAATGTTATAAGACAATTTTGACACTCAAATATTCACCAACTATCCTTAAAACTGTTCTTAAGTGTTTTGGACAGGGCTAAGCATAGATTGGTCTGGATTCCACTGGTCACTTTCATTTAGCACAAAAATTAATTTTTCAGGCTTGGTGTCTCTTCATTTAACCAGTTACTAGTCCATAAAAAGAAGCTTACTCTTAACCCACAGCAGTTATGTTTAAGTAACATTGTTGAAGGACTCCAAAGATTTATGGAATGTCAGGTCACACCTAAAATATCTTAGACCTAAAATATCTTAGAGTGAATTCTTGTCTGTCTGTTTATCTACCTCTCTGTGTCTAGTAAGCCTTGCTTTTACAGTTTCAGTAAATCTGGTGACAGCACGCAAAGTAAGTAGCTGTTCTGTAGTTCCTTGGATCCAGCCAGAGCTTTTTTTTCCCCCAAAAAGCAGTTTCTCGCTTTCCATGTCAGCATTACCAAAACCGACTTAAGTGCTAGGTTAAAAATGGTGGTAGTGGTTAAGCATGGGTAAGACTGGCAGGTTCATTTGTTAATTCCTTAAAATTTTCTGTTGAATTCTGGTTTTGTGATTTGTTGTTACTATCTTTATCAATTTGTTTCAAAATGTCTTATCCTCACTGAACAAGAGAAGAGACAAAGAAACTGAATTTCTTAAATGGAAGAACATTGTAGTTTTTTCATTGAGAATAGTGCAAGTAATTAATTTAATTTCCTGCCATGACAATATCTTCTTACATTCAAATGAGAAGAACAGAGAAGAGCATAAACTGATTAAAAATCACTGAGGACTAAACTTGCTTAAATGGCAGAAGAACTAAAAAGAAAAGCAGAAGGAGGAAGCCTTCACAAGTGAGTGGAGTGGGACTAGGATATGAAAAGAGACCACAGTTGACTTTTATTGGGATACTTTTACTTTTTGTAGAATGGTATCTTGAAACAGTCCCCATGGCACTGGCAAGCAATTTTTCTTTACCCATTCTTATCCAATTATCCCTTAAAAAAGTTTGCCTGCTTTCTGTTGCTTCCCTGTTTAAAAGTAAGCATCAGGAAGATTCTTTCAACTTTCTTAATTTTTACAGTAGTAGCTTGTTCACTGTCATAGAGAGGGTCTTTGAAAGTTACAGATTTTAGCAAATTATAGAACATAGCTTGATCTGGTCACTTCTCTTATGGCTCCTCTAATATCCCATTGTTGCTCTATTTTCTCCTCTTAGCTATTCTTAACAACTCACTATCCTGGGCATCTGTTAATTAATGTATGTGATATTATGCCCTTCCCATTTAGGCATGGGATTTCAGTCCATAAGGTTTTTTGAACTTCTGTTGATTAGTTGGTTTCTTTACCTTGTTTGATTCTATGCTTTCTGTAATGTGGATCCCAGTATGTGGGAAGTGGTGTTTTATTCCACCTATGCTATTTCTAACTGGGCATTAGTGTTGTTCTGACTTTTCCTGCCAGCTTTCCAAGAGTCCTGTTTAGATCAGTTTCTTTATTTTAGAAATAGGCATTTCTGACTGGTGTGCACTTGCATGTTCTCATATACACATACACTTCTGTAACTTGTCTAAAACAATGTATTTTTTGGTCTGTCAGGCTGTTATTCTTGTCCTTTTTGTAAAAGGAATTTTACTTAGCGCTTTCTTGGTTGTAAATAGAGGCTGATCCAGACTCTTTAAAATTGAGCAATTACATTCCTTGGTCTCTATTGAGTTCAAATATCTTTATCAGGGCAAAAATATTGTGATGAGAAGAAGGCTTCAACACTGACTAGTAATCTTCAGATTGACTCTAGAAATAATGACGAAAATACTAATTAGTTGATAATGATGGAAACATGAGTAGCTTCCTTGCAAGGAAAACCATTCCTCCCAGAATTGTTCAGCATTTTTCTCAGGGCCAGTGATGTACTGGTGTGTATGAAGTAGGCTCTTCTGTAAAAGTGTAATTTTTTTCTTTCTCATTAATCTTCCTTAATTTAGGTATTATGAAACTGTATCTGATGTGCTAAGTTCTGTTAAGAAAATGGAAGAGAGCCTAAAAAGGTTGAAGCAAGCCAGAAGAACTGCAACTTCGAACCCTGTTGGTACAAACGGGGGCATGAGTGATGATAACAAAATCCGCCTGCAGCTGGCCCTAGATGTTGAGTATTTTGGAGAACAAGTAAGTTCTGAGAAACAAGTTTGTTTACTATTATTACTAGTTTTGGAAGGGAGTGAGATGGAGGAAAGGGAAGCTTGACATAAAAAAGCTTTGTCGGTATGGTTTGGGTTTGGGGTTTTTTTTCTTTGTTTTTTCACAACTGTATAATGGAGGTGACATGAGACCTTGGTGATTGTAGATCCCACTTGAGCAATGCATGTTCTCCTGTCCTTTCTTATACAAATACAAAGCTTGTATTTCTGACTACTCAAAATTCAAGTAGTGCTTACAAGCACAAAGAAGAAACACTGTGTGGACAGATCAGAGGGCAGGGACCTTCCTTAGCTCTGCTGGAAACATCTTTATGGCCCTGCTTTTGTTTGCCTTCTCCCTGGATATTTCCAGCCTTGATTTACTGCATAGTCAAGGGTCTGTTCCCAAGACCTTTGAAGAGGTTAGCTTTATTTCTTGTGCTGCATAACTGTAAGTTCCTTTCAGTGCCAAATATGAAACCTTAAATAAAAAAACAAAAGAAGCTAATATTCCAGGAAATGTGTGCAGCAGCTGCATCAAATTGTATAAGCCTACTGTTTGTACTCATTAATTTCTGAAAATTATATATAAACAAACTTCTAAGTGTAAGTCCATATCATTAGTTGCCAAGCAGTTGTCATCAGTCTTGTTTATGAGCAGATGCTGTTGATGCATTGTAACAGGTAGATAAAAGTCCGTCTGTGTGTGACCAGATGCTTTTCTCATATCTGAGGCTTATCACAAAGGAAGAAGATTTGGGTGAAAGTATGGAAATCTTACTAACAAGAACTACTATTTGACAGGTTTTGGCTGGGGTTGGGCTTTTGTTCTTTTAATTCCTATTATGTGCACTAACATCACTGCAGTGTGAATTTAAGCTGAACTGGGATAGATTATTCATAATCATTTAGGAGCTGTTTTGGTACATGTGAACATTACAAAGAGTTCCAGCAGCAAACACCTTTTCAGAATCATTCCATTATGGTTTCATTTTGATCCAGATTTTCTTTTTCAGTGCACTCTTAGTTTTCTCATGGCTGTATTTTTCTAATTGTCAGAGCAATAGATTTCCTGGGTAAGAAATGACTCATAGCAACCTCTCTATTTGTGGAGTTGTTTTCATCCCCCAGGAAGTTCGAGGGTAGAACCATAGGCTCTTGCAGCCTATTGAAATGCTTTCATCATCATGCTCTTGGCTGTTCTTGGATGTGTTCATGTTTATCTTTAAAGTTTTGCCCAGAAACCTCATTTGGGGTTTGAAAAAATTTCAGTTGAAATCAATGCATTAAAAACAAACTTACAGCCAAGTTTCTCTTTCTGACTGTTTCATTGGAAAACTTTCAACTGGCTTTAGTTACAAGTTGCCTAGAAGATGGTTAAATATTTTCCTGCAAGACACTACATTAACTGGAAAGACTTAACTGAGCAAAGTTGGATACAATTTTTTTTATAGCGTGCACTATATGCAGTTGTGGGTTTTTGCCACATGTTGATGCAGGACAAAACATATGCTTTGCTAAATGTTTTAAGTAGAATAATTAGTGAGCTTTTGATGTTTTAAAGAAAATTAATGTTTCTTCTGTGTCTTTTTAGATACGAAAGATGGGACTGGAAACAAGCAACATAAAAAGCTTTTCAGCCCTTACAGAGCTGGTTCTAGCTGCCAAGGATCAGGCTACAGTGGAACAATCCTAGATATTTTTGAAAACATGTGATTGAAGATAAACAATGTCCCTAACAGAAAGAGAGAGAATTTAACTCTTCTTTATTTTACCAAATAAGTAGCAATGAAGTGCTTCCTAATGTATCTAGAGCAACTATTCAGTTCATCTTCTGTCAAGATAGGCTTGCTTCACCAAAAGACTGAGAATTTACCATAGTTTTCCATTATATGGAAAGCAATCAAAAGTTCTAAACTTTCTACTATAGAACAAAAGTGGAAGAAAATGTTTTTTATTTTTGTTGTACATCTTAAAATTGTAGAAGAATGAACTTATATGATGAAAATAATATGTAATAAATTGTCTTCCTAACTTTTTATGTCCCATATGTTTTTGAATCAAATGTATTCATTGATGGCTGTCAAAAGCTTTCAAAGTGACTTTATTCCAGCTCTTCTGGAATAAAGAATGTGCTCACAGGAATAGGAATCTGCTATTTCTTGTTACTGCTTTGCACTTACCTGCTTTCCCTCATCATGGGATATGGTTGTCTCCTTGTTTGGGTTTTGAATGTTTTCATTTTACTGATTTGTTTTTTTCATGGACCTTGTTGTTGAGAAGTACTGCATTAAAAAAGCTCTTAAAGTACTTTAAATTTCAAAAAGAATCTCTAGTATCAGTATCTAACTTACTGGCTGTTACATTCAACAGACCTGTTTTCCTACAGACTAAAAATTCACTAAGCTAGAATTTATTCAGAGTTGACATATTTCTGATTTGTATTATACTTTCTATTAGAATTCAGGGGAATATTTTGCCAGAATACATGCAGAATTCTTGTAACCTCAAACTTAATTACTTAGTACATTTTTATATAGCAGCAAATTTGAAAGTGTTACTAGGATTTTAAATGGTAGAAGGATTAACAAAGAGCTTTCTTGAACCTAGAGTGATTTTGCCTATTGATACTTCACTTTTATATGTGAAGGACAGGTAATGCAGTGTGGAGACAGTAGGAGGTGAATTTGAGGCTTTCAAATGGCTGAATACCCTGTCTGAGTGAAGGAAAGTTTAGGTTTTGGCTTTTTTTTTTTTTTTACCTTGTGACAATTTAACACTGGGATTCTCGTTCATGTTTATTAATTAAGAACACCCATTTCTTCCTAAAGTATTTAGAGAGTTTGGGTCTTAATGGGAGAGCCAAAGATGATGCAAGTCTTCCAACTACTTAGAGACAGGGAGTTCGTAGCACATGGCTGTTATGTAGTGTTGAAGTTGTAGTGAACAAACCTTTCACAGCATTAAGGCTTTTATTCTTCCTCACTGTTGGAGAATTGACCGTACTTTAGTTGAGAAGGCACAGCTATGTGATCACTGTGCTTTTGAAGCGATTAGGATAGGTGATTGTTGTGACTTTTCTAAAATTAATTTTGTGAAGAGGGGCAGTGGGTAGAGTACTACTGCTTAAAATTATGTTCATTCTTTGATTCAATCTGAGTAATAGAGGGCAGGATTTGGCTCTTCTAATTTGCTTAGCACCTCTCTGTTCATGGCAACATATACAATAGAAGAGCATCCAAACTTATTGCTGAAGAAAGAAACACCAAAGTGAACCAACTTGCAGATGTCCCATCTGTTTGTCTCATTCGGTGACATTGAGATACTCAGCCAGCCAAGGGCTTAGGTAGACGCTTCTGAATAAACGTTAACTCTTACTGCTTTTGAACAAGAAGCTTGTGGTCTGTATTATATTTTTCCAGGCTTCTAATTGATGAACCTGGAAAGTTTGGTTCCCTGCATCTCTTCATTTGCTGTTATTACGAGTCAATAGTAGACACATCTTGCTACCACTTGCTACTGTTGTTTTCAGTGATGTTTTATTATAAAATGAACGTGTACGTTGTAGGCTGAGACTGAAATTGTAGTACTGTAAATGCGTGGTGCAACTTCTTGTTTTGGAAGGTGTGTATAAATTTAAATTCCTATAACAGGTCTCACAAAAGTAGCTGATTCTGAGATCTGTGCATACTAGTGATTGAAGATAGAACAGCTTTGTTTGTAGCCTCCAAAATCAGGGAAAAGGTTGCAATCTGTTTACCAAACCAAAAAGGCATGAAAAGGTTACTTGCCCTTTTGTTCCACGTGATTTCCCACATCTTCCTGCAATAACAACACTTCCTACTTGTTGTCATCATCAGCTTGCTGAATATACAGGCTGAATTCTGTTCTTTTCCATTGAAGACCAGCTCTAATTTCAGGGCAGGAAATAACACTGTATAGCAAATCAAAATTATTGAATGATCCCATGATTGTGGTAAATGTCTAAATCACTGGTTTTATGTCAGTTGCCCATCTTTGGTTTTTGTTCACTTGAATAGCTTTTAATTTTCTTTCAGTGAAATACGACATTAGTTAAAAATTTGTATGATACCCCCGTTGAAAGAAAGAAGAGGTGTGCATTGGCTTTGTCTTAGGTAAAATGAATTTTAGCATTTTCAAATACTGTGGATCAGTCAGGAGGAAGGGATCTACCTTGTAAGTAAGTGTGTTCTCATAGAGATGTCTTTTGCTACTAATCCTCTTTCTTCTATTCCTCAGATTTTATTTTTTTTTTAAGTACACTTCACTTCATGACAGTAATGCAGATTTTGTGCCTCCTTCTTCCCTTCTAGGACTTCTAGAAAACTTGCTATGCCTTTCTGAGTCTGAAAGGAATTTAGCTGGAAGTGGTTTTGTATAATAGCATTGAGGAGGGAAAGAGTGGTGACATGGTTTTTTCTAAAATGGTAATTGGATTCTCAAGTTCATGGGTTATACCAGAAGTGGACCAGACTCTTAACCTCATCACCTAAAGATAACTAGCTATATGTATATTTGGCTGGACCACTCAATATTGAGGAGTATTTACTCTCCTTTTTCCATCAGCAATTGTATTTTATATTTTCATGCTTGAACTGAAGGGATGAGGAAGCAAACTGCCTAGATCTTTTTTTTTTTTTTAAAGCTTATCAGCATAATTGGCAGCTGTGCTCAGGGATAAACTATGATGTTTTGATGAAACTTTAAAAGCCCATCTTTGTCTTTGTTTTCTTTCTCCAAATCTTCTGTCTGTTAGAGCATGATTTTAGGTGCTTTGTTCACTTAGGCTGTTGAACTGTAGACTGCAGCTGAGAGCTCAGTGTGTGACTGATGCTTGGGATGTGCATCATTATGTGCCTAGCAGAGGAATGTGGTGGCACTGGAGGAGAGTGAAGAGTATAAAATGTCATAAAAAGTTTAGATGGAAAACTGATGCCAGAAACAAGTCTCAGGAGAGTATGCATTGTTGGGGAAGTGGAGAAATTTAGTTGGGATTTTTTGGGGTGGGATTTGTTTGGGTTTTTTGTGGTGTTTTTTTTACCATTTGAGTATCTAGGAGAACGGGTACATGTACAGATAGCTTATCTTTTTGGTACAGTAGCACTTGCTCCAGAACCTTTCTCTTCTCAGTCCTTACTCTGGCCAGTATACTTTTAGTTACCCATCTCTGCACTTTCTTCCTTTCTTTTCTTCTCCAGGGTGTCAGGGCAGAGGTGCTTTCCACCACAAAGTTTCTTTTCACAGAATGGAAGATCACCCAGTCCAACCATTAACCTAACACTGACAGTTCCCAACTACACCATATCCCTAAGCGATATGTCAACCCAACTCTTAAACACCTCCAGGGATGGGGACTCCACCACCTCCCTGGGCAGCCCATTCCAACGCCTAACAACCCGTTCTGTAAAGAAATGCTTCCTAATATCCAGCCTAAACCTTCCCTGGCACAACTTGAGGCCATTACCTCTTGTCCTATCGCTTATTACTTGGTTAAAGAGACTCATCCCCAGCTCTCTGCAACCTCCCTTCAGGTAGTTGTAGAGGGCGATGAGGTCTCCCCTCAGCCTCCTCTTCTCCAGACTAAACAACCCCAGTTCCCTCAGCCGCTCCTCGTACGACATGTGCTCCAGACCCTTCACCAGCTTCGTTGCCCTTCTTTGGACACACTCGAGTAATTCAATGTCGTTTTTGTAGTGAGGGGCCCAAAACTGAACACAGTAATCGAGGTGCAGACTCACCAGTGCCGAGTACAGGGGTAAGATCACTTCCCTGTCCCTGCTGGCCACGCTATTTCTGATGCAAGCCAGGATGCCATTGACCATCATGGCCACCTGGGCACACTGCTGGGTCCTGTTCAGCCGGCTGTCAATCAACACCCCCAGGTCCCTCTCTGACTGGCAGCTCTCCAGCCACTCCTCCCCAAGCCTGTAGCGCTGCTGGGGGTTGTTGTGGCCCAAGTGCAGCACCCGGCATTTGGCCTTATTGAAACTCCTACAGTTGGCCTTAGCCCATCGCTCCAGCCTGTCCAGATCTCTCTGCAGAGCCTCCCTACCCTCGAGCAGATCAACACTCCCACCCAACTTGGTGTCATCTGCAAACTTACTGAGGGTGCACTCGATCCCCTCGTCTAGATCATCAATAAAGATGTTAAACAGGAGTGGCCCCAAAACCGAGCCCTGGGGGACACCACTCATGACCGGCCGCCGACCGGATTTAACTCGGTTCACCACAACTCTTTGGGCTCGGCCATCCAACCAGTTTTTTACCCAGCAAAGCGTGCGATCATCTAAGCCTCGAGCAGCCAGTTTCGCCAGGAGAATGCTGTGGGAAACGGTGTCAAAGGCCTTACTAAAGTCAAGGTAGACAACATCCACAGCCTTTCCCTCATCCAATAAGCAGGTCGCCCTGTCGTAGAAGGAGATCAGGTTTGTCAAGCAGGACCTGCCTTTCATAAACACATACTGACTTTTCTGGAATGTGGTTGGTTTTGTGGGTGGTGGGGTTTGTTTGTTTGTTTTTCTGACTGTAACCACTGAACAGGGTATAGAGTCCTGCAGCAGCATGCAGCCCCCACCTGTGAGTAATGGCTTTTTGTCCCAGAAGTTACTGGCAGCCTGACCAGGGCCTCCCTTTTGTTATCCTCCATCTTCATCATAGAAGTGGAACATTTTGTGGTCTGAAATTCTGTTTGTGGCTGCCACCTTCTGACTTTAATGAGTAGATGGGATAACCCTTAAATTAGTATGAACACTTGGAAGCTGCTTCTTTCATGCTTAGAGCTGTATCACTGGCTGTATTGCATGATAATTTGCAATTTACTGTCTTAAAAAACACAAATCTGACTTGGAGCAAACTTCAGAAGCCAGAACAAGGGATGTAGTTATGGACATAAACCCAAGTGAACTGTGGCAAAGCAACTTGGAAGTGGTTTTATTTGCATCTTTCTGTCTCTGCATATTTATAGTTAGTTGCTTCTGTATATAATACCAGTACAGTATTTAGATGTTAGGGCATCTGGAATACATACAGTATAATCAGATAAATACATGGATGCTATATCGTAGCACTCAAAATCCTAGTATTTTCGAGAGTGAGTTGTGTTACTTATTAGTCTTTCCCATTAAGCTAGAAGGATCTGTCATGTATCTACATCACCGCGGGCATTAGTGAGTTTGGATTAGACATTTGGGCCACTGTGGATGACGATGGGCTATTGTGCTCTGTAGGATACATCTGGCATCACGTACTGAAGAAGTTCACAGTTATTTTCTAAATGCCATCAGTGCAAAAGACAAATCTAGAGATGAGAGGTGGAAATCCTTGTTCCATGGAGAGGCTTTCCCTAGTACCAAGATTTCACTCCCAATTCCTCACTTCCTAATTCAAGAATTGTCTAATAGTCTCTTGTTCCAGTTTAATGTTTCAAACCTTTATGACTCTGTTAAGAGTTGGATTGGACCACTGAAACCTTTTTATTCATGTGTAGCAGCACATCCACCATTTATACTAGTATAGGTTATTGCCACTACTCCTTTTTTTAAAAACATATGGTTTGGCTATGTTATAGTGTGCTGATCTGGGCTCTATCCAGTAATGTTCTTTTTTACTATAGGGCCGTAATAAATGCTTCTCAAGTTAGAAAGTAATCCAAGGAATGGAACTGTATTGGAACAGTAGGCCTTTTTTTTTTTTTCCTGAGAAAAAACTGAGATAATTCTGTCAGGCTATGAGAATTTATCTATCACAGTTCATTAATGCTACCAAACCCTATTTTTAGATTTTCCATAGAGTTAAGAAATGAACGTATCCATCTGGGCTGCAGAAAGAAGAAACTTTCTCCAAATCTGTTTTTGCTTCCAAGGCAAAAAATCTTGTCTCAGTGGGCCAAGCAAAGCCTGCTCATACTGTTGGCAGCATTTTAAAGGAAAATGGTGCTGATGAAGCTCTGTGGACAACTGTAAAACTTTCACTGTAATGTAAAAGGGGGTCTCTTGCAAAACTGACCAAACTGAAAAAAAGTGACCTCTTAAAGAATAAAAAGGTCCTTTTCTATACCTTTCTATAGTGAATGCTGCTTGTGCTTAAAAAAATAATTTTGTAAGGCAGTGCCCTGCTGGCTACTACTTTGTTCCCACTGCACTGAAAAAGGGAGCTGGGGGCAGCAGGGAGACAAAGTGGGAATAAGGAAAGAAGCTGGAGGAAGAGTTTGAGTCACCTCATGTGAAACAGATGAACAAGGATGAAAAGTTGCAATGTTTTAGCTTTCAAAAAGCTGTATTTCAAACACTACCTGCTTCATCTCAAGCTAAGTAGAGCACTCAACAAAATCATAAAAATAGCTGATGAATAAGAAAAAGGTGATGGGAAATGTGCATCATTCCCCTCCCTCCCCATCCCTCGTGCTTGTATTTAAACCCCGTGCAGAGGGTTTGTTACTCTGCCAAGGAAAAGCATTGCCCTTGACTTCTCTTCAAAAACAGCTAAAAGGAAGGGCTTGTTCAGTGTTACATCCAGGAACACCACATCTTCCTTCTGTGCTATGGCATCTTCTGGCTGATCTGTTCCATCACCAGTCAGTTTGAAAAAGGCTTTATTTATTACCTGTAAGGCAAAATGGATGAGTAACTCTGGAGTCATTGGAGCATGATAAGTGAAGAGACAAATGAGAGTTTGAGTAAATGATAAAACACATGAAGTAATTAATAACTTAGATCAGCTGTAAGCAGCACAGGATAGGCTCCATGGATGCTTAAGAAAGGTGTTGGAGTACTTGTTCCGTAACATGAAAAAGCTCTACAACTACTTATACACTCGAGCTGTATGAAATCCTGGTACCCCTGAAGCCCCTGACAGAACTTCCAAGGTAGGGCACCTTCTAAAAATAAAACTAAATAAAAGTAAAGGCACTTGAATTCTACTTCTGGAGCATAATTTGCCGCCTTTTTATGAAAGACAGTCCTCTCCTTCAAGGTCTCCTTTCTTCCCCTTGGGACTTGAACACTGGAACCTGTCTCCAGGTGAGGTCATGTGCTGCATGCACCTCTGTGTTTGCAATTTCTGGGAGTAGTCCCTAAGGGATGGAGGATTATCCTCAACAGCCCAGTAGCTGCAGCCTCTGCTGTACACTCCAGCTCTGGTGCCTGGAGGTGCATAAGCTGGCGGTGGTAACGAATGCAGTCTAATTTGGATGTACAGCGCCTAACACACTCACATCTCAAACTTTGATCAGTGCTGCATGTTGTATTTGCTGCAGTGATGAAATTCTAATATTTTAAGGCAAACCTGTTGCTGCTGATAGATTGATCTAAGGAATATTCACATCGTTCAGTCATCTTGAAAGTCCCCTACTGAGCATGTGTCCCACATGGCTCTGACTGGTTTGTTCTAGGTAAATTTACACAGTTAAAGAGGCTGAAAGTGAACAGGAGGCATATTTTTTAAGTGCTGGTGATGGGTACTGTACCTTTCCAACTGTTAGATTGATGTTGCTTATTTTACTGAGATCTGCCCCCTTCCCCAGCAGTGCAGGCAGATTCATATCTGCAAGAAGCTCCTGTAGATCACAGCTGCCTTCTATTGTTAACTCCGGCAGTCTTAATCTAATTTCTCTGCAGAAAAGAGAGAGAGAGAGAAGTGAGTACGTGCTCTCCACTATGGAAGTGTGGTGTTTGGGCAGTCCCGGGGAATGGGCATGTGAAAACAGCTGCAAGAAGTGATGGGCATCATGGTACTGTTTTCAAGTGGGAAGTCACCCTAAATCTGCTCTGGGTATGTTATTAAACCCTGGACCATCCCACCTCATGGGCCCTGTGTTGTCAGCTATGGAAAGGCACTTGCTCGTTTCCTTGAAATACCCCCAGATAAAAAGCTGATCCCACCGAAGTCAAGCTCCCTCGGAGTGACCCCTGCCCCTGGTTTTGCAGGTGTTTCTCTTTGTGCTTGGCGTTAAACCCTCCCTGGCAGGATCCGACCTGCTCATCGAGCAGGCAGGCCTGCCGGGAGCACCCTGTCCCCTTCGCCCCTGGGGGAGGGTGCGTGTGCCCAAGCCCTACCTTGGGGTCAGCTGCTGAAGCCAGGCTGAGGACTGCAATGGCAGCTCGGACTCCACCTGTGCCAGGTCGCTGCCATTGATGGGCTGCAGCAGCACCAGCAGTGTGGTCTTGCTGATGGGGACTTCCACCACAGAAAAAGTCCCACTGGCATCAGTTTTGTATTTGAATGTCCCCGTGACTGACAACATAGGGACCAAGACCTTCGTGTTTGAATCCACCCAGAACTCCTGAGGTTCTTTGAGCCGGGAGGCTTGCTCAATGTTCACTGAAAAAGATTGAGAAAGAAGAAATTGATTCTTCTCTTTCTTCACTCCTCCCCTCTCCCCCTTAGCTGGTATATATGTTTGTTTAAAAACAACAGACTGTGCATTGGACAAGGGCTGTGTGTATAAAATCATGTTTAGCTACTATAAACATACATATCCTGCCTTTAATATGCCTTCTGGTAGCATCAGGCAGCGGCTGGTGCAGGCTCACAGCACAGGGACAGCGGTTGGTGCAGACTCACAGCACAGGGACCACAACTGTCAGGGCTGCAGCCAAAGCTGCTGTATTTCTACTGACTTTGTGGCCTTTCTTGGGCACAGTATTTCTGCTTGATTGGTTGCCTGCTTTCTCACAGACTGCCGCATGGCTCCCAGCTGCCTCACAGGCCTGTGCACAGGGTCTGCTTGGATTTCGTCTCCATCCTTCAAGTGGTGCTGATTGCAGGTTTGGGAGCTCCCCATCAGGGCCAGCCCTTACTGCAGGAGCGCTCTCAGGTGAGCTCAGGAGAGGGAAGGCAGCACAAGCTCTGGCTGAGGCCTCACCCTTGGCGATCTTATGAACCAAAGCAATGAGGAAGGTAGTAAGCATAACGCCAAAGCATTGACTGAGCCGAGGAGGTTAAAAAGGACATACCTGAACGCTTGCTAAACCTTAATATGAATTTCTTACCCAGTTCACAAGTATGGGAAGCCTTGCTCTCACCTCCTGCTGCTTCTGTGCAGCTTTGCCTTTCAACATGTTATCTGCTCACTGCCATAGATCAGTGCTGCTGCCCCATTAGGCAGATAATCCTGTTGGCATTAAAGAAACTACTGCCATCAGCAAGAAGGGCAAAGATCAGAAATCTCAAAATTGCTCTTTGGTGGAATTAGGGAATTAGGAAAACAGATGCATAAGTTGCGGTAAAGAAAGGAACACCTTGCATTAAATTAATATTGGTATAAAATAGGAGCTGGTCTAGCTGTACTGTTAACTAGTCCATTCTCCAATAAATCCAAATAAATGCTGGACCCTAACATATTTAATGTGTAGTAAGTGGTTTTGCATAGGAGCACTTGCCTCTTAAATGAGCTTGCATAAAAAGAGCATTTAGGCACTTTCACCTACTATAACTTCACCAAAAAGAAGCAGCAAGCAGGACATGTGACAGGTGTAAGCAAAACAAAGAATAAGGAAGTAGAGTTGTTCACCTTTTTCTTATTTTATAAGAATAAGAGATGCAAGCAGAAAGAAAGGAGCCACTTTCACAGGGTCTGTATAACCTGCAGAATTTATTCTCACAGGATGGCAAAAGTCAAGACTGTAACAGTTAAATAAAAGGGAAAAAAAAAAAAAGGCATTCAGATAGCTAAATGTATCGATGTGGGATAGTAATTGGTTTTAAATAGCCTTGGGAAAAATATTGCAAAATTTCAATGCTCTACTATTGACTTTGGGACTGAATCCATTACTACTGTGCTAGTCATGAGCCATGACAAATCAACACTCCTGTATTTGAAGTGGCTCCCTGTGGCCTTCTGCTAGGTGAGGGTCTGGACACCTGTGATCTCAAATGTGTAACTAGGTGTGTACTCCCCTGAAAGTGCTCTAAAAGCTGTTAGTTGTCTTAATATGACTGTTTCTTACAGCGTTTTTTTAGCGTACAGGAGAGATGTATTTACTAAAGCAACCCTGCTGCTTGCCTCAGACACCTGGAATGTAAAAGGAAAACTGAAGAAAATGAACATCCCCTTTATGGAAGGTGATAGCTGACACACTGGAAGAAAAGTTTTCTTACAGTGAGATCTTTCATATAAGGACACAGAAGCTGTGGAATTGGGCAACCTTTCAGCAACCACACCAGAGCAGGGAAGAAACCTGTGTCTGCAATATAGGGAAGATAACTGAAGTGAAAAAGGCTGTCAATCATAGAGCAGAGATGTAGCCTGGGAGGGTAAAAGAGTACTCTGCAGTACTGACTTGGGAGTATAGGAAAGAAACATTGGGCCTCTCTGCTTCAGGTGATGATCTTCATGTTCTGTAATACAGGCTTTATGCCAGGCTGACAAGCTTAATGAATGCATGACTTACTGTGGAAAGCTATGACTTTTTACTTTTAAAAAAAAATAGCAAAAAGTATCCTACCAAATTTCTAGTTAAAACTGAAGTTGTTGAGGGTTGTCTGTTCAGAAGAGAGTTTAAATTTGAGAAGGTAAGGGTGCAGTCCCATGGTGCTATTTTCATTCACTAGTTTGTAATTATTTTGCAACTTTAAAAAAAAAAAATTATCAGTAAAATTTGGACCTGATGCTCTGTATTGGAGGGCAGCCCCTGCTCAGCAGCAAGTCTACAAATGTGAAAACAAATATGTGCAAGCAAATAACAGTTGAGAGTGTTGGAACATTTAGCTGTTGTTCTGTATGGATTTCTGTCATGTTATTAATCCTATGGCTGTTGATAGCATCTCAGGAGCATATATAATGTGTTTCAGACCAAAAAATGTACTTTTTCCTTTCTGCAGCTATAGGAAGAGACATAGAACATGACAGCCTTGCAAAGCAAATGCTGAAGTCATCTCCTGTGTTTATTAGAAGAGAGCTGCTTATCTAATTCATTTGTTCTTGAGCCAGTTTTCTTCATCTCGCATGTGGGGACTACAACATCTCAAGTGCACCCTTCTGAGAGAGAGGAGGTAGTAGAGCTGATCCAGTGACTCAGACCCTCGAGTATGTGTTCCTAAGCTAACAAAAATACAAATTTTCAGTACAGAAGAGGAAAAAATTGTTCTGCTAAAGGAAAACTGCTCTTGTGTCTATGCCTAAGTCTGTAACACGAGAATTATTTTTGCAGTATCATCTCTATGCTACACCTTACACTGAAGAGAAAGCTGATGCTCACAGCTCCCTGAGGAGTTGGGATCGGTTAATGACAGCACCCATGAAAGGCAAAGAAAACCTGATATCCAGTTTACAGGTGAGAAGATGAAGGCACAAAAGCATTTCATGGGCACCACAGCTCCACCTTAAGCAGCAGAGGCCCACTTAGAAAGTTAAGGCTCACTGCAAGTTTTCTGAAATACAGTCACTGGTAGGCAAGCTGTCCTAAAGCGTGTGAGCTCTGGTATTGTGTTCAGCCACAAGGACATTGAAAAGCAGCTACACTCAGAAGAGGAGGGTCAGTTGTGGTACAGGGGGATTTCTGGGACAGCAGCATGGAACAGCCCTAGGTAATCATGGGATTGCCTTAATTCTTCTGGTTTTGTATATGCTCCCTGCTTTCATAACCGGTAGCTTGTTTGGTTGCTTCCTGAGCCAGAAGTTGCTTCTAGGCTTCTGTGTTTAATAGCCACTAGAGGAGTCATGTCCATTATATTTTTTAGCCTTTCTTGAAGCTGTATCTCCAGCCTGTTACCACCAGCTCCCCTGTGGAAATACAGGTTCTGGGGAACAGTATTTCTTTGACTTGCTTTAAACCTACTTCCTGATCATTTTTGCTAGAGGCCCCACATGACTTTTAGTTCCTTAGCAGTCAGAAATGCTGCACAATTCTCTCTTATTCATCTTCCCACACCTTTCCTAATCCTTGGCTTCCTGGACAAGGAAAGGATTCCCTCCACCTCCTCCTGCTTGCCCTTGCTGATTCATGGCAGAGTGCAGGCAGGATCCCCAGCACAGTGGTGGGGAGCAGGGCACTGTACCTGGAGCAGCAATCCAGCCTTTTATCTGAGCCCTTCCCTCTCACCACGGGCCAGGCACGACCTTGCTTCCTTCCTGGGAGCAGGGCCACTGTCCGTCCTCCGCCCAGCCTGCCCCCGAAACAAGCAGTGTACCTGTCAAGCGGACATCCACCGCAAACAGCAGCTCGGCAGAGGGATCAATGTCTGTCAGTAAGCACTTGGTTTGGCCCTTGCTTTTGGCCTCCATGAAGGCGTTTATTTGCTTTGCTGCCTTGCTTGGGTTTGTAAAGTCAACAGCTCGGACGTAGAGAGCATCAGTGGAGGGGAGCAAATCCTGCACAAACAGTTGGGATAAAGGTACACCAGGAGCAGAAAACAGGCAGAGCATCTTGGAAAACAGCAGTTCCTCGTCCATGCTCTTGATGAGGCTTTCGATCATCCTCAGGCTGGAAAGGACTTTGTGTCCGTCCACCCTGGAGGTGCAGTCAGGCTCTCCAGAGGGGGGAACAAATCCCAGCAAACGCTGCAAATCAGCTGCCGTCTGGTTTGAGGCACCCAGGTAGAAAGACACCAAGGAGCCATAAAGACTGGTTGGGGACAGGAGCACGTTTTGGCCCTGCCGTGCTTCCCGCAGCACGCTGTAAAACCGTGCACCCAGGATGTACACAAAGTGCTTCAAGTAGCTCAGTTTCTGTCTCCCCAGGACACTCAGGCTAGGGGCTTCCAGCTTGTCCTTGTCATCCAGGTCATCTTCATAGGCAGGTGTGGTTTGGGACTCAATGGAGACTGGGACAAAAGTTTCCTTTCCCTCCTGGACCAGGCTTTCCAGCTCCTCACAGGTACTCTTGTTGAAAGAAAATAAATTGAAAGGGTGGACATAGACCCGGTCACAAGTCACTGCAGTGAGGCACGCCAACAAACAGAGAAGTTCTGCTACCAGGTTCATGTTGAAAAATTGCTGCCACGGTGTCTATTGAAAGAAAAAGTGGAGAGGAAAGAAGACTGATCAACCTGTTGTAAACATGGTTTCTCTTACTCGCAGTGTGAGGTGCTAGTGTTGAGTTGGAGTTACAAAGGCAGTAATTTCAGTATTTAATGCTGGCTGGTCTGACTCTGTCCCCTGAAGAGCCCAGGGTGAGATGACCACTGGTTTCAATGATGGCAGGTGGGGAAATGCTAAGCACAGATTTTACTCCATTACCCGCTGCAGTACCCTAACGATTTAGCATGGGAAGCAATATGATTGTGCATGCCGACTAGTCAGGCATGCAAACTAGAGTGTGCTAGTTCTGGCAAAATATTATAATAACGCAACTATATTGCTCCTGAGACCTGGTCAGAGCTATCTCTGCAAACTGCTGCACTAAATCTTGCTGACATATGGACAGGCTAAGTGATTTGCCTGCTGTTACACGGGAGGTGGGTTTGGAAATCAGGTCTCTTAAGGTCTGACCACCGAACGATCATGCTTTGTATGTCTAGTCAGCATAATACTTGGCACTAGCAGAGTGTTTTGTGTTTTCATAGCCCAGTGCAAGCATTCATTCTAGCTTCTAGGCAAACACACTCCAGGCTTCCTTATACAAATGTGCTAACACTGAAACCATTTTCATAGCACCTTCTTTATCTGAATACAGAGTTAGAAGGGGTAAGCTGAGTTTTACTCTACTGTACAGGCAGTCTTCTCCTGTGGTAAAAGACCACCTGCCGCTCTTGATTTTTTTTGACAAGTAGAGAATTTTACTGGATGTGGATATCACTGGTGTTTTGGCACAAAGGATCTGGTGCATACTGGGAATAAGAAAGTCGTGGGCACACATACACACACATACATACATACACACATATGTGCAAACACACTGACAAATTTTTGCATTTTTATATTTCTAACTTTTGCTATATCTGATTTTTTGATAACTAATAGCTCTGCTGTACCTTTCCTGGAATTCTAGTATATGACTTTGGATTTGTGTATTTGAAATCCAAATGTGTTGGAAATTATGAATCTATAACACTTATTATTGGCCAAAACACTGTTATTCAGAGCTGTATTTTTATTATACTAGTAATTTTTTGTTTATTGTAGCTCTGTTCACCCTCTTTTGCCCTTGCCAAGCTCTGCAGAGCTCATTGGATGGGCAAAATGCTAACAGCCTTGCCAGTAACCAAGTACTGCTCTCTGCCTTCTTTCTCCAAGATTTTTTGAGGATCATGCCAGCCTGTCAGGTATTGTAAATCTGGCAGTTTGAGCCTTTTGAGAGGACACAGTGCAATGTCTGTCTCACCAACACTTTAATTTACATAGGCTGGAAGTGTCTGGGTTTAAATCCAGCCATTCAAGACCTGACACCATCCCGATTTACAACGTATAACTATATTCATTTCACTGAGGGTTCCTCAATTGTTTCATGCCTAATAATACTGCAGTTTACAGTATCACCACTCTCTTGCAAATACCAAACATGAGATGCGCAGATGTTTGGTAATTAGACATACCTTGCTAAGTACATATGCCTGTTAATGTGCACATCTACATTCCCAGGCTGTAGGCTCCTGCTTAACATCTTGGTTTGCAAATGGAGTTTCTGCTGTTGTGATCCCTCAGGATGTCTGAGCGTCTTCCTAGTGGGTGTCTGTGGGTCAGGCCTGAAACTGTTTGCTATCCAGAGGCACTCAGGGGAGGACCCACTGTAGAGCTCCAGCCCTGTGCACTTGCTCATTAACTCCCACCCCATCCTCTAAATTAGGGTGTAGGCAGTGGCAGTCGGTGCTGCTGTCCCCTCTGCTCCCTGCCCTGTCTTCACCTCCCCAGCCCCGCTGGCAGCAGGTGACATGCATCACAGATCTTCATTGCTTATGATGGGTGAAAAAATTATCTTGGGAGGTGCCTTCCCAGTTATCCCAGCCACGGTGCTAGTGCATTTCTAGACTTCTCGCTGCACTTTCCAGATTGGGACAGCTCAGGAAAACAAACCAAAAAGCCACACTGCCCTTCCCACTCTGTTCTCTCCATAAAATAATTCTTTTGAAGCATTTCTTAATCTTTCCTGTAGCAGCAGGGAGGATGACTCTGTGCCACCCAGTCAGGCTGTGCCATTAGGCTCTGTTGGTGTCCGGTGGTTACTTCTCTACAGCTGCCAGAGCCCCCATGTCAGCTCTTTTCTCATGAGCAGAAGCAAGAGGAGCAGTTCTCACTACCAGCACTTACACTAAGCCCCATCTTTAGAAAGCCATCATGTTTTATTTCCCTAAAGAAGTCAGCCCCGAGCCTTTCAGAAATCATGAAAACCTGAGTTGAATATCTGGCATTCAAAGCAAATCCAGTAAATGTGCTTACTCGCCTCTGTCCCGGTACGTGCCGCCCCTCCGACACCTTACCCCCTTGGGCAGGCTCCTCACAACAACTCTTCCCCCTGGAGCAGGCTGGCGTGATTGCAGGTGAATTTATGCCCTTTCCATGGGAGGGCCCTTTCTACATGTCTGCAGAGGCATTGCACAAAGCTATCTTACATCACAGGCTGGGGGGCCAGAAAAAGTTAGCTCAGGCCAGACAGGACCCAATGAAACCTGAGCACGGCATAACACCAGCTGCGTAGAAAGTTCCAGGGATGGATACACAACCTTTAACCAGATCCAGCACATTTGTGTAGCCTGCAGTTGCACATTTACTAAGACAGACACGGGCGTTTTACTGTGCATAAGAACCAATTATAGGACCTGAAAATAGCTCAGCTTGTTTTGTGCCAGACTGAAAGGAATGCAGATTTCTTTGTACCTGTGTTTGTTGTACAGTTGGACCAGATTTTTTTCTTCCTGGATAAATTGCCTTTAATCTCTACCTTGCAGTCTAGGTATCCATCAGTGAGTGGGATATGTACACTACTGCAAAGTAAAATGATTAAGCTCTCAATTTTTACCCTTTCCCTCTTGATCTATCCAGAAGATCAAAAGTTTTTTCTTTTTCCTCTTCAAAACAAAATGTGTTGAAAAGGAGAGGATGAAAGCTAGATGGATTAGATTGCCAGAGCCAGATCACAGAGACTTCATCCCTCCCAGTTTCAGCTTTCCAAGTCCTGTTTGGCAAAAGGGGTGGGATTTGGAGATCTTTCTCCTGCTTTTGAAATGGTCCTCCAGTTTTTGTGTGCCCCTTCTTCCTCTTTAAGCAAATAAACAGTGAATCAAACCAGGGATGATGCAGTTGGGTTAGACTGGGTCTCATTCAGTGCCCCTGTTATATAGTTAGTAATTAAAAATCCCATGGCTGTAATGGGAGTAGGGCTGATTTAATATCCATGCCCTGCTTTTAGAGGGCCCGTCAGGCGTAGTTTGTGCTGTGGTGCCCAGTTACATGTTGGGTTCAAGGAGAGAGCCGAGAGAGATGTTTTCAGTGCACCTGGGCAGTCAGAGCTGGTGGAGCTGAAGTTGGAGACAGAGACAGCCAAGTCCTGCCAGCCTGAGTGCTGTATGCCAGGTGCCTAGTGCCAAAGGGATGGCAAATTTCTGTTTCTGCAGCTCTACTTTTCATTTAAACAATCTGATTACCTTAGCATGAGGTCTGAAAGTGGTTCTGAGCACAGGCCCGTATGACATGCTATTATGCACACAAAGCTTAAACAAACAGCTTGAAATATTCAAGGTGTTTTGTCCTCTTGCTGCTTGAGCATCTCAGTTGAGGGAGCATCTGGCAACAGAACAGTCCCTGAGCATTTGTACTGTCTCCAGACGGCTATAAAATGCATGCAGCCCAGCCACGGATCCAGGCAATGGGAGCAGTAGTTCCTCCATTAAAAAATACATTTTGTTCAGCTAAACGCTAAGAGAATGAGCTAGGTTTCAGGTTGCAATCCCCCTTCTTTCCCCTCTGCCCCAAAGAGCCCTTCCTGCAGACAGAAAAAAGCAGGTCCCTTAGAAGCTAGTGGAGTTGCAGGTGGGACGTGTGACAGCACAGCCCAAATCCGCACCTCCTGCACCACCACCCATGCGGGTCTGCATGAGGCACTGGGCACCAGCGGTGTGCATGAGCGGCCAGACCATGCTGTACTTGTGAGCTGTAGCTGGTCTGCTATATCCTCCTGGGTGAGGCTTGGACACAGGGGAAAAGCAAAGCCAGCTGCATACGCTCAGTATCATGGATGCAGAAACAAAGGCTGTTTCAGTGAAGGGTACCTTGTGTTCTGTAAAACTCTGGAAAGTATCCTTATTAGCAAGAATGATTGACTTAGCCTAATAAGCTACAAGTGATGCTAATAACTTATACTACAGCTGCCAGACTTACGTGTTTGCTGCGGACAATAAACACTGGAAGGGGAAATCACATAACCCCCAGCCACTGTATTTTTTTTCCTTAAATCATTATGTCTCTGTGCTGTAGCACAGAGGGCATTGTTGTTTGGGTATCACCTCCTGCTTCCAACTCCCCTGTGGGCCATGACGAAGTCATGCTCCAGCTGGTGGTCTCCTTTTGCTATAGGTACCAGCCCCAAGTCAGGCATCCCTGGCTGCAGAGGGAGCAGGAGGCACCTGAATGATAACCCCAATGTGGCACTCTGGTGGCTCTGTCACATAAAGAAAGTTCAGGTTTTAGTTGAAAGTTCTCAGGGTTTTTGACCTTTGGGGCTCTTTTGGTGTTTGTGCACTTATTCTATTGTTTTCTGTTGACAAAAAATTGTGAATGTCTTTGAGAAGCACAGGAATCTTTCTTCCCGCTCCCCTCTTCCCCCCATCAATAAAGTCATTGAATTAAAATACCCAGCTTTCTCCAGAAAAAAGTTTCACCAGAAAATGTTCAATGACCCACTTTCACTATGGTGCTCCCCTCCTGCTTTGGACCACTGGGAATTTGGCTGGCCTCAGTAATGAGGGCGAACCTTTGATTTCACCTTACATTCATGCCCTACTACAAAGCTCAGACACAACTCCCCCCTAATTTGCTGGTCACTTATGCTCACTCAACTAGTATTCCCCTATTCAGATCCATCACGCACTAATGCACCTCTTAATCCTTGCCTTTTATCTTCTCACAGTTTATACTAAAGGAGAAGCTGTCAGACTATGCAGAACACCTGGAACATGTATTATCCTAGTAGGACTTAATTACAGTTAGTCTTTCATTTTACTTCTGAGCCATTTTTAAGCAGGAGTACATGAGCATTACTCCAATTACTATATGTGGACCCTGTTGTTAGACTTTTTTTTGGGGGGGGGGGGGGGGGTGCCATGGTTTTAGAAACGAGCGTGTGCTTAAAGATAGAGCTTCAGCTTCCGAAGAAGAGAGTCTCAGTCCTGCCCTTCGGCTCCAGTGTCCGAGGATTTGGCTCCCTGAAGAGAGCTGTGCCAGAAAACCTGCATTGGGCCAAACTTGAGCAAAAAACTTTCTGGCAACTAGGAACTGAGGAAGGTGAAAGTACTGCTGTTCCTACAGGCATCCCCTCTGCAAAGCAAGCCCAGGGCCCACGCACATTTCCTAATGAATCTTTCCCTGCAAAAGCCGCAGTAAAGGTACAAAGAAACACAGACCTCTCAAACTTGCTCTTCAGCGAAGAGGTTCACGGTCTCCTTTTGCCCCACTCTTCCCGATTTTGGAGGGGCACTCAGCTCCCCCTTTTATACGTGCTCTTGCATAAGCAGGGCCCTCCCTCCCTCCTCCCCCCCACTGCCCTCATTTCTCTTCAAAACCTGCCTCTGTTTTTCCTGCTTGTTATTCATGGTAGCTGCTGAGAGGGAGCAAAGAGGGGTGGAAAAACACTGGTGCTGTAGTTACAGTTCCTTTCCTTTACAGCCACTCTCAAAAGAATCGGATCTCCTGGTCAGCCTCTAATGGGGAAACACTCCTCTCTGCCCCATGAAAATTTCTCAGTGATGGTGCTGCTAGCACTCCTTCATGTAAATACTGTCAAATAGGCTTCAGATATTTTAACCCTGGCAGAGGAACACTAACCCTACAGCCGGCAGTGTGTAATTCGGCCTTGAGTGGGAAAACAATTTTGTCCAAGCTAGAATTTCGATTGATTGGCCAGGTGGCTCTTCTTTCGCTGAAGAACATCATGTCTCCACTCTGTCAAAAAGTGTTTTCATTGATCCAGAACGTTCTGGGAAAAGCTGTATTAAATTCAGCACTTTGTGTGGAGACAATAGTAAATATTTTATTCTGTTTTCTTCAGTTTGTTTTCCAGTTTTCCCAAATTTTGCTCTGAGATATGAACTCAAAGGGGCAAGACATACTCCTGTGATGATGTTCTTGTCTCCCGCGAGGTTATGGTGAGAGTCACGGATGAGGGATAATAAATTACCCTGCTCACAGCCTCAGACCACAGACCTTCACATGGGCTCTTTGTAGGTTGAGTTGGCATGTCTGACCTACACAGATTATGAATTAATGTATGGCTAACTCAGACATAATAGCATGTACATGGTCATATATCATTTCTAACTAAATTTGAGGGTTTCTTTTTTTAAGACTAAAAGTACTTTGAATGAGAAGTAGGCCACAAATAGTTTGTTTATACAACCTGTGGGTTGATGTGGGTAATTGTAAACATCTATACCCATCAACATTCATAATGTTCCCTCTCTCTTCTGCTTTGGTAAGGGAAGACAACGTGGGATCTCGACAAGGTACCCAACAGAGAGGGCAAACAAGAGGATCCAACAAAAGGAAGACAGGGATATCACTTCATCCGCTGGTGCAGTTGTTGCTCTAGGTGTGGCAGGCAGTCATGACGGTGGAAGGACCACCATCTGTGGGACACCCAGGAAAAAACTTTGTAGAGCAGCCAAGTGCCTACAGAGACTACAACACTTCGTTTTGGAAGAGAAACCACTGGTATGGGGAGTATAAATGTAAAATGATGAAAGTGAACAGATAGTCCTGAATTACTGTTTTGTAAGGATGCATCTCTTCAAAATCAGCGGGTTCCCAGTAAAATTATCAGGCAGCAAATGTAAATGAAAGGAAGGGTCCTTTTGCATATATAAGCTGCAGGACACACTGCCTTAGGATGCTGCAGAGACTGAAAGTCTTAGCTGGTACAAGAAGAGATTAAATGAAATCACAGAGGGCATGGCTATTGGAGGCTGCAGAACATGATGGCCCAGGTATGACTGCTAACTTGGGAAATCCCCAGACAGCCGGCTGTCATGAATTTTAGCTTGATCCATAAACCAGCTCTCGTGCTTCTCTCAAAGGGCTTGTCTTCAACTTGCAATGGAAATAGAGATGTCTGAGCTGAGGCTAGTTTATGCTGGCTCATTTTTCAGCACAGACTGGAAACACTCTTTCAGTAGAGCTATGCCAGTGAAAGATCACACCCAGCAAACCCAACCCTCAGTCTCGGTGTTGCTGGGCTGTGCTCCTGTGCGCAGCGTGTTTAGGAACCTGCTGCTATCTCTTCAAAATCAACAGAAGCCCTGGAAAATATGAACAATTTTCAAAAACTGTGGGTAGGCTCTTAATATTTGTTAGTCACTTCTCAGTTTTTTTCTCTCTTAATCAGGGTGCATGTACTAACCAGTGACAGAGTTACTGCACTGGGGTCTGAAATGTGTCTCTGTCTTGTGCCAGACCTTTGGGCTCTGTTTTCACTTCAGCTGCACACAAAGACACGGTGACTTTTTCCTGGGTAAGTAAGCAGGGAAGAAGGGGTACATCTCTGGCAACGGGTCAGGGAGGTTTCTAAACATTAGTAAACCAATTTTCCCCCCATTCTGTGAGAACTGTGGCAAGCTGCCATAGGACTGATTTGTTTGGTTTTGCTGTCTCTGGTGGGGAAAGACTCTGCAAAGTAATGTGGTTTTTTACTGTTTTAATAAAACTTTGATAAGGAATGGGTTTGCATTGATTTTACCCATGTTTTCTCTGTACACCTGACCTCTGCCCCTTGTTGGCTGGAACCACTTTTCTGTGAAAGCAGCTGGTGAGCATGGGGGATGTACTCAGCTTGCCCAATATTTTGTGTAAAGAGGATTGCAAAAATGCTTTTCAATTATAGCATTCAAAGTACAGATGATGAAAGAGAGACATTATCCTGCTTCTGCTGCGGGTTCTCACAGCAAGGAGCAGTGGAAAAATTGGTAACACAGCTGCTACAAACCACAAGGACCACATGTGCCATCCCTGTGCTGGGGCGGAGGGACACGGTGTGCCGGCGTGGATGATGGCAAAAATGCACATGATGAGTGGGTGGCCAGAGAGCTGACTCAGGGAGCTGGGGCCTCCCTGAACAAGGCACGTGTGGCATGTTGCTCCCTCCTCATGGGAGGAGAGGTGCCCTGGCTGTGCCAGCTGCCCTGGCAGTCACTGCCCTGGTGGTGCTGCAAACCCTCTGTGAAGGAGGAGGGAGCATCACCACGTCTGCATCTCTTTCTGCTTCTCAAGGAACAGTCCCCTTGAGGGAGGTCTGTGCGCTGATGATCCCCTATCTGTGGAGCTCTTCTAATGATTTAATACCCAAATGAGCTTATATTGACACTAGCATATGTTGTTCCAGCTTACAATTACATCTGGTTTGTTATGGTTTCTGTTTGCAGGCCCTGAGTGTGGAGATTGCTTTAAGTTTTTGTAACCCTATTTTTTTCCTCTCTCAGTGAAAGATGCAGTTTTTACTAGCATTTTAAGAACAGTCTATGCACAGCCTGAACACACACACAGAAGCATGACTGCGTGCCCACTGTGTGTGTGGGCAAAGGGAACCTCCTGCCCTGAGGACCTCAAAATACTTTGCAGTCTAACAGTTATGTGGGTGATCTGTAATTGATTTTGGGTGCTTCCCTGTGGCAGGTGCTGTGCCTGTGAGGAGCAAGAGACAATCCTGGACCAAAGCAGCCAAGACAGAGTAAGCCTGTTCTAAGAGGGAAAGTGGACATGAAGAGGTGACGTGATTCACATTCAGTCACGCAGCAGGTTGGCAACACCTCAAGAAAAAGCAGCCAGGTTTCTTGACTTCCAGCCCAGTGTGCTACCTGTTTGATCACACTGTATCTTTATCCCTTGGATGAGAGCTGCAAGGCAGAGGCGCAGGGATGGCAGTGCCTGTGCAGCGAGATGCCTGCCTCAAAAAGCTGGGGCCAGCTTTGTTATCAGAATTGATACACTTTTCATGATACTCTCTCCTGATGGATGCCTTTGTGTCAGGGAGGGATTTTGCACTGTCCCAACATTTCCCAGCTGGGTCAGTCACTGAAGTCATCAAGCTGTTCCCCAAGATGAGTGAGAGAAGCAGCCAGGTGAGCACTGTCTGGGAGATGCCACAATCTTCAGCTCCAAACGGCTCCACCACCAAACATCCTGCTCCCCTCAGTATTGCAAGGTTGCTGCATAAAGCTCAGTGAAGATTTATTCCCTGGGGATCTTCTAAGTGAGACCTTGGGAGGCTAATCCTTCCTGACACCACTGGGACTTTGAAACTCTCATTGCACTTTTTGGTCCCGAGCTACATTTTCCCCAGTGCACCATGTGCGATAGTTGTTGTCTCCTAGGCTGGAAATTCAAAGCACAGCCATAGATAGAGAGCTTTGGGAGCTGGGATACCCCTATTCCCTGAGCAAACTCAGGTTCCCCTTCCTCTTCTCTCCAGCCTCCCTCAAGCCACCTCTGACTCTTTCTCCTACTCCTCTGCCTGCAGCTTCTTGCCCTGGGCAGGCAAATAATTGCAAGCAGAAGGACTCCACTATTTTGACTGCTATTCAGTGTTCCCCTGTGAAGACTATCTGTGGTGGTCTCCTGCCTCACTCAAGGAGTGGTTTTAATCATATACAGTTAATGCAGTTCAGCATTAGTGAGAAACAGACTGGCTTCTTCTCCACTGTGGGGGTTACAGGACTCTTCCATTTTCTGGATTTGTAGCTGCTGAAAGGCAGCTCCCACCCAGCCAACCAGCTAGAGGGGCAAAACTGCAGCTCTCTTGGGCCAGCAGCAGCAATTTTCACTGCTCCAGATATAATGTATAGTATGAAAAAGGACAGACTCATTTGCGACCTGAGAGGAGTGTGGCTTTCAGATTCACTTTAATTTGAGGGGTGCACAACTGATGATAGCAAAATTGTTGGCCACATTGGACTCCCTCCCACTTTCAGATGCCGGCAGAAGGATGGAAAGGTAGAAAGCAGAGAGAGGGACTGAGCCAGGCAGCGTTACATTAAGGCTGACCAGGTTGCTAGAGCCTCGCTGGATCTCTCTCCTCGGGGGCTGCTGCGCAGCCCAGTCCCCTCCTTCAGGACCAGCTCCAGCCATGCCACGCAACAGCGGGAACCAACTTCCCACTCCAGCGCCGATGTGGAATTACTCGCGAGTCCAAAGCTGGCAACAGGAGGTGAGCGGGGTGAAGACGGGCCCTCAGCCAGCCGGTTGCAGAACTGCGGGGATGAGGCTGTTCCCTCTCCCGTTAGCCGAAGCTGCCTCCGTGCGGAGCGGCTCCGCATCGCCCGTCGGCACCGCGACAGCGCCGGTAACGTTTGGAAATGTTATTTCCTTACTGCACTTTGTTGAACCAGTAATTCTGAAAGCAAGAGGAGGGAAAACTTACCACCAGTGGTGGTTTTTTACAGGAAATCATGAAAGAGCTTGTAATGGAAGTTTCTGGGGTTTCAATAAGTGGCAAAAATCAGTCGTCTTGCAGGTCAGAATTTCCTGCTCTTTTGTTTTTACTGGATTATTTTTAAGCAAAGGTTTAAATGTTTTTGCTTCAGTTCTGGGTTCATTTTATTTTTACTTTGCTTTATTTTTCCACCTTTTCAATGTTAACTGTAAAAACATGAAATAACATTTTAGCTTACTGCTCAAGGGATAAAGCTGAGCAACAGTAAATTCAGCCCAGGATATTCCTAGTGAGAAAAGAATTAAGATTGCCTCCTGGTCAGGATGCTGAAACACACCCTGATGAAAGCCTCTGAAAACCATAAGCTCCCCCCCAAAAAAAAGATCAGTGGGTGCTCTTACAGTTGTTCTCCCAGGGAAAGCTGAGCTCCTGTAGGAACTGCCTCTGACTCAGGGTGTTGAAAACATGCTGCAACTTGGCTCCTCTCCCACACTGCCACTTGGTGTTTCACAGTCTAAAGAAAAAGAATAAAGATAATCTTAAAAGCCTTCTTTTGTTTGTAAAACAGCCCCTCCTCCAACGTAATGAATTAATGCAGCGGTGTGTGCTTAGCTCTGACAAAAGCCTGGAACAACAGCTCAGAAAGCCATGCCTGTTTGTCTGGGTAAAGCATTTAGATGGCTGCCTAACCATGGTATTTCAGCTGCCAGTACAGATAATGCTGTCACTACTTACCAAAGCACACAAGAAGACGTGTTTCATATTTCTTTCTGGGTGCGCAAAAGTGGGGGTAGCCTGTCGGGGATGCGGGGCAGAAAGGGGACAGGCGGAGCAGAGCTGTCTGCTGGCCCTGGGGAGCATTGGGGTAACCCTGTAAGCATTGGGGTAATGTGGGCAAGGTGAGCTGTGGTGGGGGAGCAGCCCCATGGGGTCACCCGCCTCAGGGCAACAGCTCAGCACCCACCAGCCCTCGGCCCTGCAGGATGTCTGGCCCATGTCAGCATTTCATAGCCAGGCATGGCAGTGAGGGCAAAGCTGCAGGTGGTGAGAGCACGGATTAGTCCTAAAACCACATTTGTGATTGACGCCTCTTTAGGAAAGGGACCTTTTGTTATTACACAGCACAGTGAAAGCAGCCAGGTTGTGGCCTCTGGCCTCTCACCACTATGTAAAATGATAATGAACATTCACTGTAATTTTAGGATTCTCCTTTGAATGAGAGTTTGATATTCTGAAATTCCTCCAAGGTATTTTTTTACTTTAATCAGCTCAGGGATTTTCAAAGGGCACTTCGTAAAACCCCTCTTCTTGATTTCCAATATCCTTTTCTCATTTATCTCCAGCATTTTTCACTAGGCTGTCCATGACATTTTGTAGGGCTGTCCAGTCCTCAGGCCTGGCTTGCAGTCCCTTCACAACCCCTAAAGCCCTGAATGACTTTTCTCACCTCACCTCCCTCTGCCTCACTTCTGCCTCTGGAAATAAGGGAGAGAAGGATGGCCCAGCTCCTCTGTAGCAAACTGTTATTGCTGGAAGCTGAAGGAAAAGTCCTTAAAAATACAGCCCCAAGCTGGGCTCAATTTCATCTGGTCTCAGCTGTTGTTAGAGCAATATAACGTGTCCCTGGTTAGCAAAGATGTGTGCAGGAGCATGTGCAAGGCCTGCCAGGCTGCAAGCCACCGGGCAGAAGTCCATGCTCTGCAGTGAGCCAAAGTAATGGAAAGTGTAAGAAACAGCATGGTTTCATGTGACCATGACTGTGGCATTTGGATTCAAATCAATGCAAGTTTCAGAGGACGCCAAGCAGTATGAAATGAGACTAATCTCGGAGACAGAACAAAGATGTTTTATATAACTTCATACAAATTCAGAGGAGGAAGGAAGAACAGAGATCTCCTGAGCTTCACATGTGGTACTTCAGTCCACATACAACATCTACCCTTAATTCTTTACAAATATAAGGAAAGCTATAAAGGGACCAAGACAAAACTGTTCATGTCTCTCAAACCCCTGGAGAAAGGGCACAAAATGAAATAATCTAGCCTAAACCAGTCCCTTAGAGAAGGTCAGATGACACTGAAGGGGTTTAGCCAGCAGGCAACAAGACTGGAGAATGTGGGATCAGTCAGGTCAAAGGCTGGGGATAAACCCTCCAACATTAAACTAATGACAGAGCATGAGGTTTAATGACAACAGGGTTATGAAAGACTTAATCAGGTTGCTGTTGTTTGAATAACCAGCTTTAAATCCTGAATGACCAGGGTCCACCTGATGGTAATGGGGAAGGAATTACATAAGTGTGTCTCAGAAAAGCACATGGCAGATGCTGAACAGCGGGGGCTGAAAGTCGGAGCTGTAGCATGATCCTAAGCAAGGAGGCCAAGGAGCAGTGGAAATCATAGTTTCCTACATCAGACCTTTTGGGTTCTTTTTATGTCACCTTCTGCTCCATGAATTACAGCTGGAGAGGGAGAGAATAATAGTCTCTCTTAGATAAAAAGCAGTTAAAACCACAGAAAACAAAATCAGACTATCTGCCTTCTTGATGAAAACAAAAAGATCCAAGGAAGTTTGACCTGAGAGCAGACAGAAATTACTCTGCTCCTGTTCCTATCAGCAGTAAGTCGGCCTGCGGGTCTGCTCTTGGCAAGGGATGCTTGCTCTCCACCAGAGCTACCACTTCTTCAGTGCAACACCCACCCTGGCCTCTCTGTGGATGTCATGGGATGAGCAGTGTGGCTAGGCAGGAGGGCGATGCCTACGGGCAGCTGCAATCGCACTGGTGTTCACACTCTCTGTGTGCTTTGGAGCCATGGCTGAAGGTAACAGCTAAAACTCCTGGTGTTTCAGGAACAGGCATTTAATGATAGTGCCTGGAAGAAAACGGTGTTCAGCTTTAACATATGTTGCCAGCCTGTGCATCACTTGTGCTGCTATGCTGTCACCTCGAAATCTTGCCTGCTGATGTGGCTGGTAGAGAGATCTCTGCAGAGCGCAGGGGCCTAATGGTGTCCAGAGGTGGCCTGTTGGGAATTAATTGCATTCAATCTGACATCTCTCAGCTGGCAGCACCTTCACACGCCGGCAGGCACTTACCTCCCAGACCAAGGACAGACCTGCTGGGAGAGGGCCAGTGGGCTGGAAACCTACTGTCCACGAGACAGTGTAATTGTGGAGGAAGGATTTTATTACTCAGGGCTGTCTTGTATTGCTTTAATGTCACAATATGTCTGTTGCAACAGTGTGTCAAATGAAAATGTACACAGCCTGGTGTCACAGCCTCTTATCATCTGTATTCACCTACTGTTCCAGGGAGTGTTAAAATGTACTCTGCTTTTACTCAGTGGGCCAGCACATCTAAGGAGCAAAGCTGTTTCAGGTCAGTGGTTCAAATCCTGCCCGCCACTCTCCTGAGCTAGTAGCAACATCTTGCTAGTGTCTGTCCATAATGGAGTATCACAGGACCTGTGTTTCATTTTCCTCCCACCTATAACAGCCTCCTGTACCTCTAGAGAGCACCAAGTGGCAGCAGTAACAGGAGTCATCTTAGGGGAGAAATGCACTTCTCACTGCTTTCAAAAGGACACTTCATGGTAAAAGAGCAAAGGTGCTTGAAGTCTCTTTCCTTGTAAAACACTTCAGTGGGGTAAATACCTAAGTGATACATATGTCTGTATGTTTCTGCCCTTCCAGAACAGAGAGCCTCAGGGATGAGCCCATGACTCGTGACTGGCAAAGTGCTTCATGTTAATGAGAACTGAGACATTTTATTAGCATTTTCTACTCATTCCTCTTTTTTCCACCTGCTCTGCCCAGGCTCCAATCTCCTGCACATTTTCAGTACCTTGACACCAAGGCTGAGATATCAGAGACTTGGAAGTTTCCCTGCTGTGTCATGACATGAAGCAGTAGGGTGAGGAGAGGGAAGGGTTGTCCCTGCCCTCTGGGAGAAAGACTGCAGTGTGGAAACATCCCTTATTACACACCAGAGCGTTCACATAGGAGAGAAACTGCATAAATTCCCCTGCAGAAGGACAAGCACCCGTAGAGCTCAGCCCACACATTTTTGTATGCAACTGAACTCTTGTGCTGCTTTTGGCTGGGGCACAACAACCCTGAAAAGCAGAAATTCCCCGAAGCAATATATATGGTTACTGTCCTTGGGCTGTAGCAGGTGTGGAGGCTGCATGTCTAGGATGGTGATCATCTCCTTCCCCAGTCAGCATGTAAGTCTGGTGTATGAGAGGTGTTGTGGATAAAGGCAAGTTCCTGGTTTTGCCACTGGCTGAATGTGGTATGTTGGATACATGGCATCCCTGGGCTTGTGTTGCCTTTCACCTGCCTTAGCCCCTTGTCTGGGATCCTTCTCACTTGACTGTACGCATTTAATAGCAGGGCATCTATCCTAAGGTAGTCCGTGAGGGTCTGTCTACAGGCAAATGAAAGACAGTCATCTCCAGTGGAATCTTATGGATGACTACAGAGCGAGTCCCTTTCTGGAGGTGCCAATCTTCCACACCGACCTGTAGAAAAAGCTGAGGTGAGTAGCTTGGACTCTAGTCTGCAGACCTAAAGTTCAGTCAAATGACGGCCACATTTGGAGCACCAGGCCTGCCTCTTCTCACACGTTTGGATAGCATCCATACATTTGGACAATGGGAACTCGGTCTCAGCAGGGAGCCTGCAGACATCAACAATGGATGCAATTATGGGGAATAAACATGGGAATATATGCTATGAAAAAGAAAGCTTTCCTCACAGCACTGCTGTGAAAAATAGCAGAACAGAAAGGAACTAATTCTGTTTCACCTAATTGCTCTCCATAAATCATCTCTTGGCAGCAAGCTCGACTGGTCCACCAAAGGGCCAATTAAAGCAAAGGGAGGCTGAGTGCTGTTTGTACTCAGGGCTGTGTTTTGTATTACAGGAACTGTAATTTGTTCCAAGAGGGTGGCATCTCTTCCCTTTCCAAGTAGAGAGGAATATCCATGCACACCTGGCTCTGAGCCTTGCTGCTATTCCTTCAGAGCATCCATGGTGCATTGACTGGCGTCCTGTCCAGTGTTTTACTGTCCAATGTGAGACACAATTCTGCAGGTAAAAGCTGGTAGCAGAAGAAGCACAGAAAGAGACGAACAAGGTCATGAAACCTGGAAATCAGCAGCAAGTACATATGCATGTAGTTTTAAAATCCATGTTACAGTTCACACAGAACTCCTTCAATGCACAGCCCATTAAAATCCCTCCTCGGGGTAACACTTTCTGACACCTTCCCTGCTGCTCGGTACACGTCCTGCTCTGAGCCCTCCTGACTAGCTGCCACCACCCCTCCTGTGCACGCCTGGCTCATGCCCCATGGCCAGACTCCTGCCAGCAAAGTGGCCCTGGCCATGGCCACTTCTTGGCCCTGCTGTCCCTCCTCATGTCATCCGATGGGGCAACACCTGCCTGCCAAGATGGCCCTGCCACCGGTAACGCCACACTGCTCTCCCACCGGTGAGAAACAGGGCGAAGCCCCACAGTGGCTACACCCCACGGTGTGGCTCTGGTTTCTCTCCTGGGGCTCACCGCCAAACCCTGGCATGATTGAAGGGCTCTGTCTGGGTGCTGCGTACCTCAAAGCCATCCCCAGGCTGGGTGGCAACCTCCCGCCCAGCCCGTGCCCGCCGGGGAGCAGAGCCAGGCCCCGTGCACACACACCCTTCCCCACGGGCAGACGGGCACAGCAGCTCTGCCCTGGGGGAGAACAAGGCACCACCTGGCCGCTCCCGCTCCTGGCGTGGCCAGGGCCAGCCGCTTTCCTTCCCTGTTTGCTTTCAGGGTGTTTTTCTCCATCGCTGTTCAGAGCAGCCAGGAGGTTGGTCTCGCACTGTGGTTCAAGGAGGTGTGACAGAGGAGGGCTGGAGGACGTTGCTGGCTCCCCCACAGCACACTCCTTTCCTCCCCTTTTTCCTTCACAAGGTGCTAGAGGTATTTTTGCTCCCTCTTCTTTTTCCTCCTGTTCCCCCCCTGCTTCTGCCCTCACCTCCTGCTAAGCTTTGGCTCCCCGGGATCTCTGTCTGGCAGGTGGGAGGGAGCCATGCCCTACCTGTACCGGGACTCAAAGCCGAGGCCGCCTGCGCTGCCCGGGGCTGCGCGTGCCACCCACAGCTCGGGGAAGGCCTACGAGGAGCTGAGGCAGGAGTGTCTGCGCAGGGGGGTCCTCTTTGAGGACCCCGACTTCCCTGCCTGCAACTCCTCTCTCTTCTTCAGTGAAAAGCCACCTATTCCCTTCATCTGGAAGAGGCCCGGGGTGAGTGTGCTGTTGTGTTCTCCCCTTTCATCCTGCCATAAGACAGACACCGCTGCGCTTTGGGATCACACCAAACGCATGGTGTATTCAGGGAGATGTGGAGATGATGTGCAAGGTGGAAACGCTTCCCACCTCAGGGGCAGTGGCGTGGGGTCAGGATGTCACCCACAAAGAGCTCAATCTGTGGGATGAGAGGGCTGGAAGGCTTCACCCAATTTTTTAGATGTAGCTCGTTGTATAGCCTCACTTTATGCATGTATATTTATGTACATGCATAAACGACTCGTAATCAGCCTTCTCTCTTACATTATTACCAAACAAAATCAATGTTAAGATGAAAATAAGAGGACATGCAAGGAATTAAGGGTAAAATATGTTATGATGATGTTCTAACTATGTAAAAATCAAGTGTTGTTATTGTAGGAAATTCATAATTAAGGTTAAACTTAAAATATTTAAACCTTTTAACTTTTAGAGTATGAGACTCTTATACTTACTTGCTCACTTCCATCATGAAACACTGAGAGATATACGAATACATGCCATGATTACTGAGCCATTCAGCAGTAGCCAAGGGCTTGATGAGTATCTCTTAATGCATCTTGCATAACAATCATTAATAACACAAAGAGAGCCTGAAGCTTCACTAGTGACATGCTTTCAGATCACAAACCCAGCATCACTCCAGGTTCCTTCTCCCCATTTAACTCTGTAACTAATAGCCACAGAAAATTTGTGGCTACATTTAATTTCTTTGCTAATGACTGGCATTTATTCTCTTTTTCTTCATAGTCTGAAAGCTTCTCCCTTAGAAAACTTTCATTTGGTGACAAAATAAGCTTAAAGAAGGGTTTAAATTTTGTCTTAATCCACAACGATACGCATTCAAATGCCTCAGTATCTGAGAGGTAACAGTGCCACTACAGAGCAGAATTAAAGCTATTACTCCTTGACAAGTTTCAGCCATGAAAAAATAGGAGATCGCTACGTATCGTAAGCACAGCCCCCCCAGGCACTGCTCTTTGCCTTGCCTACCTGTGCCCCAAAAGCCAAGCGGGCTGTGGGGCTGCCCCCCAGCACAGGGTGGGGCTGTGAGGCTGAGATGCTTTTGGTGTGGTGACTATGGAGTACTGTGGGGCATCAAAAATGCAAGTGCCTGCAACACTGAATCAGAAAGAACAGTTTTCCTTTAGCCAGCCTTTAGGCGCTAGTTTGTCTTTTTTTTCCATTTGGGGCTTCACAATAGTTAAACTTTGCTGTAAAATGTGACCAGGAGCAGCTTAGAGCTTTTGTGTCCTTGTGCGTGGTACCCATGGACAGCAGAGAGTGGTCGGTCTGTTGTAGTTGTCACAGTCTTCTTCAGGATCTTTGTATGCTGAACTAGAAACATTTCCAGGATGAGTAAATTACCTGAAAGAGGATCCGCTTTTACACTCCAATTCCCACCATGCAAAAAGGTGAACTTTTGTGAGCTGCACAGCAAGAAATAAAGCTCAGGGGAAGTTGAGAGGTTGCGTAAGTACAGGGATTTAGTTATGCTCTTCTCTGGCTCCTCAGCATTTAAGCTAAATCAGTTTCATCTCTATTATCCATCAGGAACAGCAGCAAAATAGAGGCACTGTAACATCATTTCAAGTTAACACTTTTTACTTTGCAAGTGGGATATAGGCCTGGAGCATGTGCCCGATAAGTTGCCACAGTCTAGCTGGCAAAGCTGTGGTGCTGGAGAGGGTGAGCACAGGAGCACGGCCTCTGTGTACAGTATCTGTGTTCAAACTGCTTTTCACAGTGACTGGTTTTTAATGCCTCTCCTACCAGTATTTTACAGTAGCTTGGATGAAGTGTAGCACAATACATGCAGGTAATTGCAGGGCCAAATAATGTTAGTCATCAGATCTACACTCTGTTACAATTTAACATTTAGTAATGAGAGTGGAGAAGACTTTATTATTCTGACATGCATATACCTGCATGTATACACGTTTGTGTGCAGCGTGAACAAGACCCTCAGCTAGCCCTAATCTCCCACTGCAAGCAGTGAGCTACATGGATCTGCATGAGTTGAATATGTTGCTTTCTACATAAATCTGAAGTGCTCTAAGATTCAGAAAAATATTTAACAATTTTGTTTAGCAATCCCTTTTCATTACAAATTAAACCTTTGAAACTGTACCTCATCAAAATTTTAGAATAATCTGAAGAACTGAAGACCCTTTTCTCATTGTATCTCCCCTTTTCCCTTCCCTTCCCTTCCCTTCCCTTCCCTTCCCTTCCCTTCCCTTCCCTTCCCTTCCCTTCCCTGTTTATAGCTAAATTTAAGTGCTAGGATATATTTAACAGCTCAGGGTCTGGGAAAGTTCGACATACAAGTTGAGGGATGAAAAAAAAAAAAAAAAAAGGAAAGACAAAATGTGTTTTACTAATGCTAAATGAGTCTATGGTTTACAAGAGGAAGTAAGAAGGAAATCCTCCTAATGTGAACAGCCACTGGCAACTGGCATGCCAGGTGCTGTATGCTGAAACCAGGCAGAGAAATGTAATCACAGAAATAAGGCCACTTAAACAGCCTCACCCTCAGCCTTTCTTAGGTCTCTGTATCCCTTCTACCAATGTGAGATAGAGGTGCAGGGGATGCAATTTGTTTTCCTTTGACTCTAAATAAACACAGGTTTGATGTAGCATCAGGAGAGTCACGGGTTACTTTGTTTCATCTCTCTGAAGGGCACATGTCCCTACTTCTAGGCAATATCCTTGTGCAGGTGAATCCTTGAATTACTGTGTGCTCTGTGCAAAAGCAAGATCCACCTCTGGGTTTTGTCCTTTAACATGCTGAAAGGCCTGACATACTTTATTATACCATCCAGTCTGAAAATCCCTTTAAACTTAATATTATTTTTGCAACATCCACTCAAAAACTGTAGAGTGTGGTTTTCTTTTGTGTAGCAGAGAATGTGGCACAGGCCCAGTCAAAATCCTTTCAATTCCTTTTTATTCATTTTTATTATTATTATTTTTGATTGCTTTAGGAGATTGAAAATATTTTTCCATATGACAGTTGTAGAGCTGTGCAATAAGCAATAAGCCATGAATCTAATGTTCAGACCCATGTCAGTGGAAAGGTTTTTTTATCTTATCCCTTGCTAACACATGGAGTTTCTTGGTAGCAGCTAAATACAGTTCTTGCCATGAGAATTACGTTCCCCAAGAGCAATGATGCTAAAATGAGGCATGTTATTAAAGATCAGCTACTTTATCAGCCGTTGTTATATTTATGTCCAAAGGCAACGAGCTGTGTTGTTTATTGTTCACATCCAGGCCCAACAAGACTGAGTGTATTTAACAAGCAGGCGGGCCAGCTAAGGAGAAGCTGCTGTTTGATTTCCTTTTGCTTTGTGCACTGGGGACACGAGGTTCTGCGGTGCCTTCTCCCCGGGGCACCTGCGGCTGAGGCACAACCTGGCCACCACCTTCTCCCCAGCACAGGCAAACAAAAAATATGCAAACCGGTTTCCTCCTGAATATTGCCTCTGCAGGGAAAGCTTCACAGGGGAGCTGCTGGTTCACTAGGGAGAGCGTCCTGGCTTCAGCAGTGGCCAGCAGCAGATGCTTCAGCAATAAGTGCAGGAAACTGAACAAAACTATCAATATCCCACCCTGACAGCCTCACAAAGTGCAGTGATATGAACCAAAAGCAGTTCAGTTTCCTTCTAGGCAAATGCAGGGGTTAAATGACTGAATATATTCTTCTATTTCCTCCCCTCTTTAATTTTATTTTTTTATTTTTGCAAGCTTCTGCCGCTCAGGCAGAAGGGCCTGCTTCATGCCATAGGGTCTGCAATAACGTATCAAGGCAGACTGATTAATCACAGGCATGTTCCTCTAGTAATGTATTAGATACCGATCTCCTCTCTTTTCTATTCAGTTCAATCAATTCAATTTACAGTTCATGGGAAAGGGGAGAAGAGCAGGGAATTCCTGCCATATTTATTGATTTACCACTGTATTTTTCTATCCAGCTGTGGGGCTAGTAATTGAACTAAAACAGTCAAATGAATGCCTGAGAATTGCTTTAATGCCACCATGAGCACCAGTCTCTCTGACCTCTGAGCACACAAGGGTGGGTAGTGTTAGCTCCTCCTAAAAATTAACTCTGTAAAACAAACAAGGCTGGAACCTACCTTTGTTGTTTGCTTATCTGAGGTGGAAACAGTCTCATGGTTGTCAGATCCTGTATGTTCCAGGTACCGTGAAGGTAGATAAAAAGCTTAATAGTGCATTTAAAGGTAAATTGCCAATTTTAGTTTTTCCAGCCTTTGAGGGAAAACAAACAAACAAACCAACACCATTAACCAGGGTTGTAGCTTAATGCTGAGATTCTGGACCAGATTGTGCTATGATATCTTAACAATTGCCTGCAGATGAATAAAGAATGCCAGCCTTTCATTAGCAGCCAACTAATTAGAAAAAAATGAGGATAGTTGATTCTTTAATTGCTCTACACTGTAATTAATTAGCAAGGATTCCCCACCTAGTTTTTTGAGGTGGCTACTCTGATGCAGGATAATATAGCTCATGTGGCACACACTGTGCTGCACATCTGGGCTCAGAGTGATCGTCATATTTTCCTGGCACGTTCTAAGTAATTTCTGTGTCTTTCTCACAGGACATTGTCAAAGATCCCAAGTTTATCCTTGGAGGAGCCACGAGAACTGACATTTGCCAAGGGGATCTTGGTGAGTGAATTCCCCCTGGGTGGATGTGTTCGTGCCTACACCCCATAAGGAGCAGCAGGAATATCCTTGCACATGAAGGGAGTTTGTCCTTCCCGAACTGGTGCGATCAGTGAAGCTGGTGGTACCGCCCATGTTCAGCTTGCCTGCAGCCATCTCTTTGGTAGTACCCTCCTATCCATGCCAGGGACCATCCTGGTGCAGTGGGAGTCAAGATCAGGGAAGGATTTCCACATGAGGGTACTGTGAGCCCAAGGGAGCCTTTTGTTTACCAGCACCTCCAAACTGCAGCACAGTCTGCCCTAGCCAGGCAGGGATATGCTTCCTGGGGACACAGAGGCTGCCTTTTGGACTTCAAGAGGGGTGGCAGCTAACTGCCATTAACATCTCCTCTGGCCTCTATACCACCTTCTTCTCCTCTTGAAGGAAAGAAAATGAGGGTTTTTCTCCCTTCTCAATTTACAGGTGACTGCTGGCTGTTAGCAGCCATAGCTTCTCTCACACTGAATGAAAAAACACTAGCAAGAGTGGTGCCATTGGATCAAAATTTTGGGCCAGATTATGCTGGAATATTTCACTTCCAGGTAAGATGAACATCTGGCACAGCATAGGTACATTTCTGTCATTACAGAAGTCATGGTCTATTCTGCAGTGGGGTTGCTGGTTATTGCAGAGGAGACATCGAAAGTCAGGGATTGCTGAGCTTACACTGTTCATGTTTTGAGAAACAACCTAGAGGACTACATCAGCCTCCTACTGGCACATGCATAACCATTTCTGCTCTGTGAAGACATATGGCTCTAGAAATCATTTTATATTTACATATACATTTACAAACTCCACTACAAGGCCTTAAAGGAGTTGGACTGGGGACTGTAATATGTGTGTGTCTTAAATGTGTCTTGAATCGTGTGGTGACCACTTGTGTATCTACATGAGTGACTTTATCCAGACAAAGAGCTACAATACAGCTCTACACTTCTAGTCTTAGTCTTTTCTTAAGATAGAGTACCCTTCCTTCAGAGCAGCCTACATGGTATAGTGGGAACGGATTATTTATATATGACTTCTAATCAAGCCTATGATTGTCACTAACTTACAATTAAAAGTACTGGGACACCAGAGTCCTACGCTCAGGAAATTATATGCTGTCAGCAAATTCATGCCCCACGCTTTCTAAATAGTTTTGGCAGCACAACGAGTGGCTGGATGTTGTGATTGATGACCAGTTACCCACCTTCAAAGGCCGGTTGGTTTTCCTGCACTCAGCTGAACACAACGAATTTTGGAGTGCCTTACTAGAGAAAGCCTATGCCAAGTAAGTCACACTGCAAAAACATAATTTGCTATCTGTACATACATTATTCACAATTTGTACGTGCATTATTCATAACTCAGATGAACAGCTTCTATCCAGTTCTTTTTGGTGGGGGGGTTTGCATTTGCTGCTGCCCTGATCTAAAGACGTTATGTCTATCTCTTGTGAGCTGGTCCACCTTCCAACATATCATTAGATACAGCACTAGCTGATAGCAATAGAGTTGGATCAAAGCCTGAATCCTGCCATTTGTGTCTCTGCTGAGACCTCAATTGATGGTTCTGGCTAACTCTGTATTTTTAAATTATTTGGCAGGTAGCAACCACTGACATGCAGTGATATTCAGTCCTTGACAACCTAACAACTGGCACTAAAGAAAGAAAAGCCCCAGGCTTTAAGGATATGGAGAAATGAATGAATTAAAAATGCAATTAACAAGGAAAGCAGAATGATCCCAGTACTCCTCCCATATATCCTGTGTACATTCTTGGGTACTTCTTCTGACTTCAGTGCCGTTGCTGCAGTTTTACACCCATGTGAGAAAGCTCTCAAACACAAGTGTCTTCAAAGCTCTGAAAGTGTGTCTCACAGTCAGCATGTGTTTTTCCAGGCTGAACGGCAGCTACGAGGCTCTGAAAGGAGGGAGTACAATAGAAGCTATGGAGGACTTCACTGGGGGCGTAGGAGAAATGTATGAGGTTAAAAAGGCTCCTGACAATTTCTATGAAATCCTGGAGAAAGCTCTAAAAAGATGCTCATTGGTGTGCTGCTCTATCAATGTAAGTAAGAAATGGGGTCTGAATTTGTTTAGTTTTGTGGTTTCTGCATTTAAAATCCATACTTTTTAAAGACTGGTTAAATTCATGACAAGTAGATGGATATGCACTTAACTCTGCAAATAATAGCTTTGAACTGATAGATATGTAATATTAATGTAGTCCTTAGTACAGCTGTTTAAAAGAAAAGAAAACAATTAATCACTTTTCAGCAGGTGATGGCCACTGTGTTTAAAGCAATAATGACATGAGTATGAGCACTCACTGAGTTGAACTTCACTTCCTGACTTATTTGGTTACTTAACATTAAAAGTGGCCATAGCTTTTTGAGGACTTACTGGTTCCAGAGACTATAAAATCAGGTTTTGTCAGCCCTGAATTCCGTAACAACACCTGTGGGGTCTTAGGACAATTTTCAGGATCATTGTGTTTGTTTGTAAACAGGGGCTGGGGCTTAGGGTATGTCAGGTTTATCCCTCCAGATACTAAAACCTCCAGCTTTCCTAGAGAAAAGGTTGCTGGCGGGTAGCACCTGCATAGGTTACTTACACTGCTCTGCCAGTGTGTCTGACCCAGGATAAAAAGAACCATCCACGTGTCCTTGGCTTTCTGGTGAAAAATGTCTGAGCTGCTCAACAGCAAGAGTGAAAGCACCGTTGCTGTTCCTTGCTGACTGTACTCAGTGGAAAGGCAGTTTAGGAACAAAAGTGTGCCAGGTTTCTCTACCAGAATGAGCGGCTGGAGAAAAAGGTTTCAGAGCAAATGAAAAATCCCACCAAGCACAAAATGTTTCATTTAGGGCACTTGTAGCAAAAGCAAATGAAGTGCACATGCTGGGGGAGAAGGAGAGAGGCTTCTGCTCAAAAGCCTCATCATTGAACATTTGGTGGGACTGAGGGAGACTTGTTGTCTCAAACCCGTTGCCTGCCTGCCTGAAAGCAGCGCTCTTTCACAACCTCTCTCTTTCCATCAAGACTGTGCCCTCAACTTTGGGGTTCAGAGTTTTCTGATTTGGGTTTCACTTTCCTTATGAAGCTTTGCTGTTTGCAAAGGCTGATTAAATATTCATCGACCTATAGAGAGTGTGATACTCAAGTTGGTTGATGCGACCCTCCACCACCATCACTGCTCTGTCAATGTCTTTTCACAAGAAATGAGACCATATCAACACCTGATCTCAGTCTGAGAACACCTTTTCCCATCCCTCATCTGACACAAACTACATGTGAATGGGAGTTAATATTGAGATCCTGGAAATGTAGATGATGTTGATACAAAATCATAGGGACAGAGAGAAAGTATTTTAGAAGTATTTCAGCCTGGAACCACTTTATTTTCCCTCTGAGTGAACAATACTAAAAAAACCAAACCCCTTTCCTTTCCTCAAAGGGCACTGTTGTACCATGACTGTCTGCATCGTGCAGACAGACAAGTTCCCTGTTCCTAGTACTGATTAGCCACTGACCTCCCATCTGATGCTTGGAGGGGACCAGGTGGCACCACTTGTGATCTCACTCTGAAGAGAGAGTCTCACATTTTTTTCCATATTTCAGATCAGCAGTGCTGCCGAGTCAGAAGCCAAAACCCCCTTTGGCCTTATAAAGGGCCATGCTTACTCTGTGACTGGCATTGATGAGGTATGTTCAGCAACGCGGGGCAAGGAGAGACCTGGGGAAAAGATAAGGGAGTGTCCCCCAACCTCAGGTGACAGAGGGAGTGATGCTGGGAGATTTATCCAAATTCCCATCCATCTTTCCCTCCCACATCTCCTGTAGCAGTCTTCACGTTTTACGCAGCTGTTACACCAGCTTGCTCAGCCTCTGCACGCTAGAGAAGTCCTACTCCCTAGCTACTGACACTTGGTATTTTCTCTGTTTCTTTCTTCCTCAGGTGAGCTATCGGGGCCGGCAAGTGCAGCTCATAAGGATAAGGAACCCCTGGGGACAGGTCGAGTGGAATGGCCCTTGGAGTGACAAGTATGTGCGCTGTCCCATACACACTGGCCTTGTAAAGGCCACATTCCAGGAGCTGCTCCACAGCTATTCCACAGAAAATTAAATCAAGAGTTGGCACATGCATAACGGTATTACTGCCATACTAATATGTCACCCTCACTATTTTCAAAGCTACTCAATTATGGGGACACTGTCAAGGTTTTTTAGCCCCCAAAATCTAGCATTAGCAAAAATCATGCATTAATATAAATGGGATAAGTTAATTTTAAGACACTCCCAATTGGAAAAATTAGAGATTTGGAGTGATTTTTTTGTGTATTTTTTTGCAAGCCTGTTGCTGTAGTACTTGTAACACAACATCCATACTTTGTCATACTGCAGATAAACTGGAAACTGATACTGTATTACCCCTTCTAAGTAGCTTATGAGTCTTTAGTTGCATTTACTGTTCTGGGTTTCTAAACACATCAGGAATAGGCAAGAACCTTACAGGTTATATATGACCATTAAACGAAACCCTCACCATGTGGTACCCACTAAAGTTGTAGAAGGACCCAAAGCCACAAGAAGATTGGTCTGAAAACCGATCTGTTTTTACTATCAAAGGTAAACAAAGTGCAAATAATACAAAAGAAAAAAAATTGTAAGAAGCAACACTACATTCCCCCCCAACATATGCTTTTCAATATATTTTTGCACATATGCATAGCTTCATTTTTGTTTCACTTTCTTCTACTAAGTTTTTTTTATTCACACAGATGTAGAGGAGAGGAGCCATAATGTGCTGGGCCCTTTAAAATTGCTGAGACATATAGTCATCTGTAGGACTACTTTGAATGTTCCTGTCCTTAGCATGACTCAGAAATAAATGGTATATTTTCACAACAGCTCTGGTCCTTTGTTATGTTGAAAAAGAAGAATGTGGATAATTGGCATGAGTGATTAAGTCTCAAAAAAAATGGAGAGGTTAAGATCAGGACAGGCATCTGGCAATTTGTGCTGTTTATTGAAAAGGCTGTCTCTGCAAAGCAGAGCTCTGATTCTGCACTTGGAATGTTTTCTGGAACTCAAGATGCAGAGGGGCTTGCAGGTCAATACAGGAATCTGTATTAACATTTTGCAGTGGTTGCTGGAATTAAAAACCTCAACACAAGGTGCCTTCTACTCCCTGTTTATTATGTCAGATTGGAAATGTACTAGGGCATTTCCAGTTTTTCCAAAAAGCTTTAGCAGGTGTTTGTTTGGTTTTGATCTGCTACAGCTGGAGTTTTAGGGGTGAATGAAGAGGCAAAGACTTTACCTGGAACCCCAGTTACTCCAGCAAAACTCTCTGTACAGGGGAAGGAGCTATTCAGTTCCCATTGACTCAATTTTGAAGAAATGTCTGGCCCTAAATTACTGACAAACATAAAAGAGGAGATGGTGCTACAGATGGAAAACAGATTTAAGGAGGACTTACCAAAATCTTGAAGTTTACCAATAGAGAGCTATTATACCCAACTTCAACACCTGACAGCAGTCCCAACTCTGAGTGCAGGCGATAACTCACGCAGGACCATCCTGGAGCAGTTTTGGGATCTTTGGCCTGGTCCTGCGTCCAGCTACACTAGTTGGGTCTCTGTGACCATGAGTGACAGCAGGATACAGGAAGCCTTGTAAATGCATCTGTGTTTGTGTGAGCCACTCAAATAAAACACATTTGGAAGAAGAATAGCCTGCTGCTGTGTCCAGCCAGAATTCTGAGCCAGGGAAAATTAATTGCCACATACCCATAGTAAAGCTTGGTTTTGTTTTCTTGCAGCTCTCTGGAGTGGCGTTCAGTCAGCCCATCAGAGCAGAGACGCCTATCTCAGGCAGCACTGGATGATGGAGAGTTCTGGTAAGCCACAGGTTTTTAAAGTGTGCAGCTCTAGTCAGAAATGAAGGCACAAGCGACTAAAATGAGCAATAAGGAAGAAGTCTCTGTGTGAGGAAATGCTCAATTTCTATCTAGGAGAGGGCAGGTAGAATGGTCACTTGGTTTTCTTGTGTGTTTCATGTGTGCCCCTGTCCATTTTAATAACAAAAAGTATTTTAAAGTCATCTTAGTTAATGGCATTAGCATATTTCAAATACTGTGCATCTCCCATGAATGTAACACTCTTTAAATTCTTGCCATGAACAAAGGCAGGCTCTACAGAAGGGAGCATTGTATTGCACTGTATCACCTATGAAATGTCTTCAGGGTTGATGCTAGGCATACACTGGAAGGGGAGGGAGTCCTGAGAAGCAATACTACTTGTTACAGAACGTAAAAGAACATCAAGATATGTGTGAAATGATGGAAAATTTTAAGAAAAGTTGAAATGAAATGGAAAAAATACATGGTGGAAATTGCTTTAGGAGTGTGAAGTGTTCTTCATGCCAAATTCACGATCTCAGACAGAGCAGATGGCTGACTTACACATGATCCCCCCTTATATCAACCATGCTGTGCACTACTGACAGTGTGTCTGGTCACATTTTATAGGGCCAGATGCTCATCTTTTTTACACAGAGGTAAATCTAGAGACGTATGCAATGGGGCAATTCCAGATTTTTCCTGCAAGTTAAACAAAGTTCAACTTTAGGCCTGAAAAGTGATTTGAGATGATCAATGCAACACGTTAAGTCACATTAAATGATTTATCCCTAATTTAGATAGCTCTGGAGGGAAGTAGGTCCAGTGGCTTATCCATTACTTAAGTATTTTTACATAGGATATTTTGAGTTATTTTGCTATTGACATTCCAAATGCTGTAGGGCATTTCCATTTTTTCCAAAAGCTTTTGTGGTTTGGTTTTTTTTTTTTTGGTCTGCTTTTGACGTGGCTACAGCTGGAGCTTATAGGGTAAATGAAAAGGAGGCAAAGACTTTACCTGGAACCCAAGTAACTCCAGGAAGTCTCTCAATACAGGGCACGACTTAAAGCCTGACTGTGTAATGGAGGTACAAATGTGCAAGTAGGAATCAAATGAGCAATGAAGTTCATGAAAAGTCATCTGTCCAACAGAGCTAAGCTGATAGTTAAGTAAGTCCTCCGAAGGCCAATAAAAATTAATGAGGTTGAGCATACCCAGACAAATGTTAGCCTTCCTCCTCCAGCATCTCAGCCATTCAGAGTAGAAACAAAAGCCATTGGGACTGAAATTTATGCTGAAGGGTTTAAGTGGACAAAAATCATATGTAGAAGGTAAGAAATACTTCCAAAACCAGTCAGGCAAGTTTGATACAAGCTAAACCCTCCACCCAGTCTATCAGACTTATTTTTCTTAATGTCTTTTGACTTCTGTGTATTCCTCTAAGGAGTGTTTGCTGCTGCTAAGCCACACCTGGATAGTTTCCCCATCAAGCTTCACATACCGACTTTGCATAAGCAATAACATGATGTACCCCTAAAGACATTAAAATGATCAGATGAGGAAAGAGATGAACACAGTTGCTTCTCTCCAGCTTTCAGTTTTCTCCTACTGTGGTTCTTGATGATGCAGTTTAGTTGAATAAATGGCAAATGAGCTATACTCCTGCTTCTGTAGCTGAGGACCTTCAGCTGGTCTGTTCATCTCTCCTGGTGGTGATTTGGCTTGCCTCCCTGGAAAGCTGGGGTAGGTAATCTTTATGAGTTGCTTTGAAACCTACTGCTAAAAATAGTGAGTAGCAAAATAATTAGGTTCTCAAAAGTTCAAAACATCTTCTCAAAGACATGTGTTACCCTTGGGCTTAGCAAATAACATAAGGTGCAATGGGGCTCTTCTCCTCGTTGACCACAACTGGTTTCTACTGAAGTAGACTTAATAATAAGTTTTACAGTCAACAAGCTTTTTGTACATCATTTCTTAATGTGTCTGGAAGCTGAAAGGGAGCCCAGGAAACCTACTATGTACTCATGAACAACTTCTGTAACTGCGCAGCAGGTTTTAAACCCAGCTTATTCCATGTGCTGACTGCACACAAAGCAAAGGTCATTTCTCCTACACAGGCTCATTTCTATTAAATGAAAGAGAAGAGGAAGAAGAAATATACCTTTTTATTCTTATGTATTGTGTTAGATTTCATCCTAGGTGGAACAGGAAGGCTAGGAGGGAGAGTAGTGCAGTGAGGGAAATTAAATCAGAAACTATGGAACATGTAAAGCAAGATAAGTGTCATATCATCAGAGTGTCTTCAGTCAATGCAAAAAGGCAGCACAGCTGTAGAGGACAAAGTGGAATAAGGCAGCCAAGGTGGGAAATGTGATCTGATAAGACCTTTTGTCCGTTTTGTTCTTTGGCTTTGTGAGGACTGAAGAAAATCTTCATGGTAACATGCTGAGGGTCTGCCGACCTCATTAACTACCCCAGAGATATTTCGGGTACATATTAGTAATTCAGATTGGTCTTGTCCAGATGCTTTTACTAGACATGAAGAAGGCATCCCGCTGTTGGCTAAAAAATCAGCTTCTCACTCACCATAGATCCTTCCCTCCTAAAATCAGAGGGTCAGAGTCTCCCTTCCCCTTCCCCTTCCCCTTCCCCTTCCCCTTCCCCGGAAACCAAGCCACTTAGTGACAGATTTTGCTATGCTGCCCCTGCTCTAGTGTACTGAGCATCAAAGTGAGAATTAGCAGGGCCTAGGGATAGCAATACATGGGAATAGTTGACAAGAAAGGGGACAGAGCTCAGGGAAGCAAACCCTGCTGTTTCTTCCCATGTTAAAAAGAAGTTGTAAAATGGCCCATGGCAAGTGTAAATTAATACCGCCACAGACATCTATTTCTTGTGCAGCAGAAAAATGGAGCTAGCTGTGTTTGGTGAGCTACACTGAGGGCCAGCTGGGTCCTATCTGCCACTACCACAGATAAACATGCAGTCTTGGAGAGCTTTTGCTCTTCTGCTACTTCATTTTGTTGTTAGGCATCAGCCACTGGAGGAAAAGGATAGTTATAGAAGTTTGTGTTAGGGATGAGATCAACTTCTGTACATTATTTCTCTAAGTCATGGAGAGAGAAGGGATCTTACAGATAGTGATTCAGAGCGGAGGACACATCTGGACACTAAGTTGTCCTCAGAAAGGCCTAATACCTCTCCCCTTTTACAGAGGGAAGTTCAGCCCACCAAGGCTGCTTTCAGTCATAGAGCATGTAGGCCTCCTGTCCTTGCAGTGCCCACCAAGCAAGCTGCTGTCTCTTAGACAGCTTCCCTGTGCTGTTCCTTTTTTACGCAGGGCTGCACACCATGCCCAGTGGTGCCTGGCTCTGGCTGTCCCTTCTCTTGTATGTTTGCTCAGTCCTGAACACCAGGCTCCTTGGCCAGCAAGACTGTTGGTATATTTTTGCCTTTTTACTTGCTAGATAAAATCACGTTGCTTATCTGCTTATCTGCATGCTAAGAAGGCTAGTTGCAACCAGCCCAGCCTAGCAGCTCAGAAACATCCATATTGTGGCGTTTGCTTCCTCCTTCCCATGGCCATATATATGTGCCCACCTTGGGTATAAAATATATGTAGTGCAATCTACATGACACAGTAGCAGGCAGCAGTGTCTACTACCTTCAAGGGCAGGGTGGAGCCACTACTCAAGTCCAAACACACTTGTCTCTCATGTTTGCTGTGTGTTTTTGCTAGGACAATGTCCCAGGCACCCATAAAGGAGGGGAGGGTGAGCAATTTGAGCCTAGGTACCTTAGCAGAGGCCCAAATATGACTTTAACTGCAGTGTGGACAGGCTAACAATATCATGGCTTGTTTAATCCATCACCACGTGTCCCTTGTAGTACCGGCATGCAGCTAGCATTGAACACAGGTGATTTGTAGGTAGACTTAACTCCTGCACAGATGCCTGCCATCCTTTAGTTGGCTCTTCAGCAATATAGATACAGCCATTAAGGCCAGGATGGTGTCGGTGAAATAACTCTTTCCACTGTAGGTTTTGTGTCAGTGTCACTTCTTTTTGTCTTGTACTCAACTGTAAATAAATAAAGTCAACAGAGTTATAGTATAAAATGAAAGTTGTAAGAGATGCAAGAATCAGACCCAGACAATAATGTTGCTTGTGTTTTGCACCACAGTGAGTGAGAGCTAGCTTCTCCCCTGGTGTACATCAGCATATCACCATGGTCACTGAAACTATTCAGATCCAGACGAGCTGGTGATCTGGCCCTGGGACTCTGGGGAGTAAGTACTTCTGCTGGGCATCCTTCACTGAAGTGAATGACTGCCTGTTCCTTCCCATGTCTTTCACTCAGGATGAAATTTGAAGACTTCAAAGTGCATTTTGATAAAGTTGAGATCTGCAACCTCACTCCAGATGCCCTGGAAGACAGCACTGCCCACAAGTGGGAGGTGACCATCCATCAGGGGAGCTGGGTCCGGGGATCCACTGCAGGAGGATGTAGAAATTTTCTAGGTAAATAGATACGGCGTTGAAAATGAGAAGCAGGCACTGAAGTCTTTACTCACCCTCAACCACCTCTCCTGTTACCCCATAGCCAGAATTGTGGGTTCAGGCCAGTCCAGCTGAGTCTCAGCTAGCAGGAACTAGCCAAAGGGACAAATGTTCATATGGTGCCACTTGAGACTTTGCAGTAAAAGAGCTGCTTTCTTTGCTCTCAAGTCCATTGGATCTGATTTGTCTCTCATTTACATCTGCATGAGCAGGACTAGCTCCAAATAAGTCACTTAAACTGCAGCAGTAAGTGTAAAATGAGACAAAAATCCAGCTCAGCCAGCATGTTTATGTGGCTCTGAAGTAGCATCATGGATCTGAACTATGTTACTCCAGACTGGCACCAGCACTATGGGATCATTGTAGCTATGTATTTTTAACAAAATCCCATCTGACAACTTTATTTAACCATAATAAAATATCAGGCCTAAAATCTTTTCTACACCTAGTTCCATGAAGGACTTTGGGATTTGGCTTATTTTCTGCAGAGCTTAGTGGAAATAAACGTGACAGCTAATGGAAAAACTAAATTTGAGCAAAACCTCAGCTTAATTGTCCTTTTTGTCTCCTTTTTTTTTTTAAGAAGTCGTAGTGGTAGTATTCTTATTTGAGGCAAGAAACTCTCTGGTGTTCTTTACATTGGCAGAGACTTTCTGGACAAATCCACAAATCAAGCTGCATTTGACAGAGAAAGACGATGGACAAGATGACTGCACATTCATAGCAGCACTGATGCAAAAGGATCGCCGTAAACTCAAGAAGCTTGGTGCTGAAATGCTAACCATCGGCTACGCTATTTATGAGGTACTCTACTGCTTTTACAGTTCAGTAGCCGCACTATCAATATCAGCATCTTTCTCTGGGTTTGTACCCCTGCCAGTCATCATGTATTTTTAACGCCCTTGCTCTTAAAATAATCTCAGTTACATCAAGCCCCACAGAGAATTTTGACATGGTTGGGATGGAGTCCTCTCAGAGGAGGTTTTAGGAGTCTCTATGGGGCGTAGGTTCCCAGGATAGCCTCCTTGGCCCCATGATTCTGTCATTTCCTGCCTGACTCCCAGAGAGGGGATGTTGCTTCTTATGAGTCTCTTGGGGCACATCACACACATGGGTGCCTGTCCCTGAGTGAGGCTGGGACTGGCAAATCTGTTGTCACTGCTCTGTGACACCCCGCCTGGGATAGTGATATTTTATGGCAGGGAATGGTCAAGCAGAAAGACAATGTCCTAGAGTCCTCTTAGACTGCCTTCTGAGTGGGAAAGGACCACCGGTAATGGGTCCTTGACATAAGGTGGGAGTTAGGTTCCTGTGAGCACATGGGTGAAGGGATGAGAGTCGGGATCACAGCCAGGGGAGAGGCTTGTGCCAGGCAGAATTCAGCTCTATGATTGGGAAAGGGGCAAGGATGGCCCCCCAGCACACCCCAGCCAGTGCAGCGCTGCCTTTGTTTCACCTCTAGAGCCCTGCCAGAGATGGACACTTGGGCAAAGACTTCTTCAGGTACCACCCCTCCAAGGCCAGGAGCAAAACCTACATTAATTTAAGGGAAGTATCTAACAGATTCAAGCTGCCGCCGGGTGACTACATTCTTGTTCCAACCACGTTTGAGCCGCACCAGGAGGCAGATTTCTGCCTGAGGATTTTCTCTGAGAAGAAGGCCATCACTGAGTAAGTCAGCAGTGAGCCCCAGGCCCTCCGGTGCTTGCCTGTGTGGGGGCTGGTGGCTGCTGGGGAGAGTCTGGCTGCCAGGCACCCAGGCCTACAGCAGAGCCCTGGCATGGAAAGCTCCTGATGTTTTTTTTTTCACATTTGCCCATCTTTGCTATTTTTTTGGAGAGGAGTTTAGGAGATGGGGAAATAGGGCTTGCCATGGTGAATCTGTTGGAGTCCTGACAAGGAAGAGTTGCTAGCTGCCTGATACTGTTCAGGAATCTGTGCATGCAGCAGTGTTTGTTTCCTGTTTCCTCCCAGAGTTTGTCCAAATGACAATTTTATATTAAAAAAGGGTATTGAGAAAAAAGTGTGTGCACAATGAATAAAGAATGAGATGAATGTTTTAGCAGACAGCATGCACAGCTGTGCCCTCCCTGAGTCCTGCTTAAAGTCTCTTTCAAGGGCTTATACCAAAATTTAAACAGTGCAAAAATCTGATTGTCTGATTAATTTTATCTAAACTTAATCTGTTCAGTAAAAAATGCAGTTTTATCATTCACCTCTGGAAAATGTAATAAGCGAGCTTCCACCCCAAAGCAGCTGTTGAATATCTTCAGATACCAAATAAGGTTTTGTTTCCTCCAGGGATCTAGATGAAAACGTTGCCATTGATCTCCCTGAGGTAAGTCTACAGAATTCAAATAGCAAGAGAATAGCTTAGCAGAAGCCGGCACACACTGCTTTTACTGTCTTTGGCTAAAACACGTTCATTTCACAGGAATGTTACACAATTGCCAGCTTTGTGTATGTGACTGAAACAGTCAGTTCTGCTGAATATGGTAAAAGAGTGTAACAATCAAAATCATAATCATTATGCTTCTACATTCGCTTCGAGGCAGTTGGCCTCAGTCAGCACCAAAGGCAGGTATCAGCCATACCTGTTAGCACTGGGGAGGCACATGGCCATTCACATCTTTAAAAATTTTATTTATTATGAAAAAATAAGAGGCAAGAGAATGTCCAGAGACCTATGTTCATTTTTGCATACAAATATATTTTACTTATCAGTATCTGCAGGGCTTGGGAGGGAATGCTTGATGCATGCATGTGCCTACTGAAATGATTCAATCCTTTTTGTTTCTGAATGGCCTGGTCTGCCTGCTGAGCACTAATTGCAGCTGAGTCTGAGTCAGCTCCTGTTTAAGTGTATCCGTGCAAATAAACTGTTAATTGTGGTGTGCCTTTCCATGGAAACAAGCTAAGCCAAGATCTCATGTGTCCCTCTTCAGTAAAACTCTCTTGCAGGGAGCAGCTAACACGTGCGTCTCCATTTCTGGGATCTCAAAGCCATGTTCAGTAGTAAAGTAAATCTGTTCACCTGTCCCAGTATCATTAAGGGACTGCATCCAAACTTGAACAGAAGGAAGTGAGGAACATACATATGGTCAAAAAAAGTGTAAGTGGCCAAACAGTGTCACCAGGGCCACTCTGATGACAGTATTAAATAGCACCCATGTTGTATCTTATGTGGGTAGAGAAAAAGTCTGATTCTTTGCCTCCTGTGCTGTTGCCGTCTTTTTCCCTGTTTTTTTGGCCCAAGAACTCTTCTCTCTTCACATGATCACCCCAACTATAGCAGTGGCTCTACACTATTATATCTCTCTGCTCATCAGTGTAGACTGAAACCTGGATTCTACACCCCTGCGACTGCACTGAGGCACTCAGCTGACAGCCAGCTGAAAGTGTTTCCAGGCTCAGGAAGGCGCTGGGTAATGTGCCGAAGTGCAGCCTACATCTGTCTGGTGCTCTCAAGAAGGGCAACAGGTCCCTGGGTGATGCCGCTGGAAAGAGCTCAATAGAGCTGTGGTTGTTCAAGGACTGGGGAAGCCGGGTGGTGCAGGGGTGGGATGAGAGGAAAGGTGTTTTCCAGGATGAGTGCTCTTAGTTTTGACACAGCCAAGGCAATGGCACACTATGCAATCACCCAGGTAAAGGAAATGAGGGGGTGAGACTCCCCTCAGCTGGATGGTTGGGAGGCCTCAGGTCTAGCAACGTTCAGGAGCATGTGTACCCTTATTTTCAGATGTACTATGGTCCCCCAATGCACAAAGGGACTATGTGCAGGAGAAATGTCGTGTTTTACAGTTCTTATAATGACTTGAGTGGTTGATGTTGCAGCCTCTAAACCCAACCCCAAGCTCACAAGAAACTGAAGAAGAAAAGCAGTTCCGGGCACTGTTTGAGCAGATTGCAGGAAAGGTGAGTGCAAAACCCTTGTGGGTCATAGCAAGATGTAGAAAGAGGGGAGACACTTCTGCTCCCACCCAGGGCCAGGTGAAACGAAAATGACGTATTTTGGGAGGAGAATGCTTAGTTGTAGTGTGTTGTTTGGGCACCAGATGTCACCATGCCTTATGTCTAGATGAAGAAGGGTGCAGTCCCTGGAGAGCAAGCAGGAAGACCAAAGCTAGAACTCAAGCTCTGAGGGAGCCTACCTGGTTCAGTGTCCAGCTGCACTTGATTTTTCTTTTAAACAACCGTTCACACTTGAGATCTCCTTCAGACAGCCTTATGCACAGCAGCACTCCTGCATTTTGCCAGCCCTTTACTTTTTAGCCTTTTCTGGGGTTTGTATGGTTCTCTTTTCCTGAGTTCAATAAAGTACAGATGGGTGATGTTTGTGTTTTCTGAGGTTTTTGATATGTCTGATTACAGAAACATTCAAGTAACAAATGCTGCACTTTTTTTTTTTTTTTTTTTTTACTTTAGGACATGGAGATAGCTGCAGAAGAACTTCAATATGTTCTGAATGATGTATTAAAAAAAAGTAAGTGCTGATAACCTCTAGGGGCTGTGAAGAACTTTACAGAAGCTCTTAAATTAACTTACACATAGAAAAATAAAGGCTGTGTTACGAATCCAGCCAGCCACAGCAGAGCCAGGAAAACATCTGGTCCATGATCTAACCACAAGCTTGCCCTGTCTTCAGCATGATCCATGTCAGCTCAGTGAAGCCAGCTCTCCACTGCACTACTGCTCTGCTGTGGAGAGACAGGCATTGGCCTGGGACTTGTAAGACCTGGATGTAGTTCAGCACCCTGCTACAGGCCCTTTGTACAATGGGAAATCTGTCACTCTCTGAACCTCATCTCCTGATTTATGAAACAAGGACCATATTTCCTGTCATCTCTTCAGAAAATACCTCTTCTGTCTGGACTGTGACTTCTCTGTAGTGAGGTTTGTCTTCATCTTCCAGTGCACAGGTCCTCCCACAATGAGGACTAAGAGCCAGCTATCTCTGCTTATGAAATCCTATTTTCTACTTTCAGTTTATAAAAGGCAGATTTGCCCAATGACTTCTTTCTTATTGTTGTCTTTTTTCAGCAAAGAACATCAAATTCAAGAACTTAAGTCTCATTTCATGCCGAAATATCATTTCTCTTATGGATGTATCCTTTTGAATAAATGCTTGTGAGGCTAAATGAAAACTGAATGTAACTGTCCATAGCATTACCTGTCATGGATATCAGAGATGGATGTGGTAATGTCATGGCAGAACACTACCCAAAGAAAAAATTTGTGAAAGTTGTATCCTGATTTTTATTTCAGAAATTTAGGGTTAGAAGCTTCAAGACAGACCATTTTCTACTGCAGACTTAGAGGCAGATGCTTTAATGCTGAGCACTTTTAAAAGTAAATCTCAAATTTCTTCTGTATAGAACAGTGCATTTTTCAAGCTGTGGTTTATTTGAAAAAAGCCTAGAAGAGATAACTCAAGAAGAGTCTGTTGTCTGTTGTCTGGAGGGTTAAAATCACTGGACAGAGTTGTGCATGCAAGTTATGGGTCAGAAATTAAGGATCAGCAGAGTTGAAAATTACTGATATCAAAGCCATGGTTTTTTTGACAACCAGACTAAAACCTGGAAAAGCTGGTTTTTCAGCCAGATCCTGGGACTCCAGGAAGCAGACATGTGGGCGAGAGTTGTCTGTCCAAATTTAGGCATTTGTGGTGTAGGTGTCTACATCTAAGCTAGCTTTCTAGACTTCCTTTGTAGATAGTGAAAAGGATGGTGTAATTATGCTTGTTCTGGATTTGCCTAACCACGCGGGATGCTAAATGACTGCTCAGACATTAGGTGAGATGAATCACAGCCCTGGTACTCCCCCACCAGATTCGTCCTTTGCAATGTTCTGGTGCCTGTTGAGTTTGCTTAGCCAGGCTTCTCCTCAGGTAGAGATGATTTTTGCAGTATGAGTTCCCAATAGGCAATTTTGCTACACGTGAGACAAAACAGTGCTAACAAGGCAAGTATCTAACATTTCATTTATGTCTTGCTTGTTCAGCTGAGAAGTTCTTATCTTTTGCTCAGTCTATGACAGAGGTAACATCCTCTCACATATTTCTAACAAATCTAAAACTGACAAAAATTTATCCTGTTAAGCTATGTCCATAATGTTAAAATTCAGTGCACATCAGTTACCATGCATATGCGATGAAAAACGGGACCAGTCCTAAATTTCCTCCCTCAGAAACCAAGCTTCAGGAGGGAGCCAGTCCATGTTCACATCTCATCCTTACATGGTATTGGGACAGAGCCAGGATCTGCACTTGACCCAGGAGCATGGCAGCAGTCCTAGGTTTACTATTTAGGATATAACTAAATAGTTTCCATGATTTGCAATGCTTCCAAGCAAATCTCTGCATAGTTTTGAATAAATGAGGAGACATCTCTTCCTCTGCTTTGGAAGCACAAGGAACACAGATACAACCATCCACTCTGGACATGGTATTTGGAGCACAATGGAGGAGCAAAATGACACAAATGCAAACCCAAGTCAATGCTGGTAGAGTCCCCTCTGTGTCATATGCCACCAAATTCCCTGGCTACAGTCACCATGTGGTGCATGGAGTGGGGGCAAAGTTCTACATGACCCCCAGAAGAACAACCTGACTGAGTAAAAAGACAGACTCTTTGCAGGAGTGATAACGTCCTTGGGATCTGTGGGTGCCCTCAGTAATGTCACCAGTGTAGGTGCTTAAATAACAGCAGGCATTGTGTAGATCCCATTTGACATGTTTTGACCTTTGTGAATGCTCGCTAAGCTAATGTCCATCTGAGCAAGGGCTTTGTCCTGTCAAGTAAGATGGACAGGGGAAGGGGAATAGGCCCATTCCTTATTTAGCATTTCAGAGCAAGTGCCCCATCCTTCAAGTGATCTCTGCTTAGCTGACATCAGTAACTCAGTAAAATAAGTATTAAGACCCTCGCACTTCAGGCAGAGGAAAGGCCAGGCAGATCTAATCACTGCCTCTCAGAACTGCTATACAGACATTTTTTTCAAACCATAAGGACTGGATTTTGCCAGCCTCACCCCACAAATGCCATTAATTTTTGGTTGAGGCATTGGAATAGAGCATGTTTTTTAGATAAAAATACTGAATAGCACATTGGTTGACTAACTCCTTCGAGTACAGTAGCAATTTGTTTTAATCAGTTAATTTAATTCTCTGAATTATTTATATCCCATTTACATCCAAAGCTGTTCTTGACTTAGAACAATCTGTCTTTCTTTCTCCTGTGAAGCCCGCATTGCTCAGCTGTGTTTTTATATCACATAATGTTCCCCAAGTATCACAGCCACAGCCATGACTGTGACTGCTCAAGCTGCACCTCATGAGAAATCCCAATATTGGTTTCAGCGGCACCACAGGCTTTCCAGGCAACTTAATATTTTCTGCTTAAAGGAACAGTGCTGATAAATTGAGAAAGAATTTGGACTTTTGTATAACAAAACCTTTCCTTAATTCAGATTACCAGACCAGTGGCAATGGGAAACTGGAATTTAGTGAGTTCAAAGTGTTCTGGGAGAAAATGAAGAAATGGATAGTAGGTGATATTATTCACTGTATTTGTTTCTTCATTTCATTAGCTATTTCCTGCATAGTTTATTATGTATGCACAGACAAAAATGGAGACAGGAGTGTTTACAAGCCACAAATTTTAACTCAAAACAAATGTTTTAAAAGCATGGGGGCTTGTTTTGGATAGTCAAAGACATTCTTAGCTTTCCATGATGCTAAACCATAATGGTTTTCTGGAAATAACAGAGATTTTTGTAAGCAAATCAACTGTGCAATGGGCACTCATAAGCAAGCCAATCAAAATGAAACTTAAGGAGTTTCCATTACTGCTGTTGTACAGAAGAAGAAAGTGATGATTCATGACTAGTAGGAAACAATCATTTCCTAAGTCACTGCATTTCCATTATTGATCTCTCAGGAGTCAACTGTACTGAAGTCTGGGAAAATGTTGATTCTAATTTTAAACACATTTCCCCACCGCTGTATATGGCAGTAAGAATAAGAAGGCTTGCAGACTCAGGCCACAGACTGAATATTCAAATAAAGACATCATAACTGTTTCCTCATGGTCATTATTAGTTTCTTCTGAATTCATCCTTCACCCAAGCATTCAAAATATGCAGTTCTCTGCTCTTGTCTAGCCCATCACAAATGGCAAACACTTTTTCTGGGTACTAATGCCACATCTCCTTTAACAAAGGACACATTGTTTTTTAACAAGGGGACTTGAGAAATCCCTGTATCCTGTAGGAAGATTTGCACGTATATTTGCTGGAAAATTTTAAGCTGAATCTGATGACAGCTTTAAATAACTCATATTCCAAGGGAGAGTCGTCTCATTAAAAGGATGGAATTTAACTCCAGCTTAATAATTATTTAATATTTAGGTCAAAATTCAAACTGTTTGTACCAGTTCTCTTGGTTGTGCCATGAATGTGGCTGTTTAGATCTCTTCTACCTAGAAGCAAATGAGTAATCTTAACTGCATGTTAAACAATTTGTCTCTAGCCTTCAGAATTATAAAGAAAAACATACATAAAAAGAGATTAAAAGAATGCACCAGTTAAGAGTTAAAAGACAAAGAACAATATGTCCTTCACAGGTAGAATAAGTTTTTAAAAAATCATGGATTTTTTTTATGACGAGAAACTCGTTATATTTGAATGCTTGGGTTTAGCACTACTTGTTTAAGTTTCACAGCAACCTATTCATACGACAAAGAGAACTGGAACCTAGATTTGCTCCTCAGTTACAAAATAAGACTGGATCTAGACCAAAGTCTTGTCAGCTTTCTTAAATGCTTATGCTACACAGTTAGAGATAAACACTTTGCCTTTCTGTGCCATATCTGTGCTTCCTTTCATAGATAAATACTGAATTTTCCATGTGCTTCTTTCACAACAGAATATCTTTCTTCAATTTGACTTTGATAAATCAGGCTCCATGTCCTCCTATGAGCTTCGCAGTGCTCTTAAAGCTGCAGGTAAGACAAGCACTGCATTTTATCTGGGAAACCTGTAAGGCAGATTGGCTGTGGGTGAAGAGGTCTTCAACCAATTATACAGACTGGGTGCCCCTGAACAGAGAGGAGTTCTAAACCCCAGAGGGACCTGGGCACCTAGAGAGGACATTGAGCGGGCTGATTTTGCCACAGGTATCCCCAACCCTGCAGGGCAATCAGTCAGAGCAGTCTTTAAATTTTTATTGAGCTCTGTTAAACTCAACAAGGCTGCACATGTGCCGGGTTAGACCCTGAAACAAACCACTTCAGAGTCCATCTCCACTCAAGGGTTGGAGGAACAGTGAGTAAGCTGTTTGTTACGAAGGGCAGTCAGTGCATTTGTATTTCATCACAAATTATTTTTATTAAAGAACCTAGTTTTGCAGAAATCCCTCCAAATTTCAAGGAGACAGAATGGTCTCTCATACCTCAAAAAGTGCATGGATAAGAAACTGCCATGACTGCAAAATTTCTTTTTCAAAGTTTGTTATTCATTGCAAGCTTAAAGACCTTTGTGCTCAGATCACTTTCTGGATGGATGTGTGCCACAGAGTATCCTCCCATTAACCAGTTTTCAAGATGAGTTAGTAGAGATCTGTAGATTCCTGCCTAGCCTACATGGTTGCTCACTTTTCCTTTGTGTGTTTGTCTTTGGGAAGGATACCAACTCAACAACTACCTGCTGCAACTGATTGTCCTCCGATACTCTGACGAACAGTTCCAGATTGAATTTGATGATTTTCTGAACTGCTTAATTCGCTTAGAGAACGCCAGTCGTGAGTATCTTCTTCCTCTGGAATTTCTTCCCCTTTGGAAAAAAAAAGTTCCACTTTTGGCTGTCGTTGAGCATATTGCACAATATCTGAGATCAAGTGTGTACATGGCTAACAGAAAGGAGCTGTGTTTAGCATTTGCTTTTAGGATGGCTTTTCTCCTGCAAAGTGAAAAATGTTCTGCTGCTAATGGAAAAATCTCCCCATGTGAATAGAGCCTGCTTCATAAACTCTGCAGCAACGTAGAAGGCATGTGAAGAATGCTGGCAAAGTCCACATTATAGCCTTTCTTGTGGCTCACCCATGAGCTTAATTTGGGATCACAGAAGTTCAAGGTTCAAATATTGCTTGTGCCTCATGCAAAGGGATAATTGGCATGTGCTCGGTCAGGTATCTCCTGTACCTTTTACATAACTTGTCCACTTTCGGCTGAAGGTATAGTTTCCCATACATCAAGGCACTCTAGTTCTCAGTTTATTTGTGTACAGGGTCACTCTCATTCCAGAGTAGCAGCAATAGAGATAAGTAAAATGGTGGATAAATGATGAAGTGCATTAGTGTGACTCCAAATTCAAATCAAATGCAACTCATTCCATGAGAAGCAAAATCAACTTTCTTGAAATTTGTTTTGTTTTGTTCTTCTCTTTACTTTCTGGTTCGATCTGACACAATAGAAGTATTAAATTATTGAGAGAGAAAAGTTAAATAAGATATATAAAGAAATGCAAATTTCTTGGCTTCATTTTGGGGTATCATCCAAATCTGACTCTTCAGTACATCCAGGACACTCTCTTCCAGTCCTGTCCTGAAATGAGACTTGCAGAAAGGCCTTAAGTCAACAAGACATTTCCTCTTGCAAGGACTTCATTTTGTCAGAGCAGCTACCACCACCAAGCATTCCTAAGCGAACTGCCTTTGCGCCAGACCCTCCCTTTCCTTGGCACGGCCACCCGTCGTTGTGGGATGGGGAACTCATGTATGAATATGAATGAGGTGTATTTATAGCACTGGTGTCCTGTTTTTCATTTCAGGAGTATTCCAAGCACTGAGTGTGAAAAACAAGGAGTTCATTAACCTGAATATAGGCGAGGTATGAGCACAGCTTTATAAACACTGACAAAATGATGGGGCTTCTCTAGAGCCTTGACTTCCTGTAAGAACTGTAGTATTTCTGCATGACACTTCAGGTGACATCTATGTCCGTGAGCGTGCAGGGGGTATCTGCCATAGGTTTCAGCAGGGCTAGGATTTTACAGCACATGCACTGATTATATCTCCTCCATGCTACTTCCTTCTTTCCTTGCCCTGTGGCATATTGACAGCTTCCCATCCCCCTTTCTAGATTCTCTGCTTTTTCCTTCCTCGGGTGCCAGCTCTCGATGGGGGAAAGGGGAAGCAGCAGATGGGGACGGGGAGGGGGGGGTGTCTATAGCTCTCCCTGAATCCACCAGGAATTCAGATCAGCCTCTCCTGTGCATGTCCATCACCCCCTTCTCACACTGCTCAGCACAGGCTTCTTATTTCCTTGTGTTCTCTTTGTGCCCCTGTTGCATATGTGGGTTGTCTCTCATTTTACACTAACCCAAAGCTTCCTGGGAAAAGGCACAATGAATTGCCTGGAACAACAAATGTGGGAGCCCATGTGGACTGCTAGGATGGAAATAAAATCACTGCTGTTATTGGCATCTAGTGCTTGGAGAGCTCTGCCTCCTTCCCTTCAAACACAGAAGTAAATGCTGGCTGAGATCTCTCCTTAGTGACAGGACATTAAAGCCTAGTAAGCAAAGGTCCTCTTCCTTGTGTGGGGTCAATTCAGAGAAAGGCACTGCTTTTGAACACCTCTCTTTCATTTGGGGAAAGGGAGGGGGAGGGAGAAGTGCCTGAAATAATTTACTGTAAAGTTGATCTTTCTTCCAATATTAGTTTATCAACCTGGCAATGAACATCTGAAGAAATCTGACTTGGATGCCGGGAGTTTCTTGCAACATTGCTGCCAAGACTTCTGCCTCAATAGCTGAGGTCGCCTTCGCATGCAAACTTTACCAGGAGATTCCCTGCAGAGGAACATGCATGCTGCCCACCCTTTCTGGTCTCCAGCCCTGTTGATGAGTTCAACAGTCACATCACATTTTGGTTTTATTTTTGGTAAAGCCCAATACTAGATTTGTTACTGAGAGGCATTTGGGTGGGACACACATGCCTCTCAAGCAGACTGAAACTGATGTTCCTGAGTGACCACAGGTGTTTATGAAATAGGATTGTATTTAGTTTCAGCACAGCACAGACTAGTTATTAAAAGTCTTTATTGATGCTTGGCTACAGATTACTGTAAGGTGCTTTTGAAAATATAAGGTTGCATAAAACTTTGTTTAGTTTGGAGTTTATTTCCAAGCATGCTGTGTGGCTACATAACAAGTCCCCTGTCATAGTCACATGAATTGCAGTCTGCAAAAAGAGGAAGACTAGGAAATGTATGGGTGAAAATTCATCCTTGAATACTTATGACTGAAGTCCCTGGTCCAGACTTCCTCTGAAGGATACTTATGTTAAGGTTTGACATTCATCACAGATTTAATTTAGGGAAAAATTGTTGCATCTCACCTTCCCTTAGTCCTTCCTCTGCTACCAACGAAGTTCCTGTGCTGCACACTTTGCTCTGTGGCCAGAGCATGTCCCACAAGTCAAACTCTAGAGTTGCACACAGCTTTTCTCATCCTCAGAGAAACACATGGCCCCCAAGACAGTGAGTTCTTTTGTGGGGCCATTTTCCTCCCGGCAGTCTGAGATTGTGTCCCACACCAACCATGCTCCAGAAGAGCGACTATAATAATTTTAGATGAATAAGGTCCTGATCTCTGCAGCTATTGCTATTTTTCATCTGTGAGTTACATAGTAGTATTTATCTGATGTGGGTAGCCAGTGCTGACTTAAAAAATAACAGTAATTGCAGCCAGGGACTTAAGAGGTCTTCACAGGGTTTGCTTCCATGATTATCTTCATAACTTATGTCTATTCTATAATGAATCAACTGTCTGGATTTGTTTTCTAAAACCTTTCTTGCAGTGAAACAGATGGCCCTAGAATAGCCTTGCATTCCCTACTGTCCAGGATCACTGTGACAGCCAGGGTTTTGTTTTCTCTAGATTTAGACCAATTCTGGAAGGAAAATCAAGCTGCAGTAAAGGTGAAGTTCGAACAATGAAAAAACATAGGGATCATGATGTTTAAAATACCCACTTTTTCTTTCCCTAACAATTATAATCTTGTAACTATGCAGAAAATGCTCTGGAGCTAACTGGAAGCAGAGCAAAAGCTAATGGTTGCAGTATTTGATTAACCAAGGTACTCAGCCCCATGAGGTGTATTGATTTTCAGATGTGCTGATTGTATGCCCTTTTGGCAGCACTCGAGGCAGCTGTCTAAATTTGTGAAAGTTTGGGTTAAAATCTAGACTGTCCTATAAACATTTGGCCACATACTTGAAACAAAAAATCACAGATCCTTAATTGATTCATTGTGCAAGCTTAGATGTGGATACAAATTTGCTGTAATATAGCATCATTCACAAGCTATGCAGAAGAAAAGAGATGTCTCAATGCCTGTCATTGCCAGCATAGTTTTCTGTTCCTCTACACAGAGCTGGGAACTCCTTGGTGGAATCAGGATTGATATAAGAAAGTGATAAATATTGAGGTGAGAGCAATAGGGCACAGGTAAAAATCTCTGCAAATTCATGCATTTAAGAAAAAAACACCCTGAGGTTTCTTCTGCCCACTCAGAGCAGTTGCCTGTTGACTGTTTCACAAGGAATTTGAGAGCTAATATCTGAGTCCTTTACTAATCAAACCTCTGTCCAGGCCAGCCAACTAGCTGCAGAGCGCCAAGTCCCCGTCCTACCTTGGGGTTTACACAGCACCCACAGGCACAGCAGAGGTGCCTATGAGGGATGTTCAGCACAAGAAGACCTGTGCATATGACCTGGTTGGCCCATGATCACCCAGAGTCTGTTGCAGCACAGTCACGACTTCGGCTATAAGGATATTATGGGTGCCCGTGCCAAAAGCCTTGCTAAAATCAAGGTGAAGAACAGCAACTGCTCCCCCTTGTCCTACGTGCTAGACCATTTTCTTTCTGCATTAGGGTGAGGCCCACCTTAAAAAGGTAACCTCAGAAGTAACTGCATGTGAAGATGAAGGATTATATAATCCCTGGTAAGGCTTTTCTTCGGTCTGCTATTATACTGCTCATGTGAGTGACTGAGTGGGCGAGTGAGAGACGTTTGTCTGCACAGCCCCATCCAAATATGATAGTCCATCTCAGTGGTGCACCCGCCTGGTGTTTGAGCAGGAGGGCAACTCAGTTCCCAGAAGCAGAGGTTTGGGCTTGCTGGTCTTTTTTTTTAATCAAGGATCTTGAATTTAAAGCTAGACCTTGCTCCTTCCTCTGACAAGAGGTGTAGGTATTTTTGACTCTGTACCATTACAGGATCTATGGCAAACCACTTATGATGCTTTGAAAGCTGTGTGAGCAGTACATTCCCTAATGTGGTACAGAGAGACCTTGTTAGCAAGAACTGGCTCATGCTGGGAGCCCTGCTTGTCTGCTAATAGCAACATTAATGGGGAACACGAGAGGCATTTTTCATAGTTATACTACTGGAAAAAACTAAAAATCACTTAGCTACAGGGTTGCAATCTGATTATGCTCTCCCACTCCCTTCCAGAATCAAAAATCTCTCTCTAAAACCTGCTGTTAAAGCCTCAGGCCAGATGTTAGCGGGGGCTGACTGCTGCCCTGGTGCTGGTCGTCTCTCTGCTCCCCTGTGCCCTCTCAGCAGCCTCAGCTCCCTGAGATATTAGGCAGTGCTCAGAGACATGGCAGGATTCTGAGTTTAAAGAAACAACATCAACTCAAGGTGTAAGCCTTTTAAGAGCGGATTCATTTGGAGTCTGTCCCACCCTAACCACCCTGATGGTAGATTTGGCAATGGTGTTTTCCTGTCTTGATGAAGGTTTCCTGCCCAACCTGTTGCTGAGGCCAGAAGGGATATAGTTAGTGAAAGCTACCATGAAGAACTGCCATAAAAATGTAAAGAAACCAAAATATAGTGAAATTGCATTCTGCCATTTCTCTGTGCAGAGACAGAAACTGTCAATAAACATTTCGGACACAACTGTGGGTAGAAGTATCCCGTGCTTCTTTGAAAAGCTCTCAGGGAGTGGCTCAGCAATGCTGAGTCCAGCAGCAATACTTGCCTCAGAAAATCATAATTTTTTTCACAGGCCTATTTTAAATCCCACTAGGTATTTTTAAGGGCCCACAAACTCATGTGTCAGCACAAGGCATGAGGCATTATAGGGGTGGACAGGGAGGAAAGAAAAACAGTAAAGTCTAGCCATCTTGCTGCTGGCAAAGCCTCCATATTCTGGTGCTGTGGAGTCAGGCAGGAGAGATGCTAGAAGTGATGTGGTGGTTCACCCCAATTATAACAGTTGTGGTTGATTCCAGTCATGAAAATTAAATATTTGTGAATAGATACCAAGTTATCTAAATCATTTTCATTTCAACTACATCATCTCCCCACTTCTCCCCCGCCTCTTCCCTGAAATATTTGAATCTTTGTGCTTTTTGACTCGTGGCAGTGTATGTTTTGGAAGCACATAAGAGTGCTGAGGGAGGTTTATAATGTCCTCAGTAAGGCTGGAACTTCAAAATTTTTAAAATTAATTACAAATATTTGCTGATTGAGGTAAACACACAGGCTGTCAGCAGTTGCCAGCAACTACCTTTTGCACGTCAGCCACTTATAAGGGCAAGTGTGTTATAAACTGCTCTCCTAAAACCTCTAATTAGTTTTCATCTCTTGCCCTTTGCATGGCCCTTCAAGGGAAGTCAGCTCTGCTGAGCAGGGTTTGGCCTCCTGGGTAGCCTGGATTCCTCTTTGAGCATTATCTGCAGAGTCAGAGGAGTCAAACAGGGCAAGGACAGCAGCAGGCACCGGTCACATGCTTGTTCTTCTGGCCCAAAGAATATATAGCCATAGCTCTTCATTGCCATTTTTTCTTTGTCTTTATTTAAAATGCCTTGAACCAAAGTAAGACAGTGTATTCATCCCCATTTCCTCCAAATACAGAGTCAGGAATGGTGAATATTTTCATTTTCAGGTACTTCACAAGAATACTCCAAGTGTACTGTTTTCCCTGGTCTTTCAGAGAGGAAAAAGGATTTATCCACTCAGATCCAACAAGGCATCGTGATCAAGAGTGTCCATGTTTCATCTGTCCCTGGGGTGCCACCTGCTCTGCAGGCATCCAGGGTGGGAGGAGCTGACTGCATGTCTTGCCTGCAGTGCAGCGTTTACCATGTGTGAAGGCCAAATTCCCTTGCACTTTTGGGACAGCCCACCAGGAGGGACTGGGATGGGGGTCCCCCCATGAACACTGCATGGACACTTCGCCTGGCAGACAGCCTCGCCAGGGACACAGCCCAGCCCCTGCCCTGGTAAGGAGGGCACTGCCAGCATTTTGTGACAATTTTATCCAGTTGCTAGGCAGCTGGGTCCCAGGGACACAAATACAGTGAAAACAAACTGTCCCGAGGGAAAACGGCTGCGCTGCTTTGGGAGGGCACTCCCCGCTTTGGACCCTGTGTCTACCTCTCCCCTCCTCGCTCAGGCATGCACAGTTTTGTGGGACTGTGCCAAGGTCTGTCCCAGGACCTCAGCGAGGGTCCAAGCTGAGCTGTCTTCTCTGCTCGAGAGGGTGGCAGCCCACGCCTGCCTGCAGGAGGCTGAGGGCACAGGCCTGGATCTTCCAGCCCCCCTGGCTGTGGCCCTGTGGGTGCAGGGCAGCATTAAGCACCACTGGGGTGAGAGAACAAAGCTGTGTCCAACTCTCCAGCCCAGCACTCAGAGCACCCGCTGCCGGGATGCAGTTTCTGCTCTTCTCGATGGTTAAGTGTTTTACAGTAAGTGTTCTCCTTGTCTGACCAGAAGGACCAGCAAATCATACTTTCAAATACTTATATACTCCCTTCACTATCCCTGACCTCTCAAAGGACTACTTTGTTTCCATGCAAAGCAGAGTAGCTCCAGCATGGGGAGTTATGAAGACCCCTACCACTACACCACAGTGCCTCATATCCCAGTGGTTAGAGCAGAAACAGGAGACCTGGGATCAAAACCCTTGAACAATTCAAATACCATTTACCTTTCTCCAGTCTCCTCTAGTTGTTAGACACTTGGCCTTTCTTCACCAGTTTAATACCCAAAACAAAGGCTGTCAGACATCCAGGAATTAATCTGTGGGACCTTCAGAAAGAGGCATCCTTTCCATGAAGCATGCAGGAGTGGGATGTGCCATACCTCAGCAGGGAATTTTAGGACACAATACTGTGTAGCAAAACCATTTACTGTACAAAGGGGCACCAACACAAGTCTTCAGGGATGCAGTCACATTGCACCACAACCCCTTTGGTCATCCAGCAGCAGGCTGCCAGGACAGGCATCTCAGCATCTGCTCCAGCTTGAAAACAGATTATCTGGTGCCACAGAGAATGGATTTGTCATGACTTATGCCATCATTTCCTAGAGGACATGCCAAGTGACAGAAATAGAAAAAGGGTCAGCAATTAACAGGGTAGCTCTCAGTCACTGTCACTATATGTTGATATGATGGTGGATGGTTTACATATTTACCTGATAAATAGCTTATTGAAAGTTTTAGCATGACACAGATCAAGGAGAGTGGAGGCAAAATTCGAGTGGTCATTGTACAGAAACTGCTATCCTCACAGATTTCTTCTCCAGTGTGAAAGCATACATAAATATTTCTCCCGTTTCAGGGAGGTTTCTTCATGCCACTGGGAAAAGGGGAATGGACGAGTTGCAATCAGCTGCAGCCTCAGCTCAGCTTTCTGCCCCACCAGGCTCAGCTGAAGAGTGTCTGACTTTATTCCTCACAAGGACATCATATATGCTATATTTTCTTGAACTGGGGTAGGCAAACATTTGAGCACCAGAAACAGAGATTGAGAAGTGTCTTTATGAAGGTGCCACAATGGTAGTGACCCAAGTTGTGTCCTACACTGGAGCCAGGAGCTCTGGGACACCACAAGGTCTGTTGCAGTTTCTGATCCTTTTAATAAGTCCAACTTTCTTTGCAGTTCATGGGTAATACCTCTCCAACAGAACCCATGGCGGTCTTCTATAGAGATGTTATTCCTTCCCGAGGCAGGAAATGTCAAGCTTGTCAAAGCACTTTTCTGAGCCAGTAAGAACTACAGTAGAAAAATCTTGATTGAAAACAGGTGCATGGCTGGCTGGCAGGCTGGGAAAGAGTCACAGTGCAGTTTGCATAACCCCTGGGGGAAAGACATGTACTCAGTGTGAGGAAAAGGAAATGACCGCTGGGTTGAGTATGACATGGTGAGCCTGCAAGGAGCTGGGGAGCAATGGCTCCCTCAGCAGCTTGCACTGCGGTCCATAAGTATTTCTTTGTAAGTCTGGCTTCACGGGGAGGCGATCCATTTTGCCTGGCCCACTAGGGAGGCAATGTGCTGCTCTCTTCTGCCAGTGCAATGAAACTGTGTGAGCCATCAACAGCCACAACGGTCATGGGTTTAAGTCTTGGGAAGCAGAAGTAGGCTCCATCCCCACCCTGAAGGGCCTGAGGAGAAGAGACCTGTTTTTCAGGGGGGATGAGGGTCCCAGAGAGCCCACTGACATTGAGGAATGACGGATGGGGCAAGTCCTTCTGGGAAAAGGCCATCTGTATGCAGTTTCTGGGAATGGGACATTTGTCTTCATTATTTTAGCCTATAAAGACCTCCAGTAAAACCATTTCACCTGGTTAGTCAAACACCTATGGACAGCATTAGAAAGAAACTTTCCCGATTGTGTATAAATTTTGCATTCAAGCTGACCTCATGCTCTTCCAGGCATGTCCTAGAGGGCAGCCATCTAATTTCTGAGTTGCCTAAAACCAGATGCCTATTTGGGAGTAAAAAAACCTCTTGAGGTGTCAAAGCCCATTTGAAGAGCTGCACACCCAGAGAGACTTTGCTGCCAAGATGCAACCACGTTGCACTCCAAATGTCCTGATGAAGACGGTGTGAGGGGCTGGGTAGGCAGTGACTGGACCCCTCTGTTGTGGGTGGATGCAGAAGTGTACCCACAACACCCAAGGCACAGGGACAATATGCCTGCATAAGGCAAACGTGGCCTTGTCTTTATTTTCCTCCATAGACCACAGCAAATTTTTCCAGCAAGGTGCCATTACCACGTAACACCTGGGACCTAAGCCAGATCAGGAGGTATCAGACAAGGTACCTCTGCCCTGGATATGGCAGAAAGACACAGCCCGTGATTTGGGCTCACTGAAAAGATGCTCTGTGCCTCATGTGAGGTGGAAAACACTCCACCGCTGCTCAGAAATACAATCTGCATTAGAAAGTCACCTTCCTTGCTGGCAGCCTTTTCGGTTGCTCTGTCAATGTCACAGAATTTCATCTTGTCCAGAAGCCTCTGAGAAACTGAGAATCGCCAGCTTTTATACTGGAAGTTTCAACTTTTATTAATACAGAGACTGTCTAGAAAATGGCATTTGAGCAGGCCTTAAATGTTCAGAATCCAGAATACAAATTAAGATCAACCCCAATTTATTATTTTTTTGAAGTCTAAACCCTGTTGATAACTTTAGTGGCTCTAACTCATGGCTTGTGAATGCTTTGATGTGTTGTTACTGCTCCTGCCATGAAATAACCCTACGCCGGCTTTGTTTACAGGCAGGGATTTCCTTCCCTAATAAATGATTGAAAGTGTTCGGACAATTAAGTCTTCAGAGTTGTTAATTTAGTAGTTTCCCTGATCACTAACAACCAGCTCTTGAAAAACATTAACACCAAACTACCGCAAGAGTGGGAATTAGTCGTTTAAAGACCTTTGAAGACCTAACGGTTTTCTAATGCTGCATTTTTTAACTAAGCAGTATTCCTTTTCTCCCTATAGTCTCTCTGCTCTTGGGCATCTCTCAGATGCACAAATGAGGGAGACATGGAAAACCACTGCTTCAGAGGCATTTTAATATACATATTAAGTAAGTTAGGTGTATATACTTTATATAAAATATAATATAATTATTTATATATATATATGTATTTTGTATACATGTAGGACAGCTTGTGTACGAGGCTTCAGTAACAAGCCCCAGTAGTGAGGCAGTTGGTCCCCTAAAGGTACTGACAGCCAACTTTTGATTTGCCGTGCATGGATTATCCAGTTTTGCAATTAACTGGAAAAGGGTACCAAAGCCCCAAGCCTGCTCTGCACAGAAAATTGCCTGTAGTCACAGACCCACGCCTGACCCAAGGGAAAAATTCACTTTCTCCAGCTACTCAGTGGGCTTGAAAAGCCAACAAAAATATCCCATGAGTTTCATGGATCCCTGAAGGGAAAGTGTGTTTGTGCCCACATGGAGAAGCTGGATGTGGTAGCTGTAAGGAAGAGCACACTGTGGTCAGTGCCTGCAGCAAGTGGGGAACTGGTCATTTTGGGTGCTCTCCATCAACAAACCCTGTCATGCCAAAGGCCCTGTCAAACTCTAAATATTGGCCAAGTGGCTGGGCCAAGCAGGCAATAGCAAATGCAGAACTCCCAGCAAAATGCCTTTTTTTCCCAGTCCCTCTGCTGTGTAGTTTGGTGAAGCCTCTACAATGTGGCTGGTCTTCCTGAAACAAGGAAGTAGCTGTCCCTGCAGGTATTTGCTGCTTATTTCCGTGCTTCTAGCTTTCATCCTGCATATATCTTGCACATGTAGGTTTATTCTCAGTCAAATTTGCATAAGACAGCAAAACAAAAATATCCCAGGCATTTTTGCTTCTTCTTGGTGTCTCTCTTAATTCCCAGTCCCTGCAAGCCTCAGACACCCTGGGTAACTATGCTGAAGGAAGACTCGTTCAGCTTCAGAAAAAATTATGTCTAAAATTCAGCACTTAGCCTTTCCTGTCTGAAAGCCAGATTTAGGCCAAGCAGCATCAATTTAGATGATTTATCAAGGTATGCTGCAACTCAAGAGGGCTTTCAGTGCTCCTGAGGTTAAAATTAGACATGCCAGCTACGTTTTGGCATTGGCGGTGCACGGTGCCCTCCCCTGCTCCAGCTGGCCCTGCCGGCTGTCTCATCAGGGTGAGATGCTCAGCAGTGGGGTGCCTCCCAGAGCCCAGCAATGCCCCCCCTGACCCAAGGGCATCCACCCTGCAGATCACCTGGACAGCCACAAGGATGACCTTCAGTGAGACATCAGTGGAGAGACCTCATGCTGTCTCCAGGCACAGGGCAGGGTATTTAGCTGTGTTTGCAAAGGAGGTTAAAAATAAAATAAAAAGCTATAGATCCATGAGTAAAAAGTGCATCCAAAAGCAGCTCCAAGGCTGGCACCAGGTACGAGCCGTGGCAGGCATTTCAGAGGTGCTGCCTCTCTTTCTGCCAGCCATCAGCATGAGCACGGGTGAAACGCTGGGTCTGCCTGCCCTCAGAGGCACAATAAGCCTCTGTTTTCCAAGCGCAGTATTTTGGGGCAGCAGCCGCCTGCCAGAAACACATCACACAGAAATATTAGGGAGAGAGGCTTCCTGTTACTGCCCTTGCTGAGAGCTGAGAAGCCCTCCCCCAGAAAGGGCCACCATGTACGTGCAGCTGGCACGTGTCCTGTCCCCAGTCGATTCTGTTCCCACTATGTGTGAGTGTCCTGAAACACCCATGGGCTATAGAAAGCTCATTTTCAGGCATGTTTGGCAACTGAGAAGGCCTTTTCTGTTTGTTAGTGTATTTTGGATGTAAGTTTCTCCATGAACTGTACTGAGAATGACTTGCTCCAGCAAACACTTGCTTTTATTGCATACTGGTGGATGCCACCTCTGCAGCACACGTCAGCATGGGGAATGCTTTTATATTGCTGGTGGTAAACTGGCCAGCTGCAATTTTGTACTGCAGCAGCATCCCTGTGCAGGCCTGAGCATGAAGCCTGTCAAAGTGTGGGGACATTTACTCCACCACTAGCCCGTGCCTTTGGCTAGTGTCCACAAAAACATCTTTGCCACCATCTCACGTGACTTACAAAGGTCTATTTCTTGCACTTCCCACCATGAGGCTGCTTCCAAGCGACTTCAGCTGATGCTTTTTGCAGCTTTTCAGGAGGTTAAAATGATGCTTTGAGCTGCGTGCCAGCATTCAGCCTGAGGTGAGTGTTGCCATTCGATACCAGGATCAGAGTCTCCTGCTTTCACTGGAAGTCTGGCAACAGGAGTCTCAATGTACTTTCTGTTATCAAGAGAATATCCAAAAGATTTCAGTGCAGAAAAGCTCTTTGGAATAACTTCAAGGCTGGAACAAAATGATGTCCTGAAATAACAAAATTTGCAAGTTCATTCATTGGGCTACAGCTCATACAATCAACCGAGAAAGGAGTGTCCTCTTTGGCTCTTCACAGCGAAGAACTGTGAGTAGTTTGGGAAGGGAAACGCTGCTGTCACTAGTCTCACTGAGGCTGAGACAGGCCATGAGGGGCATGACCGCATGGTCTTTACCATGGTTATTAGCAACTTCTGCCAGGAAGTTTTCATATTCTATTTCTATTTTCAGTTTCTATTTCATATGTAAAAAATTAATTCACAGGCGCCCATAGTCTTTATTTAGCTGGTCCTCAAAAGATGACAACAAATGTCAACATTACTGTCCTTAGGCTTGTAGGTGCTCTACACACACGTGACTAACATCCCCGCAGGACAACCTGTAAGGGCATCTGGAGGTGAAGCAAGTGTTCTGAGGTCACACCAAGTTTGCAGGCAAAGACTTGAGTGGAGGTATCCCACAGCAATGCCTGATCACTGCAACTCGTCTGTCCATGGCTCCCATCCCAGGTCATGGTTTGGGCACTGGTATAGGAGGAGGTGGAAGCCCAGCCCTGCCGCCAAAAGGGACAGCAAAGAGCTGGGCTATGCCGCAATCTGCTCTGGAAACAATGTAACAGATGGAGCTGGCCCCAGCCCTCAGAGTTATGCTGAAAGGGGAAACACTAGCAGATTTTCAGTGTTTCTATAGCTGTTATCAAGAGCGAGCATTTCTAAGCTCAAATTTCTTGAATTTAAAAATACACATATATATTTGTTTGCATTCTGTTGACACTTGGTGTCCTTCAGGACTGTGAACACCCCTTCCCTACAACCACCACTGATTCTGAGTCCTGCTGTCCCCTGCAATGACTGTGCACGAGAAGAAAACATCCATACAGCAGATCAGCTGTAGGTATAGGCTTCTGAACTGAGTACATTTTTCAGGTAGCTGGTTGCAAACACTGAGGCTGTTGATCTCAAAAGAGATTTTAAATGTGACAGAAGTAACTTGAAGCCTATGAATTTTTAAACAGCTGAGTTCTGGATTAATTAAAAATCTTTCAGTGCACCTCTCCAGTAACAACTTACATGCCACGTGCTTTTCCTCTCTTTTTAACTGTGTTATAATTACTCTGTTTACAATGCTATGTGTGGTGAATGCACTTGCACATCTTGCCCACTCTTCTCGAGTCAATCTGGCAGATCGGATCTATTTGTCCCCCGTCTCAAGAAAGTCATTATCCCTCACCTGGGGCTGGCTTGCTGCTGCTCAGCCCTGTACAGGCAGCTCAGCTGCATGAGCAGAGCAGGGAACTGAACCACATCACCTGTGTGCCAGGAGGATGCTGGGTTCTACCTTGCTTTTGCTGTCTTTTTTTTTCTAAATTTGAACTATGAAAACCTTGGCCTCCTCTTGAGGCAGTGGGAAGCTCTGAAATGTTGGATTTTCTCCTTTTGGGGGGCAGGAACCTGGTTTGCTCCCCCACTGGTCGCAGTGCCCAACGCTCATCTCTCCAGGGTGGGTGAGGATGTGGGGTGGGCTTGCACTGTCCTGGAGGCTGAGACACCACGGGCGCTGGCAATCACCTCTCCCAGCCTCGTGGGAGCCACTGGCAAACACGGCTCCCCCGGGGCCCATGTGTTTCGGTTGGGTGCTGGCCAGGCTGGGCTACGTGTCCTAGGAGCCCCCAGAGAGCCAGAGCTCCGGCCCATCGTGGCTTGCGGGCTGGCGGTGTTACAGAGGCAGGGGGAAGCTGCGGAGGGGACAGGATGGATGGGCGCTGCTGGCTGTGTGCGGCAGCATGACTGAGCAGTCGCTCCAGAGGCTCCATGTGATGGATGTAGCGGGGAGACTGCTTCTGAAACCCTGGGTGCAATGTGTCCTACAGAAACATTTTTTTAATTGGAAGTTTAATCATTTCTTCCCTAAGTATTTCTACTGCCTGGCCAAAAATGGTGACTAAAATTAGCTTCCCCAGATAAAGACATTTTTGTCATATTTGGTACATTCCTATCTGAACACTGAAAGCCAGCTGTTTGGGCCGGGTTATGGAGAAAAATCTGTTTGTAACTATACTGATCTGGCATTGTTAGTCCTGGAATTAATAGCTTTTTTATCTGTCTACATCCTATGCTCATTTTTTCCATACTAAGAGAGCGCCAGAGAAAGCATTATAAGGGCTATATAATTAAAACCAGAAGCGCCTCCCAGTGAACTTAACAGTAAATGCTAATGGCATTTCTAGCAAAAGTAGTGTCCTGCGGGACTCATCGCAAATGAACTAAGAAGGATGCAATGCTGTTGCTTTTCTGGATTTTAACTGAATCTGTACAGTTGAAAGGAGTCAGGATTTGGATTTTTTTCATGACAGTTGAAGTCCTCTGTAACTGCGGTCACCAGCTGCTGGGTAAAACCTGTGAGATCAGATTCAGAAGCCACCCCTGCTTCTGTTGCTTATCATCATGTTACTTCCCTTACCAGGACATTACCATCATAACCCAGTTTTTCCATCTACTCTTCCGGCTCTACACTGGTAGAAGTTATTTGACTTCAGGGAGCGGTGCTGGAGTGAGAAAAGAGCTGGGCTTCGGTGTGAAGAAAGGGCAGTGGGAGGCTGGTGACTTTGTGGTCCCCAGTGACCACCTCTGGGCTGATGCCAGCAAAGGGACCAAGAGCTGGCTCTGCACATCTCAGGGCTCTGCACCCTTTAGGGCGGAAAAAAAAGATGTCAAGAAAGACAAAAATAACATATTTAAAGAATGACCACAAAAATGCAGCGGTCTCATAATGGCCATGCTTTGCAAATACTTCTGTGCCTGATTTTCCAGGCATGCGTGAGAAGTTTGCACAGGGAGTTTTAAATGGAGTGTTTTAGGAGACTTTGCTGTGACTGGTGAAGCCTTCCTGTGACCTGGCCACTGTGGTGCTTGCGTCCTGTCCTGGCACCAGGCCTTTCGCTAAGCTGCTTCTGCAATAACAAACCGTGCTGCTGGGGAGCGAGCCGGCAGCCTGGGAGGGGAAACCTTTCTTTAAAAGGGCGAGCCCAGTGCTGGAGCAGGCTGGGTTGGAGGCAGGCGAGCTAGTGCCCACCTTGCCAGTTCCTGGTTCCTGCTCCATCCGTCAACACCAACCCCCCCTCCTAGAGCCATGGAGAGCGCAGATAACCCAAAACAGACAGCTGTCTGATAGAAATTACCTAGACCAGTGACTGTCTGGGCAGGGACAGGTCTCAGTCACTGGACTGTGGCTGTAGGCCTGAGGGACCTGGTTTGGTGCTTGGGCAAGTTCCTGCCATGCTGAGAATGGGCGGAGAAAATGTCATTCCTGTCAGAGAGATGCTGGACACATCAATGACGAGGGACCACACGGGGCTACAGGGCAGAAGCTGATTAATCTAAGTCATAAGCAAGCTTTGCTTGTTCCCAGCCAGCACTGGTGTTGAACCAGCTGGTGGAAAGACCATACAGGAGTGTACATTGCTGTTTGCTAAGCTTGTTCTTAGTCATCTGTGCTCCTGCAACATTACTGGTGAAATCTTAGTGGTGAGGAACTTCCCTGGGGCTGTTGCGGCATTTCAACACAGTCAGTTGAGTTAATACCACAATTAATGGGTCGACCCAAAGCTTGGGTCAAGGCTGGTGGTAGAGGTATGGTACAACTTGACCAGAGATTGGGCACTCAAAGTGGTTTGGTCTGGGATTTTTCTCTGCCTTTCTCAGCTCCTTTTAGTGGTTTCTGGAGGAAATGCAGCCAAGATCTGCATGAAATTAATATGCCATGTTTCCTCCAGTGAAAGCAAGTACCTGACACCTTGCTATGTTACTAAAATGTTTTGCAACTTTACATCTTCTTGCTAGTAAGACACTGCATGACCTTCAGTGACAGCAAGACCATTCTCTCAGTGAGATAAGAGCCAGGGAGGACAAAACAGAGGACAAGCAATAAGAAGTACTCCTGTGTGGGCAGGGCAGTGGGCCAAGAAACTCTCATCTATTGGTACTTTGCTGTGACTTTGGCCAGACTCAGTTTCTGGAGCCAGTTCAGTGTGTCTCAGACTGCAGGTCATGGGATTTGTTGACGGGCTTGGAGGCAGCGGTGCAGCCCTGGGCAGCAGCTGGCAGCAGCTCAGTCCCTCCAGCAGCTGCCAGTTGCTTCCTGCACTGCTGCCAGCCTGGTGGGAGCTCCTAGGTGTCCTGAATCACCAGCAGCAGCTCAGTTTCTCCAGGATGGAGAAGTGAAAAAAAGCTCTAATTACTGGCTCCAAGCATTTGCAGTATTCTGTGCTCTGGAAGAACTGAGCTGCAGCCAAAGAGGGGTGGAAGCCAAAGGGTTTGGTAAAACGCATGGGCCAGAGCAGGGTTTCTTAAACAAGCTTATAGGCACACACCAGAATTTTCCTCTTGGCAGATGTAAGCTCTGAAAAATGTGGCAAGGAGAGTGGGATGTTCAATCAACCCTTTAATAACAAACAGCTGTAATAAAGTCCATGCTTCCTACAAGTCAAAATAAATTTTGCCACCAAGCTAAGTGGAGTCAGTGCTTCAGCTCACGTAGCCGGGAAACATCAGGGTGTAGAGGACCCACGCGGTGAATTTTCCCCTCCCATTTAAACTTTCTTCCTTCTTCCATCACCTTTCTTTCTTCTCCCGTCTCCATTGCCATGCTGCATGCCACTGCATCTTTTCACAGTACCTGGTATTTTACAGCTACAAAAACAATCCTTGTAACGTACTTTGTATCTAGCTGCAAGTGGGAGATTTTCAAAGCCTCCCTTCACTCTGGTTATTGAACTTTAGAGAACAAGTCCCAGAGACAAATGGTCAGCTGAACTTCAGGGTCACTGGCACTCTTGCCACTTTTGGTAAGAAGGGAAGCTCAGGCTGAGGTCAGGCCCTTGTGTGAACCTCTGGTTGGTCACTGGAATCACTGAACCATCCAACAACCACAGAAGACTCTTTCCCTTCCCCAACCATTTTTTTTTCATTCCCTCATTTGTTTTGGAGACAAGCATTATAGGAAAACTGCAGTAAGCTATTTTCAGACCAGCTACATGTTTTTTGACTTGTTGGCATCCCTGTAAAACCCTGACCTGCCAAAGGCATTTAGGCCTGTATCTTGGTCCTGTGCGAGGTCCAAGTTTCACAGCCATTAGGCAGCTAGGCAATAAATGCTGTGACTTAGAGGCTGCCTAATGGAATCTTTTGCCCCAGGTAAGCTTTAAAGGTAAGCTTTAAAAGTAATGTGTTGGGTTGAAGGTGAGTAGAGACACAGCTGCCTGGCTTCAGCTGAGCCTGGCTCAGGGGTGATGTCAGTAGTCCACCCCAGCAGCTGCCCTAAGATAAGGTACCTCTACTGTGCTCAACACATGAACTTGCCCTGGCAAGACAATCAGGCTGCTGGTGAGGAGCAGGGTTAGCTGTGGCCTGTCCCTTGGCATCTTCACCTTGAGCAGCAGGGAAGAGAACAGGAAGAAGCAATGCCCCTGGGAGGAGGATCTTAGGGGACAGAGGGTCTGCTGAAGGAGAGGGATGAAGTAATTGTGAGATTTTCTTCTCTGCCCCATTAGGATGGAATGAACTTGGTCTCAGATCAGCATCCTTTGGGTGCTGTTCAGTACCACCGGGGAACTGCTGGATGAGGGATGCAAACAAATCTTGTGATCGTCTCCCACCTCACCTTCATTGACTCTAGAGGGTGCTGTCAAAGCTCCCCAGATGGTGGGAGATGGAAGATGTAGATCCTTGTTGTGAACTACTTGGTTATATTATGTGTTGAGGTGTAAAGCCCACTTGCAAAAATGAAACAATAACAGAGATTTTCAATAGAGATGTAGAAAGTGTACTGTTGAGAAGAATCAGGTGTGCCTGGCTTACCTACCCTGTAAAGGCTTTCACTGGCATTAACTCATTAACTCATAAATGTAGGACAGCCAAATTATGGCTTTGTCCTCACAGTAACAAGAACATACCGATTCAAGTGGGTCACAGGCAAACTTGGACAGCAAAGCCCGGGGGCCTGTCTGTGAATAATGTCGACAAAGTCAGGTTTGTATCTCAGGGACGTGACTTGTGAGCTCCATGGGGGATGCTGTTCCTGAGCGATGAACAGGACTCTGCCTGCTCCAGCACCCACAGCCGTGACCTCAAACAAGAACCTCAGCAGCTATGACTGAAGTCACCAATAAATAAATTGATTGCTATCCTTCGGTAGGCAGCTGCAGTGTGTTCTCTACTCTGCCCTTACAAGCCTTTGCTCAGCCATGAGACCTGCTGACTCCACATGCTGAGACAACACCCAGATGCTGTGGATCTGCCTTTATTAGTGAGGACTTCCAAAAGTTAAGACAGAGCTTAAACAAGACTAAAGCAAACTCTGTGTAGGCCAGGTCCTAAATATAGTTGGAATACCACCCCTTAACTGGCTGTCGTGTCTCTCCAAACCAAGTTCTTTTTCAATGCCTTTTTAGTTGTTGGTAGAAATTCAACTCAAGTATAAACCACGACATACAGTTTTCAAATCGCTCCTGCAATACTGATCCAGATACTGCTTTGGATTACCTGAAGATATTGGGGTGGGGGTGGGAGTGTGTTAGGTTTAAGACTATTACAGTGAAGTACAAATAGATTTTAGTCTCTAGAAAAAGTCCCAAATCTCATCCTATCCCCAGCTGTCAGAAAAAATGATAAAGCAAAGATACTTCCCCAAACAGCCTCACTTAAAAGCTTGAAAAACAGTTGCAGTGTTATCTGAAAAAATTAAGTTTCTAAATTCTAGACCAGATCATTCTTGGCTGCCTCTCAGGCAGATTCAAGATGCCCCAAACAACTCCAATGGCACTGAGGAAAGCAGAGTATAAAGGACAATACACAAAGCAGAGCAAAAGCCTCGAATGTTCTATTTAAAGTGACTTTATTAAAACATTGTTAATATAAAATGTGACCAGGTACAATTTTTTTGTAAGAATGTTTAATAAAAACATATTAAAGAAAGAAGGAGCATCAACTCTTGTCAAAGCACAGGAAAAACCTACCAGGATAAGTAAAAAGTTCTGCAGCATGTTCTACCAGCTGGTCCCAATGTGTATTAGGGTCGAGTTAGCCAATGGAAGAGACAGGCAGCCCAGGTTCTTCCCTAAGAAGCTTTAAGGTATTTAGCAGAGGTTTAAAATAACACTCCTCAACAATAGGAGGCTTTACTTTCGGATCTCCCCATATCAAAGTAAGACTAGAATGCGCATCTTCACGTTGGATTTTTAACTTTTCAGCAGCTGAATGTACAGAAAATTAGATTCACTGGTAACTGTAAACCCCAGGGTTAACATTTGTCAGCTTTGAGAAGAAGGTGCAAGTCAATTCTAATTATACACCTAAAGAATTCATGCTAAAATTGTTCTAAGCTATATTAATGCTGGAAGCTTGTAGCAAACCAGCAGTAAAGTCCAGGCTGGTAGAAACAAGCATTTTCTTAACTGCTGAATGCAGAGACAATATCCGTGAATTACAGGAGTTTGTACACCTCAGGAAGCACGTAAAGAAACTTTCAGAAGTCTATAAATAAGGCTACGCACTCAGTTATACTCTGTGGCAATCTTCCCCTTCAGCTAAGAAACCTTTTAAGAAAACACTAGAAAAACTGGAGGTTTTGGGCTTGGTGGTTCTATTTATTATTTTTTTTGCGGGGAGCGAGAGGGAAGGGGGTAGCTTACAGCATTTTCCTTGATCAATGAGTAAGTTTTAATGCTCTATCAGCATCCTCTGCTTGTTCAGAGCAAGCAGCACACCAATTAGAGGCAAGGATTCTTCCAGGACATCTCAAACCCTTCCTGTAACAAGCAGAAGAAAATCCTGCAGCATCCAATTCTGCACATTTAACTGCCCCTGGCACTGAACCAAATGTCAAGTGCTAATCCATGAGAAGCCTAGCACAATTATGGTCTGGGAGACGGTGACCTTCTTATAGCCTTGGCTGGGACCCATTAGCCCCATTAGAGCCCTGTGTTTTGCCTTCTACCCCAAACAAATGCTGTGGGACTATTGCTGAGGTAAAGGGGAAGGTCAAACCTTTGGCATTGGAGCAGACCAGTCACTGGCTGTGCGTAGGGGGAATTAAGGCTTCAAGGTGAGGTAAACACAGTGAGAGTCAGTGTGTAAATCATGCTGCATTTCAGAGACGACAGATTCAAACAACAGCTAGTCTTGTTCTCTACATTTTAAACACCAAACAAAGATCATTCGAAAGCAGAACTGGAGGCAAGTCTGCTGAGGGCCACCTTGAGACACCTCTCTGCATCTCAGGAAAAAATGTAACTCGGATGCTGAATGCTGAAGAGAATGTACCCACAAGGAGGAAAAAGCACCAAAGTTGATGAGTCCTTGAGACAATAAGCTGCTTAAAAAACGAAGAAGCCTTATACTGCTATGACCTCCCATAAACACAGTGGTTTCCTGACACAAAGGTTATCTACACTCCAGCAATTCCCAGTGCTGTACTTTCAGCACTACTATTATGAAGAGTTATGCCCTAGTAAGGAGGCAGTGAAATCATCAGGCTTGTGTTCCCTGAAGACAGTTTCTCCCATTCATTAGGTGTTGTCCCATTCCGCTCCACACACCCAAAGACTTTAATCCAAAGACCAGAAACACCTGCCATTTCCCCAGGTCATTTTTCTAACACTCTTATGTTATTTTAGCAGATTTGTAGTGTACAAACACAGTGCTTCTTTGGATCCATCATTCTGGCAATGCCTTTGCCCTCTTCAAAAGAAAGATGTTTTCAAATAAGTAGTACAAAAGTTATTTTCAAACTAAATGAAATCTAGAAATCAATGCAATTCTTCTGTATGCTTATTTTTCATACTGTTTTTGCTAGTCATCTGAAGTATGGAATTAATTACTTGCTTATTTGGAACCATTGGATGTGCAACACTATTTCTGACAAGCCATGCTATCAAGGTTTCGATAGAAAACAGCAAGCTGGTCCTGTAGGTTCCATTTCTAGGATATGAAGACTCTCATTAGTTTTTCTTTAATGTGTATGGTAACTTCTCCCATCCTCTCAATACAGTAGCTACTAAAAATTTTAACAGATATTAAAAAAATATTCAAATGAAACCACACTTCTATCACTCTTTAAAAAACAAAAATGCATATGGTATTACAAAAGTTTATACAAAGGCAACATTTAAGAGTTTGAAAGTTACTTCTAGAAAAAGACACAAATGCTAGTAAATTAACATACAAGGAGAAAGATACTCCACTCCTTCCCCAAAATTGGTTTGACCTATTCTGAAGTATCTTTTACCAGTTGTCTAGAAAATCAAAGCCAGTCTTCAAGATAACATTGCTTGTACTAGTCTGCAAGGAAAAAAAAAAAGAAGTAAGATGAGGTTGTTAATTATGGTATTACAAACTCAGTACTTGAGTGCCTATCTACAAAAGAAAGTTTAAAGTGTTGTCTGCCAATATTTCAAGCTCTTCACCTTGTTCTAGGATACCTAAGATCCTACACCAGAGAACGCTAGACACGGAAAAATACTCACAATGACCAAAAAGGCAATTCCAGATAAAAATAAAATTCTTGTAGTGATCTGCAGGTAAAATGTTATTTTTTTCCCCATGGAAAAACTAATAAAGATCAATTTTTAGACTGGGAATTGCAGAGAATGAAACAAACACAGAAGGTAAGCATCACTAGTTCAATGGATTGCCTGTTGCAGTGACAGCCAGTTGTTTCCAGAAAACTACCCAGTTCAAACTTTGTTAACAAGTTATTTACTAGGCTATCAAGAACACGCTCACACCTGCAGTGCTGCACTTTTAGCCATGACATTTAAGGTAATTTTAGTGTTCAGGAAGACTATTCAAGGGACACAGCTGAGTCTCTGGATTCTCTTCCTAGAGCATGGTTCTCTTCCCCAGAACAGGGAAGATAATCCAGAAAAGAGGAAACAAAGAAAATTCTATCATACTATCTTCTCTGCTACTCTCTTCCATTTTGACACGGGAGGATTGTTACCCCACAGAGAGAAAAAAACCAGGCTTTTCAAACTTTCAGTTAGCTAGAAATCATTCGCAAAGGAATTAAAACTGTAACAAACCATTAATTTTTAGGAAAACTATCATGATAAAGTATTTAACTAAAATTAAAGGACTGCAGCGGTCACAATTTGTGGCAAAACAGCTCAAGAAGCATTATGTCTTGGCTTCAGAAAAAAAATAACATAGGGCTCCAAATACTGAAGTGGCTTAAGTATTGTTCTCTCCTAAGTGCTGCTGCTTACTTCTCTTGCAAGTTTTTACCTCATCCTGCATCTTTCTGACCTTACATCATCTTGTCTGGAATTTAAACAATCACTGTTTGGAAAATATGGTAGAGAAAAAGCTATGTGGCATGCTTAAGGTGCACAATAATATGTCAGGCTTATGCCAGAGTGGTGCTACAGATTCCAAACAGAACTGCACAGCTCTGTTTGAAGAACCACTCCTCTACTTCAGTTTTCAGGCTTCAGATCTCCTCCTTTTCTTCCCCTCACCATGTCATATCCTGTTGTTCCCTTTCTTTTCTCACAGATCAGCATCTGCTTTTAAATAGCTTCAATTGGCTATTGAGCTGCTTAAGGTTATTTTTTGTTGTTGGGTTGTTTGGGTTTTTTTATTAAACAAAACATTGAGAAGGCTAATTCTGGAAGCTCATTCCATTTCCATTTTGGATGTTAAGAGAAAACACATTTGAAAGCAGCCCAGCTGCCCGGGACAAAGCACTGAGAAGTGGCTGTTGCACTACCACTTAAAACAGCTGAGAAACTTGTTCACCATTCACCCCTATGCGGTGTTTAGCAGTAAAGTATCCTAGAGTCTAGTTTATCTACTTTTCAAGTCAAAAAACTTCTTTTTTCCATTGTGTTTTGCTGTTTCAAGAAAACAAACAAACAAACAAACAAACAAACAACTCTTTTATTTGATATAGCAAGCTCTTTACCCCAAACTGTTTGGTAGCTTGATGCCAGTTAGCTACTGGATGCCATGTCAGCGTTTCTGGTACTATATTAAATGATGCCTTTATCCTATGCATTTTACTACATTAAAAAATACTTGAGTGAAACAAACAATAGCAGTTTGGTTATTTGGTTAAATAGACTTCTTTAAATTTGCTGGATAAAAAGCCAGCAAGCTTAGCTATGTCTTAATGCTTTATGGAGCCCCGAATCTTCCAGAGCAGCCTTGTCAGATTTTAATGTGCTATACAGTTTTAAAATCTAAGGACAGTGGATATAGCAGTCCTTACCTGTCCAGGCATTTGTGGATCTGTAAGTATAGTACCATCAGTATCTTCCTTGTTTGTCCTAGAAGATGCCAGGTCCTGTGGTGGGTCAGGAAGAAAGAAGTCATCTAGAGAACTAGTAGGGAGTTGAGTGGGTCGAGGTTTCTCCCATTCGAGAGATACAGAAGGTAGGCTGGGGGTGACAGACTTCTCTGGTTTAGTTATGCTGGGCTTCTCAGCTTTTGTCATCTCCTTTGGAGCAGACTCCTGTCTGTAAAAAGAGGGAAGGGGTTTCTCTCCTTTCTCCATGGACTTGATCTGGCTGGGGGTCAGGGACTGGAACTCAGACTTGTCTCCTTCAATCTTTGACCGCTCTGCATTTATCTTCCAGAAAGAGGACTCCTCTTCCTTTCTGGATGCTATCAGCCCATCAGAGCCAGGGGTCTTCTTGGCCTGTGAAGATTTAGGGACTTGGACACCAGGTGCTGCTTTAACAGGCTGCCTCTGTTCATTTTGCAACTGGGCACCACCTTGATCTTGTATGGACAGAGATGCAATGCTGAACTCCATCTGGCTCTGTTCAGGGTTAAAGAAAAACAGTATTTCAAAGCCCTTCACAAAGACACAGTTTTGAACTTCTGATCTTGATGCATATAGATAACACCTACCCCCACGGCTAGGCAACTCCCAGACAGTAGATACCCCAGCAAAGCTAACCTATTTTCTCCATACATATCTATCTTTGTACCTACATAAAAATAATAATTTTTAAAAGTCTGAACTGTATACAAATGTAAAAGTCCTAGACCTGCTGCAGAGGAGTCAGAGAAAGCATTTGAGTTACTCAGTGCCATCCAAGATAGCAGTGCCTAGCATGCACAGCACTAAAACATTAGAATAGCGGCGCTAAACCATTAGAACAGTTGTGGATTCATTTTGAAAGCCAAAGATGTTTTACATGAAAATATAAAGCAAAAAAGCTTTACAGTGTAGTTTAAAAGGCAATCTTCCATTATAGTCTTTGAAATAGCTGGCAACAAGTTACAACTCCATCTACTTCCAAGATAAAGGATTAGACGTACGGGTATGCACAGATAAGTGGTTTTTACAATTCTAATGCCCCTCTGAAGGAAGACCAACAACTCCAGCAGGACCAGTTCTTCATTTATTGCAGAACCTTGTTTTGCTTTTACTTGCAGTGCAGATAGCTGTACTCATTTCTGAGAGGTAACACTGGGTCAAGGAAGCAAGTGACCACAGTTATAGCATGATACAGATCTTGCAAAAGCCACCCAAAAATGAACAGTACTTTAAAATGTCCATTTTACTTACCACCACTTCAGTAATCTTGATTGTCAACTAGCTGAACACTCTTTAAGCTAATGAAACTTAAGCCTTATTTCACTCAGAGAAACATGTAAGTGTTACTGTAGTTAGGAGCACAGCACCATAGCAAGTGCCAGAAAAGAACAACTTGATGCCTAGACTTTCATTTGTAAAATGGAACAAACAAGGGGGGAGAAAAAAAAATAAAAATTGTATTTACTGTTGGAGATACGCTGTTGTCATTATGGGCCCGACTAGTTTTGAAAAAATTCAGAGGACATTTCAAATACTAGCTTTTGCTACAAGCGGTAACAGGTATTTTTGAAGTTCATTGCAGATTTGTGATGTTTTCCCCATTCTACTTCATTACCTGGCCCCTCCTGAATAAAACCGCAATAGCATCTATGGGTCTGAATCTCAAACAAGCCCTAGTTGCATATCATTTTCACTAGAAGTGTTTGATCTCGAGTCCTACATTACTGTGCATGCAAAGTTCAAAGGGACTGTAGATCTAGCAGGTCTCACATGCCTAGTATTTAATATTCAGAAACTTCTCATCAAAGTGCAAATGTTAACTCAGCAACTGATTATTTATAAAACAATTTTTTTTTAAAACAGTCAGCAGCTGACTACACATAATTTGATTCATGGACTAACATCTGATCTTTCAAAAGATTTAGATACATTAGATATTTTTCCAAGGTTATAGGTAAGAAAGCACCAAGTTCTGTGTTTTCATTAAGAATATACAGTGTTATCAAAAGATGCAGAACATAAACAAGCTGTAAGTAATGATAGCTCAGTGAAAATAAGGTGAGTGCAAGGATACACACTCTTGTCAAACAGCTCAACACCACATCCCGCCTGCAAAAAACTAAGAGGAAAAACCTTAGTGTTTCAATGTTATTTTTTAAAAAACAAAAGTCATAACATAAACTTAAGAGCAAGAGACTTTTCCTTAGATAAATTGTGCATAAACAAACTATGGATGCAGTGATGTTGAGGATTATTTACAGTGACTGCCATTCCCTATATTAAAATATAGGGATTTATTTCCCTAAGCTCATTTGGCAATACTACCAAATAGAGATTTACCACCCTGAATTTAAGATGTTTTAAGACTTCAGAACTGGTAAAATCCCATCTTAAAAAAAACACAACAAAATATAAAATAGACCTCCACTTTCCCAATATCCAAGGGCTAAAAAAAAATCCATCTTGGAAGACTTAAGAACCTTGTCATGTAGGAATTAAACCGGTGCTACTTTCTATCCTCCAACAGTCTTCCTTTTTCTGAGTAGACTGTCCCAGGGCTCACACTAGAGATGACAGTAGCTAAAGGCCACCACAGAAGCAGTCAGTTTCAGTAAAATGATTCTTTCAGCCCCTCGGCTCACGAGAGAGGGAAGGTCAATGTCCAGAGGGCAGAGGGGCCATCCCAGCCCCAGATCCACCAGCATAGTATTGGAAACAGAATCCAGGAAAAACACTGATGGGGGTGGAAGCAGGGGTCTGTTAGAACAAAAGTTAGAAAAAGGAAAACCAACATGATGGCTTTGCCTTTCAGTGGCAGCAAGATGGACACGCAAAGCCAGGCCTCCCAGGAAGTTCTCGTGCTGGGGAGCAAAAGCCACTGCCTGTAGTCATGTTTTACATTCTTTCGTATGGGTCCAAACACCAGCTCAGAAGTCTGGGTTGGAAGCAGCGAAGAGCATGGCACTACAGCACAACTTCAGGCAGCTGTACCCTTTCCAATCCACTCATGGATGCTTGTTCTGGAGAGGATGCCCTCTTTGTCATTTTAGAACGGAGACCGTGGGGTGTACCTTTCCATTTCAGAAGGCAGGACCACCCAACATTTATGATTGCGTATTTGTGCCATGGAATGCTTTGGAGATCAAACTGTTCATAACCCAGAATAATCTGAAAAAAATACTTCTTTGGGAGTTTGCTTTCTCCCCCAAGGAATGTGAAGAAGACAAGACTACCCTGACAGGTTCTGAAAGCACCGCATCTCAGCATGATGTAAACACAGCCCTGAGAAGTCAGATGTGTAATTCTGCTTCTAGCATTTAGCTCGAGAAGCCAAGAACTTCTGTGGACAAGTTATTCTATTTTCATTGAAATATGTAACGCTTCTATTTGACTTTCAAGGTTACTAAAGACATCTGAACGCCTAAGAAATGTAGCTGATGAAACAAATGATTAATATACAACATCTTTCAAGTCACAAAATGGGCAATAAAGTACTATAAACACACCCCTCCAAAATACCCAACAGAGCAGCAGGAAATGTGAGTTTAATTAGTGTTCTGCTCTCAGTTTCTTACACGTGATTGCAAATTGGCAATTGATTGTGTCAGCAGGAGAGGGAGGGAAACGACATTTAAAAGACAGTTTAAAAAACATTTCCTTTTCCTTTAGGTTTGCCAGCCATGAGAATATCTTGATGCATGCACGTCTCTCCTGGCCCCAGTCAAACTTACAGTAGCAACTAGTCTGGAAGGGGCCATGCTGCGTGTTCGCTTTCCTTGCGCTTAGGCAGAGCTGCTGTGAGCTGCAGGTGTGTGCTTGACCATTTAGCAGCAGAACTGCACTTGTGGCACTCTACCAGCTGCCACCTTGGGGAAGCAAACACTGAACTCTGCGGTAAGATTTGATGGTCAAAAGTGAATTGCCATTTAGGCACAGCTTGGGATTCTAGAGATATGGTTTTGGTCTCCAGCTGCTTTCACAGATTTTATATGACTTTGAATGAGCTGTAGTTTCTTGTACTTTAACTCCCCATCTAAGGAATAAAATAAAAATACTTCCTTTTTCCTTCCATTTGTCCAAATTGTATTTCTGGGAACTGTTCAGCCCAGAAAGTCTCAAGAGTTTACAGACAGGCCAGTACACTCCCAACTGCAATTTCTGGAAGTTATCAGAATCTAAATAAAAGCTATTAACAGCAGTAGTGTTTTCAAGATATAGCAAGAGCAAGTCATTCTCAACACATTAAGAGAGAGAGGGGGAGAGAGTGTATGTGAGAGTATGCACGAAGCAGTATTTTGAGGCAGAGAAAACCTCTGTGTTGTTTTAAGTCTTATCCCTCTGGTTTCAAACCACTGCAAAGGTTAAAATAAAGGATGTCTAGGTCTTGGATCATCTTTCTGTCTAATAAATAAAGTAATATTAAAAATAGCAGGTTTTAGGAAGTTGTGTGTCCATTTTTCCTTTAAAAGACCATATTATGGTATTTAGGAATTGAATTTATTGAATTTAAAAATTTAGGTCTAACTTCAGTCTCAAGGCAGGGATAATCCACCAAATTGTAATACTGGCTGTATATACTCATGGGAAACAATGTATTCTAAAAGAGAGGCACCACACACTAAGAACGTAGTAATTTAATAATACTGTATAAAATCAGGTCTCAGTTCATAAATCTACATTAAAAACAAGATGACCAGAAAGAACCCAGGACCTTTTTGTTTTTTAAGCATCTTATTCACTCATCAGGAATGTGTAGTATTTTACTAAACAGTCAAGCAAACACAGCCAAAACAAATTGTTGTGCTTGGCACCCTGAAAAATCCAAATTGTTGAGACAAAAACTGCAGAACACTGTCAGAAGCAACTTGTTTTAAGAACAGCCTGATATATGCAGAGTTAAGAAAGCCAGGCTTAAAATGATTTAGAAGATGACTTGACTTTGCTGAATGGACAAATCCAAAATAAATATGGGACCCAAAGTAGTTGCAGTTTTTGCTTTGTTTCCTGTGCACACTGTGGGTGTTTTCAGGATCTTTTCAGAGTCAGAAAGAAATCCTTAGATCAGCAGAGATCAATTGCGAGGGCAAAAATAGAGCAAAGCACTCAAAAGCAATATAAGTAATTTTAGTCCATACAGAAGGACAATGCCAAAGAAACATAGTGTGGAGCTTCGGAGGAAATTTCATGATCTACTCCTTGGCAATATGAACAGCATTCAAGTCTGCCACTGTTACTGGTTAGATTGAGCAAAGTCACACTGACAGCATCTGATCTGTGCAAGATTTTATGCTCAAAAACAACTGTCTAAAGATTGATACAGGTAGTTGAATCCTTAGCCAAGAACATCTGGCCATGCACATTAAAATAAACCTTGAACACAGCTACTATTACCACAAGTCGAGGGTTTTTTGCTCAAGATCTAATAGTCAAGAGTAGTCTTACAGCAGTGTTTTAAACATCTGTAGTCTAGTTTCAAAAAGGGAAGGGAACACTCAAAACCTCAGGCATCACTCTTCTTTCCTTCCAAGGAAGCACTGCCATTTGTACCAGCTTGAAAAAAATAATCACACCGAAGTGTAGTTTGTAGCAAACAATTCTAGTATCAGGCTGCTAAGGAAGGAGACAAAAAAAATTATTTTCTGCCACTTTCTTCCTACTTAAAAAACAACAGAAAACCAACTAGGACTTGTAAAAAGAAGGATATTGAAGACTGTCTTTTAGTTTTAGATAAAGGAGACAGTTTGTAAACCACATTTTTCAGAAGTCCAACATTTTTTTTCTTTCTAAATCATCACTGGGATTAGATCACTTATGTTGCAATATAATTAGGGAATTCAGACAGGGAGGCAGCAACCAGATTATTAAAGGGATTGAAGCTTGACACTTTCTTTTTGCTTTTTTTTTTGGTTTGTTTGTTTTTAAACACACCTTGAAGCTTCTATTTCAACAAATATCTGAGGGCCTGTTGAAAGTAGGAGAGCTGAAGGAGGAAAAAGACAGGAGTTAAAAAGAAAAAAAGTATAGAAAGGACTCTCTAAAGCTACCTTTGCAACTATTCTATCTGTATCAAGACCAAGAAATTTTTTAGATGTGCATGTGTCAATTTTAAGCATCTGGAATAAAACCTGTTTTGGTTAACAGCATGCATTAGAAATAGATTCCAACTTACTCCCATTCTGCTCTGTGCATTCAGTGTGTTAGCTGAGGTGGCAGACTGAATTATATTTTCTGCCCACTAATACATTAATTTTTGAAAAAAATAAGAAAAAACCACACCAAACCCAGAAAGTTCTGACTTCAGGAAGCGTTGCAAAGAAATTTTATTTCCAAACCCAGGCATGATTCTTGTTTTCCATTTATATCTTGGGGTCCGTGCTGAGTTTCACTGAATTTTTACTTCAAACAAACCAAGAAACCTCAAAGGCTAAACTCAGCCAAAACGTCAGCTTTGATCTCACTTAAACCTGAAGACATAAATAGAGTGCCCTAAATTCATAAACCTGGCTTTAGCTCCAGTTAAAAATGTAACCCACATTTCCAGATGTGTTATGTTCATGAGGGCTCCACCCATGAACCAAATCACTACCTCCAATTCAATCTCTAGTTTTCAAATGTCGGCTTATTTGTAGTGTCATGGGAACATGCTTACCAAGTAGTCTCCTTCTGAGAAAACAGTTTTCTAGTTTTCTACTAATCATATTAGTATTTTAAATGCTGTCTAACAACTAACTCAGTAATTTACACTGTATTTCTGTTTTGTTTGCCTTCTCTGGGGGTTTAAAAATGAAGAGGTAAGACAAGAACTTTAAATACACACCAAAGAGCTAAAAATGGTGGAGATATTCATGCAAGTGTTTGCTGTAATAGGAATGACTTAAGCCATATTTCACATTTAAAATGAGAACGAAGCTTAAACTGAGAATGTTTAAAATGAGAACAAAGTTTACTTTTGACAGAAGTAAGGTTATCAAGCCCTTCAACAATGTTCTTCCCAAAATGACAGCAATTTAGTACACTATTCTCTGGATAAGTTTGAGAGCCATGGAATTAGGAAATCCATTGCACTAGCTACCGTGAGAGAAATTTGTCCATATTTAATCAACTGGAATCACCACTGGCATCACTGCAACAGCTGAGAGAGGCTCCGACTTGCAGAAAACATGTCCTCCCTTCTTCTCTACTCTTCTCACTACCCTCTCAGTTTTCCTGAAGTTAGTTACAAATACTGATTTTGCCGCTTTGTTTTTCTTAGTCTCGATGTTAAAAAAAAGCCCCAAAACACTATTGATTTTTACTGATTTACATCTCTACTTTCTCCTCCTCTGCAAAAGCAGACAGTGAACACCACATTCCCTTCCTCGGGTAGGCCAGAGCACATTCACGCAAAGCTGCAAAAGAACGAAGGAATTTCATTATCACAGCAATAACATGCAAAAAACCAAACCAAAAACTGCATTAAAGGGAGATCAGGGAAAAGAATCCCATCATGGGGTAGAGCTCATGGAATAGAAAGAGCCTGACAGCCTGAAATAACAGTGGGAACACATCTGGTTCGCAAGACACCGAATGTGCATTACAATATGTCAACCTTATTAAACAGCTCATTCAGGTTTCTTCAGTTTCCCCACGCTGGACCAACTGGGCAAGGATACTTTTTCCTCAGCCGGTACCTCATGGAGAAATTGCCTTCCAATATTATCTTATTAAAGTACTGGTTAGGGAGGAGATCAAAGAGTAAGCATGAAGCAAGATCTCCACCTTTACAAATAGAAGACTCAGCAGCTGAAGGATTTGGCTGAAAGACTGACACAATATGAGGCACTGGGGAAAAATCAAAAGGAAGAATCCACACAGACCAACCAACCCACACCCCGTAAAGCCAGACAAAATGGACTCTCTAGAATTTTGCTAAAGGAAAAGGTCACGCAACTTTTCAATATACAGCTGAGGCAGCTTTTATCTCTGGTCTGTAAGGAGGGAGTAGGGGGAAAGAGGGAAGCACAGTTTGACTAGCTGAGACAATTATTTCTAAAGCAACCTCCTCCCCACCTCACTTTTCTTCAGCAGTCACATGAGCGTTCCTGTATCATTCTGAGATCCTCAGTTCATTACAGAAAAGCATGAAACTACAGCACTCATCCATTGCAGTCCTTCATTTTGAGACACCAGGAGGATAGTAAAAATAATTTTAATCAGGAACGGATAAACCACAGGCTGGGTTGCAAAACACTCCACTAGACATACAAGCATTTAAAATAAAAGACAACTACCAATTAAAAAGAAAATCCATTTGAGCACAGATGCATCTCCTCATGGATCACTAGTCAGTACATTACATGAAGCACTATCTCCAGGAAGTTCAAGTATTCAGAACTTAAAAAATCCTATCAAGGCACAGCTTATAACTACAATTACAGCTGCCAGATTCTCAAAACTGAGTTTTAGGTTTTGCACCAAAAAGTACGAGGGAAACAACACCGCTGTCTCCAACACAGGATCTATTTCACAATAATTTCTATTATTGTCAATGAGGTCCATGCTCTTCTCACTACTTTTTTCCTGACAGCTTCACCCAAGTATACACATGCTAAAAGCCTCTTTAGTATTATACTAAGAGCCAGTGGATGCTTCTTCTAAGGGTCCTGAAAGACAGGAGGCCTTGCCTGAGCTACCACGCTTCCACTGCAGGAAATCCTCCACTGGCTCCTGAACCTCCACAGCTTATATGGGAGTTTTAAGGCAAGTGAAGACTGGCAATGGTTTCTCTTGAACTGCAACACTGTAGGCTGCAGGGACCCAGGAGTCACATCAAGTTATAGGTTAATCAGCATCTGCAAAGCACAGATGGGGTGCTAGCTACAGACAGTGGCCTTGAGCAGGGAAGGCTGACAAGTCTAGGGTCAATCGAATTAATTTAGTATTCACTAGCATTTCCAAATAATTACTCCGTGTTAGGCTAAGATTATATTCATAAGCTCATACACAATTATCTACACAGTTCAAGGGCACGAAATGGAAGAAACAGGGGAGAAGCAGCTTTCTCTGGCAGATAAAGCTAGAGAACACAAAGTCTGAGACGTGTTTCAACTAACATGCCCACCACACCCAGTTGAGAAAGGCAATGAGATGTGTTTTCGCTCCCTGACTTTCTTCAACAAGAAGAATTAAACTTTATTTCCCACCACAAATATGGTGCAAATATATTTCCTCACACTGCAGGTTCAGAAAGATGGAGAACTCCAGCTCTGAGTTAACCTTACAAGAATCCCATCATAAATAATGCTTTAACAAAATACCAGAGCTAAAGCAAGGGGAAAAAAACCCAACAACAACAAACCCCAAACCAACACACCACAGAAAAATACATTATTTTTTGAAGGAGCTGCCTTTTGGAGAGAAAATATCACAGTGCTTCTAGCATAGCCCCAGGTTAACAAGTTTCATTACATTCTACTACACAACAAAAAGATGAAGCATAAGACAGGCTTTAAGAAAGAATGCAATGAAGTCAGTAGGTATCTGGACTTTCCTCACCCCATTTCTTAGCTACTTTACTCCTGACTTCAAAAGTGAAATGCAGTTATGTTTATACAACATCTGAGACACTGGTCTTGATAAACATGGGAAGTTGTTTAAAAATTTTACAATGAAAAATCAAGTAATTTGTAATGAATCAGTTTTACAGCTGCACTTGAAGCCAGAACATTAGTCCATGAAGTACATTTTGTGTTTCTGTTGATGTAAACCGAAGCACACCCGTCTTGTTTCATTTACAGGACGGTCACTTTGCACAGCTCTCACAGAATAAAGGTGACATTAGTCTATCAAGTCTCAAAATGAATACAATATAAATGCACAAGGAACAGTGTAAAATGACAAACAAACATTAAAAATAAAATTGCTGCATATTTACCTTTGTTTCCCAGGAGAACGGAGCCGAGTGTTCATCTTGCCAAGTTATGTCCTGAAATAAAATTAAAGAATGACGAAAAATCAGAAGAGCAGTTTTACCTGTGCAGGAGCATCAGATAACACTACACTGCACTACTGGAAGCATAACAACCACTACCACAGAACTTGCTACAAAGCGAGAGCACGACTTGGAGATGGCACTGATTACATTTTAAGACTGACTGAAAGCAAGTTCTCTGAGGGTCAAATATCAATTGTATACCAATTTAACCTACAAAATGTATGGAGGTTTACCTGGTCTAAACCTCTTCAAACAGTTTCTCTACAAATAGCTTTAAAACATATTGTATCTCCAGTTTTCTACTAGGCATTTTCTTTGGTAGCCACTAGCACCATACAGGGACAGAAATAACAAGAGGAGCGGGAGCCTTAGGAAAATAAAGTCCCATTTCGTCCCCTACATAGACCAAAGAGCACATGTGCAACCAGGCAGTCACGTGGCAGCAAAACAGCTGCGCACCCATCACGCCAAGCCACAGCTGGATCCAGCCCTGGCAAGACACATCATTACGCCACTTCAGTGATGATCTGTCTGAAATAAGTATTCCACGCTGTTGAAAGAACCACCTTATGCCCAGACTAAAATCCTGATCTGAAATAGCTTTTTTTAAGAATTTATTTTTCTGAAAATAATCCCAATTTGAGAAATTTAAATAATCTCTTCATACATGGCATACCCTCATGAAATACATGTGACTCATATCGAAAAAAGAAGGGGTGAAAAATAAATAAATAAATATTGTTCACATTTGTTCGTGACTTGCAACAAAACAATCACACTTCTATTCCTAGTCATGGGTGAAGCTCATTTGTACACCCAATGCTCACACTCGTAGAGGGAATAAGTTGCACCCTCCACCCTGAGTATACCAGTGCTTGGCCACCCCAGTACACCAGGGGAGGAACAGGAGTTGGAAGAGCAGATGGAAGGAGAAAGGCCAGGAGTAACCATGCACAAGGAAGGAGAGGACAGGACAAGTCCTGGAGTGCTTGTGTCACTCTCCTGCTGTTCAAAGAATAACAGAACTAGACCATGTTTTAAGCTAACACAGGAACCCCACATCTTACCATGATTTCCCTTTTCTTTATTTCTGACCTCTGCCTTTACAGAAATACACTTCTCAGACATCTGATAGCATTCTCCTGATCTGCCATCTCTTATTTCACCCTAGGCAGATTTTGCTGACCAAGGGCTATGAAACCACAATTAGAAGTGTCTGAAACCATCTCCTAACATGAAAACGTGTCATTCTCCAACTATTACTTATCTGTGAAACACGGGGTTTCTAGCAGCAAAGTATTTGTGGTATATAGGAGGGTGATCCCATGCTCTTAAAAAGAACTGGGCTGATAGAGACCAACTAAAAGGAAAGGCCTGGACTCTGCTGGACCACAAATTCTGGCCAAAAAGGGGATTTAGTACAGGAAATTTTTGCCAAGAACACAAGCGTAAAATACCAGGTTCTCTCTTTCCAGGAAAAGGATACTCATATTTAATAACATTTAAGGGAAACAAAGGGAGTAAAAGTCTGCTCTTTAGTATCTCTTCTATCAGTATTTGGACTGTGGAGTGCTGCTGACCACATGGGAACCTCTTAGGTGGAATGCCTCGCAGCACGTGAGTGTCAAATCATTTCAAAATCATTTTAGCACTGTATCCTTTGCCTCTGAAGCTCGTGGAGCTGGCACTTCATTTCTGAAGCACGCATGACAGGAATCACAGTCCAGGAGGGAAGACAGACAGGGGAGCCGAGCCACTGGACTGAGTCACACACACAAGAGGACCGTAACCCTTCTCTCCACATAAGTACTTGACTTCAACCACGGCAGTAAAGGACAGAAATGAAGTCCAGCAAACAGTGTAACACTCCTACATGTTGTCACAGAACCTTAAAGCTCCAGACATGCAGGCACAGCTGTCAGTTGGTTTTACCTAAGGAGTTTAAAGGAAGCTCTGACTTCTTGCCATTTACAGGACATGCAAACCAGCTGTGGATGAGTTTTAAATTTGGGAGCGAGCCAAGACCATATTCGTCCTGGATCTGAGACAGCCAGTTCTTTATTTTCCTGTATTTGAGACAAGTGTAGACAGCACTGGGAGGGACACCTCCTTCACCCAATGCTCCCTGCACATCCTCAACCGAGTGACGACACCACTGCTGCGAGCGAGCCCTGCTGACAAACAGCTGCCCACAGAGGGACAGAAAAGCCGCAGGAGGAAGGCAGAGTCGGGGTATGGGGTTGTCGTGCACTGGGATATGTCATTCCCTACAGGACGAAGCAAGTCAGCTTCCCACTTCACAGAATCTGATGTCTTCTCAAAAGCCACTGCACTTGTTGGCACCTCAACTTGCAATCTCAACCTCCAGTTTAGGCAGACAAAAAGCTCCTGAAATGAATTAACAGTATTTTGGTACCAATTATTAAAAAGCTCTTGTCAGAAACAAAATCTAAGACCTTCACAGATTATTTCAAAACCTGGCAGTAGTAGACACTTGTTAGGCAGGAGCAGTTCCCTGAAAGAAAAGGACCGTAGATTTTTCTTCTTAAAAGGATGTCTCACTGTGTCTCAGGGCCGCACAGCCCAGCACACCTCAGAGCCAGTAAGTCTGAGGAGCTTTGCCCGCATTCAAGAGATCTTCCATGGGATCTAGCAAAGGATAAAATAGGGTAAGACATGGTTTGAGGATACAAAGCTTCAAGAAGCTGATGTCTATGGTTATTTGAAGTGTACTTGAAGCTAGGATGAAGGAGACAGTTGTCAGGCTCTGTCCATTGTCAGGGAAGGGACGAAAGTTTGTGGCCTCCACCTCTCGTGCCCCCGCAGAGAGGACCGACTGAGAAGCTGGAGAACAACACAGTTCAACAATTTCCTGTCTGATGCGCCTGATTCATGTTTATCACCAACAAAATCTGAGAAATAACTTTGCTTTCTGTAGAATAAGCAAGTTCTCACACGCCTGAAGAAAATGGGAGCAAAAGCATCAAGTATTTCAATATTCACAAAAGTAAATTATGAGTGGAAATTCTAGAGAGAAAGACTTCAAGGCTATTTATTGTCAACACAGATTAGAAGAGATCCATAACTGATCAGCTTTTGTTTTCAGCACATAACAAAGCCTTCTTCCAGAAACAAGGCAAATAAATAAACTTTTGTTCACCAGCATTAAAGAAGCTATTTGTAAGAAATGGGGCCTCATGAAACATATTTCATAGCTAAAAAAAGAGAGAGGCAAAAATCTGGCCATACACTTGACTTCGACAACCAACTGCAGAATATATAAAAAAGAATCACAAACTATGTTTGCTATATGTAGGCAGCTTGTTGCAAAACAGCATCTAAATTTCAAAATGGAAGACACTGGTAGAATTATGCCAGCATATCTGGCATGAGCTCTGCTCAGGGCAGCTGACAGTAACCAGGCAGTCACAAACCCACCAACAAATGCATCTTAGAAGTACTATCAGGAACAAGACTTGCTGGTTATTGGGGTTTCACTGCACTCAAAAGCTGCCCTGCATTTTTTGTTATTTTTAAAAAGCACAAATCTGTTAACAGTCCCAACATAAAAGTTATTGCTATATTGTATGTTTGTTGCTTTAAAGCATTTTTAAGTAGGAGATAAAAGGGTCGATCTTCTGACTTGGTGCCAAAGTTCTTAAGGCTAAGCAAAACGAATACTCTATCTGCCTTCAGGTAGGTATGTCACACTTCCCTATTAAAAGATGATGAATGAAGCTAACCAAGCTCTCTTACCTGTCTTTCCTCCACATAAAATGTTTACCACTGTCTAAAGCACATAGCATTTTCTTCAATGAAAAGTTTAGTTATTTCGAGTCCAATTTTTTGAGCTGTTAAGTACCACTCAAACACTCAATACCCCTTTAAAAAACAAAACAAAACAAAAACTCTTAAAAAAAAAAAAGAAAAATCAGACCTTAGGTCCATGGCTACGTCGCACACTTGTGGATAAAGAGGGACAGTATTAAGAGAAGAGTGAGAACTTGTTGTAAACTGAATATCTAAACTATCTTTCACTGAACCAAACAGGGAGGGATCCAGTAGCATCAACTAACATCAAGTCAGATGCTTAACACAAGCTGACCACTACAGCAGTCAAAGGGTGGAAGTCTCTCACACACTGCTGTTTTTCCACCTATTCCCCCCATGATGGTGTATAATTTATGGTGTTAATTCAAAAATAGCCCATTTATATTACATTTACATTCAAACTTGGATTCTATTTCCAGATTTTCCTCTGCTCAGTTAACCTTATTTTCTACCACTATGAGCATTAGACAGAAATGGAGAAATGCCAGCAACTGGAGGCTTATTGGGAAAGAGGAAGCTCTGCTTGAAGGTTGCAGCCTCCAAAAGCCCTCAGCCAGAAGGCCTAGGCTGTCTAGACACAGAAAGTGATGGTGAAGCAGCACATAGTCTCCTGGTGCTGGGCCCATGTGCGATGATAGCAAGACAATCTTCAGCAAACAGAACAAAACTTCCTTCATGGGGCTGTTAAATGGCTCTATTAACCTGGTAGAGATGAAAAATATATGCACGACCTAGACTACGCAACTCTAAAAAACAAGATGGAGAGGCAAGTTGAGAGATGTTGGGTTTCACTAAGAGGAGGTGTTGGAAAATACCAAGGCCTGCAACCCCATCAAGGTTATTAAGCTGGTGTAGTCTGGGGCCTGTTTCAACTAGGAAGTCTTAACTTGACACCGTGAGGCTGATGGTGGATACATAATGGCTAGCATTAGCAGCTGCATGCATCCTCACCATGACAGTGTGGTGCACACAGGTAGATGCCAAGTGACCTGGGTGCCACCCAACACCACTCTGTGCTTGAGAGAGAAACACTGGGGAATCAGGGAGCCCGATTCCTGTACTTCCACTTCTCTCATCAAGCTTTTTGGGACTTTTTAAAATACCTTCAGTTTTTTGACAGCAAGATGGGAGATTAAAAAAGCAGCTCTGGTGTCCTGGCACCGATCCCATTTAGGAACTGCATTCGCAGTGCATGTACGGCTTCAGTTATTAACTCCATGACTGGCAATGCCGCAATGAGGGTAAGATAATGGAAGAGAAGGAGCAGTGGCACTCAGCTGACTCAAGGTGTTTGCTTAGAGTCACACATGGTGCTGCAGTGCTCCTGGCACTACAAAATGACTGGATCCTGTTACTGCACATCTACTTTCTGTCATAGCCTTCCCACGCAGCCAACGTACTGAAAGGTGTTTTGAAAATGTAAGAGATGCTTATACTTTGAGAACTTACAGTCCTGGGCTACAAGTTCAGGAGATGAGTTTGGCATTAGAAAAGATATATGGGAAACAGTGGGGGTGAGAAAGAAGGAACCAATTGTCCAGAGATACAAGACCACTACATATATCCTCTGGACCACCTTATCAAAGTGGTCACGCGCATGAAATGGTGAGAGTCCTGGATGGGTAAATCAGTATCTTCAGCCTTCATCCGCGTTTTGCTTTCTCCCAAGTCCTCCAAAGAACACGAGGTGAAAGAGATCAACTTTCCACGCTTAAGCAAGCACAGGTAGATCACTACAGATTTCAACATCAGTTAACAGGGAAGATGAGCTGTGGCTGGAAACATGAAGCTTTTGGAGCAGGTGTCAGCAAGAACAACATCAGACCAAAACACTCTCACAAAGCGCTGCAACATCAGGTGATCCTGAAGTATGCAAGCTACTCTCCGTTTCCTTGCCTCAGGATACCATACACCATGAGACAGGGACAGCAGCCAGGACCCATCTAATTGCCCTGAGTGAGGGCTGGGTGACCATGGCATGTTCAGCACTTACATCTTACAAAGACAGCAGTAGTACAGCTCAGTAAGCTGTCAGAGCAGAAAAGAGCAAGGTAATAAAGCTCTGTAGACAAAGCATTTGCAAGCCTGGAAAGTTGAACCAAAATGGTAAGAGACTGGCCACAGTGGCTCTGTAACAGCAGGACAAGGAGGAACAATTAGTGAGCCAGGGCAAATATCCAAAAATCAGGTCGAATACCAGCAAGGGAGCGGGGGGAGAGGAAGCTATCAGATGAGCCAGGAAAGGCTCCAATAGTGCAGCTGGAAGAACTAAAATGGAAATGGAGGATGCCAAAATGAGTAGAATCTCTTTTCTTGAGAAATATGATTTATATTAACTTCAGCTTGGAAGTCAAGGAGGAAGTCAGAGGAGGCAGATGCTTCCAAAATTACACACTGTGCATTAAGTATTTTGATGAACTATGCTTTCTTTGGCTAATGGCTACACAGACACTAACACCAACATCATTTGTATCACAGCTGTAATTTGGGGGAAGAGGGGAAAGAAAGCAACTTGCAAAATTTCAGATGGACTCCCTAGCTGTTTTATCAAGCAGGAAACTATTATTTCCATACAGTGCAGCACAATAACCCACAACATGCTTGCTTTTCTTCCAGATCCACATAATTCAAAGCAGAAAGCACAGCAGAGCTGTCTGAGACTGGAAAAGCTTTCCACGGTCATTAACCTAAATCCTTTTGCAACTAACTTCAGGTTTAGGTTTCCTTCCAAAGACTGCCTGCACAACTAAATTTGCTGTCTTGTGCCCTTCTAGACCTCTTTTTCACCAGGAGTTATAGTCTATTACCAGCAAATATTTACCCAGAGTTTCTGGTACCACGGGCTAAACAAAACTGAGCCTGACTGCGCGTTCTCTAACTCTAGATACGAAGTGTGCGCGGCACACCGGCACACCTTCCTGACAGGTGAAACACAGGCAGCAGTCTTCCAGCACAAAGCCGGTCAGGAACCATGACGCCGATTATCTATGTGCTTCAAAGGCTTCTTGCAAACCCCACTGCAAGGGATAGTGGTGAGGCGGCTAAAAGCAGCACTGATCTCTTTAAATTGGATTGATGATTACAAATGCAGAAGCAGATTATTTTTTTCTTGTAGAAACCACACAAGTTAATTAACAATAGGTCATTTTAAAATATTATACGAACATCGTGAAAGATATCAGCTCTGTAATCGTATGAAGATGTAGAAGAAAACAAGACAAAGGAAATCTAATATGCAGAATAAGAGAGATACAGTATCTGAAGAGCACCGACAGGCAAGCATTGTTAGACCTTCCTTTTCAAGGGATCACACTCGGTAACATGACCCACTGCTCCAGACCAGGTGCCCTTATACCTATGGATTTCTGGAAGGGCTGCTATGCTTCACCATTAGACAGATGGCTCTCAGAAGCTTCAAAATCCATATTTTTTGCCATCTATCTTTCCACACCCTTGTTTTTCCTGGCACATGACATGGAACAGGCTGCATTTTTTTAAGGTGTCAAAAATACCAAGGGCTGGAATGTTTTCAGCGTTGTATTTTTAACTGTGTCTAAAATTAGAAACAAAAAGGAAGGTATTTAATTCAGTGTAAACATTCTCTAGAGCCCATTTTCAGCAAGGGACTACTTCCAGAGCTAGCCACGGCCATGCCCCGCTTTCGAGGGCGAGCTGGTACCGGCCTCTTCGGTAAGTCTCCACTTTGCGAAATCCACTTTAGGGTTACTTCTGCTGATCTCGGACAAACTTGGATTTGGTGCCTTTACTGCTTTTAGGGTCTGACCGAGCCCCCTCGCTTACAGTGCAACATCCCGCCGCCCCCCACAGTCGCGGCGGGGCGGGGAAAAAGCAATCTCAGCACCGGGTCCACTCCGCCCGCTGCCAACCCCCAGGACCGCCCGCTCCTCTCCACAGCCGAGCCGCGGCTCGCCGGCGCCACACGCCCGCAGAAGCAGCCGCGGCCCCCGCCCGCCCCCGCCCCCCCCCGCCCCTGCGGAGCCCCCTCCGGCAGCCGCCCCGGGCGCTGAGGCGGGGCGGGCCCGTCCCCGGCCCCACGCCGCCCCGCCCCGCGCGCCTACCTCGTCGCCGAAGCGCACCACCTTCTGGCCGGTGCTGAGGCGGAGGCTGGGGTAGGAGGCGGGCGGCGCGGCGGGCCGGGCGGCGCCGCGGTGCGCGGCGTAGCGGGCCTGGACGTGCGGCTCCACCAGGCACTTGTCGATGATCTCGTCCTGCTGGCGGGGCGGCAGCCGCTCCCACTCGGGCCCGTAGCGCTCGCGGATCCGCTCCTTCTCCGCCATGATCTTGCGCGCCATAGGGCTCAGCGAGGAGAAGTAGCTGAACCGCTTGCGCTCCCGCTCGTCCAGCGGCCGGTTGCCGTTCATCACCGCCGTGCGGGAGGCGGCGATCGCCGCCGCCATGGAGGCCATGGCCACCCCCGCCGCCGCCAGCCCCGCGCGCACCGAGCCGGGCGTGCTCGCACGGCGGGAATGGGAACGGGAATGGGAACGGGAACCGCCTCCTCCGCCGCCGCCCCCCGCCTCCTCCTCCTCCCTTCCCTGCTCCGCTCCCCGCCTGCAAACACCGCCTCTCCTCGCTCCCTATAAAGGCCGCCGCCCCGCACACCCCGCCTCCCGCACGCCCGGCCGGCCTCCCCCGCGGCGCTCCGGGGCGGGGGCAGGCGGCTGTTCTCCCTCTGCCCGGCGGGAGCAGCCCGAGCGGCCGGCGGCACCGCTACCGGCGGTAGCGCGGGGCGGAGCGGGTGGGAGCCAGCCCCAGGCTGCGGCCCTCAGTGCCCCTGCCCGCAGCGCTGGGCTCCCACAGCCCTCCTCCTCCTCCCCCCGGGAGGCGAGCAGGAGGATCCCACGCTGCCGGGGCCAGGAGCACCGGGAAAGGACTTGCCTCAGCCAGTAGGGCAGCACGGGAGCGAGGAACGCGCCTCTCCCAACTCCTCAGGAAGTCTTGTTTCTTAACGTGACAGAAGGTCCCGCGGCTCCTGGCAGAAGAGGCATCACGCCGGGCATGGGCTATTTCGCCCAACTCAACAGGTTCAGCAGAAGTCAGTCCTAAGCCTGTGTTATTTTGGTAAAATAAAAGTGTTACAGCGCGACTGTAACAAGTCCATAGAGCAGGCACTAGCTATATCTGTAAAACAGATTTTCTGTAGGCTGAAACAACCAGGTTTTTTAGGCTTAGGTATACTGCAGGAGGAAGAACGGCAGGTAGAAAGTAGTTGGTGAAGAATAATTGTGGCACAACACCAATATTTCATTGCCAAACCGTTCCAACTTTCTGAAATAGAGTTGCCAGCATTACGACCAGCTTGTGGTCAGGGGCAGGGTTCTGTTCAGCCTTAGCTCTTTTCTCTGCAGCTATTTTTCTGTACTTACAGGAAGATCCAGTGTTAAATCAGCCTTTGCTCCAGGACCCTGCTCATTCTATTGGCCCTTCTCCATGCTCGGTGCTGTCTGAAGTCATTTATTGACCACGGGTGGACAGAGTTGTCCGCCAGAACTCCCCAATACACCAGTATTGCAGAGGACAGCCCATCAGTGCAGTGTAACATCCTTAAAAAATTCTTGACTAAGAATATCTTTCCTGGCATAGGCGAGGGTTTTTATATGTTTTCCTCAGCCACCTGGTCACAGCAAATTTTATTAGTTGCAACTTGTGTTAGCCAAACTTGGAACTCAGTATTTGCAAATTATAAAATACTTGGGATGAAATTGTATTCAATAAAATAATTTCATGTACTTTCAAATGCTGAGTTCTCCCTACTTGCTATTCTGTGCCTCATCTTCTTAACACACCCAGATCTTCCAGAACCTGCAAATCTCATTGGCAAACTATGCTACTAACCTTAGCTTGCCTGGCAGCCCACCACCTTGTTTCTCCCTTTCAGATAGCTCCTCATTCACTGTACAAACGCTCTCTTTTCCTGTATCAAGTCCTAACTTTGTGTGTGGTACCTCAGCAAATGCATTGCCAAACTCCCAAACGACCCCCCAAAGGCTTCCAGGAGGGGAAGCATATTCCTTTCCACAAAACCAAAGTAAGCTTACCAAAGAGAGGTGAAATATGTCAGGTTTATCTGAGACTAAATTTATGTTGCCATTTGTCCCATATAGTTGCATGGGAATTTATTATCTTCAAAATATTACAAAGTAACACAAATATTGATGTTCAGATTAATGGGTTTTCATTCCTTAGCCTGTTTTTTTTTTTCCCTCATTCTGTTTAATATTATTCTTAATAGATAAATGGCTGGGGCTGAAATACATTAATGTTCCCATTTAAGAGTTCAAATGATATCGCTAGACCAGCCATCTAAGATGACACAGAAGAGGATGGAAAATGATAATTAGATTTCTCCACATATCTGGTTCTTAGGAGGTAATTACAGCTCTCCAAGTCACCACATACCAGCCCAGTTATATAATCCTGTTTTGTTTGTTAAACTTGTTTGAGAGCATTTGACTTGAGCTCGCTTTATTACTCATCTGTATGACGCCCAGAGAAACACGCCTTTGAAACACACATGCACACTCATAGAAGCGTAACACATTACACCTACCCTCCCTTGATCTCCCATTAATACCAATCTTTTTGTCCGTCAGCAGAGGGATGGGTATGAAGTCAGACACAGGAGTAAGAGAAATGAGGAGAAGGACACCTGAACAGCTGTACATGGTTTGTTTGTCCAGGAAATTATCTTCTTCCCCACCACTCCCTCTGGTCTAATTCCTAAAACAAGAAACCTCTTATTTTATGGTTCCAAGAACTGTCTGGTCAGTGCCAACATAGATTTCCCCTTTCTCAGTGAATAATACAAGGTATAAGAAAACATACAGTCTTTAAGGAAAGATCATAGTATTAGAATACAATCAAGGCATAAAGTTCAGCATCTCTTCCTGGCTACGTTACTGTTTCTCCATTAAGTAGGCAGAAAATAACAATTCCTTTCCTCCACAATGAAATCTAACAGAGGTTTCTGAAACTTCTAGATCTTTACATAGAAGACACCACAGAAGCAAACAGTGCTTGTTTCTACTGGGGTAGGGGAACGTACTCAAGCAAAAGAATGGTGGGGAAATACCTTTGTCACGTTTGGACAGCAACCCAGTTCTTTCAATGAACACTAACAAGCCTCTTTTGTCTTTGGTACTTTCACCCTTTACATAAATCCTGATTAAGAAAGTTTAAAATACATGTTCATTAGTACCAGCCAGACAGGTGGTCAAATTTGCCTTTAGTATGGTTTGGTTAATGAACCTTAGGTCTGTATATGAAATTCTGCTGCTTTTTTTTTTTTTCCTCTGATGAGTTTACTTACACAAAATTATCCCTATCCTTCCAAATGCTTAGCAACATTACAAAGTGCATTAAAGCATTAGTGCTCACTAATGGCTAACAACTTAGATTCCAAACAGGTGTTTCCCCAGTTTTCTAGATTTCCTGGCAGTTTGGGCACTCATCTGTTATGCATCTCCTGATAAGAAATTAGGTCCCTGAACTTAATAATTTCCCCTGCAAAGAAGCAGAAGAGAAAACTAGGCCTCAGGAAAAATGGGCTCAGACACGGGCACACCATTTGCTTTCTGGTATTTGCAAAACAGAGGTTGATTTCTGCAGTTCAAGATATTGCACATAAGATCATTCTTCCCTTGGCTGGGAGTCGGGTCACTATTTTTTAATCAAATCTAACCATGTTATCACTGTAGCTCCAGTACAGTCCATGCAAATTTTGAAACAGATTTTAGACCTACTCTCAGAAATACCAGAGTCAGGACTAAAGATATCTGACAAAAAAATCTGCTTCCTATTCCTTCCCCTGCCTTCACACAACATTACTTTTGCTGTGCTTCCAAGCCTGGTAGCAGCACCAGAAGTTAGCAGGACAAGAAGTGAATACTGTAACGGCGCCTGTTCTTAGGAAGGAAGAGTTACTACACAGACAGCAACGTTTGTTCCAGCAATAGGTAGTAAAAGGCATTAGGTGGAAGGAAAGCACATTCTTTCCCTACCCGTGTATTTTCAGCATAAAAATCTTAGAACTGAGTTAATGAAAGTTCCCATGGGTATATATGCACCACTGGTTTCATATAAATTGGGCGCACACTTTTGAAGCGAGTCTCCTCATTTTCTCCACTTACCACATTTTGGTTCACAGTGCAGGGAGGCTTCAGCATACATGTTGTTTCCTCCAAAAGATGTTCACACTGGAAGATGCATTGCTAACATGCACTCCAAATGCAATGAGCAGCCAGTTCATAAACTAGACAAGCAGACAAGAGTAAAACCTCTGAAATACATGTGGGAAGCGAGCTACTCCTACTGGTTGGGATGCACTCCTTCCCAATGTACACATAGTATGTGTTCACTTCCTGGGATTCATTTTCTCTATGAAAATCCTTCATACACCTAAACCCTCAGGTCTCTAGCTACCCATGGCTGTCCTATTCTGCCAGTGATCAAGGTAACAGTGAAATCTGACTTTAAATCAACAGGGGTTTTCTTATAATGGATGTCAGTATTCACAGCAGCTTCTAACTTACCTTGTGACACTTCCCCTCCAACCCCAAACTTAAACACACACAGAGAACCCACTTTGATGAATACTTGTGGGGAATAATCAAGAAAAGACCCTCCAATTCAATAACTCCACCCTGTTTTCAGCCCCACTATTAAAATAGGTCACCTCTATCAACATTCGTGATGCTTTGCTGCATTTCCTTCTTCATTAAAGTGGGGATTGAGATTGCCCTGTGCTGTAGCCAGAGAAAAACAAGCACACCACTGCTATTGGTACACTTGGGGTATGTGGGATGTTTTCCCCTGTCCCTTGGTAAATAACTTACTCTTTAGCGTATCTCATATTACATGGTTAGGACAGATATCTTCAATTGCCCAAAGCCCTAACCTCTGGAAAATTGGAAGCGAGCAAAAAAAAGAATAGAGTATTTGTATAAAAGATGACAGCAACAGAATCACAGTTTAGATGATCAATATTAAGCTGAAAGCTCTATCTAAAACAGAGCAGTTCTGTAGGTTTGCTGAAATGCTGAATATACAGGCAGAAAAAAAGTGTTGAACAAAGTCACTGAGGAAACCAGACATTTGCCCTACCACTGCTTGCTGTTCCTGAAATTGTGTAAACTGATAAAGAGCTCTAAAGTCAGAGAGCTCAGGCTAAAATGAGAATCATCAGTTAGGACTCACCAAAAATAATATCGCACTATTTCAATCAGAAATTTGTTCATGGTACTGTCCATGTTGTTTGAACTGAATTAGCTCTGCCCTACAGGAAGCTCTGCCATTCCAGAATGCTGCTGGGCTCTTCCACAAAACAACTCAAGGAGCTCTAGCTAGTTCTTCCAATATACTGTCAATCCGTTGGTATCTTTTGCCAACCACCACCACCAAAGGGTACTTGGAAAGGGAGACTGATGTTCTTGCTGTGTTTTTGACATTTACTCACCAAGAGCCTAACTCCAAATATGTCGTTTGTTTGGTTTTGTTTCCAAATGATGTTTTCCCAAAACCCATTCTTTTAGGCTGACATCTGTTTCCTCCACTGGATTGCACTACATCAAATGCCTGCGTATTTACCAATTACTCACACATGTACAGCTCATGAAGTTTTCCATGCAGAAGACAGAGGCTTTTAAAAAAAAAAACAAACAACAAACCACCAAATGGGAAGTAGTATAATGGTATTTCCAATGCAGATTACTTTTATCTTTTTAAAAAAAATAGTTTTTCACCTGCGGTATCTTTAGATCGTAACTGTTATCAAGTTTCATTGCTCTTCAGTTTGGCCCCTGAACAACTGTATTTCCTGTTAGAGTATGTCTCAATACAAGAAATCAGCTGTTCTAATTTCTTCCTTTTTAATATCGTTAGTCACAGAAAGATTCTTTTTATTCTAGTAATAACTACTCGAGTAAGTTTACTCTATTAAAAAAACCAAACCAAAACCAAACCATTTTGACCATGGTTTCCCCTTCAAAATAATTTATGAAGCAGAACCTCTTGGCCTTTTATTTGTATAAGTTATACAACAACTATCGTTTTTTTTAGACAATGAGATGAGTCTGTATTTAGTACTTCAATCATCGTTCTCAGGGTTGGAAAAGTCTCTGATACCGATGGTAGGCTCTTGTAAGAAGGTGAAATACTGAAAGAGGAGAAAAAAAGAAAATTATTTATCTTTTGCTGAGATTTATGATTTACCTGGAAATTAACACATCAGCTTATATTTCTCTTCATCCCCTTCTCCAACAAAATGATGCTCCTCATCACTCCTCACTCACTACAGAGAATGAAAATAATGAGTACATGAAAGAGCCTTCGGAAGTGGCAGAAGTTAAAGCAAAATTTTATTGCTTTAAGTTTTCAAGCCTTACTTACCCACTATTATTCTTCTACCACAGACAAATTAGCCAATTAGCCACTCGAGTTAATTACCTTCATATTATTACTTCAAGTCCTTTGGACTGTGGTCCTACAGATATTTTTCTCAGCATCAAGCAAAGCCAACTTTAGTATTTTCTCCACTCTGGCTCATTCCTTACCCATTATACATCTCTCATTTGAGCCAGCAATACTATCAGTGGGACTATGCTACAAAATGGTCTCAGTTAAAAAAATAATTTTGGTTTTGGCAAGTTTATTTTTAACACAAATCAGTTCCCTGATCTGGTTTGCTATGGACTCCCACAAACTTCAACAGTACAACTGAGAGGGTCAGAAACACACAGGTAGGTTGAAATGGCTTAAGCTGACTTTGCTCCCAAGAGAGAAGTTCCTTTTGGTAAAGATATGTCTTTAAAAAAAAAAAAAAGACATGAACAGAGCATTAAGAAGTTCAGTATATAAATTGAGAGTGTTACAGCAAAAAATTGTGGGAACCATAAATATTTTATATTTCCAAGACAACCAAGTCACAATATTTGTGCAGACTACTTTTAACTGCAAATTGCTACACTGTAGTTTAAAAATGTCACTCCTTAATAAATGCTGATTTTGACTACATTTACATGTAGATTTTTAGCCTGAGTCTGACAAATATGTCCTTGAATCTTCTTAACAGCCTTCTTCATTTAGGAAGAGATTTTATAGTCCAGTGATTTTGACCAGGCTGAGAACCACGGATAACGGAGTTAAACAACACTAATCAGCATGAGATATTCAGCACTAACAGCAGCTGCAGAGTTCCTCAGGCTCTCAGAATAACTCAGGTTGGATCAAGCCTCAGGAGGTCTGTGATCTAACATCCCGCTCAAAGCAAGGTCAACTGCAAAGTCAGACCAGGGTGTCAGGGCTTTATCCTGTCAGGTCTTGAAAATCTCCAGGGACGGAAACTGCACAGGCTCTCTGGGCAGCCTGCTCAGCTGCTTGACTACCCTCAGGGTGAAAAGATTATGCTCAGTCTGAACCTCGCGTCACACATGTTGCCTTTTGTCCTCCTACCAAGCACTGCCAGGCTCCATCTTCTCAATACTCACAGGTACTGCAAAGCTGCTGTTAGGGCAAAGCCTTCTCTCCTCTAGGCTGAACAAGCCCAACCCACCCCTGTCAAGGCATGTGCTCCAGCCCCTGGCCATCTTGGTGGCTCTCTACTGATTTTGCTCCAGTTTATCACAGTCTTTACTACAGCTGCCCCCAAACTGGATGCAGTATTCTAGGTGTGGTCTAAAGTGCTGAGTACCCCCTAAATCCGATTATCCAAACACCTTTTTACCAATCTAGATGTCCATTTGTCCAGACCACAATGTGCTATCTTGGTATGAGACTATTGTGGGAGTCCTTGATGAAGTAAAAATAAACATCATCAATTGCTCTCTTCTCATCCCCAAATCTAGTCGTTTTATCACAGAAAGCAATCATACCGGCCCACACAACATTTGTTAAACCTACGTTGACTGTCCTCAGTCACCCTCTCCTTCATATACCCTGAAATGGTTTCCTAGAGGACTCACTTCATGACCTTCCCAGGGACCCAAGTGAGGCTGACCAGCCTATGGTTTCCCTGTGTCATCCTTCCAGCCTTCTTGAAGATGGATGCAAGACTTCCTTTCCTGCAGTCAGCAGAATGTCCACTGATGTGCACACCCTTTCAGAGATTACAGATGGCCTTGTAAGGACATTGGCCAGTCCTCTCAGCACCCTTTAAGTGTCTTGACCCTGACTTGAAGGATACTAAAACTGGTTTTGTCTCTGGCCCGATTTTTACATTTTGTATGGGGAATAACCGCCAAGGGACAAATCAAATGCACCAGATTCATCATATTGACATGGAATTAATGTGTTCAGTATTCAAAAATCAATTAATGTGAAAATAAAAATTTTAAAGCATTATACAAAAGTCATGCAGTTATATTAAGTAACATAATTCTGTATATTCAAAAATTCCATCTACTTTGAAAAGACTTATTCTCCCAATTAAAATAGCACTAAAGGATAAGTAAATGACTTTTCATATATGGTTTGAAAAGATCCGTAAGAATGGAAAAAACCCCAACAAGTTAAAATTTTCCCCTGTTTTATCCACTCAATTGCCAGATTTACTAATGATTAAAAAAAGGCAAATTTGACACCACTGGACAAAATAAAGAAAATATTTACCGAAATAATTTTCTCAGAGGATAACACTCACATAACTGAATGTCTAGACTACTAACTACTCTGCTAAGACTAGAAATAAACTACTGTGTATGTAAAATCAAATTTTATCAATTCCTGAACAGCGTTAAAAACACAGAATTATTTACTAAACTCATAATTTTTAAGTAACACTTTTTAGTATAGGTTTGAATGTGACATATGAAATCTTTCATATTTTATTTCCCCACCCCTCATCCAAACAAAAATATTTACCTTTTTAGATTCATCCAGCTTCTTGCTATTTTGCTAAAAGCTTCAGATCCTGGTGCTGTCATTGCTTCAAAATCAACCAGCTGAAAATAAAACAAAAAAAAAAGATATTAAGAAATTAGAGAAGTTTTAAGTTCTCTAATTTCAGGAAGTTAATCCTCAAATATTGTTAACATATAAATTCAACTTTAAAAACATATCCTTCCTTTTGAGACAAAATCCAGTTATTTTTTTATCTCTTAACAAGGTGTTTATACTAATGAGTCAGTGCCAGAAAATATTGACTGTCTTCAGCCCTTTTATTACAACGTCCAAATAAAATGGGGATATTTCTCATTTCTACATACTGTATTCTGCAAAATACTGCATCACACGATCAGTGGATTTATATTGGACTTTCCAGACATTCTGTATTACTTCATTCTACATGTGTTTTTAAGTCAAGTTTGACTACATATAGCCAAGAACTCTGTGCAACTTCGTATCTACAGCTAAAATTAAGTTTTCAGCAAAACACCGTTCAGTCAAAAACATTAGTTCACTAGTACTGAATCATTTAAGCTGACGCATCTGTGGTTCAGTGAACTTTGGCTGAATTGAAGGAAGGGTTCTGAGAGCATGCCCCCCACATTCTTGGTAAGACAGGAGTAAGCTTACTAACAAGTCTGTGCCCAGACTACTTTGTCCCTGATCACCAGTTTGCAAGTCAGCACGCATGCCAGGCACTAAAATTTTCTGTGGGTTTGCACACCCCACTACATCCAATACTGGAAGCTACACTGGCCGTGGCTGCTGACTGACCTGCTAGGCAATAACAGGACTCTCAACTATTGTGTACCTTTGTCTTCAGAGCAGTCTGATAATGCACGCTGTCATAAGCTTGGGACCAGAAATACCCTTCTAAGGAATTGGGGCGGGGTGGGGGAGGGGGCCGGGGAATAATCCCAGTTTCATTCAACTGGGGAAAACAATTTCTTCCAGCTGGTGAATATTTTCCTAAAGAATGTTTTTTTTCCAATTCAGGCATTCTGTTACAGGAAAAAACCTCAAATGTAAAAATGTCCCCAAAGCTTCCTGTAAGTCAGAAATCCTGCTTTTTAGTAATCCAGAAACTCTGCTTGCCTGCATAGAATCAGTCAGCAAAATGCACTACCTTATTAAGTCCTAAGAAGATGTATAAGAAAACCCACATAAGTCTTTTGCCTTAGCTTGAACTCCCACAGAACAGTGAACATACCAGCTTAACAGCATACTGAAAAGGAAGCTTTTTTGCTACTAAGCAAGTGCAATTTGCTCTTAAAAGCTACTAGGAGTTTATTGTACTGAAAGGACAAACTTAATTGTTTTCAGGACTTCCTAGAACTAAAGGGAAAGTTGCTCTTTCTTCAGTTATCCGTGTAGGGTATTTTCTTCAACAGTTTGGATTTTCACTGGAATTTCATTAATTCTTTTGACAATACATTAAAGAGACAGAGGTGCTCTCACTCCTTTCATGCTGAAGAGGTAACGCCACTAGGAGACATTGGTTGAATAAAGAAAAGGAAACCCTTTATTGAGCAAGGTGGTATAATATTCAAATGTAGTCACTTAAAAACTAGGACTTATTTTAAATTAAGCAGAAATCAAGAGAAGTTGCAAATCCATTTCTACTTACCAAGCCCTAAACACTCTGGAATACATTGAGAGTAAAGACAGAAAATTTCTGCTGTGTGCCAGAAGAGTCACTAATTCTGCCTAAGTATTCTCAGAACCCTTCTCAAATAAAGCTGGAAAGAGCAGCTCGGCACACTACAAATGCTTCAGTTACAAACATGTAATTACTGTGGAACACAGACTGCTAAAATTTGACTAACCAGAATTGTTGCACATACTATCCCTAAGTCTCACCTGCTGTCAGAACAGCAATGACATTTTCAAAACTCTCAGGCTGCAAGACACCACAGTATGAAGCTAACCCATCCCAGTAAACAAGTGTGCAACTTCTGTTCATTCTTACAGCTCCTTCCTCACATCTTCAAGTGTTACTCCCCGCATCGAGGCTGAACCAGTGTATTTTGATACTTGCCTTTCCTTTAGGAATCTTTCCTGATACTTCTCTTCCACTTGCCATTATGGCTCCCATGATCACGGAATAAGCTATCACACTAAAAAAAAAATCAAAACCAACAAAGTACTGTAAAAGTCTTGCCTCAAATGCTATTTTAGACTACAAAACAAATAGAATACAGTAGTTTCATAGAAGGCTAGTAAAAATTACTGTACTAGTTACTTTATTTTAGAAGTAAAAACAAGCACAAAACACTTAAAAAGTGAAATCACTGTTACCTTCCAACACCACTGGAATTAAGTTAAGATCCTATGAAGTTTAACTGCTGAAGAGCACTGTTTCTACAGTAGTCAATTATCATTTCAGACTTATGAGTTCTTAAGACTCCACAGAGCTGAAAACAAAGCAAGATCCTGTTCCCAAGAAGCTCAGCTGTAGCTCAGAAGAGTTTATAAACTCTACTGCAACAGAGCTAGAGGCACTGTAAAGCTGTTCAGTTGCCTCTATTTTTTTTTTTTTTTTAAACTGTGAAACTCGAGACAGAATTTCCGCTTTTTTTTTAATTTTGTAAGATAAAGGCAAAGTCTGATTGTAAAAATGAAGTCTCGGGATTTTTTAAATTTTATTTTCTACTGAACTGTGTTTAATAATAAGCTTAAAGGTCTTAAGTGCTTTGTGGAACAGCGATTCATAATAGTCTTAGATGTAGCCAGGTTTGAATTAAACTAGAATTTCAGTTGAACAGATCTGCGACATATGGGGCTTTATTCTAGGGTTTCATTTGGTGACCCTAACAGTTGCAATAAATTACTAATATTTTAGTGTATTCTATTTTAAAAAGTTATGAAATACACTTTGAGATCTTAAATACATGTTTCAGTAAAGCTTCTTGAGTGAAATTACAGTAGTGTAACACAGTATGGAATAGGAACCCAAGCATTACAATTTCAAAATTACACTTTTCAATCTGTGAGCTGAAGTCTATGAATACAGAATACTCATCATTTTAAATATACACGCAGCTATGAATATTTACCATCAGCAATTACAAACTAGCTTTTAAAACAGTACTAAGTCACACTACTGATCGTCATGGCAGCACAAAATGAGAGACTGTGCAAGACACAGCTCAACCCAGAGCTTTTTTAGCTTTTTTTAATATTAAAAAAATATTAAGATACTGCAACACATGGACATTTTACAGCATGCATCCAAGATAACACACATGATAAAGAAATCACTAACCTAGATCCTCTTGAAAGTGGCATTAAATTATAGAAGTAATAAACTAATGACAGGATCAAGTTGCAGACAGCATCTACTTCCTAAGCGAGAGAAAAAAAGTGAATTAAAGATAATTAATAGTCAGGTAATACCATATAAAGGAACACATATTGGAAAGTCTCACAGTACCGTGATTATTTTTTTTTAAACCCCATTTCAAATGTGAAAAGTGTCAAGCTGAGGAGTTGAAGTTTAACAGATGTTTAAGCAAAGTATTTTGTTACATCTTTAAAATTTCGGTGAAACACAGTTCCTCTACACTGTGTTAAAGGATGAAAAATGGAAGCACAAGCTAAAATGTAGTCAGATTCTCATTGCAATATGAATCAACCCAAACACAGTTCTAGGGCTTCTCATGAATTCGTGTTACTTCTCATCTTATATGTAACCAACACAAGCCAAATCCTAAGCTTATAACGATGATGAAACAGTGAACACAGACCCATGAGAAAAATAAAGAAAATAAGAAAAAAAAAAAAGGAACACACTGTGATAATTGAGACCTTTGTCTGGACTCTCTGTTACTGCAGCAAAGCATAGCAAATTTTAAAGTAACAGAATTATGTCAACTTCTTATGGTGTTTGTCATATTGGGTTTAAGCAAGCAGTCGATTTTAATACTTAAAGATGTCTGTCAGAAATTATTAGAACAATGACTATTAAACAGAAGGTATAAAAACATAATGGAATTTTATCATGGAATTAATCGTTTCCATTAAAACAGCCTTACCCCCAGCTCTGCAGACAGAATTAGAATTTTTCCTTTAGCTGTTAGATCCTTATATAGTGCATCTATTTCTGCATGATACAGCTGTGTTCTCTCTTCTGTTGTCTGAGTTTCTACTGAAAATAATATGTTCCCCACTCTATCAAGTAGATTAAACAAAAAAGGAGGTGAGAATTGTTAACAGAATTTGATGCATAATCTAATATCTAGGGTTACAAATGTACTACACTTAAATTCTTATAATTTCTCCTTAGGCAGATTGTGTGCATTGCCCCCCTTTTAGTTTAAAAAAAAAAAAATCACTGAATTAAAAACATTTTGTCACATTGCAGTTTGTCTGAAAGAATACATGAAGATTGCTGTCTAATGAAGTATTTTCTCAAAGAACACCTCACAAGCATTAGTGTTTCACTTAAAGCATAGGTAAAAAAAAAAGAAATATGAAATTTTAAAGTATCTTTGTGAACCTGAGATTTCCATGTAGAATATGAAGTGTAGTTTTGTTAACTTTTAAACTACCAAAATGGAATTGTTTTGGTATAAAAGCATAGTTACAAACTATGGATCAAAACAGACTGACTGATACAGAACAAAGTTTGTGCAGAACAAAGACCATTTTACCAATACCAAAATATTTTCCCCAAAGGGTGAGGCCATATATTTAATGCCATTTCACTGTATATAGGCATATGATTTAGAATGTAAAATTAAAAACCAAGAGATATGTTAACATTTTAGAAGAGAAGTTTGGCTTCCATGTCACTCGTTGAAAGTACACAAGTTTTGGGAAAAATTACAGTGCATAGAATTTTAAATCCCATAAAACAAAGTTTTTAGTTAGTAGGATAGAGCTTCTGAGCTTCAGATTAATGCTCATTCTTCAGGAAGACAAGGAGCCAGTAATCCATCAAGGGATGATTTACTGAAATTTACTAAAGAGTGACCCAAAGTCTCATGATTGTATCCTCATACATTCAAGATACCATCTAAATTGTCATTTGCAGACAGAAGTTCTGCAAACATCACAAGAACATACATAAAAAAGGTCAGAAATCTAAATAGAAGAGTCCCTTCCATTCTTAGATTACAGAAATTTTGATTCCATTCAGGACTTTTCAGTCTCCATAACAGACAAGGTCTCACAACAAGAAGTGTATTTTGACATGGGTAAAGACAGAGATTTTTGAGATTTGTCCCCTTCAGGCATTTTATAGTCTAAGATGAATAACAAGGTCTCTCTTCACTTTTGTGCTATATGTTAGAGAATCATCTCAACTGAGGCTACTCCATCAATGTTACCCATATTCCCTCTTTGTTAGGGAACACAACAGAAATCAGGCCTCAAATGAACAAATTTTTTAGTGAAAAACAAAACCCACTTTATGCAAGTAGAAATGGCATTTGAGAAAATTAATTGCTAATACTTGATCATTACTTAATGTTCCCGAACACCAGAAAATAGCAAACATACTTATCTCCTGTAATTGTAATTGTGAATCCATCATACTCTTTTCCTTGATCCTTGAGGCTGGGGACTTTTGTGTTCACAGTAAACCCATCCCTTGTTTTACTGTTAAACTGCTTTCAAAAGAAAAGAAAAGTAACATTAGAGTGAACAGACAGATTGCCTAGCTATTGTTTTGAAACACCTAAAATACATGGAGCAGAAATGAAAAGGGACAAACTGAGTGAACAGGACAAAGAATTACTGTCAACTACATTATTTCATTTATACTTTATTTCCTACTGTATGGAATTTATAAATATTGAATGAGGCATATTGACATTCAACTTCATAACTACATAGCAAATATAAAGCAGCACTGTTTATGTAAAGCAACTGTACAAAACAGTTCGAGTTGTACAGAGTTCTCCACAAGTTGCAGGTTGATTGTAACCTTCTGGTGTAACAATGTAAATGCAAAAGCAGGAATCTGAGAGCCTGTTTTATGTTTAGACTAAGAAGTAGCATTAGGCCAAGTGTGGATTCCAGAATACAGCTCACATCAACAATTTCTTAACTGTGATCCAGTTTCAATTAATGTTTATCCTCATCAGAAGGGAAAATATCAACGTTTAAAAATTTTACAAAGCTACATTATCTAAGTGTAATACTGTAGCCAGAGTTGTATAAACCAGGCAAAACTGTATTTAAGTAAAGCCAAAAGCCCAGCTTTTGACGTACAACATTCCCCAGCTACCCAAATAACAAAACTACATTAATATCAGCAGACCTTTGTTTTATACAGGCACTTTTAATGACTATTATGCAACAGTGTTGAATGAATTACTCAGGCAATTATTTATTTTAGGATAGAACATGTGATCCAGGATGTTTTGTTTAAAGAGAATTTGCACTTATTTTAAAGAAGCAAATGTAAAAGCCTCTAATGAGAGACAGCATTCCACTTTGATACAATTCAGAATGGGATATAGGAGATTCAAACCAGAGCAAAATGCACAGGTTATGAAAAACAGGAAGAATATTTGCTGCCATTTGAGACATTTATTTTTAAGTCATTATAGTCCACTATGTTTATATATTTTCATAATTCTCTTGGAGTAACCTGTATTTTTAACTCCACTAATAGCACTTTTCTGGCCTACAATTCAACAGTAGCCATATTAGGTGCTTTACAGGACCCTATTTGCACATTTGTGTGTCAGCAGGGAACACTTAGTTGTCTACCTACCCCAACATCTACTAGTTCATCACAAGTTTTTGTTTAAGTTCAGTTAGTATCCACTTGGCTTCATCTTTCAAGCCCAAGAACAAGACAGTAACATAAAAAGGACATCCAAAATTATGGTATGTTCTCTGAAGACACTTATATTAGAAAAATGTGGTGCTTGAGCCATGTAGCTTCTGTAAAGATATCTCCAGTGCACGAGTGAGTACTATCACCATGAACAAATCCAAACCCTGACAGTCTATCAGTAGTAGCAGCAATACATCTTCAAAGAGCTCTTGCAGATATGAAATTGCAATGTGGACACACCCAAGAAGAAAGCAATGAGTTTGTCTCTATTCAGAATGACTGTTTCTTCCCAAATTTTATTCTATTCTAAGTAAAATCCTGTCCAATCCTTTAAGAAGAAATACTTTGTAACAGTGTTTCCCAAAACTCAACCTACTTCTCATCCTAGATTAATTTGGGGAAGTGGGGGAAGACCTTTTACTTAAACCCAGCTCAAGTCTTATTATTTAAGTCGAGATAAGAGTATAAATCATTCTGCACGTCATATATCCAAAGCCTTTCTATGAAGACCACCACCAGCAAGAAGAAAACCTACAGGTTTCCCCACTCCTTTTCTGACAGTCTTCCAAAGCACAAGAACATAAACCAAGATTTTGTTTCAGATTAGCTATCAGTCACTAAGGGCAACTATTCCCTCATTTCTCGCTGCTAGCTCCACACGTACTGACCTACACCAATGAAGCTAAGGTAGAAAGAGCTTCCGTGTTCCTAATCTTTCAGACACACATCTTCAATTTTTTTCCTTCATACTGTACCTGCATACTGTGAGCCTGTTAGGGTGGATCTACCCTCCTGGTTGATAAGGCTGGCTTCAAAGAATTACATTCAACATTCTGTTTCCCCATAATTTCTTTACCAATTCACAGTTAGGCCAAGCCTTTCAAATACGTATCACACATCTCCATATATCAAAGAGAAGGTCATACCCTACATGTGCAAATTTAAAATAACCTGAGTTAGTGTTTCCAGTTATTCATTTTAAGCTTACACAATGTTTATTCTGAGGAACTGGATATCTCCCATAATACACTTTATTATTTTTATCATATTTTGAAGTTTTCCTTGAATTTACCTTCATTATGGGAAGAAGATCTTCTACTTTATGTACCTTTTCCAAAGCTTCTCGAACCTCTAATAGTCCTTTTGGATTATTTGCACTGGAGAAAAATTAAATATGGAATTGCAACGGTTGAACACATGTAACATTTCTGGAAATCCATCTAGCTTTAACCTAATCAGCCAGCAAAATAAATTATTTAGTTATTTCTTTTCTGAAAATTCCTTCATACTTGGCCACATGCTCTCCTATTCTTCAAAAAGTAATTTCCTCCTGTATCAGCTCAGCTCTTTCTTTTCCACGTCAAACCTCAACCAAAAACTTCAGGTTTATCTTAATCATTTGCTGTCGGCCACTCTGTAGCATTAAAGAGTGTTTGCATGAGTGTGTGTGGGCAGGGGATTGTTGATGAGGAAAGATGGAAGAAGAATAGAGTTAACATTAAAAATATTCTTCTCAAAACATATTCATCTGTGTAGCCTCAAAGGTATAAATACTACAGATGCAGGCACAGCTGGACCACGAAGAAACCTACTGAACTAGTGCTCTAATATTTATTAATTATTGTACCCAGATTTTAAGAACAGAATTATTTTTAAAATCACAGCATAAATTGCTCTGGTTTAAGGTCAAATGCTGCTGACTTACTCTGAACAAACCTTCTCCCAATAGAGGAGAGACTCCCCAGTTACTACAGAACTTACGTATCCTTCAGCAACTATCATAAATTTTCTAAAACTGAAATACTTTCAACTGTTATAAGGATTTTCTGCACTTTCATTTTTTGATATTTAAGTAGCATAATGAGACTGAAAAACAGAACTCAATATTTAATAAAAGTTACCAGGCCAAAGAAAAATTAGGGAGTTTACAACTGGAAGAGTTTCTTAATTTTTAACATTATCAGAACACTCTTGCCACAAATGAGCCACAGGTGGGGAAGACTTTTTACTCATTAAAAAATTGATCAAAGTTTGAAATAGATGTCAACATCAATTTTCAAACTATCTTTAGTCACATTCTTTCATTCAAGATTCTAGAACCTTCCGTTCCAGGACAAAGTCTACCAACCCATCTACGTAACAGGTAGTAAAGGTTCTCTGCTCCTTTAAAACTACTTGTCAAACACCAGTTTCAATTAAAATTACCTTCCGTATCATCTTTTCTCTTTTTTCCTCACTCCTACTATTTAATAAATTAATCTCAATATTCAGAGAAACTCTATTCTACCAGGAGGAAACCCAACATCTTTAACAAATCCTATTTTTAGAAAGAATTGAGACCCACTCATGACAAAACTGTGGGTACAAATTCAACACCATTATTAGTTTCTAGGTACACTGCAATTCACGGTGTTTTTTCCTATTAGCTTAAGTTTCTTTACATGGCACTGAATAGCATTTTGCATTTCCAATAGTAAGACAGACAAGTATAGACCAAGAGAACTAGAACTTACTAAAATTAAGAGAATAACCCTCAGACTTTCTGAAGTTAATATTATGTAAATTTCAAATCAGTATTAGCAGGGGAGTGAATCAGGGAAAAAGCATATCAGTAATTTACCCATGATAAACAAGGATCCTGTCTTTGATAAAATGAAGAATTTTCTCAAAATATTCCAGGTACCGCATGTTAATGACCTGTCCCCTACAAAGAAAAGAAAAGGTTTTTTAAAGTCTTGTTTTTCAACCCAACATTTCACGGTTAAGACACAAGTAAGACACAAATATCTTAATATTTGACAGAATTTTATCCACAGATGCTTTGTAAATTAAAGCAAAGAACTAGAGGTTTGTCTGAAGTGGTGACTTGCCCATTCCCCATTTTGAATACAGATTCCATAGTGAACTGGGAAAAGCTCATGTATCATCAGTAGTGTTGTTCTCTGATAAACTACATTTTATGCATATTTCCCCATTTTCAGTGTGCCCATGTCCAGTAAGTCTTATCTATATGATAATTATCAATTTGTACAAGGATATAATTTTCTTACACTCACAGATACTGCAGAACTAGGAGAGAATTCTCAATCTGCACATTAATTTGAGAACCAACACCCTCCAGTTTACATATTTGCCAACATATATGCTGATCTGCTTTGACAGTCCACATACATTTTTCTTTATTCACCTGTGTCCCTCTATGTTGCAGTAATTTTGCTTTGACTTCTAACAGTTATAAGTAGTAACTGTTAAACAAAAACATTAAAAAGGTGTTTTTTCCCCCTAGGACTACTAAGGAAAAAAATATACATTAAAAACTTGGTAAAGAGCTGCTAGGATTATAACCACTCTGAGAGGAAAAATTACATACCATTATTGCATTTGTAGGAGTCCTTCCTCTTCTCCCAGTCTACAAAACAAGATTTTATAAAGCAAACGTTATCGCTCTCTGAGGAAGCAAGACCACTGTCAATCACAGGAAGGTGTACACCTAGTTTTTTTCCCCACTCTAAGTGATTTTTGGCAGCTTAAGTCCCTAACGTCTCACACAACAGTCTCACACTTTAGTAGGCTTAAGTCTCAGAATAATGGCAGAATCAGTCTTTAAAAACTGAACAGAATTAGAACACATATACGTATCTGCACATAGGAAAGGGAGGTAGGGAAAGGAGAAGGATGAAGACAAATCTATATACATAATTTGCCCTTGTTGTACGTCCCATCATTTTCCATCTGTATTTAGAAAATATCTGTACAACAGGCAGAAGCGTGTCAGTATAAGGAACAGGATTTTCCTTTAGTGGCATCTTGGAAAATACATCCAAACCAGACCTATCATTCTGTAAGGCCATCTAGAAGCACTAGTACCAATAGAAGACTTTTGGTGAGTGGTCAGAAGTGATTTGTGTTTATTCCCACTCTTTCTATTTGTTTAGTAAACACTATCACCAAGAACTCAAAAGTAGCAGGGTTCCACATTGTCTTCACTTTTTAATAAGAATATTGGGCTTATCATTAATGTTTAGCTGATCCCAAATCCTTGTTTTGTTTTTGAAAGCTTAGGTTACTTTTATAGTCATTTTCTCTACTTTAAATGAAACTTGGTAGCTTTGATTATTTAAGGCAGAAAGGAGAAAAGCCAAAGTCGCACTTGCCTACAGACCCATGAAGAAGTAGTGACAGACAATATACTTTCATCTCAAGAATGTTAAGATCTGGAAGCCTATCAAACATTGTGAAATGCAAGATGCTTCTTATACACCTTTAACAAATGGTCCCCAAATGGACTCAAAACAAACAAAAAAAGTTTTTGTTTTCTGACACTCTCCAAATGTTTTGCTACCCTGGAAAAGAATCTTTAATTCAGCAGTCACTGAATGCTAGTGCTTTCACGTTAAAACTCATTTCACAGGAATCACTGAACAATAATGGACTTCAAATGCAAAGAATTCTGACTAAAGAAAAAGGTTATGTTAACAGATATCTAATCCAAGTATTTCTTGCACACAGAAATTACTAGTGTACAATTTAGACCAAATAAAACCTAGAGACAGCTTGAGCTCAGCATGACTAGATCTGTTACGAATACTAAAAGAACACCCAACTGCTATTATTACACCTCTTATTTGACTGAACAGCTTATATCTTTGTATATGTTGAACAACCATGAAGGCTGCCATTTGTCAGCCTAAATAACCTACTGCTACACCTGGCTTTCAGGTAGCCATGCTACAGAAAGAATTCAGCCTTAGTCATACAATTATGTGAATAACTTTCAAATCATAAGCCAAATATAAAGTAATATATGTCTTCCTGACACAGTCAAAAGACCATAAAGTGATCTCAATTATCAACAAAAAGGTGTTAGCTCTGTAGCCTATTAATATCTTCAATCAGCAGCCATTTTACAGTTGAGTAATGCAAGGAGATTATACAGATCTGTATAGTCCATTAAGAGTAAACTGTCATTTAGAAATCATAGTGACTAGAACATGCTTCAAAAGATAAAAATAAATTTTAAAAAGCTATTACCACTTAATCTATTCATTTCTTTTATCCCTCACCTCACATGAAATCTTTGGGAGGGAATCCAAAAGCAGAAATGAATCACTACAGAAAGCTGACCAATGAAAGCAGCTATTACTTGGGATGCAGAATGATCAAACAAGTACAGGTTTCCAGAATCAGAAAGGATGCAATCACCATCCAGTACTAAAGTATGATCAACTCCTCAGGTAGTGGTATTTGTTTCTTCCCAAAAGTGCAAATCAATAATTTTCAGAGAACCACTACCTAGCTATCAAAAAAGTATGACCAAAATGCTGATAAGATCTCCAAAAGTCAAGGCTGAGCCAAAAACAAAAGGTCAGAATTAGATTCACTGTGGGCCTACCATTCTGAACATTCATGAAGCTTATTTCAGATTTCTATGAAATCACCAAAACAGCTGGAACAGTAAAGCATGAGTTTTGCTAGCATTCTCTGATGAGTAGAAAACAAGTACAGTACTTTGGCTAGTGAAAAACAGAGTTGCTGACACAGAGATCCTGTACAGCGACAGACTAAATGCTCAATGTTATTTTCAGCATGGCAATCAAGTGTCGTTATACGAATGCCCTTCTGCCAGCACAGATCACCTAGAAATTAGGCTTCTACTCTCCCATTTAAAATAAAACCAGTAAGAAATAGATGAAGTATGGGATGCATCCTTGTCTCAAAGTACAGATGGTTGTGGTTTCTGCTGCATTTTACACGTGAGAAGAAAGAATGCAGCAACAGCAAAGACAGACAGAGCTTGGACCCCAAACATAATAACACTTGGCTTGAGAGAAGACAGAAGCCCGAGCATAGGACCATTCAGGAAGCAGCACATCCTGCAAGGCAAGGACTGATTTGCACCAGAGTTTAGCTCTACGTTGAAACCACTCCCTAAAGTGGTGGCTGCTTGGGTCCATTACGTAGAGTGGAAGGAAGAGCACAGACAGATTCTCATCAGCCTCTGTATGTGAACATTAGAATATCACTATTTTTCTCTGCTTGAAATAATTCTTGAGAAGGCTTTGCTTCCCTTATCCTCTTTTTTCCACACAGCTACTCAAAAAGGAAAGAAATAGATCTAAAAGCAGAGTGACAAAGATTCAATACTTCCCATGGTGGGGGGCAGGGAAGTAAGATGAAACCTGGTTACATAACTACTTACAAAACACACTCTGCTCCTGTGATTGACAGTGATGTTGCTACATTGAGTCTCTCACACTTCTACCACTTCATGGGAGGTAGCACTGTTGTGACTACAATACGGAGTCTTGCAGCATGGGAGAAGATGGAACGTACAACAGTGGTTGAATCTTTTAAATTTTACCTTTGTTTGGAAGTGCAACTGTTACCTTTCACAGGTTATTTATTTTGTCATTTTTGCTTTATTTTGTCCTGCTTTGAAAACAACTAAAAGAACGATGTTTTTCCTCTCTATTGTAAATTGGTATTAAAGCTAATAGAATAGCATTGTTTCACTACTGTTGCCACTATCTTTAAGAAGCAGCATTTGCAAAAATGACAACTGTGAGAAACTTACTCCTGTTTTTACATTTAAGGTAATGTAGGAATTAAAAACAGCACATAAAAATATGCATCTTCTGGATCCTAGTTAGACCTTGCCATATCTCAGTTGTACAACTGAAATTCAGGAAAAAGAGGAAACGTCATGAGTGAAAAACTGAAGTGCACAAAACCCAAATGGTGCATTAGAAAATTTAAAATAAATATTAAAGCAAAACAATAAGCATGTATACATTCAATACTGTAATATGCTGTTTTATGAACAGCCGGTAAGTTTTGGTACAATCCCTTAGCATGTGTGGGGAGGCTCTTTGGTAAAACTCTCATACCTGATTAAGTTAATATGATTATTGAAACCTCTGCTAAGGCTTCGGGCAGGCATTTGGTCCAACCAAAGCACAGGCTGGTCAGGATCAGCTATCCTACAAAGACAAAGGACATTAATATTTCACTCCATGTAACATTTTTAGTTGAGCTTTCTTCACATACAGAATAATATTAGGCAAAAGCTAGAATTCAGAGATCACAAAAAATAATTTTTTATTGAAATTCATGTATGATTTTCATAAAAAAACCCAACTCATAAGCATTTTATGTTGCTGGAGTTTGAAACTGTTAGTTTTTATTAGCCTAAGCTGCAATGTATCCTATGATCTTTCACAGCTTTGCCTCAACCAGAAAATGCTATTCCCAACTCTTTCCATCTTTTAAAGAAGAAAAATAGAATATTTTCAGAAATGCACTCCTTGTACCTAAACCATCCTTCTATCAGAACACCCTCTAGTTCCAGAGTGGTAGCAAGTGTTCATTTTCTCCTGTGACTTCAGCCCCTTGGTTAACTGAAGCATGCATCATCACCATAACCAACATAAGGCTTCTTCCCCCTCTTTTTACCATTACCTTCGCCACTTCACAGCAATATCAAACATATCTCTCCACTGCATCAGTCTGGTCTTCCCATTCATCCGAACTTTTGAGTTTGCCCAAGTCCGCTGCACAGCTTGCATTACTTCTAGAGTGGCCAGTCCCATGGCTGGGGGTGGAGGAGGAAGACAGGGGGACAAACAACAGAAACAGAGAACCAATTAGCACCAAACACTCGTTTTCATACATGTAGGAAAACTGAAGGAGGAATGCAATGTATTTATGGGAAAAAATTGCCAACACCAATAAAATCTGGGGGATCATGATTTCCAGTCCCCAGTTAGGTCAAGAAACTGCTCATGTAATGATTATTTTCAGTTTAAACTTTTTATCTGATTTGAAAGTAACAGAGTGTAAAACTAATTTGCAGATAACAAAGGTATAGCATTAAATTATCACCACATTGAATTTGTTTTCCCCATTCAAATCTACAGAGCATTTTAAGTATACCTCTATGTATTCTTTTATTTGGAAGAAATCCTGGTGTCTCATACTGCATCATGGAACCCAGATGATCAGCTACACATACGAGTTCTTGCACATCAGGCTTATAGCTTTCAAAATTCTGAAATAACACATCTCTTGCGGAGGAGAAAAACATGCATTAGACAGAACTTGTCAACAAAAGTCCTGAAAGTTGTAAAACAGATTTGTTTGTCTGATAATCAATACCATTTGTGTGAGAAATACTTAAAAGGAGTATAAAGAACACTCATTCCTCCTCCCACTTCACTGAACATACACAGTACACGGCAGTAACACTCTATATCTCAAATGAAATCCTGGTCTTACTGAATTCAGTGGCAGATCTTATTACTGTCACAACCAGTATTTCACCTTCAGACTTGCTCATAGTAAGTGATACTAAATAAAGTTCACAGATAATACATTATCCTTCAGTGTTACACTCACCCTAAGGAACTTTTAACACTAAGAAAAGAATATGTATAGAAACCAGAAGCCTTATTCCATAACTTCTCCCTTAATTCTGTAAAAGATTCTTGTGCTAAAAGGTGGATTCTATTCCATATACACAAGAGCCATAAATTTTTAACTCAGCATTTTTTTATTTTTTTTTTTTTTTTACACACAAAGTGAATACATGAAAATATATCTGGAAACTAGTTTACAGCAGAAGAAATTGACATCTTTCCTTTAGCTACATATTTTTTAAGTCTATTCTAATAAATCCCCTGCTTTGTTGACTGAAATCACCCTCCTCCTAAAATATTGGTTATCTAAATTACTCCGGACAATATTATTTCCCAGTGAAACCCACCTGCCATTAAAAATCTGTTAAGTATCTAGGAAACTACACCTATAAAAAAAAAACCAACAACACACAACAAGAAACTGTAATAAGGGTGCTATGCAACGCTACATTTGGTAGCTCAAACTTATCAATTCCTTGACATTAATTGCAAGAAAAAAAGAAACAGAATAGTTCCTCAGTAAGGCCACAGATTATGAAACAACATTATGTGAATATTATTGATTATGTCAAGACAGAAGTGAAGAAAATAATCTTAAATTTCATTGTTCCTCTTTTATGAGCTAAACCAACTCCAATCTCCATGATTTTGAAAAGGATTTACACACTCAGTGGAATTCCACTTTCATACAGCATTAAACATGTATGCTGTTCCAATGCTTTGAAATAGCACTTTGAAAAGTCAAGCTGAAAAAAACGTCTGGAGTAGGCTTTAAAAAAAAAAAAAAGATTACTCACTTTATATGTGGCTGTAACCCTGGCTGTTCTTCATAGTTTTCTATAAGGAAAGGAAGATTTTTGGCCCAATGGTCCTTGAAATTTCCAGGAAGATCTACATCAATATTATACTCTGTAAGAGGTGTATCCAAATGCGCATGCAAGTACCTAGAATACTCTGGAGGAAAGAAATAAAATTAAATACCGTTTGTATAATCAGCCTACTTATGTAATTACATAAAAACAAAAACCAGATTTTATGTTTGTCAGTTATCCAACAAGACTTTAGTAAGGCATTACTCTTAGATACTTTGATTTTGCTATTAGCTAATGTCCAGGACAGAAATAAGTCTATTTCAACTAAGTACCACAACACTCTTTCCCATTATACAGAAATGTGTATTTCATTTGTGGACCTAGATTTTAACTGTATGAACAAATCAGTGTACATTTTTTTTAAACAGACATACTCAACAGTGCTCATGAAAACATATGATGTTTTCTTTAAAATGGCCAGAACTACAAGCATGCTTGAACTTTTAGGTTCTCAATGGATTTAAGAAAATTTAAAAAGAGAAAAACAATTTCAACTTACCTCGGAGGTACTTCACTTTCAGGTATTCCGGGCTGGCCTTCTGACCTGGTAGTGGATCATTTAACATAACTTTAGTCTGAGCTTTTATGCCTTCATAAAACTGTCCCATTGCAACATGGCTGAGACCTTTCATGTACTGGCATACTTCATTGTATGGTTCTAGCTGTAAACATCTCTAGGAGATTAAAGAAACAAAGCACCCATAAATCAAGAGAGCGAATGAGTATCTTCAAACAAACCAACCTGTTTGGTCAGAAGACCTGCACGAAAAGGTTAACTGATTATTAAGATCCACTTCCATCACAATTTTCTTTCAAATTATGATGAGCACTTAAATTGTTAGCAAATGTAAGAAAAAAAATATTTTCAGTTTCATTAAAGGGAAAAAAGAGAGGAACTGCCAGTGCAAATATGCTTGTGATCACACTTTAATTGTTATGAAAATAGATCATGTCTGCTCTAATGATATTAGCACTACAGAAGTTTCAACGGTAGTTAAATGAAATTAGACAAAACATACTCCTAACAATAACAAGTCATTTTTGGCTAGTTCAACACATATACTGTACCATTTCTTCCATCCATAATCTTCACTAGTTCATGTGTAAGTATGCTTCATTATGTTAGTCACTATGTACTATATGTTAAACACATAGCAAATTCAAAAATTAATGCTCTGATTCTTCTAGCAATTACATGTCTTTAGAAGACCATCTCCACCTTAAAAGTTGAAATATCTTTCCAATTACACCAGTACTACAGATTGTGTTATAGAAGGTGAATATGTGGTAACACACACTAAGTGTTCTCCTTGGGGTACGCACACATGCATTTAGAAAGAGATGCAATCATTTCCACATCTTATTTCATTCCTTGTTTTAAGGATATGGACATATGATTAACATATGCCTTTATTGTTCTGTCTACAAAATGAGGCAGTTATTTAATTCCAATGAAGAGAGGCAAGATTTTGTTTACCTATGGAAACATGAACACTTTTACAAGCTAAATTAATTGCAACATATTCTGAGTTTTTCAAAACAAAGAAAATGCCTCAGAAAAATTAGATACGTAGTGGAACTTTGCATGCTTATTTTAAGCTTAAAATTACAAAGGAGACTACATTCCTTCTTCCATCAGATATGAAAAAAACTTTAGGTTTTAACCCAAACTAAAATATTAGCAAGAACACAATTACTAGTTTAAAACAAACAAACCAAAACAAGAATAGATAAAACACTTCAGAGCTTGATTTCAGAAATTCATAAAACAGTGACATAAAACTACTTCTTAGAGGAAGTATCTTAGTTTTAGCAAAATTCCGTTTTTAATTAAAAGATGTATAAAACCTTGCAGTTTTTAAGACAGCCTTCACAAAAATTTAGTTCAAACACACACACATATTCAGAATGAAAAACTTTGACATTTGTCCGTTTTATTGCACTTGTTGACTACTAGTCCTTGTAAAACATTTTAATTCTGCATTTACTTAGGGCCTGCTTACCTTAAAATTCTTTAGTGCTTCATCTAAGCTACCATGATGATAAAGCATCATTCCTTTGAGCTGTAATGTCTGAACGTGATTATGATTTAGCAGCAAAGCCTTCTGGAAGCTCTCCGTAGCAGCATTGAAGTTGCCAAGTTCTCTAGGTGGTTCCATAAAGTGGAAAGTGAAGAATACAGAAGGCAACAGTGACAATGAAATTACTTGTTAAAGGTTGTATTTTAACACATCCAAAGAAGTTATCATTGAAGAGGAACATGGTACTAATGGAAGATTTCTTTAACAAAAGCAGTAATTCTGCAACTCCTCTTTAGTGGTAATAACAGAAAAGCTGCACTGAGTTTTTCACTCACAGAACTGCGTACTCTGAAATACAACCCCACAAGAACACAAATCTTCACAATCCTCACTGGACATAAGACATAAAACCCACACACCTATGGTATTTCTTCAGACACTAAAAGAAACAAAGCTTCCACAGAAAGCATTCTTGGGAAACACTATCTATGATAAGACTTTTTAACTTCTAAATACAAACACATTTTAAAAACTATACTAACTACTTAAATGCTGAATAAGAAGAAAGCATGGTTTTTGAAAGCTGAAACTAACTAAAAATGTATTGACTGGAATTACTCCATGTGCAGGACAGCTTTTAGTAAAAATACCCATGGAGAAACTATCATGAAAAAAATAGAAATGGCAGACAACTTAATTTTTCTTCAGCTTTTTTATCCAGTACACTGATTTTTTTAAGTTTAAGAACATGAAATTCTTTCCACATCAAATTATATTAGATGAAATTAATCCAAACAAGAGCAATGCCAGAAAAAACAAACAATATTTACTAGTTTTAAATACATTTGCCAAAAAGAATTTTTAGACAGAATAGTGATTAACCACAGCTCTTTAGCTTCCAATAAATGCACAAACAGCAAAGTCTCTAGATTTGAAGAAAGAATAGGTAAAATGCTATAATTCATGTTGTACAGAAGGACAAATCCAACTAAGAATTGTCTACTTCCACTATAAAAAGAATTCTTTAAAAGGTATTTTTAAGCACCGTATTTGAAATTTATTTGCTGCAGGAGAAAGCAAACATGAAGTTAAAATACAGGATTTTAGAAAGAAAGAATTTGACAGCTGAAGTTAGCAGTGCCCTGGAGAGATTATTATTCCTGTCTGTTTTAAGATCTGAGTGTTCACGGGAAAGTAATTCAGACTTATAGTCAGTCACTACTCAGTCTTTAGTTACCAAACAATATTTGATTTAGTTTCTGGGCTTCTCTAACTGCTGAGCATTTAGAAGAGTCAACAGTAACTATGCTTTGTACATTAAAGTTCTTACAGAAAAAAAAAGGTAGATTTCTTTACATTCCTTCCCTTATTATTTCATGAGGACCAGAGAACTTTTGGAGGCAGGGGACAGTGAGATGGAATAAAATCAACAAATTTAAGGTGATTAGGAATACCCCGGTTAAGTGACTTTCGCTTTGTAAAACAACAATGCAGTGCAAAATGAGACAAAATTTAAGGTTTGCTTTCTTCTCTCCTTCAGAATAAAACTTCTTCAGTTTAAGGTTTCTTGGGCACAGGGTAGAACAGCTGATTAAGTGGAGAGGCAGTTCCACATCCAAATACAAACCAAAAAAAGTTAAAGCATTTATTGGAAAAGGAAAAAGGCAACTGCCCATCTTCCAGGCTAAATTACTGACTATTGTTTATCACCTTGAAGTACTTAGATACCACAATAACAAGTGCCACAGAAAAACTCATGAAGAAATTAGTGATTCTACATTGAGTTCAGAATTTAGATACTGTGGTAAATAAGGCACAAGTCCACACAGCAAAAATAACAGAAAAAAAAATGATTGTCTTCAGGGAATATTTTATGTTCTGTATGCTGAAGAAAGCATAAAGCCTTGAAGAAAAAGAGCACACGAACATGTAATGCTTGCACACCAACCCTACCCAACTTAACTCTTGCTACACAAAAGCCACTTATGTTGCAGCAGCAGTGTCTATGCTGTAGACCAGTGCTTTTCAAATATAAAAATGTAAAACAGGAAATAAAAAGCTGGTAAGACACAGCAGGGCAGTACAATGGGCAGAGATATTCAGTTGCTGACTATGTTATTTTCTTGCCTTGTTATATACAAGCTATATTACTTTTCTCCTTACTAATTATCTGCAGACCACCATTAAAGTAATACATTTTATTCAACTATAAATTATCTTTAATGTAAATTTAAAAAAAAAGTGACTAGTTATCTTACTAACTAGAGATTGCTTTTTTTAAAATTATTTGATTAATAGGTAAGAAACTACATGTCTATATTAAAAGAACCCTAAACAGGAAATTAGCTGAATTCTCAGAACTGTAAATCTCTTTGGTGAGAGATTAATTGATATAGGATCTAGCAGTTCTATAAAACGATATGCACTATGCAATGAGTTTTTAATAAATTTAAGTAGCACAATAATTTCAGATGACAACTAATGAGTATATTAATCAACAATTCATATTAAACATTTCCATCATTTAAAAATAATTCAGTAAACCTAAAACACATCTTACTGAAAACTGCCATCCACCTAACCTCTGAGTATGGGAGACTCAAAGGGCTACTGGAGATTGAATTAAAAATACAAAGCAAACCTAAAAAAATATTTATATTGAACATATCCACTGGCTGTAGGAGCTACCAAATACACATATGATGACTCTGCAGAGTTTTGTAACAAATGTGTAAAACTTAGAGTGCATTTTAAAGAACACAGTCAGATAGAAAACTGACTTTAAAATAATTTCTGAATGCAATTACCTGTAGGCTTGTCCCAGACTTTTATATGCATCTATGAAGTCTGCTTTCTGCTTCAGAGCTTCTTTAAATGATTCAATGGCTTCCTACAGAAAGACACCAACAGAAAAATTTGTCACTTACTGCATTTGTTTAATTTTAGCACCCTCAGTAGTTATTAACCATGGATTTACTTATTTGTCAAAACCTTTGGGAGAACAAACAAGGCATGAATTTATCACAAAATCTATAGAGTAATACTTGTCATGTAACAAATGAAATATTGCAACATTCTTTATAGTTATGACAGATTTAATTGGAATTCCTTTGTTTAATATGCTATGGGAATGAGTGATTCTTTCAGCATTTTAATAGAATTCAGAGATGAAATCCCTTCAGAGTTTGCTTTCAAAGCTCAGTCTGGTCCCTAATGCAAAGCAGTCTCTCCTCAGTCTTCCTTCTTCATTCATAATACACCTCTTAATTTTTGCAATCTAGAAGCCTCCTTTCAATCTATACTCTGGCTTTCATTGTTTTATTGCATTTTGTGTTAGTTGCACAGTTAGCAAACACCCTCTTGAGGAATTACATAGTAAGTGATCATCTTCACACAATAGCATGTACTGCTGCTGTGAAGAATACAATGTCATAAAAATAAAATAGCTAAAAGTTACATGCATACATCCAAATCTTCCTCTTTGAACTGGTTTTGATTTGATTAAGATCTCAGGTTTTTAAACTGGACTGGCTATATAAATTGGCAAATGCAGTACTGAGACTTAGAATTAAGGATGGAATAATCAACTACTTTGTATTATGAAGGAATGCCTGAAAAGTATCTTGAAGTCTAGTGCAAGAAATTAAATGCTGTAAGGAAAGAATCATTAGTATCTTCAGTCAATTTAGAGATTCTTATTCAGAAAAACTATCAACTATACTCTGAGCACTACAACATGCATAAAAATATCTAATGAACAAAAATGTAAGATAATCACCTACCGTTACCAATACACTAATGTCCTCTAGGTGAGTTTTAAAACCAAGATGATCATTCCCAAAAGCAATGATCTAAAAGCAACAATCTCTTTTCATTCAAAAATGAACACTCTACCACCCTCACCCAAAATCTCAGTTTTCAGCAAGATGACGTGTATATCCTTCCTCTGAGAGGCAGCCTGAACCTGACTGGAAGCTAAGGTATACCTGGGGATGACAAGCACCTCAGTCACAATCTCTCAGAATTTTAATATTAGAGAGGGAAGACACTTCCTTTGAGGAAAGAAATTGGAGGAAGGAAGCGGTGGTGCAGAAATGTGTTGATCTGCACATCAGAAAGAAGAAAACATTGCTTCTGCTTTGCAAATTGAGACATTGTTTAACCTTATCAGTTTTATTTCCACAATCACTTTCTGGGGTCTATGCTGCCTACACCAAAAACCAGATATTCAATCAGACTATTATTTGCAAGTAACTCATTTGACTGCAATAACAGACAGTAAGTTCATCAATGACAGCCTGAAGCTTTCACAGCATACACTGAGAGTGTTGAAAAAAAAAAAAAAACAAACAGTTTGGGTACTAGGAAAACAGCAAAGTAGTCTGTTTGCTAAGAAAAGAAAAAAGTGCAGTGATTGCCTATAAAATGTACTGGGCTAAAACTCAGGAGCCCTGGGCTGTCTCCAGGTTCTGTCAGCATTTCTTCATGCAACCCTTAATGAAACCCAAGCTGTTAGCAGAGGTTAAAAAAAAAGCTTCCACTCTGTTGGAATTTAGGAATCACACAGTTGCATCCTCACTTTTCAAACTGAACATTTCAGACAATGTGTTTAATTACCCTCCCCTCAAAAAAAACTGCAGCAGTGTCTCTAAATACTTTACAGGCAAGAAACAGGTGCAATATTACTACACCTGAAACACAAAGAAGTTTTGAGTCAGAAGATGGTGAAACATTAGAAAAAGCATGGGAAGAATTTACTTCCCTGCTGATTTTAGAATCTGAGAGCGCAACTGTTTTCCCTCAATTTAGATACAAGCATTTCAGAATCAACACATAACTGAAATACACATGCACAGATGCAGGGCTCTCTATCAGCAGTTTCCTTGATTACCTTCTAGCTCATTTGAGAAAGAATCTGAAATTATTTTCCTCTTCATCCCTTTCCCCTTCACAAAACCTAGAGTGTCTCCATTTCATGGAAAGACATTTTGAATACAACCATACAGATATTAGCAGAGGTGCTAAATACAAACATCTTTCAAAGCACTCCATAAACATGTCAGTTATCACTGATCTACCAAGATCCAGCAAGACCAGCAGTATTTACATGTCGTACCATGAAGTACTACAGTCAGCAATGGCACTTCTTCATTTTGCTTACACTCCTTTGAGTTAAAAAAAAAATAAACCTTCCTTATGTGAGATAAAATATGTGTATCAACACCTATGATATTTCTACTATTTTACAGAAGTAACTTCAAATATTGTTCTACACAAACTGTTATTTAACATAACTTTACCTTCAAAAGTCCTCTGTGAAAAAAGGTTAAGCCTTTATAAAGCATAGCTATAGGCTGATTCTTGTTCAGTTCCAGTGAGTGCTGAAAATCTTCATGGGCTGTTGCATAATCCTGTGATAAAGTAGATTTTAGATGACAAAGGAAATACCATATAAATAAAGATGAATACATATTTTATTTTTGTAAAAGTAAAATACAGAATTTTGTTTAATGTATGAAGACAGTCACGGGGCTAAGCAGCAACAAATGTCAGCTGCCAGTCAATACCAAAAAATAAGGAATGCACAATACACTTCCAACTTTTACAGCAAGTGCTATATAAAACACAGTAAAGTAAATGGAAAAATAGCTGGAAACAGTGAAATCAGAAGAAGAAAGTGGGAAATCAGCTATTTAGTATTCACAGTCTTTGAAGATGAAGTTACTTGCTTTACATTAAAGCGTAAGAACAACACATATCAATTACATCACAAATAGGATGTTAGCATTTTTGTAGCGGTTTTTTGTTTGTTTGTTGTGTAGTATGCTTTTTGTTAAGTATATAGGGCAGTTACTGCCTTGGCCATAACTGTTTCCCTTTTTAGACTGACATTTAACAATACTACTTAAATGCAGCTGTATGTAAGAAATCAAGTCAAATTCTTTATCCATATCCTACTCCTCAAACACACAAAACAATCTGAGATGTGCATGCAAAGTACTTGCCCTCTGATTCTCTGCATTAAATAGATATGCAGATGAACTACTTGAAGAATACCTCTGAATTGTCAGAAAGTCAACTACAGGAAAACTGGGGGTTTTGCTGTTATTTTGGGTTTTTATTTAAATAGGAAAGAAGCTCCTGAAAAACTGGAACCACCACCAACAAAATAATCAACAACATTCACACAACCAAAACCAAACAGAATCCCCCAAATCCACTAACCTCAGATATGAAGTAAAGGGTACCTCTGTGCCTGTAGAGCCGTGCTGATGGTTGTAGCTGAATAGCTTTGGTGAGATCAGATAATGCTTCACTGATTCGTCCTAACGGGGACAATATCTAAGAGCACAGAACAAAAACATTGTTTAGAGCAGACAGGCTGAATAGATTTGTTTTAGAAATATGAAGATTATTCTTTTTCATGTCCAGCTGTAACAGAGTAACTGTATTTGCTAGAACAGTCTGGAAAAATCTAATATAAATTTCAGTACTTATTGCTTTATAATTTCCCTGTAAAAGGGAAAATCTGAAAGCATTTTTCTCAAAAAAAAATTTCAGTGTACATGAACATCACCAATAACATTTTCAAAAATCTAGTATTCCAAATAAAAACATCAGCCAAAGCAGAATACTCTATTTCAAGTTATTTCAACAGATTCAACTGAAAATGTAATTAAATTACTCTCATAACCCTTTCCATTTTGAAAAAATATTCCCACCAATGGAAAATGGTCTATTTTCCAATTATTTGAATGGCTTTCACGTTTTTAGATCAAGATTATTAACAAGTGTCTTAACAAATCATTAAAGACATTAAAATTGTGAATTACCATTTCATTTTATGGCAGTTAGCATTATACAGTATGCTAACTTTAATAAATACTTATGCTTTTGATTTGTCTACAAAGCTGCTTCTTGAAAACCCATTTTCTGTAATTTAATTGGCAAAACACAACACGATTTTCAAAATGAAAAATATCTGTGTATCTGAATGACATTTAACTTATACGCATAATACAAAACCAAAACATTTGATTAAAAACTCATTCTTTACAAGTTTGGCATTTTACCAATTAGTCCTAACAATAAATTTACTAAGGTGACGCTAAATGCAAACAGTAAGGTTCAAGTGATATTTTGATTCAATATATTTAAAAAAAACCCCAAACTGCACACAATCTAAACAGCTAAAACACAATATATGCTATTCTATTGGCTATAGTAACTCCATATGGTATATGTTTCATTTTAAAAATAAACATTCCACAAATTACACTGTTTGAGAGCAAGTACGTATATTCTAAAAGAAAGGAAGAATATTCACAGAAAAACACAGATGAGAACTTTAGTCATTAGATCACTGAAGAAATACTTGAAATAACTGCATAATGGCAACTTCTCCAAAAATCTGAAAAGACAAAGAATGCTCACTTCAGCTCGCTGTTCAAATACTTCAGGATGATCTGGTTCTAGACTAATCACCCTACTGAGCTCAAACAGAGCAAGTTCAGCATTTTTCATATCCTGAAAAGGAGAAAAATAAACAAGGTAAACAACTGTGCATACTTAAGAGTAATATACTCTGAAGACTGAAGGACAACAACCTTGAAGTTTCTGAAAGTGTATCAGTTTACATTAAAAGCCCTTCACACCTTTCCTAATAACATTAAGATGCAGTATTCTACAAATAGCTGAAAAAAACCCCACCTATCTGCTGTAAACCAGAAAAATAAAATTTGCTTGTACACATCATCTTTGTGCCGTACCTCTAATCATTTATTAATATAACTACAGCTCCATAGGTACCTTTCTTGGCAGCAACGCTGGCTCAAGCTCTCACCCCCCAGTGTTTTCATCAGTACCGCCTGTAACTTAACCCAAGCAGTGCTGGTGAATGGGTTGATGCCATCAGCATCTTGCCTATCTGAATTTTTATACTGCCCTCAATAAACTGTAGGATGGAAGCAGTTACTTAATTGGAAAAAAAAATCCAAACTCGTTATATAGCAAGTTCTGTACTAGATTTCATTGATCTTTTCTTTCTTTTTTCAAGGCAAAGAAATTTTGCATGTGCTTAACATCATCTTTGTGTCTTGAAAGCATCGCTCACAGAAACTTTTATGAAGTGAAGCTGTCTCAGCGTCTAGTTGAACTGAGAAAAACTCATGCTGTTGTTAAAAACATGCAAATATGAGGTACTTCAAGCTGCTGCCAGCACCACTGAAGAATTAAATATTCTGTACAAAGGAAATTCTCAAGGAGTTATTCAACTATTCTTTCTTCTAGAATTCTAGCAACCATTCAATCACTATTCAACAGGTCACAAACTCAAACTACAAGGACCATAGTCCACTATTAAACTTCTTTTTGCTCAGAAAATTGTTTAAGCAGTCAGCTGTAACTGTAATTTAACTATGAGTTTTTTTGAAGACATTCAAGGTGGTATACATATCAAGAGCCACAGGCAGTCAAGAAGCAATATAAAGCCTATTGGATTGCCAGAGATGACGATGTTTCCAAGTTGCAATGAAAGACATTTTTGTTTCCAAATATAGACTAGATGTGGAGACAAATTCAGCGGGACCTCATAAACCTGCCTCTCAGAGGCAAGATTCTGCCTGTAATCTTATTAGGTAACTCCTTCAAGTGGCTGTGGCTCCCAGCCTTACTATCCACCACTCACAATTGTGCCTATAGTCTCCTTTGGCACCCTTGCTTCATGCTGCTTTATTTCCACAGTCCCACAAAGCAAACGTATCCATGGCGTGAGCAGTATGATCCACTAGATCCCTCTGCATTATGGAGCACCTACTAAGGGATGGACATGTCATTATAGCAGGAGAGCACAAAGACTTTGGGATGTACCTATCCAGTTCTAATCAGTGTAGCTCCTCCTGTTAGAGGCTGTCTTATAGTTTGGATTCAAATAATGCAGTCAGATATTAATTTAAATAAATATCTACTCACATGTAGTCCTTTTTTTCCATATGCTATCCCTCGTCCATAAATTGCACTAACCAGCTCTGGTTCTTCCTGTTAAGATTAAAAATGAATACAATAATCAATTGTGGTTTATTTTTTGAGGTTTTTTTTTGTTTTTTTGGTTTTTTTAAAAAGGTATCTTTCTTCAATATGTATTTAATTCTTGCTGATCTTTAGTAAGCAATGAACAATCACAGTTGTCAGGCAAAGAAATTGATGGTATTACAGTCCATACTTTCATATACTCACATCTTCCAATTCAATTTACTGGAATTGTTCTGGAGTATTTGTCTGGAAAATGAGCTAAACAAAGTGCAGTTATAGTGTCAGTGACCACCTATTAGAAGCTATGTACACATTAGTATAGTCTGTTGCCCAAACTTCTAACCTTATTGGTAATTATAGGTCTTCTTTTGTCTAATGTCACTGAAGTGATAATAAACAAATACAATTCAGCCATTCAAAACTTGTTTTGTTTGCAATTTAAATTCAAGATTTAAAATTAGGAAGTAGGAAATTGTGACATCCTGATGAAATTTGTATTCAGGCAGCAACTAAAACTAAAGGTATTCTGCCAAAATAGTTCTGCAAAATTCAAACAAACCTTCCTTGGGTTAGATTTAAGTCTCTGGCTTTCCAACTCGGGCACCTAAGGGGATGCATTTTACATAGTGACTCCATGTTCAATGTTATCTACTACAGCCATGGTTTCCCATCCAAATCTGAAGAACTACAACAGCATAACTAGTTTTCTTGGCACAACAGTGCCTATGCAGTCAGTTTCCCTGAAAACCAGTCAGGAATCACTTCACACCTGCAACCAGCACAGCTGTGCAACAAAAATTTGTAGCATAGGCCTGGTCTCATTTAAATGGGACAGCTGCCAAGAAACAAATTCCTTCATTGACAAAACAACAGATACATGGCACACCAAAGCTGGCAGCTTGCTAGACTTGAGCTGATTCCAAGTGTACGCTTGCCAGTGTCAACTTCTGGTAACTTCCTTACTTTTAACAAAGACAGCAGCTAAGCAAGGCTGTTTTGTTCTGTTCAATGTTGTAATACTCACTTCTTATGTATTTAAAATTGCCTTGTGGAAGACAGAGTGAACAATCATAACCACTTTACAGCCTTTCAGGCACACAATAAGCATGATATTAATTTTAACCGAGATGTGTTCATTGCAAAGGTACTCTATTATATACACACTTCTCACAATATTTTTCTACAGTTGCTGTATCTTGCTTATCTTCCTGATCTTCACTTATATCAAATTTCCTTCTTAATAAAGAGAAGGCAGGAAACAGTATATAAGTCCAGTGGTTTTTGAAGCAGGATTTCTCATTAGGATAAAAAAAAAAGGAAAAAAGATTCCTCACATTAAAAACAAACCAAAGACAGAAATCACTAAACACCTAAAACAAACACCCAACAAAAAACATTCTGGTCCTCTGATAAATTCCCTGGAATAAATCCATCAAATCACCACATTTTCACTCAATGTAAGTATGAGCCATATGACAAATTTTGAGTTTAGAAAAGTACATGCTAGTATTTGCAGTATTACTTTCAGCTTGCATTTGTGTACTACAACCAGTTTAGACCAAAAACCAGGTCCATGCTTCTGCTAGTCCCAGGTTCTTAGCCACAAAAATGCAGTAATTTGAAATCAGCTTTAGTTAAAGCTTTTAAACTGCTGGAGCTGGTTTTGTTTTAAAAGTGGCTACCTTCTACTTCATAGAAAAAAGATTCTGAATTCCTTACCTTGATCAGAAGAAAAAAAATGTTGAAGTATTAGTTAAGATTTACTTGTATATTAAACTCATCAAATGCTTACCACTGAAGAAGAATAAACCCAGCACACAAAACTATCATCACGAAAGCAATGCGATACCTGCCACTAGCAGTAAGTGATCTCTGTCATGTTTTTTTTCTGATGTTACTGGCAACACGCTGTCACCCAAAAAAATCCACATCAAAATATCTCAGCCAACACAGCAACTAAAGGAACTTCACTTTTGCACAGGTCAGGTTTCTAAAGATTTTTTTTGTTTTTTGAGTTTTTTGTTAAAGTACCATAAAAAGTTTATTCCTACAGATGAGAAAGAGACTCGCCAAATAACCAAGATACCGGATCACCTGACTTTAAGAATATGCTTATGTTTGGATGGGAAAAAAATGAATAAATAAAAGAATAATTGCTCTCATAAAATAATTACTCTCATTTTAAAATCCTTAATTGAATTTTTGTTTTAGTATAAGCCATATGTTGTAATGGATAATTTAATGAAGTGATTTTTTAGGGGTCCAAACAGAAAACTTACCTGCAGCATTGTTGAAAAATGTCGTATGGCTTCATCATACAAGCCGTTGCCAATCAACACGTAAGCAATTGCTAACAAAAGATTACAAATGTAAATAAAACAGGAAAAAAACACCTGACTTTTTAATACATCTTACAATTTGGTTGCCTTTAATGTGAGTTCCTACATTGCACTGAAGATTTAAGTAGTCAAATGATTTCTGAACTACCACTGCAATGACTTCCCTCAACCATTACCTAGCATCCATTAATTATTCAATTCATACTGTGCTCATCAGAATTGGTTTTACCTTTTGTGGTTTGGGGTTTTTTCTCTCCTTCTTACAAGTTCTTCAGGAAAGGGTCCATGTTTGCTTCTGAAGTACTCAGGACCAGGAAAGGTACCATGATCCCATTTAGTAACCCTAGATGCTTTCTTAATTATAAGTGAGCCTGGCTAACACTGGCTAACTTTTTTGGTAATTCTATTAGAAAACATTGGATTGTACTTGTTTGTATACATTTTGCTAAACTTTACTAGCTCACAATAAGTTTTTCCTTCATTTGAATTATCTAGAAAAACCTCAACGCTTTAGTTGAACCCACTATTTATAAAAACAAGATTGAAAAACTACAGAATCTTTACCCATGTTAAAATAATGAAAAGCTTTAAAGTTCTTGCATGTCCCCCTGCTTTGGAGTAGAAGCCAAGTGTTTGAAAAAGAAACAGACCACTGTTTTAGAAACATGTTCTGTAACCTCCAAAAGATACAAAATACATTCAAATCACAAGACTGGAAAGCTATGGTTCTGCTTGTATGACTGAGATTCAGTTCTGACAGCTATCTCAAGATTGTTTCATTTTGCATGTTTTAATCTCTCACAGTTCTTAACTCTGGACTAAGCTCTGTCTACACTGCCCACAAAACACAAGTATCTCACAGACCAGAGCTATGAAAGTTAAAGTACAACTTTTCCCCAGGCAGTTCACACAAACAGCTGACAGTGGAACTAAGAGCGGGAATTCACCTTTCCCCACACTTCTAATGAGTTTTAGCAGTCATCCAAACAGAATGGAAGAGGTGCTTATTGGCTTAATTATTTACTCAAACACAAGAAGAGACAAATAAGCCAGTTAGAACACAAGTATCTTCAATAGGACACAGACGCTTATCTTTCCTGCTGGCAGAACCACATTGGTTTGGCAGTGTTGCTAAGCACTGTTCATTAAAGGAGAAAAAAGTTAAATGAAAGAGAAATAAGAAATATATTTAATCCAGAGCTTGCCTCATTCTTGGAGCATTTCTATTATGCAGAAGGAAGTATTTGTGTGCAGTATAAGCTTTTTCCTCAATACCTAAAAAGCTTCACTTGGTAGAGACACAGAGCATTGCCAAGAAAAGGAAAGAAAACTGGCAGAGTGAAGGACAGGTTGAAGAGCTCTTGAATTTTCCTCATTTCATTCTCTAAGACTACACAGTTCTTACTATCATCTTTACAGTTGCAATCCCAGAACACAGAACAGTTGGCATGTAAAATAAAATCAACTCAACCATGCCAGTATTAAGGAAAAAAGCAGAGGAAGGAAGATAATGAAGAGTCATTGTCTTACTGATAAGAGTTTATTTTGTTTATTCAAGACTCTTGGCAAAATGCAGGAGGTCACAGACTATGTCTGTAAAACTATGGCAAATGATTGGCAGCTAGTATCAAGTTGATACAGTATCAACTTCTTTTTAAATTTTATCTATTCAATTAATCTTTTCATCTTTAATTAAATACTACAAATATACAAGTTCTTTATTACGAAAAATCTAAGGGTTAACAACGATCCATTAGCCCTAGTATTTAGGTACCAACATTGCTTCTGAATGCCCCATACATTTCACATTGCTTTTCCTGAGAACAGTTAAAAGTAACACACACAAATAAGAAGGACCCAGCTCCTCACACCATGACATACTTGAAATAAAGCGGGTAGGTAGGTGTCAGCCTACAGGCCAGACATGAGGATAGGGGCCTTCTGGCATAATCCTCCAAGTCTACAGAGCTACAGATGCTACTAAAAGCATCAAATATTTTCTGCTGGATGAAGTTCCTGCAGGATTCTACAAACATAGCTAGGCATGCTAGAATATGAAAAAAGATTAAGCCCCCAAATTTTCCTGGATAAATCTATGAAGGCAGAAATTATGTCAACAAAAAGTGCTCAATTGTTTTAATTTCCTTAGACAACTTATGAGTAAAGTCTCCCTTTGCTCTTATATAAAAAACAGTCTGCTGCCTTCCTTGACATACATTCTCAACAATCTCTTTGCTACCTCATAATACATCTGCTTCCTATACAGGATACCAGTTTGGAGAAGCAGTTCAAGTAACTCCTTCCTGAAGTCCTTTGAGAAAAGTATTTCCTGTTGCTTTATTTGAAATGCCTACATTTTCTGTGCTGAGTGTGCTTTGAGAAAACATCAAGTAGCAGTCTCTATAAGGACCTAATTCAGAAAGCCTTCCTGCTGCCTATAAACGTTGATGGGAAGAGTGAGTGGAGAGGGGAAGACAGATCCAAGATCTATGCTTGATAGAAAGCATATTCCATTGGTAAAATTTTTTTGATGTTTGAATAGTTTTAGTCATCAATAATGACAGAAAAAGGGAAGCAGGAAGTAGCTGAGACTGTTTAACAGCACTTAATCAAAATGCTTTTTGAACACCTGCTTAAGCAGACATGGCAAAGAATTCTAGTGAGCAAAGCAGAAAAGAATTCTAGGAAGAGAGATACCTATTTTCTTTATATGACCAGAGAAAACTCACTGTATTTTCAGGCTTATTAGGACCATTTAAAAATTAATGCATCACTGAGGAATCATCAGTTTAGTTTCACAACATTCAGTGCTAATAATTAGCATGTAATTCACCTGCACAAACCTTATATAAGACATCTTACCCAGTTCTTCATTTGTGTTGTCATTATCAGTAGCAAATGGAAATCGTTTTTGCTCTGCAAGCAACTTCGCTTGACTCTGTAAAACATCATTTTTTTAAGTGTTCAGCAAACAACAGTAAAGAATTTAATAGAAAACCCATGTCTTAAATCCTTAAGAGAATGCCTTAAATCAAAAAGTTAGGGCTAATGTGATTGCTTTAAGGTAACCGAAAACATATTCATTCCTAGTCTTCCATAGGGAGAAAAAACACTCTTCAGTCAGGTGCTGCTGTTATCCTCTCTAGCATAAGGCTAACCAGCCTTTTCAGATCAAAGAATGTTGTCAACATTTTACAAGTGTTTGATGTTTCTGTATTACATTTGTTTAACATGATGTTTTAGAAGTCTAAGACACCTGCTACTTCATATGGAAGTTTATACTCTTTACCCCATTAATTATTTCTTTGTCTCCTGCAAAGGAAAAGGTACTACAGAAGAACAGAACACTGAAAATGAAACACTGAAAAGAATACCACCCCAACAATAAAGACACGTTTAATTTAGCAGTGCCATACTAAAGTAAGAAAGTCATTGTTAAATGGACAGCCTTTTATCAGTTATAGACTTTGTTCAGTCAGTTGTAGCCTCATCTAAGATTTCTGTTCCCCAAATAATGCACCTACACAAACCAATACTGCCAAAGACAACCCCTCAGAAATACAGAAATACTCTACTCTGTTCATTTTCACAAGTATTTTCCATAGACAGCTCTAAGCCTACCAGAGCAGTTTATGTCAGAAAAACACAAAATGCTCATGTAATTAATAGGCCTTCCAAACTGTTTTAGGAAGCAAGAAAGGAAAAAAAGCCTTCTCTCACTGTTCAGTTTTCTTTTGCTTCAGCTAAACAGCACATATGTACATCTTTAACTTCAGAGAAGACAGTTAAATACCTTAAACTTCAGAGAACACATTTAACACATCCCTTTCTCTACTGAGATGACTGTACTTTGCTGTCCTCCCTTCCACTTTTTTTTGGCTTGTTCAATCAAAAGTAGCCTGGTTACTTGTGTCCGTGACATGAACATTTCAATGATCTACAAATTGCAAAAGTAACTGGCCAAATCCCACTGCACAGTTTCTGCCCTGTTCATCTAATAATCTTAGGAATGAGAAGGAAGTTTGGTCTGCTCTAAAAACTTGAGTATTTTGGAGGGTATGAACGACTAACAAATCAGATTTTACAAACCTTGTTTTTACTGCAATTAAAGATCATGTATGAGCTCTACATTACACTATTAACTCTACCTACTGCTGAGCCTACAGTAACAGAATGGAAAAGTTCTTTTCCTCATAGAAAAAAGTCATAAAAAACCAGCACAAGAATGAGCATGGTTCAACAGGTATACCAATTAGAAAATTAAATCTACAATGCAGACCATATATATTTACAAATCACACACCTCCAAACACAAGCTTTTTACATCATCAATGGCCTTCAGGTGATTTCCAGAAAATCTACTTCAGAAAGTGATCTTCAGTATTTAACTCTGCAAAACATTATTTTTCTAGAATTGTCTTAACATTAGAAAAAAAAAATTTTTACTAAAGTACAGCCTCTTCCTTGGTGGATTTACAAGAGAGGCCTACACTTCTTTGACTGTGGACAAAAGATAAGATATAGCAAGATTTCTCACTGGGTATTGGAAAATAAGCTACAACAAAAAGTCTCTAGCACTATATTAATATCCAATGAATTACAAAGCTGCATGTGACACTCAGCAAGAGAAGTACCACGAAGTTTCTCCCACCCTCATCTACCTCATCTGTTTTGTTATCATAGAATAATAGAATATTGTTTGGTTCTTGGCATAGCAGTGGAAGAGGATTCATACTTCAACAAATTCTGAACCCAGTTATAGGTTAGACATCCTGAAGCTCTACATGCAAAAACTGTGAGTCATTCTGCCTTCAAGAAATGAGAATTTTCATCATGGCACCAGCTCCCAGTAGGTTGAATTGTTGCTCTCCAAAACATTTTTTTTTGAAACAGGGAAATTTCTTACAAAATAATATTCTCTTCACTGCCTTAGAAAGAATTGCTGGTACTACTAGACTGGATGACAGATTTGACCAGTATCTGATGAAGTAATATCTAAGGAGAATATTCAAGTTAAATAATTGGCTTGGTGGATTTGCAGAAGAGTAGTTTTATTTCCAAATGTGACCTTTGGAGAAATTGCTTCAAATTAGAATATTGTTTCCACGCTCCACCATAGCCAATAATTTCTACAAATTTGTCAAGGTTTCTTTGTATATTCACATGGGAATTATTTGAAGATTTTCAGTATCTGTGACTCTACTGGACTGAACAGTAGCATCAAACCTGTGTTCTGATGTAGAATGAAGATTATATTTGTTCAAGATCAATAGATTAACAGTAGTGTTGCAAGAAAAGCCAAATTCCAAAATAACCCTCTTGAAGTCTCTCTACCAAGAGATACTCTTTTTTTATTAGAATATTCTCCACATACCACGCCTGTATTGAATTTCTTGAAATACGGTCTGAAGCCTCTAACCATCATCTGTGCACAATGTTATTTCTGTAGCAATTGCAAATTATCACTCCTACTCTTACATAGATTTTGTGATAAACCTCCTCAGGTAGTCAATCAGCGTAAAAACTAACGCACCTTCCCCTTTTTCAGCCATAGCCCCTGCACTCCTAAAAATAAAAAATTAACTGGAAGACTAATCCAGGTGAAGGTTAGCCTTCAGTGGAAAGATCAGCTTCAATTAGTTGAAACTGCTGACAGTTTCAACTAGAGACTCGTGATAGAGTACTACAAAATCATACCTTCAGGAGCAACTGGAGTTCGTTCACACTTTAAGCCTTTTGGGGACCTATGCCTACTGATTAATAGATTCTATTTGTAGTTATTTTCCTGAACTTCATTCTAACTGATTAAGCAGCTAAAGTGATCTGAGACTTCAACAATGTTTCAAAAATTGTTTTGTACATCATATTCTTGATAGCATACCAGAATTTTTTCTGTGTTGAGAGAAAGCACAGATTCACAAGATGAAGACCCTCCTATGTCACAATCCGATTCATGGAAGTGCAAAAATGATGAATCTGGGGGAAAAGAGAGAAAATATCTTTAGGAACTCAGAGTTACATGTACGTTCTATTACCACATCTCACATTTATCTGGGGATGAGTCTCTTTAACCAAGTAACAAGCGATAGGACAAGAGGTAACGGCCTCAAACTGTGCCAGGGAAGGTTTAGGCTAGATATTAGGAAGCATTTCTTTACAGAAGGGGTTGTTAGGCGTTGGAATGGGCTGCCCAGGGAGGTGGTGCAGTCCCCGTCCCTGGAGGTGTTTAAGAGTAGAGTCGACATGGCGCTGAGGGATATGGTGTAGTTGGGAACTGTCAATGTTAGGTTAATGGTTGGACTGGACGATCTTCAAGGTCTTTTCCAACCTAAACGATTCTGTGATTTCCTCATGTTCATCTGAACAGCTTCCCCACTGGGCACTCCACAGTGCAGAACTTTCATGAAGTGCTTTCTGCCCACAGCACTACATCCACACAGCCAAGGAAGCAACAGTTGACATGACTGCTTTTATAGAATTAGTTTTACCTCTACTTCTGCTTATGCTTTTGGCTAAAAATACATGAGAAAAAAAAAATGAAGGTGCTTAAAAAAAGGAAGGGGAGGGATGAAAAGGGAGGAAGCTGGAAAAAAATAAGAAAAGTGTGGGGTAGACAAGTCCCCATTTTGCAATATGATTCTGTTCTCTGGCCTAAGAAGTTACAGACAGAAGTATGATTCCAATCCCAGAGAGGAAAATAAATGGAATGGACTGTACAGAGACAGGGAAAGAGCTGCTGCTGGAAGTCCAGGAAACAAGAGGTATAAAGACTGTAAAAAGCAGACAGAATAGTAAACCGTAATTGACTGCACATATACAAAGGTCCTCACAAGTATATTCCTAAGAAGGCCATTACAAAGGGCATAAGATTGATTCAAATCTATGACAAGTCAAACACAGCTTGTTGGCATAGCAGAAAAAAGTTTAACAAAGGAAACAAATAAACAAGTAACAATAAACAACACCCCACCCCCCCCAAACATAGACTATAGAAGTCACTACACCTACATGGTGCTCTAACTGCTATCTCAGCAGCATTGTTAGTTTTTAAATCTTTACATCTTAAAGCTTCTATTAACTTGAAATATTTCAAGAGTAAACAAGGAAAAACAGATAAACAGTATTATCTCTTTGATTCCGTGTCAAAAATACCAAATTTTATCATCTCCCCTAATGTTTGTAAATATAAGCTTGATGCTAAGTTTGAAAGGCTGGGGGGCAGTGTGCGTTTCTAATTTACTTTTACAGGCAGTGCTATTCCTGTATTTTGATTACATAAGGGCTGCAGTTAATTAACTCCCCATTTCTCACTTGCACAGTGCTAAAAGAGAAAAACAAAGTCTTCTTATAAAGAGAAGTAAAAATAGCATCTAAAGTCATTCCCCGTAAATAGAAACTTGGAACTAAGTTGAGCCATAAACGATAAATGGTGGAGAAGTTTTATAACAGAAGCAAGAGCGGTGAAAAGCAGAAGGTCAAAGTTTAAAGTCAGAAAGTCCTGTAAGAACAGTGGCTCACCACCCACAGTTTCCAGAAAACACATTGCCAGTAAGAGGTTTCAACATTGCCCTTTGTTCTTCACATTGGCCAAACCCTCCTGTGCTATGGCAGCATTAATAACACATTACTTGTTCTGTGTTGGTGCTCATAAGTCAGTGACAGTTAAAAACCATCGCTGTGGACTCACTGAGCAATTTTTGCTCCACAAACCAAAACAAAGAGGTGCAGGCACAGCCTACATCCAGAAAAATTTTCTGCGTAACAGCACAAATTTAGTGAAGAATTTTTTAATAAGGTTGCAAGGAATAAGAATAGCCTATCCGTTAGAAGAATCCTGCAATTCTGGGGGCAACTCATAGGGAAGAATGGGTCTGCCTTTGTCTACAAGTTAGATACAGTCAAACCTGTACCACACTGCCTCATTAACAACTTCATGAAAAAGTAGAAACACCAACCAGAGAAATTACCCTGGACCTTGCAGTAGTCTACAAGAGAAGCTATTTGAGATAAAAAGATTCTCAGCTTCTGAGAAGGTTGTACTAAAACAAAGACTGAGACCCTAAAGGAATTTTTCAACTAGCAATTTATTTAGCCAGAGGATTTAAATAGTAATGAGGGAACTGGTATACAGCTATTTCAGGGTAAGATGCTGCTCTGTCATTAAGGGCTACCTTATTATCAGTGTATGCAAAGCACCTGAGGTACCTGATGGTTTAAGCAGAATTCCTTTTATCAAACCCAGTTACACTGGTCTCTTTAAAACAACATCCACCATTAAATCAAAATCCAATCTTCCAAATAAACCTCTAAAGGAGTATACCAAGTCAATCATTTATGTCCTAGTAAGGTAAGACATGTAATCAAATGCTTTGCCATTTATTAACTTGTATGGCATACAGATTTTATCTCAACACTGGGTGAAGGTCTTTTTGGGTTTATACTTAAGCTTAAATGATTTGGACCAATGGTCACCTGAGATAACTTTCACGATCTGATTTTAGTGTTTACGTACTACAGCTCTCAGCCACGGTAGCCACCCTCCCAAAAAAGCAGCTGATGTAAAATACCTACTTAACAGCTGATATAGATAAAAACTAACCAAAGAACTTTAAGCTGTGATGACAAAAGCACACATAGAGAGGGGAAAAAAAAAACCAAAAACAAACCAGATGTAGGAAACTCATAACAAGGTATTTCTAGAAAGTTTGTAATTTTGAGTGGATGACACTAGCTGTATACTGTCCTTAGGGACCACAGAAATTGTTGGTATGAGCACAGAGTTTATGAAATAAGGGGAAAAAAATATAAAACCCTGCAGACAACTAAGCAGTCATGAAACATCACTGGTTATTCTCATATAAATAATTGAGTGTCTATACTTCATCGAATTGGTAAAACCTTTTTCTTCATCTGTATTACCTGCACCTTATGATTCAGACTGGCATTTTTGTATAGCACATTCACACCATGGCCATGATTAAAGATCGTAACAGATTACTTAAGCCACATGATCCTGATGCAACAGATATTTAAGCACATAAAAACAGTTTTAACTGCACCTGTGTTACAAGCCATCAATTAACCTGAAAAAGACCAGATCTGCTACCTGAACTTGGGGCTCATAAAAAAAAGCATCCAGTTCACCAGCAAAATATACATAACCGTAGCTGAAAATTAATCAAGACATATTCAACTCAGTAACGTGAGCACAAGGTGTTGGCATGTCTGCATACTACTGAGTGCAGGGATCAAAAAGCACGCAGAGTCCAGCAGCTAGACTTAGCAGGTTGACGAGTGGGACAAGAGGAATCCTGCGTGACACTACAGGCCCCACGGCTTCTCCGTTCAAGGGGCGAGAGCTTTTCCCTCCGCTCAGGGCCACAGCGGCGGTCTCTGCCCCGCACCATACAACGACCGGCGCAACGCTACTCGGGGGCGCAGCTTACACAGACGATGCCTCAGTATGAGTCAGCTGAACAGCGCCGAGCCGAGCCGACCTCCCGCCGCCGGCACCCCGCGCCGTCCCGGGCCGGGTCGGCGCCCCCTCAGTCACCCGCGGCGCCTCGGGGGGAGGCGAGGCCCAGTCGCGCTTTTCTCTTCTGCTCCCGCCGCAGGGACGAGGGGCTGAGGCGCCCACACCGGCGCCCCCACCGCTACCCCCGGCCTCACGGCTCCGCGGTGCCGCCGGGCTAGCGGCCGCCTCACCCCCGCCCCGGGGCTGGGGGCGGCCACCATGGCAACGCTCCCCCGACTCACCACACTCGGCCGAGTACTGCTCTGCCCACTCTCCCGCCGAGGCGCAGCCCCCCGCTGGGCCCTGGCGGTGCAGCTCCTGCTTTAGCAGGGACAAGGCCGGGTACTGCTCAGTCAAGGCCACCGCGACCCGGGCCAGGGCCAGCACAGCCAGCGGCACCCACAGCCCCCTCACGGCCCCGGAGCCGCCGGCAGGTGCCATCTTCCCAGGGCGCATGCGCACCGCTTCCGCCTCGGCCAGGCACGGAGGGCGCCCCCGTCGCCCCGCCCACAGGCCCGGCAGGGAGGCGGGCGCCGCCGCGCTGCCCCCTGGGATGTGGAGTCCCGCGCCCGCGCGGCCCGGCCGACAGCGGCTCTGGCACCAAACCACAACTCCCGGAATGCACCGCGGCGCGAGCCCGGCCCGGCTCCGCCCCCGAACGCGGAAGCGAGGCAGTTTGAAGCGCTGACAGGCCGGGGCGCGCTCTCGCGTGCCATGGCGGCGCGCGGCGCCTACCGCTGCATCGAGTGCAACAGAGCGGCGGCGGAGCTGTACCGGGACTACCGGCGCGGGGTGCTCCGCATCTCCATCTGCGTGAGTCGGGGCAGCCAGGCAGCGGCGAGGGAGGCCGGAGAGGGGCGAGGGGGAGGCTTCGACGTCAGCAGTAGGCGGTGGCACGTGGTGGCGTACCCGCCTGTACGCGGGCGCCTCGGTGCCGCCGCCGGCGGGAGTTGCCCCTGCTCGGGCTCCCCCAAGGCTCGGCCCAGGCCTACGGGGCGCGTTGCTTCGCGGCTCTGCGGCTGGCGGGTTGGCCGTTTTCCCTGGATCCAGTGTGGGGTTTCCGTTTGCCGTGCTTCCCGCTGGCGGTTCCTCAAGGGCAGCGGCGTGGTGGCGCCGTCCCGGGTGGCCTGTGCCCTCCTGCGCAGGGCGGTGCGGCAGGCCTGTTGTGTGCGCCGTGCCTTTTACTTGCTGAAAGGCTGATCTGAGCACGGCTGCGTGGTTAGACAACCTCTGTGGTTCAGGCCCAGAGGGCAACCGAGCACCCCGCCGTGTTCACTCAATCCTCCCCCCACCGGGGCTGGGAAGGAGAAAAATGAAGCAGAAAAAAAAGGCATGGGAATTGAGATAAGGACAGGGACAGTCGCTCACCCATTTAAATGGTCACAGGCAAAAGACAAGCTAGGGGAAGAAAAAACCAAGAACATCACTTTAATTCAAACACTAACAAAACCAACACTTAACAGACAGAATGGGACAGTGAGAAGCGTTACCATATCTTAAAACACCTCCCCCCACCCCTTCCTTCTTCCAGCTTTGTGCCCAACATCTCTACCTCCTCCCCAGCGGTGCAGGGGCAGGGGATGGAGGAGGGGTGCAGTCAGTCCACTGCTGCTTCATCCAAGGTAGGGGAGCAGCACTCTTCTCCATTCTTCCCCCTGCTCCACGTGGTTCCCCTCTCACAGGAGACAGTCCTCCGCAAACCTCCACTGTGACTCCTCCCCACAGCTGCATTCTTCTTGAGATGCTCCAGTGGGGGTCACCCCCATGAGTTGCAGCCCTCCCAGTGCCAAACTATAACAGTGGGGGTTTCTCCTTCCCACAGAGTCCTGGGGGTCCTCCACAGGCCGCAGGTGAATCTCTGCTCCTCCGGTGACCCCCATGGGTGGCAGGGGGGCAGCCCTGCTGTCTCACCATGGGATACAGGGGGAGGTCCATGCTCTGACACACCTTCCTCCTTCCTTCCTTCCACTGGACCTTGGTGTTCACATCGGTGTCCTTCTCATAAAGTCTCCTGAAAGTCCCTCCAACCCCTTCTCTGGTTTCCCTTCTTAAATATGTTATCACAGAAGTGTGGCCACCATCACTAATTGTCTCGGCCTTGGGTGGGTCCGACTTGGAGCCAGGTGAGCCTTCGAGAAGCTTCTCAGAAGGCCACCACTGTAGCCCCTTCCCCTGCTACCAAAATCCCAGCTACTCAAACCCAGCACACAACTTCAGCATGGTTGAGACCTAAATGCGTGGTTTTGACTGATGATTATTCAATGCATGTGCAAGAACATCTGTATTACTTATCCAGCCACAGTGGTTGTACTTCCCAAACTGGTACCAGCATGTTCTAGGCTGTTTACTGCTTTCCTTTCCCACTCTGCCCCCCACAGAGTTCATTTTTTTCCCATAGTGTTCATAATGTTAAAATAATTTCCTTCCTTTTAGCGTCTCCTCCGTTTTCTTGGAGATTTCACAGCCGCAGCAAAAAAAATTTACTTTTTTAAGCAGTGTTTTCAACTATTTCTAAATTACTGTTTTCAATTTTTGATAGGGTTTATGTAGACTTGTCTCCAGTGTTTTGTTTTGATTTTTTTTTTTTTTGTGATGTTTAAAAAATTGTATCACTTTAGCACCCTATATTTCAGTGTGGGGGGAAAAAAAAGAATTTTTGAGTGAAGGGATCTGCAAATACATCTTGACTAAGCCTTTAATTTTATCTGTGATTGTGTTTCACAACTTCCTGACTGCTCCTTATAAAATTGGGAAAACTTGTGCTTGAACCAATTGCTGAATATTTTGTATTTTGTAAGGAATTAGAAGTCATTCAAACTTCCTTTGTGGTTGTTTCCCCCAGTTTTGTAGCCCTTGGCATTTTGAGAATGCTGATAGAAGATGGGTTAATTTACTAAGCATGAGGCTATAAACGTAACAGATGACCAGAAAGTTTTGTATGAAACCTGTGATGAATTCCTTCATGACTTCATAACTTTGAGTCATTCAAGCATTTCTTAGATCAAAAATAGAGATCGTAGACAACTGGATCATAGAGGTCTGTGGCCAGTTTATATCTGGGAAAATAGTGGTTAGCTCAGGCTGAAAGATGTACATGCTAGATCTCAGCTTCTGTTATCAATAAGAGGCCATGAAAGCAAGATATGTACAAATTACTGATGTCAATAGAAAGAGCTGATTCACATCCTTCTCTTTTCCCGGCCCAGCAGTCGGTTAAAATGGCTTGTTGCTGTGGAGCATAAACCAGCTGAAAATGTACACAAAAATCTCTGCAGACATTTCAGAAACTGGAGAGATCAGCAGTTTTCTTAAGTAAAAGACAAATGTCGTGGTTTAACCCCAGCCAGCAATTAAGCACCACGCAGCCACTCACTCACTCCTCCCCCCTCCCAGTGGGATGGGGAGGAAAATTGGAAAAAAACCTCACAGGTTGAGATAAGACCCGTTTAATAACTAACAAAAATTATAAATATAAAATAAAATATAAACTGTAATAACAACAATTATAAAATATTGTAATAATGATTGTAATGATAATAAATATAACAAAAAGAGAAATAAAGCCCAAGAAAAGACAAGTCATGTACAGTGCAGTTGCTCACCACCCACTCACTGATGCCTGAGAAGCAATCCGCCCCTCCCAGCCAACTCTCCCCAGTTTCTGTACTGAGCATGGCATTCTATGGTATGGAATATCCCTTTAGCTAGTTCAGGTCAGTTGTCCTGGCCATGCTCCCTCACAGCTTTTTGTGCACCTGCTTGCTGGCAGAGCATGGGAAACTGAAAATTCCTTAATTTAGGATAAAGGGCTACTTAGCAACAAGTAAAGCACCAGTGTGTTACCAGCTTTATTCTCACACTGAATTCAAAACAGCACTGTACGAGCTACTAGAAAGAAAATTAACTCTATCCCAGCCGAAGCCAGGACAACAAACAAAGTAATAGAAATTGATTTCTGATGGCTTTAGACATGCCTGCTGCAAGGAAAAATTGATTTTTAGTTGCTTTCTTTTTTTAGTATAGTGTATCACATTTAGTAGTGGATATGAACTACATCAAATCACTGGTAGTCAAATCATGTAGTCAAAATTCATCATTGTTACATGATAAAAATGTAAATGGTTTTCCTTGGAGCCCTTTCGTGTGGAGCTTCAAACTCATCTTTGAAATCAAGGACAAGCTGGATACAAAAGAACAAGTGTAAATCTTATGGCTGCAGCCATATCACTTAGGATTTAGCACATCTTGTAAACCCAGGTCATCAATTATGGTTATTAATTTGACTATGATAATCTCTAAAGTAAACTGGGAGCCAGTAGATGGCACTCGTTCCTCTTAGAATTTAACCGTTTGAGGACTGAAGATCCTGGTCTTCTGCAGCTGTGTCATCCCGTGTAGAATTAGTCCCTGTTGTAGACTTAAGTCCCTGTTGCTGTGTTCATCACAAACACTAAACTCTTACAAAAAGAGTAAAGAGCAGAGTAAAAGAAAGAGCAAAGAATCACATGTTCCTAGTAAGTTGGAATTGCATCCACCTTTTTTCATGCAGATCCAGATTGGTACCACTTTTCACTTACTCTTAGCAGCCTGCTTCCTCAAGTCTATGTTGTGGGTTATCATGGTTCTGTTTCAGTCTTAGTCCTAGTTGCTCTTATGTGGTGCATGTCATATCTGTGAGCCTTTCTCTCCATATCTGGCCACCCAGGAAGTGTTGAGAGTCAGAGCAGTCCACATGAGGAACGGCAATACAAAGCATGTTAATAAGAAACACGGCTCACGGTTTATAAAGTGGAGATGAGAATGTTAGAAGATTGCCAAGATCAAAAGATCCTTCAATTGAACTGATATGAATTCAGCTTTATCTAGATGCATATTGCAGGAAAGCACTGCTGTTGTCTCCAGCTAACAAGACCTCATGCTTTCTAATAGGGCAATTCCTGTTTTACTTTTTCCTTTTAATCTGGAAGGATAGTTTTGTCACTGCACTAACCTTCTGCAGGCATTCTACTTCATGCAGGCAATGCTGTGCCAGAGACCTGGAAAGTTGGTCACCATCACACTACTGACAACAAAAAATAGTCAAGTACAGAATGTCATTTGATACCTTTCACAAACTTTCACGAGCAGTGTTATGATGAGTTTATCAGTGTTATGAATCATCTTAACCTGAAAATAATGATACCTGAGAAGTCTTCTCCAGAAAATATGAAGATTCCACTTACCAGTATAAAACATCATTTGTATCAGGTATTTATAAAACTTAGAGTGTAGGCCTCTAAAAACTTGTGAAAAGCTGAAGGTAGTTAAGAAAAATTGAAGGTCTGAGGTGAGATTAGAAGGTGTGATCATCCAGCCTAAGAACAGTTTTCATCTGTCTTTGTGGAATTAGAGCATTGAGTACTGCTACTCCATCGTAGCTTGAGAGAAAAAGTGAAAAGTACATAGAAAGATTGTATAGTGGTACTCAAAATGAGGCCATCGGACATTGTCTAGATCATTTTTTTGTTAAAAAGTTTTGGGATATTTGTGTGTCATTCCCATTTTCAAGTAGTACATGAAAATACTGACATATTAAGGAAAAAAAACAACACCCCAACATTTGTTCCATGTGATATAGTAACACTGAAGGGCCCCAGAAAATTAGGAACACGCAGAACATTGCCAAGATCATCACTGTTTTATACTGACCCACAGACTTGCCCCAGTCCTAGTTTAAAGTTATCCTTGCTAAAGTACTAAATCTGCATCTGAAAGGTCTTTGACATTCTCAGGATGTTCCTGTCATTCAGCACCTTTTGGACCATCATCTTGAGGTTGAAGAAGCTAAGTTCTCTTAACAGCATCTTCTATCTAGTCCTACATTTATTTTTAGGATGTGTTTAACATGCTAAAATCTGGGCGTGATTTTCAGGTGGAAGATTTAAATTTGAATGCCTAAGCAAAATATCATGATTTTGTGTTTTGGTATTAATCTGTTGAAGAGAAGAATGGATTTTTTCCAGAGGCAAATGCTAGAAGCTTCCATTAGGGAACATCTGTTTCCAGCCCACAATATTAGAACACAAGTTTGGAAATTCAGTCTAATATTCATGGTACTGCTTCAGTTTAGCTCTTGCAGCATTTGTTATTGCTCTTAAGATAATTAAAAGTTTCTTTGAGCTCCATATTGTAATTTTAGTGCAGGCAAGCGTTAAAGACCTCACAAGTGTTACTATCCACTCAAAATAAATTTGCAACGGATACTGAAGAAACTAAAGAAACCTTCTGTCAAACATAGAAGTCCACACAGTAACATGAAAGTCGTGATGGAAAGGTCATGTCTTTTGTTAAGAGCTCTGCAAGGTGGCTAACTGCCACAAATTCTTCAAGTTCTATATCTTGTTTTTAATCAGTTTTGTTTAATAGAGGCCAGTTTCAGCAGAAGCCTAGCCTAGACCTCTGGTATTGTGCATTCTTTCTTGCTCGAGATTCGCATTTAGTGAATGAGTCCTCTTCTCATCCTGCATATATTTTGCCGGGGAAGTGCCATTACAAGAGACAGGTGGACTATTGCTCCTTAAAAAGAACTTAAAGGTACTTAAAAATTGGTAATAAAATTCTGATGAAACTCACCTCCTCAGGGAGACATGTTCAATATGCTTTTTCTTCAGTGTGATAACTGTGGGGTGGCGGGGTGTGTCGGGGGTGTGTGCAGGCTTGTTAGGATTGCCTCCAACAAAGGTGACTTCTGGTGGTCGCTTTGCAACTTGTGGGTCTGGTTCCACTCCTGTGCTGTGAACGTGCTGATGTTTTCCCTATTTCAAACCAGAAGTGATCGTGAAAGTAAGCCTAGGTGGTTCTCTATAGATGCGATTTTTGTTAATTATTTTGAGATCCTTAAAACTTAAATGATCTGTAAATAATACAGCAAATCTTCCCTGAATATATTACAAACCAGCCATTAACAACAGTAACAACAAATACTGTTCAGATAATACTGCCACTATAGTATTCATGCTGTAGGGGAAAAAAAACCATATTCGTATAACGTGGAATAAACTCTGCAGTAAAAGTGCAATGAATGTAAAAGGAAATTATCAAACTTGACTTATTCAAAAATAGAAAGAAAACATGCAAATTTTTTAAAATTTGTTTTTAAATTACATATATGTTGTTGTTTTTAAAAATAAAATTTAAAAAATGTTAATTGTTCCAGACCCTAACAAAGGGAAAGAAATTATTCATTGCAATATGTAGAGCTCAGTCAGGATCCCCTTGTGTTTTGTAATAAGAAAGCCAAATTGCCTGAGCAGTGCACACTTCATTTAGCTTCTCTGCAATTAAAAAATAATTGAAAAGCTCTTTTATTGCAGCAAGGCAGAGAGACTGTAAATGCTTTGAATGCAAAGCAGTTATGTGGTAAGGTAAAGAATCTGCCAAGAGTACTAAGATCCTGGAAAATAAAGTATGTTATTTTTCTTATTTACGTAACTCAATCTACAGACCGACTCACTGCTGAAAAATGTATCATGTCAGAAAAATTATAAAACAATATTTTTAATTTCAGTTTTCTGAAGTGGAATGCATCTGCAACTGGGCTGTTTGGGTTTTCAGCTTATTATGACACTTAGCCGCATCCCTAATAAAGAACCCATTCCTGAAAGCAGTACAGCTAATTACATTTTATTGTTTAAAGGTACAACTGGGATCAAGGGCACTCTTGCAAGGTGATTGGGTCCATGCTAGTTTGCCCTATGGACCTGTGTTCCTGTTGAAGCTATGTAAATGTTAAAATTTGCTGTATACGTAGTCCAGCAAAAAATTGTAGCTTAACTTTGCCAAACTCCAAACCCTGGAGAAAGGAATACTAAAATCAGACTGTTTCACTGGTGTTTCTAATATCCAGAGACTTGCAAACATATTCCTGGTGTGGTTTTCATGGTATTTTTAGTTCAGGATGAAGCTTGGTTATTCACTGTATATTTTTATTTTCAGTCGTGTCCTATGGCTTCCTGTTCAAGAACATTTTTCCCTTCCGCCACCCTCATCCCAAAATGCTTTTACTTAAAAATTCAGTTAGGTTTTAATGTTGGAGAGAGCACTCTAAAAATGTCATGTTCATATACTTTAGGAACTTTGCTGTTCAGTGACACTAGGTATTTCCTCAAATATTTGTAGACTGTGTTGTATTTGACATATGTTTGTGAACTGTGTTCGCAGTTGGGTATTTTTGATGAACAAAGAAGAGGTATATCTTTTGAGTAGTGTTTTATAAAAGGCTGATAAACATGCAGTCAGAATTAATATTTCAGTACTTCTGTCTTATTTAATACAACTGAGATGTTAAAACATGTTACTTTGCTTAACTGTTGTGGATTGTTTTGATCAGAATGAATTGATACACTACACTATGAAGAACGTGGTTGTACTAGCTTTTGAAGATTTCTTTTTTTCTTAAAGCTGCCTTTGCTCTTTTTTTAAAAATATTTTCTTAAGATAACTAAGCAAATTTCTAAGTTATTAAAATGGAAGCTTTTTTGTTTTTGCAACAACAAGCAACTGTAGTCAAATATTCCTAAATACTTGATTAGTCAATTCCTAAACTAATATCCATTTAAATTAATTAGAATATTGAAATACATTCAACACCCTTTTTTAGGGGAGCAGAGTATCTTTTGGATTTCTGTCAGTTTCAAACATTCATAATTTTCCTTAAATTTACCAATTTAGAAGAAGACTTGTAAATAGTAAATAATGTCTGTTTTTTCAAGGAAACATGCCAGTTATTTACAGTTTCTGATCTCAGTTACATATTCAAAGAAGAAATTAAAAACTGGTTAAAAACAGAGAAATCCAGTTACTTCTTTCTATCATTTTTAGAACTCATTATGATAACTGAGGCATTTCTTTGAGAAAGTGCAAAGAAGATTAAAAATCTTGGTTTTGTTAAAGATGTGCCTTCTGCAGTCGTGCTGAACAGGCCATAGACTACAGCTGTGCAGAACTGCAATTGGGAATGAGACCTGAGCACCAGTATTGTAGTTCACTTTGAACTGCCTGACTAAAATTTTAAAAATAAGCATGCAAGCAGTTCTCCATAGATGAACAGCTCATGCTGATCTTCTCTGAAAGTGTTAGTGATGATCAATATTTGTAAAGTAATATCAGTTTAACTAGATAAAGCTATCTAGTTAAAAGTATGTGTATTTAAACTGCATTAACGCTTGCGTTGATTTTGCTGAAGTCTTTTGAAGTAAGGTGGTTTGTAGGTCTCACAAGTCCCTGAATGAACTCATGCCGATTAGGTCAGTGGCTGGATAAGCACAGAGGACTTTTCCTTCATACAGTTGAGACTCAAACAGAAATAAAGTATATTAAGAATAGGGCTCTCATCTAGCTCTTAGAAGACAGGCAGGCACGAATGTCTGTGTGTGAAAAGTCCTTGAAAATAGCTTCTCTTTTGTGATTTGTAGATTTTCTTTTCATGTGGAAGTAACACAAGAGAAATAGGATACTTAAATGTTTGGTGGTGGTGTGCTGAAATACTGAATTAAACATCATTCTCACAACTGCAGAAAGCTGGGTTGTGGCCGCCAGAAGCTGTGGAACAGAAGACCCATTTTTATGGGTAACACCACTATTTGTGTTTTCATTTGTAGCAGTCTCCTTATATATCTATACAGTAGAATTTCTGTATCACTGATTTTGCCTGGAGGGTTGGTATCATATATTTTAATTGTCTAAAATTCATGTCTACTGTCAGTGAAAATTTTTCAGTACGTCTTAACTGCAAGTTTTTTGAACAGTGTTTGGTTGGGACCCTCTGCTTGAAAAGATCATTCTTTATTGTTCTCAGAAAGATTTTTGACCCTGGTCAAAAAATGTTCTGTTCTAGGAAAATTTGAGAGCATAATAAATCCTGGGGTATGTAGGACATCCTTCATTTAACCTTTATGACAGCCATCATGTTCAAGAAAAATCTTCTTTTGTATGTGCTTGTCCAGTGCTTGTGTGAATAAGCCTATAAAAAAAAATGGTGTTTTCTTGTGCTGCATCAACCCAGAGATTTGACATGTGTAAATTACCACCTATAAAAATATCTGTTCATGATTTCCCTGCAGAAAGAAATTAAGCAAGATACTGCCTTTAATTATACTTTCAATTTCTTTTCACTCTATTAAATCCTGTAGCTGTGGTCTTCTGTTAATTATGTCCTTTCTTCCATCTCGCTCACTTTAATTTTAGACCTATCAACCTGTTGGTTAATTGAGTCAATTGTTTAATTCATTACCTCTAACCTGTGTACTGTCATACATAGTATTTTCTTTTCTAATCCAAATGAGTTTGTTAGGTTTTTTTCTTGACCTGGACCAAGAAACACTGATTAGTGGTAGCAACATTCCTTAGACACTCTATTCAACTTACGCATTTGTTTGGATGTTTTTCTTGATAGGGATGTTGGATTTTTTGATGCCTGCTAGCTGATGCCTGCAAGCGGTTGGTGCCTGCAAGTTGAGACCTGTAACAATTAGTGATAAAAGAAGCATTCCATTATACCTTATGTGGTCATGTTGTATCCAATTGTGTATACCTGGAAGTCGACAATATTATCAGAATTATGCAATCTAGGTGAGACTCCCAAAGAGATCTTACTTTAGAAGTCTCAGAGGGGGAAATGTCAAGAAATTCTTTTACCAAACAATGTTTAACTTTGTATTTAACAAGGCTGAGTGATTAAAGTGCACAGAGAAGATATCCTGACCTTGAGAATAGATACATCCTGGCAGAATTGCTCAAACAAGGCGGATAAGAAAGAACAACTTGGCTGGACAACAGAGTTGGGAAACATCCAAGGAGAAGAAATTGTCCTCAAAAGACTCATGACCATAAAAAGGAAAAAGGAGTAGGGGGCTAACTCCCCAAATGGCCACTGATGACCACCTGAGACCCCTGCACATGCATAGTGTAGTTTTGCAATGCCAGCATTATGTAAATGTAGTAGATAGGTGGAAAGGCAGAGACTTCTTGGAAAATGTACGAATATTCATGTTTTTAAGGTATATAAAGGCTGAACTTTTTGTTTTCATGTACGCACATTAGGTGGAGTGATCCCCTGTGCATCCAGTGCTGGAGTAAAGAATGCCTGCCTTCTAAAACTTCAAACTAAGTCTTAGAGGGTTCTTTTGAGACCAGATTGACGGTAACATTTTTCATCAATTTGCTAGTGAAATCTTGTATTCTCAAATTCTCCTGTAATAATTCTGGTAAATAACAAGGCAAAGTTAACTTTGGACACAAGGAATCCCTATAAAATTGAAAAAAACTTGTTCTTTCCTGGGAGTTTGTGTGTTGTCTAAATGATGCATTTTTTATTTACAGCATTTCACAAAGCTGTGTGCATAGATTTCTCTTCTGACAGTGCACAGCCATGCACTCATAAAAACAGAAACAGAGATCGTTTCTACAACTGTTGTAGTCTAAGCATGGCAGCTAATGCGACAGCCCAGGGGAGCGGGATTAGCTGAGGACAGGTTGGAGGAAGCAAGTAGCAGAACTGGAGGGTGGGCAGGAGGAGAAAACTGACCTGCAGGCGAGCACCCTTCTGCAAGTGCACTGCTAGACCTGAAGTCGTTGCTGTGATCAACTGCTGCTGCTCCTCAGCTCTCTGCTAGAAGTTATTTCCCCCTCAGGTCTGCTAGATGAGCCTTTTGTAAGACTGTTATTTAACTGTCCTGTTCACAGTTAGTATAGTAGCCTTTTGTTAGCTCTTGTCATTTAACTCAAGTCAAGGAGCGATTACCCATGCAGGTAAGTCAATAAATCTGAAGGGGGTTGATGACAAGCAGTTCCCAGTGGTCTGGGTGAAACAACCTCTCTAGTAGGCACAGCAGGAACCAGCAGATGTATTGGAGAAGTAATGGTCTAGTGTCTTACCACTGTTTAGTACCAACTTCTGACTCTGGCTGTATCTGTGTGTGAAAACTACATTATCAATATTCTGAATATATTGGTGTTTGTTCAATAATGGAAAATCAGTTGGAACATCTGGACCAGTATGGAAGAACAATCCAACAGCAAAAAGCATTTACTGTCTTCTTGAAAGGAAGAAGTAGAATAGGAGGATAAAGCATCTCTGAAAAGAAGGAAGTGATAGAAGAAATTAATTTTCCTTCTAAAAAATACAAAAAACCCCCTCCAAAATACCCAGTAGACAAGCCATGATCAGTTAATCTTTAACAAGGTACTGGTGCATTTCTTGAGCCTTGGGAAGTAGTGTGTATTTTTGCATCTGTAGGGCACAAATAATAACTAAGTACATCCTTGCATAGTTTATTATCTGTGTTAATCTGAAGCCTGTGAAAATTGATAATGTATCTTTATGTTTTATAAGGGAAGTCAGTGTGTCAACTGTAGTGTCAAGGGAGGTGAAGCAATTTTTCTGGATGGATTAAAAACCTATTGAAAATGAAGATTACATTAAGGAAAGACTTATAAGAATTGAATATCTAGTTTGGATTTATGCAGTTCTGCAAAGATTAGGGGAACATTTAATAAACTCTTGCTTCCCCCCCACCCCTAATTCTTGTTATTTTGTGACTTTCAGAAATCCTGCCAGAAACCTGTGGACAAATACATTGAGTATGATCCTGTTATCATCTTGATTAATGCTATTTTATGTAAAGCACAAGCATACAGGCACATTCTTTTCAATACAAAGATAAATGTAAGTTGCTGTGCCCCTACACTGTGACTTTTTTTGGTTAAAGATTTATTTGCATTTGGTAAGTTGATTGTAATAGTTGTAAAATTTTAGAGACTGTTCTCTTCCTGCCCTTCCACAGGGCAAGCTGAACCAGTTATATCATGAATAGAACACATGAAATCTCAAACTCCAGCTGTTACTAAGAAAGTTACTGCTTCCACAGTAGTGATGTCACAATACCAGCAAATATAGCAGCCAGTCATCTTACATGTTAAAGAGAAGAGAAGGAACTTTATGGAATTGTTCATGCCATTTTCTACACCCTCTAATTTGCCTGTCGTGTTAATTGATGTTAAAAGGATGATGTGCTAAACTACATTGGAAGAGAAAGATCTAATTTCAAATTAATTTCAAACTAAATTTCTGTTGGAAACAATTCTTTCTTCAATGAGCTATAGTAGTGTAACATACCATATTAACAATACTATGCCAATTAAACCTACTGTACTAATTTCTCATGAGTTTCTTCCTGAGTAATTAACCATGCCCTCAAAACTATAGCAAAAGATAGTGGCTTTCACATGAAGCATTGTTGATGTAGTTACATAGCCAACCTAGTTGTGATGGCCAGTCTGGAGTGGAGAGGTATAGCTTTTCTGACAGCATTGTGTATTTTTACTTTAAGGATTGATTTCCCAGGAGCGGGAAGCTAATCTACAGCAAACTATCCAGGCATAAGTGTATGCTGTGTTTGTGTTGATACCTCTTGGCCAGTCCAGTGTTAAGCAATGTAGATAAATATACTTGCCTTGTCTTTCAAGCATAAATCTGACTAAAGATTTTTAATTAATTCAGTCCTTCTGGAGACTGGTAATTATGTTTTTCATGAGGCTTCTGCAAGAAGTATTCCATCTGTGGGAATTTCATCTATTCAGATAAATTGAGTTGAATTGTAAACTGGCTCAGCCTGTGCATGTATGTGCAATTGGCATAACTAGTCTCTAATGGAAAAAGTAGAAGCCATGCACAGAAATTGCACTGATTTATTTAAATCTGTATAAAATCAGAATTCACCCCACATACACACTGGCTTATAGACTACTTAATGTGAAAACACACTAACTATGGGCCCTCATGACATCATTTTTGCAGTCACTTCAGAGGATATTTTGTTCGGTTTGGTTGTATTGCTCCATTTATTTTTGGTACCTCACCCTTATCTGAACTAAGAAATGTTTTTGGCATAACTACCCTACCAATTTCTTCTAATGGAGATTGTCCCAGGGAAAAAGACAAATGAGGCTATTTAAACCAATTCACTGAATGGAGTAGTTTCCTGTAAACTGAAATTTTTGATAGTACAATTCTACTAGCTATGGCATAATTTTGTTTTTATATTCCTAACTGAAACAGCCTTCCCAATTTAAAAAAGTATAGAGCAGGCTTTAGAAACCACAGTTACACACCTGCTTCTGTATGGAATTGTTCGTGCAGTTTTCTACACTCTAATTTGCTTATCATTTTAATTGATGTTAAAAGGATGATGTGCTAAACCAGTGGCTCAACAGAAGTAATTTGCATGTATTTCTAAACAAAAATAATAAACCTACAGAGCTTGTTTCTGTAGAGATGTTGAAATGTATTTTAAATACCAATTTCATACTAATGCTTTAATTTATGCTGATTTAATACTAATGCTTTTATTGTTCTTTCACTTACCAGATTCATGGGAAGCTCTGCATATTTTGTTTGCTCTGTGAAGCTTATCTCAGGTGGTTGCAACTACAGGATTCAAGCCAAAATATAGATCCTGATGACTTAATCAGATATGCCAAGGAATGGGATTTTTATAGAATGTTTGGTATAGCTTCTTTAGGTAAGATCAATGATTAATTCATGTCACTATCTACTCTTTAAGCATTAAATAACTTCATGAGTCTTTCAGCAAGCCCATATGGCAAAAATTAACACAGAATGGATGTCATGTCCAACCCAGTATGGTTAAACGATTATACACATACGCTCTAATTTGCCTTCATTTAATGCAGATGCATATTTTGATCTGGATTACAGTTCAGACTGATGTGATCAGCATTAGATATCAAAACACTGAAAAGTGGCAATATTGAGAGATCTTTATTTGAGTCCATTTACATAGTTTGAAGACCAATGTAGAGCTCAGCCTTATTCTGTATTTCATGTTGACTTCAAGGTTTATTATTTATTAAGGTGATCCAACATTAAGGATGATCCTTACAGAAGTAAACAAGAATTGGGAAAAGGTGTATCTCTTTGGGTTTTTTTTAAATGAATACACAAAAATACAGAGCAGTGTCATCACTGGTAGAGAGTAAATACTTTGGTGCTCTAAGACTACATTTGAAGGGGGGGAGGTTTTTCTTTTTATTTTGGTTAATACTTCTATTCTCATACTTTTTCTGGTGATAGTGTTTAAATCAAGCCCTCAGACTAAAACTAGTATTTCCCTTAGACATTCAGAATTTAACTTCACTCATTTATTGTCTAATGTTGCTCTAAGTCGGTTTTCATAAGATGTCAGTAAAAATGTTGGAACTCAGTTTTCAGTAGTAATTCACCTATTACAGATATTGTGAGAGTCACTTTTACATCTGCATTGATACCAGTGTTACACAGGATCGCAGTGTCAAAAAAAAGTCTTAATAGCTCAATGATATTTTCACCTTAGTGTTCTTTCTCATGCTGGATGGAAAGGGTTCATTGCTGGTGACCTTTTCAAAGAAGACAAGTATTGATTTTGTTTTACAGGCTAACAGACAGTTGAAAAAAAAACCCTCTCCTTTTGTTAAAAAGGAAAAGTAGAGGTTCTTATGCTACACTTCCTGTGCTGTATGGTTTCAGAAATAATGAGTATGACAATCCTACAGATAGAATTCTGTGATAGAATTATTCTGAATGTCATGATACTGAATTAGTTTAAGTAAATAATAGTAACATTTGCCTATTAAAATGAACACAGGAGATGGAGGACATGTTTGACACCGTTTCCCACAGCATTCTCCTGGCGAAACTGACTGCTCGTGGCTTGGATGGGCACACGCTTCGCTGGGTAAAACACTGGCTGCATGGCCGGGCCCAAAGAGTTGTGGTGAACGGAGTTAAATCCGGTTGGCGGCCGGTCACGAATGGTGTCCCCCAGGGCTCGGTTTTGGGGCCACTCCTGTTTAACATCTTTATTGATGATCTAGACGAGGGGATCGAGTCCACCCTCAGTAAGTTTGCAGGTGACACCAAGTTGGGTGGGAGTGTTGATCTGCTCGAGGGTAGGGAGGCTCTGCAGAGAGATCTGGACAGGCTGGAGCGATGGGCTAAGACCAACTGTAGGAGTTTCAATAAGGCCAAATGCCGGGTGCTGCACTTGGGCCACAACAACCCCCAGCAGCGCTACAGGCTTGGGGAGGAGTGGCTGGAGAGCTGCCAGTCAGAGAGGGACCTGGGGGTGTTGATTGACAGCCGGCTGAACAGGAGCCAGCAGTGTGCCCAGGTGGCCAAGAAGGCCGATGGCATCCTGGCTTGCATCAGAAATAGCGTGGCCAGCAGGGACAGGGAAGTGATCTTGCCCCTGTACTCGGCACTGGTGAGGCCGCACCTCGATTACTGTGTTCAGTTTTGGGCCCCTCACTACAAAAAGGACATTGAATTCCTCGAGCGTGTCCAAAGAAGGGCAACGAAGCTGGTGAAGGGTCTGGAGCACATGTCGTACGAGGAGCGGCTGAGGGAACTGGGGTTGTTTAGTCTGGAGAAGAGGAGGCTGAGGGGAGACCTCATCGCCCTCTACAACTACCTGAAAGGAGGTTGCAGAGAGCTGGGGATGAGTCTCTTTAACCAAGTAATAAGCGATAGGACAAGAGGGAATGGCCTCAAGTTGCACCAGGGAAGGTTTAGACTGGTTATTAGGAAGTATTTCTTTACAGAACGGGTTGTTAAGTGTTGGAATGGACTGCCAAGGGAGGTGGTGGAGTCCCCATCCCTGGAGGTGTTTAAGTCGGGTTGACATAGCGCTTAGGGATATGGTGTAGTTGGGAACTGTTAATGTTGGGTTGATGGTTGGACTGGATGATCTTCAAGGTCTTTTCCAACCTAGACAATTCTGTGATTCTGTGATTCTGTGTATGTCACTGAAATTAATCCAAGAAAGGTCTCGACTTTGGTGCTTCATTCTCTCTTTCCAACTTGTCTTATTTCCTCTTAGAACAAACTTCATTTTTGGTTGGCATTTTTATTACCTTATGGTGGATGAGACTCGAGATGCTGAAAACAAAGTCTGACTTCATTTTACTTCTCAAAGCACTGCTGTTGTCCAGCTATGGAAAGCTTTTGCTAATTCCAGCTGTTATTTGGGAACACGACTACACGCCTTTGTGCCTTGCATTTATAAAAGTGTTTGTCTTGATATCAAACTCTCAGGCAATTAGAGGTACGTTTTTCCTTTTTAATTACAGCATTATTTGTATAGAATGTGTGTGAGAGAATGCAGCTGATATAAAAGTCATTGTTATATTTTTTAATCGGTATCAGTTATGTGACTGAAATAGCTCTATCTTAAAACTGTGTTATTTAGACTTTAATAGAAAGTGAATGAAACAAAACGTTTTATTAAAAAAAGAAAAAGCACCTCTTATCTCACCATCATCTTTTTGTATATGCTGTATTATATCCATCCGATCCATCAGTTAGAATTTGAGACAACTCATCATGGATCATTGAAACATAAAATAGAATTCTTTGTGTGCCTGGAAAATGAAAATTTCATGTCAATTTTATGCATGGCTTTGGAATGCAGATTTTTAACAGATTTGTGTAATTTCTTATACATACAAATTAATATGAATTCTCAGGTGATTTCTATGGTCATCTTAAATGGTAAGTGATAAATTTGTTCTGTTTTCTTTTGCAGTTACATTGAATTTGAATCGAATGCTCCCTTGGTTGGCCATCTTCTTTGGATTGATTTTTGAAAATGGTGTGGTCTGCTTGTTCAAGAAAATGGGATGGGATGTTTGAAATGTCAGCCCAGATCTGAAGAAATACCAACAACATGGTGATAATTTTCTAAGAATGATCTCTGCCAGCAATGTCCAAAGACACTATTTTCGTAGTGATAAAGAAGGTGATAGATAACAAAAACTTGCATTAGTGGTGAGCGTAGAGAGTTTTAGGATGAGTCAAAATGAGAAGTTTGGCTTTTTAATGTGGTGAACCATAAAACTTCAGCCTTAACATGTTTATTTTCCCATTAAAAAATATGAATGTGTCACTATCCTAAGAGCTTTATAAATCTGGCTGCATAGCTATGGCTGTAACAAAAAGGGTATATTAAAAAAATTCAGCACTGCTACCAATCATTGCATTTTAGCAGAAAGAGGAGGATGAATTGTTCCCTTAAGAGGAAGGAAGACAGTCAGTGGAAAAATGTAAAAGCCAAAATTGATATTTCCGCAAAAACAGATTTTCAAAGAGAGAAGTGAATATGTGCAAACAGTTTATTAGAGAAAAGGCAAGTATTGCAGAGTAAAACTCTAGAGTCATCTCTAGGAACTATAGTTTTAACTGGCTTGAAATTTTATGTGATCTTATAAATGCTGCTGCTTTGTTCTGAAAGCTGAAAAGAGAGTGAAAGGACTCTGATCCCCAGCATCCATGGTTGTTTAGGATACTGCGGCTTCTGCATTTAATATTAAGCCACATCCCCCCACACCCAGCCCTCATCTGGCAGCAGGTTGAGTGGAAGCAAAAAATGAAAAATGAGGCTGCTCAGCAGTAGAGTAGTACTTGTTAAAAAAAACCCCAACAAAACAAAAAACCCCCACCATGTTTAGGCTTAAATTAGTGAAGAAACTTTTATAGAAGTTCTGCACCTTTTTCCCCAGCAGACAAAGAGAGGGCTAGATGGCCCACAAAGGAACTGGCAGAATAGGTTTCTACAAGACAATAATTAGGACACAAACCAACTTCTTCTGTGCAGACCAGTTTCCATTATGTTCCATCCAATGATGAATTCTCCTGCTTCAGTTCTGGAAGGCTGTACTATCTATAGGTACTACTTCCATTCTTCATTTCCCTCAGATGCAGTCTCCTATCTGTGTTTTGCAAAATGCATCAAGTAACGTTTTGCAACGTTTCAATTTAATTCCAAACAGGTTTAGAGTAAGTCTAAGTTATGACTACAGGAGACATCAGACGTGTTTGTCTGATGCAACTGCCCATGCCATGGTAAGTTACTCGGTCAGAAAAGCAACTGGTTGCTGATTCTGTTTTAATAGGTCAGAGGCTGACACCACTCATGTGCCATTGGTGTTACACTTTACATCCTTCTGAGCATGTAGAGAAGGCAAAAAACCCCCCAAATCGCAACCTCTTTGAATACATGAGACAGTTTAACACTGCAACTGCCCCAGCAAGCACATAGTTGTGAAGGTGTGTGAGGGATCCACCTTGCTACTGGTGTGAATCAGTAGCCGGACAATTGAGTGTAGGTGTGCAGTTGCTCACTGGCTGAGCAGCAGCTTTGGCAACACGGTACCTAGAACATGCTTTGCTTTACATAATTAGGTTTGGGGAGACACACCACCCCCAAAAGCTTTTTTAAAAACAGTATGTTGCCAAAGGTGCTTTGAGTAGTGCTCATCTTCCTCCCACACCAGCGCGCAGCATTGCAACAGAGGCTGCAGGTTGAGAAGGTGCAAAGGAAAAGAGCAGTAGGTATTTTAGAAAAGCTTCAGGGATGCTGGCCTGGCCTGCTTTCATTTTCCTCCTTCACCTTCTGCCTTCAGTTTAAGAGGGAATGAAGCCCTGCTGCAGCAGAGAGGATGACAGAAGAATATGCACTAGGAAAATGCTGGTGCCTGCTGAGCCAAACCCTGTTTGTTATTGTAGCTGTCATATGGCTTTTACCCAGCTCTCTGTTCATCTTAGTACAGCCTTAGCATTGCAGCTGATAAAGTTTCTCACCACCCTGTATGTCATTCTTCAGAAAATGTGCATTCTTTCTACCAGCAATTTTGTTTTCCTAAAGATGTAACAACATTGCTTTGGTTTGTTCCTTTTAGGTTAGATTTTTTTTTTTTTTAATTAATCATCTGTGTCATGGTTATACGCAAAAGACTTGTTTTCAGAAATTTCTCCCTTGTGTCCTCTGGCACTGGTTTCAGTCTAAAGGCCAAGTGGAGCACATTTAAGTGTGACTAATGCAAGGGAAAGATTGTGCATTACATGTAATGTAAATACCACCTAGTCAGCAGCAAAATTGTAAATACAATGCATATAAATTTTGCTTGGGGACAGTTTTCTTAAACTAAAGTTTCTTTTGAATTTTAAAAAATTCATTTTGGGACATTTTGAGTTTTATTCAAAAGACCTAGAATGGACATGAAAACATTCCAAAAGAAGAAATGTTTATCTGCTGTGCAACATATGCCAATAACATATCAGTTATGCACTCTGTAATGCTATCAGGAGCCACCACTGTCCTTCTGCAACTTGAGGATGGAGAAGAAAATTAAGAGCTACAGAGCTGTGGAACGAAAGCAGGTGCTGTACAGGTTTTCAATCTTCAGAGGCATCATTATTGTAGGACATATTATGTAGGACATCCTGCCTTGTGTAGTTTTACGGCTACTCATTTACCACAACTAACATGACCAATACACTAATATTTCATAAATCTAGGGGGAACTTAAGGGTACCGGGGGAGGGGGGGGGGGGGCAGGTGTGTGTGCATTTTTCGTGGCTTTGGAAAAGGGTTCCATATGGTGCTTCAGAGAACTATTTTAAGGTTCTGCCTGTTAAAAGCAGTCATCTCTCTCTCTTTTGACCTCCTCCTCTTTCATAATATCTTTGTAATTAAATAGTCATCTGTGCTGGAAGATGTATGACAAATAGTCTGCCCTTTCTATATATCTTCAGTTGCTTCATATAACTTACAAAAAAGGATTTACTTGGGTTAAAATTATAACAGCCTGCAAATGAACCCATGTAAACTCTTCTGAATTTTGCTTGGAATCAAAAGAGATATCGTGACCTATGGGAAATTCGTGGGCCTATGGAGCAAATTCCAGAATTCTGTTGGATGAAATGCACAGAAGAGCCAGTGATGTTATTCAGACTTGGGTTGAGCAATGGTTTAGCGATTGCGCAGTAGGAGCTGGGAACTTTAACTGGGTCCACAGGTCAGGTCACAAGTATTTAGAAATTACTCTATACAAAACTGGAGAACTAAGAGTATAATCTAGGAAGGAGAATGTAGGTGTCAGGCAGACTTCTACAAAATTAAGAGTTGAGAAGACTATAAAAACCAAGGGGATAGAATCTCAAGAAAAATTAATATGTAAGAAAAGATGCAGTATAGATGAGTCTGTATGATTAAGCAAATATAGGAATATCCTACTCCTAAGTTTTCAAAGGATGAACATGAAGGAAGAATATTATTTATTGTAGACATTTTTGTAATAGTCTAAGTGATAACATGGAAGGGCAAACAATGTCTTTCAAACAGTAAAGTCAATGGGTTTCCCTAGAAAAGTTACTGATAACCTTATTACTTCAATAGTTTGCACTCCATCCTTGAAAATACACTTTTATAAGCAAAATTACCAATTGTACAGAGATAAAATTAGTCACTGTGAATAGGAAGAGCTGTGCAACAGCAGAGCTTCTCCATTCTGCAATAGCGTGTGTTACATTAGGTTTTGCTGGTGGTGGCAAGGGCTACTACCCTTGTGACCTCATGCAAGTACAGACAAGCGAGTCCTTTCTTCCATGACAAGTCGTATCTCAGGCATATAAACTCCCATTTGTTAGCCCAGCCTTCACCGAACTGAAAGTAAAATAGGACATCTGCACTGGAAAACTATTAGCAGCTGATTTCTCATAAAACAAGAAAGCCATTGTTTTTCAGGAGCTTGGATGCTTTTGCAATCCATCAACTCTCCCTCAATTGGGTAGTGTTAAGGACCACAGTGCCATCTGGAGTTGGAAAGTAAAGCACTATTGTTTCCAAAACTAGAAGGAACATAAAAACACTATGAGTACATAGTCTTTGACTAATTTTTGTTTTGTAAAATCACAAATACAAGCTTTTAAAATCAACATTCATTTTCAGTTTGGAGAAATGTCAGAGTGAAGTTAGTCATGAAAAACAGGTCACAAAATACTTGTTTTGGTGAGTTGGTGTCAAGGTCAATTCAATATAGGCACCATGAAAGGTATAAAATGCAAATTATTTTAGCACAGCATCTCTTTAAGACATAAACAGTCCTGCAAGCTGGCATTATTCTGAGTAGCCTTGCTGAGCCCAGAGAAAATTCATGTGGCAAAAGACAGCGAATGCATTCCTCTGCTGCTAAAAATCAATAGGAAATTTGTTGCTGAATTAATTTGAAACCCAGGTTGCTGCAGTTAGAACTTGCAGGAAGATGTGTATAACAAGATTCCCGTTTTTGTTCCTGCCTCTTACAACGCCATTGGGACCTTCTTAGTCTTTCCCCTAATGCTTACTATCTGAGGTGGCCAAAAAGAAGATCTGAACATGAGGAGCTTTTTAAAATCTTTTTCCTAAACATGAGCTGCTGTCCTAAATTTGTAAAGCTCTTTTGAGCCCTGTATAGGTAAATGGCAGGTCTGCAAAGCAGCTAGGAAATACTGCCAATGATGTTTTAATTGCTATTCATTAGGATAATGTATATTGTTTGTTTGTGGGGTTTTTTTTCCTGAGTGAAAATGTGGCTTAAATTCCTACATAGTAGTGTAAGAGTGTGAACTCACACAGTTTGTAGACCTGCTGGCTGCTACAGAAATAAATCCAGATGACCCCCATAATTTCCTATAATCTCTAACTGTAATTCTGAGTACATTTTTAGGCCAAAAGAACTGTTGTCCATAAACTGCACAGAAGTGTGCCATAGCTGCCTGAGCAGAGGAGTGGGGACCTGAATTAAGACTTGAATCCTGATCTTGGCTATAAGACCAACTACCGCTGCAACCTTAAGCAAGTCATACATGTGGCTCCATAAAATGATTGTACCTTCATCTTTGCAGGATTTGCGGGAGGATTAATTTGTTCATGTCTGCATAAAAAGATGAAAAGCATTAAGTCCTCTCAGCTCCAGGTTGTTGGAAGTCGGTCAACACCATGAATGTCAGATATTGAAACAGACATGCCAGGAGCCAGAGAATGTGAATATTGGAGGTGACATGTTTAAAGTCTTTGTTATCTTAAGGGAAGCTTTAATTCTGACCCTTGCTGTAATACAGTTCTATAACATACATATCTGAAGACTTTTAGGGCTATATACAGCAAATCATGAATCCCTTATCATGAATTTTAAGTTACTGCAGCTGCTGTGTGCCAAAATAAATCTGAACTTAGTTTAAAAACTTGGGAGGGGAGAGAGCTAGCACATTACCTGATCTTACTTTCAGCAATCTAAAAGGAAAATGAAGGTATCTTATTTGACAGTTTGAGGCTTTGAGGTAGAAAGCACAGAGAGGTCTTGTGTAAAAATTATTACAAACCATTGGTATCTTTTCAGTAAATGAATCCAGTAACATTGCACAAATTTAAACAAGAAAACAAAATCGCAACAACACAGAAGCACTTCTACTCACCTTGCACTCTCTTCTCAGAACTGCTAATCCACTCTGTAAACATCTGTGGGTGTTACCTTTATAGTGATTCCCTGCCATGCATGCTGTAGCCCATCTGATGGCTGTCATGCATGCATCACTCCTGAACTTTGATCCTTTCTTTGGTCTCTCACTTCACTTCCAGTATAAAGCTTTGGTTCTAACCTTCAAAGCCACTGATGTATCATGTCTTGGCTATGGCAGAGGTAGCATATCTTTCAGTAGGACTACAGCGTTCTTTTGATGACCAGAAATCAAAAGCCAACAAAAGTGTAATAATAACTAGGAAGAAAACATTCTCCATCGAGATCATCCACTACATAATAAAGAGCCACATACCAGCACCAGAAAAAAGGGCTTGGACTGTGCAGGATAAGGAGCAAAAGTGAATGGATCACTCTGAGCATACTCCTTATCAACTTTTTCAAGAGGAACCTCTGTTTCCTTATGGGGACATTTCTTCTACTTAGTAGTGTGGAAATGGCAAGTGGATTGCATAGCAAGGAAAACACAATCTATCTCTTATTCTGTCCTGGGAGAGAGCAAAATGAAAATAAGACAGTACTGATTACTGAAAAAATTTTTCAACAAGGGTGGACAGATTATGTAAAACCTTTCCTTTGGAAAAGCAAATTAACTTTGGTGTGGATGAACACAATGGTAGGTATTTGTTTCTTTACATAACCACATGACAAGACTTAGTTTGTATTAAAACTCTCATCTTTTCAAACTTTATTTTACACTTCTTTCATTTTAAGTGGATTTTTCTCTAAAAACTTTCCTGCTCAAATGCGCAATTTATCTAAACAATGTATGTGTGTAGATGGAGAGAGGGAAAGTCAATCCTAATCTTACAGTGTGTATGTTTTCTGCCTTATCTACATATGAAATTGTGCAGCTTCTGACCATATAAAGGTCCTACACTGAAAGAAAAGACCATCTGGGAGAAAGGCACCTTATCCCCACAATAGTCTGACTATTGTGCAACAGGACAGATTGTATCAGTTTAAAAAAAAAAAAAGTCATATCCCTGATAAAACAGCATCAGAAACATGTACAGATCATGTCTCCCTTCCTTTGTTGTTACTCATCTGCTTTCAATTTAAAACATGCCAGCATGGTGATGCTAATCTAATTCAACTGCAGAAGCACTTTGATAGAAAGTTCAGAGAGGTGTTTTTAATGCTCTACAATACGTCCTGATAGAGGACAGCAAAACAGATCCTTCCTCACTATAATGGCAGGGTGGAAGGTGCCATCTGTAATTTCATGCCATTATACTGAAAAGTGCTGGCTCCTCTAAACTCCATGCAGCAGCTGCTCCTGAAGGCTCAGCTTTGTCCTGAGCTGGCAGCTGTCTCTGCCACCACTGATGGGAACAGTTTTGTTTTCAGAGAATCGGATGGGGCTGAAAGTGAACTCAGAGGTCATCTGGTCCTTCCTCCAGCTGTTAGGCTGGATGGGCACTCTTGACAGATGTTTCCCCCTGGCAGGCAGAGATCCTGGCTCGGAGAGACCAAAGCTACGCTGCCTTTCCTAAATTAGGAGACCTGTCAGCTCTTAGTGCATGGAGTGGCAGTTTGATGCCCAGTTGTTTTTCAACTATTCAAGCAATACAATTTTGTGAAAATAGAAGATTTTACTTGAGGAATCCATTGTGAAGATGGTGGCTTGATCTTTTAGTGAGTTTGCGTCCTTTACCTCTATTCTCCAGGTTGCACCCACACTTCCCTGATTACCCCTTGGTAAGTCAGCAACATGAACAAGATTCCTTGGCTGTAGGACTGCAAAGCATTTAAGACTTTTAAATAAATAAGGCAGCCTGTAGCTCTTCAGATCTACTACAGGCTTCTTGTAAGGACTTATACACTGGGTTACACACAGTGAAGTTGAAACAATAATAGGATGACTGCCTACAAGCGAAAGAGTTTCATTCAGAGAATCAGAGAATGGGCATGGTGAATTGAGATCTCTCTTCCTGGGGAATAAAGCATCTGTACAAACTCCCTTCTAATTTGCAAAAGAAATTGTAGTGTAAATTTACATAGCCGGCACACTTTTAAGCAGACACTCTTACAAATTTACATCTGTGATAATAGTGAGATATGCTTGGCCTCTCTAATACTGATTGATGTATTCTGTCTGTACACACCTGCATTTGAAAGCATAGAAAAGAGTTTTATTCTCTATGAGAAGTGACACTGAAAGCCTAGAACAGCTCTACATTTGCAACAGAAATAGAAAGGACTTTTTGAATGACTGGCTAGTGATAAGTAAGTGGTGAAGGGGAAAAAAGTCCTATTGCATAACCACATAAAGCACTGGAGACAAGACAAATCTATTTACATATGAAAACTCAGACCTCAAGCAAATTCTACGGAAAAGGACATGAGACAGGATAAAAGAAATGCATAAAACAGAATTCCTTCTTCCCCACAGAGATTACCGCAAATTTCTACCTCTCTCGTTTATCATTAAATTTTAATCCTTTATGTAAGCACAATGTGCAATGACGGTCCCCAAGATACACTTGAGCTTTGTGCATAAATGTTTTTCCTCTTCTGAAAATGCACACAGAGAGAGGTATAAATTATACAGCGAATAGGTGCTATATATTCCATTTCTCTCTACAGGTTATATTGTATGGTGCAAGGTATTTAAGCAAAAGCTTCTCCAATTTGAGCAACGTGACTAAGTATCAGTCAGAAAGACCAAGGGTAATTCAGAGATGCAAGATAAGATTGTGCATGATTTGTACAATAGTAAACAGAAGAAAAAATTTTATCGAGACTCTTAGAATATAGACATGCTATGTTCATACAGAATAAAAACCAAATAGTAACAGGACTTTGATATTCTAGTGCTATGAGAAATTCATTTTCACTCTGATTATTTTTCTTTTGTCCAATTCTGATAAATTCCCCTTCCCCTATACCAAACAACTAGTTTAACATTTCAGTAGTTTACCTTTTGTGTAATGTAGCATATAAAAAATAATTTTACTCTGTGATATGAACAGCCTATGATGTTATTTAGTAGTCATGGAACAAGTTAGAAATGTGGTCCTGTTTAAGCTTGTTCTTTACCTGTTCAAAATTTTGCATCACTCCTTGTTAATTCGCCTCTGCATGCCCTGCTTGAACTTTCCAGTATCTTAAGCAACCCTAATGAAATTGTAGGCTGTAAGGGCTTTCAATTATTTGTTAATTGTTTTTGTTAAATTCCAGATTCAGTTAAACCAAAGACACTGTAAAGGGTTGAGAGGAAACGAAATGTACTGTCCCTATCGTCTGGGTGCTTTTACAACTGAAGTAATGACCTTATTATGTTGCCTTTTCGTAAATGATTTAAAAGGTTCTGCTGTTTAACGAGTTTAAGCAAGAGCTGGTAGGGCTCGGACAGGCAACTTTATTGTTTGTGACAGTGCCTGGTATCCTGAGCCAAAATGAGCTCTCCAACACACTTACTCATGAGTCTAGCCAGATAATCACAGGGATGTTTCTGACCCATGGAAGAAATGCTTGTCATTTCTCAAAGAGAGTAGTTAGCACTGCAAGGAGGATTGAACTACTTTTGCTAACATGAATTTAAGACAGTGGTTTGACACAGGATTGAACTCCCTATGTACCAACAATTCTAAACAGTCTGCTTTGGTCACATCTTTTAAAATTCTAATCTACGATTTGCATGTGACTTCTCCTCTCATTTTAAATTGAGGACTTCTCAAAGATTACATTTTCTTGAAGACATTATCTTAATAACGTCTTAGCATGAATGCATTTAAAACCCGTGGCAAAAGTTCAGTGAAGAGTTGAAATGAGTTTGTCTCTTTAAATTGCATACCAATCTTATCTGAAAAATGTAAATTGTACTGCTAAAAGCACATTCCTCTCAAATCAGATGTGGGCTTCATTACTCAGGGCTGGTTGTTTCCACATTCATCTAATGAATTTTCCTGAATAGAAAGGATGAAAGGGAGCCAAAAACGTAAGGGAAAGAGACTTCCACAGTGAATATTTATTCCCTTCAAAGTTCCTCTGTCATTTGAAAACAAATGGCCAAACTCACTGCTGGTCACCTGGAGTAAGAACTTGCTAATCCTACTGCTTCCTTACAAGGCCTAATTGCCTCAGCTACAGTTTAACCCATCACATCTGCCCTGGAGCACATCTGGGCCATCTCTGCTCTTCCAGACAACCTCAGCTCCTCAGGAGAGTTTGTAACCGTGCACAGGCCTCATGTGCACAGATCCCCCAGGTTCCTTGGACCACGGCAGAAGTTAGTCCTCGCAGCAGACCCTGCATGTTTGCAAAGCTAGTTGCAGAGTTGGAGTTGCCAGGATCATGGAGGAACCAGTTAGGAAGCTTTAGCACGTAGTTTAGGGAGCTTTGAAACTCCCAGAAAATGTCAAAATTAATATGACTTTGCAAATTAGACAAAGCTTTTAACTAGTTTGCTAAGAAAACAAACGAGTTATTTCCTCAGGTCATGCAGTGTTGTTTAGAGTTAAATTTAGTACATTCAAATAAACCAAAGATAACAATGGTTGGAAAAATGTACTTCTGAGGAGCTGTTTTCTGAGAAAATGCATTTAGTATATGAAAAGGAATATAAACCCCAAAATGCTGTGGTAATGTATCATCTACAGGCAGGCATCACGAAAACAGGAGGAGAAAAGACCTGCTGATAGGGTTCCCGTTGGCACGTGCCTGATTAATCCTCCCATTTCACATTCCGCCCCAGCAATGAGCTGAACAATAGGGTGGGGGAATTCGTTCCCCTTGTCCTCAGAGCAACCTAATTCCTCAAGCAAAACCAATAGCTTTAGGCAGCAAGGCAAATAAAACATGTTCTTTCCAGTTAAGCAAAACTCTGCACCTGCAACAAATGACTGTAACATTAAAAACGCAGGACAAGTAGCATACACACAGACTCTGAAACAGGTTGAAAAAGGACATGAAAAATCCCCCAAGCTGTCAGCAGCAGAACTAACCAAACACAGGATCTTAAACAACTTGTGTCCCAGGACCTCAGCATCTCCTTCCAAACTGTGCGAAGCTCCAGCCTCCAGAAGCTGTGACATCCTTCGCCACAACACTCACCCCTTCCAGCATCCTGTTTAGTCCCAAAGGCAACACCTGGGCTCTTCCCCGGGCCCCTTGCTTCTCACCTTCACTTGCCTGAAGATGTGCTGGAAACTCTCCCCTCCTTCCCACCCCACCTACTGGCACCCAGCACCATGGAAGATACAGCTCGTGCCTCAGCTTCTACCAGCTCTGCTGGCCACCCGGCTTTTGCCTTCTGGCTGCTGGGTGGCCAAACAGCAATCAAAAGGTGAGTTTTACCCATGATCCTGTCAGTGGAAGCTGCATTAAGTCTCTCACCTCCTCCAGCTGCTAATTTTTACAAGGTTTGTAAAAACAAAGCAACTTTCCAACTTTTATCAGATGTTGTTTACAGCAAACAGACTGACAGAAGATGTATGGACAGAGTCCTGGCATAAGCTTTGTTTCCTCAGGAATTAAGAGTATGAGGCAAAACCTTAGGTTCGTAAATAGGTACTAAGCGGATCAACTTTTTTTTATAAAGATGCTTTGCTACTCTCTTCGTTGCATTTAAAATTTTGCAAACTGTATTATTTACAAGAAAATGTAAACATAATTTTTAAAAAAAACAACTTATTTTAGGTCATGCAAAATGATTTGATTACCTATGATTAGGAACTAAGTTAATTACAAATATTATAATAAGTTTTGCAAAATCCTTCTCCTAGTCTTCAATTTCATGTGACTCCACTAAATTTTGTATTAAAAACTCAACTTTAGTGAGGATAATTTTGCCCCACCTTTATTGGAAAACTCTTTCTTTGAAGCAACACAAGTTATTCAAATGATCACCTACTGTGTTTCACTGCATTACAAAGTAGTACCTTTGAAAACATTTGTAGCATGTATTTGAATACCTCTTGTATCTTAGTAGAGATACCATGCAGCTCTTCCACAGACTTGGAAGTAAAAGAGACCAAGCAGCAGTTCTGATTTCAGTAAAAAGATCCCTGCTTCGAAGTCCATCCCAACTCAAATCAGTAGCGCTGACAGTGAATTCACTAGGACCTGAAGCTAAACTTGTTATAGCTGCCTGGGGCATCAGCCACACATTTTTTATAACGCCCACTTTCTCCAGAGCAGAGAACTTCTTCCAGGCTCTTCTCTTTTTGTAGACTGAGAACATTTCCAAGGGACTAGACTGTAATGTAATTATGACATGACTGTATGACTCTGCAGTTGTCATAGCAATAAGGGTGGTAGATTGTTAAAAAAAAAAATGTTCAAATATAGCAAGCACAGACCTAGTAATTCCCTATTTCTAACCGCTTTACCACATTTGTAGGCCCTTTGGAGAAAGGCCCATGGTAGATTGCGTTCTGAACCGCTGTACTCACAGTTTTCCATCTCTGGGCAGCAGGAGCCTGACTGTCCTTGTCTCCTTGTAAACCAGTCTTCTGTGCCTGCTCAGTACTGGCTAAGCTGGCTGTACTGTATGGGACTGAAAGGTGTGTGGTATTCACTGGGTAGGGAAGTTTTCAAGAATTTCTTTCATTATACCCTTAAAAAGTATCCTTAAAAGGTTATGTGTAATTCAAATTGGGGTTACAGAGTAAAAATGGGAAAGGGATTGTTGTTGGTATGTGGTTTGGACCAAGGATAGCAAGGTTTTGTAGTAACACAGCTTGTTCTGTCATGCACACAACCAAACTCTGACTTAAAGCTGCATGTAACTATCAACTCACTATTTAAGCTATAATTTCCCACCAAGCACCTCTCTTTCAAAGCCATTTCCCTACTTCACGCTGTTATAATGTGGTAAAGAGATATGGCTCACAACTGGAACACCAGCCACAGAAATCTGCCTCTGGAACAACTGCTTGACTTACTAACAAATTTACTGTTTTTAAAACCTTTGTCTAGCTAGTCAGCCTTCACAGTGTTTGAATTTGCCTTAGGAATATAGACTATAACTTCCCTCCCATGCAAGAAGGTGTTATTAAAAGGGACAAGCTGCCAAAAACTTAACAAGTCCTAATAATCCATCCTTTTTCCTGTGCAGATAATGTTGTGGAGTGATGCTTTGAGACTTTTATGCTTCTCTTGGTTCAAATACCTGCCAAAGATTCCATGTTCCCCCACTCACAAGCACGCTGCATTAAAATTAGATGCATAAATGATTTTACTTTTTAAGTTTAATTTATATAAAAGAAAGTACTGTGAATTTTGCTCAAGTCCATTCTCACCTGCAGGACTATTAATGAACGGCACTCTGTAAGGATTTGTAAAACAGAATCTTTAATTCTGGTAGAGACCGGATTTTCTCTGTTGAATTCAAAAAGTAAAATACAATTAAGACGGAAGTAGGAAATTCCCATTCCAAATACAGGCAGGTAGAACCTTTTCCACTGTAATTTAAAAATTGCTTGCTTCAGTCCAGGGGTGATGACTAGTCCTAGTTTTTTTACGGGAAAGGTTGGGAAAGGCAGAGGGTTTGGATTCGCTGAAAAGGTAAATTAAAATACACACAACATTAAAAAGTTATGCTAAACATCATGCTTTTTATTTTTTGGGAAAGAGCAAGAAAATAGCAGTACTTCAACAGACTAGAAAAAGTTTCATCTAAATACCAAAAGCACAGCAAATTATATTCAAAGCTGATACATTCTGAAGTCAAAGCATAAGGTTATCAGTACATATGTGTGTATATATACTCATACATACATATGCACACAACTTTTTAAATATAGATGTAGCCATTTGGATTATCTGTGTTTGCCTTATCATTCATTTTAGTTTTGGGTGAGTGAAGTAATTAGACCAGAATAACCATTAAAAAAAAATCCAACCATTGCTACAGACTAGATTAAGAATTTAAACACATACACAATTACAGCACAGTCTTTACTCGCGGCCTTTAAATTCCACTAAAATAAGCCAGTTTTAGAGGGAATGCACAAAAACTCCACCCTGGAAGGCTCTTGGCTTTTGTCACTGCAACATCCTAGCCTTTGCTAAAAATTAAGAAAGGAGCTACCCCAGAATGTGTTCTCCAATTCTTTCTGTAAACTGTATGCATGCCAGACATGAACCATGCAAAAACCCTTTGAGATTTAAGCCCTTAATTATTAGCTTGTGTCAAGATTCAGGCACTGTGCTTTACAGCAATCTTTAGAATTAAAGTTAAGAAATTAAATCGTGTTGGGAGCTGATTTTACTTTAGAATAGAGAAGGGTGAAGACTCAGATAGTTGGCAACTCTTATTTTCCAAGCTGATTAAGCATTACATGTATACACTATGAAATAATAAAAACTTAAACGAGTGCTTTAGTAAGTTCTGAAAACAAAAATAAGTTATACTTCAAAGGACAAGTTAGTATAAAAAGTTTTAACATATGCAAAGTATGTGCTCAAAATACTTATTTTGCATTTTTAAAAAGAGCTGTAGTCTACCTTACAGAAACAAAGTTCACCCAGTATAAAATATTGCAATTTGTCCCATTGTGTCATATGAGAGGTTTCCTTATTCTTCATATGATCGAGAACACTTGCACCAGAGTTCGTGTTATTCCAAGCCACATAGTGGCAGACAGACTATGTTTGAATCTGTGCTTTTACTATGCAGTACAGTAAAAGCTAAGCAAGCCATTTCAGAACAGAGTTTAGCAGGTCAAAGAGCTATGTTGATGCAAGAAATCTGACAACAGTATAAAAGTTAACGCCAAATGGCAGTACCAAGAAAGTGAATTAGATCAACAGAAAAAAACCTGCTGATAACATTCACTATCACATGTACAGCTTGTAAGCTAGGAATAAGGAAGAGTCAAAATTAGCTTAAGGAGAAAAAAAAAAATTAAACTGTGTAAACAATTCACCCAGTACAAAACTGGACGCAGCTGGTAAGAGCAGAACTAGCTTAGTAGAGCTGAGGATGTGTGTGCATCCAGATGCCTGTATCAATACCGTTGACCAAAAAAAAAAACCACCTATAGCTATTTACACCACAGCGGAGGCTTCCCTCCCCCCTTACAAAGTTATTACAACTCAGGAAGTCGCTGCTGTCTTCTACAATTAAAATTCCAGTTATAAGCTACCAACATTTGTAAGTTGAAAACACCCACCTTGCAAATTAAATTGAAAACTCTTGTCAAGCATGTCTGAGGACTCTTCAAAAGTTAGAGTACAGCACTTTCCTCAAGTGGTATTTGCATGAGTAACTTGTACTGACAGCCTGTTAAAATAAGTGAATTTAACACAACTCGGGGTAGCTGGGTGTTCCTCCTCAGGAAGAGGGATCCATACAGATTCCAGTCGTTCTTGCTGAGGTGTGTTACAGGGAGAAGGACAAAAGAACCTCAGTCAGGTTCTGGACGTGAATCTTCCAGCCTGGAGGTGAATCTTTCTGCTTCTAGAAGTACTCCTCCTCTTCATCAAAAAAACCATTTTCCAGAGCATACGTGCAGTCTGCGTTAGAGTCAGCTTGGCAGGCTCCTTTGTATTCTTGAATCGATTCATACAGGGAGTACAGCTGACACAGTAGCGACATATCTAGCTGCCGAAGGCCAACCTGAGAGGGGAAGAATTCAGACAAACAAAAAACCAAACAGTATTACAACTTTGATTTTACTGGCAGTATAACGCTATATATCTTTTGTTGCTAAACAAGCAGATCAAGCTTCTTTCTACCTTGAACAGTTATGAAATATGGAAGTATAATTAATTTTCTAAGGTGACAGACTCACCACAGGACAAACTGAACAAAAGAACAAGGAACAACATGACACAATACAGCAGAACATGAGCAAAGTGTTCAAGATTTTTGTTGTATTACAATGCCCTGCTTAACTTCCAATAAGCAGTCCACTCCCATCCAAAGCATTACAGATAAATCCATAAACCCTGTATTCTCGTTATGCAAGAGACACTTTTCCAGCAACACTTTATGTCTTCCACACATCTTTCTCACACAGTATCACAGGCTCTCTGTTTTTGTTTAAAATGGCCTGGATTGAAAGTTGGAAATTGAGCTCTGGCTGGTTTTCCACTTCCTGGCTAAGCATTTTCTACTCTAATTTTCTTTTCTGTATCGACATACCTATATATCTGACAAGGCAAGGTATGTCTAGCACGATACAGCATGCTACTTGAAGGCAGCAAAACTAAAGCAGAAGTGTGATAAGGACATACATTGTAGCCTGCAAATCTTCAGTCTTCATGTGCTACTCAAGCATAGGCTCAATTTATAATTAAGCGCCTAATATTTTGGTCCCCAAACTTCTAAAATATTCGTTGAGCAACATTTTAAAAAAAGGTTACCTTGTAGCCTGCCTCTTTATGCAGGTACAAAACCAGTGGATTGCACTGCAAAGCAAAATAAAGCTAGTCATTTAACTCAAAGCAGTTTCCCCTCTCTGGCAACAAAATGGAGAGTTCATTTGATATTGCCACCTATCCAAGTCAGATCAAATTAAATCTAGGTTTTGTCTTGCAGTAAATTAAAACTACTATCCAATTAAACATCTTTAAGAGCAGCCATTTCTACCTAAATTTTCAAATAAGTGTTAAGCTGACGGGCTGTTCCTAGTGAGCCTCAGTTTCATCAAATACAGTTTTTTGCTACAAGTCCTGTTAAAAGGAAAAACAATAAATGTTAGTAGCCTTTACTGCAGGCTGAATGCCAGGCTACATTTTACCCAGAACGAGAACTCTTACCTCAAAAAAACCTCTCCTTACGTGTCTAAACTCTAAGGACAGTTACACTCAGCACACAAGAAAACCACAAGAAGCTAGCATGAAGATCTTCCTTTGGCATTGCTCAACTATCCTACCAGCTCCTTTTTCTGCAGATGGAAGCAGGAGGAAAAAAAAAGTATCATACACTGCAATGCCATTCCAACTCAGACAGGACACTGCGCTTTCAGGACCAACACAAATTACTTGGTGAAGTCACGAAGCTGAGACATGATGTCACGTGCAGACTGAACATGAGGACTTTAGGACATGGAATGCTACGCTAGCTGCCAGGAGGTTACAGACAAGCCTTTCCACCACCTTGGATCTGTGCTGCTTTTCTTACCCATCTCCATTTTCCTCTACCGAACACAACAACTTTCTCTTAAGCATTCACTCTGCAGGAAGCGTATGCTACTACTCTTCCTTGCTCTCTATTCTGAATGAGGGAACCAGGACTTGTGCCAATCTCCTTCTGCAAAAATTTGTAAAACAAAAACCAACCAACCAAGACTGCAAGTGGGAAAATAAAAGGGAGGTATCTGTACCATATCCAGACCCCTCCATCTAGCCTGCTGAAGTAATTTCTTCAGACCTGTTAAGCTAATGACTGTTTACCTGCCCAAGAATAAAGTCTGAACATCTTTGGAGGTGGCAGTCAGTGAAGTTTGGCTTGCCCCACCTAAACAAACTGCTTGCCTCAGGTTAAGAAAGGATGCTGTGAAGCCGGACTTAATGCTATGATATGCAAACATAAGACCCACCAGCCAGACCTGCATCAGAGCTAAATGTCTGAAGGACAAGACTGTGGTGAAGAACTGTTCAAAGAGCAATTAGGAGTGGGTTGAGCCAGAAAACTCAACCTGGAGACAGACGACTGGTTCTTTGTCTCCTGAGGAAAGCAGGAGCATCTTCACCAGCAGCTCTCACATTTCAGCTCTGTAAAGTGCTTCAGTGCTTTCTGAACGCCAAGTGCAATCTCCAAGATAGAAATTGCTCAGCAGAATTAACTTAGCAGGCCTTAACACCAGTTACATTTAAAACCTTATTTTTCTGTAGCTAAGACTAGTGTCAATCAAACAAGAACAATCAGTCTACTGAGAAAAATGCAGCCTCTAGCTCTTCACTACTTTCAAGTATGATCCCTGAGGTAGCAAAAGCCTGAAGAGGTGTCCAAGCCTGCTAGCACAAGCATAAAGTTTTTCATCACAGCCAATGTGCATTCAACTCTAGAGGTTTATCATAGCACCTACAAGACAACCTATAATGCAGAGTCCCACACAATCGACTCTGTTCCTCAGGATCACAGTTCTGAAGTGACCTCTCCTTTCATCCCTCCTCCTCCAAAGCATCTAAATCCATCACTTTCTCATATTTAAAAACTTACATACATAGTACCTTGCTTGATCATGCATAGAAAGATGCTGCATTTCTTCCTCATTCACTACTGAAAATTTAAAGCAAACTTGTTACTCAATAGAAATGCTATATTTGCTGCAAGAAAGTGTTCAATATAAATAATAAAGTGTTATTATCTACTTCATGAAAGGCAGCCTATTAGTATGTAAGAGTCTCTCTTACTCATACAGGCCACAAAAAAGTACACTTGGAACTGAGGAGACTGTTGCTTGAAAGTCTTTGATGTGTTCAGTGATAATGTATTTTTTTCTTCAGAAATGTTTTATCAAATTATCATCAAGGATAACAGAGTATCAAAGGTGAAGTCTAGTTGTCAAATGACTTTAGCAAGCATCTAATTTGATTTTCCATTAGGGAAAATAAATTAGACTTTTATAAAGAGTTATCTTTGCTTTTTTGGAAAGGAGTAAGACAACGATGATCATATCCTCGCTTCCCCTTAGAGCACTGTAGAAAAAAGCCCCACCAGTCGATACCACTTGCACTTCCCGTGCGCCAATGCAAACTGGTGATTCTAAAACACAGTTTTAAGAATATCTCAAACTGTACTTGAACTACTTGTTGAAACACTGGTGGCAGACTAAGATTTCAGGACACGACGTTGTCCTTCTAAATCCACAGACAGGTCCTTCAACAGAGTTCCTTGTGCTCAAACACCTTCTTACCATGAGGTAAAAGGCCTTAAAAAATGGGCAGATTTTCAGCAATATCATATTTTATGCATTTCAGAACACTAAGCGCACAACTCTTAGGTTGTTATTAGTCATTACAACTGCAGCTGGCACCAGCAAAGCACCAACACCCAAATTAGTGTTTAATCAAAGGTGCGCCAGGTCGCCCGAAGGAATTCCACTAATAACGCCGCGCTACAGAATCAAAACGAAGTCCTGAAGAATACGATGTTTAATCGCACTTCACTTGAACTGCATGAATCAGTGCTGACGCTTTTTTTTTTTTTTCTTTTTTTTAACCGACAGCCTTCTAAAATGGGTGTCAGGTTCAAATGGATGCCGCGGAGCAAGGCGCTCGTTAAACGGCTCCCAGCCCGCAGGCTGCCGGCCCCCACCACTGCGGCCGCAGCCCGCCGGAGCCGGGGGTCCCGACTCTCCCCCGGTGCCGGTACCGCTGCGTTTCCCGGTACCCACAGCGGTTACGCGGCGCCGGGCCCGGGCGCGCACCCCCCCGGGCCGCCCGCTCCGCCGCCGGGCCCGGGCCCGGTGCGCCCTTCCGGCCCCGGGGAGGCGGTCGGGCGGCGGCAGCGCCCCCCGCCGCCGCTCGCCACGTCTGCCGCCCCCGCCGAGGCCCGGCCCGCCCCGCTCACCATCTCCTTGCGGAGCAGGGCCAGCGCCGCGTCCAGGTTGGGAGGCTTGGGCGGCCGCGGCGAGCCCCGGCCGCCGCCGCTCAGCTCGTCCTGGATGCGGGACTTCTGCGCGTAGAGCCGCTCCAGGTCCCGCCAGCGCCCGCCCTGGCCGCCGCCGCCGGAGGAGGAGGAGTTCAGCAGCCCGCTCAGGCTCTTGGGCAGCGGCGGCAGCCCCGCGCCGCCACCGGGCCCCAGCAGCCCCGGCCCGCTCATGCTGCGGCGGCGACCGACGGAAAGAGCTGCCTCGGCCCCGCTGCGGGAGGCGCCGCCCGGAGCCCGCCCCGCCTACGGGCCGGGGAGCGGGAGGGGGGGAGGCCCGGCGGGTGGGGCGGGGCGGAGGGAGGCAGGGAGGGGGCCCGCGGCGGCGGAGAGGCCGGGCCGCAGGTGCCCGGGGCTGCGGGACGCGCCGGGGGCGGGCCCGGCCGCCGCGCCGCACCACGGCGGCTTTGTCTGAGGCGAGGCGCGGCGTCCCCTCAAGCAAGGCCCGGCTGGCGGCCGGCCGGCATCCCGCCTCAGCCGGGGGGGCTCGGCCCGGCGGGCCTGCGCTCCGCAGAAACAGTCCCGGGGCTGGGAGGGGCGGAAGGTCGCTGAGGGGACGGGGCTGAGCCTCCGGGCTCGGGCCGGGAGTGCCGGGATCATCCCGGTTGGGGGATGGGGGTGAGACGCGGTGAAAGCAGGCGTGGAAGCCGATTAAAGGCTGCAGGCGGAGGGCAGGCAGTTCCCCTGCGGCGGTGGGGTTACTTCAGTGACTTGGTAACACGAAAGCGCTCTGCCCTTCCACCGAGGTGTTTCCCTTCACATCTCCACAGCCAAGCTTTGTCTGAGCAGTCTTTCCAAGCGTGGCAACAAACCCGACTCCGGTGTGTCTGCTCTGTGAATCACATCCCGCAGTCCGAGAGGTGTGGGATTTAGCTCCCTGGTTTTATTGCGGGTTTATTGCTCCGGCGTGCGGCAGCGCCCGCGCCATTTCGCGGGAGGGTGGTGGAAGGGGCCGCGCTGCGGGACTGGGGCTCTGGGCACGGCAGGCCCCGAGCCGGCCAGTGCGGCCGCAGTCCTGCTATCGCAGGGATACAGCCTCGGTGTGCCAGCTCTGTGCATTTTAGTTTTTCCTCGACGTGTTTGTATCTCTGGAGTCTCTGGAATAAATTACGGCAATTCTGGATCATTCAAAATCCAAACTCAAGCAGGGTATAAAATTGGAGTTCTGGGAATGCGCTGCCGTTGCAAAGCCAGATTGTTTAAAGGCGCAGTCCTATTGCCACAAGCCTGCTTGCTTTGTGGGGTTTTCTCTTCAAGAAATAACCAGATACAGGATTTTGAGTTAAGCCTCTACATTATTTTCAGTTTTGTTCCCAGACCTGCATAGCTTTTTTATGGTTTAAATGTCATCTGACCCTGTGACAATTGTTTTAAAACTGCTTGCAGTGGAGGAAGCTTTTGCCAATCTTTATTCATGTTTACACGCTACTTTAGGGATTGATTTTTCAGATGACCTGATGTGCTTTTTAATGCTTTGTACACTGGAATCAAGAAGGTATTTTTTTCCCCGTTTGTCATGATGCCACTTCTGCCCAGGTCGATTGTAAAAAATAAAGTAGTGCTGATAGCTTTTATGAAACTAAAGGCATTTTAAACCATACCTATTGTAGATTAAAAGCATCAACAAACTCCTCATCCTTCCAGGCCAAGGATGCCTGTCAGCAAAAATATTGATTTGGTTTGATAAGTATGTAGGCACTGTATTATCTTTCTGATTATTAGCAAATACATTTATTTGTTTTCCTTTCAACTCACCCACCTTTTTTTTTTCCAGATGACAGCTATTTGGAAAAGCCTGTGAATATCTTATTTTATCTACACCAGTTTATCTTAGTTATTTTTTTCAGTTTGCCTAATCTCATGAGATTCTAAGTGCATTTTCTTCACACGCAGTCCTTTAGGCACCTTGTTGCCATATCTTTACTTTTGCAAAAATCTTTATGCTGTTTTACTGCTCAACTTTGTCATCTGAAAAATTAAAAAAATTACTTCTTGGTTTGTCAATGACCCTTCTCTCAGTTGGCAACCTTATCTGGCCTTCATTCATATTAAATCAATAGCTATCCTTTAAAATCTAAATCTACTGCTTTATTTAGTCTGACCTAGTTATAACATGGTGATAATGGAAGCTGGAGTCTTTTGCAGTTATGTCTTTTGGTTACAGAGTAAGCTTTCATTAGCTGTATAAATTATGCCAGCTGTCTTTGTTGGTTCCTAGAATTGAACTACAGAAATGTGTTTCTCATCTAAAGTGTCTTGTGCTAAGGACGTTACCTAAAAAAACCCACATTAAAAATACATGTAGTTTATGTCATAAAGAATTAGGAAGTGCCAGAAGAGAGGTGTCCCATGCAATTTCCTTATGCAAATACACTATGGTATATCTTTAATTTACATATTCTTATGTGATGTTTTTTCCTTTTCTCATGCATTAGGAGGATACACAATGCCTGTGTATCATTTGTACATCGTTTACTAACATACCTCTTTCCAAATGTGATCTATATGCATTATAGTGTGTCTTGAATTGATACATTAAGACTGTTTCCTACAGCCTTTTCTGTGATGCTTTCCCTTCTGACAACTGACTTATCTACAAATGTTAATGAATTCTTCTTTGTGACAACCCTGTGATAGAAGACGGTATTGTTATCCACACTGGAACCAGGACACGGGGAGTTAAAGATAGGTCATGGTAAAAAACATCTACTAATTTTAAGCGCCTGGTTTGTGATTCCTAGGGATGATTTTCCACCCGACAGAACTGACAGAAGGACGTGTGCCTCTGCTTCAAGCAACCCTGCACAGAGCAGCACCTTTGCTCAAACCCACCTTCATTAGAGATTTAAAGTAAGACTCCAGATTTTGCAGTGATGTGGCTAATGTCACATTTTGTCTACTGTGCAGCAGGGATATCTTAAAACTTGCCAAACAAGATGCACCAGAGCTCATCTGTCAGTGCCATCGGCCTTTTTAAGTCCTTTTTGTGTTTGCAAGATGTCTCTCATTGGGTTAACTTGCAATCAGGATTGCTTGTCAAGGACAGGTCAAGATCCAGATATCACAAACTGGGCATATGCATGACAAATTAATTAGTGACACATGCTTTACTCTTCCATTTGCTCCTGTAGTCAGAGTGCCTGAACATCCTCTGTTTCTCATGAGACCTATGGTTTTTATCACTGATGTGGAGGAACAGAAATCATGCTATTCTGTGGTGCTCTGGGAATGACATGAAATTCGGTTCTTTGGTTAAGGAGAATTTAGAAGATGCTGGGTATAATTGGCACCTGATATATGATGCCACATAGTGGCATATCCAAACACAAATTAGACTTTTAGCTAAAGATCATTCAATTCTTAGGCATCATTCTTCATCAGAGAAGTGGTTTTAAATAAAAATGGTCAAGTCCTAATTTTGACACTTTTTTCCAGGCATATTTCTATATCTATGCCTAAAAGGTGAAAACCCAAGTATATTCTAATGCACAGAACACCACAGTGGCTTCCAGCTAGGTGCCTAGCAAAGCGGTATCCTTAGATCTAGAGCAGAGACCCTCCTATTTAAGCTACTTGAGTAAACAGGAGCAATAGTGGGCTGTTACCTTTTTTATAGGTCTGCTACCACATAGATACCCAAGAAGGACACCTCTGCCTTTGTCTGCGGGTTTCAGAACTAACTGCTAGAAATACAGAAATACGGAGATTTTGGGATCCAGGCTTCAGTTTAAAGTTCTTGATGAAACGTATTTTTGTGGTTATAAACCCTTGTGCGTGCCGCTTGCTCTCAGAGGTTACACAGAGGGACTGGTCTGTAGAGATCTCTGTGTGTGACTAACAGTTCCTCCACTGCAGGCATCTTCCAGCCAGCAATAATGTGCATGTAGGGTTATTTTTTTTCCCTTTTTGTTTGCAAGGGGCAGCTACTCAAAGCAGAACTCTGTTTCCTCTCTTCTTTTCACAATGAGGATGGTATGGATTTTTGAACTAATTTATGCCCAGCATAAAGCAGTGAGAAGCAGTGTGGAAATCCGAAGAGCGTGTGCATGTGGCAAATAGGCAATTAGATTTCTGCAATGTCGAGGGGGGCTCATTCCTCTCGACGTTTTTTTTACATTGCAATGTTACCAAGTGCTGCTGGTTTGTGTTGTGAAGGGGAGAAAAAAGATTCAAAGTTTGTACTTTCATATCAGAAATTCTGGTTTATAGGAAGGATTATAGGAAGGATCATGCTCAGGAGAAATAAGGACTTGATCTGATAGTGAAGTTGATTGGACTTACAGTTAAGGTAGCCAACCATTTATTTTCCCAATGATGCCAAAATCTGGCTTGTTCACATCTCTGTTTAACCTTAGATCAAACTGTAAATCTCCACAGTACATCACTCAGTGCTCTGCAACATTGGTTTTAAAATCTCCTCACTGTCCTCTCACTTTATTAAATTAGATGTAGTGGCATCAGTCTTTTTTTCCTACCTCTCCAGTCTCATAGATTCTTCCCCTGATGTGAACTTTAACAGAAAAAGGAGTTGTCACTTAGACCACACCAAATTCATATTCCTGCAATGTGTCCTTGTTTTCAGGATTTCTGTTGTAATTAAGAAAGCAAGCCATTTTAGTATTTCATATCAGCTGGTAAAAGCAAATCCCTCAAAATGAAATGAGAAACAACAGTAGGCTGTAGGAATTAATAATTTCAGTATTATGTGAAAATTCGTAGCCATGAAAAAACCCAGCAGAGTTTTGTGAGACAGTTATGTAATAAACTAGCCTCATGCCTACACCTCTTAATGGCTCTGAACCTCCCCTTCATCTCCTTTTACTGTGTCAAAAATACAAAAGAAAAGGACTTCAAAGTGCCTTTTGATATTTTTCCCCCCCTTTCCTATGAATTCAGTATAGTTCTGATAGGCATTTGCCTCTTCAAAAAGACGGCTTGAGGGGGCATTTATTATCGCTGCTCTGCCATGAGTTCAGTTTGTTAGCCTTACAACACTGCGCTGCTTACTCTTAACAGTACCAACTTGACTTACAGTAACAGCTTTCCAGAATCTGATTACTGAAAGCAGATAGCCGGGGGATCAGAGCTACAGGCTTTAAGGGTATTTGTCTTATTATCCTACTGTCACTGAGCAGACCCTTTCCTTTAGTGAGATCTGCATCGGGGTCAGATCTGGAGGATGCTGTCTAAGCTGGGCCAAGGTCGTTTGAGGTAAAAATGATGGGAGTTCTAAATCTGCAGGCAAAACTGCACAGCAGAAAGCAAGCGCTGCTGAACAGGGATGGCGGCGGGTGTGCAGAAGAAGTAAGAAGGATTTGTGCTTGCAGAGTGCAGAATACTGCAGATTCTCTAGCAGTTTGATACCTGCCTTGAAGCATTTTTGAATGAGTAGTAGTCAATCATTTTTTAAAAAGAATTATTTCCCTGAAAAATGGTCGGTTGTAAGCAAACATGGAAGTTTCTATATACTATTGTGTTCAACTAATGTTAATAAAGAGATCATATTTCTTGCTTCTTTCTTCTGCATTCTCCCTTAGTAAATGTATATATGAGACTTCTTTCCAGGCTGAAAATGGAAATCTGTTAGATAACATATTTCCACAAGATAGATGTAGATTATACTGCTCAGGAGATAAACACTTCTCTTCAGTGGTGAATGGCTATAATGCTTGCTGGGGAGGGGGCATAATTTTATATTCAGATGTACCTGTGTTCTTGAAAAATGACTTTCTTATTCTACAATGCAAGTAGACAGATTGGTGCCTGAACTGAATTGCTGCATAATCAAATGCAAAACTGAGTCCATAATAAAACCAATTCATACCCTTCAGTTCAGCTGGGCCAAATGTCATTATCCCATACTGCTCTCCGCCTGTGCTGGAGTACTACCTGGTGCTACAAACAGCCTGTGCTCCTGTGCAAGCTCTCAGAAGGCGAGAGTGATGAGCAGATTTCAGTGGGGCCTCTGCCCTGCAGCACCTGGGGTCGCACAGGATGGATGAGGCTACAGCGATGCCTGAGAATGCAGCATCTGGAGGCTGAACTGAGGCTGGGCCAAAGCTTGTGTGGAGCATCCTTGCATGGACCTGGATCTCTTTGTCTCGTGCTGAAATTGAGCCGCCTCTGAGGTGGGACAAGGGCAATAATTTAACAGTGCATAACATTATTTCTAAACAGTTTAGAGGAGAAAAGTACTCTCTGTAATTGAAAGTTCATTTAGGTAGAGAGAATGTAATTACCTGGCACAGTTAGAGGAGCAAAGCTATTGTGAGTCTCTGATGAAAGCTGTCATCACTTATTTAATGGCCAACAAGTGATTAGAATTTTTGTTTCATATTTCATACAAGAATGGCACATTCAGCAGCCCGGTGACCCCTAAATTCAGTGCAGGGGCACTCGGTAATTACTGACTCAGAGGCAGATGTTCTGCTAGCTGAACTATGATCATTGTTTCTTGCAGCATTTTAGTATGTGGCACCTAAACAGCAACAAGACTGAGCCTTATTTAGTACGGGCAATCAACTTTTATAATGGTATAGCCAAAGGAGTAACTTTAGGGTTTAAAAATAAAATATATTCCATGCAGCAAACGTAATGCTTGAAAATAACTTCTTGTGTAAGTACTTACGATACCAGATTTTTACCTGACATGCACCTGTCAGAGAAATACTATCAAAGAAGTTCACATTTCAAATAAGGCAAAACTAATTTACCCATTTTCTTTCCCTCCTTTTCTGTTAGAAATGCCCCTCTCAGGTCCTGCAAACCGAGTGGTGGTTTCTCTGACTCCTACCCAAGAACTGTAGCTGTGCTGAGCTCTTATGTATTTCACAACGAAAACACCCTTCTCAGGTTATTGCAGCCAGATGTCATTGTCCCAGACAGATGCGTAGACCAAGAGAAACACAGCCAGAGCACTGGGGCCCAGTTCATCTTCCCTCTCTGAAGTCCCTCCAGCTTTTCAGAGCCGTTCTTCCTTGGCAGAGCCGTTGGAGAAGAGCTGCAATGCCAACAGCCATCGCTTCCAGGTAGGAATTGTGCTGGAGTGCAACGATTCCCATGCATACCTTAGGCACCTGTTATATCATTAGAGACACACATGTGGCAGAATCAAACCATACAATAATCCAGCCATTTCTTTGCCATTTTGCAGCTTGGTGCCGTCTGGAGCGTGGCACAGACCTAAACCAAAAAGCAATCTGCAGTATCTGTTAAGGCTGCAAAAGGAAACAAAAAACCTAAGTAAAACCAAACAAAAGGCTAAAACCCCTGCAGGGGGAAATGCGATAACAAATATCCACAAAGAGGGGAAGCTGCGAAAACCAAACATCTGTGCTGGAAAGGAGATCAGATCAAGCCGATCACTGCAGCTGTAATCAGTCACTAACAGGAACAAACAGGTATACAAATGAGTTAGAAGGAAAGAACAGGGATTTCTGAAGTATTTTTGGCACGTCTGGAAAAATAAGAATCATTCTGCCTGGGCAAATGCAAAAGGATTTTTTGTCTTTCTTTGCTAAATTGGCCAAGGAAGATGGAAGCCTACAGAGACTGCCTGAACAGGAACCATCAGAAATAACGATTACTAACAAGTCCAACATTAACTATGAAAATGAATTTTTGATAACATGACACTGTACAAGTTCATTGTTTCATGATGGATAAATATACAAGACCACAAAGCCCCTACATTGTGAGAAATAAGATTTGGAGTGCAAGGAATACATGCTTTGAGTTCAACTTAGCATTTTTACATGGTCACTTTTTTTCAGTACAATTGCTTTTTAATTAATTATGAGTTTTCAGAACTTTTGGAATATCAGTAACCTGAAATAACTTCAGGGTATCTCACAATTGTTGTCAATTTTCTACTGTAAGCAAAAAACAACAAGAACCAGCTCTTTTATGTTTCAATAATTATGAAAATTTTTAGAATAGAATCAACATAATTCTGTCAGGGCTCTGAAAATAGGTTACTTGCGTCCTGTGGCACTCACTCTTTTGATGAACCCATTTATACTTACCAACTTTATTGTTGTTGAGTCATTCTTTGCTCTGATATTTTATATCTTTGCTCTGATAATTTTATATCACTTTGGTGATAAACAAGTAATAATTTAAAAATACCATGATTTTTTTGTCACTTCAGAACTTGAATACTTTTGCTGTCTCTGCTCAAGACTTCATTCTGAAAATGAATTACTTCTAATTCTCATCATTTAATGAAATATCAGGAAAGCCCTAGCTAGTTAAAACTGAAAGAAGCATGCAATTTAAGATAGTTTCCAAGATTTTCATAGGAAGATACTTCTTAATATGCTCTGGAGACCTCTGGCATTCATAAGACAAGCCTCATCAAGCCTGATCCAAATCTTAAGGAAGTCAGTGACAGTGTCCACTGACTTCAGCTGCAGAGGAAATTGAGTGAGGTCCTAGGACTGAAATAAGCTCCATATCGAAGGCCTGTGCATGTCCTGCTGATTGAGTAAGTGATACTCAACCTCAAAGATGAGCTTATGTCTGTTTTTAGTGGAGGCAGTAGCTTGGTTGTCAAATGCATTCCCAGCAGCAGCGATGACTCTTACAGCTGTTTGTAATGCATAAATACAGCACAGCATAGAGCCAAATCAATGCATATGGGGGATTTTTGAAGCCAACACCAGATGCAACTGTGTTGTCAAGGGAGGTGTGGCCTCTTCAGCTTTTCATCCTGTACATCCACACCTTCCTGAACTACAACTTGGACTGTTCTTGGGGAAAATGGACTTTCTGGGACTAGCACAAACCTGTGACATAACAGCCTGAGATAGGTTCATATAGCCCTCCTGAATCAGTGCAGTGATGGTGTTTGGGGTTTCTTATTCACCTCTGGAAGAAACAAGGGTAGACTGAACTGGAAGTGATCGGTCACCACAGATCATTGTGACCAACCACTTCTCCCTGCTCTTAAAAAGCAACTGGATGTCTGTGGTGTCTGAATATTCAATGTTTCAGAAAAGAGCTGACGAACAAACTTGCTGTCACCCTTTTCCCTAGGGGAGCTACGTCCTTAGAGCAGCACTGATTTATCAAAAAGAGCTGGGAGGTGCGTAATAGTCACATAAACAAGGATCAAGAAGGATGGTGTCATTTGTAATACTAGCCTGTGTAAAGGACACCATCAAATAGAAAATGTAGGGAATTTGAAGAAGGATTTCATTAAACTAAATATTAATAGGGTGTTTTATCACATGTCACAAATAGCCACTGAAATGTTTAATTTCTTTTAGCTGAGGGCAAGCACTTAACATGTGTGATTTACAAATGCTACTTCCCATACTGGCAGTGATATGAGACGATCTGAAGGACTTCAGGTGGCCGTGCCCTGGATTGTTGGTGTACGATAACATCACTGTTTCACTGCCAAATGCCCAAGCTGTGCAGGTAATGTGTCTTTAGTCTTGTCCTGATTGGTTTTCATGCTATTACTTCTTGCTGATACAATTGAGTGTACTTCAGCCTTTCTGTTATAATCCTCATCTTTCGTCAGGTCTTTTTTTTGGTTTTGGTTGTTTGGGGTTTTTTTAAATTTTTATTTTCTTTTTAAATAGCCATATAGCAATACCGTTACCATTGCAGACTGAAAAGCCTGGTTTGATATAATCACTCCTTTTCCTCAAAACTTTTCCTAGAAGTGCTAAGTGTACTGCCACATCCATTTGAGCCTCAACATAGCAGGACTACATCAGAGCAGTTAGGTTGCATAATGCACTTCTCTAAATCAACTTGAGCAGATGGGAAGGGAAATAGCTTCAGCTAGCAAAGCGTAACTCCCCTTGGGCACTTTTCAGATGGCAGTGGAAGTGCAGCCTGGCAATGCCCTACTGTCTTAATTTTGTCCTCTCCGATCACAGAGGCAGCCTAGCCTGAACAAAGTCTTATTCTCCTCTGGCTCTTCCTCTCCTCCCAATTTACAGCATTGTACAACTACATACTTTTAAACATTGCTCATGTGGTAATTTTTCTCAATCATCATGCATTGCTTCATTTCTACTGTTTTTTAGGCAAAAAATAAAATAAGGCATAAACAAAAAATTAAATGCTCAAGTGAAATATAAACAAGAACAACACAGCTTAAAAGATGACTAAAAATAGTGGTATTAGTAAGTCTTGTTTTATGCTCATCAGGTAGGGAGCCCACAGCTGTAAGAAGAAATTAGACCTTGTCAGTTTTCTAAAAACCCATGGTTAATTTAAAACAACTGGTTAATTTATCAATAACAGAAGGAAGGGAACACTACCGAACGAGGCTAAACACATCACTTAATTCAACTCCACTGAAGTCATTAAAGTCATACTGGCATAAATTTGTGTTTAGCTGGCATCATCTGTTCTCTGGTGTAGAAGCAAATGGTTATATAAAAACAGTGAAAAAATCAAGTTAAAGCTGACTGTTGCAATGGATCATTAGAGAAAACAAGCTACATTTTAAGACAGTTGAAGCAGACTCCACTGGTTTTGAGAAAAAGCTTCATCTGCAGAATTTGTTATGTATGCATACAAAATGAATTGCATACATGAGTGCCAGTGGTGGCATCATGGGTTTTAAAGTCCCGGGTCAGCTAGTCAGTTAAAGAGGGGCACATCCATGATCTGGCTGGAGGTGCTGCTTGTTCAGTCTGCCTCGTGCTAAAAGGAGGAAGAGGTCAAGTCTGTTTAGCACCCTTGCCCCAGAGTGAGCCATGGCTGTACCCAGGAACCTGCCCAAAGGACTATGAGAAGATCACAGACTTTTCTCATGTCCTTGATCTGATAAGAGAGCAGCAGTGCCTGCCCTCTTTTTCTTCTCATACTTCATCCAAAGATTCAGTTCATTTCCAGCCTGCTTTCCTCATATAATTTATTGATGTCAGTAGTTGGGAAATTGCTAACTACTTTAAGCTTTTATGATTTTCAAAAATACTGCAGCCCTGTGTGCAAAGATATTCCCTTATGTGTGTCCTCTGCAACTTAAATTGTGCTAGACCTAGTTTAGGATGACAGCAATATGGGCCAAAGAACTGATAAAGCTACAGAGGGTTTAGGGTGTCAAAGAGCCTGGGGCAGCAAGGTGCTGGGACAGATTTAAGCTTTTCTAAGTCAACTTGGTCCTGATTGCCTATATATGCAACAGTTGGGTTAACTTAACTTTGAATTTCCAGGCTCTAATTTCCCTCAATCTCCTTTTTTCCTATGAAGTTTCCTAAGTTTTATACCACTCTGCTGTGTATCACCCTTGCATCTTAACCCAGGACTGTGTATTTCCTTCACATGTCTGAAACTCCTTTAAATGAGTCATTCTGCAACATTTTGCTGTGCTTCCTCATCTTGCAAAGGTTGAATATATTTATTTGTACCTTTTTGAAGCTTCAGTGTAATGTGAAGCACCAGGGGAGCCCTTCTGGCTTTTATTTTCTCTGCAGGAATCCATGCTTAGTTTATCGTCTTTGCAGGATGCCATGTGAACAGCAGAGTTCATGATTGACACAGGAGGCTTGAAAGGGCTATTACTATCAGTGCAGGTAGAGCCAATGCATATTTCATCACTTTGGCAGGGGTTTCTATAGGTCTTGTGATCTTCACAGGGATCCTTATGGGAAATTCAATGAGGAGAGTCTCAGGAGAGGTTGGAAGACAAGAAACATAGGGGCAGCTTTGAGGTGGTTGTGTTGGTGGTGGATAAAGAGATAATGACATTGAAAAAGCAGCAGTAAAATAAGAAAAAGGTGAAGAGAGAAGAGCTTCTTGTGAGGTTAAGACCTCTGCAGGGAATAAGGACCTGAGTTCAAAGATCATTGGGGCTTTGACTGGAGCAAAGATAATGGAGAGCAATAAGCAAATTTGAAGTGTGCATCTGGGAGATATTGCCCCAGCAGTAGGGTGAAGTGTGTAACCAGTGAGACAGTAAAGAAAGAAATAAAAAGAAGCATGTGGCAAAGGGAAAGAAAAGTTTGCTGGAAACGGTGCTGAGAAAAACAGCACACTTAAACCAGTTATTAATATGGTCAACAAGACAGAAAGGAGAAGCCTAAAGAAGGGGAAAAGGAAAAAACAAAAACAGCCGTGCTGAAATCCCTGCAGGGGAGAGGGGGCTCCAATTCTCCCATTTCTTCTCAAATTTCTGTTAACGTACATAGTGAAGAGCTCTTATTTTTCCATTTGCAACTCTCTGCACCTTTGCATGTAACTTTTCTATGTCCACCCATATATATGTGATTTACAGATGAGGTTACCTCATTATTTTGCATCACCCCTGAGAGTTTTCAGAGAAGTTACAGCCTCAGCGGAACACAGCTGTCAAAACTGATGGTTTGCGGTGTGAGCAATCTGATGGGCAGTAACTGATGGACACTCCTGACACCCCATTTCTCAACAATTGCAGGAGTTCCTTGTTTACTTCTGAATATACCTCAAGATTTGATTTTTGACTGCTAAAGAGTCAATTCTTTCATTAAGAGCTGTTGGGGGTTTACATGCCATGTGCCTAGGTCTAATGTGCTACAGCTATGCAACATTCCCAGCAAAGACCTCCTCTGTGCCATGTTCTAGTCAGGCAAGGACCTTCGAGTGGCTTTCAGGGAAAGGTTAGCATTTCACCTCTTTCCCCAGGTCTTTGTCTGCAGGAATATGGAAGGACTGATAGATGGGAGATGTGTTTATTCTGGGAAATACTGTCTCTTCTTCTGTCTCTGAGAGGGAATACATTTGGTGATGTGTTAAACTACATACGTGCTGTCTAGAAAGTCTTGTACACAATGGACTGTATCTGTCTGTAAGAGGAATAAACGGGTACATGCCAATACAAAGCCAGGGTCTGTAACAAGAGTTCAGCTCTTCATTGAAAGGAAAGTGCAAGTGACATTTGCACAGGACTTCGCAGCAGCTTCTCACACATTACACAGTTTGGGAAAAAACAGTCCCTGAAGAAACAGATGAAGACGTGTTCCTCAGGGATTACTGTGTGGCAAGACTTCAGGAGCAGTGTACAGCAGCAGTAGCTAGTGTCCCAAGAGCTGTAACAGTCCTCTTGCCCAAGGCACTGCTGTCACAAATGGGCAGCCTGCCTCTGTAGAACTGGGGGGAGAGAGAGAGTTAAAGGCAAGCCTTGACATTTGGAAATTAGTCAGCCACTCTGTCTCACTCCTGCTTGCCTGCCTGTTTGTCAGTGGAGCAGGCTGGTGGAAATGTCCCTCTAATCACAGACAGTTTGGAAGCAAACTGACAGACCTGCAACTGGAGCATGTGTCAGCATTACCTTCAATCAAAATGCTTCACTAAAGGATTCACTTTAGTATCACAAAAAATAAAGGCTTGGCTTAATGTTTTGCCCCTCTTGTCCTTGTTTTACTCCTTCCCGTAGGGAACCTTGTGCACACCCCAGTGAAGGGGAGGCAGTTTTAAACAAGCTTCTCACAGAAGAGCCACACTCCCCTCCCAGAACTTGTACTTGCCTCCCCCCAGCTCAGTCCCATCCCACAGTTCTCCAAGGCACCCAACTGTTGTTCAGGATAAATCAGTTCCAATCCCAAAGTCTGTTTTATGTCCTCACATAGCGCAAACATGAACTCAAGGCTCTTTCTTCTCCGAGTTGTAACCATCACTCTGTCAAATGCTGCCTTTGCAGAAATTCTCATGCTGGTTAATCACCTTTCCCTTCTCCCTCCCTGTCCCACTGATTTCCCTCTGCAGTACCACATGTGGCTCAGGCTCTTATTGTCAGCTCAGCCTCCTTCCCCACGGAAGTCACAAGTCCTCAGGGTAGAGGAAGCTGCTGCTGAGAGATGAGAAGGAGCCAAGAAGCAGTGAACCCTTTGCAAATGTGAGCTGGAGAGGGCTCTTCTCAGCTCTCTGCTTGCTCACAGATGTGCTTCTTGGTCAGTCTTGCAGATCTTGGGAGAAAGTGGCAGAAGGTCTCAATTTGGCAGGCAACCAGTCAGGTAGGAAAGAGGGGTGCATAGCTACAGATTAAGAAACAAATATCTGAAGTCACTGGAATAAAGTTGCACAAAGCCAGAGAGAGATTGTGACAGACAGCTTTGCTCTATGGTAACCTTCACCATGTTAGAAAACAGGTTTTTGCCACATTGTAATAGAAGTGTTGGGTTTTGACAAACATGTCTTTTAACTGCTTGTTTCTTCTTCCTCTAACAGAGCTCTCTTTCAATAACTCAAATTCTCCTTGGGAGCTGCATTTCTGTACTGGAATAAGTAAGATCTGAGATTATTCCCCTAAACTGTTAAGACAGTGTGGCATCAATCATGTCTGTCAGCGAGACTTACCTCTGCCATATCAGCAGGAGTATTGGCTCAGCAGTGGTCTGTGAATGCAAGAGAAGCCACAAAGGTAGGGAGACACACCACTTTTTATTAGACCAAACAATAGACCTGAAGAAAGGCCTTTGTATCAGAAGTTGCCCATTTTCTCCAATAGTGTGTGCTGGTCTAATAAAAGACAGGATTTATTCCTACTACCTTGTGTTGCTTACTTTACCTGTGCTTTGATCAGGGTCTGCAGTTTGCTTCAAACACTTCCTCAGGACGCTTGCCTGTTTTAATCACCACTGGTTGTCTCTTTTGCTACCAAAGGAGCTCCTTTGCTGGCTTTTAATATGGGGAATGCATTACCCTGTAATCAAAGTGATGTTTAACTTGTCCCTGAGCATCTGGAAAGGAACGTTGGACCCCCATTACTGGCTAAATGTAAAATACATATTTATTAACAGCTGTTCAGGCTGAGGGGGTGTGTATGTATATATATGTGTACAGTTTGTCATGCTGTATTTGTATTGCTGGAATGTGTAGGCAGCTGCTTTTTTATATTCCAGATTCAAGGCATACTATCTTTACATTTTAAATAGAGATGTAAAATAATAAAAAAAAATGCATGGGAAAAATAGTTTGAATTTCTTATAATACTGTTCCACTGAGTGTCTTAGAACATCACAAAACTACACTTTAATACTTACAGTGATCTTGTGATTATCACTGTAATTATTAGTAGTGGACTGACAAATGGCACAGTGAAAATATTTGAAATTTTAAATACTAAAGAGGAAGAAGCAAGTGGAAGATGAGTGCCCTTCTGGTCTCACTGGGGTCACCTCAGCAGCCTCTTCCAGAATTCCTGCAGACTTCATTCACCCCTGATTCCCATTCACCTTCTCTGGGTTGTGGTGGAGCTACATAAAAGCAGGCTGAAATTACTCAGAGCTGATGAACAGGTATATCTTATGTACATATACGCACATAGAACAGGTTTACATGCATGAAAAAAAAATCTACTATTTTGAGACCTCTGTTGTCTCAAATAATGACTTCACCGACGATGCCACCACATGTGGGTCCAACCTGTGTATCACCCGAGTTTTAGCTTAGAATGTCTTTTGCCTGAGCAGATGTTTGTCAGTGGCAGTTGCACCTTAGATTGAAATATAATTATGGCTTCCACTGAAGAAATAGTTGAACACATTGTCCTACCCAACAAGCCACGAAGTGAGCCATCCAGAATTTGTATCAATTCCTGAGAAGACAAGGAGGACCAGGGGAATGTCCTTCAGCACACACAAGAGGTAATAGCGGGGACCAGAGCCCTCAGCGGGGCTGGGGCTGGACCAGCTCCATGGGTCGAGGAAGGCTGTATAGCCATGCGACTGCTCCTGGCCACGTGCCTGTGACAGGCCCTATGGAAAACCCACAGTCTCATTGAACCCCTGGGCAAGATGATGACAGGAGAGATGAAGGGCTCTCCAGACAAGGGTGTGTGGCCTATTTCAGTGTATTTATAGCGTAGCCTTTCTTTGTTCTGCTCCGTGTCCTTGAGGGATGAGGGTCAATTAAGTCTGAATGTCAGAGCTAGCATTGCTACCCACAGTCATCGTACGAGCAGAAACTGCTGTCAGCAAGGCTAGAAATAACCTGATGCCCAGAAGCAGTCGGGATAGTGAGAAGAGTGGGGATCTGTTGTACAGACAGGCATTTTGCTAAAAGAATGATGCCCCTGTCTCCTGTGTTTGTGCCTACAGCACCTCTCCAGCTCCTAGCCGGAGGTGCTGCTGTCACTTTAGCAGGCAAAGTCCTCTGGAGACAGCATTTCCCTCATCCAGCTTGACCCACCTGAAGGTCTGACCTCGCCAGCTGCCTGGAGCGACACAAGGGGGGCGGCAGGCGGCTGGTCCCCGAGGCGGGATGTTTCATGCTCTCAGGGTGAAATGGATCCCACCCTCCACCTCTTGCTTGCAGACCTGTGCTGTGCACAGATCATGAATGGAGACTCCATTTTACCAAACCAGAACAAAAACCCCAACCCAGCAGCATTGAAATTGGAGATATTCCAATTATTAGGAGCAAATAGAAATCACTGCACTCTCCTCGTGCAAAACATTTGTGGTGCTGCTAAAGCAGCCGCTGCAAACGTTGTAATGTTCCACTGATTTTTCGTTACTCAGCAACTACTGTGGTGGCAGTGAACAGGCTAAACTAAGTTTTCCTAGCAGAAAAATAATGAAAGAAAATGGAAAGCTCGAGATGTAGAAAGGGACTGATGACATTGGTGGCACGGCAGGAGAGAAATGAGGAGCAAATGGAAGTTTGGCAGTCTGGAAAGGTTAGGTTGCAGGCAGAGCTCCTGGAAAGGGATCAGGGGGTCACCATCCTATTAGGAGATCAAGGGAAGGCAAGTTGTGAAGCCAAATGGATTAATTTAATAGAAGGCTAGTGAGAGGGAGACATGAGGACAGCACAGCATATTAGTAGGGCAGAGATCTGCCTGCTTTGGGACAACAGAGTTTTGTAGGACTGTTATAATCTTAATCTTTACATTAACTGAACAATTACAGAAGATGCCAACACATGCTTTGAAGATACATGATTTCTGCTTGCAGGTAAAACTGGTTGAATCTTAGGGGGAATATCTCAAGTTAAAAAAAAAAAAAAAAAAAGTAAATGGTTGGCCAAATCCCTGCTGCTCTGCCTCTGCAGGCAAGAGAGCTGATCCCCATCGCTGCCATCAGATGAGGGAGCACTCATGCACAGCCAAGAGCTCTGCCCCCTGCAAGCACCACTTCTGCTTGCAGCTGCCTCGCTAGAAATCCATGTGCACTCATCCATGGGAGTAAAGCCTTGAGTGCACTGATACAGTACATATACAGCTGTCTACAAAACTATGGGAATTATTTTAGTTCCTCCACCTGCCTTAACATATTTTTCCTCTTCCTCAAATTCTCCTTAGCATTTTTTTCCCTTTTGTTCTGTTGCACTCCTATTTTGTAGTCTTCCCTCAGTATCCATTACTGGCTGCTGTCAAAGACAAGGTGGACCAGGTTCATCGCTAAGCTGATGTGATATGGCCTTTTTTTGTGTTCTTCCTTGGGTAACAGCTTGCTAAAAATTAAATCATTTAGTAAAAGAACAAATTAAATATCAACTGGCGTTCTTTTTTCCTTGGTTAACATAAGAGCATGTATGTTACATTTCATCTGAATTAAGGCTATAATCATATACACATTGTTGAAACTGTTATGTTTCATAAAGTGTCCTTATTACTTTTTGCGTATTTTTCTTTGTGTGTGGATTTTTTTCTTTCTATTGAATTGCATATCCATGGAGGATTTGGGGGCACTCAGCCAGTCAATCCAATTTGGAGTTGGATGGTGGTTGTAGTGGGCTAAGTCCCTTATCTGTCCCCTTCAGCTGTTTTACTTCTCTGCTATTGACGGAAACATAAAATTAAAAGTGGAATCAACTCAGAGGCAAGAGCCCAGCAAGAGACTTAGGAGGGGAAAGTTTACGGGGGAGATTCTGACTAATCGCTCTGCAGCTGGGGTAAGGTGCTGACAGATTCAGTTTTAAATATGCATGCAGTAGATTGGATATTTCACAAATATTGCCATTTCGTTTATCTTTGTGGGTATCAAAGCAATTATAAGAAGAAAACTGACATCAGATTGATAATGGTTGTGTTTTTTTGGAAAGGTGTGTTTTATGGAATTCTGGTTTCCCACGTGGTGCGTACTGGGAAATGATGAAGCTCAAGGAATGAACAGGAGGCCTGAAAGTGGATTAGCCATTTCTACAGGATGATAGCGGAAGCATAAAGAAGAACTAGTCAGCGAATATACTTGATTCTGTGCATACTTCATGGTATGTACACACTATGATGATAACCAGCTCATGCTATGGAAATCAGTAGTTACAAGGGTGCAAGAATTTAAAGCTGATGGACCAGACTGTCTGGTGTACTTTGTAGGATTCATAGTTGTCTTTGTACCTTCTGATTCTGGACCAGAGAAAACCTTGCATTTCTTCTAGGTTAGTACTTCCCAGTAGGCTAAATGGTGACAGCTTCCCACATCCCTTGTTGACCCGGATTGCTGGAGATGCACAGGAGTCTGGAGATGCTGCTTTCTTTGTGCAAACCTCTCCGCTGTGCTTCTGTTTGGGGAGTGGCATTAGGCAATGCACACTGATGAATAAAGTCTCTTATGTGAGGGGTTCTCCCCAGGGAGGATCCTCTGCCTCTCGTATCACAGTGATGTGAAAAAGAAAACCTCATGGTCAGCACTGTACCCCATCAGCTGGCTGGTCCCCTGCAGTGAGGGCCGGAGAAGGGCGATCCTTTAGTGCCTGAGGGACAGGCAGGCAAATCTTCCTTCTCTTGAATGAGGGTTTCTTGCCATAGCCAGTACAGAGGATTGATGGGATAAACCCCACCTCTTTGTATAGGAATCATGTTCTGCAGATTGCTTCCCTCTTGTCCATGGGGGAGACAAAGGTGCACCTGGGGCTGGGCTTGGTGTAAGGTGGGGAACCAGCAGAGTATTGGAAGGAGGAGGTGTCTGTCTGTGAGATGAGTGGCAGAAAGGCTGTGATGGGTGTCAGGAGGGGAGGGTGAAGGAGCAAGGGAGTTTCTCTGCAACAAGGAGAGAGTGAAGCGTAGTGAGGGAAAGCAACATAAGGAAGAGGGAAGCAGAATCTCTGTACTTATTAAGAATACTGAAAGATACTATCATAGATGAAAGAAAAACAGCAAAGGGAAAGAGAGGACAATGGCAGAAATAAGTTGTTTTTCAAATCTGAAAATGTAATGCTAAACAAAGCAATAAGGTACATTGCTGGTGTGAGTGTGATTGATATGGCTGACATCTATTTTCTCCCTCCTACTGGACAGCTCAACGAGCCACTGAAGAGAGGGGCACATAAATCTTGGGTAGGTGAGGTGTTGCATTGATGAAAAAAGGTATATAAAGCTTGGCATCTTGTGGACTTGCCTCCCCACCTGATTGATGCTGATGTCTCAGGCCACAGACATTGCTCTTTGGATCTGGTACAAATTCTCAGTGGTGTTGCAAGGGGCCGCTCCTCCCCACTCCTGGCCTTGTGTAGTCACGGGCATCTCTGAATCAAGATGCTGATGCGGGAAACTAACGGTCCTGGGCTGGATTAATTCTTGTGGCTGTGTGAAAGCTTCTGTGAGCGCAGGAGAGGCGACGAGAATGGGCAGCTAGGGATGGTGGCAGAAAGGACCTCCCTTTACAGCGGTGACACAGATTTATGCCAGATTAAGAGCTTGTCTCACCAACTGGCAGGACACAAGCCCCCACGATGCCTCTCCTGTCTTGATTCTCTGGTGTGTTACAATGTAGGAGTTCTTGTTTACTCAACAGAAACCAAGCTGAAGAGAGAAGGGGAAGCCCAAAGCAGCCCCAGTTTCTGCGACTTGTCAATCTGGCCTCATTCACAGCTATCATCTCCTACACTTCTCCCCAGTGGTCCTGTTTTCTTGGCTGCGACCCCTTGTTTCTCTATGCAGCTTCCAAGTCTCTTGATTTTCGGTGTTCCTGGGTGACACTGCAATAAATAGAGGTGGCTTTGACCAAACCCACGAGAACTCCACGTAAATTTTATCCCAGTAACTACAGCCAAGGCTGGTTTCACAGGTCTCCTGGTCTTTTAAATACACATTCAGGGCACAGTTTCTGGAGACCTTGTGGGATGTTGTGATCTCCAGCTGCTTACAGAATAGAAAAGCAAAGCCCGTCTCTTAGGGTATTTATAGATCCTTCATGGCTCAGGGAAATTGTGTCACTAGTTGTCTTTTGCTAAACGATGATAGCACTTCGATAGCACTTTTTATCTTTTCTTATGTATAGTAAAGCTGTAGAAAAGCTACTTGAGCCTCCTTTCTTGATAAAAGACGCAGCTCAGTGAGTCACAAATGGATCAGCTCCCTAGCCCAGTTCACAGGATACTGCCTGCCCTTTCAGGGACAAAAATTCACTACCCCCTTTATGTAAGGAATTTCTTTACATGTGGAGAGATTGCCACATGGTGGCAATTTACCTCCACTTTACAACTGTATATAGAGGTACCTGACCCAGTCTAGCTTATTTTCCAAATGTCTGTTTTCTTTCAGTCCATTCTGTGCTCTTAGGAAACTCTGGCACTTCCATGTTAAGATTACTTGCTCTTCCATTGTTTTTCTTGGGGTTGTTTGTCCCTCTCCTCTCTTCCCTCCCACCCCCCAATGCTTAGAATGCCCTTAATTTTTCTTACCCCCTTCCAGTCTTCCCACCAAAAGAGAATATTGGAACAGGTTTGGATTTTATATAATCCTTGGCTAGTTTCTTAAAAAAACATATACATTTCTTTTCCTTACAGGCATGAATGGGATGACCACGGGAACAGCTGGGGATAGCAGGGAACCATGGCAGGACATGTGCAGAGGGTTCGGACAGACTGGAAGTCCATGCTCAGGACAGCTTCCTACAACCCCCTCCTCAGGTGGGCACAGGAAACAAAATGAGGAGCTGTAACCTAGTCTCCGCCGTAATACCACTGAAACCAAATCAGCTCTGTGAGAAGTTTACACACTTACTTTAAAGAAAGGGCAGCAAATGCGACAAGAGCTCTCTATAATAATCGTACTGTGAAGATGCTAACTGTGATCCCACTGTCCACGGTGTTCTGAAATGGCTCCAAAGCAGGGCACAATTTCCTGCTTTTCTTTATGTGCAGCTGCTCAGGGTCCAGCGCTCTCGGCCTCTCCCCTCTCAAAAGAGGAAGCACCCTTCTGAGGATGCTGCCTGCAGGCTGAACTGTAGCAGCAAAGGAAAGGATCTCACTCCACTGCAGGAAAGCAACAAAGAGAGGACTCCTTGCACAGCAGAAAAGCCAAGATGTCCCTGGAATAATTCCTGAGGCTTGCAGGCCGAGGTATTTCTACAACATCACAGAAACATGAGATCTTATTTTTCAAGTGTCCTGATTGTAGGTTAGTGCCTTTTGTGCTTTCTTTTCAATACAAATTTGTTAAGAAGTGTTGAAACCAACCTCTTAGGGAAATTTGTCTGTGCCAACCTACCACTTTTTGTTGGCATATATGTTTAAATAACATATTAAGGCATATATGTTTTCCTCTGTATCAAATTTAATTAATAAATTGTGGAAATAGATTTAGAAGTGTATTTGTCAAGCAGTGTTTAGGATCAAGCATCTTTTTTGCCATTTAACCATCATAACAAGCATATACTGAGCAGACAGTCTGAATAAAATTCCATTCTATAGAATTGTCCTCTGTTGTGAATTATATTTTTTATAGCAGATTTACTCCTCTGACAGAGAAAATTCAATATGTAGCTGCATTTCTTTTACAGATACAGTCTTCTGCTAGCCAACAGATAAGCTTTTTATCAGCAGCCATGCTTCTGTGGCACTCTTCTGGGCTCCTGCCAAGCTCTGTCTTCTTTCCTTTCACGAACAGATCAATGTGCAAACATTTGAAAACCCTAAATAACATAATGGCTACTTGAATGCATGCTCAAAAAAAACCCTGGAACCGAACTGATTTAAAAACTGTTACACCTGCATAATGTACCTAATGCAAATCTACAAAACCAGGGAAAGAAGGGAAAGGGGTAGTACACAGCTACCATTTCCAAAGCTGCCCTGCCCCCCAGACCGTATACATCAGCTTTTCCTCTAAGCCACGGGGGAAGCCTACCCTCCCATGCCTCTTTGCCACAGCATCCCTCAAACAACATGCAACACCAGCATCAGCTAGAGCTGGTAATATTGAGAAGAAGAGTCTGGGTAAAGAACGTGATGGAGAACAAGAAGAGAGGAGAGGTTACTGTGTGGCGTGATGTTTGTTATGTGTAAGAACAATGTCAAGGTGTGTGTGGGCTGTGTATCAAAACACTCAGCCACTGGTTAGTACTCCAGCCTAAAATTCAGAGACGACCAACAGCTGCAGCTGTGTTGCCTGCAGTGGTTGCTGAGGGCATCCTCCGCTGCTAATTGAGCACTGTGCATTTATAACGAGGCAGTGAGACTCTTCACCTTACACCGCCACACACGCTGCTAGCATTAGCTCAGGTGCATCTTGTCCTCTCTGCTCTTGTGAACGCTGTCCTCCTTTTTGCAATGGAATAAGCACTGTGGAGATAAGATTTTTTTTTTTTTTCTGTTACCCTTCAAACGAGAGGATGTGTGCTTGGAGTGGTACCCGTTAGCAGGAGTGATGCTGGAATACTGGAATCAAAAAGTTCCTCATGGGGAAATAGCAGTGGCAAAAGAATAAAACTTAGGAAAGTGAAGTGACTTTGGTGGACAGCTACTGAAGGAAAAAAATGAGAAAAGAAAGAAGGAAAACTAATTGGAAAGGGGTTAATGTGTGAGAGCAATATAAAACATAAAAAGGTATAAGAAAATGAATGGGAAAACAATCAAACCCTCCCCCAAAAAAGGAACAACAAACAGAAGAGGAAGGCATAAGCAATGAAACAAGGGAGGCAAAAAGATGAATCAAATCTCTCTCCTTACTGAGGGGTTGTACCGCAACCTGCCTTTTTAAAAATATATATTTATAAATAAACTTCATTAGTTTTTTTCCTGTCAGGGCAGATATAAAAGATGCTAATAAATTCTACAGAAGGTAAATAGTTTAAGGGGATGATAGTAGTGATACTGAAGTATTAAAATAAAGATCAAAGCCAGGACTGCCAGAATAGGGTTTCTAGGTTATCCATACACCATTACAGCTCTAACAGATTAAAGACTCATTTGAACATAAAAAGATGGAAAATCATAGGGATCATCTCCATTATAAAAATGGCTTGATTACAAAACATAGTAAAGGCCCAATTCTATCAGGCTCAGACCAAACAGTGCTTTATGAATAGCTCCATTAAAATTAGTAGGATTGACTCAGTGTGATCTGTTCCTCAGCACGAGTCAGGGTGTCCAAAGTCAGTCTGCTCAAGCTTGGTGGCATTTTTCAACACTTAGATCAGTTTCTGTTCTGGCCCCATGAGCATTAAGGATGACAGCGGTGCTTTGACTGTTCATCGCCATCATCAGTAGCACACTTACAGTTCTTAGATAAATATTTGTCATAAGGAGGAAAATCCGTGCTCTGAAACCTAAACCCACAATAGCATTGAGTATCGTTACAGTAGGTGCTAGTTCCATCAGCAGTCTCTGGTGCCATGGGAATGAAGGTTTCTGCATTCACACTCTACAATTCCTTGGAAACAAGAGCTGTTCTGGGATCAGTAGGATAAATAAATGGGTGCACTGGACCACACAGCTCTGCCTTCTCTCAAAGCCGTAACTCTCCTGGGCATAAATGCTTCAGACAAACTTCTAAAGTAGGTGGAAAAAGATACTGAATGAAGTACAAGTACAGAGAATACCAGATCACTTCTTCATCTCCATTTCAAATGTCATCTCTTATGGAAATATGCTCTGAGGCCAGGTAAGGTTTGTGGAGAGGTGAAGTAAAGTTCAGTGTGAAAGAGAGTGGTTGTACTTCAGAGGTGGTTTCTTTCTTGCGATTTCCCTCTGTAGGCAAGCACAAACAACCCTTGGATTTTACATAAACTCTAGAGTAATGGTCAAAATGGAAATGTAAAATTCACTGTATGAGAACCATGGAAGTTGTAAGCCCCGGCTAAAAAGCAGCTATAAAGGGGAGCTGGACGGATTTGGTGTTCAAAGCTTTTCATTTCTACCACTTCTTGTCTGCTATGTCCAGTTTTGCTTTGAGGTCTCAGACCAAATATGACCATTACATCACTGTCACCTTACACACAACACACATAAAGAAAGAAAAGTCCAGGAAAAAAGCTACTGTGCATTCCTAATTACCTTTAGGATTATGGCTTCCAACATAGACTTGAAATCTGTGCCACAGATCCACCTATAGACCTGCAAGAAATCTTTAGCATACATCCACTCCTGCTGCTGACAGATGGTAGAGCAGAGAACAGAGACTATGAAGATAACAGCATTTCACCCACAGCTTTTTTCTTGTGATACAGTAACGCAAGGTAGCTGTGAAATCAGTGGTGTTTCAGAACACTCCTTGCACTGCTGATGTTTCTGGCTGGAGGCAGCCCAAACACACAGTCTATAAACTCTCAATCTCAGCACAGAGGTCACATGAGAGAAAAAGATACCTAGCCAGAAGACAGGCAGGTTTGTGTGGGTCAGGGCTGTTTCTTTTATGTGCCAGAGGACAAACCTGCCCCTTTCCACCTTGAACTGGGGAACTCCAAAGCTTTAAACCCCTCAGGACTTTTTTCCCCCTCAAGTTGACATGAGAACAGCTAGGGAAGACGCAAGAAGGAAAACGGCAGAGGAAAGACTGAAAAAAATGGAACCTTTAATATATTCCTGCTCTCTGTCCCCATTCCTCCTTTTCTGTGCATCAACAGCTTTAATAATCTGGCAAAAGCAAAACCTGAAACTAGAAAATCCTTTCCTACCCCGTGTCACAAAATGCTCATCATGTCCTAAGAAACATTATGATGAGAGGGGATGCATTTAATATGTTCTCTCTTTTTCTTTTTTTTTTACTTGACACCAGTTAGTTCTGCATCTTTAAAATAGCTACTCTGAAACAACCAGCTCGCATTTTAAAACAAACAAAGAATTAGGATCTGCGTATGGACCTGAAGTTAATACGGATGTGGCTTTTAAAAAAGATATAATAATAATAATAGTAATAATAATAATAATAATAATGCTGTAGTGAAATCCCTCTTATGTATAATCTCTTCACTATGAAAATAAACCACTGCTACATCCACGCTAAGCATATGTAGAGTAAACAAAACAGATGGGGGATTTCCCACTGCTGGTTTCTTTCTTCTAAGGATGGTTATTTTCAGTTCACAAACTCTCAGCTGTCATCCCTGATTTATCTTCGCAGCCAATTTCTGCTGGGGTTACGCGGCCACGAGCCCGGGCGCTGCGGCACCTCTCCCCGCTCGCTACACTCTTCCCTCCCTCCCAGCCACAGGGTTTGTAACCGGGGTCCCCGCTTCTCTTTTAACCCCTTTTTCATTCTTCCCTCGAACAGTGCCTGATATCTGGAGCACCTCGGCCGTGCTCCGGCACGGCGAGGGCTGTACGAAGGAGAGGCACACTCTTAGTTTGTTGGAAAGCGTCCTCCTCCCTCCTTCCCTCGGGGACTGGGGAAAGGGCTCCTAGGGATAACGGAACCCCGCCTGCGTTCAATCCGCTACCCAAACAATGGCTTTATTTAAACATATAAAGACACCGCTGTACAGAGATCCTTTAAAAAATGTTTTCGCCGTCCCCAGCCGTAGAGAGAGCGACCACTTATTTGCTGGAAAGGGCTCCTCCCGCCCCTTCCTACTCCTGCCCTCCCTCCTCCCCCCGCCTCCCTATATTATTACTCTATGCCACCAACGTTAAAACAGCCCCACCGCGCTCCCTGCCCGAGCCTCGGGCGGGAGGGAGCCCTTCCCTCGCCCCAGGCAGCCTGCAGCCGCCGGCCGGCTCCTCCTCCGCCGGCCCCGGCCCCAGCCCCGGCCCGGCGCTGTCTCTCCCCGGCGGGTGCTGAACCGCCCGGCGGGGAGCGGGGGCCGGACCCCTCGGCCTCCCCCCCGGCGTCGTAGGCGGCGGAGGGCGCCGCTTGGGATGGGGGGAGCCGCCGGCGACCCCGCGCCGCCCGCCTGAGCCCCCGCGAACCCCGCGCACAAAGCCGCGCCGCGGCCATGGAAGAGGAGCTGAAGTGCCCGGTGTGCGGCTCGCTCTTCCGGGAGCCCATCATCCTGCCCTGCTCGCACAACGTCTGCCTGCCCTGCGCCCGCACCATCGCCGTGCAGACCCCGGAGAGCGAGCAGCACCTGCCGCCCCTGCTCCACCCGCGGGGCCCCGCGCCGCCGCCCAACGCCGCCGCCGCCGCCGCCGCCGCGGGGCCGGGGCCGGCAGCGGCCGCGGGCTCCGCCGCCTGCCTGGACTCGGAGTGCGCGGCGGGCGGCGGCGGCGGCGGGGACCACGCGGACAAGCTGAGCCTGCACAGCGAGACCGACAGCGGCTATGGCTCCTACACCCCCAGCCTCAAGTCCCCCAACGGCGTGCGGGTGCTGCCGCTGGTGCCGGCGCCCCCGGGAGCGGCGGCGGCGGCAGCTCCGCGGGGCGCCGGCCCCGCCAGCTCCTCCCTCACCTGCCCGCAGTGCCACCGGAGCGCCTCGCTGGACCAGCGCGGCCTCCGCGGCTTCCAGCGCAACCGGCTGCTGGAGGCCATCGTGCAGCGGTACCAGCAGGGCCGCGCCGCCGCCGCCGCCGCCAAGTGCCAGCTGTGCGACCGCAGCCCGCCCGAGCCGGCCGCCGTGCTGTGCGAGCAGTGCGAGGTGCTGTACTGCGGGCCCTGCCAGCTCCGCTGCCACCCGGCCCGCGGGCCCTTCGCCAAGCACCGCCTGGCGCCGCCGCCCGCACCCCCGGGCGCCCCCGGCGGCGGCGGGAAGGGGGCGGGCGGCGGCCGCAGGCTGCCGACGTGCGCCGAGCACGACCTGGAGAACTACAGCATGTATTGCGTGAGCTGCCGCAGCCCCGTCTGCTACCGGTGCCTGGAGGAAGGCCAGCACGGCAAGCACGACGTGAAGGCCCTGGGCGCCATGTGGAAGCAGCACAAGGTGAGTCCCGGCGGCCGGCCGGGAGGAGCTGGGGCGATGATTTCCTTCCTCCCGATGCCCCGATGTCGGGTTGCAGTCTGTGGGACATGAGGCTACTGCACGTCCATCATCCTCCCAGACTTCTTCCCCTGGGGCACTGCGCTCTTAGGGTTCCGGTCCGTCCTGACTGCCTAGTGACCCCTCAGCCCCTGCTCAGGGTGAGAAAACCCACAGACTCCCCAACACGTTGGCCTCACCGTAGTCAGCAAATCTCCGGCTCAGCCACGCCTCAGGCAGACACCTGGGATTAGCCAGTCCATTTCACTAACTTGTTTGCCTTCCACGGGGCCCTTGGCCACCCCATCCTCTTGCGGGTGGCAGCAGCTGCCTGTGAGGAGACGGGGTGGTCATTCCTGCCTTTCACCACCTCCCTTTCACCCAGGACTCAGTGCAAACTGCCGCAACCATTTCCCACCACACGTCAATGAGGGAGAGTTGCCCAGATCCACCCAAATATTTTAGACAGGAAAGCGTGATAAGGAGGATAGTGCGACATTGTGTTCTCTCCTGGGCCTCAAAGAGGTCTCCCTTCCCAATCAGTTCCCAAAGAGGCCAGGAGGAATGACTGGAGGCACCTTCATGACACAAAGATGAGTGATGAATTGTAGGATGGATGGGGTCTGGGGACAAGTAAAGATTTTCCTGATTCACGTAATGCCATGGTCTGATTCATGCTTCCCTGAAAGGGATGCGCCTTAGACCTCCCTGGAGCCCCCTGGGGGAGAGGGGTCACTTGGCCGTGCGCATCTTGGTAAAAATAAGACTTTGCAACCGTTAGAATAAAGAGCAAGACGTGACTGTACAAGTTGAAAGAATGTATGAAGTTAGCTCGATCTTGCTAAGAACGGTGGACCCTGGAAAAATGAGTAGTGAATACATATGAATGTACAGAGGGGACTTTAATGCCTGAGTGTTGGGAGCAGACCTTTGGAGCTTCCCGCTGTACTGGGGGGAAAGGACTTCCCCCACCGCTGTGCAGAGAGCACTTGGCCAGCTCTGCTGGCCGCAGTATTCCCTTCTTCTCACTCTCTGCTGCAGTTAGCAGTAAAAGAAGTACAGAAAGGAAGAGGGATCCTTTCAGATGCTGCAGAAGAGGACAAATCAAGACTGGTCTCATCATCCTTCAGCCACGGAGGGGCTGAGCACAAGCTAGGCTAAGACATTTGGCAAGGCAAAAAATTGACTTTTGATTTTAAGATTCAAAAAAGATGCCCCTCGGGGTAATTGATCTGCATAGTTTGTCCATCTGAGGAAGACAAACTTCTTCAGTACTTGTTTCAGTTTGAATGCTCTGCCAAGGGCTCAGCCATCTCCTCCCTAACAGGATGGGTATTTGTGCAGAGGAGAAGTTCTCTTGGCCCATAAAGAGCAGATTACAAACTTGCAGCTATTGCTGCTTATGCCAGTGGCAGAATCCACTTCTGAGCAGAATTATTTTAATGAGCAAGGACAGAGTTCACTGTTCAAGTATGGCTGATGTTTTGGAGAGTGTGAGAGACGAGCTTGTGCTGTATTGTGGTCTACCTTGAGTTAAAACTGTTTGATGCCTTTTTGAACAATGTGATAAACTCCGGTGTAATCAAAGTTCAGTCAGTCATTTTTTCTCCTTCGTACTGTCAAATATTGTCAGAAGAATGAACAATACCCTGGTGGTTTGTATTTTTACTGCATTTTTTTCTGGGTCTGAAGTATCACAGAATGTGATTTTTCTCTTGATTTACAGACTCAATCAATGTGAAAATTCTAGTGAAAGAAAAAAACATACTCAAATTTAACTAAATTGGGGACTCCAGAATTGTGCTCTTGTGAATATTGCTTTTCCCAGAACAATGTGCTTGGCAGAAAATAAATATAATGGAACCATATAGCCAGACAGCCTAAATCATCAGCTCACATTCATTCAGATAAATTGTTTTGGAATTAGATACTTCTGCTTAGAAATAGTTCTCAGATACAGCAATTTCTACAAGTTTATTACCTGTAGTTACTTTAGCCAAACCATAAATTACTTACATTGAGTGGTATATGAAACGTAATTCAAGTTTTATGTGTTCTCTCCAGATGCTCCAGGTGTAGCTGGTAGAGGCAGCTGGAAGGGCTTGTCCGTGAGTGTTCTTAGTCCAATAATTCTGACAGACTGACAGTTGTTCACCATCAGCTGATAAGCACCTGCTTATCTCCTTCGAAAGCCAGTAGCTAGTAGAGGGCTGCCAGAGCCATTTCCCCACCTCTCAGGACACAGTTTCATCCCACAACAGCAAACTTCAAACATTTTCTCTATTGACTGCAGAACTGCTTTTCCAGAGGCTCTGCCCACCTTCAGCTTTAGGATCCATTTCCATCCCACTTCTGTATTAGCCTTTTGTTCAAACTGTTTGACTTCTTTGTCTGGGCCGTATATAGTGATCTAGTGGCAAGCTACAGAGTGTATCCCTACAGTGCTACAGACCATGCATTGAAACATGCGTTTACCCTCAGCTATACTGCTTGCATGAAAGCTGCACTAGACTGGTTGGCCCCTGTTAATGGTGCAGGTTCCCCATTACATTGCTGTATGTAACTTCTCCTACAGAGAAATTAAAAATGGTGTAAAATAACAGCAGGGCCCCAATGACATAAATCTGTGAAAATCCACTGATTTAGCTGGGCTTTATTATATTCTCTTTCATGAAAAGTGCATATGGACCAGCAGCTTAAGGTTATTAAGTAAAACTGTGTAAGTCTTCTGCCGAAATTAAGTCCTTTTATGTCTTCATAGCAAGAACAGTGACACTGTTGTCAGATTTAAGTTGGTAGGCCTTTTGACCTGCCAGTACGAGGAGTGATGGACACATTTCAGCTCTGCCCATTCTAAATGGTTATATGTGTGTATATATATAGAGAGAGAAATGCTGAAAAAAGCCACAGCTGGATAGGTCTGTGAATGACAGGATGGCAGGCAGCTGAAGACAAGTGTTGGAGTCCAAATGCCTGCTTTTATTTGCTGGGCTAAAGAGTTGTGTTCCCAAAAACACATGGGCTGTTTCAGCATTCAGTGCCAGGACAAGCTTATCTAATCAATAGTTAATCTGCTGCTAAAGAGAGATGGAGGGAAAACAAGTTAAATGAGCATGAACTGTTCGGTTGAAAAAAAGGACGTGGGCATGATCTCGTTCATTTTCTAAAATTGAAGGAAGCATCGGTCTTCCATGCCCATCAGGGTTTAATTACTCACCCTGGTTATCTCTCTGTTCCTGTATTTGATTGAAGTAGAAACTTGCTATCCATCTCCAGCATCCACATTATTGGTTGCAAGACCAGGCATTAAAGTAAAGATAACACCAGGTAGAATACTGTTTGTCAGGAATTATTAAGTGTCACAGTCAGTGGAGCTTGTAACATTCAGTTTGGATTTTAGTAAGTATTTCTGCAGCATGAAAGATTGCTCTGAGCGTACAGGGCATTTTTTATGGCTTGGTTGGTTTACTGAGGGCTTAGTCATGTAGCTCCATTTGATTTTAATGGGAAATGCATGACTAAATTCCACTGCTTTGTAAGGTATCTTTTACAAATGCCTGGAAAAACAAGGCTATTATCTCTAAGTGGGTTTCACAAATGGAGATCTGGTCTTCTTCTCGGCTTCACGCTGCCGTTGCGTTAATGCAACCACAGGTTTTAATGAACACAGCAATTCGCTTATGAGCCATTTCAACAATGACGTTGTTGAGTTTCTATTGCAGCTCTTTGCGATGGGAGCATGGCGGGAGCCAGGAGTGACTGTGCTAATTGCTGTCGGTACATATGCTGTATGCTGGTTACAATTCGTCTGCAGTGATTCAGTTTTCTATGGCTGCTGAGATGCCTGCATATAGCTTTTGGCTCTTCTTATCTGGTTAAATGCACTTTGTGATGATTTGAGAGCCAGGGCAGATGTTGGAAAAGTGGAAGTTTTACTTTTGTTGGGACCAACCACTGGTTTTGATTTGAAAGAAAGGAGCCCTTGCCTCCCTGGGACAATTTGGTCAGGCCAGTCAGTGGCAGAGGATACTGTGCTTTTGCCACCTATTTCTTTCTCAGTTCCACCTCAGCTGCTTGGTTGTGTGCCGCTTCCACCTTGTCCTGCGTCAGCTTGACAAACCAAAGGCTTGTGGATGGAGCAGAAAGTGCAATCAAAAAGAGTGGGCTTTAAACTCTGGCAACTGTGATCAGCATGTGGAGAGCTGATCTGAAGTCCTGACTGTCTGATCTGGCAGAAAATAGGGACCTTTTCAAGGACCTGGAGTTTGCTTCTGTGACCTCAAGTAGCATTCATATCAAACATCATCGCTTTAAATTTTTGTGCAGTGACAAGAGTTTGTAAAAGAGAATGCTAAAATATTCAAATATTGAGAAACACACAGAGTAATGTGTCTTCCCATTACCTTTGTTACAAATGAGTTGTGGTAAAGCACATTATATTTTCAAATTTTGCGCTAATGTAATACCTACAACTGGGCTAAAAGGAAAAAGTTTCTGTGAATATGAGGAAAAAAACCTAGGATGGTTTCTTTCTCTATAATTCAGTCCCAGCTCCCAGTCGGGTTTGTACACACTCCCCGCAGAGCCGTGTGGGGTTAGGCAGTGGCTCTGCCCGTGGGCTGCCTGCCTCAGAGCTGGGATGTGAAGTACCCACAGGGAACTACCAGGGTCTGCTCTTTGCTGTCCTGTGAGAGTGAGCAAGCACAAGTGGAGCGTGAGTAGGAGACATGCAAGTGGGAGGTAAACTCAAGACTTTGACACCCTGAAGAAGTGAGCTGTGCCCTTTTCAGGGATGGAGTAATTTACTTCCCTCTAGGAGCAAGAGGGAAGCAGAGAATGAGTGGTGACTTACTGAATTTCAATTAGGTCTCCTCTTAGGGGCACATAACCTTTGTGCCTCCTGACATACAAGGCTCTGTCTCAAGGCACACTGTAGTCCTAAGGAAACAAGAGACAGCAACCTTCTGAAAACCTGATCTTAGCAAAGATACTTCATCTTCCATTTCCTGTTGGAAATGTTGTTGTATCTGTTTGGTGAGGATAATTAACTGGGCATTGGCAGTCTGGTAGATGCCAAGTCTGCCTGAGGGGTAGACCCATGAAGAGAATGTCTAACCTGCAGGACACTCATGATGGGACCTATCTGGTCACTCTGCATTATGTCTGCACAGAGCAGTAATGCTGGATCAGGGATTGCCATGGGCTGACAAGCAGAGCAACACAGTTTCTGTAATCCCAGCCAGGCTTCCAGGGAAGCTGCACCGGGGCTGCTCCATTCAGACCATGGCAGTTTTGGGTCTGCCAGGGGCAGAACTGCCATTTCTTTCCCATCCTGGAAATCCATCAAGAAGCCTCTGGTTTGATTCAGTGATCTCAGGTGCCAGCTGAGAATAGGGGAGGTTAGGTCTTCAGTGTGGACTTGCAAAAGACATATTCCATATGTCTCACCAGTCAAAAAGTTAGAAGGGTTTTTTCCAGCTTTTCCAGAAATACTCACTCTTCTGTTGGGTTGGAGCACAAAAAACTGAAGCCCCAAAGGGACAGTACTGTGAAGTCTGAAAATGCAGACTTGTCTTTGAAGTCCTAGTGTATCTCAGGTTTGGTAGGATCTACCACATTTATAAAGAATTCAGGCTTTGATTAAAAAAAAAGTGGCATTTTGGAAAGCATTTGGGGATTTTTCAGCATGACAGATGCTACTGTGTTAGTGTAAGACTATTGTCTCCTTATATATGTGGGTAGCTGTCTTATAAAAAGGTATTTTGACTTACCCAGTCACTGCAATAAAGTGGAATGTGCAGACACAATACTTGACTGCCCCCACATGCATATTTCACCTTTATTAAATCTTATTACAATTAAAGTCTTAACTGTTCTTTTCTAGCACAAACACTCTGTCCTTGTAAGAATACATGCAATGGCAAGTAAGCCTTTTAGCACATTATTAATCATCAAACCCAAGGATTAGTAAGAAACACATTTGCATTTTATCTCTAATTTTTCCTTTTTTTTCCCCACCTTTTTTTTTTTTCTTGCAGGCACAGCTGTCTCAGGCTTTAAACGGTGTTTCAGATAAAGCAAAGGAAGCTAAAGAATTTTTGGTTCAGCTGAAAAATTTATTGCAGCAGATCCAGGTAACTGTAGAATATTAGCTGTTTTGATAATACAGTAATCAATAGAACTGAGTGAATAATTTATTTGATGACTTGTCTGCTGTGCTATTCTCATCTTTCCCGGAATCATCTAACCTTTCTTGAATGGATTTGCTAGGCAAAATTATTCATCCAATAATGCCTGCAAGCCCCTCTTAGCTTCTAGATTGTTTGCTGTTTATTGCAAGAAGCTGATACTCAATACCGGACATCTGAGCTGTGTTGATTAGTATTTGATTGAATCCATCAGTCATGCTGTGGGGCTCCTTCCTGACTGCAATTGCTTGAATTGGGCATTTAGGATAAGTTCTCATTTTAACACATTCAAAATGTACTACTTGTTTTTCACCTTACATTTTCTAAAAATATACTAGTTTCTGGACAAAATCCAGTCAACCTGTTTATTAGAGTATTTGTAGAAAATCAAAAAAAAGAAGAAGAAGAAAATGTTGCTAAATCAATGTGGTTGTTTATTGAAGCAGAAGATATTTTCGTGCCTGTAATTGACCAGTTTAATAGTCAGAAAAAGGCTCATGGTGGGTACAGTAATTGAGGGCACAAACCCAAAACGAAACAAGTCCTATTTTCAACTAAATTTAGGCTCGTCAGTGCTGGAGGTCAGATGATCCGCAAGGTCCTTCTTACCCTGCAGAGTGTGGCTGGAAATGTGCTGCCGTAGTTTGAGCTTCACAGTGCCCAGGAGGAAATGCTTGTTATCCGCAGCAGCGGTGCTCTGCGGTGGTGGGTTTTCTGTGGGATGGATATACATCATCTTCTCTACAGTATGACCGCTCTGCTACTTGCTTATCAGCAACCAAGTCCTGTGCTTGCTAGTAACAGAAAGCCAAAGCAGAAGTTCAAATATCTGTATTTAGTTTAGAATTTAATCATTAAAATATTCCACTGAACACTCCAGATGATGAATTCGTACCTCAAAGGCTACCCAAGCTCTCAGGTTGCCACAGGACAGCGTAGCTACCCACCCTCACAGTCTTCTTTCACCACAAGGGGAAGGGAACAAACCAAGACTGAGGAACTGGCAAAAAAACCCCACATCTAACTGAAAGTAACCAGTTCAAAGGCACTGACTGGCATCTGTCACATGCCATGTTTTGGACACAATGTGAGGTTTCTCTCAGCTGACTTTACCTATTTAAAAGTTATGTAGCTCATCTAACCTAGTCATTTAGGCATTCATTGTCCAAGGAGAAGGACAGGCACCTCAAGAAAGCAGTTCTTCCTACAGATATGAACAGCTATTTTAGGATGGGATAACTCATCCAAAACAGTAGTCTATCACTAGTCTTTTCTTGAGTCACCTAGCTCCATTAAAAATGTATTTTTCCCTCCTGAAACCTAAAGGTGGCCTATTATGACTGTTTATGACTATGCTGTAAAATTCTTCAGTGTGTTTCAATAAAATCACTGCCAAATTGCTCTGCGTAAGGGAGCTGCTACAATTAGATCAAAAGACCTAGCCATTTATTTCATGCTGCTCATTGCTTAAAATGCTAGAGGAGAACTCAGAGGATGAAACTGTATCCAGCAGTCGCCCTGTAACATTTAGGCATGTCTGGGCACAAAGCTGGATCTGACCCTCATACGTTGAGCTAGTCTCCATCTTGAGTCTGAGTGAGGACATCAAATTTCAGCAAACCAAAAGAGGAGGGCTAATCAGCCCTGTATTTAATATATGTATATAGCCCCATGTATAATGTATTTCTAAGTAAAACAAGGCTAGGGCACAGCTCTGAGATGATCACCCACACACTTTAACCCTTAATGAGCTCCCAGGCATGGTTTTCTCCCATGAGAAATTGCAGTCTTCCCAGGTGATGCTCAAGCAGCATTTGATGATAGCATGTACCAAGGAATACTCCTGGTAGGCAGGTTTGGTACAGCCACACTATTTGAGGGGAAAGGGTTTAGATGTGTCATGAGCTGATCTGTGCCTTTTGGTATCTTGTCCAATAAAACAGATCTTGGACTGTTATTTGGGGGGGAATAGATGTAGCCTTTGTACATAGATTTATACCCAGAACCATGTATCTCAGAGCAGGTTATTTCTAATAGGAGTATTATGATGGCTGCCACACACACGTACCAACATTTACCCCTCAGCAAAAATGTCTTTAAAATGTATGTTTACACAAAGGAGTGTAAATAATATGTACATTTTATTATCCTGTCTCAATGCACAGCAGACCAGGCAGCCATCTGCACTTTTTCTCTCCTCTCTGAGTTTGCCAGAGCTACCAGGAGCTGTACTTCTATCTTGCTTGGGGCAGTTTGCAAATTCATTATCTACTTTTCTTTTCCCTGCTTTGCAGATTTGTTGTTTCCCCCTCTTTTTTCCTTCCCTTCTCCTTTCTGAGGTCACTTTTAAATTTCTTGGTCTCTTCTTTCCAGAAACTGCCTGTTCCTCATTGCCCCTGTTGCTTCCTTGCTCCTCCTTGTTGCTGTCATTATCTGATTTTCAGATTTTCCCATCTGCTGTAACAATTTCATCCTTTCTCACTTGAAAGAGGCATATCGCCAAACACCCTGTTTGATGTGTGAACAGAAAATGAGGAGAGAAATGATGCACTGCAGCCATCGGCTGATTCAGGCTCTGTACACAGACCAGCACTTCAAGAATAGCTGGATGGAAATGGGCTTAAGGGGGAGTTGGGTGTGATATAAGCCGAGGAGGGAGAGATGCAAACAGGAAGAGTCTAAGACAAACCTGTGAACAGTAACTGAGCCGTCTGGTGTCTCTCCCCCAACCCATCTTGGTGGCAGGTCTAGGATTGCGGCAGGGGCCTCTCAGAAAACAGTGACCCTGTGTCCCTGAGCTGGAGGACAGGATGCATGGATTGTAGTGAGGGAAGGCAACAGTCCTGAAAATTTTGCTCTCAAGAGAATGAAGACAAAGCAAATGAACAGAAGAGAAAAACATGTAACGAGTAATGAGTTAGGGGCGTGTGATGGCTTGCCACAGAGGTGCTTCTTCTTCAGCATGTGTTTAAAATCTTTTCACATTTAATGCTTTTTTTTTTTTTCATTTGGGTATTTGGGAGGAAAGTGGATAGGACAACTGAACAACTCCTTGAAAGAGGACCTTGACAGCTTTCTCATGAGCAGAGGAAGCGAGGGAGAGCTTCCCTTTTAGTGGGTGCTGCAGCATTGTTCCACAGCCAGAGAAAGCCATCCCTGGGAGGAGGGGCAGCTCAGGACCTTGTAGTACCATCTACTCAGATTTCTACATCTGCATGGGATTCTGTGGTAGCATGGTTGGTTCCCCATTGAGAGCACAGGGTTTATGTAACACTGAGTGATACCCCGGACCTACTCAAGGCTCAGTGTTGTGTTCCTCAGATGCTGGCCTCTGCTTGGCAGAGAGTTTTACCACAACATGAATGCAAACTGACCATGTTTGTTGGGTTTTTTTAAGCTAATCAAATACATGTCTCCACTACCAACTGCTAGCGATTTTTAAAAAAAGACTTGAAACAATACACAAATCTCAGGGCTTTGTACCTGATTAATTTCCTTGTAATAAGCCTCTAGACCAGATTCAGGTCCATAATTCTGTTCTAATTGCCATGGTGTAGAGCCAGTGATTTCAAAGTTGCTACAGTGGGATAATTAAAACAGGATGGAGCAGAACCCTCTTATGTATACGTATACACTGTGTATGTTAGGTTTAGCTTTTACATTATGTTGTACTACATCTGTTATCCAGAAAGTGCCCATAAATCGAAGTTTTAAATAAGCCCATTTGTGGCATAGCATCTTACTGTTTGTTTTATAGCATGCAGCTATTGCTGATACAGCTATAATGAAATCAGAAGGGCAGCAGAAATGCCGAGGTCTTGAAAAGAATTCTTTCCTGAATAGAAAAACAGGTAAGAATGAGCAATAGCTTAAGATGTAAAATATGCTTTCTTTGATGAGTATGACTCTCACCTTCTTCTAGGAGAACGGGTTGGATTATGAAGCCTGTCTTGTCGCTCAGTGTGATGCCTTGGTTGATGCGTTAACGCGACAAAAGGCAAAACTGCTCACAAAAGTGACCAAAGAACGTGAGCACAAGCTGAAGGTGAGCACAACTCTCATCAGCTGAGCACAGCTGCTGATACCTGGTGTTACTGTGCATTTTGTCAAGTCCCCAGCCCTTTACACCATGAAAATTCCTAGTGACCAAATCCTAAAGTACTTTAGCAGGTTCTTGTTCAGTGATTTAGTGGAACTGTGCTTATACACTTAAAATGAGGCATATGATTCAGTAGTTTGTTGAATCACAGAATCGTCTAGGTTGGAAAGGACCTTGAAGATCATCAGGCCATCAGTCTTTATTTATCTGATGGTTTGGGACTATCTTTTGAGAGGTGCTTACCAGTGAAACCTGTGTGTGGTTTGGATTCTGGAACCTTCTGCCCAAGTAAAATGTTGGGATTTTGGTGTCTCTTCAAACCTTTGAAATTCAGGCAAGTCACCTCCAGAAATCCATGTGCCACTCAAAAGATATTAAAGAAATGCAGTAAAGGGGGGTGGGGAGAGGAAAGCTATAAATGCTTGAACAAATGTTTAAATAGACACATTTCTTGAAATGTTGTATTGCATATGTGATTTTGAAGTATCGTAGTGCCAGTAACATTAATAGTATCTAAGACAGAAGAAAAAATTGAAGTATCTAACATGGCAAACAATTAATAAAATCTACCTGAGATCAGCATTTAAAACTCCCCATGCTTAACAAGAACCAACACTTAGGACATACTGCTAAGAGCACAGCTAATCCTGCAGTTTACTCCTGTTAGGCTGTTGTACCATGGGAGTTGCGCTGTCGAGCACGGTGCAATTGGGCCTAGTCTACAGCTATGTGGCAGCAGAATCAAGTCCAAAATCTGAAAAAATGAGATGCAGCTTTTTTATTTCTTAATCCCAGCAATGCATTCTTAAACAGAGCAAGATCAATGGTGAATTATGAAGAGAAAGGTAGAGTATAATCTGCAAAAAAACAGTCCTGCAGTTATCCTCTCTAATATTTGCCTTTTAAGTGAACGATTTCTTAAAAGCTCAGATTTTAGTGGAAGTGTGATTGTACATGTGAATACTGCAAATGTAGAAACATGTTCCTCAAGCCTGATCTTTGAGCAATTAATCTGCTCTGAAAATTGAGATTCCCTGTGCACAACATTTTGCCAGGCTAATTATCGGTATTTGCAATACAGCACAAGTGAGTGTAGCTGATGGAGATATGGCAATGGCCATATGGCAGATAAATTAAGCATAGCTTTAACACACTCTTCCATTCGTTGTTTCTTCTGAAATAATCTTATACAATTCACTGTCAGCTGAGGCAGTCATCAGATCTGTACTGATGCTTGTTTTCCAGGTTGTTTGGGACCAGATAAATCACTGTACACTAAAGCTACGCCAGTCAACGGGGCTTATGGAGTACTGCCTAGAAGTTATCAAAGAAAATGATCCCTCTGGGTTTTTACAGGTATTTTTCTTTCAAATGTTCTGGGGAAAAAAACGAAAAGACATTAAAATTAAATCTAAAAATGTTCAGCTTTACTAATTAGGGTCTTCCACCTCTGAGGCAGGTTCATCTTAACTCTTGTTAACATTGTCTAAAAGCTCAGATAGCCTGGTGGCTGCATGAATGTCCCAGCGAAGGGATGGCTTTGAACAGCCGCACTCTGACCAAGATGTGGAGTTAGTGGTCACGCCACTTCCCTGGCTGCTGACATCTTTCCTCTTGCCAGCCCTTCATTCTGAGCTGGAAGACAGATACTATGCAGTTAATGATGACTTTCTGCAAGATATTATTTTATTCTCATCTGAGAAACCCAACACAGGGCCTCACAGAGCTCTCTGATCAATTTGGAAAGGTCTATGACTCAATAGAGTAGTACGTCTCCCCTTTTCGCTTTTCCCCTTTGCATTACTTTTTCCCACATGAAAGAGTCCTTTCAACATCTCCCCTGTGAGAAAATCCAGCCTTAAGGGCTTGCGTGTAGCTTTACTTCACTGGGGTTGTTGCACCACACTGGGCTACAAGACCTATCTTGTAGCTGGAGGATCCAGGTACCCCCTCTTTGCAGAACATGGCCTCGCCAACAATCACCTTAATTTGCAGAATATTGTTTCTTAGGTGCAAGCAGTGAAAGTGTCTGTTGATGAGACAAAACGTAACAGTTTTATTATCCAATTAATTATTTTGCCCAATTAATTCTGCTATTTTTATTAACTATTTTATTTTGCTGTGTTAGTTTTGTTGCCTTATTAATTGCCTAAGAAAGGCACATCAAACAAAATGATCTGCACGTGGCTGTCAGCTGAACAGGGCACCCTGCACACGTGAATACATGAGTGTCAGGGGGCTGTCACAGCATCCCTAAAAAACATGATGAGAATTAGCCACCTTAAACCTATTAACACTCCAGATTGATTGTTATGGTCATGGCAGGTCTCAAGCAAGAGTGGGGAATATGTGGTGTACGTTAATCTCAAGACTACACAGATTTTACAGGCTGTCTGTTGGATACTGCAGGACAAATTAAAGGTCTTTAGGTCTTATCTGCATGCTATCAAGATACATGCTTCGTTTTCATTTCAGCTTACTTTTCCTGTAACCTTTGTGGCTTCATTCTTTGCAGTCACCTTTTATAAAAAAATACTTTTGTTTTTACCTTTTCCTGGTTTATCTAATGATGCTTTCAAGGCAACCAGCAAGAACTGAGGCACTGCATTACTTAGAGCAGCTACTCTTGCAGCCAGGACATTGAAACACAGCCGAGGGATCCAGCATTCCAGTAAGTCACTGCAAGGTTGTAGGAAGGCTATGAGATGCTCCTCTACTTACTGCACAGGCTGATTAGGAGCTGTTGATGCAGGGGCTCAGGCAAGAGTGTCTTCCAGTAACAGTAATGAAGAAAGGTGCCTGAACTCCTGCAGTAAAGAAAAACTCTCTCTGACCTATCCAGAAGAAAATTCTGCTCCTTGTGACTTACAGGAAGCTCACTGAGAGGGACTCCAGATATACAAATGGCAGCTTCGCTGAACTCAAGGACAGTTGAATTAATTGATTTCCACAGAACCAGGATTTCACTTTCGGAAGAGTCCGTTGCAATCATCTTAGTCTGACTTTTGGCCTAATTGTCTGTGGGCTGAGATAGAGCAAAGCTTTAAAAATGAAATTCAGTTTTGATGTAATGATAGAAAATCCATCATATTCTTCAAAAATCTATCTGACAACTTAGCACCCTCACTGTGAGAAATATATACCTTCCTTTCCATTTGACTTTCTTATTCTTTTTTGCTTTCATCCACTGAATCAGCTCCGCTGAATGGAGAGACCCTCTAACATTTAAGCCTCTCTTTGTGCAATTGCTTTTTAAACAGGAGAGCAAAACTAGACTGTGCAGATCAGAGAACAGAGTGCAGAAGTGTATGTGGCATTCAGAGGCATGATATGTAACATAATCTTAACAGGCTTTATAAATGCGATTTTTACTTCCCTACCCTAAGATGAGGTTTGTTTTGAAAAGACAAGATAAAAGGATGCAACATAAATGGACCTCACGCCAAAACAGCCAGATCCCATCTCAGCTGTTGTGCTGTCATATTCCTGCTTTCTTTGTGCTGTATCTCACAGGCATTCTGTCACTTTCAATGTGTGCATTTGCCATTTCATTATAAGCCTCATACTCTCTTTCAGATTTCGGATGCTTTAATCAAGCGTGTTCAGGTATCTCAGGAACAGTGGGTCAAAGGAGCCTTGGAGCCAAAAGTGTCTGCTGAGTTTGACTTGACTCTGGATAGCGAACCATTACTTCAGTCGATTCACCAGCTGGATTTTATTCAGATGAAATGTAGGGGTGAGCTTTTATGATTTTCTTTTTTCTGTTTTTTGTGCATGTCTTGAAACAGTGCTGGGAGGGACAGGGACACAGAGGGAGGAAAGAGGAATGACTTGAAGTTACTGGATAGTTTTAAAAGGTTTTCAAGCAAATTCAGATTACTCAGTGTTTCCTAGAAAGGTGGGCTCACCTCACATGCAGTGACCTGAACAAGCTCAGACAGAGATACCAGGTACAGTTAAAAATTTGAAAAGATAAATTCTTCAGAGTAGGGCTATCTTATATTAAAAAGACATTAGCTGCATGAAACTTTATGCCATTTTACAGCATTCCTAGATTTAACATGGTTAATTCAAAATACCAATTACCCCTATCTTGTCAAGAGCAGCTAAAGTAGAAAATAAATATCCCCCCCCCCCCCATCTTCTTGAATAGGGGAAAAAAAAAAACCCTTTGACTTGTATCTGAACTGTGCTGCGAACAGTGCCCAGCTTAAAAAAAAATTGTGAGGCAGAGATTCACAAGGGGAAAGTAGCTCCATAACTATACCCTTCCTTGTTTCCAGGTGTCTGAATAATTCTGAGGGACACACTAAAGGGAAAGGATGTTTAAAAAAGTATTTAAAAGCAGAAGCTGATGAACAGTAGATGCCATTGGCAAAAAAAAATAATTAACATCATGCGCTTGTAATGAGCTTGGTTTATATGGAGCAGGATGAGAACTGCATCAGAATTAGATAGATCCATAGACCGGCTAGATTTGAAGGCCATTGTGGTCCCTGGGAATGATGCCATTAACTTCCCTCACTGGTGATTCAAGCCTTAATTATACATGTGCGTGACAGGATGGAGGCTGCCAGAAGTCAATGAATGAGTTAAGGATAATCATGTCGTGATGTCGGATGTGCTTTTTTTTTGACTCCAAGCAAGCATAAAGATTTCTGTTCGGTTTATCTGTTCTCTCTGGGCCTAATTCTGAGCATAAGAGACCCAAGATGAAGTAATTAGGGTGGATAATTTGGCAGATAAATATGTGGAGAAACAATGGATAAACAGATAAAGGCCAAAATCTGCCTCCTAGGAATGGTTTGCATCTTGGCATAATCGGGCTATGTTAAAGTTACTGAAAAAACACCTGTGAACTGCTCATTTGAAATGTTGACATCCAGGAAAGCAGAGTCAAGGGAGAAAGAGTATCACTGATATAACTCCTCCACTTCTGCACTAGTCTTTTAAAATCAGTTTATATTTAATGCTGGCCATATTTATTGTTAAATATCCTTAATACTAATCTTCCACCACTCTCCTTCCCAAACATATAAAAAATTTAGCTAAACTATCCACTTAGATTGCTAATTAAACCACAGGTCACTTGAGGTGGGAGCAGCTTAGGTATTTGACTTTTGAATGTTCATCTGGCTTTAAGCTTGAAGACTTATGAGACTTTAATTGAGCCAGATTCACTGGAGCTTTATAAAAGATACTCCTGTCTGCTACACTCTCACTTATCATACTATCACAGTGAAGCTCTGCTACTGAGCCAGACACAGTCTGAGGAGCAGAGAAGAGGACAGGACTGCTTCTGCCCAAACCTGCGCAGGGCTTATGAACACCCTTGGGCTTTGCTCCCCAGAGGCACCTTAACAGTTCACCCTCAGGAAAGGCTTTTCCTTGAGCTGTCTTGACCTTGACCAGGAACTGCCTGTTGCATGTCCCATCAGGTTGGTCAGCACAGCTAGCATGACCATATGCACACAATGCAAAGAGTGGTGGAAATGGTGTTAACCTGGCCACCATTCCTGAAGGTGCATATGGAATGGCATTATTCCCTCTTGTGCCTCTGTGTGCCCAAGCAGAACAAGCCACTGACTGGTCCCAAGCTAACATTCATAGGTATTGAGGATTGTTTAGTATATAGAGGTATACTTATATTTTTCAGTTTATGACAGTGAATCTATTTGCATTTGAACTGCTCAGTCTGACACTTTGGCTTTTTTTTTTCTGAAATTTTACCTCTACAACCTCAACCAGCTCTGCATTATCTTCTCATGCATAGTGGTCTTGCATCTAGAAATACAGGTACCACAGAGTAAGCAGCTCAGCCTTTCAGCAGCAAGCACCCAGACTTACTGGGAACATCGCTTTGCTGACTGTGAGGGGAAGCTGGTGTTGCAGGGCGATGTTTTGCTCTTTATCACCGTCAGAACTTGTATATTTCTGAGCCTCCAATTTCACAAAGAAAAATCTACGTGTCTCTTCACATCTGCTCCTCTCTCCAATTCTACCTACCCCAGTGCACCAACAAGTCATCAATCTTTGCCAAATGTCATTGTTGAGGGGAGTGTTATTAAGTCACTATATTGATTGATCTGACAAGTGTAGATGCATTAAAGACATCAGAGACAATCTGTAAAGGGAGTTTTGGGGAAACCTAGGAGAATAGGGCCAGCATGGCTTTTCCAACTGCAAGTTGTTTTGTTCCAAAAGCTTTGCTATGTAAGGTCTGTGCTATTGTTATCGATGCTTAGTGCATGACTGAATTTCTATATTTTTTTTCAAACTCTGGCCTCATTCAACCTCAGTGAGCTTGCATGGGTCATTTAGAGTGAAAGCACGCTTGTAAGTAAACATTGATTCACTGTGTTAGACAAAGAAAAATGAAAATGAGAACAAATCACATTACATTTGCTTTGATGACTTGTTCATGTACCTTACTGGTGGACTCTCTGTAAGCCCATATCTAAACCTCATCTCAAGAAATAAGGATCAGGGGTTGTTTTTTTCTTTCCGCAGAAAGAAAAAGCAATTTGGTAACAAATTATAGGTGCAGAAGTAATGCTTAAACAGTCATGTTGACCAAAGGGTCTCACTGAGAGCCCTTTGGCAAGAGTCCCGTGCTCCCCAGTCTAGCTGACCTGCTGAGACACACACACAGCTCTAGTAATTGCTGGAGTTTTGAGCTTTCCCAGATTCCTTTCCTCTGTTCATGTTTTCTTCTCTCTATTGCTTTTTCTGAGTGCCTCGGTACAAAATTCCCGTCCTCTTTGGTGACTGGCTCAATGTGTACATCACAATTCCTCAGTTCAAGCTATGGGCACAGGAAAATATGTGTTCCAGGTTTGTTTTGTTCAGTCAGCTGGAACTCTCATGCGATCTTGGTTTGTTGTAAAATGGAGACTAGGTACAAAAAAGGAAAAACTGTAGCTACTGTCTACTTTTCTGTACCACCTCCAAATACTCGTATGCCCTTCTCATTGTCAGGAATGACGCCTTCCCTCTTCTGAAAACCAGTACATGAAGATTCCCCAGACACATCTCCTGCCACAAATCTCTGCTTCTCCAGCCATGAACTGCACAGCCCTGATAATGAAAGAGCAACTGTTTCATCATAGGCTTTGTCTCTGGTTCTGTCTGCTCTGTGTCATGGACCCAGGTCTTTGCTTGTGGTCTTTCCTTCTCTCTCGAAAAGACTGTAGAGCACTTGCTACAGCAGCGACTCAGGCTATTATGGGACCATACTGCAGTTTTGGAGGAGGTCAGAGTTTTCATGTTTCTGAGGGTCCCATTCTTTCACTGCATTTAGTCCTTTAAAAATTAATCTGGGAAGGTGGAGGGCATCATTTCACAACTTGCTTGTCAAGAGGACAAATAACAGGCAACATCTTAGATCAGCTCTACTCTACTCTGAGAGGAGATCAGCTGTGAGATACATTGAGCAATGCATTCTTGAAACTGCTGAGTTGACATGAGACATCAGTATCACATTTTTCAGCTTAGTGTGACCTGCATGGAGCACTTTTAAAATAGCAGGACATCATTCAGACTCATTAATAGATCTTGCTGTGCCAATGCAGTATCATTTCTCCCTTTATATTTTTAATATTTTCCTTTAAAAACTCTCTAGAGGCCTTTAAGTTGAACAAGAAGTGGAACAACACTGTAATTTAACATCTGAATCTTCTTTTTTTTTCCTGACACAGCCTATTTTTTTCTTTTCTTAGTCCTGTCCCATTGCTCTTCACTATGAAGTAATCCCAGCGCCCCAATTATTCAACTCAGTTCGCACTTTCCTATGACTTTTACAACCAGTGTTCACTTTTTCTGCTCTCAGAGGGAATCTGAGATCAAGGCAGATCTCTGCCCATCTGTGTCCAGGGGAGGAGGCAGGAGGGCAGGCGCAGCGAGCGTCATCCAGCAAAGTTGCAGAGCTGCTTGGTGGGAGCTTCTTACCTCTCCTTCAGCTACTGTAGCTTGTGCAGTTCAGGCCACAGGCTGACCCAAAGGGAGTTGGAGCCTGATAAGGATTACTCACAAAAACTTAAATGTCCAGTGGCACAGTAAAGAAGCCCAGGCACTTCCCCGTAGTATGTGTGACTCTCACATGTAGGGCCAGAATTCATACTGCCCCTAGGAAGTGGGAGCATCAGCACTTTACTGTATGAAAACATATTCTAATCCCAGATGGCGTTCTTGTCTCCATAATTAAAAAGGACTTGTAAAACACTTACCCTCCCCCAAAAATTCCACTCTTTTTTTTCAACACTGTGCATTATGTGAACAGTCCCTGAAAATCTCTTGTCAGTGTTCCTAGATTTTTGCAGGGAGTTGGAGAGGTTAGCAGTTTTTCAGAGGTGAGTGGGTGTTGTCTATTTTACACTTTATAAACTTCAGGATTTAGGATTTCATCCAGTTTTGCCAGGGAAAGTCTCAGAAGTGGGGAGGACCCAGTGAATGCCTCCTGGAGGGCTAACCGGTTAGCTAAAGTGGCAGGAGTGTGGATGGCTGATACAGCCCTATCTTCTCCCAGACTCATTACTGGAAATAACCAGGCTAACAAACGCAGACAAAACCCTAAACTTAAAATGTTTCACTTAAAAAATCCCATTATCCCTGAATTACTCGTTTTCAGGTTTTTGGCTCGTCACATTTCTGTTACTTCTCTAGACACAGTGTCTCCTAGAGAAAAGTCTGAACTTTCCATGTGAAAAAACAGGAAGGTTTTTATTTATGACACCCTCTGAATCATTCTTAAATATCAAGGAATAGGAACAAGGCTTTTTCTTCTCTTTTCACAGAAAAGCCTTCAAGAGCTAATTTATAAAGCTTTTTTGTTTTAGACCACAGTCATTCTTCTGGGCTACCAACCATCTGTGTTCAGTGCGGTGATGGATAATGCCAGCAGAAAGCCATGGTAGCTTCTGCACTGTTTAACAAGTGCGATGTTGACTTTCATGTCACTTCCAAAGTGGGGGTGAAGCCTTAGACCCGTCACACAGTAGCGTCCATTTTCCCACAGACTGCTTGGTACACAAAACGCGAACAGTCCTTTTTTATCTGGAGAGGTAAAATAGGACGAAAGGAACGGCTCAAGGGCTTAGCTCTCACGCAGACAGAGGGAGGAAAATAAACTAGAGGCTCAAAGCAGAGTAGATAAAAGAAGAGCAAACTGACAGTGTTAAGAGCTAAGTCAATGAATTCTCAGAGCACTCAGCTCCTTGTAAGACACGGTCGAGCTCTGCAGAAATGATCCTGAATGGTGAAATTCAGCCTTGGGCAGAAGACCAGGCAGGGTTTATGCATCACTTATATCCCACTTAAACTGTGCGATTTCAACAGTGCGTAAGATATGTGCCAGATCTCTCCAGAAGACCGAATATTCACTTTATAGTTTCCAGCAAAGAGTGAACAGTGGGAGTTTAGTTGTGTTTAGCAGAGAAGATGTGCTGGAGGCTTCTTTCCCACAGAGGCATGGCTGAATGTTTTATTCTGTTTATTTTTATTTTTAAGATGCTGGTCTGGTCAACAGTCTCTTGGTGTTTCTCCTGAGCGAGTCACTAAAAAGGCATGTTGGTAGATAACTTCGCACCTGTAATTTCTGGGAGGAGAGAGCCACAAGTAGTCTCCTGTGGTGCAGAAGTTCCTTTTGCTACCTGAACCAAGGGATTTACATAAAATTTTCAAATGGAACAAATTTTCTTCAACAGTTTATTTTAAGTATGGCTGCCATAAAGATCACATATCCAAGGTAGTTTTGATGAAAAATGGTGGGGACATGTTAGATTAGATATAAAAAAAACACCAACCCTATTGTGAAGAAATGTTTTCCTGCTGTCGATGGAGTTCAGGCTCTATCTCACTGCCGTGCTGGGAGGAGTGGCTGCTCTGCTGGTTAATAACCCAATTCTTCATCAATGAGCTGGTTTTCCTGGCAGCACTGCATCTGCCATGCCACCCCATGGCCTGAAACACCCCCTGCCACTGTTGCTCCCTCTCTCCTTTTGGGGACAATGGGGACAAAGTGCTCTAGCTTGAGAAAAAACTCCTCCAGCCAGTGACCCCTGAGAAGGAAACCAGACGTGAGGTCTCCAGACTGTAGTTCTTATGAGGCACCAGAAGCATGTCCAGATATGTTGCTGTTTATGTCTTTCAGCCACCTGATTTGTCTAACCAAATAATGACATTTTGTTACATCTTTTTTACTGCCTTTTGTTTCAAGGAAGGGGATGGGCCCTCTTCCTAACGGATATTGACTCCCCTGCAAGGGGAAGGAGGTGAGAGGTCCCCATACTGCTCGCAGCACAGACTAAGGGGGTAGGGCAGAGTTACACTAATCTGTACCCAGTTCCTGTTACAGTGCCACCCGTCCCATTACTGCAGCTGGAGAAGTGTTGCACCAGAAACAACAGTGTGACGTTGGCCTGGAGGATGCCACCTTTGAGCCACAACCCGGTGGAGGGTTATATCTTGGAACTTGATGATGGAGATGGTGGCCAATTCCGAGTGAGAATTTCATTCAGCATTTATTTGTGTTTCTTTGTATGTGAGTTTCCTCAAGATATGGATTTGTGTCTGTCCAAGGGTGGGAAGAGGGGGTAGGGAAGATACGGCTTGTCAAAACATCCCTGCTTCCATAGTGTGGCTGTAGAAAGCAGTGCAGATGCTGCTTATTAGAAGGACCCCCAGCTTGGGTATGGAGTTTGGATGAGGTTATTCTCTGGGCTCTGGCAAAGAAGGCCTTGATGTCCCCCTGGAGTGTACCAGAGCAGAAAAATCCTATACTAGCCTACAGGAGCTGAAAGTGGTTCATTCCACAAAACAGAGATTTCTTTGAAGCCCCTACTCTCATCTGTCCATAGCACCTGGTTTCAACAGCTGAGATTCTTGGTCCAGAAATGCAACTCAATTTTTCACATTTTTCTGAGTAAAAGTGGGATCCTGCATAAAAATACGGGATTTCTAGATCTTTTCTCTGGCAGTGGATGAGACCAGGCTGATGGAAGCTTTCCGCAGACACGCTGCAGTGGGGTTGGTAAGTATGGGAAGGCATCCCGAGTGCTGTCCTTCCAGACCCACAGGGTGATGCCACAACTGCTTGCTCCTGGCTTCAGGTGCAGGATACTTATAGGCTCCCATCCCTTTTGTCCATATCCCAATAAACAAACTACAGAAATAATTCAGTCAGCTTTCTGCCAGCCATGTCCTGCTGGAAGCTGTGTCCCTTCCTCCTCGGGCAGGCTTTATGCTCCTGTTGCTCCAGGACCAGGCTGGCCCAGTACATTTCTAGGGACTAGTGCCTCGAAAGCATCTGGAGATCATTGTGGAATACAGCTGGTCTCTTCAAAAATGGTGAATTTTGCCAAAAACATGTGACAGCATTTCTTCAGGAGCTGCAAACTGGCTTCTCACTGGAAACCTAAAGGTTTCTCAAGCTGAAAATGGCCTGGCACAGGTCCACCTAACAAACTGCCTCCCTGTGCCAAACCGCTACACCCATAGCCAGCAAAGGCACCTGATTTGGATGCCCCTTGTTAGAAGAGACAGCAATATTGGCAGGGCATTTTGAAGGGGACAGTGTGTTTCTGGAAGGTCTCCTCAGTTCCTTGGTCCAAGTATCATTTCACATGGGTTTGAAGAGGCTGGTCTCCACTACTGAAAGTGTGAAAAGGTACCTTTGTGAACAGCAGCTGGGAGATGCCAATATAGTTAATATTAGTAGGTAAGAGTTTTATCAGTGTGTGATGAATGAAGAGTTAGGAACAAGGTGTTTATGAATTCCAGTGTCTTGGATAAATCTTTTCAAGTGCTATTCACATCTAAATAAATACTTGTGAATAAACAAAATTTCAGGCTGGTGCATATCCAAGCCCATTTGTGTGTGGAGGTTTGTAACTGGCAAAGGTTTTAGGACTGCCAGCACTGTCATGTCAAGATTTTGGATTGAAAAAGATACAAAACCATCTAAATCCTTAAAAATCTAGGGTGACAACTTCTCAGGGGAACACTTTGCTTGCTGTGGTAGAAACGCCCTCAGTTTTACTCACTGAAAGATAAACTGCAGGCTCTTCAGCAATGCCATTTCAGTAAGAGTTTTCTGACCCTTTTCATAAAGAATTATGTATCTGAAAGCAATAACACTGATTATACTTTATCAGTATTTGATGAGCGGATTTAAAGAATGTTTTTTGTCTCCCATCATAGCAGAGAGCATCAATCTGAATAAACACAAGCAGTGAACAGTGGTAAAAATGTGAAATGGATTAAAAAATGTAAAAGTTGTTCTACAAATACAACTTTTTTCATGACAGCATATGTTATAACATGGAGATAAATTAAGCTCTTCTATTAAAACTCTTCTTTCTCTTCATGAAAGATCATCAGCTAACTCAGGACCCAAGAGATTTTGTTATTTGAGGCAGCTGCCATGGTAGCAAAGTGGACAAACACATGACCTGCTGTAAACTTAAGTAATCCCTTTCTTATTCATCAAATACTTAATTCACTTTAGGTTCATATCAAAGAGCCTTAATCAACAGGACTACTCTTAGGCATATACTTAAGTGTCTTAACTGAACTGGGGCCTGAGTGGGCTGCTTAGTTACAGCCTTAAGCTCTTTGGGGCCTTTGCCACCAAAGATCTACGGACTTCACAGAATCAGAGAAGTCGGAGGTGGAAAGGAATTGTGGCTTTCAACCTGCTGCCAAGACAGGTTTTTTTCCTTTTCTGTCATTTTCTGTTCAGTTTTCCAACAAACATGAAGTTTCTAGGCTTCTTTCAGTTCATCATAGACTGTATAATCTGACCCTTTTCATTAGTCTGCCTAGATGTTCCTCCTGCTGAAATATTTCACATTACACAAGTGCTTGCTGTTTAATAAATCTTTGCAGACTTTTATGATGTCTCTGTTGTCTAGTTGCTGTTTCATAATGTGATGCATGCGATTCTAATCTTTAGGAGATCAGTTTCTTCTGGCTCTGTATTTGCAGGTTTCAAAATTCAAATTTCAAATGCAGGCGTGAGGCAACCTTTCCAACAGAATAAAACTGTGTTTACTTGGGTTTTTTCATTCTTTCACACCCCCTTTTTTGATCCTGCATAAATGGCCATGAGAATGGCCATGGTGGGTCAGACATTGGGACTACTGTCCAAAATAATGTTTTGGAGTAGATGTTTAAGAAAAGAGGATAAAAATCAAGATATTTCTGTGTTGCCCTTTATTGCTGTATCCTTCCAGCTTCATCTTCACCTTAGTGTCTCCACTGCTAACCATCCTTGATGTCTGCACTGCTGTGGCTGTCTGTGTTATAACAGCATAACTTCCACATCCTGGGAAGCAATGAGAAGCTGTTCACTTGTAGCTTACATTTAGAAGTCTTAATGTGTGATCACAAGGCACAGAGAAACAGTTAAACTATGTCCCTCTTTCTCTCCTTTTCTGTTTTTTTAACGTTTAGGAAGTATATGTTGGCAAGGAGACTCTCTGCACCATCGATGGCCTTCATTTCAACAGTACCTATAATGCAAGAGTCAAAGCTTTCAACTCATCGGGAGTTGGTCCTTACAGCAAGACAGTTATTTTACAGACATCAGATGGTGAGCTGGGTTTTTGACAGTTTCTAAGAGAAAAGCTGCAGGTCTCAGTGGCAGGGCACTTGTATCCCTTTATACCCACTAATATCTTTGGCACTTACTGGCACAGAGATTTTAGACCAACTGAGTGGAGAGGCCAGGAACTGAGTGTGCACAGGGACTGAGCTCTCCTTCTAGCACTTTTGGGGGTTTTCCATTATCAGTAACACTTCAGGTTACAAATCATGCAATTTTATTTGACTCTAGAAGTCTGAGGTCTAACTGAGATTCTTATTTGCTTTAGCATACAAAAGCAGTTACGCAACACATGGGATATTTTTGTGCCACTGTGTCTCCACTTCTCCATATATCTTTGGAATTTGCCTTTTTCTTCACTACTGCTTCAATTTCACAGCAAGGTTTGATAATGCAGAGATGGGAATTCATGCTTGTTCCTCTGTAATTATACTTGACATCTGTATGGGCATTACAAGAAGTTCATCTTCGTTAATGATATTGTAATGAATCAAGACGTGCATGCTGTTATCGCTTACACTTTTATGCTGTGTTGCCAAAATAGGCCAGTATACAATATTTATACTTTAAGAGCTTTTTCTGGGTTTTTTTTCTTTTTTTTTTCTCCCTTTGATAGAGTAGTGAAGTCAGTCCTAGCCATCACGGACACAGTGGAACTCCATTTCCATTAAAGGCGATCCTGAACCAATTCACCTATGTGAGCAGTTTCCATATCATGGAGAAGCCTTTGTCTCGTCAATGACTTTCTTGTTACTGTGTGAGAACAGAAAGTCACTGCCCATAGCAGCTTATGTTCAGAGGAGCAAGCCCAGATAATGTAATGCACTTCTGAGCTGAGAAACAGCAGGGCACCAGCTCAAAGCAATCATGTGTAGCTGCCTACAGTAACGAGGAAAGATTGTCTTTATTACCTGAAAGTGCAGTGGTGTCTTTAGGAAGGCAGAATCTCATTCTCCTAATTGAAGTAAAGCAGATGATACTTGAACACAGCCCGTTCTGCCATATTCCTGCCTTTCCTTTTCCCCTTCCACAGTGGCGTGGTTCACCTTTGACCCCTCCTCAGCTCACAGAGACATCGTGCTGTCGAATGACAACCAGACTGCCACCTGCAACAGCTACGATGACCGAGTTGTTCTTGGCACAGCAGCCTTCTCCAAGGGCATGCATTACTGGGAACTGCATGTGGACCGGTATGACAACCATCCAGATCCAGCCTTTGGTATTGCCAGGATTAACGTTGTCAAGGACATGATGCTAGGCAAGGACGACAAGGCATGGGCCATGTACGTTGACAACAACCGCAGCTGGTTCATGCATTGCAATTCTCACACCAATCGGTAAGTGCTGCTTGCATGCTTTCCTCATTACTGATTGTTTTTTCTGTGTTGCATCAGAGGAAGGGGTCTCAGCAAGCCACTGGTCATCTCCTCATCTCCCTGATAAATGCAGTTGTTTTATTCCTTCTTAAAAATCACTAGTGGCAGTGATTGCACCTTAGCAATCTGCGTTGGTGTTTGTTATCCTCACTGTTAGCATTTTTTTCCTGAGATCCAGCCTAAAGCCCCCCTGCTGTGATTTAAGACTGTTACTGCACGTCTCACCCACAGCGTCAGCAGAGAGGATGCAGGATTTTTCTCTCATTGCTGGAGGAGTGCAGGGAGAAAGGTAGTTGATTCTCTTCCTTAGGAGCAATCTTGACTGCAGGGTTGCACAATAATTAGGCAAAGCACTGGTGATAGTCTGTACAAAATGCAGGTGTTTATTGTCAGTCCTGAAAGCTGATTGAAGGTAATGCTGTAGGTCACACCTCAGGTGACCTGGACATAAGGGGCTTTTTGGCAGTGAGGGCTAAGTGACAGCTTCCATCCAACTGAGCCATTGTACTGAAGAGCTTTGAAAAATGTCTCAACCAGCTTACAACCAATTTACACAAAGGAGGATTTCAAAATGCCCCTGAGCCATCATTACCAAACCCCTCTTTCTCCCGCCACTCAGAGGCTCTGTGTGCTCTGTACAACAGAGCAGTGGGGAGACATGTTCTAACTGAATCTACCTGCAGGGATGGATTGCACAGAGACAATGTGTATCAGCATAGATCCAGTGTTGTGCTGACATGGTTGTGTGGCTTTCAGCGCTCGTGATGGTTACTTCTGCCTAGTGCTGGCTGTTTCCTTGATGTGATGCTGGACTGTGTAGGGGTGACATGGTCAACTTCTCTTGAAGCTCCCTGGGGTATCACCAGAGCAGAACTGCGCTGCTCTCCCTCCATGTCCCGTGAGAGGGTCAGCCCTAGCTGAAGGTCAGCTGGGTACTACAGGAGAAGATCTCCACTGAAGAGTGTGATTTAGGATCCTAAATCCCTTGCTTATTTTAAAAAATGGTGTATTTTTATACCTAATCTATCACGATGGGAGATGGATGTATGAATGAAGTGACTGACCAAGGATACATAGTGGGTCTGTGGCAGAGCAGGAATCGATTTTGATTCAGTTTTCTACTGACAGTCCCAGTAGGTCTTCCACACTCACTAGCTCAGGTGTTGTTTTTGTTATACCAAATGATTAAAAGAAAGGCCTGCAGTGATTTTTAAAATGCTCAAATGCAGGTATTATCTCCTTAAAGAGTTAAGTTCATGCCAACATGCACTGTATCCTAAAGCTGGTTGTAATGTCTCCTGTTGAATAGTCATTTATATTCTAAGGCATACTTGTATTTTAAGTAAGTATACTGCAATTTCTGAGAATTTTTGTTTGAAGCACAGTTTGATTTTGCAGTTCCTTACAGACAGGTGGAAGAATCTTGTAGCTGGATCAAAAGCTATCTGAAGTCAATTGGAATATTTTCCATGGCTCCAAAGACCTTAGATCATGTCCTAAGACATGTAGAGTAAAATAACATCAGTATAATAAATATATCAAAATGTTCTCTGTCCCTTTAACATCTTGATTCAATTTAGGGCGGAAGTAATGTTAAGCTATATTAATTTTAATGCTCTGTGAAACAGCTTATGTTTTCTGGAAAAAAGCTGGCAACCATTCTGTGTACTACTGTCCCAGAAACCTATTTTATGAATTTGGTCCTCAGGATGCTCCTCCCAACAAGCAACACAAGAGCTAAGCAAAAATTTTTTTTTCTGGGAAGCACAAACAGTGGAAACACTTTGGATTTCAAATCATCCTGCTTAAACAGGGGAACAAAGTGCTTTCTGTTGATGATAGTTTCCCAGTTTTTACTAGATAAAACGCAAAGGCTTTGCAGGCACATCCAAGGCATGGATAGATCCCATGGAATATCTGTTCAAGTGAAATACACTCATAAAGGGCATGTAGTTCTATGAAATCATATGCGCTTCAATGAAATTAGGTCTAAGCATTGTATTTTTAACTGTCACAGTCAAGTAGGTCAGTTTTTTAACTCATTAGCTGTAATAGTCATGTGGAAACAGTTATTGCTGCCTAGTTGTTTTTACCCACTGGAAACAAGTGCATGGCAGCACAGTATCACAGTCCAAAGGAAATTCATTGTCAGCTTTTAGCCTCTTGGATGCTATTGTGGTGTTATCTTAGTAATCATTTCATGCTTCATAATCTTCATGAGAATAAATTGGGACAATAAATAAATTACTAGCTTCAAGGATAAGCTGAGGTGGAGCTTGGAAGACCTATTCATGGGACCTGTCACGTTTAGAGTACTTCCCTGTTCCTTTCACTCACAGCACGCAAAATTGGACCTCTGTCTACATCCTTGAAAACTATCATGACTTCTGTAATGCTAGAAGAAAAGGCATGAACAGAAAACTCTAAAGTTATCAAAACCAGAGGGAACCTTTGAGAATTGGTTGAGCAAACTGGTTAAGAAAACACTTTAGGGCAGGGATATAGCTTTGTGAGGTAGCTTTCAGCCTTGTTGTTTCTGGAAATAATCAGTTCACACCAGAGATGTTGTATGCCTGTTGCTAAGAGGCACTGGCATTCATTGCAATAGATCTGTTCCTTGGCAAAGTTCCCAAGAGCAGGAGTATCTAGTGCTGTAGGCAGTACTCTAGCCACTACATGGTTATGTAAAGAAAGACACACTGAAATGTTTTCTGCTGAAAGACAGTGGGAAGTCAAAATCTAGGGAATTTGGAGTGTAGTCTTAAAGACCCTTGTGATCAGGGGAGTCTCTTCCCTGACTTCAGAGATCTCAAGACCAGGCTTTCATCTCAGAAAAATGTTATAATTGACTGAAAAATACTGTCCTTGACAATAGACATGGTAAAGTTGTTAAGTTACTGTAAAGCTCATTATTAAAATACTGTTAATGGAGAGTAAAACACGTTCTTCAGTTTACTAAAGTGTTCATAAATTGTCAAGCTTTATTTTTCAATAAGTGGAGCTTACTACTGTTCTTAATTTCTCAAGCCAATCCATACGGTCCTATTCTGCATATTGTCCAAGCTGCTGCTGAAAACATCTTAGAATAACTTAGAATAACACAGGTAGTGACATTTTTCATTGTAGCCAAATTCCCCTATGTGTGCTCTGACCTTCCAGGCTTCCACACAGCACTTCCACGCTCAGGACTTATGGCTGCATGTGAAAATAAAAAGGTACAGGACTATGAGAAAAGAGGTGTAAGAAGTGTGATTTACTCGAAATAAAGAAAGAGTGGTGCATATCTTCAAAGGTGGATTAGCATTTAATGAAAGCTAAATATTTGTTGAAGAAGTATTGTAACAAATAGTTGTGTTTTCCTTTTACATGGCCTGCAGATTACTCAGGGCCTGTGGTATAACTGTCATTAAATAGTTTTAAAAATGTATTACAGGAAAGCAGCAGCTTTTTTACATGCTGCCACACAAGCGTACCAGGAGAGAGCAACATCAATTTGAGTCTCTTGAGCTAGCTGGCTTCTTCTATTGCAACTAAGGCATATGTTAGAGAAATTATCCTGTAATACTGCCTAAATGATGTACAGAAGAGTGAGGAAATGTCTTGAATAAGTTTGCTCATGAAACTTGGACTCTCCCACCGCTTCTCCTAAAGGAAGCGACTATGACAGTAGTCCAAAAAGCACTGGAGTCCTCAAGGTACTGTTCCCAATGAAATCATGGGATGCTAGGGAACAGCAGCTGTTCAGCCTCAAGAAAAGTCCAGCCTCCCTGGTAGCAGCCCAGCAAGGCGCCCTTGCTTGCCTTTGCCCTGGCTTGGTCCTGTCAGGGCTGGTTGCTCACTGTGGGGAGGTGGTGGCTGAGGAACGGGGCAATCTACCTGCTGGAGTCCTGCACGACTTGTGGCAGGAAGGAAGGGTGAGGTCCCCATCCCTCTGCTCTGCCCCCGTGCCCCTGTGACTCCTGGAGAAGCCTCAGCTGGGTCCTGCACTCACCTCAGCTGGGCTCTGCAGGCAGCATCCCTCTCCTCTTCAGCAGGGTTGTCCCTGGGGGCTGCAGAGGAGTCACTCAATGTCACCGTGCAGCACACAGCTAATTAGCCCACAAGAAGCAAATTAGCTTATCATGTAGGAAAGACTATAATAATCTCAAAAAGGCAAAGTTGCTGTTTCTGTTTCCCTAAGAGAATCAATGTCATTTAAAAGGATGTCATAAAATCTATTTTAAAACACTGCAGGATATAAACCATGGTGCTTTACAATCAAAGCTTTCCTAAACAGAGAAAAAAATTAATGTAATCTATTTGTAAATAGCTCTAGATCATAGTACTCTTGCTTCCCACAACTTCATCATGAGTTTTATGATTGAGTGCTTTTAATAAAAACAGACTAGATACTGAGATACTGAGGATAGGTAAGCATCTTAACTTTTGTTGGAAAGTAATTTACTTTATGGTTTTGAATAAGAGCTCAAAGAGAAACCTATTAATACTTATAGGACCAGAAAGAAAATAAAAGGAACCTGAGAATGGTAAAATTTGAAATCTAACACATCTCAGAGCCAATTCATGATTCTCAGCTATACTGATATTGTTTGAAGACCTTAAGATGGAGAAGTCAGAATAGTATTCTACACTATTATGTCACAGATTAAACTCCCTTTACCTTCAGAGGAAATGCCGTGTTCTGCGTTTAATCTAAAGGAAACCGGTTTATGACACCTAGTGGACAAGATCAAAATTTCTTACCCTGCACTATATTCTTCCTAATCATATTTTGATCCTCCTTCCCCCCGCCCCACCTCCCTCTTTTTGATGTTTTGCCTACCTATTGTGATAAATTTTATGTTAAAATCGCATTAATCTTGTGAATGTTGTGTGCCTGAGGGGAGTGCGTGGGACAAGACAGCTGCTTCCTTTCCTACTGCAAATTGTTTGAAATCTGATTTACCCTGAACAAATTGTGTCAGGCTGCAAATCCATCACAGAGTCCCCACGATATTAGCACAGTAGCAGGGCCTGTGGCCAATCTGCATATCTAGCAGATTTTTTTGCTTAGTGCTCTTTAAAGTAATACTGGGTTTGACTAACCCCCAAATCAAAGTGCATTAATGTCAAATCGCTCAAGCATGTAATGACTGGCTAAGTCTGTCCTGCCAAGCTCTGATACCACGGTAGCTCTCAGCAGCTGCTCCTGACACAACCAATTATCACTGGTATTAATAACCGTGCCTGCACACTTGAAACAACTCCCAGTCTTATAGCTGAGCACCTTGTCAATCAGGGAGCTGTGCATGTCCCTAACCAGCCCCACCTTCCCTTCCTCCCCCAAACCAGTGTCTGTTGTACCTCTGCTGGTTCCCCAGTCTCTGGAAAGCTGGGTCCCCTTAGGGAATGGCAAGGTGAGTACTCAAACTGGAAATCTTGAGTTTTGAGCTGTTAGCAAGCATAATGATTAGGAATGAATGCCTAGGAAACCAGCTTTCTGCTTTTTCATTCCCTGCTGTGCATCACTTCACTGTAGCAGGGATGCTCTGAGGAGCCATGTCTCCAGGACTCCTCTCCCACATGCTCAGTACTGACCTGACCTGCTCACCTCCCCATCTCTCCTCAGCCGAAGAGACCTGTTAGCTCTGGACCCCATTTTCAGCTCTTAGATTGCAGCTGGAGTAGGCATGGACCTAATTTCTCTTTAGGTTCCCCCCATTAAGCTCCCATGAATGTGGTGCATAAGCTTCAGTTAAAGATGTGGATCAGTCATGGTGGAATGCTGTGGGGATAATCATTCCACAGTGCTTCTCCACTCCAAGGAAGTGATCTTACCCCTGTACTCGGCACTGGTGAGGCCACACCTCAATTACTGTGTTCAGTTTTGAGCCCCTCACTACAAAAAGGACATTGAATTACTCGAGCGTGTCCAGAGAAGGGCAACGAAGCTGGTGCAGGGTCTGGAGCACATGTCGTAAGAGGAGCGGCTGAGGGAACTGGGGTTGTTTAGTCTGGAGAAGAGGAGGCTGAGGGGAGACCTCATCGCTCTCTACAGCTACCTGAAAGGAGGTTGCAGAGAGCTGGGGATGAGTCTCTTTAACCAAGTAATAAGCAATAGAACAAGAGGTAATGGCCTCAAGTTGCACCAAGGAAGGTTTAGACTAGATATTAGGAAGCATTTCTTTACAGAACAGGTTGTTAGGCATTGGAATGGGCTGCCCAGGGAGGTGGTGGAGTCCCCATCGCTGGAGGTGTTTAAGAGTCGGGTTGACATAGCGCTTAGGGATACAGTATAGTTAGGAACTGTCAGTGCTAGGTTAATGGTTGGGCTAGATGATCTTCAAGGTCCTTTCCAACTTAGATGGTTCTGTGATTCTGTGATTCTGTGCTTAGTAAGACTGCCTTGTCCTAGAGAGAGCAGTGGTGGTGTAGCACCCTGCCTTCACCAACAGTGTGGTCCCTTTGTACCTTAGGACTGAAGGAGGAGTTTCTAAAGGTGCCACCATTGGTGTTCTCCTGGATCTGAACAAGCACAACCTGACCTTTTACATAAATGGACAGCAGCAAGGGCCCCCTGCATTTGAAAACATCGAAGGTGTCTTCATGCCTGCGCTAAGCCTCAATCGAAACGTCCAGGTAAGTCTTCTGCAGTTCAGTCCCACTTACCCTTCTCATCTAAAGGAGAATGTATCCTACCAGACATTGCTGCTGGGACTGCTAATGTCATCTGTAGGTAGTCAGTATGGATAGCAGCTCTTTCCTTCTTGGACTGACCCATAGGCTACCAACGCTTTTTGGAAAACTGCATCTGACCTTCTGCCTTGCCTCACAGATGTGAGGAGTAATGCCATAAAACCAAGTGAAAGTAGCTACATGCACTAATTCCTACACCTGTTTTTCTGCAACAGTCCTCTTGGAAAGGTGCTAAAGCTTCCTCTGCCAATTAGACTAAAAAACATGAGTATCCTAATTCCTCTTAGATCTTATGTTTGGAGATTATTGACATTGGCAAGAGACAGAAATGTGAGCAGCACAGTGGTAAGGAGAGCAAAGACAACATAGGTCAGAGAATTTGTGCAACAGAGGAGACCCAGTCAGCTCATCACTCCGGCTCTTTCTGAATTTTGGAGATTGCTCTCTGTTCTCAAGAGGATCTTCTCTTGGAGGAGTCCTCTTTAAATATAACGCATTTTTACTTCAAGACAAATGCATATGGCTAGAAACAGGATGTGGTATAAGGGAGAACCTCTGGAAACACCCAGGAGCCTGAGGACTGAAGGAGGTCAGCTTAGGTCAAGCAGGACCAATGCAGTCAGGGTGGAACACTCCTCATTTAAAACACCCAAACTGAAACCAGAAACCTTGTATGGCCTTACCAGTACATGAACATTTAGCATTCATTACTGGTGGCATCCTAATCTTTCAAGAAGGTTTCATAGCTTTGTTGTATTTGATGCACCAACGTGGAAGATGCAGGCACTTCTCTGGGCACCTCACTACTATATTCAACACTGATTTTTACTCACAAATTACCTTCAGTTTTATCTACCTACATCCTTTAAGTACCTAGCTTACATTTCTTACCACAACCGAATTAAGGCAGAGCGTCGCCGACAAGGGAGCAGGGGGATACTCTGAGACTAAGCTTGTGTTTGCTGTTGAATGGTGCTCTGGTGCATCAGTGTGGGAACCTTGACCTTGTAGAAATGTCATGTTATCCAAGAAGCACTAAAATGTCCTGCGTTCTGTCCTGCCAGGACAGCAAAGGTAAAAGGATTTGCTTATATTTAGTAATATGCTAAATATATATATATATATATACTAAATGGGCTCCACTGTGTGATCCCTGTCCTGAAGTACTTCAGGGTTCCTCACATGACGGCGCCATCCACCGTGTGTCTAGCAAGCAGCACTGCTGGAGACCTACAACTGGTGGCTGGATTTGGGAAGAGATATGGACACCTGGCTTCTAGACCCCAAGATGTTTGGAGGGGTGAGGGGGAAGGACACTTGGTTATTTTTGGGGCTCAATATCATCTTCATTAATATTCTTGATGACTTAAACCTGGACCCGAAGTCCCACAGCCCTTCCCCTGTCATTTACTTGCTCTTGGCCTTCACGAATGCTTTCTGCTGAGGATGTTCCAGTTTTGAATCTATGTGTTATTTCTTCTTTGTGCAGGTGACCCTGCACACGGGACTGGAGGTGCCACAATGTGTAAAACAGCCCAAGTTGACCAACAACTAATGAAGCCCCTGCTCAACCCTGTGCTGGATTCTGTAAGCTTTCTCAGTGTGATTTGGCACTTTTCAGTAAGTCAGTAAAAAAGCATTCTCTTCCCTGACTTAAAACATTGTACAGCATGTTGCTCACCAAGTAGTCCACTGGTTACAACGAGCCCACTCAATTTTTTATTTAACAGTCATAGCAAGCATACCCACTGAACTGGCACTCAACTGCATATGGGTACCTGAACATATCTACAGTGCATTTCATACATATGTACACACATGTACACACACACACATGTGCATTTATAAAGCAAAAGGTTAAATGAGTGTATTTTCTCTTGCGTGGCTGGATTTGTGCTTAAAAGATGCTATGGATGCCAGAAAAAATGGGTAAGATTAAGACTGAAGGACGATGGCTGTTGGAGCAATTTACCAGTAGGTGAACTGGTTTTCCTTGCCACCCAAAGTCCTTAAATCAAGAAAGCATATGTTTTGGCAGCTGAAGTGGAGGTTGTGTGCTCAAGAATTCCTGGTTGCCCATTACATTCACGGGCTCAAATGACCATTAATTATTCCTTCTGGCTCTAGACTGCAGTAAGCTGTGGGATAATGTTCCCCTAGAATTCAGTGGCAGAACTTATCTTGTTATCGTCAATGAGAGTAAGGTTGGTTTCCAAATACTGCCATGTAATAGTTGCACTCATTTTAGCTAACACTGTGATACATGCAGAATTCAGATATGGAAAGCAGAGAGAAGAATATCCTTGATACATTTTAGTGTTTGTTATTTAGGTGTGATATGGAGACTATCACATACAGAAGATCTGATTGTGGTTATCAGCACAACTCTTGAAAAATGGCACAGGAGAGACCCCTTTGAATTGAACTGATAAATGATTTATTTAAATATGCCACATGCAGAGTATCCCATTTCTAGCTTTGATCCTGATAAGCCCTGGGTAGTTGTAGTTCCAATGTAGCTTTGAGATCAGAAGCCTTAATTTTCTATTACATTAGATTAGATGAAGCACTTGAGCGAGAGAGATTCATAGCGTTAATGTGAAATCCATCCCTAAGAATTTTTCTGGTTTGGGCCATAAATCTTTTGCAAGACTTACCCGTGTCTGGCGTCTCCCATGAAAACAAGCAGCTGTTTCAGGTGCTGCCCATGACAACTGGAATCTAACTGACAGGGAACTTTTCCCACAGCTGTGGCACTGTCACCGGTGTGCTGTTGTCAGAAAACACATTGATTGGTGTGTGTGCTTCTTTTTCCTCTGAACCCAGTAATGTATGCAAGTGTGTGTGTGTGTACAGCGACAATATGTAAGGACAAGATGCAGCAGACTGTGTGAGCCCATGACATTTCAGACTCTGTCACGTAATCCTGCATAAGTGTGGTGCTATAAAACAAGAAAAACATAAACTTAAATCCCACTTACTTCCTTTTTTAAATCCTGCTGCTTATACAAATTTTCCTCTCCAAGCATACGTATACACACACGCATATTGTTATCAGATGTGTAATTATTAAATGTGAAAACAAATATTCTAACCAAAATCCAGCTTACTGCCTTGCATTAAACCACAGCCACAGGACGAACAGCCCAGACCTGCCTTCGGGCAGCCTGCCAGCCCTCAAGCATCCTGCTGCAGGTCCACTTCTGGTCTCTGGCCAGAGCACATCACTCAGGTAGTGCTGAGTGCTGGCAAGGCTTCCCTGTGGCAGAGTCATCCCACCTCACAGCTGTTGTGGGGAGGGGGAGGCAGCCCAGAATGAAACAGTCCTGGGGTATTGCACAGACAAAAAGCAGTCTGCCATCATGCTGACTGTAACCAACCAACCATCCTGTAGCCCACCTCACCTGCACAATAGCAGTGCCCTTTCAGTGATGTCAAGACTGAAAAAGGAAATAAAACCGTCGACGGGGAAAAAATAATGTAAGCTTTTAAGTGGGAAAGCAACAGTACTTTCTTCAAAGTCTGGAATAGATTGCATTAGTAAACTTGTAGATGTTGGAATAACTGTGATATGCTCATCTTGGTTTCTTAAAGAATAGCAGAGACCTACTGTGTTATAATTTTCAGTTTTGTTTAATACCGTATGAACTCATGCAGGATTTTCTAATTAGCAGGTCTGTTTTAACCTACCTCAGCTAGAACGCTACCAGACCCTGAATTTCCTCTTGAGTGTGCTCTTCTACAAACCTAACAGTTGTAATCGTAGCACTGGCTTTGAGTATTGCCAGTCATAGCAGTGTATGGGAATACTGTACATAAGTTGCACATAGTTTTTTATATTGGGAAACATCCTGTGATAATTTTAATACAGAAGGCACTCCACTTTCACTTGTATTAAAAACAAAAGGGCATTGTTTGTTTTGGGACTGAACCTTTGTCTTTACTCCCAGCTTCTGTGAAGGAAACTCAAATGAATTTACATCTTTCCAATCTTCAACTATTGCCAGGTATTTAAAATTAATTCTGAATGGGTTTTAGAAGTGTTTGCAGTACTTGGTTTTGGTTTTCATAGTTGCTTTGGTATCAGTTCCTGGTGTGTTATACCTTGGGGAGAACACAGTGAGTGATACAGGTTACTGATTTCTAATGGAAATACTGACAGTAGGTAAGGACATACTTCAGAGCTGTAGAGAAGCTCATTTGTTGTCCTCTACACATTCTAACATTCATAAAAGTAGGGTAGAGACTAGCTACCATTACAGTCTTCTTTTAACCTAGCAGAAATGCAAATAAAATAAAAGGAATACAGTTAGAAGTAGGTAACCTGCATTAGTAAGACTAATTTAAGCTAGGTCAAAAACTAAACAAAGTGGCTGTATATATTGATTGTGTACACATTACAGGGTTTGGGTTTGGCATGACCCATAGCAGTAAAACAATTACCCCAATAGAGTGTAGTCTCATGACGTCAGCTGGATTACGTTTTGGTGGTTTGATTAACAGAAATAATGCTTAAGTAGTTAGAATTATGCTAGGAAACTACCTACTCCACATGTGAATATTTATGCAGAGCATCCAGATGGCAGTGGCCATCTGAACATAGAGCAGAATTTTCCCTTTGCAAAACAGAATCAGGTGGGAAGAAGTGGGGCACTTCCATCCTGAGAGTGGTGGAGGTAGTTTGCTTCTCTGCAGGTAACTCCCACGAGGTCCGTCTCATAAACCCAGCAGTTTGCATGTTCTTCATCTACAGCATGTCTTATGCCAGTTTTTGTTTCCTCCAAATCCCTTCTTTAGGAGGGAGTCAGCCTTTAGTACTATGGTCCTTGCAGAAACTGTGTTGCTGACTGTCCAAGGAGAAGCCGGGGGGCTGATGAGTAGCATAGATAACCAAGGGGTCTGCTTTGGATGCTCTTGCTTCCTTCTGATTCCTTGGGGTATTTGCACAGCTCTCTGGGATGAGAAGCTCCTCTGGCACCTGGACCCACACAGAGTTGCCTTTCATGGGATTCTTCTGCTCCTAGAGGCCATGCTGCTCCTTATAAGCAGGAGAGCAGAAACTTTTGCACGGAGATGAGTCCCATCCACTATGGTACAGCGACCACACAAGGTAGCTGTAAATTGACTTAATGTTTAAAAAACAAAAAAAACCCACAACCCACAAACAAACAAGGCCTCCTCTAATAAACTTCTGCATACACCAATTTGGAATCTTTGCACAGCTGCTAAATAAATACAGTAGGCAAACTTTCTGTTCTGCAGAGCAACAAGGGAGTCTTAGTTTTCGTCTACCCTTGTGAACCCCAACCTTAGCCTTTGTGAACCTTCTTCCTGGCTCTTTGCTCTGCAGATTTCCCTGTTAAGTTTAGTGGGAACAAACAGAAGCAGCGTGCCATCAGGAGCACTGTCAGACTTCCGAAGGCGTGCAATGCTACAAAATTTCCCCTTCCTTCTTTTCCCCCATCAACTCAAAAAAAGCTCACAAGAAAGTCTCTTACTAAGACTTAATGTCAATATGAGCACAGGCCTAGTTGACAATCCCTTACTACTTCTGTTGTGGAAAGGTATATATGTGCTATAAAATAAATGTCAGTAAGGACAGTAGGATACTGTGATGTATCATGAATTTGGAAAGCAATTTGGCTTCTAAAAACATAGAAAAGATAGGCAAACAGCACTGTCACCTCCTATACTTGCCTATTCAGTTAAGATACATAAAGGAAAATATATTGGACTGAACAAAATAAAAAAAATTTAAAAGCATAAGCTTACATATATCAGAGTTTAAGAGGAAAAGTATTAAAATGTAATTTATTATATGCATAATGTTCCATCATGTTGTAAATAATGCCATGATAGTGTGTTGTCGTAGTTTGTTCTTGGCTGGTGATAGAGTTCTGTCATAGTGCTGCGTAAGCTTTTATTTTTTTTTTTTCCCCAAAGTGTAGTTAGTAAAGATGGCAGAGAGCACCCAATACTCTGGTTTCCAAGTTGTTCTAAAGCAAGACGAAATGTGAGGTGCAGCTTTTCTTTCCTTCCTTTCTTTCTTTATTCCTTTCTTTCTTTCTTTATTCCTTTCTTTCTTTCTTTCTTTCTTTCTTTCTTTCTTTTTCTTTCTTTCTCTTTCTTTCTTTCTTTCTTTCTTTCTTTCTTTCTTTCTTTCTTTCTTTCTTTCTTTCTTTCTTTCTTTCTTTCTTTCTTTCTTTCTTTCTTTCTTTCTTTCTTTCTTTCTTTCTTTCTTTCTTTCTTTCTTTCTTTCTTTCTTTCTTTCTTTCTTTCTCATAATAACATTACTTAAATAAGGTAAGAGAGAGATGAGATCAAGGCTAAGCTGCCACTGCATGGAAAACACCGTGTTTGCAACTGCCAACAAGAGGTGGTGCATTTCTGGACCACAATTCAATTACCCATTCCGAGGAGAAAGGACGCAAACTTGGTAACAGTAGCCTTCTGGTGCCATCTAGTACATCCTTTGCTCACAAACAGAAAGATGAGGAAAGAGAGTTGTTAGACCTAATCTCAGGCCTTACCACCTTTGCAGCGTTCTGCTTAAATAGCAAAGTCAACAATTCAACTTTGAACCAGGCAAGATAATATGAAAACCCCAAGCATCTTGGCTAGATCAACTTGGAAAGGAGATTACAGTTTCAAGTCCTTCAACAGGTTATGGTAACAAATCAGCCACATTGCAAACATAAAGGGCACTTGTCACTGAAAATTACCAAACAAAGGTGGAAAGTCTTTTTTTAAAAATTATTATTATTTAAAAAAACCCAACCTGAGCTGCTTCTGGTTTTTACTGACAACATTTCTGGAAATTCCTCCACCCAGCACTACTGAACGCTGCACCCACATAACCAACTGGAGTGGCAGCCTGAAGCACAAATCCATCTTACACACAGAAGCCCATATGCAAGCAACAGAGACGAGATGTGCGGGGCTTCTGCATCTTTGCACAAGAGACAGACATGTGTTTTACTGGCAGAGGTACCCAGCAGCATTTTCCTCTTCTGTTAAGCAACCTTTTTGTTACATTATTGCAAACAGATCTGAGCAGAATTAATTACAAAATTATTTTTTAATGCTAATTGGAAGATTTATTAACATTTTCTCATGAAGCAGTAGATTGAAATATTCCTGGATCCCAACTGCATTCCTTCATCCTCCACCTCCTGTAAATGTTGTCAGTAAAAACACTAACCTTTCTAGGTAGCATGGTGAGAAGACATTATGTGATGAATATTAAAAATAAATGCATGAGGTAAACCTGCTATTATTTCTGATTGTTATATGAAGCATGAATAATACTAATTTAAATGTTGGCAACGAAAAAAGTGCAAAGGAATAAGATAACAGTGTTCACTTCTGGTTAAATGAAAGATGAGATGTTGTTTCTGTGTTTTCTTCTTAACCACGACATTTTTTTCTTTATTGCCATTTCCCATAGCTTATATGGATTTGAAGCTGGTGAAATATACATCTCTGCTGTATGTGTCTGTCACCAGATCAAGAGGAAAATACAAACTTTTTATAATTTTGTACCTGTAGCAAATGTTTGTATTTTTTGAATTGGAAACAAACTGCTTTTTGTCTTTTGGTCCAACTAAAACTTTGTGTATTATTATTATTATTATTACCCTTTTGGAAAACCTGACATATGAGTTTATGCTGTTTTACAGTTTCTAAATAAATTCTTAAAACATTGCCAACAAATTCAGCATCAGTACCCTATTTATTATTACAGATTATTACAAAAAAATTATTTCATAATGTAATGCAGTCATGCAGGATGCATGCCAAACTCTTAACTGTTGATACCTGCTTCATTACCACAGTCAAGAATAATCTGGTAGCTGGAGAAAGCCAAGAGTCCTCCATTGGAGCAACGATCTGTGCCTCAACCTCAGACATACCCTGGATTCAGTGGCATGAAACACCTCTCTCTCTCAGCACCATGCCGTTAGCTCCAGTTCGTGTTGGTTATAGAGTACCTGAGGATGTGTTATTTAGCTCCAATCCACCTTAGACACTTTGAGTGATTTCCCAGTCTCCAGAAGATTCTGACAGTCAGGTAAGCAGAGCCTGGAAATTATTGCAACACCAGTAGGATCTGACTGGAAAGGCCTTTGCGTAAGTGTAAAAGTCAGACTGGGCAGAAAGCATGTCAGGGCAGGAAAGATAAAACTTTGCGAGATGGTTTAAAATTACATTCAAATGGCATTTAAAATATCATCTTGGAGCTGCACACCTCCATAAAGCAGATGCCTTGTGAGTGACTGAGCAATGCTACAGAGGCAGCACACTCAGCCCCTGCAAAAAGGCACTTATCAAAGCTATGAGACATCCATAAATGTCTGATAATAGAGCAGAATAAAGCATGCCAACACACTAACAGCAGCACCAGGGTAAGAAACAGAAACCTAGGCAATCAGGAAACAATCAGGAATAAGTATGGACAAGTGTGGAGACACCATCCATCAAGGCCTTTTTTTTCCCCCAAGAGACAACGACTTGGCATCAACTCCTTCATGGCAAAGGGTTTGACTGAGAGGAAAGATAATCCCAGTGGTTTTAGCATATGGGAAACGGGAATAAAGCTAACTGTCACAGGAAAAGGCATGTGAAGGAGAGCAGATAAGGAGAAATCCTTGCCTTCTTCCTTTATCCCTCATTCCTCTATTCAACTGCAGATAGAGGGCAAAATAAGATGGTCCCTGCTCTCCCTTGCCCATAATCTATCAGTTACTAAGGCAACACTGGTTTTCGTGTATCAGCACATGCTCCAAAAGCAACACAGCCTGCTGCCTGAGCATACGGTTACATACTCTGTTAATTAATAACACACACCAGTCCTGAGAAACACCAGCTGAATAACAGGTCCTCAACAGGTTTTTTTGCCAAATGTCAGTTGTTACCATTTTTGTTAATGCATCTAGTAACAACATAGGACTGAATGTACCATGTTTACCTGAGAACAGCATCCTACAAGGATGTAGCATGACCAGCTCAAATCACCTTGGGGGTTTGATATAAAAAAGCAACCTATCACCATATAACAGAAACCTTTCATAATGCATACACACCAATGTTAAATGAGTGAGAAAATGCAAAATTTTGAATAAGCTTTTATTTTTGTGGTGTTTTGTTTTGTTTTTTTTTTTCTCCCTAAGTTTTAATGTTCCGCTGTCAGCTTGGCATTTTGGTTTTCAACTTTTTAAGAACTGAATTTTCTTCAACTCTTCTTTAACAGAGCTTACAAGCTTGAGACCAGGACTGCAAAAATTAGACACTCTATTCTGACCATGTTTCACTCCTAAATAGTTTTTAGGAGCTGTGAAGGTGGAAAGTGAACCCTTTAACTTACCAAAGCTGATGGAGGACAAACTCCCACAACATATTATACCCAGTGTCAGCTGAACAAATCTTTGTCTAGAAGTGAACAGTGAAAAACTGAGCTCAAGGATTAACCAGGAATTAAAAGATACAGGTTAAGCCACAACATCCAAAACCCATCAGTTGCCTCAACAAGTCTTGATGTACTGTACTCAATTCTGCTTTGTGATTACACCTTCACATGCAATCGTGATTTGACATTTCTCTAGGTCTGTAACCAGATAGCATCATCAATGCCAATCTGAATCAACAACCAATACTGAATAAGCAGAAATTGAATCATGCAGTTATGAAACGTGATGACAGTATTTAGCAACCCAACTTTGCACACACCTCTTCTCAGATGGCTCCAGAAACACCCCCTTCTTTTTACCTGCCTCATTCCCTCTGGGCCCTCATCCTCCTCTTAGTCCTCTGACAGGGCACTTCTTAAGGATCTGAAAGTAAGGTGGGAGATGTGGGGGAAGGAGCACACCAGAAAGCATCCCTTTCTGTGGTGTGGCTCTCCCTACCCCAGCATATTTTCCTATCCTGTGGAGGGGGCAGCCTCTGATGCCGCTGTTTGGGAAGAGGACTATGCTGCTCTTCTTGTTACTAGCTGCAAGCTGACACAGACCTCGTTGCTCACTCAGGGTTAGATATCACCTTACTCAGGCTCCCAGGTGGCAGTCAGGAAGTGTGGTTTTCTTCTCCAGCCCACAGGGGTACGCTGAATTTCACCAATACACCTGGAAGAACTTTCTCCAGTAAGGGCTGTTTTCCTTCTCGTACATACTGCTTCACTGCTAGAGGGATTGTCACATCCCACTCAGACGAGGGAGACAAGTGACTTAGATTAGTAAATCCCCAATGGAGTGGACAACGGTGTGACAAGTCTCAAAGTCCAGACATTTAACTTGCCACAACGTAATAACTGGATACATGATAATTGGCTAAGTATGTAACCAGTTATGGTAATAGATATAGTATGCCTTGTGTTACTTAATGGTAGTGAGGGAAAACGGGAAAAAGAAAAGGAGGGAGATGGAGAGAGAATAGAGAAATAGAGAACACCAGCCCGGGTTCCTGCGTTGGTCCCATCTGAGTTTGTCAGGGATGCATCCATCTTTCTCACTTCTTCATGTCTTCTTTTCTTTCCTCCATTTCACTCCCTGCCCCACCCTCAATTTGTACACACTTTCCTTGGGTCTGTACCCTCAGTTGACCCACATACCTATGTATCCCATTTATGGGGAGGGGTAGGGTGCTTCATGGGATGATGTAATTAGCACAATCCTGTTAATCTTTATTAGCATATTCAGGGGTGTCAACTTTAATATGCATTTCCTGAATAATGAAGCAAAGGTCATTCACTGAACAGATGGCCCTTGAAACTTTACAAGATTCACCAGAGCAGAATGATCCTGCCTTCACAGAGCTCCCTCCTCCAGCTGCATCCCTGTGCTGTCCAGGCAGCCTTATCAGCTCCAAACTCCACGCTATCCACCCCACAACTATAGTTTCACTACTTGCGACTGCTTGAGACATTCCTTGGCTCAGAGGGCCTCCGCTAACCCCCATCCCTTATCTCTCTCAGGCTGTTTTTTCTTGCAGGCCTGTTTCTCTCAGGCCCTGTTTTTGGGGAGTTACAAGTCATCTCTCACAGGTGTTCAAACAAGCTCCAGATAACCTTGCCTATAAACAACACAGCATGAACTTTTTCGTCTGTCATTTAACAGTTAACCTTATTTTTGCCTCCTCCCTAAAACACTAAAGTTTCTTTATCTTGAGGTAGAAGGGAGAGGACATTTTGGAAGGTTACTAACACAACTTTAAAATCAAACAAATATTTAGCTACAGAGAACAAAACTGTTCTTTCAGAAACACCAAATAACTGAAATCCAAATAGCACTAAAACTTCAGCTTTGACAAAGATTTCATAGAAAAGCCTTATGAGACATGAGAACACTGTTCAAAATAAACATGAGTTAACCACGAACAACCAGTAGCTATCGAGTGTCTGTGCCTCATTTGGCTCAGTCTTACATGGTTTAGTTTTCAAAAACAAATCAACCAAGCCACCAAACCACCATTTGAAACAGTGCTTATTTGGAGATCTCTGCAACAATTGAGTCTGTAACTCAAGTTGGGAAAAAACTTCAGAGGATCTCATTTTCATTCCAAAGCAGATAATTTTGAAACCTTAAGAGGTTTTCCTGGACAGGAACACTGTTCTGCAGTTCCACAATCCACTAACAATTCATAAAGATACAGAGATAGATGTATGCACAATAAATATTTGAGAATACCTACTTCAGCTTCAGAGCAAGTAAGGTATTGCTTTTTCCATATTCCTTCCAGATGAAAGCGAAGAGCTGTATATTTTAATTCATTAATTATGGATTAAATGAATGATTAAATGAATATTTTACTTATAGCCAATAAACTGATTCCAGAAAGTTAAATGCTTTCTTTAGCATGTATTGACTAATAAAAATAGCCTGTGTAACATTCTTTATTAAGAGTCTTATTTTTATTTATCAAATGGTAAATTCTCCTATTTTTCCCAAGGCAGAATGGAATATAGAAATCCTGCAACAACAAATAAAGTAAAAAAATTAGGATATGGTGGGAAGGCGAGAGGCTCTGTAAGTCTGTGTTGGTAGCAACATGGATTCTATCTTATGCATATTGTCCATTTCACTCATTATAAGTTCATTTGATAACTTTAGATGATTTAATTTTCTTTATGTCATAGCTTTGCAGAATCAAGGTCCCATCTCTGAATTTTCCAACTTGTCCTGCAGGCCAAATGCTAGGCACTGATTTCTTCCTTTTGGCCTTCCTGAAATAGGAAGAGGAAAAAAAAAAAAATAAGAGAAGCAACAGAAACTCATGAAAATGCTTAATATGATGAAAAATGTCACCTATTTGTGCAATCAGTGTTTGGTATTATGGAATATGAAATCATAGCATGTAATGACCCCAGAATATTTGTTACCTGCATAGCCATTCAAAATTTGCAGCACATTACAGAATGATTTACATTTCAAAAAGTTTAGAAACACAAAGACTTCTGGATAGAGAAAGAAGATAAAGAGTACATTTCAGTGAACCTGCTACACTATGACTAAGAATGCCACTTCATCTTTCACGCCTCTCTATACTGTGGCTCGTGTTTTGCAGAAATTATACCTCAGGGCAAGTGCTCTAAGTATGTGGCATATCCTGGGTCTGCACACAGGGATTTCCATCCATCTCACCTCCACCTGCAGTGTTAAGACATGTTGGGGCAGAACCGACGTATTTTCAGTTAAGCTGCATAACTAAAGCCTCTTGAAACTGCTAGACACAGAGCAATGTCATCATTTTGTGACCATGTTCTTCTGCAGTTGGAGAATTTCCTTCCACTGTGATCTGCATGACTTCTGGTATAAGACTGTGTATAGTTACACAGGGGAAATACACTGGGAAGGGTATACAAAAGCAAGTTAATTTTAATCATGTTAAAACCAGCTCACCTCTCCTTCTGTTCTTTCTTCTTCTTCTTGAGAGAATCACCTTTATGTTCCTGCTTTTAAAGATACATATTTTAATGGAAAAGGAACAGTGCATCTTGACTAAACAACCATCTGCACACGAAACATGAGGTATCCTTTGCTTCACAGAGCGGCAGACATTTAAAGCAGGTTGAGAGACCTCCTGACAGGCCAAGTGATGCAACACACTATGGAGGCACTGCTAGGAGTGCCCAGAGCCCTTCCTGTCACCTTACGGAAAGTACAGCCTTCTCATGACCAACGTGCTGCCCCTGCCACATGAGGAGGCACAAATCCAGACACAGGAGGAGAGAGGCTTGCTTCTTAGGCACGTGACAGATCCTTGGGTCAAAATACGAACTTGCTACCAGGCAGGCGCGCCTAGTCGGCTGACTGAGTGTACCTGTCAAAAAGCAGGGTTCAGCCGTGTCTGGTCATGCACTAGATACACTTTGAGCCACATGACAGAGGAGAAGAAGTAGGTCCCCTGGGAAAGAGGGTGGCAGGAAACAGGCTGAGAGAGCCATTACCTGCCCCACAGCCTGCTGCCACCTACATAAGACTCCATGGGGAGACAGGGAGTAGGCTCGGAGCCAGATGGGCTGTGCTAGAGGATGGATGCAACAAAAACCTCACCCTTGCTTTAAATAATGAGCAAGATCCTAGACGGAATTGTGCTGATATAAAACCAGCTGAAGATCTGGCTCTCTGTGGTTAGACAACATGCAACAAACTTTAATTGAAGGCCATTTTTTTCCCTTAAGAGGCAAGGAAAAAAAACCCAAACCTCCTGATTTTGTGTTGTCAGTCTATCAGCCTCAAAGGATGAGGCAGTAAAACCCAGCAGAACACAAGCTTAACTCTGTGCCCTTCATACTGCACACAACCAGCTTTTACCAATGAGATGAGTCCTGCTGGAGCCAGGAACCCATTCCACGGGGAGCAGCAGGTGTCAAGCTCGGGCACTCCTCCTGCGCCTGAGGCGTTATCTGTCAAGCTCTTGGACTAGCTCTTACATGCTGCCTTTTAATACAGAAAATGTCACACAAACCTTTCCCTTATCATCCTCCTTTGCTGCTTTTTTCTCTTTCATTTTCTCTTGGTAAGTCTTGTAGTTCACATGTTCCTTCTTGGGGGGCTGCAATAAAGATTGGGAGGGATACCACTGATGAAATTTTCAAATAGGTTCAAAAAATATTCACACACTTGCATGGACAGTATTTTAGAAATAGTTTTTTTATTTTAGAAATAGTTTATTTCCTCTTGGGTGAGAGGAAGGGACTTAAGGGATGTAGGGTAGACACACAGAAACCATATCTTTCTTGGTGGAGAGAGTAGAGAGGGATGTTTATGCTCTATCAGTCCTACAAGGTTTCCACATACACACTGAGCTAGAAAGAAAACCCATCCCCTCCTCATCCACCAAAAAAGACCTACAAAATTATTTTTTTCTTTTACACTACTGATGATAAATAGAACTGAAAAGTTTTCTCCCTCTAACTCACTGGGAGAGTGAAGCTTTAAAAAGCAAACCCTTCAATTTAGTTTTGAATGGCCTGATTAAAAATTAGTAAATGTTGTTTTCCACCCCCATCAGTCGTATTTCATCTATACAACTTCTCTAATAACACAACCATACTATTTTTTCAAACATCTACAGAAAATAGACAAGACAGAATAGAAAATTTAAAAGTAAGGATAAAGTGGGAGAAGAGTCAGGGTAGGGAATCTTGTCTTTTAAAGAAGTAGTGCCAAAACCCCCCCGGTGTTTTTTTACCACTTTCCTGCACTGTAACAGCTGGATGATTGCACAGCACAAACCAAGTGACAATTACCTTGGCTCCCAGCATGATAGCACGCTCCTGTTCCCATATGCGTTGTTCCTGCTTCTTGTAGCCAGTGATTCCAAACTTGTGCACTTCCAGACGAGCCTAGAACATTACAGAAAATTGCAATTATTTCATAATTTGTCCAGCCTGTTATAAAATAACTCTTGACAGACCACAGCAAAGTTGTACTCCCAAAGAAACCCTCAATAATACCTGAAATCAGCATGCTATAAAATAAAACTAACTGAGTTTGGAGCTATACTGCAGAACAGTTAACCACTGTCCATCTAAGCTCTGAATGGGGAGGACTGTCAGGGGGACAATTTTTGATTCTCCTCATTTCACATAAAACAACACATGGAATGGATCTCCTTCACATAAAAATGAATCATGTTGTGCTGCACAAAGAACAACGAAATGTGCTACCCACAGCACCCAACATTTACAGGGTGTCCTCATTCCTTGGCTGCAGATCACTTAACCAGTTGAAAAACACAGATGGGCAGATGGTGAAGTGGTTTGACTACACACATACACATAGTTGACACTATACAAGAATACCCTGGCAAAACCTGTGGTGAATTGATAATCTTTTTAAAGTCAGTGGTTAAATCCCCACTGTTCTCAGCAGTACGGAGCTCCATGCAGAATCTCTAGTGAAAGATTTCACTGGATCACAGAACATCCCTGAGCAGATATTAGGCATATAAAACCTGCTTGCACAGATCTGTAAATGAATCAGTATCTAAGAAGGTCAATGCTAGTTATGCTCATATAAGAACAGATGAGAATAATAAGACAAATGGAAACAAGTAATCTGCTGTTTCAAAAATAGATATACTTTTTTCCCCTCCCATCTGAGACCAGAAATCCAAGATTAACACCATGGGCCTGAAAGAGCTATGCTAAACATTATGGGTACTCACATAGCTTTACACAGCTAACGTACAGTGATCCCCTCAAATTCTCACTGAAAGATCAGAAAGAAAGGCCACAGAGTTGCAACATGCCTCTCTTCACACAAAGCAGTTGACAACAGCCAGCATGTTCCTCCTTTGGCATGGCATGCAGTCAAAATTACCTGTTAGGAAATCCTCACCTACAAGATAACCTTTCTTGGAAGCGTTTCCCATTGGTCCCACTGTAGCTTTCCCAAGGATATAAATACACATACCTGCACACTAAAATAGTGAGATTAGATAGGTCCCACTGACTTACTTTTTCAAAGTTAAATTCTTGTTCATTTGCATGTTTCTCTTCATCCAATATTTTGGTCTATAAACAAAATAAAACAATTTGAATTAATATAACAAGGAACACCAGTTTAAATGCTGATTATGATAGTTTTTTGGAAAGCAGTGAAATGTAAAAAGAGTTGTAGAGAAGACCATACAGCTTTCCAGCAGTATATTTTTCTAGCTTTATTACCTGGATTTATGAAAAGAGACACTCTCAACAGCATTTTTAATATGTATATCTTATAGGGTCTTACTGGAACAACCTTGCACAATTTATAGGATACCATTATAGCACAGTGCATATAGCTTTATCCTGCATTTTCTTGCCTGGATCATCTGCTAAGATATTAACAGCTGCAATTAATTTTTATACTTTCAAGAATAAATTACATTTTATATGTAAGTATATGTATATATAAAACCTGCCACGTGAGCGACGTCATGCATATTTCCATTTCCAAATCCGTACCAAACTGCTAATGCAGGACAGGACATGAACTTTTAAGTCATTTTGTTTGAGACAGAGAGGGCAGTGGTAACAGTGCAGTGGTAATAGCACATGTACCAACAGCTGGTGGCAACACGCAGAAACTTAATTTGCAACTGCATGGACATACATTAGTGCACATATCCAGCTTAACTAATGCAAGAGAAACAGCTCCAGAGGATGCACTGTCACTAAATGGCAGATCCCACTTAATGCTGTCTAAAGAAACCACTTGCTCAAAATGAGATCAGTGAAAACTACATCTTTTATACTCATGATTTACACTGAGACCTTCCATCAGCAGTTCTCAGTTTGGAGGAACTCTCGGGAGGGGGGTGGGGGGCAGATCATATCCTAGGAAGAAAAAGAAGTGCAAAATCCCCAGGGAGAGCTCCACACCTGCTCGCTATGGGAGTGTCCCAGATGGGACACTTCAGAGAAGTAACAAATCTCCAAAGGTTATTTTAGACTGCGTCCGACTCCTGATTTCAGGGAGGACATGCTGAACCACCTCTCTGAGCGTATGGTCTGCCTGCTCCCAATTGTGCTGACGCAGGCAGACAAACTGCAGTCTGTTCAAGAGTAGCATCCACTTGCTCGTCTTTCCCTGTTTGCTCTCAAGGGCACTATCCCCTCTAAGGAAGCAGGGGTACAACAGATGTATTAAAACTGAACCTGAACGCTTTTAATGCATTTCCTTTTAACTCTCCAGGACATTAAGTCACACTGAGTCACAGGTTCAGGTCCCATGGTACATCAGGGCTTTCCTCTGCATCTACCAAAGCCAAACCCAAACATCTCTCAACTCTGAAAAAGCCTCTATATAAAACTGTCCATTTTGACCACAAATAAACCTGGTTATTTTCAGAGCATTTTACTAAGAAGCGTAACACCAGTCTTTTCAGGCAGAAAAACTTAAGTTATAAAAAGCATAAGAAAATAAATATCTAGGGCAATTTTTAGAGGAAAACGTGCCCGAAAAAGCACAAAAGTTTATGGATTCAACCAGCCGCTTGGTCAGTCTCTTGAACTTCCCAATTCTAAGCAGTCAAACCCCAGATATCAGTAAGTGTCCCTGAATTCAAGACAGCCATGTGTTGGTCCATCTGGACTTACTTTAGAATTGGGCTTCTGATGTTATGACCATAAACATGACTTAAAGAAAACAAACAGAGAAGCTATAAGATCTGGAGACTGATCAACAAGCAAGGGACCCTCTGCTTGGTGTGGAAGGCAGCTCAGCTTACAGCCAAGCCTATCCAGGCCTCTCTGTTGAAGCAACTCAGCTACAGTTTCTGGTAGCATGAGGGAATTTAGCATGAACAAACCAAACCAGAAGACTGAGATCTAATGCTGTCATGCCCTCCCCATTGACCACCCAACACTGATACTCCAAGCCGCATGTTGCTTGTGAACAGCCGAGCGTTGCTGCGATGCCAGAGAAGAGAAGGAAGCTTTGGCACCTCACACCCACACCTATTAATGAGAACAGAGCAGCACACAAAACGCTTAGGCACAGAAGTAGCCAAGAGGCTTTGCTTCCCGTTTCATTCACTTCTTGCTGTATTGGCAGTCCTATCTGCAGATCAATTTATTTTGCTGGATATATCTATTTCAAATATAGTATACTTATCCAGGGATCTCCTGAAATTGGAAAAAAAAAAGTCTTCAAGTCCTGCCCCCACCCCTGCTTCAGCCTGCCCCTGTCAGCAGCCCAGCTGGAAATCAGCAGGACTGGATGCCATCAAGCTGAGCACACAGATCGCCAAAGGATCCCGGATTTCCAGCCAGCTGTGTTAGCAAGAGGGAAGACTAGGCACGGAAGGGGGAATTATGGAAGGTATCTCACAATTTATGGTGGCAGACTGGAGAGACAGGAAAAAAAAAAAAGCGCCAAACATGCAAAGAGTTTTGTTTGGTTTTAACTGTCACCAGAAGTGGGCATCCCAGTCCAGCACCTGCTCAATGTCAAGTCTCCGGCGTGGGTTATTAAAAAAAAAAAAAAAAATAACCGCGCTTTAAAGAACCAGCAAGATATTCAGCGGTATCGGTGCCGTGCCCAAGGAGGGCACCCCGTGACAAGGTGGCCCCTGCTCGGGGCCAGCAGCACCCATGCCTGCAGGAAAGGGACCCACCCACTCACCGCCCGGCCCTACCTGGGCACCGCCGGTGGGTGCTGCCGAGGGGCTGGGCCGCCCCTTCCTCTTCCTCCCACGAAACACCACGACCTCCACGGCCGGGGGTGCGGCGGGTGGCGGCGGGACGGCGGCGGCGCCCAGCTCGGCCCGCAGCTCCCCGAAAAAGTCGCGGGCTCCACGCCGCCCGCCCGCCGCCCCGCCGGCACTACCCGCCGCCGGCTGCGGTTCCCGGCTCTCCTGCTCCGCCGCCGCCCCTGCGCTCGCCGCACAGTCCTCCGCGGCACGCCGAGGGCTGGGCTCCTCACCTGCGTGCCGAACACATGCCTCGGGTCAGCTGTGCGCGGCAGCCATCACTCCGCTTCAGAGTGAACACGCCCGGCCTCCTCCCTTCCCCGGCCCCCAGGGAAGGCCGCAGTGCTGCCGGCCTCGGCACAGTGCCCAGCCCCACTCCGCACCGCTGAGCGGCCCGCGGCGTGGCGTGGCGCGGCGCGGCCCCGCTCTCTCACCCACCCAGGTCGTAGAGGGCGCCGAGCACCGCCTCCAGCCGGCGGCACGGCTCCCGCGACCCCATGGCTGCTGCGGGACGGCGGGCGGAAGGACATTTGATCCCCAGCGGCTCCCGTCGCCCCCAAGATGGCGCCGCCCATCGCGCTGTCTCCCCGCCCTCCCCCGCGCCTGCCGCAGCGCACCGGGCAGCCGGGCCGGGGCGGCGCGGGGCCATGGGCGCCGCGGGCGGCGGCTGCGGGCGGGAGACCGCCGCGACGGGGTAGGGCGGGCGAGCGGGGCGCGGGGCGGCGCGGCGGAGCTCGCAGGACCATGGCGGCGGCGGCGGCGGCGGGAGCAGCGGCGCCCGGGCGGGCGCGGCGAGGGGCGCCCATGTACTCGGTAGGCAGCGGCGGCGCGGGGGGAGCGGGGCGTGGTGCCGCGGGGGAAGGGGGCCGCCCGCCTCACCCCCGCGCCGCGTCGGTGCCGTTCACTCTGAAGCGGAGTGACGGCGCTTGGCGCGACCTCCCGCCCACCCGCTTTGGGGCTCTGGAGGGGGGGTTTCCAGGGTTTCTGCTGGGCGCGGGTGTGTCGCGCACAAGCCTCCCCGGCCCTACCCCTATCGCGGGGCGGGGGCAGGCGGCGGCGGCGCGGCCCTGGAGCGGGGGCTGCGCGCTGCCGGACTCGGGAGGGGACGAGGCCTCTCCCGGGCCCCGGCAGGGGCAGGTCGCGGCCAAGCGGGAACTGGACGCTTCCCCTCAGAAGCTCACCTTCCCCAGCCGCTGCGGGCCCCTAGCCCGCCTCGCCTCCACAGTACCAGTCGTGTCAGTCGCGACAGTCACAGCTCCCGATTCCGAATGCCGCTTTTCCCCTCAGATACGCTGTGAAACGCCAGCTGGCCTAAAAAGGGTGGGAAGCGGCTGGGACTCTTCTTTAGAGAGGTTTTGTCCAGCAGCCCTGGGACCAGGCCTGGCGGAGAGGCTGGCTGGGCAGCAGGTGCCTGAGCACCGGGCGCTTCACCAGGCTGCCCCGCGGCTGCACCAGAACCTGCCAGTGACGACGAATTCAGCACTAGAAAATTGTCACGGAGATGGAGTGGCCAAAGCGGATTTTCCTGCGTTACATGGTAGAAATGACTTCATTGACCTTGTTTTTTCTCTGCGGCTCCTATGCCAGCCTCAGACAAGGAGATTTGGGCGTGGGGTTCTAACCCCCCCCCCCTCTACTTGCATTAGGAGGAGGGGACTGGGGAGAGGGGGAAACAGCTCCTGGTTTCAGCAGAGATTCCCACACTCCTCTCCTATGTCTCCTTGGCTGTACGCTGGTATCCCAAGTGCACCATGAGCACCCTCGTTTTATTGCTTTCAAAGGTTATTTGGAAGGAGAGGAGTTCCAGGCTCCTGCTGTTTTGCTTTTGTACTTCACCGATGTTGCAGTAACACTGCACGTAACTGAATTTTCCTGTGTCAAGGTTTCCAACAGCCTATTTTCTAAATGTGCTTTCAACTAAGCAATTGAATCTGGAGGAACAGTTTGGCCATAATGTGTAAAAGCAGCATTATTCTTCTTAAGTGTTTAGTAAAGTGTGTGTTTTGGCTCCCTCAGCACTACTTCAGTATGGGGCGTGAAAATAACTATTGCCACGGAGAGAAATCAGTTGCACGTCAAATCTGGAGACATCAAATGGGGAGCAGTGGCAGAGAGGTGACTTTTCAATTGACCGTGGCCTTTACAAAACTCTGGTTGCCAGAGCTGTGTTGGAGAACGGCTGTAGCAGCATGGTGACTGCTGATGTGGCCGATGATACCCGAGCTGATTGCTGCGTTTCTTTGTCTGGGTTTCGTGTAGTTGCACGTTGCAGGATTTAAACTTTGCTAATTGACATAAATGTTGCTTAGATTTTCTGAGCAATGACTTGTCGCATACTGATGTAAGTAGGTGTATACTTAGAGACAACTAATATTTTCTGATGCTATTCTGAGCTATCTTTTTTGCTATTACAGAGTATAAGGGATTTTTCTTCTGTTTATTTTTATTCGAGGGGGTAGATATAAGGTATCAATGACAACAGATGATTAATACAAGCTATTACCAGTCCTCTTAACAGTTCTTAGCTTACTTGGCTCTTGCAAAACATCAACTAGTTGAATGGTGTGGAAGAAGAAAGATTGAAAACTGTAATGGTAAAGTGTATAGGAAAAAAAAACCCTAAAAGTTTTAAATGAATATGGGCTTGGGTTTAATACCTTGTATAGGATTGTTTTAAAAGTCCATGGAGAGTTCGTTTCTGCAGTTACTGTGGGACAATTCTCTAAATTACAGTAGTGCGAAGAAAAGTTAGATGACCTACAAAATACTACTGTAGTAGAAGGATGGTATCCAAATTTGACTATACTGTGTGGGGAAAAGAATATGAGAAGGTCAAACGTTATAGCAGGATTTCTGTTCTCTGATAAAATGAAATTGGCTTTCGATACAGTTGAGGCTTTGAAGGATTTTTTTGTGGTTCTTAAGTGGAGATATTCCTGATTTGAGATTTTTTGGTTTGTTTTGCCAAATTATCTTGTCTCAATGAATGGACAGGAACTAAATGTTTGTTCTCTACTTACATTAAATGTCAACTGCTTTGAGAGTGTTGCTGATGTGGCTGTGGTCAGCTGGCAGTGAAACCTGACTCCCTCTCCCAAGGTTGAAAACCCAGCCGCCACTGCTGGGCGTTTTGCTTATCTCTTCCTGGTGTTCTCCTGTATGTTTGCTGGCCAGGCTTACCTCTCAACACCAGCAAAGGTTACTGAAAGAGCCCAGGAAACAGCATGTTTTACCCTTCCATTATCAGACTGGTTCTGCACAGGTTGTATATAGGGAGAGGAGGAAGAATGAATGGAAGGGATGCCTGTGCTACCCTTCAAGTGATGCTGTAGAGGAAGTCATAAGCATTTTTATTTTTAGCATCTTCTTCTAATAAATATGTTTGATCATAACCAGTACTTTTGTATTTGTGTTTCACAGAGGCTTGCTCCGGTTGCCTTGCTTGTCTGGTGGCTATTGCTGATGTTTTGAAGTTTAGAGAAATACATTTTCAGTTTTGGAAGGACTGAGGGGTCATTCATACAAACTGTGGTGTTCTAGAAGATAATAGGAGACATCTCTCTCCAGCACAGGGGATGCCTACTGACTTAAGGGGAAGAGTTTTGTCACTGATATTTCTGCAGCAGGATGGATCCACAATTAGTTCTTGATGTACCGTTTGTTTTCCGGCTTAGCAGTGGTGTTGGTTACTCAGAGGCTGTGCTCTCTTTTTACCTGTGTGTGTACCATATTGTATTTTGATCTTCACATGGCTGATAATGTGGTTTTTTTGTTTGTTCCTGCCTGACTGTGTTTTATGTACCTTATGTCCAAGCTTGGTGAAAGCCAGCACAAATCACTAAAGTCCCAGATGCAACTGAAAGTAGCAGGGATTATTTTTTTATGTGTTGACTATTATGTTTTTATAATGTCATTATGGCATTGTCTTCATGCAGCTATGAGAGTCAGAATCAAAGGTGTTTTAGTTAATACCTATTAATCATGGAGAAGCTGGAGGCAAGGCACTTTAGCTTTCAAAGCCCAGGCGTTTTCTCAACTTCTTCCTCTTGGGCAGAATTAAGTAACGTGGCATAGGGTGATTTGGGGATCTTTGCAGTTGGAAAGGGTTGAGGTTTTGTTTTGGTTTTTTTTCCCCTTTTCTTTTTAGTTTCTTTCTGCAGCATTGTTCCAAGCAGGTAATATTTGTTCATGCACTCAGAGTGTGGAATGCAAACAGTATAGAAAGCTAAAAATAAACCCCAAAGATTGCAAAAGTATGGCGTGCTATTATTTTGGTACTGTAGCCAAGCAGACCACTGAATGGCTAGAGGCAGTGTCTCATTCTTTATTTGTGTGTTCCCAGCAGAAAGAGCTCATGTCAAAGAAGAGAGATGAGTTTGAAGATATCTTGGAGGAAAGACGATTGTCCAGTGACTTGAGATACGCAATGAAATGTTATACTCCTGTGATCTACAAGGGACTTTCACCTTGCAAGCCAAACGCTATTAAAAGTGCTGTTCTCCAGTCAGAGCAAGTTCAATATGTTATCAAGCAGGTGAGACTGGAGATTGAGCTGTAAGACGACGTGCATTGAACACAGACAAGCTTTGTGTGGCAGCAGGGAAAAAGATGATTGTTGCTGACCTTGTCAAACATGACAGCTGTAGTTTGAAAGATAGTCCAATAAATTAGTAACATTAGAAAGAAATTGAAGCATGATAGGGCTGAGGTTCTTCAGCCAAGTCTTAAAATCTAACCCAAATGCACTTCAAAGATTTACGTTGTGAATATCCCTGCAAACATAGGTTTCATTTTACTAGTCAAAATTGCACACAGCCTTCTTCAGATCAGTAATATAAGAAATGTTCTTTGAATTTAAATCTCCTCTGAAGATGCTAGAGGTTAAAACATTCAGATGGGGTGTTTGGGGGGGGAAAATTGTTGTACACTCTTCCCCCCCCACCATTGACATTTAAGCTTATTCTTGATTTTGAACAGCTTTAACTTGGCTTTCTCTTGTTGGCTGACACCAAAGAGATTCTGTATGATTAGATGCATGCCTATCACATAAAATATAATCTTGTGGACTGTTGCAGTAGTTCTGCCATAATTGTCGTGGCACATAGAACGGTGTGCGTGGGCAGGGAGAAGGGAACAACATCTGACTGCTATTTTGTTTTGTTTCTCTTTAGTTAGCAAAAGAGATGGGAGAATCACCTGATATTATTCAAGAAGAAGCCACGGAAATCCTGGATGAGATGGGCCACAGTATGCAATTAGGAGCTGTCAGATTTTTTGCATTTACATTGAGCAAAATATTTAAACAACTTTTCCAGAGAGTTTGTGTGAATGAAGAAGGAATGCAGAGAGTGAGTACTGGTGGGGGAAAAAAAAGTTCTAATATTTTCATATACCAGTCACATGGACAAAGGCTCTAATCTTTGCTTCAAGTAACAAATATGAAAAAAAAAGACTGCACTTGTGTTTGTTACTTCATTTCTTAATAAGCGTGAGGGGAAAGACAGATGATATATAAGTATTTTAGAGGCAAACAGCAGGACTTTTTGTACATTTTCTAAATGCTTCCTATGGTAAGGAATACCATGTGTCAGCGATTTTGTTAGATCAGCCACTGAGAGAGTTTTTCTATCTGATACTGTACATTTAATAATGCATTTAGCTGAATTGGGGATGAAAACCTAATGTTATGTGGCTGAGTGGGTTGGCTGTTCTGCAAAACCTTCATACAGCTAAGAATGGTGAAATATTGTGCACCTCTGAGGCAGCTAATGCTTTAAATTTGCCTCAGTTACCTGGGGAGCTCTTGTCCCCCTGTTTCATTGCAGGATGCCGCTGTTCTGGAGGGTGCAGCACATTCCCTGGAAGACAGCGATGTCAGCCCTGACAACCCCTGTTGGGTTTCTCATCCCCATCAAAAGGGATTTGAATTAGACTGTCAAGCCCTGGCTTTTGAGTCCTGTGATGCTTGTAAACCACAGGTTGCTAGTCTGGAAACAATTGCTCCAAATTTCCTGTGGTTCCATGCTGAAAAAGGTATAGAGTAGGTGGTCAGAGAAACCACCCTCAAACAAATCAGTTTCTGTTTGCCTTAAGCCCTGTGAAGTTCTGTACTGTAAATTTCAACAGTCAATCTGTAAATACTGGAACAATATTGTTTGTGCTGGTATTTTTTTCAGTTGCAACACGCCATTCAGGAGCATCCAGTTGTACTGCTGCCCAGTCACCGAAGCTACGTAGACTTTCTGATGCTGTCTTATTTGCTATATACGTATGACTTGGCTTTGCCTGTTATTGCTGCAGGAATAGGCAAGTATGTTCTTTTAACAATATTTTCAGGATTCAGAGAATTGGTAGCAAGGAGTCTGGTAACTGCTACTATAAGTAGTTGTTTTTAACTTCTGTTCCAAATATGTCTTGTTAAAACCTCTTTGGGTGAGATGCTCACAGCATTTGAAAGCTTCCCATTGCTCCTGAGTCCAATCAAAGGTGAATTTTTTCATAGCAAGTTCACCCAGAACTCTGTAGACCCAAGGCTGGGGCAAAGACAGGTGTTGTGAAGAAGACTTCTATGTTGCTTTTTTGGCCTGGGAACAGGTGAAAACTTGCCCAAGAGCTACTGTGTATGCAGAACCCTTTGTGATTCTTTGTACAGTTTTAAGTGCAGTCATAGTAGCCAGATATGAAGTGCCAGCCACCGCGGGCTTGTTGCTGGTGTGACTGATTCCCTTGAAGGATTGGCAGGAGTCTGTTATGTGAAGTGCTGAGAACAGAGCTAGCTGGGAAACGAAATTTCACATCAGAGGTCACAATTTTAGACATACTTAATTCTAAAGCAGATGAAGCCAGTATATTTGCGGGAAACAATTCTTGAAGACTTTAACAGTGAATATCTTCTGAGTTAATGTGCTTTTTGAAAATCCAAACCCTGACAGCACTTAACTGAGAAACCTGATCTTGGAAGTTTCAGGTATCAACCAGGTCTTCTAAGCAGGCAGATGACAACCTCGGGTCTGGTGCCGTGCTGTAATGTGCACAGGCAAGGTAGCAAAGATCTGGAACCTACTACTCTACTGTAGTCTACTTTTCCAGTCAGGGGGTTAGGAAAACCAGTATAAAATCAACAGAAGCTGGGAGAATGTGCTTTCTAGGGAAGATGAGATTCTGCTGATCTTTGAGTTAGTGGTACCTTGCTTCTGGGTGATGCACGTTAGATTCTGGTGAATTCAGAAGTTGGAGTCTCATAGCTGCCTCGGTCAAGGTGTTGCAGCTGCTCACCTGTCGTGCATTGTTCAGAATCTGTGCACATGCTGTCATAGGTATCAGTGTAATCTTTTGCTGACTTTTGGATTAGAGCCTTTTTGAGTTTGGAGCCTCAAAACAGTATCTTGAGATACTATTTGCTTAGCTTAGAGGGATTTTTTTAGTGATTAACATTTTTTAAAGTGTTTTGGGGTCAAAGTTCTTCAGAATTAGAGGCTTGCTGCTTGATTGTACTGCTGCATGTGTGTATTAAATTTCTCTGGAGAAAACACAGTTCTCTATGGCTCTAGTTGTATCTACTGCATATTGTGTAAGAGGTTCACAAGATGCGGTTTACAAACTCACTCTCAAAGTGGTACTTAATGCTGAGTGCAGAGACGCTCTCCTGATATAGATGGTAAGTGCCTCTGATTTATTAGTTATCACTTGGTTTCAAGCAACATATGGAAAGATCTATGGGGATTAGCTAAGGGAAGGTAAACAGTTGCCAGTAACATCAGAGTACATGCTCATACAGTACATTAACAGGAATCTAGCTGGTGCTGGGGTCATGTTTCTGTCTCAGGCCTTGGGAGCAAGTCAGATTAGAGGCTGTTGTGGTTTGAGCCCAGAGGGAAACTGTGCACTGTGCAGCTGTTTGCTCACTCCTTCTCCCTCAGGAAAGGGAAGGAGAAAAATACAACAAAAGGCTCGGAAATCGAGATAAGGACAGGGAAGGATGACTCGCCCGTTATGGGCACAGGCAAAAGACAGACTTGTTAGGGGAAGAAAAAGAACATCAATTTAATTCAAACACCACCAACAACACTTAACAAACAGAGCAGGACAGTGAGAGGCTTTACCACATCTTAAAAACACCTTCCCCTCACCCCTCCCTTCTTCCCTGGCTGAGTTTTGCTCCTGATTTCTCTACCTCCTCCCCCTGCAGTGGCGCAGGGGGCAGGGAATGGGGGTTGCAGTCAGTCCCTCATACATTGCTGAGGAGGAAGGAGCGGCAGAAACAGAGGACTCCTCACACTCTTTCCCTGCTCCAGCATGGTGTCCCTCTCACAGGAGACAGTATTCCATGAACTTTCTCCGACATAAGTCCTTCCCATGGGTTGCAGCTGATCCAAGCTGCTCCAGGGTGGGTCCCTCCCACGTGTTGCAGTCTTGCCAGCACTGAACTACAACAATGCAGACTTCCCGCAGAGTCCCGGCCTTCTTCGGGTGCAGCCACTTTCTCTGGCATTGGGTCCTCTGTGGGCTGCAGGGGGGCTCTGCCTTGGCACACCTCCCCCCCTTCCTCCCCCTCCTTTATTCCACTGACCTCAGTGTTTGTGTAAGTGTCTCCCTCAGAACTCTTCCTCACAACTCCAACTCCTCCTCCCAGGTTCCCCTTCTTAAATATGTTATCACAGAGGCACGGCCACCATCGCTAATTGGCTCGGCCTTGGCGCAGAGGTGGGTCCAACTTGGAGCTGGGGGAGCTGTAGCCGCTTCCCTCAGTACCAAACCTCCGCCACACAAACACACAAACCCAACACATCGGCGCAGAGCTGGTGAGGTGGTGTGGGCTTGAGGTATGTGAAAGGATGCGCTTTGGTCCCAGTTTGTGTGGTAGCAGTGTGATGGGAAGAGGCATTGGGCATGCAGCCAGCATCCTGATTGGGAGGTTGAGTACACGGCAGGAGGGTGGAAGTAAGAGAGGCGATAGAGTCTATGTTGTGGTGAGAGGAAGGTTAGTAGGAGGGTAAGGGAAAGAGATGGACTTCTGCACATGGGAAGCTCTGACAGCTGCTATTGCTGCCCAGGGTCTTGTAGCCAATTTCTTTTTATCTATTTTTTCTTATATATATATATATGTCACATATATGTGTGTGTGACACAGTATATGACATCTTCAAAGCAGTCATTGTCCGTGTCGCAGCTGGAAATGTGAATTTATTTTACTGAGTGAGTATCTGTTCTCAAGTGTTTCATGGATTGAGGTGGCAAGGAGGCTGAAACAGCACATGGCCAGCTGCTGCATAGACTCATTTTAAATGCTTCCCTAATAAATTTGTAATGGTAAGTGTTTCCTGGTTTTGACAAGTTAAACATTGACCATGGTTGCTTAAAACTGGAAAACTAAAAAATTTTAGCTGGTTTGGTGTACGCCTCCCAAAGTGATGAGTCAGGATCATAAATGGTGTAATATAGTGTAATTGGTCAGTTAATTTCTGTGTCTTCTAGGATACATTCAGTGGTAACTGATCTTTCTGAAGATGAGTGAGACAACGTACTTCAAAAACTTAGTCTTTATTATGGTTGAAATCTGGCCATTTAAATTACAAAAATAAATTGCTCTGAGTGAATGCTGCTTACAAAAAAAAATTGAAAGCATATTATAATATGTGATTCATGTCTGTGTAAGTCTTGCTAGACAATCTGAGAGCAAATAAAGGTATTTGCAGCAACAGGATCCTTGAAAGAGATCTTCTTTGTTCTGATCATTGAATCAGTATATTAAAGAAAATGGTTGATTCTGCTGGTTGATATTAACCTGTAAGTTCTGTGTATGTGGTTTTGTTTTTGTTTGATTACTTTTCAGATTTCCTAGGAATGAAAATAGTTGGTGAGCTGCTACGAAGGGCAGGTGCCTTTTTTATGCGACGTTCCTTTGGTGGGAACAGACTCTACTGGGCCGTGTTTGCTGAATATGTAAAAACCATGTTAAGGGTAAATAAATTAATGAACTCTCAAAATGTATGCCTAAGAAATACTTCGCTGGAATGATTCATGTGCAATGTGCACGATGTTATAGCTATATGACTAAAAGTCTTCACTGTGATCTGATTAAATGCATTTTACCTAAGAATTGCTATAAGTGAAGAGCATGTGTGCACTCTCTTATTATAGTTCAGCAGTAGATGGTAAACAAATTGCTGCTCATCAGTTGCTTTGGATCATGTGCCCATATCTCATGACAGACACAATATTTTTGCTAATTTAACTATATGGTGTGGCAAATACAGTGGATGAATATAGGCTTAGAGATGACTGAAGTTAGACATGCATGGTGTCCAGTAAAAAAAGCTTACGTACATTTTAATTACTTAAAACTATTTGTGGGCAGTAAAGAAGAAATGTTTTTATTTTTCTGACCAGCTTTTTTGTTTGTTTTACTTTTGAAGAGTGGCTATGCCCCAATTGAATTTTTTCTTGAAGGAACTAGAAGCCGCACCGCCAAGACTCTGACTCCAAAGTTTGGTAGGTTTGTTGAAAACTTCCCACTTTTCATGATTATTAGTGTTTTCATTAGTGGCTTTGTGCTTTGTAAGTTCTTCATACAGGAAGGGATGTTAAAGTGGTGGTCTTTCAGAATAGTGGAAAACACTATGGTTGGGGTTCCAAGGCCATACAAAGAATGGCAGTAAGAGTCTCTTGCACTCTACTGCTTTCTCTCCCTTTGCCCTGTTGTGTACTTAATTGCATAACTCTTCACCCTTTTCTTTATAGAAAATATAGCAGAGAAATATTGTAAGCTAACTGTAAAAGTAATGGGGAATCTTTAGAAAGAAGATGCTGTGTGAGTGCAGGGCAGTGCTGCCGAAAAGAGCACAAATAGCTGTCCAAATGCGTTGCTTACATTTACTGTCTGTTTAAAGCTTGGGCAATGTCTTGTGCTTCTGCTTGCTTGAAGAGAGAACAGGCACAGTGCACACCTATTAGCAGTTTCTAAAATTTGAAGATATCTTTTTCAAAGTTAAATGGCATTTGCCTTTCCCTCCTCGAAAAAGACAAGTGATTCACTTTTTTTCTTTTTTTTTTTTTTTCCATTTTGCAGGTCTTCTCAGCATTGTGATGGAACCATTTTTTAAACGTGAAGTCTTTGACACGTACCTTGTTCCCATCAGCATCAGCTATGAGAGAATATTAGAAGAATCTCTCTATGCATATGAACTTCTAGGAGTCCCAAAGCCTAAAGAATCTACATCTGTATGTAAATTCCTTAAGAACAAAGCGTAGGTGGATGCATACACACCCTGTAGCACCAAAATTTGAGTTTTGTTCTTCCCATTTTTGTAGGGGTTATTAAAAGCCAGAAGAATACTCAGTGACAATTTTGGTACCATACATATCTACGTTGGACAGCCAGTATCACTTAGAACCTTGGCATCTGGTAGAATCAATCGGTGCCCATACAATTTGGTTCCCAGGTATCACATCTTTCCATGGTATATGCACAGGAAAAGCATTTGTTTAGTCCTCACCTATGTAAAATAATTAAGATGTTCTCTTGTACTTTGTTTTCAACTTCTCTCACCTCCCCTCCATCGGGCTATTTAGACTGCTGAACCCATTTTGTCTAAGCAGAAGCTTATCATGCTTGTGATTGGGTGTCTCTGAAACAGGTTGTTACTTGCGTAACTTTGTACTATGTCGAGAAGATGCCATTTTAAACTTTAATGATGATGCGTGGTCCAAGCAAAGCTCTGTTTTCTGAGAATTTGGTGGTTTTGACACTTAAAAATTCCACCTTTGTCTCCCTTCTTGCTCTATTACTGCAAACTGTTATGTGATCATCTGCCAGGGAGCTGTAGCTATGACTATTGGGTGGCTTTTGCAATTTGTTATATAAAACAATGCTTTTGAATTTTTTTTGAAGATAGCAAGTGTACCGCATCAATACAGAGATTTGTGTTTCAAATGGTGTCATGAAGCTACTGATGTTTTGCTCTGTACTTCTGCTCTACATAGCACATAAATAGAATCACTCCCCAGCTGTTAGGTGCCGTAAAGTGGTTACGGATCTGGGAGCAATATGGAAGAAGTCAGGAAGGGTGTGATTTATGTTTCAGTTTTTGGAGCTCTTTACCTTGAACTGCATTGTTTTCTTCAGGCATCTTCCCCAAAAGCCATCTGAGGATATCCAAGAATTTGTCAGTGATGTAGCTTATAAAATGGAACTCCTGCAAATAGAAAACATGGTTTTGAGCCCGTGGGTGCTAGTTGCTGCTGTCCTGCTCCAGAATTTGCCAGCCATGGATTTTGAACTTCTAATAGAAAAGACCCTATGGCTTAAAGGCTTAACACAGACTTTTGGAGGATTCATTGAATGGCCTGGTATGCGGAGAAAGTGTTATTTCTATTCCTTTTGTTGCTTATGAAGGATAAATTATTCTATTTCTGTGGAAGCAGTGTATAGTGACAACTTTACAGAATGTTTTCCTCGGAGTTATAAATGGATTTTAGGATATGCTAAAAATAATGCTAAGACCTGACGGGTTTTCACTTAGCCCGTAGAAGATAATACTTTGAAAAACAGGTGGAAGCAGAACAGATATTTTACTGTTATATCTTGAAGTGTGGAATGAGGGGGAGATTATAAGGTACTTGTATTAGAGTACTGAGATTTGCCTAGTGTCTTCCTGAACCCTATGTAAGTCACAGGCGATTACCTCATCTGCAGCAGTCAACCTGGTGTAATGCTATCTTTATTGCTTGATACTGACTGTAGTATAAGTTGTTACTGTGACAAAGTACTAGCAGAAACAAATGGGTGAGAGAAAATCAAAACTATAAGTTGTCTATTTATTTTTAAATTTTGCTTTCTCCCCAGAAACAGTGATGACTTCTGATGAGAAGGCTTCTTTGGTGGTTTTATTTATATATTTCTACACGCACACTCTCTCTTTTTAATATATATAATGTATATGTAGATATTGTTTGCTGGAAGGTTGACTCTCCTTCCAAATTTTCTGAACAGTTGTTTTAAACTTCTCTCAGTGAGCCAAGGTGACACAAGTAATTAATTTTAGAGCTTCAGGACGTAAGTGGTAAAGCTCGCAAAGGAAAATAATGTTAATGCAAGGACATTTACTTTTTCACTGTAGGTAGATTTAAGCCATGGATCTTTGCTTTTGTAGTCATGTGTATAATCAAGGATCCCTCTCACTACTTCAGTAAAGAAATAGGAACAGGGTACAGTTACAACAGAACTCTATCATATCTGGAAGAAAACTACTTCTTTCAGGGATTTGCACTGCAGTGAATGCGGACAAGGTCTGCCTCTGCCAGTCTGGTAAAAGGAAGAGTTTCGTGGCAAAATTGAAGTATCATTTAGAATCTTACTGCACAGTAAACTGAAAAACGTACCACATTCGGGTTTGCTTATATATTTTGTTTACTTTCTTACCAACAATGAATAGACTTCTGCTTTAGCAGAGTTGTAACGTAGTCAGGGAATAGCAAATAGTCATGGTCATGAAATAGAGGAATGACAACAACTGAGGAGATTTTGTTGGAGTGTGCTGTCCCTGCACTAGGCATCAGTTGCATAGAAACAGGGTTTGTTGTTTTGTTCTGGCTTTTCAATAATTTGAAAGAATAAATACACTTTAAAGGGTAATTTGGCGACGTCACAAAATCAGCAACTACATGTACCCTGTCCATTCTTCTGTCACCAAACAGCTAGTTGTTTCTGCCTTTGTCATGCTGGTTGGTTGTTACAGGCAGACCATTTGCTTGGCTGTTAGAAATTTTATATTAAAAACAGGAACTGCAAAATTACTCACTCAGACTTACTGCATTGAGAAACTTGGGAGCTTTAGCAAAACTGGAACAAAGTAGGCTGAAGGAGCAAATTAGATGCAAGGAGATTCTACATGAAATCTATGTTAAGGGGAAAGGATATGATTTTCTTTTTTCTGTCAGAGGCTATATTGATTTGATATGCTTGTGGTGCTGTGAATGGGTAAAGTATATTTTAGCATTCAATAAGAGGTTTTTATTGCTTCTTTCCTTGCTTGCCACAGAGTTCACATTTAATGCAGGGAATGTTTTGGTACCGTTTAAAGTGTAAGGTACTCTGAAGAAGTAAGTGTATTTTTAATATTTGAGATGCTGCTCTTTATCTGAATAAAGATTGTGGTGTGTCACAATGAGAAAAAAGCTTGACCAAAGCCCACAGGTTTGTGAAACTTACGCCTGCCTTTGAAGAACTTTGTTTAAAAAAACCCAATAAAACCACACACTTCCTTGCTTTAGGCATTTTAAAAGGATTGTCTTATGAAACAAGAAGAGATTTGGGTTTAAGTACAGTCTGGTTTCTCTTTGAGCAGGTATATTATGTAATGATACTTACGTTAGGATTTCTTTGAGCATAATTTGGGATGAGGCCTTCCTTGTATATGAGAGTTAAGGAAAAACATTATAAAGATCTGTGCATTTGGTTCAAAACTTTTAGTGCCGGAAATGCCTAAACAAAGGTATCGTCTCCATTTCCTTACTGATGAATGTATCCATCAAACAGATCTATCCTCTTTTATTTGGAGGCTCAGAATACTTGTCCCAGAGACTCTAAAGAAAGTATTTGTGATTGATAGCAAGTAGAAGAATTTAAAGTGCTTTAATTACAGAAATGTATGAAACTTAGTTACAGAAATGTCTGAAATTTGTTCTCTGCATCTCATACTATGCCTAGGCTGCCAATTCCTGGTATGGATTATTTTAGAACATCTCTCTAACTGAACGTTTGGTGTAATAATTGGCCTTCAGTGATAAAACTTAATGAAATACTGGTGCATTTTAGGCTGTTTCAATAGAGTTATGTTTCCTTTTGCATCTTCCCGAGTGTTGCGTTTTCCTGCTAGATAACCTGTGTGCCAAAAAAGCAGTCGTGTCTGGCCTCACTCTGCATTCCAACATTGCTCGCCTTGTTGATGGCCACGTGGTCCTAAATGACAAAGGAGTGGAAGATGGAGCCGTAGGGGAAATCGTCTTTAAGCGTGCTCTGGCCATCCTCATGTGTGCCACGTACAGAAACCAGCTGCTGAACGTGTTCGTGCGTCCGTCTCTGGTGGCAGTTGCCTTGCAGATGACGCGCAGCTTCAGAAAAGGTATGTCTGGGTAGCTCTGAGAGTCCGCTGGCTTTGCTCCTTGCGTTGTCAGCTGCACTGTCAGGTTCCTGCGAAAGCTGAGACCATTATCTGGAAAAGGTCCCATGATGTAAGGTGGATGTGTTGGGAGGGGATGGGGGTATTTTGCTTGCCTTTTTTGTTTGTTTACCCTTTGATACTTTTGAAAGTTGGTATATTCTGCTGAGAGGGATGAGTTGATCCCAGTTCCTAAGTCTTATTTTGTTGGTGTTCAGCAGACCAGCTTTTTAGTTTACAAATTATACATAGCTCATTATGCAATTATACTTGCATACAGTGCAGCCAGTTCTCAGTTTTTCTTCTCTTCCCACTACTGTTTCCAAAGCTTTTCAATGTTTTCCAGTACTTGGCTCTTAAAGAAACTTTTCAGAATACATACCTTAGTTTTGTGCAGCAGCTGATTATGTGGTATTTAATGCATGTTCTGAGAAGCTACAACCCCCTGCTCTTTCCTTCTGGTAACAATAGAGTCAAGTGCTTTGAGTATTTGCTGTTCTGTTGTGGTAGTTTCTGCTGTATATGTATGTATGCTTTTAATGTCAAGTCCAAATTTTATTTGAAGTAGGTACTCTCTCTAAAATAAGAAGTAAATGGCTTTTCACTTGGATATTTTAAATTATGTTTTTAAACAGCAGTTCAATGTGTTTTTTCAGAGGAAGTCTATAGCTGCTTCAGCTTCTTGAGAGATGTTTTTTCTGATGAGTTCATCTTCTTTCCTGGCATTTCACTTAAGGTAAATACATCCTTTATATAAAAATACTGATAGTAACACAGCGAACTAAAATAGCATCTGATTTCAGGCACTGAACAAGTGCTTTGTGGTAAACACCTGCAGTGATACCAACTTGATCTGTAAGTGGGAGGAAGAACTTTAAAATGGGGTCATTTGGTTAGTTGCAAATCATTGTCTGAGTCCACAAGGTTGCATATGCAATCTTCACCCCCCACTCCAGTAAAAAAAAAGTCCTGAAATTGCCCAATTCTGAACTATTAAAATGAACTGTAGCAGAAGTTTTGTCTTTTCTGCATAAAGCTACCAGTCTTCCAGCATGAATATAAAAATATTTGTAAAGTAGTCTTTTAAATGAAGTATAACTGCAGAGCAAGAGGACAGCATTTATGAAACAGACCTTAGGCTGTGAAGAAAAAAGTGTTTAGATTTAATTGAATTCTGTCACAGAGTGTATATGTTCTGTCAGCACAGAAACAAAACAGGAATTCTCGTTGAGGGTACACCAGGATAATCTTTCCTAGAAGCTCTTGCAGACTGTGTAGCAGAGGGGCACTGCTGCTCTTTCGGGAAGTTAAACTATAGGTGTTACACCAATTAATGATCAACCATTTTATGCCTTTGTTATCTTTGACAAATAGAGTATGCAATTCTAAATGTGAGTACCTGTTGTCTCTGGTTGCTTATATTCCTTCTAGTGCAGCTGTGATCAGTTGTTTTGTGTAGGTCCATGTGTGTGGTCTGTGATGGCAGGGCTACCAGAGGACTATGCAGACACCCAGTGCCTCGTCTGTTAAAGTACACCTCTGTACCCACCGCTCCTTGACTGCACAGCATGGTGGCATCTGCTCTGTAGTGTTTATACAGTGGCTAATGTTCCTCTTATACCTTGAACTCTGAAGGTTTTGATGTTCCTGTGCATTAGTAAATTTAATATTTTGATGGTTCATGGTTGAGCCCTTTTAGATTTTTATTACTGGTATTTACCTCGTGTAGATTCAGATAGTACATTGTGAGCACTATGTGGGAAGTGCTTATATTAAAACCTGATTTAAATTTTTGCAGCTGAAATCTTCTACAGAGTTGAGGCGATGCAGCCTGTGAAGGTTTCTGAAGTGAGAATTTTCCTAATGGCATAACAGTGTCCCTTGTAGAGTCTTATGGAAGCTTTAGTTGCATCCTATTTGCTTGAAAAGAGTTTTCCCTCGTTTTGCCCCCCGCCCCATACAACCATTACTTGGACAAAGCCAGTATTGTTCCTGGTACTGCCTTAGTACAGGGCACAGTATGTCTGTGTGCTCTCCTAATGCAGCTGGACAGGCACAAGCTGTGAAAACTGTGGGCAGCACTTTGCTTCCTGCGGCACTTGATGTGTCAGTTTACACACATCTGCTGGGTTGGAGCTGGCTCTAGTCCAGCCAGCTTGAAATGTAGGTGAGCATAAATTTATTAGTAAAAAAAATAGTTCAGTGTCATACCCACCCAATATAAACTGACAAATCCACATGTAGATTTCATTTGGATTTAAAACTGATCAAATGTGATTTTTATCAGCGCTAAGGCCAGATAATGGATGGTGATACTTGTGATCTTTCCTGCATTAAAAAAAGAGATAAGTATAATTTTCGTAAGAATAGTCAAGACTTACAACTCTGTTAAAATCTCATAGATTTTTATATAGAGGAGAATTGGGCCTTTTTTTAAAGGCTGATTGGCACTGTTATGTTTAGTTTTTATTGTTAGCAATTGTTGCCTCTTGCAGGTTTTTTTAAGTACCAAAACCAAGCAGGGAACAGGAAGATGACTGGCTATGACTGACCTCACTGGAGTCAAATGAAAAGAGTTGCTATAACGTTAAGGGATCTCATAGCAACCCGCCCTTCTAGTCATCCATGTGTCTGTCATGTCTGTGTCCCATCCGCTCGTGTTCTCTGTGTGTGTGTCTGTTCTGTGCCCCCTCCTCCTTATACTGATATTGGCAGTAAAATGGTTTTGTCATTGACATTTCCATAATTTGTAACTTTTGGCCATCTTTTGTAGCGGGCAGGTCAGTGAACTATATTACCATTTATCTCAAACAGTGGACATGAGATAAAGGCAAACCCTGACTTTAAAAAGAAATAAATAAATAACACTCACAGAAAAAAAAACTAAATCAGGCAGCCTGACCCTATTCTCATGAAATCCCGAGGGAGCTCAGGCTGGCTGTTACAATAGCAGCCACAGCTGATTTCTTTGCTTCTAGGCCTGTTGCAGATTGAGATACTGCTGTGTTTAAGAACATGTTCCCACTACCTTTTTATAAGGGTATTTCTGATATGTAGGAAGGTTTTGGTTTGAGTCTCTTGAGAACTGAGTTCAGAAATGGAAGTGGTGTCCTGTTGTGTTGTTTTTGTTGTTGACTTTGTGGGGAAACGTAGCTGCACTTTTACTGTAGATGTTAAAATTTCAGTTACGCTTCTCTCTCCCAGGATTTTGAAGAAGGATGTTTTCTACTCACAAAATGTGATGCCATTCAAACAAGTCAACAGGAAATCTACCCTACTGACAAAGGAAGTGTTACAGTATCTTTCTTGTCAACTATGTTCAGACCTTTTGTGGAAGGTTATCAGGTATGCAGTTCTTTAGAAAATTGTCTTTTTTCTCCTGTGTTTTATAGGGAAACTAGGAGAGCTGTGATGCTTCTGCAGTATAAATAGTGACTTTTCATGGTTGGGGAGTGCAAGAGTTGCAAAATAGCAGTAATAAGTATCTTAAACACCACCCTTGCCCCAGGATCCCTGTGATGGGCCACTGTGGGTGTATAAGATTCATGGGGAGTGTGCTGCTACCAGATTGATTGTTCTTTCTTACAAGGAGCTCTTGCTTAATTCATTTTACGTGGGCTGTCCTGCCAGGTGCGGAAATGAGTTTGCATCTCATATCTGATCGCTTTTTTGGGAGTCATTAACTGCATCCATATCTCTTTAAAGTCTTTTGGTTTTCCAAGGTTTTAATAAGACTAAACACTTACATTCCTGTAATAAGCAATGTATGTGAAAAGAGGAGGCTAAAATCTTGGGTATGTCAGCATAAGATTGGTGGGACTGTAGACATCTGAACCTAGTGGAATCTGTTCATGATCTGGTGTATGACTTCGGATGAACTGTACTGATTTGCCTTGTTTTTCCCATCTCTAAAACAGATATTGCTTTAAGAAAAATATACTGGTTTTGATTGTGAGAACAGGAATGTTAAATTAATGTCTAGGGTAACTATTATAGTAATACTGAATCATATTTTAATATTAGGATTCTCATGCCTGTTAAACAGTAATAAAAATTTCAGATGCTTTATGTAATGATACCTTTTGAGTTCCTCTCCTACACTTCTCAAAGTGTAACAGCATTACTTATGAGGACACGTCTGTTTGTAATTCATAACAAGCTGACGATCAAAAGAAAAGAAGTGCTAATTTTTTAAAAAATGTTAGTTAATTTTCAGATACCTCTCAAAGGAAACAAAAGAAGTCTTTACTGAGAAGCAGTTTATACCTGGAGTCCGCAACTTTGTTTTTCAACTTCTTGAGAAGGGTGTGTACAGCCGTTATGCAATATGATTTTACAAGTGTAGCCTGTTAATGGACAGTGATAAAACTTTTAATTGTGTTTCTCTGTAGGGAATACGCAGTGTTATGAAGCACTGTCTTCTGACATGCAAAAAAATGCCTTAGCAGCTCTTGTGCAACTAGGTGCAGTGAAGAAGAAGAAAATGTAAGTAACATTGGATTTTTGGTGTGTAGAAGTCAGTGTGTGGTCTTACTGACAATTCTTAATGACTGAGCTATTAGTATGAAGCAGAACAGCCTGAGACCAGTCAACTGAATGTTGTTTGGATTTACCTGAGTTGTGGTGAAGACACAGGTAGTTCCTTTCTGTACATGTTGTAGAAGATGAATGGCACCCCCTCATAGTGAAAACACTCCTGTGGGACCCAGCAACAAAATTCATTAATTTGGCCAGTAGGCTGCTTCTGACTCCGTTTACCTTTTGGATTTCAAAATCTCCTCCAAGGCTTTGATAAGCAAAGAGAACAGTCCTGCTTATTTTTAAAAGAAGAGTTACTCTGTGTATTAAAACAAGCCTCATCAGGCAATGTAAGAAATAATCAGGAATACTACTAATTTTTGGAGGGTTTCTAACTGAAAGCTTAGTCAATAAAGTCTTTTAATGTAGTTCATAGCTTATAGGCCCAACTATTGTTATACAAAAATACATGCATTTCCTGTTATCAAATTAACTTGTTTGTGGTGCTTCTCACTGTATTTAAAAGTATAACCATGGAAGTCCCTGATACAATAAGTCCCCAAATTGTCTTGAGTGTTTCACAGAACTTAGTTGGCAGCTGATGGCCCTGAGCTACTCTCTTATGCCTCTGTTCAGGAAATTAGTTGGCTAAGGTTTGTAATGCTCTTAGAAAGTGCACAAATTACTGTGTTATGTCCCCTGCCACATCACTGTGCTAAATAGTTGTCTATAGCTAAATTCCCCTTTCAAGTAAAAGGAATAAATTAGTGCAACAGAATTTGATATCGGCTGAAGATTCGGTTCAGTTTCAGAGAGACAGTCTTGAAAATGGTATGGTTGAAAACAAACATTTTCTTCCTGCAGTTGTCCCTAATAAAAACCAAGGAAAAAGAGAGACATGGGGACTGTGACCAAGAGGAAGGATAAAGAAACCATAACTTCTTCAAATATAATCTGCTTAGAAGTCTGCCCTGTCCTTAAAATTAATATGTATGCTGTCAGGATGAAAAATATGATATAATTATGAAAATGTTCAGTTTATTTGTATAAAAATGACTGGAATAGGAAATATTCACTGAAGAAACAGGTTTTTTTTCTTTTAACTGCAGGTCCAATGGATTCACTTACAATGTAAATCAAGAGGCTGTTAATAAAATCCTGGACATGTTTGGTAAGTGTTCTCTAATGAATTTGAAAAGGGGTTCTCAAGTTGTAAATTAACTCTGGACGATGCATATATGTTAGATGTAGTGTTTTTTCCTTAGTAGTTCCTTAGATTTTTCTGTATAAAAAACCTAATGCTTTTTTTACAATACTTTTTCTGATGTCATTCACTGCAGCTTTGAATCTCCCTTCTTTATTTGAAACACTGTACAACCCAATGACCAAGGAAAATAAAGCAAAAAAGTAATTTAACAGAGTTGTTATTTACAACACTTTGATGATAATTTTTTTTTCCCCCCTGTTAGACGCTAGGATACCTGTACAGAAACCTGTGGCTGCACGACTCTAAGTGGCTCCTGATGCTGTGAGTGGATGTAAGCGCCTGCTGAGAGCACCCCTCAGCACCCCCCCAGAGCCGGGCCGGAGCTGGCTCGGTTCCCTTCTCGCTCGGCGCGGCCAGCCTGGGAGGCAGAGGGGTCTCTTTCAGCAGGGTGGCACGCCATTACCGCTTAGAAACTGTTGCCGCCGAGGGTTAGAGTTGTATTTGTATCCTCACTGTGTTTTGTTTTTTAAAACAGATTAAACATTGTCTTTTTTTTTTTTTTTGATATTTAAAGAGATATGCGCAGTAATGGCAACTTAAATACATTTTTCTAGACTTGTAACAAGGAATGTGGTTGGTTTCAAATATTTCATGGATGTGAAAATGTAACAGAATTAAAAGACTTGCTATTAAAATTAATATTTAGAAAAATACGTTGCTGGCTGGCTAAATGTAAGTTAAGGCCCTAGGAACGAAGAGCACAAATCAGATCTTGGGCAATAACCAGAAATGTTAATTGTGTTGGGTTTGGTTTTGGCATTATTTTAATTACATTCATGAATGTTCTGTTTAAAAATGGAATTAAAGCAGCGTCGTTAACGTGTCTGGAGCTCTGCCCGCTGCTGACTGCGGCTCCCTTCAGGCCTCCCGCCTTTCCCGCCTCCGCTCCGTTACAAAAACCACAGCGGCGACGAGCAGCGGCCACGGGGGCAGCGGCGCGCGGCGGCCCTTGGGGGCGGGCGCTTCCGGCGCGAGGCAGGCCCGGCGCCCTTCCGGCAGCAAGATGGCGGCCGGCGTGGAGCTGGGCTTTGCGGCGGCGGCGGAGGGGCCGGGCGGCGCCTGGCGGCTGCGCAGCGCCTACTTCCCCAGCAAGGTCGGGGGGCGGCCGGCGTGGCTGGGCGAGGCCGGGCTGCCGGGCCCCGCCGCCCTGCGCTGCGGCCGTTGCCAGCAGCCCTGCGCCTTCCTGCTCCAGCTGTACGCGCCGCTGCCCCACCGCCCCGCCGCCTTCCACCGCACCCTCTTCGTCTTCGCCTGCCGCGGCGCCGCCTGCTACCGCCTGCCGGGCCCGCGGGGGCCCCTCTGCGGTGAGGCGGGGGGTGGCTGCGCGGGGAGGGAGCGAGGGCCCGGCCGGCCGCCGCCCCACTGACCGCCGCCTCTCTCCCGCAGTGTTCCGGAACCAGCTGCCGCGGCAGAACGACACCTACCCCGAGGAGCCGCCGCCCGAGGAGCCGCCGCCGGGTCCTGCCCCCGCGCCCCCCCGCCGGCTCCGCTGCGGCGCCGCGCTCTGCCGCGTCTGCGGCTGCCTGGGGCCCCGCGCCTGCGGGCGCTGCCGCCGCGCCGCCTACTGCGGCCCCGAGCACCAGGCGCTGGACTGGCGGCGGGGGCACCGGCGGGCCTGCGGACAGCACGCCGCCGCCGGAGGTGGGTCTCGGCCGGGAGCCGGGCGGCAGGTCGGCCGTTGGCCCCGCCGCTTCCCCGCTGGGCGGTGGGGGGCTCGCCGGCAAACGCTGCCGCTGCAAAACCGGCAGTCCTGCCGGCGGGGAAGGGGCCTGCAGAGAAGAGAGAAAAGGGAGGCCGCGGCCTCTGCGTTGCTTTGTGATTTGTGGGGAAACCATCAGCAATTCCTTCCGGTGCTTTTCTTTCTCTTAGATGTTTACTTAATCTGACATAAGCACGTGGGACCTTTGTTGTTTGTTCCTGGGAGGCTAATAAATTTAAGGCGTACCTCTGGTCTCTTTCAAAGACCTCTTTCGCTCTGCCTTATGTCATAAAAAGCTGAAAAGGTGTAGACCAATTTTTTTCCCTTTGCAGGCTACTTTTAAGATGGCTTATTCATACTTGTAAAGGAACATACATACAGAGGTGATGCCTTCATAGGATACTGTGAGGGTCAGTAGATGAAAGGAGTAGTTCCCATGAGTGTGCCGTTTTAGAGACCCTTTTCTTAAACCATCCCCTCACCTGCTCTCTTGTCTCATTCATACGCTTGCTTGTTTGCTGGTTGTTAAAGGGACAGAGTATTTAAAGTATTTTTTTCATCTTCAGAAGTATCACATTAATAATGGGGCAATGAAACTTGGTGTGTGCAATATATCCCCCATCATACATTGTAGGATACTAGTCCCAAAAACTTTGTAGGAAGTGGAAATAAGCAAAACACAAGAAGTTGATTTGTGCAAATCAGGTTATGGGTCAGGCATATTAAACATTTAATTGAAACAGCAGAAACCTGAAACATGTACTAGCATGTAGGTAATACTGTTGTAATGGAAGGTGTACTGATGTGTTTGTGGAAACTTTGCCTACTCAATATGCAGCAGAAAAGTAAAAAAAATGGTATGGCCTCAGGGCATCTGATGCATGGTTGACTTTTGTGCATATGCTAGTTAGAGATGTGCACAGAGCTGTCAGACTGCAGGTTTTGGTTTTTAAAATGCAACTGCTAACCCTGTCTTCCATGTCTCTTGGATTTACAGAGATTCAAAGCAACATGTCACCTGTTGTAGTTTTCTACCGTCCTTAATATAAAAATCTTTCTTCTCTTTAAATCAGGTCTAGCTGTGATGTAAATTGTTCTTGTTCATGCAATGTTTGTGCTGTATTTTTGCTATGTAGTTTGCTGTGTAGCTTTTGGGGAGAAGGATGTGAAATACGAGATGATGTTGTGAGGTGTTATCTCTTTTCTGTTTTGTAGATGATTCAGCGGATTCGATTCCAGAGCATAACGAATTCCTTTTTCCAGAATATGAAATTTTGATAGAACCTGAGGAACCAGAATTTCCTGCTGACAGTAGTGTAGATCCTGATGATGAACAAGGAGCTGCAGATACATCAAAGGGCCCAAAAGAACAAGAGGAACTCAGAGCTACAGGCAGTGCAGGTAAGAAATAAGATGCTGTCTGTAATTCTTCCTAATGAAGCCTGTCTCACATCTTTAAAATATAAAATACTGTGATTTTAAGTGTTTATTGTAAACTACTGGTGACAAAAGGCTAAATCCACAGTTATTTGTGATACAAGTTTTTTGTAGATATCCCATAATATAAGTTGATTTTAGGGGAGAGACTTACTAACCCCAGCCCTAGGAGCTGTTGAAGCTGCTGTTGCTGCAGTGAAGCTGCAGGTAGCTGGGAGTTACACTGTGTCCCTGGGTACTTCCCGAGGGTAAGAAACAGCTGGAGTTTGAAAAACAGAGCCCAGAGCACCTGCTGCTGGACACTTGGCTTGACTTGGTTCAATTTGTCTTAATTTATGGAAAATACTTTAAAGAATCTTCTTGTCTGTGCTAGAAGAAAACTCTTTTGAGGCTGTTTTAATTGATCTTGAATTAAGCAGTTGAAGTGCAGGCCCCTTTCCCCCTGCTCCCCCTGAGTTCATGAGGGGTTTGCAGCTCACCACACCGGCTCTGCACATGCCCAGGGTGGAGAGAGACTGTGGTGTTACAGGGGAGGACTGCTGGGTTCCCAGCTGTCCCTTACTGTGGTCTGAAGCTGTCTGGAGACTGCTCAATGCCCCTTGTTGATGTGAACGTTGGAGTGTAACACTCGTCAGAGCTAGAAGCTGAAGTCTGGCACACGCACGGCATGGGTGGCCTTTTCCAGATGTCACATTCTGAAGGTTCAGCAGTCTCAGTGATACCCGCTGGGAGCCATAAACTTTGGTAGATGAACTCCTTCCCTTTCCAGCATTCCAGTACCAACATCTATGTTTAAAATGCAACTAAGGCTAGTAAATGGATCTGTGTGTGACTGAATCTTAATATGTCACAAAACAAACAAACAAAAAAAGTCTCAGAGTGATTTACACCAGGAATGATTCTTGAGAGCAAAATGCACTTACAGGTGCAATATTTGTTTTAAGTTTTGGCTGTCTTGCATTAGCCTGTGTGTGAGCCGGCACAGGCAGGACGCAGGAACAACTACAAACCACAGATGAAATGCAAAGAGTAAATTTATTCCCATTACTTTGTGACTCAAGGGATCTCTGCAGCAACACCTGGGCAGAGGCACACAAGTGGGGACGCAGGCACTGCAGACCTCGGTCCTTGATAGTCAGGACAAGGAGAAGGGAAAAAGAAGAACCCTGGCCTGCTGCTTTTGCCTGTATATATCCATGATTTTTGCAGGCGTGCTTTTCCACTGTGCTTTGATCTTTCCCACAGCAGGGCAGGAATCTCAAGGATGTTCGATAAGGTGCCTCTGAGTCTCTCACAGGCCTGTGTTATCTAAGGGCAGACATTGTAGCCATCAAGCACACAGGGCTAAGCAACAATTAGTGTGATATAGGTGTTTTTCGGCACCACAGCTGCAAGTCACTTGAGCGTGTTTACAGTCCTCCTCACCAATCTTCCTTCTATTCCCACAAATGTTTGCATTTTTTTTTTCTTGTTTAGGTGAAGCATTTCAATCCTTAGATGAAGAGACTTTGGAAGCAATGGCAAAACATGAGACTGAAGACGACAAGATCTTCCAGATGTTTAAAGAACGAGTAGCTGCCGAACCAGAGCAGGTCAGAAGATGGGGCAGCCTTAGAACTTGCATGTTCTGGCACAGCATCCTGCTGTGCCTGCAAAATGTTTCACTGCCTTTTGTACCTATGGTTAGAAATGGCAGTGGGGATGCTTCCTCATCCTCCACACACCTTAACCAACATACTCCAGTGTTTCTTATGTGCAGAACTTGATTTATGCCCAAGTAAGAATTTAGCACCTGCTCATCTATCTCAAGCAGAAATTAGTCAGGATGAGAAGGCACAGGGGTGCTGAAGCCAACATAGTGGGGGGAGGACCTGCCATCCTGTGAAGTGGTTCTACCAAAGGAGGTGCTGAACCATTGCACTCTTCCCCAGGCCTTGGCCCTGTCAGCTTTCCTTCTCAGCAGAACCATAACTGCAGAGAGGAGCTCTGTCACTGTCACCAGTTGCACAGGGGCGTTCGTTTGGCTTTTTTTAAGGTTGAAGAAATTAGTGATGGCTTTAAAATTTCAACTATTTAAAACAGAAATCTCCCCCCGTGCTATTTCTTGCTAACACAAGAGGCTGAAAAAAGCCACATTATCAAACAAAAACATGGTTACTGGTTCCATTCAGAGGAAACGCAGGCCTTAAAATCCATGAAAGTGGAGGAGGAAGAAGAAATTCTTTCCATGTTTTACCTAGTAGCTGAGGGGTTAAGCTGCACTCCCAGAAAGTAGGAGACTTTGAGTCTGTTCCCTCCTCTGCTTGGGGTAGATGCATCACTTCTCTCTCTGAACTGATCTGCCTAAGTGTGCTCTTCTTGATAATGCCTGATTTGCTATATAAATATTTAGATAGTAACAGAATAACAAAGGATGTGACTGTCTGAAAACACTTCCTTCTCGGATGGTGGGACAGGCCCCTTCCATTTAGATGCAGATCTGCAAATAGAAAGATCATTCCTGATTTTCTGTACGCTTCCCTGTGCTAATTATCAGTCTGCTCTTCCTCTATCTCAAGACTACAAAATACATGACCTAGCATTTCTGGGTCCTTTAATTAGAGAACTACAAATCATTGCAATTTATCTCTGGATCATTGAAAACATGTTGTATGAATACTTGCATGATTCAAATAGTTAAGAAAACTTATATAAAGAACCTGTCTGTCTTAGATACTGCATTTGCAACTGATAGACTTTGCCGTGAGTATTACTTAAAGGAACTCACCTTTTTCTGCACTATCTTACACCTTTGTCATACCAAGATGAAAAGAAAGTCTTGAGAACTTAAACTTCTGCTCTATTCAGATTATTAGATACTGCAGAGGAGGAGAAGGCCCGATCTGGGTATCGGGTGAAAATATTCCTGAAGAAAACGATATCCCAAATTGTTTATGTGGTGCCAGAAGGGTTTTTGAATTCCAGGTATGTAAATGCATTTAAAAATAATACAGGTAATGTAGTTCAGAATTAACAGAATCTAGTTGTATAGATGTTGGCTTGTAATTAGAGCAAGAAGTTGCTCAAACTAACTATGCTAAATTGTACAGAGCCCTTACTGTTGTAACTGCTTTTTCCCATAAGACTTTCACATATAGAACGTAGGTTCCCATCTGTTAATTTGCACCATGCATAAAATGGTGCACTTGTGGATATGAAATCATCTCTTAAGTAATAGGAGTCTGGTATTGTATATTTTTTTTAAAAAGCCTCCATGATGTGAAGTGGAAATATGTCTGGCTGGTAGTATTCAGCTGTGGAATTTTGAATGCTAGAAGTGTTTGTATGCTGAATACACTTAATGTCATGCAAAGGCAAAACATAGTTTTGAAGGTAATTTCAAATGGAAGTAGGCTTACAAATCAGGCAACACTTAGTCAAATAAAACTTCTGTAGGTAAAATAAGTGGGGCTGTCTACTACACTGCTTTGGGAATCCCACATTTGTTTTATTTGAGCTGGTGTGTTACTTAGTAGCTTTGATTTGGGATTTTGATGCAAGAGAACATAAATGAGGGCAGGACCCTTCGTCAGGGAGAGGGTAGAGAGCTGTGACCTGCCTCTAAACCCTTGTTTTTCCTTGAAGATTATGCCGCAGCTTCTGAACCACCTTCAGGTTGACAGCCTTGGAGAGAGCATTGACTGGGGGACACTGGTGGTGTACACTTGTGCTGACAACTGCGGCGAGGGAAATGAATACCTGGAAGAGTTCATATGGAAACAAGACTTCTCTGCAGGCTCTGTTTAACTTCCATCAAGTTACTGAGTTGAGTCGTCTAAATAGAACACTTGCCTTGTTTAGTGCATCTCTGCACTTTGCAAGCATAATTGAACTGAAGTCACTGGTAACTCTTACAACAGTGATAAAACTACTAAAAGTAGACCTTGACAGCCTCTGTTGTGCTCCACAGGAGCTTTTACTTCAAGCTGGTAATGAAGCCAGATGCATTTGTTCGGTGAATTTCACTTCAAATCTCAATTCCGAATGTTTAAATAAAGATGAAATATTTCTGGATTGGTGAAAGTATCTTTTGTAGGTGACTGAACTTCAAGAACTTAGCTTGTTGCCTGTCATGATTTTTTTTGTGCTGCTCAAAAATTAACATTCATTCACAGAGAAAAGCAGACTGTTGTAAGGTCACTTGAGTGCTTATGCTCAGGAGGTGTACAGATGTCATACCTAAGACAAAGCTGTGGAGCTTTTCACTGTGGAACTTAAGTCCGCTTCTCACTTGGCAGCTGTTACATGTTCATTCAAGACAGAATGCACAAAAATTGTGTTTTTACTGAATTAAACTATTTCTGCATGAGACTATTTGGTCCTGAAGCAGTTTAAACAAATCCAGCCACACCAGAACATGTTTGTCTTGTTACTTAGCTGAATTGTACCTTAAGTCTGCCATCTTTGGTGAAGTTTAAAAGTAAGTGTCCTCTGCAGGGATTCTTCTGCTATTTCAGTGCCATGTAGCTGAGGTAAGAGAAAAGGGAAACCATAATGCTGAATTTGCTGTGGTAGTTGGTTAACTACTCCTGTGGCTGTGGCTATGTTTGCAGAAAAGAAAGGCTTTTTTGTGTGTGTTTGTATCTCAGTATAGAACTTCCTCAGTTCCTTACTCCCTTACCCTGCTCAAACCATTCATGTCTGCTTACCGGTGATTGTGAAGGTGATTTTTCTGAAAGCCCTAGGCCCACTGTTGCAGTTCTTTTGTATTAATTTAGGTGTTGGGAATAAATAAGCAGGCAGGAAATGCTTTATGCAGAAACTGTTTCGTCAGAACTTAATTTCTAAAAGGGTCATTTTAAGCCTTAGTACACGTTCTGGAACAGCAGTCTCTTAAGTTGCTATAGTACAGCTTGACTGATTTTTATTGAAAACATCCCACAGTTACTTAAGGCTCCAAGTTCTCCTGCCGAGTTAACAGTATTGCAGCTAAGCTGGTAATAGTTCAGGGTCCTGCAAAACCACAGACAGTCATATGGTCGTGTTCAAGAGCACTCGGCAACACTCGCTAGCTCACAGCACAGAGTGGCACGGCACTGAAGGCGATGTGGTGTTTGGGTTTCTCGAACTGATCCTTGTAAAGCTGCCCTGTTAAACAGCAGCTTTCTGCCAAGATCCATGAAACCAATTATTAAAATGCCTGGAGGAACACCAGTGTAGGCCACTGTGGAGGGAGTAGAGTCAATAAGGAAAGGTCACTCAGCATTTGCAAAGGGGGCAGTAGCAATGCCAGCCAAAACTAAACTTCATTTTGTCTGCAATGACAAATAATGAGACCATGGTTACAGTTGGGTTAGTTTTAGATAAAAGCTTTTTTGAAAGAATGTGCAAGTCATAGAAAGGAGGTTACTATTACTGGAAATTTACTGGAGAAAAAAAGTTTATTTTTAGTTCTCAGCCCATTAAGCTTCAAGCACAGTTCAGAGGGAAGATTATGTACATACTGACTCCAGTCGGAAGGACCTTGACACTTTACAGGAACACTAATATAGTGAGACTGTCATAGTTGGTAAAATACAAAAGTAGTAATTTGAAGAAATTCTAGAAGCTAAGCAGGGATCTTTTGTTCCAATTCAGCCCAATGTAGCTGTTTAAGACTTGCATAAACCCGATCTGTTGGACGTAAGGCAACACACACTTGAACACAAACTTCTTTAACCAGTCACCTCTTTAACATACTACAAATAGTCAAGCTAGATGTTGCCAAGGATGTGACTGCTGGTAAGCAAGTCAGAGCATTGTTAAGATTTCTCTCAAAATGACAAGTCACAGTAGAGCATGTGCTATTGAAAAATCCAGATTAAATTAAAAAAAATAATTTTCAATGTATTTCATTCTACCAGCTGGGTAATTTTAAAATGCATTAAGACAGTTCCCGTAATTGTACAAAGAGGGTTTATTGTACATGTGGAGCTGAAGGAGGAAAGAGAAGGAAGGTATATATTATATATATATGTACAGTGAGCCATTTTCATTAATAAATTTATTCTGTCTTGCTTAATACTGGAAAGAGGGAATGTGTCTGGCACCAAAGAAATTTAAAATTGAAAAAATTTAAAAGCTTAAGTTCTGAAAATTATAAAAACTATGGTCATATGGAAGGAAGTTAAAACATATATACATGGCAATTTAAGTGGTTTATACACTGAGTGACACAGTTGCATTTGTTTTTTAAACCAACTTACGGATTTTCTATTAATAGAACTGGCATTAAAACTATTCAAAAGCTAGAATATAAATAAAACTTGGGAGGGACTGCTCCAGGAACAGCCCAGTAAAGCAACTCACAGTAACTCAGTAGACATAATCAAGAATACAGTTCCCCTTGAGCATCAGGGAAGTAGGCACTAACTGGGAAATAGTCCAAGTCCTGGTGTTGCAGCTTCACTGGAAGTCCATCTCTTGTTACTGCTGTGCCATACACAATACCTTTTAAAATATACCCCTGATTTCTCCGAAAGATGTAGAAACTGTTACGTTGTCTTCCTGAATCCCTTTAAAATGGGATAGATGTTTTCAAATGCTTCATAGATTTCTGCTCGTACTTTAGCACCTAGAAAATGAGAGAATTAAGTTAGTTTGTACCTTTCACCACATACTTAATTTTAGCTTTTAGAATGTTTATTAGAATGCAACTCTACATAAAAACCTATGCATATCCATAAATTCCTGTTTTTATGTATCCATAAATCCCTTTTTTTTTTCCCAATACACATTTCATACAGAGCACACGTTACCAGCCTTCTCACTGTTTATTCTGGTAACTGGTAAAACTTTCCTTAGCATCTTCATGCTTACGCTATACTTGAAAATGGCATTTTCCTAGACATAATTTCTGCAGGAGATCCAACTCCAAAGTGCAGCCCCATAGGATGTTTCTGCAGAAAGGCCTAACTGGTGGAGCTTTTTTTGAGAGTGTGAACATCGTGGGGAGCAAGGTCTGGAGTGGCAGAGGCCTGCCACTTGCCGTACTGCAGGGACACGCTCCTCCTCTTGTCTGCGCTCCTCCTCTTGTCTGCGAGACTCCTGTTTTTTTTTTTTCTCCATAGCAAGACTCAGCACAAGGGGAAAAGGAAGGGTGGAGGTGGAGTGCCTGAGGCTGAGGAGGTCCTAGAGCCCAGGTATCTCCCCTTCTGTGGCTGCTGTATCAATGGAGAATGGCAGCAGCCTCCAGGCAAGCTGTCAAAGAACAGTTAGCTCAGTTACACACATCCAGCACACAGAGACAGACTCAGATTTTGCCAGAAATGTTACCTGCACTCTTACAGCTTTTTGGGCACCTGTGTACTTAACTAGGATTCATGATCATTGCTTATATGGATTTAGCCAAATGGGGGGTTTGCTTTGTACATTCTCATCACAGAATACTATCTGTTCTTTGTCAGTACTGTCACCTCTAAAGAAGGTATGTAGCAGCTTACATACCTCTGGTCTCATTGCGTGTTCTCTGTCATGCAGCCTAAATCTAACCTACGGGAGTGAGATACTGTCTTCACTTACCAGTTAAAACCACTTTTCCAGAAACAAAAATAAGCAGAACAATCCGTGGCTTGATCATTCTGTAGATTAAGCCAGGAAACAATTCAGGCTCGTAGCTGTAAGAGAAGGGAGTGAGTGTTTATATGTGCTTGCAGACACATGTTCCAGTTTTTCATTGGCAGGACTGCAGGAAGGGGCAGAGCAGATGCAGACTGCACTGAAACTTGAGAAAGTAGCAGGGAAGATCATTCTGATGGGTTCCTACTGGGCAAACTCTGTTAAACCTGAGGCAGAGCAGCGATGGGAACAAAGATGCAGGTTTCCCTCTGGTGCAAGGGAATAATCTCAAGAGATGTCACTCTCTAAGCTAGCAAGAATAAAATATAAGCAAGTTTGTTTTTTTTTTTTACCTGCTGAACTGCTGGTGTGTGAGTACCAATCCTTCTAATCTGATGGGAAATTTCACATCACAGCTGCCCACCATGTTCTGAATTTTAAAATCCAAAAATTTTGCAGGAAAACCCAGTTTCTGAACAACTCTTGCATACTTCCTTGCTGCCAACCTGGATTGCTCCTCACTGAAGTGAGAAAAGGATATCCATATTATTTCCTCAGTTAAATATTACTTCAAGCAAATAGGATTAAACCACAAATATGTAACTAGGAAAAAAAATGTGTGTTGTGGGGGAGGGGAAGGTCACATGCAAAATTCTTACATCCAAAATTAACAACTAGCACTGGTTTGCATGCTAATTTTGGTACTAGGATCTTTAACACCATTAAAGGTGTACTCACTGTTCACGAGGCAGAAAACAGTAAATTATAAATCCATGTATTTCACACTCTTAAAATATTGATTCCAGACCCTCTAATAAGACGTGAAAACTGTTACTTAAGTTTTCAGTATAGAACAACTTTGAACTACTACTGCTAGAAAGTGCACCCTTCTATAAAATATCTGTAAACTGCCCAAATCCTCTTCTCGATTCAGCCCAGGCATTCAAACCTGGGTTTAACACAACTGCACGGCCTTACGCGCTGCTGCAGAACTCGGTTTACTTCAGTTTTGTAAACAGTTGAGGATCTGGTTGCTCTTAATGCAGCATAAGACAACTTGAACTTCAAGCATCACCAGGCAGAGAGTGTTTCCTGTACAGCTCTACTCATTCATCTCTGCTCATTAGCTTATTCCTTCTGGATTCCTAACAGACTTCTTCAGAGCAGAGTTTCTCTCCTGCCCACTGGAGTTAAGGTTATGTTTAGTTTTCAATTCTCATGCTTCAGTGAACATGTTAAGAACAGATCAGACTACGGGGACCAGAAACGTGGAGCTCTTGGCCTGTGATGAATGAAACTACTCAAATATAAAATCACTCTTCCTCTGCCACCGCCCCTACCGTTTAAGCAGTTCCAGTGCACAGTCATTGAAATTTTTAAATTATTAGGAAAAAAGATAACTGCAAAGCCAAAAAGTGAATATAACAACCTCCACAAACAAGTTTATCAGACTGTATGAAAGAGCTTCAGAAACAAAACTACCATTTCCCCTTTCATAGGGAAGTACTTTCAGGCATGAAGACATTTTGTGTAGAAACGTGTATTAGTCTATTTGAAATAATTGGGAAGCAAGCTTAGTTGTACAACTTTGTTGTATATATACAAATACCGTATACAAATAATAGTATTTCTAAAGCATGATGGTACAAAAGAAGACAGCCTGAATTAGTTTGCTAAACATACCTTTTTGCTCCTGTGCACACCATTTTTCCAGAGCTGAATATAAGTGCAGTAGTACGTGGTTCTCTTATTCTCATAATAACAGCAGCAAAACGCTGAAATGTGAGCATTGAGACTATTAGTGATATATTGCTGTAATCATTACATTAAAACCAAACTTGCATAATCTAAGTAGCAAGTTACACTGTATTGCAAAGAAATACAAAGTTCAAATATACTTATAGATCACTCAATTTCCTTGAAATGCTTAAATCGTAAGTAGCTTCAAACACACACTGAAAGGTAGAGTCACACAGGAAGCATATTTACCATTGCATTCCTAATTTACTAAGCTCATCTCTCATTACTGTATACGCAACATATAAGTAATGCTAACATTTGCAGCTGAGCAGTAGAGACAATCTTAAAAATAAATAAAAAATAATTGCCTCCACACATCTTGAAATTTTATCTGTTATAGGCAGGATGGAAGACTATCTGCAAATATTTTAGGATCTGTTTTGTTTCCGTGTCTTAAAAAATTGGACAGTGTTAGAATACCAGCGAATAGAACAGCTGGAGATCAAAGTTCTGTGTAAACAGAAGTCACCTCCACTACCACAGCAGAACACAGCAGCCTGGTCAGTGCTAGCTTTTATATTCTAAGTACTGTAACATCTCTGCCTGCATTTCCAAATATTCTTAAACTCTTTGAAACGAGAGATACTGGAAACTGATGTGGGCATACGCACACACAAACCCCTGTTTGCCTGTTATATTTAACTTGGATCAGCTCATCATGCAGTCCCGTAAACTGTTCTGCTGACATAACCAAGGCGGTAGCATGGATTACCTAACAGCACTTTTGTCAAAATATGGCTTGAATAATACAGCCAAGCAACTTCTTTCTTTGATAGATGAATGTACTGCCTAAAAGTCAGGAGTGTGTTACATAACCCTTCTTTCTCTCTGCTGTAGAAAACAGCATTTCGTATTGATTATTCTGGCTGCAAGTTTTACACAGCCACCTACCCCCACCTTAAGAATTACCATGGCATGCTCAAATTTTTGCTGCACTAATATCTTACTCACATGCAGTTATGTAACAGCATCACTGATATAAACTTACAGTAACAGTTATTTATCACATATGCTTGCATGCGTGCTTTAATCTTTGAGAGCAGAGTTCAGGTAAACTGCAGCAAAATACCAAATACTAAACCAAAAAAAACCCCTGCTCCCCAGGAGAACTGAAGCCTTCCCAAGGCAAGCCAGTTCAACTACACAGCATCTAACTTTTATTAGAAAGACTGTCCAACTACTGTGGTTGCAAAGAGAACATTTCCAAGAGAGCCACCTGAAAGAAAAATGAAGTGACATAAATTTGATTCAACACTCCAGGTCCTCTGCTGTTGTTCAAAGTTTCTCTGAGCTAAAAACCCCCCCACAGTTTAACAGACTGCTATTTAGAAGCAGCAGGCAACTTAGAAGTCGGCATGCAAAAAAATCAATTTCATTTTGCTGTTCCACCAGACCTAGCCATCAGGAGCAAGGAACAGAGCTCAGAGGGGAGGCACGACTGTAAAAAATAAGTGACTGCGCTGCGACCGCAAGAATTGCAGGGGAGCAGTCAGGTGAAGGAAGCCACAGCATATATAAACTGTGGCTCTGGCAGGAGCCCAGGAGTTGAATTCTTCCTTCCTTTCACCTTGCTGGGAGACAGGGAACAAGTCTTAATCATCACAGATTTCACAGTAATATGAAAAAGGAACTTTCTGAGCACTGTGAGCAAACATGCCCATATGAACAGTAGCAGAGACCAGCTCTACAATAAACAATTTGGCCAGTGTACGACACTGTTGGTTAGGTTCCTCCTAAATGTGCTGTGTTCTTTTTAAATCTACCAAATTACAACCTCATGCAAAACATGGCTAAATCAGTATAAAAATGCTTTTCATTAATTTGACAGAATGTTCTAAGTTTAGTTAAAAAAGAAATCTTTAATAAAGTATAAAACCGCATCTATAGCAGGAAGGTTTTCCAATCTATCACAGCAAATACACCCACAACCTTGTGCCTTTGACATATCTGTTACAAGATGAACTCTAACACATTTCTCTTACCTTGGGATTATATTCAGCATTTCGGGCACGGAGCGCAATAGTTTTTAGGTCAAGTTTGCAACCAAGATTCACCGTGGACACAATATTCCTGAAGACAGTTCAGAGAAATACATTAAAAAGACAATAAAGAACTCATGTGTCTTCCTCATTTTTAACTAAGCTTGATTAATTTTTTTTTGTTTCTCCAAGTGAGTTTGAGTGACATCTTTCCTACCGACAGGAGCACTGAACAGTGATTTGGCTCAGGAACCTCCTTCTGTAGGGCAGTAGCTCCTAAGGCATGATTGCCGATTCCTCCTTATCTGCCAGCTATTATGAAAAGTGTCTCATGAGAAGAATCTCTATTTCAGTTTGGCAGGAAAAATTCTTGATGCTGAGAGCCCCCACCACAATCAGGGAAGCTGCTGGAAACAGGAGAAAATGAGGTAGCAATAGTACCATCTGAAATTTTCCTTGGTATGGCCTTCAAGGAGGAAGAAGAGGCACAGGACTAAGTGGGAATGACCGGGGAGGTAAACCCATTGCCAGGCGATAGGATAGCTGGTCTCTAGAAAATTTAAGAGAAGTTCCTAGGTGAAAAATTTCCTTGGAAACTTGTTTTCTGGGAAACCCCTGAAATCTCAAGGTCCTCAGCGGGGAAAAAGAGAAATACAAGGGATTGCTCTTTCAGTGCCAAAGTCACATTATCAACCATTTCTCTTTGGGCTGTCTGTAAATTGCTGTAAAAGTCTCTTTAAAACTCAAGTTCAGTGAAAATACTTTCATACCTAAACCTTCAAATAGTTCTAGGTTTTCTTCCCTTATAACAAACTCAGCTGTAGCCATGAACTAGAAAAGGGAACATGGAATATTAAGCACAACTCAGCTCTAGCTCCTAGACTAGCAACTCGTTTCTTCCCCTCTACCCTTCTAACCCCCGTCCAGCTGTGACAGCCCCTGTATTCTTCTTTACTGTCTCACTAACAAAGTACTACGCACAGTAAAGTGGAGCTATTTGCTTTTTTGTGAACAGGTCACAAATATACAGTAAATTACAAATGAGAATATGTTTTCAGCTATATATACTTTGAAATACAGATTATCAACCCAGGCTACTTTATAGCTAAAGCACGATGAACTCCTAAAGTGCATAGATTTAAAGGTTACAATGGTGCTAAATGAATACATATGTAACATCCTCCACTAGTATGCTTGAAAGATGCATGGCTGACAAATCACTAAGAAACTGTTTATATTACTAAGTGGTTTAGTAACAAAACTAAGCTAAAAATAAAAGCAAAAATTACTCATATTGCTAGAGGAGACCCATAAATCCTCAGGACCTCCCTTCCCACCAAAATGCACTGCTCAGATCCTGATGTTGCTTTCATCCTAGGTCTTTAAAGCTCCATCTGAGAAAGCGCATGCTGCACTAACACAGGGGACACTCACTGTAGCTGTGGCACTATCCCAGAGCTCTCAGACGCCGGTGTTGCAGGAGTTATTGGAGTCATCGGAGTCATTGGAGAGGGGTACAGAGGTGTGGTTCCCGGTAAAGGGGCTGTGGTAAGAGTCTGTGAGTGGAAGAGCTGGGGAGTTTGACCAGATGTTCCCTGTGTCGCTTGCTGTGATGTAGATTGCTGCGCTGCTTGTTGCTGCTGCTGCTGCCGCTGCTGTTCCTCTAGGATGGACAGACTATTGGTGCTCTGGACAGGCTGTGGTGTCAGTCCTGTGCCATATGGCATCATCGGGCTAAAAATTGGAATTCCTGGAGTCATTGCACCCTGCAGAAGAAAGCATGAAACAGAAACCACAGATCCTATTGACTCCATTTTGGTTTTAAGAGAAAAAGTTTTCAAGAGGAATCTAAAAATAAATCAACATGATTGTACGAAACCTGAGGCATATAGTAGTAACTCACTAAAACCAGAAAGCCCTTGGAAATGCAGTTCTTCTACAGAATAAAATATTACCTCTAGGGATCTGTCCACTCCAGCATGGTTCACCTCCATCCAGGGATGCTGACACACTTCTCACACTACCTCGCAAGCATGTCTCAACCTTGACCCACAATTTAACTTGCAATTGTTTGAACAGTCTGTGTCCATTGTACCAGATGCATTCATAACACAGTGACAGTCCATTATGTATGACAAAGGGCAACCACCAAAATTAAATTAGTATTTCCAACTTGTCAGTCGTGTTTCAGCTTAAAGGAACCCCATAGGTCTTCATGTTTCTTATATATCTGGATATACAAATTGACAGTTTTAAAATTCTGCTTTATACTATATTATTCAATACCTAGCAGAATTTTTCAGATCTGCAAACAAAAAACCTAAAGTTACATGAAAGAAACGGAAAACACTTTCACAAAAAAATTCGGATCACAGTTGCATATTAAATAATTTGTTTTTACCTGAGGGGAGGCTAAGCCTTGAGCGTAGGGTGGCAAGCTGTTGTTCTGATCCATGATTCCAGTTATTTCTTTGGTGAGGCCAGAAGTATTTCCTTCAATTAATTTAAATTAACTTCAAATCCTAGTGGGTTTTTAACCCTTTAAAACATTCCAGCAAAGTAGCTTTTTAAGCCAAGCTGAAAGTGTTAGGAAAACATCAGCTCCACAGAAATGCGTGTTATAAGTCTAAAATACTAATCAAAGCCTGAAAAAAGAAAAAGTAGTATCTTGAGAACAATATCTAAACACGAAACCAAAAGCAAACCCATCAGCTGCTGAGTTAGATAAGAGACACCCACGTACAAATACATGTAAGAACATTCACACACACGTGCACACACACACACACAATCCATAAAAAGACACACTCTATAGAAACTTTACAGCACGTTTCTGCTGAAGTCCTGGCAAGTAACCTGACTCACATGAGCAAGCCCCTGTCTATCCGAACCCTCCTTCAGAAACATCTCAAGCTGTTAACGCTCCTTCTACTCCAAGCTTTGCTTTAGCTGGAAAAGCACTGATATTTTTAGAATTTAATTCCCCTGACTACTAACGGACAAGCTTACTGACTCATTGCTTGTAAGTCTCTTCCTGACAATTTTAAGGCTTGGGCTTCAAAAATATTGTTTCTTCTATGGGAAAAGCATCGCTGGTCAAATCAAAACTAGGAAACCCTCTTCCATCCACTTCCATAAAATAAAGCACTAACAGATTTCAAACAACGATATGTACTTTATGAGAAAAAAAGAAATACGTGAAAGCCGATTTCTGGTACACAAGTGGAACGTATGCATGATTTTTTTTTTTACTATACCTCTGTTGCTGTGTTATGGAAATAAACAGTACAAGTGGAGAATTTAAACGTTACATCTTGATATCAAATATTTTCCTATTAATGTATAGTTTTCTTAACTAGATACCTATTGGTCAGAAATACTGTAGGTCGTTTTTAGGCCAGAGGCAGACCACTTAAAAATCTGAAGAAAGCCTATTCAGTCTCTTTTTTTTTTTTTTTTTAAGGTATTAGAGCTCAGAATTACATTAATATTTATACTGCAGCTGAAAAGGCATGCTTTTTTCCCCCCCATGACTGTAAGATATTACCATCTATTACCCTCAGCGAAGGTATCAAACAGAGCATGCAGGCGTTACAACCTGGAGACAGGGGTAAATTCGAAAACTAAACATTACCCTAGAAGAAATAAAGTCAACTCCTCGACAGACCAGCTGTTTAGTAAGAACTCTAGATGCCAGGCACGCCAGGACCCGTAGCGAGGACACCACCTACGCAGAGGTCCATCTTGCAACCACCTAATCGTGGCTTACTCGCACCTTCACTACAAACGCTGGGGAACGTTTTTGTCGAGGAAACAGAGCCCGGAGGCAGAGGACGCCTCGGAGACGCCCCGACCCACCCCCGAGTCCCCTTCCAGGATCTCTCCCCTAGCACACGGCAGCGCCTGGGCAGAGCCGTTCCGGCACGAGGCGACCCCTTTCGCCTCTCCGCGCTGTCCAGGCCCCCCATCTGCCCGAAGACCGGCCCCAGAGGCGCGCAGCCCACCCTGCCAGCACGTCCGCGCCACCGCCACGACCCCCACCCGCCCGCCCTCCCATGAGGAAGGCGGTGACCGCGGCCATCCCGCCCCCGGCACCAACGGCCGCCGCTCACCCCCGAGCCGCGCCGGAGCCCCACGAGGGGGCGGCGGCCGCCACCTCCCCGCCGCGGGAGCCCCTACCCGCTCCCCCCGCCGCCCCCCGCAGCTCAGGCCGGCCCGGAGGACTCCGGCCCGGCGGGGAGGTGCGGAGCGAGCCCGGCCCCGCGCACCGCCCCCGCCCTCCAGGCCCGGCCCGGCCCGCACCATGGCGGCCCCGCTGGCGCCGGCAGCCGTCGCCCCCTCCCCGGGCTGCGGGGCATGCAGCAGCCCCGCAGAGGCGCGGGGGGTGGGGGCAGGCGGTCGCGGCGCGCACGGTACCTGCCGCTCCCGGCGCCACCCCGCCGCACAGCGCCCGTGGGAGCCGAGCTGCGCCCCGCGCCCGCGCCGCCGGCGCGTCCCGAGTGCGTCACTTCCGCCGCGCGCCCACACCGCCCTCCCCGCCGCCATCTTCAGTGAGGGCGAGGGGAGGTCGGCGCCCGGGCCGGGTTGCTATGGCGGCGGCAGGCCCTCCAGCCCAGGGAGCGGCGCCGGGCAGTGCCGTGCCCCGGCGGGCTGGGGCCATTGTTCCACGGCAGCGCTCAGCATTGACACGCGTGGCTCCGGTGCCGGGCCTGGCCACAGGCCCCCGGGCTGGGAGGCTGTTGCCCATTTTGTAGCTGTACAAGCCGCTGCCCGTTGCCGCAGCGAGTCGCAGACCCTGCGGCGCCACCGCCTCGCCGTGCTGGCTGCGGTCTGCGCGCCGCGCCCACAGAGGCTTCAGCAACAGCAGCTCTTCTTCCCGAGCTCTTCATCTTCCTGTGGAGGACCACATGCATCCCCGGCACCTCTTCGCGCTTCTACCCCCGCTCTTGCCGCTTGTTTCAACTCGTGCCACGGCGCCTGGCGCCGCGCTCCACGACCCACCTCAAGGACCTTGTGTGCTTCCACACCCTTAATCTTTACAGGAGCCGCCCTGCTCCCCACCTGCCCGAACACGAGGGGCTCTTCGATCGCCTCCCCCCAGCTGCTATCAGCCTGCTCACTTCCATGACCAGAAGATAGGGGCTGACCGGGCAAGGACCGGCGCCGCGCGCCGTGCCCGAGGGACCCCGCCAAGCCCAGGCTGGGAAAGGCCCTGCGGGGACAGGCACACACCGAGCCCGCAGGCTGCCCGCCGGCGGGGAACGGGCCGGTGACAGCAGGGCACCGGCCAGCGCCGCTCACCACGGCCGCGGGGGGGCAGCCCCGCGCCAGCGCCCCCCACCGCCCGCCCGCGCGGGGCTGCGCGTCCTCCAGAGCAGACGAGAGGAGGGGCCGCCGCCATCCTAGAGCGGTGGGTCGTCACTTCCGGTTCCGGTGCCGCCATTTTGCCGTGAGACAGCACCGAGCTGCGCCCCAGAGATGTTGTCTACCGCTGGTTACGCGGACTCTGGGCCTGAGATGAGCTACGAGCTCGGCGCGCCCGTGCAGTACCGCTTCTCGCCCTACACCTTTAACGGAGGGTGAGGAGTCGCAGCAGGGTGTGGGGCGGGCTGAGGCGCACCATCTTCCCGGAGGAGGGGGCCCTGAGGAGAGTGGTGGTGGTGGTGCTGCTGCTGGTTCTTTCTAGTCTTATTCTTGTCTTCCCCCCGGCACTCTGTGAGGGTTTGTTTCCCCTTGCTAGCGCCTCTATAGAGAAAGGAGGACAGTACAGGGGAGAGCTGGCCTCGGCCTTGCCCTGGGCTGAGCGTGCCGCGAGTCCGTGCAGCTCTTCTGGGTGTTCTTGCGTGTTCGTGTGGCTTTTGGCACATTCGGGCTCCCTGAACTTTTACGGGTTAAAATAAGCTCATTCCATTCCCGGCAGGGTTGTTTCTTTATAGTGGCTCAGGAAACACCTGTAATGGTCGTATTACCTGCTTTTAAACCTGTAATGGGGTTGAAAGCTATCTTGTAACTGTTAAAGATAGGCGATGTTTTAGACACTTGCCCTGAGTTGATGACAGGATCTGGCCAGGATAGTGTTATTTAGATTTTATTTTTTTTTTTAATAATGCCTAACTGGTTTTAAAAGTACATCTGTTAGTTATAGTAGCACACATGTGGCAATCACAAAACTAGTTATTTGGAAGTAAATAACATGGGATAGCATTAGATTAAAAAAGTGATGATAATTTAAGCGTAATGATAGTGATGCTTAGTACTTTGCTGGACTGTTTTTGCTTGGAGAGCCAAGCTTTTTTAGAAGGGTCTTTCATTAGCAGGCATCTAAAATTGCTAGTCCATTGAGCATGGTTCTTGCATTGTATAGAAATTCTGTTTTACTAAGTTTCCATACAGTTTTCAGTTAAAATAGAGGATCATTTACATACATTTTCTTCAGTGTGTCTAGTATCTTCCAGTCTTGAGTCACATGTGGGGATGTGTGTAGTTGGAAACATAGCAAGGAATATAAGATGCTTGACAAAACGTGAGTCTGGATATAGAACTACTATCTAGTCTGTTCCTCTGTTGACTAAGAAAATATTTGTTTTAGAGGTAATGATTATATGAATACTCTTCTTTAAGGACTGTGTTGGCGATTGCTGGAGAAGACTTTTCTATTGTGGCTTCTGACACACGACTGAGTGAAGGTTATGCAATTCACTGCCGGGACAGTCCAAAATGCTACAAACTGTAAGTCCAGATCTTGTAAGAATTGAAACAGATGAAAGATCTTTTGTATTCCTGAGCATGTCACCTGCCTGGAATGGTCTATCACTTTAAGCAGAATTCTCAGAAAAAAGCATGGTATCAAAATTGATTTTGGAGTCATGGTGACTATTGCTGTAATGCCAGATGTGATGTTTTGTATACAGCCAGATTTCTTGTTGCATGCTCTTGAAGTTAGCTGATAACAGAACATTTTTAGCATGATACAAGGCTTAATGTAAGCTAGGTGTTTTTTTGGCTGGATAATCAGAAGAACTTTTGTCTTAACTGTAGCAAAACTTAATCCTCTGGTAACTTGGGTGTTGGTAGGCAAGTGTGCCCGCTACTGCCAGTTGTACTGTGTCTCTCTAGTGAACCATCTGGCACTTTGAAGAAGTGTTTATTTTAGGAGAGGTAAACCTCTCAGTTGTTCTATTATTGAACTTTTTATGCTCATTTTGTGCTTATCTTGACTCACCTAGATAGCATTCCCTTGGTTTAAAAATACATACTGTTTACAGTCTTTTGACTGTAGCAGGTGCTTACCGAGTAAGCTGCTATTAGCTATGCACAGATTATTTTTTTTTTAATTTTTTTTTAATTGATGACACAAGATCATATGAACTTATGTTTCTCCTGGCTAACTCCTTACAGTATCTTTGGCTCTTTGATACTGTTCAAATTGAAATTATTGTGGTACAGTCTGCATACTGCACGTGATGGATTTGTGTAATTCTAGTGACAGGCTGAGAGAAGATTTCAGTTTAAACTGTTTTCTGAATGACTGCTTTGTGTTAGTCTGGAAGTACGTGTGAATGTTTGTAGACTCAACCATTTTACTAGAATTTGAATTTCAAACATGCGTTCTTGTACTTAGTGTTCATAAAACATTTTGAAACTGAGCAAAGAGCTAACCTATAGTGCACCCGCGGCCAGGTAACAACCGCTGTCATGCTGACACAGAAAACTGCCTACAGGGTACATAAATGTTACATAACCATCCTACAGTATTAAGGCAGCCCTCTGGCCAGAGGGAGTAGCACTGGGCTGAGTGATAACGATGTAACAGGCTCCCCATCACAAAACAGATCCTCTAGCAAGACTGAATTATAATAGCTAGAGTTAGGGGTACATGAAGAAATTAAGAATTTCTTTTTGTCAGTTTTGCTGTGGAAGTCAGTGGATTGAAGAAAGACATCTGTGTGGTCCTGCACTTAATGAGTCCTCTCCAAGATGTAGGTTGCAGTTACCTTCTATACATAAAATATCTGTTACTACATTTTAGACAACTGGTTTTGATAGCATTAAGGAAACTGAAAATACGTTTGATGTTTGCATAATAATCTACTGTGTAAGAAAGTTGTATAGTTCATACTAAATCTAAAATCACAACAAAATTTTACAGAACAGAACAAACGGTCATTGGATGCAGTGGTTTCCATGGTGACTGCCTTACCCTTACAAAAATTATTGAAGCAAGATTGAAGGTAGCTAACTGTCTTACTGTATTTATAAACTTTATTATCACGTTTGAGACCAATAATATGATATGTTTTAAGTATAATTTTTGCTGGTTTTCTTCAAGTGTTTGTATCATAGTTGTATTGCTAGTGAAAGACCAGCCAGGGGAAATTGATGCTGTGTTCTTATTAAGTGTAACATCACAAATTTAAAGAATGAAAGAGCAGGAGAGGATAATGTTAATAAGGCAACGTCTATTCTTTGCAAAACTTCGGAGAAATGTTAATTTTTGGCCTGTAAGAAGGCTTTACTTTTAGACCAGTGTGTTTTCAGTTATTGTGGTAGTTAATAATCTTGTTTAGCATCAGATTGTTCTGTAGTGAGGTTACAGAAAATGTAATACTGATGGAATGCAAAATTTAGTGTTTGACTTTCTTTTTGGACATGCTGTACCACTTGCAGATGTACAAGCATTCCAATAACAAGACCATGACAACTGGGGCTATTGCAGCAATGCTGTCTACAATTCTGTATTCTCGACGTTTCTTTCCTTACTACGTTTACAACATAATTGGTGGACTTGATGAAGAAGGTAAGACTTTAAGCAAAAAAAGAATAAAAGAGGGGCTAAATTTCTGTGGGTGAATAGCTATCCTTTTACATCTCAGGTGTACTGATGAAATTAACAAAGTTTGCGTTCCTATTCCTAACACCTACCTTTAGGCATTACGGTACTTCCACAGGTCAAATGCCTATTATGCATCTGACTTGTTTCCTAGTTGCCACTATTAACTTGATTTTCTATTGCTGAAGGTCGGAAAGTCTAAAAACTGTGTTACAATTATTTGATTACAAGTGAAATCTGCTAACATTGCTTACCTCTCACACTTTACTCTAGGTTGGAGCACTTCATAACAACTTTGCTGGATTTCTTAATTGTGTCTTTAAAGATGTTAGCAGTAAAATTGTATATATTTTACTCCGGTCTGTGAGTGTTGTAGAGGTTATTAAATACGGAGATTTACTCCAGAGACAGGTTTGTACAAAGGTACTTGTAAATGTTAACAAACCTCTAATGAAAATAGTGACTTCTACACAGAAGCTGTAGTTTAACATACAGCCCTTCCAGGACTTACTGGGCTCTTGCCCAGTGATTTGGTTGAGTTGCTAAAATACTGTGTTCTCTGGCTTTGAGCAGGAGCTCAGAGGTGGTCTTGTTTCGATGATTTCAGCCATTCTCCAGTTTGTTGTTACCGTTAAGTTACACTGCTTTTCCCAGGCTTGCAAAGACATGGCTGCGATATACGGAGTCTGAAAAGGGATTAGTTGGCCCTGCGTAATGGTAAATCTCAGATTATGAGGGTTCTGTAGCAACTGGTAAGAATCAGAGGGCAGGTTTGCGTTCATGGGCTTAATTTGTGTCCAGCAAGATTGATTTGGTTTGATTTAGTGTTACTTTCTGGATCTCGGCTAGCTTTTTCAGGGCTGATCATCTACCTGTGCTGTGCTGCCAAGTGCACTGGCCCATTTATTAAATCAGGTGCAGCCTGCCTGAGCAGAAAGGCTGAGCTTGGCCAGGTGCTGCGTCTTGGTTAGTGTGTCTTCCTCAAGAGAAGGAGGTGCCTCAGAGCGTCTACATCTCTGATGGCGGTGCAAGCTAGTAAGCTTTGCAGAACCTGGCCTGACTCCAGAGGGAAGTGTGTAAGAGACCAGAGCATCATCCCTGGTTCTGGGAAGGCGATGCAGAGGCATCCAAGCATGCTCTCGGGAGATAATTCAAGAACTGTATCATTCAGGAACAATGGCTAAACTGCCTCTTTGTGCTAGCTTTAGAACCAGCAGAGCTCTTTGTGCAGCACTGCGCTCTAGCACATTCTTCTGCTTTGATTTTTCTGCATCAGCACTTTTTCTATGGTAAGTACTGTAGGAAACGTCTGTTAGAGCATGGTTATAGGTTAAATATTGGAAATAGCCTTGCATATAGTACCAGGCCACAACCATACCGAGCCTACTGTCAAAAGCATTGTTTGAACATACCGCACTATTACTTGGTTAAAGCTTACTGGGATCTGCGGTACTTCAGAGACTGCTTTTGGAGAGAGCTAGGTTTTGATGTAAATGCTTATCAGTATCGAGAATCTTTCTGGATTGTGATTACATACTTGGTTTTTGTTTTTTTTTTTTTTTTTAGGGAAGGGAGCAGTATATAGCTTTGATCCAGTGGGCTCATACCAGAGAGATTCTTTCAAAGCAGGTGGATCAGCAAGTGCCATGCTGCAACCCTTGCTTGATAACCAGGTAAAATAGTTCTCTCTTTTTTTTTTTTTTTTTTTTTTTTTTAATCTCAGTAAACATGTGACGTTCAAATTAATGTAGCTTTACTTTTGGGGAATACTACTTTTGAGAGAACTTTTAAATGTATTACAGGTAGGACTGTTAATCCATACATTTACAAATTGTGTGGCTTTACCTTCTCAGGAGAAATGAAAGTTTTGCTTTAGAATCTGTTCAGGTTTTTAACGTGCTACAAGCAGTGGACTGCCTGTTTAAAATACAGGTAAATGTTTCAATTGGGGAATTATGTTTCCCACAGAAGTGGTTTGGGTGTGTTTTCTGTTGTGGTTTTTTTTTTTTTTCCTTCTAGCTGATGACATAAATATGTCTGTTACTTAGCATGAAAATGCTAAAATAAGAAGACAGAATTAGTAGGTGTATATAATACATTTTATCACTTAACATACACTTGTTTAAAAGTCTTAAGTTTTGTACAACTCAAACACCATTTTCTAAGAATGTTCTTGCATGAAACTGCTGGAAACTTACTCGGTTAAATCTGTCTTAAAAACACTTGAAGAATATTTTCATATTTAATTGAAGCTGTTAATTGTTGAATGAAAGAAATGCAAAAGCATGTTTTACTCATTTTATTCTCTGACATTGGTGTTGATATTTAGTCAGTTGAGCCCGATGTCAACGCGACTGCTGTGCTTAAAAAAAGCAGTAAGCGCTCTTAGTTCTTAGCAGCTGAGAAAGGAATAGAATCTTTCCTTCTTTCCTTCCTTTTTTTTTTTTTCTTTAAACATCTCCAGGTTCTCAGCTTTGACTTAATTTTGAACTTTAACTGAAGAAAAAAAAATCTTCTGCAGAAACAAGGTTGTCATAAGTAGCTTTTTATTGCTTACAGGTTTGAGGCAAAGTAGGCGACTCTTCCACTCCTTTTCCTGTTCTGATGCTTAGGTGGACACTTAAGTTTATCAGCTGAAATGTACTATTTAATAGGACTGGTTATGCTCCAACATAGGCTGCTCTTTTTGAATTCTAGGTATGTTGAGGAATATTTGCTTTTAAGAAATGTTCCTGACTGCAAATGGCTGGAGAAAAGGCATGTGTGCAGTTCTGATACTGCTAACCCAGTGAGAAGTTTCTGAAGAATTAGGTCAGCTCTGATCTGAATGTTCACTGTGATCTTGTATATGCTGAATGAGTGGGGGAGCTGTGCTGACTGTACACTGGATCTGCTTCTAGTTACTTTTAGGAGTATCAGCACTGCCAAAGTTCTGGTCAGGCATCTGTAAACTGTGTGGACGAATACTATTGCCAGCTTTGGGTTTCCAGAACAGACCAACCATTTCTTCTTTTTGTCTAAATCTGCCCATTCTAACGCAGAGACTATGACACAGCTTTCATGCTAGATGGATCATACTTCCTTTAACATGTATTTTCATCTTTTCTTAGATTGGCTTCAAGAACATGCAAAATGTGGAACATGTACCTCTGACCCTGGAAAAGGCTTTACAGCTGGTTAAAGATGTCTTTATTTCTGCTGCCGAGAGAGATGTGTACACTGGGGATGCACTTAAGATTTGCATTGTCACAAAAGATGGAATTAAAGAGGAAACTGTCCAATTACGAAAAGACTAATTCATTCACTTATAAACATGTAATCTATGATGTACAATTTACCTGTATTATGAAGGCATTTGTCTCATTAAATTTTTTCAAGAAGTTCAACTACTGTAATGCTGAATATTTTCTATCTTTGTTAGAAGTAATAGTGTTTATTAGAAACCAGAGCAATTCATGTTAAGGAAGTGGCTGAGTTACAAGTCAGTTTCATCTGATCTTAATCTATTGATCTGTCTAATTCCAATGTCAGTTTAATTCCCTTCTCGCAATCCCTTATGCTACAATATGGGGGAGTTTAAACTTACTAAAATTTAGGTTCAGAGACTTTTCTGATAATGCTTTCAGTTCAGTGTTGGTTTAGTGAGAAAAGCATTTGTTTTGTTTGTGCTGTCTTCTCTGCACTTCGTAGCTTGCTTTTCCTGTCTTCTCCCTTCTCTCTCTGACATGCTGTCCTGACATTTGACTTCTCTGTTTATTTACAGAGACTATAAATATGAGTCACCTGAAACCAATTTCTCTGTGTAAGAGGGAAGAATGTTAAATGGAATCTTTCAGAGTTTAGTCCTGGTCTTTGTATTTGGGCTCACCTCTACATGTTTCTGTTCACTTAATGCCCCAAATCTCAGAAGCATCATCCTTTTCTGGCTACTGATGGAAAATAACAGTATGGAGATTCCTGAATGCCTTTTAATGTCTGGGGGCTTTGTCAGCCCTGCCACTGCTTTTGATTCTTGGGAGACTGCATCTCGTGTAGACTGTCTGATGCGCTGTATCGCACTCCTAGAAATCAGCTTGAATACTAAGATCTTTAGAAAAGCAGAGCTGCATCATCAAGGGCAAAATAATCTTCTCTTGCCCAGGAATCCTTTCACAGTCTGTAGCTATTCAGAAAAGGACATATAAAATACCTTGTTGCCTGAGGTGGCATGCTCGTTTTTTAAAAGAACAATTTGGCTGATGTGTTTGACCCTACAGTAGCCTGGTTTCCTGTTTGGATGTGCCTCGCTGCCTTCTGTGCAGCTTTTCAGCTGCTGTGCATTCTTCCTAGCTCTGGCTAGTCTTCACCAGCGGTGGTAGTCTCAGGCTTTGTAGACAGTTTAAATAGTGGGTAGCATTTGGAACCTCAATAGCCAAACAGTGCATTTAAACCGCCTACCTGTGTTTAGAAAATCCGGTGGGTGGGAACTTGGAGCAGCAGCTGTTTCCCAGTGTTCATGAAAACACTTGACCACTGGGTGCCACTGTTGGGCAGAGTAAGGGGGGAATACCGCACCCCTGGGTGGTTGCGCAAGGAGAAAGGCCCACGAAGGCCCACGGCGTCGCAGTCTGAGTAACACCGGGGCTGAAGTCACCTGCTCACACAGGTCAGAACTGCCAGACACGTTCAGGTAACTTAACGGGATGTTCAACCTTATTTGCAAAAGTCATCGTTTAAACCGGGCAAGGTTAGCTGTGTAAATGGCTGTGTAGCTGTGTGCTGTTCTGTTCACATGGTGCAATAGTTCTAAGAGCAGAAGGCTTGTGTCTATTTGAAGGACAAATCGGCATCACCAAGTTAAATACATGCTCTGTTACTTCTATAAAATTCAATTAAAGCACTTTAAGCTTGGCTATCTTTGATTTGTGTTGAATTGCTCAAGTGTTTCACAATAGGTTGCTACAGGTTTATGCAAAGTTGGTGAAGTCTAGTGGAACTAAATCATATTTAAGTTGCAAAGGAAAGCAGCTGAGGGTAACAAGTTGACATGCCTGCCTTTGGGATAGGTCTGTTTGCAATAGGCAAGATCTAAACAGTGAAGGGAAGGGCAACAAACAAGGGGAGCTATCTAGTTTGTAACTGAACTAACTTAATGTTCTTACAGGGTGCCAAATGTGTAGGAGATGCGGTGATGCAATTTTAAAAATTCTGATAAATTTGGATGTTTTTATATTTAAGGGTAAATTTTACATGCAAAATAAATGCGTGTCCAACAGATTTTAGGAAATACTTGTTTTAGTTTGAGGCATCTAGGCTTATCTCTGTAAACTGTTTTAGGAGAAATATGAGGTGATTAGAGTGTTCAGATCTCATTTGCAATCTCAGACGAGATACAACAGCAGGTACCGGGGATGCAAGTTTTCCTGCCGCTGTGTCAGTGCTGTCCTATTGGAGCACTTGTGCAGATGAGATGGCCATTTTGTATCCTTTCCAGTTTTCCATTTCCCTGCAGAGTACACCTGGCTGAAGAACCAGCAGGGGATGGAAGCTTTTTCACAGGCCTGTTGGACTGAAAATATGAAATTTCTTTTACAGAAGGATGTAGCACTGCATTCACTCCTTGTGTGGATGGGTTTGGAACCAGTGACATGGGAAGGTTTGTTTCTGGATTTGGTTTTAACTTCCTGGTTATGCCGTGTCCTGGTGTCATCACTGCTCATGCTTGGAGGTGGGAGTTGCAGGAGTGACAGGACATCTGTGAGTACAAAAATGTTCATGGGCTGCTCAGATAGAAATTACTTGCTTGCTCATTGGCATTAAAACCCATTCAAAAAATTACGGATGTCAAATGTGTCTTACAGATAAAAGGCACCAAGAGGGTTCTTTTAATCCACCAAGTTACTTATCTTTGTGAAGGTTGTCATCGCCTAGAGCTGGAAGGTAGGAATGCCCTGACTGCACGTCTCCATAGTTCTGTGCCCGTACTTCCTATGTATAAATCAGGTCAAGAGTCATCTCGCACCATGTCTACAATGTAAATTAATAGTTTATGAAACACTTTGAGCATGATCTGGTTACGGAACTATCTAGGCAAGTAGGCTACAGAGGTACAGCTAGGCAAAACAAATGCAACACCACCACTTGAGGTTGCTGGAAACAGAGGTCTGGGTTTGGCAGATCTACTTGGCCAGGGATTAGATGTCTTTACAATTTTATGTAAGAGAAAGGAGGGAGAAGGAAAGTGTTTATCTTGCAATGCCTTTTCTTAATATTAAACACCTTCCATGTGTCTTTCAAAAGAGAGCTGTACTGCAGGATTTGGCTGATTTTGGAGTGAGCACTTCCAACCACCTTCAACAACCTGCAAGTGACAGGGGTGTCTAACAAGTAGTGCACAGTAGCGGCAGCAGCAAGCGTGACTTCATCTGCAGCAATACGAAGGGCCACCTTAAGATGGCAATAGTTAGTTGCTGTCACAGGCTTCGATACAATTACACACGGTGTGGGTAAAAATAGTCATACATACTTTACCAGTTTCCCACTATAATGCGCTTTGCGGTACTGTTTATTGAGATGGGAGGCTTAATTTTGATCTTGGCCAAATGGCAGCATACTGCTGCTTATATAAGGGTCTGTACAAGGTTAGAATTGGCCTTAAAAACTACATTTGTAACAAAGTAGACCTCGCTTTATTTTTGGACATGTTTTCAGCAATATTGTTTATGCATCAAACCCGTTTTGTGTACAGGGAAAGGGGCTTGTTACTATGGAAAGTGAAAGTGTTTGACAGGACTTAAATATTGCACATATGCTTCTAAAAGTTTAGTTCACTATATCAGTCAAGGATAAGTTTTAATCTTCCTTTTACTAAAACCAAGACTTTCTTCAGGCTGAATCACAAAATGTTGTTTTATAAACCAAATGCTGAGCTTTCTCACTCTAGGATGACATTTTTCCTTTTACAGTGAGAGATGCCTGTAACACTACATATGCCTCAGTGTGATGGGAGTCAGGAGCAGGCGGCTTCTGTTTTATTGCCATCTCTTAGAGAAAACCATTTAAATGGAAATTCTAAAACACTATTTGAAGTACAGCAGTTTGAAGTGGTCCTACTGCAACTTATTTACTGAGGGGACAAAGTTGTAATTTCCCACACTTGAAAAACTTTATTTTGATACCCCAGAATCCTCCATCCTGGAAAGCAAGAGAAAGCTGCTTTGGCAAGTAATCTCAATTTAGTGATGCAGACTTTTACAAACCTAAGCTTGGGGAGAAGTGACAGGAGCGAGTGGGGGACAATTAAAGCAGCATTTGTGTGAATCTGAGCAAAATAAAGTAGTCCTGTTTATCTCCAGTCTAGTAGAAGAAAGTTTTAGGAGCATAAAGTAATTGCTGCCTTGTTCAGGGTTCCTGATCCAGAGTCAGGAACCAACTTTTGAGTAGAAGGGATTTGGAAATGACAGCTTTCAAATTCCTCTTTCTCTTTCTTTCAGCCATTGCTTTTGTTTAGTATGAATGTCCTTTGCTTTTAGGCCATTTGGGGCAGTCATAAACCAGACAATATGGCACATGGGCCTGAAGTTAACTAAGATTTGTCTCCAGATCTGCCTTCTCAAGCCAAATTCCTTTTGAGAAGGGGTTTTGTCTATGCGAGTGCAACGGAGTGAGACCAGCCTTATATTCTTTCAACTCTAATATGTAGTTAGTTTAACTCTATGGACCATTTTATGCGCATTTCCTTTTCTAAGCAATTTCAACAAAGTATTCATAATTACAAAAACATGGTTTAGCAGAAAAACAAACAAAAAATCCTCAGTATCTTTCCTGTTAGGCTATTCTTGGCCCTTTTCCTAACAGTTGCTGGCAAAGTTCAATCACTGTTCATTTCAGAGGCTCAAGTGGGGGTAGGGATGGACTTCACTGTAGCCTACAATAATTAATATTCTTTGGCACAAGACACATATTAAAGAGGTACGGGCAAGAGAGTAGTCATGGTACCAAAAATTCAATCAGTCCTTTGCACTTTAGATCAAAGAACTGTAAAATGAAAGATAAAAAACAGGATTCCCATTTTTGCTGAGGAAGAGGACCAAGATGCGGAAGATTACAAGTTGTCCTGCAGTGTTACAGGTACTTCACAGTTGGGGTAAAGTGCTTTTGCCTTCCTGAGACCTGACTTCTCTAAAACTTAGATATTTCTGTTGCTTAGCTTTCTCCAGCCATCCAAGTTTGGTGATCTCCTTGGCGGTTTTACAGGAAGTCACTGATGTCCGCTTCACCTAGGTGTGCACCCAGTGTGGGTACGTGACATCTGCAGTGCCTGGCCCACTGAGGTGTCTTAGCTGAACAGGATTACAGCCCCTCTGGACCAATGGTCTGTTTTATCAGCCTGGCAGTCAGGCCTGGTGGATGATCAAGCTGTTTATTGGTCTTCCAATGCAATGCTCTCATACTGGAGACCCTGGGTGGCTCAGCTGAGGGCCTCTTCTCTTCTTCTCCACAACTGACCTGGGCTGCTGATGGAGTCGTATTCAGCTGGGGCTACCTGGGAGGTGAGAGATGCTGTAGAGTGCCTCGGGAGTCTGTCCCCTACCAGGAGCCCATCCTCAAGTGTCCCAGTAGAAAACATCTGTTTGTAGCTTGCTTATGCAGCCTTTGCAAAGAACCTCATGCACTGAGATATCAGAAAGTTAAGAAGCCTGATGGAGGAAAAAAAAAATAGGAAAAAGAGAAGGGGGAGGCTTTTTCTCAGGTTTTATATAAATGACTGTTTTGGAGAAAGCTGCATTCCAGCGTCACTGCCTTATGCTTGATCTGAACTTTTCTTGACATGTACCCTTGAATGCAGAACAGTTAACACAATCTCCATTAAGTCCCATGGCAAACAAACATTTTGGTGCGGCTGGTATTTGTTTGCTAGTTGCAGACAAGTCAATCTCATTAGAACTGCATTTACAACTTTTGCCAAGCGTTTTGAAACTGGTTGACACGTGCAACAGCTGCCTGAGCTGGAATGGCATTCCATTCCCTGCCTCCATCTTATTAGCGCAGGGGATGGCTTGATTAATGACAATTAGATGGGATTTTTAAAAATGAAAGATAATTTGTCTTTGGAAGAGCCATGCAGTGTGTTTTCATTCTCTGATTTAAAATAAGCCACAAAATCTGGGGTTTTATAGCTTTTCACAAAAGCCAAGAGAAGTGCTCACCCTGAGCTAACCCGCAAAATTTGAAGTAAAAACATTTTAAAGGGTGATGCAAAGTGTTTTCAGCTGGTACTTAGTGGGGCTTTTACATTAAACTGCTCTTTAAAAAATGCAACCAAACAAGATTATTTCAGTGGTGACACTTAGATTTTTCTCATGCAACTCCAACATGGGGCATTGCTGTGCGAGGTAGGGGAAGGAAGACTGTGCTGTCCACACCCTATGGCATGTTAAGTGATGCTGAACAGAATTCACACAAGCTCATGTGAAGACCTGTGTGATACGTGGCTCAGCTTGAGCTACGCATTTGTTAGACCAGTGTATAACTGAGTTTATCTGCACTCTTTAACTCTCCAAAGATGTTACCTGGGCAGCCAGTGTCTCCTGGCCAGCTGTCCTCTTTCAGCCAGAGCACACGCTTGGTCACAGCTGAAAGCATTCTGGCAGGGACACAAGGACCCAGTTTCCCCCTCATTTCTCCAGGCCCTCAGTGAAGAGCTGCTGAGCTTACAGCCTTGAAGAGACAGGCTCTTGATTCAGCGCAGGCTATTACATCCAAACCATCAAATACATTTTGTTTGGCTCTACAGCCTTTAAAGTTGGGGGCTGCGGTGCCCTTCACCTCTGTTAAGATGCTTCTCTATCAAAGGGACTCTCTCCATCAAACTCAGTGAAGCACCAAACAGCCAAGATGCTCTTCTCTGAGCAGCTGGGGTGTCACAGTGGCCAAAGCAGCATCTATATGGAGGTGTTCACATGCTTAATTTAACCCATAAAACTCCTGCACAAACATTTAAGAGAGGTTTCTGGCAGTTTAGTTTAAACCCTGTGTTGGCAGAAAAGCTTCGCTCATTTTCATTCTCTGCACAAATGTGGAGCTTTGAGCTCCAATTCATGCTCCCAGATAAATTTTAACTATGGTGCTATAAGTCATCATTGCAGTTAAAATAAAAAAAGGACAGTGAATCAGAATACTGAAATATGAGAGGTCCTTTTGCCTGCTTGGCTCAGACTAAAACAAAATAAAAAATAGACTTCTCATAAGAGAATGCACTTGTGGTTTAACTAATATTTTGACCTGCACAGGTAGAGTTTTTTTTCATAAACTGTTTCCATTCAAAGCCAAAATGCATTTTGGAGCTACTCCAAGTATTCAGTATCTATTAAAGACTACACAAATCTGCTGTTTTCTTGTGCCATTTCCCCCTCACACTCTTGGTAACAGAAAGAACATTGAGGCCAAGCTATCCAACAGAGACTAGTGGATGGTTCTTGAGTGTTCAGTTTGAGATCCCAGAAGCGGTCTTGACTCTGAACTGGGGACTAAAAGCCATCTATTTGTTGATTCAGTTAGTCTCACTACAGAAAAGGTAAAGTTGGAGGTGGTCCAATACATTCGAGCTTCATCTTAGAAGCTGTGGAGTGAGTTCACAGGAGACGCAGTTTCCCGTCGACCTCTGCATCCACATCCCAACCCACGTGCAGGCGCTTGGTCAGCCAGTGTGGCTCTAGCTACAGTGTTGGACTACAGGATTGCTGCCTTGTAAGCGCTGATTGTAAGTTTTAATGAGACAACCCAATTAGATGGCTTGACAGACCATCACAACAGTGACGCAACCGCACTCAAACCCCATTACAGAAGCAGCAGAATTTCAAAGAACTGCTTTAAAAGAAAAGTCACAGAATAGCTCGCACACAGCCCTGCAAACAACAACATCACCCACGGGCTCTGCAGAGCAAGGGGAAGGGCTGTGAGAGTGAAGGCAGAAACAAGACAAGTCAAAGGAATTAATCTAAATACTGATTTTCCCTTTCTAACACTCAGCATGGGTGCAGCTTGGGTTTTAGGTACCATCTATGGAACATAACTGCTTTACGTAACTCCCACCATATGAGTCTAACAGTGCCTAGAGAGTTATAACATGGCCTTTGCAAAAATACGTGTGCACAAAATCACTTGTGCCAGGCAATGCATTACATTGTCCTACAGATACTGACCAATGCACAGGGCTGTATTCACTGATCCTCCCGCACCCGCAAGGCATTTCCAAGTTTTTATCACCCCACCCCCCCCATCTTCAGAGGAACAATGGATCTGAATTTTGGAATTTTCTCTCCTCTTCATCCTCCAGTTGGGACTTGTTCATACATCACCTGCTGACCCTCCTAGTTTGAACTAGGGGGCTGGCCATCCCCACAGCTTGCTACAGGCAAGCTTTGTGAATGCTTAGCCCCAGACCACTTGTTTTTAGCAGGTTGAGCCCAACACCTTAAATGTCACCAAGCCACAAGCCAGCTAATGGAGTGTTTGGGTGGCACTTCCAGGCGGAAATTTCCTTTGCAGAGTGTGCATCGAGCGATTCTCAGCAGTTATAGTCCTCTCCTGTTGACCAAAAGAGAGGCCAAATAGATGGTCCAGCAGGCTTGGCAAAGCCCCAGTTGTCAACCCAGAGAGCATTTTACAAAGCTCTTCTTTCCAAATGAGTCCCTTTTCCTCATTTTTACGTATGTGCCAAGGAGGATCCAAGACTAACAAAGAGAGTAATGAAAGTTGCTGGCTACCAATAGCACCGTACCTTGTCAATTTTATTTTCCCTAAATTAAAGACCCATACACACACCCCGCTTGAACTGCATGACGTGCATCAGAGAAGGAAATCTCAAGACCTGAGCTGATGCTGAGAGGAGCATTTGTTCGTCTTACCCATGAGAGCGAAGCAGACCCCTATGGTGCTGCCGTCTTACACTGAGAGATGCAGGCAGTGGGGGCTCACGCGGCTGTGTGGAACATCTGCTCTGCCCTACAGATGCTGCCCAAATCTCTCTTCCCAGCCTACTGCTAGTCATTACTCAAAGAAGTATTATACAGAGACACCTCCTTTGCCATCAGCTCTGACCGAGCCCGGTCCCAGTAAACTATCGGTGGGAAGCATCCACTGAGGACTGGGCGGCACCATACTGTGGTTTCGGTCTCAGATCCAGTAACCGTTAACACAGCTGGAGCTGCAACACAGACCACCACAGGCTGCAAACTCCCTGCCTGCTTTTCATGTTAGTATAAATCACTTGACACCATGTGAAGTATCACTGCCAGCTCTGACAGCCTCTCGGGAAGATCCAACAGACTATGACATGTCAGTGGGAGTTTTGCCTTAACAAGTCCAAACCGAGCTACCCCAAACCTTGCAAGCAAAGAACAATGCTTCAGGAGGAGAACAGATGAACTCTGTAGCACTACAAACATGTTCGTATTTGTTTCTGCAGGGTAAAATATCCTGTCAAGCAACGGGTCATTAACACATAGCTAGCTAGTTTTCAGTAAACTGCTGCCCAACTACTCTGGTATTAAATGACAACCTAGTGCCTAGTAGCATCGGTGAAATCAAAGGACGTCCCACTCCTAGCCACCGTGCAGTCATAGCTCTGGAGGCTCTGACATGCACAGCGATACATGATACGCTTTATGGAGAGGGGAGATAAGGCACGTCAACATGCTACAGAGCAGAAAAGCTGGTCTGCAGACAGTGAGCTCACTGTAGGTGCAAGGTGTGTAACGGGTTGGCAGGATGGGACATACACACCCTGGAGCTGCCCTTAGAGCCCTTATCCCAGCCCCAGAAAAAGGGATCCACCTTGAGAGCGTCTGCTTCGCACGTGCACTACAGGCACCAGTGAAGAGCTGCCGTTGCAGGGATGTGGTGGGCAGCGTGCACAAACAGCTGCTTCCTAGGGGCACGGGATTATGGAGGGGACATAGCTGAGTGCAGCGAAACAACTGCCTCAATTTCCACACTCCATCCAGAGCACTTGAGCCAGAGTCAGGTCAGACCTCTGCAGACATATGTCAGGGGTTAAATAAAAGCCAAACAACTGCTGTCAGCAGCAAAGTGAGCCTACAACTGTATGCCAATACATGGATTCAGGTCTGCAGTGTGCCTCCCTCACAGAGCACCCTGACACCTTTCTGCTGACAGAGTCTTTGCACCACTACTCAGGAGGCAGAAAATCAAGCCAAAACAAAAAAAAAGCAAGATGGAAGAAAAGCATTACAAGTGGCTTGCAAAGACATTAATTGCAAGATGAAAGTCTTGGATGCAGTGGCTTTGTGGTTAGGCCAGTCAGTGAAACTTGGAGCAGCAGTCAGCAATGCCATGGAGCAGGAGCAAGGCAAGAGCAAGTACTGCTGTTTACAAGGCTTTCCCTGGCTACAGCTTTGATCCCTACATCCATCAGTCAAGTGACTGAGATATGAACTTGAGATAACACACAGGCACAGTGCAAGGCTCTGAGGCCTTTCTGCCTGCAGCCTCTTCCTTCATGTTTACTCGTGCACCTGCGTGACAGTGTGTCACAACATGTCAAAACACAGCATCACGGCTCGGTGCTTGACTCTCATCTCCCCTCTGCCCCCCAAAACCCACCCGAATTTGTCACAACAGCTCAAGAGGGAGAGAGGCTGGCTCTCCTCTGCTGGCCCCCTCACAATAGAGGATCGCTCTATTTGTGTGCAAAGGAGAGGGGCTGCCGCCCGGGCCGCAGCCCTCGCATCTGTAAGGGCTGGAGACAAGCCGCACAGATAGGCAGAAATCAATAAGCTGTCGGATCAGAGGGCCCGGCGGAGGAGCCGCTCCGTGCACACGCACAGGGGCCGAACATCTGTCAGGCAAACAAAAAGCAACCCAAGCGGAACAAAAGAGAGGATTATTTTCACTCAAGTTCTTCTTCAGTCTCAGCAGGCAACGTTCAAGCCGTCCTCGTATTCAGACACTGAGGCCTTATGGAGTACGGGCTGTCCGGGAAATGCCAAACGCTGTTACCAGAAGACAAAAGAGGGGGGAAAAGAAAAAAAAAAAAAGATATGGAAAATTCAGACTGTCTTGTTGCGTGTGATCAAGCAGGGGGAAGGTAGAGGGGACACCAATAAGGGGGTGGAGGGCAGCGGGGGGAGGAGGGCAGCGTGACAACGCAACGAAGAAGTTGATGACAAATCTCCACAGCAGTACTTGAAAACAAAGCTGATCATATCAGACATGCCACAGAAGCACAAAATACTGGCGCAGAACTACGGACTCACAAGCACTGAGGCTGTGCCCCCCAGCTCCCTCCTTTACGTGGAAGGGCAGAGTCGCTGCAGACCTTTCGCTCGTGCAGGCGAACACTGGGGAGTTGGCAGAGCTGGCCCCACACCCCAATGCCCTCCTCACCTGGAGGAAGCTTCACCCACCAGCCCCCAACACTTCTGGGGGAGTGAAGGATTTAGGATAAGCTCAGAAACAAGCTGCCATGCCTCTCCCTTGTGCTTAGCGTTAGACAGTGGACACGGTTACTTTTCAGCTTGGTTTCTCCAGCACAGCTGTCTCTTCTAATTGGCATGTCATCTGTGTGTTAGAAATAGGTGCAAAAAAGTGAATTTGTGATGAAACAGATTAAGTAAAACCAGATTTAGGCTTAAAATGTCAAAAACCCTCATCCTGTCTGAAAGAGAAGACTTTCGTCCTCCAAATCATTTCACAGTTGAGAACTCCCTGTATTGCATTCATGTGCTGCTGTTCTACGCTTATGCTGCTGTTGGCTTGGTGCATTTTCAAATGTAAGTTTTATTAGGAAAAAAAAACCCTCTAGGTTTTGGGTTTTCTTCAACAGTCTCACAGCATGTAAGCTGCCCTCACTGCTGAAAGCAGGAGCTGTTCTGGATAAAGGTGAACTTGCTTAGTTGAAGATTCGCACTCTGACCTTGCAGCTCTGTGCCTGTGGATGCACCCACCCATCAATACTAGCCCACAGCATCCCACAAAATAGATATATGTCTCAGCCTTGAATGTGACTTGCCATAGAAGACATGGAGTCTTAACGGCATTTTAGGGAGTATCACACAGGTATTTTGAGCCAGCTTAATTTTATTACCTTGTGTTTGGGGGGAGGCGGGGGGGCAATGTGAAGAGGAAGAGGTTTTGACTTGGGGAAAACAGGCACCTGTGTTAAAAAAATCTCAAAGTAATGACTGAAAAGGAAAACAACCCAAAACACATACTTAGCTGCTGCCTTATCTTAGAAGCTCCTAGGTTTCCTTTGCCTAATTTACAGCGCCAGATAGAACTGCCTCAGTGTGAGCTCCAGAATGACCGTTAAAAAGAGTAAGCCCTTTTTTTTTGTTTTGCTTGAGAGAGTGAAGGAGAGGGAAGGACTGCCTTCCCCATCCCTGGGAAGGGTCTGGGCTCTCAGTCCCAGCTGGTCACAATCGGCTTCCTGGACCTCAGCCTCTACCCATCAGGGAGGAGTAAGTAAGGCTTCAAGGGACTTACGCCACCTGTGTATTTTGCTCACATGTACCACCCACCTGAGAGGAACCAGAGGCAGCAGATGAGGGGCTCTGTCATCAGCCAGGGACAGGAAGAGCAGCCTGGTGCCAGCAGCGTGGTTGTCAATCATTGGCAGACAAGGGCATCTGCCATAGACACAGCACATCTTTTTCCCAGGAGCTTTGCTCAGCTGGATCGTAGGCAGGACAGTAACCTCCACCATCCACTACAGATGCTGCAGACCCAGGTTGCTTCACCAGACATACCCCTGAAGACTCCCCAGTGTTTGTGGAGAAGACAAACAGAGGTTCAAAAAGCAACAGACATAGCCTGCATGCTATGCCGCAGGAGGTCTGTGCAGGGAGCGCGTACCCAGCCGCCTGCACATGTCCTACACAGCTCATGCACACATACCCGGACTGTCTCTCCGAATACTGAACAGACCCACAAAACCAGAAAGATCAAACTCTCTTCCTGAAACAAAGTAACATATGACAGCCTTTGGTGTCTCCTTATCCAAGCTTCACCCGTCCTGAGTTGTCACCTCTTCTGCAGGGCTACAGGGAGTCTAGCGCAGCTTCCCCTTGGGAAGAGACACAAACCCAGGAGCAGAGTCTGCTTCCCACTGCTCTCTTGACCTACCTGGCTTGTTGTTGACTTTCCTTGGTCGGCAGTTACTCAACTCACCTGAAGCCTTTCCTGAATGGCTCTGCTTTGCCTAGGCTGCACTGTTTTGTAAGAAGTATTTCTAACCAACTGTTTGGTTATGTCTCAGGAATTTCAGGGGTCCCCTATTTACCTTTTGCAAGCAGTTCTCATGTGGACCATCAATAGCAAATTAATACCTTCTTATCTCACAGTTAGGATATTACTAATATTTGTCCATAGTCAATGTTTTTCCTTAAAGCCAAAGCACTCGAGTTTCTTCTGCTCTTTTTGGTTACTTTTTGCAAGCCTTGAACCACGTGCAAGTACTATCCTAAGCCACACAAGCAAATAATTCTATAAAGCTGAGCTTTAGGGGGAGGGTGTTAAAACAAGGGGTTTGATGTTATATTGGTAAATAATAAAAAAAATAATATAAAGCTGATCATTTACAGGAGAGAAAACTTTCATATGAGGAACAGTATCCTCATAAAAAGTTTTATGGTAAGGGAACAGTATAGTACACTGTGCAATCAAACAGGGAAGATTTTGTCCTTTACTTCCTACCACAGAAATCTGCTCTTGATTCTCCCTACACAATAGCTCCTCCAGAAGCTGGATAAGGACCAAAGGAAAAGACAAGAAAGGAAGGTAGTAAAAGTAATGGATATATGTATATCTTTTGTGTGACATTTTGCAACTTTGCCTTTGGAAACTAAGCATGCTTGACGTGTTTCATTTTGTCCTTGTCTACCAGCAATGAAAGAGAAGCCATCTCATCAGTGGGATCTTTTTTGGAGGGGATTAGTTTTGAGTCAATCTGGCTGTGAGAGGCTCTTGGATTAGGAGTCTTTGGAGAGGTATTTTTGCACACAAAGTCTGACATGGCCAATTCCTTAGAAAAAACAGGTTTTGGGGTTGCTTTGATGCCTGTGAGGTTACTCCATAGGCAAAGCATGGATCTGGGAGACACAAACCAGGGACAGGGAGCCTGGCCAGCAGAAGGCACTGGTCATAAACCTGACCTGTTAGTTTGATGGTCCCTGTTTCCTCTGGAGCCACAGAGCACCCTGGTGTTTCCTGCAGCCTATTGCACTCCTTCTTAAAGCGCTTTTAGCTGAAACATTAGAGAGACAATGTCAGTGTGTGATGTTAGTACAGCTTTGCAGACTCTTCTTGACATGGTCCGTTAGACTGCAGCTTGGGAACTCCTGCTCCAAGTGCCTAAAAGAGAGACAGGACTAACCAGCGACTCTCAGACAAGGATCTGTGAGATGTGCCATCACAGTAAATTAATGGTGGCCACAGTTTTGACAGTTTAAGTCAAAACAGAACTGAACAATCAGAGCAAGTTTTTGTCTTGTGGCTGCAATGAATTCCCTGGTGGCTGCATGCGGCCACTATTATTGTCTTTTAGAGTCACTGCCCTAAAAGATGAGTTCTTTAACAAGTGAACAAATAACTCAATTAGAAATTAAAACAGTACATTCCTGAGAGGAGCTCAGCAGCCTCTTCTCCCATTAGCAACAGTGGGAGTTGCCATGCTCTGCACCTCACCAAGGCACAGCTATTCTCCCTCCCTTCAGCAGGTGACTCTGCTGCAACAAATTGCTTCACAATGCCATTCCAGTTTGTCTCTTTTGGGTACCATTTGCTGATATGTGGGAATGCACTGATTTTTGGTCAAGTTTCAGCCTAGAAAAAAAATCCAATTACACAAAACGAAACAGAAAGGGCAGGGGAGAGGAGACCAGATTTGTGAGTTGATGAGTGAACTTTTTGTTGAAAAGTAATTATTAAGTACTCACTTTGTGGATGAGCTTGCTCTATCAAGGAAAGAGGAAGATCAGTCATCCTAGGATCTAAAAACAGTCAAGAAATCAAACTCAGGAAATTTGAGGATAACAGATTGGCCAATCTAAATTATGTGAGGAGTACAGATATAATAACTTTCCTCCAAGGTAGGAAAGAGAGAGAAAAGTATTTTTATTAAATGTATTCAACGGGCATGGGAAGCCTCCTGCAAGGAAGAAAATGTCCTTTGAATCTATGTCATGGTAGTGTGGTACTGAAAAACAGAAGGGGTGAAGGAATTGTGAACAGCTGGTGAGTGGCAGCCCTATGCCAAAAGAATGAAGTGTGGAGGAGGGGAGAAAGCAATTCAGAAAAACCCAACAAAAAAGAGCTAAAATCCTAACTTCAACAGTAAAATAAAAACCCAAACAGAGAAAGAAGTGTTGGGAGTGCACTGTCAAACACCAGCTTCCCATGGACTGCAAGAGCAACAGAAGCCATTGTCCTCTGTTGGGGATGGGAACCATAAAAAATAACAAGCTGGGCTTGTATTCTCAGCTAAACCCAATACAACTCTTTCTCTCGAATACAAGGGATACTCCACAGAGGATGAGTGCATCCCTGCCTAGCTGGGGAGCTGGTCTGTGAGCACCCACCTTCCTTAAAAGAAAACCCAACAGTTAGAACATAATTCATTACAGCTTCATTAAGGCTGTCAGGTGAGGAATAAATAACGGACCCATAGCAGGGTGGTGGACATGTGGGACAGGGACCCACAGCCAAACACAGAGTGGAGCCTCTGGCTGCGGCCAGCTTCAGGGGAGAGGTTTGGGCCAGGGTGGTGCCAGCTCCCAGGCACGCAGCTGGCACGGAGCTCTGCTCCAGGGCTCCTCTCCTCTCACACCTGTGCTGCGGCCAGGAGGAAGAGAGGTTTATGCTCAGCCTCAGGCGAGGCACACTTGACTTTCTTGGCAAGCTGGCTCCACGGCATGCCATTATACAAAGTTTGTCCCTGCCTGCCTTCCCCTGGCATGGCAGTATGTCAGAGGTTTGGGCGCTTCTGCAGGAGGGGCTGGGGGTAGCTGCCTGATCCCCTCAGATGTCAGGGACCTGCCCACAGCAAGGCGAGCTCGGCATGTGCTGGAAGATGGTGGCACAGCACAGCGCTTGCTCCATGCTTGCTCCCCTGGCCATGCTGGAAGCCGGGTGAAGTACTGCACAAGATGCTTAAAAGCAGGAGATGATTTCTGAGGAAGGAGAGATTAAGCAGACAAAGACTCTAATTGAGCAACAACAGTGATATGTAACATTGTGACAGATATGGAGAGGCAACAAGGGAACAGTTATTCAGCGTTTTTCACAATACAAATATTAACAGGCTTCACCTGAAATGATGTGATGGCAAGGTCAAAACAAACTGAGGAAGTACCTCTACCTATGAAGTATCAGTTATGAAACTTTGGATTGATTAACAACAACAAAAAAGAGAAAAGACAAATCTAGATAAGAATAGTCCATAAATGCGATTCAACACAAAGACATGGTTACAACCTCAACCCAAAAGTCCTTAAATCACAAACTGCCAGATACCAGGAGGATGCACAAAAAGAATTGTCTCTCTTTGACCACTGCTGGAGGCTGGAAAGATCTTTACTGAACCCAAGAGTATAGTCTTGTTTTCCTCTACTTTTCATTTGTCCCTTGAAACTTGGCATATTTAGTGATTAAAAATGAACATGTCTTTGAAACAAATACATCCAAATCACAGGTATCCAAAGTGCTATGTTAACCTGACCACCACATGTTTTGACATTCAAAATATTTAAACTTTTAAAAAGGATTCTGCTCATGGATGGGCTCATCTTTTTCACAGCATGATTGACAGGGGTCTATTTCAAAATACCTCCCATTAAGAAAAAAAAAAAAAAAAAAAACTACCTTAATGGTGAAGCAGGGAGTGACAGCAGCAGACAAAAGGTCGTTGCTTCTTTGTTCTTCAAATCTGAAGAAAATACACAGAACTCTATTGTATGACTTTTTCATGCACAGCATTGTCTCCCTTGACCCCATGCACATCTGCAGCCTGAAGTCCTCTGTTATCTCTGGATAACAGCTGTTCCATCACTGATTATTCATCAGCTCCACTTTAGTCTGCCTAAGGTGCTGTGAAAAGCCCCCAGGTTGCTGAGTTTGCTAACATGAATTCAAGATAAAGCCTGAAATTGCTGGAAAAAATAGGATAAATAATGGGTATCTCCTACTGGACATGTTGTTTGGTTATCTGTAGCACATAGGTCTATACTGTAACATTGAAATTGCAGGATCTTTTAAAAATCTCACAGAATCCCCTAGTTCTCTCATCTAACTCCTTTATGCTTTTTATTTGGCTTTGGACAGCAAAATGCAAGGACAAGGAACACATGCAGTCAGCACTCGAGAGACAAGCAAGCCCTTCAGATATATGATGTGCAGGAGCAGAATTTGCAGAACAATTAATTAGTGAGGATTTCTAGTTAAAAGAAAGTGACTGAGGAGATGAGATATGTGCCAAACCCATCCCCTTTGAATGCAAATACTCCTTGATCTTTATTTGGGGCAGAGGAAGTAATTTCTCTCTGTTTTCTCACACTTGCTATGGAGACCACAATTCAATATGCACCTCCTCCCCAGGTAATTCATCTTCTTGGCTCTTCCACCCCCCCCAAATCATTTTCCACCCCTACCACTCCCCTATTACCAATGCTCATATTCCCACACGGGTGCTAAATCTCATCAGTCTCTCTGTCCGAAGGATAAGGATGGCAGAGGATTTCTTTGATCTCTAAGACTCTTTCATGGGTCATTTGAGAGGTGAGGATGGAAGAAGGCGAAGATTTCCAGTTTATCAGTAAGGTGTTGATGGCCACCAGATTGCTGGGAACATAATAGAGAACATTCCTGAAAAAAAAAAAAAAGAAAAAAACCAAGGTGCTTGCAGCCCAGCATTAAGCTGTTCATGAGTTGCTGGTGTAAATTCATAGGGTGCAGGGGCTGTACCTAAACAGGTGGCTCTGCAATGCCAAGCAGCCCCCAAACACGTAAGTTGTACCGCTCCTGTCCCTGAAATATCTGCATGCTCAGTGTGTGAGTTTAATTAGTGGTACAGAGTCCACAATGTGCTAGACATACATACTTCCAGAAATACAAGCCCACCTTACTGTAGACCAGAGAAAACAGTTTCTGTAGGAGCCCCAGAGGAGGCACAGGCTATTTTGTGGGGTGGCCCTGAGTCCTGGTACCAGTGGCTTGTTTGCCTTGTGGCCATCTGTAAAATGGGCTGCTCAGAAGTTACCACTCTTTGATCTCTCCAAATGTGAAGGTGCTACACATACACAAATGTTGCAGGTAGCTGCAGTCTGCCTGTCATAGTTACGAGTACTATAGCTCAGGTATACAGGATGCCAACATGTAAATCTACTGAAATGATATAGAGGGTCAGAGTTAAAGGTACATATTCAACTTTTGTTCTAGATTTCCCAATTTGATCGCAAAACTGACTTTTTTTCATACTCCTAACTTGCTTTTTGTCTCTTCCAGTCCATCTACACCACATCCCTTGCAATTATACCACACCCCCTTTGTCCGTATGCCAAGAATTTGCCGAGGACTTGCAAAATCCTCATCCCCGATTGTTTACCTGTTTTGTACAGCATTTCTGCCTTTCTTCAGAAAGCAATTCTGCTACAGCCTCCTTCTGTTAGACAAAATTATGCAAATTGCATAGATTAAATTGCTGTATAATGGTTGATCAGCTTTTCCTTATTGTTTGCCATTTGTTACACAGGATTTGCGTGTGTTTAAGAGTTTTATGTGTTTAATAGTTATTTAAGAGGCTTAGCATAGCTAATACCTTCAAGCAGTTCTGTCCCTGCAGACTACAGAGAAGTGAAGGCTTCCTCTGTCATCAGTGGTTTTGACTCTAGGAGTTTTAAAAATTGTTTTAAAAGCCTGAGTGGCAAAGGAGCTGGGAAGAAGATGCAGCAACTGCTGAGATTGTTTGGAGAGTGTGCTGCTGTTTACCAAAATGATCCCTGTCCCTCTTCTGATAAAAGGAGCTACAAAGCAGACCCAGCACCCACTGGTGGAACAGGCCCAGCAGGATGCGGGTCTCCACATTCCACGTTGGTCTATCACAGCCTGTTTCCACTCACATACATGCAAAAGGTTGGATTCGTTTTGGCATGAGTGTAGGCTCCTATTCCAGCTTGAGGCTGGTTGCAAGTGAACACATAGGCATTTCCTCTCAATTGCCAGATCCTGTTCTCGTTAACGTGTTGCCAAAGCATTAATCATATCTCAAATCCCTCATGCCCGTGAGCAGACTTTCCCTCCCAGCTGCCGCATCCCTATTCCTTGATAGACAGACTTTCATCTCTCTCCCACTCCTTACACATCCTTGATCTTTTCCAAGAGCTGCAGCCCCATCGGAGAGAGCAGGCCGGAAACAATGAGTGGTTTGCTGCCATCAAGCTGGCTTTTCTGCTTCCTCGCTGGTTGCATAGCGGAGGCCACTCCAGTGCACTCAGCAAAGCACACAGAATCCATGCAATACCTACAGCTTTTCTGTAAGCAATTAACTGAAGAAGTCAGGTTTGGTTTTCTTAAACAAATTAGCCTTTTAGTATTGAGTTATACACACCGTTGAGAAAACAGAGAGTAAAGTAAATACGTTCTTGAAAAGCAACCCTTCTCCCATGCAGCCCCAGAGAGTAGTACTCACACATTTGCCCACTGCAAACAGATGGGCCATTTTCTTGTGTCTCTATTAGGTAATAGGCTCAAGCTGTGAACAAATAAAGCAGAAAACACCCAATATGCCAATGTGTTAATTTTGTCTTCCTGTAGGTGTCCCTGTCGATTGCAAAACTGAGTCAGGCCCAACTTTTTCATTTCTTATTTTTTGCTAACAGAGAAAAAGACCTTTTTCCTGGGCAAAATACATTCTGACCATTTTACACAGTAACAGATATATAAAAGGTGTTGATTAAGCCCCATGTGAGAAACAACAAAGCTAGCCCTAACAGCTTGATAGTCTGTTTGTATATATGTATTATCTTTTTACATAGATGGATTCTCCTTTAAAGCATACATGTCTATACATGTTCCTTACCAACCCTAAGTTGTAATGATATGCCCAAACCCACTTTCCTTAATGTGCATACGAATACACAGAGTATATATAATTGTCATTTGCATGGCCTTTCTTGCATGTGGTACTTGATGTATTTCACTGGGGTATAGCTCAGGACAGAATCTGGCTCAGGTTGCACAGACCTTATAATGTAGTAACACGTGTGAATGGTTCATCACTGCTTTTATACGCAAGACTGTTTCCATGCTTGCACTGGAACTGCCAGGAGGTTTCCACAGGGAACAAAAGGGAAGATAATAACATCTAAAGAAGTCTAGATATTGACTAAAACCAACAAAGATTCAATATCATTTTTCCAAGGTACTTGGTATAAATCTGCAGTTTTAATTACTTTTCCTAGAAAGTCTTCATCCTTGCAGGGCTGAATTCTTCAGCCCAAGGAGAAGCAAGTGCTGAGTGCCACAGGGATTTGTGTACTTCCCAACACAAATCCAACAGTTCTTAATGCACTCAGGCCTATACCGAAGAGATATAAAGGTGCTTCTCTTTCTTTAAAGTCTAACCTGATTAGAGTCACTCCTGTGACTCTTAATTTACCACTATCAAACTACCTCTCCTATTGTTATAACCTTTCTTTCTTTCATGAAGGCTCTTTGGAAGCTTTTCACATACTTGTTAAATGCTCTTGGTCACAAAGCCTGCTAAAAGTTCCCTTGATCATGTCATTGCTATGGTGTAAAATTGAATTACTTTTACAATGCATGCTGTACCTTGGCAAAGTGAAGCCTTTTCCCACAGTTAACAGAGGTGGAAGGCCTCAAAAATAAATGAATAAAGGAGGACAAAAAAGGTGAATTTTCATTAAAAGGAGGAAAAAAACTTTCTTGAAATGCAGGGAAGGCAAGCTCAAACATCTCTCTAGTGAGTGTCAGCCAGGCACACTATCTGACTGTTTCAAAAGAGAAATCGATTGACTTGCTGGGGCGGGGTGTTAATAATAGTGAAAAATAAAGCATTTGCAGTTTGCTTGATTTTTTTTGGTGGTGATTATAGACAACATCTTGTCTCCCACAAAGTATCAAGAACATGAACAGCTTCTTTATTGCTGAAAATGGCTGTGGGATATTGTAGGATTGCAGATCACAAAGTTAGTTCTCATGCTTATTTGTGTCCTTTTTATAGGATTGGGCATCAAATTAATGAGGTTATCCAAACCAGAAATAAGTATTAAAACTAGACAAGCATATACTCAGAGCACACTCCCCTTACTCCCAAAAGAAACCCTCCCACACGTCCCTTCCTGGAAAATAAGCCAGGCTTTGTTACTCCTGTTGTATCATCTAAATAAGGGACTTTGATTAGCCTTGCTTATTCCAGATTCTTATTACACGTTTGTAACATGGTGCAATAACAAGGCTTTGTTGGCAATCTATTGCTTCATGCTGGAGATTGCAGAGTGCCCCTTGGAAGCCCAAGTCTCTCCTCAGGAGAGCTCAGTGGTGCTACACTGTCTACAAGGTATGAGATACGTGCAACAAAGCACATGGACATGCTTAACATCTTTCTTGAGTTCAGTATGGTCCTCCAATGACCCATGTTGATCAACTGCTTTATATAGTGTCAAAAACTTGGGCTAATTTTCCTTTCCCCTGAGATGCTGGTGCATGACCTGTTCATTGCTATTGTCTGTGAAGCTCCTGTGCCTTCCTGTCACAGCTACAGTAGCTTCTTTCAGCTTCAGGTCTTCATGTTCTTCCCAGCACACTCAGTCCTCAAGCCAGTGGGCTGGGACCAGTAGGAGCTCATGGCCAGGGTTGCAGTGGTCATCCCCAAGGTCCTAGGTGGAGAGGGTCTAGATGCACCCATTCTTGTCTTTGGTAACTCAGACCCAGACTCAGGTGCCCATAAGGTCCTAGTTTGGTTCGAGACAGTCCCAAGTGTTTTCAGTCCTGCCTATTCTGTAAAAGGGGCTGTGCTGCCATGTCAGAGGGTAATCATCTTCCACTCGTAGTTGTGCTCACAGGTATATATTCTGCTAAAAGCCATGCTTTCATGGTTGAGAGCTTGTGTCCTGCCCAGCAGGGTGATTTCATTGTACTGTTTCCATGAAAGGTATTTGTGGGGAGCTGCTTCCACACTGGCAGCGCTGCTAGGATGCAGGCAGAGCGCATATGGGGAGATGTGACCTCTCTGTTGCTCAAAGGGATTCCCAGTTAACCAAGCAGCAAGAAGAACAATGGGAGCAGCACCCTTTTGACTTGCATCTTTCTTTTGCTTCCCTTGGATTTTCTAAGGCAGGCTGTGAATACTGAAGTGTCACCACTTGCACTTAAAGACTTTGCAGGTGATAGTGCGATGCTTGTTCACACCAATATGAGAGGAACCCCACAGCAGGAAGTCAGCTCTTTCAGACCTCTTTAGAAATGTGTGATAATCTTATAGTGCATCAACACTTTCTCCCTCCCCTCTCTCCCAGCCTCTAATTTCTCTTAGACAAGGCTATGTTAGTCTCTACGTTTTGATGCTGCTGCTGACATAGCTCTCCTTTCTCTAAATTTGCTCTGTTTCACACCTTACAATCCCATATTGTTGCACTGTTCAGTGCTTTGGGACAGGTTTATGTATTCAGTCTACACCTAGCCTGCTGTGTTGCACTCTTCGTGATGCTTTTTTTCCACATGATTTGGAAAAGACAAATTTGGTGATAGATATGTAGGCCTTTTTATATTCTCTTCCTTTTTTTCTTCTCTTCTCCGCCTTCGTGCCTTGTCTTCTCTATAAGGATTGGTCCATATTTAAATTTTGCACTTATGCATCACATTCCTCCTGTTCTTGCTATGTTCAGAACCAGTCAGATTTATTTTTTTTTTAAATGCAAACAGCTTTTTTTAACCAAGCACCCCAACTCTGAACAGTTTTCCAGAAAAGGAAAGTCCCGGGTTCAAGTCTCTCTATGAAATGAGTTAATGGCAATTTGAATGTGAATCCACATCCTATGGGAGTAGTTTACTGACAAAAGGATGTTTGTTCTACGTATGTATCTGTTTCAATTACCAATCCACCAAGCAACCTTTGGAAGATTGTTTTATCTTGATGTGCAATAAAGTTGAAGGATTTGAGAAGAGTTTCCTGGCCAGCTCTAATTATATCACTGTAGTATCTGAGTATCTCTCAGAGGTTGATTAATTTGCTCGTGCAATCCTGCAAGCAAGGCAGTAACACATCAACTTGTGTTTAGAGTTGGGCAATAAAGACACAGAGGACAGGTTAAGCAATTTTCCCAAGGTCACACTTAAAATAGGAGTGTGCTCCCCCACAAGACTCCCTCTCATGCCAGACTAATGCTTTATCTCCAAACTCATGATTTTTAGTTAAGTACCTAGCAATATTTATGCCATCACCTGATATCAGAGCACTGAGACTTACTGAACCTTTCATTAAAGCTGTGTACAAACACTAAATTCTCACAGCATCCATCTGGAGTAGTGGTCACTATTTTGTCTCCTCTGCAGGTTGTGACACTGGAGGGCATATGGGAAAGATTACATGACCAAAACTGCGCTGAGAATCAGCAGGGAAAGTCCTGTCGTCGTCCTCGTCCCCCCACATGCACACCCTGGGTTCCCTGTAGAGGACACCAGGTTCCCAGGCTGCTTTTCATTTGGTTTAAACATTGGATGCTAATACTTTTGTGTACCTTGTTAATCCTGGTGAAGATCAGCATTTCCCTCTTTAGTGCAGCTGAGGTGTGTTAAAACCCACTAGGATTTACACACCACATGTGGGCCTCTCTTAAGAAGCTCAGCTGTAAAAATAATTCTCATCACACATTACAAAGTTGACCGTGGTGTTAAACACTGCAGACATTTGGTGAAGTGTACTCCTGGACAGGACCAAGAGGTTGTTAAGCATGCTAAGAAACAGTTCTCTCATTCAGAGGCCACCAAAATGTTTTTTGAATAAGAACTCACTGGGTTTTCTTCACCCTTTCATCTTGTCAGGAAATCTCTGTGAACTTCCCTCCTCTCCATTTGCTTTCCTTCCCCTTTCTCTGCTGTCATTTACCAGCCGGGCTATTTTCTTCAAAGTACCCTCTAAATGTCACAACCACCAAACAACCACAGCAAATAATGGAAATGCCCTAGTAACCCTTCCCAAAGCACTTATATACCAACGCTGAATAATCTGACCTGCTCTCATTCTTGGGAGCATATTTCACGGTAGTGGCAGAGGAAAGAGAACGGTTTTAAGATTTTGTTCCCTTTTCTATTGGTTCTCTTTTGATGTGAGACAGCTCTACAAACACGAACTAGAAAAACCCGACAGCCCAAACCAGATGCCCCTCGGAAGGAGTATGCCAGCTAATACAGAATGAGGAACATTCCCATTTTGAGTGCTGTTGCTCATGCTTCACCATGTCCCTCTGATTATAAGAAAATTACTTAAAAATCCTCAGAAACCTCTAAAACAAATAATCAGTAACAATAAAGGGCTTAGGTATAGCAAAGATGTGCACATGTCTGAACACAGGGTTTCACCTGGGAGAGACAGTCTGTAATACAGGATTTCAGGCAAAAATCCAACTCTTCAGTTTTTAAAAAACAGGAGTTTTTCAAAGAGCCGTGAGAACTGTTCTTTTGCTGATTCTTTCTCATGTATTGAAAGACACTTGTTCAAATGGCTCATGTTAATAGGCATTTAACTGTGTTAAAATATGTTAAGATACCTTACTTGACTGATCTTGGGATTTCTGTATAGTTTTATTCAGTGTTGGTTAAAGTTCTCATCTCCCAAACGATTTATTTCTATCTGTTTCTCTGATCACTGATAAACATGAACTTCATGGTATTTTCTATTCAAGATGTGCCTGAAGCAGTATCCTCAAACAAGCTCCTACCCAAGATCAGAAAGCAAATATTTAAGTCAGTGCTTAAGCTTTGAAGATGATTTTATTGCAGTCCCAACAAGACCTCTGGATCTAATCTAGATCAGGGCTTTGGTCACTGCCCCCTTTCTCTTTTACAGGGACAGAACCATACTGAATGTATTGTCTTTCTCACAATAGTTTTCCCTCCTTCCCTTCAGGCCTTTCACTGTACCTAATTTGCCTTACCCTAAACAAGCAACACTGACCTTATCTTCTGTCACTAGAGAGACACTTCAAACCTAACCGGAGTTACTCACTCTGGTTTACAGATGAGGAGTGAACAGAAGTGTTCAGTTCAGCTCTCAGAGGTGTGGGTTTAGCGACACACTTCTCTGTTCACACATAAGCTCCTTTTGAACTGCTTCGCATCTACAGAAAACAAAACAGCGGCACTGACAGTGCAAGCAAACCAAAGTCTAGCTGCTTCCCTGGACATGGCTGGAGTACACAAGTGAAGGAAATTCAAAAGAAAGATCCACAAATTAAGCTACCTCTGCAATTAGATAATGAAGAGAAAAATTGTTTCTGGATCCCAGCTGTGAGGACTGACATAATCCTCCTGTCTGCAGACCTGTTTCCAGGTCCACACTGGAAACTCCTCTCAGACCAGCTACGGCAGGCAGGAGTTGGAGAATGTTCCTTCTCTTACCACTGTGATTTTTCCAGGAAAAGCCCTCGTTAAGGTACAACTAAATGAGTGGAAGGATCATCACTGATTCTGCTCAGAAAATGAGCTGGATCGATACAGGACAGAGGACATGATGCCCACTAGCTGGAGGGCTTGCCAACATGGTTTGGGGAATAATTACTCCAAGATTCCCTCTGAAGCACAGACAAAGCCTTGTTCTCCTCACTGTGCAGCCGCAGGAGCTATCTGCCTCCCTGACGCCACGTGGCAGTATATTCCTCTGGTTAATTAGAAGCAGTATAAGCAGGAGATGTTTGTACACCCAGTCAGCACCCTCTGTGTCTTACACAACTATGAAGGAGACAAATTAGTCTTGTGGTTGACGGCACTGGCCCATCTTGCCAGAAATATGTTGCTGCAATACCCATGCTACCCATGTGCTGTAGCCCTTTGTCTCTCATCTGTCAAGTTTGTGGCAAGGATGATCTGGGCATGTGTGGTGCCCGGTACAACATGGTTCCCCTATCAGCTGTTGTTTCTGAACCGTTACACAAACAGCTGCCAATGATAAGAGATCCTTTGTCCTCAGTGTATAAAAATAAGCAAACATTTAGAAGTTTTAAATGCTCATCTCTGGCTTTTGCTGAAACAATGGCAAAATGGTCAGTGGAGTTTGAAGGAAGGAGGCCCAAGCCCTTCATCAGTGGCCTCACCCACCTACCAACACTGACTCCTCCATTTTCATTGCAAGCTTCTTTGGCTGCACTGAGCTCTTCACTCAACCATTAATATACTGAAGGTCATAATTTCCTAACCTGCCCTGTTGGTTTCCCTGTGGGATTTACAAGCTTGCTCCTCTGGTGATTTGATTTCCATGTGTATGAGATGAGGTGAGAGCATGGCCATTTCAAAGCCTCGGAAATGGACCTCCAGCACTGGGATGCTGAAGGAGGGCAGGGGAATCAGCATGAGAATGTTATCCTAACACCTTGGCAAGAATGGGAGCCCTCACACAAATGTTTATTCAGAGGCAGAGGGATAGCCTAGCTGGGCAGCATTTTATTTTTCACTCCTAGGAGTGTGAAAGGAGGACACGTACAGAAATTTACAACTTGTAATTCCCCTCCTGAGACCTAAAAGATGCTACAAAGTTGTGGAAAAACAAAAGGCTTGTAAGGTGAGGGAGGGAATTTGCTGCCAACAGTGAGCTTAAACCTGCAGCTTGTTCTTCGGACTGTGTTTGGACAAAATTCAGACAAAAAGTTGATGTCAGTAGAAGATGGATCCAAAAAGAGCAATGGGATTTTACCCAGGCTGTGGCTTTCAGAGTCAAACAGGATCCTTCCTGCGTGTGGCTGGGAGCACTCAGCAGCCTGATACGATATCGCCGCAGAGCTGTGCAAGGGGTGAGATATCTAACAGGAGATCAGAAAATCTGGTCAAGTAATGAAAGTTACCATCTGCCTAGCAAAAGCTGTGAGTACTTATCTGGTGCTCTTGAAAGAGCACATGGCATATTAATTAGCGTCAGACACTAATGAAAGGCTAGCCCAGTGATTACTGCTGAACCAAAGCAGTGGCTGCTCCTGCTGCTGCTCCCAGTGCAGGGGAATGCAGAGAAGGGTCTTGTGTTTGGGTCCAGCCTGAGCTGGCCTCAGCTGTGCCCTGGGAGCTGCCTTCAGCTTCCAGCAGCCCCTCTCTCTCATGTCTTCCCTCTACAAGGAGAGAAAGGCACATAGCTTTTCACATTAACATATCACACCTTTCTCCTGGATGAGTACACACATGGGATATTCCTAAACATTTTGTCCAACTTTACGAGAGTTTTGAAAAAAAAACAAGCCTCTTCGGCCCCTACAACATCTCTTAGGAGACTATCCTGTAAGTATATTTGACATACATAGAACAACAGCCAAATATAATCGGAACAAACTGTATCTAGTCAGGCATATTTCAAACCCAGAAAGCTCATTAGAGCTTTCTGACCTGAACACTTGTGTGTCCTAAGCAGCCTCAGCCATGGAACTTCAGCCTATTCCTCTGTACTGAACAGGGCTTTCATTTTGGAAAGATGATAAATTGCTGTGCCCTGGTGGAGATTAAAAGCAGGTAAACAGACAGCATGGCCTTGACCTATTTCTCATACATTTCACACAGGTGAGTTCATCCAGTTTCTAAAGTTTATCTACCTGTCAATGATAAGCAGTTTACATTAGCTTCCTGTTTTAACCACCAGCCTCTGGCTACCTTATGTTATGGGGTCACGATTCTCTACTCCAGATCAGTGAGTCCATCCCACAAGCATGCTTCTGACCAAAACTGGACCAGCTGAGGAGGAACAGGCCTAGCACAGCAGCTTGATCTTATTGCCCAACCTTTTAGGACAACTGAATGAGATGAACACATTCATCTGTACATCAGAAGACAGTGGCACATACTTCTAACTTGTGTTAACGTGACCAGGACTAACATGAGCAAGGCTGCTTTTATGGAGCAATGTGTTGGCAAGTGACAGTTTATTATTATTCTTTTTAGTTTTCAAAATAAAAGCAGCAGGCTTTGTTAAGTCTACAGGCATGAGTGTCCATGTTCAGATGTCACAGCAGACTATTGTCTAATCAATATAGCATATATTTTCACTTCATGAAGAAAATCAGCTTGGTAAGTCAAAAGCTTTTGGTAAGGCATTTGTGTCCCATAGATGGTTACACTTACAGACTTCCTTATTCGGAAGAGCAACAGGTCCCAGAGAGATCTCCAGTGAACTGGCAGAGCTCCGGGGCTCTGCAACAAGTCCCCTCTCCCTCCTCCAGAATAAGACTGCACGAAGACAATCTGGTTTCATCCTAACACTATCTCTCTGAGCTGCCCGTTTCTAATAGTCAAAGGAAAAACAGCACTTCCCAAGGGCAGATTCGGGTCTCAAGTCACCTGAATAACCCTCTGGAAGAGACTGTCTTTCCTCTCTCTTGAGCAGAAGCGAAGGGAACCCTGAGGCTAACTGGGGTAACACTCATCTCGGGAAACCAAGCCACCAAAAATCAGGCTTCTAGTTTGTGTCAGCACTTTAGGCTTCCTTTACAGTCAGAGGAAAAACAGGCACCTGTGGGAGACAATTTTCCCACCTATTTTAGGAGGGGCTGAACTGCCTTCTGAAAATGCCTCTTGTGTCCTGACTGGCAAGCAAAAGAAGGCAGACTATCAGTTTGGATCTGCAGCAGCCCAACTTTCAGACAGAGCCTGCTGGGTGAGCACCCTTAGGCATCATAGGTTAGATGCCTCCAGTTATTTGACAGGAATCTGGGCCAAATACTTTTGTCAGCTTCAGAGAGGAGTTTCACATTTTCAGTATTGAAACCCTTCTAAAAAGAATCAGAAAAAAGTAGCAGAAGAGATTAGATCATATTGCAGGCTATTTATTGGATGCTTATATTTTAAAACTGAATCATCTACAGCTACGTGACAGCAAAACAAGAGCAATCAGAAACAGCTGCAATGATTTTAGTCAAAAGACTAAACCTTCCAGCCTGGGCTAAGGTCTTGCATACACCCTGGTCACTCTGGCTAGTGCTATACTCACCAGCATCTTGGAAGATCAGATGATAAGCTTGCACATCCACATGGAATTTTCCGCAACAGCCACAGGCAAAACTTATTTCAGCGATCCAACCTCAAACTTCCTATCAAGGCATTTCAATTCCCGTATTACTGAAGACAGAGCACAGCTGGCTACTGCTTTTGGGGGCAGTAAAACTGAATGGAAAATTCAGGTTGTAGATTTAAAATGCTCAAATAATTATAATCAGAAGCCCCAAGACCCAAGTTCCATGCCTGACTAGCAAGAATCATATGCAAACTGATAGTGAACATAAGAAGCATTATACATTCTTTGCAGTGTTATAAAGAAGCATTCCTAATTTCCTTATAAATTATCAAGCTCAGCCCATATCTGAAGATAGTGTCAGGCAACCTGAACTGATAGTCTGATCTTGTATAGCAAATCCCACTTTGTTTTGATTTTAGCCTCTTTTTTTCCATCACCAATAGTTAATGTTTGATACGCAGGGAACTGGGATAATTATCACTGCATCTGTTTTCTCTATTACAGACTGCATTTTTAGCCATATAATCACTTACAATTGGATGGAGGACTCTCAGAGTGTGTTTACCAAAGAAGTATATTGAGAGGCATCTGTTTCATTTAATCTGGAATGAAAAAAAAAAAGGTAAAAATTGAATACTTACCCTGGAGCAATGCTGAAATTATGTTACATACTAAGGTCCAGGCTACTGCTCTATTAAATCAATTTTTAATGACTCCTTGTTAAATGTACTAACCTTTCCTGCACCAGACATGCCCAGATTTCATGAGCATCCTTGCCAATACTAGGAAGCAACTGATGCTAACCAAGAATAGAATGCAGCAAAATTTAATTCCCAGAGTAAAACCAGCTTGTATTTTGCATTGTTATAATAAGCAAACTCTAATTAAGTGTACTAAGCAAAGCCCTGGCTTGCAGAAGCTCTGCACAGACGGCAAAAGCTCTGAAGGGCAGGAGATGCTTTGTTTGACAGCTTCTGCTAAAGAAAATAAAAATAAATACTTATACGGAACATTCACATAACCCCTTGCTCATTTCAGAGTCTGTGGTTTGCAGATCACTGCAGACGAACTAAAATTGCAATACTTGGCTAAGTGAATTCCCACATATCTGTCTCGAAGTCTTGTTGTTCTTTGAAGACAGAGGAAGTTTCAAGTATTAAAACCATCTTTAAAAACTTTATGAGACAGTTTGACAAGGTACTTTGGGCTTGTAGGGAGATGGAAAACCAAAGATCTGTAATTTTTTCTAGCTTTTCTTATGTTACTAGTAAAACTCCCTTGTACATGGAGATACTCTCCTCTTACCCATCTGTTCTCCTCTCATCTCTCATCTCCCTCCCAGTTCCTGGTAGAGTAGCTAGTAGAGAAGGACCTTGGGGTGCAGAGCAGAAACATCTATTATTTGAGAAATGACACTTCACAGGTCTTGTGCATGTCTTAGCTGTGCCCCATGCCCTGTTTAGCCTGCTTGTAGAGGTGTAGAGGTCCCCAGACCCAAAACCCGAAGGATTGGGGGGACTAAGTTAAAAACATCTCTTCCACTAGGGACACTCAGGCCCTACATACCTGTATATGTCTTGTTGCACCTCTTTGATACTGTGATAAACCACTTTTTTCCATAGCTGCCTCCTAGAAGCAAACTACCAAACAGGTTTCTGATTGCTAACATTTAATAATCCAATCCAGAGGTTGTTTTGCCTCAGTTTTGCATTTGCATTAAAGCTCTGGGATGTACGGTGACTTCCAACAGGATCTGGAATTATCTATCTATCTATCTATCTATCTATCTATCTATCTATCTATCTATCCATCCATCCATCCATCCATCCTACCTACCTACCTACCTACCCACCCAGAACTAACAGTGTTACATGGGGTTAACAGAACACTGAATAATATTTCAATATTTAGAAAACTCAACAGCATGAGGTGAGATTTAAATAAAAGCACGTTTCAAAGTCATAAAAATGACCTTTAAAGGTTGACTTCTCGTTACTCTCTCAGCTGGCTGTTGTCAGTGTGAAGAACTAAGCAATTCCATTTTTTAATGCCATGTAAATTATACTGCTGTGTTGTGATACATCAATTAAGTTCTTTGAATAAATTAATCAGAAAATTCTGTAAGGATGCTTCTTTGCTTTCTAAAGGGAAAAAATAATAAACACAAACCCAGGCTTTGTGTTTATCTGGTGGTTTGTTTTCCTCTGGAGTTAATTCATGGGTTGAAATCTCCATGCATATATATTCATACATGTAAATAAGGAATGAAAAGCTTCAACATTCTGTGTGAAAGGCCTCAAAACACTTCTCATAATTTAACTTAATAGATGTTAGCAACATGCCAACTAAATAAAGTGCCTCACACACATTTAGATGAAGCATCAGTTTTGCAGCTGACTGACTACTGCTCCATTATTTCTACTAATTACATATTTATCTGCCTTAAGGAGCAGTTTTACTATTGATTCAACTAGAAACAGCTTGCACAAAGCCAAAAATAAAGCAGCATTATGAAGTCAGACTTTTACATGCAAATACAGGACTCAGCAGGATATAAAGCAGCAGAGTCATGTAACTTCACTAAGATCTGGACCACCTCATCACACAACCAAAATTGTTTCATCTCAGTTTTTAACATGAAAGCAGACAAGTTGGTTAAAATCAGATGAACTTATGAATAACATGGCACATGTGAATGTCCTCTGGTTAGTGTAAACAAATCAGTGCTACACAAAAGAACAAGAGTCAGATTCACAAATGGTGAGTATCATTGAAGCTCTCATCATGGCATGAAGAGCTTGGGTCCTTTGTAAGGGAGTAATGCTGTGTTTTGAACAGAACCTAATTTATCCAAAACTAATAGACTCTTCTTTCTGCTTTAGTACACACAGAATGAGCTGAGATCAAATCTTGGTTATGCCTGAGTTTTCCTGTAGTATGACCTATGTGAAAACATTGTAAGAGTCAACACCCTTCCTACCTAATCCTTGAGTGCTGCATCAAACAAATCCTTATTTTTAATTTAAATCCGTAATTTTATTTATTTAAATTAAATAATGATTTTTCATGCTACAGCTTCTGAGGAGTGGCTCTGGCTATCTGAGGCAATGAGTGCAATGTTTATCTGTTGCACAGAACTCTCAGATGATGGTTTTGCTCAGACATCTCCAGGTATAATGTCCTTTCATTAACTAATAAAAGGTGCATCCTATCCCTTCTCACCCCCAAACAACCATACAAAACAAAAAAAAAAAAGAAAAAAGGAAGCATCATCAAACGTCATGGATCCAAATCTCACATGGCATGGGCCAAGGCACTGATGCTGAAAGTCTATGGAATTGCACTGATTTATGCAAACAAAGAGCCTAGATGCTGAACTGCTTCAGTGGCATGCCCATTCGCAAGATTAGTGCCTGTAATGTTCTCCAAAACTCAAAGCCCACAAAGGAACATCACAGCCAGGTCAGGCAGCAAAAGTCGAGGTCTTGCTGCTGACAAGACAGTGCGAGTCTGCCTTATAGTGTGTTTTTCTTTCTCTCTTTTTTTTTTTCTTAATAATTAATTTATGTGTTTAGGGATTTTGACATCTAGCATATGAAAGGTACGTATGTGATTACTGTATGCAAAGAGAGAAAAGGTATATATTGTATATAGGTGCTGAAAGTGTAGGCATGCATTTATGAGTAAATATCCATATATGTTATATATTTTTAAAGGAACACAGGAGTGTTTCTTTCAGAATAATGAACACAGCACTAGTTGATGGGGGGGGGGAGGAACAGAAAAGTCTTCCCATCCCCTTGCAAAACCAAGCATCGTCTGTACTGCATTCCGGCAAATAATAGCATTAATGCCCTTAAACAATGTGTGCTTGAAGAAAAGGGATGGATGGATTGAGGGAGGGGAGGTTTGTAAATATTGCCCACAAATCATTCAGTACTTCTTTCACAGTGCAGTATTAAAGCCAGACTAAATTAGCAGTCCACTTCCCCCGCTCTCCTTCCCACTCAAGTCATGTCTGTTTACCCTCAGTAATGACAAAACGTAGACAACTGTCTGCTAGGACTGTGGTGACATTGGCACACACATACCAGACAAGCAGAATGTTGTGGGAAACAGAGATTGAAGCATCTTGATATACGAGAAACAATTATCATGGGAATTGTTGTTTCTCAATGCAACAGCTATAATAAATAGTTGCCATATGCTAAGCACAGATGCCTCCTTGAAAAGCAGCCCTGTGATGGCACAGCCCATGTTCTCCAGAGTCTGGGGCTTTGATGCAATGATTGGCTTTTTGCAAGCAGAAGTGCTGCCCCAAGGAAAGGTATCTCAGGCCACTGAAGAGCTCAGGGGAAAAAAAGGTTCAGTAACAGCTTTGTGTTTTGCTGGTGGGTTTTGCAGGGGAATCTGAAGCTGATCCCTTCAATCAGGTGAGAGAAACTGGGATGCCTCTTGGTAACATGGATTTCACCTCTGCTTGCTCCTCACAAAACAGATATATGGAGAGGCACAGAAAACCTTTTTGGGGAAGAATTATTAGTTGCCTGCTTTACACACATATCAGAACTGCAAGAGGATTTGGTGCACTGCAGGGGTCTCAGGCTTTGTTTGGTTTCAGGACTCACAAGTGGAATGCTTCATATACATATATGCACACACAAACATGCATGCACATATGCATGTATCTTCACCCATATATCACAAGATTGTTCTGTCATTCTAGACAGCAAAAAGTTATTTTTGTAGCAGAGGAAGATAAAGAAGCAAACGGAAGACCATAAAGTTCTTCCACCTATTTCACTAACACATCATAGGAGGCTTGTGCTGTTCAACACAGAAAGCAAAACAAAAAAAACCCTAGCAGGTCTAAATAAACCAGGCAGACCAACCTACACAGTATCCTGCCGAGGCTGGCAGGACTGATGCTATTTTATCACCACTCCTGTTTTTGCAGCTGTCTAGATCCCAAGTTGTTGAAAACCTTATCCTCCTTGCATTCACAAAACCCTACAGGCACATCTCCAGCCTTTCCCCCTGCACAGTGCACAAGCTAGATTGTCAGAGAGAGTTCAGACCCTGGATCATTAAATGTCTGAAGGCACCTAACTACCATATTTCAGTGAGACTTAGAAGGGTAGATTCTTCTGGGGGAAAAAAAAAGTGAAAAACCAAAACTTAGTTGTATCATTAGGCATCAAACACTTTAATCCTCCCTGTCTCTGTATTCTTCAAGGTTCTACAGCACTCAGCAGCCTCAATCCTCACACCATGCTACAAGCAAGTATTAATAATTTCTACTTCTTCACTTGTACTAAAATGGGATTACAGTCTCAATCTGGGCATCTATGTGTTATTGTAACAGAAACATCTGTTTAACACTCAAGACTTCACTGCCAGCACACAAGAACTAACACTCCAGCAGGCTCTGCTAAGTGAGCAAACTGGATGAAAATATAAACCTGCCAATGATTTCTCTGTGTGTGTGTCACTTTAAGAACATGGCAGGGCATATATTTGGAAAGCCAGCTGTAAACCCCTTAGACAGGCTTTGGAAAAAGCCAACCCATCATGCACAGCAGATGCTGGCTTCAAAAATGTCACAGAAGGCAATGATGTAACCTGCTGTACTGTTTGGCTGACATAATTTATGTGTGCTATCATACAGAATGCTAATAGTTTTTAAAATACATTTTTAAAAAGTGTTAACCAAATTAACAAAACATGTTACAAAAATCTTGGCTAGTTTTTCATTTCTCATAGGATTAACATATGACAGTGATTAAGAACTACGAGAAATTTCCAGTAACTTTCAAATTTTTCATTCATACAGTCCCTTTTAATCAGAAACTTTCTTTTATCTGAATTCAGCTGTATGCTTTGTTAAAAACTGTAACATCAACAATACCAGGAACTTCCTTATTATTATCCTATTTATGCCAAGGATTCTGATTGCTACCCCCCACTCCCACCCCAAATTTAAAGGAAAATGGGAAACTGTTAAGGAAAATTAAACCCTGCCGAGTGGTTGCTATGCATTTTGAATAGCCCTTTTGTGCATGTATTATACATACATACATACTACATGAACGTTTTATTGGCTAAATTTGTATCTAGTCTATGTTTATTAAACAGCCAAAAAAAAAAAGCCACTGTTAAAAGGCTGCCTGTTTTCAGCTCTTGCTGCATTTGCAGCAACACTTACAAAATAGCTGAATAGAGGACAAATGCTTAAGCGTTAAAGATTCTTTTTTTAGCATATGAAGACTTTACAGCTTCACACTTGGAGTTCTCAGAAGTTCCCCTGTTTCCAGGATCTTTCGGGGCTCTTACTGAAACCTTTGAAAGTATTTTATTTTAAAGCTGACCTATTGGTCAAAAAAAACCCAAACGACAGGATTTTTCTCACCAGCCTTGCTATTAGCCTATTAGAGATACTGTACAATGATGACAATATCAATATACAAGCTATTTTAACTCTGTGAATTCCACAGCACCATTTTAACTGAGGGACATATAGACTCAGACCCCACTGCTGCACCTGGCTGCTGACAGAGCAGCCTTTTCAGTCTCTGAGCTGAAGAGAAGGAATGAAATTCAATACTGGCACCAGAGTCTGCTTTAATTTAGACCTAGGATTGCAGTCCTTACTTAAACCTTCTCCTCACAACATTTGTCCTGAAATCAAGGGAAGCACCAGCTGGAGGAAGGACCCCTTTGGATTCACCATGTAGGTAACACCATGCAAAACAAGCCTGTTGCTAAAATAAGCTGCCCTTGACTAGTGTGGCACAAGGAAGCAGTTTAGCTCAACAAGTGCTACCCAACAGTTTAGGCCAATACACGCAGGAGAGAACAGAAACCATGTGCGGAAGACAGAAAGATGAAGTCCAGTTGCTTCAAACTGGAATTTATGTGCAACACGCAAGTTGGCACTTGATAGCTGTGAAAAGTACCAGGAGACATTCAATAAGAGGAAAGAGTCAGGACCCTGGCTTTACAGTTTACTTGAAGGAGAAGTTCAGGCACATCAAACAGTACCTATGATGGACCTGAACTGTGTTCACAGAGGGCAGGCAGGAAGCTTTCCTCCTCTTTTAGTCCATGCTCATTAAGGAGGGCAATTTCCTTCTGCTTCCTCTGGATGAGAAGGCTTGTCCTGGAGATATTTGCAAGTGAAAAATCTGACACTCAGATGAAGGGAAGGGTTAGAAAACCAGTAGTTGATGAAGTTAATGACAAGTGGTATACACTCCTGAACGTTAAACCATGGTGTGTCTAAGAGGAGTGACACAAAGCACTCTGCAGAATAGATCAAGTTGAACAGCATCAATCTCCTGAGTTACACATTTTGTCAACCCCTTCTACCAGGAACCCTGCTCTAGCCTCCCCATATAGATCCTTCCAGTTGAACTCACTGCTGAACTATTAATACATCAGAGCATGCTTCAGGAGCTAAGAGTTAAAGCTTTTAGAAAATATGCAGCTCCAAACGATTTCCTCATTCCTTCTTACCAGCTAAGGTTGAAGTGCTTTATAAGCCCTGTTATGATATGCCGCCTGCAGGATGCTCTTTAGGAATCCCCTGAGCTTGGACTCCAAATGTAAGACAGTGTCTCCACCATTTCTCAACACCAGCAATGACAGATGTGCTTGGAGCACACCCTGCTCCACATGTCCTCCGAGCTGCAGCAGCAGTGAAGCAAGACAGCCATCACACCCATGTCTCACCAGCCTTTGGCTGCCATGAAAGGGACAAGTCTGTGTGGCACCAACATGTCCTGCTATGGTCTGAATGCCACCACAATGGAAATACTGAGGGAGTGAAGGGCCAAAAAAGACAAGTGCAATATTACTAGGGATGTTACTCTTCACTGTTGCCATAGTGCTTCTCTACAGCCAAACAATTTTTACATTTGTTCCATCATCTGCAAGCACCTCAGATGATTTATTTTAGGTGTAACATCTGTATTTTCTTGTGGCCGATAAGATCTTAAATATTGTTGCAGACCTTGTTGGCAGCAGTTATCTTACAGCACTGCTCTGCAAGGGGGTTATCACAGCCATCCACAAGCAGCACCTCCTGCTCATGTCGCTCACTCAGCTTGAAGGGCCCGAGAGAAGGATGGTGGTTGTTTCTGACTTTCCCTTTCTTTTGCCTCTTCTGCCCCAGTGACTAATTCCTGATGGACAGTGCAGACCCCGGGGAGCATGGCTCAGCCTGCTGGGCCCAGTGGCTATTGTTAGCTCTGCTTTCTGACATGTCTAATTCTGGACAGTCTCTTAAGCTCGTGTCTGGAGTGTCAAGAGTTCCTGTAGAGGGATCTTCATCTAATCTCCTCTGGGATAGTCTTAAGTGTCTTGTTTTCCCTTTTCCCCTTGCTCAGGCTTTGTCCTTTTTGGTTTGCATGCCGGCAAGTTGACAGCAGTTACTGAGAATCTGGAAGTAACTTCAAGTGTCTCTTTCACAGGGAGAAATTCCTCCTATTTCTCTCAGATCTACTTTGTATAGCCTGAGTAGTTGCCTTGGCTAATTACCTTAATTGTTCTGCTCAAAGACAGATATGGTATCTGTGTTTGACTCTCAAGTTTTTCAAGGCATAAAAGAAAGAAAAAAAAAAGGCAAGAATAACCAATGTTTTCAAGCATGCAGCGCATATTTTAAATAGGACAAAACTTCACATTTGAACAGCTATGTCCATGTTCATTGTACCTCACTACATTTTCAAAAGAGAAGCCATTAGAAAAAGTGAGCTTCACATCTGATTCCTAAATGCACATCAGCAGGTAAGAAAGTGCCCAAAGCATCAAGGATTCACAACTGCAATGAAGTCACTAGGAGCTGATAGAATATTACTACACAGAAATAAGAGCCCGATGTTCAATAACCTTTTTAAGCCAAGTTTACTGAAAAAATGTTTGTTCAATAATTTTCTACAGGTTTGCCTGTCTTCATGTACACTCAGCTCTCTTTGGCCTTTAAGTTAACTAGCCAGTTTCCACTAAGTTTGATGGAGGTTGAAATTACACTCCAAGACATTAAATTCCTGCAACTCTCATGAAAATGGTAACCTGGGTTGAGAAAGGCGGTTCTGTTTGTGCCCTTATTGAAGACAAGTCTTTAGCAGAACTAAACTTTACTAGGTGCAAGGAATCTGTGTGGGAGATATTATGAATGTCTCAGTCATGGGGAAAACCCTCGACTACAGCCAACACTTTATTAAACACCAAACACAAAGCAGAAATCGCATGGAGATCATGCTCCTCCAGTTCCTCTGCTCTTGCCATGGAACTTCTCATCTTAAATTTTTAACAAATTTTCTTAGGTGGATGATTGTCAGGTTTCTCTCTCTGGGTTATTATAGGCCATTTAAAACTTCCAAATCAAAGGAGAAATACAAAGTATTATACAGGCAGTCAATCTACTTTATTAATCAGATTATTTAGTCTGTTGTCACTTGTATGTTTGTCTGCTCCTTCCACTTACCATCTAAATGCAGGTAACCAAAGAAAGGTGAGTGGAAGAACTGTGCTAACAGTGTTCTGCATGGGCAATTGCTTTCTGAGGGTAATATTTATTTAATTTATGGCACTACCAAATACTGCTGGCTAGGGCTGATGGGGGCATTTTCAACCACATGAAATTTAGCCAGATCTATTATTTTGCTAAGGATGAAATGTCTCCCAGGAACATATCCATTTCAACAATTTTCTGGTCCAGATCTGTCTAGTCACTTCTTATTATAGAAAGAGTGGAGAATGAACTGAAAGGTTTGAGTTTTCAAGGCTATATATATGAAAATCCAGTAACAAGGGAGTCATCCATCTGGTTCTGAAGGGGAGCCAGAAAAATAATAGTAATATCAGGAATTTATGTGAGTTGAATAACACAAAGCATTGAATGAAAGCAATTTTTCTGAGAGGAACACATCTTTTCATTATTTTGGTGTATCTTACTGAGTTGTTGAATTCTGCCCCTTTGCTAAAATTTCACACCCTCTGCTTGGTTAAGGAAAGTCAGGGATAGTGTAAAGAATATCTGTATTTGTCCTCCTATTACTGGTTGAGTGCTCACTGAGGTGGAAATACAGCACTTTTCCTCTTAATCAATGACTCTGAGTAGTTAAGTGGTATCATTTGAAGTGCCAAATTTTGAGTTAGGATGGATTTATCTGTATGAATCAGCAGACTATTCATTAGCTCTATGGTTTGCCTGTTGTTACAGAACTTATCTATGTGGTTTAGCAGTTTGATGACAAATTACTACTGTCAATCTGGTTAGCTTTTCCAAGATGGTCACCAAATAAATGAAAACTGAATGCCACAATATCAATTTTCATTATACATATGCTCGTTCTGTTTATGTTTACATGATGATGAACTTTGCTGCTGCCTCAAATACATGCATCTTTTATTGCAGATTTGAAATATTAGTGTCACATCAGTGAAAGTAAGCACTGAAGCGAGGAGGAGTGAACATCTTCGAAACAACACAGAAAATGCACACACTTCACACAATTTTGGAAGACCAAGCTCTAACCTAAAGCCACATTTGAGCATGCATTTGCAAATACTCTTCTGAAAGCTGCCTAAATCTGCAACCAGATTCTGTTTCAGGATATTGCCAAGGGCTTGAACAAAAATGAAGCATCACTGACTCAGGATTATGAGAAGTATAAATAATCATGGCCAAAAATAGTTTTTTGGGGATGTCATTGAGTCAAAGGAGTAAGGCAACAATGGCTGAGAATGGAGAAACTTCTAGGAAAACAAAGAAACAGGATCCAAGGAGTACGAATGTGTCTTCCACCAGAAGGAAGTAGACACCCTCAAAACACACACCCTCAGATACTTGGAAAGACAAAGTACTAGTAATCGCCTGTAAAATGTAATACATCCTGTGCTGATGCACAAGTAAGGAATATTGCAATGAACCAGGATTCCTGCCATTTTCAAAAGAGCAAATGTGGCTGCAAGAGTTCATTAATTACTGGCAGTGTTGCTACTTGTACTTTAAAGCCAAAATAACAGAGTTAAAGAACACCAGATAGATAATCCGAATTCTGAATATTCTGCAGGAAAAAACCCTTTCTATACCAAGTGATCTTTTGAATTTATCATAAAGTATCTGTTAATCCAGATATGATAGCAACTTTTATGTCAAAGCAAGAGTGGTTCTATCGAAAAATAAAAAATGTAAACCAATAAATAATATTTCAACTAAGAAACAAAACCTTTGGTGCCTGAAAGACCAGGTTTGAAGGAGACACTAGGTACATATCAGCCAGGGTGACAAAGGGAAAACAGATCACGTATCCAGACAACTTGCTGATGGATATGCTTGCCAAAGATAATTTAGTGCTGAACACAGAGTTGAAAGCAACCAAGTAAAAAATCAATAGGCATCCAAGTGGTGCTGTGTAGAGCAGTTTTACAGAGGATAGCAGACATCAAAGTATGCAGTGAGAGTGAGCTGTGGCCTTTTCAGTCCTCAGAACTGAATTAAGTCAAATGCACATGGCTTCTTCATACAATGCTAACAGGATAGAAGGAAGACTTAAGCCCATCAGCAAGAACAGAGCAACGGATAAACCTCTTTCACTAAGACTTAGTTTATTTAGTCAGATGGGGAAAAAAAAACGATCAACCAAAGCCCCCCTGAAACCATTACTATCCCATCTGTCTGTGTTATTAACAAAGCTTGTCCAAAGGCTGAGTGGTGTTAACAAGGCATCTCTGCTCATTTGAACTCTACGAAGGTGCAGAAAGTCATAAAGTTAATACACTGTTAAACATTTACCAGACAATAACAACAAAAGGTGGTGAGAAATCCAAGAGGATCCACTACCAGCATTTATTTCAAGGACACAACTGCAGGCCACAAAAATCCAAATAAGAGACAAATTTTTCTCTTGTCCCATCAACAAGTCAAACCTCATCAAAATCTTGCTTAAAAGATGGGGGTGTGTGTGTGTGTGTGTGTAAATCACAAAGGTAAAATACATTGCATCTCTATTCAACTGTGATCCTCTTTTTCTTCCTAACCAGAGACTGCCACAAGAAAACAGGACTTCTCAAAGTACCATTAGAGAAGGAAGATGTGTGTTATACTGCATGCTCAAACAATGGGTAAAATCCAGCAGTAATATAGATCTTGGCTAATGTGTGAGAAAGTCAGAAAACAGACACAAAACATCACTCACTGACAGCAATATAATAGCTTGCTCCCCGGGGACTAACGCATGCAGAGTACCGATTGGCCTGCATGTCTTTTGGGATGCAATGCTGTTAGTGTTTTTTCAGACAAAGGAAAACTGGGAGCCCTAGAACTCATGCAAAGAAAATGCCATTATCAATATAACTTTTCAGTGTTTGGACAACCCTGGGAGCTTTCATCAGGCTTCTTTCAGAAATTACAAGAATTCACATGCCATCTGTTTGTCCCTAAAAGTGCAACAACTGATGCCATTATCAACCTTTCTCTGCCAAAAGGGATGAAATCGACTCCAGCCAGCTTCCCCCATGCAAAGATTGCTTATTCCAGCATGAACTGCATGCAAACTATTAAGGAGGAATTTGGAGATGATTCCTGCAATGTGAACCCACTCTGCTGGATCCAACAAGTTATGGCTGGACAACTGATGCCAAAGGGAATTTGGACATTCAGTGGATGCCTGAATCATCATCACCCAAAACTGTCTTGAAGCTTATGAATTACAGATGTGTAATGTCCATTCCTGCCAAACTGATGAATGCTTAAGCGTTAGTAATGGATTCAAAGGCACAAAGATATGCAAGTTCCAAGCCATACCAACTAAATGACTGACAGTGGAAAGGAACAGACTTTGCAAGATCACTTTGGTGAAGATTTGGCAGAGAAAGATGAAAAAGAGAATAATCATGTTATACAAGACCTGTGAAGTAAATATCTGACATACTTCTACAGGGGGAAAATATCATGTCGTTTATTGATGGTATATTGAAACTTACCAATTCCCTACTTGTGTTCAGAGTCTCTTTTTTATCCACAAACTATGTACTCAGATAAAGTGAGGATCGTCATCAAAAATATGCTTAGCAGCACTGAACTACCCCACTGAGAAAGTTATCACATCCAAACAAAGTCTGGAGGTAGCAACACCTGTAAGGCACTTCAGAAAAGAATTTTGACCACAGGAACCATCAGCAAGAGGAACGCCTGACCTTGGCTCACCAGCTGCTGGCTGGACAAGACACTCAGTTGTACTTTGTAATATTTCCTCAAGTGGCTTCTTTTGGCAGGTGATCCAGCTGCTAACAATGGGCAAACTGTCCTTATTAAATGGGAAAATAGACTTCAGTGAAGACAATAAGCTAGTGCTAACACAGAAAAAAGTGTTTCTGCGCTCTCCCTGACCTGGCTGCTCAGCTCCATCCTCGGGGGTACCATGTCCTGCCTACTGACACAAGGGTTTGCATAATCATGCAATGAACTAGACTGGGGAAAATGGATCCCCACCCCCACTCTATCAACTCTAGCTGAATCTGCTCCAGGTCACCATTAGGGTAGGAAAAGAAAAGTATGGTGAAAGGAAGAGAATAGTACAAGGATGACAACAAGCAGCCAGAAGCAGAGGAAGTGTGGAAATACTGCTTTTATCAACACTGACAACTTATGCCAGCTTAAAGAATTTATCTGACTACAACCCTGGGATCTTTCAAGTAGCATCTCATTTCAGCTTATATATTACCACTGCATAATCCTGTCATCACTGCCTGGAGCCGGTCAAAACATTGGAAGGGAAGAGGTTTTTGGAAAAGAGAGTTTCTTTTTCAAAAACTAAACTCAAGTCTTTCTTCAGGTGTGAAAAGGCCTGAATACCTGAAGACTGCTCCCACACATTTAGATTCAGCGTGATCCTCACCCCAAAATACATCTTGCCTCATTGCCCTTGACAAGGACTACTTCTTGATTACCAAGCACCAAAAATCTAAATCAGAGAACATCCTACTGGGAAGATGACCGAAGAGACTGCAGAGGAAAACCCAGAATAAACTTGGGAAAGCCAAAACTGAATAAATCGATCACACTTATTCAGAGACCCACCTAGCTGACTTAGTTTCAGCACTCCTTTTCCAAGTTACGGAAGCGATAGGCATTACCCATTCCCCTCTTTTCTTGCATGCCACGCACAGTTTGTTGCCCAGGTCTGATAGCGTGCAAAACCTGTGCAGGTCTCTCCCCTCCAGCAGGAGAAACAAGCAGTTTTCATACAGCTCTGGGATCACTTATTTCTGCTCACTGGTGATGTCAGCAACAAGTGCCAGCTCGAAAGCTTTAGGTCAGGATTTTAAAATAAATGTTTTTCTGTCCATCAGTTCCCATCTCCAGGATGCTTTGATTTTTACTTTGATATGAAAAAACCCTTCATTTATCTTATCCTTTTAATTTTGTTAATTTTGTCTCAACTTCTTAGCTTCAATTCTCTTGTTATTAAAGTGAATTTTGTAATTAAAATATTTTGAACACATTATACAAAATATTTTATTTTAAAAACTTACGATAATCTGCCCCATTTTATCATGATTTGATATGCCTTTTAATAATGTATTTTTGTGTATTTTGATATAAAAAGCACAAAGAAACTGACATGACTGAAATAAGAATTTCAACCTTACTGAAATAAAAATATCCAATCAATCTGAAGGAATAAAAAGTGTCATATCTCTTCTACGACCAATAGAAACACTTTTGCCTTCCACACTGATTCTGAAAATAAGCATTCATAACGTTCATTTCCCGTGTACTTTCCACCTCTAAAGACCTGACTGTGGAGTGTCCGCTGCAGGTCCACAGACCCACCCCAAACTGGTGTTTGCTGACTCAGGGGTACGGCTGCTGCTGCTGCTCCTTTGGACAAAGCACGCAGCCTGCAGTACTCTCCTTGAGCTGCAGCTCACTAGTAATGATTTTACTGGTACTTTTTGGTGAAATTGATTGTTGGGCCAAAACTTTTACGTTCAGCACCAGTCCTCTGGCATCTGTGTACTCATTTACTTCACCTGAATCCAAAGTTTCTTTGAGATCAGGGGTTTTTTACATGTGAAACAAACTCAGGCCGATTCAGATGATGATGTTAACCTTCTCAGTGTTCAGGTGATGAAAGAGGTCTCATTTCAATTTGACGACTCAAATCCACCTTTGCTGTAAAAGCCTCCTATTCCAGGCAGCCTCTAAGACTATTTGAAAAACTCATGGAGCTCTGAGAGTCATTCTCTTTCCCTCACACCCTTCTCCAGGCACTTGCATCAGTGCTGAAAATACCAGAAACAACAAGAAATTCCTGCTCAAGGGAAGGACCACTCATCCGGGAGGGAGGCAGGTAATGCAGTTTCCTCCTTATCCCCAGCAGATCTTCCCCTCAACGGGAGCACACACGAAAGGTTTTATGGAAGTGACATATGTCTAATTGGCTGAAAGGTAATATTCAAAGGCCTGCCGCTCCTCTCTGAACTCAGGGACTGCAGCTGGCAGAGTGTTAAATCAGTTAACAGTTGGGCCCATTACTGCGCTGCACCACTGCTGCTGCTGCTGCTGTTACCGGGGCTGCTGCCCAGTTTGGCTCATTGAGCTCCACAGTCAATGGAGAAGGCATCTCTATTGTGCACCTCAAAGCATGCTCACAGCCCCTGAAAGAGAAACAGGCCCCAAACTACTGGGGCAGATCGTATGACAGGATTACTTGCTTGTTGTTCCTCTTTCTTTCTTTTTTTCTTCTTTAAAGGACTTCTATTGGACTACAGGAAGGAATTACGTGAGGGGGAGACCGTATTACATAGTGACAGCTGGAAAACTGGGGATTGCAGACTAGTAACAGAGCTGGGTTCCTTCTGTGCCGGCTGGACACCTACCTAAGGCATCTTTTAATTAATTTGTGCAGAGAGTGATCTCCAAAACCCGGGCAGTGCAGAGCAAATCCTCGCGCAACTGATGTTAGTGGCAGCCTGCCCCCCGCGCTGCGGGGAGGACAGGATTTTTTCACAAAAGCACACACAACGGCCCCGCTTTGCAAACCTTACAGCACAGCAGTGCAGGCAAGTATGTATTGTTCTTACAGGATCCAACCATCCAGACTGAGGATATGTGTTAAAGCTGTGATGAAACAGAGCTCTGAATGCCTAACACTCCAGCCACAGCAGAGATCAGGTTCTTGCCTGGTAAAAATCAGTATTTCTCTAATGGTGTCAATAGACATTGACCGGCTGAGAAAATTCCCTAGCAGCCCAACAGTGCTTCTGTAACTAGTTCCAATACCCCTGTTTAAGCAACGTCAAACAGGCAATTCATATCCACCCCTCTGTTTTTTGCAAGCCGAGGCTATGTGTACACATCTCAGAAGCCTGTTGTGTATGTGCTTGCAGTAAAACATCTACAGTTTGCCTTCCCATGCTGTATGTAGACAGGCACAGCACCAGGGACCTCTACCACCACTTAAGATGAGGACAGTAACCGTTACATAGCTACCCATGAAGGAAGCAAGGGCATTGCTATCTGGAATTTCAACACGACCCTTAGCTGCTACACACTCCTAGAAATGCACAGACATTACAAATTTCTGGTAAAGTACATGCATATGCCTCATCTCACCTTGTTAGTATCATCCCAAAGCTCTGAAACTCTTTAATTCACCACTCTCACTGTTCAAATGCCACTCAGTAAAGCCACACTGCAATCTGTCTTCTCAGCCACACGGAGAAATCAGTGCAACCATTTAATCTGAGTCTAAAAACTGCACGGAACATGCACTCCTGTCCTGTGTAAAAATAGCACTTTCAGTTGGGAACTAGAAACCCTGCTGGAGGCTGGGCAGATGGTGGCTCACGCTACCAGTTTTCCTTCATGTTTTTTGAGGGAAAATCAGGTTGTCAAATCTTAAAGCAAAGTGTTACATTCTGCATTGTTTAGATTTAAAATGCATAGTAGTCCAGGCCTGTAAAGCCAGCAAAACCCCCAAGCTCTATGACATTCTTGGAGGGAAGAAAAGATTGGCCCAATTTTCATCTACATACTGGCACATTTGCACCATTCTGGCAATAAACAAGGACACCAAAGTGGATTGAAAAGCAGACTGGCACCAAATGAGTTGTCACAAGAGAGAGTATAAATTTAGAGTGCTCAGGCTCCATTGTGGTAATTGTGATAAACTGCAGATAAATGCTTTTATCATAACCACAATAAAGACAAGCTAAGAGACCCAGCTTGCCACTCGCCAAAAGCACAGCACACTACCTCACACACACCATACACACACCACGGAATAAGACCCAACGCTCCAGCACTCATCACAAAGCAGATGAGGCAATGTAAGTCCCCACCCTTGCTGGCCTTGCTGTAATTTGTTCATGTACTTGTCCCCGGGGTGAATAAAACCATTCTGTTGTGCCAGAACATCCTGAAATAGCAACATATGCTGAAGTTGTACATTATTATTAACACATAAGATTATGTCAGTAGGTATCATATCTTATCCAACTTTACCACACACGTCATGTAGTCTCTGAGCACACAGCATTATTGTACTATTCAGTCATTTAATTAAAACAGTAATTGATGTATAGGGTGAAAAATAAATAGACTTTTTTCTGAAGAGCTTACAACTTAGCCTTATGAAAAGATGGCATAGATATCTGACAGGATGCATTAAAAAATGGGAAGAGAATTTTTGTGCTAGGGACAGAAGAAAAGAGAATTTTAGAAACATGAGAAGCAAGAAGAGTTGGCAGAAAGGCCAGCCAGAGAACGACTGACTGGCCAGGCTACAGGTACGGTTGACAGAGGACTGTGGTAGAAGACAGACGGGATAGGTTGGAGGAGAGAAAGGCTACAAAGTTTGCTTTTGCTACATAGGGACTGCAAAGGGACAATGTATCTGAGAAAAGATTTTTGGAAAACTTGGAAAGAGGCAAGGCTGGACAGAAGGGGAGGGAGAGAAATGGAAGGATGATGGGAGAGTCTTTGGCCCCGAGGCTGGGGCTAAGAGATCATGTAAATGGCTGCTGTCATGCAGAGACCAAAACCCTAGGGTTGTGGGGAAAACACCAAGGAATACCAACACGGAAAATGAGAGACCAAGACATTTCACAACTTCAGAGCATTTAATGCTACCAAGCATCCAGACTTTCCTCACCCTAAAGGCCATCACTTTTTACCCTGGCTATCGTGGTCCCTTCACATATAAGATGGAAGGAACTACAGGACACAGTTACTCAGCCCTCGTGTCTGGTATGCAGCTCCTGTTGGCACCATGGCTGAGCTGGGGCTCTTGGTGTGTAACGAAGGGCAATATGGTCTAGTGATCTCAGCAGGCGAGGGTTGGGAGGTGGGCATGATGCGCTTCTTGTGCCAGCTCTCACACTTTGCTTCTCCCCTTTAAAATGGGAATACCACCTGCCAGCCCCACAGGCTTGTCATGAGGATTGATTAAAGTTTGTAGAGATTTTTAGGAGAGGGGGAAAGCTCACCAGACAGAGCTGCAAAAAGGTTGCACTGCAGTCAAACTGTTTTATTATCACTGCTACGGCTTAACATTGCTTTCACTCCACAAACTGAGGCCTACACCGTAAAGGAATGGTTACATTTGGATTCAGTTATGTCTGAAAGGTTTGTGGCTGTCAGGCACAACTACAACACACAGCAATTACAGAACAAGTGACTGTTAACCCAGGGAAAAGTTGCCCATCTCTTGCCTTTTGCTTGGCTCCAAAAGGAGGGATGGGGTAACCAGTACCACGGTAGGGCTGCCATTCCAGAGCACAGATAAAAGTGAAACCTGAGCGGAAAATGTTTGCGGTGCCACTGGCAATCAAGGGCCGGGTTGTCCCAGCAACGGGAACACTTCATCAGCTCAGCTAACAGATGGTCAGTGAGCAACAGGCAGCATATGTTCCAATAAGCACTGACATCAGCACAGATGGAGGGTGGGCAGGAGGCTGGCCCTGAAACATAACCTGACATTTCCTTCTCATTTGGTGCTGCATTGTTATAACTCACACAGGAAGATTAGCAGGGAAAAGTGAATAGCATTAGGGAATCTGCTCAGGAACCGATTACTAACACTTCACTGCAGTTTTAGATTTTTACTTAACCAGAGTGCAACATTGTTAACAACATTCAGGGGCAGAAAAGGAAAATGCAGTGGGTTTTAACGATGGGGCCTTATTTTCATCACAGGAAGGTTTTCCCAAGAACACTAATTAACAGATTGCCACCTTCTAGGACTCTAGATCTCCAGTTCCACTGATTTCTACAGGTTTTTCTCTTACTCCTTCCATCCCTCCCCCAGCAGAATGCACCCAAATAACCCACGGGATTAAATAAAGCCCCACAACACATTGTCACAAAGGGAATAACTTTCCTCAGCTCACAAATAAACTTTAATGCTTGCTACAAAAGACAGAAAAACAGCCACAGAAGGAAGAAAAAATAAATAATCAAGCCTATATCCCTGCTGATGAGCATTCAATAAAATCTAAGAATCAAAGGAGACTATAGTCCTTGGAAATCAACAACAGATTGATCTGGGACACAGGGAATCAGTATGCAAACAGGTTACACACAAGTTGTATATTTATAGACTTGCATTGAGGATAATGGGAAAGCATGCTAGACGGCTCCAAAATGCCTCCTTGTGACAGACAGCAAGATGTCCAAATGATGTAAGCATACAGCTGTATCACAGGCAAATATTAAACAAATGCAACATGTGCAGCAACAACCTTCTGTTACCTTGTGAGATACCTTTAGAAGTCTTTTCCTCCACTAACGCGTGGGAAAGTTTAGCAGGCACCTCCCTTCAATGCTAATGGGACTTGTATGTACATCCATCTCTTGTGTCAGCAGAAGAACAGACCCTCCAGTGAAGCCAGTCTACAGTCCTGGGGGACTGCCAAGCTGTTTTGGGGATGGCAAATCCTTCCATCTCTGTTCCTTGTGCCTGTCTTTGAAGAGTATGAATTCAATCAGAGATTTGCAGTCTGGATAACCCCCTGTACACCCCCTATTTATTCACACAGTTTCTTCTCTGAAGCTTTACCCAGATGCTACGCAGTCCTATAGCCCATTCACATATGGATCTCCTGCCCTCCTTCAAGCTGTATCTCTCTGAGACGTGAATATCATCAACCCTCTTTTAGCAAAGAGCAGCACAAGGAGTCAATTGCTGATGTTTTCAAGTAGCTTCTAGTTTTGCACACCTCGGTATCTGGCCTCAGCATTACAGAGTTATTAGGGGTAGTATTCCACACGTTTAGTTGTTGCCCACTACAGCATTCAGTGCCCAATGGATCTAAGTTTCATAGAGACTTCTAAAGATGGCAGGCTGTGCTCCAGCAGATGACAGTGGTATGGCTTGGCCAAGGTCACGGAGTTAGTAAATGACAGGTCTAGGAGGATGCAGGGGAATTAATCAGGTTGCCTAACTCTGTCCCATATCCTACTGATTAGACAGAATCCTCTTACAGCAGACTGAATTAGATACTCATCAACTCTGAAAACATGTGTTCAGTGAGAACTGCCTAATGAACGATGTATGCCAATGAGCAGATAGACAATCACACACAAACTGCAGATTTCTGCATAAGTAGCAAGGCGTCCCAAGCACGTGCTGTTGTTGCTAACTTCCAGAGGCAAGCACTGTAACTCTAGTAAAGCCATTTAAGAGCACTTTTAACCTGAAAAGACCAAGCACCTGAACGATTTTTGATTAATTTCAAGCACAAGGATGCCAGACTGCTAAGAGGTGCCTATTTTATGCTCGGGGTTGCTTTATGCCATCAATGATATATCAAAAAGGTACTCTGCAAGTCTGGGATTGTGCTGTTGGAAGCCCACTTCTTTCAGTGCTGTTTAGGGGATGCTCTTCCAGTCACAGGGCATGTTTTGTTCCTTTCCTCCACCACAGGTAAGCAAAGCTTATACATACTTACTGATTTGGCACAGCCTGACTGTTCTGATTACATCAAACACTTTGTGTTTCAAATATCACCATTTAGTTCTCTGGCAAATCTTCACTGAGGTTAAAGCAGCACAGTTCCTTTATGATCAACGGTCTTCTTACATGGAAGCTGAAGATGGTCAAAGATACACAAAGTCAAAGTAAAAAATTCAAAGCATGTGTCCCTTTTGTGGCAGTAGCTCTGACTGTTCACAAAACAACTGCAGGGTGAGCACTGTCCTGGTTTAGCCAGGATAGGGTTAAGTTTCCCCAGCAGTGGGGGGGAAGCTGTAGCCGGGTTATTCATATATCATGCTGGCGTCACCTCCGGGCGCGAGTGTGGGAAGAATCGGTGATCGCGTGGGTTGGCGCAGCCGGTTCTCTCTTTGCTGTATCGGTATACATTTTGCTCTGTTCATTGTTATCACTGTTATTCTTATTGTTATTGTTTGTTGTGTTGCTGCTGCTCTGTTGTATTAAACCTCTCCTTATCTCAGTCTCGGGGCTTTGTATTTCACTCCCTTTGTGGGGGAGGGGCAGCGGCCGCGTGGTCTCAGACCCCGGCAGGGGCTAAACCACCACAGCACACACAACCAGTATCGGCCAGTTAAAGACATTTGGAATGACATTTAACAAATGAAGTCTTTCAGGATCCAGAAGGATTGGTCTGGTTTTGTATAATGTGCTCTTTATCAGAAAAAATGTCTTCTGTATTTCTAGTTGGACTACACACATTCTAAAATATGAGGCGAGTAGGGCATTGGGATTAGTTATCCAACAAGACAGGAACTGAGCATGCCATTTCTCCCCATGTATATATCTGTATATATCCAACTTGGGCTGTTCCATGATTCTGTACCTCCCACTGCTTAAAAAAAATAAAGTTTTTCAAAATGGGAAGAAAGGCTGGGTTCACCTTAATTTGGAGCAACTCCCTCCACTAAAGGGAAGGTCCTGTGTTCCCTCACCTGCTCCCAGCTACCACTTTCTGCCCCTCCTTCATGCTGCCCTTCTTTGAGCTTTTGTGCAGCCCCAGAAGACAGACCAAGTAACTGATCAAAAACTAGTATTTATTTTTAGTTTCTTGAGCGGGTTAGCCTTCAGTCAAGCCAACTCCCTGACTTTGCAAACAAAGCATAAGCAAAGCAAGTCTGGAGACACTAGTTTTCAATTTGCTATAAAGCACTCCACTGGAAATTTTCAGGATGGATGACAATAATATCATTTGACTTCAACTTCTGTGGACACGTAGCCACAAAGATGTCCAAGAATTAAGTGGCAGACACTGGGTAACATGGGTCTTGTCTTGAATTTCAACCATTGAAGCTGCAAAGTACTAACACAGGCAGGACCTACAGCAGATGCGCTATACCTACAAGTAAAATCTCTGACAGGGCAGAGAAACGATACCAGGGCATTAAAAGTCAGTTCACTGGGACTTCCTGAACAATTGCCTTTGGAACACAGAGAGCAGGGGTCATAAAATACAGAAGAATCCTTCTGAGAGCAGATCCTGGAGCCTATGAAAGAGCATGGCAAATGGTGTAGTTGCTTTGCCTAACATCCCCATCAATATGAGGGCTTCAGTGATACGTTAAAGCATTGCAAATAGAGTCCCCAGCAAAATTTGCTCTGAGGAAGCATAAACAGAGCAGTTCTAACGAGGCTCATGCAATGTTAGGAGCATATTTGTGCAGGGACTGTCAGTGTTTTACAAGCAATTGCAGGTGCCTGATCTTAATGCTAGCAACCGCTTCTTTTTGTCTGTACTGTAGCCAGGACTTGTGAGCGTGAGAGAGATTGAATGCTTTGTAATGAAGGTATATTGTAACATTTCTCTCCAGGTGGCACTTTGTTAACAACAATTAAATCCTGATTGATCTTTGAAGGGCTAATTCTTATGTGGTTTGCAAGGGTCCTACAAGGAGCAAGTGTTGAGTGGGGGCACTTTAAAAGTATTAGTGAGAAAAAAAAAGAAGAATAGCGCCATAAGAAATTTGCAATACAATGCCCAAGCCTCCTTTGCATCCCATAGTAATTTGTTCTTATTCCTGTTATTATCCCCTCGGGCACTAATGGTCACTTTATTAATTAGTTGAAAATTGCATTCTAGGTCAAATGGCAGCTTTTTTCCCTCCCATTGTTGCAAATTGCTAGTGGTATGGCCCAGTAAATGGCAGTGTCACTGCAAAATGGGAAAGATCCTTTGCTTTTCAAGATAAAGCCCATGGACCAGCTGCACTTTCCATGACATTTCTAAGCAGAGCATTTCCCCAGGCCTGCTTTTAAGCAGTTTGAAATTAAACAGAACTCTCTGTCATTGTTAAGATTTCTAATCATAGGCTATAACTGTATTTGCTCTCACTCTCCTCACCCTCCCCCCCACATTTTAATTCTAGCCAAGCCTGTTTTCTAAGGTGCATCTCTGCAGTCCTTAGCCCCATTTTTCAGGAAAGCAGTCAGTGTGTTTAGGTGCCTTCGTTTCTGGTTCTAATGGAAATACTTTAGAGACATCTGCTTTAGCAGAAGAGGATAGATGCTTAGCAATTTCTGAGAAATAAGGTCCTGTCTGTGGCATCTGAAGTTAGAGACTCGAAAATTACAAATCGCTCTTGAAAATATTTGCTGGCTACTGAACGTAAAAATAGAGCAAACCACAGTCTCAAAAAACAAAATGGGAAATTACAGATTTTGTGAAAGTCTTTTGTAAAGAAAACTCCTACTAAGGACAATAGATGTTTAGCCTTTAAACCAGAGGATCAGCCCACCAGAAGTGAACATCAAAGCAGTCTATTTTCCATTAACTACTTTCTGCAGCTTACTGTGCTGGGTGCAATCTGTCATGTGAGTTTGTAGTCCAGCAGTCAGGAAAGCTACCAGAAGTCAGAAAGCCTGGGCTAATTTCCCAGCACTGTCAGCCTAACACATCTAAAAGGGTGCAGTTAATCTGAAGATAGTTGCACAAGCCATGTAAGACAAAACATTAGCCCTTAATTTATGTTTTTCAAGCAGTTCTGGCCTCATAATCTTCTTCTGTAAAGTTACCTTTAAATTGATTTATCTCCTCTTCTGGTTCAATTTAAAACCAACAGAATTCAGGGGGGAAAAAAAACTCCCTCTGGCCCTTCACAGATTTAACTGAAGACATAAAAAGAGTGAGGAAACTTTTTCTATGGGAGAAAAATGCTACAGTCTCCTACAGAAACTTCACACATGCTACCCTCACATATCTAAGAAGTACAACTGTCTTGGGGTTGAAACTATTCTCTTTCGAAGCATACATCATATCCAGCACACGGAAAGGCAAATGCATCTTATCCTCCAGCAGGCTGGACACATCCTCTCAAAATTTAAAAATCGCGGGCTGGCACCAGCTGTAGCTCCTTGTGCGCATCACATGGGGCAGTTAACCACCTCCTGAATCACTGCACTCCTGGAGCACAAGCAATAGAAGCTTCTCCCCCCTCCCACCCCTGATCCTAATTTCTAAATCAGGCAGCTATCAGCCTCGCTAGGTTGGGCTCTCTCTACAGACAGATGGGGGTGTTTATCAGGGAGAGGGATGGGGGACTGATTAAGCAATAACACGTTAGTGTAAACAAATGCACAATAACAAATTTGGGATTTCTTTCCTACTCCCAACAAGTAAGTGTTAGGCCACACAAACTGTCTTCTATTAGCACTTAATGTTTTTTTCTTTGATGCTTTTTTTTAGCTTGCTTGGAGCAAAAGTTTCTTACAGCACTATTTGTTGCCAGGAATTAATATAGTCATCAGTGATGAAAAGAAGTAAAATAATTCCCTCCTCAAAATAAAAGGAGGATGAATCTGCAGGTTATTAATTACTTCTTTTGTTTGACCACTTCAGGCAACCATTCAAAATGTAACCTTTATGTAAAGCATAAACCACAATCACTGTCTAGACTTGCAGAGGCATCACACACAGTTGCAAAATGAGCCTAGATATGCAGATAGTCAATTAAAAAAATATAACTGCATTAAGTGTATTGCAACCATGATGGAAGTACAGTATGCCCTAGGTTTCTGAATTGTGTTTAAAACCTAGAACTTTTGGTCTAGATGCACTAGCCACCTTCTTAATGGTATGTGCTTCTGTTCATCAACTGTGTAGCAGCTCTCCCTCTTTTGTTTGAAAATGCAATGTCGCTAGTGGATTTTTTTGAACCTTTCCTACTTGCTCCTTTGTGGAGTCTCCCTCTGCATAGGGAAGGTAGAATAGAAATCAAATCACACCTACAAAATGAAGGCTTTGTTAAAGAGAGAAGTATTGCAATTTGCCCAAAGATGGTCAAGATTCTGAGTCAGGCTTATCACCATATTTAAATGTGGTGATCTTTCATATGCGTATTACATAACAAGAGGTCTAGCTTTATCACCAGCATGCCTCAAACCTGGATAAGCTTTACTCAAATTGAAAACCCTCTAGCAGAATGCAGATCAGAAGGACTAAAGGATTGGATAGGTAATTAAACCAGAGGGCAAAGATGATTATCAAAAGGCAGCACTTTATACACTTACATCCTTTTAGATGAGCTGCATCATCATCACAAATGAAAATTATTCTCAGAAAGTAAATACAAAGCTTGCTGGGCCTCTGCTATTAACAAACAAACAAAACCTTGACTAAAATAAAGCTGGATCTGATAAAGCTGACTCTTGAAGGGTTACCTTGACTTAAATTTTCCAAATGCCATAAATGACATGCAAGTTTCTCATTACTTTTCCAAAAATTATGATTGCTTTCACTGCACAATGACTTTCTGAGCTACCTACAGCATATTTAGAAAACACATCTGAGATCAGAACAGCTCTTACAGTAGTTTTGCTCTTTTATTAATAAGAGTCCAATGGCCAACTGCATGCTTGGCTGCCTAATTTTTGAGACAGGGGGCACCATTCTCTATTAAAAAGTCTTCAGTTATCAAGCATTTTCAGAGGGCTTATATCCAGGCTTGGTTTCTGTGCCTATTTCTTGTGCCTTCTAGAATGAAAAAGAGATTAATATACTTGAAATATCAACATATTTTGTATCAAAAATCATGCCTAGATTAAGTATATTAACACTGAACCTATCCCTTTTTATCTATGTGACTACTACTAATAGTAGGTCATTCAATAAGTGATCTAATGACTAACCGTGCGACAATAAAGAACCAGCACAAAGATAAAAGCCTAAAAATATTAAATTTTGTATGCATCCCTTGTATTCTATGTCTCTTCCTTGCTTCTCTAGACTTTTCACGTTTGTGACTGTGTCAGATTAGCAAATCAAGTCCTTCGTCTCTGAAGGACTGGTGAGCAGTAGTTGCAAATATAAACAATGAGGAGAGTCGAGTCTTTGGGTGATGCTTATTGATGAAACACAATTTTGATATCAAATATGAACACCTGGTGCAGAATGCAACACACTGTGCGGTTGAAATTCTGCAGTCACAGCAGTTCTTTAGCCCCAATTAAATGTCCACCTCCCTGTTTGTAGTATAGAGAGATATGGGAGATGGAACTTGAAATTACTACAGCTGAAGTCCTGCCTGCACTCTGATTTCAAGCTTGTTAGAGAGTTTTCAGCTGTGCACTATCATAACTCCTACTTGTGCAATAAGCAGCACTCAATACAGTATCAGAGACAGTACTTGCGTTTGATTCCTTACCTGAACAAACTAATATTCAAGACTATAGGGTTGGGGTTTTTTAATACAATAAATATATATTTTCCCAGTTGGCACAAGCAAAACCAAACATTAGCCCTTAATTTTGTAGTAATAATAAATAACTTATTTAGGCTGGTGAGTACTCAGACAGAATACCCTGCCAGCTGCCTCTTTGTCTTTTACAGACAACTAACTCTTCAACTCATCCTGTGTGTCTCGACTACAGAGCCCTAAAAGAACTACATACTTCCTGGTAAAAAAATCCTAGCCAAGACACCGTAGGTTAAACTTAACACTTAATGTCCTACCTGGCACTTCAAAAGCAGTACAAGCCAGCAGAGGTCTAGCAGTATCAGTTGCAAGAACATAATCTTTAACAAATGAGCTTCCATGTTCTGAACCAGCTTCACATTTGTGGTGTGTAATGTTGAAACACAGTGTACTCAGTAGCCTGGTTATGGGTGAGAAAGATCTGGATGTCAGCTGCATGGTCTAGGAAAGCAGCGAATGCAAGGTCTTAATTGCATATTGATACACAAAGACACTTTGCTGATTGTACTTGTTTTCAGTTTTTCAAGCTCTTTTCAGCAGCAAGTAATCCCACAAGCTGTATCTATTGTTTTGACACTGTCCAATTACTATGGTAGTTACAGCCAAATGTTCTGACCACCTTTGCTGTCAGGGCTTTAAAGCCCCCTGCCATGGAGCAGCAAGGGTGGGCTGCTCCACAAGGAAAGGGAAGCCAGCAGCCGAGTGGCAATGCAGGTAGGGCAGTGACCTCACTGGTGAGGCTGCAGCCCCACAGTACCTGAACAAGTGCAGAGAAGGTCTGATGATGGTAACCAGGTTCACACAACAGTTCTGTTCATCACTGGAGAAGTCTATGGTGATGAGGGGTGTCCCAGGCCAAACCAGGAAGTCAAGTCAGAAAGGCAAGGGCAGAATCAGCAAGGTGCCAGACTAGACACAGGCATGCCTGCAAAGTAGGTTAGGCAAGGATCAAGGGCAAGGACCTGGGCTTAAATGCAACTCTTGAGCCAAGGGACAGAGGCCTCCAATGAGACTTTTCACACAGGTCTTTCTTACACAGCCACTGGATCCGAGGTCAACCAGCTGCAAGCAGCCAAACCCTTGCGGGCCAGGAGGAGAGCCTGGTAGAGCATCTAGGGCTCCGCCAGCCATGTGGCCATCGGACATCTCTGTACTGGGACATTAGGAAACACTGGAGCTTGTATGCTCACCATCACTGAGCACTGTCCTGAGCAACCTCAGCACGTCTGAATGACCTACATTCAGGAGCAACCTTACCAGGTCATCAAAATGTATCTAAGAGGGCAGCCTCCCCAGACTCACAAAACATCATGGTATCCCTACACTCTCAAGCATGATATGCCTATGTGGCATAAACAGGCCAAGGCTTCTGCTTATTTATTGGACTGACCATGCTTCTGTATCACCAAAAGACACTCTCTAAGAAGGAGGCTCTGCATCACGGAGGAATCTCCCATCAGCCTTCCTAGGGAAGGAGCATATACTAGCCTGCCCCCCAGCTTAGCTGACAAGAGGGAGTCAATGTTTAAACCTAAACATGTAAATTTTTGATCTTCTTCCCTGACATTTAATTAAAGACCACCTTTGCAAAATAATACCACGTTTGATTATCCTCATAACTTTGCCCAGACAGCATGGCACAAAGATTTGTAGAGCTTTAGCACTGCTGTTCCCCTCCACCTTGGTGCAGCACTTGCTGAGGTAGCAAAGCAATTAAAACTGTAGTTTTCTGTTTTATAAAACAGATATAATCTATGTGTTTTGATGCTTACAGTGCCACAGCATTATAAGATTAACTCAGTGTTTCAGTGTTTTCTGTGCAGTCCAGATTCAGATTCCCAGTCTGATGGTGTCACAAATGAGAAAAGTAATGTAAGATGAAGGACACACAGTAGATAAAAAGGAAAGTTGACAAATGTCTTCCTATCGGTCACTCTTTCTCTCACAATGACCATGTCACAACTTTTGCTGAGTCACAGTTGATTAAGTTATTGATGTTAATGAATGTTCTCTGAATCCCCTCCCAGAAGGGGAATAAAGCTAATTAATAAATACACAATTTCAGTGAACATCTGATGAAAGGCAGCTACCCAGTGCACAGGCTAGAGAAGACAGCTCCTTCACTTCAAATCCACATCTGTTTTTCCTCTGTCCTGTACCCGTTCAAAGTAACCCCATAGTCCACATATTAAAGAAACCCTATTAGACTGTAATCTTTAAGGTCAAGTTCTTGTATATTATTTCCTTCTACAGTCCATAAGCTTTATGGTACTCTGACCAATTTAAAGTTCAGTGAGACAAGAAAGTAGCACCTCTGTGTTTCAACTTCATGCTTCTGCTTTCACTCTCTGATTCCCGGTGGGAAAAAAATCTTTTCGCTTGGAAATAGTAATAAGCAGCTTCTGCTTATGGTCTAACATTAGGAGGAAAAAAAACCTCACAGAGAAGCTAACAATTCTTCAGTAGTCAGGGTAATTATTACCAACAATTCATAACATACCACAACTAGCACAGCAAAACTGCCACTCTAACTGTATTTAACTTTGTTTATTGAGGCCAAAAGAAATCTTTTCTCATATCTAAGCCTGAAGGGGGAATTACCAACAAATTCTGGCACACAGTTACATTCTTTTCAAATACACTATTATACATCATGAGATTCCTGAAACTAGAGAACTTTCCATAAAGCTCAGACCACATTATTCCAAAAGGGGGGGGGGGGGGGGGGCAGAAAAAGGAAAAAGTGGTAGTACAATTAAAGTCAGTGACAAATCAATAGAAAAAGAAAGCTGGAATGCAAATTGCACACTGTGTTGTGTAAAAATTGTGTCTGTTCAAACTTTTAATAGAACTAGAAATCCTGTATTGCTGCCAATTTATTTGTTTAGCTGGATTATTGCTATATACAGAATATGAATGAATATATTCATTAGGTTACAAACAGAAAAATACATGCGAGGAAATGATAATATTGAGCTATATATATCTGACAATATTATTCATTTTGACATAACACGTATACTAAATAGTTCCACTGACAGTTGACTCAAAGGAGTTACCTGCACAAGGTCTAAGAAACAGTATTAACTGAACAATAATGGACTAAAACCAACAGAGTGTAAATCAGTAATCACTGCACCATAAAGACAAATGCAAGTTGTACAATAGCTATAGTACTTCTGAAAACAGATTTCAAAATTAGAGCTAAATTTTCTCTTTGGAATATAAAAATAATGCATTTTCATCATGCTAAACACTTCTAAAGACATTTAATTTCAAGTGTACTTATGTACTTTTCTAAAAATTCACATATCTCCAAAATAGTAATAAAATTTGTGTGATGAATAACAGACCAGTGAAAATTAACACAGGAGATACCCGATTGCCCTACCTGTACTCTGTCTATTTACTTAGATCTCTTGGGACTACCTTATCAGTATGGAGTAAAATCATGGTGCCACTAATATCTGCAAAAGACGCATCAATGATGTCAACGAGGAAAAAATTTTACTCTGTGTGCTTCAAACAACAACAACAAAAGAATGCATTCAAAATGTCTGTTAGTTTCCCCTTGATTTAGAATTTCCTCCAAAATTATAGTTGCCTGAGGCCCACACTGACACCTTTACTTTGAGGAGAAAGACAGATGTAAGGTCTGGCATAAACCTTAAATGTTTCATAAATGACTCATACATACAGAGGAGAATTCTATGTATTCCAGAAGAGGACTATGCATTTGATTCAGCTCTGAAAGACCCCAAAATAATAGGACATTAAAGCTTTAGCAGTTTTGTATATAGAAACTAATTTTGTAACTTTCTGGAATGTTTTAGCTACCCTTTTCTCATTTTTTGAGACCAAGGAACTATGAAAGTAAGCCGCATGATAGAAAAGTTAACATTTTTAAACCGCGATATGATTGTAAACACTTTAGAAGTACCCTTTTCTTGTCCAAGACTGGGCACTTTCAGCCTCATATAGAATAAAGGTTTTACAGAAGAGACATAATAGTTTTCACAACAGAACCAGATGAATTAATTAAATATGTGCAGCCTTCTTCAACACCTAGGACTGGCCTCTACTTTTTAGGCATAATTTTTTAATGGTCATTTTTCATAACTGTGTCAACAAGGTTTTTGTAAGTGCTCCAAACAATACTATCTGGAACTTAAATATATAATAATTGTTTCACAACATTCCATAGTTTACTTTTCTAAGACATAGGCTAGAACAAAAGTATACAAAATAAAATGATACTGAAAATGAGGCATGATAAGTCTCTGATTAGAGCCTTCCCACCACCATTTCTGAAATAGTGATGAAGTTTTTATGATCTTCAGCATATAGCTTTTCATAAAAATGTATCTTGTTCTCTTATCCATTTTCATCCACTTGCAGTAATGAGTAGGGTCACCTGGGTGATCTAAAAGACAAACAGTTGTGAGGAGCCAAATAAGACACATGAACATCAACAGTTTTAGAAGTTACAGCCTGTTGCCATAATGATGCGTTCTGGGTTTAGTGAGTGCTCTATGTATTAATTAGTCTGATCAGCACTTACGTTTGAACCTTAAGTTCTGCGAGTCTTACAAGCATTAAGTTTTATAGTGTCTGCTACTCTCTGTTAGTAAGGGTCATGAGATAGTTTTCAGATGCAAATTTAATTTTCAAATTTAATTTTCAAATGCTTATAAAACCAAATTATCCTGGCATTAATACATTAAGAAGCCTAAGACTGAGACACAGTTCCTGTATCAGTAAAATCTAGAATGATGATTATGAGAACTACACTAACAAGATAATGATATTATTCAAAACAAAACAAAAAAAATAATCCAAAAGAGTGGATTTTCCAACATGATAAACATTAAGGCCACAGCTTGCTGTGTAAATACAAAGTTTTGTCCATGTGCAACACCACTGACTTCTCTGTTTGGAATAGTCATCATCCTCAATAACTAAACATGGTCTTACAAAAATCTGCAAACTCTATCAGATTTCAAAACTTGCTCTTAACATTTCCCCTCTATCTTTGGTCATCCTCTTTTTCTGCTGCTCAGACTTTTTTGAGAGCAGGAACAGGACATGAGGCTTTCAGTTTTCTTTCATCATATACCTCCCATATGAGAAGGAGAGAGGTTATGATATAACTTCATGTACTGAAAATGCTGAAGTACAAAACTAAAGATACTGGGATTTCAGAGCACGAACAGCTGAAACCCTGTCAGTACCATAAGCATCCACTTGAGCCAACTCCATTCAAAGATTGCTAGAAACCTAAGAAAAGCATGAAATTATTGAAGATTACATGGATGGAGATGATTTTCAATTAGTTTTAGATGCAGATCAGTAAAGAGATAAACATGGTTCTAAGTGTGTCACCCACTTTCTGTGTGACATAAGTGTTGCTGACACTTTTTTCCTCTGGTATAATTTTTACACTTCATGATTTAAAATGCAGTTTCTACATAACTGCCTATTTTTTTTTGTCTGAAGACAGTAATTAAGTAAAGTATCTCTGTTTATTTTTAACTGAATGGGTATGCAAATGGAAGACATAAGAAAGTTGTTTTAATCTCTAAAACAGTTTCTTAAAAAACACAAGTAACGACTTGAAGAGGGGCTTTTGTGGTACCAATTTACCAATATGGGATCATGTGGGTGCTGTTAAAAATTCCATGTGCTCTCTTATTTTACATTTCTTTAGTATTATTTATATTAACTTGATTTAAAATGAATTAATGTTATAATTAAAGAAATACATACATCACTGAAATTGAATCACAAAGTGAAATACATCAATTTTTAAGAAATAATTCTGAAGATAAGTGTTTAAATTAGAATTCTGGACAGGAGAAAATACTTAGTTCTCATAAGTATTATTTATTATAGAAGTAAAGCATGACATTCTTTTTCTCCTCAGCAGTGATGTGGTTCACTCTGCAGAGTCAGCTGAGATAGACAGAAGAAGCTGATTAACTTTAGAAGTGCCAGAAGTAATAGCAATTTTTGGCTCTTGTAAAAAAAGTGCTGCATTTTACAGGAAGGTCATTTTGTTCCACTGGCAGATGGTGTTTACATCAATGATGACATGTTTCAAACTTTTCAACAGGTTTCAGTAACAATGGTATAACCCTTAAGATAAAGATATAACCCAAAATTAAGACACAAACCACCATTCAGGATGGATATGCCACATTATTCATAGGGAGCAAACTCTTGTAGTATCCACAGCTGTAACAAAAATATGTAAAACTTATAGTTTAAGTCTTAAAATTTATAGTCAGGAATATCTAACAATGCTGTAAAAACACTTCAGACTTTCCAGTGTCAAATGGACAAAACAATGTAGCTACACTGGCATGTTAGTGTGCTTCAGCCTGATACCTTTACCTTAAGTTTCAGTGATTCTGGTCTCATAACAAGCTTAGACCTAACATGACGTGATTAATAAGCTGAATAGCCTCAGCTGTGAGTGATTTCCTCTGCAGTAACATGGTTCAGTTACTCTGTGATGTTCATAAAAAGAGGCTCTCATAGACAAACATTATCTCAATGGTAACTATCCCATTATCTCAGTTTGCTACCTGTACACATGTATTCTTTACCGAGGAACAAAGTGAAATCTTCTCCTCCGACCTGGATGTCCCAATCCATATTCTCTACCTGGAAGGAGTGGGAAAGGAATTAAATATTTTTAATTAACATTAAAGCAGGAAAACAAGAGCTTATTCAGGCAGTCTGCAAGAAAAATTACATTTATACAAAAAAGAAACACGTCCCTCTCCAGCAGGTGTATAATTATGGCTCGTATTTTGAGATGTTGGAGGATAAAGTCCATGGTGGCATTGCTCTTCTTAAAGCTCTTGGATCACTGTAACTTTTAAGTCTAGTCCAATTAATGGGTTAGGACAGTGAATCATACAGGTCCATACATACACTGTGGTTGGTAGATCAGACTGTGTGAATTCAGGAAAGGAAAATACACTATTTAGAAGCAGACATAAGCTATATTAACAAACATTTTCATCCTGGTTTAAGTGTGCCTGTGTACAATACTGCTTTAGCTATAGATTCCTATAAGCAAAGTAGTACTCAAACTGTAAATGAAATTTTTTTTCAGCACCAAAGTTCTACCAAGTCCCACCAACATTACAGTTCTATCAAAATCCTGTTAATCAGAAATGTGCTTGAACAGAGTATGCAACACAAGTGTGGAAGCCTTGATTAAGTAACTAGCAAATGAAAACTTGTTATAAACTCAGATCCTTCAGTATAGTTGTATTATGTTCAGCTACACGGTTTACAATGTGCTAAGACTGAAGTGCATGTACACTTCTGATGCAATTACATTCCATGAAGAAATGGGACGCTGGATAATTCCCTTTTGTCTTGGACAAAAGAGTTTCTCTTGAGTGAGACATATCTCCAACAACTCTATTTTTTTCATATCTTTCCTTGACACTCATCTTTCTTTTCCCCTACAAAACTGCCTTCAATTTTCCATAAAAGCTTTTCTCCAAGACCTTGTTTTTAAAGAAAAATAAATCACTTTTGAAAAAGTGGCATTTTCTAAATTGAATTATTTAAAAAACAAAAGCTGCCCGTTTTCCTTTTTCTCTTATTTTCCAATAGAGAGATGGAAGAAAAACAAGGCAAAGGTGGATGGAAACAAAGAAAGCAAAACCATTTTTTTGAAGAGAACCTAATTTTCTTAGGCAGAATACAGTTGACCCCCAAATCCAACAACTTCTAAATGCAAGTGTGAAATTGTCAAAACGCTTCACTATTTCCCCATCTTGCTGGTTATGATTCTGATGGTAGATGACTGGTAGCTGCAATTGCCATCCATTACTTCTAGGTCTCTAACAGCTCTTACTACGTCCTCATCCCCTCTATGGGTCCATCATATAGAGAGTTGTGATGTTCACCTTAGCACTGGCAGAAATTCTATATCCTTGCCAACATCTTTCACTATTTGTAATGTATTAGGGTATCCTTGATTTCAACCATTCATGTAGCTGTTACAACCAGTCTCACAGACACTCCCCTACCTCCTTCCCTTATCTTCAGCTCACTTTTCAGACAGGTTTTCAAATACTAGTATGAGAACCATTGTGCAAATCACTGAAATTTTAAAATATAGCTATAAAAGTATATAAGACAACACACAGATAAGGTTAGACTTTTTATTTTCTTTTTTTTTCTTCTCTCTTTTGTATGTTGATTTAGATCTAGGTGGTAGTTTGTATGCTATGACAAACAATCTCAGTGTTTATCAGTTGGACTGCTGAAGAAAGTGACAAAGACACATGATACTCAATAGTGATTTCCACAGTTCTTAGTGCTCACTTTATTTTTAGCTATTTGTAGAATGAGATAACAATGTGATTCAAAACAATATATTAGTAGTCTTAACTGCTAATTAATGAAGTTTTGTTTACCAACAGGCTATACGGCATGTGCTGTGGTGTTTCAGCCATGAACCTAGAATCTGTAAAGTCATGTTTTACTACAGACATCTATGCTGCATCAGGCAAGACTTATAAACTCAAAGTACACAGATTACGAAGTGCTGCAATGCAAAGTTTCATATCTCCGTAACAGAAGCCTAACCTTAGCTTTAAATTAGATACCTCCAATCTGTTAAACCAGCATCAGAGTGCTAAATAGGAAGTCTTCTAAATTAACAAACAAGAAACACTAAGGGAAAATCTACCTCCCCGTGAGGCTTAGACGTCCTGCTCTGAGTTACATGGATGCACTCTCCGTTTATGACACAGCCAAGAAATTTATGAAGAGAACTTTAAATAAATAAATAAATAAAGAGAATCAAACCAAACCAAAACAAAAAAACCCATAACCCCAGAAAACCCACAGCTGAATTCCCTTCTCTCAAAATACAGATAGAGGATGAGATGTTAATTACAACAGATCAGTGGTTAGTATTCATCATAAAATGAGGGATGCCTAAGCTCAATTCTTGGTCTGCCTAAGGGCATTCAAACCATCATTTCAGAGAAATACCAGTGCTTCTTAGGTTTGTTCTTTCTGGGTGGAGGCACTCTTTCCTCCACTGTTGAAGTTGAGACATTGTCATGGAATTCCTAAACATTAACTGATAAGAGAGAGCAAAGGCTGCCTAATCATTAGGTACACTCCTGACACAGAAGATATGGGTCCCGTGGTTACTGTTCCATTACTTTTTAATGCATTTAATCCAATTATTTATATATAACATGCAACAGCAGGAACCATAACAGTATACCATGGGAATGTATATAAAGAATGGGATAGATATATATCTGTAATATTACTATGAAGTATTATCATGTAAGCTATCATGGAACACAAAATCACTACTTTTTTGTTCTTTTTTCTGCTCTCTTTGGTAAGACACACATATAGCAAAGAACAGCTACATAATGAAGCAACCCAAATACCTGTCTTAGTATTAGCAAACTTAGGAAAAAGAAACTTTGTCAAAATGAGTCATCTTGTCAGATCAGTTTAAAAGGACCTCTAAAACATTACAAGGCTGTTTTGTAAGGACAGATATATTTTTCCAATAAATCTATTTTATTATAGCAGAGGCAACTTTACTGCATTTATGGGATCAGGTTTTAAGAGCATTCTGAGGGTAGTAAATAGGGCTACTGTAGAAGACCAAGATGTCTTAATAATGTTACTGAAACACATTTATAACACAGTTCAGCACAATTACTGTAAAAACGTACTTTGTGGAATACATCTAGTTGTAAGTGCTCTGGTGCTGGCCAGAGATGACCTGACCCCTGAATAGCAGGCTTCTTGAGATGGTCATAGTAACGGTGACCAGTTTTGGTTCTGCTCACAGTCAGCATACATACTCTATATTTTACCTTTACATTTTACATACATGATCAAACAATCTTATCTGTGAATCAAATGATAGTATCCCACTCTCAAGCATACAATAGTGGTAGCTGAAACACATTTAAGACTTTACTGTATTTATTTATTATTTATCCTCCCTAATCACATCATCAGTCTTCTTTGAAAACCTCATCTGGAAACATACAAGAAATTTCAGCTTCGCAGACTTAATAAAATAATTGTTCTTTCTTATACACTTCTCTTCCTTTTGCTTATTTTCTTTAATCTACGTTTATATGCTTTAACTCATAATAATGAGGAAGTAAAACTAAATTATGTAATCTCAACAGTTTTATTGACAATGATGCTTCATTGAAATGCCTGTTCTGTTCAAGAAGCGAGATTGGTGAATGATTTAAGATTAATGCCAAGACAAGATAGAACTTGCATTTGTATTGCTTAGGTAATGGTCTGGAAGCTTAGACCCTGATCTAGAAAACCACTTAAGAATGTGTTTAACTTTATTCATATGCTTAAGTGTTTTGTTGAAGTATGAACTAAGATCTGCAGCTAAAGACCACTGACAGACATTTCTGTGCAGCTGTGCCAATCTGTTTTAGAACTATCACAATTTTAAACACAGTTCATCTAAGACCAAGCACGGAAAGCTTAAATACCACATGAAAGCTTTTTTCCCAGAACACTGTGAGTAAAAGACAACTCCAGATTATAATGCCACACTCTACTTCACCTTGCAGAGTTAGTTTTTGCAAATGGTAGTACACAACTGTAACTGATGCAAGTTTTGTTCCTGACTGCTGTGGCCCCAGGGTAATGGCATATAGACACAGAGCTGTTACACTGTTGATAGAGACAATTTCAAACACACACACGTGCACACATCTTTTACCTTGGGGTTGAGGATTTCTCCATAGGAAGCCCCTCATCTGGTTATGATATGGAGGAACAAAAGAACTTCTGTGTGTTTGCTGAAACCTGGGATTAAATTCTCTTTGTTGTGTTCCTGAAAAATAGTATTTACTAAGCAACTCTGAGTGTATATAAGATTAAATGAAGAAAAAGAGAGACATCATATTCTTTTTCAGGAAACAACATTTCTTAGTTTTATGCCAAAATACTTATGCATAATTACGATTTTTCCAAACTAAAGTCAGCCTAATAAGCATGGTTCTTGTCCTCATTTCCATCTATGCACATCATGATTACAAGCTGTTAACAAGTGTATTTAGAAACCAGATCAAAATTTTATGACACAGATTTGGAGACTGCAGTCATTAAAACAAACCAGAAATATCTGTCCCAATTGGAATCACAAATCATAATTAAAATGGTTAACTACAGCTCTCAAGCAATAGCAGATGCTAACAAGGTTTGATATCATAAATCACCAACAGATACCCTTAGTTTTGAATGTCCACCACCACTATGTTGTAGTGCCACATCAGAAGTATTGCTGTCACATAATGCAAAGTATTGAACTAGCAGAAAATCATTCTGTTGGTTTTAATTTGCTCAAGGAATTCTGAAGGGGTAATTTTTATCCTCACAGACATTATAATTGATCAGGTCTTAAGCAGGTAATAAACATAATACCAGCATAAACACTGAGATTCAGTGTGAATTATTTCGAAGTCTCAAAAGTCCCAACATTCAGGCTGATCTGTGAATGATGCTAAAAACCCGTTAGATGTTTCTCTCCCTGAAAGTCAGGCAGATCAGGTGGGGAAAAAAAAGAAGTCTTTAGTAAACTAAGCCATAAAGTTGGGGGAAAAAAAGTGCAAGGTCTTAAGCAAAAAAACACCCATTCTCCAGGTTGCCCAAAAGCTTTTTTGTATTTTGAACTATGTCAGTCAGTCCAATAAGGAGTATTCTCTCTTCAGTGCCTCACTCAAGACTTTCAACTAGCAACGTTAAAATAGCTCCCCTGAGGGAAAAGACGAATCTAACTCCTATAAAAATAACTTTAGCCACTGAGCAAATAGCATTCATGTTTCTGTCAGTGAATGATATTTTATTTACTGCATATATCTCACTAAGTACGTAGCTAGATGGAAATATTATTTTATCCAAACTTGAGTAATCAAATTCACATGAATTCCTAAAACCAGGAAATATTTCTTAGATATCTCCTTTGGTTTCTTGGAGAAAGACCTTACAATTTACTTAGCTTGATGGGCTGCCTATGTAAAAGCTGCTGCTGTTGAAGGATACTTCAGCTCATCAATATATTGACTTTATTGAGAAAATTAACACAATGCCAACCTGTGATAAATCCATCCCCTCTTGGTCTGCTCTGTATTGTTCTTTTCTTCGCCATGCAAACCTTGCAAATTAAAGACTTCAGATTCTGGAAGGGTGTATACAAAGACTCCTGCAGGCAATAGGGTTAAAAAACAATAACTGTTCTGCTTTTCTTTCTTCAGGTGTAGTGCAAATCAATCACATATACAGCAGCTAAAACAATTTTCTTAGCCCACACTCATGCATATGTGAAAATGGTAGATCTTGTTTGCATTTTTTGCAGGAAACAAAGTTCAAACATTTCATATTCAAAGTGGATCCTTGGAGGGATGAGTAGGGGTGCAGAAGGAATGTTTTCCCCTTTCTCAGTGAAGTTGGTTTTTATTCTCTGCTCACATCTGTAAATCACTTGCTTTCCTATTCTATTACCTTGCACCTGTAGATATACTTAACTAGTCTTCTATCAGCAATACCTCAGGCAGAGATGGTTAAAGCCTCCAGATAAGGATTGACGAACTGATGGAAAACACACCAGTGAGAAACTCAAAGTATCTTAATCGCATACATTAGAAACATCACCATAGTAATACATCAGCCCCAACTCCTGACTGATAAAATATAACCAAGTCTAAAGTGAAATGGGGGAATTAAATAAAAATGTTTACCTTGTGGTGTGATGAAAAATTCTACTGTCAAAAGGACAAGCTGAAGCTATTTAAAGACACAATACTAAGAGATGTGATATATCCTTAACTTTCACTGATTTCAGTGAGCTTTGAAGAAGTGTCTTTTTTATTGATTTGTACTGGGCATGTGGGTAGTACACATTGAAAAAAATTATGAAAAGACAGATTTTTTAGAGCAATAGTGTAATTTCTGATTTTCCTAAAACCGAACTGATTTTTAGAGAATGACAATTCCTTTTTGTAACCACCAAGGTGGAGGGGGAGCAGGAAGGAGGGGAGAGTATTATAGGTTAAGGGAAAAATTCAACAGGTGGCAAGACTGCAGCAACTAGAGAGGTTTCTTAAATTAGAGGTAGAGTCTGAATCCCTGAACCTTCCTGCAAACTTCCCTAGCACATTTTTTGAGTTAACAAACCTCTTTATAGAGCCTTAAACAAAACCCACAGATTTATTTTTTTCCACACAAATAGAGTACAGTCTGTGAAGAACACTTACTAATGGGAAAAACCTTCCATCGTATTCTTGGGAGAATAAATTCAGAATGTGTTTATGAAGTTTGGATGAAAGGCATGATCAGAAAAGGACAAAACATATCACCTACGCTGACCCCATTAGGTAATTTTGTTTTTATTTTAAAAAATTGATCATGAACTTACTCATTAGTGAGAAGCACAATAAAAAGGCTAATAAAGTGATAATATCATTGTCTCACTGCTTTATGAGACTATTATGTTCAATTTTCTTATGGATAAACAAACTAGTATGATTACTGTTATGAAAAACAGAGAACTAGCATAATATGAGCTGAGCATGTTTTTTAAAAAAGCAAGATGGCTCTACTTTTGATTCTTATCAGAAGCTTTCTATTCTTTAACAGCTGCTAGGCTACAAAGAGCTGAGCTACACAAAAACTTGCCCACAAATATATCAACTGCATTTAATTTATACAGTTTTTTCTTTTTGGTACAAGAATCTGTGGGAAGCAAACCCTAAAATGTTCAAAATCTCTGGTATACATGTAAATATTTAACCAAGATTGCATTTCTACTGTAATTTTCATAAAGCTATTAACTGTATTTAAGCCCATCATAATCAAAACAACACTGATTCTGAGATCTCCCGAACTTCCTGAAGTAATGTAACTGTCCAGATCATAGAGAAGGGACCTTAGGAGACAAGTACCGAACACCAAAAGGAGTAACTTTTTCCTATTACTTATCTTTTCTATGACAAAACATCCCATGTAGAATAACTTTTTTCTGAATACAATGCTGTTGCTATCATCAGGTTAGATTTATGGTGCTCAAGGGTAGATTGTTAACAAACAAGTGCTGAAAGACCTTGTCTTCCGGCAGTACATTAAGCTCTGCCAGGAACTAAGTACCAGTTTTATTTATTAAAGTTGAACTTATAATAATCGGAAAAACCAATCACATATGCTTGTTGCCTTGTCAGTGTCCCCAGCTAAACTGGCATCTCTTGGCAATTCTCCCCAAAACAGATTCTTGCCTCAAACTGATAAGCTGGAAAGTATTTTATTAGTCTGGGAGCTATCTCTGCCATATATGTACCATAAAAGTGTACCTAAAAAAGAAAAAGATATTTAAAATACTCTAAAAATTCACAGGGCTAGACTATTTTTCTCCACAACAGAACAGTTTATCTGGGGTTTGTTTAAACTACAGTATCAGGCTTTTAAAAACCCTAACCTAGATATTTTAGTTGCTCAAGCCAATTTCCAACTCTGTTCTAGGGATTTAAGCATCTTCCTTCATCTTCCTTCTAAGACAGGTTAAAATATAACTTTAACCTGATGACATCAAGATTTTCAAATGTTAGCTAAAACATACTACCTAACACATTTAAAAATAACTCTCAGCCAATATAAATTTTGTACAGATTTAGAAACATATTGTAAAAGTTATTCACTGACCTGAATACTACCCAAATGGAAAAGAAGTATCAATTTCACATAGATCTGTATAGTTTTACATTTTTCCATTTATTCTTTAGACCCTCTATTGTTCTGCAAAAGTCCTACATGAAAAACTGGATGAACCACTAGCCCAATTCAAAATCTACTGAAATCAATGGACCAATTAATGGGAACCACAGGATTTGGATAGAGGCTATAGTCCTAATCATATGATTGATTCCATATGGAAAGGATTATCCTCCTTCTCCATGCTGAAAACACATACATTCCACCTACCCACACGCGTTCCACTCATCCAGATCAGGATGGTATGTAATTGGACACAAAATTAGAAAAGAAAACTAATTATACAACAACTGATATTGAATGCATGAGATCAAAATCATTTAAAAACCTTTTTTCTCTGTAATCACTACTTATTTCAACCTCAAGTGATCTATGTAACAGCAGGTAAAAACATTTCAAAGGTAAAATTTTCAAAAGTAATTAAATGGTACAGGATTTTCAGTTCCACATTGAAAAGAGACGCATTAATCAAAGGTCTTTACACAGATGAGCACAGATCCACCCAAGCATCTCTTCACGTATTCTGTGCTGGTGAGGCACAAGCCAGGTCTGGTCCCAGACTTCACTAGTGCATTAATACAGCCTTGCACCCAGCCTAGCAGACCCTATCTCTGAGCCTAGACATGATGCCACCCTAACGCATCAGATATGGCCCATATCCAGCAAGACTGCCTTGCCTGGGCAGACATAGTTTGTGTCATACTGGTTTTCTGGTAACATAGCATTCAAATTGTACAAACCCCCCAGCTTCTGAAAAGTGGGACTGAGAATTAAGTAAGTACTTAGAGATACAGGAAGGTACCTGGTGAGTTCTAAAAGAATACCTAGATATATACCCCCCTCTGATTTCCAGTTCCTCTTTGAACTCACCAAACCTTCATCTCAAACTTTAGGTTCCTTAATACCTTTAAAAAATATCACTCTGAAACAGTTTAAAAATTATACCCAGTATTCTTATTTACAGACATTCTTAATAAGTTGCCTAAAATCTTGCAGGAGAAAGATCTCATTAATATCTTAGCACTAGAAAACCATTACAGGCATTTTCATTTTCACAAGTGTCAACCATCTTGACACCTCCTTATATTACCTTCTGAGTAATGGAAACAAAAATAAAGGTAAAATTAAAGCTTCCTTCATAGTCTCAGTATTTCTACCTTCTTAGGTTTTTTTGGCAGAGGATGAAAAAGGAGTAAGGAAGAGAGGAAAAATACAAAGAAAGGGGACCAGTGTAAACATGAATATTAAAACAACAAACAAACATGGACAGGTACATTTTTCAAAGAATACAGAACTGTCTGTGAGGATGCGATTACTCACATTGCTTTCCAAAAGCTCTTCCAAAGAGCAACCTCGGTGCGACTGCTGGTATTTTTCTTGAAAAAGTTTTCCATCAAACACTTCCCAAGGCATCAAATCATCCATTCTGAATGGAAAGCCACAGGCACTATTGGCCATAAGCAAAGTTGTAAGGCCACGAACAAAGACAGCGCCAAGATGTACAGCTCTGGAGTCCACTTGTGCAAGCTGTTAACACACACACACACATATGAAAAAAAAAAGGTAGGCCTCACAAATCAGGAAATACAAACAATTTTACCATCACATATAATCATGCGAACAGCAAAGCAATTGATAAACAGTCCCAAAGCTGTGACAATGATGGTCCTCTACTGCACAGTAGAATTCATCAAAGGATTCTGTATCTAGTTTTATTCAATTAAGTGAAAGAAGTGAAGTCTATTTTAACAAATACAGCATCTCAAGTTTTTAGGACAGATACATTCAAAATTAAAACAGAAAGACAAAATAAATGGCTATTCTCCATAGCGTTTCCCAAGCATTAGCAGTTCCCCAGAAAGAATTCTGTTAGTGGAATGCAAAACATGAACTGGGAGTATAAAAGGATGTGTACGGTGATCCACTGACCTTCCGCAGTTTGATTAACCAGGAAATGTTACAGCACTTAGAGTTCATTTAAATTATAAGATTTGACAGAACAAAGTTTATTGAGCCCAGGCTTTTATTTTAAACACTCTAAAAATCTCCTCTGACTGTAGTCTGAAAGTCAAATTATTTCACTCCAGCATGGATGTCTCCAGAAGAAATATTGGAATGGTATGACAACATCCAGAAAATGCAAAATGAGAAACTCCACGAGACAATTAGAACTCATGGCCAAAATAAACTTGATGGGTGAATTTAACATCCTGCTGTGACAGAGCATAGCAAACTGTAAAAGCCTTGAATCCAGTATGGGGAAAACTATCATTTTAAGTATTGTGTAAACAGTACAAAGCTCCTCAGTGGGGAGCGCCTTTTCCACAGTCTGTACCGAAGCAGTCTGTCAGGACCAAGAAGGATTCATAACAGTGTGACCATCAATACTGTAATCTGTGGCAGCTGTTGTACCCTTACAGTACAGTTTTCCTTACAGTATAAGTTATACCAGGAATGGAATAGCATCTAAAATAGGCCAGAACAGAAAGGACCAAAATGTGGCTCAAATTTGTCGTAGCCCTAGCTCCTGAAGAGCTGTGAATTGTTTCTTTGAAATGCAATGGAAAGGGTTGGCCCATTATTACTAACAATAACGTCTTACATCTTGAAATATCCCCAAAAGACTTAGAGGTATGCATATACACCATCAGTGTCCCATTTAAAAAAATTACAAGTAATAGCAGACAACATGAAATGTTTTACTGATGGATCAGAAGTTTTTCCTCCCTAAGGTCCATGTAACAAACCCAGAAAACCTTTGCTAGCAACATGGAGCTACAAAGCTTCTTCCAAAAGAGACACACACAATATACCATTTGGAGAATGTTGCTAGAACCTGGTCAAGGATTTAGATTTTCTGTATTATTATGCAATAAGCTGAAGTCTATTGCATAATTTGACTATGTGAAACTGGCTTCTGTGACAGGGTTCCCTGTAACCACAGACAAGGGGCAGTAGGGTTCTGTTAAACTGACTTGAAGATATGAGGTGTACCTTCACTGTCTGCTTTTTTCTACAGTGCAAGAGCAAAAGAGGACCTAGAGATGATGATGCAGGCAAAAGGTACCAGTCAGGGTAGTCCAGAGCCCTCTGGGAAGAACTTCTTCTGCATCTAGTGATTCCTGGAAAGGCATCAAGCTGGCCACGAGGGCACTGACCCAACATGACACTCAGTACTTGAAATTCACCCAATACAGACAACTGAAGATAACCACTGACATCCAGACACATGCCAACAACACAAGCTAATTTGAGCAGTCATCTAGAAAATGAAAGGCCCATCCTCTTCTGACCGACACTTCATACTTGAGTAAGGGAGACCTTCTTCTCCCCTGCCTTTAAAATAAAAGTATTTTCAGTATGGAATCAGGCTATTGAGTTTCAGGAAGTTATTGCTTCCAGATGTAAGCTATCTTTTTGAAAGCTGAGACTAGTAACTACATGCACACTTATAACTCTCTTCCTGTGGCAAGTAAAGCAGGTTTTTGCAAACCATTTAACAATGCTGAAGGGTACCTGAAAGAGGAATGTAGTTTAAGTGAACCAGTACTATTTGTACTAAAGTAGACTGTAAGAGTGCACAGCCAGTTATCATGTTGCAGCTGATTCTTACATTGCACTAACCAGATTGTTTCTGATCACCTAATCAGATCTTAAGATCTGCTAAGGAAATGAGTCCACATCATTACAAGCTTTAAAATGGAATCTGCTTGGTTTGTGATCACAAAGTAAGACTTTATGAGCAGAAAGTACAAAGAGTAAGAACTGCCGGGAATCCTCAGAATTCCCTTTTTTTTGTAAACTAATCCAGCAAGGAAATTCTTTCAAAATTTATGCACCCTGGTCTTGTCCTCAATGCAACAATAAATTGAACTTTAAATAACTTCAATAATATACTTTAGAGCACTTTGACAAGTGGTAAAGTTTTGCTCTTAAGCTATAAGAAAAATGGACATGTCAAGCTACAATGAGCAGTAGAGGCCAAGAGTGATAGTAGCACATCAACCAGCTGCACCAAACTTGGCCAAATTTATGCCAATATGTTTTATACCATCAACAGTCTCTATTATAGATCAGTACAAAAACAGACTGAAATTCACTGTCATACAAATCAGTATCTTCTGTCACTGAATTATCAGTAATGGCTGATAACATCAAAAGATTTAATTGCTGAAAACAAACTGAAGAATAACGAAAACAAGTATAATGAAATGAAGAATAATGAAAACAAGTATTTAAGCTGCTGGAAAGAAAACAGTAAATGCTGTCATCTGCAGCACACAATTTTCCACCTTCTAATTTAATGGCTGTGTACTATACAACTATTAATTCATACCTTTTTGTCATTTACTGACAAAGATGCTTTTACTGTACTTTATAATCCCACTGGTACCAAGGATGTAAAACAGCTGTTAGAACAGATTACTAATACTATATGTGAATGCTGGATGCCATCTGGGCTATAACTCTTAAAATAAAGCTTTTATATCTTTATTTTATTCTGAAAACTCTAAGCATAGACCTAACACAAGTATGTGATTAACCCAACTTTCTTCAGTAACCTTTTTCAAGTTAGTGCAAAACAAATGCATGCATATTTGCAGAACAAGTGTCTAAATGAGAATTTGAAAAATTTTGCTTTTGATGGTGATGCACAAAATGGTAAAATGTAGAAGAGGACCTTCTGTCTCAAGAGGCTTGCTGTCTCAAGCTGGAGATCAGTGCAGTACTGCAATTGATGCTGATCTCCACTTCTGCATAAGTAAATATGAAGTCTGAGCCACCAATACAACCCTAGCTGTGCTCTTTTCAACTACACTTGAGACATACTGGTTAAAAAGATAAAATAATGTTGCTAGTGACAGGTTTTACAGGTAGAAGACTTCACTGTCTAGGGATATCAATCCAGAACTTTCCTAAAGCACTAAAGTATTGGGGGTGGTGGTGGTGAATATCAGGTAAGGTTTGTTTTTTTAACAGAAACCAATATTGGCAAGAACTATCAACAGTGATTTCTTTATTAAAATAAGACAGGAAACACATTCACCAAAGGGTAGTTTCTATTTTCTGTGTCTGGCAATGAAAAACAAAGAAAATGAAAGCACAGTGAGTCTATAACAATGAGCCTGTGCACATGGCAAACCACAGACTTGCTTTGCCATGGGAATGCTCACAACTGCTTGGTGTCTGCAATGCAAAGACGTCATGACGAGGAGAAGTGGAAAATTCCAAAAGAAAGGAAGGCTTGCCTTCCAGGGCATTACACCCTAGAGATTACTTCTTATTGGAAATTGTGCCTGTTCTTTTTACTATTTTTATAAACTAAGGACCCCAGTGAATCATGTGAGATACACCCCTGTGATCCCGCTGCTGCTACTCCTACCACCAGCTGATGACATCTGTGTGAGAGAGACAGGGAGTGCGTGAGAACTGCTCCTCCTGCATCAGCTGCCTGCGCTGTGCCCCTGCTGCTGTTCCTACCAACAGCAGCTCCCCACCATCTCAGCTTTTGGGGAAAAAGATTATCTTTCCTATTTGCCAACACTAACTGAAGACTGAGAAGAGAACTCAAAGTTCACAGTCCTCTAGTACCATTGCAGCACAGGTTACTGATATTGTGCTTAGAAGGCCTGAGCTGAACTGAGTAATCTCACTTGAAAAGAGTGAGAAAAGTGTTACAGTGCTCACTTCACTAACGTATAATTTTTTTTCTAACAATTTGAGAAATATCTTTGCTAGAAAAGCCATCATCACAGACTTATACCATGGCTTTTTTCTGCGCTAGAAACACAGGGCTTTACCTGGTGGATCACAAGTTCAGGCTGATCTCTGTGCTGGTGTGCATCCTCATTGACCACAGAAAGAGGCTTTGCAAGAAGGAAAGTATTGACTCACAGGAGCAGTTTACAAATCTAGACCCAGAGACTGTATATCCTGCTCAAGAGTTTTTACTTCAGGAAGGAAAATACATGGATCTTGTATATGAAATGCAAATTTCCAGGTCAAATTACATCTAACTAAATAATAATTAAAAAATAATCAGGATGTAAAAATACCTTTATGTTTTAAGGAAATACTACTACTCTTCTGAGTCTTCTTTGGGGATTCAGAAGTGATTTTTTGATAGAGGTGTAAACTTTATCCTATGCACTTTGAAAGCTGCACAACCTATTTTCAGGAACTTACTAAAAAGCCCCACAACTCCTTCATCACTCTACAGAGTTCAGAGGGTTCAAATTCTGTTAAAAAGATGAATAGGTTCTACCGCACTTGAAATGTGAGGGCAAGTATCTGAATGTGCCAGATGTCAGCAGACACAAATGAAGGCGAGAACCGCACCCACTGGCAAAGTCACCTCACTATCTTAATTTCTAGAAACCAAGGAGAAAGGCAAAGATATGATAATTATTTTACAATTCTTTACTTGTGCTGCTTTACACGTCATCTGTGCACAGGATCTCAATGCACTAAATACTACACTTCATTTAAGAACTGGTTCCTTTAGTAGGATTTTCAACAACATTCTAGAGACACACTTTTTCGATGAAAAAAATTTGTATTAATAATTGTTACTTAGGTTAAACTTGTTCTTATGCATTTAATTTTTCTCCTAATCTGTTGCCTTCTTCCTGTGGTTGTGCTGAATACAGAAGATATGACTGTGGCTAACATTTTAAAATACAAATTTAAAAAGAAATAACTTAAAATTACATAAGGCATTTTTCCCCCCCTTCCCCACCCAATCCACCCTCAAAGGAACATACCTGTTTCTGTTATAAAAAGGAAAACACAACATTCAGTGACAGGTTAGTATTTGCTAATTTCTAGTTAAAATTAATCAATTGAAGAACAATAATTAAAAATCAATGAAATTTGACTCAAGCAATGAACTGCTGGAATTCAAGTGATGGTGATAAAAATCTGAGTATTTCCTAGTTTAACTGGTTCTTTTCAGATGCATTTGAACTCAGTCAGTATATTATCAGTATACCTTCTTACATTACTTCCCCCATACTCACCTGTACCTTAAATGATCAAATATTTAACCATAGGCAATTTATGCTTCAGCAATAAAGGCAGCAGCTAGATCCTATCTCAGGAACTTGTCATTAAAACAGTAAGGCTGAGCTTTGCCTGGGAGAAGTAAGGCACATTGTGTTCCAGATATAAAGAGATGAACTGTCAACTGATGACAACTTCACTAAAGTTAAATTCTCTGCAATGGAAAGTACCACTAAACAAATTCTTTCAAGGAAAAGACTGAGTCCTTTATTGAATTCCAGATCTTTCTGTCTCCAGCTATTAGTATAAATTCACAGTGTGAGTTGTCAAAAGATGCTAAAACCCCTCTGTGCTGGAACTATGTGCTTTGTTCTTGAGCAAAGATAACCTAAACTGGTGCAGTGGTGGTAAACTTAAGCAGTGTTATCCTGCAGAGTTGAGCTGGTAAAACAGTACATTTACTTGGCATCAGTCAGCTCTAAGCAACAGGCTGCTGGGAGTGTAGTACATCACCTGCTTCCTTGACCTGTCAGATTCAGGGGGGAGAGAAGGACCAGTAAGTGTTTATTCTGATAAAAGATTAAGGTTTAAATTAAGCTCTTCCTGCGTAAACAAGGTGTGCAAAGGAAAATGGGGATTGAAAAGAGATCCTATGAGGGCATCTGCTGCAACAGAAACTAGAAAAACCAGTTTTTAAACACTTCTAAGGCCTCGAAGTAAATATTTAGCAGTAAACAACCCAATTGTTTAGTGTTTATATGTTGAGGAAAGGTTATTTACTGCGTTTTATCAGGCGTTTGATGTAAAATGATACCTCTCTGTGGAACACTTATTTACGTTAAGCCAATGAAGTCAACCTAAAAAAAGCTTCAAAATTGCTTTTACCTTTAAGCACCCTACAAAATAGTAACACAAAAGTACTATTGCTAATCAAGCTGAAACCAGATAAAAATCTCCTTCAGTTCCAAAAAGATTGCTTCTCACTTCTTGTTTAATTTTCAAAAATATCGGCCTTTATCAGAGCTCTTAATCATACCTACAATAAAACCCAGCATAAATGACATTTCTATGATGATAAATATCACCAGTTAAAAAGTTTAGCCCCTTCAGCTTATTTGTACACTAGCACCTTCAAAAGAGATTAAAATAACATTACTTTTCTTATTTTAGTCACAACTGCCCGACTCTGATCTAAATGATTATTGGGCTAATGACAGTCCATAATACATGTGACGTTTACAAAATATTGGCATAAATTTTGAGTTATAGTTATCCGGCTAACCATCTGACTATAGCCCAGCCAGCAGCCATGTCCCTTCTATAAAAGTGAATGGATTTATTAGGATTTTAATTTTTACTGTCTTAAATAGTAAGCTCATGCTTTTGGTGACATACTTATCTTTGAACCTCCTCACCTTTCTATCATACAGATAATATCGGATTTATTTGGTAGCAAAATACATTTTATTTGTTTGGGACTCTGAAAACTCTTATGATCACATTTTCTTTCCTTTTTTTTTTTTTTCCATACAGTAGTTAAATGTTGCGGAATTATGAGAAGGGGAAGTATTGGTAGTTTAACCTGCCTTGCAACTAATAATGTTTCTCCCTGATGGGAGAAAAACTGCTGACAGACTCCTGGTACATCTACACCAGGAACTGATGGACTCCTGTATGTGCTATGCCACTGGCATCTGAAATGGTTCAGTAATTATTTGAAAATTTTTCCCATGCCTGTAGCAATGCCTCCCTCTCACACGGATGCCCTAATAATGTGATGTCACATTAAAGCTTCCTCCTGTTGGGCAATTTAGAGTGCCTTCCCCCTTATCCCCAGCTGCCTATTTAAAACAATGGGCAGTAACTTATTTCTCTCAGAGACTCCTACATCTCTGTCAAACATGGCTGAAATTAGCCAACATATTCAAAAGTTATTAGGGGACACAGAGAAAAATTTAAAAAACATACAAAAGGTCACTTCCCTCTTAGTTCCAGTAACTTTCCATTGTAAGCTTTCAAAGATCAAACTTCTCCCACTTCCTTACTTTCTGACACTCACTATATATTTCTCCGTTCTACTGTATACTGACTAGCTCCTTTACCAAAATCTTTAAAATGAGAGGCTTCATTTGACACCTCCTGCATCTTGACCACACTCCTGATCTAAAGTTCTTACCCACACCTACCCCGGTCCTTTCCCTTTGTTTAATCACAGGACTGGTCCATGGAACAAAGTTTTTGGAGTAAAAATTCTGCCACCAACTCAACTACTCAGCAGAGTGTGCCTGGCTATCTTTGTTAATGCAGGCGTGTCCTTTCACAGCCACAGACTGTATTGGCAAATGACAGCTGGTTAGGCATGCAACTGCTCGGTGTGCTGCTGTCTGGTGGCTTATCTTGTGGACATTTTTCGCAGTGTACTGTGAAACCACTGCCGTGGATTAAGATATCATTGTGACTACAAAGAAATTTTGATAGGTGAGAGTTCACTGCTAAACCTGTGCAAGGCTTAATTAGCCAAGCTTAAAAATTAGTTTTGGGTTTTTTTCTTCCCAGAGTCAGAGTAGATGTTCAAGATCTATTTAGTTTTCTTAATGTATGATCATTTCCTCTCTTAAGCTGCATTGAGTACACACTTTTCAATGGCCTGATCTATTTTCCACTGAAACCAACAGAAAGACCAGCGAACTTCAGCAGAATTACAACAGGCAAAATTTAGTACACCTGAAGCTCTGCAGTTTCCAAAAACATTATGACAACTGTTACTAATGTCATGTCTGGTATACAAGCTCTTTAAATAAGACTGTCATTGAACTAAGATGTTTAGTACAGAGAATTCCAGGAGACCAAATATTGTTTGACAGTGCAATACAGGTTTTGTTCTTTTTTTCTCCTAGCATTTCTTTGTATTGCAAAGCAGCTGCTTTGTTGATACTATGGTTCACCTTCTGAAGTAATATGGTCCAAGGTAAACAGTTCTGGCTAAGGAAATTTCCAGGTGTTAAGTCCATGGGTTGAGGAAGAAAAGTAGAACTGATCTGCTTCTATTTCACGACAATCCTGAGGTCCAAGACAAATCGAACCATGAATCAACGTAACATTCTCAGATGACCTGTGAAAGGAGCTGCCAGCCTGCAACTTATGATCAAGATACTAGGAACTTATTTGTAATTAAGCTGCAATAGAATATCCACTTATAGAACACCTATTTCTTTTGGAATGGAAAACTGCCATACATGGCTTGAAAGTTGCTACCTTTTGGCACAAGAACATCAACCCTATGCTGTAGTTTAGATGAACACATACAGTGAAATTAGAGAATCCTTGTTTAGTGCACACAGCTGTTGCATAAAGACGTTCTTCTGAGCTATTCAAGAACTGACTACAAATAAAGGTTTTGAAGAAAATAATATAACTTACATGTAATATTCTACATTTTCTTGTATCAGCACTATGTCAGAGCAAATTGACTATAAATAGGGAAACAGTTTATATGAGAGTAACTTGGCCATTTTTAAAGGTGTACTTAACATGGAGAAGAATGCTGTCTAAAAGAAAATGCATGCTCTGTAATAAGCCAAACTTTGCGATCTCAGCACTTCAGCCAGCACTGGACTCTGCAGGCGCTTTGCTGATGAAATAAGCATTCACTGACATTCCAGCCTCAGGATGGCTGATCCACAGCCATTTTTAAACAAAAGGTACCTATTTTTTTTGACACAAGGTGCTGTGCCAAAAGACACTTCCTGCAGAACCACTATGCTTTCAGCCTCCTATAACTGAAAAATGTTACTTGCTGTTGTGCTAGACTGAAGTATGCCTCTGTTGTATCGAAGCCTCAGTGTACAAATACAACATACAATTGTGTAATTTTGCTAAAAAGTAATTAACGCTGAGCAGACTGAGGGATGATTTTTCAAAAGTGCATTGACATAGATCCGCTTTTATTAAATTCAGTAGTAAAGCTCTCATTGACTTTAGTAGGAACTTATGGAACTTCAGTCCTAGCATAGAAATATTTTCTGCCAAGATGTCTTTCTGTATCCTATACACATAAAGTAAATAGAAAACTATTACTAAATAGGAAACAACACTTAGGTATGTATTAACTGCCCTTGCTAAAACCAATACATACACAATTTCGTATTTGGCAAGGAACTTAATGCCTCTTCTTTTAAATCTATCAGGGAAACATATAGCAGCCCAGCTGAATGTAATATACCTTTTTAGTTAATGTGTATATGCTTCCTACTAGTGCTAGTGTGACACTAGACATGCTGATTAGACAAGACATCCTAAACAATTAACTAAAATGCCCCATAAATCACTAATTTTGTTTGGAGGTAGCACACAACCACCTTTACAGATCTGGTGTTTATTGTCCCTGTGTGTTGTTTCCTCATTTATAACGCTGGGATAGAATTGTCTTAACAAGTGATGATGTCTTGAGGTGCTAAGATATAATGCCGGTAAGGGATGTTATAATGTACATATATCACTTTTCTCTTAACACAGCTCCATTTCTTTAGAAAAAGCCCCTTTAACCACATCTTGGTTATTATTCAGTGAACATCAAACGAAATAATCCCAAAATATAGGTGAAGGGGAGGAGAATATATGCATGACATCAATGCTGTTGTTAAAAATACATTGAAAATTCCCATTTACACAGCACTTTTGGCTAAAGAACTTCTACTATTGAGACTACTGATACATAAGCGTTACAAGTAAGAACTAAAATATGAGAAAGAACTGACCAAAGTTAAGAGAGGAAGCAACAGATAGGAACTGGACACCACCTTGACTTTTAACCCCTGCACAATGATAATGTCAATCAAGAATATACTTGAAAAGAAAGGGAACAAATCAGTTCTTGGTTAGCCTAGATACCTTCGAGATGAACATTTCTACTATAGTAATTTGAAAAATTCCAGCACATCCTACAAAGGACTGTAACCATATGCCTACAGGCTTGTTTTATCTTCTTTCTCCATCCACCTATAAATGGCTCATTAGGTCAGTTCAGAGAACATTTTTGCTCCTCCGAAGTTACACATAGCCATCTGCTTCTCTGGGGAAAGCCTAGACAGATGTGCAGCTTGCATTCCTGCTCAGGCGTGACAGGGGCACGCAGGCAGGTGCAGGCAGCCCTGAGCAGATGACAGGCAGGTGCACGCGTGCCACCGCTTCCTGACTGCACGCTCCCTTCCCTCCCCAGCTCCGGCCCCTGCACATCACCTGCCCTGTGGGGACACAGGTCAGCCCTTACAGGCAATGGAGAGCAACCCCACCTATGCCATGCAACACCACCTCCAGCCCTCGTGTACTGCTTGTTCCTTCTAACATAAAATAGGCAAGGAAGTGAAAACTATTTCTCTCATGAGTAAACGTACACTTTGACCAACACAAACTTGGCAGGAAAATGTCAGTTGATACCAGAAATTATTATTTTCCCTCTCTGCAATAAGTTATCTCCAACCTTTTCAAAGCTGTCAGTTTGCTTAATTTTTTGGGAGAGCTTTATGACCCTCACTAGCAATAACTCCATTTCACTTTCTGCAATATAGATTAAAATTTAGCAGTAATTTTGTTATCTGAAATTCCAGACTGTCTTTTACCTTAAACATCCTGAAAAATTGCCTATGCTATATAAAGTCTAAAAGCAATTTATAACTGAAACATTGCTGCTATTTCCTTGCTGTTGAAACCTTGTTAATAATGAGCTACAGGGCAGTGAATGGGAAAGCTCATGGAAAAGCGAAGCAAACTTACACAGTTATGGAGAAAAATGCAAGAAGAATACAAATCCTCTCTTTTAAGGTTTAAGGCCCTTGCTCAAAATCTTGCTCAAGATTTTCTCCATAAGCAAACTGAATCCAACTAAATGAATGCATTTTTCTCAGAAGGTAGAAGAGCTGATCTAGTCATGCTGGGGTTTGTATTTGTGCCAGTGACACATAACAGAATTCACACAGTTATGTGAATTCTGATACTAGGGCTTATGTCAAATGTAAAAAATGTTCAGGGAAATAGACTCTAATAATACTAATAAATATACCAAATTTGGTAAAGAAGAAAATGGGGGAGAGGAGGGCAGAACAGCAATCTTGTCTGGAAGTTGAATATGTTAGCCTAAGACATTTTCTTTGTATGTTTATGAACCAACAGCAGCAAAGAAAGGTAGAGCCAGTTGTCCATGCAACAGGACCAAGAAAACTTGAATTTCTTCAGAACTTCAAAAGATACTTATGAAAATAGCAACAGATTGAGAGATGGGACTTTCAAACAATGCTGTAAGCAGTGAGTAACTTCAGCTCCTGAGGTATAACTGTATTTGCACTAACACTTGATCCATGCAAGTGCAATACTTCACCCTCAGTAACAGACTGGGGGATCCATACCCACCATTTTGAAGTCATTAGAGAAAATAAATAGGTTCTGCAGTACAAAGGCAGCCCACTGAACTAGGAATGCAGGCCCAAGAGGCCAAGAGTTATTAAGAGAAAAGCAGAGTATAGATGCTTGAAAACTTTCAGCCTTAATATACAGATTTAATATAAGCAGGCTCATTTAATGCAACTTTCTCTTGATTAATCATGTAATTTATTTTTTTTAATGTTTAAAACCGAAACTAATTTAACTACTTGAAGACTTGAGCTGTTTCTATTTAGACTAGTTCATTTAAGACTATCTTGAGGACATGAGAAGTTACATTTCTGAGGTTGAAGAGGGACTGAACTCATCTCAGCTTGCAATCACATCCCATACTGCTGCACTTTTTTTCCAGATCAGTCCAGAACACTGAGAAAACCTAAAGACTGCAAATGAGAGAATGGGCTGGGAAGCAATGCCAAGCTCAGTAAACCACCTCAATCCCCCCCCCCATTCCCCACCCCTGCCAGTTACAATCTCACCTATCATTTTAAAAACACTTTTGACAGATGCAAATTTTGTGGGAATATAAACCCCGATTCAGTAAAGCATTTGGGAATGCACTCAAATTCCACTTTAGTTAATACTAACGTACATCACAGAAGCAGGTCCTGAGTATGTAAAAGAGGTTTATCTGTGAGATCTTTACAATATTCTTACTTGTATGTTATGTTTTACTCCACCCAATTAGACTTCAAGCAAATATTTATTAGGAAACAGTCACATAGGCACAATAAACATACACTTCCTGGGGGAGAAAGGATTTTTTTAAAAAACAATTATATTTTGAAAAATACAGATCACTCACAAAGGCTGTTTGGAGTCTGAAAAGTATCACATCTAACGGTGTTGACAAACGTAGCTTGGCTTGCCAGATAGGTCAGAAGATTGAAATTCTGGAATGTTCAGAATCTGGGTATTATTTATGCTTTTCTGTCCACATGGCAAGGGGGAAAGAATACCAAGTTTAAAAATACAGAATAGATTTAGCAACATCCTTCTGAAATTTGAGCGACCCTAACCAAGATACCTACACACTACTCTAAAACACAATGCTGTTTCGCATGAATGTGGCTAAGTATCCCTCAGGAAAATATTCAGAGAAAAAGATCTTGTGTAATATCGGTATAATACTATTACCAAGATAATTTTGCTTCTATGACACTGTACAACAGAAAATATTCAAAGTTTCTATGCAACTACAGTTCTTGCTAAAGCTATTTCTGCCTGTCAAACTAGTTCAGTATTTGCTGAGTATTTTTTTTAATTATTCCAAAAGCTAATTAAGTAATATTTAATATGTATTTTGTGAAAATTCATTTGCAATCAAATTGCAAAGCTCTATGGAGCTTTTCATTTAAGACCTACAATAACCGTGCTCATTTCATATCAGTAATACTTTTTAAATAACTGAAAGAACTTGAAAAATTGAAGGAAAACACTTCAGCACTTGACTTTCTTATACCTCATACCCAGCACGCTGTTCCTTTTACAAGTGGCACAAAAGATGTAATTACTCCAAAGCAAATATTCTGGCATAACTGCATATTTTATGGCAAAGCTATAAAGAGCTTGCAAATGCCATAAATTCCAGCAGTGATGTGTACATCCATCCATGCATCTGCTACTACCTTTGAGTTCATATTTTCTGACATACAGTTCACTTCTAAAAGCATTTAACAGGACCTGAATTTCATCTACCAATTTCCAGGTGTACTTCCTTTTTAACCAAATTCTCCCATCTCATTGTTGGCCACAACTTTCACAAAGATGTGATTCACAACTTCACACCTCCAATACAAATTTTTCATACATTCACATATTTAGAGAAATCTTAGAAAAAATGTATCTGCGTTTATAAATCATTATGGCCTCTCCTGTTTGGGCAGTATTTTACATGCATTACAGGTGAAAGATGATCTATAATTGCACTTGTAAACAACCAGGGCCAGCACAATATAAGAAACAAAACTGCAAGCACAACTGCTGGTGCCTCTTTTTCTCTACAATGGCCTCAAAGTCAGACTGATGGCTCTCTGGGCTTTTTGCCAAAACCGCACACCAGATGAAAATAGCAAGAAGGGAAATAAGCAACCTGGGGTCCAAAATTTAATTCTGACCTTATGTATAAGCTCTATGGGAGGCTTGGGCAAAGTAGAATGTTAATCTACCATATAAGGGGGGTACAAGGAAACTAGAAAAAACTTATAAGAAGAATGTATAAAATCTCTATCGTGTAGACATCTTGGTATTTTGAAACCATCGATCTTGAAAAATAATCAAATCTTCATGTATAAACATTATGTTATTCTCAGAAAGTAATATTTAATGTGCATCTTACGTTATACGTCCACAGCCCACTTTCTTTCAGCATGAGATAAACTATATTTTTTATGGCTTTAACCCACTTTATTCAAACCATGGAGATCTCTGTTTCATAAATTTGCAGGTTTATGGATCCCATTAACTATGAAATATGGATAGCATATCAGAACGCAGATTTGAAAGTGAAGGCTGAAAAGTTCTCTTCATCCTATCAGAAGAACAGGCTCTATTTACATTTTCTCTCATAATTCACAGTGGAAGTTAAGTTTTCTTCTGCTAAAACATATTTGCTAATGGAGTCCTTTGCAGAAACAGAGCAAGTTTTTTTTGATCAAATCACTGTCCTTCACAAAACTGTTTACAAGGCGCAAACATTTTTTCTAAATTTAAAATAATAATATAGTGTTAGTCCAAAATTGCAAATGAGCAAACATTTTCATAAATTTTTGCAGATGCTGACTAAATTTAACATAACTTCCTTGAAAGCTCTGTTATTAGGCTGTTTCTAGGGATCACAGTAACTTCTCAATGGAGAATAAAAGGTATGTTAAACAGATTAAACTCTTATTCATCTGGTTTCCTACTATAAACCCCATATATTAATTAGCCATGTAGTAGTGTAATTCATTGCACTTGGATCCTTCAATTTTAAACCTAGAAAATTCAGCTGTTAAATACCTACTGATACCCTATATACTATTAAAATAACAGCATAACTCAATTCTGTAAAACTACTAAATAAACATAGAAATAAGTAAAAACAATATAAAATATTCTGAGGCGGAATCTTGAAAATGAGATGCTTGAATTACAATGCTCAGAGAGCTTGCTTTATTGATCATTATTTTTAGAAAATATATATATATATATATATATAAAAGATATTCTATTAGTCTCCTGCCCTTCCAAGAGAAAATTCACAGGACATTAAGTTCATCCACACACCACATTTCAGAAGCACAGAAACAAGAAACAGATCATTTTATACTCTTTCTGTGAAGTGAGATTAACCTCACATGAATCTTCAAACTGATCCTGGTGCTACCATAAAATTACAGATGGATTATATATGAAGGAATAAAAGTATTTTTATGGCAATTAATACAACATAACATCTTCTATTGATATAGACTGACAAGTCTGAGAACAACTGAGAAACAGCAACTATTTTCCACTGGGAGATCCAAGTCATCAAAACACAGGAAGGGAGGTTGATTTGAAGGCAACTGAGGAAAGTTTTGAAACTGTTATTCACCTATTCACCACTTCAGAAGGGAAAGAGGCCAAAATCTTTCCTCACTATTCTCTTCAGAGGGATTTATTCTGGCTCAAACTACTACCAAAGGCACTACTGTGAATTTCAATAGAATAAGAGAAGGAGGTGCTCTACAAAATAGCCCAATACAAAAATTTCAATTGCATTATATGAATCTTTTGTTGGTTTTTAGCACAGCAGAAGGCATTATGCATCAGTACATGAAGTCCTTAAATAAGCAGCAGAATGAGGTAACTTTGAAAAGTACCTGCCAATAGCACGCATAAGTCAATTCCAACAATATACTGTTCACTTTTTCATAGAGTGATACACAGACAGCGTAAGACCAGCTTCATTTTTCATGTACTTTTATGTCAACAATGGAAGAGCTGACAGTATCTGATTTGCTATAAACTTTGTAGGAAAGTTACAAAATTTTGTGGACAGCTTTCAATTAGTAGAATGACTGCTGATAAGTAGTATACATTGATTAATATTACATGTTTGGATGCAACACTCAGATTTATAATTTTATAGAACCGTAACACAAATGAATCACACAAAGACATCTAATTCAAAGAGAATAAACTTTCAAGCACTTTAGAAACTTACATAATAGTACCTGTAACTGCACCTATAAACAAATTGTTTCAACACTTCCTGCTTATGCTTGGCTTCCTTTATGCTTTTACTGAACGACTGCCACAACAGACTTGATAAAATAACGATGCGCTCAATGTTAAGCGCAACACTGCGCAATAATGTCTTCGACAGTAATAAATCCTACATTTTTACTGTTTTCCATATTGCCTTCATCTCACTGTTTCCTTTTTGTTACACAGATCTAACGTGATCAGCTGCAGAATAAATTTGTGATGAATTCAGAAAAAATTGATAGGAGGCTGGACTTTATCTGTTATAATGAATCAAATAATGAAACTGGAATCACACTGGTTTTGTTATTTTGGTCCCCGTGCTCTAGAATCAAATGGATAGTAACAGGAGTGGTTAGTTTACCTTGCTATCAGCAAAAAGTACTTTTAAAACTCTAACATGGACTGTTCAAAGTAACAGAATTTGTTGGAAATATAGGCAAGATTTTCAGAGTGAAGACACGTTAAGGTTCCAACCCTTTCTAACCCTTTCTCCCTTACTTTTAAGTAAACCCACAACTCAAATAGCCATTGACATGTGCAGTCTGTGCTGTACTGAACACAATCTCAAGCTATGAGATTGAAAATACTCTTGTATAATTAGATATGCAAGAAGAACTATTTAGATAGTTCTGCTGCAATAACCATTTAGGAACCTGCTTTTCCACATGTGGATTCAAGAAGATAGGAAAGGAAAAAAGCAGATTTGCAGAGTATATAAAAATTTTAAAACGAACTCCTGATTAATTACAGAATAGTGTGATCCAAAAGGTCTTCACTACAGTGGGCCACATTAGGTAACAAGACATTTTTTCTGGTTAGGTTTATGTTATGTTTATGTTCTCCCACAAGTAGTAATATGAAACTTTATTTAATGTAGTGATTTTCATGCAACTTATGTCCCAAACCACTATCCTCCTCAGGAAAAAAGAATGAAGCAATGTTGCAAGACAGGATTCACCATTGCAAATTTTCCATCAGCTGGAAGCCTGGAAGCCAAGTCAAGAAGAAACCTGAGACTAATTCACTCACCCTAGCACTGCAACCACTAGAAAATGTTCTATTTTTTTTTTTTTACATGATTAACAAACGTAAGTATTCACTGAGCACATTAAATGTAAATATTGAAATGTGGCACATTAAAAGCCTATATATTTACCATGACCTTCAGTTCCTCTATCTGAAAAAACTTAATGTAGAAGAATTTTCCCCCAAAATATTTATACCAAAGTTACCATGAACTTTTTACGTTACTCAATTATTCCAGTCCATACCTGCAAACCTGCCAGTTGAGCAGCTGACTTCGCTTTGAGGCAGAGAATCAGTGCCACAAATGCATTTAAGTCCTCCAGAGAGAGGCTACTGACCTAAAACAGATGAAAAAAGAACACATTAGCTGAAGGCTCTGAAGAGGAAATTTCTGAAAATTGACTCCTCTTGTTCAAGCATATCAAACTTAGATCAATGACCTCACGAAGTTATGACCACCATGAATGCATTGACTAGGAAAAGGCACTTGAAGGGAACAAAATACTTACTTTTATAACTTGAATGAAGTGCATACCCCAATACCTGTGTATAGTGTATATACGCGGATTGCCACACACCAAACAAAATGCCCACCCTTCAGCTATTCCATTCTCCTGAGTTCCTTAATAACAGGAAATTTCTTCATCTCCCTAACATTAAACATAGTAAAAAAATGAGCCTTAAAAAAATATAAATTGCTTTATAATCAACAGTAAAAACCACCTGAATGAGCCACAGATGTGGTGACCATTAGGATTTCCTTCAAATGCTTACATGGTTATCTGTTGCAAACTTTAAAATTAATCTAAAATATTTCAATTACCTATATTAAGCTAAATTTCAGGATTTAACAAAACATATTTGGATTCTTTTTGATTTTTAGGCTATATATTGAAGTGGGAAGGACTCAAAACTGTAAGAAAACTAACCCTAAAATGTTCAAGTGGGAAAACGTAAAGAAAAATTCTAAACTAATGTAACAATTCACTCTAATACTTCTATCAGAAAAGGGAGAATGGGGGCATTTACTGTTGTGAAAAAGTATTCTGAGATTCTGTAGAGGCACATGGTCACCTCAGGAGAAAGACAGTGCCTCTAGACCATCTGGGCTGATTCTATGACACTACCAGTCTGGTTGCTTCCTCTTAGAAGAACAATATAAATTATACATGTGCACCAAGACCAAATAAATATCTGTTACAAATGTTGAGGCTATAAAGAGGGGTCTAAGTGAGATCCATGAAGCATTACAATTCTTCATCAACTGGAACTTGAGGGAAGGTTTCTATTGCAAAGTGTGGAAATGTGCATTGTGGGCTTACAGTACAGTTAAAAGGCTTCATTGTCTTTCTTTTAACAGCTTGATTTTTGGGGAATGTTGTGTACATCCTATTTCAATCCATTAAGAGTTTCTATTACAGCTATCAAAAATCAAAAAGTGACAGAAAAAATGAAGGAGAGAAAAATTAACAAAAAAGTATTGATGTAAATCAATAGAAAAAGAAAAAACCACTAAGAAGCCATCTATAATCATGTCATTTGTTTATTTGCTTAGGAGTAAACCATTCTTTCCTCCTCAAGATAAAAATTATTCAACCACTACTGAGAATTTTTTTTTTTTTTAAATCAGGCCTTGCTGCTTGTCCCACTGTAAAATACCTTCCACTCTACAATGCTGTTAAAACTGGCATAAAGCACAAGAATGTGAGGGATATCAGAACTTTTAAACTTTCAAAATGCTCCTCGGTATTCATTAACTCCACCTGGCTGCTCAGATCTGATAATGGCCCTACTTTACCCTGTATTTCAAGTCAGGTGTCACCTTTGTGTAGATGGCAACAAGAGAGTTTTACTAAACCTCCACATTTTATATATTTTACAGTAACAGAAAAAGTGACTTTCTTCTACAAAAACAATTCTTAATACTTGCACAGTTTTGTCCTAAGAAAAGTAAGTTAAAGATTGCTTGCAAGTAAAACAGCAAGGAAATGCCCATAACAGAGCAGATCAGTCAAAATGCTTATAAATATCAAAACACTTTAGAGAAATATTTTATTCAGTAACTGAATTTGGTGAGTTATCACATTTCCATTGTCAGATTTCTTCCAAAACTGTAAAAGCTTGAAAGAGAAATTTCCCCTTTCTTTGGAGACTCCACAGTTTGATATTTGAACCCATTCACGCCCTTCCCCAACTTTAAAGACAGACCTATTATTTTGTAATTTTTTCACTATTTCTGTTCTTAATTTGGAGGATATTTGAAAAGTACCCTCATTGAAAAAATTACTCTTCAAATTGACACTCTCTTTACATAGTTAAGATTCGCTTATTGGAAATTTTTTCTCACTTCAAAAAAAAGTGCATTTTAAGTTTTCATTAAACACTTTCACATAAATGGGTTGGTCAGTATGCCGGTTCCTGCAAAAACCTAAGTTTTTGGTTAGATTAGATGATAAGTAATACAATTCTGAAGAAGTTTATTTCTCCCTCTCATGAGCCAAAGGAAACGATGTTAGCCTGCTTCAAGGCAACCTACAATTGCTCAACTTAAATCACCTTAGGGGTAACAATCCACCTTCCCTCTCTAATACAAATGTAAGACTAAAGTGTAAAGACAAGACAAGTATTAGGCCATAGTCAGACAAGCATTGTTTTCTCAGCTATAAAACAAATGGAAGCAGTATGGCCAGCTCAAAGCATGGCTGCTGACACTCTTGCTCTCATGTTTTCCTCTCAAACACCCCAAGAAAACAAATGGACGATATCAGAGAACTACCCAAAGTTTAAAAAAACTCAGCAGTAAAAAACATTTTAATCCAAATCAGTTCCCTAGCCTGGTTCACAGGCTAGATTGTATCAGTGCAACTCAGAGGGCAGAGAGAATCAGGAAAATGGGACAGGTGTTGAGAAACTTGCACTGCCATGAAAAACCCTGCATCAAACTAAACACTTTGCATGATCTCTCTGCTATTATTCTTGTTGAAAATATGAGCTGCAAAACTGTTTTCATCTCTGTTTTTAACATTGGCCACTGGATACTAAGTTCTGAAAACCATATCTCTAACAAGCATTTTTTTTCCATTTTGTTAAAATGCTGTGATCAAGGCTCAGTAAAATCAGTGTTCTGTCCTGTTACTCCTCTTCTTAATCCTACTAAAGAAACGCTTCTCAAATAATTTAGTAGTCTTGCTATGAAAAGGTGTGCAGGATAGCACAATAAATAAATGAAACAGTGAAAACAGATAACTGAAACTGTGATTTCATATCCAAATATGAAAAACACTTAAAAGTATGTTAAAAGCTAAGTACATAACATGTACCTAGCTGAATTTAAACTGCAAGGCATGAAATTATGTTTAATGAGTTCCATCTTCAAAAACCTTTCCATTTGTACTCTGCTACAGAAATATTAAAGAAAAAAAGAGCTATATGAATCATTTGTATAATTCCCATATGTACTTCCTCAATGCATCATCTAAGTTTGAGCAAACATGTATAAAGGAAAAACAAAGGAAAAGTCAGGGAGAGAGAGCTTGTTTTCATGTACCACGCACCAGTATAAATCTGAGAAAGTGAAGTCTGCAAAAGCAAAACAAGACAAAATGCAGTTCAGTCTAAGTAAAAGTGCAACAGAGCTTATCAGATTAGATAAAGGCATTATGATTTTCTCATCCTCAGAGAGGAAAATCTGCTTGCGAGATCACCATTTGAAAGGTAGCAAGTACAGACAATATATTAAATACCATAGAGAAAAGTAAATAATGAAGCAATATTGGATTTAATCTTGCATTCCTTTCTATTACAATTAAGGTAGTCTGCAGGCTGCCAAATGTTTGGAATTATAACAGAACTGCTACCTAATGATCCCCTATTACTCAGAATTTAATGAGAAGAGCCATATCCTCAATTCTGACTTGAAACTGAGTAGATTGACAAGATGGTGTGAAAAAGTAGTGAGAGCTGACTAAATATTTATATTGTCTGTTTGCACAGCCTGCATAGTCACCTGAGGGAATGTCTTCTTTTGACAACACAAAGGAAACACAAAAAGAGAAGCTTTAATTTGCAAACAGGTCCCCAAAAGTGGGGGAAATCCCTCAGTTTATAGTCTCTCCGTTAAAATGCCCAAGGGGCTTTGTCATGGGCATGTGAGAGTTATGATTAACTACTAAAAAGCCCAAGTGTTTCTTGAACAGGACGATGCATGTTAAATGGAGTAATTAAAAATACTGTAATGCAGTACTATTATATTTGATAAACTATGCCTACAGTAAAGATTAAGAGAAAAATCCAGCACAGGCTAGCAAGAAATAGTTTATTAGTCAATCACATCTATCAGGGCTGACAGCTGAAGAAAAAGCAACTGTCCCAGTTACCTGCATCATAAGATAGGCCAGCAAGCAGCAGAATGCTGCAACAGGTGCTTCTAGAGCTTGGAGCTCTTCCATCGTGTCCTGAAGGTGAAAGCATGCCAGAAATGTACTATACCGTTGCTTTTCCACGTCAGGTCCTTTGGCAAACCACAATGTTTTCAAATTAGGTGTTCCACCTACAAAAGAAATCCATTCATTTATCTTGGCAGCAACAAGATAAAACATGCCTACCTCATTACAATCTGAAAGGAAACAACTGATCTGCTCTTGGCACTTGCAAGGACCACAGAGCTGAAAAGAAAATGTATTTGACAAAACTTGGCATTTGAAAAAAAAAAATAAAATTAAGGCTTGTAATTTAAACAATTTGTATTGAATACAGGCATGTTTAAGCAGAGTGGACTGAATTCAACCGTTACAACAATACAGTCAACTTTGAGACAGCAGGCTTTTACCCTTTGCAAGAACAAAGTTTGCCCACAAGTGTGTCCCTTCCCTTGGGGATCCACAGTGTTTAAATGAAGTCAGCTTCACCATAAAATAGTGACTCAGCAGAAAACAACCATATCTGTTCCTTTTCTCTCTCTCGTAGAGCTAGCGTTATCAGGAGTCCTGAACGGATTCTTGCATTGCCTCCCTTCTATCATCTGTTTTAATGAACAAACTGGTCACCTATACCATCTGCTGGCAAGCACACATTCTCCACACTGTGCTGGTATGACTCCTCTGCAGTAGGTTCCAGTTTGGGAACAAAACCCAAGGCTATCTGGTATTTTGCACTCCCTAGGCTACTGTATATAATGGTGTTGCAAACACACACAAAAAACCTGTCATCAGTTATGTATAATGTATCTTTCCAGACTTATTACAGTACCATTCACCTTGGTCTCTAAATCCTTAATATTTACCTCATGTTGCCAGCTCCCAACTTGTGACATGTGTGAACTAACGTAAAATTTGCTCCCCATTTAAATTACATTTAATCCATTATCAAAATAAACACTAATGCACGTGAAATAACAGAACAGCTAACTGGTTATGCAGAAGAATCCTAATTAAAAACAGAATTCTCCCATAAAGTACTGCTGCTTCTGTAGTTAAATAAAAGGAGGTGTGAATTTTAAATGTGGACTAATTAAGCTACATTTGGTAACACCTTTGCCTTTTTTGTGTGACATGCAGCAGCTGTAGTCCAGTTAGGAACACTTGGTGATAATAAACGGTTAAAGTGACAAGGTGCTGAAATCTACACAGACAATGTTTATTTAGCCAAGAAAGCCCATTAACCAAATGGTACTAATTCTTTGGAGAGGGGGAAACTAGAAGAGAAATTAGTATTTGCTTTCTTCATCTCCCTGGATGGATGTTTCTTTTACTATTTTTAAGACTAACTCTCCCATCAAAACCATGGAAAGAACTATCATCATACAATCTGTAAGTTCCTAACCTTATTTTGTAGGGAAATATGTATATTAAGAAAAAATACCAGTTGCTTGGCTGGAGTTAGAAATGCTGGTTAGTGATAACACAGATACTGGCAGTAGTGGGCCAGTACAGACAGCACAATAAGACTCAGATTACTGGTTTTGATACTGGTAATTGCTGCCTTAAGAAAAAAAAAAAGAACAGAGACTGACTTCCAGGAAGAAAACCAAAACAATGCCAACTTTTCCTACCAAGGCTAAGCAACTTTAATGTGTGAGACAATTTTTACATGGGTAAACTCAAATAGTTTTGATGGTTTTTGCTTTCCAGAAGGTTCCCAGTCAGCTGCATATGAAGAGATACACCAAGAATCAGTTAAAGCAAAGTACTCTTTCCATCTGTACAGTTTTTTTTAAATTAATTACGTCCAGGGGTATACCTAATAATAGAAATCCTTCTTTCTTCAGAGTAAAATCAGGAACTACATCAATAATCAAGATTATGTATCTATATTGAGAGAGCTCAACAAAAAATTCAAGACATCTCTTCCATAAACAGCTTCTTATACTTTCAGAAACAACATCTACTTGTGCCTGGGAAAAAGAAGTACTGATGAATTATGAATTATTTACTCTGGGAAAGAAAATTTGACACTATCTGCTTTTGGAACATACCAACCAAAAATGTTATTTTTCTGAAAGGATCCCTTCTACCAGTAGTTAAATTCCATGTAATACCCAAGAGTGAGCCATTATATTAACCCTTAAATGAAAGATAAGTAAACCAAAGAAACAAATACACTGAAGTTTAATGACTCTCCGATCATGCGTACAGTCAACAACAGACCTAAGATTCATATACAGTAAAACTCCAAAACTGCTCTCTGCTCTAGTTGCATCCTCACTACATACAATTAGAAAACATTCCTGAAAGAGAAATTTACTTGCATAGGGAGGAGAAATATTTTACTTTCTGAATACTTCTAAATATTTACTAAATTAACCTAAACCCCAAAACTGAGTAACAAAGGGGAAACAGAACAAAACATACATAGATATATAGAATTGATACATCTTTACCGTAAATATTAGTCATGGGAAAATGATCTATTCTACTGGGGTCCTTGTGTTTTATATGAATTACACAGAGATACTCTAACACTGCATATGCTTATGATTATTCTCCACATGCACAAAACTGTGTGAAAACTATTCAGTATTATGTAAACTGTAGTCCTTGGGAACTCCAAGAAGAGGAGCATCACAAAGACCTCCATGGAGGTCAAGAAATACTACTTGCCTAAACACAAAAATGGACAATCAACAAGTTAAGCGAAAAAGAATTGACTGAATTATTTTTTTCCTTTTTCGTTTTCACTCACACATTTAAAAACATTGTCACATAGAAAGCATCATGATAAACAAGAGCATTTCAATGGAATACATAAATATTTATTTCATTTGTCTGAACTTCAGTAACTGATTTACGTATATGCAATGCATGTAAAAGTTGTAGAATGCACTAATACTATGACACCGTTGAACTCAAGGCTTGTACAAAGGAGATCCTCACATTCATACCAATTTAAAACATGTCATCATTGTGTATATAGCTATAAATGTATAATATTAACTGTTCATGTATATTTGAAGTAATGACTATTGAAATTTCATTTTATGACACCAGTAATAAAACTTCAACACTCCATCATTTTACATGCTTATGTAAATACTGAGAAATAAAAATAAGTTTATAAAAATGTACTTGCTAGGAACACTCAACATTAACTTGTCAAGAACTGTGGCCAATTTTAAAGATGCCATAAACGCAAATGCCAATTAAATCTGACCATTAAAGAAGCATTCCAGAGACAGCATTTTGAACATAAGTATATCCATAACATATTCCTGTAAGATGTAATCATTAGAATACTGAAAGTGCATCCAAACTCCTGTGGAACGAAGCTACAATATCCTACACGTTTTCAGAAATAAAATGAAAAGCAGAATCCATAAATTTCCAGTAAAGACTTTAAAACTTCCTCTGTTCCATATAAACTGGACACATATCAAACAGATCTGCTGTGTTCACAAGATACGGATGTTAAACAGTATTTTCTTGGATCAGAGATCTTCTAACAAAATTCATTTCTCAGAAACATTTTTTATCGATTTAAGTGCTGCTCTGTCAATGTGTGGGAAACATCATGATCACATTCGTTCAACTGAAAGGAAACATTCCAGAAGGGAGAAAGAGAGACAGCAAATGCAAGCAAGTGCAGATGCTATTCAGAAGATTGTCTTTCTCAAGAAAAATACATATACATAATACACACTATATTTTAAATCTATTTTAAGCTATCATCTTACAGCCTTTAGGATTTGGTTTTTTTTAAAAAAGCTACCATTCAATCTATCACCTGCAAGCTTTTCAGATGCAAGACAATTCTGCTCTTTTATACACACACACAAAAAAATCAGTGGGAATTCTACTCTTTTTTTTTTAAGAGCAATGCGAAATTTAAAATATTTATGGTTATGTGCATTACAGTTCAAAGTTTGTATCAAATATTCTTTCTCCAGACTTTTTAACCTAAATCGAATTTAATAGAGTCAGGATTTCTCATATATTCTCAGTACAATTCTAAAGTAGTTGTGATGCTGAGGCTATAATTTTTTCCAAAAGAGATAGAACAAAGAAACTTCCCAGATTAATTGCACCTGTGATTTTTCAAATAGTTTCTGCTAAGGTTTTTTCTCTTTTTGAGTAACCTGCTCTTGATTGACAGCTTTGAACTCTAACTTCCTATAACAACTTCTTTAAATTTAGCTCTAAATATGATCCCTGTCTGAAAAATGTGATGCGCTGTTGAGAACCTTATTTGGTGAATTATAAAGTCATGCTGTGGAAAATAAAAGATGCATGAGCGAATGTAAGGCATACAAATATGGACTGCAAAAATTTTAGAAAAATATTTGTTCGCTGAAGGAATGACAACAGAGCACTAAAAATAAACACTAGAAGTCCTCCTCCCCTTTTTTAATAGTTTGCTTGAACAGTCTTTCATTACTGAGTTAGTAAAGATTATGGCTGAGAAGATGTTATTTTTATAAACTCCACTTATGTGGTTGCTATAAACAAACACAGTGATGTTAAATCCTGTTTATTGTCAACATGAAGGTGGGTTCTATGTGTAGCATGTTTGCAGAGCAGTAGAACCAGAGTACATGACATTGAGAGGATTCCTCTCCAGAAAGGGAGGAAGGTACTATACTATCTGGGAAGGAAAATTTCACAACAAATAGAGTATATTTGCCATGCAAACTAAAATGTAACTACGTAGGTATGGTTCATTGAGCTTTGTTTGCTTGTTTTACAAATGCATGTTCCCAAACCATTGTATGCTGAAATAAAACACTTGTACAGGACAGACAGATCAATTTTTACCCTGCATATTCACATCCATTTAGAAAATTTCACAGCAATTTCATGCTATCATCAAGTCAATTAGATAATCATTCCCCTAATATTGTATTGGGGTACTGGACAGTGAAACTACTGTATATCAAATGAAACCTTATTTGTATTTTGTCTATATAACTAATCTCTTTCCAAACAGTTCCTTTCAAAAGGATTTTGAAAAGGCTGATATCTAAAGAGCAACTGGTTTTCCGCCATCCTTTGAAGAATTTGAAGACTCTCATTAAATATACGAGTTTCAAATATGAAGATAAATGTACAATCTTAGGATACCTTAAAATAAAATTTACTATAATCCTAGAAAATTAAAAACAAGTTCTAAATCAATCCCTAAGAAAAAAAAAAGTAAAATAAAAGTGCATGCATTTCAACTTCTTCTGAATTTGGATTTAGACCAGATCAGAACAAGCACTGCTACAGAAAGCTCTGGATACTGAGGAAAGAAGAGCTGGTAATTACTCTCAAAAAGTCAATAATAATTTTTCTTAACAAGATATCAACAGTATTGTGGATCAATGGAACTAATTCATTTCATGTGAAAGATTAAAAACCGCTCTGAATTCCTGACCCACATGGTAGGAGATGACTAGACAGCGAGCAAACTGTGAGAGTGAAGATAGAGGGGTTATGACTACAATAGCATGGACAAATGAACAATTAGAACTATTTTCCCTCTGAAATAACAAAACTGACACAGTACTGTTTACTTTCTATCCTAAACTTGTATTGCATGATACAGTTTAGTGATAAAGAGATGAGCGACATATACAGTGCCCAATCTTTTCACTAAAGTGTATGATACCTCCTTGTAAATATAACAATCCTCATAACACTAATTTCACTAAAAGTGTTTGTGAATGTGACCCTTACCAAAGGAAAGAAGCTAAAACCACACAAAATACTTGATGCTTAAGACAGTAGAAACAGCTTCACAGAAACAGATAGCCTAACTATTTTTTATTGAAAACTAGATTCTCTTTTTGGGTTGTCACAGGTGATCTAAAAATGACCCTTTTTAGTATACTCCGCCAGTCTTGTTAACACATTCTCTCAAACAGCTTAACAGAAGAACTTTAATATGGCCCTACACACCAATTATCCTGGCCTCAGAACAGTATTTAGAACCTCTAAGAAATTGTTTGCATTTTAGAACTGATGTTTGCATTAGCACTGAGTTTAAGAAGACATAGTAATAATATGTAGCTCAAAGCTGAATCCTGTTATAATTACACAGGGTAATTACAAGCAATTACAGACATGCAGCATTTCTACTTTAGCTCCTTGTTCTCCACAGTCATTTTGGGTTCCATATCAAACATGTGATGATAGATTACCTAACCTGATTTTAATGATGTCATTATTTCAGTTCAGATTTAAACATGTTTTTATTCTACCTGGAATAGAAGGTTGTACAGGTTGTATCAGCTCCGGCTGTTGGAGAGGATTTCCAAAATAGACAAACCACTCTTTTACCAAAGGATAGGCTCCGCCTAAAAAAGACAGAATTGAATCAGTAAGTCAAATGTAAGTATTGACACTAGTGTAAAAGTTGGAAGCAGCAGTGATCAGGATTCTAAAGAACAGAAGGCACTTCATAATGACTTGTTTGCTCAGCTTCTTTAAAAACAAACCAAGAAAAATTAGTTTTAGTATCTTTATGACAAATCATCAGAACAAATGAAGAGAGTTTGAATTATGTATTATAAACATGAGTTTGGAGTTGGGAACTGCAGCCAAAAATGTAAGTACAAGAGTCTGTGGAAGGCACTCTAAAATGGCTTTCAGTCAATTTTAGGCCTTCCCATTCCAGGGCAGTTCAGGAAGCTTATGGAGGCATCTGGCATAGCTTAGGGATCTACAGGAGCTACCTCAGTCTCCCAGGGCTGTCAACTGCCCCATATGCAGGCAGTCTTTAATATGATTCTCCTCCCAACTTGCCCTGACATTTCCTGTGTCAGGGTTGAGACAAAATCTTTATAAGGAGGCCTTGATGGCTATTTGAAAGCTGACAGCAATGGAGTCATCCCACCATCAGATGTAGAGCTTTTATGGCCCATTGTTCCGGACCTTTTATCTAGTATAAAGGAATTGCTTATGCCTAATAGCTCAAGTGGCTTTCTACCCCCAAACTCAACTCTGCCCCACCCCCCAGGAAAGAGTAGGGTGCCTCTTAAATTAAAAATTTCACTGCTCGAGCTGTGCATCTAACTACTTGATGCTTAAAAAAAAAAAAAACCCAAATAAAAATACCCTCAGAAAAAACTCAAGCATTTAAGACTTTTTGAAATGCAGTCTATCCAATTTCCAGTAGTCAGCTCAATCATTCCAGTGCAAGTCTTCATAAAAAAAAAAATAGAATTATTATCGTTGTTGTAAATGGTGCTTCTGCATTCTGTCCAGATTTTGCCTATGGTAACCACGTCATAGTGCCCTAAATTTCTACTCTCTGTAGTCTGCTAAACAGTATGAAGTAAACAGATTTAGCTAGTCCTGGCCACTTGGAATAGTGTTTTCAAATCTTTTCCAGGCAAAATCTCAAAGCTTTTCCCCCCCCCCCCCTTTCCTTGTCCCTTTCCAGATTCACAGAATTGCATCTCTAATTCCTTCCAGCTTTCACCCAGTGCTGAAGCCACTGTTCTTAAAAATTCCTGCCTTTTATCATCAATTCCAATCACCCTGCACTTTACTGCACAAGTATTTCTGATGCCACATTATGCACCCTAATCTTATGCACCAAAAACTTGATCTCCTTTTAAGCAAACCAAACTCTCCAAACTCGTCTTCCCTTCACCACCCCAAAAAGTTTGATCATAGTACTTTCCTGATCTTGTTCATAGCTCAACGCTGCAAATGACTGTTGCCATGAATGAATGAGTAGCGTGCTATGGTGCAAGGGCAGAAATTTCTCAGATGGAATTCTAGTGTCAGGTATAAGAGAGAGGGAAAAGAACACAATAAAATCTGTTTTACAGCCCTGCTTCTTCTTCCTTCCTTACCCAAGGACCTACAGCACAAACTCCCAATAAAGGTGAGGGACTGAAGAACCAACAGCTGGACGATGAGGGACAGCATTACACCTGGCTTGCCATGCTTCACTGTTCAAAAACTGATGACATTAGCAATAAAATGAAAAATGCCTACACTGGGGGGGAAAAAAAAAAAAAAGCCTTAAACTGCACATTCCAGTAGCTGAATAGTCACATATGTTGATTATAAATCATTGCTTATGATAATGCTATTGCACGAAAAAAACCCTCCAATTTAATATCCCAAAGTCACTTTCAGAAACATTCTGATGTTTTAGCATTCTGTTTTAAGGTTTCTTATGTAAATTACTCTGTTTTATTCAATCTCTTCAGCTCAAATCAGCCTCCCAGATTTTAGCCTGGCTTCTTAAGGAAGCAAACCTAATACAATTAGGATGTCTGTCTTATAATTAATTCATGGATGTACTGCTCTGTTTCAACTAAATCTGACAGAGGAGAAAAGATTTCAAATGGATTAAATTCCTAAACATTTTGTGAAACTGGTGACTCAGCTGACAACGGGATCCTATCAGGGCACCAACTAAAAGAAGGGCAGGGAAGTCAAGTTACCTGTTACATCCAAACAGACTGGATGGCAAATCAATACACAAGTAGCTACAAAAGAGCTAGAGATTAATAAAAAGGTAGATGGGATTTGGGGAGAGCAGGAGGCAGTAAGGAACATACTTGAGAACACCACATATTGCAGGAGGGAGTTGTTAAGGTCATGGGGAGAAGGTAAGAGGATGCTCGGAAAGAGCATGGAAATTTAAAAGCTTTGCTGAGGGGAAGCTGGTGGGGAGAGTCACTCTTTATGAGTTCCACAACTCGCAGAACAACTTATCAAAATGTCTCTCAACTCCGAATGCCAGTGAAATGCTATTTTTACATCCCTCATTGAGCTCAAGCACAGCAAAAAGACAAGTCAATAGGAAACCTCTAGTTTTGTTCTTTCAACGTATGTGAATGTTGGTACAGGACGTAGCACCACATCAAGCTGAGTGTTTTTCACTATTATAGTCCATTAGTAACAAAAGTATATTACTGTTCACATAGCCAAATAAATATAGCTAAAAGCAAGGTCCTGCCAACTGACAGCACATTAACATACCAAGAACAAAACAGAGACATGATTACTAAATGTCAGCCTTCCCCCCTGCATGGAAGTATCTCTGGAAAAAAACAGTCATTTTTCAAACTCTTTTCCCCAAAATGCACATAGAGAATGAAATTTGAAAAAAATAGCAGTTCCTTTGTTAAAACAGATTCTGAACAACCTGTGGAAGCACTGCTTAAGCAGCCTAAGGAAAATTTCAACTATGTGCAAAACACCAAAATATGAGACGGTTGGAAATGCTGTGATGTGTGCTCTTCTATACCAGCAACAATGCCAGCCCTCCTGAGTGATCACTGGTGATAACTGGCAAAAATTCTGCTAACGGACTGTTTTTGACAGTGTCAAAGCGAGGGTCAGTCTGGCCTGCTAATGTTAGAACTGGGAGTGATGCCAGGACTTCCAGGAGCTGGCCACGGGCTTAGGCTACATTACATAAACTCCTAATTGGCAGCAGTCACACAGGTGCAGGTATTTCCATGGACTGTACTAGTGCCAAAGCCTGCTGGTTTTATTCTGAACTCTTCACACACAAAAGAGCGAGCTTGGCTGGTCTATCAAGGTGCATTATTTATTGTTATTTTCCACTCCTTCTTGAATTTTCCAATAGCACTGTTTTTCTTGGAAAGATGCTAAAAGTTTACCATTTATATATCCCTATATGCAATATTCCATGTAATGATCAGAAACAGCTCAATTAATTACAAAGATACTTTTAAAACACACAGGCAACAGGTGCCATATAATCAGGATCACCATCAACCCCCCATTTATTTTTGTAAGGTCAAAAATAAGGCTGCGATTCTAGCAACATTTCCATGCTTACCACATACCCAACCATACCAAGGGCATAGCTACATAAGCAATTCTTTCAGCAGCACTGCTAACTTTTCCAGGCCACCACTGATTTGCTCATTCCCACTCCCTGCCATTCCCTCGGGCTGTTTTGCCACAGCTGTTTGTAGCTACACAAAGAGTCAGATGGGGAAACAGAACCAGGTTAGCTACCTGACTGCAAGAAAGGGAGGGAAGGGAGACGGGCTATTTTCAGTTTCTCAAACTAGGCCACCATGCAGCTGCACAAACAGCTGCACCAGCAAAACTGAGAGGTTGCACAGGGACTGAAATGAGTGGCTGTGCAAGAGAATTACTTAAACTGGCACTGACAGCAAAAGAAATGCTTATTACTCTATGGCTTCAGGCAAAGTGGCATGGTGTAGGTGGGTGACTTCAAAGGATATGACAACATCCAGCTCCTATGGATTCTTGGGTCTCTTAAGCACCCTTGGAAATCTCAGCCTAGACATTCAAAACTAACAAGTTTCTTGTTTCAGGGTAGAGGAAACAGTTTACATTGTTTTTAAGCTGTTCTTACTAAAACTGCAACCGTCGCTTTTACTAAATGTTGGCTCTCCCTGTTTAACAGTAAAGAAGCAGATTTGCAAACCACAAAGAGGTCAGTTTCCAACACAGGAATCTTGTAATTGAGGGATCTTAAGGAATAAAAAAGAGGATCACTAACACATACATCTCCACCGCAAGCTGGACCATTGTGTATACTTAGCCAAGTTAGCTTCAAATGAGCTACATCAGCAACTGTATCACAATGGCAGCAGACTCCACATGGACTAATTTAATTGGTTGACTCCTTCCAGTAAGCTCCTTTTTAATGCTAATCCAAAATAATTCTACAGTATACTACAACCTACATACAAGGCATGTTACTTTTTCCCATCCTACCACTCATCAAATTACAAAAACCAGTCAACTTGACCTCATCTGGGGGAACCTGACAAAGGATTCTACTTACCTTGTAAAGAACAAAACTTCTTTGTAGGTCTAGCAGCAAATTCATAAAAAATAATGCTTAGATTTACTATGAATTACCTTACAGACTCTGATTAATGATCTATGCTCTTGACTTAGAAGTGGGTATACACTGGAATAAAAAACCAACCCATGAACTACTAGGAAGTGACACGGTTAAAGCAGTTGGGGGTAGATACCTGCACTAAAAATGCAGATCTAATAGGGGTGCCCATGCAGACACACTCTACCTACCTTTCTGGAAGGGTTAAGGATTGAGAGTGCACTATGATTTACTTTAGAAAATTATCTCTGGAATTTAAGGCATGAACTGAGAACAAGAAATACATGTTTATCTGTGGTTTTATTCTAAAATCACTTTCTTAAGAGAAGACCTCTTTCACATTCAAATTTCATTTTCAATAAGATTCTAAATCAACGTTTCTGTATTTCAATTCTAATCTTCTTCATTTGAGTACTACAAACACTGTAACACAAATGCAAATCTGCCTACTACCCTGCCATCTCACAGCAACAACTGTTAATTAGAAGTTTTGGTCTGTGTGTTTCTGAAAACATCAATGAATATCCTGCTGCTTAGAAGAATAAACAAAACCCAACCAAATTATAATTGTCTACAAAATTTAGAGGCAGTAGGCCGAAAAATGAAAAATGACAGATGTGCATAACTACCACTGAGATTTTTGCTACTCTCTCCAAATGACTATGTAAACTCTGATTCAGTTTTTCCTATTTTTTTTTCTCCTATTATGGCACAACTTCAACCTCTAGTTGCTGAAAGAAGTCAGGCACTTAATTACCTTTCTGTGCCCTTCTAAGCACATAGTTTGAATATTAGGTTGGATGGCAGTGCATTTTCATCAACAAAATATAAAGTCATTACCAAGGAAAAATCAACATATTAAAAAGAATAAAAGTTCAGTACATTTTAAATTTTTAGCTCACTCCCTAAAAGATGTTATAAAGATAACATTTAACTGATGGAAGTCTTAAGAACATAAAATTTGTCCAAGGATGTGAATAAAGAATTCTCTGTCTTAAAGCAGAAGGTAAGCACAGATGTATACCTGCTACAGAATCTGTTTATACCACTGGATAAAGAAATCATATTTTCTTGTACTTTGATGAAAGAACTAATAATCACTGGCATGACTACTCGCATTGGTATTACTACAGTAATTACACTTGACTATGCGCTGTTCTTAAAATTGCAGACCTAAAATCAACAGAAGGTAAAACTGTAACACTGCACTGCTGTTTTGCAAAAGTGTATTACAACTCACTAATTCATCAGGAGCTACACTTATCAAAGCAACATAAGGTTTCATATCCTCTCCAACTTTTAAAGTCTTCTAAATGTCATTGTTTTGCTCAATCTTTTGATCATTTTCAACTTTCACAACTTCCCATTTAATAAGGAAAAAAACCCCAATTTAAAAAAAAAATCTCTTTAAAAGCACTGAAATTCAACAGCATGTAGAAAGACTGCAATTTCACTGTCACATTTTCTCTTGATTCCTTAAAAAGTATACTTCAGCTGCCCACAGTTTTTATCCTAAATGCCATGTTGATGTAGTCACTGAAACAATGAAGTCAAGATTTCATACTTCAAAATTGAAAGTATGCTTGAATAATTGTGTAAGTAGTTTAATTCTTACCTTTTCCAGGTTCCAACAAGACAGAATAAATATGCTGACGAGCAGGGCGGTAGATAAGTGCCTGTCCAGGAATCTCTCTATCACATTCATCTTCCAAAGAGTTGCTGCAGTCAATCTCTCCATTACTCAGGATATTGAAGATTGTATAATTTTCAGATTGGATATGCTGTTCTTTAGCTAACTGTTTGTTCAAAGAAGGAAGAAGGCATTATCTCCAAAATTAAGAAGGATCAAAAACTAACAAAATGTATTCACTCTTTGAGGAAATAGCACTTCCTCTATCAGTGGAAATGGAGGGAATGGCCAGGGAGGGAACAAGTGCTTTTTCAAATAACACCAGTATAGTATATTTTCAGAACTTTTATCTTTTTGTGGACAGGAATCCCCAGGAAACCCATCATCGCCTTTCTTATCCCCTCCTTGAATTCTTAAAACTTGGGATTTTTAATGACAGTTTTTCAGAGTAATTATTCTTAAAATGGATTCTGAATTCAGACATCGGAAAATGAGCTGCCCTCCTTTAGTCACCTGAAAAAGTATCTTCCCTCTTCAAATAGTGAGTGAAGGCACGCCAAACCCCAAACTTTTAATTTTATCGCAAGATGAACTCCGTAAAACAGCTCCTTTTCTTTCCTGAGCTGATTTTGTGTAGTTTACATTGTGGTCAAATTAGAATACTTAACCTCACCACACTTTTACTTTGCAATAGCTCTACCCCAAGAAAAGAAATGCAAGCTGCTCTAGTGAGGAAAACCAGGTCTGCAGGCTGTTGCTGAAAAGCAGAATCACAGCATCACCCAGGCTGCATATTAACCATCCACTGGGTGCAGACACATCTGGCTACAGCAGCTGGCTACAAGCAGCCTTGGTACCAACAGGTACCTCAGATGCAGAGGCAACAAAGCTGCTCTCAGGCAGCACAGGATTTCAACCAGTAACACTTGTAACCTGGACTGACCAAGTGCAGAGCCAGACAGACCTTCTACTTCACAACCTCAGACCAAAACTATGGGGGTGTTCAAACAGCTGAGTGGAGCCAATTATTTCCATGAGGTGCCCCTAATAAATTCTCCAGGACCCATGCCATATGGTGAGCAGGCACTGAAGTTTCTTTGCTCTGCATTCCCTGCGTGTGTCATGCTCTCTGTGTTATTTGGGTTGTGCCATCCATGCAGCTATCTCAGCCTCTTTCACTGGGAACTACCAGACCACCAGCCAGAGCCAAATTCACCATTTCTGCAGAATTCCAGTATCTGCAAACCCGGAAACTCAGCAGGTCAAAGCTGCAGTCAATCACTGGGTCATGACTGAACAAAACTAGTTCTACTGAAATATCATACTTTCAGAAGAAATTCTCACATAAGCATAAAATCAGTGATTGGCTTCTGTGTACAATACCAATCAACAGAGCATCTTCTTACAGCAATAAATTAATGGTTGCCCTGGAAAAAATCCTTCAGTATTTCTAATATACATAAACAATGTAATCCCCCAAATCTACTTTTGTATAAAACAAAAACAAAGAGTCTCTAAGCATGATTTGAATGAAGCACTGAACTATTTCATCAAACCACTGTCACAGATACGAGATCATTTGAAAATACTAGTTTCTTGCCATTTGCGAATAATCTACACATCCTAATGTACTGAAAGAAATACAAACTGATTTCAGAAAAATCCAAGCTGATTTCACTGCTGTACTCAGTGCTGTATCTTGAAAAATATTTCTGATTTACCCTTACAGTCAGCTAGAAAGTTATGCTCTTTTCTGAAAGAAGCAGCAACATAAGGCTACGTCCTCAAGGTTGGAACTGAGCTATGTATGTCATTTACGTGCAGTTCAGATTATGTGCAAGGTAAGCAGAACTACATATGGTTTTCAAAATATGAAGCAAAGCATACACATTACATATACAAATATTTAAATACCTGTAACAAACAAAAAACAAGTTAACATGTCTACAACTTTGACTGTGATTTCCTTGGCCCAGGGACTGGTTTAACGTAGTATTTATGCAGCAACAGTGAGGCAGTCTTCAATGGAGTTTCTAAACGTTACTATTTTATTACAGCAGTAACTCAGCACGATGGTAGAGAACTGCAACCCTTCAAATGAAAGATCAAGCCAAGAAATAATGACCACTTGTCATAAAGACCACATGGTACATTCTCTTAAGGAGTAAGGATATTACCACTGTTGTCCTGGCCATAATCCATACTAGAGAATTACATTCTGGCTAATTTCTCCTCGCACTTCAAGCATAGACAGTATTTTTCAACACTTTATTAGGATGCAGGGTTGCTGGTTTTTTAAATAATGTCTTCTATTTAACTACTACAGTCAAAAGTGACATGTATTGTCTCTATGTGTGGTTAATAAAAAACCCAAAATATATCTGCAGTTTAGCCAAAACGACCATTGCATAGGTTACAATGTAGTTTTAAAATGTTTTAGAGTGAAAATGTAAATTAGAGGATTACTTTATTTTTAAATTACTTTATTACTTTATTTTAGAGAAAATGTAAATTAGAGGATTACTTTAGAGTAATCCGAGGAAACTGAAAAATAGTTTTAAAGAAAATGCTCAAAAGTAAGAGAGACAGAAAAAAAAGGCTCTCTATTTGAAGTCTATAGGTACCTAACAAAATAGGGAGTAACGGATGGCTAATACAGGGTCTAAAATACACTACCTCATATAGATTCTTCTTTTTATCAAATCTCAATGTTATCTTAATTGCCATGAATTTATAGAACTGTACTCTAGACTTACTGCTATTGCATAAACTCTGATGCAAGGTAGCTCCGTTTCTATCAGCCAGGTAGGCTACCCCAGCTAATACATCCAGACTCTCGGAGTGACCCAGTCTGACGTACCATTTCTCACCCCAACACCAGCGCCTCTCTGCCCATCTGAGAAGCCGTAAGTGAAACCTGCTAGTGCAGCCCTGCCTTTAAGGATTAACTAGCCACTCAAAGTGCTTTTGGTTCATTCAGGGACAATGTATCTAAAGGATAATTAACTGATCCAAAAATCACAAAATGCAGATTTATAGGAAGTTTCCTCATCTCCTCCACAAGACCAATTTCAACTTCTGTGTTCTTAGCACAGCTCCCTTTGGTACCTTGGCTGCATGTGCCAGGGACAGCCAAGCAGACCACTAACCAGCTGTAGCTGACCTGTGGGTTCTCAAAGCAAAAAGCAAGTCATTACATTGTGCAATATATGGGAAGTACATCTCTATGCCTACCTTACAGGCCGATACAGGAGCTGCTGTATCCCCATTATTTGACCTGCTTGACGCTTCAAAAAGAGAGGAACCACTTTTAATTAAATGTGCTGTATCTGCCCTCATCATCATGCATGTAATAGTCCTAACCACAGCTGTACTTAACAGACAAAATATTTTGCTCAAGCAAATTTAAATCAATAGGTTCAGTGTACTCATTACCAACTTCCACTAAGTAGTCATGGCAATAAAGTGACCATTAAGCTTTAAAAAACGAAGTACCTGAAAGACTTCTTTATCTTGACACACTGCTGTTTGTTGTTGAAGGGAGAACATCTGGCAATTTGTTATGTTGGGGGGAATCCATGGAGACTGCTGCCCTGGCAAAAGATAGGACTCCACTCCTCTGTAAAGTAATGTCTTGTCTGATCCCAAAGGTAGTATCTCTTCCAAGTCTTTCAGGCTACTGTATGAGCATGGAACTTTTGAGATGTAATTTGCTACAGCTAGAAGTATGTTTGTTCTTCTGTTGTAGCTGTTATTCTTGTGGGGACTGGTGGCTAAACACTTACGCCAAAAGCCTTCCAACAAGCTTTCTGGAACAACATCGTTGCCAAGCAAGCAAGCAAAGAGAGGGAGGTGTGTCAAACTAAGACCCAACGCATGGCAAAGATCTTCTCGAGAGTACATAACAGTGACCAGTCTGTCCAAATGGAGCTTCTCTATGGAGAAGTAGGGGCATGTATTATAGATGAGGTAGTCACTATCTTGCCCGAGAATTCCCATGCAGTTATGTTGCAAACCATACACAGCCACCTCAAAGTCTGCCTCTTGCAACGTGCATACTGTTTTTTGGCCAAGCGACTTCAGGGCAAAACGTGTAAAAGTAGGCAAAGCTGAAGGAACAACAAACATTCCTCTCCCTGGTTGTTTCCTCTGAGTCTTGATAAAGTGAAATATTCTGGCTATTTCCTTGTTATTCTGCAACCTCCGTTTGATCCACTCATCTCTCTTTTTCTCTTCTACCACTCCATCGAAGTAAAACACCAACTTGATACCAGCTGCCATAAACACTTTAATAAAATCCTCTAAATTGGCAAGGTACTCCCGCCACTGGCCACCGCACACCCAGGATTCCGGGGTGTACCAGTATCTAACACAACTCATGGCATCCACTACGATAACAGGCGGGACATCAGGATGATCGATGCGATGTTTTTCTGCCATCTCTCTCAGATCTACCGTTCTGCAGGCATCAGGGCAAACTCTTGCCACAAATCCTTGCAAACCTTTAATGCCCATGGCTGATCTCTGAAACTCACAGCTGAGTTGCACAGTCTGAAAGAAAAAAAATAACAACATTCTAAAATGCAATACTGAGAAACATAATGAAATTCCACAATCAAAAGCAGCTTGGAATCTGAACAGTTAGTTTTCTGCTTTTGCTGATAGCTGGTTGTGTTGTCCCAGCCCTTAAACACTTTGAACCAGTTTTCTTCCCATCAACAAACTGGACATAAGTGCCCATTCAGTTTGCCTTCCACTTCTGCTTTTTACATCAGTGAAAACTGTAAATATCAAAAGGTTTTCATAAATAAGTCTTTAAAAATTTCAGATTAATAACGTAAAATACAGAAAAGTCCACACTGCTAGAAAAACAAGTAGAGATGTAATCAAAAGCTTTGTAACATCTTAGCTGACAGTGTACAACACAGGAATTAATGGCTTGATTTTCACACTAAAAGTATACAAACATGTTTAACTGAAGCCAGTGGAAAACAATACTAAATAACTTTGGAAATCAGTCTCGTACCTTGATTGTGCAAATGGCTCGATTACCATCTGACTTTATAGACAGTAGTCCATTGATATGGCACCAGTTGCAATACCTCTACTTCTGCAACGGTTTTGGCAGCAGCAGTTCTGCTTTGAATCAGAAATTCAATCCATTTTACCATCCTGTCATTTGAAGACATAATTTTCAATACCTCTTTAAACAATTAGAGGTTTACCTATATTTTGTGAATCTACAAATCTGACTATCGTTAATAGTGAAGTTAACATGTTAAATGTGATTTCTAACATGCACAGCAATTTTGAACCAATCTATTTGAAAAGACACACATGCAAACTTCATCCAGAAATTAACAATTAAAAATGGAATAAGCCTATTTTCAGTTTAAGCAATACTAAAAGACTGAAGAAGAGAGTCTCCAAATTCTGTGGCAGAACTTAATAGCATGCCAGATGAAGCAATTTAGACATTCCATAGAGACAACTGTGTGATAAAACTATTGATGACCTCCATTTTTATTTCTAGAAGTCTCAATGCAAAAATGTTTCGCACAGCTTCTACATTAGATGTGCTCTCTCTTCTACTACAGCACCAATTTCCTCTAACACAGCACCATTTTATTTTGAAGGACCTTGCAATGAAAAATGGAGGTAACAAGCTCCATCAAGCTTTTTCTTCTTCATTCTCAGAAAACCTGTTTTGTTTTTATTTTGATTTTACTCAAAAGTCAAATCCCTTCCCAGTTAAGCAGTGAAGAAATTCACTGTGTTTTAATTAAACAGGTACAATTTTTCCTGTTTTTCACACTGCTGATTCTGACATTTCAATTAGACTATCTCAGGATTGTTACAATACACATGTTTATGGTATACAAAAAGCAAAAAAAGGAAGTTGAATTTGCAAAAGTATTGGGAATTGACAGCTTTTAAAGGTATTCCTGAGTCCTTGCAGTTTAAATATCTAATACCCTCCATATACAGTTTTTGAATACCATCATCTTTAATCATAGAATGTTTTGGAAGGGACCTTTAAAGCTCATCTAGTCCAATCCCACTGCCACAGGCAGGGACATCTTCAACTACATCAGCTTGCTCAGATCCCCATCCAACCTGACCTTGAATGTTTCCAGGGATGAGGCATCTACCACCTCTCTGGGCAACCTGTTCCACTGTTCAACTATCCTCATCGTAAAAAATTTCTTCCTTATATAATACATTATAAAATACATACAAAATAAAATTGAGAGCATACAGTAGACCTCACTGATATAAAAACAGAAATAAATGTGTATGAATCTGCTTCATTGCTGCACATGGATACAAGGTAGGGCACTGCTCTCTCTGCAATGCTACTTCCAGCCTTACATGGGTGCCCTTAAGACTCCAGCCATTTGCTTTTCCAGAAAAGCTGCGCCTCTGCTTCCAAATGGTTTGAACACTGGTAGGTTATTATTACTTTCCATGGAGATCTAGCAAAGGGTGTGAAAGTCTTCATCGTCCATCACTATCATATGGGGTCGGACTAAATGACCTGAGGTCACCACACAGATGCAGTATGTCATGGTGGGTTCTTTCTTACTTTTGCAAAAATGCATTGCATCCAAGCAGGTTTTAGTTATGATTCAGTACAGATTCTGTCTGTAATGGCTACACACCTAGAGCAAGGAGTGTGGTAAACAATTAACTAGCTATATTGTACTGTAATAAATGGAAAGAAACATTTTCCCACATCCTCACACCTGTATTTGAAGCACTCCTCTTGCCTAAGAATTTAAGCAAGTCTGTGATGCAGAAATTATCAGAAAAGTTTTCATTACCAGTACTAATTTAGCTTAATCAATAGCAAGTTCACACCCAAATACACAAGCACATGCCTTGGCTGCTACTAGAACTTTAATATTAGTATTAAACACATTCACTGAAAGCATAACAAAAAATAAAGAGTTTATATTCTGTCAACCATCCTGTTTCACTACTAAACAGTAACAGTCATGTTAAGGAAATCACTCTCTAATCCATGTAATCCATCACAGCAGCACAAAAGAGAACAAGTAAAATCTACTGACTTGAGAAGTACTTTCATCAGAGGCACCTCAATAAAGCTGGCAGAATCAGGACCAAAATGTTTTATGTTGTAATGCTAAGTTTCCCAAGAGTGAAAAAACACGTGCATTCTGTGCAACAGATGAACGTTGCTGGGCGCCTATTGCTGTTACTTGTGTGAAATGGGAGATCTCTGGTTACCATAGGATTTCAAATGCACTACTTTCAAGTGCATGAATCTGCAGGAGAAACTTTTCTCCACAAACTGAAACGATCAAAACCATTTCCCCCCCCTTCCAGTTTTATGCAGACACAAAAATTTCGAGAAATGACCCTTACAACAGTTGATGACATCACTAAATTTCATCTTGTCGGCAAGCAGCTATGACCACACAAATTTTATTACGCCCACAGTCACGCGCAGCATTGCAAAGGGTTGGTAGCAGAAATGTTCACAACCGCCCCAGCCCTCCCCACAGCCCACCGGCCGGGGCCCACAGCACAAGGAAGGAGGCGCAAAGCCTCCACTTCTGACGTGCCGCGGTGCACAGCCAGGCCCGCAGCCCCCCACTGCCTTGAAGGGCCGGAGCCTGTCCCGGAGGCACGACAGCGGCGGGCAGGCGAAGGGCCGGCGGTACCTGCCCGCCGCTGAGGGGAACGCCGAGGCCTGCACCGGGCCAAGTGTGAGGGCCGAGCCCCTCCCTCGGGAGGCCGCGGGGCCCCGCGGCCATGCTGCGAGCGAGAACCAGGGCTCCAGTCGCTCTCGCTCCCACCTCGCTCCCACCAAGCCCCCCGCCTCCCCCCGCCCCCCGCGCGGCGCGGCCGTTAAGCAGCCACCCGCCCCCTGCTACCGGCACCCCGGCACTGACCCGAGCCGCCGCTTCCGCTTCCCGCGGGGGCGGCGCTGCGCATGCGCCCGGCGGCCGGGCCCGGGCCCGAGGGGACGGGGCTGTCACCGTCCCTGTCCCCTCCCGCCCCCCGCCCCGCCCGCCCTGCCGGGGACAGCCGGCTGCAGCGGGCCCCTTCGCACGACAGCGGCGGGGGGCGGGGGGGGGCGGGCTGGTTTGAACCGCGGCTGTCCCCGCCCGCGGCCCTGTGTCCCTCGGCTTTGTAGGGCCACAATGGGGCCGGAGGGGCCTTTGTGCCCCCGAACAAACCCAGCCGGGACGGGGGGGACGAGGGGGACGTGGGGAGATGAAAGCGTCGCGCACCGAAATGGCTTGAAAACCCCTGAGTCGTACGTCGGAGATTTATGTCGCCCCTCGGCAGCGCGGCCTGCTGTGCGGCGCTGGCCGTGGGCAAACAAAGCGGCCCCCGGCAGCCCGGCGGGCGGCTCTAGCGGGACCCGGCCCGGCCCGGCGCGGGGAGCGGGGCGGCTTGGCTTTGCCTTGGCACTCGGCTCCGCGGAGGGGAGCCCCGGTGTCCCCGGGGCGCGGCCCGGGATGGCGGCCTGACTGCGGGCGTGGCGGGAGCGCGACCCGCTTCCACCCCGCCGGCAACAGGTGGGGACCTGAATAACTTCACATCTCCCCGGGGCGGGGGGGACGGGGACCGGGGACTTGGGGGAGCCGAGGGGAGGATTAGATCAGATGTTACTGCCGGTGAAAAATTAAACAGAGCGGTGCTCTAGGGAGCACAGATTAATATATTTGGTGACTCCGCGCGCACAAAGCCTCACCATTGTGGCCGTGTCTGAATGCCTGTGAATAGGATGGAGCATATGTGGCCTGTCACCGCAGGTGCCCACATCTGTTCGTCTCCGGGCAGATGCTCTCAGAAAAGGGGAGAGCATTTCCAAAAGCTCGGGGCCCGCCCCATCCATAGCCATCCTCTTTCTCATAATCACCTTCTTCAGAGGAGTTTCTGCCCCCTCCTTCTCCCTCCCCCGCCACCTTCCCAACACATGGAGAGATGCGGAAAGAAAAACGACGCAAATTGGAAGTGGCTCGGAAAGCGCTGGAAACGTACAAGCAAACTGCTCAACTGCTCGACTGCTCGCCCCCCCCCCCCCCCCCCCCCGGTTTATTAGCAGCGGGTTTTGCGCAGCAGCCAGCGGACAATGCGCAAGATGTGCGCGCCGCGCGGAGGGGGCCGCGGGCCGCAGGGGAACAGAAAAAACCCTTCGTGCGTGAAATATAGTACAGTACAGCGGCACGCTGTGTGGCTGTCACGGGGAGAGGGGTTTGTGCAGCTACTGTCTGGAGCGGTGGTTTGCAGCTACTGTTTAGAGTTCTGACTTAAGACGATGATTAATAAAACCGGGGAAAAGAGAAGAGGGAGTTCCCCTCGGAGGACCGGTGAACGCAGTTGAATATTGCTACCCAAGTCGGGAGCAGAAGGGAATCTTTCCAGCCGTCCAGCGAAATCTCATAGCCGGAATGCAAAGCATTTTTCTGAGAAGTGCCGTCACATTTTTTAACCCGTGTACATGATCTGAGCTCGCTCGCTCGCCCTCCCCGCTCTGGGACACCGTTGCCAAGCCAAGCCAGGCCTCAGCGCCGCAGGGGGTTATGCGGCCTTGCCTGACTGGGTGGATGGGGTGCTGGGGCGCAGGGTAAATCTGAGGATTACGGGATATTTGGGGTTGGAAGGGTCCTCAGACGGTCATCAAGTACAAACGCCTGGCGAGTATCGTGACTGTCCTTGGAGTTAAAGGGGAGCAAAGAAGTCAGTTCTCCAAATGCGAGGCTGAGCTGCTCCCCAGAGGGACGCGGGTGGGGAGAGCATTTAAATCGCCGTGTCTCGGAGCGGAGACCGGGGGAGGCGGCGGGAGCCGCCCGGCTCGGGGCATCCATGGGAAGTTTCGGGAGGAGCCCGGGGGCCCGGAGGAGAGCAGGGCGGGGGGAGCCTCCTTCCCCTGGACCTCTGATGTCCCCTTGGCCCCGGGAGGCCCCGCGAGGCGCCGCGGCTCGGCCTTCACCCTTGGCGCTTTGGGAGCTCACGCACACGAGTGACCAATTTTATCCTTCGTACTTTCCCACAAGCAAAATCCCGTCGGAAGCGAGCCAGGGCGCAAACCCAAACAAACAAGTAGCGCAGGGGAGCGGGGGGGCGGGAAGGGGGGGCTCGCTTTCTCCTCGTGTGCAATCAGTAAAACACACATATAGGGGCCACTTCGGGATTTGCCCAGGGAAGGGTTGGAGAGCAGCTGGCTGCGGTAATCTCCTCGGGAGACAAAGGAATGCCCCGTCCCAGGATCACAGGTAAACACACAACCATTGTCATGAAAATGAGGGGCTAGGATAGGGCCGGAGCAGATGATTTGCGATTTGAAAAAGGGGGCTGGGGGGGAGGGAAGGCCCAGAGCTGCTTATCTATCATCTGGCCTCGCTGTGTGCCAGCTGAGCCACGCGACTGCCCTTTCTTATTCTAATCAGCACATGCCTTTGCAACTTTGGGCTAACCTACACGCTAAACTTCTTAATCCCCCTCCCCGCACACGGCAAGGACGGCAGAGCGCCCCTCCGCCACCGCGGCATCTCCGCGCCCGCCGCCCACCCGCCTCGGGTCGGGGCACCGGGCGGCGGGGCCCCGGGCAGCGCCAGCACCCCGGTCACGCCGCCGAGCCCGGGACCGGCGGAGGAGCCAGAGCACCGGCCCGGCGGCGCCCCGCTCCCCTCCCATCCCCTCCGCTCCCTACCCGGCCCGGCCCGGCCCGGGGGTTCGGGTGAAGGGGGCGTGCGGGGAGGGCTGCGGCGGCGGGGCAGCCGCGCACACATACCTCCGTAGGGACTATAGACCTAATTAAAATATTATGCACACTCGGCTACACATAGCTCCACACGTACACGTCCCTCCGCCGACGCACCGTTCGCCATATGCCCGGAGCCCTCCGTCCCGGGAAAAAAAATCAGGGTTGCGCGCCAGCGATGGTAGCGCGTCGCCCTAATTAACAGCCCCCCCCCCTCCCCCCGCCCCCCCTTGCTTTGAAGTGACTTTTCCCATAATCTGGCTCGTTTAGAAATAAAAGCCGCGGCTGACGGGGAGCTCTCGGCCGCGCTCCTGCGCGGCGGGCCCGTAAATCCTCACCGGGGCGGGAGAGGGGGCCCGGCTTTGCGGGAGGGGTGTCAATTCGGGGCAGGGAGGGGGAGCACAATACCCCACCAGCCCCAGCGAGCCGCCGGCGGGCGGGGCCGGGCCCGCCGCGGCCCGGCCGTGCGGGGTCACCGCGGCCCGGCGGGGCCCCGGGCACCGCGCCCGCCCCCGGGGGGGTCCCGCCGCCGGGGGGTCCCGCTGCCGGCTCACCAAGGCGGGGCGGGCGCGGCCGGGCAGGGCGTCGGGAGGGACCGGCCGCCCGTCGGCGGCAGCGGGGGCCAGTGGCGGTGCGCGGGCGCGGTTAACACCGCGGGGGCGGCGCGGGGGGCGGCGGGGGGCGGCGGGCGAGCGCGGTGCGGAGACACGCGGTTGGGAGCGAAAAAGCGCCATTTGGTTGGGAGCAGATGGCTGGCTGGGGGGCTGATCGCGTCTAAAGGCGTGTCATCCCCCTTCAGCGAGAATCCCTAAGGGCTCCCCTTGTCTTCGAAATCAATGAAAATTAAAGTGCAGAGAATGGATGAATAGTTAGACCTCGAGTCCCTCCTTTGTTCGCCTCAGCTACTGGTGGGCAGGAGTTAAACTACAACAGCCTCCTATAGAAACACTTAAGTTAAACAGTCTCCCCGTTAGCCCAGCATCTGAAAGAGAGAGGGAGAGGGGGGAAAAAAGCAGAAAAAGGAGCTTTCTGCTTGATTTCCCCAATACAGAATCGCGTGGCATAAATTAAGCCGGAGAAGAATGAGCGCCGTGGGCAGGATCCTGCCGGCTCTCACGGCGCCTTTCAGTCACGCTCAGCAGCGGTAATCGAGAAATCTGTGCCACGTCAATTTAACAAATACCCGATACCGAAGGGGGGTTGTTAAGGATTTGGGGGCAAGTTTTTTAGTGTTTTTTTTTTGTTGTTGTTGTTGTTTTTTTTTTTTTCCCCTATCGTTAGGTTAAAGCCCTCGCGCGTGTAACTTTTTATTTCCAGTTTTTTAAGCAAGGGGATGCTAATAGACCAACTTTCTATCGCTCGTAGATTAAAAGATCCGCGGTGATATATCACTTCTAGCTTCCACTGACGGGCTACCCCCAAATTTCAAGAGAGATATTGCACACACCCCCCCCCACACTCGCTTAGCAAACCCGATACAAAGTGATTCCCCCCCCGCCCCCCTTTCCCGTTCTTGGGGATAACGCCGCAGAAAAGTTTGCGAAGCAGCGGCAAGCTTGAAAAGATGTTGACGCTAGGTGGCAAAAGTAATGTACGGTTAAAGCCGGCGTGGCTGCTGGGCGCGCCCCCTCGCCGCTCCCCGCTGCCGGGGCTGGGCACGGCGGGGGCGGGCGGCCGGTCCGCCGGGGACCCGCCGCCCGCTCCGCTCCCCGCCCGCCCGGGCCGCCTTCCCTGCGCCCTCTCAGGGTGCCTGTGGGATCGCTGCTCCCCTCTCTGCCCAGATAGCACTCCGGGGTTAAAAAAAAAAAAAAAAAACAAACAAAAAACACACAAAAAAAACCCCACCAAAAAAACCCAAAAGCCAACCACAAACATTCCTGTACATTTAAGCTTTCGCTTAAGCGTCGAGGGGCGAGGAGACGGGAGAAGAAGAGTATCTGGGTGTAGGTGGCTCGTTCGACCAAAATTACATGTAAAAGACACACACGTTGAGTGGCGAAAGGTTGCAAAAGTCTGGATGCTTGTTTAAGTAGTGAGGGTACCTGCCTGGCTTTGGGGTAGGTGCCGCAAACCCCCAGTAAATGCACGTGGGCAGCTACAGTCCTGGAACAGTCAAGAAGAGCTGGGCTGAATGAACTCATTAGTGATTTTCTTTTAATTGGTATTACCCAATGCTTTTACTTTAAGAAGTCTTTAAGAATTTCTTTTTTCCTAGCGCATTGTAAGATAATTTGTGATCAAGACATCTGCTTCAATGAAAGTCACATTTTGCCATGCAAATGCACGTTTCAACCCAATAAAGTCGCCATAATAAGGCTTTTAGCACGGCATACCTACAGTGAGGTTATTGTAGCCAAATCCTCTCCTTTCGAACACAAGCTTAATCTGTGCTGAAATGATCTGTTACAATTAAAATGACATTTACAGAGACAGTTACACCTTGCATCCTAATGAATCCGCCTGCCCCTACCGAAGGTGTTTAAACAGAGGGACCGAACAAAGTGGAAAACCCCGCTTCGAGTGACATGCCAGAGTCGCCCTCCAACTTTTATCCCCCGCTTCCATCCATCATTAAGAAACTGCTCAAATGGTAATCATCTCTATCCCTCTTTCACCGCACCAGTAAACTCCTTTCCATGTTTTTAAGGTCAAAACAAAAGTTCTAGTGTCTGATGGATATGTAGAAAAATAATAAGGTGACGGTTGGTGTAAAGTTGGGTTGTGGGTTGTTGTTTTTTTGGTTTTTTTTTTTTTTTTTTTTTTTTACGGAGGGGGGAAGTGCTGGAAGGGATTTCTTTAAAAAATGTGTGGACATTGTTGTAGAGGCAGTAGCGTGCGCCGAGGGGAGCTCTTTCTCTCCCTCGCATTGTGCAGGGAGCAGGTGCTGTCTACATTACCATACAGCTGAGAGCACAAAGAGCTAACTGATTCAGCCCTCACACAATAACAAACGGCCTTAATGACAGCCACGCGAACGACACACACCAAACTCACTTTTTACTAAGCTGAAGGAGGAAAAAAGAGAGAGAGAGAGAGAGAGAGGAGAGGTTGCTGGTGATGATGATAATAATCATAGAGGGGTGCGGGACCCGGGCGGAGCGGGTGGCTCTCTCCGGCAGCGGTGGCGGCGGGGACGGGACCCGCGGAGCCCCGTAGGCGGGTCCCCTCCACGGGTCCCCTCCGCCAACCCGCCCGCGCCCTCCCCCGCCGCCGGGACCCCCGGGGACCCCCCCTCCTTCCCTCCCTCCCCTCTGCCGGCGGGATGCGCGCTGGGAGCGGAGCCGAGGGAAGAGCGAGGCCCGGCTCGGGTCGCGCAAAATCCCCCCCCTCCCTCCCCAAATCACCCCGGTTATGCCGGGGGGGATGCGGTGTGAATTTCAAGGGGTCCGATTCCCCTTGTTGAGGCTCGCTGGCTCCCGCCTCCCTCGTCCCTTTAAAGCCGAAGATGCCCCTTGGAAGTGGCAGTGGTCACCGAGTTACTTTTTGGGGGTCGGCGGTTGCTTTGCACGTTTCAGCAGGTAATTACAGCCGCCGTCCCCGGGGCTGTTTTCTGGCCGGAGCGTGCGGCGCTGCCTCTCTCCGGTGCAGAGGGGGTGTTACCCTCTCCTCGGAGCAGAAGGGGGATTCTTGCGGTTACCAAATTTGCAGGAATGTAAATGAGCACGTTTTGTGAGCGCGGAGGGGAGGGGGAGGAGGGTTGCACATTTTACAGCTCACTGACCATTTGGCGATCCATTGAGAGGAGGGTTTGGAAAAGTGGCTCCTTTGTGACAGCTCTAGCCAGATTGGGGGGCTGCTCATTTGCATCTCATTAGGCATGCAGGCGGCCGGCGGGATATAAGGGAGGCAGGCGCCCAAGGAGAGGCAGATCCTTAGCGCTTCACCCTCGGAGAGAGTCGCCGAGCCGCGGCGCGGAGCAGAGCAGGCACCCCCCTCCCCCGTAGGAGCACACCCGGACACGCTCAGTGCGCCGCTACCGAGACACGAGCTTATTTTTGTTGGCTGGGATTCCTCTAAAAACAAAAGTAAGCCCACAACAAGGAAAGAGAGCTTCGCTTCTTTTGAAAAAAAAAAAAAAAAAAAGGAAAAAAAAAAAAGAGAAAAAGGGGATCAAGGCTCCGACGTGACCTGCTGCCCGCCGCCGCTGCCGTCTGACACCCACCAGCCCCGACGTGCGCAGGGCGAGCGCAGCCGCGCAGAGCCGCGCAGAGCCGCTCCCGCATCTCACCGCACCGGGAATTATCGCCGCTGCCGCCGCGTCTGCCGCTGCCTCTGCAGGGATTTCCAGATCGCCGATTTTTAATCTTCCTTGGGAAGCCTCTTCTCTGCCTCTGTTGGGAATTAAGTTGCTTTTATTTTTATTTTTTTTTTCTTCCTGGAGAAAAGGAGGAGTACCGTGGATTGTGAAAGAAAAAGAGTTTAGTAGATTAAGATTAACCTTTTTTTTTTTCTTTCCTGTTTTTTTTTTCCTTTTTCTTTTGCCATCCGAAAAAGCTGTCAGTCGCCGACAGGCTACACCTAGAGCTATCGACAGAGGGGAAAAAAAGTCAGAGACACTCCTGAAAGAAGGAGACCGTGACACTAACTCTTCCAGCTCTGCTGGGGCGAGCGGCTTTGGCCGCTGTATTTCTTTTTCCCCTTCCCTCGAGAGACACTTTCCCCTTTCCCCTCTGACGAGAAGACAAGGGGGAGGAAAGCGAGGGCACCAGAGCTGCCCCTCCAAAATGGGAGGTCGGTTCCTGCTGACGCTCGCCCTCCTCTCAGTGCAGCTGCTGAGCCGCTGCCAGGTAAGTGCCCGCGGGGTGGGGGCCAGAAATACCTGCGGTGGCCCCTGCACCGGGGGTCCCGCGGGGGTGCCGGGGGCTGTTGCTGCCTGTTGCAGCCGGGGGAAGTGGGGAGGGGGGTGTCAGTCCCGCTGATGCCCGGCGGGGCTGGGGTCGGGCCGGGGGAGCGGGCTGCTCGGCGGGGCTGACGGCCGCTGTCCCCGCCCGCAGGTCGGCTGCTCCGGGGTCTTCGAGCTGAAGCTGCAGGAGTTTGTCAATAAGAAGGGGCTGCTCAGCAACCGCAACTGCTGCCGCGGGGGCGGCCCCGGCGGCGGGGGGCTCCAGCAGTGCGACTGCAAGACCTTCTTCCGCGTCTGCCTCAAGCACTACCAGGCCAGCGTCTCCCCCGAGCCGCCCTGCACCTACGGCAGCGCCATCACCCCCGTCCTCGGCGCCAACTCCTTCAGCGTCCCCGACGGCGCGGGCGGCGCCGACCCCGCCTTCAGCAACCCCATCCGCTTCCCCTTCGGCTTCACCTGGCCCGTAAGTGGGGCGGCGGCGCGGGTGGGAGCGGCCCACATCCCCTCCCGTCCCCTCCCGTCCCGTCCCACCACCCCGGCCCCCTCAGCCGGACGAACGCCCATCCGAGGGGCCGCCGATCCTCCGAGGGTGTCTTTGTGGGGGGTGGGGGTGAGTAGCTCCTGGGGGGCTGGGGGACCTGCCTCCCGGCCCTGCCCTCTCTCACGCTTTCCCTCCGGCGGGTTGTCTCTGCTTCTTCTTCCCCCAGGGCACCTTCTCGCTCATCATTGAGGCTCTGCATACGGACTCGCCTGACGACCTCACCACAGGTAATTACCCCGAAACAGACCCTTCCCCGGAATAATCCCAGCCCTGCGACCCCACTCGGCCCCTCTCTCTGTGGTGTGCAGTGTGTTCCCCCCATCCCATCCCTGCTCCTCTTCGGGAGACCATGGGAAAAGAGACCAACCTGTTGTCACGCAGCCCTATCATCCTGCCTCTGCCGTTCCCCTCCCACCAGAGACCCCCCCGAGCATCTTCCTACAGCCCTGCCCGCTTTGGGCTCCCTAATCACACCTCTCCTCTCCACTTTCACGCAGAAAATCCCGAGCGCCTCATCAGCCGCCTGGCCACCCAGAGGCACTTGGCGGTGGGTGAAGAGTGGTCCCAGGACCTGCACAGCAGCGGCCGCACTGACCTCAAGTACTCCTATCGCTTTGTGTGCGACGAGCACTACTACGGAGAGGGCTGCTCCGTCTTCTGCCGCCCCCGGGACGATGCCTTTGGTCACTTCACTTGTGGAGAGCGCGGCGAGAAAGTCTGCAACCCGGGCTGGAAAGGCCAATACTGCACTGAGCGTGAGTGTCCACCTTCTTGTCTCCCCGGGCTCTGGTTGCAGCATGTCCCCTGAGCTCTTGGGGGGGCGTTTCTCTGACATCAGGCCCCATGGGAGAGGGGGGAACCAAGCTATAGTGGGTGGAGGTCTGGGGCTGTGTACAGACTTTACTGGTGCGGGGGATGGGAGGTCCTCAGCATTGCCCCAGAAAGTTAATGCAGACAGCTGCTTCTCAAGCTAAGAAAATGTCAGTGCCAACATTACCCTCTTGCTCATTTGCTGTAGACATCAAATCTGATAGCAAAATGTTCAGCAGTTGCTTGAGGATTTAATAAAATATATCAGCACTACTTTTCATACCTAGCCACCCCTTCAACCATGGTACATTGACAGCCTCATCTACAGGGTACATGGCTTCAGGAGAGGGAACTGGGCTTTGGCAGCATCCATGCGGCAGGCCTATTGGTTGGCTTGTTACAGTTTGATGTCTTGCCACCTTGTATGGAGAAAAGTATTGCGAGGTCCAAGATACGCTCTGTGGCCTCTAGACCGTATGTTTCTTCTTTGGGGTACTCATAAACTGCCACTAACAGAGATCGTTGCACCTGGAGTCACAATAACGTTCGACTTCTTCCCCATCTCTATTCCCTTGCATTGCCATAATCATTACTACTAATAAAGTAGCAAGGGACGTGAGTTTTAAAGTATGCCTGAGCTTGACGTTGTTGAGGAATGTGGTGTGTTGATACAGCGGGAAAAGCTGGGTCAGTAAGCAGATCACAGAGAGGATAGTTGGGGATGTCAGATACCTGCAGCTTTGTACAAGATTACCGCCCTTTGTAGGTACGTGGCATGTACACCCAAACATGCACACAGAGCTCCTGCTGCAGCATGTGATGGCATTCTCTGTTTGTGTGTATACAGGGATCTGAAGTACGCTGGCAGATGACGTACTGAGCGAGTGCTCCTCTCCAGTCATCAAAGGGCCAGGCAGGCAGGGAGAAAACAGTTACAGGCTGTAAAGCAGCCTCTCACTTTTCTTGTTCTGTTTTTGTTTTTCTTAAAGCCACCTACACTGCGGTCTCAGCTGAGCTGATATCAAACAAGCCCAGATTGATTATTCACACTGTTAGTGACTGCTAGGATGCTTTTAGCAGTTCATGGTACAATGTTGCACAGTAAACAGCAGGCAGAGGGGCTCACATTTCCTTTGATAGTGTTTTAAACAGGAACTATAACCTTTCCCATGATCAAAAGTGCCTAGCCCAGTTGTGTCAAGGGGTGGGGAAAAAGGAAGCATTTTGATAATGAGCTCTTTAGGGTCTGTCAGCACTTTTGGATGCCTGTACATTGCTGCTTTTTCCATAGCAAAGTAGAAGGCTGTCCGTCTTGTCTTGACTCATTACGTACACTCTTCACTCTGCTTTCCCTCTCAGAAAAAAATCAGCTTATAACAGCAATGCAAACCTACTAGGCAGGGAAGATCTGTTTATGTGTGCATGCAAAAAGAATGTTTTGCCGTTAGCGAGCGGAGCTGCCAGTCGCAGATTGCTTCCCGTTGCCTTGCCCCAGCTCCATTCTTTCCAACTTGGAGGCGATCTGATTATCAGCGCCGATTCTTTCTTTCTTTTTCTCCCCCCCCTTCCCCTCGCATGCCATTGTCTCTGGCTGGCTTTGTTGAATTAAAACTTTGCAGTGCCTGCTTAATGAGTTCCATAACCAGGCGAAGTAATGAGCAGAAGTTCCTTTTTTCCCTTCCCTCATCCTCCCTCCCGCTGGCCCGCTTACCTCTTTTACCAGGGCTGCACCCACCCGCCCGCCCCTTTTTGGAGCGGGGCGGAGCGGGGGGGGTGGGGAAGGAGGGAGGAAGAACTTTAGACTTATTTATTTGAATAAGAAAAAAAAAAAGTTTTTTTGCACCGAAATCACGCGCGTGCCATAGATTAGCTGTGGGCAGGGATAGGCTGCCCGGCCGTCGGCCGCCGGCCCCATTGGCTCCGGGGCCGGGGTATTGTTGCAGTGGGGCAGCTGCTGGGAGAGAATAGACAATAGAGCAGCTGTCTTGCACTGGCACCCTGCACACCAGCTGTCCACTCTTATCTGCACACACACTTTCGGGGGATATTAAGAGGTGGAGCTGTGTGCATAGAATTGGAAAAAAGGACTTCTGACCCTCACTGGGAAGGGAAGGGGGGTGAGGGGCTTTGGGGAAGGGAGCAATTGTGAGCGCTCTTTTGTCTGTGTGCAACTGTATTAAGAAGAATGCTCATCCCCGGCGATAAGTGCCCAGTTACGGGGCGAGATCAATACTCCTGCAGACTCCAGAGATTAACTCCGCTGTGCTTAACTGCCCCGACCTAGTAAAAGGGGCTCGCTCCCCACCTGCAAGGTGCTCTCGGGATCGGACTTGTAAAAGGGAGGCGTTTGGCCCCGGTGCTGATGTCTCTCCTTGCTTGGTTTGTTTACAGCGATTTGTTTGCCTGGATGCGATGAGCAACACGGCTTTTGCGACAAACCTGGGGAATGCAAGTAAGTTTCCCACTCCCCTCCCGCTCCCTTCTTTGTCTTTAATGTTGATGCTCTGGTGATAAGTAAGCCATTGGTCATTTGAAGGGTCGGTTTAAATGCCTTTCTTCATATGAGATGGTAATTTGAGAAATCCAGGTGATGCCAGATCAAAGTATTAATCTACAAGTCAAACATCAGTGTCATTAATATTAACCTAATGAGTTTACAGTGCTATGTGCAAGGTTTAGCTGTTTGTTATTAGAGTAAACAAATTAACTACCTGGAACCATGGCTCTATCTAAGGAAGTGGAAGAAATAGCTGGGACTGGTGAAAGCTGATGCTATGGTTGGACTCGGTGACTTTCTCACATGAAGGATCACTGAGGGCTTTTAGGAAACTTGACCCCTGGCATCAGTGTGTTTGCAGAGTTTGTGATAGGGTTTCCAACTGTGAGAAGTCTAAATCTGACGAGACTTTGTTGTTGTTTTTTTTTTTTTTTTCAGATGCAGAGTGGGTTGGCAGGGGCGATATTGTGATGAGTGCATCCGATACCCCGGCTGCCTTCATGGTACCTGTCAGCAGCCATGGCAGTGCAACTGCCAGGAAGGCTGGGGTGGCCTTTTCTGCAACCAGGGTGAGTTCTCAGTCCTTGCCTGAGCATCAGTTTTAAAACGCAGAAAGCAAGTGGCTATTTCCAGCTCACCCACCCTGTGCTAGCCTTGCAAAATAGCAAGTATCTTGACTACCCTTTTTCAAAAAAAATCTTTTACAGACCTGAACTACTGCACCCACCACAAGCCCTGCAAGAACGGTGCCACATGCACCAACACTGGTCAGGGGAGCTACACTTGTTCTTGCCGACCCGGGTACACAGGCTCCAACTGCGAGATTGAAATCAATGAATGTGACACCAACCCTTGCAAGAATGGTGGAAGCTGCACTGTAAGTTTGAGTTGCTCGTGCCATCTGAAACCCCAAGGGAGGAGTTAGTGTCAGTTTTACTGATTTTCAAAACCCCTTTTGGGATTTCAAAGCAACTTCAGATAAATACTATGACCATTTCTCATTTCTTCCCCCCAGGATCTTGAGAACAGCTATTCCTGTACCTGCCCCCCAGGCTTCTATGGTAAAAACTGTGAGCTGAGCGCAATGACTTGTGCTGACGGACCATGCTTCAATGGTGGGCGATGCACCGACAACCCTGATGGGGGATACAGCTGCCGCTGCCCACTGGGTTATTCTGGGTTCAACTGTGAAAAGAAAATCGATTACTGCAGTTCCAGCCCTTGTGCTAATGGTAAGGTCAAACATGCGACAGTGACCTTCTGAAAGGAGACCATCCAGTTACTTTGGCTTTTGGTCTGGGGTTCATAACAAGGCCCACTGATCAATCACGGTCCATGTCATGTCGATAGTTGACTTGGTGGAGGAACTGTACTTAAAAAGTAATGATGGGTTTGGCCCACTGCTGCAGGTTGCATTTTCTCAAGGGGTGACTGTGGCCAGGTAACTTGGCCTGAAGCTTCATGCACAAAAATGTGGAGGATTTATACTTGCAAATGTTTTGCAAAGACTCTTTGAGGTTTGTGGATGCAAAATGACATACAAGTGCTAAATATTATTACTTGTAATCTGGTAACAGTAATCTTCCTGTTTTGATTAAACTAGTGAAGACTTTCTTTACTGCAGTCCTCGTCATTCATTGCCACTCAAACTCTGTAACCTGAGATTGTGGTGTTAACCTGATCTGGACTAGCTTTGTTGTCCAAGATGAATGAAATGTTAAAAAGGGAATACGATGGAGAATGAAAAATAGATCCAATTAACAATTATCTTCCTTAAAAAAACCCTGTACTTTTAATGGTGGATCAGACTTGTCAAAGGAGGTTGAGCTAACCCCTCATAAAGAGAGCTTTTCTCAGCTGCTGGTTGTGATGGTTGCCCCAAGAGCAGCAGGTGGGAGGCTGTCGGGTCTGGCTACCCACCACTCAGCTCTTGATGCCCTTGATGTCTTGCAGGAGCCCAGTGTGTCGATCTGGGGAACTCCTACATATGCCAATGCCAGGCTGGCTTCACTGGGAGACACTGTGATGATAATGTGGACGACTGTGCCTCCTTTCCCTGCGTCAATGGAGGGACCTGCCAGGATGGTGTCAATGACTATTCCTGCACCTGCCCCCCGGGATACAACGGGAAGAACTGCAGCACCCCGGTGAGCAGATGTGAACACAACCCCTGCCACAACGGGGCCACCTGCCATGAAAGAAACAACCGCTATGTCTGTGAGTGTGCTCGGGGGTACGGTGGGCTCAACTGCCAATTTTTGCTCCCTGAGCCACCTCAGGGGCCAGTCATCGTTGACTTCACCGAGAAGTACACGGAAGGCCAGAATGCCCAGTTCCCCTGGATCGCCATCTGCGCTGGGATTATTCTGGTCCTCATGCTGCTGCTGGGCTGCGCTGCTGTGGTCGTCTGCATCAGGCTCAGGGTGCAGAAGAGGCACCACCAGCCTGATGCCTGCAGGAGTGAGACTGAGACCATGAACAACCTGGCGAACTGCCAGCGCGAGAAGGACATTTCCATAAGTGTCATTGGTGCCACTCAGATTAAAAACACAAATAAGAAAGTAGACTTTCACAGTGATAACTCCGATAAAAATGGCTACAAAGTCAGATACCCATCAGTGGATTACAATTTGGTGCATGAACTCAAGAACGAGGACTCTGTTAAAGAGGAGCACAGCAAATGTGAAGCCAAGTGTGAAACGTATGATTCAGAGGCAGAGGAGAAAAGCGCAGTACAACTAAAGAGGTATCTTTCACATCTGAGTGCGGGGGGCAGCTTGACTCTGAAGGGGGTGTGTGTGTCTCATAGGTAGCGTTAAACAACAGCCATCTGACCTGTGTTGTCTCTTTTTGTCTTCAATAGCGATATTTCTGAAAGAAAACGACCAGATTCAGTATATTCCACTTCAAAGGACACAAAGTACCAGTCGGTGTATGTCATATCAGAAGAGAAAGACGAATGCATCATAGCAACTGAGGTTAGTATACTGTCTGGCAGTTGGAACAGCAGAGAAAAGTCTTAGTGTGCATCCCTTGTCTAACACATGCCCGGGCAGCTATACTCTCTTCCATGGTGCCACAGCGATTTGTACCTGTTGAAATTCAGCCAGCTCGAGTTTGTTGTGCTGTGGATGTTGGAAAGACAATCTCTGACTTGCTGCTGTGGATTTTACAAGTATGATGACTTTTGCAGACCAGGGTACAATGATAGTGTGGTTGTGGTCTGCTGACCTAGCCCTTAGCGTGCTTCATGCAGAGTCTGTTCTTGCCTGGCATAAAAACAGAGTCCCGACCCTCTGCAGCCTTACAGCCCTCTTCTTCCTTTCCATTAACCTTTCCTGATCTCTGCTCATGTTTTTTCTCACCAGGTGTAAACCAGAAGTGATATGACAAGGTGGTTGTTCAGATCAATTTCAGAGGAGATGTGCCCCGATGAATGCTGCTGAAAGAGGAATGGGAGATAGATTCCTTCACTGACTGCTGCTGAGAAACTAAATTCAGGCTTGAGCTGGTTCTCTACTGAAGTTAGCAAAGTGACTGCAAAATAAAGAAACAAGATGGACACCAGGCAAGGGTCTGTGTTCAAGGATTACTGTTGCACTGCCTTTTATGAATTTTATCATTGCACTATGGTCAGTTGCTTTTCTATATATATTTAAATGAATGGACTTAATTACTACATAAGAAGCATGCACTGCCTGAAGTGTATATTTTGGATTCTTATGAGCCAGTCTTTTCTTGAATTAGAGACACAAACACTGCCTTTATTGTCTTTTTTGATACTAAAATGTGTTTTTACTAGGTGAGAAAAAGTGTGTTATTTTTTTGAATCTGTAAAAATATTTTCATGATAATTGTAAAGCTTGAGTATTTTGTGATGTTCATTTTTTTATAATTTAAATTTTTTGGTAAATATGTACAAAGGCACTTCGGGTCTATGTGACTATATTTTTTTGTATATAAATGTATTTATGGAATATTGTGCAAATGTTATTTGAGTTTTTTTACAGTTTTGTTAATGAAGAAATTCATTTTTAAAATATTTTTCCAAAATAAATATTATTAATGATAACCAGAGTGCTCTGTTTAGTCTATAGCTGAACTTTGCAGCTGGGCACCTGACAGGCTTCTGTGGACACATGGGTGGGTGGGGTAGGACCGAGACCTATCACAAAGACTGGGGAACAACTTGTTCTGTGTAGACCTCCCATCTTTTCCCTCCTAACCTTCTGAACTGTTGACCCCACAATTGTGCTCACTCCTACCCCAAAGGCAAATGTCTGTCAAAACCTTGAGTAATGTTTGCTCAGTCATGTTGGGCTGTATATAAACACACATGGCACCACTTCCCAAGGAAGAGCAACGCAAGTGTGCTCTGTCACAGTCCAGACGTGGGGCCTGTTGTGACTCAGCTCTTCATTTCTCGCAACCTCAAACACTTACCTGGAGTCCAGAGGAATTTGGGACAACCACGGCACGCCAGCGGGGGCCCCAGCTCAGGTCCTTGATGCACACCCATGGGATGTGAGCTCCCCCAGTCACACCTGTCAGGGGGTGGCACTTCTCTCTCCAGGAAAGGGTGACACTGAATTGACTGGTGGCCACAACTCTCCTGACTATGATACCTGTCTGAAGTATTAGTTGCATCTTTGGTTTCCACTCTGCCCCTGGTGCCTGCTGCCTTAATTTTGGGGCAGGGTGTGATCCTATCCCCTGGCTTGGCCCCTAATGCTTAGGCAATTTCCTCAATTCAGGTTGTGTTGTGTGTTAATTACCAGAGGCCCTTCAGAAACAGGCAAAGTGTTCTTCCACTTGAGGAGAAAAAAGGAAAATCTAGGAAATAATTTCCTTTTTGCCCCAATCACTGTGGGCCACCTACTGCAGCTTCGGGGAGCCAATGAAGATGCTCTGTTCCCATTGACTGTGGGGGTGTGTGTGTGTGTGCTATCCTAAATGCAAAGAGTGGGACAGCAGATATGTATATTATATAGATAGAAAGAAAGATAGAATTGCAGATATAATCAAGCAATTATCACAGCTGTAAAGTACATATGTGCTCCCCTTGTTTCAGTGTACATAAATGCATGGAATGGTACTTTGGTGTGAGGTCAATGGAAAACTCACACTGGCTGCAGGGGCTTGTCTGTCTATAAAGCCTTCTCGCTAAGCCAAACCTTAGACAAGATATACCGACTTCTCATGAATTGACTAGACAGGGTCATCCTCTCCATTTATCCCAAAGTGTCTTTTTAGGGAAAGTCTTCATGAGGAGAGTGATGTGAAGTATTAAAAACCAGCCTGCCAGTGATGGTCTGAACAGCATTTTCAATCTGAGCAGTAACATAACAAGATGCCAATAACCAGTCAGTGCATCATATATTAAATGAACCACAATGGTGTGTATAGCAGCAGGTGTTCAGAGCAACATAATCTCACAGATTGGACAAACAAGTGAGCCTTGGTAAGTTTTATTGCCATGTCTGTTGCTGATTTGCTCTTCAACCTTGGGCAAATCACTTTATTTCTGTTTCCTCTTCTTCCCAAGCTTTTTGGAGCAGGCTTGTCTCTTATGATGTATTGCCCTTTGCACAGTAGTGCCATGGTCTCAGCTGGGCCCTCTTAATGCTGCTTCTGTAGAAATAGCAGTAATGAACTGAAGGTCATTGATGGCTGAGTGCCTCTAGAATCTCAGGTCTTTAGTGCTACAGCAAGTGCTACTTTAACATGGTGTTAGGTCTGGAAAAGCACACAGCTCCTTGCTCTTGTAAAGAGGCATAGCATCAGTACCTACCTAACCACTTAAAAATAAAACAGCTTTGGAAAGCTCAATTTGTCCAGGTGTGCTAATTACCAGAAGTGTTGAGCTTGGTGAGTGAAGGAAAATGTACTGTGGGCAAAGAGAAGGGCATGGTCTTGTCCTTCTGAAGCACTTTCTGAAATGATGGCTGCACAGATGAGCCCAATGGCTTCTTCCGTTTCTATTTTGAGCAGGGTTGGAGCTACTGCCACATTCAGGATTTATTTCTTGTACAGGATCACTAAGTCCTCCAAACCTCTGTGTGTGTGTGCATACAGGGGGTCTTGGTGACCAGAGCAACTTGAGGCTCTGTATGGAGCACTGGATTCATGCTCATGTTCAGTACCTGGGCCTTTCTGGGGAAAAAAGTGGATGATCTGGGCAGGGGCTGGAAGTTGTGTGTGTGTTTGTGCAAGGGCGTGTGGGTGGCACACGCCAGTGCCGAGCCCTGCGTGCAGGTGGTGTGTGCTGTGGGCGAGGGGCAGCGAAGGGGCCTGCCCGCATCCGCCCTGCCAGGGCAGTGCCCGCCCGAGGATGGATGCTCTGCTGCCAAAAAGGGGCAGGAACCTCGCTGTCAGCAGGGTCTCTGAAAGGCCTCCCCATTCTAAAACGAGAGGAAAGCCTGCCTGGGGAGGCCGTTTAGCCCAGACAGCTGAGAATTCACGGCCTGATCCAAAGCCCATTAAAATTAATGGAAAGGCTCCAACGAGCTGCAGCGGACACATGGCACTGTGCCCCTCCTGACACAGCACATCTCTCTCTCTCCCCAGGGAAGCTGCACGTACCGATGCAGCGCATGTTCCCGAGGGTGGGGGATGCGAAAGCCCATGGCCGGTCTAGCCAGGCCTGTCCCCCCAGGCGGCTCACCCCCCTGGTGCCAGCTTGTGTGCTGCACCAGGACCTATGGGGGTCTGGGGTCCCTCCTCAGGCTGTCGCTGCGGCACCTTCCCTTCATGCCCCCACCTCAACCTGCAACATCTCCTGCCCTCTGCCCTGCAAGGGCCAGGGAGGGCTTGGCCTCATTTGGTGCCAGGTCTCAACAGGGTGTTCAGAGTGGATGCCCCTCAGCCCATGCCTATGCCTGTAAACCTGCTTCTCTGTGGCAAGTGGCATTTGCAGAGCTGGCATGGACAGGATGTGTCAGGAACTTAGAGGCACTGAAACAGCAGGAGAGCTTAGCTGCAGGGAGGTACTACCTGCCCTGTTTGTGGAAGGGGACTTTTTAAGTGAGGAAGCTTTGGGTTCAGACAGCATGTCTTAGGTTTAATGCTAAGACATTATAAAGTTTATAAATTACTTTCGATTGATATTTATTCCTTGTACACAGTGCAGGAGGACAGCTTGGGTGTCAGGAAACGTGGGTACTATTCCTGCCTTCACCACAGACCTGATGTGTAACCTTGGGAGAGGAAGGATGGTCTTGTGGTCAAGGCACTGCAGAGGGACTCAGGAGGGCCCCCTTCTATTTCCAGTGCTCCCTCCAGACTTCCTGTGCAACCTTGGACCTGTGTCACTTAATCTTTCCAGGACCTTAGGAAAATGGGGGCCTCTTGGTTGTGCTAACAGGGAGAAGGTCATTTGTGCTCCTAGAGAGGATACCGCGGTGGTGGTGAATGTTAAAATACTCTCCAAGGCAAGTAAGGCTATTTCCTATCTCTGCATGTCAGAGTGCTTGTCTGTGAGGTGGCGAGCTATTTTTGCAAAGCGCTTTCAGATGCCTGCATGGAATAAAGACCCCTATCACAATTGAAACATCCATCATCTCAGAGAGGATACGCAAACCCTGCACTGGCAGCAAGGAGATAAACTGGCTGGGGGGGGGAGGGAGGCAGCTGCGGTGGTATAAGTGTGTACACAGTGTGTGCAGGAGGGACATGGTGCAGTTGTATGCCTATGGCCCAGAACGGATGCCACACACAGCAGTGTGAACATGGGGGACCACAGTGCCATCAGCCTCTTCTCACAGATCTGCAGCTGTGATCAAAGTCTGTAGCTGGCTCTCTGCTGTAGCAGGCTCTCTTCCAGAAAAACCATTTTGCAGGTAGAAATACAGATTAAACATGGCTTGGGACTATGAGGGGCTAGGAGAAAAGCTGCAGAAATCATACAGATGGGATCCACTGAAAGACCCAGGGAAACCTTCCTATTGTTATGGCCTAACATCCAAAATCACATATTTCAAAGAAAATGACCTGAGAACTACTTCTAGGCCAAATCCCAAACTGAGTAGCAATCTCTCATGATGCCTGACATCAACCTGTGTCAGACAAATGGGGAGCCTCTCCTCCTCCCTCCTTAGGAGCCACTTTTTTCACCTGGCTGTTAAGACATGGCTTTCTGCCTGTGTCTTTGCTACCTACTATGCAGATCAGAGAAATCAAGAGCCTGGCCGGAAAAGACCCAATGTGCACTACAAGGCAGATTTTCAGATGAAACATGGGGCCTGCTATTGTGAAAATGTGATGGCTGATCCTGCTGCTTGCAGTGAGGCAGAGGTGGATGACAGACCCACCACTGTGCAGGGGCTGCTGCCTGGTCAGCGGGGCAGGGACAGTGGGGCTGGAGGTCACAGCATCCTTGCGACAGGTTGGCTTTTTTTCTTAGGAAGAAACATCCCTGGTCTTTTCTCCTGCTGCTGCAGCCTCATCTCCTGCACCAATAAATTCAACACTGCTGGGGCTTCTCTCTGGCCCTGGAGACAGTCGGTATGGATTGATCTGTATCCATAGCATTGAACTGCCTTACTCTCCTAAACTGACTGCTTACATCCACACTGCCTGTGGGGGACGGCTCCTGCTTTGTGCTTAGGAACAGCCTGGGACAGTGCTAACTGTGGGGGCAAAAGTGTGGCAGGAACCACTGTAGCAATGCAACGATACTGATGATTGTGCTCCAGAGACCAGGAGCTGCTTAATTTCCCAACACAGATGTATCCAGAGTGCCTTAGTTAGTGCCGTGTTCAGGAATGCCTTACTCCTTCACACAGAGGAGGAACGCTGTGTGTCAACTGTGGGGGTAACTGTGAGGGTCAGTGCAGACTCATGTCACCTGCTAGGGGCAACTATATAAACCAGCACTGCTTACTTTAAAGCCTGCTCTGTGCATGGGTTATATATGATCAGAATGATTTTTTTTCATGGTATAAAACTATACCAGCTAAGCAACCAGTGTGGATGCAGCTACATTGAAAGAAAGGTCACATACAGTAGTGCAGATACCTTCCCTTCCCTTGTTTATTTATCTAAACCACACAAGTAAAAGCAACTTTATACCACTGTGTTAGTATACGTGGCTGTTTGGACAAAGCTCGAGCGCTTACAGGTGTGTGGGTTCAGGACTGCTAGTTAGTGCATGTATCTCCACAGGGTAATTTCCTGGGGCACTAAAGGCTGAGCAGGAGAAAGCAGCAGGATGAGGGTGTCCTGTGTTCTCCTTTGTAACATGAAACTGGAACTTTGTGAGGACAGCGTTTTCTGTGGGAAAGGACGGGGCAGATAGACAACTCTGACCAGCCCTTAGTGCGGGGAGGACATGTGCTGCAGAGACATTTCTGCATCCAGCTCCCACCACTGCCAGGATGTTCATGCTGGAGGCAGTTGGTGATCGTTTCTAACCAAAATTTTTACGTAGCAGAGAATTATGTTTTTTTTACAACACTTCAGAGTCAATATTTCTATGAAGGAGATTTTCAGTGGGGAAACTGTTTCTCAATTATGGTAAACTGAAATACTCTCTTGAAAAGCTCTTATGAGTTTCACTTTCTTCATGAAGCAAGATAGCAAAATGACAAGTAAGTCCTTCCCGGCAGCACTTCCAGGAAGCTGAAAACTCCCCCCCCCTTCCCCCCCCCCCCCCCCCCCCCAAAAATAGAATTGAACCAGGAATTTTGTCTCATTAAAGTTGTATATTTTACTTTTGATTTTGCTTCAGAATGTGAATATCTTTAAAGAGAAGTTCTCCCTCTCATCCCATTTTCTGGCCCTAAGTAGCACTTTAGTGGTCTGAGGAAGGTTTTATTTAACACAAGCAAACTGCAAGATTTGGCCATATGTCAGAAAATACTTCTAATGGTAACCTGCACAAAGAAAAACTGCTGTCCTCAAGAACAACTAATTACATAAGGCTCAAAGCATTATGAGATATAAACTCCTAGCATAAAAGGCTTTACCATTAATATAAATAAACTTCTTCAGAATGTTTTCAACAGGCATAGAGTCAAAATACCTCATCTACATTTAAAATAGAAATTGTACAGAGGAGAATCAGGCCTCCAAACCTTGGATCCAAGTTCCACATCCAAGATAATCTGGCTATTGCTTGTGTGCTTTCCTTTTCAAGGCACTAAGAGATTTTCATTTACGAGGTTTTCCATATATGCAAACGGGCGTGTTTACAAAGGCCACCTGTCTGAAAAATGTAAGCCCTTTGCTTCGATCTGGTTTTACCTTAGTTTGTATCAAACGGCCCGTGGAATTCTCCATTGCCCCACAGTGGTGATGGTTTGGCACAGCTGCTCCTGCTGCTGCTGCTGTGATTGTGGGTGTCTTTGGGAATGTCAGATGCCCAGCGCTCTCGCTCAAAGCGGGATTGTAAAGAGCAAAAAAGTAACATGGAATGGCTACATATTGTGCTTGTTGTAGCCTGTATCCTCTCCTCTCCTCTCCTCTCCTCTCCTCTCCTCTCCTCTCCTCTCCTCTCCTCTCCTCTCCTCTCCTCTCCTCTCCATCAGTTTGAAGAAAGGAATCATGAAAAATGTATGATGTTGTGTAAGTTCTTCTAATTGACTTCAGGAAGTGTTATCTGGAATGGCAGTTGTGAGCACACAAACTCTGCAGACTTATCTGTGTTATCTAATTACCAGACTATAAAGTTCTGCTGACATTTCCTTTTGATAAATACAATACACTGCTTTCTTTATCTATCAGTATTAAAGAAACAATGTTCTCCTAAATCCAACTCCGTGCAAGCTTTTTACTAAAATGTTATAAACCCCAAGACTAACAGAAATGTTGTCACAACTTCAAGTCCTAAATGAAAACAGTGGCTTTCAGATGAAACCCATTATCTAACGGTGGTAGGAAACCACTACAAATCTCAATGTTTAAACTGTGAATAAGCATGAAACAGATTTGACAGGTATTTGTTAAGCAAAAAGAGAGAGCTGGAAAAAGAAAAAGGAAACAAAGAGTAGCAATATTGCAGGTATGCCTGCATTCCTTCACTGCTGCTTCTGTGTTTAACTATGTGCAGAAATACCGAATCATTATAGAATCACGGAATCATTTAGGTTGAAAAAAACCCTTAAGATCATGGAGCCCAACCGTAAACCTAACACTGCCAAGTTCACCATTAAACCATGTCCTTAAGCTCCACATCTACACGTCTTTTATATTATGTACTATTTTATACTATATATTAGTGTTTACCGTAAAGTTTTCAAACCAGGATTGCCAGAGCTGGCTGGACTTCCAGACTTCGCTTCTGCACATGCACAGGAGGGTTTTGGATGATCATGGAAAGCAGGACTTCCTACACCAAGCTTTGCTGCTAGAGGCCTGCAGATAGCAGATATAAAGGAAAGGTGGCTCTAAACAATGCTTGTTGCTGTTTGATCTCCTCTGTTTTCTTCTGCTACATAAGAAGATATTTGGGTGCCTCCTGCACTGGGAAGGGAAAGGGCAAGAGGCAGCCAGGGGCTGTTGCAGGAAAAGGCAAGGCAGGGCATGGCTTTGCCTGGGGAATCCCACCCTTCCAGATGGTGGTAGAGAGCTGGAGGGGGTCTCAGAGCCATGCTGGTGGGCGAAGGCAGGTGAGGAACCTCCTTGCCAGCTCTGCCGGGAACCCTGGCTGGGCTTGATCTGAACAGGGAGATGGAGGCTCTGAGAGAAGACAAAACTGACACAGAAACATTACAACACCTGTATCACTGAAATCCCAGCTTGTAAATCCTCTGAGTTTCCATTTGCCTCAGTGAGAATTAGGCACAGGGCGGCTGGGGTGGTTGGGAATACTTTGGCACCTGTATGCACCTCACAGTCACTGTGTGCCCCTGCCCCTGTGGCCAATTAATCAGGGCATACTGAATTAGAGGCCACACAAATATTCAGCAAAAGATATGGAATGTTCAGAGGTTTTTAAACCTACATTTAGAATAAAGAAAGAACCCACAAGTGAGAAAGAAAAGATGTGATACCACGCTGGGGTAAGCTGTAAAAACATGTTGCAGATCAAACGTAGCCACCAAGTTCTGGGAATGTTCCAAAGAGCACTTTTCTATCAGATAGAAAAGATACCCATTTCTGTCAGAAATGTTAAAGGAAGTGTTAATGACGGGAATAAATAACAGGTGCTGGGAGCAGCTGTTACTGATTAATGACTTGTCTTTTTTTTTAAACAGGTTTTCTGTCGGGGGAATCAGAAGTTTTCAGTAATGCTCCATTGTCAGACATTCGAGGAATGTTTTTTCTTTTTTCTAATAAAATGCTCCCCGTTATTTCTAAGGCAAACCATATTCAAGAATCAAGCTAAATTCATGTTTGATTTTCAGGCCATCAACAGTTGAGGAAAAACCAAGCTATAATGCTTCTCAATTGCACAAATGACTTGCTTGCTTTCCTTTCTTTCTTTCTGCCCATTTCCACCTTGTGTTCTCTCACTCTTTCTGTTTTTTTTCTCTCTTTACCTGTCCATCTCCCTCTTACTGTTTACCTGAGGTATCTGGAGATGGTGGTCCCAATGCCATGCATATTTGGCCCTGAAGTTGTCTTTTTACAAGCATGTGAGGGATGATGAGAGTGCATGTTATGAGAAAGACTGTCACTGTTGCCATTTTTCAATGATGAAATAATTTAAAAGTCATTGAGGACAGCTCAGTGAAAACATCTGCTCTGTGCCTTGAGGCCAAGCAAACAAAATAGTGTGATGGAAAACAATATGGAAAATACTGTAATAATTATAATTAATTTTTATTTAATAATTTAATTTTTATATGTATCTAAAACCACTTCAGAAACAATGGCAAGTACCATAATATCCCATTTTTCAGCACAAAAATGAAGGCACAGGGGCCGCTATCCTGTCCCCTTTGAAGTCAGTGGCAATGTTGGTATTGACTCAGATGGAGCTGGGATTTCTTACAGAAATTTAGGTCACCCAAGACTGCCTTTCCAGTAGTCTAGAGCCTCATCTCCCTGCATCCGAAAATGGACAGAAAGGCACAGTCAGTTCCTGTCTCTGCATTTCAAAATAGGTAGGCTCAAAACCTAGTTGGGAACTGTTAATGTTGGGTTGATGGTTGTACTGGATGATCTTCAAGGTCTTTTCCAACCTAGACAATTCTGTGTGATTCTACGTGAAAACTGAATGGACTGCAGAGATTGACAGCTGAGGTGACGAGGCATATGGAAAGGCTTCCATGTCATGATAAAATGCTAGCGTTTCCTTACTAAAGGGTAGGTAAAGATGGAACATGACAATACATGAAACAGTGAATTGGCTTCTACTACTTGCTTGCTGGAAAAGGCCAAAAAACCCTTGAAACTACAACATGTAGTTCAGCAGTGCAGTGTCATTTAGCACCTATGAACAACTTTGGTGTAATTTCAAGAGCTTAGCATGCTTTAAAAAGCGTTGTTGTTCATATTAACAGTGAGGATCTATACAGCTACATTAGAGACAATAAGTAATAGAAGACAAGCCTTAATATGCTGAAGCATAATATTACAATACCTGGGACATGTCATGCGTTACATACTCTTCTAAGGCTAGTTGCTGTCCTTACTGTTCATCAAAAATCTTTGCTTCTTTCTTTTAAAGTGACTATTTAAAACCATCACCAAAGACAAGATGCAGTATTAAATAAACACAGTGATTCATTCTGGTTTAGACACAGAGCTGAAGTGAAGAGTTGAGATTTGCTTCCCTGCTGTCTGGAAGTTTTCAGAAACTGAGTTATTTTCATCTGATCTTGGTTTTTCATTCATCTGGAGATAATGATAAAAATAATGCTATCATGCTATGACTTCCGTGTACTGAGCTCCTTAATTATCTTTGCTCATATAAGGAAAACACACTTACTTTGCAACAGAGTCATAACTGGGGAAGAACATAGAACTATCCTGTACAACACCAGTTACCGATCACAGTTTTGAAGAGAAAAGCAGATATAACTGTAAATATGAGGGGAAGAGGAGAAGGTTATTGTTAGGCAGAAGGTAACAGTCCTCACTGACATGGGTGACAAGGGCCGTGAGCTTGTGGTCTGGTCTGTGAGTATAAATCAGCCCCTGTTCTGCGCTGTGCACAGTGGTACCCACCAAGTGTGGTTCCAGGTGGAGCAGTGCCACTCGCTGCATCACCACTGCCACTTCCTGAGCCCTGTGGCACCAGGGCTGCGTGTGGAGCCATCCCAGTGCAAACCCAGCTCTGCCTTGTGCCCTCAGCCCATTTGTAAGATGTAGAGATTGTAGTTCAAGGTAGCACAGACACATGGCTATGGTCCCAAGAAATTCTAGAGCATCCATGCACAGCAGTCTCTTTTTATCATCCACCCACTGTATTTCTCATCTGTAACCACATCTAAGATATTTTTTTTCAGCTGACATGACCGAAACGAGAAGCGTCTCTACATTTAGATCTGCTGATTGTTATGAAAAAGCCACTTCACAGCGGTTCCAGGAAAACATCCTGGTCTAAAACATTTTCTGAGAACATGAAGTGCCAACCCTAATGGATCTGTTTGGTTTTGCATGCTAGTCATGACTGGCTTAAAGATCTTCAGGAAGTATTCCCTCTGTCCAAAGAAATCCATTCCACAGTTTTCAGCATCCCTCTCTGACAACCAGGATTTCAAATCCCTTTATCTGGAGACAAACAGAAAGAGTGTGCTTGTGGTGAATAATTTGAGCTGATATTCTTGCCAGCTGTTAAGGGACACATGCAAAAAAAAAAAAAAAAAAAGTCAGTGACATCTGGTCAGCACTGATATTTCCTAACAGAAGTATTTGTTTCGGTGTGGGGAAGGGGCGGTGGGGGTAAAGAGAAATACCATCTCCATGCACCCCTTTGCCCCCTTTTGAAAACTGAAAGCGATAACATTGACCACAGCAACTGGAACAAAAATTGCAACTTACATCATGGGGAAACAGTGACATTACATTAGCCCATATTACACAATGGTTGAGCAGTTGCTTTCACACACTAAGCTTTCAACTTTAACTTTTTTTTTCCCCTTAAGCTACACAATGGATATTTTTGCTGAGTTGGAAAATATCAGGAGACAGGCAGAAAGCCTTCCTTTTGTTCCTTCATCCTGCCAAGCACCTCATCATAAAGATTTTTTCCCTTCAGTTCTGTTTTGCTTTCCCAACTTCCTTTCCCTTTTTCACCCTCCCCCACTTTTTTGCCAAATAAATGTGACTAATTAACAGCATGACTTCTTTCCCCTAGATTGTAAAACCACCTCCTTTAACTTCATGAAAGTGATAACACTGCATCCTGGTTTGTTCTTGGGAAGTAGACTTGTAAACTACCTTCTAAGTGCTTTGCTTCAAGTGATGGCTTTCTTGGGCCTCAGACTGGAAGACAAGTTGACTTTAGTTCAAGAGTAACTTCAGCTCTCTCCTCTTTTGGATTTTTTCACGGAAGTACACCCCGCTCAAGTCAGTAGATAATAGAAATCCCAGAATGGAAACACATAAAAAAAGTTGTTTCCTGGGGTCAACAAAGGACAGGAAAAGAACCAACAATTACTTAAATAAACAGTATTCAGAGAAACAAAAAAAACCCAAAAAACATGCCTGGACAAACTGAGTTATATATGAGGGAAGCGATGGTTTAAAGCAACCCAGTGCTCATTCTGCTGAAGTTCAATACTGTTAGGAAAAGGAAATAAGTACCAAATAAAATTCGGAGGGCACTTACTCTCAGAAAAACATCTTTCCCCCCCCCCCTTCTCACCTCATAATAATACTCTGCTTTTATATAACACGTTTCATCCTAAGAGCAGTAATGACTGCAGGGTGGACATTTCCTGGGGATTAATGACTAGCTGAAGGTTAACGATTTTCTCCTGCACCTCAAACCAACAGCTCCTCCTGACTCGTCAGTAACTCTTAAAAATAATCCCTACACCTCAGCTGTTACTGCTTATTAAGATTAGGAATAGAAGAGTGGTAGAATAATTGTGAGTTATTTTAGAAGCAGCATGGCAGGAAAGAAAGTAGAGAGATGAATAATGTCTTTAAGCTGTAAGAGAAAGATACAACATGGGGAATTCAGTATTTGCTTACTAATGACTGCTACTTATTGTCAACATGGTAAAAATCAACCATACTAGCAATCGCTCTAGGCATTTCTGGCTTCTCAGAGAAATCACAGGGCAACTGCAGGGGAGAGCAGGCAAGCAAATTTGCCCTGCTGGGAGAAAATGCTTTGCCTTCATATTCAGAATGCTCAAGGGAAAATCCAGGCTCGACCATAGGCAGATGATCTGTGAATTCAAAGTGTGGGAAGCCATTTGCTCCCCAGCACTGGTTCAGCTGGCAGAAGAAGCTGTCCCCTGAGAGTTTCCTGGCTGGTAAAATTTAATGTTCTTTTGCAGAAATCAGTGTGAAGGCAGAAGATGGGAGTTTGGACTCTGAGAAATCTGTGAGAATGGTGGGTCTGGCCCTTCTCGAGTTCCTGCGTAAGGAAGGACATGTGAGGACGTGCTATTTATTTTCTTAATTCCTTTGGGCTGTGCCTCCTACATTTTCCTCTTGGTGCTTTGGTGTTAAGAGACTGACTCTCTGCCCACAAGGTGGGTGAGGTGCTCTGAGACAACCCAGCTGATATGATAGACCTAGAGTGTCCATTAAAGGAAGGAGCCCTAACTCTCTTGAATAGCTACTTCCAGAAACACAAAACGTATCAGAATACATATCAAGATCAGCTGAGCCATTCAATTCTGTCTGATCTGCTTCTTCCTAATTGTAATCTCTTCTCGGAAATGTGAGTTCAAATGGGTAAGAGGTTTAAGGTCAAGTGAGAAGAGGTATACTTGTGCCTCCAGTTTGCGGTGGTGCCACTTTTTACCTTGTGAAGCCTTGTGGATGAAATTTGTGTCTTCCAGGAGATCAGTAAAAAGCCACAAGTTCTTAGCATATAAATCCTCAAAATAAGACTTCATTGGCACACTGATTTGTTCTGGCTGTATGTGCAGAGGCTGTCTTTGCTCTATTAGAAAAAACGATTGCACTCTGAATCAATATGAAAAGGTCCAAGAAAAAGTCCCTCTTGACTAGTATTTGGAATGACCTCTTTTTAAAAATTTATTTATTAAAACACCTAGAAATAAAGAAATAAAGCATTAAAACTAATGAGAATACTTCAGTTAGGGAAAGACAATATATATATTTATGTACACATATATCTGTATCAATATCCATATCTATCTGACACACATGCACACATACACCACCCACATCACCATATTCTGTTTCTTTCTATTAACTTCTCTAAGATTTTTTTTTTAATTATTTAATGAAACTGAACTGTTCCTTCAAATATTTTTGAGACTGTTTTATGTCTAACAAATTAATTCCTGAGGCAGCTAGTGGCAGCTATTATCTTCCTCAGGGGCTCCCCTGCCTAGTGTTTATTTTCAGAGAAGGGTGCTCTCACAGTCAGGAGAGGGGTCTGGCACTCCTGGATCATAGTTCTCACACTGCTCAGAAATGGGGCTGAGATTTTGGGCTAACTGCTTTGCTCCAACTTCCCCACCTCCAAAAAGGGAACTGTCACACTTCTACTTCTTGCAGTGTTGTGGATGCATGCCTGACAATTAGCTCTTTAATTATCGTCTCCAAACCAAAGTAGAAAAAGCAATGGGATCGCTTCTATCAGGAACCAAGTGGCAACCTCACAGACACCGCAAACGGCCCTTCAGAGAGCACACAGCACTCCAAGTACAGTATAATCAGCACTTTAGGTGCAATGGCTTGGGAAGAAAAGTGTTGCATAATTAGGTGAGCATAAGTGGTGAGGTTCAGTGGTGAGTGGCAGTGAAAGCCTTTGGGATTATGAGTTCTTTGAGAGCCGTCAGAACTATTTATTTAAATTGATCTTGTGTGGTTGAATTTCAATGTTATTGTCACTGAAGCAGCATTGAATTATAGAGTGTCACAGGTCGACTGAACATGAGAGCAGAGTTAGCAGGTGATCTGAAGGACAAGAAACACTTCTGCAGTAGAGTAATGAAAATGAAGCTAGTCACATCAGGAAGGTTGCTCAGAACTGAGCTTAACTTTATGAGGATCAGCCTGAAAGGTGTGCTAACAACTAACCAAATATTAATCTTATTTACATGAATCATTCAACTATAGCACAATGAGTCACCAGTGAAGGATCAGGTACTAACACACAATAAAGGCACAGGGTGGGATTGAAACAACCTCTTCCAGAACTTTATACAAGAGCTAAACAAGACTGAGGCACAAAGTAACCCAGTTCCCCACTGCTGGGGAGGCATCTAACATCATTCAGTTTCTGAGCTTTGAATCGTAAAGTTCCCTAAAATTCCCCCATTGCCACAGGATCTTTCCGATCCTGGGGGCAGGCACTTGCTTCCAGACCAAGCTCAATGAACTTTGGAGAGACCTATGGTCTGCCCGAGTGTGCCTCTCACTGTGTCTTGATTACGCTTAATGCACCCCAAGAGCATCGAGGCCCCTACAAAGGACGCCAGCTGTGGTGGAGCAGGTGGCTGCTTACCTCACTGAGTGCACACAGATGGACAAAAAAAGTGAGCATAGAAGGATGAAAGTATATTTTTTAGCCATAATAGTTTTCTGATCAACTGGCAGCAGAAAAAGTGATGCAAATGACCCTCTCAGGTGGGGAGTTAGGAAATTTGTGGGGGAGGAAGGTAAGCATACTCCTACATTGTCCCCCTAGAAGAGAGTCCAGTTGAAGATGATGGCATTCATACAAGCAGTTCATCACTCATAATCTGTGATGGTCAAGCTGATAGCCAAATTTAACTTGAAAAATATTCTAGTTTAAGGAGTGAGAAAAGAAACCTTACTCTGATAGAAGTAAAGCTTGGCCTATCCAAAGCAGAAACAGAAAAAAACTCAGATGACTTCTGTGAAGTTCAGATGGCAAATTCTGAAGAATGAGAGAATGTGCTGAAAAAAAGCCTGCTGGGGACAGTTTGCCAGTAACCTGTGATTATACTATTGCCATGAAAGCTCAGGAACGAAACAGTTTTGCATAAGGAGCAAATTAGGCCTGACCTTGCAGAACCTCACAAGCATCTGAGGATTAGCACTAACAGAGGCTCTTTTGGGTCATGGAGGGTCTTCAACTGTGAGATATTTTCCATTTTTCTATTCCTTTTTTCCTCTTGATGCTTTCTGATCTGCAGCTGCAATGCAGAGAGCCTGACATGGCAGTGAGGTCAGCTTCAGCAGGTAAGATCAAAGTCCGAAGGCAGACGCAGCCCCACACTGTGCTCTCTGGCCAACTCTTTTTCATTAATGGAGGAACAATCCAATGATTGCTGCAATTCTTGGCGCATATGCAGTGGCACTAAATCCCTCCACACTGATTTTTGCAGAAACACAATGGGGATCTCTGCTCCTTGCTCTGGCCTGTCATCCTTTTGGTGACTGCAAGTAACAAAAAAGAAAAGTGTGTGTGTGAGTGTGGAGAGAATACCTTATTTTACAGTAGGTGGATGGGGTCACGGCGCGTGTGCATGGCCCAAGTGGCAGTGTGCAGTGTGTGCCTGGAGCAATGTGCACTTACAATTAGTTGAATTTCACTGTGTTGGAGATGGAAGCTGACAGGCCACCACACAAAACCTCCCGGCAGCCAGACTCATGCTGAGATCCAGAGCGGAAAAGGATTTTAACTGAAAGGCTTTGAAGGCTTTAAATATGGAGGCAGTGAATTCATGCACTGTTTACCTTTGCAGGCCTGGTTTTGACTGTGTCTTTCATTTTGTTTTAATGAACTAGGTGGTCTCACGTAATTCCCAATTACTGCAAAACTCCAATGACCTAAACCCCATAGCTTACAAGTTATGAATATTCACTGAGGCTTACCCAAATTCTGAGGAGGTGACAATATTGCAGTATTTAGACAGAGACAGCTTGAACAGGTATATCCTCACAGAACTTTCTACTACAGGGGCATAAGAGCTTCTGAACAAGCTTGTGCTGGTGGCTCCACTGGAGTACTGAAGTAAATGGACCAGAGGGCTGAGCCACTGTGAAAATTTCTCTGTTTCCAACTCAAATGGTGTTCTTCCATTTGCAGCCTATTTATTCCAGTACTGATCTAATCTCTGAAAAGACCAAATTATTCAGGGGAAGGTCAGAGACCTCACAGGTGCAATTCACCTCTGGATGATGTTTCTACCTGCCCCTGAACATTTTGTTCTGGTTTGTGTTCTAAGAGATGAGGACCATCATATAACATACATGTACATTTTAGTTTATGAGCTGATGCTATATGAATGATATACCTCTTAATATAATTCCTCAACTTTTTGTGAATCACAAACCTTATGCCTGACAGCATACTGTGGAGATGGGCTCATCCCACAAACTCTCCATCCCAGCTCCACCCTTTCTCTTCCTTGCCTGTGGCAGGACATTCAGCCCAGCTCTTTATCCATGGCGGCAAAATTCACCTTGCACATACCCTACTGGCAAACCTCTGAGCAAAGTGAGCTTAACTTGGATTAAACAGAGAAAGGATCCTGAGCAGTACAAGACTCCAGCCAAAGCCCAGCTAGCTCAGCTGTCATAACACGTATCTCTCACTTGCAGTGCTCTAAGTGCTTGCTCTTCATCCTCCAGGCTAAGGACTGACTCAGGCTGAGGTGGGACCAGCACCTGTTAGACCATTACCTCTTCCTACAGCCTTCCAAAATATTTCAGCTAGCGGGAAGACAATAGCTCCCTTTTAGATTTTGGAGATACCCTGAGTATTCCCACTCTTCAGACCTGAGCTACAAGGGAACTCAGTGTGTGCAGACAGCTTTGTTAGCGGTCAGTATTCATTAGTGTCCAGACTGAAGTTGCTAAAAGTTTCCAGACGCTTTCTCTTCTTGACAGTAATATGAGGGAACTGAAAAAGAATTTCTTCCATGAAGGCGTATCACTTATTTGTCTCCAACTCTAGAGAAAATGGAGTAGAGGGTATATGTGCTGGTGAGGACCACCGCCAGCCTTCCACACAGATTTCCTCTAGCCATGGTCTATCTGATGATGGAAAGGCAATGGTGGGAGCTCAGAAGGGCAACACATGAGAGAGTATCATGTCTTTTTCTTGGTCCTACTTTGAGAATTGAGGTGTCGCTTTCCCTAGTGGCCAGTCTGCCAAGTAACAGTGATGATTGATGTGGGTGTTGAAAACGACATTTGTGTATATGTGAAATAGGAGCATGTATGGCAAAGACTTAGCTGCACAAGGCATGACTGGCAAAACTCAGGTTCCTCCTAATCTTTTCAGGTTTCTTTTCTTCCTTGTCCCTATCCCATGCACCTATGTCTCATAGCTGTAATATCACACAATCTGCTTGTGAAGTGCAATGTTGGGAGCAGCTCATTCAGATGTCAGGAAATCCACTTGCAGCACAGATCCTTCCACCTGGAGAGTGCCAGATGGGACCTCACCCTCTTATACTTCTGTGTGTATCCTTGAAAGGGGAAACAGATACTCACAAGGTGGATTTCCCACTTCGCGAGGCTTCATTTCACAGCTTTGCCAGCAGTTCTGACACCCTTCACTGCTTTCCTTCTTGTCTGCAGTGGCATGCACAGATTTAACTTGTAGAAAATGCCACTGGCCAGCACCATCTGGGCAGACTTTGGAACACCTGTTGGTGCCCCAGTTAGCCACAGCATCCTGGCATCTCTGATGTCCTGTGGCAAAATACCCGTTCCCAGGAGGCATCTGAGGGAGACAAGGTGTCAGTGGCTTGATGTGTAATCGAAAGTCCCCCTCAGAATATCCTCTTCATAATACATTATCTCCTCACAATAGGGGAGGTATCGGCTGCTCAGAGAAACTCTGCTAAAATCAATGATTAAAACTGTCCTCTCCAGGGCATTGGTTTTTATTAAACTCTTGAAGTTAATTTTTTATTTCTTCCTTTATTATTTTAGCATCTTATATTCAGCTCACTTTGTCAGGTTCCCCCTCACATGAGCTTGTTTCATTAAAAACTGAAATTCTCTGAAAATATTATGAAAGTCCTTTGGCCATACCTGCATGTGAGTGAGTCCAGATGTCCTTCACTGACATCAGTGGAAGCTGTATTTAGGCACTCTTGCTCGTGTTTTGCAGATGGAATTGTATCTATAGACCCTCAGGCCCCGTGGACTGGGCTCGGTAGCCTGATGGGTCCTTTTAGAGTCCCATCCTTGCACAGACACCCTCCCATGGGGCCACTAACAAAGAATGTCATCCACCTGCAATGCACTGCAGGCCTGGGGCCTTACTACCCCACATGGTTCCCAAGAAATCTGTGTTCACAAGAGGTTTTTACCACTTCAGAGGACTCCCCTTTGCCCTGAAGTCTTTTGTTGGTTCAAAGAGCAGATGTGGTGCAGGCAACAGCAGTGCCAAGCTTCCCCCAGTGTCCCCCAGCACTCACCTGGAGGGAGCAGCTGAACAAGAGGAGGAGCCCTACTGCTTTTTCCATTCTTCAGCCTTTTAGCTGAGCTGGCCTCAAAAAAGTACCAATTACTGCCACTTGTAGCAATGGCCTTGATGATGGGGAGAGCTGTCAGCTGGGAAGTGGACTGACACAACCAGTTCATTTCACATAGGTCAGCAAACAGCCATCAGATTAAAATGATTTTTGTTTGCTACCGTCCTGGGCTCGATTGGAATCAGTGACCCGAAGATGAAAGGCTCAGAAAGAAGGGTTTCTATTTTGTGTATGGTCACACATCACTTCTGTCTCCACCTCACTCATTTTCTTGTCCAAAACTCTCTCTTTTCTTTTTCCTTTCTCCACCCCAAAAATTATAAATCCATCCTCTACTCTTTTAATTGCAATGCACCATATGGGGATCTGTTAAGGTTTTGTTAAGGCTTCAATAATCTATTAGTCATTCTCTCCTTTGTGTTACAAAAGATCTACCCTTCAAGAGGCATGTATTGATTTCAGCATTTCTGCAGCTTGTTTGAGTTTGGAGGGCACTTTGTGAAGCAAAGCAGAGCCTGGTTTGAAATCAAGAATGATAGCAAAATAACATTAACTGTAGCAGGAATGATCTTATAGAGAACTCAACATGCAAACTATGCAAGGAAAAGTTAAATGAATGGAAAAGGCAATACACTGGTAGCCCAAATCTGCTTCTTTTTGGGGAATAAAGTAATGTTCTCTTGGCTCTGAAATTTCTCTATCCATTTTTAAAGCATGGACAACTCTTTAGTTCTATCTTATGATACCCTTTTCTCTCACTTTTTGTCCCCTAGTCTCTCCTTCCTTACAACGTATGAATGAAGCTTGTAACCTTTTTTTTTTTTTTTTTTTGTTAGGAAAAAAGGACACATACTGGGAAATTAATATGCTTAACAAATTTTTTAGTGCTAATATATTGTTCCAGACCTTCTCCATTTATCCTTTGTTTGAGAGTGCTTCCTTCTCATCTATGCTTGTGTTTAAGTCCCACTGTAATAACAGGGGTCTCAACATTATCCTGAATTAGGACCTTTGTTGCTTATGAATTTCACAAGATGTTCACAAATCTTAGTTTCTTTTTAGCACATGGATAATTTTTTCTTTCTATGCCACGGACAAAACAAAGATGATATAAATGGGATTCGAGTAAAATTTTAGAGCTTATAAAAGCAACACCAATAAGCATGTGGGACTCTGTAATGGCTCTCCTTACCATGATCATGACATTAACACCCATTTTTAAGGATAGCAAAGAGTATCTACATAAAAATGCTACATTCTCTCTTCTCCTAAATGAATAGTGCAAATATGGTAGCCCACTACTTTAATCAATGTAATTTTCAGGCATTCAGAACAAGGCATTTTCCTAGGACCATATTCCCTTGTAAAATTCATTATCTGTGATAAACTATTCATTTTGATTAAACCTGTAATCCGTCCTCTAAACCACTGGTTATTATCATCCTTGCTACAGTTGAGCAGTATCATCATCATCCTCACCATCATCATTACCATATGAATCGCTGGTAATAACTGATTTTGTTGGGATAATTGCTTCTTTGTCACGTCTGCTGTTGCATTTCCAGCACATGGGTGATGGTTGAAGACCAGGAATGGGCAGTAGTTAATTCCTCCAGACACTTGCATTTAACCCACAGAAGTCTGCAGGCACCAGCCCATATTCTGAAGCTTTTACCACTGATGAGATGGAGCTGGCTAGCACTGGTCTTTGGGTCTTCAGAGGCAGAATTCTTTCTCTTTTTTGAGAGTGAGCCCTTTTCATTCAGGTGGTCATACTGAAAACGTGGACCCCGGAAATATAGTCCTGGAAGGCACCTTTTGGAGGTCATCAAGTCTATAGCACTGCACCAAGGCAGGATCAGCTTTACCTATGTGATATATCTCCCTTCCTGAGAGGTATTTTCTAATTGCTTCTTTAAGACCTTCAGTGAAAAAGATCCTGCAATGACTCCCAGTAACCCAGTCAGGTGCTTTACTGTCATGACTGTCAAAAAGTTTTCCTAATGTCTGAATGAGTTCCTGACTTGTGGATAAGGAGAGCATGTTATTTTCTTCTTCTTTATTGTCAGCCTTTCACATATTTGAAGGCTATCATCCTGGTGTCCCTCAGACTTTCCTGAATGTGTCCACCCCAAGTTGTTCCACCTTCTCACATCTTCTTTGTGCTTCCTGCAATTTCCATGCATCTTGCTTTAACAGTGATACACAAATTTGCACAGAGCACCAATGGTGACCTAAGTACAGGACTGTCATACACTGACAATACCTGCTGTAAAATCAATGTATGTTTATAACATAAAAGATATATTATAACATTACATATATTCATGAAAATAGAATATTTTCTAATGTTTATACAAGCTACATTAATATAGCGGTGGCATCAATCATTAAGAGCATACAATAATTGCAGTCTGGCAAAGTCCTGGCATGGGGCTTGCACCTGTGCCTTTACCAGTTTTTCCTTTGGAAGAACTCTGTTCTGTCCTTGAAAAACTGCTAGGCTAAATAATGTTGCCTCTGTCTCTGGGGAATTCACTTCCAGCATTAGAAGATCTTGACCCCTGTTTTCGTTTAACTGGAATGAATTGTAGAAACAGGATTGTTTCTGATGAATTCATCAGAATATTTTTGCTGAGAGGTCTCAGGCAATGGACTTTTGAGTGGCTTTTGCCCATCTCTCAGGCACAGAGTACACAGAATACATTATGGTGTGACAGCTGTGTGATACTCTGCTTGTTCAGTGAGGTAGCTGGACCCATGACAGCTCCAAACTGGAAGCTGTGGCTGGGAGCATGTTGAGCCTTTGCTAAGAAGTCTGGCTGAGAGATGCAGGAGAAACCACCTCAGATCCATGCAGCACTAATACAGCTGCATGGATGCTAGAACAAAGTTTCCTTGGTTTTGACTAGGGTGGAAAGAGTTTGTGCTTGCCTGGAGTGTGGGCAGAGTGAGCTTGTGTCAGCCTACAAAGTTTTTGCAGCCAAACCCTAAGACAGTGATGCAGAGTCTAGGTATTTCTTTAATACGTTCTGATTCATTTCAAAAACTCTGGCCCCTGGAGCTTTTCTGAAATACTGTCTAACCAGCTGCTTCCCAGCCTGAGGGCAGTACACCATCAGCCGTCCAAGGAGCTGGTTTATGGAACAATCTTCCCTTTAGAGTGCATTCAGCTAGAAGGTGAATGTTTAAGGTACCTCGTGACTGACAGAAATGTGAATCGCTGTCACAAGTCTCTGATCCAGAAAGTCTGCTAACTCCCACACTGAGAAAATCTTCAGACTATATCCCTTCTTCTCCAACCAGTAGCTGGTTTCCAAGACCACAAAATCTGGTACTGTTCAACAGAGTACTAATGCCCAAATAGAATGGGTCCACAAATAGGACTCTGTAATGCTACAAAAATATGAACAACAACAGAAGAAAGAGGCAGTGCCCAACACAACTAATGATGGAGCAGTTAAAGCTCGGAAAAGTGTTTATGGCTAGATGTTGCGCAATTCTCCGAAAATGTTACACACATCAACAAAGTCTCTTTATTACTGTGTTTAGTTTCTTTGCTAGCTTAGTTTTAGGCACAGCTTCTGTCTACAAGATACTTCTGGGTAAACCAGGGATTGCATGGTATGTGGACCAAAGCAAGTTGTGTGAATGCTGGTAAATGGAAATTGCAGAGTTTTGTTCAGCTTTCCTGACTATCTGCTGCGAAAGGAAGTTCACTGTCTCTGGCTGCAGTATTAGGAATAGAAAATTATGCAATAATAATAATAATAATAATGTAGGAGCAATTATACCACTTTTGCTCTTTCCTCATTGATTTGCAAGAATAGTTGGCTTCAACCTTTTGTATGTTGGGTTGCAGTTATCGGCTGTAAGAGGCATTAGTGCTGGACAATGTGGTGACTCTTCTTAAAATCTAACAGTTTCCTGAGGGGAGGGGTTTTATTTAAAATTTGGCAATGAGTTCCTGTACAGCATCTTGGCTCCTGTATTGCCTAATCCGTATTTTGGCATTGTTTCCATGAGGCTCAGACTCAGGGATTTGGCATCAGAGCCCAACATGTTTCTCCTCTCACTTTTCTCCCACTGCTCCCCACTAGCTAAACTGGAACAAGAAATAATGACATCCTACATGTTCCAAGTGAGGGGGGGAAAAAGTGGCCTATGGTAGGACTGAGAGGCCTTGTGCTGTGTAGAGATGAATTCTCACTGAGGGAAATATTTGACTTGCAAGTAGATATTGAAATCCTGTTTATAAAACTCAGGACTTTAAGTTATATGGGTGAAAATCAGAAATATTTATTCTGTTTTCTTTTTGTTGCTTACTTGAGTGTAGGGGAGGATATTTCTCCCAGGAACACTGTTTCTTCAGTGCAGAGTAAGAACTTCATTTACCTAGTAGGCAGCTAAAATGCCTGTATTTCTTTCTCTGTTTAAGAAACAGATAACACTGTGTGTGCTCTGATGCTCGTTTCACCCAGAATTATCAAGCCTACCTGCAGATTTACTTGGGGGTGAGAAGGAGTGGTAGTACCCTAAAGCAGCTGTAGGCCCTGTCTCCCTCACACCTTTTTGCATTCAGGGGGCTCCCAATGTCCATCAGCTCAGGCAGAGCAGTGCCTCTGGCCAGCCGTTGGGCCATTGCTCCTGTGTGGTATGACTACAGCGTACCGAGACAGTCCTGTCTGTGACTGCACACCTACCATGTGCCACACACATCTGTTTCTGCCTGGGAATTCTTGCACTGGTTTTGATGCCTCCTCTGCACACTCCCTCCAATGTGATGCAGTCATGAGAATGCAGTGGTGTAGCCTGCAGCTTTGGACTGGGGCTGCATTGGAAGGTATCAACATGTTGGTATAGATCTCCTTTCCTCTTGGAAAGAGGACTGCTTTGCACAGACTAACAAAGAGTTCGTTTGTGATTTCTTAGATTTCCTTTCGGGAGTCTGTCACAGTGTTGATATGCTAAAAATGCAGTACATTTTTACACTTTCTCTGGATAGAAGTGATATTTTACTGTAATTGTGCACTTATAAGAAGAAACAGCAAAGCACTGGCGAAATATTGAAAGCAGCAATCAGAAATGAGAAAGTGTAATGAAAAAGATAAAATCAATAACAAAGGATATAATAAGGGATGAAATGCAGAAAATTGATGAGGGAAAGCCAAAATTGGGTAAATCCCTATCTAGAGTTGTTGAAGAAAATGAACAGGAATTTTTTTAACTATAGTAGGAACAAAAGAAATCCTAATGATGGGATGTAAATATTAGCAGATGGAGATTACAAAAAAAGATTCCCTGGATGTGGAAAAATAAGTATTTCATAGCTATTTTTTTTCTTTTTTTGATGTATTTTATGAAGATCATAGAAGCTCTTTTCAGACACTGAGTTACTGGAAGGAAAGCAAGGCAACATCTTTTAGTGATAATAATTTATAAACCATCAGGGCTCAGTAACTTATACCCAGAAGTTCAGAAACCATTGACTGAGGAAATCTTCAGCTTGCTGATATTCATTTTCAATTCATCTCAGAGCACCAAGGACATTCTAGCTGCACAGAGTGCAAATGGCCTGCTGGTGTTCAAAGAGGGCAAGCAGGATGACCCAAGGAACAGTAGCCCAATTAACCTACCATTTATCTGAGGGGAAATAATGCTTAGACTGATATAGATTTTAATCAATAAAGAATTAGAAAATGGAAATATCTTTGGATTAATGACACCAAAGAAAGCTGATCTTGTCAAATAACTGCAAACTCCTTCAATGAGATTCAAAGTTCAACTTTTAAAGATAACTACAATATACTTCATACAGCATTCATATTATGGGACATTAATTAAGACTGAAGTTCTTTAAAATATGACTAGATCATATGATAAATAGATAAACAGCTAGATACCAGCCTGTATTGAAGAGAAGTTGTCCCTGGGTAATTATCTTTCAGTGAGATTGTTCCTAGTGTGCTTGACAGCAGCCAGAGGCAAACCTCATCCTGATCATCTTAGAGTAAAAAAAATTCCCTTCTAAATATACATTTACATACGAATATTAGTAGAATGGTTGAGGACACAGCAGTCATATGGAGCGATATGATCACGTGTCAGACAAACACAGTGTTTAAAACTGTAAAATAGTGCAAATTTAGGAGCAAAGAAGGTCGGCCACTCTTTGAGAAAGCGGGGTTGCTTCCTGGAATATGGCAGTTTTGGAGAGGGCTGGCACTCACAGCGGACAAGCTGCCTGAGCATGGCTATGGCAAAGGGGTCAAAGCAGTCCTTGGGTGCCTGCACAGGATTAGTAAGTGAGAGTAGGCAATCCCCACTTAACAGCATAGAAAGATCAAGAAAGTGGTTCAACCAGTTTATATTGTCAAAAAAAAATGACATAAAGACACAAAGATTGCAAAGAAATCTACATACTTTCACAAGATGAAAAGAGTTCTGAAAGGCTCTTTTACTCCAGTAGAGTCAAACTGGGCAAAAAAGAACATTGAAGCCAGGCCCACTCAAATGAGAAACTAGGCACATGTTTTTGATGAGTGAAGGTCATTAAAATACTGGCACAAACTACTACAGGAGGTAGTAGTTTCCCTTTTTTTTTAATTTCATCTCATTAGGACAGGATGGGTGATCTGTTTTAATCGAGTACAGGTAATTAGGCTCAATATGGAAATAACTGGGCAAAATATGATGGCATATGGTATGCAGAAAGTCAGAGCAGATGATCTAACAATCCCTGTGGTCTTCGACTCTGTGAAATTATGAAATGTGTCTGATCAAATTTAGTGCTAGCCAAGTGCTGACCTCCAAATACAGTCTTGGCCCAGAAGAGTCTTTAACGTCTTTGGATCCAGGCAGATCAGTCTGCTGTTACTGCAGGCTTCACAAGTGGATCCTGGAAATTCACTGAACTCATTGAAGTCATGGAACATTGAACTCAGACAAGTTTATAGTATCAACCAACTGTGAATGGGTCAGGAGAGGCTGAAGAAGGTGGTAGGCATCAGCTGATGTTTGCTGCTTAGCAGTGACTGTACACAGAGACAGTGGCAGGAACAAATCTAGAAGTAGCAAAATCAATGGGAGGAGCCTCACTGACTTAAATTGGCTTAGGATGAGGCAGAACCAGGGTCCTAATGTTTCCACTTATTTATATAGGAACAATTCAAATCCAGAGAAGTGATACAGGGTTTAACATAAATGCATGCTGCACGTGGAAGTTGATGGTGCACTTATTCTCACTCAGTGGCTATTACCTGCTGAAAGTTCCTCTCTAAGATGTCAGACGTATCAGGCTTTTAAATATAGAGCATACCATAAACTCATAGGTTGTAATGTCATATTTGCTGTTATCTGTGAAACAGGTCCCAGTCTTTGACTACTAAAAAGCTGGGGGGGAAAATATAGAAAAACTAAAGAGCATTTAGGGTCTGACCCAAGCTAACAGGAAGCACAAACCACCAAGCCCAGACTGACATGCGCACACCTATCCTGCTCTCCTTGATGCCACAGAACAAACAACCCTACGGCCTGTACTGGCAACAGGATTGCCTCCTTCCATCCGAATGATGCTCCAGCATGTGGTGTGGCACTGAGTCAAGATGCCTTCTCCAGGACTTGCCAGCAACGCTCCTTTCTCCTTCACTTTTCATCTCAGGAATTTATTGAAAAAAATCAAAGCTGTCTCCTTTAGCAGGCACTCTGTGTCTGTGCAGAAAAAAAAAAAAAGAATGAGTTAAAGGTAGGACATCGGCCACTATGTTGAATTTCCTGTCTTTTGTGGTCATCCTATCTTGCAACACCCAGACATTATTTCCAGGCTGTAGCAGAGACGGATATAGATTTGTATTTATTAATGATTTTAGTGTATATGGGGGCTAGTCACTTTTGTGTGCAGTTTTGGGGTTTTTTTTCATGTTCTGTTGTTCTTGCTGCCTCAAACACTTGTGCCTGGAGAAAAAAAGAATTAAAACAGGGGAGAAAAATAGATCGGCCTCTATCAATTGGCCTGTTCAGCAAAGAAGGAATAGATTTTACTCTAATCTGTACCATTAGCATAACAAGAGAAATGCTGGAGCAGTTGTTAATAACAGCAAAGAGGTTGTTTAAGTCAAGCATGTGTTTCAGCTCCACGGGCTGATTAATCTTGTCACCATTTTTTTTTTTTTTTTGTTCAGAAAACTTTTCACTGGAGGCAGAGGGGAAGGGAGGGGGAGGGAAAAAAAAGGCAAAAAAAAAAAAAGAGGCAGCAGAATAGCCACGTCCCCGCCTTCAAACCTGTCTCTGTGTCTACCCTTACTTCTGCCTGGATTAGTCGACATAAAGCTGTTTTCTACAGCCAGGGCCCTCAATGGCAAGTTAAATTCAGACAGATTGTGAGGAGTGGAGAACATGGGCCTGAGAAAAGGGACCCGGCTCCCACCCTGACCCCGCTTTGTTCCCCCGCCGTGGTCACCTGCCACCCCGCACAAAGGCCCGCGCCGCCGCCGCTGCCGCCGCTGCCGCCGCTGTGCCGCCCTGACCCGGCCTGGCCCCATTGGCTGCCGCCCCGCTGTTGCCGGGGAAGGAAGGCCGGGAAGGGGCCGGGAAAGGCCAGAGGAGGCTGGAGGAGGCCAGGAAGGCCGGGGGAGGCCGAGGGATCGGGTCCCAGAACACCCAGGCTCCCGGCCGGCCCAGCCGCCGGGCACCGGCGCAGGGTGGTTGAGCAGGGCCACGAGCTGGCGCCTCGTGGGCCATGGGGAGGAGGTGGCTGGTGGCCGTGAGGCCTAGGGCAAGCGCCGGGGCGGTGCACTGCTGCTGAGGTCGAGGTCGGGTGGCCGATCTCCCCTGGCATGCAATCACCTCCTCAAGTAATCCCCTCCCGATTTCAGTACAGGCCTCTCCTGCCTCTGCTTTGCTTTATTTTAATCTCTGTTTCGCACGGTGGGAGCTGTAGCTGCTTGGCTAAATTAAAAACTAACAGTGGTTGAGTGAGAGAAGCCTCCAGCTCACACTTGCTATCAAAGCTTACCTGCACACAGCAGAAGTTTGCAAATAGATCTGCTGACAGTAATGCTGGAGGGAGGAGAAGAGACAACAGATCCTAGCCTAAATACCCTGCTCACCTATAATAAAAGAATTTTGTCCATACTTGTTCCTGCTGCTGAAACTAACAGGGAAAAAATATTGCTGCCTCCTTGCAGTATTTCCTGATTCAGGAAGACACTTATACACATGCTTGTCTATAAACATACCAGTGCTGCTTTTCATTTGGGAAGCTGCTGGCAGGCTTGAAGTTAGTTCTGATTTGTAACACAGGTGAGGCTTGGGCCCCTTGTTGGCGTCAGAGGGACAGGGTGCGCCCACCACTTCTCACAGGAGCCGGTCACTGAGTTCAGTCACACCATGAGCAGAGAGGAGTCAAAATGAAGAGCAACAGAGTCCCTATAATTGGCCTGAAATAGGAAAAAATAGCCAGTGAGGCTCATTGAAGCAATGTTACACCATTAGTGTGCAAATCTCTTTCTGTTGAAAGCAGTGCTTTTGTGCCTCCTTTACAGCACACCTGGGGTTTGCTGTATTTTACTGAAGATCTCAGGAAGATCATAGTGCCCTTCATAGGAGGCCTTACCTTGGTTCACCTTGTTACAGGAAATAATAAACACACAGCTCCTCCTGCAAAAAAGCTGTCAGTAGAGGACCCTGTGTCCTAATGGAAATAGCAAAGGATACGGTGGTGCCTCAGGGAACTACAGACTCAGAAATGGTGTCAGGATTGCAGCAGCTGAGCTTCCACAGCCAACCTGAGAGGAATCCGTAGCTTGAAATCTATCATTCAGAGCATTTGTATATTGTGATCCTGCTCAATGATTCTGTCACAAGTCGTGTTATCTGTCTTCTAGGATAATTTTATTGCTTTCCATGATATTAAATGTTTTCCTTCATATGCACACACTCTCTTCCTTCTTTTTTTTTAAAGAAACCATTAATTTCTCCATGCAAATCTGCCTGTGCAGATTTTGCAGGTGTGGTGACTGGTTGCTCTAAGGTCCAGCTCTAGGTTCTGTCTTTGCTTTTCCAAGCTTATCTTGTCTTCACGATGAAAAAGCTGAGGGTCACCCAGTCGTGGTTTTCTTTCTGTTACCTGTTGCCTCTGGAAAAAGGATTTCAGTGTGCAGAGAGGAACTCCGTCTTGGATTCAGCAATGTATTTTTAATGATCTTAACCAAGAGTAGCTTGGCAGATCTGTTATCTAACATCATACCTGGCTTAGCCTGTAAAGTGCCTTATTCTCCCTAGCCTTTTATGTGCACAGAGAGAACGTAAAACAGTTTTAAATCAGACTTCCACATTTAAATTTATAACAATTGAAAATGGACTTTAAATAACTAGAAAAAGTGTGAAGGCAAGATGAACTGGTGCCAAAGATAGCAGCACATCTGTACAGTACTTGTTCTTTACAAGTACTTCCCTCCATGATAGTACTACAGTTGGCATTGTTAGAGCAGACAGGGTAAAAACACAGTTGAAATAACAGGAGTCACCACTTAAAACAGGAATCACAGGGATATAAAATAACACAATGTGTGCAAGGTGATGCAAAATATCATACATATGAGGTTAACAGAGGGACAGTAGCCAAATGTAGTCTTGAAAATGCCACCCTGATATTTGCTTTGTCACCATGTGCTGTATTTCACTGCCTGACAGTTCCTCAGGACTGGGCAGAAGGAGAGATGAGAATTTGGAGGGGGGCTTAGTTTTAAAAGCCTTCTTCACAAGTTCTCCCCCCTCCCGCTGTCTCTCCAATATTTTGGTCTAGATTTAAAAAATCAGCTAATTATCATTATTGCTTCCAGAGTCAGCCACCTTGCTTACTTTAAGTATTATGAAATTGTGAAAGTATCTCTGAGGGGATTTAGGTGTGTTCCATACATAATAAGTAGCCCCAAATTAATGAAAAGTTAAAAAGAAGGGCAAAAACAGAGGATAAAAGATATATGAATGTATTTAGGGAGATGATAAAACATCACTTGTGTCCTCTGTATTTTAGGGAGAGATAATTACAATTCTTATACAGGTATAGAAATTACCATAAATACAGCTGTGATAACTGTATTATTTGAAAGTCTAACTGTTACAAATGATCTGGGGGGAATGGGAGGGGCACATATACATGAGAGATGCGATGTGTGTTTTAATCACACCGATTCTCTATGCGAAGATTTATGTGAAGAGAATTGCCTTAAAAATCCAACCGCTAGGAACCTGGCCATCTTTTAAGTGGGTTTTGGTCAGAAGGTACATAAGGGCAATAACTTTACAGAACTGTAAACATGGTTCTACTAGTAACATCTGTTGCGCTTTCTTTCTCCTTGCCCCATAGTGGGCTATTCTGAGCTGACACCGAGGATATTGTCGTGAGTTAAAAGTGGCTCTCTGGAGACCGGGCCGTTCTGCGCTTACAGGCTCTTACTCTAAAAGTTCCCAGGAGAAGCGCTTGACACACTAACTGTTTGACAGAAGGACAAGGCAAGATGACAGCTTGGGACGCCTATGTCCATCAGAAGTCTCAGTCTGTATCCCACTAGCAGAGGGTATTTAAAGATCAGACACATAAATAATAGCATTCACACACATTTGGTTACAATGCTTAATAGCCGTATCAGGAATCAGGAGAAAAAACAATGCATCCTTTATAGTATTTTTAAAGGAATTAAAACTGCTAGTTAGGACATTTTTGTCTTTTTGTCTTTTTGCTTGTTTGTTTTTAAACCTTGAGTTTACTTAACGTCAAACTGTCATTATTTTAAAAGAAAAAAAAAAACAAACCCAAAAATCTGTTTCACTTTCCCGTCCATTGCAAGCCCTGAAGGTTTTCCTTCCAAAAATGGTCCAGCCTGTTTCTTTTTATTTTAATGGTTTGATGCATAGGAAAAGGGTTAACTGCATAACTCAATCACAAAATATCTTAGATTACAGATAGCCTGCAAGAAAAGGTTTTGCAGTGTGGTAATAACTACCACTGCATCGTGGGAACAGGCTGTGGCAGACAATGATGGAATTGACAATGGTGCATACAAAGGCCACCTTTGGGAGAAACCATATCTCACAGCATGCTGGGAAAAGTGAGAAATAGTAGCAGATGCTGTCAGGACTATAAGCAACAGATGCCTCCTGGCCAGCGTTCAGCCAGTACAACCAGATCACACCATTCATAAGCAGGGAACATTTTTTTTTCTCCCTCTCTTTGTAGGAGGGAGGTAGCAAATACAAATATTGCAGAGGAATTAAAAACAGCAGATGGTGGCAGCAGGATTTGATGAGATCAGGGTCAGGTATGGGTATACATTTGGTAGTGGCATTAATCATCCTTCCCCTTTGGGAACTGAAAGTTCAGGCCACTAACACAGCATTAAATTGACCACCTTCAGGTTATGTTTTACTTACCCAGTCACCCTCAATACCCCCTTGTCATCCTCCCCCCACTTCAACAGCATGGCCACATAGCTCTCCCGCACAAGGCTCTGGTAGATTTAAGAGAGTTTAAAAGAACATATGTTCAATATTTGGTTAATTCAATTTGTGCTTAAATCATTAATAAGCCAGCCAATCCCGAACAGGAAACGTTAAAAGCCTCCTATTAAACCCACTGCATTATCTCTCTCTCTCTTGTGCCAAGCTGGTTGTTTTCACCTACAAATGCTGTTTATTATCAGCTTGAATATATTTGGTCACCTTTCATCTTCCATCTATTGCTCAAGACATTTAGCTTATAGCTCCCATCATAAGAGCTCCAAAGGAAATGAGAAGGTAAATAATACAGCTTCCTTGGAAAAACAAAGTTGGAAGCTTAAATGAGCTTTCTTGCATGTGTTGCTCAGTGCGTTGGGTTCAATACAGTCAGAGCATTAAAGGAATGTAAATGAACACTTCGTTTCCAAAAGTGACATAGATTCCTTCTCAGAAGTTTGTTTCAGGTTTTAATTTTATTTTAAACGTGGTTTGAACGTGTTACAGGTCTCTGTGTGAGGACTTGTCAAATCTCTGAGATAATTTTTCAAAACCAAAATGTATTTTCTCCCAGTCATTGCTCTATTACTGGACTGTTGACTAAACAGGATGGTGATGAAGGTGTAATCATTCTTCTGCTAGGGTTGTGGGTTTATTTGGCAATTAGGAGAACACAGTCCAGTAATTAGACGACCTGCATTCTAGCATTGTCTGTGATGCTGGTTTCCTCGCCTTAGGTAGGTGATATTTTTTCCATTCCCCAGTTTTCTCTATTGTGAAATAGAGATTTGCATTATACCTGCATCAAATGAGTAGTGTGGTTGCTTAAACAAGTTATTCTTCATTTGCCCAATGGGTTTGTGGAGTCTGAAAAACATGCCCAGCAGGCATGTTGTGTCAGATGCCAAAGCCTGACAGTTTGGTGGTTGTAATCTGAAACTTTGACACATAAGATGGTGGTTCTGAAATTCAAGGTGCAGGAGAGGAGAGAACTGACTTCCCTTTACTGAATTTCTTTTTTGAAACTCTGATCCTAGACATGCACAGAGTGTTCAGGGAAGACACCCAGCATTGCCCCTGACTTTCCAGGCCAGTGGATCTTTCTGGCCACCCAAAGCACTGATTGTCTAGCAACATAACAGGGAATCTGGCAAACAGTTGTGGGTCAAGTCAGGTCCTCCAATCAAACCACTAGATTTTACTTTACATGATTTTGTAGATATTTTCTATGTGGATGATAAACTTCTATATCCTCATTAGAGTTTTTTCTTTTAATTCTTACTCTAAAATTCATCCAAATTATCCATGGGTTAGGATTTGGAGCATATTGTATCCATGTGCTGGGGATAAACCGGAGATTAGGGAGGCACTATTTAATTTATTAATCTGTCTGTTGCATAAATACGCTGGGATGAACGAGAATGAAGAAGTTATTCTGTGGGCAGCAGGGGAAGAAAATATTTCCAGCCTCCTCTGCATAAGTTTTCCTTCTCCCAGACTGTTATCTTCAGCATCATCAGATTCATTTGCTCTAGGGTCTATGGCTTGATCTTTCTCCTACGAAAGCCAGGTGACTCAGCCCTACTGAAATGGTAAGAAAACTGGGCTTTCATTATTCAGTATGCTCTTATGTTGTAATTATTTAACAGAAATGGGGGAAATTTGTGTGTTCAATGGGAGTTTGCACTGACGAAAGATGTTACTTCCTACTTACTTTTGCACCCAGAGTACATGAAAAAGGAATTCTCTCAGTTAAAAGGCAGCGGGTGTAAAATGAATGGAAGGGCATGACTCTTTATGCTAAGTTGTTACACAGAGCTCTGAGCCAGATGGGACAACTAGATAATTTATTTTGGCCTCCTGTTTATCAGAAATCATTACATTTTTCCAGTTACCTCTCTCTCAAGCCAGGTTGAATGCATCTTGCCTAAAGCGTAGCTTGTGCTTGGGTGATGCACATGTGATTATCTGATGAAACTCAGAGCTTTGGGATATTAATAAATAAAATAAAGAAAAAGCAGTAGACATCTCTATGGATAAAAATATTACCCATATGAATGCTATCTGGTCTTTGATTACAAATGATAAGGCTCTTCTGGGACATTAGCATTCAAGGTATCTACAGTGACAAAACTAAGGGCTTTTGAGGCATTTTATTATTCTCTTGAAGGCTTTGGCATTGGCCACTCTATTTATGATACCGGCAAAGTTATGACAGAAATATTTATTCTGTTACTGCTGTGATATCTTGCTCAACTGAGAAGGTATGGCAGACCTCTACTGGATCTTGTTGGCTTAAATGTTTGTATCAAAATCCGGGCAAGCACTCAATTTACAGCTACCAGCAGCTAAATGCCTACAGAGTGGCATAATCAAGGAGAGTGCTTTTACTAGATAGATATGGTTCCTCTGAAGGAAATCAAGCAACCATATTGACTTTGACTTTTTTGAAGTCTTGAAATGCACATAATTCTGTTGTACAAAGTGCCAGATGGAGAGTGAATTTTTGTGGAGCCCAAACCAGACCTTTGTCTCCCAGAGGTCTGGATTCCAAAATAAACTGACCCCTAAACCAGCCACTACAGAGCCCTATAAATATGAATTTGAATGATGATGTTTTGAATTCTGTATTTAATTATGGAGCCAGCTATCCAGAAATGGGAAAAAACTGTCCCTGAAACTGAGCATTCCTGAACTTTGAGGTACTGAAAACTTGCAAAGAGGGTTATAGATTTGTTCTCCTGAAATACCTTTGATTGTAATAAAATGTTGACTGAATGATCCTATTCCATGTTACCCTTTGACATGCTGGGAAAACTGGTATGTATTAAGTACATGCTACCTGATCCTTAAAAAGACATGTTCTGAGTATTGGCAGCAAAGAAATCTGACAGCAGAGAAGACAGAGCCATGCCCAGGGTGGTGCAGGTGAGCTTCACAGCGTGGAGGCAGAGCTGAGTGGAGGCACAGATGTGGCCAAGGCAAGATATATCCATGCTCCAGCAGGGGTGTGGGAATGCAGCTTTGGAGAAACTTGGACTGCAGAACTCTGTGATTTTGGGCAGGGTGCGATCCTGCCTGATCCTGCAGTCTTCCACATGTTGAGATATGGGTATCTAGAGTTAACTCCTCAAAGAGCTGGCTTGACTTTAAGAATACTGACCTCCCCTTTAAAAAAGCTATCAAAAGCTTTTTAGCGCCTCTGCAGATCAGACCTTTGACTGAAATTCCAACAGCTGGATGGAGCTCTGACCTCCCAGACCTGCCTTGGGGGATCAGCAAGATACATTCTTCTAATTTCCAAATTGTAAAGAAAAAGACTTATTTGTGAATGTATTTTTTATTAATAGCCAATTGTGTGTGGTCAGCACAGTTCTCCTTCATTGCTCGTTCAACAAAGTTTGAAACGCCTGTGATTGCTAGTAAAAGCAAAAATTAAAAAATAGAGCTTTCGAAGCCTCCTCAAGCTTGTGTATTTGTTTTCCTGCTAGGTTTGGGATAAATCTTTCCACCCAATAGGAAGTTCTTTTGTTTGAACTTTGTGTCTTAAGGAGCCAATCGTCAAACTTCCCTCAGTGCCCACAAGTTCAGCTGTCATTAGTCCTTTCTTCTGAAATGACTAATTTCCATCACTCCATGTCATCCATGAATAGGAAAGTAATCAGCACCATTTAGAGGGAAAAAGCACTTGAGCTGCAGGATGCTTTTCTCTCTGTCGGCTGATTGTGATTTCATATCTTTTATGTAAAGCAGACTTTCAGAGCTGTTACCTATTTAAGGAATTTTTCAATTAACATTTTTTTTCTTCAAGAGTGACCAGGGCCTTTCGATTCCACCACAAAGGATTGGCTTACTTTTCATATAACACTGTGCTCAGCTCAGTTCCTTCATCCTGAAGGTCTTTTATTTAGCAGTGATAATTTAGTTTTAAACCCTCACCAATCAATAGCTGATCAATGCACAGCAGGAGAGGATTTCTATTGAAAACCCATTACACTTCAAGGGACTAAAAATTTCTCATTTGAACAAAAAGTGCTCCAACCTTATTCAAAATCTGTCTAATTGGCTCTTGGTTAAAAACAAAAATAAGCCTAAAAGGGAAGAAAGTTCCATATGAACATTAAGGAGAGACTGAGGTTAATGGCTGGTCTTGAAAGGTAATGAGAACCTTTAGTTTTTTAAGAACTCATGCTTTCAGGACTTGCCAAGGTTGGGCTCTAATGTTAAAGTGCATTTTATGAATTAGGTCATATTTATTTGTAAATGTTTGCATTAGTATCAGTTTTCCTTGAGTGTGAAGTATATTATTTCCAAACAATAAATCCTTCAAAATGCATAGTTTTTCTGCCTTCACAGGACGGGTTAAAATCAAATCCCAAACAACACGTTTAATCCATTATTTACCCATCTGTTAGCTGGTTGTTCTGCTAACTAGGGAATGTCATAATCATGGGGTGTAAATATTGTAAAGCTGGCTCTATACTAGTTGTGATACAAAGGCTTGTGATTTCCTGCAGAATGATCCTCAGCTTTCACCTGTGCTGTGAGCCTGATCTGATGCAGCTGACATTGTGGGGAGCTTTTCATTGATTTCTGTGTCATCGCTTCTCCATCCAGCCAAGATTGCAGGATCACACTGATATGGTCTCACAACCACTTCTAGGGCTGCTCTGCAAAATGCCCATTGCAAACTCCTGTTTCAGCAGGTGCTAGCTAGATCCTGGTTAGATTTCCCACAGTTTTGTCTCCATCTCACTTCTGCTCTTTCCTCTGCTGCTTGTCTCTGCTGTCTCAAGGGGATGAGTTGAGAGAGAGCTGTCTCCTCCACAGCTGCAAGAGCACAGGCTTCTGGCAAAGCAAATAGCTGCATCCGTGTCTCAACTGAGTGACTGCTGCCACAAAGCAGTAGTGGCTGCCTGGTGGCCTCAGAAGGAGCAGAAGCACCATGAATGCACCTGTGCAGGTGGGGCCCCAAAGAAACCCTCTGCTGAGTGCCACCTCTCCAAGCCATACAGTGTTCCCCTATTCTCCCGCTCCAGGACAGGCTGTGCTCCAAACCACCTTCCTGGGGAAGAAGTGACAGTCGCAGACTTCTCAGAAGTGGGGGAGAATTGTACTTCTTCATGTGATCTGCAGGGAGAAAGGAACACCTTGATCGCCCATCCTTAACCCCACTGAGCAGTAGATACTCAGGCTCTGGATTTGGTTTCTCCAACCAGATTAACCTAGTGCCCCCTCAGAGTGCTGATATCCTCTTTGACCACTCCTGGTGTGGGAGACCCCGTGTCAGTGAACAGAGCTCTCCTCCCAGCTCCCCTCCTGCCCACCACCCATCCTGCCTGCTACTGCTTCACCTGGCCTTTCCCTGGCTGCCTCTGTTGGCAGAGGTGCAATCCAGCCCTGTGCAGAGGGTACAGCACAGGGTCTTCGTGCCACTTAGCTCCTCCTTAATCCCCATGTGCAGGAGTGGCACTCCGTTAGCCACATAGGTCTTTGTCCTGGCCTTCTTCACTGAGTCATCTTGTTTCTTCTGTGCTATCCCACTTAGACCTCAACGGATGGAACGGCTTCCTGGGTGCCTGTGATTTAATGCAGTGAGAGAATTCAAACATGGACACCTGGTTAATAACTCATATCCTTCCTTCACAACTCACAGTTTCCTAATCCGTGGTTGCCTAAAACAGCAGAGAAAGAAAGCACGGCTACATGCATGAAGGTGGAGTTGAAAAAGTTACCCTTAGAAAACCATTGTTCCAGCTCTTATGCTAGATGTTCTTATTTTTGAAGCTTTTTAAAGATGGTGAAAACCCCAAGTCATTGTCAGAACAGTCTGACTTTGCAAGATTCTTCTCCAGTATTTTTTATCAAAACAATAGTTGAATTTTTTAAAATCAAGAAGAATGGATTTTCTTAGTGGAAAATAACTTTTAATCAAATGAAATCTTATTATGAGAAATTAAAAAACCCACCTTCATCTAAAAACTTTGTTAAAAATTTTGGTAGAGAAAAAGAATATCTGAAAAATACCCTAGGAAATTGGGCAAGAATGTATCTACTGAAAATTCTGTAAAACAAAATGATTTTTCATTTGCACTCCTATTTAGTAAAATAATTTTCTTGAGTTTTGGTCAATTCTGTTTGAGAAATGTAAAGGAGATAGATTAAATCTTAGAAACCAGAAGTGGAAAAGAGATTTTATGTCATTTTGTTCTTGTCCTTGTGGAAGACAAAGCTTTCTTCCTCTTCCTACCATGTATCTTCCTATAGTATGCTTTGTTCCAACTAGGCCATTTTTTCACAGAAGTAATTATGGACATTAAAAAAAGATAAAATCTTTATGAGTGTTATCAGTTTCATGTTGGCTAATAAAGTATAAGATAAAGGGATCTAAGGCACTCTGAAGCATTAAAAATACTCCAGGAAAGTGAAGACATTTAGGTTGCTTTTATTTCAGTTCATTTCAGTTAGTTTCTGTCTCTCTGAAATGTTAAATTTTCTATGTCTACGGAAGACTGCCCACCAAGATCTCCTGTGTGGCAATCCCTCAATGTTTTAGTGAGGGGGCTACCCCTACAAAGGAACTCTAAACTTAAACGAACTTTTAAATGGGAATGGATGTAATGACCAGTATATTTCCTGTAGACTTATTTTTTCTCACTGAAATCTGTGTAGGTGGCTGGAAAATCTTTTTTAAAGAAATGAGCACAGAATGAATCGTTAGAATAAAAGTGCAATGTGGTGTGGTTTCGCTGGAGAAACCCCAGCTCCCCTGTGTGATACAGCACACAGCTGTGCTCCACGGATGCAAGCAAGTTTCTGGCCGTCCTATTTCCCCTCCTCAGCTTTGTTTGGGATTTTTTTGTCAGGTCTCCTTCCTCTGAAGCTGCATCCTTTGGGACAAGGGCTCTTGCTCCCTTTGAGAGGCAACCTGTCCTGCTGCCAGCCTCAGCTCTGCAGCCTCACAGCATCCTCCCGCACAGTCCTGCTGCCACAGCCAGCAGTGCTGCTAAGAGGGAAGTTATGGCATGCATGGCTAGTCGAATGAAAAAAAAAAAGCACCCCAAACTCCAAAAAAGCCAGAAAAACATCTTCTTATTCTTTAAGGATGTGCTTCTCTGCTCTTTGCTTAGGAGAAGCTATACAAGTAAAACACATTGTCATAAGTGGGTCTCTCTGGTGATCAGGAGTGACTTGCATGGGAAGGTTTGCAGGAACCAAACCTCGGGTTTGGTCCCAGTTTAACTGGTTTAACTCCAGGGTAATACTATGCCAGTACTTAATTGGGTTTGGTTTTAATTAACAATGGACATCAAATATTTTTGCTGCTCTAAATTCAAGTTAATGTCATGTACATAAACAAAGCCACTACCATCCCAAATACTGTCAATAATGTGTTTTTTCTGAAATTATTTCTTAGTGAGTTACTTGCCTCTCTGCACTCCTTTTAGTGAGGATTGATCCTGTTCCATGTGGCAGAAGTTCACCTGTTGCTGATGTGAAAGGTGAGGCGCTGCAGATCGCATTATGGAAAGGTTCTTGTAATCCATGTTCTCCAAAACCACTGAGAAGCCCTAGCTGTGAGACCCACACCAGACTCACCACCCAGACAGGACCTTCCTTTGTGCCGCAGTGCAGTTCAGATTGCCTGCCCTAGTTTGGCCTGATCCAGAGATGGACTTAGGCTCCTCAGTGTGGAGTTAATACCCCAGCTTTCATGCCAGAAGTATCTTCTTGAAAAGCATCCCTTAAATGTCATCAGACAGATGTTAGGTGAAATGAGGAAGCATGGGAAATCTCAGAAAGGATCCTGTTTTCAGCCTTCCAGATCCTCCCGCAGATCCTCTTGGAGGATATGGATCCAAATAAGAGTGGTATAATAATAACAACAACAGAAATAACAGTGGCGTATATGTCTACTTTTTAGTAATGTACTCAGGAAATCACAATATAATGCTGGTTCTTGAGCAGCTTTTGCAGGAAGTGAGGCTTCACAGGCTGTCGTTTTAGTACCCTTGCTCTTCCATGCCACTTCCTTGCCCGTTAGCCAAGATTTATTTTGTAGGTAGATGTTTTACTTTCTTTTACAGAAGAATTGGGTGTCCTCATTTCTTCCTTTCAGTTTTCTGATTTAGCAGCAATCTGGTAAAGCCACTGACATTTCCAGGAATGTATATAAAATGGTGACTATCAACTTTGTACTTACTTTTCTATACACTGAAAAAATTCCCAGGGGATTAGTCTAAGCATCTCCAATGACCATTAAAAGGTAGATAAACAAGCATAAGGAAGAGCATTTATTTTGACAAGACAAAGTTTTGGCACCTTCACCCAAGCTCCCTAATCCCTTACACCGAGCACTGACTTCAGCAGGCTCTCAGAACAAGGTACTATTCAAGAGGGCGAACTGAAAGCCGTCTTACTTTAGCCCTGAGTAGTTAAAATCCAAAAAGGTGCATTGTGCTAGTAGTCCTTTCATAACCCCTGCCTCTTTAATGATAGCCATTTCTCCTTATTGAATCCTTTCTACTCCTTTTCTTCTCTGTTCCTCTCTCCTCCTTTTAAGGCTCCTTTGAGTGAGTGCTGTGCCTCTTGTTTTTCTTTTCCTTTGCCTGCTTCCTCCCTCTTATTTGTTTAAACCATTCCCTTGTTCATCTGCTCTGATTTTCTTTCTGCCTGTAACCCCCTCATTCAGTGTTATTCTCCGTTGTTTTTTTCTGTGTGGGTGTGAGCACATTCTCCTGCCTTATCAGCTCTCTGGCCCTTTCTCTACAACATCTGAGTGGATGCTGGAATGATCTTTAGCCAGAATCTCCCTAGGGGTCTCAGTCCCAGGCTCCAGAGCTTCTGAAATGAGATGGAAAAAGAGAGACACCCTGGCAGCAGCTTGTCCCTAATGGCCAGATGGCCAGCACTCACATTAATACAATATCAGGCATTGCTGTAGTTCTGCCTTGGAAACTGCTTGCCTGTGCTGGCATCTTCTCACACTCCTCTGACAGCCATGCCAGTCCCAGCACCCTCTTGGGAAAAGAAATGGAAATGACCACATAAATACTTTGAATTCAAGTCACTGTGCAACAAGAATCATCTAATATTTTCATGAGTGAATGTTTACGTTATCCGCTCCCCCTGCACACTCCCCCCTCTGTCCCCCTCCACTTCCATTATACATTGTCCTTTCCTGTATGTTTTGCTGATATTGAATTCAGCTCTCTTGCAGCCTGGGACTGATGTTTTTGAATTTACCCTAGCTTTCATGTGTACATCCTTTCACACTGTGCTTTGTCGGGTGGGAGACCAGAAAGCAATTGCACATGTCAGGACTGGAAGCAGCCAACTATCTACAAAGGAACAATCAGTTGTTAATGTTTGGCTATGGTTAGATGGAGGAACAAGCAGGCAGTGCGTTTTTTTTTTCCTTTTTTTTTCATGACCTTGTAATACCGTGGGGCTTTGCTTTGTGTCATGCCATTCCCAGAAAAATACGGATGTGAAACAGAACATTTCATGGCCGATGGTAGGATCAGAGGAGGCAAGGGTGGAAAAAAGCTGTTGAGTGCATCTTGTGCTCACAGCCGCTCTTCCTTCTCTCACCAGGAATGCATTATTCAGCCTACCTCTGTTGCCAGAGGTGACCCCTGGGTCTAGCTTCTCCAAAACTGTGCTGAGCATGGTGCAGCGTGAGCAGGGGCTACCTGTAGGGCTCTTCTTCCTGCCCTCCAGCAGGGTACGATGTGGTTCAGCTTTGGCTGTTGGGAGCTCAGACTTGGCCTGCTGTAGAGAAAGACGTGCCCGCTGTAGAGAAAGACGTGTTTGGTGTCACTTGAATGTCCAAGCTGCAGTTGCTCAGCAAGGTGTGCCTGCTTGTCTGTGTGCAGCAAGCTCCAGGCCCCGTGCCAAAGAAGAGTTACCTGCCTGTGTGGGAACACCGTCTCCTCCTGCGGATCCCAGGGATTCCCTCACTTGTGTGCCGGGATGGGTGGACAGCCTGAGCATGTAGGAGCACCTGACACCTCAGTGCATTATTAAAGCATGAGCCATTGAACAGAGAGCTGAAATGTGAAGCACATTTTTATTCTTTCAGAGGAACTGCATGTGGAGGCCCTCATTCCCCTTGGTAAGGGACGGCTTGCTGGCCCAGTCCTGCTGGGACAGCTCAGGTGGACATTTCCGTGCTGGTGTGAATAGGGGCATCACTCAGTGCTGTATGTACAGCTTTGTTTGCTTTTTAACCTCTGCTTGTCTCGTGCTTGTCCGTCTCCCTTACAGCTTTCTAATCTTTCCCGGTTTTCTTTTACTTGGAGTGGAAATGGGAGGGAGACTTAATCCCATACTGCTTCCTTCTTTTTCAGTAGGCTAACCCTTGCTTGTTTAGGATCTGACCCTGTTCCCATTGAAGTAAATCCCAAAACTCCCATCAAATTCAATGAAAACAAGAGTAGGCTCTTAAACCATTACTATTATTAATTACCTTATGATGATGCTAATTACTATGGCTATGACTGTTACATCTACTACAACTATTACTATTACTAGTATTGCTAGTATTGCTATTACAACTAATAATATGATTTATTACCTATTTCTTTTTTATTTGGAGCACTTTGTAGAGGCTGGGAGCAACATATGCAGCTTAAAGGATTTCCAATTTCTGTCTGAAAAGATAGAAATTATTTTGGTGGGAACTTTTAGCCAGGAAATTACCTCTTATGCTAAAAGAGGCAACACCATTTAGTTGAGTTTACATCTAGGAAGTGAACAATGGCTAGAGTTAAAAAAGAAGGAGACTGAAAAAAATAGAGCTTGGCAGATCTGGCTCAGCTTTGTCAGAGATGTTTACGAGCCTCTCAAGTGGCTTGGACGTTGCAGGTCTAACCAGACAGTGCTACCTTTAGACTTAGGGAGACATAATGAGAGGGGAGAACAGGTGGCCCGTCCCTTTATGAACAGAGGGTTAGTAAATATTTGTCGGCAAACAGGGTTGGCATTAGCACACGAGTCTGAGTGGGGCTTCATTAAACACAGTTTCTGCTTCAGATCATTAATTCATTTTAATTATGTGTCCACTGGTCAGCGTGGGTTGGGGGGGACGTGGCGAGATGAATGGGATGCCGGGAGGTGAGGGGCGCATGCGGGGTTGCCCCATGCGCAACAGCCGGAAGGGCGCCCTCCATGCACCCAGCCCACGTGCCCCCTCTCCTCCCTCTTCCTCTCGCCCGAGTGGTGACGAATTTTGCACAGGACATTTCCTCTGGGATTAAATAATGCCTGGCTGGGGTTAATAGCACTTGGCTGTGCTTCATGTCAGCAGCTCCACCTAGCTGGTCATTAATCCATGGCCTCAGGGGAAGTCCTGTACTTCAATTATTGTTGGATTGATGAGATTAGATCTAGTCTGTACCATTCAACAGTTAATTTCCTCGTTTGAATGTTTAAAATTGTGTGAGTGATGGGAAAAAATTTTGTGCTCTTAATATCAGAAATTCTCATCTCCTTCATGTAAATAGCATCATGGGCCTTCGTTTGATTGAGGCAGCACTCCTGAAGAGACAGAGGGTACTGAGGGAATCAGTAAGTGCAGAAAGGTTAAGGTCTGTGTTAGAAACAGAAATTGCACTAACCGTGACTGTCATGTTAGAGTTAGTGCAACAGACTGGCAGTGAGTTCCACTTAAACACCAATCAATATTAATGGCAATGGAGAGAGCAGCTTCTGGCCTGAGCAGTGTGTGAAGTAGTTCTTGTGCATATTTATTAGGACATAAGTACATAGTATGGGATCCTCTTCTGCTGATCTAATCTGGTTATGTTATCCAAGACAGCTAAATATATAGATAATAAAAACATATGCTGATATATCATTAACTTGAACAGCTAATATACAACTTAATTTTCCTCTATGGTGGGAGATAATCTAAATTCATCTGTTATAATTTCTATCTCTGGATTGCTGAGCTTGTATGTCTTTTGTTCATGTCTTTTCTCCAGGTATAAGACATAAGGTTTTGTATTAATCTCTAATGCTAACATATGTGCACATTTGCATATGCGGATCCTGAAACCGCTTGGATCGCTCTTCTCTCCATGCTGACCTCTGCCTTCACATTTCATGCCTGACAATTAAAAGCAGCATAGCTGCCCACCTTTCCTTCCTCCGTGCTACTGCACACTGACGAGGGTGCTGCTGTTCCCCAGACCCCAGACTTGCCCTCCTGTTCTCCAGCCTTGGCTGTCGGTGGACATGGGCAGGAGATGCTCCCTGGAGTCTGGGGTGCCATGCAACACTGCACACTGACCCCTGACTTTCCTGAGAAAGAGGAGGGAAGCTCACTCATTTCCTTAAACTTCTAATGTGTTTTCAGGCAAAACTGAAGTAGCTGTGGGTGTTTTGTGAGAAGAAATACAATATAGGCCTAATGTTTTTTTCAAAAGCCTAACTAAAGACAGAGATATCCCCATTACAAATCAAAACTGGCAACTTCTGTCCAAAGACCGGATCATGTTAAGTATAAATCCACAGTGGGGTAGGGCTGAGAAACTGAGACTCGTGTCTCTGCCTTTAAAGGCAGAGGCTGCAGCACAGGGGTCTCTTTGGCATCGCCTCTTCTTCTAGCCCTCAAGCCTTCATCCCTTGCAAGGCGGTGGCCACCTCTGGGAGGAGTGATGGAGGCATTGCCTCTCTGCTCAGCAGTTCCCAGCCTCTACCCCAAGACAGTCCCTCCCCAGACTGGTGGGGGAATGGGATCAAGGCCCATGGGACAGGGGAAGGGACCAAGATGGGATTCCCACTTTCTAGGCGGGTATTCTGGCCCCAGTACACTGCATCCGAAGGCCAACGGGGCTGATGACACTTGTCCTCCAATTGTATTTAAAGGGTAAGAGTGTTCTGTTCAGTCCTTGGATGTAAAGCACAGAGACATTAGCCTTCAGAAGGAGAGTCATGGCGGTAGGTAAGCCTGGGGTTTGTACAGTCCTCACCAGGGTGGTCAGAGCTTTAAGATATGCTTGTGTTTCCCCGGTTTTCCAGTATCTGCTCTATAAGACTGCCACGGCATGAACTGCTTTTGACATCAGTGGGCAAAATGTGTGTAAAGTGCCTGGAACATGGAGAGGCTCTGTGCTCCCTTCTTCTTTGTGCGGGTGATGCCAAGAGTCCCAGGGCAGTGGAAACATCACCGGGGCTGAGATCAAAGGAGAAATGAATGGTCAAGAGGATTGGCCACTGACCCTTTTATCAATATTAAAAACATCAGTTGAAAAATAGCAGCAGGTAACCTGCAGTCATCATGGAGTCTCAGCAGTGATCTTATCTGGCCCAGTATTCTATCTCTGATGCTGTGCTGTTAGGGACTTGGATTCATTAGAAGAAGTTGTATTAGACTCCTCAAAATAGTTACAAAATAACTAATTCAGGCAATGTCAGTCATTGTCTGAATTACACCAAAAGCACACAAGCCTGTATCTCACATATATACATACGTAAAATGATTCTGTCTGCTGTAACCAGATGTCCCCATTATCCATGTAAAGGATAGAGGGCATCGTGAATTTTTCATGCGGAGTGATTTCCATTTAAGTGCTGATCTGGATAACATTGATCTGTAGTCCCCTGGTCATGCTATTATTCTTGCATAGACATGACCAGTTTTGATTCTTCCAAGGGGAAATATAATTTTTTTTTTTTTGCCTCCACATTGACATAATGAATGGGACACAGAAATAAAAAGAAAGGTTGAATGGAGCAGGAAGCCTGCGTGTGAACTAACAAAGAGAAGAGTTTTATAGAAAACTTTCTAAAAAATGCAAAACGTTAACCAGAAGTATCCTTTAGGAAAATGATACATTTGATTATTATAGCCGTAACAATGAGCTTTAGTTACAGGAGTGGTAAATTGAGTATCTCACTGGGGACAAGGCTGCAGATTAGACTTCAACTTGGAAATGATATACATTCAAGTAAGTTGAATTTGATCCCATCCTGACTGTGTAATGGGGGGGGACATGGAGAGCAAGAAGAAAAAGAGAGATTATAGGGTGTGTGGACCATATAATGCCTGTGTCTGAACTTGATCCACTTGAGGAACCAGCAGGATGATATGGTGGGGGCCCACCTTGTCTCTTTCATCTTAAAATTCAGAGAAAGGAATTGTTTGCATCAAAATGTGTCCTCTGTTAGAGGTTTATTTTGTCATAATCCTCATCAAATCCAGGCAAGGATGGGCAAACTTTCACCTGCATGTAATTCACCTGCATACCGAAACACATGTCAAACATCAGGAAAGCTGTTAACACGTGCAGAAAGGTGGCAGGACGTGGTGAGGGAGAAGTTCTTTACTGACTTGCTTGTAAGATGGGCTGAGGGGAGCAAAAAACCATCAGTCAGCTTCCCCAGGACATTTTTTTCTGGGTAGAGATGACAAATACCCATCTCACTTTATGACTGTGGCCCATATCCTGTGCTATGAGATGCTGCTGAGCAAGGGAGAATGGTGTATGTGAGAAGTGTCCCACATCCTCAGCCTGTCTTGAATGTTAGTCACTGTTCCTGGCACTGGTTCCCCTGTGTCCGAGCTGAGCATTTTCCCGAGCATATGGTGCGAGGCTTTGCCCGCTCTCTTGCCACAGCAGAGCCAAAGCTGGGAGGTGGAGGGCTCTGCAGTAGGGTTTAAGCCTGTAGCATCCGCCCACAGAGAAAAGGGCACAGTGTGTTTAGTCTCTCACTCTTTTGTACAAACATTCCCTGAAATCAGCGGATTTGCTCACTTCCACGAATTTTTCACTTTTGCTTCCTGTGCTGAGGATGTTGTTCTACCAGACCCCTGGGTACCAGGTAGCGAGAGGGCTGAGGCAGTAAGACATTCCTCTCTCTTCCCCCACCCCCCTTTCTTTTTTGGAAGCCACCAAATTTTATACAATCTGTTCAACTCATCTCCAGAGGTAAAAGACAGAAACAGTTGCCAGTTATGTGGGGCTCAGTGATCAGCGGTATCAATGCAGTCCCTTCATTTGCCTCCTGGCTCTGGCTTCCTGATCGGTATGGCCGTTAGTGGAGACAATGCCAGCAGAGCAGATGCAGAACTACAAACCACTGAAGGATGAAAGGGAAAGAGAAAAGTCTGTTTATTGCAGCCAGCTCTAAAGGGGAAAAAAAAATGACCCAAACTCCATCCAATTAAATTTTCTAATTAAACTGAGGACACACACATTCTCTCCCTCTCACATTCCCTTTCTGCACACACACACACACGCTCGTGCACACGCGCACCCCGGTGCTTTCGGCGTGGGGGTCCTGCCGTGGAGCTCATCCTCCCAGTTTCTAGTGGGGCACATCATAACAAAGAGAGAGGAGCCTGGTCAGGCTGCAAAATGATAATGACATTTTTTTTAACGGAGAAATTTTGCTGCTCCAGCAATAGCACCTAAAGGAAGAACTACTGATAAAAAAATATAGAAGAAGCAGTAAGGAAAAGAAGAAACAATGTGAGATAGGTCAACCCCCCACGTTTTATTTGCTGAATTGTAAAATCAAACAAACTCTCTGGTAGACTTAAACATTCCCTGTGCTGATGCAGTATTTTGTTACTTCTCCAGTGCTGACTAGAAATGTGTGTGACTGGAGAAATCCTGATTTGACTAGCTGGAAGTCCTTGACCATGCAGCTGGTCCTCACTGCTCCCTGCTTTGGCCCTGCCATTGGGAGGGGAAGACTGGGGTGGTGACACACTGGTGGAGCCAGCCTCTGCTTATACCAGAAGAGTCCTCAGGGTAACTTTCTTTAAACAAGGCTCAGAGATGGCTAGGTCTTGCTAGAGCATTGATGAACTCCCATTTCCCCTGAGCATCCCTTTCAAAACAGAAAAATAGTTGTGTGTGCTCCTTAATCAAGGGAAATGCACAAGGTCAGAGAATTTAGAAAAATGGGAATTATAATGATTTACTCAACAGTAAATACATCCAAGCTAAGCATGAGTCCCTTTGGTAGTTCAGCTGTGCTTTAAAACTGGCAAAAAATTGTCTTGAATTGAGACTTAAAAAAAAATCAGCCAAAACACAGTATATGATCTCAGACATCATTTGCCAGTCTGAGCAAAAAGCATCTGTCGATGAGCGTCTCGCAGCTTATCACCATAAACATGCGGCGTGCTGCTCAGAACAGGAACTTGAATTTTACAGGGTGATACTGAGACACCAAGTATAAATGATAATCCAAATTAAAGTATGTCCAGCATGCTGAGAATAACAGAGGCCAGGGCAAGGGTACTGCAAACAGCTCATGGTAACACCTAAAGCTACAATTAAGGTAATCCGCTGGTCACCTCCACCTCTTTCCTGTGGGAGGTCCCAGGGGCTTCGAGTGGTCCCATCCCTGCGGGTGAGCCAGGAGACACCAAGGGTGGTGACTGCAGCAGGAGGCTGAAACCTGGCGGGATGTTTTCACCACAGTTAGTGTTGCTGGTGTGGTGGAAAGGATGATCTAATGTTTACAGAAGGTTTGGGCTGGGATGAAGGTTAACTGGCAGGAGTTCACACAAGATGAGACAGAGGCAATGATAGGTTGCAGACAACAAGCAGAGAGGTTGGATACAATTATATCACTCCCACCAATTATGGTGTATAGGAAGCTATTGTTTATGAATCAGGCTGGAAACATACCCCTAGGTACCAGGCTGCCTCTTGAATTCCAAGGTAGCCTCTATGCTGAAGCGCTCACTTGGGCTTGGTAATCATGCTTATGTGTTCACCCAGGATTTTGTCACCTTCAGGTGAGACAAGCTGGGCTGGGGGTTAGGCACTGTGATCTCTTTGACTGAAAGGCTGGTCCAGGGTGGTGAGCCTATGGCTCTGTGATTTGCTTTCCTGCCTCAGTCGTCCCTTCTCACAGGTACCGCAGAGGGGGTTGGGGTTCAGTTTTAGCACATCCTAGTAAAACGCTGAGCCCAGTCAGCATGATTTTTCTGGGTAGCTGACCCAAGTGAGTTAATGTGGTTTTGCAAACTTTTGGTTTTGTTCTAGCAAATAGAGAGCAGTTCTCAGTTTGGTAATTTCTAAATTGAAATAGATAAAACCACAAGCTTTCAGGTTGTGGGCAGCTCTGTGTACAGGATTGACACAACAAAAAAATAAAACTGAGCAATCATCATCAGCAAGCCCTTATTAATATGACTGCACATAGGTGACCAGAAGTGAGACTGGTCCACTCAGCCTATAGCATGAGTGTTTTCCACAAACGTTCCTGTTCAATCTTACCAGCTGCTCTTTCTGTAGTCTTTTACCTGAGCATCTGTTCAGGGGAGACTGCAAATTACACCTCTTGACCATGCTCACAGCATCACACAGCTACTGGGTATGAAAACTTTTCAAGGACTGAAGACACATTAGAGCTGTCTCCACATCAGACACATCAGTTTGTTGGGAGAATTGTCCTACCCCTCAGGTTCTGCAAAGGCTGCTGAGATCCTATCTTTTCAGTAAGTCACCACATACTTTTTTTTGCAGCCCAAGACACTAATTCTCTGACAGTGTTCTGCCGAATTAATCTGTGAGAGATTGTCTCAGATTAGAAAAGTAGTTTTTGCTGACTGTCACCAGTCTAAAGAGGCAGATCAGAGGAGAAACTAACAGTTGACCCAGTTTTCAAACCAGGACCAACCTTAGGTGCCAAATCACTGTGTCTGAACATTCAAATGAGTGCACTGGTCCCTAAATACCTGTTTTACTAATCTAAAAGAACCTTGAGGAACATGCTGTAGGGTCAGGGTGCTGAGCTTCATTGTCTGGATTTGAAAATGGGGCATTTCATCCCAGGAGTGCAGAAGCAGAAAGGAGCTCCAGTCTCGGAGCACCACTTGCAGCAGCCGGGCAGTCTGTCGGGACCCCGGGCAGAGCCTGAAGCAGAGAGCTGGGGCTCTCATTCTTGGGGGGAGGAAAGGTCTGGGAGCTGGGGACAGGGCTGGGTAAAAGGGTTGCAGGAGGGATCAGGCTGGGTTTGGGTGGTATGACCATCTGCCCAGGGAGAAAGCAGAGGCAGCATTGGTTGAGTTTAATGGAAGAAATGTTTAACAGCTCTCTTGGCATTTGAATGGGCTGCGGCTTAATGCCCAGGTCAGGGTACCTGACCAAGTCACCTCCAGAACCCCTTTGGTTCTGAAAAGCTGCTTCTCATACTCCTGACTTATCTGACCAGACCCAAGCAAATAGGATCTGTGCCGCTGACATCTATGTGGACACACTGTGCCTGCACCACAGTTAGATAAGGGAACTATTTTCTGAACAGATGATCTTTTGCCTACATTTCTAAATATAAATCACTTATTTCTACTTAAGGTGACCAAATGCCTGTTGTTAGCTAAGTTGATCCATGGTCTACCTGGTCCCATAGACAGCCTCTGGGCTTTCCTTTTTCTGCATTCTTTCAGACAAATAGAAAAATACATAATTATTTTATTTAATTTAGCTCTCTTCTGATTCCCACTGAGAGTGGGAGCCATGGCTGCTTTGGTTCAGTGCTCTACCTCATGATAGCTGTATCCACAGAGAGGAACTGATGTTCTTCACCAAGGAAGGGAGCATGTTGCTCTCCCCTTTCTGAGGAGTTTGAAGTTATTTATATTTGAGATGTTACAGGTAGTAAGACATGACTAGTTCTATATGAATAATACCATAGATCAGTAGATGGACAGACAGAAAGATATACAGAAGGATGATCTATGGCCAGATTACAAAAAATGCCTAGCACCCACTATTCCCAGAAAAATAATTTTGTGTTGTGAAAAGGAGAAATGGTTTGATATTGCAAGATAAGTACCTGCCTTAGGAGTAGAAGTTATACAGCATGTAGTAGGGTTTGATCCTGCGCAAGTTTTTCTTGACTCAATTTTTTTGCTGCCATGAGGTTACAGCGGTATTTGTTATGCTTGAACAGATCAAAAGTAGTAACACACATATGTGGTTTCTGTGAAAAAACTAGTACCATCAGTTTTCAGAGGAAGACAGATACCTCCTGATGTGCCTCACTATATTTCAGATCAATATGAAAAGAAATTTCACTTTCAAAGAAAAACTTTTACATCAGATTTCTCTGTGGAAAGCGAAAAGTGCTGATATGTTCCTCTCTTCTGCTTTCTCTATTGCCAAGAAGTACACCGGACAGATGAGGTCTGGCACTGGGCTCTGCTCTGCTGTTTCTAATTCAGAGTGGGAGAGGTCCAAGTACCACATACTAGAAAACATTTCTTTTACCTATTTCCAGCACAAAATGCATAATAAATCCAACTGCCCAACCACAAACCACTCAGCAAACATGCAAACATCTCCTGCTGCCAAGCTCCACAGGAGACCCAAATGTGCAGGTGCGTCTGCAGGTAGCAGCGTCCCAGGAGGAGGTGTGAGTGAGACACCTCACCCTGGCAGTGTGACGCAGATTAGGTCATCAGCACTGATCAACACTGGCGAGGGACATGATTAGCTTTTACTGGAAAGGTGGACCTGCCTTCCAACCACTGTTGACAAGCTAACTTGACACCAGGTGTGAGGATGGGTGATGGATGTGGTGGGGATGACAGGCTCCCTCTCTAGAAGAGGGCAGAGTGGTCTCTGTATGGTTCACGTCTCCAGGACTGGCTCCATAGGATGCCAGGTTTACAACACACCACTGTGACTTTCTCTATAGCAAAAGCAGAATAAAAATACAAGGTGGTGATCCTTCTGACAGGTGGGAGCTTTCGGTGATGGGATATAAACCCACATGCAGACAGACTGTATCTATCTTCATGTCCTCTGACACTTTCCTAAATTCAGTCAAGGCCTCAAGTACTGAAAATCTGCCTTCTAGGCTCTAGCTTTGTCGGGTGCAGAACTAAGAGAGTATGCTGGACTATTTATGATTTTTTTTCCAACTTTTAAAACCCTCAACCCTCATTAGATGAGATCTTCAAAGGTTCTAAACGGAAATGAGAGGTGTTGACTTTCCACCTTCAGTTCCTTTGAAAGCTCCCACCTGGATTCATTTAAATGTTGTAATAATGTGTAAAACAATTAATTAGAAAGGTGTCTTTTAACACTGAGGTCAGGAGCGGGGCAGAGGGGCAGTCTGAAATTCTGGAGAGGGAAGAACAGCCAAAAGAGAGAGTAAACTTATTGGAGCATTTGAGAGGGACAGTGTCTTCAGGAAATAAATCAAAGATTTCCGGGTGCTACTTAGTCATGCAATACCTTTCTTGTGCCTTTAAGGGTTCCTAGCAAACCTTCTGCCCTACTGCCTAGAGTGAATCTAAAGCTAAGCTGATCAAAAGATAATGCCACTTAGCTTTTTGGATTGATTTTTTTCCAACTGAAATGTCTGTGCTTGTGTTCTATTGGTCTTCTGAGAAGCCTGCTCCTGGTAGGAAGCTGAAGGAAGCTGTAGATACCTGCATGCTTACTCTTTTGGAGTGTAGTGCAGTTCAGTAAGATGCAGACCAGGCAGGTCTGGAGAACGAAGCTGGCTGAGCCTCTGCTTGGGTTCTTTGATCTCTAATAATGACTGAGAGACTCCAGACAGCAGGGTCCTTCTATATCAGACTTTAAGGGGGACTCTTTCCTCACAAAGCCTTTCACAAACCTTGTGAGAAGGTGATGTACAAGATATCTCTATCCCTCTGCCAAAATTCATTGAAATTGTCCTATGGATTCAAAATTTGTTGAACAAAAAATTGTCATAAGGTAACAGACAATAGCTGAACGAAAAAGTAACTTCAGGTAGAAAACCTGTAGTGCAGGGTTATGTTTGTTTTTTCTGTAGCCGTTAATACTGTACATTTGCTTCACAATACTGTTCTGTGACTGGATACCTTTTCATTACATTAGCTGCAGAGATGACATCCAAGAAGGTATCTGAAGAAGCAGAGCATGGAGACAAGAAAGTTGAACAATCTTTCTGCAGAAGGAGTTGCTCTCACATGCATGTCTGTATCCCCCCACCACAAGTAAATAGGAGCTATTCATTTGCTAACCAAAGTTTGATCTGTCTCTGGATCCCAGTCGGCAACTTGGCCCCACCAAGTCCCTGAAACACTGTTTGCATTGTTTACTGTATGTGGTACCAGGGAAAAGCTGGTGTTACTGTTATTTAGCACCAGCACTCTCCAGGCTGCCAAAATCCTTGTGCCAAAAAAGAAAGGTCATTTGAACCTCAGTGTCTGACAAAATAAGCTCAAACTGTCTACTGTGGGAACATGCTTTTTCTTTGGCTGATCCCATTCTGCAGCCAGTATGGGTAACGGCAAGCTCTTCCCCTCCTGCTGTGTCTGGAGGTGAGTCCTAAAATCCCAATGAATCATTTTGTTTGTTTTGTGACGCCTTTTATTTTTTAATAGACACTCTGCCTTTTGTTAGTGACAAAGAAATGGCTCCTTCCATCTCTCTGAATTTCAGTTGCTGCTGCAGGCAGCATGTGCGTCTCGTGGCTGATGGAGCAGTGGTGGGGTGTGCACCAGGCCTGCGCTGGCCCAGCCTGGCAAGCAGAAGATGCTGATTTCAACCTGCTCTCTTTTTTCTCTGAATGTCTGCATCAGTTTTATATAGTCTGCCTTGATGATGAGACATTAACATGCCATGCCACATCATGGGAGTCACAGCCCACGGAAGTCTGATCCCAATTTGCTGCATGCCCCTCTGGCTAAGTCTCTGAACACCATGGCTGGGTGAAAATGATTGATCACAGGGAATAAAGCTTAGACTCCTAAATCCATGTTTCAGGTGCTGAGTGCCTACAGCTCCCATTACTTGGAGCAGACACTGGGGCTGTTCAGTGGCTCTGGGAAATCAAAGCCTGTCTTAGGTAACCACAGCATCACTTAGTGATGGGCAGGAAGATGAGGAACGTACTTTATTTCTGCCTGTGGTCTCAGGGAACAAGCCGTGTTTTGGAGCCCTCTCTTATAAGCACATCCATTTAAAGCAGCCTGTTCCTGAGTCACTATAAAGCTGGTATTGCTGCAGATTTCAAGCCTGACTGGAGGTACATGCAAGTGGCATTGCAGCTTGCAGTGTTTGTTTCTTCCTGCAGGACCATGATGGTGGCTTGGCCTGGCCGAGGGAGGCACTGGCCAGAGATCTGGCAAGGCCAAAGGGCTATGGGCTTTCTTAAGCCCCAGGGCATCCATGTTGGACCCATGCCCAGCCCAAGCACATTTGGCACCCAGAGGCAGGCCAGGTGAGTTCCACCCATAGGACCCTCTGTCTCCAAGGAGGCAAGAAATTCAAACGAGGTAGTATGTGAAGCCACTCCCAATGGGGACTGTGCTTCAGGGAGTAATTTGGGGCAATTCCCAAGGCTAGGAATTATTTCCCAGTGAGCAGAAAAGATCTGATTGGGGGTCAATGCTCCCAAGTGCCAAAGTTTAGGAAGGTTCTCATTCTGCCAGATGCAAACTCACTCCTCTTCCAAGCATAGGTGGCTGGGAAGCACCTCACATCACCCAGCAAGCCTTAAAGCATCACACTGCTCTTTTGGTGTGAACAAGGAATCCACAGCTACAGCTTCAGCGATGGTGCTCACTGTTTACTAATGTGCATTTTAATGGTTACTGAACTAGTGTCAGTTTGTCTCTTTCATGCAATGCCTAAGTGGTAAAAGATCCAGTAAGCCTAATAAGAGAGTAAGGGTATTGGCCTAGTGGTCTAAACACAAGTTTGTTTTATCTCTGTACTCTGGGACTGTAGATATAAATCTAGACAAAACCGATACTGCCTTCCACCACTCTGAAACTGATAAACCAAGCAGTTTGCTATGCAGAAGTGGCAGATACATGCAGTTCATGGTGTTTCTTATAAAAGTAAGGGTTTACTTGGAAGGACTCTGAATAAATTTCCTTTTCTCTGAATCAGGCTCATCTGCTGCATGCACTTTGACTTCAGCTCCTTAACTTTCTTGGTATGCAAAATGCAATGTTGTGCACGAATTTTCAAGCCTCCCAGGATGTCTGTGCTGTATAAATGTAAACATGATTAAATCAGAACAGTACTACAGTTCTTTCAAACATATGAATAGCTCCTTCTCTTTCCAGGTCTCTCTTGATCTAAAGACTCATGGATCCAAAAAATACCCACTCCATCCTTTTTTGTGATGTTGGCAGGCTCCTTTCCAGCACTGTGTATACACCTCATTTACTTTTCAGAAAAGTCTTTCCATGATAAACAAAACCCATCAGAAGTATTTGTGTGACCTCGAAGAGGGTATCCCCTGGTGCTGGTGGGGGCAGTTCATTTGTAAAGCTCTGCCTTCAGCCTAGTGCCATGCACTGCACCATACCACACGGGTGTTGCCATCCCTCAGTGCTGCAGCTGTTTTCCTTGGACATACCACCAGAAAGAGCGACAGGGCTTTTTCTTCTGAAGCAGAAGTTGGGGGAAGAAATATCCCCTGGAAATGGGCTTTCAGTGTGTCTTAGCTGCTGAGAAACTTTCACTCTCCCAGGGGAAACTGTCTTCTGTTACTGCTGTGGGACTCCCTTGTTGTCCTGACAGGGACGTACAGTGGCACCTTTACAAACCTGCATTAACTGTCATGCGAAGACTGAAACCCATGTTGCCAGCCATGATGACTGGATTCTTTAGATCCCTAACTTTGGGGTGGATCAGCGTTATTTACCTTGTTCTTGCAGTTTGGGTAGGGTTAACATAGCAATTTTTCAATATTTAAGTCAGAAATCTTTGTCAGAGTCAGAGATAGACTACAGAAGTCCTCAGTTTCCTGCTTGAGGATTAACTAGGAAACCTAAGGACCTTCTTCAGTAAGCCAATTATGTAAATGCCAATATTAACCAAAGCATTGGTGCTGTAGCAGCTTATTTGCAATAACACAGCTGAGTGTAGGAACATTTTTTGGTGACCTCAAGGGGAGTTTTGCATGTAGATGAAGGGTAATAAATGGTGCCTTGCTTTGATATGGAACAAAACAATAAATCGTTCTGGTGTAAGTAACCACTTACACTGTGATGGATCCTACACAGGGTGTGTTCTTGAAGAACAGCTGAACATCAACTAAGAGGAAGCTCACATCACGGAATGTAGGAAACAGCTTTCACAGGTGACTGCAACGACCAGAGATTTCAAAGAACAATGTAGGAGAAAATCTTTTTCTGAGTGTCTGGCTTCTCTCTGTACCCGTTCTTGTAAAACAAAGGTGTTTACAGTGCACAAGGGCAGAGAATAAAAGAACAAACAAGATGGTGCCCTGCATTTCAAGAGTCTCTTTACAAATACCTCTAATCCACTGAGGGCTATATACTTCAGCTTTGACTTCCCTTCCAGGGGGAATGAAATAACACTAGTAAGGAAACATACCTGCAGCTCATAAACAACCAAGCATACCCAAGGCTGTCAGCGTAAAGACTTTTGTGGCAAAGCCTCGTTTGCAACCATCAGTGCCTGTTCATAATTACCAAACCCTGGTGCAGCACTTTCCCTGCCTGTTGGGGAGTGTGCGTGTTGTGTTCAGATTTGGCTTAGAGCCCAGAGCAGTCTGGGTTTTGTTTTCCTTCTGTATGAACATGGAGAAGGTTTTCCAGTAGGATGGGTGCCTTAGCAGATAATGCACTGGTCTTTTAAAGTTGGGAACATGGTCTGGGTTCAGCCCAAGGTCTCAAGCAAAATGATATTAATGGTCTAGGCAATTCACAGTCTTGTTTGTACAATAGTTTGTATACTGTAAATTTGTCTCTCATTTGTCCTGCACAAGTTTACTCTATTTAGGTCACGATGCTAACAAGGACATGGTGTTATATCAGTCCTAGCTACCTCTAGTGAACATGATGGTCCTGCTGCTGGCCTGACATTCCCAGTTCTGGTGGAACAAAGAGATGCCTATTACATCTGCTGAATAGCCATAGTTTATAGGTTTAAATACTTCCTTAGTAAGGTGGGCCTGACTCTGCTCCTACTAGCTTGCTGGGAGTTCTGCTGTTAGTTACAGTAGGAATAAGACTGTAACCCACTAGTCACAGGAGACAATATGAGCTGTGAATCCCAGGGCAGCCTGAGCAGGCTCAAGGCTCTCAGTTTGCACTGAACTCAGTGTGGCCAGGGTGTGTACTGTTAGGGGTTTAAACAGATGGTGAGATTGCAGGATGCCCATGCAATGGGCCTCAGGGGTTGCCTGCAGTGGTGGTGGCTCCTGAACCCCACCTAAGGGAAAAGCTCCCCGCCCTTGCATGCACTATTGACCAACAAGCAAGCATTGCAATGACCATATGTAGCAAGGCTTCCTGGAGTGCTGACAAGTGTGCTTCTTCTAGCCAGTGTAGCCTTCATCGAGGTACACAACAGAACTTACCCAAGATAAGGACGGCTATGAACAGCTGATTATTGGCACGCAGGACTGTTTCAGTACTGGGATCCATTGCTTGAAAGGTAGTGCTTCATCTTCTCAGAAAAGCTTTCAAAAGCTTGTTGCAGCACCTGTTAGACAGCATTACTGTTCCTGTCTGACATAAGCACACTGTGTGATGCTGCAGAGGATGGGTGCACATCAGTGGAGGAGCTGACCCTGCTTGCCCTGAGCTCAAACTGAGCTGATGGGAAACACAGTGGTTTAGGTCTGGAAATCTGTTAGTGTGCACTAAGCTGGAGACAGCATGCACTGAGAGTTATTCCTATGAGCTCATCTACAAGACTTTCCTTCCTTTCTGGCAAAAACTGGGAGCTCTGCCTGTACTGAAAAAAAAGGCCCAAACCCAACCTAGCTGATTAAGTTTCATGATCTGATAGTGTTATTGGGACTCAGCTATGGCAGGGAGCATTGCTAAAGCAGACCAAAGGCATGGACATGACAGATGGTTTAATCTAATCACAAAATATAGGTATTGTCTTATCTGTGCTACTGTATTCACTCCTTGGTTGCTGGATTCAGAGATAAATCCTCTGCAGTTGAGTCCCCCCAGTTTACTTGCTATTATGGTATTAACTAGGTGGCAGGATCACCATTGAAATACAGCAGTGCTGTATAAGCATTGACAAGTGCAGTCCTGCAAAGAAGCGATGCTCTTCTGTACTGCTCTTTTACTTCATTTCTCCTCCGTGGTCAGGACTAGTGTCACTCTGAAGCGCTGACACAGTGCTTCCAACCGACCATGGCTTTGCTGAGTCAGGAGGTGAAACAGAAGAGAGACTGTGAGGCAGGATACCCTCTTAAGTTTGTCAGGTTTGTTAGGTTGGTGAGTTCATGTAATACCTGGGTTGGCACTTCCACTCCACAATCTGCCCTTCTGTGGCTGTTCATACTAGTATTTGAACTCTGTTAGACGTCCATTATGTGCAAAACTCCAGAGCCCTGGGATCTTCAACTTTTTCATCTAAGCTTGGCTTCCTCTTTTATTGTTTGGGTTTGTTAACTGGCTGCTGTCGTCCTTCTCAAGTCCCAATAACCATTTTTTATCCTCCTTGTTTTTTTTCCACAGGAAAGCCAGGAAGAAAGGCATTTTCAGCAAGGCCTCCCTCCTTGCCGGGTTTCGTGCACAGACTTTAATCATTGCCTTGCCTGGAAAAGGGAAAGAGCTTTTCTTAGAATGCCCTACTGCGGTGTGCAAAGACTTCCCCCCTTCTCCCTTCCTACTCATTAAAGCACAATTGTTGACTGCTCTGGGGTCCCTGTGGGTAAAGCTTGTTTGTAATGTCAATTACCTTGAGTTTATGAGTTAAGAGCTGTTGCCGGTCCTCTGGAAAAAGGAATCCTTCATTTAGCTGTCACTGGCATACACTGCAGTTCATTCGGCCAAGAGGAAATGGGGATTAAAGGCCTGATCCTGCTCCTGCTGGAGGTGGTGGCATGCCTCCTGGTGAGAACAATGGGAGCAGACCCTGGCCTCAGAGGAGAGGGTGGTCCTAGCTAGGGTGCTCCCCTGCTCCCCCTCTCCCCCAAGTGAATGATGATAATTACCTCAGGAGCGTCTGTTTGGTGTACTTCCTCCAATTGTTCCCAAGCCCTTATGTTGCCTGGTGCTCAGAAAGGGTAATTTGTTTAGCTGGACAGCAAAGCTTGTCTAGAATGACTTAATGCGTTCCTGAAATGCTTGAAAAGATGGGTGATCACCTCTGGAAGAGGCAGAGAGAATGGCTGAATGGAGGCTCTTTACATGTTTTGGCCCATCCAGGCCAAAGTGATAAGGACAGTTGACAATGTTGGTGGCACAAGGCCACAATTCTGATGAGGTATAAAGAAGCTGTGACCTATTTGCCAGCCAGAAACCTATACTGGGATATCCTGAGACAGTGTTCACAAGCTCTTTTTGAGGAATTAAGGTGGTTCATCTTGCCACTAACAAGGTGCTTTGATAAAAGATCACTTTTTTGTTTGACACCTTGGACAACTGGATCCAGCAGAGCCCTTGGCTTGGGATGCTGCGGGAGGATACCTCAGGCTCTCTGAAGAGCAAGCACCTGACTTGGGGCACAACTCACTGGCTGGGCTGGTTCCCTGTTGCTCTGGGGGTGTATATTTGATGCACTATTGCTCTGTTAGAGGAGTGACAGACTTCTATAACATGAAAGAGACAGTTCCTGTCAGCAACCCAAAGCGAATGGAGGCCCAGTTATGACACTTTTCACCCCAGGTGTCTTCCTTGTCACTTGAATGTGCAGCTCTAATGGGAAGGAAAAAAATCCATTTGTTTCAGTTTTTGAACACCCAACTGTCTTTGTTACACCACAATGTGTTTGTATAATCAAGTAGATCTTCAGCCTCGTGTGCAATGCCTTGCTTGCAAATGCTTCCTCTGCTACTGGTAAAGCACTGGGTGTTTGTGTTTGTTCTTCCATCATGAACGTGTTTTTGGAAACATCCTCAATAACAGCTGAGACTTATTTGGTGAGAAAACCAGCAGCTCCACACTACATCACAAGTTCAAGGAACAACAGTTGCAAAGTGCAGAGATTTTTTCTGTAGCAGAAGGTATTCTCACCCTGGGGGACCATACCTGTTAATAATGACCCTCCCTTGCATTTCTTTTCGTCTTCCATCTGAAGGCCTGAAGTTGCTGAGCAGACATGAAACAAACCTCTGAACGTCTCCAGTGAGGAATTCTAGACTTACTGCTTTCCTCTTTAGAGAAAGGATGTCAAGATACAGAAAGAAAAGTGAATACTTAAAGTTGTGCTGTGCAGCTGTGATTGCAGTAAGCCCTGAGGGAAGATGAAACCGAAAGGGACTTCCATATCTGAGTTTCCTAGGTGTTTTGTGTTGGAAATGTGGAATGATCTCCTTCCAGTTTAAATGGCCTCTTCCAGCTCCCTTGTCCTCAGATAGCAGCATGTTTCTGTTGAACTCCTCTTGGCAGAGTGATGGGGTTTTTTTGAGCTTTGAATTGCCATGAATATTACTCACTTGCAAGAAGTCACTGATGATGTATAGGCTGTATTACAGCCTTAATCAAAACTGAGCATTTTCAAAATCTTCTTGAGAAATTCAGAAACATGACATCAGCTGTTTTTTGTAATCAGCCATGAATGCTTCTTGAGAACTCAGATCCTGTGGAGCCCCAAAGTTCAATGGCTTTAGGTTTATGATTTCATTGTAAGGGTCACCTATTACATCATTAGAGACCCTGAAAAGATTGCTTTGCTTTGAAGCAGGGAATACCTCACTACTCACACACTGCTCTTAGGTTTCCCTAGTTTCAGGCAGCAGAACTTCCAGTGAAAGACTTCATGCTGAAATTGTATTTCAGTGGCAACAGCTTAATAACCCAACCTGAGATTTGATTCCCACTCTAAAGATCTCTACTTTGTTAAAGAAACTTCCTGAGCCTTCTGAATTTCAGAAAGAAAATGTTAAAGGATCGAGGTAGCTTTCATCCACCACTCTTAGTTTTCACCTGATTGTGCGAGTCTCCTATCTGTAGTGCTCCTGCATATGAGCAAGTATCAGCGGCACAGCAAATCACCACGTGTCAGCTGAGCTGTGGCAACCTTGATAGCTGTTTGCTGTGTATGTTCTTGGTCTGCCCTAGATGTGAGGTAATGCTGTTTAGCTGAAAACTTGATGAAAGAAGCTTAAACTGAAACAGATTAAAAACACAGACGTGGACAGTTACAGAGGTTTGTCCAACATATATAGTAACTCCTTAAGCCCTGTACACAGACTGTGTGTAACCCTTGAGTTGCTTGCTCACAAAACTTGATCTGTTCACTGCACACACACACAGGTTGCAATGCACAACCAGCACTTTTTGAGAGATGCTACCCCCAGTGAGTCTGACCTGCTGTCTGCTTCTTCCTGTGCTCTCAGGCAGATGGTGATTTTTCTGGATGCAGCTGAAAGGATTGATTGGTCAAATGTGTTGATGATATGGTGAGGTGTGCTTATGTCAATATATGCTGACTGGGCACATTCTCATTTCCAGTGGTCCTTGCTAGCGATTTAGCTGTGTAATTTTGCCAGTAGCAGCATGTTGAAAGTAACACAGGCAGGGCAGAAAATCTGTGCAGCTCACTGAAAACAAAACAAGACCAGGCTGTAGTTATTTTGTATACCAGTTGCTCCAGAATGAAACAATAATGGATATTTTTATCTTAGCAGGTCCTATTTTGATGAGGAGCCATGGGGTCTAGAGTTCAGAGGGCAAGAGCAGGTGTCACAAAGAATCTTGCCGTGCTGTAATCCCTCCTGAGCTATGGGCTTGCAGGATGACCTTGGGTGTGACACTTGATCAGCCTGCTCAACCTTAGGCAAGAGGCAGACAGACCATCTCCTGCCAGCCCAAATGTCACAGTGTCCAGCTTTTCCCCAGCAGAAGTATCTGTTGATAAGTTATTATGCAACGATCAATACCTGGTTCCTGGTGCATTGGTAATTAGTAATCAACATCATTATGAGTGCTGTGAATTTTAAAGATTTGCCAGAAGAAAGTTCACTGTTAATAATGGGCTAGTGTACTGAATGGATGTGGATTTTGAGTGTTCTATTGCCAGATTCTGAAGTTTTGTCTTGGGACTTGCTCTATCGATGTTTACTGTTTGCCCACAGTGATACAGCTGAGAAAATGCTTAATCATGGATTGTCAAGGTCTATAAGATAAGATTATTCTGAAGTACAACTGTTTTTTTTTAAAGACAATATCAGCATTTTTAGACTAGGAAAAGCAAGTGTGGTTAGCTTAGAAGGAGGAAGCAATGTGGTGCCTACACTGAGGCACCCAGTGCACTGCTCCACACCCACCTGGCATCCAGCTCCCACTCCTGCAGGGTCCAGCTCTCCCCTAGATGTCCTGGAGACATCCAAAATAGCACTGGACACCTATGTGTTGGACTCAATCTAGTGGCCTGATTTTAAGAGGTGTGGAAAAATCACAGCACTGGTGAAGCGGGGGTAGAAGACAAATGTGTTTAACCCATGTGTTAGGTTGGTTGTTTGGCTTTATTGGGCTTTTTCACCAGCTGCAGTGAAGAACAGCTGAGGACAGTGGGTCAGTGGAAACTCTCTCTGATCGCATGCAAATGGGAGGATTGCTGAAACTACCAATAATGGCTGAGCCTCCTTTGGAGGAAGAGATAACTCTAGATGCTGCCTGGCACTGTGGTCAAGGGGACCCTCCTTCCTGCCTGAAATGCACACTTATGACAAGAGCTAGGAGGAACTTGTGGTAGTAGGTCGTGCTGCTTATCAGAGTAGGTTGGTTAGTCTCAAAGCTTGCCATGAATAGATGAACAATAGTTAAAGTGAACTGCCCTTATCTATACCAACCCATTGGTGATAGCCAGAATTGGATTGCCTAATTTAACTCCTCATGATTGTGGGAAGCAGGATGAGATTTCATCTCAAGAGTCATCTCTTTATAGCACTTCCATATTTTATCTCCTTGCTCTTACTTCCATGATATCTGGACTGTCTTTTTTCAGTAGAGCTTTTGGAAAAAACAATGAACTTTTCTGTAGCTCTGTTTGCTGCTTTTCTGAAATCTCTGAAATATTATGTTATAGCCCTAGATAACAATCTTCTCTCTCTTTCCTTCCCTTCCCTTCCCCTTCCTGCCAAGATTTTTATTTCTTATAACTTCTAAGCTTAAGGATAGTCAAGATGTTCTTACGGTAAAAATCATACAAAAGTCTGTCAGATGGATTGATCTGAATTGACTCACAAACTCTAGGAACTGGCTTGTGATTGAAAGAATGAGTCAAAGTGCTCTTTTTGTACTAAAAAAGCCAAAGGAGGTGTGGCAAGAGACTGGAATTGTATTTTCAGGCCGGTAAAATTTTAGCTGTGTGGCTGGTGATAGAAGAAGATGCTGCATGCATGCTGTGTTTGAAAGAGAGTAAATTGTCTGTGTTGTCTCTCTCCTGAAACATCTCTCCTGCATGGAAGGACGGCATGCGTGTTTGTGTAATGTGTGGTGGTGCCCTGTTGTGGTTGTGAGGCCTGAGCATCATCCACTGAGGCAGGGCTCTGGGCAGCGAAAGACATAGCACAAGGCAGTTCAGGCACTTAAAGTGCTAGTTTATGTGGTCTTTGGTGCTCAAATAAGTTTAAAATAATTGCTAGATGCAGTGGGGGAAGGAGAGAGAAGTGGAGAGTTTGGACACAGAAACTTTCACTCTCTCTTTGGCAGCAGAAAGCAAAGCTATCAGACACTGAATGCAACGGGGCCCGTCAGGGCACTGCAAAGGCCCTGCTGAAACTGGGGGTCAGGGCCTTCGACTTAACTGGTCCGTCAGAGTGAGATGGGGCTGCTGGGCCAGCCTTATCCCCCAGCAGAGTCTGGCTGTGTTGTGCAGTGGCTCTGGTTTTCATTGCATCTCTGAGTTCTCACCTCTTCTGCTCTCCACACTTCTGTTGTACTTGCCCACATTTATCTCGTGGGGATCAAGATGTACTTGAACTTTAGAAATGAAAACGGAAATTTGAACAGGAAACATGGCAGATTGACATGTTCCTCATTATCACTCCTACATTTGTTAGACATATGTTTAAAAAATCAAAACACTGAACTATTCAAAGCACTGGGGGTGGGGGCAAGGAGGGGGACCCATCCATGCCCCACCCAGGGTGTTTATTCTTGAGAATGATTCATCTGTAGATGAAACTATAGAGCCAACCTTAGCCTATGCTGAAAGTGCTTAGTTACTGCTTAGAGATTTCCTGACTGAAATTCCAGCTCCTCCTCAAACATGGTGTGAATTTACTGTACAGGGAAAACACTACGGACCAGATCATGCCCTCTAGGAAAAAACAAACCCACAAAATGTAGGCTGGCTACACCTATCAGTTTTGGAGGTGGAGCACTGTATGCTGGTGGCAATCTGACAGCCTGCAGTTTAAGGTGGTTCCTTGTTGGGCTTCCAGGTATCAGGAAATCAAAGCTGAACTGCCCTTGCCCGTTAACATGGCATCCCTACTGAACTTGGGCAGGAGCTGTGTGATGTCCCACATGCGTCATATTTGCTGGGCAGTAGGGTGGACTGGCATGCTTACCTAGAAGCTCTCACCTGTCTTCTGTAGGAAGGGCCCAGTGCATGCAGACCAGCAGCTCATGCACTGTGTTTCTGATGTGGGGCACACCAGACTGCTTTGAGCTTCCCCAGTGTTGGTGAGATAGAGCAAGTCCTAAAGAAAGAGTGAAAAGGACCTAAGAAATTGCAGGCATTTCTCATGCTATTTTATTACCGTGATATTACCAGCTTTCTGGTAAAAAGAAAAGCAAGATAGATGGCTTGGTCCTCAGAGCTTCTTCTGAGCTCTCTCTTCAGTAGCGGTTCTCCTGAGAGAGTTGACCTTGTCCTACTATTGGAGTGTCTTCAGACAGAGCAGTATGGGGTGATTTCCCCTTGACATCTTGGCCCTGTGGACCCTTTGGTTGACTTTAACTTCAACATAAGTCAGAGGAAGGAATTATCTCAGAGAAGAGTTGTGCTCCTAACATACCCCTCCCCAAACCTGAAGGATGCAACTTCATAACAGGAGAACCTCTGAAAAGGGTCCTTGGAGAACAAAAGCTATGTGGGACTTCCCACAACATTTTATTCCACCTAATTAAATCTGCCTCTCTGCATGACCTCTTTCTCCCATGAATGATAATGGGAGAAAAACTGCAAGAAAGGTACTTTCATTACCAGTCAGTTAATTGACTTAGGGTTCAGTTTTTTTAATTTTTGAGAAAAAAAGTCTCCTCACAGATGAAGTTAACTGGGTGCTTGCTGAAGAGACATGGACTTTTCTGGTATTCAGTGAATGAGAGGAGAGATTCTGTCATCAGCTTGTAGTTGTGTCCTTGTCCACCTAACTCTGCACTTATAACTGTGGTAGCAGTGTACTGTGTTAGCTACAGAGATTTGGAATGAGGTTTCAAAGTGCTTTTGCCTGACACAAGTCAGGCCCTCAGTGAGCTCGACAGAATGAATGTGACACGAAAGGACTGCAGCAAAAACATGTCAAGACCAGCATGGACATGACTGTTGAGGCAGATGGGTTCAGAGCTGCAGGACTGAAAACCTCATGATGGTCCCAGGCATGGAGGATTATGTCTGTATTTAAAACTGTTTTTAGAAGACACAATCTGTTTATTCTCTTCTTTATGGGTAGCAGGATACAGAGGAAAGGATTGAACCTTGAGCACATCACATTTTTGAAGAGTGACCTTCTTTTTAAGAAGCGAAACACAAGAAACTCCTCTTAGACACAGAGCAGTCCCTCCTTGGTGTAAGTCACACTGGTCTTTTAAGCAGCCTGGGACCCTTGTGATCATGTGGGCATTGCTTCCAGAGAAAATAGCACGGCCTTTGAAAACAGTCACTGAGAACCATTTTTGCAAGTAACTTTTAGGAGAAAGGAATTTGCTCAACAAAAGTTGGGAGAAAAGAGTTCATATGTCATCTGTCCTGCTGATACAAGTTTGAGCTTAAAGAGCTTGCTCTGCTGGTGATAAGTCTCTGTGAGGGAGTACCTTTCCTGTGAGTTTCCAGTGAAAGGAGCTCCAAAACATGTACAAGCAGATCATAGAATAAACATAAGATGTAGGTAGTTTCCCAAATTCTTCACTTTTAAAAACTTTTATGGCTGCCTCTTGTAAATTTGTCTAGGTCACTGGCAGTTGTATTGTGACAGGTTTAATGGGGGAACATGGTGGTGGCTGAGAAGATGTAAATAACCTGTGTTTTCACATCTGTTCTTCAGCAGGAGACAGCAGTTTGTCTTTCCAGTGTGGTATGAGGCAGAGAATTGTTGATGATAAAACCATCATCTTGTTCTTTTCTTGCATCAGCTGCAGTGGACACTGCTCAAAAAGAGGTATCAAAGTTTCTGCATTTGAGCATGTTCTCTCCATGGCTGCTGGTGGTGCTTTTCCCATCTCCATGCATCACTGGGCTGCTTGCTAGACCTGCTGAGGTCCTGGGACCAATTCTGTTGGCTGAGGGTGGGCAGCCCTGGAAGATAAGATTTTTACTCATCTGTCTCTTGACCACGAACATCACCCAAAGGCTTGTTTCTAAATTAGACACCAGTAGTATCTGGCACGTATATGGGCTTGACTCTCATTGCTGAGTTAGAGAACCCAGCAGTGGAGAAGAAAGGCACACGTTTTCGAGACACCAGTCAATCTGGGCTCCTACATGAGGGCTACTTTGAGAAGTTTGCTGGTATGATTATAGGGCTTCTGGTGTCCAGGTGTAGCTCTTCCTCTGAATTTATTTAATTCTCTCTCCATGCAGTGTATATACTTACAGTGTGATTTGGGAAATGAAGCCTCTGTTGCATAGTTAAAATACTCACAGGATGATCACTCTGGTATAACTATGAGGTAATATTATATTGCCATAATTATGTAATCATCTGCTCTGTTTAAAAAAACCTTAGCATTTTCAGTAATGGGGCCAGTCAATATTGACTTCGGGTGTGGTTTTCCTGTGATCAGAGTCTATCTGTTGGGAAGAAGGTGGAAGAAACTAATCCATTTCTCAGGCTTTCTGTTTCCTATTTTATCTTTCTAGACTGCATTTTATACAGAGTTCTTTTTTATAGACAGCCTTTCAGGGAGGTTTCCAAAGGTAACAACTGGAGCCATCTAAAATAAGGACTATATTGCAATTTCCAAATATTTCCATAAATAGATGTGGGGAGAAGGGAAAAGGGAGATGCCCAAAGTGGCTGTCTCTCCACTGGCTTTTTCTCAGCTCAGCATTATTGAGAAGATTGTCATCCAGTGAAACTCAGTGCAAATTTTTTTTTTATTTCAAGTGTGATATGTTGGCTAAAAGCTGAAGGCATGCCTTAAAAGAGAGAAGTATTTATTTCTTCTTACAATACCTTCCAGTAAAGTGATGATATGCAAATTCCACATTGGAATTTTCTATGTGTCCTCCAAAGACTGACATCCTAGCCAACTTTTCCTGGATGGGTTGTCAGCTCAGAAAGAAAACTGAGCCTGTAATGTGTCAGTCTGATCCCCACTGAGAGGGCAGGCTCCGAAGGGAGAGCAAAGATTTAAAAAGGAAAGGGTATTAATATGCCAGCAGGTCATATGATATGTAGCATAATTTCTGGGGCCTAGGGTTGATTTCCTTGGCTATGCATGTGAGACTGACAAGTCCACTTGGTGACATGAAGTGCAAAGTTTTGGTTATAATAAATGATCTTGCCCTTCTTTCTTGTGTCTGTATTTGACTTCTGTATTTGCTTTTTCATGCTTTATTTTACAACACTAAAAGCAGCAAATCCCATGTGTAGACTCTGATCACAACTAGCAGACTGCTGTGAAAGAAACAGGTCGAAATGCTGACCTTCTGTGCACCAGGGTAGATCTAGAGTGTCTCCCTGCCAGCTCCAAGCTAGAGGTTTAAACTGGTGGCCTGTTTGAATTTTGTTATGTTCTCTGTGGTTTGTGGTTTTTGCTTCCCATGTTTTGTGAAAAGGGACACCAGGACTAAGGCGTGAGGCTTGATCTCTCTTAAATTAAAATCACTATGCATTATGAGATTAGAGAGGTGATTCTGGTTAGTGCCCTGGGACTTCTAGCTGTGCTGGCTTAGTAACTGCTGTAACAGACTTCATGACCCCTTGTGTTTGCCTCACCTGTTTGCCCAGTGTGGTTTGTGGAAGAGCAGCACGTAGGAGGACATCTTTCACGAGCAGCAGCAAGAAAAGTGCAGCAGCATGCAGTATTAAAAGGAGGGGAGAGCATTTTCATGTGTTTCAACCAATATGCATACAAATCACTTTCTTTTACTTAGGTTAGACAGGTCCCTGGGCCCAGGAGAGTAAATGACATGGCTGTGCTAGTTCATGTCCATGTCCTGGGAGATGCACCCATGGATGTACACTTTCCAGAGCTAACACAAAGAACAATTTATGTTTTTCTTTTCTATTGTGGTCATTGATTTTCTTCTTCCAGGGTAAGACTTAGCCTGTAGGTTACCAGACTGACTCTTCAGCCAGCCTATAGTAGCCTCAAAACTGTGGAATGTTGTAAAAATGCAAACATGTAAAATGAGAAGACATCTAATGCCAGCCTTTTGGTGGAGACTAGATTTAGGCTTAAGACAGCTGGTGCCAGAGCATTTGCCTGTTAATGTTCCTAGGCTCTGGAATGCCTTGCAAGAGGATATCAGAGCAGCAGAATCAATTAGTGGTCTTAAAAGTAACATCAAGATTTCTGGGTGTCATGATCATTTTTTACTTGGAAGAGCATATTTTATGAACTGAACTGCTGGCTGGAGAGGTGCAATGTCATTGTTAAAGGGAAGAGGATAAACCGTAGTAAAAAACCCCCACAAAACCAACAAAATTTTTCAGATGATGATTTGCTTTTATGCTGTGTTTTACCATCTCGGAGCAGGGTTGAAGTAAGCAGGCGGTTTCCATGTGACATGCACAGATTCATACCTGCCTGACCATGCTCAGATGAGTTATGACTGCAAGTTTAGTCTCAGCTGGTCTTTAATCCAGACTACGTGCCAGTGCAAGGGAGTCAGGGAGCGTAAGAATTCCCCTCAGACATCTAATAGGATGACATTACCTTTTATCCAAACACATAAAAATATATAAGATTATTTGCCTGATTAGTTTTTTGCTGCACCAAATGAAGGGCAGTGATGGGCAGAGCCCACGTCCCTCCCCCCTGAGTTATGTCAGTGGCTGCTGTGGGCAGCCTGGTCCTCCACTTCTGCAGTGGAGCAGCAGTAAGCACCTGCTCCCCTGCAAGCCAGAGGAGGCACTTATCAGGAAGGGTGACCCAGAGGGATTCTGGCTCAAAGGCAAGATGCTGCCCTGTATTGCCATGCCCTCCTTCAACAGGCATTGCCTTGCCTTGGAGGGAGAAGACCCAACTTTTCCCTTGTGCTGTCAGTCCTGACCCCAGGGAAGGAAAAGCGGGGAGGGGATGAGAGCTGCCCTCTCTCCTTGCCCTCAGCTCACAGGGTGATGAAGGATACAGGAATCCCTTTCACAGAACCGTGACACAGCCATTGAATAACCTCTCCCCACTGGGGTTATGTGCAAGTTGGTGATCTAAACATTTCATATCTTGCTTCCCACAGCAGCACCCTCAGCCGCATCCCATACCTTTTTCCCTGTAGAGCAGGCTGTGCAGAACTGAGCCCTGCAAAAACACAATGTCAATTCAAGCAAATGCAAGCTGGTGGTTTTGTCTTGATACAGGAAGAGTAAAACCTCAGGCCTCTGCTTGTCAGTGACTTCCTGAATGATATGATGGCACTAACTGCCTGTTAAGGGACAACCCTACAGTGAAGCCTACTGAAGGCATAACTCCTTGGGAGGACGGGCCGATAAGCAACAGTAACGATGAGGACAACAAATGTAGGCCAGGTTCTCATGTATGCTGACCCCTGTCTATACTGATAATAGTAACAACTCAGGAAAGCCATGAAATTGTTCCAGATGGCAGCCACTGAACCTGGTTTATAGAGTAATAATTTACTCCATGAACAGTCCTACACAGTTCAGCAGGACCACAAAGTGCTGTGCGTGGGGAGAATGAAACAGGAGTGTCTGGTTTTAGTCTGCTCGTTCGTGTTTGTAATGAACACCAATTTTTGGTATTGTAGTTAAATTCTACACAGGTGCCACACTTGGACTTGGACGGGGGTTGTGCCAAATGCTGCTACTTCCACATTGTACAAAGGGAAGGGCTGTAGAAAGAAGGGCAGAGGAAGGATCACTGCAACAGTGGTGCTTTCTTTTTGGTGTCCTAGGTGAAAACACCACTAATGGGACAACACTCGCTGCTTTTCTCTACACAGCCAGTGTACTTTCATCAGCACTCTGTGCAAGACAAACATCTTTGGGGTCTTTACGGGAAAGAATAAAGGACACAAATAGAAAGTGAGATTGTATGCTGCCTGGCTTTATCAAAGGTGAATTGTGCCAGAAGAACCTGATATCTTATCAAAGAAAGCTAATTGGTTTCTCTGGTAAAGGAAACACGGCTGATCTATCTGACTATCAGCAAAGCATTTGATATTATGCCACATGGGAAATTAGTTGTTCAGTGGGGGATGATGGTGTTAAGTAGAACAGTGTGCAGCAGTCTGGCTAAGGAAGGGATGAATACAGGTGGTGTTGGTATGGGAGTGATCAAGCTGGAGGGAGACTACTTGTGTAGTTGCTCAGGGAGTAATCTTGGGACTCATTCTGCTTAATATTTTCAGTAATGGCCTTGTCATGAAAGGTAGGAGTGTGTGGATGAAATTTGCAGATGACAGTAAGTTTGGGAGCATAGTTATGCAAGAAGATCGGGGTATGATACAGGAAGTACTGACTGACCTTGAGGACCAGACTAATAGAAATGGGATGAAATTCAATATTACAGAGTGCAAGGTCATGCACTTAGGGACTAATAACATGAATTTCCACTATAAGCTGGAAGCTTATCAGCTCAAAACAAGCATAGAAGAGAAAGACCTGGGTGTATTAGTTGATGGGGGTAACTAAGAAGCAGGGATATCATGCCACCATGAAAAAGACAAATGCAAGCATAGGGTATATGAGTCACAACCTTCCCAAGAGGCAGGGAAGTATTAATGGCACTAGAGAGGGGCGAGATCTCCCCTGGAGCACTGCTGTCTGCTGTGGTCGAGAAAGATGAAGCCCTGCTGGCGCAGGTGCGGAGCTGGGCTATTAGGAGCATCAGGGGATTGGGGAGCCCATCACCCAGTGAGTGGCAGCTGAGAGGGGACACAGCAGCTTCCTTTAAATACAGCAGTGGGTAAATACAAAGGAGAGGAAAGCATGAATTCAGATCAGGACGATGCTGGCACATGAACAAATACAAATCAACCATGGTTACACTGAAGCTTGGAGGGCTTCTGATTGCTTTTGGTCAGGGGTTGTAGCAGAAAGGCATTCACTTGGTCTGTGGGAAGAATTGTACAATGTGGTGATGGTGGCAGCGGGGACCTGGGGTTGATGTCCCTGCTGGTCCCTCCTAGCCATGTGTTGCTGGCTGGCACTCGAGGCTCAACAAGGCTTGGTGCAATGGTAGGTGCTTTTCACTCACTCCCCAGGGCTTCCCAATGCTGGTCTGCCCTCCTGCCCTCTCCCTGTATAACCTGTGTGCACTGGCTCACCCGACATCAGTGTCCAGCCCCTGGCTGGGATTCCCATTCAACTGATAGGAATCAGAAAAATCTTAATTGTGATGTGGTGGCACCGCAAGTTTGATGGGACCCAGCCCAGGTTTCATGGAGCCACTGCTTTCCCAGGCCAGCTGAGGCCATTTTGGGTAGCTGCACTGACCTTCTACAGGGGCACAGGGCTCTGACTAGCCATGTTTCAGCCCTTCTTGTGTGCCAGGGGAGCTGTCAGCCTCCATTTTAATTGATCTCACACAGCATCATTCTCTGCAAATCAGAAACTACAGTTCAGAGTTTTTTGTCCATTTATTTCAAACAAACATGTTTGATTTTTTTTTTCTTTTCTCTCTTCTTACCTTCTATCCCTTCCCTCCCCCTATCTTTTCTCCCCCCCCCCCCCCCCCCCACTGCTGGTTGACATTTACCAGAACCCAGTGTGATTTAGTGACCTTGGGCATACTGTGCACTTTAATTTGTCAATTTGGGAAATTAATTTGTGGAAGAATGAGTCGAAGTCAGAGGTCAGGCAGTTGGAGCGCAGACCTGCTGACAGGTTGACTGTTGGTGGGGGGCTAATGAGAGCACACCACCAAGCGAACGGAACAAAAGCAGACAGATTACACTGCCCGCTCGCTGGCTGGAGTCAATAACATTGGGCCGTTGTGCCTCCATCTCTGCTGCGATTTTGCCTCATGCTGCTCAGGCAGCCGTTCAGAAACAGCCAGAGTGTCCTTCTGCAAGGAAGGCATCAGTCATTGGGTGCGAGGCTGCTTCATGGTGAGGATGGAGAGCTTGTCATGGCAGCTCTGCAAGCTCAACCCCAACACGGAGGGAGCCACTGGCAAGGTTGTATCTGGGTGCTTGCAGCCCTGCTGTCTGCGGGCACCTGGAACCTAGGTGAATTTCAGCATCTCTGCTGGGTGCCGATGGCCCTGATCAGGGAAGTGGGATTTGTTTTCTGCAGGCAGCATCTGCCTGACTCTGCCAGCAGCCTGGCTGCAGAGCTGGAGCGCTTGCCAGGCAGCAAGAAACATGATGGCTGCTGCTCAGCACCTTTCCGCTCCAAAATCCCTTTCCCGCTCAGCTGGCAGGGCGTGTATGGGTTAGGCAGATTCCTGTGGGTACTTGCCATTCATCTGCATGCAGCACAAGCAGAGGTTTGACCACAAACAAGACCTGAATGTGCTGGAGAGAGATTGCATCTGCAGCCCCGAGGCAGCCAAACTGCTGCATCATGATCAGGCTGCCCTGAAGCCCTGTGGCAAAATGACTGAGATTTAGAGGATGATGAATGCTTTAAAGTGCCAGCAAATCCTCAGATTCTGTCTTTGAAATAAGGCAGGAGTCAGGCAAAAGGCAGGGCTAGGTCACGTCAAAGGCAAGGCCATATCCACAAGGCTGCTGGGGAAGGGACTCAACAGGATACGCTTGTTTGCTACATACATTGAAGCAGAGGCTCCGGGAGCTCTGGAACAGGACAGCTTCTGGGCCTGACTGCAAAAGCCTCTGTCCTTGCATTCAATCCTTTTTCTTTTGGGGCTAGCAAAGGCTGGAAGGACCAGACTCAGCATGCACAGCCCACGGGGCAGGGGGAAGAAACTACTTGTTTTGCTGTGGCAATAACAGCTGGCTCTGCAAATGCAAAGTGAGGGTAGTCTTGGAAGGGTGACGCTTTCCATTAAGTAGCTGGCTAAAACTTGAGGCACTGACACCTGTTTGGGGAAGGGAGCCTGGTGGGCTGTGAAAGGAACCTGTTTCCCCCCACAATAGATAAAAAAAAGGAAGAAAACCTCCCTGGGGCAGCAGCCTGCTTGGCCAGAAAGGTCTCCACAGCTGAGTGCATGCTTTGAGATTTGCATTTGGAGTGGGGCACAACTTCTAGAGTCTCATGGTTTGAAGTCTGAGCATAGTTTTCAGGTATGGCACAAAGGCTCTTCATCTGATCCAGGTCATTTGCTGGATGTGAGGCTGTATCTGAGGGAGATCCCAAGCAGATCTCAGGCAGAGGATGCCATGGAGAGTGCAGATGAAGACCATCCTGGCTCTCATAACTCCTCTGGTACTGCTCTAGCGTGGCGCCCCCTTCAGCAGTCATTTGTCTAATTTTAGCTGTTGTCGCTGATGTGGTCAGTCATGTCCTCTTGTAGGCACTTCAAGCTCCCTTGTTTGGAAGCGCTACAGGACACCTTGTATTTCCATGTTTCCCTCAATGCCATCAGATCCTGACTGCTCTCAACCACACGCCTGATCCATGCCTGCTGGCTGCTGCAACTTTGCATTGTGGTCCTCACCATCAACATCCTTCCCCATGGACTTCTTACATTTTGCTGGAACTGAAGAAGACCTTATTCTAGCAGCTCTCACTAAGACTCTGAGGTTTCTAGGAGATTGGGGGTGTCATTAGACAGCCCCAGGGACACAGCGTCAAGGAGAAAGTGATGTCGGGCAGGCTGAGGAGTGGAAGAGGACCAGGAGTGTGACTTCCAGAGTCTGGTAGGAAGCTGAGACCTTGCAGACCCCATCCCTGCAAATCATCTTGATCTTTGTGGCTTGCAGCATTTCCCCTCTCTGGTTAAAACCTGGCTCCCGTGCTCCCGTTTTCCTTCACAGGTTAGGGTGTCCCCAATGTATCTTGCTTCCAAGATGCCTTGTCCATCACTCTGCAGTAAGTATTGAGAAATTCCTACACATTTTTTGTTGCCAAACTGCAGCAAGGTTTGAGCATCTCATCAACTTAAAAATTGTGTCTCTTCTTTCTCAGCCCTGACAAGAGCATCCTGGATGTTGGCATGCCACTCACCTGGGAAGTACAGCACATAACTTCCAAGGAACCTTAACAGCTGGAGCAGCTTCGATTCAGGCTTCAGGCATTGAAACAGTCATGCTCTCTACGTTTGCTCTCCACTCCGCGTGTGACCTTGAGTCCCAAAACCAGCACTGCCTGAAGAGGGCCGTCTGTGCCATGGGAGGGGTGTGCAAAGGGTCTCAGCCCCTCTGACTGCCTGCACAGCTTGCTGCTCTCCACATACGTGAGACAAGCCACAGCCCCGCAGCAGCCCCTGGGCACCCAGCACTCCCGGGTCAGCTCTGTCCATCGTGCCCCAAGGAATCAGGGTGGCAGAGGAAATGGTGACAGTCACTCTGTGCAAATGTATGTTTTAATCTGGTAGGAAAAATCGTGGTAGACCTTCGCGGAGTCTGAACTGCCATTATGCAGGGGGTGATTGCTTCATCCCCATCAGGCTGCTCCAGCAAAGCCTGGTCCCTTGCCTAGCTGGCAGGGAGGTGGCCCTGCTAGGGCTTGGACTCAGACATCAGATACAGTGTGGGCATGGGCTGAGAAAGTCTTCTCTGCTTACCTTGTTCTGCCCTATTAAATTAGCTCTGAGCAAGAAAACTAAGGGCAATTTTATCCAGTACGTTTATCTTTTATCCAGCAGATTTAAGCTCACCTCTAACATGGATGTACCACTTTGAGCAGACTGTCTCATTATCTTTTATCACTGCTGTATTAACATGGGCTTCCCAAGTGACAGTAAGGATAGACAAGAGCAAATAACAGATACTTTGGTTTGCTGGAAATGCTGAGAAATAGAAACAACAGTGCTTTGGGTCTACTATTCAGAATTTCTGACATGTCTAAATATAGACTATGTCTTGTTTTGAGGCTGCAGAAACCATTTGTTTTGATTCTGGCCCTTTAGATAAAAACAAAGGAAATCTGGAGGGAGAGCAAGCTTGGTTCGCTGAATGGAGGTAACAAAACATGTGTGCTTTGTAGGTCAGCAGCAAAGACACTCAAAGAGAATTTGGAAGCTGTGGGCTCAAAGCCACTGGCTGCTCAATTTGCAGTAGGGACTGATGGCTCAGGTGCTCTCCTGGTGCACAGGGGTGAGGCAGGGGCACAACAGAAACTGATCTGCTCTCTAAACTTCCAGTGAGGCTGGGCCTTGCCCCCCCAGCCTGCACCATCTCCCGTGGGAGCATAGATCAGAGCGTGACTCTTACTCCTTCCTCCCTTCCCAGCCAGCCTCTTTCCTCCCCTTTGGTGAGAAAAGATGGAACTTCCTGATCAGTCCAGCTTCAAAAATTGAAACCTTTCATCTGGGAAACGCCCAGGCAGATCCTGTTGTCTATTTCTCAGTTTTATGCATTACATTTTTTGACCTGCTTCTGAACTGGCTTTGCCACATTTGTCAGCAAATAATGGGTTCACAGTTAATAGTTTTTTGTGATGAATGCTGGTTTGGCTGCCAGTTATACCCCCTTGGAGACCTCACCTGCAGACCCATGGGGACCCCCCCAGGAGCTCACATTTCCCTGGTCCTTGTCACAGATTGTCTTGCTCCAGCTTGCTTCATCCTGCTGGTGATCGCTGATCCCTTCTCAGTTACTCTGCCTGACTTCCCCCAGCCTCGCATTTTAGCTGTTAGCACCATGTTAAATTCCTGAGCAGGTCCAAGTCCAAACCCTGCAGGAGCTGTGAGACCCTTTGCCCTGGCACAGCTGGGCTCTGGGGGAAGCCACCTGCAAATCCCAGGGAAGCAGGAGGTGCCAAGGTGTCATCTGGGGACAAATGTTATCTTCTCTGCAAAGTGAACCTGCATCTCAGGTTTTGGACCCATTTCTGCTTTCTGCTGCACTAGTAAAACACCAATATTTTAACCAGGCTGATGTGGGATAAAAAAACCCAGAAGTTGCACCTTTAAATTCAGACCCCATCACGAGGCAGCAACTCAAGTTACACATCCCTAACAAGCTAGGGCTTGGTGTATTTTTGAATTCAAACTGGTTGGCCTTAAGTTTAGGGAGAACACTACTGGGACATGGATGGGGCCTCTTTCCTGCTAGTGCAGGATTACTCTCCTTGGGTATATTTCTGGCCCTGTACATGGCCATATGCTACACACCCCTCGTCTTGGTTCAAAACAGATCCCCTGTGTTGGTGACCTGTCAGACTGTTTCTTGGCCTGTAAGTCAGCCTTTCAGATGCAGCAGTTGCAGCTGTAAGCTCCTCCATTCCTTAAATAGCTGCCCATCCATATAGCCTCCTTCAGTGTCTCTCTGCAGATCCAGATAGAGTTGCAGAGTCTGGCTATTTCTCCCTCCCTACTCCCAGCCTTCCCATGAAAACCCCACAGCCCCTCTAGTGACAAGCGTTGGCATTTCTGCAGTTGCTTACCTTGCCACGGGATTTGCATATGTCATTTTGGGCTAATGTCCAGCCCAAGCTGGACTCATGGGAGATTTTGGTGAAAATTTCTGTATTTCTGTGACTGCTCTATTGGTCTGCAGTACACAGCCAGACTTGTTTGTAGAGTCTGACACTACAACTAGTTAAGTCCTATGTGTTATTTTAAAATAAATCAGGCGTACCTTGTCTCTGGCCATTTATCTCCTGGTGCTGGAGTGTCACATCTGACCTTTTCTTCATCTGGAGGTGCTGAGTCCTGCCTGTTTAGCTGAATATGCCAGAGTCGAGTTGTGGCACAGGATAGCCGTGTAGCTAAACAATGTCTTGACAAAGTATCGCCATTCAGTAACAGAAGTTGTTCTTCTCTAGAGCCAGCACGCTATCATAAGTGAACAGTATGCAAACACATCCAGTGAGTTTGGGAATTTACTGACATCACTAGGAATATTTGGAAATCCTGATTGCCTACTTTTGAGAAGGTCGCCCAACGAATGAATAAGCACCTCTTCATCTTAGGGAGACTATGGAAACAACTGGGACCAGAGCAGAGAAGGGCTCTGGACAAAGCAAAGTGCAGGAGGACAAATCACCTATGGATCAGTCCCTGCAGGGACTCAGCATGGAGGAAGTTCCTCTGGGCTCTACCATGCTTGTCTTGGTACTGGCTCCTTCCTTCCACAGCTACACAAATAATCACACACAGCCAGAAAGATTAAGAAAGGACTCACAAAACCATCACTAGAGACATATAAAGTCTATTTCGAGCAACCTTTTTGCTTCTAGCAGGCCAGCAATTGCTGCTGACGCTTGACTAGGACCTCCCTGGTGTGAAAGCATCATGAAGCTCGTTCTCTCCCTGCTGAACCCAACAAGGGGGCTGTGAGGTCATGGTGAGATGACAACTAACAAGCAGGTAAGGAAAAGCCACTGAGAGAAAAGCGTTCAGGGCAGCAAGGTGTCCTCTGCAGGGCTGTGTCTGTGGTGGTGGAAAGCACAGTGGATATGTGTGAAACAAAAGGAGCATTTGACTGACTCATGAGAAAGCGAGGTGAAATCCCTGGTTGGATGGACAAATGAGCCCTGTGCTCATCGGGTGTGAAACAATACTTTCTCCCAGCTGTCTTCCTTCCTAAAGAGTGAAAGTTTCCTGTATTCCCTCCTTGACAGCCATCAGTCCGGGCCCTGACTCATTACACCTGTGTGAGGGCTTGGACCAGCATTAACCCCTTGTTTGCTGGAAACCAAGCATGTCCTGTGGATGCTGGTCTCCTCGCTCTCAGACTTAGTCCCCATCCCTGCCAGTCAGCCCTGCTCATCTGACCTGAGGGATGGCAGAGCTGTGCAGTGAGCAAGGCAGGTGGTGTGTGATCCTTGTGGAATGGAATGAGAGACAGCAGCTTTTCTGGATGGAAACTGTTTCCTAAATGCCAGGGCCTTCCTGTGCTTTTGCTTCCAGATTAAAAAAGCATACAAAAGAGGAATGTTTGAAAGCTGACACAAAACCTCATCTTCAGGTCTTTGCTTGCTTGGCCTCCTGGCAGGGCAATGGGGAAAGTCACAGCTCTGCAGAAGCTCTGGGTGCACTAACTATGGGGCATAGGTGCTGGCAGGAGGGTGAAGGCATGCTGAGGTGACCAGAGGTAGGAAATTCAGCATCTCCATGAATGGCACTGCCATCCCAGTGTTTTCTTCTCCATCTCATGCTCCTCAGTTCCCAGTTTTACTAAATCCTAGTCTCCTTACCACATTGGGACTCTGCTGTAATTCCTAGTTTACCTTTATGGTCCTTGCCCTCCCAGCCTGTGCTCTTATTTTCTGCCTTACTCCTGTCCTTATCCACCAACCCTGTGTCCTCACCCACCACCCTGGTTCTCCTTGGTCTGACCCTCTTCCCCACTGAACTCAGATCAGGGGGAGCACCATTGCTGTAGGAGCTCAGGCTTGCCATGTTGCACAGAAATGCAGACGGGTTCCTTAGCACCAGACTGCTGCATGCCCTCTGCAAGGAAACACATACTGAGGTGCTTCAGCAAGTCTGTGCTTGGTAGGTTCAAACACTTATTCACATGGCTAAATTTGGGGGAGGAGTGGAATTTTCACAGGGACATCACAAGACAGACTGCCTACACCTCTGCCCAGTTCTTGCTCCATAGCACAGTTCTACTAGCTCTGCTCACTCAGCTTGTCTTACATCAGCAAACAACACACTTTTCCTCCTTGTTTCATTCACAGAAATGTCTGAGCTATTTGGGAAATGCTTTTCACAATGTGCATAGCAGTGAATAATTCACTCTGAGGAAAAAGTCTATTCTCAAAAGAGTCTCTGCAGGAGGGAAGTCTGACAAATCTGTAGGCAACTGAAATAAAAAATCTCTTATGATGGGAAGCATTGGGCAACCTCAATATCTCTCTTTGCAGTTTAATATTATGGCCCCACAGTCCTTCTGCAAATCATCTGCAGATATGCAATTTTTCCTCATTTAAGGGCTATTAATATTAAATACAGCAACCATACATTATTTATACTGTTTTATTCATGTATTAATTTTAAATCAATTCTTAAAGGGTGCAGTGCCAGGGATGGAAATGAATTACTTAGGGCAATAAAAAAGGGCAGATCAAGGAGGAAATTAACCAGAGATATTAAAGCTATCATGAAAGACTTCCTTATATTGGAAGCTTCTAGACTGGAACAGCATTTGTTAGGAAGAGCCAGCATTCAGGTAGTTTTGAGCTAGAGAGGAGAGTCCTCAAATATATGTGACATAGGGGAGTTGGTCAGACAGAGGACAGACCCTGGGCAAATGAAGAAAGAATTGCAGCAAGCACATTTCTCCTCTACAAAGACATTAACTCAGAGGATCTCTTCTGTACTTACCATACTTAGCAGGGCTCAGGCCAGGATGTAAGCAAGACCAGAAGCTGGCCTCTGGAGCTGAAGCCTATCTTGACTTGATATTTCTTTTCATTTTTTTTTTTTTTTTAAATGCTTTCTGTGCTGTGACACATATGTATGATGCTTTTTACTTGCAATTGTATACTGTTTACAGGCCTGCTGTTTGCAGGGAGGGTCTGGCAGATGTCTGAAGACAAACCCCACAGTCCTACTGTTGACCCTTCTCTGTGGCTTAAGGGAGTATGCTAGGCAAGCGGCAGGGGGACACCAGGCTTGATGAGAAGGGACTGAGTTCAGACAGATATTTAGGAATGGGATTCATCTCACTTGGCTTTAGCTGTCAAAACCTCTATGCATTTCATGTAGGCTCCATCTGTAATACAGAAAGAGAGGGACCTCTGCAGAACTGTTGGTCTCTGTTGTCTAGACAGCTAAGGTGACTTGAGATGAATCTCACTTGGGTATTTAAGTAGCTGAAGATCCACCTGAAAATTGCAGTGGAAATGCTGACAACTACTGTAAGTACAAAAGGCACCACAAATGTGCCATAAAGAGGTGAAGGAGATAAGTATTTTTTTCCATAATTCAAAATGCTTCACTGTACCATCTCCTCTTTATTTCTTGTCATCTCATTTTACTGTAATGGCATTTTGAGTCTCTCAGGCAATGTAAAGAGGGTTTAAGCGTGGTAGAGCCCCTTTCAGTGCTAAGATCATTAGCAAATTGAAGCAAAGTGCTCCCTTATATCTGCAAGTAAATTATTTATTATGTGTGTTAGAGAGATGGATAGCTATGGAGATTCCTGGGGAAAACCATGCTGCGACAGAGATTAAATGGAACTCTTGAGAGTCTCTCCCTGGGTCAGATTCATCCCAGGTCTCAGTGGTTTCACTGGTCTCAGTACAGTTTACACCAAAGATGTCTTTTAGTCCCAGATCTCAGGGGAAGCCCTGGCTACTTAAAATGCACAGAGGACCTGCATGAGAACATTGTCCCTTGAAGCAGTGGCATTATGAATATGTGTATTATTCATAACAGTGGAATCAGTGGATAAACACACCAGCAGAAAAACTGCACATCAGTAACCAGTACATCTCATTAGTTTTTCTTTTCACTGGATCTCTAATCATTCACCCATAGACTATGCTGCGTTAAAAAAATAAGATATATCCCTATGATGAACAAGAAAAAGGCACAACTAGGTGACAAAATAGCAGAAAGAAAACAGGACTGCTTACACTTTTGCATTTGAAATAGCAGCTCACTTTTTTTGTTCCCTCCTGGCTTAGACGTAGACAGAGGAAGTGCGCTAGGACCTAGAGGAAACAGTTCTCTGCATACACCCTCTACCTTCTTCCAGCAAGAAAAATATTATCCACAGAAACAGAAATATACAATGTAAAAAAAAAAAAAAAATCTGGTTTAGAGAAAGATAAACTACAAAGCAGAGTGTGGGACTTTTTTTCTTGTAGTAAGTGGTAAGCTACAGAAGTTGTAAAATATTACAAAAGTGTTCTTAGAGGAAGAGGCTGTGTATTGAAGACATAAACTATTATAATTGTAATTTAGCCACTAACTTGGTGAAACTGATAAATAATCATAGCCCACTCATGGTCTTTTTTTTTTTTTTTTTTTATTTCTTATTTTTGCATGCTTCAATCTTTTACCTAATAATTAAGCAATCAGTTGCTCAAGGCCAGGCTGCATTCATAAAATATCCATTACCCAGCCCACATTTGGTACTGCCTGCATTAAACAAAAAATGCACTGCCTTAAGGGAATTTATTGCTCATAAATATAAAGAATAAACATGTTTCCTTTCATTTCATTCCAGATGTATTTCAATTTTGTTATTTAGAATATGATTATGAGACTGCATGCAGGAATATGTGAAACGTTACACAGCAAATACGATTTGTCTTTTTGAGACACTCTGGACTAACCAAGGAGTTGCCCAAGCTTATAACTAGTGGATGGCACAGCTTTGGAGGATTTAGATAAACCACCCAAAGCCTATTTGTCAGTGTCTATTTGGTCTATAAATTAGAAGAGAAGCTGCCCATTCTGAGGACAGGATCCCAGCGCCTCCTGGTTCAGCCCAAGTATGAAGTTTGTGAAATTTTACTATTTCTTGTCTGCTGGAGCTAGGTGCATGAGAATACATGAAATAATCAAACAAACCAAAACATGAGCATTTTCTTCTCTCTCCCATCCAAAAAGATCAGTTTCAGCTTAGCAGAAGTTTAGGTCAATTCTTACTTTGTTTAAACTGGCTAGCTTTCCTATGCCCTCAATATCTACTCAGTACTACTAATCTGCAAACAAGATACAATGCACTGATTCAAACACATGCTAATTTTAGGGCATCATTCTGCTCTTGATGTGAGCAGGGAGCTCCTATTGATCTCTGTAGGGGTTGGTAATGCTCGCTGAGAGCAGATAGGGCACTAGCTTTCCTCCCATGTATATCTGTGATAAACACTAAAAACTCAACATTAAGAAGTCCTCCCCTGCGGCCAAATTCCCAGATGGTGTAAACCAGTAGAGCTTTAATGTCTTTAGTGGGGATTTCTTGATTTATACCAGATGATGATCTGGATACTACTTTTCCCACATTTTACTTGCAGGTCACTTGTTGGAAAGAAAGTCTGGAGCTGAACCGCTCAGTGGCTGCCCACAGTCCCTCACCATCCACTCGGCATGCTGGGATTCCTCTCTGGTCCCCTGGATGCTTAAAAAAGCTTCAGAAGATGTAAGTGGCTGTCTCCAGACAACTGGCTTGTAATATTCACTGGAGGATTGTATATTGTTAGAGTTGGCTGGGTGGAGCTGCGAGCGGCAGGCAGGATGGGTGAGGTGGCACGCCAGGCTCCTGGGATAGCACAGAGCTCTTTTCCAGCAGGGCTGATGAGGCAGGGAGTGAAAAAGCATCATGGAAAGGATCTGCGGTCCTCCCATCCAGGTGGGAGGTATGGGCAAGTAGGTTAGGCAATGGTGAAAACAAGCCTTCCTCCAAAGGTTCTCCCAGTTGTTCTTGGTGAGACGTACCCGCCAGTACCTGGTGTGGACATCTGGCCGTAGAGGTGTGTAGGGTAGAGTCATACAGTGCTTTGGTGGGATGCAGTCTGGGCACTGACAGCAGTCAGAAAATTTCAGGTCAGTAAGTTTGGCACTCTGCAAATGCAGACTTCTTTTGAAGACTCTCTGCTCACTAGCTGTGCATCTCTGTTTTGCAGGGTACTCTGGTTGTCAGACGTAGCCTTTAGAAATTAAATTAATATTTGGCTATTTGATCCAACAAGCAGTAAAAAATTAAAATATGTACTTTAAACTTCTGAACAATGGCTAGCAGGAGACATTAAATTTTCAAACAGTTTGTGAAGATTATTCTGTGTGAAAATCTTGTATAAGAAACAACTGTTAGGAAAAGATAAAGAATGAAAAACCATCAGTCAAGAGGAGAGTAACCTTGTTCCAGGATGGAATCAAAACAATGCCTTGGGGAGTTACATAGGCATTGTTTCAGGACTTAGTACATCAATGTTTGTGGGTAAAATTAATTGAGATACAATGTGAGCCAAGCATGCCTGAGCTTGCTAATCGGATAAGGATATTGTAATCATATGACATCAGTAAGAAACCAGTGAACATATGCCATGTTTTGTGTATGGCAAGGTAGAAGGAATGCTCCAAAATGTGCAGAGCTGGCACGGAGATTCCCGGGATGTCAGAAAATCCCAATCTCCCTAGTGCAGAAGTCCATAGGTGGGACCAGATGATGAGATGAAATGCTGCTGAACAGCTATTCCCACAGAGAAGCTACTTCTAAACTGCCCATAATCAGAAACCCTGTTCTTGCAAGACTGAAGCTACAGGCATCTCTCGTGGATTTTACTACAGTCCATATTTTTGTCTGTTCTCATTATTTGGAGGAAAAACACAAGAAACATGCCCTATCAGTACATCCCTCCATCCAAAGACTTTTATGCTCACCAGGTAGCTAATGGACTGCAAAGCCCTTTCCCTGAATAAAGTATCACTTTTCTCTCTGGCCGTACTTTTGTGGTGGAGTACTTGACACTTATTTGGATACTTATGCAGGAAATTTTATCATTGTCATTGCTATTTACTCACATCTTTGTAGTGGCTCTCAGTAGAGCAGCTGAGGCCTGAGAGGAGATAGCAAAGGAGTTCTGTCTTCCCCTTTGGCCATCTCTCCTGAGAAGTGAGAAGTGGAGAGATGTCCCCTTGGTGCCTGTCTTGGTGCCAGGGAGCTCTGCAGCCTGCAGACTTGTTGCTCCATTATCCTTCAAATTGCAAATTCACTCACAAGCGCTCATCAGGCTGTGATATCCTTTTCTGCTGTTGCTCTAATAATTTGTGACACTTCTGGCTGAGGCAAGCAACACCACAGATGTATGCTGCTTTAATAGCACTTTATAGGACCTATTTATAGACTATACCTACAGCCTACTTATTCATTATGGCAGGGTATTATGCAGTGGGACACTGCCACACCGCAAAGGCTTGCTTTTTCTGCCCCGAGGGAAATGTGTGTTCCCTACTTCTGCCATTTCCAGGTGTTGCAAGAGGCTGGCGTTGCGCGGGAGTCTTCCTCTTCATCTGACCTCAGCCCAGGTGCGTGGAGACAGGGGGGCACACAAAAAGGGAAGACATATGTGGTTCTCTAGGGAAGCTGAGCAGCACCAGGAGTATGCAAGTGTGGCTGCCAACAGCTGTCGGAAGCCTCAGAAGTGCACTCTATATTGCTTTATTATTTCTTCTTTGCTAATTATTTCCTAAGATGGAGGGGGGTGGTAAGGAAAGCAAGAGAGTGCGAGGGCAGCAGCAAAGTGTGCTTGCTGGCAGGGCACAGCAAAGGCACTTGAACTGGCTCTAACACATGCAGAGCAGCAGGAGGTCTGTGAGATGGAGTCGGACTGTTTCTGCTCTGACAAAAGAAGCCAGCATCGGCATAAATGTGTTTTTATTGAGCCTGTTCAAAGCATTCTGCAAAGCAGCAGGCACAGAGAATGCTGCATGCATGTGCTGGAAAATACAGAGGATGAGCACTGTGCAGGTTGTGAAGGAAAAGTACCCACAAGCTGAGAAGAGCCAAAGTGGAGGGGCCTCTACCAACAAAATTCAGCCCCTGTTGCATGTGTATCCTGAGTGGCGTGCTCATATGTGGTCTTGCTCACTGCCCTGGTACCGCTGGCAGGGCTAGCTGGCCCCCTTGCCGCCCCCCCCCCCGCGTAGTCTCAGGAAGGGAGATGCTGGTCTCCTTGCCAGAGACCAGCATGTGGGGTGGGAGGCAGAAGAGTAGTAATAAGAAGCTGCTGCTTTTGGTGGGATGTCAGCATGGGGGGGTTTGTGCCTGTTCCTAACAACAGTGAGGGATTTAACTGGAAAAGCTACTTTTTTACCATCCGTTCTTGAAACCAGCCAAGATGGTCTCCCTTGTTCTCCTACCCCCTAACCAGAGTTGGGACCCAGCTGCAGGGGCACATGACAAGCGGCTGCTGGCTGTTGTGTGAGCCCATGTAGGAGAAGCTATCAGCTGAGGAACTACACTCTTTGCTTGCGTTCTCTCTTGTAATAAGCCTGTGGTAACCTGACATAATCATTAGTGTTTCTTATTTTTCACTCTCTCTTGGAAAAACTGCTCTAAAGAGCTGCTGACTATCTGTAACTGATTGCTCACAGTCTGATGGAGGATGGGTTGCAGCATGAATGTCAGCGGTAGCTTGGAGGCAGTCTGGGGAGATGCCACCTTATTACTGTGAGGAATGCTCTCCCAAAGACAACAGGCACACGAAAGTGAAGCAGGAACAAAACAGCTTGGATAAAATCAGAAACAACACCCTTGTATCTGCCCAACCCTAACCTGAGAGCAAAACAAACTTGTATTGAACCCTTTCTGAGGCATGAAAGAAGGTAATTTTTGTGGCTGTCATGACTATTTCTCGGAAGGAAAGGCTAATGTAGCTGAGTAAACATGAAAAATAGCCTGTGAGATTTCTGACCCAGCAGTGGAGACAAAGGGGCATGAAAGTCCCTGAGTCATGTGTGCTTGTCCAAACTGTACTGATCCTCCTCAGCTCCAGAGGTACAGGGTCTAGTTTGTGCTTAATGAAGAGTGTTATCCCACCCAACGCCAAAGCTGAAACCACCTGAAATAGCATCTCTGGTCGACAGAGATTCCAGCTTCAGTTCCTCTTTGGAGCACGTCTGGCGACTCCAGTGGTGTTACAGTGGAGATCACCCTTGTGTTCTTCCCTTAACACAGGTTGGCTGTTTGCCTTACCTGCTCCTCTTTTTCTCCATAAAAACTGCTTCAGGTTCAACACCCCCAAGTTTGGTTATTCATTTACACTTCATTTTCAGTCGAGCACAAGCAAGAGGGTATTGAAAGTCGTGAGAAGGAACTTCTTCAGCTGGAAACTCTCCCTACCCTCTTCTACATCTAAGAAACCTGCATAACAGCTATATTGCCATCAGACCTCAAAATAGTAACTGGACCCTTGAAATCTTCTCTGGAATGGTGGTTCACCAGGTTTCAGACATGCATGGCTCTTCCCTACATACAAAAGCTGCCCTTAAATCACAGTGGTGGAAATAAGTAGGGAGTCAAAGTTTTGAGAGAAATTTACTTCAGAAGAGACCTTTGGAATCAGTGGCTATTTGTTTGCTAGGAAGAGTCAGATTTACAGGCATGCAGTATTCCCAAATATTTCTGGAGACTACTGCATTTAAGAAAGAGAGCATAGCATTGATTGATTCAAGGCAGGAGCAAGGGCAATGGCAAATGGTTGCACCTAAAATTACTTCAGGACTTCCCAAAGATGGGTCCCTCCTTGCTGAAGCTCCACCAACAGGGTTGGCTGCAAAGCCTAAACACTTCACAATTCAAATACTCACAACCAGAGTTTCTCTGGTCTATCTAACAGAAAATAGACAGCGTGTGTTGTGAATAACACACCTTCTCTCTAGTTGGGTTTTTTTTTTTCCTCTTCTTATATAAGCTGGGACCAACCTCCAGGGTAAGAAGCAAGGAAAACACTGGGTGCTGCATTAAGGTGCCACACGATCTTGGCAGTCTTTTTATGAACTCATATTCCTTCAGGTGTAGGAAGGCTGGGAGAGCATGTTTAGACTGGTATCTCTCAAGTGCAGGAAGAGCCTAGCAGAAACATTAGGGAGAGCCTCACTGTTTCTTTTTTTTTTTTTTTTTTTTAAATTATTTTTTAAATTATTATTATTATTTACTTATTTTACCTCAAAAGCAATGACAAGCAGGAATTTCTGTGAAGAGCTGTGTTGCTTATCTTGCCTTGCTGGCATGTTTGTGTATGTTTGTGTCTGCATTTGTGTGAGACTCGTGCAGTCTAAATTGTCTGACTCTTCTCCATATATATCAAGATCCTGTTTATGAGGAGCGTACCGGTGTTTGAGCCTTTTCATCTCAAGGAAGCAGTTTGCTGTCTGGTACTAAAATAACCACTGCAGGAATCAGTCTGTATTTTTAGGTTACAGGATGAATCAAGGACTGGCCTTATACATTCCTATGGCTTCTAAGCTTCCTATTGCACCACAAAGCCTTGCTAAGGTGCTGGGACAAAGCACATTTAAAGCTAAACACCACACAAAGTGCTGCAAGGAGGCTGAGTGTCTGCTCCATACGAACAGCCTTTTGTTTCCTTGTAGAGCAGCAGCGTCATCAAGAATTAATGCAGTATTTGGCAGAGCTCACCAGCTGGCTGTGCATACTCTATGGCAATCTAGCAAGTCTTTGCAAACACTGCCTTGGTCTGGGGGCCAGGTAGATGAGCCTATCCTGGTCAGCTCTTAGTCACAGGAGTACTCTTCTGTGTCCTGCTGACACCATACCGACATCAGCTTGCTGATGTAAAAACCCTGCAGCCTGACCCAGGTGAAGGAGAAGGAAAAGGATGCCACAAATACCATGATATTCAAGATCCAGTAAACTGGCTTTCAGAAACAGTCAGAAACGAAGTCAAGTTCAGCCCAGGTGCCTTTTGGTACCACCAGGACCGCCTGAATGGGACCTGGCTGGCTGTGAGGCTGGAGCCAACCCAGTTCATGAGGCTCCCCATGCTGCCTGGACCAGGGCATAGCAAGACCAGCTGGTCTTGTGGTCCTTGGGCTCTTCCACTTCCAGAACTGGCTGTACTGAGAAAAGCAGAAGGAGGTTGAGTGAAAGCAGAGGGAAAGGAAACCCGGCAAAAGAGCTCACTGACCGCAGTTTCTAGAAGCCTGGGTCTTCTTCCAAATAAGGGCTAAATGCTCAAGCTTATAGATGTGATCAAGCAGCTGAGAAGCTCTTGCTGGCTGAAAGCAGGTACAGAACAGCCTCTGGCTTTACCAACAGCACATGTCTACTCAGAAAACCATTACAGCACTGGTTTAGTGCCTAAACTGTTGTTGAAATCCAGAGAGGTTAAGCACATGCTGCTTTGCTGAACTGAGCCTAGAGGTAGGGAGGAAGAGAAATAAACTAATAAGCAATAGCAGGAGCAGAACCCAGGTCCCCTGAACCAGCATCAGCACCTTGGTCCACCAGGAGCTCTTCAGGGCAATTGCCTGTTAGAGATTAGAAAAGTGTTTATTGTGATGGGGCCCTGGACTCTATGCTGTCTTCCGATGTGGGTCATACATTGAAATAAGTAGATGAAGCTGCTGTCATGGCTATCTGTTCCTGGACCATCACTTCTTGACACAGTTTTTTAATGGAAGGGTTCAGGAGCCTGTTTAGCCTGTCATTCCACTGCTGTGTCAACAAGAGAAAGTTAAGCAATTTCTCTTTTGAGTGATTCAGCATTCATTTCCCACCAAGCAAGGGAAAGACTGAAATTCCTATATGCTAATGATGTGAAGCATTGGGTTGGATGGGCAGATTTATAAGGTATCAGGGACTGTTCTTTAGCATTTGTTAACCTAATTGTCTCACTAGGTATGTAAGTCATACATCAAAGACAGATGCTTCTGCTATACACATATGGTACTGCTAATTTCTCTCCAGTGCTAGAAAATTTTTGGAAAAAACTAGTTGGTAATTAGATGAGGACACAATTACTTCCCCCTGCTTTCCATGTACTACTTCTTGCAAACTTTTTCTAGGAAAACATGAAAGGAAGAACATACCTTTCTAGAGCACCACTTAATAAGGTGCTTAATTGAACATCATTGGGACAACAGGGAAGCACAGGAGTTCAGTCAAGACATTTTATTTGTAAAGTGTTCACATGTGGTATAGCATCAAATGTCCCCTGGTTATTCAGTCACAGCAAGTTTTAAATGTGGTGCCACAGGGTTCCAGGGACTGCATGGGACTCAGTGGACTTGTAAGAACAATGCTTTGTCCTGGTTACATCCCTTTAGTAAAATACAAATAAGTAAAATGACTTTGAGCAGGGTTTCTTCAGCACCCACTACTCTCAAGCATGAAGTCTTTTTTAAAACACTACAAGACTTTAAAAGCAGCTTTGCCAAGGCAGCATTGCAGGCTCCCGCCTTGATTGTCTCTTAATAATTTCCATATAAAGCATGTGCAGTTTACAAGAAAAGAACCCAAGCAGCCTGTTTTTTTTCTATCTGCCAGCCTTGCAAAAGTAACCCCAACTTTCTCCTTTCCCGGTACTGTCACCAGCAATAAAGACTCTGCAGGCCACATGGCTATTCGATATTAATAAATCAAGCAGTGCCGGGGAACGATGCCAGGCCCTGGCACTTGCATGTCTGCGCTGTTAATTGTTCGAATGGTCTCTGGCATGGCTGAGCCCGGTGCCAGCTAACGCTCTCCCAAACAATTCCTGGCACGGCACTGGAGCCAGCGCCAGCCAGCGCCGGTTCCCAGGAGGTGGGTTGGATGTGGCCCTGCTGTTCTGGAGACGAGGCGGGTTCAATAGCACAGAGGTAGGCTTTTCTGTGCCAGTTGGCCTTGGGGCCACCGCATAGTCCTGGACACATTTAGCTTATTAGTACAGATGTAGCCATTATGTCTTCAGGAACACCCCTGCAATTCTGAGGCTCATTTAAAAAAAAAAAAACAACTGCAAAAAAAATACTCACAACAAAAACCCACATGTGATTTAACATCAATAGTATTTTACCCTTGTTAAAACTGACTGCAGTCAGAAAAGCATGTATGCAAACATGGCAACTCTATACAACGCATCTCCCCGTGGGTCTTCTGAGTTACATCTCTTTGCTTTGTTCATTAAAATGAATGTTTATTACACTTTGGTCCCCTTAACAATGCATAGACATTACATCATATCCTAAGTCACTATGAAAGGATTCCACTGTTTAAAGACTTAAAGGAGTACATACAGGCTCAGTTACAGTTGTTGGGGTAAAAAAGAAAGGATATTAATTATAAAAAAACCTTTACACTTGCATAGGAGGTTTCACCCAAGAATCTTGAAGCACTTCTCAAAGGAAGATAAATATTAGCTATCTTCATAGAGAGGCTGGGAACGGACACTCAAAGCACCTAAGTGACTTGGCTAAGGAATCAGTAGCACATCAGAAGTCAACAGCAAGGCTCAAGGCTTCCCCTGGCCTCTCTGCTGATGGCTCACAGTGATGTGACAGCTCTTGCAGAAGCAGCTAAGAATGGATGAACCTGTTGGAATAAAACAAGAACAAAACTTTTGCCTCAGGCTTGAGCAGAACAGAAACTTTTTCGAGACTTAAAAATCATTATTAAACTTTTTTTTTCTTTTTATAAAGTTTTCTCACGCTTCTGCACTTCCTGATTTAGGGTTGGACAGGAACCAGAGAATAAATACTGAAATACCATGAGAAAGGTTATTCTTGTGGTATTTTCACCCAGACTGAAAGTGTGGCGTGTTCATGAGAAAGCATGTCCTAGAAAAATTTCCACAGCAGAGGTTCACATCAATTCAAGCAAGTACCAGACAGTCTGTGAACTTCTGACTCCCTGTAGGTTCTTACATGCTTTTATATTTAAGAGAAAAAGAGACAGAGATCTCAATATCATCAGCACTGGATCTGGGCTAATCTCGTGGGAGGGGGCAATGACTCTGGGCAGGTGCAATGAAGGAGTAGTGCTCTCAGTCGCATAGTATAGTTGAAACCCCACCGACCTCCCCTGCCTGCTCCCTGTTCCTCCCTGTGGGGCAGAGCATCGGTGTTTGGGGGTGTTTTTAGCCCATCGTTCCTCATGGTGCCTGGAAAGAGCCATGCTTAGAGCATTGCCAAAAGACCCAGTCGTCAGGGGAGGAGGCTTTGGGAGGACAAAGGGCCCTGGGAATCTGGCATCATTTTTAATATACTTGGTACCAGGCCTTGTAAAATGTTTATATAGCAGAATGATACAGGTGCAATGGCTATACTTGCCTCTGACTATTACTACCCTCTCATGCTGTGTTTATTGGTTGGAGCTTTTCACAATCTTGTAACATTGATTTGACTCTGCTTGCACTGAAATTGCTCCCTTGAATTTGCCTAGTGCTGATTCCACTAAAAATGGCACTTCAGATGTTTAAAGATCCCCCAGCACCCCAAAACTAAAAACCCCAACTCTGTAGAATGACTGGCTGATCTTCTGTGAACACGTTTATATTTTTTTTTTGAAAAATACTCGGACAGGGAATTGGAGTGATCATGTGCACACCCGGGTGTGCCAGTGCAGAAGACTGGAGAGTGCAAGCGGAGGGTGGCTCACTACGGTGCAGTGCACACACGCCACTGTTCCTGTTCCCATGTAAGCCAGACCTTCCCCTTAGCCTTCCCGCGTGCTCCGGGACAGACAGGTTTCATGCTGCTGAAGGTAATTGTGTTGCAAAATATTAACACCAAGCACCAAATCTCACCATCTCTATGCTTCGGTTTTTGATACCTTTGCTGTTAAAAGAGGCTGTTATCATGCTTAGGAGCATGACAGAGATCTAAATGCCAGGAAGCCTGACGTCCAGAGTGGAGTTGTGTCCCCGAGATATAAACCAGAGGAAATCAGTGTTTGAGCATGTTCTTTAAATTCCCCCTGCTAGTCTGTGCCCAGAAACGGGTGCTCCTGGATAGATGTGTGCATATGACTGAGAGGGTTGATTTTGGATGGGTGAGTCTTTTTTGGGCAAGAGTTGTCTCTACAGAAGCTCTGTAAGGACTACCTGATGGGCTCAGATTAGATTTCTGTGTCCTACATAGCTAAAATGTGACCTGAGAGGGACATTTGTGTCTCTCAGATGAGCTTGAGAGGGAACATGATGGGAGACAGGGATAAAACTCAGCCTGTTGATTCCATGTGCATCCCGTAAGTCAGAGAAATGGAGCTGGGGAGGAATCTGAACCCTGTGGCAAAGCCAGCATCAGCTAAGGACAAAGAAGAGAGAAGTTCATGAGGAAGTGAGACAGGAACAAAGAAGTAAGCCTGCTTGGCAGAGCATGCATTATTCAGGCTGGAAACTTTCAGGGTCAGAGGTTTTATCAATGTTGGACTAATAAATGCACCCACTAGGGTCCCTCAGTGATTGGGGTCCTCTTCTGTGCCTCTCTTGCCCTGATGCTAGTGTTTATTTAATCCAATTAGGCTGTCCCATGACAAATTCCTTGCCAGGCTGGCAGAGGTGTCTGGGAGGCCAGGAGCTGACCCTCCCTACTCCTGGAGGGCAGCGCCTTGATCCCCATGCCCTCCCAGCGCAGGAAATGGAGCTGCTCGTGACATAAGCTACTGCTCAGCAGGGAAACATGGCCTCTTAACATTAATTACTGTGTACCAGACTGTTCTTAAATAAAACATCCGCTGGCAGGAGCTGCCCTTTTAAATCAACGGAAAGGGTTTCTGAAGGCAAGATTTGCAGCTCAGCCTGAATTTTCAAGCAAAGGACAAATGTGGGACAAGAGTTTTCCTTGCTCTTCTATCTATCTTCAGTTCACCCACATGGGCAAAACTGGTCATTCTTCCCAGGCAAAGCAGGAGAGGGAACGGGCAATGAGGGCATAATGTCATCAGAGCTTTGCTGGAGTACAGGCACGAGTACCCTCACCTCTGGCTGGAATAGCTCAGCTATGCCAGGTGGATATTAGTCAGAAAAGCAGTCTGTGTAAAATAAGTGTCCATCTTGGGGAAAGAGTCTCAGAAGAGGCAGTAGAAGTCAGCAGCATGTTAAAATGCCTCCAGGGCTGGTGTGGACTAGAGAACTAATGTACCTGCACCTCACAGATAGTAAATGTCAACCTCTGCAGCCTGGGCAAAGTATCTTGCCCTCAAAGGTTCGTTCTCAACATTTACCCCCTCTCCCTTGCCCCTCTCTGGGTTGCAGACTGCCATCACGGCTCCATGGAGAGGGCCAGGTCCTAGGCCAGCTTGAACTGGTGTCAATCGATCTGCCACACCGATTTGGACCCCGGTCAGTGCACATGCAGTGTGTGCGGGCAGGCACATAGCTCCAAGGTGCAGCAGCTCTGCTGTCTTGTCTCCCTTCTCCCTGGGAAAATAAAAATAAATCACAGCTCTTCTTTGCTCCCTTGTTTCATGGCCGGATCTCATCAGTGGCTCTCTGGGGGCAATAAGAGAGTCGGCAGAAGAGACGCTTCAATTTCCTGAAAGGTCAGATAACAGGGGACACCCTTCTTCTCTAATGGACTGCAAGCCATGCTGTAGGAGCAGCAGGCTTTAAACTCTCCTTATCTTCGCAGCTCAAGGGACTAGAAATTATGGCTATTTACTTTCATGAAAAGCAGCTCCTTTAAAAGTACCACCAAGGTCCTGGGAACCTGGGAACGAGTTTCAGGCATGCGGTAAATGTCCCTGCAGAGCCCAGCAAGGCCAGCACAGCCCAGGGTTGCACAGGGTTGATGAAATGGGATGGGGGGAGAGCTTGCAAGGGAAGGGGGAGGAGGAGAAGTGAAAACTGGCATTTTAGATCACTGAGACCTGATCTGTTATTAAAACTGTTCTTGCCCTGGGTTGACAATTTCCATGACTGTTTTGTCCCAGAGCTCAAAGGAAACCTCATGCTGCTCTCCCTTGCTGATGGAAAACAGGAATGAATATTTAACTGGCAATGATGACAAATGAAGATTTTGCATTAGAGAGGGGTCCCTGGGAGAATCCCATCCTCATGGACATGATCCGCCTCCTCGTCCTGCTGTGCTACTCTCTTGGTGCGTTGCCATCAGAAGAGGGGATACAACAAAGTCTGAGCAACTTTACATGCATGAAAAGGCAGGGGTTTTTTTAACTCTTGAGCAAGAACATGAACAATAGCACCTGGTTGTTTGCATGCCTGAATGTAGGATAGTTGACCGTCAAGGAGATGCATCTCCTCTTCAGCATGCTATAAATTCTGGTGCCATGGTGGTAAGCAGGGAGGGGTGTATGGGAAAAGGTTGGGCTGGCAGAGGAAAAGTTAGGGAGTGGGAGCAGGGTTGTCTCTGCTTTCACTTTAGATATCTTAATTGAGGAAATACCAGACTCAATTCATTGACACATCCTCAAGATGGAGAGCGTCAGTGAGTGGAAAATATTTGAGAAAAAGCAGTTTGACTTCCTGGATGATAAAAAAGAAATCAAGATTGAAAATTTGATCAATTGATCGATTTATCTATCCATCTGTCAATCTATCTGTCTGCCTATCTGCCCTGAAATAACAACTTACAATTTACTGTTTTGTAATACAAGACGATACCAAAGAAGCTATGGCACTCACACAATGGAGTTTATGTTTTGAAATAGATGCATGCCACATCTACTTCTGCTTTCAATTATGTTTATACAGAACTAGCAATTTTAATAGCTGTGTATTAGTAAACTGAAGCAGAGCTGGACTTGTTTCTCTACACCTCACACACATACCCAGACAACATATAGGTACACAAACATTACACATTATATATGTGAAAGTGATATTGATAAGATAAATTGCATTTACAATGCACCTTTGACCACCTCAGCTGCACTCTGCCTGCTAATGCATTCCTAATGGGACTGCTTCTAGCAATCAAAAAGTCTGATCATTTTCAAACAGCCACCATTATTTTCTGCATATCAACCTGTCAGAATAGATGCTTCTGTCCTTCTTCACACGTATAGCACTTTTTCATTTTGAGTTGTAGGATGGATGAAAATCATTCCTGGATTAGCCTTAGGCTTAAGGTCTGAAACTACTGAAACCTTTAAATAAGACCATTCCTATTTCAATGTTTTGGTCACGGGAATTTTTAAACCACATTTTCAGGTGTTCTGCATATGCTACAAAACTAACAGAAAAATAATCATGTGAGGATGCCTTGGAAAGTTTGCTTTTATTTGAAATCAACATATTGTAGTCATTTTTAATTTCCTCCTGTTTATGAAGCTAGACAACTTAGATACCACAAATGTGATTTTCTAGAACTCAGGAAGAGCTATTAAAACCTTTTATAATGATATAAAATTACCTTTGTGAAAAAAAAGTGGTATGAAAAGTTTTCTCAAAACCATCTCATGTATCTGTGTCTATATACAGATATCATCAAGGGTTTGCAAATGAACTAAATTCTCATTTTGTCTAGGTTCATCATTACAAAATCACCTTAGCTAAGCAACTGATTTTTTTTATCCTTCCCATATGTGGTCATTTCATTCTGTCTCTGAGTACTTGAGAAATGAAAACTTGTGGCCTTCATTAAAATTTAAGGAATGTCCTCCATAGATTTAGAGGAAACTGGTTTGGAAAAAGTTCAAACGAGGTTGTTTGGAGTGCAGATTTCAGCACGGGTCAGAGGTGAGTTTTGATTAGCCACCACAGCGCTAAACTGTGGTTGGCTCCATCATTTTCCTTGGTGTCATGTCCTGGGAGCCCCCTTTAAGACAGCAGCCACTTTCTGCATTGTCCATACCATTGGCTGGTGTTGGCCTGTTCACAGGAGAAACTACCAGCGTGCTTAAGGTTCACAAATGGCACTTTGCAGTGAACTATAAGAGCTGAAACATATTTCCTCTACTTTCAGATGAGCATCTTGCACAAAAATTAGAAGGTGGATTAATTTATCATCAGTTGTGATTAATGATGCCAGTAATATAAGCCTTAAGTATTCATAAATCATGTCTCAACTTCCCTCCCTCCCACCCTGGGTGGTACAGCTGCCTTAAAAATCATAATGTGCAATAACGAAACATTAAAGCATTGGGATTCCTCTTGGTTGTTTCTGGTTCTTGAGCCTTACTGGCTATACTTGATTCAGTGGTATAGCTATTTCACTGAGGTAGATGGAGAGTTTGAGCTCTGTCCTCCACCACAAAGGTTAAACACCTCTTTCTTCCCTGTCTGAATTCAGCTAATATTCCTTAATCCCATCAATCCAGATGCTCTGGATTCCAGAAAAGCACCAAATATGGCTGTCATTGTGAAAAACAAAAAAAAGAATAGAAGAATAATTGGCAAATTTGCAGCCCCCAAATAAAGAGAAAGTGAGAGAAGAAACTGAATATGGTAGGAAAAAGCAGGAGGAAATGAGCAGAAAAATGTTGCACTGAATAAAATTTTCCCTTTTAGTTTAAATGGGATTTTCCTTTTAGCCTCTTCTAAGGACTTCTTCTGGGTATAATTCTCTCCAATAGCCCTACTAGTGATGTTGTGTTTTTACCGTAATTTGTTAGTCAAGCATGAACCAGGATCTCTGTGGGTTCCCATTCCCAGCCTTTTTGAAGGCTAAGTAGTTCCATTCTCTGCCCTCATCTGCTGCCACGGGAGAAGAAAAGAAAAAATGTAGGAAATTTGGATCCGTCTAAGCCTGGCTTGGAAATCTTGCCTTGGGTGATGAAGCCGGACTGTGTCATTCCAGCTGACATTTGCATTTAGCATAGTTAGAGTTAAATGCCAATATCTGGCATTTGTACACTGCAATTAGCAGTATCATTTGTTCTCATCTAAGCAGTCTGAGGGTTTTTTGTTTTGTTTTCGTGAATGACTTGTTGGGATGCATTTCTACTGCAAACTTTATAGAAAAAAGATCTATTTTTATAATTAAAATGCTTTTTTTTTGGTTGTTCTTCTGATAGCTATAAACCATCGTGTGTAAAAGACAGATGCTTCTACCAGTGCTGTGAAGTTCCCTAAAGGCAACTCTACTTGCCTATTTTTCCAAAATGCTTGCTGTGTAGTTAGTAACTTCAGGTCTCACTTAGGCACTGTAAATAACTGCCAAAGTCTTGGTCTTGCTCTGAGCACAGAGCGGGCAGCCTTGGGAAGTCAGGGGACCTCTGGGTAGATGCTGTCTGACTGTCTGAAGCTCACTGTGAGATCCAGTCCAAATTTGTCTCCAAGTCGCTAGCCTTGTTCTTGCGTGTGTCATTCAGCTACTCAGAGCTAGAACTATGGCAGAAATAAAGCATTGGGCAGCATGCTGGTTTGACCTCGCTTCAAAGCCTCTGCTGTCAAGCCCCATGCAAAAGCGAAGTGCTGAAAAATCACCAAACTGCAGGCAGAAAATGATTCCTGAGGTTGTTTCAGTTCAGCAGGCTGGGGCAGTTTCAGAAAGTCTGCTCTGTATGGTTTTTCTGCTCTTTGCATTTTGGGGCCTTGGGCATTGTACCTGTCTTGAAAGCTTTGTATTTGTGAAATGTTTTGAGTCCTCCGGAGGGTGGATGCAGGCTGAGGTGCAATGGGTATTTTCAGAGGTGTAGACAGAGCTGCCTCTGAAGACGCTGGGAGCATTTGCACACGACAATGACAGCAGCCAGGACCAACATGAAATAGCAAGGGGAGGACTTTGGAAAATCTGTAAGTGGGAGACATGGAGGGCTGTTAACACTCAGGGCCAGATCCTGACCCTCCCACTGGGCGGGCATACAGCCCAGCCGGAGCTGTGTCGCCTGGCGGGGCTCCATACCAAGGAACAATAATAGCGTCCAAGGATGGCTGGCCTGCCTGGGTGGCAGCACAGGCATCCCGGGCTCTGCAGACAGCACACAGCAGAGACGTTGCTGAGGTTTTGAGGCTGTTGACCGTGGGGAGGGCACTGGCTGATGCAGGGCTTCAAAGGAGATGTGGGGGTGTCTGTCAGGGCACATGAAAGTAGAAGTGTCCTGCCTGCCCTGTCTGTGGCTTGGGTGGGTTTGGGACACAAGCTCTGGACATGGGGTAGCCTGGTGCTGAGCTGGCCTGGGCCATGTGGGGAGTGAGTCTATCCCTGGTCCATCCCGACAGCTCCAGTGGTGGGGACTGGTCATCCATCCCTCTGCTGACCTCCAGGAGGAGCAGAAGAGGCTTAGCCCATCCTAGGGGATCTGAACCCCACAGACCCTGCTTGTACACCCCGCAGTCCCCCGTGAACATGCCCAATGGGACAGACCCCCAGGACGATGTTACAGCCCAAACTGCTGTGTTCACCACTGGCTGCATCTCTGCTCAGCCCTCAATGAAACACATGGCCCCTTCCGCTCACTCCTTTCTCCCCTGTGCTCATGCACCTCAGCCAGGGGACCCATGGACGGGACCCCAGACGTACCTCCCAAACAAGCGTTTCTCTTCCTCCCCTCCACTCATGCCCACCCCAGCTTCTCACACACCCACTCCCTTGCATAAGAAACACAAACCTAAAATGCAATACACGAATTAAGTTAATTATCCAATTAATTGTAGCTACAACACATCTGCTATTGTTTCATGGGCTCTTCTCAAAATTTAAAACACATTTAAGGAAAAAAAAAAGGAAAAAAATACAAAAAAAAAATCTCCCTGCCAGGGCAAATCCTCAGCATGCTATGAACAAATAAGACATCTGTTTAAAGTAAATTGGGGCTGGGGAGGATGGACTGAAGACAATAACAAGAGCAAGAAAGAATAATGACAAGGCGAAATCCCAAAGAATTACACTCCCACTTTGAGCCAGGGGCAGCTTTCTTGTTGCTGTGCAGGGCTCTTTAATAGAAGCTGAAAGCAAGTTAGCTGATCTCCTGAAAGTTAAATTATAGTAAAAACATCCAAAAAGCCATCAAGCCCTGTCTCTTCATGGTGTTTGTGATCAGAGGTGGTCGGGATGTAGGGGGGTGGAGTAAGAGGAATTAAATCTATGACTAAACATTTTTCACAGCAACAAAAGGACGGCGATTAAGAGATAAATTAATGCTCTGGCAACGCTTCCTGTTTTGAAGGATGCAGCAGCGGGTAATGAATGGCTGTGTTTGGAGCAAGCCTGAAGAGCCTCTTGCAGAGCTCTCTGCTCAGGCCAAACTGCAATAAACTGGCCCTCTTCGTCTCCAGCTCCTGCAGGAAATGGACTTAAAAAATCTTTGGCAACCTCTGCGCCCTCTTTTTCCCCAGGGTTGTCGTTGATCGTTTGATCTTTCCCTCTCTCCCTCTCTCCCCCGCTTCTAACCTTTTCCCATTCCCCCTCCCTTGGAGTCTGAAGTCTATTTTCAGTGCTCTGCTGTTGAAAGGCTTTGAAAGTTTTGTTTTCAGCAAAATATTTCCTTGAGAGCTCCCGCCCTGTTCCCTGCTCCATGCCATGGGCTTGCAGGTTACGTTTAACCTCCCAGGAGTGAGTCATGGGGCTCCTCTGCAGCCCGGTTCAGACCGCAAGTGACAATAAATGCCCCGGCTTATTTCCAGAAGAAACTCTGAGAGGTGGATGCGTCTTCAGGCTTGCATGGGTCACTACCAGGAGCGTGGCCAAGCCACCTCTGTGCAGGAGCAAGGACAGAAGAGGGGATGGGAGCAGGGGCAGAAGAGTGATTTGTACAAAAGGCAGAACCATCTTCCCTCTGGGAAGGCCCCCCTCCTTTCTCCTGGCTTTGGTGTGTGTGGCAGTGCCACTGGGAGACGCTTGGAGAGGGGAAGGGCTAGCTTGGACACTGCTTTGGTTACCCCTTGTGCTGAAACTCGGTTGGGGTGGGCAGCAGCGCTTGAAACCAATGGAGCCTGAGGAGGCTGCTTGTCCCCAGGTCCTGGGGGATCATTGCCCACTGCAGCATGAGCAGCCAGGCATGAGAGCCTGGGACCCATGGGGCTGTGTCTGTGTTGGTGCACTGCTGCAGTAGCAGCTGTTTGTGGCAGTGGGAAAGGGCTGGCTGACGGGTACCACCACCCCCCTGACTGCTCAGGAACACAAAACAATTTCCTTGGGATCAGTGCCCGTTTCCTCCCCGAATGAGCTGTGAACAAGGGCTTCCTTGCTGCCACAGAGTCCCACCCATATCCTCCTGAGCCCACCCTTCCAACCTTACTCACAGCGCAGACTCCTCAGGGAAACAGTGAACCAAAAGTTCAGCTGGGGAGGCTCAGCTGGACCTGCTTGGCCATGTCTGGAGCAGAGGGGGAGTGGTAACTTCCCCGCAAAACAAAACAGAGATTCAGATGGGCAAGAAGAGAGATCTCGCTTTGGCATTGCTGTTTCTTGAATGCCAGGGTTTACCATGCTCCTGAGTAGGGTCCTGGCTGCCTGGTGTGCCCAAACTGAGAGGGTCCTTATTGTAGTTAAAGAGCTGCTTAAGCTTTAATGCTGCCTCATGGAGATTGGCTTCCCAGTACAATGATTTCAATGGGTTTTTTTTCACCAAAACCAGCTAGTAATTGAGGCTCCTTTGCTCTTTGAAGCCCACAGAGGAAGCGGGTGTTGTTCTTGCACACTGGGTGTAATGGGTTGTGTCACACAACAGTTTGCTGTCACTCCTCACTGCTGCTGCAGCTGAGAGCTTCTGTAGGGTTTCATCACAGGCAAGGGGCTGAGCCCTTATCCCTGCTCTATGGTCTCAACTCTGCTCTGCAGTATGGTGTAGCTGATCAGCAAACCAACTTAACCTGCTGCTTGAGGATTTGTCCAGGCACAGAAGAGGCATCCCTGAGTTTCAGATTCCCATTGAAACAGGTATTGGCCGTTCCTGATGCTGGATGCAGCCTGGATGTGTGCTGACGCCGCTCTGCTCTGTGCCTCAGGAGAGGGATTAAAAGCAAGGTGCTGTCACCCACAGAGCCCCACACAGGGCGGCCCATGCTCATTCCCGCACCTGTGCAGTCTCCAGAGATGTGCTGCATCCTGGCTGTCTTGCAGGGACCCAGCTACTCCAGTGGCAACAAAGAGATGTGCAGATGTCCCTCTTGCCAGGCAGTGGAGAGGAGGGAAGAAGAGGCAGAGGAATTTGTGAAAACACAGGATGAAGTTTTCCTCAGGCCACAGAGCTTGAAGGCAGGGCTGCCAGCCTGACAGCTCCTTTCTGAAGCCACCTGGATGCCTGGCTGAGTTTAGGTATCTCCTGCTAAAGCAGTTTTCATGAGCAAGGACTATAGAAACAGGCCCGAACCCAGAGCCCTGAAGTCCTCTAGCAAACCAAGTCCCAGCAGGGGGGAGCTGAATTACTCCTTCCCTCCCATCCTCCGACCTCCAAAGGGGCACACTTTGCTTGCAGCTGGCAAGTGCAGTGAAAACGAGGAACTCAGAGGAAATGGCTTATTTTTTTCTTCCTCCTTTCTTTGTTTTTTCAGCTGTGGTAAGCTGGGCACCCCTTTCCTCTTCTGAAAGGTGTCACAGAAGCTATATTAAACCTTCACAACCACCCCTCATGGGCACCACCTTCCTGATGACAGGGTGTGGCGGGGGCTTGTTTGCACAGCCCCACAGGAAGGGGTGCGGGGATACCCCACCGATGCCCCTGCGCCAGCACCCCAGTCAGGAACGGGCCAGCTCCCATGGGGTTGAGCTGTGCCCAGGGCGACTTGCTCGGCATTAAAAGAGAAGAAATGCTGCCCTCCGCTACCTGGCTGCAGAACTGGGACATAATTTAAAAAATACGTTCACCCCTTCAGAGGCCAGAAACATTTCAAGAGCTTTGTGCTTTCAGTTCAAAGCGCAGATAAAGGGAGGTGGATATTTTAGGAAGCAAATGGTAATGATTAGAGTTTTAAGCCTTAAGTAGTCATTTTGTCATAAAAGACTGAATTTGTATGCTTCAGAAAAATAGTCTTTTCCTCTCAGTTGATGATAGGTTTCCTTCAATTGCCATAATTGTTCATCTTTTTATGAATGCATATCAGACAATGACATGTGATTAAATCTCCGCCCAGGGCTTCCTTTCTGAAGATCATAGAGATACATAGAAATCACTATCTGCTCTCTGAAAGGTTGTTAATTCCTGTCCAAGGCTGCTGTATATACACATCATTCAGCATATGCATGTATGCAGAATTCCATGCACCTATAGGTGGTTATATACATGGCTATGAAAGTAACACATTTCGATTCAGTCCCACTGATGCTGTAGCCTGTTATCTCAGAGAATATCATGTGCTACGCCACACGTCACAGTCAAAGACTAACAACTTTGGAAAAACTTCGTGACTGTCAAAAATATTAAACTTAGTCTTCTTATAAAACAGATAGTAAGAAATAATTTAATCATTTAGCTTGAAAATTATGGTTAGGAATTTGGGTAGAGTTGTTTGGTTTTCCTTGGAAGGTAACAAACCAAGAAATATAGTGGAGTCAGGGGGATTTAATTCAAGCAATATTGTCTTGAAAGCATATAAAGGACACCTTTTATATCCTCTCCACATGTCCCTCTCATTAATGGATTAAATTTCCTATGAACTGTTACTGCAACTTATTTTTTTAACTGTTACTGTAAGACTATTACAGCTGACAGTGTTGTAGTGATGAATTACTTTGTTGTCTCAAAAGAAGCAAAGAGTGAAAGAAGGAAAGACACATCTTCTCAGCAGAATGCTAAAATAAAAAAGAATTAAAAATTCATTTCATATTGATGAAGCTTTACTGCACTTGGCATGGAGCTTTGCGATATATACAGCAGCTCTGTTCTTCCCCTTTGATGGACACCTGGAGCTCTTCTCCCCACTAACAGCAGATTAATAGATGGACAAGGGAGGCAAAGAGGGAAAAAATATCCCACTTAATTGCTGTCCCCACTTCTAAGTCACAGTATCACATACACATCCCACATCCATGTAGGTGATGCTCTTTGCCATGACAGCTTTGCCAGCACTTTCCTGGGAATTTTGCATTTGTTTTATTTAGCAGATGGGGTTTGCAATATCTAATGACAATTGCCTCCATGTATTCTCCTCTCTGGGGAAAAACATGGACATCTCCTGCAAGGAGGCAGACTTTCAGCTGGTATCAAGCATAATAGCTTGCTTAACTTTACGGTGTGGTGGGCGAGTGCTAGCTGTTAAGCCCTCAGCCAGTTCAAGCTGAAAGATTTCTGGCTTGGCATTAAAAAATAAAAGTGAAGGTTATCTCAGGGCCCAAGTCTGTTTTTTTTTTTTTTTCCCCTCATGTACTCATCATTCTTTTAACACACATGTAAAAGAAAATCTATTGTTAACTATTTTTTGTTTTTTGTAATAGTGCAGGAATAAATTTTTTTAATGTGGCACCAGAGAGTGGAGCATGCTGCGAGGAAGAACATTATGGGTTACTTTTAACTATTTTTTCTTTCCACTGAGGTTTATGCCTAAACCCAAGTTCCAGATGAAGCTGCCGCCTGCAGTTGCTCTGAGCTGTGTCAGCTGGACGTGCTCCTCATTGGGCTGGAAACTGGTTAGAGCCATAGCTTGAATGCAGCCACATCTTGTCACATATTTTTGTAGGTGAGGAAAGCTAGTACAGAATCCATGACACCATCACAGCATGAAATGATGGAGGAAATTTTGAGTGGAGTCTTTCCTGCCCATGCACGCTGTAGAGGCCATCAGACATGGCTTTCCTGAGCTGCATGGTGTGACAATGGGATGCCTTGGCAGTGGTGCTTGGCTGGGGAGAGCACGTAGCTGGTACAAACTGCAGGCTGCTGGAGATACATGTAATTTTTGCTGGGTTATAATAAGAAATAAGGCCAGCCCTCATTTAGGTCCATACTGAGGCACAAATACCCAGGTCTTCTGGTTCTGCAGGTCTCCTAGTTCTGCAGCTGGCATGAAGAGGTTTCCCTCAGTCAGCCCTGGGTTAAAAAGTGAATGAGAAGGTATCAGAGCAAAAGGGGATCTCACAGGTCCCTGCCAGTCTGTGCATTTATTGCACCTCAGAGGAGCATGGATGCATTTGCAATCATCTGAGGAGATGCTGCTGAACCAGTAGCCTTTTGTGAAGACCTTGTGCACACTGCTCCACCACACTGCTGGCAGGTTTTGGGAGGCCAGAAAGCAACCTAGGCCTAGCAGTGCCAGTGGTGGGTCCTCAATTCTACCCCTCCCCAAGCATAACAATGCCATGTTGTCAATATGTGATCATTCAACATCACAGGCTCCCTTCTCTCTGCCCTTCATCTTCCCCAGTATTGTAGAGCAAATGCCAGAATGTACAACTCAAATTTGAGATTAAATGCCACCCTCACTGCAGATGAGAAAGATCAAATTTTTCATTGGAAATATCCAGAGAAAAGTACGCTTGCTTGCTTTATGTGCTTGCAAATGTTTTAGCCACGAATCCTTGTTTCTGCTTTTTATTCCTTATGAATTTTCCAACGAAAGAATAAAGGTTAGTGTATGTTCTTCATCCTATTCATATATTCAGGTCTTTAAACCTGAAAAGACCAGAAGGATTCAGGTTTGCCCTGTGCCTATCAGAGGGTTGTTAATAAGCTCTGCTGAAAGTCAAGGGCATGTTATCTTGACTTCTTATCTGAAATATACCACCTGTGGTCTGCTCAGAGGGTGGACAGGAAAAGACCCTTTCCTAAGGGTGTCTGCTTATCCCTGTTCTATGGAGGAGCTAAATATAGGGGTCACCATCTTATAAAACACAGTGAATACTTGAGCCCCACACAGTTTCTTTTCATACTACAGCCAGGTGATTAGGTCTCTTGTTTAGGTGAAAGAACTGGATTCAATGCTCTTCTAAGTGTTGGTAAGTTCAAAGTCACTAGTACAACTTGGTGGAAGTCAGTGGACTTGTATTTAATTGAGAGAACTTCTTGGCATGCATTTCTGAGTGAAATTAGTCATGACCTACTTGAGATGAATGTTTTGTGATTAATGTAATGCTATTTGAGAAAACTACTTGTCTTAAGAGCCTTCACCCCCCTACCCTAGCTGAGATTCCCAAGCAAATTGGCGGTAGTCTATCTGGAATCTGGCTCTTGGACAGAAGTAAGCCCAGAGACCATTCAGATGGGGTGGCTTTGCCATGTGTGGACAGAAAACTGTGTTGTGAGGACTGTGCACAAGGAAATGTCATGTCAAACCAAGAAGTGTCTTGAGAGCTGGATGTCAGATTGAGAGGATGGGTTTGGAGTCTAGTTTTGGAGGTCAGCATCTTAAGTGTGCCCAAGGCTTGTCTTAGGTACCAACATCTTCCACATGGTCTATCCTTGGAGCCTGAATATGTTTGAGCATTTGACCCTTAGATCTCCTCAGTAACAACAATATGGTATTTTTGGCCTGTAACTGGCCAGCCAATCCATATGGCAACATTTCTGCTTCCTGAATGGATGCCAAAGCTTGGTACATGTAGAAATGATGACTAAACCAAGACAACCTCTCTGGAGCGTGGCATAAGTCAAACAGCCCAGGGCCGAAACAGGAGAAAACTGGTAAGACAGGATAGAGATGTGATGAGTGATTGACAGGAAATGTGAGGTAATTGCCCAGAAAACTAAGGGATGGAAGTGAGAAGGGGAATTAGAAATGGCTAAGGAGAAAACCACTTGTTCCCAAACCTTTTCTTACTTCCAGAACTGAATGTCACAAAGGAGTTTTTAAAGCTCTGAAAACATGGGTGTGAGTAGTTGGTTTTCTCTGTCCCTGTTTTTTGCCAAGAGAAAACTCAGTGAGTCTAATCCTCTCCTCCTTGGCATGCCCTTGAGTCATTACTGAAGAACAACCCTAATGAAGTAATTGGGATCATACTAGTGAAAAATCAATTTGAGATAAGACTCAGACTCTTTACCTTTTAATAGCCTGAGCAAACACACTGGCCTTCATGAAGCACAGAAGGGCTGGGGAGCCCATTCTTGTGAGATTTCCAGGTTAGTTCTGTGGAGATATCTGGACCTTTCCAAGATGCTTATTTGTGTCAGACATGGGCCTCCACCAAATCCTTAGTATGGAACCACGTGTGTTTGACTTTAAAGTCAATCAGCTGAAGTACTGGTGTCAGTCTATGTCTAGAAGCATGCACAGTCATGAATGCCAACTTTTGACAGCTAGTGATGGAGACAGTTGGAGGGATCGTCAGATCCCTATGTTGTAGCTCCATGAAAATCCATATGCAAGGGGGGAGAATTCTGGTGGGACAGACTGGAACAATTGTAAATATTTTGCTTTTAAAAAATGAAGATTGTCTTTTCCAAGTGGAGGCAGCTGGTAAGTACAAGAGTTGTGCAGTGACAGCAGCATATTCTTGGAGTATTCTCAATTGAATTACACAAGTCACTCTGTTCACTCCAGGAGCATCACTACTGCAACTGTGTCCCAGAGCTTGCTGGGACCCACAGAGAAAGGTTCTTTGAAATCCTTGCAGTTTCATCTCATAACTCTAATGAGCCACTGGGTGATGCTGGGTAATCTGCACATCAGTATGCAAAATCCCCAAAGGTTTCTGAACAGAGCACTCGTCAGTGGCATGTCAGAACTGCTTTGTTAGCCAGATGTGACTTCATAGCACAATTTGGTAAGTTTTCAACTATTTCACTGTTTAATTAACTAGAGGCTCACTTAATTAAGTAGATGTAAAAATATCTGTGATCAATTACCTATTTATCTGTCCGACCTGCTATCAGAACTCTTCTAAAAGATAAATCTCCACCGCAAATGCCACTTGGCTGAATATTTATGCAGAGATCAGGAGAGGGAGAGTCCAAATGATTTCCTGTGGGGCTCCTCTCCTGCATTCCCTTGTTGTTCCTGCCCTCATAGACCTCAATCATATTCCTTTCATTAAAAAAGGTAAATTATGATTTTAAATGGTTTTTAATGTTTCTGATAACATTTTTTGTTGTTGTTGTTTGAGGAATGGGAAGGGAGGGGGAAAGCTGGAACAGGCACATGGAGGGAAGGGCTGGAGCTCTGCATGATTTAAAACAAGGAAGCTGTTTTCCCGAGGAAGGACAAGGGATAGGAGCTGAAGGACAGCCAAGGAGACCTTTGGAGGACATCTGTGTTACTGTGAGCCTGTAGTTCACTCAGTGCCTTTCAACGTAAATTCTTTGCACTCCTCGACAGCAAAGTAGTGAAGCCGGTGTGGATGCACATAGCTTTAGTTGCAAAAGTTTAGTCTCCATATGCTTGTTCATCTGAGCTGAGAATCTGGACCATGAAGCATAAATCCTATAATTTGCATTTATAAATGGGAACACGGCAGCTAAAGGATGTGCTCAACAACAGTGATCAAGTCAGTGGCAAAGTGATGTAAGACCATGAACCTCCTGTCTATTGGAGTCAGATGCTTTTCTCTAGGCCGTGTTATCTCTCATAATGCAAGCAGGCTGGATTAATTAGGACTATGTTTTCTTTAATGTGACTTCAGTGAGGTTATAAGAAGGATGAATTTGTCCCTGAGGACAAGCCCAATTCATAAACGTAATGTCCTTGCCTGTTTCATTGTGTCATGACTCTAGAGCTGGCTCAAGGTTTCTCAGCAGTGCAGGCAAAAGTGAATTCTGCTGCTTCAACTATGAGGGCAAACTGACCTGAAAATTTTGCATTTAGTTTGTGACTACAGCAAAGGATATTTCCAAGGAGGTGAGAGGGAGGAGAGGTAGGGTACAACAGTGAAGATTTTTAGCTATTTGGGGATGTTTTGGAGCCTTGGTTTGGGAAAAGCAAAGAGATGGGGAAATGAAAGGGCTGGGAGGAGCCATGGGTTGCTCAGGACAGCTGGAGGAGAAGGAGGAGGAGGGCTGAGAGGGGTCAGTGAAAGATCTGGAGGAGGTTGTCAGGGAAGGCATTCAGCAGCTGTTGGAGAAAGGCTTTTTCCCTTCTCCTAGCCTGTCACCCCGCTGAGTCCTCCCTCCTCCTCAGTTCTACCTCTGCCTGTGCGTAAGGAGGGCTGCAAATGCCCTGGCAGGACGTCACGGATGTGTCATTCTGTGAGAGGCAGAGCTAATGAAGCCAATGATTTTCTGGGGCATTAGCAGGGTCTTGCATTGGATTCTCTGGTGTCTAATAAGATGTAAGTGCTGATCTGTTTTTCCCTCTGTGGACATTCATAATATCTCTTTCCCAGGAGGATCTTCACTGCCTAATAAGGGTCATGTTCACATTGCAGCCTTCACCTCCATGGGGGCACTAATTGGATCTTTCTCCTCAAACCAGCTGCCAATTTTCATAAAACGTGTTGGAATTTAATACCTTGGAGACCTCTTATTGTCTGTCAAATTTCTTTGAAATTGGTCAACAGGTTCAAAAGTTACTGGTGAGGGAGAAGGACAGCTGAGTGCAGATACACAGACCGATGAACAGACAGACACACACATACACACACAGAGTGATACTGCACATACTACCTCCTCAGAAAACCAAACGAAAATAAATGAATAAGCTCTCAGGCCAATGCTGGTGTCCTCTGTTGTGACAATTGCAACCGTAATACAACAAAACATCAGCAGTATCAGCCTACGCTCTTTTGCCATGTTGAGTAGCATATCTGTTCCTTGCAGCAAAAACAAATAGCATTGTGCCCTGCCTTCTCTGTGCAAAATTACTGATGCTGGTATATGATGACATGTCCTGAGCAGAAGGATGGTCTTCAAGGTCCAACCAATCCTACTTGTGCCTTGCAAGGTGAGGATGAGAGACATTACATCTACACGCTTTCCCCAGTCCATCTTGGCACCTGACAGACTAATCCCAGCACAGGTTACTCCTCCGGGGTGTCCTCATGATTATGTTGTACCTCACAAGCTGGGATGAGGTGGGATCATGTACATGCCACTCTCCTCACCAGCAGGATTAGTGTGGCTGTGGGAGTAAATATGCAGTTACTCAATAGGGGATGTAATAGGCATGCTCCTGCAAGCTGAGATGTTTATGGAGATTCCTCAGTATCCCTGCCCCTTCCTGCATAGTGGCGACACCAAGGAGTAGGGCTGGGCAAATAATTGGACTTTCTGTTTGTCTTCCCACATGTGCTCTCTGCAATGAGGACACCCCATCTGATAGAGAATAGCTGGAGGTGACTTTCCCACATGGAGCAATCCCACTCTGCACAGCACATCCAAATGCTCCCCCACCACGGGACAAACAAGAAAGACTTCCAGCTCAGAAACGAAGACATGTACCCAGAGATGAGTATTTATTTTTCAGGTATTCAGAGCAAGCAAGCAGAGTCAGCAGGTGGCTGAGAACACCTTTTCCCTTGAAACTTTTACAGCCTGGCAGTGCGTGCACTCTCCTAGCAGGAAAAAGATGTGGATTTGGAGTCTTTAAGATGATGGATGGATCCACACTGATGTTACACATATTTGATTGAGTACTCAAACCTCACTGGGTAAAAAGGCATAATACCTACCTCTTCCCTTTTTTTTTTTTTTTTCTTTTCCTGAGTCTTCTCTTCCCTGTCTTCTTCAGTTTTGGTCAATTCACAACTGAGCAACAACAGCAACAACAAAGTTTCTCCCTTAAAGCACTGGCTCTTCAGCTGAGGCAGGCTAGTCCCATAATTGGTCAGAGCTGTGCTTATATTGCAGTGGGTTTTTTGGCTGTTCCTAATCTTGTCCTGAGAGCCAGCTGCTTCTGTACAGGCCTGACTTCAAGGATATGCCAGTCAATGGGATTTCAGGCTGGCTTTCCGATGAAACATGCACTTCAGTGCATGCAGCTCTGAGATCTTCAAGAACATTTTTCAGAGATTCTTTTCACAGAGATTTCTGGGCTGCAGCCTGGTGTTATAATTATGACACAATCCTTATACATTTTTATCCCAGCTAGTGGCACTGGGGATATTTTAATGAATCATATAAATGTTTAATCCTTGTTAGAATCCTGCTAAGCTCTTTGCCTTAATAATTATCTTGCGGGTTAGCTCAGTCAATACAAAACTATAAGACAAGAAAAACATCCCTGAGTCTATTCTGGAGTCAAATAACTCAGCAGTGCATTTGAATGCAATGGGAAGTGGAAGTTTAGGATCAGCCAGTTCAGATTAGCAGGCCAATGAACCCTCCCCAGTGGCCAGTGGGCATGCAATTCGTGATGCTGCTCTACTCATGCTTTTGGCAGAGGTTATGAATCAGAAACACTTTTTTTGACAGCACAGCACAGTTTCTGTGTGCACAGCCCAGAAATCCAAAGAGACCGAGGTGGCAGCAGAAAAATGAGTTTGTTTTCCAAACTCTCTAGCTTCACTCAAAGCTTCTGAGTCACTCTTGAAATCTCACTGGAGAGAAATGAGATGCACACAGAACTCAGCTGCAGGATGACTGGGAATGTTGATCTTAAAAATGTATGCTGTGTTTATCAGATAGGAACCTAAGGACTTGACTCCTTGAGGGCAATGTTTATACCTTATTCAGAATGAGACCAGTGTGCCGCTGACACTGATTTGGGTGAGAGATGTGCAAACATCTCTTATGAGAGGCCTTTGGATTCAAAGGACCAACTGGACAGCACATGATCAAAAGCTAGTTTGCAAGAGTCTATGCAATGAGCATCCCCCATGTCAGTGAATTTGTGAGGTTTTGCTTTCTGGGGGTACCTTGGCAAAGTAGGGCCTCCAGGGAGCACCAAGAGATGCACTACCACCTCTGCCAAATTTAAAAATGCCATCGTCATGGAGCTTAGTGCTATTCTTCAGCCAGGCTTCCATTTCACAACTGTGGGCAGATGAGTCGGTCCACAGAAACTATATGTTGGAGCATTATTTATGTTATATGGAAGGGATAAATGTTCTTCACTGGGGTTAGGAGCAAGAATAAGACTCTGCAGTGATCTAAGTAGCTATGAAACAGACTTTATTTGAAGGGTCTCCATGGTTAGAAGAGAAAATTACAACAAATGCAACTTGCAACTTGGAGCTTCACATCTGGACTAGAGACTGGTTACAATTTAAAGATCTGCTTCTGAAATATCTCAGCAGATTACAAGGCGTTACATTCAATATCAGTCTATTATGGTCTGTGAGGTTAAGCAAATCCACTTGCAAAAGAAAACAGAATCCAGTCCAAAAGCTGATTTATGCAGGCTTGGACTTCATCCTGTGGAATTTACACTTGGGAAACATACTTCCGTCAGGGTGTTTTTGCACTGAAGAGACCTGCAAGATTGGACATTTATGTTGCTAAGATATGCCAAAGCCATGGATCTAAGCTTACTTGTGTATGGTGTCATCACTCACATCAGCAGAGGATGGAGTTTGTGCTCTATCCAGTGACTTTTCAGATTTTTAATTTTCTCACTTCCTTGTGGGAAGGGCTTAGCATCAAAGACAACATTAAATGTAGTTTTAACAATAATAGCTCAGGCTGTTGTTGTAAGATGGACACCGTAAAATCTTATCTCTAAACATAGCAAGGGGATCTCTAAACATAGTCAAGGGATTTCACAAAACATCCTGCAGGTCTAGACGTCCATGGGAAGTGACTACCAGACAAACAAACCCTCCAGCAAGTGTGTCCTGCCTCTGGACAGGCAACACCAAATTCTTTGCTAATGAGCTGTCCTCATTTATACCAGCTGCAAACCTAGCATGCCAGTGCAAATTTCCTCTTTTGGTGAAAATATTGCTTGTGAGCCTTGTTGCATTTACAGTGCCCATATCCCTTCATCTAGAGCCTGATCTTGATAAGACCTCAGGGACTTTGGATTTCCCTCCAGCCGCCAGAGCAACTCTGTTGAATTTGAGTACTTCCACTGAAAACTTCACTTCATTGCAATATAAAACCAGCCAGAGAGTAAAGTCGCAAGCCCAGAGAGTAATGAAAATATGGGGACTGACATGGCTGTATTTTTCCAGCAATTCATGGCTCAGCAGCAGTAGGCTGAATCCTCTTTTGATGTACATCCATGTGGCTTCACAGAAGGATATTTTTTTCTCCAGTCATTTTTGATATAAGCTGTGTACTGACGGGCGGCAGAGGGGTGTCTGACGCATGCACATACGATACGACGTGGAAGACCCCGCAGCCGAGTGGCTCTGAGAAGGAGCCTCCTGTTATCTATTGTGCGTGGAGCCTACCCTGTAGGTCTGTGTCGGCAGGCACATATGGAGGGAGCCCTTTTCATCTGCTCCTCACTGACTGCCGAGGGCTGCTCCTGCGCGACCGTGGAGGGCCGGGGGGCCCACGCTGTACAGTTGTGGTTGCGAATTCCTGGGTGGGGAGGGGAGCTGTGGGACTGCATGGGGGAGGCTCGGCTGGGGCCAGGGCGGGATCTTTTCAATGGCAGCACAGAGGAGCTGGGGATGGGTTAATTAAAACGCTCGCAGATGGTTTGGGTTATGGGACACATGTGTGCGCCTGGCCGCATGACGCTCATCCGAGCCAATTAGCAGCCCTGGAGAGGGATGCTGACCTTGTGCAGGAGCGGGGTTCTGGCTGGGCTGATTGTGGGGGACAGCAAGGTGAGGAGGGTCCCAGGGCTGCAGGGCGGGCACTGGGGTCACCCGAGACCCTGAAAGGTGGGCATCAGCCAGAAGTCTGTCCACCATCCCTGCTGCAGAAATGGGACAACCTGCAGTTGCAGACTGAGCCTCGAGTGCTGCTGAAGACTGGTGCCTGCAGGGTCCAGCCCTGCTGGGGAAGGCTGCCTGGGAAAGGCAGCAAGCACATTCACTATCTGTGTGCGCTCTCTCTAGGGTTGGCTCACCCCACTATGCGCCCAAGGGCCACAGGGAGTTGTAGGAGCGTGGCTGGGAGCGCGGTGCCCTGGGCACTTTGTCTGCGCCGTGTGGAGAGGAGTGGTGCACAACCACGGGCTTCGTATGTGCTCTGGTCTCATTTTACATTGGGAAATTGGGGAGGAGCACTGACTTTTGGTGATACAAGCATAGTCCAGAAATGAGTTTCTTAAAATAGTTTTTTTTTAAAAACTACAAAGAGATATTTTAAGAAAGTTAGAACAATACAGCATGAAATTTATCCTGTCATTGAGCTCTGAGAAAACCACACAAATATGTTTGAAATATTTATAATTCAGTGAAATTATGTCATTGGCTGTAAGATTAACTGAGAAACAGAAGTATGACAGTAACAACTGTTTGAAACACAGATGACTAAAGACAAGAAAAAGAAAACCCATCCGGCTCCACCCTGTCAGATTAACAAATGAATAGGAAACTTTGATTATTGGCTATCATTTGCTGAGATGTGAATTTGCAGATGTACCAGAGCCTGAGCAGGTTAATGGTCAGGGATCTCAGGTACTTCAATGCTGGTCCATGGCATGACATGGCTCTGGGTCGGAAGCAGCCTGTCTCTTTTCCACCATGCTGCTGTGTGCGTGTGGCTCATCGCAGCACCCGACTTGGGTCCCCAAGCACTGCTGTGTGTCTGGGCAACTTGCAATTTGCTTGGGCTAATTACCACTTTAATTTCAAAGATTTTGACTGTATTGCTAGACATTTGGAAATTTGGATACACGGTGCTGTTTGGGTCTTTGATTTGCAAAGTCAAATGCCTTAAGTTCTCTAAGGACTTCACCCACAGTCATGCTGAAAGCCTGTGTCAGACTAGGGAACTGAAGCAAACTTCAGGGTGCTGGTGTAAATTCTGGGTCAAATATGATCCTCTCTGCCACTGCTGGTCCAGTGTTGGTTAGAATTGCCTGAGTCTTTACAACTTGGAAGGTGCCTTCTTTCCTCTGGTGATAAAATTAAATTTTCTCCTGGAATTTGTTTATGGATCCTTTTCATCCTTGGGAATGAAACTATTTCTGTGTCAGAGATATCTAATTCTAAAAAACTTCCTGTAGTGACAAAGCCAAACCAATCAATACAAGTGAAGGGGAAAAAATCCTTTAAAACAAAAGTAAAAACAGATGCTGGAAATATTAATTGGAAACCAATCTGAAATAGGATAATGAAAGAGAAACTTCCATCAAAATTTAGAGGTTTGTTAAAGGAAAATATTTTTGTGACAAATTAGCTTTTTTGATAAGAGGCTAAATGTTATTAACAAAAGCTCATCTAACAACAGAGGAAGTGATGGAGATGTGCATTAATTATTTACATTAACTGAAGAACACAGTGCAAACCAATCAATGTCTCTTTACCTTGGTCTGTAGAGTGAGAACTAAGGGATGGCAAATGTGGTGTAACTGACCTCAAAGGACGTAACTGAAGTGTTGAAAGACACCGTGTGCAGTTTATGAACTCCATGAAGAGTTTGGAGCCTCGGTTGTGGCTTTGCAGTGTTACAGACATTGGGGCTGGCTTTGCAGGTGCTGGGACCTGTGTGACAAGGCTGAGGAGTAGATGGGGGTACAGCGCCCTGTAACAGTACTTCTGCCGTGCTTTGAAGATCCAGCTGGCAGTGCTGCTTTGGGAACTGCCATGCTGCCCTTCTTTGCAAGGAGTAGCCATGCCCCAAGAGTCTCCACCTTGCAGTGATGTACAGACTCTGCTGGACACATCTCCGTGGCATTTTGTGGGCCGGTGCTTATGGCATGAGGAGTTTGGGTGTGAAACAACCCTAATCAAACTGGTGTGACTGTGTTAGGGAGCTGCAGAGCCTGCCTTAGGCACCTGGGCTGGCTAACCTGGTTTAAGCCCAAGCTAATACAGGCATGCAGTTTTTGATCATCCTGGCGCACCCTGGAGCAAGCTATATGTGCCTACAAAAAGTGATGCTGATGACCTTAAAACCCATTGCAAAACAGGATCTCAGCCTCTAAGACATTGAGGCACTTGAAGAAACATCTCCGTTGCCGCTGCCAGCAGCAGTGGCAGTGACACTGGGTGTGTGGCACTGCCGTTTCACCAGGTGCTGGTGCCTCTTACAGCAGCAGGAGAGGAAGGGCCAGAGGAGGGAACTGCGATCATTAATCTGGCACTGACCTGGAGGAAATGTCCTCGCTTCTGTTAGCAGCTCTTTTTTCTTCTCCCTTTTTGATTCTAAAAATGTCTGAAGTGAGATCAGAAAAGGGTATTGATCTGATGACCCAACAAAACAACAGCATCAAGAACTAAGTCAAAAAAACTCCCCACAAAGTCATCTCACGAGGAAATCATGTGGGTCTGTGAGTTCATTTTGGCTGGAATTCCCAGTTGTGCAGATTTTGCACTGTCACAGGATACTTCTGTTCAGAAGGTACTTCTGTAATTCAGCTATTTTTCTCACCATCTTAGGTTAGGAGTGGGACAGAGAGAGGAGAAGTACATGTGTTATTCTGCTCTGCTAAGCCAAAACTAAGCACAGATGTACTGCGGCCGAGACTGTTTAGCTGAATTGACTGTTTGCCATAGCTGCTTTCAGAAAACACATAAAAACTTTGGCCTCCATCACATGAAGCAATTTGCTAGAGGGGAGCCCTCTGTCTCGCCAGAGACAGTGTCGCTTCACATGAGCAGAAGGGTATGGTAGTGTGACTCCTTTACAGGACCAGACATTGAGGTGATGTCTACAGCAGGGTGCAAGCTTACTTAAGTGATTAGGCATTTGCATTGATTTTAAAATGTATGCAGGATAGTCTCCTGGTCCTATTAAAATATTTGTTTTCTGTTCTTTTGCATGCTGAAACACAGAGTGATCAAGTGCCACAATACCTGTCCACCCATGGTGGTCTTGAGAGAAACACAGGCTTTTGAGAATCTGGCCATTTTCTTTTTGTGTAGAGACCTGACAAGCTTGCTCGCAGGACTAACTGAGCTGACCATGGTCAGGAGATGATATTTGGGTTTGGTACTGAAAGACCCAGCTCCAGAGGGAAAGGGTACAGTGAAAATCCCATCACCAATCTAGAAAAAAGGAACAGCTCTCCCAGTCTCAGTCAAGGAGGCAAATAAAAAGATTTTCAGAAGTCCCATATATAAAAAATTTATAAAAGAAATAATCAAACTTGTGATTTTGGAGGAAAACTGACTCGAGATTTTAGAGTGGCTCATCTCAACATCAGCATCCTAGAGCTAGAACTTAGACACAGCTGTCTTCCGTCCCAGCCAGTGCTTGCACACAGGTAGCACCAGCTCAGCTCAGTCAGGTGTTCTGGGGGGCTCGGGATAACAGAACAGCTCTGCTATCCTCCTATGGCTCCACAGCTTGAGTTTCATCATTGACCATGACCACTAGCAAATACTGCTTTCGTCTGCCACTGCACTGTCATGGGGTGGACCCACATGTATATTGGGAGTGGGGCACCCAGGCTGAGGAGGCAGGGCCTCTGGATGTGGTGCTATGATACAACTTTCATCCCTTCATGTGCCATTAAGGGTCATTTGCCATAATCAGACCTGCTGGATGCTGGTATGCCTTTGACCTAACCGTGATGTGCCAAAATTATATAGCACTTTCAGTTACTTTTTATTGACATCAGCTGATTTCAGAAAGGGGGTTGGACGGGTTTCGTAAGAGAAGTCTTCTGAGTACAAATAAAGATGATGGTCTTTGCATAATCTCTGCCTTTCCACCCTTAAACGAGGAAAACTTACGAGGTTGCCACAGGGACAAGTTAGGGGATTTATCATTTTGTGGGTTCCTCTCTGAAAAGTCACTTTTTATATCAAGAAATCTGAAGAAAACCAAGCTTCTGCAGGACAATGAGAAGCTTAGCTTCTGCTAGGGAGGAATTAAGGGAAGCTGGCTGCAATTTACCTCATCAAAGTAGTGTCATGTTGAAATGATTTGGTACCAGAGAGCTTATTATCACCACAGCCCCTGAAGGAAATGAGCCTGAAACATCTCACCACCCTGATGTGGGGATGTCTAGGTGATTTCTGGAGATGGTAGGCTGTCAGGAAGGATCAAAACATGCAAATTTTAGCTTTCAGACAAAAATAAAGAAAGGAAGGGACTTTTGTTTGTTTTTTTTTGTTTTCCAGTGACCCTCGGTTTAATGCAGTCTGTCTCACTTCGCCAAGACGAACATGATGTGTTGGCTCTGCTACTGACCATGGTGTTGGCTGAGGATCAGGGAGCTTGCAGGATGTTTGCAGGAAGAAAAGTACCCATTATGAAGCAGCTGGGCAGATCTCAGACACTTAACACCCAGGTCAGGAATGAGTTCCACAATGAGACATTTTTACATGCACCAATTAACCAAAGGCAGCCCAGGTAAAAATCCCTTTTATGATGAATCAGGAGGTGTAAAATCCTTTCCATGCTGAACTTAAAAGCGCACAGAAATCAGCAAAGCTAGTATTTCACCCTTTATATTTTATCATCCTGAGTTATCCAATATTACTGAAAAAAGAGGGGTCTGAGGCAGTGAATTGTTTCCTCTGTGTGTGGGGGTGGAGGTGGGTGTCTCTGGCCTTATGAGCTGTGTCCCCTGGCACTTGTGGTCCCTGGGGGCAGGTCTCATCTCTCCCCATCAACAACAGTAGTGGTCCTGTGGTGGGGGCTCAGAAATCGCACTGTCATGAAGGAGAGGGAGAAGAGGCTTCTCAGGCTGACGACACAGCCTATAGGTCTTTTTGTGCCTCCACAAGAGTCCCTGGGTTTTGCCTTTGTTTTACCCGCACTGTGCCCGGGCTCAGCTCAGGTTCCAATGGACAGGGAGGGGGCTGCAGTGGAGAAGAGACAATGTGAGCTGGAGGCCACAGAAGCCTTGCTGGCAGAGGGCTGGTGCAGCGAGAAGGCTGGTGGTCCCCTCTGCCCGTGGAGCCAGGACAAGGGCCTGGAGCCAGGTCTGCCCTGGGAGGGAAGTGCTGCAGCATCCAAGCTGCCCTGCTGGGGCTGGGCATCGGCACCAGCTTCCCTGGAAGCACGCGGTCCTCTGCAAATCTTGGAGCCCTTTCCTCTCGTCTGTGCTCTGAGATGGTTTTGAATCTAGGATTTAATTTGGACATTTTTTTGGATGGACTACAGAGGGTGGGGGATTGTTGTTGCACCTTCCCCTGCTATTTATTTTTGCACTGTGCACACCTTCCACCACTGCCCAGAACAAATCTGGGAATTATCTGCAGAAAACTGTGCAAATCAGGTGAAGCCATTTGTTTATAGTTCAAAGGAGAAGCATTAAAAACAATGGGCTGAGTAAAGCATGAAAGTAGACCAATCCCAACTCCATTTTAACTTCCTCTCCTTCAAGATCACTTTGAACCTACAGTAATTATGATTCTTTCTGCTAGCTTAAATCACCCTTGCCCTCATTAGGGCTGTGCAGAGTGACCATTTTCCGTTTCATGAGTTGCCACGTGTAAAAGCTGCTGTGTTTGCAAGTATTCAGGCATACCTGGCTGCACTACACAAGTCATAAGCGATAACAGTCATAATTAATATCCATTATACACCTTCCGTGTACACTGACATCACTGATAACATCAAGTGCAATTTATGTGGTGCTATGAACAGCAAGCTTTGGTCTCTTCTGAGGCATCCTAGACATGGGCTCGTTGGTCCTGTGGGGAAAGAGGTCCCTTTTAGGCACTCTCCCCAAATATTCTGATGTGACACAAATGACCTGAGGCCATATCAAAAATATACCATTTCTGTGGGCTTAGGGTGCAAAAAAAAGGGAGCGTGTTCCCAACCAGCCAAGTTTTTTGAGGTGGTTTTAGACTTTAATGATATTTTTAAAATTAAATGTTAGATTATTGGGACACACTTATTGCTTCAACATGTTTCTCTGAAAACTATGATCCTGTTTGCAGCTGTCAGGCACTTCTCATACACTGAGAAGCTCCTTTTCACATATTAAGAAGATACTCTTTTCCTACAGTAATATTTTGAAAAGAAAATGTTACCTAGATGCATTTGCATTAATATGTCTTTTTTCAGGGCATGATCTCAGAGGTCTGCTGGTGACCTCTGCCAGGAAAGCAGATCCTATCTCTTTCTCCTGCCTTTAAAACAGAGGTCTTCGGAGATGTTAAGGCAGCAGTCCGCCTTCACGGCAGAGAAAAAGAAAGAAGTGGTATTCTTTAAATATCTTAATTGCCTCTCCTGATATCAGCGGTGTTACATCAGGGGTAATTTGGTCTCTTAATTACCTCGGAACGAGTCCGAGCATTGCTGGGAGATGATAGTAAAAAACCCAGGAGTGCAAATAGCATCCCCAAAAGGTCTAAATGGCTGCCTGGCGGTGTAAACTTTTGTACCCCTTTCATGCCCGCAGAGGTTAATCTCTCCACGTCCTCCTCCTTTCATATGCATGAAGAAGAGGAGATTTAGGGGTTGGCGGGTGGTGGGGCGGGCGCGGGGGGCGAGCGGCGGCGCGCGGCCAGGGGCAGCTGCGGGGCTGCCGGCGGGGAAGGGGCCGGCAGCGCGGCCGGGGACGACGGGCCCACTGAGCGGAAAGAACAAACTCTCCGGACCCGTCTGACACGCGGGTCAGGGGGTCACCCCGAGCTGGTGGAGGCGGCGCAGCAGATTGGAGGCTCGCGATGCCCCTCCGACATCATTTAGACAAACAAGCAGATGGCAGGTGTCAGCGGTGACAAAGAGCCATCTGTGCAGCGGGGACCATCCCCTCCATTCTCTCACAGGCTACTTCATTAAACCCTCACTTCAGAGTGACTGCGCCGTAGCCTTTAACCAACGGGGCCCCCGGTAGCACGGGGTGGGTTTTTTTTTCCCCCCTTCTTTTTTTTTTTTTTTTTTTTTATTATTATATAAAGGCTGCTTGCATTCTGCTCTCAGCTACCTACGGGCAGCTTGTTTGTGCACCTTATTGCCTCCGAAGGGGCAGGAGGGGAGGAAAATAACAACAGAAACATCCAACAAAACCCTCCTGCCAAGCTGAAGAAAAACGTGTTTATGCAAAGCTGAACCTGTGACTGTAAACATGGTGGGAGTAGGTTACAAATACCCTTGGTGACTGCTGGCTCTCCAGTCTGAGGGGCCACAGGGAAGCTGTGGGGGAGTCCAAGGGGTTTTCATCATGGGGAGCATTGGAGAGGGTCTGTGCAGGACAAGCCGGGTGCTGTGTGGAGCAATGCTGTCCTCAGGCCTGACCCTCCCACCTCTCCTCTCCTCTGGAAGCTGAGGCAGTGCCTCTGCTCCTCCAAAAATCCTGGGGCTTCTCCCAAAATGACCTGTGGGGTGCAACCTCCCTCACCCCTGAGGATGAATGCAGCTGCTCGGCTGCAGGGCACGCCCCAGGAGCGGGCCTTGGCTAGGGCTTGGGATGGCCGGCAAAGATAAACCGAGGTTCAAAGCCACTTACAGCGGGGCTGCCGGAGGTAGCACCGGTGGGAAGGGGGGCGCCTGCTTGGCCCTGCTCTGTGAGCCTCTGGTGGCAGCAGGCCTGAGCAGAGATGACATCTTTCTCACCGGACCCGGGGGGAGGAGGGGGCAGGGGGGTGGGTGTGCTCCATAGTTTATGTATTTATTTGCCCGGTTGGGCTGTGGTGGGGGATCTGGGAACTTTCTAGGCCAGTGCACCTCTGCAGCCAGTCACGCTACTTTAGCCTCCCCTGCAGATCCCAGCGGAGAACGGCACCGATGTCGCCTCCGCGGAGGCCTGGTTGTCCTGGGGAGTGTCAGGGGAGCTCTGCGAGGGTCACCTGGGTGACTCCCGGCCTCTTCCTGAAAACAGCAAAGTGAGAAAGGAGAATTCTGTCCTGTGAGTGGCAACAGGATGGGTGGGAAACATGCTGAGACACCTCTTCTCCCCCGTCCCTGTCTCCCCCATCTAGGAGCATGTGGAGGCACCAGAAAGCAATGCTCATAAGTAACTCATTGGAGGATGAGTTTTTCTGTGTGATGGATTTCAGGGTTGGTTCAAACAAAGCAAAAGCTATTCCCAAGCTTCTGCCAAGTCGCTGGTCAGACTTGAACTGAACTTTTTAAGAGTGCTGGAATGGTTTACTTTTTTTTGTTTGTTTGCTTCTTTAAATGAGTCTCTGTACTTTCTGGTTTCAGCTAGGGAAGCAGAGATGGGAGTACTGAAAAGCTAAATCAAAAGCTGTCATCGTATCATCACCGATTTCTGCAGTACTAGATAGGGCCAGAAACATCTGAGGAAAGTGCATTGTGCAAGAGCTATCAGACTAAGGATGTTCAGATAAATTTAGAGCTTCAACACTTGGTCAGCTGAGCTGGTTGAAACCAACGCTGTTCCTCTGCCAAGTAACAGCACTCACCTGGATAGTTACCTTGTGCCTGATGACAACGCAAGGGACATCTTTCTTCTTACAAGGCCTGCTTATAATGATTTATATGGATATGCCCTTACTCCTTCCTAGGAAACTGTTCCAAATGGCAGCATAAGGAACGTCGGTCAAGTCCTTTCCTGAACCCGTCTGGATGTGAGGGCATGAAAAGTAAGAAGGGAGAGAAAAGCCTCCTTTTTCAGCAGCAGCTACATCTGGCTGTCAGACTGTCAACATCAGATCCTTTATTAGTTTATAAACATTGGAGTCCTCCAGGGAATTGTCCAGATCCATTTACAGCCTCTGAATGACAGAGACGACGCTTGGAGTAAGGCAGCATCCGTGAAGGAAGTTTGGCTTCCCTCTTAATAGAAAAAGGCTCCTGGGACTGTGGCAAAAGACTGACCAGTTACACACAGGAAACCCTTTAGTGCCAATAGTCGCTCCCCTCAGCGGAGGGGAAATGGCTGGTTGGCTAAGAAGGCAAAGGGGCTAACATTTTCCATCCTATTAGCATGTTTACTTAGGGCAGTTCCCAGTCAACTCATCTCATTTAGGCTATCTTGAGAATGAAATCTTGGCGATGTACCATCCACCTTACAGGCCTGGCTGGGCTTCAAGTAGCTTCATCACCAAAGGTCCACTCCCCAGTTAGATAATTCTCTGAAAAGTAGCTGTATTTGCCAACAGTTTCCTGTTTCTCCTGATAAGGTGAAAATTTCTTATTCCTGACAGCTCATAAAACAACCCAAGCCTAATGAATTCCCACCCAATAAATGGAAGAGAAGCAGCAGATGACCAGGGGGGTATTTTCAGCCAGCTTCTAGGTGGAATTTGGAGCTGGGAGTGCCAGGTGTGTGCATGAACCCACACTCACATACATGTGAATGAAATATAGTTTAATCTCTTAATTGGTAGGTTCTAATGGAAACGAGATATTTTTAATACAAGCAGGTTTTACAAGTAAGCGGCAATAATTGCCATCTGCTTATCACAAGTCTTGGCTTTTAACTGTTTAATTTCTACTGGCTGCAGTCTTTCATTGTTAAAAGATGTGGGATTCCTACAGAACATTACTGTATGGTAATCTGATTTATATAGCTATAGGAATAATCATGAAGCCTCAGCTAAGAAGTCAGTATTTGAATGATGGCATTTCCTTCTGGAGGTGGGATGTTTTCCCCTGATGGTATATTTCCATTCCATGGGTTTCATCAGCTTCACTGAGCTACAGTACATGAAGAAGAAATTTCATTGGGCAAAGGCTCAAGTAGGGTGCTTCGGTCCAGCTTCCTTCTCCTGTCCCCTGGAGGGATAACTTTCAGGAAGAGGCATTTAAGCAGCTCAATACTGACCGAGTATAATGGCCTGAACACATTGTTGCTGCAGCTCTGACATTACTTTTAAGGAGGATCTATCTTGTCTGATCGATGCAAAAAGGGTCAGGGTTGCAGCTTAGTATCCTCCTTGTCTTCTTTGAACAAATTAGTATCCATAGACACAATCAGGCCCTCAAATATTCACAGCTGTGGTTCAAATGAAGTCTCCTTAATGAAATGCAAATTCAATAAGACAGTTACATGATCAGCATCAGCTCATTAAGGCCTGCCGAGCCTGTGTCTGTTCTTTGTTAGTCCAGCATAAAGCTCTCCCCAACTTTGGTGGAGTTACCCTGGGCTGAAAGCTGCCGAGCTCCAGGCAAGGTTTGGCCCAGACAGCCAGCTGGGGGGAGGCAGTGTGCTGCGTTGCACCATGCCTTGCCGTGCCGCCGGATCAGTGGCTCTGGGCTGGTGAAAATCAGTTGGAGGTTGGGCTTCCCGGTTCTGAAGGAGGGAAGAGGGCTTGGGTTTGCTCTCCTCCATTCTGCCATGAAATGAAAATGGCAGGAGGCCCACTGAAGCTGCAAGGTAACACTGATACAAAAACCACCCCAAACCCTAACCTGAGGCAAGATGAAAATCAAGCTTGCATTTCGGATATTTCCTGGAGAAGCTTGTATTTGCAAGGTTCTTGGAGTCACTGCTCTTTCCTTGGTCACGGGAGGCAGTCGAAAGGGTGTCAGGCAGCTGGCTTGCTACCTTCCTGACCCCGTTTCACAATGTCTGTGCTTCTATGAAAGGGTTACGCCAGACAAAGCACAAGGGATGCACAGCCCTTGCATCCAAGTACAGGGTGTTTTTTTCTTTTTTTTTTTTTTTTTTTTCCCTAGCCCCAGCGAATGTGGCAGTGTTTGACAGGTCTGACCTGCTCAGCCATAATGAGCCATTGGGAGAAAAGGGACAAATGCAGTTACCTCTCACCACAAGTCTTGCTGCTGGGAGATGAACTTTGCTACTCTGCCTTGGCTTTAACAAATGCCCCTCAGTGTATCTCAGTGCAAATGTGTTTCCTTTTCATTTTCAAATAGGGACGAATCCAGTATGTTAGATTAGAAATTTCCCATCACTGACAAAAGTGAAGGGGGAAAAAAAGCCATGTAAAGTTCAAGAGGAGGGCAGAGAGAAGAATGAAAACAAAACGAATGAGAAAGAGCCAGTTTCTGCTTTTTCCATAGGTAGAATTTTGCAATAATTTGTATTTTAAGATTTTTTTAATTGAAGTTTTTTTTACGGGAGCAAACCCAGCATAAGGAAATTTGGGTTTTGTACTAAAGTTATTTATGCATTAGGCCTATGCATTCAATGCCTTTTGTCCACAATAAACAGAGGTGCAAAAATGCAAGCAAACTTATTAAAAAAGAAAAAAAGCCCTTTTAAAAGCCAGACTTTAGGTGCATAGGTTCTACTGTTTGACTTTCAGTGGTTTACATTTATGTATTAAAAATTAATTTGGGTTACATTTATCACACATAGGAATAACTCAGCAGTTGGTTAGGGGCATAGCAAATCCTGGAAAATAAAATACATGCAATAAACACAATTTTATACATGCAGTGCGTTCAGATTTCCTGTAGCAGGTTGTAGTGTCTCCTCTCTTTCCATTAGCATCTTGTGCTGTGGCTGTTGTGATCTGGGTCATGGGAGAAGGGAACTGGTTTTTAAAGAAGAAAATACGAAAGAAGATGAAACTGTGCTTTGAAAAAAATACATATCTAAACCAGAGGAAGTCCTTAGGATAGCAGCAGGACTGATAAGAGGGCAAGCAAATACAAGCTATGAGGACAGGCTGAAGGAAATTGAATTAGTCTGAAAAAGCCATGTCTGAAGGGAGATCATAATAGCAGCCCTCAGATAGGTAAGGTTAATAGAGGAGACATATTGATTTATTGTGCATTAAGAGATGTAGGTTAGGAAAAGCTTGCTAACTGTAGGCATGAGGAGCAATGGTTTAGGGCAGTGGTAGGCCTCTGCTCACTGGAGGTTCGAAGTGGTGAGTGGGCTGATATTTGCTGGCTCTTCACCTATCCTTGGAGGGGAGAGGAGCCAGTTTGTCTCTTGGGGCTTCCTTGCCAAGCTGCGATGCAGACCACTTGGTGAGGACATAGGGAGGCAGTTGGTGGGGACAGGAAGATGATGTGGAACATTTTGCAGTTGGGACTGCACAAGCAGAACCTCCTAGCGTGAATGTGAGGACAGAAGATTAATTTCAGCTCAGACTCTAAGATAGTTGCTCAGTTTTTCAGGGTCTGCTTGGCTATTCTTCTTAGCCTCACTACTTGCTCTTACCCTCCTATCTTTGACCCACATGTACCCCCCCAGCCAGTTGCTAAAGTCATCTAGTCTGGAAACAATATAGTGTGGCTGTGGTAACCAACCTCCCCAGCAGTTGCAGCAAACAAAGAGCTTGTACATGTTCAGACTATAGTTTCCAGTCACGTATTGACCAGAATGTGCTTGGAGCAGTGACTGAATGACTTTGGTAACAGACACAATCATAAAAGCCAAAGAATCCTCATGAATGACTTGTGAGTAGGAATAGAAGTAAAACGTGTTGACTATATGGCTTGCTAAAAATATCCATCCCAGCTCTAGCTGTCATCACATCTCTCCTCTAATCCTGCAAGTAGCGTGTGAAGGGTTACCCCAATGCCCCCGCACTGATTCCTCACTCTGAGCGCACAGAGCTGTGTGTCTGAGGATCTGTGAGCAGATTGCCAAGCAAAGCCAAATTTGCTCCCCAGGCTTTATGCAATCAGCCGCTGCTCTGGCCGTTTTGTCATCAAGTCGGCCGCAGCTTCCCCTATATTACCGAGGAACATGCTGGAGCAACCCAAAGTGTCATGCTTTCAATGGAGGCTTTCACTAGTTACCAGCGGTTATGTTATACCACCACAAGGTGCCTCGGGTGCCAAGTTCCCACTGAAGAAGAACTTAGGAAATCATAAAAATACCACCCCAAAAAGGTATTAGTGAGGCAGTAACATTTGTTATGCTTTGTCATGATGCCAGGTTCCTATGCCAGAGCTACGCGGTGTGTGTGTTAGAAACTAAAATCTCCTGTTTGCAGCATCTTGTTGGAGGAAACAACACCAAAAAATGAGATATGTACATTTTCAAGTGCTTTACTGCTAACAGAGCATTCATCTGAGATATGTTGTTGACTACATCTGGGGAGACATTGTGTGACTTTGGGACCAGGTTTTCCTGAAATACCTGTTTTCCTAGCACCATATTTCTTTCATTATGAATTCTTTTCAAAATGAAGTATGTCTTCTTAATACTATTTATATCTATTTGGCAAATGGATTCAAGGAACTTTTGTATGAATCTGACAGGCAGATCTGACAGCTTTATTGCAAAGATGGTTGGAAAGGTATTTGTTGTATAGAGTCTGTTCTTCCTTCAACAACATCAGAAGTAAGCCTGAACAAGACCTTCAGTAAGGTTCACTGAAGCTGCACATCTGCAAGATCTCGAAAATGAAAGACACTGGGTGCAGACTGCTTTTTCTGTAGCTGCAGCAGGTTTTCCATCCAAAGAGATAAAAAGTTGGAAGACACATCTTTAACAGTGGGATGCAGATAAATGAAAGCACATTGAAATGTAACTTATTGCAGAACCAGTGCTCCCTCATCCATCCTTCCCTCCGTATCTCTATTCCTTCCTTCCTTCCTTCCTTCCTTGTGGACACTGAAGTTCTCTTGTTTCTCTGAAGAGGTCGCCTTAGGAAACACAGGAGTTGCAATGCTGCACCTCTGCTCAGGCTTGGGCAAGGGGGAGAGCTCCACTCGGTCCCCATGGCAAAGGACTGGTCGATGCATTCATCCTGAATGGTGCTCCTGGTTCATGGAGTACTTCATAGCCAAGTTATTGCACCCTGATGATCACCTACCTATCTGCTTCTACGTGCACAGGCCTGCCAATGTCTGTGTCTCCAGAGCCATTCTGCACCCCAGCAGTGTTTGCTTGTGTGGCAAATGTTTGCCATGTACCTGAGACACTGCTAACATTGGCTGCACACCTTTTGGAAAGTGCAACAGACAGCAGAGGAAAAACTGAAGTAAATGTTCCTTGAATACTGGAGGGAGAAAAACCCTGCCTTGGCATTTCAACCGAATAGCCTGTATTTCATACCACAAAATTGAGTTTTTAAGGCTCCAGTGGGAAATAAATGGGAAATGAGTATCCAGATGTTCTAGGCATCTCCAGAAGGCTCAGACGATATAGGGCTCTTGGGAGCTAATGGGGAGAATCCTATTAAACTTGTTAAAATAAATATTGATTTAATATCTTGTGCTAAAAATGTTCCATTTTTGACAGCTTTCCACTGCTTTTTTTTTTTTTTTTTTCTTTTTCCATGTTGTTGCTAATGCTACCACTGGTAGTTCAAGGTTGTTACAACGAACTTCATTGCTGACTGGTTGCTTCATTCACGGAAAGGGACGCCACTTTATAGTGATACTGTATTTGTCACAGAGGTGCACATCCAGCTCCCAAAAGGAAGGCAATGTCAGTGCCAAAGTCCTCATGAACCCAGTTTTGTTCAACTTATTGTGACCGAGGAGGCAAGGTGAGAGTTGAACTCTTGGACATAGTCCTGGTAGCTCTGTTGCAGAGATATGGCTCCCTTGTGGTCTTAAGCAGAGAGAAGGAGAAACGTGGCTGAAATTCTCCTACGCTGTGGTAGTCCTTTCCCTGCAACCCCCAGTGACTTTCTATAGTTCAGTGTTTTGAAGCCATAGCCAGGAAAAACAAGTTATTCAAGTCTTTGCAGCCTCAGGGGTAGCAATCATAGCAACATCAGAAAGTTACAAAATCTATCTAGTGTTTTAGATAAAGGATGAAACTGGAGGTAGGATTCAACCTTGGGTGGGACAGAAAGGGGAAAGAGGGTGGGGAGACAGAGGGAAGGGGTTTGAACACAGAAGGAGAGGAATGGAGGAAAATGAGGTGCTGGGGAATCAAAGGAAAGGAAGCAGAAGAAATGGGAGATGAAAAGGGCAAGAGAGATGTTATAGAGAAGTTACACAGAAAGAGAGAACTCTCCCTTACCAAGTAATTAATTTACACATTTTAATGGTACCATTTCCCCTCTAATGCTTCTCTTCATACTCTAAGATCACTGGTCTTGGGATTTTAAGGGCCTTATCTCAGCAGTGAGAGGCCCTGTCCCCCCATCCTGCTGCAGACCTGGCAGCCCTTGTGTGCTGAGTGATGACCTGCAGCCCATCTTCCCCATAAAAGCAAGGGCCCTGGACCAGCCCTCCATGCTTAGCACACCTGTCTTTGGACAAGGTCTTGTGCTGCATGACCCTCTGCCTGCTGCCGGAGGGGATGAGGCATTGCCAGTTAGTGACCAAGGGTGTCCATAGGCATGAGGAGAGGAGAGGGAGTGTGGGAAGTGGGTGCCTCTGTCACAGGACTGATGTGGAGAGAGAGGGAGGATTTAGGGCTTCTCAGTCCTGGTCTCCAGTGCCTGCTGCCAACTCACTTTGTAACAGCACAGTGTTTGCAGCTTGCACCCCACAGCCTGTGTTGTCCTGTCAGTGCAGTCCCATCCCACCTGATGAGAGGCATTGCACTTGGAGCCCTGTATCAGTGGGTATTACCTGCCACATGATGAGTAGCTCCAAACCAGTTGGTGTGGGGAGAAACACTCTTCTTAGGGGGCTGGACTGACCTCTTCACTGTCCAGGGACTGGACTCTGGTGCCCAGTGTCCTACCTGAATCAGGCACTGCCTGTTCACGGCCAGTCCTCTATGCAGGGAGGTAGAGGAGCTTAGGTTGAGATGTGGGCTTGAGGGCTTAAAAAGAAAACTAAAATGAGTTTAGGACCCAGGGAAATTGAGCCTGTGTGCAAGGAGTGTGTCCAGAAGGGCCATGCAGCCAATCTTTGCTGTCATCTGTTTTCCCAGGACACAGACATGACAAAGGAGGAGCTGACACCACATTTACTTTTCTGAGTTCTGTCCCATGTTCTTGGTTTTATTTCTCTGCTTTTGTGTACAGCCTCTGCTGGCACTGGGATCCCCCTCGCTCCCTGCCCTGGGGGGAGAGAGGGGCATGTTTTCTTTAAACTTTCCGTCTCCTCTGTAACAGTTTCCATTAGTGGTTTGACACCCCTGTGCTTCTTCCATGAGGGCCTTGCCTTTACCCTGTCTTTAATCATGTTGTCATATGATAATAGGATCAAAAGGAAGAACGCTAAGTCTTGCCCTTCTGGAGTGCTTTATGCTCACCCTAATAAACAGCTTGTGCTTGGGATTGTGCTGCAGCTGGCCTGCCCTCAGCCCCATCCTTTCTACGCCATACTCGTGCTGAACTTTAACCATGGGGCTGTCTGGCCTTGGCAGCTGTCCCCAGCCCAACAGCCCTCCACTGTAAAGGGCAGTCTGTGCTACCATGGTGTAAGCTGAGTAAAACCATTACAGAGCAGACAGCACACTGAAGAAGAACATGGTGGATTTTGCCTGCATTTCCATCTCTAGAAAAATCCAGGTTCAGCAGAACTTGGTGAAAATGTTCAGCATGTGCATGTGTATATATATATCCAGGGGTAAAAGGGAGTTTGCACTCCCTTAGAATGGGACCTCCTGGAAGACTTGGCAAAGTCCTGAAGCAGTGGGAGTTGTTACCTGTCTGCTTTTGTGCTGTGCAAGACATTTTCAGAAAACTGGCTTCCTCAGAAGTCGCACTCCTGAGCCTATGCAATGACTGCTGGAACCAACCACAGGAGCGGGTTTTCCCACCTCTGCAGTGGCGTGAGTGAGTCCATGAATGGAAGGACCGACTGGCATGTTACTTCTACATGCATTACAGTAGCCTTGAGAGAGATCACTCAAGCCCAGGACCTCACTGCAGTATTTTCTGCACGTAGTCAGAGATGGGACCTGCCTAAAAGACCTTGCAGTCTAGTTGGAAAAACAGTTGGTGCTCACACTAGCACATTAAAAATGAAGAAGTGAGGCACTGATGGTGTTTGTGATTCACTCCCATATGTAAAGTTCAGTCTGTATGCCCTGAGCTGTAGTCCAGTGCCTTGTCCACAGTGGTGACCCCTCTCTCAGACCCTGAAAAAAATGTCCAGGTTTGATTAAAAAATGTCCAGAGAAGAAAATCCACCTCAGTTAACATCACTTGCAGTTGCACAGATTCATACTGAAGCCACTGGATCTAAGATTAGGTCCAAGAGCTCATTATCACTCTGGGTTTTTCTGTTGCAAATATCTGTAACTGCTGTTAAAACCCTTAAATCAATTGTCACCTCCCTTCTGGTAAAATGACTGGTTTGAATAGTTAAATAACTCCTTAGTCTTCCTCATTAAAACATGTTTCCCCCGTTCCCAACTACTCATAGTTTTTGTGAAACCTCTTCAGTTTATCTGTCTCTCTGAAATGAGAACAACAGAAGTGGATGCAGTGCCAAATATGTAGCACTTTCACCCTCATTCTCTTAGATGTCTAAAAACCTCCTTTGCTGTACTTTCCCCAGTCCTTGCAACGGGAACAGACATAAGTTGGCTGCGGATCTCACTATTCAAGTCTTTTATGGAGTTATTTCTTCTCTGGATTGCAGGTCCCATCTTTTAAGTGTGAGCTTTAAATGTTGTCTTTGCTTCTTCCTGATACCCTCAACTGTGATAGACTTAGCCTGCTTCCTCAATAATTTTCTGCCATTTCTAGCCTTTAATTTATATGTAGTTAGTTTACATACACATCTATCTTTATCTGGATCTGCTTTCACTTTTCTTCTAAAATATTGGGTTTTTTGAAGCAGTAGAGCCTTCTCTGTTGACTGCAGCTTTTGAAACAAATATCCTCAAGTGGTTCCTGATTATTTTAACAATTTTCTGATTCAATTATTTTTCCAAGTCAGCTGGGCTCATAACCATTGTCAAAGTTGAGAAATGTTCCCTTTAAAGTATCAACAATCTATATTATTATTTTGGACATGTAGTTCATGTAGTTCACGTAAAACAAGGGTAAGTAAATCACTGTTGCTTGTGTCTAAACAATCTCTCCAGTTCCCAGTTCTTCTCTATCTGTCAAGAGGAGCTCCAGAAAAGAATATCCCCCTGTTATATGAATTATTCTTTGAGTTAGAAAATTGGCCCTTAAAAATGCAAAGGCTAGTTTAGAATCGCTGTCCTGAGAACTTTGCTTAGTTGCATTCAGATTGTCCCATATGTTCATGCATTACAGACAGGTACTTACAAAACTGATTTTCCAGTCCCCTGTTCAAACTTATGATCTGTCAGTCACCAAATAACGTCCCTTGTGCTTTATCTCTTATCATTTAAGGTCATTGGCTCATTGGCACGGAGAATGACATTTTGTCAAATACAGGATGTTTCTTTTCCCATTTCCTTTTGTCTATTCTAGCATTTCTAAAGAGGTGATAATACCTGATATTAACATTTCTAACATATGAGTCTTCCTATAAATTTTCAATGTTACCAACTAGTTTTATGTCTAGAAATAATCAGTTTCAACTTGCCTTCTTACCGCAACTTCTGTCAAAAATGTCGTCAATCTCTAAAGGACCCATGTACTCTAAAGTATGTATTTCCACAAGGTTTTCATTCCAGTTCTGCACCCTCAGAAGTCACTTGGATTGGGTCCAGCACATAAGAATTCACCCACACGTAACCTCCCAGTCTTTGGAGATTCATCCATCATGGTATTTACTGAGTGATGCAGCAATGATCTCCTATACTCACATCAGAACCAGAGATCTATATACTGATTTCCAAGCTGCTTTCATGTGATGAGTCCTTAGTGGCACACAGGGCTTTTGCTCAGACTGGCTTTCTGTGTGTAGGCTTTTCGTGGTCCCTCAGATAACATCAAGCTGCCTTTCAATGCTGAAGACAGGGTCATTTAGAACGATCCAGATAATAGAAATAATGTCTGGTGTGAGCCAGAGTGATTAGAGTTGGCAGCAGCTCACTGGTAAAGAAAGTAAAAGAATATTACAGATAGTCTTTGCTGAAATAAAACCAAGGGGATTAGAGTTAACAGAAAAGCTTGTTTTTGTTTGAGACTATGTTATCTGTTAGGAGCATTCATTATCAACATGTTCTAAAATAAATAAATGGCTCTTCACTAAGAAGACATTGGGTAGAGATAAAGCATGTGTGGGACTCTATCAATTCCACAAGCAAATAGTCAAGTTCCCTGGTTCATTTTTTGCTGCTCTTTGTTTGCTCCTTTCACTGCCTGGAAAGCCTGTTTCTCTAGGGACACATCCTGCACTTGCAGTCGCTTCAATACAGAAGATCGTAGTGCCACTATCTTTCCTATTCCTTTTTCCATCTCCCTGTGTTACTTTTTCTTCTTTTAAATTTTATTTTATTATAACATGTAAAAGGAAACTCATCCTCCTAAATCAATGGCTGTCTTGGAAAGAGCTGAAACAGAAGGAATATCACTCAAAGTCCCCTGAGCCCCTGTGAGCTGCAGTCTGGCTGTCAGCATCCTGGCAGATTTATGAGGATGGCCGTGACCGGCTTGAAAGGGCAGAGGGGGGAGAAGAAGAGATCCCAACCCATTAGTAATTCCCTGCAGGAAAGTGACAGAGCTGATGACACGCATGGAGGACACATTGCAGGAGATGGGCTGGGGCAGACATTCCCATGCAAGAGTGACTTCAGGTCATTTCTGACTCCAAGATTGGTTTCTGCTAATGATCTATTTCTAGGCCTCCAATCCTTTAGCCTGTGATCTGTTTTGTCACAATTTGGGCTAAATCCTGTGCTTTTTTTTCCTCTAGAAGAAAAGAATCCCATGGTGGTCAATAAGTTTTGTGCACATGAGGGCTGCAGGTCACAGATGAATGAAGAGCAGAGCCCAGAACCAAAGAGAGTACCCAGAACCTGCAGCAAGATCATGGGTACCACAGTGGATCATCAAACCACCCTGTGATGCCATAGATGTCACCTTCACCACAGCAGACAGCCTGGCCTCAGAAAGAAATGCAAGAAGGATAAGTGGCCAGGGACAGATAAAACAAATGCCAGCCTTTCCAAGGTGTCAAACATGTTGTTGCTTTGTTTTCAAAAGAATGATTTGTTTTCTTTATTTTTTTATCCTTTTTTTTTTTTTTTTTCCTAGAACAAGAGATGAGAAGCATAATGTTTCCAATGTAGGTTTGTATCTGATGTTTTTTCAGTATTTACTCAGATATCTAATACAGTGACAATAATGAGGGCTGTTCCCACTGAAAATGGGGATAGAATTGGCTAAAATTGCCTGAATATATTGTCAGACTGTCCATGTAACACCCACACTTGAAGCCGTTATTAACATGTGTAGCTGCCTTAACTACAAGGAGATGGAGATGTTTGGAAGTAACATAATAGTAAGGAGAAAAAAGAAGAAATAAAAATGGACACAAGCCAAGGAAGATGAGTGCAGGAAGCTGCAAAGGAGGAAAAGGACCTCAATATGTTTATTGTATAAATAGCCAAAATTGGAAGAAAAATTATTTTTGTGAGATACTGAGGCCCATTTTGCAGACCTGTGATAATTAGAACGGTTTATGAAATAGAAGTCCCTTATTTCAAATGAGTCTCTGAACAGCTTTTGATCATCACTGAACCACATTGTTTATTGTACACATATTTTTCTCTTGTGATTAAACTCAGTGCTTCTGTTATGGTGATGTGACTCATTTTAGTGATCCTAATTGAAACACTTACGTGGCATTATCCATCAAGAGAGAGAAGCAGTAGATTACCCATCATCTCTAAAAATCATAGGTTAAAAGTGCATAGATGTAATATTAGTAGACTCAGATGGTAACAAACCCTGGGTAGAAGAGCCTGTAACAAAGCCAGTGATGGCTAGAGAGGTCTTTGAAGGATAGAGGTGTTTCAATAGCCAGCTAGACCACACTTTTCACTGACTGTGGTGATGTGGTGAGGTGAGGCCCCTGTCATTTGCTGCTCTACAAACACAGAACAAAAAGGACATCCCTGCAGAAATAGTTTTGGTAAAGCAAACAGACCTGCTCCTGCCCTGAAGCAGGGGGAGAGAGAGGTGCCAGCTTCAAAAATGCTGGTCTGTCTCAAAGTGTCCCAAGGGAATATGAGCACCTACATAACCTGTATACCTCTGGGCTGCATAGACACCATCCCCTGAGCTCTGCATTAGTGCTGTTCAGATAGTTTGACCTCTTTTAGTATGTCTTCAGACATCACTACTTTGTTATGAGGTTCGAACTTCTGGAAGATCTGCCTTCTGGCTGCAATGAGAAGAGCAAAAAAGAACTTTGGGGCCAAATCCTGCAGCCATTTTCAACACAGAAAATCAGGGTTATTCGATTGATTTTAGTGGAATTGCTTGGGGTTTGCACTTAACGTTTGTAATTAGAGCAGGCCCTTTGTGATCTGGAGAGGACTAGTTATTATAACTATCTGCTTGAGTACATTTGTCATTAGAACACTTATGGCTCCAAAGGGGAGTGCAGGACTGCATACGAATGGGACACTGTTGTGTTCACAGATTCTGCTAGTCATGATTTTGCTATGATTTCTTCTTTATAACACAATGGCAGGAGCCCCGGGTGAGTTGCACTAGCAGATGTTGTAATGCCAGATGCTGCGCCTAAGGGCATTGCAGATCCACCACAGCTAACTAAAACAGCAACCTTTCCAGGACAGTTTAGCCACACTATAGAGATGTAAAACACCTACTGAATCACCATATATTTCTTTCACATAAATATGGATGTGAAAGAAAGTGAGAGATTGGCCAAAGGAAGGGCAGGGAGGAGTGAGGAAGCCCTGAAGTCTATTGAGAAATATAGTGGTGTGGTAACATGATGATACGAAAGCTGGAGGATGAAGAGTTATTATTGTTTTCTCACTGGAGCTCCTACAAAACCCACTGCTGCTGTGTCTTCTGCCTGTCCTTTTGTCTTGTCCATTTAGTCTGCACATTTTCCAGGCTGAGAAGACTAAAACAATCAGCCTCATGAGCTCTGGGTGTGGGTAGGTGCGAGGGGCCAGCTCTGCCGGGGAGGGACGGCGTTGCCCTGCCTCGGCTGGGGACATGCAGGACTGCTGCTGGCAGTGATGAGGGGTGGTGCTGGTGGGACGAGTCTCTCCTCTGCTCTGAAGGCTGGCAGAAAACTTAAAAAATATGGCAGGCATCCAATTAATGAACAATGGCACCAGAAATGCCCTGTCAGTCCTGCTCTCCTGCATACCTCCTGGCTGGAAAGAGAAAACCAGCTGAGTCCTTCGAGGCTGCAGCTTCCCTGTGCGATTGAGATGCAGTTGCCAAGCTGTGAGGTCTGAGAAGTGCTGCGTGCTTTTTTTAAGCCTGCAGGCAGTTCTGTTGACTGACGCTGCCTGAATGCTTTTCAGGAATGCTGACATATTTTCATGTTATCACTTTTCATGCAAACTTTTCCCTGAGAGCCTGCTTCTTATTGCTCGGCATCGCATCAGGGGAGAAGGAAAGAGAGGAGAGCTGTCAAGTCACATCAGTAGTTGTCGTGTTTGTACTGGAAGGTATATGCATAATGAAGGATAATATTTTCTGGCTGCAGAAGGTTGCAATATCCCAGTGTGAGATGCCTGTGAGTGTATCTGGTATGGCTGTGACAAGAGGGGATTTGTCTTGGGATACAGAGCCTTTTTGCATCTGGTCCCTTGTGCAAATCAGGACAAGTTTGGCAGGGATTGAAAGTCCATATCATCTGGTGACCCAAATGAATAGTTCCAGATGGACTGGGGCCCTCATCACAGTTGGTACCCTTATTGACTGGAGGGCCAAAGCTGAATGAAAGGAGAGATTCACCATGGAGGAGGTCTGAGTACCTTGCTTCCCTCATGCCTTGTGGATGGAGAATTTTAATTCCTCAGCTTTATCAACATACCATGTTGCACAAACAATGGGCACTTCAGCATTGAAGAGAAAGACAATAACATTTATGTGAGAGTGAACTTATTCTTGCCCTGGGACCCTTCCTATCTTGGCAGTGCTTGTCCAGCCCTGCCGCTTTGCAGGCTACTAAAAGGCTGTGACACCACTGGGGGCATCTTTTCTCACCTATAGCCCTTCCCCATGCACCTAACCTGCAAGAAAAGGACATGCAATCCTCCCCCACCTCCCAAGGAAGGCAGAGCCTGTGCCTGGAGATCCCGGACATCTGCATCTCTCCTATCTCTCCTTGGGTCAGGGGCCAGAAGAAAGTCATTTTCCCTTTTGAGTGGCTTATTGGGACACCTGAGCTGGAGGTGAAACTTGGAAACATCTGTCAGCATATCCAGAATTTTGCTAACAAAACACAAAGCAGCAACCCTCCACAATAGCCTGGTGTGCCTGTGGGGGGAATGTAATTTTTTCCTCTGTCTTATCAACGCTCTTTGTTAACAGGTAAAAACCTGTCCTAAGGACTGGACCTTTGTTTAAAAATTCAGCTCAAGAAAGCCTTGGGGAACCCTTAGCCCATGGCAGTCCCTAACAAATGTCCTAAAGGCCTGACCTTTTTCTTTGGGATCACCCCTCCCCTTTCCTGATCTGAGGAGATGAGGAGTGCTAGGACAAAAACGGGGTGGAAAGCTTCTGAAGTCAGACATCCCAAGCACTGCAAAGTACTCTCGCAAGGCCTTGTTATAATCATTGCTTGCTTCCCCCATATGTCTGGCCGTCCAAAAGGTTTAAGGAGTAACTGATCTGATAGCCTGTATGTGCCATTGATTTGTTAAGCTGAAGGTTTTTTTTTAAATCCTATTAACAATAGCGTTTGCAGAAGGAATGCAGATTAACCAGGTCTAATTGTATATCATTTGCATGAAGAATGAATTAAAAAGCAGCTTTGCAACACATTGACTCAGGATGTTATTGAGCCATTGAAGTCTTACGGCTGTGAGGGTTGGAGCTATTTAATTAGTGGGGGTGGGGTGTGTGGCTGGAGAGAAAATAGTGGAAAAGAGGTGTTTTAATCAACGAAGCAGAGAAATCACAACTGTTAGAAGATGTGAGATTATTCCTTTCAGGCAAATAACCCAACCAAATAAATCAAGGTCCAACTGTATGAGAACTTTGTTGAATGAAATCCTGGTATTTGAATTGAAGTGAGACAGTCATTTGGGAGAATTCAGTGCTGGTGCTTTCCCAGGACCAGAGCTGTGGAGCCCTGCTTGAGGACTGCCTTCAACCAGTGGCTCCAGTAGGATTTTTTTTTTTTTTTTCTTTTAGTTCATGCAGCCCAGACTGCATCCCAGAAGTCAGAGGGTATGCTCCTGCTCTCTCCCCTGGGTCTCTGACTGATCCCACAGCCAGGGATGAGGGCGTGAGGCTGCCTGCCCGCAGCAGCTCAGCAGAGCAAACCTGCCACAGAGTCTGCAGGGAAGGAGCATTGGAGCTCATCATCAGGCTTGTGTGTTTGCTCCCAGCTGCACTGTGGCAAAAACAGTGACAGAAACATTTGAGTGAATGCTGTGGGATCTCCTAACGCTGTCCTTACCTGATGCCAAGGCTAGCAGGGTGACTAAAGCATGTTATTTTGTCTCTTTGAACTGTTGAAGTTTCAGCTGTAGAAGGACTGTAGGCAGAAGAGAGAGAGCCTCTCTCTATCGTTTTAAGCAGGACTCAAATCTGGAACATTTCTGTCACATAAATAGCTCTGCTTTTCACCCTAGTTATGCCTGATCATCAGTAAATAGCTCAGGCTCTGGGTATCTGTTGTCTGCCGCGCATGGGGAGATCTGAGGTCAGGTGATAGTGATGGTGACAGGATCGTTCACTTTCTCTTCCTCCAACAGATGTGACAGACACCACCCAAACCTCTCTTGATGTTTGTGTTTTGATTTCTGAGCCTGGCATATGTTGGGTAACAGGTGCCTCATCTCAGTACTTTATTTCCCAAGGTAGTATCTGTTAGTAATAATAAAAGTAACAATAACAACTGCACAGGTTCAGGCAGAGTGTAGGATTTTTTAAGGTCAGAAGATCTTAGTTGCAGGGAAAGTAACTGAATTCTAATCCTGTGGGAAAACAGATAGGCCATTAAAAATGATGGATTAGTTATTCCCCTGATATATGCTTAAGATACATGTTAAATTAATTGCGTACCCAGGTACTAAGTTTCTTGAGTACATTCTTGAACCCAGCATTCTTGAACCCATTGCTTTATTTTTTGGGAAGTCATATTTTTACTTTTTTTTAAAGGTAGCCCTCATCTAAAACCTATTTAGAAGGCTGTGCTCTGAGACGCCAAACACTCTTGTAGTATTTAACTAGAAGGGAGTAATTTGCTGGCAGATTACCCCAGATTACCCCATAGAAAGGTATGTCAGTCCAAGCCCTCAAATACGATATACTGAAACTAAAGCAGACACATGATAACTAGACCACATGCATATTGTGGGTGGGCCGCAAAGCTTTATTATAGTGCCACTATTCAAAGGGATCAGAATATTTGAAATCGTACTGAAAGAGCAGGGTTGGATTGAGGTCTGTTCTGCCTAAGGACAATAAGAGACAATTCATCAAATTCCATGAAAGTGACACTCGTGTAAATACTACTGGCAACTATTGTAGATGAATTACTTTTTTATTCACTGCAGCACTAATTGTGTAAGTTTAAATTACACCATCATCAGCCAATCTGCAATTCAGCTAGCATATGAAACACAATATTTAAGGCAATAGGAAAGTGACACATGAATGAAAACTTCCTGGAGGAAACTTGTAGGTCTACAAACATGGAACATGGACCAAACCATTTTGGCAATTATAAGGTTATGTTGAGTAACATTAGTACTGAAACTTATCCTCAAGAAACAGTTCCTCTGTTTGCTTATGACCATGAGATGTGAATCAGATGGTTTTCTTAACTGGCAATGTCAGCGGAGAGAAGCTGCATGAATGTAGCTGATTTGTAGCATGGACTTTACTGCTGACAAGGGGTGGATTTGAAACCACTTAACCTACAGTATTTCATGTAGGCCCACAGGCTGAAATCAAGCTGGGAGGGAAAAGCTTAGATGGAAGGACAATATTTTTCCTTTATGAATCAGGCAGCTCTCTCAAATCTTACAGCATTTTTCGACAGCACATGGTAGTAGCTGATTCTCAGTCTTACCTTTGTTTATAGCTTACATCTAGCTGGCTTGCACTGGCAGCTGCATCTGTCACTCTTGAAAAGGGGATTTTGGGTTTGCTATCATGAAGTCAGGGAGCTGTGGGGAAGCAGGACTGGAAGGACTGAAAAGTTGTGGAGTCCATCTTCCTGCTCTGGGTACAGTCCAAAGGAAAGTCGGTCTTGACTGGTGATGATCTCTACAGTTTCAGAAAGATGCCAGTGCAGGAGATTAAAAACCCAACTAGCCTGGTATATACTTATCATTCAAAAGTTTCCCTAAATACTAAATCTGAGTCTAAGTTGCAAATTGAGCCAGCTACTTCTTGTCCTGCCTCTCTGGCGCAGGAGAACAGATGACTCTCTGCTGTAAACAACCTTCTGCATCCCAGAAGGTGGTGATTTGGACAAAACAGACTCAATTCTTTTGATAATCAGTACCTTCCTACCTCAGTGTTCTTCTGGATTCCTTCCACTTTGTCTCCACCTTCCGCAAAGTCTCGTTTCTCCAGCTGTGGCCTCTGCTGTGCCAGGTAGAATGTGATGATGATTGTACACTGTGTTGTATATGTGATGCTCCAGCTGAGCGAGACCCATCCTTCTTGTGGTACCACCCTCCTCTCAACTCATGCTTGGCTTGTGGGCTGCCAGCTGCCCCCAGCCCTCTTCCCTGGCACTGCTGCTGGGTGCATTGCGACTCCCCTTCCCCTTCAGGGCGGTGCTTGGCTTTGGCCTTAGTGACATTCAGTTGATGGAGCCCACTCCTCTTTCTTTTCTTTGCAATTCCAATTTTAATCCTGCAATAAGTTGGAGATCCTTCCAAATCTGTGGTTATTGAAATTTTTAAAGTGTATTCCATATATCACCATTCAAAGAATTAACGGCATCCCAGAACAACTCCTTGAATAGTAGCTTTCTTTTCTCCCTTGGTGTTCCCTTCTAATTTGACAAGGACTGTTGATAATAATTTTTCTGAGCCATGAAGCACCCGGAGAAGTCAGGCGCTCGATTCTGGAGAGCAGCAGTCTTTCCAGCTGTTCACAGTAATGCAAGTATAAACAACTGGGCAAGCAGGACAGGCAGACATTTATGATAAATACCTGCCTGTCTCCCTCTGCAAACATCATGGGGCATCCTAGTGATGAGTTCACGCATCACCAAAGTAAAGGATCCACTTCCTCTCTTATGGTAAACTAAACATGAAATATTAAATATAAACATTAGAGTCTCACCCTGATCTTGAAAAAAAAGAGTAAAATCCTTGGACATGTGAACCTAAATTAGAGGCTTACACCTAAATTATGTAATATCTTGAAGAAAACCAAATTTAGTGCAGGAAAAAATGGTGATTTTTGCACCAGTCGGTATTTGTTTGCATCCCTAACAAAGAGATTAAATGCGGATTTGTCTAAAGTCTGAATGAAGCTTCAGCTATGCAGTTACTAAGGACACCTCCATAGAATATTATTCTTATGCGTACATTAAATGTCCTCCACATTAAATGCACACACTAACACAGACATGCACACAGCTGTATGTATAAGCTTCATTGTTTCTTTTGGGACAATCTGCTAAGAATGCTGTGGAATCTGTTACATCCTCTTTAATATTTGTAGTTGGTTTTGAACCATTTTTCTGTTTGTTTGCTTATATCCTGCCTTGTAAAAAACATCCGTTATTTCTTAAATTTATCTTTCCCTGTTAAAGAGGTGTATATTTTGCTAGAAGGCTGTGACTACCCTATCCTTCCTGCTAGCAAAATATACACCTCTCTGTGATGTGAAGCAAACAGAAGAGCATCTAAATTGAGACACTGGCATCTGAAAAGAAATAAACTAAAGAATTTTCAACAGATTTCTTTTTCAAAAGAATACTGAAAATGTATCTCACCTTTAATATTGTAAGAAATTTTTTTAGTTATTAGCTGCTATTAACAAATGCTCCTTTCACTTGGGCATGACACAAATAGAGAAACGAGGCTGAAGTGTGCAGTTAATTAAAGACAAAGTGAAATCTTGAGAAATGGTTCAAGTAAACCTGAGAGACTCCTGTGCAGGACAGGCTCTCAATGCTTGGGTCATGCTATGTGCACACCAACTGAGTCTACATCAGCTGTAACAAAAAATCCATACACCTGTGTTATTTTTCATTTAGAGCGCTTATAACAGCAATAACGACCTTGGTACAGGACATTTTCTGGGGCTTAATGACAAAGTGGGGTTAATGGTCCTTGACTGCACCTTGAGCCATCAACGCCTCTCAAATGGTTATTAATCCCCAGAGGTAAGACTGCACTTCCATACTGAATTTTAGATATTATTTTAATCAATACAGGTTTACGCACACTGACAGCTGAATGTATAACTCATAAATTCTGCTATTACCTTGTAAATAATTTAAAATATTAAGTAGCAATGTTCTGATATATATTATGTGTCCACCTAAAGGGCCAGTGGTCTCCATTAGATTTGATTTCCATGTTTTAAAAACACTTTTCTCTTCCTCTCCCATGTACACAGAAGAAAGGGTGTCATGAAACCTTTTATGCAGAGGTTATTCAAAGTCTGGCCACAAAGACTGAGCTACAGACCTGCACGGGGGTTGCCATTCTGCCCCTTCCCTTCCCTTCCCTTCCCTTCCCTTCCCTTCCCTTCCCTTCCCTTCCCTTCCCTTCCCTTCCCTTCCCTTCCCTTCCCTTCCCTTCCCTTCCCTTCCCTTCCCTTCCCTTCCCTTCCCTTCCCTTCCCTTCCCTTCCCTTCCCTTCCCTTCCCTTCCCTTCCCTTCCCTTCCCTTCCCTTCCCTTCCCTTCCCTTCCCTTCCCTTCCCTTCCCTTCCCTTCCCTTCCCTTCCCAATTTGGTCCACTGCCTCTGATTTTCATGTTATGCAATTTTATGACTTTGAATTCCAGTAAAACGTGTCTGGCTGCTCCAAACTGTTGTGATAGCATAAGCAGATTAGGAGAAAAAGTGTTTTGTGGTCATTTCAGTACAAAAAGTATGGCTAGAATATTGATCAGTAATATATAGCTGTCTTTGTATTGCCTTTGTATTTGTGCAATGATAAATACTTGAGATTTGTTGATAAATGCCTTCATTTTCCAGACTCAATTACCATCATTCAATTAATCAGATTTTCTAGTTAGCACATTACATGGAGAATGCAGCCCCTGTGTTCAGACACAAAAATGACTGAAAATAACTTCTTGGTTTGAGATCCATGTGTCAGTATCTGTCAAATTGTCAACTAATTTTAAATTTTAATTAGTTGCAATTTTTTTAAGGCTCTTAATGCTTTAATTCCAGACAGGCTTTCTCTAGTCTTGGGCTGCAGATTCCCTCTGTACCCTGTTTGCTCCAACACTGCCTGGCTCAGTGTAACTGCAGCAGGATCTGACCCATACAGTCAAATGTGTGGTGACCCAGGAAAACAGGAGGTGGAAATTTTACCAGCAGAAAAACAGGAATCAGGAGAACATGCTGGGAGCACACTGAAGAGATCTCTAACAGGAGAAGGTCCTGTTGGATCCACCTGGGTTTCCTGGCTCTGGACCAACGGCGGCTGTGGCTGAGCCATTGAGCATCCTCATGTGCCCCACTGGGTGCCCAAGCCCCATGCTGCCAGGACAGCTGCCCCGAAGGTGTGCTCACCTCTGAGTGGCTCACCTGGCTGGAGACAGCACAAAGCCCCCGTGACCCACTGGCTGGAGACAGAGCAGAAGGAGATCAGCATAGCTGAACAGCATCTCTGGGGGAAAAGGTCTCCAAAATGCTCTACCACAGGTGTGAAACATACACCCATCCAACAGCAAATTTTCAAGGGTAGTCGTAGGGGTGTGTCATTGCCATGCTGTTCACAGATGACATTTTGTAAAGTTAAAATCTTAATCCTGACTTTACCCCAGCAAAGGGTCTCTAATGTGCATTTTGTGTGTTAGCAGGCTCCCTTGCTATTAATGTGATTGAGTTTTAATAACACCGGCTTTCATAACAACAGTGAGAGTGACAATGGTGACCTTGAGGTAACAATAACCTTGCAAGCACATAATGCCGTTTATCACTGCATAGCTCCTTTCATTAGGAGATCTGAAGCTGCTTCACAAAGATAGGCGTTTGCAGCACTGACACGGTGAAGCCCTAATCCCTTACAGGGGCACTGTGATCATATCACAATGCAAATGATTACCACCATACACTCCCCATATTGGTACATTTTGATGTCTTTTGTTGAGGAAATTATCTAATTAATAATTTTCATAGTTTTCATCTTTAATTCCCACTATTATCTTTTGCTGATATCTATCCATCTGTTTTCCTAAGCATTTGCATTATGTCTTTCATTATGTGTATAAACAGTGCCCTTTCTAAAGAATTGATGTGTATTGCTCTTTTTAATATCAAATTGTTTTCTACAGAAAAGCCAGGCAAAAAGCAGATTCTCATTTGGTGTATAAATAAATGTAGCTGTTAGATTCTGCCTTCGAGTAGTTTACAAATTAAACCTGATTGTGGTCAATGCATAGGCAACCCTGTGAACTACTGTGTAGTAGCTCCGTATCATGCAAAGATTTGCCATGTCCAGATTTACACCAATGCAACTTACAGTGGGCCAAAATTGATTTAATTTATTTCTTTTCCAAACCCTATTGAATACTTAGTGAGATCCATACAACCATTCTTAAGACAGCCTTATTGCAAACCAGCGACCGTTATAAAAACTAGCCTATATTTTGCTTACCTTTATTTTATGGATACTAGACTCCCATTACTTTATTTATTCAGCCCCATCACGCAGATCGCTGACCTGCATCCATCTCTGTGGCAGCAGCAACCTTGACACTTATGACAGCCAGAGGCCAAGGACTTCCTTAGATTAAATATATGAGTCCCCGTGGTGAACCCAAGACGAATGCACATTGTATGTTGCATACGTCAGCTGCAGCCCTGACAGGCACTGAGCACTGGCAGAGGGAGCAGAAGGGGCTCAGGTGCTGCGAGGGTGTGCTCAGTGCCTGGTGGGGTGCAGTGCAAGGAAAGCATGTGGACCAGCGTGCCCAGGAATGAGGTGCCCACCCACTGCAGCGGCCGCCCTTGGTTTCCTCCAACTGGATCGTGATTAGCACCTTGATTCAGGCAGCATCTGAGTCTCAGGCAGGGGGGGCTGGGAGTGGGGATTAAAAAGCATTTTATCGTCTTTTTTTTTTTTCCTAACTGAGTCTGAGAAGTTGAACGGTGTTAACGCAGAGCAGGTGAGCAAGAGGGCATGTGGTGCACGTGCTCCGATATATCACTTCCAATTGTCACTTCTAATTTACAGTTCCTGGCAGCATTTATTTATTCTTGCTCAAGAATTTCTGCTAACACCTTGCCAATACAGAAGGCCTCCTTTTCAGAAAGGCAAACTTTTTCAGAGACAACTGAAGGGATCTAATGGAAACTAGGCATCCTGATCCCTTCGGCAGCTTTGCACACCCAGCCTGGATGTGCCCCTGGGTGTGCGTCAAGGTGCCTGCTTGCACTGCAGAGTGGAGCAGTCACGGTGCAGTCTGCATTCACGGGGCAGTGGCTGCTGCACAAAACATGATTCAGATGCCACTGAAACGTGCCACTGTATCTCCTGCATGCCTGATTCAGCCCTTGCCATGGGCCATGCCCAAGCCAATCCAGGGCAGTGATTGATACACCACGGGAAGCAAGGGGGGCTGAGTCTCCCTCCCCGCCTCTGCCCACCAGCTGCACCGTGACTTGGCTCCATGAACTGAGGGGTTGTTCAGGCTGTGGGGGCCTCCTGGCTCTTCCCAGGGCTCCCCTCCATCATGACACAGCACAAGCACCAGAGAGCCCCGGCTTGTATTCCTGCACAGCCTCAGCAGACCTGTTTGAACTGGGGCCTAGGCTGAGCCACAGGCTCTGGGTGCATGGTGCTATCAGACAGCCGCTGTCCTTGCCTGGCCCTTGGTCCCTGGCAAACCGTGGTCCCATCTGTAATGTAATATCCATTACAATATTACCACTGGGCACGCTCACAACAAGACAGAGTTTAATAGCTCCAGTCATTTGTCTTTCACAGCAAGCTGCACATCCGAAACAGGGTGATTAGAGCAGGGCCGAGCGTAACCGAGGGCTGGGGAAGGGTTGCCTTGTTTCAGAGAATGCCCACATAAAAGGGAGCTTTTACAATGCTAGTACAGTAACATTTGCACGGCCATGCTTAATCTGACAGTTATTTATTGAGCTGGGTTAGATAAAAACTCCCATGCAGAAAAGAATCGAGGCCTGAACTCAATATGTGCCAAAATCTACAGATGGCCCTTTTCTCTGACACACGGGCTTGAGAAGCACAAGGGAGACCTTCAGCTCCTGTGGGATTGCAGATCCTATACCTGCTCCATACCTGCTCCCCGTGTGTGGCATCTGCAGCCTCACCCCGATGGGCAAATGGGACGGGAAACAAAAATGGTGGCAGAGAGACTGGGAGTTGACCAGTCCACAGCAGCAGGATCGGCTTGGGAGCCCTTGGAGAGAGCCAGGGGATGGATGCGAGCAGTAAATCACAGAGCTGGGGAGCGAACTACAGCAAAACACATGTGTATCTCCACCCTGATAATGCAACTCCCCTTAAACACATTCTCCAGTGTGGATCACATAGCCAAGAGCTGGAGGTGGCAAAAAACTTCAGATGACAGGAAAATAGCTGTGAAGGCAGTTGTGCTGAGAGGTGGGGTCTGGAGCAGTTAGTGAACTTGAATTCAATTAATCTGCACATATTTTTTATAGAAAAAGATTGCCTGTGATCTTTTTGAAAGGAGACATTTGAGTTTTCAGTTGGAAACAATGCTTTCCTTTAAGAGTTTCCATAACATTCAATTGTCTATCCCCATTGCCCATAGCCTAAAGACAGCTTTGTCTGCTTTCTTTAATTTTCTCAGAAAATGGAAACTTTTAATTTTTATGCAGCACAAAATAATTATTTTTGAGCTAGTGAACTGGTGTCCCAATTACTTAGATAGCTGTTAAAGCCCAGCTGGGGCTGAGGTACAGTTTTGGAAAATGAGTGTTGGTCCTCATAGAGTTGTGGGAAGAGAGATTAATCCTTCTGCTAGAGGGAAAAAGAGGACAGTGGAACCTAAAATTGGCAGGAGACTTTAAAACACTCAAAGGATTTTATATATCTAATTTCATATATATGCCTCTCATTTACACAGAGGCTTATCAAGAGCCCTTATCTAAAAACCAAGCAGAGACACTTCCCTTTGAAGAACAGCAGTGGAGAGAGCTTCAATGTTTCTTGACCAGAATCTGCCATTGCTTGGACTGAGGCATGCTCCAGTCAAGGGCCCTCCTGGCATTGCAGAGAGACACATGGACAACCCCAAAGGACATGCTCACCATGGAGTTGGTGGCCTCGGCCCTCACTTGAGTCAACCAACCTGCCTCCGACTCTGCTGCTCTTCTAGGAATGTGTGGGGGCTAAGGGAGCTGAAATTTCTGCATCTGGGTAGCTGAACTAGTCAGATTAACACCTTCATTAGCAAGATATGGTGCTTTGAGATTAATTCCTGAAAAACAAAATATCTGTTCCAAAAAGGTTAGGAATTTAAATTTCTCTAAGAAACCAAGTCAGACACAAGAGGACCTAAAGCTGTGAAACAAGTAATGAATGTGAAAGACACAACATTGTGAAAGGTAGAGGATAACCAGCAGGTGGAATTAGCCATGAACATTTGTCTCTCTTCCTTCTCCACAGGCAATTGCATACACACAGTAACATTTGGCAAGCCCAAATGCTGATGCTAAATGACATGCCAGATGTTCCTGGCAGCCCACGAACACTCTGTTCAGCCCTTACAGCCAACACAGCAGTGGTTCTCCTTGTGCAGTGTCCCTGGCAATGATACCTAATTGATACATTGAGAGGTTTCATGGTTTTTCGTCCATAAAGACAAAGTTCTTCCCCTCTGATATCCCATGCCCAAAGTGTTATTCACCGACGTGTGGGATCGTTCACTTTGCGGCTCTCATTCTGCATTGTTTGCTAGTGAACTTCATGCTTAAACACAGACAATAAGCTTACCACACGGACAACTAAGCTTTGAATAAAATGTAGTTACTCTGCCAATATCTGACATCAGATAAACTCATTTTATTTTATCCAGTTTTGTGTGAAAAACATATGAAACAGCCAGCTTTGCATGATGTTTGCAAAACCAACATTAGCAAGCCTGTGTTTGCCCCAAAGCTTCCGGGGCCTTCGGGATCACACGTACGATGTTTTAAGACAAGGAGTTATGCAAGTGCATAGTATACAAGAAACTACCAGGAGGGAATAAGGGTCTCCAGGCTGTATTTCCACAACACAATTTCTTATTCATAACAATAATATAAGCCTCCCTGATTCAGCATGTTGTTGCTCAAACACATGGTTTGCTTCTCTTGTTAGATGGAGCAAACCACATACAGTGTCATCTCAAAGCCACAGGAGAATAATATGGTTGTCCTAGATTTATCTTAGTAATATTGCATATTGCCTGAGTGCTAAACATGCAGGGGAGGACTGTATATATAACTGTATATTGCAACATATAGCTGCACTGTGGACTTCATATTGTTTAATTAAAACCAAAATCTGTCAAACTCCATTTAGCCCAAAAGGGGGAAGAAGAGAAGAAAGAAAAAATGTTCAGTCTATTGTATTTTCAAAGCATTTACCCTTTCAAAACTGAATGTCATGAGCAGGGAATGTTTCCAGCGATCAATACTTGGATGGGAGGAAGCTTTCCAGCACTGCTGAGTGGCTTTCACAGCAGCTGTGATCAAGATGGTTTGGAGAGTTTGTTGTTGTGTTTTTTCATTTTATTTCCTTGCTCCGTAATACTTGTTGATTTAAATATTAATATAGACCTGATGTTCATCTTGTCTTTGTAATATTTTGCACAGAATGAGTTTTTCTCCCAGTAAAATGAACAGTGTATGAGAATGCAGAAGGGAATGTCCTGAATGTTACTGGTTTCCTTATAATTAACAGAAGAGGTAAGGATGAGAAAGAGTTAATCTGGGAACAACTCTCAGCTCACTCATGTCAGAAGGACCGTTTAGCAACCTGCACAACTTGGATAAGGGCTTCAGATGGTGGAATAGAGGGCACCTCCCAGGCACCCGGAAGCCAGCACTGGGCCCTGAGGGGCCTGCTGCTGCTCAGCAAGGATGGGTCCAGCCCAGGGCTCACAGGTGGCTGAAGCAGCAGCAGGGTCAGCTCAGGCCAAGCCTGTGAGAGCTGCTAGAGGCCCCTGAGGTTGGTGACGTGACCTGGCCACCCCATGCGAGGCCTGGCATCCCTTGGTGGTAGCTGAGGGCACAGCCACCGCTGCACCATTGGCTTGGGCTGCCCTGGAGGTGCAGCTGATGCATTTCCCAACTGAGCTCCAGTGCCCAAGAGGTAGGTACCATAAGTATAAAAAGCACTCATTGGCAAGTCTTCTGGAATGATAGAGAGTGGCTTCCTGCTAGCTCCTCTTGATCTGACCATACTGCTGTTGTTCTGATGAGATTTCCACACTGATGCTTCATTTATGTTGAATACAAACAGTGGCACACGATGTGTGGTCCAAGGAGATCTGAGCAAGTGAGCACTGAACCAAATCTGGGATGGATTAGGGCCTGTTATGGGATGTACATTGATGTTACATTTGTGTTGCAGCGCTGTAACATTTGAATCATGATGTCGTGATATGCAAGATAAAGGCTGGGGGGCCCCTTTATAGTAACATCTTTATGGCTCTGGCACTGCACAGTGAAAAACTGCAGAGATGAGAGGGAGCTGTGAGCGGGAAAGAAAAGCCATTAAATGAAAGCCCTCAGACTGGTGTTTAGCATGAAAGACTCATCAGATTGTGTCACGTATTTGTAAGGGAATTAGAGATGGGCTTGAACCACAACTCCCAGTTCCAAATACCTTCACTTGAAGCAATATGGAGCCAGATTTACCACTTAAACACAGTTCTGCTTGGGCTCTTCCCTCGTTTTCCTCTGTTTTGGCCTTCCAGAAAGCCTGTACTCTCCAAACAACAATGAGGGAATCAGGTCTTAGCACAAAAGGCTGCAAATTCCCTGTTGGGGTTGAGCAGAGGTTTGCTGAGGAGCAGTCTGTGGCCCTGAGGGCAACCAGAGGATTGCTCCCAGTGCTGCACTGGGGGCAAACAAGGGTGAGTTGAAGTTGTTCACCTCTTACTGCCAGACTCACCCACCACAGCTGTAGGTTTACACACTTGCTGATTCCTGCTGTGCCACTACCTACATGCAAAAGATGCATCACCACCTCAAGTGATCCAGAAGGATGTGGTCTCTACCTGAGCTGTCCTGGTGCTAGCTGACAACGGCTCCCTGTGTGTCACTGGACCTAACTAGGTACAAACTAGGTATAAAAAAACATGCAGCAAATCTGGGTTTACAAGCCCAAATGCACAAATGTAATCATTTGCCAAAATCCAACAAACTGTGGTTTTGAATTTGCATTTTGCGAAAAACTATGAATGAGAAAAAGATAATTTGGAAAGTTTACTGTACTGGACTGAAATTATTTTTGCTTTTAATTTCTAACAGCTGTTATTTTCCTTGGGTTTATTCTGCCACTTATTCCCATGGTGGGACTGAATTTGTGTGGGGTTGATTTTTCATGGTGACCGTGCTGCAGTAACTACGGCTGCATTGCAGCGCTGTACATTAACACACTAGCAGCAACACCGTAGTAATCAGTGATCCCTGTTTGACATGCATCTGTTTTAAAGCAAAAGGGCAAAGTCCAGAAGACTTCTGTGCATCCCTGAGTGAACTGCTGATAACCAATCCAACAACGCTATTATTTGTACTTCAGCTGCATTTAGAAACCAAGTCAGGGGTCAGGTCAGAGTGTACTAATCAGGATACAGATATGGAACAAAGACAGCCCTTCCTCTTGGCAGTTTGCACTCCAGAGGCCATGTCCTGGGTGAGTTGGTATAGCTCTGCAGGCCCACAGATTTCAGAAAAGTAGTGCTGATCTGCTGTGGCTAAAGGTCTGGCTTTTGGAAACCAGACATTTCAGGTGGATAAAGCATACAGACACACATGATGTGGCAGTCATGGGTTGGGAGGATGAGACAGCAATGCTGAGGAAAACGGCACACTATCCAGTTCAATGCTCGTTTGGCCAACACCAAGTGGTGGTAAATGGGTCATTGCTTTTCCTGACTACATGAAATGCCCCTATCTCATGTGCAGACATGTGTGGAGGACTCTCATCCTGGGGAGACTCAGCTTTGGGAACCAGCAGGGATTTTCTAATCCTCTGTTGTGCACCTTCTGGGGTTGTCATCTGTGCCAGCTCAAAGTGGCTAAGTGAGATGTACATAAAATGCTGTCAGTCCAAAGTGCTGTTTGAGTTTAGTAATGTTTATTGCCCCTTTGAACAGGTGTAAATAACTGTAACACACAGGGTAAAGGAGAGATAGCTTCACAGGGGGTACACTGACTTCTTTGCTGGATACAGTTCCATTTCTCTGGCTTCTGATCCCCTCTTTGACAGCGTCCATCATTGTCTGAAGTGGAATCACTACTTTTGAAAGCATTCAGAAAAAAATACATATCCTTGCTATGGATAGTGCTCAGCCAACTCTCGACCAAGGATGCTGCCTGATCCTTCACACCAGCCAGAGAACTGCCCTACCTGCCTGCTGACTGTTCTGCAGCTGGAGCAAGTGCTCATCTAACCAGCCCTGTCTCACCCTGTATCTGCCCTGAGTGCCTTCACCCTGTGCTTACAAAGACCTCACAGCATTTTATTACTGCTCTCCCACTGTCCTCTGTCACTCCACTGCAGCACCTTGATGCTTCCCACCACATTTCCATTGCTCTCACTTATTATCGCTCTTCTGTTCTCTCTCTGGTTGAGTCAGCGTTTCTCTGCAGTACTTGATACTTTTCTATCTACCTTCCGCTCACTTTTGACCTGCTTTCCTCCTCCCCCCATCTTACATGAAACATTTCCTGATCCATTGCTTCGCATTCCCTATTGTGCTCCATCCCATGACTCACTGCACAGGAAAGCTCGGTTGTTTGCTCGGAATGTTCTGAAAGGCAGGGGCTGAAGTCTAGGGCAGGGGTAGGAGAGGTTCCCAGAGATTTTGAGGGAGACAAGATCCATGCTCACTTTCAAACCTTGCCAGCTGGGGCTCTTGAAAGCAGTCTATTGCTCCTGTTAGTTTTCTATTCCTGGTCTTCTCCCAGGAGTGAGACCATCCTGCCCTCCACTCGTCTGGGAAGAGCCATCCAGCATGGCACAACTAATCAAGAAGGCTCAGATTTATCTTTTCCTTTTCAACCTCTTGCCTTTCCTCATCTGTAAAATACTTTTGGATGGGAATTTTTGTATCCCTGTAGCTATGCAACACTGTGACTGTGGTAGTAGCAGGGAGGAAGGGAGAGCCTCTCATTTTGTTTGCTCATGATTGGTTATGATGCTGATGGTGGTAGTGGGAAGTCCAGGTATAAATCCCAGATTTCTCCAGTCAGGAGTGACCTAAGAGAAAAACCTTTTCCCCAGACCCAGCAGCACAGGAATTTAAGTGTGGGTTTCTGCAGCTCCGACCAGACCCTTCCCTATTCCTGCTCCTGCAGACACTTGGGAAAGATATTGCTCTTGTTCCAGGGCAGATGGAAGACAAATGTTTGAAACTGACATGAAACAGTTCACTCTAGCCATTAATGAGCAAGGGTTTGACTGTACCTGGTAAGAGTAGCTTTTATATGTGCTGGGAACAGCAGCCCTGTTGTAGGAAGGACCCTGAGCAGTGCCTGGGGGCTCAGTTCTCTGCTCTCTGCATCCTGCAGAAGAGGGATGACTGACTTTCCTGAATTCAGCCTATTCTAGTGGCTTCAAGTTTGCAGAGTTTCCACAAGACTTGCTATTTCTCTGCTGGAGGGCAAGGGGTGCCTTGGACAGAGCAGGGAGAAAATAAAGGCCTTTAAAAATAAAAAGTTGTGACAACTCTATTCAGAAGTGTGGAGGGAGGGGAAGCGCATTTCCACGCATTGCCGAACTTCCCGATACGGGCAGTTCCTTTTGGCGAGCCCCGGGCGGATGGAAATTTGCAGCAGTTTGTGTGTCAGCAGCCCACGGCGCCCTCGCCTCCATGACCTCTTCCTCCTCTGTACCGTACACTGAGCCACGGGGACAGCAGGAGCTGGAGGCCGGGCTGCCCTGGGACTTTTCCAATTCATAAAAATGCACTGCTGTCGCCTGGACAAAGGAGGGGAGGGAGGTCCAGGAAGGGAAGGGAATCCCCTGGACTCAGCAAGTTCCTACTCCTGCTCCCATCATAAATGGCAGCAGTCCTCTTGTCTTCAGAGGGAGTTAGATTAATCACCTTGTCCACAGCTCCAAGCTGCTCTCTGGGCACTGCAACACCAGATCTGAGATCCTGAATGCTGACAGCGAAACTCTGCCCTCTTGCCCTGGCAGTGAAACCTCCATTATTTGTGTTGTGTTGCAGACAGCTGACCCAGGTGGCCCTGGCCCCGTGTTGACTGATGCTGTGCAAAGAATAGGAGCTCGCTCCTGCCCCAAGTAGTTTATGGTGGAAACATCAGAGGTTGTATTTTATGGAAAGGTGAGCTGAACGAGAAGAGAGAAAAGTAGTGACCTCCCTGCAGTCACATTTTGAGGTCAACTCCTCAGAGGTTGTCTTAACCTAGGAGGTGCCAGTGCAGCAACAGTGCATGCAAAGGCTATGGGGATAAGGCTGGGATATGGCTGTAAGAAATGGATGCAAAAGAAACTGACTTTCTTGCTTCAAGTGTGTCAAATTTAACTATCAAGGAAAAAACTGCAGGAGGTACTCCAACCTCTTCCCTCACTCCAAAAAAATAAAGGGACAAAAAAAGAGAAGACATTTGCCTTGTACAGGAGGAAAAAGTAACCTCCAGCTGGCACAGCAGGCTGAGTGTGCCCCCAGGCTTTCTGCATCTGCCAAGCATCACAGGTGGCTGCAAGGTGTCCTACCAACAGCACCCACCACTGCCTTGAAGGTACCAGTTTTCAGAGGTAGTGCTTCCTTGTAGTTTGAAAGGTGAATAATCATCTCTAACTGGAATTGGTACATGTGCGAGGGTTGGTGGTAAGGCAAGGATGAAAAGCTGAGAGAGGCAAGGAATATTTTTCTGGGAAGAGAGCTGTGCTGTGTCCCATAGGTAGCCATTGCAAGCTACCATCAGCCTTGGCTAGAGCATGTTGATAGTATGAGCTCCCATAGATATGTCTATTTTAAATGGACCACTCAGAAACAGCCCATTCAGGGCCAACAGCCACCTCAGAAAATGTCCCAGAGCCATCTTGGGAGACAGAAGTATAAACACATCTTTTTTTTTTATAAGTAAGAAATGGTGGTTTTCAGGGCAAGGTCATAATTTTTCTCTCCTGTGGAGCTGCGCCTTGTTCTGGGAGTGTCCCTCTGACCTGTGCTGTACCTATAGCACAGAGAAACTGGAGCCTGTACCACCGGGCACAGGGAGTGCTGGAGCAGTATCCATGTGGCATGATCAGCTCTGATGCTCCCAAAGGGGATGCAGCCTCTGAAGCATAGCATTGCATCACGGCAGGACACCATCCCTGGCAGCCACAGAGCCCAACTGGAACATGTAAACTCACAAGGGAGGTCTCTGCAGAAGTGGGAATGAACCCAGTAGCTCTGAGGCAGGATCAAACAGCTAAATTTCCCTCTTGCTGAGTAAAGAAGCACTGAGAGGAGCTGCACATCTTTTTCTGCTGGTTGGGTAGTAGGACTGGGAAAGGAACAAAAAGTTTTTCTGGAGAAGTAGAACTGGATCATCTCAAGCTGCCAGTTATACTCTGGAATTTGGTACCATTTGATCCCTGCACTTGACTTAAACATCCACTCTTTGATCATATGAATATTCTTCAGGAAAAGCAATGGTATTAATTTTAGGGTTTTATTTTTTTTCTTGTTTTAATCAGTCAGACTGATGTGCAGATTAAATGCAGATGCTTGCATGGTTTTCTGTGCGACTTTTAGAGCAGAAAGACTATTATATTTACTGCACTTTCTTCTTTTGAGAGTCAACACTCCCAGTCTATTTGAAATCCAAGGGTACAAGACTGTCCGTGAGCATGCCTGATGTTCAATGGGAGTGATTACTAAATTTCCACAGTCAGGCAGAAGCTGGGCACCGACAGACACTATTTCAGTCTCTCCGATGCACTCTGCCAAGCACTTAGTTTCCCTGCCACAGCAGTTCTGTGTCCTTCCTGAGCTGAGACCCACACTTGTGTCCATAAATACACAGCAATGTGTCTGCGCCTGACAAGTGCCCGCGGGAAGCTGTCGTCACCAAGTCTCAGTTCCCAGTGAGTTCTCAGTAGTCTCAGAAAGCGCAGCCACATTCTGGAGATGAAAGACTGGTGCATGCTACATTGCAAAGGATGGGCCCTGTGAGCTGTGCTTTCCCAGTTGAAGCACACAAATGGGAAGGTAATGTGCCTTGGTGGGCAGGATGAGAAATCTTTAAACCATCTTCCAAACTGATCTGCTCTGTAACCCCGTACTCTTTGTGCGTTGGTTGTTGCCACCTTAACTCGAGTTAGTTCGTGTGTGCTGTGATGCTGACTCCTGTGATGCTCTCACACTGCTCACCAGTCCCTTGGCCACCTCACTGAGGGTGGCTGCAGGCAGGATCCCCAGGGATGAGAACTTTCCTCATTTGACATACGCTGCCCCAAGTTCTGCTCCAGCACCAAGCAGGACGCAAACCTCACTCTTCCATCACCAGTAAGAGTTGTGTGAGCTGCTTTGGGCTGTACAATGGGGAATTTCAGTCCTGCTTATCCTGTGGCTCTTGCTACAAGCTGGCTCCCTCTAAACCCTGATGCTGCAGGGCTTACAAGGCATTGCTAGTTATCCTGGACCCCTGACTGACTCACTCTGCTTTGCACTGCAATGTAAATCCCCAGACAACCAAAAGTTGATGTGTCCAAGGAAAAAAGAGACAGCAACACTCACGTGCTTTGAGCAGCTACAGATGTACTGTGTCATACAGGAGTTAAGTATCTTCATGAGAAGACTGAGTTGGCTTTCCATCATTGCTTAGAGGTTCCTGCCAGGCTGGTGTACCAAGCAGTCCTTGAGGAACCACTCCAGTCTCATGGTCTGTGTGCTGGAATTGATCTCAACAGGGTACTTGCTGCTGCACAGCAGTCCTTTCTCCAGGCACTCTGCAATGGCGTTTAATACCCACACATTTCAATAGCTAGTTAGCTGGCTAGATGTATAGTTACTTAATCTCAAACTAAGGACACAGCCCAATCAGATACTGAAGATAATGGATCTCATAAAATGAGAAACAGCAATCCTGCTACAGTCATAGGGAATTTTGAGCAGTCTCTCTCCTGTTAATGGATGGGCCCTAGTCCTGCCCACCAGATCTCACTCTTCCCTGGCATCCCCTCATTCCTAGATCCTCTGGGGTGAGAAGCCACCCCCCTCCTCTTTAATCCCTTCAACAAGAGATCATTGATTGTGAAGGTAGTAAAACTGGGCTTAGCATGTACATGCAACCATGAAGGAGTCACAATTTCACAGAAGTTTAATCCCTACTGCATGACTGAGTATAGGGAAAAAAGGTCTGGGAGGCAGATGCTTTTAAGGAGCAGCATCTGCCTTATAAATCTATAAAAGGCACCCAAATGTCCTTGGAAAATGTTCCCACTGCTCCTTAATCAGAACGTATTCTTTTTGAAGCCATCTGGGACAGGCATGTTGTCCATTTCAGCTCAGCCAAAACATAATTGTCATCATTGTGGTTCAGTACGTTCCCTCTTCAGTGGCTTGTTTTGTACGTGATGATGAAGATGAATTAAAGAGTTGGTAAAAAATTTGGAACAGTTCTGTCCAAATTCTGTAGAAGGAGATTATGTGGAAGAATAAAAGCAAATGTCAAAATATCCTTGAGTTTTAACTGATGCTGCTCTATTTATAGGATAACATGTATTAATGCTCTGTTCTACCCTTGCATGGGTTTTATCTTTGTGTCAATGCATTGATTATACTTGAGTTATTTTTTGGTTTACACTATGAGCAGAATTCTTCCACCCTAGATTGCTCCACAAGTTTACAATATGCTGAACAATTATAATCAGAAGTAGGAGTAATGATCTCCCTGCATAAACATTCAATTTTGTTCATGGAAAAAGTGTGATACTCAGTCAGCAGGTCTTTGTACTTTCTACTGAGTGGGACAAACTGGGCTTTGGCCTGGCTTAATAGTGCTCTCAGGGCTGCTTTAAGCTCTTATTTCTTTCTCTTTTCTTCTTCCAGACCTGGCTAACAAAGTAGCCCAAATGCAGCAAGTTTGGGTCACAGCCCCTCCATAGCAACACTTGAATGGGAGCAGAAGTGGTTTATGGCTGCCATAGCAGACCTGCACTGGTTGAGGTAGGTCCTTGCAGGAGATGCATTATCTCCTTTATGCCCTTTGACCACTTTCAGAGACATGTGAAGAAGACCTAGTGCATTGGGTCCAATGTCATTAGAATGAGGTATTAGAATTGTCTCAAACCAGGAAATTTCTGCTTAGTCTCATGGCAGGAACTGCATGCCTAGTAATGCAGTGCTCTTCCCAAAGACTGAGAGGGGACTTTCCAGTTCACAAGAAGTTTCTTCAGTAATTCTAAAATCAGTGCATCCGAGTGACATGTCTAGGTACAGCCTGTATGAACACGCAGGTACCTATCTCCCATACATGCCCTAGCCTGCCTGGGTGGCCAACAAGCCATGGCAGGAAGAGTCCAGGGAAGGATGTTGCCTCATATGGAGTGACCAGAGATCCTCTGTTACAACCCCAGAGGTGGGAGAAAGTCAGCAAGTTAAAGATTTCACAAAATGGGACATTTTTTTTCAGAAAATAAAAATCTAAGACAACCAAGCACATTGGGAAGTTCTCATCCAGTTACACCATCAAACAAAGGGGAAAAACAACAGTGGAGTGAGAAAAACACTGAAAGAGCATCTTCTAGTGAAGTCCTGTCTCCTCACCACAGCCCTGCTGTTGTCTCCATAGCACCCATCCACGCCGATGTCTCATTGGATGCAACCCTTCAAAAACATTTTGAATCCTTCTTCCAGGATGTCTCTGCATCCATCCAAAATTCAGATGAGCAGTCGCGATCACCATCTCCCTTCCAAAACCAGGAATCAATTCCTTTTGGCAAACAGAAGTGAGCATAAATGACATGGTCTCCCAGGTCCACATAATTTCCTTTCAGATAGACTTCATTCTTATTCATCAATGAGTTATTACTGTTATGGAAAAACATCCAGAGGCAAGTGAAAGAGCATGGCAGGTGTCAGGCAGATGTACAAAGTGATAAGTTGTCTATCCTGGAGTATGTATAATTGAAGCAGACAAATAACACACAAAGGGCAGAGGGAGATGTGAAACAGGGAGTCTTGTACATAGACACATGTAGCTGTAGGAGGCCTGGCCCAAAGACATGCTTCTTATTCCGTGAGAGATCTCAAGATTTGGTGTTTCCTAACCAAGGTAAATAAAAACATGAAGCTGAACATTTGTGAGGAAGCAAAGATGGGAAATCCATTTGGGACCCATAGTTTCCTTACAACATTTGGTAATATTTTTTTAATCAGCCTTTTTCCTTTTTGTAAATTTACCAGAATCTTAAACTCCAGATCTTTTGCTTAAAATGCACTAATTTTAAAAAAAAATTTCCCCTCAAAAAATCTGTCTTAGGATATTTGCTAGCAGCTGTGTTATTCTCTGAACAGCTCTTGACAAACTGTGTTCTGGTAACAAATATTTTGACAAAAGACTACTAAGCAGCTCTGTTGTTTTCAAGGCTTCTCTTCTCTGCGAACATTAACTAAATGATGCTGCTTCCGGGAGCTGTAATACTCATCTTATGCAACCATCCCAGGAAGAGATCTGATGGAATGAAAAGTTCAGAGTATCTATTTGAGTCTGGTCCAGTGTGCAGCTTAAAAGAACAAATCTGAAGTTTATCAGAAAGAGCAGACTGAAATCCAGTTCCTATTCCAACCTGTGTCACCTGCCTTTTCTATGTCTTTCCTCCAGAACTGAAGGGCAGTTGCCAGTACCATGGGGTCCTGCTCCACCACTGGGAATAAAAGGTGCTCCCATCCTATGATAACAATGAAATGGTGTTACTTTCAATGTGAAGAGCTTCTTGTTTTGGAGGTAAAGAGCAGCCGCTCCTTTGAGAATTGGCTATTTTCTTCTGTAGGGAAGACCATCTTTTCCATTAATAATTCCAGAGAAGTTATGTCACAAATCTGTCTGAGCTATCTGTTTATTGTATTTTCACTAGAATTCTGAGGGAACTTCCATGCCCAAGCTTGCCAAGGCCAGATACCGTATTTTTAGGATGCTGGTACCTTTGTTCTGCCCCAGGAGAGATATTTGGAACAAATAGATTTTCTAAGCTTCATCAGACCTACTGCCAAGAGAGGTCTCCATATGAATGTTGTGATTTGGAAACTGACTTTTGTCTTTGGTTTGGTGGGATTTTGTCTGCCACATTGGATTCTATTAGCACATAACATGCCTGCATGGTACGAGAAATTTTTCTAAGACCAGCTATGTCACATCAGTCAGAATTTCTCACCTGCATTTATTTTTAGAGGAGTGTAGGTTTACTACTGTGGAATTGTGTGGTTGGTCTAAAATTAGTTTATCTCAACCACAGAGAATTTGTCAAACTGCCTGCCACTGGGCAGTTCTGACTCTCTGAGAACAGGTAGTCTTGATTCAATGAGTTTCTTACAGTCTGGGATTTTGTAGGCATGATGTTAGGGAAGAAAAAGTTCTTTTGTGCTTCCACCATAGCCAACCATAGCAAATTAATTGTAAGAATAAGAGTCTAAATTTCCTTCATTAGTTTCCTTGTCATCCTAGCTTTCCATTTATCTAAAATATTTCTTTTATGTAGGGCTGCAAAAAACTGAGGGATCTTTAGCCAGTGGTTTAGATGATGGCTAACAAAGAAAATATAAAAAGTGTACTGTTACAATAACTATCAACAGCATGAACTACAAGCTCCTTAGTCATCTTCCTTTGGGCAGTCTGGAATCCAGCCAGAGCTGCCGGTGGGACCTGGATACCAATAAGATGTGTCTTTGAGGAGTGGCTCTAGGAAGGGGTAGGTGACTGGTCTAAGTGGCAGCTGGACCAGGGCTTCCCACCCTCCACTGAGCCCCGCAGCTGTACCCCACGGACGGACGCTGCTTCCTGCTGCCTTCCAGACTCCCTCCGCACCAGGCTCCAGCCCTGGTGGGTCTCTGGGAGACAGCCTGGAGAAATGCCACTCAAACAAAACTAAATCTACATTGCAAAAATTGCCTGTATTGTAAACTCAAAATAAAAACCATCAGTGTCAAAAAAAAAAGAAAAGAAAATAAAAGAAAGAAAAAAAGACAAGGAACAACCCCAGTCCTACACAAACGCATTGCTGGATGCAAACAGCTGAATGTTAGTCAACCCTTGACTGCACAAAGAGAGACTGGTTGTAAACAAAACGGAGAGAGCTGAGACGGAGCCTTCTAACGAAGGCTATTGAAGTTTGTGCTCCCTGTAACTTGAAAGCCGCAAATGCTGAAAGAGCCATCTGTATTAAACCATGGCTGGGATCATGTTCATTAGCTGGTTGGCTGTAAATATAGCCTCCCCCCAACACAAAAGGTAACGCATGTCAGCTCAAACCATCACCAGCAGGTTTGTGTAAATATTTACTGGGCTGTTCAGACTGCTGTAATTTGAGGCTGTTGATGTCTCACAAACAAGTTAGAAAATGAGCTGGCAAGTTCCCGAAAACAGTGTCAAAAGGCAGCTCCGGTACAGTAGAGGGAATGTGAGCTTTGTGCTGTTTTCTCTGAGGGCTGCAGGGCTTCCCAACTGCTCCAGCCTGTCTAGCTTTTGGCCTCCTTACAGTCAAAACTCAGATTTAAAGGTTTATAACCTTTTATGAATTATTTTTTTCTTTAGACTTTAGGAGAATGTTTCTTGGAAGTTTCAGATGTTGGGACAAGAACAAGAATTTTGCTTAAGCTAATTAATTTTTTATTCCTTCTTTCATAAAAATATGTCAGGGCATAAAGCCACCTGTAAGAGGGCTGTGGGATCACAGGTGGTCCACCCACCTGAGTGAAACTGCCAGCCCTATCTCTCATGCATCATGGAGAGACGTTGGGGTAATCTCCACGTAGCTGAACAAACACTGCATTGCTCTTTTGGATTTAGGATGCCCGCATCAGGTGTCCACGTCTATTGGAGAATCCAGATTAAACTGCCTGAACATGGCGCATGATACCTCTGCTAGTCCCAGGGTTGGGATAGGAGAGAGCCACAGCCAGTGCCTCCTCCAGCAGACAGGGGCAGGGCACAGATCAAAGCTCTGACTCTGTGGCTGCCCAAAGACTTTCCACCTGTGCAAGTTACCAGTCTCCCAGGATGATATCTAACAGAGGCTGTTCCCAGGGGGTAGCTTGGATGTAACTACCCATCCAAAGTGGGGAGAGTAGCCAGAAATTTCAGCAGTTCAGCCACACAGACATACCTTGGGGCTAGAGAACAGTATCTGGTCTGTTTTATGCTGTGGAGTGGACACAGCTACAACAATCACCTTTCCCCTGTCTCTTGGTGTGGAAGAAATCCCCTATTCACAAAAACATCCAAATACAGGAAAGATCATCCTTCCTCTACTCTCATGGTGTATGTGATGCCTGTGTGTAATTTTAAAGAGCTGCACAGGGAGAATTGTCTGAGTAGCCATTTTGGGCACTTCCATTTTTAAAGCATGCTGGTCCCCAGAGTCCTTTTTTTTTGGTCCTCCCAGTGAAGACAGCAGGGAGAGTTTAGGGACCAGAGGTGGTCTGTGAGTCCAGGGAACAGTACACAGAGAAATGCTCCTTGGGACCAAAGGACTGGGAAACTCAGTGCATTCAGCATGTGTCTGTGCCTGTAGCCCTGCTCAGCCCTGGAGGCACTGGCTGGGAAATGCCGTGTTTCTGTCTTGCATGGACAGTACCATTACCCAAAAGAGCTGCAGGCATGTTGATGAGGAGGGGGTTTTGCTAGCTGGAATCTGTTATCCTTACTGCTGGAAATCAGCCCTATCAAAATGAACACTTGGCATCCGAGGGGCATTTATGGCCTTTAAACTGCCTGGTGATGGGAATCCCTGACTAATGCAAAATTGTGGAGGCAGGTTTTACAGAAATGCTGCTGCCTCCCTTGCAGGCACAGGTGTGTGCAGCAATCAGAGGCAGGGGTCTTCTGCCTAGTGCAGCCCCATCTCCTCCCTGGGACATGGCTGGGTATATGTGTCTGCCACAGGGCACCCATAAGAGATGCCTCCAGTTGGCTGGGCTGCTCCTGTGCACTGTCTTGCCTTCAGGAGCAGGGGAAAAGCCTGGCTGGATGAGAGCCACTGTGCCCCTCCATCCCCAGCTGTGCTCAGTTCAGCTCAGGGGCCATCAGCACTGTTTCTGAGCATGTAGCAAGAAGCAACTGAGCAACAAGGTGTATTATTGTTTTATGCATCCTCCCCCTGAACTATTATATGCTGACTGCTGCAGAGCCATCATCTCAGCTCTTCAGATGGTGCAAGTCAGTGAGATTTCATTTCCATCAGTGGAGTATCCCTGATTTACACAACCTCCTGGTTTAGTCTAGAACACTTCACATGATAGACCTCAGGGTCTGATCCTGTGATCTCAGTGTCTTATAATGTGACTTGTGCACTAAAAGCAGCCCTCTGAGAAGCCAGCTGTGTAATGCCCAGATTGTGAGTAATTTTATTTGTTTGGTGACAGGGGACAAGTTTAGCAGCCTCCACACATAATTCAGTATTTCAGGTAATTTCCATTTGAGGTAGGGCTCTGTCACTCAGAAATCCCAGCTCTGCCAACTGTGTAAACAAAAGGTACACACTCCCAGCCTTCAGCAATGGCTCTCCTGTTCAGTCAGGAAGACGTGCAAAATGTACCTCAGATTTTCAGTGTTCACAGTGTGGATTTGGGAGAGCAAACCTTTTTTAAAGTAGCAAAAGCAGAGGTCTCAAGGTCCTCCTTATCGAAAATCTTCCTCCTCACAGAGTTAAATGAAGTGGCTAGATCCACCAGTCTCTGCTCTTTCAGTTACTGCAGGAAATTAATAACGCAGATTACCAGGACAAGAGACCAGAACTAGTCCTATGGAGGAAGCATAAAATCCCATCTGCACTATAGCACTGTGTGGGTATGTATTGCACCAATCTCCATCAGAGACCATTTATGTACATGGTAAGAACTAGTTTAGCATGACAAGCTACATTGTGAGCACCCCTGACAGCAAAGCCTGAACTGCCCTGAAGGCAGAAGGAAATCCCTTTGCTTAGGGGGCTGTTTTGATTGGACTGGACAGGAGCATGAATTCTGCTCTGTGGGTCAGCTCTCTTCATTGGTAAATGCAAAGTGGAGAAGGTTCCTCAGACAGCTCTGCTTTCCAAGACTAGGGAAGTACAAACAGAAGATGTGAAGCGGGGGAGGAGGGGAAAAGAGGTGTTGATGAATTTTTAATAATAAATTCTTCAACTGCCATCACTCCATCAGCTGAAATAACAGCACAGAATAACAGGATGATAGCATGCTGGTTTATGTGGACAACATATGTAAAAGATTTCTCTGGGATGGATTGTAATTACAGTCCTTGGATTTTGATATCAATAGAATGCTAAGTATTCCACAGAGAAACATTATTTCCTCCTTCTAGATTACACCGTTACACCCAAATCTGCAGAAAAGCTGGGTAGAGTCACCAGGATACTGTGCATTAGTCATCAGAGCAGAAAGCCTCTCCTGGGAAAGGATTTGGCTGTGGGTGCTTCATCCTTACAGAACCAGAGACCAGAGTCCTCTCACTTGCATGATACAGACTGATGATGTCTCTCTTCTTTTCTAGACTGTCAGTCTTTCCACAGCCTCTGAAATTTACTTCTGTACCAGGGTGCGAGGGACAGCAAGGAGGCTGATTTGACTGGCATTTGATTTTTTAGTCATCCACCTGTGGCTGCATAGCTGCTTTTAAAGGCACAGCTCATCTGAAATATTTGCTAACATGCTGGTATCTTTGGTCAACCACCTACCATTCAACTTCATTCCTTATGCTAAAAGAAAGTCCTGTTGCTTTGTGTTTTCTTCAGGGGATTGAAGAGTTGCTTATAGGCCTGAGCTTTAGAGATGTTTTCTGTTCCACCCATCTCCAGCTCTTACATTCATCAATGTGTCCCAAGGACAGGGTGTGAAGATGCTGTTCGGTGGTACATCTCACATGGCAAAAAACTGGAATCACAGCATGAATAGTGGTCTTTTATGGATCCTCCAAAGCAGTTGCTGCTCTTTGTCAGCTGTTATGTTCCAGTTAAGAAGCAAGAACAAGGAAGTGGATGCACAGGCATCTAAAGGAAAGAAGTGCAGGGAGTGACTTTTAAAAATGCTTAAGAAAACATGAAACAAAACAGGGATGGACCAAACGACTCATTTAGTCCATCTTCCTGCTCATACAGGCTCAATCTTTGATTGTACCTTCTTCAGTGTTACATTAAAAACATTTTTAAATGATACAAAGCACAGTTTTTCCACCATGCTTGCATTTCCACCTCCACCACAAAGTAGTGACATGTGCGAGTGGAGCATCTTGGATGCTCCCTGATGCAGCCTCTCTGCTAATAGCTGCCATTCCCCAGCAAGGATCAGAGCTGGAAAATGTAGTCATGGGTAAGGGCTGAAAAGAGGCAGATTCATGGGCTCTGTCCATGAGGCAGGTGGTGAAACTAGGCATCTACAAAGTTGCCAACAAGCACTGCAGGGAACAAGGCTCATGGCTCACATGATGCCTGCTGGGTGGAGGGCCTGCCAAAGATGGAGATGTTTGGCTGCTCTTCATGCCTGCTGAGGGCCAGGGTCTGGATTTGACACTCCAAGCTTGTGTCTCTCCTGCATTAACTCTCAGCTTCATAGGTTGCAAGGGATACTAAGCAGCATGGGCCTTATACACAGATGACATGGAGAGGCAGGTTTACTTTGCCCAGGAAACCATTTGTTTTATTCTTAGAAGGTAGGTTGTCATACTTTAACTCCTAATGTATTGGAGTTATTTTTATTATATTATGGAACAGGTTGACCAGAGAGGTTGTAGATGCTCTATCCCTGAAAACTTTCAAGGTCAATCTGGATGGGGCTCTGAGCAACCTGATCAAGTTGAAGATGTCCCTGCCCATTGCAGGGGGTTTGGACTAGATGAGCTTTAAAGGTCCCTTCCAACCAAAACCATTTTATGATTCTATGATATTATGATTCTATGATTAATGCCTAGACCAAGATATCATTAGGGTGAGTCATAATAAACCATCTGCACTGAGGGCAGTGAAATTCTGGGTTGATTTACCTAGCAGAGCAGAAATGTTACTGTTTCATACTCAAAAAAAATTCTCATGAGAAAAGACTCAATTAAAATAATATCTTGAGACTTTCTGGTTTGCAAATCTTACACAAACAGCAACCACGTGCTCTTAGTTTACCAGCTGAAGGAATATATTTTTCCTTGCATAAGTAGTCCGCACTCTGTGGCTGTAGTTTTTAGATGCTGAGGTAACATAGATAGTAAAGAGCGAGTTGCTAAAAGAATACTTTCGCTGCCCATAATCCCCCACCCCATGATGTGAAGCAGAAGTTGGGATGCCTGCATCCTTCCACAGCACAACCAGAATGGTGGGAGCCCTTGCTGGCTGTGCTATGCATTCCTGCACACCACAGCAGAGACTCTAGCAGCTCATGACCCTCATGCTGCTGTTTCTGAGGGCATCGGCCATGCTGAACTGGTGGGAGCACCACACCAGCTCTGGGGCCTCTGCTGTGAGCTGTAGATATAAACAGAAGTCCTGACCTGACTCCCATGAGGTCTAGGAACTAGAAGAAGATGTAATTTTACCTCTCAAAAGCACACAAATGATACACAGAGAACTAGTGCAGAAAATATGGAAGGACATCTTCTCTAGCATATGGGACATCCCAATGGCCAAACCGTAGACTGCCAGCCTACGGGACAGGATATAATGCTAGCTACCATGTTATCAGTTATAGTAATAGTGGCAACTGTCAATCATTCTCTTTTATGACAATGGAAGAGGAAGAACGTTACCAGCAGGTCAAGGGAGGTGATCCTTCCCCTCCCCTCAGCACAGGTGATGCCACACCTGGAGTGCTGGGTTTAGACCTGAGTTCTCCAGTACAAGAGAGACATGGACATACTAGAGTGAGACCAGCAAAGGTCCACTAAGATGGTTATGAATGTGGAACATCTGACAGATGAGGAAAGGCTGAGAGAGCTGGGACTATTCAGCTTGGAGAACAGAAGGCTTGGGGGTATCTCATTAATATATAAAAATTTCTGATGGGCATAGTAAAGAAGATGGAGTCCAAACTTTTCTCAGTAGTGTCCAGTGACAGGACCAGAGGCAATGGACACAAACGGAATCACAGGAGGTCCCATCTGAACATCAGGAAACACTTTTTTACTGTTAGGGTGACTGAGCACTGGCACAGGTTACCCAGACAGGTTGTGGAGTCTCCAGGCTTAGAGATATTCAAAACCTGACTGGATACAGTCCTGGGTGACCTGCCCTAGCTGACTCTGCCTGAGCATGGGCGTTGGACGTCTGGTGTCCTCTGGTGACCTTTTACTGTGAGGGTGACTGAGGTTTTACATGGCTATAAAATCTAATGTTTGTGAGAAATATTTTCCCATATACAGGAGAACAGATGTCAGACTTATCAGAAAAAATAAGACATTTTTAATAGGCTCAGTGTGGTTGTTGTGTAGTTAAATATCATTGTACTGAAGGAAGGTTCTGAAGTTTACCCCTCTTGTGGGGTTTATAGAGGTGATGGCACACAGTTTTTAACCACAATGAGTAAAAGACTTTGAGATAAGAACGATGTCTTTTACCTCCATATGACTCATCCAGAAAATCTTATTGTTACATATTTTGATCTATTAGCAAATATCAAGAAAGTTTATCTATGATAACAGCTGTCATGTCTGTAGTCACTCCTGCATAACTTTAAAGTAATTACTGCTGTATGTCTGTCTTATGCTGCAGTATAGGAGAAATACAGAAGATCTTGTCCTGAAACCACAGCGTTGTGTACCCTTACCGGGAGAGCACAGTGGAAAGCCTGGCCATTAAAAAGTGAGTCGAGGTCTCTTAAGTCTATTCTTGAATGAACACTAGAAACATGAAGAAAAGATATTTTTCTGATGGATTTAAATACACACGCATATTTTTTTAATTGGCTAAAATATATTTTGGGTCAAATATAGGCAAACCTGCAAGAAAATGGCTTATGAGGAACAGAAGAGAAATAAAGGTAGCATCTTAGAATTCATTGTGGAGACATGAAAATTATAGCAGAGATTACTTTGGGAGACTTGCAAGTGCACTGATTTTCAGATGGTTCCTATCTGCTGTAGGGAGCTGTTTCCAGACCATAGGTAGGCTGGTGCATGCCAGGGATCACTGACTCCAGGTAGCCCTGGATGCTGGCTGTTGTCCATCAGCTTCTGATCTGGCAGCATTTAACAGAGCCCTGGAGGCAGAGCTCCCAGCATGGGCCAAAGGGAGAGAGAAGGATTTCTCACTGTTTAGCAGTGGTACACCCTATGCACCAGGCAATCAAGGAGAAGCCCTGAACAATCCAAGAGGACTTTGGGAGCAGGTAGTAAGTATATCCGGGAGGACAAGATCTCAGCCCTTACTGTGCTGATGGAGAATGAAGCTTTATTTTCTCTTCTGCAACACTAGTCTCTCACCCAGCCATGGCTCCTTGTTCCAACTAGTTTACACACCCTCTCTTTACTAACTTCTATCCATGCTAGTCTCCTCACCCCTTCCTACAGTTCTTGGTCCAATTTATACCCCTAGGTCTCATTTTTATCCTGTTTAACTACAAATTGGTCTTCTCCAGGCAGGCTGGGGCCAGCAGTTGTTGTTTGGAGCACAGATGGGAGAAGTTTTCTTCCTTCATTCTCATTTCAAATGCTCAAGCTGCAGCTGGTGCTGAGCTGCAGCACCGGGAAAGGTCTTGCTCTGCCCCAGCTGAGCTTCCCTGTCTTGAGCCAGTGCAGGCAGGGTCTTTGAGGAACGTAGCTGCTGACCGCAGAAATCTTTGCTAGGAATTAAAAAGCTGCTTTGCTAAGAGGCAGCCAACTTTGGGCAGTGGTTTTATGAGGATTACTGATGAACTACTTACCTCTCCATCCTCTGTCTCCAGATCTGAAGTCTCTGCCCCAAAGCAGGGGTAGTTAATCTTTTCAAATGAAAGATTGTCTCTTTTTTTTTTTTTTCTCCAACATGAACAAAACAATATTCCTAGATTCCTTCTCAGAAACTGGTGAGTTGGTTTAAAATGTTCTGGACAGAAAAGTAAATATACTATTCAAGATAAGCCAGACATACAGAACACACGAGAGGTTTAGCTCTGATTATTAAACCTAGGTGAAGTTAAGATCAGATGGAAGCAAGATTTGAGATGGGATGCAGAGAGGAACCTTAACAGTAAACTGTTCTGTGAACAGAAAGAATATGATAGTAATGCATAGTTAAGCAAGAGTTAGGAGTGTCAAATGCGTCTTATGCTATTAAGAGGTGATTTTTTTTCTGGCTATAAAATAGCTAAGAAATGCCATAAACTCATTATTTCTTGTTCTTCAGCAAGTGTTGACACTAAGCTATGGAAACACATCAGATGAGCAGGAGGCCCAAGCCTCCAAAGCCATTATACTTTCCCAAATACACTAACAGCCCATCTCAGAGCTCTGAAAACCCTGGCAATGGCGATTGATATGGTTCAAGAATCTGGCAAGCATCGTAGCAGAGGCAAGCATGTGTACTCGGTTTGGCAAGACACTGTCTTTGATCATGTGTGGTGGTTTAGCCCCTGCCGGGGTCTGAGACCACGTGGCTGCTGCCCCTCCCCCACAAAGGGAGTGAAATACAAAGCCCCGAGGCTGAGATAAGGAAAGGTTTAATACAACAGTGCAACAGCAACACAACAAACAACAACAATAAGAATAACAGTAATAACAATGAACAGAGCAAAATATCTACCAATACAGCAGTGAGAACAGAGCAAATCCCACAGTACACACGGTAACCCCTTGTCCCGCTTCAGCGCCAGGATGTGACGTTGGCAGGGTATCTAAATAACCCGGTAGAGCTTCCCCCCCACTGCTGGGGAAACTTAACCCTATCCTGGCTAAACCAGGACATCATGGCACACCATTCTCATGCCTCAGGTCTGCTGCTGTAGAGACCTGAGCAGAAAATGACATATGGTCTATGGCTGGGATCTGGTGCACCTTTCAAGTGCACCATGATCAAGTAGGTCCTGGCCTATGTCCCCAGCCTGAGGATGTTGCTGTTCCATTATCATGCTGGAGTATAGCTTGGGATTTAGTTGTAGCTGGAGCCATTCAGCACATTGGCACCACAGTGGGAAGAGTTTAGCAGCTCCATGTGAGGTCAATGGGACAAGCATGTGCTCAGGTCGTCCCTAGTAAGTATAATGTGTGTGGGATGATGACAGAAAACGGCCAAAATGAATGTAGATATTGGTCCCCAGCTGGGAAGCTGCAGCTGGTGGAGTGTATGAAGGGTGAATGGAGCAATTTGTTCACTGTTTAAAAAAAAGGATCTCATCCACCTGAAGTATATCCAGTACTGCAAGGTAAAGCACTTCAAGTTGTATGATAGTTTATCCTGGCTACTTATTTACCAGACAGCACAAAAGTTCACAGCGTAAATTATAAAAACTGTTGCCTGCATGGAGTAAGGAAAGATAGGCAAGAAGAGATATGAAATATGCCTTGCTTTTTTTTGTTCCTTAATCACCCCAATGTGCAGGCAGTCAGAAAAGTCAGCTATGGTAACATGCTTGAGAGAATTGTTTCAAACAGATGCCAACAAGAAAGGATCCCAGGTAATTTTTTTGGGGGGAAAAAAGCCAAAAAGAAAGGAAGGAAATAAATGATTCTTTCAGTGTTAATCTGTGAGTTTACTATTAATCTGTGGATTTTATACTTTGACAGTGTCTGGCCATCAGTTTCAAACAAGAATATAAACAGAATTGTGGATGTGTGCATAAGCCAACTTTTTTTCTTTTCTAAGTGTATAATTGCTTTTTTCTAGCCATGTGCTTTGTGTTTATGATGTGCTGTGGGCAATGGTTGTGCTTGCTAAGGAAGGCAGGGGCTGGAGGGAGTGGGAAGAAAGGAGTCGGGGCACTCATGGCTGTAGCAAGGGCTATGTGTTGCTGGCAGATTTGTGGAATGATCTAAGTCCACCAATCAATGACCTTCCTAACTCTTGAGCCACCCTCAGATGACATCTTGAAAGCCCAAGAGTTTCCCTACTCTTATCACTCTTATGACTAGTCTGGTCTCATAAGCTCCAGGGCCAAGATGTTCAGGGCACTAGGCCTTGAGGGCATCATGGGACATTCTCAGCTCCCATTAAGCACACATTGTCCCTGAGAAAACAGCTTTGCTGTTTTCCCTGCAAACTTCTTTCCCAGGGAGACCTTACCAGGGTGCAATGGGAAAGGCGTAACGCTTCCTCATGTAACAGCAGGGCACAGGGCAGGAAGAAGCATAGAGAGGAGCCTAAGGACAACAACAGGTAAATGATATATTGCTAAGACTAGCAGCAACAGTTTAAAAAATGGGGTGAGAGTCTAGCACACCAGATCTTTTGAAGTAATGAGGAGCAGTATGGCCTATGGAGCAGAGAGGCCATAGCACAGAGTGGGATGTGGAGAAAAGTGCTGGAACGCCTCAGTGTGAGGAAAAGCCATGGGCATTTCTCCATAGTTGACCATCCCAGCTGCCAGGAATTTTCATTTCAATCCCTTTTATGATTACAGGTGCCCTGGATTTGCTTTTAAAGCTACACTGGGTTTTGACATGTTGAAACATGCTGGAGTTTCCCTTCTGCAAAATTTTTAGAGGGAGAGGTTAATATGGCTCAGTGCCAAAATTCACTGGTCTCCCAGTGTGATCCAACATAGCATTGCTCAGTAAGAAAATGTAGTCCTTTCATGAGCACTGGCTCTCGCTGTATTGCTGCTGTGTTGGAATTAGATATTAGGCTTTGTCAAAGCACAATCTGGCGTGCAAAGATTGTTCTTAGGATCTGCTATTGCAGAACTTGGAGCTTCTCATGGGAGTTCAGTGGGATGAACATTTCGCGTGATTGACCCCGGAGCTCCTAAACAAGTTCATCTGGAGAGCATCAGATATATCATAGCCTATAGAAACCAATAGTGCTGCATTACTTAGAAGTTGCTGGCACCCATTGGGCAAAACTAACTCACTCTGACAATATTATTTTATTTGGAAAACATATCAAAGCAATATGAACATCAGGAGTTATACACAACTCTTCAAACTCCTTTCAAAATCTTGTAGGGCAACTCAGGGTTTATTCAGCTAAGTACAAGTATGGAAGAACAGCATTTGAGGTAAAAAGTACAGGCTGTTTGCGTTCACTTTGCCAGTATGTGACAGTGGGGAGATCCTGTGCAGATAAACTGATTTGTGCAACAGAGAGTTTGCAAACAGGGTGCAAGTTTGACATTTTAATGTGATTAATGAAAACAAAAGCGCGATGTAACAGGCAGTGCCAAGGAACTCTCTGATCTGGAGCTGATAGACGCTCTGTAGCTGATGAGTGATATCCAGGTGGATTGGCAGGTCTTGTTAAAAACACAAACAAGTCTTTCAGGTTCACCAAAGCCATGCCTGCACTGGCCCATAAGATCACTTCTGAGGGTACATCAGAGGTCCCAGTAAGGGCAGAAAACCCCTGACTGCTCCTGATCTGAGGCATCATGGGAAACCTCTGCCATGCCTATGCCGGGCAACAAGTACTGCTTCTCCATGCATGACATACAGCCACTGCTTCCTGCTGCCCAGCAAAGCTTCTAGCCCTTGTCTGCCCTTGAGGTGGCCTACAGTCACTTGTTGCCACTCCACCTCAGGCCTGTGCCTACCCACTGCCATCACCCACCAGCACAGGTACTGTGGGGGGTTGGCAGTGGACTGAATGAGGAGCACTGTCTCCTAGGCAGGGTGGATATATATAGGATGACATCTGTAATATCTTGCCTTCTCCTGAGGATGAAAGACACTTCTAGAGTCTGAGACCACCTCTAGAGATGTATGTTTGGAAAAGCCAGACCTATGAGGAATGGGCAATGAAGAAAAAATATTTTTCTCTCTTTGCCTCTCTATCAAGGTAGCTGGAATAACAAGGGGTCTAAGGGCCCCTGAGACAGGAGAGTTTGAGGGATGACAATAACAGTGATGCTGAAAATTAGTCTGGTTAAGAACAGGATTGGAAAAGGCCAGTCCTGACCTACTGTTTGTCTTTTTATTAGTGATAGAGCCTTTTTCTCTAAATTTTTAATTTCTCTATCCCTCCAGGTGAATGTCTTGATGAGCTACTTCTGAGATTGGCTAAGAAACAGTATGAGAGGCAATTCAAGGCAAGTAGCTAATGTCTGTTTTTAATACTGCCTTTCTACCAGGACACTAACCATGCTGCTGTCCTGACCTGGGGTCAGCAACAACAGTCTTGTCCCAAACAAAGGCTTTTAGGCTTTTGTCTTCATGTGGGTCCCTTTGGGCTGCTGGTGGTGTGAGGCCACCACCAAGAGCCTTGAGAGAGCTATGTGGTGTAGGGTAGTTGAGGGACTGAGCCATGAGGATACTGCTGGTGGTGATGGGAGATCACCAGGGACAGTTTCCTTGTCTTCTCAGTCCCTGTTGCTGTGTATTCAGACAAAATACGTCCCTGTGAGAGTTAACACGTGCTGCAGTCCTGAGACTGCAAATTCTGACAGCTGTAAAGCCCCACTGTAGGATGAAGATATGCTGTTGACATGGATGGATTAAAAAGAAGAATAACTGAGAGCTGTTTCAAGAGCTGAATAGTCTTCCTTATTTTTTTCTTTTTCTTTTTTTTTCTTTTCTTTAATAGGCCTTTCAGTAGCAAAGGCAACCCCCAGCAAAGACTGGCATCTCATTGTCTCAGGCATCATTCAAATACATATTAAAAGGTTGCTTCGTTCCAAAGAATTTACAGTCTAAATAGGGCAGACAAAGAGATGCAGGAAAGAAGACTACATCTACACAAGCAAATAAAACAGGAGAGGGCTTATTCTCTGCCCCTTCAGGCCAGTCATGGTGTGGTTTGTGTCCACATGGCTAAACACTCCCCCACAGTGAGTGGGGAAGGGGGAACTCCATCCAAGCTGCCCGCTGGGGCAGTCCTTGGCACATGCTGTCCTCTGAACCGTGCATTGACATTGTCTGGGGGAAATCAAGCCGGCATGGGCTAAAACCATGTGAGAGAGTGTGTTAACAATTAAACAGTGTAGACAATTGTGGGCCAGTAGTTAAGTCCTTGCCCTGGCCTTGTTTTAATTACCATTTGCATGGACCAATTTTTGCCCAAGATTTTATGGGAAACCCATGACAAAGCCTGAAATCCAACCTATATCTGCTGAGTCTTTCTCTGGTGCCTCATACATCATTCCTTTCCTCTCATTCATTAACTTTTCATATTCTTTCTGTGCTGCATTAGTGTTTAGAAACAAGTCCTGTTGAGGATGCTGGTCTGACATGGTCAAGAGTATGCAAAGTGATACCCCACTAGAGGTAGGTTACAGGACCAACAGGTTGTTTAATGTGGCAGCCAGTTTTACAATTTAGGGAAAGGGGAGATATGAAGTAAGACAGCATGTCAAGGGAATGTGTTCATTGACCTCTGATTTCATTCATTCATACATGCTGTCTTTGGCCATCAGCTTGGATATAACTGCTCATCTTGTTTTTACAGACCACCTGGAGCTACAGTTTAAAAATTCAGTTTGAAATTATTTGTCTGTAAACTGAAAATTTGTCCCCAATCAATGTATCTGAGACTGTGTTTGGTTTTAGTGTTGTCCTCCAATAAGCACAAAGAGCATACACCCCCACCCCCATCAAGCAAATGATGTAATCCAGGTACCAATATCAAAGCATATAGGAAAAAAAAAGACACAGAAAGGCTGAATCATTGAATGTCAAAGAGTGAAACAGAAGAAAGGCCAGTTACAAAGTCAAGTCTTTAGCCTCCAATTTTCATTTGCAGATACTAAAGGAGGAGTTATCTGAAACACAAAATCCAAACATCTTTTATTTTAAGAAAAGTGTCATGGGACCTTTCTTGGGGCTGGGCCAAGCTTGGGTGTGCAGTTCTTTGCCCACCCTGAGGGCAGGTCACAGTAATTCAGAAGCTTAAGGCAACTGGTACAGAAGGCAACATCTTCAGCAGGTTTCCTACCATGCAGGGCACACCTGGAAATGTTGCATTTGGAGAGAGCCATGTATCCTCCTTGCAGTCTAGGAAACTTCAAGCTCAGGGGAACTTGGGAAAGTGACTGTGGTGGTTTTGAGGTAATTCATAGATGGAGCAATCTTTCATTTCCTGCATACATGGACTGTGACTCTTCCTTGTCTTTTGACAGGGTGTAACATGTAGCAGAAAAGGATCATTGTCCCCTTTCCCTGTTATATGTGTGTGCAGGGATGTCGTGGCTCTTGTCTGTTCCCTGGAAGGTCAGTAGCGATGTGCCCATTCACAGGTGGTGGGGCATTAACAGCTATGTGACTTTTCAAGCCTCCTGATCCATGAAATCTACATTCTACTCAAGAAACTGAAATAGAAGCACTCATTACTACTAAAACCATTTATTACATTACATTTAGTATAGTTTCTGCAATATTTATACAAGTTCTGAACAGCAGTACAACAGGATGCAGGGATGAGGAACAAAGCAAAATATAAGACCTGTCTAAGGACATATGTAAAATCTGTTGTTGAAGCAGGCACTAACGGTTGTCCCACACCCTGTCCAGCATCCACAGCCCACAGAGAAAGAGTTGCCTTCTACTGGCTTTCTGTGTCAGCAAAGAAGGCAGTTGTAGACATTTGTAGACAGTGCTAAAAAATATCCAACAAGATCCAAGTGCAAGAATAGGACAACCTGGTGCTGGGGGAGTAAGAGAGGACCTGGGGAATTAATTTACTAAAGCAGAAAGGCTCCCCCTTGTGAAATGCAGTGATAAGATCTCTTTGGTCCCCTCAGCAACTAGATATTGAAGATTCTCACCTGTTTGCTGGGTAAGTGCACAAGGTACCAACATGCAATGAGTAATTGCTTCCCACTCTGGAAGCAAGATGCATTTTCTAAACTTGTTAAGCATATTTGTTTCCAAAACCCACCCTATTATCTTAATTTGCTTCTAGTTTATTAATTATAATCCAGCTTGCTAATTTTTCTTTTTCTGAACTGCAGGACAGCAGCTCCCAGACCTCAGTCTCTAGCTAACATCTCTGGCTGCTACTCCTGCTGCTGTCGTTTCATCTGCACAGACTTCTCCAAAGCACTAATCATTTCATCAGAATTCAAAAAAGACATTAAAGATGTGTGTGTATAATTTTTCCTCCCTTTGTGTAAGAGGCAACAGTGGGGGTTACTCCAGGGAAATTCTTAAAATAAGGTCATTATTCAACTTCCACAGGCTGCTCTTTTCTTTCATCTGCAAGTTAATTTTCTAATGTATTAATTGTTCATAGTAGAAAGTAGCAAGCAGACTGAAAACCAGTGGGATTGTTTCTTTAGTAACTGGTAACATCACACTTGAAATTAATGAGGAGATTTAGATAAGTGACTTGGAAAATACTTTATTTCCTTTTGTTTATAGATGGAAAACAATTTCCTTCAGGTGAGAGGTGCAATTAAGGCAAGGATGCTCAGAAGGTGTTCCATGAATGGGATTTCATGCTGTTTCATGAGTGTATATTCTGAAGATTATAGTTGTGTTTAGCACACGTATGGCTCTCTTCACTAGCACCAGCCCTGCATTTATATGCGTATCTGCAGGGTATGAGCTACAACCACACTGCTTTTAGAGCAATGACAAATTTACCGCTGTAGCAATGAGAACACAAAAGAACACGAGTTGTACCCGTGGTGTTGAGAGACATGACCCCAGCACACGTTGGACATACCTTCATGCTGGAAAGACACCTGCCTGGTTAGATGCTGCAGGCTCTGGTTCACGGCATTGTAAGAGGGCTTGGCCAGCCTGGGGCTTTGGGCTCACACACACAGTCTTTGTGTGGCTCTTTGCCAACAGAGGAACCATTTCCCAAAAGCCCAGGGTGCTCAACCTTTGGCTGAGATCGACTCCATGCCAGGGAACTGATGGGGGGAAAATCCCCCTTTTTCAGGCCAGTTAAAAGCAAGGTAATCATAAGCACAGTGGTAGATGCAGTCCATTTCTAGGTCTGAGAAGGTATCACAACATGAAATCAGCAGTTCGATGTCTGTCAGGGTTTATATTTCACAGAAAGGTTGTTCTGCTGCTTTAGTAACCACTACAGGCCTTTGCACAGAGCTGTTTCTACAGACAGCTCTGTAGTTTCTACAGACAACTCTGTAGGAAGGGGACTGGAAAAGGCTTGTAGCATGGCCCTAGGCAGGGTCTCAGTCCACTGCCTGCAACCTCGAGTGAGCCCTCTGCTAGAGAAGAGTAACCACACTGAATACCCTGAGGAGCTTCTGCCCTTCAGCTCTCCATGGAAGTTAATAACAGCCCCATGCCCCTCCCTGCACATGCTTCAGGGTGAGCTCTTCCCATGGTTTCCCCTTCCCCCTCTCCTCTTCGTGGGAGCACGGGAGGCATGCCCACTGCCCTAGGCCGCCAATTCACCTGTGTCCGGCTGGGCATCTGCATCCTTCAGGAATGTTATAGCAATATCATTTACAAATTGCTTGGGGGGTCGTAGTCTGAGGAATTTTAAAATATTCTCATCAGCATTTAACTCCATTTGTTGTCTCAGTTGCTCTCTTGTGGATTCAAGCAAGGAGCAGTAAGAGATGAGTCTATTTTTCTTCCTCACTCCTTTTTGTATGTGGAACTAAATTAGATCTCTGTGCTGCAACCAGGCTATAAAAGGGGCTCCAATGCAGGCAGGGCAGGTGATTCAAAACAAAAGGCCTTGATTGAAGTGGTTACAATACACAGAACCACTAATGTTATTCTGGGCCATTCAGGGTGGTTTATAGCATTGTACAACAACAAACAAAGATGAAACTCACTGTGCTTACTGACTCAAGTAATTTTTTCTTCAATTTATTTTCTCTCACTCATTTAAAGAATTTATTTTAAAGATTTGGAACATTTCTGTGACTTGTGTTTTTTTTTTCCTGGACCATTTTCCTGTCCCCAAAGCCCCTTTTATCAAAGATATCTTTGTAAATAACCTCTTTTTCTTTCTGTGCGCTTGGTTGTCCTGCCAAATTAGCTGTGCTGCCATGGAGACGTAGCATCAGCAATCCTTGTTCTTTTTCTGTAGAATTTCACTAGGCCCTTGTCTCAGGCCTTGACTGAATTAGAAAAAATAATGAGATATTGAATGTAAATGTTATACTCTTAACATTGTTGGTAATGGTGTTGTAAGTGTTGTAATATTTCACGATGCAACATGTCTTAGCTTTTCTCTGAATACATGTATCTGTTGTGTTTTAGTTTATCCTTCAATTCAAACAGGATATCAATACACTTATTTAGCAAATAAGCTTGTTAGAGAGATAGCAATCTATATATGTCTAAACAATGAAGAAGATAGATAAACCTTTTAGAAATTATGTGTCCTATTTATTTATTTTTCTTGTTTGGCCTCTCTATAAAACATGCTACAACATTTAGTAATGTAATAATCAAGGCCATTTATTTCAAAAATGGACAAAACGTACCTCTGTTCTACGTGTGGCTGGAAATGACACTCCCATAAGACTTGCTGCACATACCAGATGAGATACACCTTATTGCTCTGTCCATATTTCTTGTATCCTGCAGACTGACAGTCCTACAGGAGACAGGTTGTTTCAGTAGGGTGGGGAAAGGGTTATTTCACAGGAAAAATTTAAACTGCCCGTTCCTGATAGAAAAAGACAATTCAAAACCAACTCTGCCAAAAATTTCCCTGTGAGCTCCAGAAGGGAGCTTCATGGGGAGGAGTCAGGTTTTCCAGCAGATTTATATTGCATGTCTGGAGCACAGTTTTCTCAAGGTAAGCCTTTAGCTGGGAGACAGAGTAAGTGTTATGGAAGTGATTCCTGTGCACACATTACAGGGAAGGTAGATGAGCTTCCAAGCCCAAAGTTACCCAAAGTTCCTTGTTAAATGAAGTGCTTTCTCCTCTGAATCCATACGTCAGTGACAGAACTAATAAGGAACCATGAACATCATTCTGAGAGCTGACAAGTGGTTAAGCAGAAATGGAGTTAAATAATGAGATTATTTTACTTCAGGTGTTTTCACTCCCCCGAGGGAGTCTCAGGGGAATTTCTGAATGAATTAATGTGAAAAAAAGGCAGAGCTATATTTTGAAGTTTCAATTTTCCAGAAATACTTTTTGCATTGCAGTGTCAGTTTCCTGTTCCTCTTCAAAAGATGCCAGATCAATGGCTTTTTAGCAGAAATAAGCAATAGAAAACAAACAGAAAAATTCCCTAGGGAACTTCACCTCTCCTCCCCTCCCCACCGCTGACACTGTATTTGCAAAATAGGGCAACATTCACATTGAAGCCATTGAGTTTGCACAATCACTTCCCTTTATGAAGATCTCATCTTATGGTATTGACCCCTTCCACAGCAGCTGGAAATTCCCCCAGTGCAGCTACCTGCACAACCCCTGCACTGCAACCCTTCCGACTGGAGACAGGATGACTTTGTTATGCAAATCACCATTCTTGTTGTTAACGAGAACAATATAAAGATTCCAGAAGAGTAAAAGTTAAGAAAGTCCCTCTGAATTTACTTCCTCAAGCGTCCCTTACAACATAGTCTACGAGAAAAGATGATCTCTAGAGCAACTGTAATTTCTTGGTGAGTTCCCTGTCTGAGTGGCACAATTTACAGATGGGCCCTCCATAGACTGCTCTAGGGCATTACTTGAAATGGTGCCAAGAATGGTGCCCAAAATGCCTAAAAGAGCATTTCTCTTTGAGTGTCTGACAGACTTAAATGTACTGTTTGGACACTGGTGTAAAGCTGAGGTATGTTAGCTGAAGTCAGTGGTCTAGACTACTGCGATATGAATTTTAAGCCACAAACTATCAGAAAATTTCCTAATACTGGAGACATATTTCAGCTCCAAGATCTACTTTGCTGTTCATTCAGCTTCTCCATGTCTTGATGGATTCAGGATTCCCTGCTCCCTTCTTGCAACTCTAACCACAGATGACTCAAGCTTGACATTTGGGGTTGGACTTTTTTCCTTCTATGTAGACACAGACCGAGCTCTGAGTTACTTTTAGCTTTGGAGGAAAGGGTGTGTTGGCCTTTCTGCTGCTCAGTAGCAACATCTGCTGGCTATTGAGGACCAGCTGTACTGTGAAGGAAGTCCAGTTAAAGACATCTGGCTGGAGAATAGTTAGGAGAACAGGCTTTTCTACACAGAGATCTTGAGCAACATGTTGTTGAGAGGAAACGAGGTGCTATAAGTAATTATGGACCATGTGTTGGCTGACCTGGGGTAAACCACTTTGGAGCACAAAGAAGCTCAAGTCTGCTGCAATGGATGGGGTCCCTCTGGCTGAGACCACAAGAAGAATAAAACATTCACTGTCATTTGCTCTTCACTATTACATCCTTTGGTAGAGCCAGAGCTTGCAACTGTGACAAACAGCTAAAAGAAAAGAAGTAGTTTCATTAGTTTTAGAGGGAAGGGTTGGTGAGGCAGAGGAGAGGCACAACTCAGGACTGACTCCCTCACATCCCAGCCAGACCACAGGAGAAATTGCACATTCCAGGAAAACTTCCAGGAGAAATTGCACATTTCAGTGCCATCCTCTTACCTGAATGGCTTTTCTTGTACTCACAACTCAGCATGGGCCCAACACACGTGATACAGCCCTCCAGGCTGTCACCACTATAGTTATGTCCTCCTGGCTTAAGACTCCACGGTTTTAGAAATCTCCTTTATTTTCAAGTGGTTACTGCCTGTGAAATGGCAAGAGAGGGAAGCATACTGTGCAGCCTTCATCTCCTCGCAGAAAATCCTAACCAAATAATCAGACATGGGTATCTGAGACACTGTAAAATTAAACTGAGGATTCCTGCTGATACATTATAGAACATCTGGAGGTGTTCAAGAAAAAATGAATATTAAACACTTCATTGCAACTTTCTCCTACTCTATGATGTCGGGTCAGAAAGCAGTGTTACATCATGCTAAGTCAGAAGTTGTTGACTGTGTTACCATTTATAGGACACAGTATGTATTCCCATACTGTATGGACCAGTGGAAGAAGCAAGGGCTGCCTTTCTCAAGAAGCTGTTGTGAGTACTATCTTTCATACATGAAAATAAGAGACACCTTCATGAAAAACAAAGGCAGCGTTTTCAGGGACATTTTAAGAAATGCTATTCCTCTCAGCATGGCATGCATTTGTCTTTCAAAAGTATGTTTCTACAGCTGTTGAATTTAAAATATTATTTATGTAAGCACAAATTTATTATTTAAAATAGTGATTATCATAAATTTGAATATGTTAAAAGATATTTTTGAGTTTTAAATCAGTTCATAAACCACTTACTGTCCCCAGTTGAAGTTGACTTCAATATGAAACTAAACATCAGCAATCTCAGTATTTTGCAGTTTATCTTAATGTATTTAAACCTTGTTTACACAAGGGAAATATTCTTTCAGTAGTGCATTTGAGGTAAGAATAGAAACAATAAATACCACGGGCTTAAAGAAGCTGAGATAATGAGAATTTGAAGATAAAATATTGGATAATTTTCTAATATTTGTCCTCTGAAGTGTGCACAAACACTGCTAAATATCTCGGTATCTGATATTTCTTCTGATGCAAATAAGCCCCACTACATTCTGCAGTTCTTAGCTCTCTAATAATATTTAAAATAGTCCAGAAAGTGGGCATTCTTTCAACAAGAAAACCCTGAATCAAGGTAAGACAATTTTGTCTGTTGAAAGTGATAGGTCAAATAAAACTGGTTGCTATGGAGCAAAATCCCTTTCGTGTTCTTCTGCTTTGGCATTACATGTTTTTAGGAGGGAATTACTTTAATGATCACAGGCATTGCCAGCAATGCTTGCTTGTAACTTACCTTTGGATGAAAGTGTTATGTTATAAACTGCTTTTTGGTTAAGAATATTTTAAAAATAATGTTTACCATAAAGTGGAAGACCCCTGCAGATAATTCAGTCATTCTTTTTGATCTTCATTATACATTATCCTTACAGAGCTTAAAATTTCCAACTGGAGAGTCTACCATAGAAAAATATCTTTTAATAGTTCAACAATATTTTAAGATTCTTTCACTACATGGATAAACACCTGAGACATGAGGGACTCAGAATTTATGTAAATTCAAGACCGATGAAATGAGATGTCCCATATAGTCATGATTTTTTCTCGTGGAGGAAGAAAACCAAAATATCTGCTAATGACCATAAAGATCTAGGGATAACTTATTTTTTGCATATTTTGTTGTATTCTTTCAGCTATGAGCTAAGTGATTAGCTGTAAGGAAATATTCACACTTCTGTTTGGAAACAAATTTCCACCGATTTGTTTCTATTAACTTGGTGAATACCTCGAAGTTGGCATCAGCTTCTCAGCTGAGGATACTGATGCAAAACCGGTGCATTGCCAAAAGTACAACCTGTTTGTTTCATACTTTCAAATATTTCTAAGGCAGCTTATTCTGCTTAGAAAATAATCAAGGAGTCAGTGAATTATTTGTCTTTCAGCTGTGTATAACAAACATCAAATAACCTTAATATGAGACAACAGTAACAACAGAGGAAAAAAATACAATCTTTTAATCAAGTCCATAATTGTTTTCTCAATGAAAGAAGAACTAATGTATTGTTGGTGAAACACAAAGATCTATTTCTTCCAAGATGTGTCATTTAACTGTGGATGAATCTTGGAAAGCAACAATACTTAATTTCCTGTCATGGTCAAGGATCTGTATGAAAGACACATGTAAACCAGAAGTTATATACTTCTGCTGCTTTTGCAGTTTCTGCTCAGGTTTTTATTTATTTCCATCTTTTGTAGGACCTAAAAACATTTTAAGGGCTTCCTTCTTATAAATCATATTGAAATTATTATTCAGGACTTATGCTTAATAGTCCGCCTCATGTAAATGGAAAATTCTACATGAGCTTCAGCAAATTTTGTGGCAAATATTGCTGATTTTTCTGATCCATGTAAAATAAACTCGTTGGTCATCCTAGAGTGGATTCCTTCTTCTTAGAGACTGGATCTTGTTTTCATGATTCAACGTTAAAATTGTAGTCCTTACAGAGATATATAACTACCCACTGAAAATATAGAAATAGTATATAAACTCGGGCTTTGATCATGATCATTGTCTGTCCTGCACCCACCTCTAGTTGTCCATAGACACCATTTCAAATATTGCTAACATTTAGCTTATGATGAACTTAAGAAATAAAAGCACGTTTACACACCCACCAAAATGTTAAGTTTAAGAACAATCCTAGCACAGCTCTTCAAAACATACAACTGTTTTCAGATTGCAGGTACAGCTGAAATAATTTCTGCATAAAATTTTGCAAAAGTTTGGGATTCCTTAGTTTTAAAGAAGCAACTTAATGTGACTGTTTGGGATGAGATACATAAGACTACACCTCAAAAAACCAGGGGGTTGGGGAAAAAAAAGAGTCTAGAAAAATTAATTCAGCTTCAGGTTGTGTAAGCACTCACAAAGCCCCACTCTATTTCCTAGTTTGTTGCCTGTTTTAACCCAGTCTGCTCAGCGCGCCAGCAGAAGTTTCACTGCAAATCCAGTGGGATTTCCACCTACTTTGATTGTTATCTTTGTTGGGTACCTACAGTCAGGGAGCCCATGTCTCTTCCAAACTCTGTTCCACAGATGTGAAACTGTCCTTCTCTTGAAATCCTCCAGACTTCTCAGCACCTCCAATACAGGAATGCAGTTTGGCAAAGTTGCCTATGAACCAGACACGTCTTCTGTGCTCCCCCAACCACTTCAAGGTAACCACTCAGTTGAAGCCTGTGTTTGGAAAATGAACAGTCCTACATGAGGGCTGTTTGCTTCAGGACCCTGGTCCGAAGTCACCGCTCACTGAGCTTTTGCAAGAAAATGTACTATTACAATGGTGGTTACATATCTGTCAACATCTCTTTCCAGAAGTTTCCTTTCTTACATCCTTTTCTTACATGATGTAGAAGTACAAAAGCAGACAACCAGGTTAAAACCATGTTTTAACAGTCAAAGTCTCACATACAAACCTACATTCCTGACTTTCATTTCAGATGTGTAATTTAGTTCAGTCTTAGGACATCACAAAAGAAAAACCATTTTTGCTCCCTGCTTTGTGGCAAGTTTTTTGTTACAAGATTGTGACTTTAGGCTAAAATCTACACTGAAAAATGAAGTTTAATCAATGGTTTTATTGTTTAATATCACCCTGCTATGGCTGGATTGATTGATTCACCCTTCTTGTTACTGGTATAACAAATCCAGGAAACAAAGGCTGGTCTCTTCTAATTGCAGTCAGGTGGGATGTTACATGCCAGCCCTCTTCTGCCTCCCAAAAGCCCGAACCTCAGCTTTCTTTACCCAGCTCCAGCACAGAGCAAGTGAGGAAGGGAAACATTTTCTCTTCTGTTAGTCACCTGGCTGAAATGGGCACAACCCATCACTGAAACAGCCTTATTTCAACAATTCAAAGCACAACAAAATACCCACAAGAATCAAAACTCTTCAAAATTAATGTCCAAGCACATTTTTCACAGTGTTGTCTGGGACAAGTTCCCAATGTAAATTTAACAACGAAATCCATTGTTGCCAAATTAAGCCCTTGTGCAAATATGTTTTTACTTTAGGAAAGTTCAAGCAAGGCTGAGAGGGAGGGTGGAGAGAGTTTGAAAGAATCCCAGCCAGGTTGCATACAAAAGGAAGGAGGAGCTGAGTATTTTGAACATAAGTCTGGTGGGGCAGAAGTCCAACACTGTATTTAGTTGAAGAATCAGCAAATTAGAGTTGGAGCAAGTTTGAGAGCTGGTTAATGACTCCAGTATGAGTCCTCTGGAGCAGAGAGTCTTGTGTGGATCAAGGGAAATCCATCATCTGGTAGGGGTGTACAAAATGCCAGTGTGAAAACTAGCATGCCATTGAAATTCTGAATCCTGCCTTCTGCCACTTTTCTGGTCTCTCTTGGGCATATTTCCTCCTGTTGCAGTCACGCTCAGGAGCTGCTGTGATACTAACCCTTTAAGACTGATGTCTGGAGTGGGTCAATGAAGACCACAAGATGTTTATATGTAACTAACAGAAGTTCATGGCAGGGTAGATCCTGCAGAGCCTGCAGCAGTGTCTTGAAATAAAACTTCTCCTTCCTTCACAGGCAGATTTTTCCTAGATAAACCACCGCTCTCCGCAACCCCGCAAGTTCACCTATCTGTCCTTAAAATGCCTTCACCTGTGTTCTGGGATTTGGATTGTTGCTTCCTTTTTTCATTCTTTTGCTGGTTACAACGTGCCACACTGCAGCAAGGAAGTGAAGTGATAAAGCCACATTTCTGCTAGTGTGAAGTAAGTGGAATTTACTCACTGCTCTTTCTGTTAATTAAAAACTTTTAGGATTAAAATATTTCTGGTAGTCACCTTGGGTTAATGAGCTTCTCTGTTTGGTCATTTGTCTGATGAAAGGCACTAGACTGCAAATGTGCCTATCTCAGATGTACCAACTACTGCTTTTGCTGTCCTTTGTTGTGGAGGAAGGTTTGGGAAAAGAAAACCAGGCCATGAATTCATTCTCCCAGATAAATGCCAGCGGCACAGCTAACACTCTGAGCACTGTTCATTTCAGAAGGGCAGTGGGTAGGAAGAAGAAAGCTGTTGGGGAAGCTGTGTGGGAAAAAGGAGATAGGCTGCAGGTTCACAAATGTTGTAATGATGTTTTATAGCTGCTTTTCATGTGTACATTCAGCATTAGTTTGCTGGTCATCTGTTAGGCTTGATCCATGAATGACTTGACCTGGTTCCTTCTGCTGGTCCACATTTCATCTCCAGTACCTGCTATGCTCCCAGCGATGGAGACAATGCTTTGATGTGAACCTGCTTCCCCTCCCCTCCCTAACATGCCTTTCCCAGCCACCAGCAGGGTCTCACACGGATGCCCACAGCTCCCCCCAGCCACACCAGCCCTCTGTGAGTGAAAATGACACATGGAGGACAAGCTCTACCATCCCCTAGAGCTCAGGGCAGGGGCACCTGGGAAAAGAGCGCCTACCTCTGACCTCCAGGCTGCTCCCTCACCTCTCTCCTTGGGGGATGATGGCTTCCACAGAGGTGACTGCAATTCACAGCTGTCACAGCAGCCCGTTCCTCTTGAAAGCCTGTGAAAGATGCCCTTCGTTTTCCAGCAATAACTTGTCCTGCTGGCCACTGTCTGGCTGGTCATAAAATCCTATGCTTTCTGGAGCATCCACCTTCTACTTAAGTGCAAGGAGCAAGTTTGTCTCCCAATCCAGTCTATGGCAGAGAAATGTATAATGTGTATTTAACCACATAATTAAGCCTCCCCAAATGTCCTTCCCATACAAGTATAAGAACGCTTTTCCTAACTCTCTCAATATTCCCAGCAAGCCCATGAAAAACCGGATCCAATGTTAGGATATTTTGCCTGATTTTCATCACAAATACTTTATTTCACTCAGTTTTGTAACATTGTTCTTTAATCCTTCCTGTGTCAGTATGGATTATTCCTCTCTCTTTTGAATTTACAACTGGAAGATGGATGTCAGTAGTATCTCACACACACTGCACAGGAAGGGATTCTCATCTTCCCCTCTGCCTAACATGGGTCTTCTGCATACAAAACATCATATCATTTAAGTTTTGTTTGTCATTCTCTTGTGCTGCCAAAACATACTGGTTTTACTATATGACATTGCTATTAAGTGCTTACTAGGTCCTGCTGATATTTCTGCTTTTTGTGTCTCTTCTTTTCAATACCTCCTTCTCTAAATGTTCAGTGTGTATTTAATGCAATTTGGATTCCTTTTTGTTATGCGATTCACACATTTCAAACTCTTCCAATTTACCTTTGGGTTTTTTTCTTCTGCCTTCACTGGTGTTTGTGTCACCACAAATTGAATATAACCTGCAGACGTAATGTACTGTTTATCTCGCCCAGTCCTGGTGGCACCCAGCTGAACCCACACCCAGCTCAGGACATGGCCGTTTCTGGTTACCCACTGTTTGTGTCATCCAGCCAAATTCCTAGATTTTGGTGTTTTTATCTAGGCTGGAATTAATTTGAAATTCACTTTTGCAGGCTAATTTTATGAGGCAAGGTGTCAAATGACTTAAGAAAATGCTCCACTGTACCACATTCCTTCCACTGTAATTAGATTTTTAAAACTATCAGCTCTGCCAGGTATAATTGGATTTCTAAAAACCTACTCAGAGAGGAGTGTGATCTGAGATGAGCCTTGAATGAAGCGCCAGTAATTCTTACATGGTAATACCTGTTCCTGCAAGTCACTTAACTTCCCTACCTCTCTTTTCCTAATGTGAAGAAAGAGGAATTAAACTATAAAATGAAAATTACTGTGTTTACTTGTTTCTCAAAGGTGCTAAAGATTGATTAACACTCAAGAAATATACTACACTCTTATTTTACTTCCCCAGCTTCTGTTGGAATCAAGCCCTTAATCTAGTGAATGTATTCATGGTTAAACTCCAGTCTTTAACAGTGTTGAAGGTTTCAGATTCTGGTCCTTTCAGAATTCTCATCACAAAATCCATAGTGCATTAGTGAGAATTAAACTTTGAAGACCATCACCAACCTCACTAATTTACTTTTTCCTTAAAAGCAATCCTAATTCCCATTTCAACTTCTATTTGTAGTTCAAGATCTCTTTGACTCTGTGTACATATTTATCCAAGGTTCAGTGTAAATTCATCAGATTCCCTTAAACTTCGGAACCATTTCATCTTAGCTCACCAGTCTGTGTATCTATAAGTATTCTTGATGTTCCTACAACTGTTTTTTCTCCATTGTTGCATAGATAATTGCCTACATTAAAGCTGCTGGGGTGACAACACAGCAGCACACAAGAAGCCAGGAGGTTTCTGGAGTGCATTGATGACAACTTTGTGACACAGGTATTGAGGTGCTAACAAGGGGACATGGAACTTGTACCTACAAACAAGGAAGAACCGGATGGGGATATGAATGTCTGGGACAGCCTTGACTGCAGGGACCATGGGATGGTGGAGTTCAGGATTCTGAGGGGAGGGAGAAGGATAAAAAGCAGGATCATCAGCTTGGGCTTTAGGAGAACAAACTTTGGCCTCTTCAGGGATCTGCTTGGAAGAATCCCATGGGAGACAGTCTGAAGACAAGAGAGATCCAGGAGATCTGGTTAATTTTAAGGATCATCTCCTCCAGGCTCAGGAATGGTCCACACCAACGTGCAGGAAATCAAGAAAAAGTGACAGGAGGCCTACATGGATGACTGAGAGGCTCCTGACAAAACTCAGATACAAAAAGGAACTGTACAAGATGTAGAAGCAGGATCAGGTAACCCAACAGGAATACAGGGACACTGGGTTTGTAGGGATGGGGTCAGAAAAGCCAAAGACTGTTTGGAGTTGAATCTGGTGATGGATGTGAAGAACAGGCTTCTACAGATACATTGGCCATAAAAGGAAAAAGTCAATGTCATAGTGAGGCCAGTCTTGACAGTCTGAACTGCCCTGGTGATTGGGAGAGGTTCCTAAGGACGGGAAGAAATCAAATCACTTAAACAAGGGCAAGGAGGAGAACCCAGAAACTAATTCATGGTCAACCTTACCTCAATCCCTGAGAAGATGATAAAGTGAATATTCCTGGAAGCTGTTTTCAAATATTAAGGACAAGAAGGTGATTGGGAGTGGTTAACATGGATCTGCAACAGGGAAATCATGTTTGACCAACCTAATAGTCTTCTATGATGAAGATATAACTATGAAGATGAAACTGGCTTGGTGGATAAGGTGAGAGCAGTAGTTCTTTATCTTGACCTTAGTAAGGCTTTCAACACTGTCTGCTATAAAATCCTCAGAAAAACTGATGAAATATGGACTAGATAAATGGACAGTGAGGTGGACTGAAAACTGGATGAATTGTTGGGCTCAGAAGGTTGTGATCAGTGGCATGAAGTACTGCTAGAGGCCAGTCAAGAATGGTGTAAATCCAAGTGGTACTGGGACCACTGCGGCTATTCAGCCTGGAGAATAAAAGGCTCAGCAGGGATCCTATCAATGTGTATAGATACTTGATAGGAAGGAGTAAAGAACGAGCCAGAATTCTCAGTGATGCCTGGTGATGGCATAAGAGGCAATGGACACAAATTGACATACAAGAAATTCCATTTAAATGTAGGAAAAAATTTTTTAGTTAGTGTGGTCAAACCCTGATGCAGGTTTCCCAGAGAGGTTGTGCAGTCTCCATCCTTGGAGATATTAAAAATGTGACTGGATACAGTCCTGGGCAACCTGCTCTAGCTGTCCCTGTTTTGAACAGGGGGTTGAATTAGCGAGTCTCCAGGAGTCCCTTCCCACTTTCAGCTATTGTGTGTGATTCTGTGAAATGGATCTGTAGGGTTCATCCACATGAGCTATTGCAAAGTGACAAGGGAAGTCTCTTAGCAACAACCTCTGTATCTTTTATGGCCACTTGTCTCCTACTCTGAATTTGTCTTGGTATCACAGTTTTCCCTGTCCTAAATGTGCATGTTCACAGAACTTTGATCACCAGCAGAGCCTTGACTCCACTAAGTCAATCATCCTTGATGACCTTAAAGGAAAGAGATTTCTTTGGATTTTTAGCGCAAAATCCAAAAGACTTCCACTGCTGCCCTACTTCTAGTTTGCTCTTGTCATTCAGATTTGCAGAAAATGCAACCTATTTATGTAAACATTTTGATTGATTTGAATTGTGTTCCTTATGTCAGTTTATGTCTCTACCACCCCAAGAAACCCACTGTCGAGTGTGCTGCTGCTGGTGCTCTCTGTATCCTATATCCAGTTGAACAAACTGATGTAGTGGAATAAATGACCCAGTTAGTGCCACTGATGATGTCGATGCTTGAGTTACACCATACTGTGACAGACAAGCTGAGGAACTGATGAAGGCTGACACTGAAACTCCTGGCTTCGAGGCAATGCAGCTGGAATTTGTGAGAGGTTTGCAGTTAAGGATGTCACTGGCATCTGGGTACATCAGCTTCTTAGTGGGACCCTTGCTATGGTAAAGCAGGTTAAATGCCACAAGTCTGCAGCTGTGAGCTTGTGCATAACAAGCTGAGACCTACCTTGTCCTCACACATTTCTTCTGGGACCAGGAAGCTTAATACCTCCTTTGTGAACTTCCCTTTGCACTCTGCTTAGGAAGTGAGGTTAGAGACCGTAACTGTGAAGTAACAGGACAGTCAGATGTTGTCATGTGCAGCTAGAAAGTTGATGGCCATCAGAGCATATGTGTACCAGGTGGAAGGAAGGTAGATTTCGCTTTTTTATGTTCTCAAAGCCACTCAAGGAATTACCTCACCATCTGAGAGACCTAGAAGGGACTTTCAGCTCTGCCATAAATTGTTTGAGTCAGGATGGTGTCACAGCTCTGTGTAAAGTTCAGAGTGAACCTGAATGCTGTGAAAATCATGCACACACACTCACACTCCCTTCCATTGTATACTATGACATACATTCTCCCCTCTGTGTTTCCTGCTGGAGCTCAGGGTTTCACAAGCATTGGAATCCAAGAGAGGACAGGGGAAAACCAGCTCCTGTCGTGTCACCGGCTGCTGCCCATTTCCTTCACTGGCTTTCAGCTGTGTGCTTGTTCTTGTTTGGCATGTGGGACACTTTCCACTCCCTGTTATTGTTTGACTCATGTGCTTTAATTTTGGAAATAACTTTTGAAATGTGCTGATATGTTTTATGAAGCATATCAGTATTACACATCTAAAATATGCCTGCAAGGGATCTTATGCTGCTTTCCTTTGACAGGGTGGTGAGACAGAGAACAGCCGCAGACTCGTTGCAGCACAGTCAGATGTGCTGTAGGGAGCCAAGAGCAGGGCAGGATGCTCCTGCAAGTAGCAAAGAGGAAGCTGCATACCTGCATTGTTGAGGGATGATACATCACTGCTGTAGTTTGAATGAGTAATTGTGACTTTGACAGGGGAAAGCAAATAAACCTCCTGAAGAAATATACATGGTTTGTAGGACCTGTCACTTCCTCTTGAGTAAGATTCAGCCCCCAAATTCTGTTGAGACTTGTCAGGATTAGGTAAGACACATAGGTGGGCTTGGCACCAGTTTAATTTCATTCACTCTTCTTTCCACGATATCTCTAAGGATAGCATTAAGGCCATGTAGCAGGAAGGCAGCTGCAGGAATGAGGAATGAGGGCTGTGCCCATCCCAGCTGCAGGCAGAGAGGGGAGCAGAGGGCTCACAGACAAATTATCATGGCTGAAACAAAAGTGTGAGGAGTAGCTGGTGCCCTTTTCTCTCATCTCTGCATGACCAGTGGCACAGTCTTTCTTCTTGTCTTGACTGCTTCTTCTTAGAGGCTATTCCTAGCATCAGTGCCCTTTGAGGAAGAAGGCCTATTCAGTGACTGGAAAGTTAAAATCAGCTGGTGGTGATAAGCAGCAGCAAGATAATCTGGGAAGAGTCTGCTGGGTTTTTTCAGCCGCTAACAGCTAGATGAACATTGTAAGTTTTCAGGTGCTTTTCAGATGTGTGTATATTTTTGAGCATGTCTCAAAGCAGAAATCTAAAATAGCTTTGACTAAAACAGTGCCATCCATACTGACAGAGGTACAACTGCCTCTGAGAGGTTTCGGTAGCTTCAGCAGCAGGGGACTTGCAAAGAGAGAGGAAGGAAGGGGATCCAGAAGTAACTGGGTATCCCTGTGTCTCCAGACTGCCTAGGGACACATGGGCATCAGATTGTACTGCTCCAAAGGTGCAGAGGCTGTTATGTATCCCACACAGCTCTGGTGCTGGCTGATGATGCTAAATGTGTATTTACTAGAGAAGGCAAGGAGAATGCACCCACCATCACTAACCCTGAATAGAATACATGCTCATTTCCTACCACACACTAGTGACTGCAGCCCCAGTTCCACACCTCACCCCACCTCATCCATCCATGTTGCCTCTGTGTCCAGCCCTGAAGATGTGGCAGAAAATGGAGGCTAGCCAGTATTCCTTCTTATGGCCATTGCTCAACATAAAACCATGGATCTTATATGGCTGATGACATCCAAACCTTGGTCTGAATATAGAGAAATTAACCCCCTTCTGGTGTTTACAAACTGTACTACCCAAGTACTTTGCAAATACTGATGACCTTCTTTGCACAACAGCACAGCTGGAGAAAACATAAGAACAACCTTTCTGAAGTATCCCCTGTTTTTTGATGCCTGATTCAAGACAGCTAGAATTCAGCTGGAAAAGCATGCAGAGCTGTATTGCCTGTAACACAACCAGGCACCTACTTTCTAGCCTGGACACTGCAAGAGCCACAGTGCAACTCACCTCTTCCTAAAGGAGGTGTCTAAAGTACGTTAGATGAGTCACCCTGTAGAAATGCATGTTTCCCTCCTTTGACTGTAAAAAGAGTGACTACTCTTGGAAGAAGGTGGGATGTTTGGAGTGAGGTGACATGAACCCCGCTGTGAGGTCAGAGCACAGCACGGTGCTTTGCAAGCACAGACTGCAGCTCTCATCAAGCCATGCTCTCCCTGAACTCCTGCCAAGGAGGTTCTCAGGTCTCTGTCAGAGAACAAGGAGCAGTCAGTGATCCTTGAGGATACTTGGGTGTCAAGGCTGTCAGCAGGACAGTAATCATCTTTGTTGTTGTGGTAGTTCACTCTCTACCTTACTAGGGGCCCCTAACTCATGTAATCCTCAAACCTCACCTTCACAACACAAGATGCTGCAAATCCACAGATAAAATCAGAAATGCTCCTGGATTGGCTGTGGACCTAAGCCTTACCTGTATATGGTGGAAAAGTTTAAGTGTAGCAAAATCATAAGCAATTAATTCCTGCATATAACTTGCAGAGGGCAGAATCAGATGCTGTTGCAGTGCTGGATTAGGTTAGCTCAGGCATCCATCCAGTACATGTTCTCTAATTACCTAAGTGTACCCTCCCCAGACTGTCCAAGATGCTTTTTGACCCCTTATGGTGGCTCTGTCGGTTATCTAGTTTTGAGGGAATATGGCCTTATGGGGAGGCGCAACAGTGCACTCCCAACCCCTGCCAGGGTGCAGCTTTGCTGCTGAAGCAACCATGGCTCTCAGACCTCTCAGCTGGGGCTGGCGTGAGCCCTGTCTAACCTGCATCACTCTGGTTATGACTGAAGACTTGGAAACCAGTATTTTGAATGCACCGGGTAGAGAAGTGTTCCCACAAACAGCCTAGCTGAGAAGTCCGAGGTGGGCAGTAGCCCCTGACAAGAGAGTGGCAGCAAGTGTCCAGGGAGGGGTTTGTAGCTGGCTCAGTTGGATTGGGAAAAGGCTGTGCACCTGTGGGTTCTAGAGATGCAACAAAGAGGGGCTAAAGGAAGGCCATGACCACCTCTTCACCTCTTGTCTCTCTTTTCTCAGAAACAGCTGAAATGGAGCTGCCTGTTGACTAGTAGGGGAGACTGGTTATGCTAACTGTGGTCCTGAGCATGAGGGCGTGTGATGCCAGCTGGGATGTAGAGGCCTACAGACGGGCTCCTCCATTTGCCCTCTGCCTTGTGGGGCACTTGTAACAGGACAAGGACATGCCTGCCACTGGCTTACTGTAAAGGAAGCCCAGAGTGCTCCTTTTTGCAGCAGCATATTGCATCTGTGCAATAATCTAACTAGTGTAGTTGTATCTACAGGTAATCTCTGTGCAACCTTTCCCTTGTAGTCAATGCTCCTGCACAAGACCCTGAGAAGAGCATGTGGGATTCACCTTTGTCTGTGTCCTGTGCACACCCGCTGATGGGTTTTGGAGAATGTCTGTCTCCAGCAATGGCCTCAGGGATGCACCAGGGAGCTTGGCTTGCAGCAGAGAGAGGGAGCGGGAAGGAGCTGCCATCTGCTAACACTCTGAGGATAAACAGACTGTTTTTCCATTACCACACTGTTTGTGTTGCAGAAGTACCAGAGGACACATTTCCAGTCTACGGCCCTGTCTGTTTACTTGCTGTGAAGGGTTTTGAAGGGGGAGCAAAAGCAGCATGACCTGGTGATCTAACATGTTAACTGCTGTCATTAACTTCTACCTTGTCAGCTCCCAGAAGGAGGTGCTAACCCTAGGGGGGCACTGAAAAGGCCCCAGAGCTGCGCAGAGGAACACCCTGGCTCCTGAAGCATTTCCTGACAGGCCAGCTTCTCAGGTAGACTCTGCTTAGCACCCAACTCACAGATGAATGCAAATAACAACATTTATGGCCTGTCTTGTCTTGTTTCATGACTGTTTTCCTCATAAAAGTAGACGACAGAGCCTCTCCACCTCATTATTCCCCTCTCATGCTTTTTTCCTCCTCCTTTTAGTATCATCGCTCCCTCTATTCTTTCTGCCCCTTCCTTTCCTTGCTTTTTCTCCATTAAAAGCAGAAGAGACTTTTGCCAAGAATCATGCGAGCCCCCCCGCTCCCCCTCCTGTGCATGCGCGGCAGCACTGCCGGCTGCAGGGGCTCCACTTCTAGGCACAGCCCCAGACCACACGCGTGCTGAACAAGCGGCACCGCATCCTCGCTCTTCTCCCTGCTGCCATGGGAGCGGCTGTGGGGACCCAGGGAGAGGAAGGCCCAGACAGGACATGCTCTCCAAAGGTCTAGATTTTCGTGGGTGACAGCTGACTTCAGAAAAAAAAAACCAAAACCAAAAAACCGTAAAAATTATGCTCTTTAAGATAAATACTAAATCCTAGAACATAATAGAACCCATTAGGAAGCTTTTATTACTGTTATTTAATTTGCTTTATTAAATTGTTACTTTTATTTCATACCTCTGATGTGGGATGGGGAAAAAAAGGGTTTGCAATGTAAGTAACTAGTGGGAATGAGTAAGTAAATGTCACAAAGGTCCAATAGTAAGTTTCTCCCAAATCACAACCTTTCGTTTTATCACAGATGCCTATAAATCAGGACAGGAATTGTATAGCTTTCACTTATTATTGAGTTTGTATCCCCTTAGGTGGGTGACATGGATCTGAAGGATTTAGAGGACATCAGAGAATCAAAATGTGCAGCAATAAACTATATTTATATTCCTAATGTGGAAAATCAAATGTCAAATTATGCATTAATATCAGTTTCCAGTGGTTAAATTGCTAAATGTTTGAGGTCAATTTGCTTTGGTTTCTTTTGGAGTTTAAATGAGGCATTATTTTGACTTTGAACTGCTCATTGATCTTCCAAAAAACCTGACCCCAGCCTGGAAGTCTTGAAGGAGGGAGAGTCTCTAGAAACACTCTTTGTGGTGCTTCCTTGTAGTTTAGAGGAAATGGTGTAAGGACAACCTTTCTCTCAGCATTCTCAGGCAGTTCTTAGCACTGAAAATAGGAGATGAGCACAGCATCAAAGGAGAGCAAGGTGACGTTTGGGAAGATGCAGATAGTCAGGGAGAAGAAAAAAAAAAAAAGCAAAACCTTCTGGCTGTTGACAACCACTTGAATTGTTTCTGTCAACAGCCAGTAGGTTTTTCCTAGTTTTCCCCTTTCCCCTAAATTGACTAGGCTAAAGTTTGGAAAAGGAAACTGACTATTTTTTCTTACAAAAAGAGTCTCTGCTAAAGTCATGCTTATGTGGAACTAGAGGTACAAAGGAAGCTGTGCTGTGTCTGATCCCATACAGAGAGGTTTCATGGGGCTTTTAAGGATCAGGGGGTGCCACAACTACTCGTGTACTTTTGAAGTCACCAAGCCCTAGCATCTGACTGTGAGTGGTGGCTGTATCAATCTCACACATGACTGAGTCCATGGGAGAGGGAAGAGTATTTCTTTTTCCACCATTTGCTCTCTGCAGACACTGAAGTGTCCCTACAGAGGCTTTTTGTTAGTGGAGCAGGTGAAGGCAGGTTGGTCCAAGGGGCTCTTCCAGAAGAGGGAAGCTTCTGTCCCCTCCCTCACACTCAATTAATTGTTCAACATTGGCCAGTGGACTCAGGATAAAACAGCCACAGTGGAGCAATCCCTTCCTGTTCACAACCCCAGAGGAAGAGTACAATTCTTCATGACTGACAGCATGTGCTTTAAGGGAGTTCGCTGACTCTTAACATGCCTACAAGATAAAGGTGTAGCAGTGGAGAAGAAGGAGATCCATGATCTAGCACAGTGGGAGATGGTATTTTTACATGGCAGAGTGCAATACCACATAGTATGAGCATCTTGGGTTGCAACAGCGAGATGGGCTGGGTTGTTGCCCTCCAGGCTCAGCATCCCTCCCTCTCACCCACATGGCTTTCCTGCTTTTGGTTCTGGAGCAAACTCACTCAAAACTAGCTTAGGATCATGACACTCAATTTGGTCGTGAAGATGCACCAGCTTTCCATTCAGCTATCAGCAAAAATGTATATATTGTTAATGGACCCAATGAAACCTCACACTTGCTTTTTGTCTATGTCAGAATTCTGCTTTTAATCGGCAATTGTTGGTTCTCTGTCACTTGATTATTAATAAAAAGCTGGATTTATTTACTTGGCAGGCTAAACCAGTATTATTAAAACAAGTCTTGGATATAAACAATCATCATAGTCCATCTGAATACCAATTTATCATTAAAAACATATTCATTTTAGATTAATGCTTGTGTGGGACCCAGCCATACAAGTTCTTAGTCACACAGATAAATGAACTCATACATGTAGTCTCAATTAATTCAATGGGGCTACTCATGTGAGTAAGGCTTGCTTAAATGAGTAAGAGCTAAAGGATCTGGCCCTTAGGGAAATATATTTATGACTTTGTTGTTAATTCTCATGACTTATGTTTTCAATAAGCAAATGGTATTAATTCAGCTCACAATAGCTTCTTAATTAACCTCCGTACATCAGAGGCTTATTCAGGAATCTTAATTTAAAGCATTACTATCTAAGCATGTCATCATCCATCCCATTCCTCAGGGTAACAATTGACTATGTACACATGGCAAATGCTAATGGTGGGTTGACACAGTTCAAAGAGCTTCACATAATGAGAGTGGGAAAGACTTCGAGATGGTCTGCATGGAGATATTGTATCAAACTGGTTACTTTTCTTAAAAATGTTCTACATCCACACAGAACACTTATTAAAGCAAGTGATTTGGCATCACAAATTGCAGTAAGTACTTCTCCCTATGACAGGAACATGTGCAGTTTTAGAGAGTTTGTCAACTTCAGGATTTGGGTGGTCCCTTTTCTGTTATTCTCTTATCCTCTCTCTCAGTGCTCAGAGACCCTTCGCTTCAGCTGTCTTAGGTGGATGCCATCCCACTCTTTAGACACAGGGAGAGTGTCCCCAGGGTACCCCCAAATCACGACACCTCCCAGCCTGTCTTAACCTGATAACTGACCAAGACCACATCCAGGCCAGGAAGTCCAACCAGGGAAAATCTATGAGAGCAACAAAAAATTGTATGATCCATACAGGTTCCCTGGAAAAACAATCAATCAGTCTACTCTGTCATATAGCCTAAAACTGGCTATAAGTAAATGGCTGAATAATCTGAAAAATAAATAGATGCCGTTCAGCAAAAACAAAGGAATCATCTGCACAAATACAGGCTGAGAGAAAACAGCTCTATGTACACTGTATATAGCATAACACAAGCAAAAATTACTCTGTAACATCATACTTGTATAAAACAAATTTCTTGAGAGCTAAAGATGAGTATCACATCTGAGATACATTAAGACATGCTTCCAATCTATGCAGGGCCTGACTGATACAGAGTCAAGTCTTGTGGACTTGGACTTCAAGGAAGATGTGAACCACCTAAAAACAGTCTAGAAAAAAACAAAGAAAATCTTGGAGAAAAAGATTGTCTATCAGGAAAGATCAGGCAAAATGAGGGGAGTAACACTTGAGAAGTCACAGATATATAAGAAGTTGCCATAGAGGGAATAATTTCTGTTTTATAGCACAGAGGGCAAGAAGTAAGGAGGGTAAATTGCAGAAAAGAGATTTGTATTCAAAATTAGGAAAAAAAAATTAACTGTAAGGACAGAGAATCACCTCAAGCTATTGTAAAGGTGAAGAAATACACCCATTTGAAACATTAATTTATGACACTCAGAGTGACTACACATATTTATGTATGTGCAAGCCACACACAATGCAATTTAATATCCATGGTTTTAGGAGAAGAATTTTATTTCCATAGGCTTTTATTTCCACCAGGAGATGAAGTGAAAGACTTTCTTGTGTAATTCCTTGTGAGTAATGGGGTCAACTCCATCAAACACAATTGGTACTAAGGAGAAACAAAATGAAAAGCAGCCATACTGCTTGAAATAATAACCTGACCAACTAGGAATATCCAAAGATTCTCTCTTCATTTATGAAAGTACTTACAAAAGTTCATTTCAAATATGGAGGAAAAAATAGGAGCCAAAAGTAATCCTCTATTTGGCATTTTTATTTTAAAATCCAATTTGCAAATTGTAGTGTGTTGATAATTATATTAATCATCCCTCAAAGAACAAAGTCACCCCCACATGTCTGGAATAAAGGACCAAACCCCCCTGAGTTCTCAGTCACCCACTTCCACGCAAAGCCTGCAGTTGCTGTGGCATAGTTTTCCTCTTGTCCCTTCCTGACTGGATGTCCCACAGTGCACTAGGTGCCACATGGAGAAAACATACAGAATACTTGTCCTGCTAATATGTGAGTTGTAACTGAGACAGGACTCAGCGAAAGGTGGCCACACACAATGCCATGAGATCAGAGCTTTCCAGGGAGTCAGGCAGGGCAGAATACTATTATGAGATCCCAGAGGTACTCTTTGGTATTATGTTTGCTTGCTCCATTAAATGTGTGATTTGAGAGGCAGATGGGGAGACAAATGCTTGCCTACCTTGGTGTTACTTACACAAGAATGTTCTACGGCTCAGGAGCAGAAACTATGCCACGTGACTTATGTTATTTATCAACCCTATGAATTGCAAATATATTCAAATTGCAATTGACAGCTTGTAAACAATCTGCAAACCAAGAATTATCCTCTCCAGGGCATCGCATCTCTTTCTGAGTAACATATAAATATGAATATTTTACAATCTGGATGAAACAATTCATGAGCAGTAGAAATAGTAACATGCATGAAAACCATCAAATAATAATGTATTTATTTTGCTAATTATATGTTTGTCTTTCTTACCAAACACTTTTTCCCCTTGTTTTTTCTGGTTGTCTTCTCTGAAAAGAAAAAACAAAATCCAGTTGGCCTTAAATGCCTCTTCAGGCCAGAGAAGAGAGCTCTGTCTACATGCAACTGACAATGTCAAAAAAGACAAACCTCCTACAAAGATAGATTAGAAAGTGAGCCTTAATGACAAATAGAAACAATACTTGTAAAAAAAAAATAAACTAGAATCCCAGGCTCTCATCATACCAAACAATAACTGAGCATTATAGTATTTGTTTGCATACAAGCTGTGCCCACTGAGCTAATAGAAATGTTCAGAAAATGCCAGTAAAATCTGGTAGGGGGCAGACCCAGAGCCTTGAGAGTGTTTTCGCTCCCATCATCACATAATTAATCGATCCCCTCCTTGAACTAACGCACACACACATGCACACACTCACCAGCCTTGTCTGCGAATGAGAGGAGCGTAAGGAGAGTTGGACTGCTCTCTTTCTCTCCTAGCTGTATTTGCTCGGGGAAGAGGAGGGCTGGAGCTGCTGGCTGGGCTGTTAGGGCTCATGATGCTCAAGTGAGAACAATGCTGGATTAGAGGCTGGCTACAGCTCTGACTCTGCTGAGCCTGACAGATCTCAGGCCGTGCCCTTGCAGCCCAGTGGCCACCCCACTAAGCTTCACCTCTGCATTACAGCCATACATACATTACGCTGGCCATTCTGGCTTGGTAGAGCAAAGCAAAAAGGCAGAATTGTTGTGAAAGGACATTTCTGACTGCCTAAGGCTACAGTGTAAAGAGGATACTGGAAGATGGACCTTCAAAGGAGGTGGTTAGTGGAACGGGCATTTTTCATGCGATAGAAATGAAGCCCCATGAAGCAGAATAGTTACATCAGCTTCTGAGATGCTATTTCTGGTGTGTCCTCATCTGACACTCCCGTCAGAGGGCTGTGAGGACACACTGGCAGCCTGTGCGTGCTGGAGAAGTCCATGCCCAGCACAGGACTTAGCTTCGGACATTTGCATGGAGAATAGTCCAGAGAGAAATAGCCCTCTGCAGTGATCCACGGTGGTAACACAAACCATCTGGCAACAGCTGCTTCTGATAAGAATCCTGAGTCACAACACAAAGGAAACATGGTGTCTGGACACACCCACTGCACATATCACTATACCTCCTGGGTCAGGCCTGGGCCCAGGCTCAGAGCGGCACCTGATAGTGGGCTGAGCTTGGTGCCCTTGAGACAGGAAAGGGCCCAGCTGAGTCGTCTGTAAAGCACAGTCTCTGTACAGAGACAGAAAGTCCCACTGCAGTTTTCCACCAGCACAGGGACTTAATCCAGATTTGTCCAGAGAGAAAAATATTCCTCTTTTCCCATCCTTGTTGTCAGGTATATCATACTAAGGATTTGTTGGCGTAGGAGATGCTGCATGTGTTACAGTTGTAAGTGCCTTGCAACCATGAAAGCTGCTTTGTCGTGACAAAAAACTTGCATAAATCTTTCTTTGTCTTCCTTCCTTCCTTCCTTCCTTCCTTCCTTCCTTCCTTCCTTCCTTCCTTCCTTCCTTCCTTCCTTCCTTCCTTCCTTCCTTCCTTCCTTCCTTCCTTCCTTCCTTCCTTCCTTCCTTCCTTCCTTCCTTCCTTCCTTCCTTCCTTCCTTCCTTCCTTTTCTGCTCCCTTCCCCATGTCTCCCTCACTGCAATGATGTTGAACACTGATGCCCCATTTAGGGACTTCTGGAGAGATTACTGGCCATTAGTGCTATCCACAGCCACTATTGTCCTTTCTCATCTCCACACCCATCATTTGCCTCCAAGACAGGTCACGTCTTGATTAACATGACTGCTTCCCAGGTGCACCCTTTGCTCTTCACTTAGCTGAGGCATGAACAGGACTAGCAGTAGGTGGCCTAACCCACTGAGATGGATGGTCTCTCCAGGCATCCCTCATCCCTCCCGCTCCCTCTGGCTGCCCTCCATTTCCCAGTGGATCCTGGGGTGATTGCGGTTGCAGACACACACACAGTTTGGTGCTGCTCTGCTCTGTTCTGGGAAAACTGATAGCCCCCTTCACTCCCAGCCTGGAGCCAGCAGTGGACGGTACAGATGCTGGGATTTGCTCCCCGCCTGTTGGATGCACAGTTGCACCTCCGGGTACAGCCCCGGGTTGCAGCTAGTGTCCATGTGGCCAGGGAGAGGCCAGTTTTCCCTTCAAGTGTCTGATGAGAGCATGGAGTTTGGCAGCAGTGACCTTGGGTGGGGAGCTTAGGAAAGTCAAGGCGCAGCGTGCCCTCCTGCACCCTCACTGCCGGGTACGGCACCTGGAAATGGAAATCGAGTCTGTCACAGGAAGCCTTTCCCCTGCTGTTTCACATGGCTCAGCAACATGTGAAGGACACTGCTTGTCACTGCAAGAGCTGATGGTAAGGGTGGGAGTTACAGGTCAGGCAAAGGAAGGGAGGTGATAGCTATCTGACCTGATCCCAATCTGGAAATAGAATCATCTCATTTATTCCTCTTTGCAATCTGCCCAAATAGGATTGCCTAACACAAAACACTTGCAGGATTGCATGGCTCCCTTAATTGCAGATGCTTAATAACAAAATGAGCTAAAATACGAAAAAAAATCAGTATCCTCATGTGTGTATCTGAATTGATATAGATATATCAGTGATCTATATCACACACTGTTGTGCCATATGACAGAAACCTGATAGCAGCTGTTCATTGTCTTCCTACAGACTTGGACCTAATCTACCATTTAGCTCAGTGCTATAATTTCACTCTACTGTGAAGATGTTGCAGACCAGATCTTTTCTACTGTGCAGTGTATCATATCAATGCAGTCAGGGGCAATGACCTTACATGAAGAGTTGTATGATGCTATGGATAACCCTATGGACTTTGGAGCATCCAAAAGGGTTTTGAAGCATGGGCTTCATGCACAGAAGAATGTTGTGAGCTCCATGAGGACTATGGAGCTACAAGATGTCCTGTAAACAGGGCCTGGGACTTCAAGATTTCAGCTGTGCTACTACCCCATGACAACGCATTGGACAGTTTATTCCTCATTTGGTCCCACAGATGTTCTTTTCACCCACTGTATATTTCGAGCATTTTGACTGCAAGTTGGAAGCACTGGCATGAGGTATGGTAGCCTAACAGTCACAGCATCCACACATTTTTTTGCAAGAAATAGTCATGGCAGTAGGATGCTCTACAGCCCTTTTGCAGTGGCTGTGCGAGGAGAAAAGGGCTGCCGTGGCTCTGTCCTGTCTTTTCCTTTGGCTTCAGAGCATCCTGAAGTTGCAGTTCATGTGCTCCCCTGATCATAGGTACTGTGACAACCCACATGGCATCTGCAAGGGGTGACAGGAGAGAAGCTTGAGTGTCTATCCCCTTTCTCCATCAAAACTGGTATGTGCTTTGGTGGATGAGACACAATCATAACCCTTCTCCATTTAGACAAGGGCTGCACCAGGCCGGAAACCGCAGAATGTAATTTCTACAGAGGGAAACTGAATTCAGGGATCTGAATCTCGGTTCATTAGGGTAACACGCAGAACACCCCACATCTGGAACAGCCTGGATACTTTTCTCTCCGTTATATGATACAAGTATGTTCTTTTTGGAGAGCTGGTAACTCAAACACCAGCCATTAGATTTGGACACAAAGACCCGACCCTAGGCCATCCTGCTGAACCCCAGCCAGAGAGTGGGCACCATCAGCCGGAATAAATCCCATCCCCACCACCTGCCCTGGGGTGCCTTTCACTGTGGAGACCGCCCTGTTCACAAAGCATATTCTTACATGTTGGGGTTTGGACTTGGCAGCAAAGAGCCTGTGTGTGCATCTTATTATGTTTTCTTACTTATTTATTTTCTGGGATGGGTGTTTGGAGCTCAGGCCAATGCTAAAGGTCTGGGCTGACCTCTCCTCCCCATCGGGGGCTGTCTTCTTGTGTGATCCCTGCCTGCTGAGGCACAAGGGAGGGCTCCTCACAAGCTGAGAAACAGCTTCGCGGGACTATTGTTAGTTTCCAGGACCCCTCCACAGAATTGGGGAAGGGACAACGTTCACAGCGAAGGAGTATACGAGGCAAAAACTTTTTGTGTGGAAGATGCCAAATTGAATTTGAGGCATTTGGAAAACCACAAGAATACTCCAAGGACATGGACATTATTGCTGCTATACAACAAGAAAAACAGAAGATTCAACAGACCATAAAATGAAGGGGAAAATCATGTTTTCTTGCCTCAGGAGGGTTTGAAAATTCAGTGCTGCTGCTGCTACTACCACCATTAAGTATTTTTCATTGATGTCAGTTTGGGGGCAAAGCTTAGGTGAACGACGGCTCAGGGGCATTTAACCCTCCAAGTGCTTCACAAACATTAATTAATAGAGCTGGGCAAATAATTTGCAGCATATCATCCAATGAATTCAGCGCTTGTCTCTGCTTGCAGAGAGCTAGTTTGTGCTCTGTTTTTGCTCTGCTGAGCAGAAAAGTAAGTCTTTTTTCCTCAGCAGTACTCAGTCTATATGGTATTCAGGGTTTGGTGAGGACGGCAGACCCTTCCACCCAGGTGTTTTCTCTGTAGGAGTGAAAAAGGTGAGGGCAAAGATGTTGTTCTGCTCTCCTCTATTCTAGGGTCAAGTTGGGAGCTGCAGTAAAACAACAGCCTTTCATGGCATGCAGTGCTGCTGGCCTTGGTGAGGACCAGGCTGTGCTTCAAGGGGTGCCCCTCGCCCTGCTCCTCCTGGGGTTGTGCTTGTCACTGGCTCCTGCCTGTGCCTTCAGGCGTCAAAGCATCTCTTTGCTGTCCTGAGTGAAATGAGCTCGCCTGGCGACAGGACTATGCTGCTGCAAGTGGGTCTGCCAAGATGTGCCAGCAATCTTCAGCCTGCCAGCGATCGTCCTGTCTCCAAGTGAAAAATAATGAGGCATACTAAAGCAAATATAATGAACACAAATAGCTAATAAATAAGCACATGAGAGCATGCTTAAAAATTGTATAATATTGTTAATAATTTTTAACCTGAAATCCTAAAAAAATAAAAATATCACAATTATTTTCTGGAAATATTTCTAGCCACACACGCATTTGTAAATGTGTTTGTGTGTGTGTACAGATGTGTGTGTGCCCCTTGGTAGCCTGTGAAGTCACTGCTTTACTGGAAAATAATTTAGCAGAGAGATGAAGATAACAAATGTGACTGTGACAATAAATTTACCTTTCAGGAGAACAGTGTACAGCCCAAGGGAGACCCAGTATATGACTCCCATAAGTGATTTGATAGAGAGAAAAGCCATAACATGAGCTCAGCTCTCAGCAGACCTCAGAGAAGCCATGAGAGGGAGTCTGAGTGGGAAGAAGGTCTTATCCTGGACCCCAGCACTGGGAAAGCTTTGTTTGCAGTTGATATATTCCTAGCCACCAGTTTTAAACAATCATAAGAAACAGATCTGTAGGAAAGTTTTAATGGATGGAGTGGGCAAGGATGGATGCCGTGCGCTCTCCATACACAGAGGGTTTCAAAACTCAGCTGGACAAGACCCTGAGGGCGTGGTCGAGTCTTCAAATAAGGCCTGCTTGGCCCATGGAGTTGGAGTCTCTTCCCACCTAAATCGCTCTGTGATCCTATGAAACCAGGTTTCATTTGTAACTGTGTCCATATCTAACTACTGGCTGATGGTGAAAAGTACTGGGCATGGCCACAGTGGAAGGCTAATATTGCTGCCAAGCGAGGAAAATCACATAGATGAACTTGTTAGCAACTGGCAAAATCATCCAGAGTGCCAGAACTAGTTGTAGAGAGGGATTTTAATTAATTAGAAGTTTCTTGGGAAAGGATGCGGAGCTACCTTCAAGTTTTTGGAAGTCATCAGTGGCCATTTCTTATTCAGAAAGTGGAGATGAACAGAATAAGGACCTATTCTAGATTTGATTAATGAAGGTTAATAAGAAGCACATTAATTGTAAAAGGGAGACCAGGTGAAAAATAACATAGAAGGAAAAATCTATTGACAGATAGTGACAAGAAAGCTGGTGCATTAAGGTCTCTTTCACATGGACTAACAAAGAAAAATCAACTTCCAGATAGTGAACACAACAATAAGCTTGAACTGGTGAAGGAATGGATGAGATAATGCTTTGGTAAATTAATGTTTTCTAGTTGGCAGAGGCTGCTGCACTTTATCTTAAAATCTTTGAAGTATTGGCTGCAATAAACTGAGGGCCACTTCTGGTTGTCTGTGACCTGAACAAGACAGGAGAGATATCGAATAACTGGAGAAAGGTTTTCCTGATAATAAAAGCAGGAGAAAAAAAAAGAGGATTTGGGAATTGCAGACTAGTCATCTTCAACTTCTGAAAGAGTATTGGAACACATAATTAAACAACCTTCTAAAAACTTAGGAGATAAAAAGATTCATAAAAATTTACATGGACTTGTCGAGACAAAGCCTTCTAGAACTTAACTATTTTTTTTTTCCTCAGCTAATGACAAGAAAATTCAAAGAGAGATGGACCAGTAAGAAGCCATATCATCCCACCTGGCACAAACATATAATGTAACTTGCATATCATCACACAGAGGACCAACACACCAACAGGTCTAGAGTCACTATTGCTTCAATGCTGACCTAATGCTCTATAATCCTCCAAAATCCTACTGCCAGACAGGCCCAGGACTCCATATCCTCTTCTGTTCCTGACTTTGGCCCCAGCCTGCAGAAGAGTAAAAGCAAGCCACATTCTGCAGTGTTTGCCCTTCTCCTTGTCTTCTAAATGAAACTAGTGTGTGCCACAGCAAAGGTAATTTCTTCATTGTATCATGGCACTGTTCCTAAATCCAATCTGGAAGAATCCTGCTGGGAGAAATTCACATCTGTAAATAATGCTTTTTATAATCTCAAAAGTTCTACTTGCTTGTCAGTCTCCTTATTACTTATCCAGAAATATCCTATATTAATTAAAGGGTCTAATATGTATAAAAAATATAACTTGCCTACTTTTTTTAGTATCAGCTAGAATGCAGGATCATATGATCACTCTGTATGTTCAAGCCAGGGAAACCATAGGGCATAGCAAACTGAGAAACTTAGAAGGGATAGTTATAATCGGTTCAACAATGATAGGATACAAATGCCAAGAAGAGGAATAACTAGCCATGGAAAACCAGACCCCTGAAAGGAAAAGCTGAGTTGAATGGTATGTGGATTTAATCATCAAAGGTAACAACAACATTTGTAATATTTACCACACAAAATAGCCTTCACAGTGAAAACTTGCTGTCAGTATGGATTAATTAGATGTACATTAATGATGGAAATAATGACTTGGTGGTAGTTACGGAGGACTTTAGCAACACCTATAGTTAGTAGCTAACATCTATCTTGGTTAAAAGAAAATAAAGGATCCACAAAAAATGATGCTGGCTTGTAAACTTCCAATACAATGTACAAAGACCTCTAGGGAATTGAGCATGGCTGCCAAGGAATCAGAGAAAATTGTAATGCAGGACCGAGAAAGAACAATAAACCTGGCTTTATTACAGACCACGGGACAAAACCTCTGTCCTCAGGGACTGTAAATAAGCTGGAAGTAGAGCGGTTTTAGGGGACAGGGGAAGGGGCTTGGGCGAACAAGGGATGGGGGACAGGGGACGGGGGGCAGGCTGCTGTCCATCATGACTGTTCCTGTGGCCCGAGACAGGTACTTCTACCCCTGGTACCCAGCCTGATGGTCTTGCTTCTTCTCCTGCTTTCAGTTCAAAAGCTAGTAGAGACAGAGAAGCAGGTGGGCAGTACTGTACTTCTACTAGGGAAAGAGAAAGCTCTTTCTCTTTTCAAAGCCACTCTGTAAACCTATAGTCAAAAGAGCAAGTCACACCAGGCAAATATGTGCAGATAGCCTCCTCCTCTAAAAACGAATTGATAACAATCCCAACACCCTCCCAGTTACAATGTTTATCTGCGTCCCAATACCCTACCACAGCCAGGAAAGACCTTTCCTCCTTGTTAACACCTTCTCCATTCCTGCTCCATCCCACAGTCACACAGAGATGGGCATGTGCCCTGCAGCACTGGTTTGTTCAGCACAGCCCAGTCGGTGAAGTAGCTGAAGGCTTTGCTCCCAAGTAGGATGCTGAGGGAGACCAACTCTTCTGAAAAGTCAGGTTAACCAAGAGAGCAGGGAGAAGGGAGAGAGGGAATTTAATTCAAAGGGTTTCTCTGGATGGCAATAAACCTCTGCCTTGGGCTGCACGGCAGCTAGAGTGAGCCATGCAGGAATGGGACTAGTGTGCTCAGGTGTTAGGGCTGGGAAGGCTGATGCCCCTCTGGAGCAGGGTCTGACCCCAGAGAGGATCTGACTTATGAGATTGGAACAGCAAGAGACAGGAAAGCATTAGCAGTGTTTCATACAGAGTCTTTGGTTTTTCAAAGCCAGTGATAGAGGATATGCAGTAGATTTGAACTTACTGGGTTATTTGATACCACTGTCTCATGAGACAGCACAGCACTTAAAAAGTAGTTCAGATAGGCTTTGCACAGACACAGACATGAGGGACTACATATTGACAAGTTCGATTAAAGAAAACATGCACGAGTGGTAGAATCCCAGTATATCCATCTGCAGTTGAAGAGATCTGTTTGAGGGCAAGTTTTGAGGTTTGATCTAAAATATGCAAAAATCAATTAGAGACTTTAACTTTGCTTGAGTGAGGTTCAGATCTTTATTCAAATCATCTATTAATCACTCATTAAATGAATTAATGACATGTTAGCAAATGTACAGATGATGCCTAACTGGAAGAGATACAAAAACCTGATGAGAACAGGGAAATTATAAGGATTCAGAAAGCTGAAAACCATGGGCAGAAATGAACAAAATTCTTTTATAGATGGGAGACAAACACAAGGTAAATAAATTTAAAAAACATAATTCAAATATTTAGTAACACTGAAGCATGGAATATAGAGATCTTGGGTTCTGGGGTGAAAATAAACTGCAAATGAAATAGTTCACCAGGTGCTTTCACCAGTCAGGTTTATTTTTATTGCAATTTTCGGTTCAGACTCACACTTGGCGGTGGGTAGGTGGGATTTTCTCTTAGCAGAGCTAGGGACTGGCATGCAACATTCTGCCCAGATGTGTGGGCACCTCTGTGTGTACATGGACAGACAGCAGCAAGCCCACGCAGCCATGCCAGTGATGTCTGCAGAGTCTGTTAACATAGAAAGACTCCATCTGACTACACTCAGGTTTGGGTTATATTTTGGGTTGGTCTTGAGTAGAAACTTTCATACTTTATTTCATAAACATATGTCTGTTCATACTCCTGCACTTGGGAGTGAAATGTTTAATACACTTCTAGAAAACAGTCCTCTCTCTTATCTTGTTCCTCATCACAGTCAGGTAATTTTTGTTGGTATTTCCCTTTGCCTAAGGAAACGAGGTTGCTTTATACTTTGCCATCCGTATTGAGCTCCATATGCTTCTCCAATGAAGAGCAGAATCCTGAGGCCATATGAAGTGTCTCTGCTTTCACTGGAGGCACAGCGCTGATGGCTGCTGGTTAGTATCCAGTCCCAGAAGCCTTCTGGATTTGGTGGTGTTTTTACCACTTGTAGTGACTGAAAGTGAGTCAGCTTCTGCAGTCTTCTCATAAACCAGCAAACAATATTTGGAACTGCCTTTCTTCTAACACGGAACAAGGAACTAGAAAAATAGGATAATCATAAAGCTTTCTCTATTTAATCTCTGAGTTCTTAAATTGAACTTCCCTGAGATCTCCTTGCCTAGCTCCATGCTATAACTCTGGAAAAAATTGATGAAAATATTGAAAGGCATGGAAATAAAATTGAACGGTGGAAAACTTAGATACAAATCCAGAAAGAACAGTCATTGTATTTGTACTGTATCAGGCAGTTTTCCCAAGTGATACTTCTATTAACCTTCAGCTGGTTAGACCTAGATGGGTCATGGAAAAATAACTGTACATCAGTCAAAGGAACTGACTGGATGATAAGCTTTTATTTTTCTAACATCCATGATATTAGGGTAGTGGCAAGAAATCTCCTAAAATCTTAACTGTTACATTAAAGCCTTTGCTTTCACATGTAACCATATGGATCCAGGAATATAGTTTATTACAGGTATTTATATATCCAAGACATTTGAAAAAAGAGACACAATAGAGAAAATAAAGGTTTTTAGGGACTGTTGGAGGGTCAGTTTGAATCTCAGTGAGGGCAAATTGACTCTCTCACTATTTAGAAGAGCAGAAACAAACAAGAATGTCTTACCATAGCAAACATTACTAAGAGCACTGAATGAAGATGGGTAGGACTTTCTCTTTTTGCTACCTTCAGGAACTAGTGAGGACACTTGCATACGTAGAGTCAAGCACGTGGATTTCCTCACTGATAACACGGGCATCCTGCTGCGTAAGTGCTGCCGGCTCAGGGCTCTGGGCGGCTCCTCCCATGGGCAACTCTCATGATTAATGAGTTATTTCCAGAAAGGCATTTACTGTCAGCAGCTCACACTGATTACAACAACAACAACAACAACAACAATAATAATAATATCATAATCATCTTATTCCATGGCTTCTGCCTGAAGTCAGTGACTACAGGCTTCATAACAGAGTTGTCACAAGCTGTTAAATGCAGATGTCAGCTCTGTGAACTGTGGTGGTGAACTGTGATGCAGACCATAATCTCCCTGCTTCAAATGCACTGGTGGGCTGAGGACTTTGTGTTCACCCAGGGCTGCTGCAGAGAGGGAGGAAAAGCATTGCTGAGGCAGCTTGCAGAGCTGGACACATAACCAGGTCACTTCCTTTCTGGCAGCTTATAAAAGTGACAGAGGAAGTCTGCAGTGTATGCTGATGTGAGGTGGAGGGAGAAACAGGGGTGGGAGAGAACAACTGAAATGTGCGCACACACACACAAAAAGGGAAAAAAGGAAGAACCCTAATAATGAAGTGCGTAAGACCTCTTCATATTAAAGAGTGATGAAGTCATTTAAAATTTAGGTCACAAAGCAAGCACCTGTCAGCACTGCTGAATTGTCTATTATTTTCTGCAGCTTTGCAGCTGCTGTATCCTCTTGTCTGACCTTGCATCTAAATACTGAGGATCACAAACTCATGGGATGTGATTGCAACAAACTCACACTGATGTCTGCAAAAAGCAGGGTAGGGCCCCCAGGTTGGGAAGAAATTATCTAAAGACTCAAACTCTCCTCAGGGGATGGGGAAGGTGAAATGTGTTGGTAATTGTGGCATGTGTGCATGTGAAAGGGGTGAGCCTGGCTAGAGGTGACATCTGGCAGCATCTGCTGTTTTAACTCAGTGGAGGGTGTGTAGCTCTTGCCATACTGGAGCATGGCCATGTATACCATGGCCAGCATCCTGCCACTGACCGGAGTTGGTGCCGGATGCTTCAGAGGAAGGTGACGCCCTCCCCTCTCACCTCAGATGATGAACATGGCTGATGATTGCACAATCTTCCACAGGGCTCAGGGAGGCCAGACAGTGACTTCAGTCCATGATGAGCTTCCAGCCTGGAACATGGAGATTAATGGCTATTGCAGTAGCTGTCCTGGACAGCATAACTGCAAAATGCCTTTCCTCTGTATGAATATTTAACCTTTCCCTGAATCTCATCACACTTTTTATCTCAAGAGGACAAACAGAAGCCAGGCTGTCTTTGCTCCCTGCCTCCACCAAGTCAGGGACTCAGCAAGGATGTAGGATGCCACAGTTACCACAGTGCATCATAACATAGCATATGTGACAGACCACCACATCAATTGTGGATTCCCCCCTCGTGCAGTGCTCTGTGGCAGCCCAGCTGCAGCTGGTGTGCCTGGCTGCTGCATGGGCAGGAGAGACGAGTGGCTGGGTTGGGAGCCTGACACTTCGTGTTGACCAGCCTGACAGGCTGCAGGCAGATCTAGGCTCTGTGCTCAAGTTTTTAACACTTTGTACTAAGGGCTGAGGGGCAAACAGATAGGAGGAAGAGAAGGAGAAAGAGCAGCATGATTTAAGGAATGAGAGGCAGTGCCTTATAGGCTCTGTCCTACAGCAGCATGTAGCTCCTGTTTCTGGTTTGGCACCTTGTGTTGTCTTAAAAATATATAGAAAATACTGAACTGGGCAACATAGTTTTCAGTGCAATGGTTATCTTCCTGCATCTTTTAGGAGAGTAAGAAATCAATATGCAGCATCTTTTCTGCTTATCTGTTTTCAAATGACAGTTACTTGCTTTTCCTCTGGACAGTAACAATGTGAAATAAGTACTTGGCAACCAGGGCTGCACCCAGAACAGTTTATCATTTACTTGCAGCAGGTTACACATTGTAAAATGACGGAACCAAGCCCCGTGTTAACATTTAACCAAATGTTAACTCCACCCTGGCAGCACTTGGATATCACCCCTTGAACAGATCTGCAGGTGCATTGCATTTCTGAACAGCTCTGGTATTTTCACTGTAGAGCACAAATATCCAGGAGCAGAAGGGGATATGTTCCCCTATGCAATGTACAGGATTGAAAAATTTAAAAAAATATAATAATAATGCCACTTCCAAAGAGCACTTTCAACACTAAATATTAATGCTAATAGTATACCTGACAGGAATAATCCTGCTAGTTTTCAAAGAAGTTTCACATTAATATAGTATGCAATAGAAACTCTGTTCCAGAAATACTGCCCTGTTCACCAACAGCACCAACCCAGCTGATCAGCACCAACCCAACATGACGAGGACTTCTGCTTTGGTCCAGTTTACTTCTAGTGTTCAGGCTGCTGCCCTTTTGGATTACAGCCAGGAGTGGAAAACAAAAAGTTTGTGTGAGAACCTCCAGGTATTTTTTAAGTCTCAACCTGAAACAAGATATGCTGATGATCTTGGACTCGTGATTTCTGGTGCAATCTCATAGATTTAGGAGATGTTTGAATAACTCAATAAAGTCCCCTTGGGCACACCACACTTGGGTGCTCATCCTCTGAGAATATGAATCTCTATTCATTCACTACTTACTACAGTGATATACTTTCTCTTAACATATCTATTGTAACAAGGGCTGTATCCACTGCAGAAAAGTGGTCTTTCGTAGGAACTCTTCCAGGCTGGATCCCACCCTGATCACATTCCCTCCATGAGTAAGAATTTGCCAGGTGAGATCCCTATTGACTTTTACTTTTTGGTGTGCTGAAAATTTATTCTTTAGCCTTGCTGCTTCCTTCTCTGTGTCTGTTTAGATATCTATATGATTCCCCTAACCCTGAATACCACCCTGGCAATAAACAGGACAGCAGAGTTAAGTCTCTATTCTTTTTTGCTGGTATCAGGAGGATACCAGATGTGAGGGTGGGTGTTGGCTAAAATCAATGTGCTTTTCATCTGGGGAGTAGTAGAGTAGGACTTTCTTTACATATCACTAAGTTAAATGAAGGCTGGGAAAGTTAATATGATAACTGAAGTACTGGATTAAGGCTTTCTGTGACCAGCTGGCATCCAGTTTTCCATTTGTAAAATGCATGTAACACACTTTGCTGCTGCCTCTCAGGAATTTTGTGGTAAAAAACCATTTATTAAGACTTAGTGTGCACAAAGTTGAAAGAAGATATCTAATATTTTCAGACTGGTTTGTGACTTCAGTCACAAGATCCAGATTTGGTGTAGAGAAGAAAATGCACAAAGATGTTATTTTGAAAACTTTGTCTCAGTCTGAGCTGAACTTTTTTAGAGTGTGAAAGTCCTCAACCCTTTTGCCTCAATCTGGATTTGAAGGTAAAGCCCATAGTGTTTTGTCTTGGCTAAACTATATGGAGAAAGCTACATTGAACATTGGGATCTGCTTAGGCACAGTGTGAAGATGCTGTGAACAGCAATGCAAGAACCATGCAGATTGCAAAGGGAAGCCCTGGTAGGGACCACCTCGGTTTTCCTGTTCCCTGGGCTTTCCCAGGAGCAGAAGCTGCCAGGCACAGAAAGCAGAAGCAACCCGACCAAGTGTAAATTGTCACAACAGGATGGGTGAGGGGATGAACAACCTTCCCACTTCCACGGCACTGCAAGATGTATCTATAGATAGATATTTCCTACCAAATGGACTACCTGGCTCATGTGCTGACTGGGAAGCAGATCCAGGGAGGGCTGGGAGAGGCTCATGATGCGCTGCCAAGGGGAGCAAGGAGGAGGAGGAGGAGGAGGAGGAGGAGAGGTGCGACCATGTGGGAGAGGAAGCAGCAGTGGTGACAGCACAGTGTAACTTGCTGAGGGCAAATTTTAACAGGTGCTTTAGAAACCAGTTGTGCTTTTAATGGCTGCCCTGCTTGCTGTACCAAACACAGCCCTGAAACCAGCCAGCTTTTATTCCCAAGGCATGCAAAAAGCTCTGCAGCTTCAGCTCAATGGGATGCAGTGAGCAGTTTTATATCGAATACATCCAGGAGGTAAATGCTCCATGGCGATGCAGACCTCCTCCCTCACCCCTGCACAGAGGGATGGGGGCAGACGGCAGCCCAGCAGAGAGACAGCTCTCTCTCCCAGTGTGATACTTCTTTATTGGTGCCAGCTGAGTCCTGAAATCTCTGCTTTAGAGAGATGAAACACACGCTCATATATTGAGATGGGACAGCTCTAGGGCACAGCCACACTTGGCTCTGTTTATTTCATTATCTTTCATTTATTCTTTGGTGTTCACCCTACCAGAAATAAAATAATAATCAGACAGATAGATTAAATAAACCAGAATCTCTGCCTAAAGATTCAATAAAAATTGAGCTTAACTGTCTAGTAAGATCAAACAAACAAAAAAACCTCTTAATTAATTTTCCTTTCTGTCTTCCTTTCTATTTAATTTAATTAAAAATATTCTGGGCCCAGAAGTAGACCTATCAAAATCCTTTGGGAAAGACATCCATTTCCAGCTCAACCAGAAAGAAGTTTACACAGAGTCTTGTGTAGGGACTCACGTTTTTGTGGCTTGCAGCCTGTTTTCACAGTTACAAAGAGATGTCAGTATCTTAGTACTGCAAGTGCCTATATCAGCAGAATTTCTGAAGCTCCCAAAGTTTATCTATTACTGTGGGTTTGTTTTTGTTTAAAAATTATAGTACAAACCCCCAAAACCCAACAAAATGAAACAATGAAAACAGAAGTGACCGAACGACTCCCACAAGAAGGATCCAGGAGCCCTCCTGAGCCCTGGCACATCCTGGCATGCCAAGCTGCTGTTGGACTCTGCCCCCATTCTTGTCAAATGAGTTAATTTAGCGAGTCTCTATCCCTGCAGGAGCATATCTTAAAGCCAATTTATTTTGATCACAGTCACTGCAAAAACAGACCAACCTGCCAACAAATAGCAGCATTGTTCAGTAAAATCCACTTGCTCCTGTGGCTTCCTCAACACAAAATCAGAAATTAGTGGTCTGAGGAGAGCTAGAGCAATGGCATGTTTTCTCAGCATCATGTACCTATGCCATCCATGTCATATGAGTCACCTGGACATCCCAGCCTTTCCTTTCTGGTAGCACTGATGTCCTTCAGGAAGATGGCAGTTGAAGGATGATGTGACAAGACAGGATTGGTCACAATGAAAGGCCTTCTTGTCCCCATCCTCCACTGTTCAAATCTTGTTGCTATAGCTGTTATAATTAATTCAAATAAAGACCTTAACGTCTCAAAGCTGTATTCGCTTTTTCCATCACTGAAGCTCTACAGGCCAGTGAAAGGCATTTCTAGGAAAAATGATACCTCGGCATATCTCTAGGCAATAAATTATCCTTTCTCCACTCCCTCTCCTCACTCATTTCATTTAAAAGTGAAGGGTGCTGAGTTTTATTAGGCCCCCTCTTGTCATCACAGCCTGTGATTTGCAGTCCCAGGGCCAGACTTCTCTTCCCTTTTTTCTCCCAAGCGCTGCAAGATCGCGTTACATTAGATGGCGAGGTCTGCCAGGTCACAGCCCCAGTCGCTGTCACCCATTTCCCGTTTCCTGCAAAATCCATACGTGGGAACATTTTCCCTTCATCTTTGTGGGAAAAAAAAAAAAAATAAAAAAATGACCCGGGGGTTTGTCTGAGCACAAACTGACAAACAAAGACACTTGCTATATTCTTGTGTGTGTGTATTGATGTACACGGCTCTACCTATGAGCCAGATGGAAAGAAAACCTGAAAGAGAAAGGAGAGAAAGTGGTTAAATCTGGGTGTCTGGAAAACACATTTCCCACTCTTGTACCACTTGTTACTGCCTTTCAAGCAAGCCATCACCCCGACACCAATGTACTGCTGTTCAGCAGCATCCCCTTCACTGCCTGGGCACATGGCGAGTTGGTCCAGCTGCCACTCCAGGATTTGCCAATTATTAAGCTCAAAGCAAAGTAAAACAAACACTGACATAAGCATCAATCACAGCAAAGAAGCAGAGTACATGTTTTCCAAAAACATTTATGATGTGAGACCTAAGGGGACCCAGGAGGATGCTCAGAGAGTAACATTTATGTCCATGTTGTTGCAAGTATAGGTATGAGTTAATATTGTATTTCATTTGTCAAATGGCACATACATCCAAACCATCAACCTATGCATACCGGCATAGCTGGACAGACAAAATACCAGGAGCCACCCTGGTCTGCACGCCTGTCCAAGGGGGAGCCCCATGCAGTGCCAGTGGAGGTATCAACCAGGGTCTCCACCTCCTTCCCTGAGCAAACCCCTATAGATGTGGGAATGCTGGTGATTGACAAAAAAGACCTTAGGACTGGCAGAAGAATCTGAAATCTTAGACACTTTTGCTCCCAGGCAACTTACCCAGCAAGTTATGAATTAAAATCACTGCAGGGGAATCATCAAGGGTATCACTGTAGTCTCAGTACTGAAAAACAAAAGATGGTTCCCCTCAGGGGAGTGGAAGAACCAAATAATTTTCTCTCTTCTGTGTCCCTTGTGAGCTGCCTGTCTTCTGTGCTAACATAGCCCACAGCCAGAGCTGAAATAGAAGGCTGGCTTTATCAGACTCTGCAGGTTAGCTCATTCTCCTTTATGGAATCAGTAACAGGAAGGAATTTTCTTTCTTGTCTAGGAAGTGAACCTAAAATTGCTTTTCCTCAGGCTTCTGGTTTAGCTAAACGGTATTTGCCATTAAGAAACAGCAATTGTTAGCTGTAACAGAGTGGGGCCCCTTTCCCTGGGAGGGCAATGGGGATGGCTGTGCTAGCATCTAGAGTGAAGGGACGGGAAGCACAGCAATCTTTCCCTTATGAGTTATTAGCAACTCAAAGCAGGTATACATTGGAAGTTTAACCACGTGCTTACGCAGAATCTGAGGTAAAAACAAAATGGTGTGGACCTTCAATACAGCAAAACTATGGTTTTGAAAGTTTGTAATTTACAGTGAAAGTTGTACCATATTCTGTGTTTTTCTTAAAGCTACATCTTCCCTAAAAGTCCCTCTTCTGAAGCAATATTAACAAGTAGGGATACCAGACTTCTCTTTGAAAGTAAGCTTCCAAACCTGAAGACAAAAAAGAAATTTGAATACATTAATCTTGAAGGCTCTTTAAGTATATTAGGTGTATTGCACATGAGGACAGCCATGAGAAACCAGTCCTGAGGTATTCAAACGGGTCAAGGAATGACACAAAGCAAAAGCAAGGAAGTTGGCTGGAGGGGAGCTGTGTGGGGCTTCAAAGAGAAAGGCAAAAGAGTCTTGACCTTACCCCAGGGTGCCAGTGAGAGTCTGGGAGATTCACATGGTGAGTGATGTGTCTGAGAAGGGAAAGATGGTGCTGGTAGAGACAGTCTGTGTGAAGTCCTTCCAGAGCAGACAGGAGAAAGTGGCAAAGAGCAAAGCAAGAGTTAATCAATGCCTGGGCAAGGGACATCACTGTAAGCACAGGAAGAAAAACAAATAAAGTGTTGGAAAGGAAGAAAATACTTGACAGTTTCCAATAACAAGCCAGGGTGATGAAAAGGGAGGAGAGAGGGGAATAAAATCTGACAATGAAGATGCAAAAGGAGGTGACAAGGAAGTTAACATCAGTGAGAAAGGCAAGTGGAGCATTGCAAAGGAGAGCATTCAGTGCCTGTCATTCTGGCTCTGCATAGCCAGATGGGAGGGTGAAGGAACAGGCAGAAAGGTTGAATACAATACAAATGGAGAAACCAGGACAGAGAGGTAAGTTGGTCAACACAGGGTTGCTTCTGCAGTCCAAAGTGTAACTGAAGTCACATTATAGAAGACATAGAAATAAAAAGAAGATCAAAAGACAAGTTGACAATGAACTCAAAAAGCAGAAACAAAGATGGTGCCTGCCAAGCAGCAGCAAGAGGAAGAGAAGATCCCAGAGAATGTAAAGAGCTCAGGAGGTGAAACCATTGTGTCCTGAAATGCAATACTGAGATGAATGGTGAAAAAGGGGGGTTCTCCCAGCCAAAGCTGCTGCATAGTAGCAGAGCAGTCTCCCCTCACTATATACATGCTTCAAAACCCAAGGGGTTTGGTTTTAACGGCAGACCACTGGGATGCTGCTTCAACATTAACTGCAGGCAAAAAAGTCAAAATTGATGGAAGCATCCTGGCCTGCAACTCAGGTGAGAAGAAGAACTGCTTGGCATAGCACAAGTTTGCAGAGGGAGGAAACTGTAATCATTCTCATGTGGGGTGTGGAAAGGGGGATAAGAGGGTGTCTGACCCCTGCCTAGAAGAACAGGGCCTCTGTCAACAGGGCAGTCACATTTGCAAGGAGTCTCAGATATCAAAACAGAGCATGGCAGGTAGAAAAACAATGCGGGAAAAAAGAAAAGGTGGCCCAAGCAGACACTGAAGAAGCACAGTTGACACTTCAGCTTGTGTGACACTGTTAAGGAATAACAGAGCTTTATACAGCTTGTTAGTTTATAACTTTTAAACCTGTCTACCCATGGTGGGTCACTTGCATGTGACTACGTATCATACAACGTCTTGACAGGAGACTTAGCCTGGACCCTCTCTGATTAAGAGCTACCAGGTATGACACATTCCTAATTAGGGCAGATGAAGGAGAAGAAAGCAGTGCTTTATTTCAACAGGCTCAGCCTTACTAGCCCTGCATTGCCAGCAAGAGGGTTTCCAGCCTACTTTATCATTTTGTCTTCTTTCACTCTTCACACTTTACCTTTTATGGTGTCTCAGCTCTTTCTTCTTCCAGAACCTGACCCCCGTGGGACCGAGAAGCAGCAGAGGCTGGTTGAGGATGAAAAGAGGCTTGGTCCAGCAGGTCAGGGCAGAGCAGCAGTCTCAAAGACCATATTGCAGGTGGGTTACTCTCCATCCGTGGCTGCCTTCTTGTTTGTTATGCTCAAACTAGCTAATGCAGTGGGTGGGAGAGATTTCTGTGTAGGCTGCAAAGCAAGTGTAAGTGTATGGGGAGTTAAGCAGCATGGAGCTGCCTCCTGGTGTGGCTGTACTGCAGTGCTCAAGGGGCTTAAAGTTTGCTGGGAAATGTCTTTGCAAGCTATGGCCACCATGTATGTGATGGGCAGACACCCCGGGGAGAAGGATGTCTGTTGCAGGAGGTGTTGCTCCTTGGGGCACAGCAGTTGATACACTGGCACGGGTGGTGGCTTTGCCTTGCTCTTTTCCATGTCACTGAGAAGCCAGCTTGCAGTGAGACTTGCGGCTCTCAGCAACTTTTGCCTGGCTATCTGAGAGGAGGAATTCAGGGTTTTGTTCCCTTTTCTGCAGCAGTTTTTCTACTCCAAGTGTATGAAGCATTTGAAGTGAGTCTGATTTCTCTGGCAGTCCCAAGGGGAATGAGAGGAAGCCTCAAGGAGAGGCAGAAAATTGAAGATTTAATGACTTATAGATGCTCTGCTCAGCCCCCTGCTCTCTGGTAAGATTAAAAGCTTGACCTGCTTCCTATGTATCTCACGGCTGGATTTTTGTTTTATTTGAACAGAGCAATGTCAGGTCTGTAAGACCAGCCACTCCATTTCTTCTAGTGGGAAATACACTGTAGGGAGCAAGGGTTTATGAGTCAGACCTCTCCATGGGTCAGAGGGCAAACAAATGGGGAGAAAATACATTTAAATGTAGACTTCAGAGTGGCAGATGAAACATTAGAATCTGATAAAAAACTGTGTACAGCTATGAATGTGTGTTCTCTTCTGCACAAGTGAATGTTCCTGAGTTACCAAAAAGTAGGGCATTTAGGGAAAGTGTTCAGACTGTTAAAATAGCAGCAGACATATTTCTAAACAAATTGCCTGAGAAACCCTGCCAGGCTGGGGTGCCATGGATGTTTCGGGACACCCGTTTTCTTTCCTATAATGAATTTCTTGAATATTAACTCCCCTTTCATTCTTTCCATTGCCCCATGAATGGCAAAGACATTGTCTGGAAGAACTAGAATAAAATTTATGGGGGAGCATTTGGGTTTAGGTTCCCTAGTCTAGAATTCATATAAAACCAGCATAACTGAAGCTGTTGAAATTTCTGGCCTGAAAACACACAACTCTCTGACAGAACACTCCCAAACCTATTGTGTGTCTTTCAGACTGGTTGTGGACATCTGTCTGTCTCACGTCAAGGCCCCTTATTGTGGCATTAACTTCTATAGTGGGAATATAGTCTTTCCACTCACATTCTGTCAAGTAAGTGAGATCTAAATTCCTCCACATATAGTTACCTCTAAAGTGAAAGACACATTTATAAAATGATAGCAGAGCAAACTTTATAAAAGTTTGTAAATACATGAGTATTTAAAAGCCTTTCATAAAGGATTCTAAAAACTCTTTATTGAAGTTTCTTGCTCCTCCTCAAATTAAATTTGAATTCCTCAGAGCAAACTGGGCAAAATTTTGCCACAAGGATGAAGTTTTGCTTGGTGTAGGCTTTCACACCAGATCAAACTGGGTTCATAAACTTCTGAAAAATGTAATGAACCTGTACCAGGTTTATGGTTTATATTGTTACCTGATACTGGCAAAATTAAACCTTGTCTTCATTGTGAAAGGTAGCCCAAGGTTTAATTTTTAATCTGACAAGGCAGCAATAGACAGCAAAGTTGATGGTATTACATAGAAACTGAGCCCCATGCCTGTGATTCAAAACGTTCTGGGCCATTCATCTCCTAAGCACCAAAGCACTTATGCTTCTTTGGTACTTTAAAAGCATACGGATAGCACCACGGAGATCACAAATAGGTTTAAAGTTACACATGGTTTAGTCCACTACTGGATCTAGGTTCAATTAAGCATGCCAGTATACAAAATCCAGCCATGGAGGACCTCTATGAACACTTCAGCATCCCTCATATGACTACTATGTTGAGATTTTAAATGTTCAGGTATAGTTATATGAAAGAATTAGAATTTTTTTCTATTTCCATTTAGTGACAGCTTCTGTTTCATCTAGAGAAGCCTACAGAGAAATTTTTCATCTTTGCCACTCCAAAACCACTGTCCTGGTACTGGAGATAGAACAGCCTTAGGATCTCACAATGTCTCTTGGTTACCTGATCCAGCTAGTCACTAAAGAGTCTTGACCATTTAACTGTCGCATTAAAAAGTGGTTAACAGGGATTGATCTGCCCCAGCTCTTTGCTCTCTGTAGTTGAGCATGAGGATGTGATGCTGGGTGACTGGCAGGGCTGTAAGTGTTTGTAGCTGTGAGAGGAGGGGAGGGCAGAGCTGTTTATACACATGTACATGCTCTTTAGGCAAATGTTAAAGCAGAACTATAAAAATTATTCAGCTCCATGCAAGCTTTTAAGGTGAGAGATCATTCAGGCATGTCAAGCAGTGAGCAGAACAGTCTTTTGGTGCTAAAGTCTAAAGCTGTGAAAATGGGACATTTTTCCCATCAGTGCTGCAATAATCCACCATACAAGGCAGGGTTAAATTTTCTCTTTCATCACATGCCAGTCACTCCAAGTGTTGCTGATGTCTGAAATAAAATCTGAGTGTCTCCCCAGTTCATGTGATGCTCTGGCCCTCTCTTTTCTCTTTGGGTCCCCATCCCCCTGAACCTGTCATCACATTAAATATGTATTATTTAAGTTAGCCTGTGTGAGAAGGAGTGACCGTGTCATGTACTAATGGCTGTATTTTTAGGAGGATTACGTCCCAGAGTTGTGTCTTGGCCACTGACATATTGCCTGAAAGCATAACCACAATGAACAGATTTGCACCTGACTCTGTAAAATATTATTACTTATTTTCTATTTTTATTTACTCTCCTTAATCCCCTCTGCCCTTCCCCCTTGTACTTGTAAGATGCTCTGAGGCTCCAGGGAAGCCCACTGACCTCCACATTGCAACTCCAGTGTGTGCATCTACACACAAAGTGAGACCAATCTCCCCACTACAAAAAAGTCTATGAAATAACATCTTGGTGTTTCCCTCCCAGACACAGGCCTTAAAAGGGCCCTGATATGTCTCAGTCTCATTTTTACATTAACCTGGAAACAGAATCCAGATGTGGATAAAGAGATCTTTTCCTTTGTGCCGTAAGAGACTAGGGAAGACACAGATAAATATTTGCTTAAGAGGAACCCCAAGCAGACAGAGGGAGAAGTAGACTGGTCAGACACAAGTGGTCTGAAGTGTCCCTGCAGTGGTGGGATCACAGATCCCAGGGAACTCCACCCTATGGTTTTGGAATAGGACATGTCTTATTTTGTTTCATTATAATAATGCTTCCTACTGCTGTGCTCCATGGATGTAGTCAACCCAGAGGAAGATACAGGTTCAGCTTCTCTTTTCCTCACAAGACTTGGAGGATCTCACCCCATTTGTCTGATGCCTGCTATTTTTGCCAAAACACTGGAGGGAAAACTTGGATATCGCAGAACAAGAAGACAGAATTGGCTAAGATTTGTGTAGATGCTCAAATTCGTGCAGCTTACAGAAATACCTGTTAGTTTCAATAAGACCAACTAATGAACACAATTTACAATATATCACCCAAAAGATGCGGACTGCTGACCCATTGGGAACTAATTTTACTGTTAGTCCTGTGAAAGAATGGTATATTCCCACTGTGAACTCTCATCACTTTGCTATGATGTTTCTTCAAATGAAATGAGTTCTCAAGCTTGTTCCACTGCTTTCTCAAATTTCTTTTAAGGTTCTAGCTTCAATACTCAGTTCTTCCAAACCTTTCTTTCACCAACTCTCACACTGCTGTGAAAATATGTGATATTGGAAGGATTTACTCTAAATAAGGAGTGGAAGAAGCTGAAGTGGTAGAGTCAACATCCTGGCTTTTGTCAGTTCAAGCATGGACATAGCTAGTCATCAGTGTGTAGTGGCCCCAGGCCTGGTGGCCTTCTGGTGAAGATATGGTCATGAGGATGGGGAGAGATGGAAGTGTGGTTAGGTCCAGGACAGAGCAACACATCCAGAAGGTAAGAAGGTGTTTAGGCATCATCATCATCCTGCCATACCAGGATTGTAAAGAAGGCGATGTGGAGCCAGGGGCACTTACCTCCATCCACTCTCTTGGATATTGAGGATCAATTCATAGCCATCTAATTCCAAGCAGCACTTCACCTTCTGAGTCCCACCACCTGCTGAAATGCTTCTCGTGGGTGAGATATTCTCCTGCACAAGAGTAACACAGTCCAGGTCTGCTCAGATTTTGAAATATCTTGGAAGTCATCAGAAATGGAGCAAGTAACAGCTGAAAGTTTGACCTTCTGTCCTTAATAAACTATAACCAATGAGTTCAGCAAAAAGTGCCCCATGTTGTCTTTATGCTTAATTTTTCTTACAAGTTAACATTCAACTCAAGGCAACAAAAAGCTGGAAACAATGGTGAGGTATGAAGAAGACATATATTTCCTTAGGAGGCAGAACTGCGGAGAGGGAAATGGGGGCCGGTGGAGAGGGAAGGAAGTTTTGCAGAAAAAAACTTGGATAGATGGAAGTCTATGCCATAAAGAGGTGTTTTAGATCTCAAAATGCAGCAACCAAAGTAAATAAAAAGTCAGACCTTTACAAAATTGTACAGTTACATCTGTTAATTAATTCTTAATCCAGCTTCAAGGACTTGCCATCACTTGAAATCTTCTATTGAAATGCATCTGATTTTCGTGGCATTCTCTGAAATTTGAGAAGAAGCCACTTGAAAAACAACCTAAAAACTCTGCAATAAATTACAGAATTTTTACATTTTTGCCTGTGTAACTGGAGAAGCCAGGATTGATAGACTAAAACCAGTGCTCATAGAACTCAATACAGGGCATTCACAGTAAATCTAAACCAGTAAATAAATATGGGTCATTTCCAAGAGTTCTATTAACATGATAGATTAATCCAAAATATAAAAGGAAATTGAAGAAGCTAAAGCAAGAGCATTTCCAAGCAAAGGGCAGGTCCATTCTGATCTTACTCATTAAAAATTAGTAAAAAGGAAGAAAGAATTATGGAAAGACAGGAAGGAAGTTAAGAAGCCAAGAGTAAAGAGCTAGGACATTGCGCCCTCATATTATTTATAGAGGGGAAGACTTATGAATCACAAAGAAGGACTGCAGTAGGCCATTTACAGACAAAATTAAACAAAGGTCATTTCTTTCCCAGAGAACTGCCAGTCCAATGCCAACTACTGAAAATTATGAAAATCAAAATGAATAATGGGACAAGAAAGATGGACGCTTCCTGTTCCTTTGGTGTACAGCCTTACAAAATCAACGGAAAGCTAAACTGTACCCTCCAAAGCATATCCAGAGTGTTCAATGGTTTTATCTGGATAAAACAGGGACAGAAACAGAAGGGGAAAAGCAATCTTAAACAGAACCTCATCACCACACCTCTTAATCAGTAACCACCTACCAAAATATTTTGACTACTTTTCCAGTCTTCTTCCTTTTTGAGTTTCAAATGAGATACAGCAAGATCGCCAAAGGAGTCTGAGGTTCCAAATCCTTGACTGGTCATTGCCTGTGTCTACCTTCAACTTTCTCTGACCTTGGGGAATTCACAGAATCACAGAATCATGTAGGTTGGAAAAGACCTTGAAGATCATCTAGTCCAACCATTAACCTAACACGACTGTTCCCAACTACACCATATCCCTCAGTGCTATGTCGATCCGACTCTTAAACACCTCCAGGGATGGGGACTCCACCACTGCCCTGGGCAGCCCATTCCAACGCCTAACAACCCGTTCTGTAAAGAAATGCTTCCTAATATCCAGTCTAAACCTTCCCTGGCGCAACTTGAGGCCATTCCCTCCTGTCCTATCGCTTATTACTTGGTTAAAGAGACTCATCCCCAGCTCTCTGCAACCTCCTTTCAGGTAGCTGTAGAGGGCGATGAGGTCTCCCCTCAGCCTCCTCTTCTCCAGACTAAACAACCCCAGTTCCCTCAGCCGCTCCTCATACGGCATGTGCTCCAGACCCTTCACCAACTTCGTTGCCCTTCTCTGGACATGCTCGAGTAATTCAATGTCCTTTTGGTAGTGAGGGGCCCAAAACTGAACACAGTAATCGAGGTGCGGCCTCACCAGTGCCGAGTACAGGGGTAAGATCCCTTCCCTGTCCCTGCTGGCCACGCTATTTCTGATACAAGCCAGGATGCCATTGGCCTTCTTGGCCACCTGGGCACACTGCTGGCTCCTGTTCAGCCGGCTGTCAATCAACACCCCCAGGTCCCTCTCTGACTGGCAGCTCTCCAGCCACTCCTCCCCAAGCCTGTAGCGCTGCTGGGGGTTGTTGTGGCCCAAGTGCAGCACCCAGCATTTGGCCTTATTGAAACTCGTATTGATATGTTATATATTGATACTCAATTGATATGTGCTCTTTGATTCTGGATATTATATATGGAGACAAATAACATTTATTTACTCCAGATAGGTGTCAGAACCTGTAAGAAGTCTAGTGAGATGTGGGTGCTTCTGAACAGACAGTGTGGATATAATGAAATACAATAGACAATACCAACAATTAGGGCAACATTTTTCAATGTTGGTGATAATGCTTAGCATTTCAAGATATTAGTTAATAAGAAGTTTATTTAGACATTGAGGTCAATAGACAGTTGAAGTGCTCATCACATTAGTATAAGAGACCATTTACTAATGTGCCTGACTAGAGATAAGGACTTAAGTCTCTGTGTTTCAAAATGCTGGCCTTGGTTATGAGCCAGAGTGTGTTATATCTCCTTTTTTAGCACAGGAAGACTCTGTGGTTAGCTCTGACTGCAAGAGCAAGCACTTATCTATGACTGTTACTCTGTAACTTGGTGTCCTTACAAAATAATTTACAAGAGAGCTGAAGAAATCAGCTATTTTTGCTTGGCAAAATAATGGCTGAGAAGGGATGTGACTGCTGAGCGTAAATACATCAAGGAGCAGTAAACCTGAGGGAGGTGAAAAGAGCTATTTAAGCTAAAAAGTAACCTTGGCACATGAACAAACAAATGTTAACTGGCCATGAATAAAATTAGGAAAAGTAGAAGCAGGTTGCCAATGAACCAAACAACGAGGGAAGGAAGGACCTTTCCAACAGAAGAAATGCAAGCAGAATACCAAAGCACTTCTAAGAAGGAGTTTAACTAGTTCCTGAAAGGCAATAAGAGGATTCAGCCTTTTGCTGTGTCTAAGCAGAGACACTTGGGATCACTTCCATGTCAGACTGATATTTGGGTGAATAGCCTCTTTCTCCTGCCTCTTTGCATCCTGTTTCACATCAACAAAGAGTGCAAGGCCAGTAGTAGAAGGCACAGAAAGAAGGATGATGGCAGAGCATGCCTCAGTTGGGTCTCTTTCCTGGAAATCCAGGGAACCAATACTTTAGTCAACGCTACAGAGTGAACCCTCACCTAGGTCCCTCTTGTGATACCGGAGGACTGGAGTAATGTTCTCAGAAAGTCACTTTTTCTGTTTCCATCAGTTAATACTCCCCTACTTTCTATATTTAGAAGAAAAATATCCCATATTTCATATACATAAAAAAGCAAGATCTCCCAAGCATACTCTGTTATCATGAAGCCAGACACACTGAGAAAGAGACAATCATTCCACAGCTAAATAACTAATCTTTAGTTAATTAAACTGCTGTTGATTATTAAACTGAACACCTGACTGCAATCCTTACAAGGGTCTGTAGGACCACAGGTTTGCTCTGATCCTTTAGCATACTGATATGACTTTTCCTCTTTGAAGAGTATTTCTTTTTACAGATGCCACAACATTGCTGAAATGTTTGTTCTATTTACCCTGTCACTCTAAAAGATCCTTAATCACATATACTGGTTTGTTATATATAAAGAACAGAGCAGCAACTTCTACTGTGTTGAGTGAAATTGCACCAGGTAAAAATTAAAGATCTTCTAAAACGTAGAGTTTGACTATTGATATTTAATGTGACACATCCCTTATTCAGTTGCAGGCAATGTCACTTCATTCTTTCCAAAATGATGGACCTGACTGCTTGTACTGATGAAATAATTAGATCTAAAGTGTGATGATCAAATTGAATTTACAAAGCTATTTTCTAACTTTTTTCAAAACTGCCAGACAGACTACTAAGCCACAAATATCTCATACACCACCATTTACTTAATCATCAAATTTATAACTGGGAAGTTCATTCATCTTCTCATCAAGATGTCCCACAAGCCACATTCCCCACTACTTGAAGTTTCTACCATGAGAATGTTCTCTGCAACTTTTTTGTGATATCATCACTTTGTTTGCCTTGTTTCTGTCCCTTGGATGAGTGATGAGCCCATTTTTTATCAAACAATACAAGGCCCAAGTCCTAATTCCTTGGAGAAGCAACTATCCCACCAACTTCAGACAAAGTCTTGTGGAAACAGTCACCCACCACATTACTTGCATATTGATGCCCAGTCATTTGCTTCAGGAAACAAGCAGTAAAGATGCCAGTCTCACCATCATCATGAGCAGGATCTTTTCACTATCCTTGTGAGCAGGTGTTGATTAACCTCATTTCCTGGGTGCGGAGTATGCAGACAGCCTTCGTGCCCTGGGAAGTGATCCATGCACAACTCTCTCACTTCTCAGGACCATTATCATCAACTCTTCCTCTTTGCTGATCCTTCAGAAAGGGGATAATTTTTTCCCAGGCTGTTCATTACTGTGAACAAGAGGAGGAGGGGCAGGAACAGCAGCCTCAGTTTGACAAATGACCCATAGTAACAGATTAAACAAATGGTAAAAATTAGCTGTGCTACAAACTCTCTTAACTCCCTCTCCCTTCACTTCTGCACAGGCGCCTTCCTTCCCACCTGCATCCATATAATAGGCTGAAAGAGATCTTCTCAGGGTCCTTAATTAGCAGGAACACATTAACGGAGAGGAAGGATGACCAGAGCACACACAATTAGTCACTGAATATAATTGTAATTCAGGACAGATTCGGTGACTAATTGATTCTCAAGTCCAACATTGCCCAGGCACCAATAGAAATGCCCAGCATGGGAGCACTCTGCCCCCAGTAATCACTTTCACACCAAAAACTATGTCACAATGACTTATATCAACAAAACAACCAGTGTGTTTGCAGCTGAGTCAATTGTTAACTTACCCTACTCAATGGACCCTCACAATCCCTGGAAAAGAAAAGGTACAGAGTTGGTGCAGACCTTCTAGCTCCCATTTGGAGCTGAGGAGGCATCTAGGGTTTCAGCATGATCAGTCAGTTTAGGAGCACAAAACTGGTCAAATTACTTCTAACTCTGTCAAACATTTTTGAAAGAATCCTTCTTGTAGGAATATATTCACACCTGGGAGCTTGAACACAAAAATAGTGGCTCTGCGTCTGGAAGTCTCTAAGGTATACATTAGTAGAGGCTGAGAAAATAAACCTCTGGCCTTATCCAGTATGGTGATCCTTATGATCTGGTACTGGAGACTGTGCAGACATCCTTGCCTTCCTGCTCAGCCTGCCCCATCATGTCTCTTCATACAACCAGCCAGCTGGTAGCGAAACCTAGCACTGGGGCATACCTCGTATCCTTTGCATAATTGTGCTGACTTCTCATTTTTTTTCTAAGTTTTGTCTGAAAAGGGCCATTTTCTTTGTATTTAATCATAGTATTTGCATGGAAGTATTCAAGCTGTCTTCTATTGCCTTTTCATTTTTGATTAAGGTGGTCAAGTTCTGCCCTGTTGTTAAGCAAGTGCGTCTTTTAACCTCACTAGAGGTTTCTTTCAGCAAGTCCCTTGTTTGAGGACAAATCCCTTGAATGAAAACTTTCCTCCCAGTTCTGCAAGGGAGATCTTGACTCTGATGTGTCACTTTTCCAACGTGCAGGGGTCTTCTCCTGGGGCAATCAGAGATATTGACATAGGGTGTGATCCAAAATGTGGCCCAGTGAGAAGTGCTTGAACTATGGGAGACTTTAGGCTATACTCACATCTCATTTCTGAACAATCATGACAGAGGCCACCTAATCATACTTCAACTTGTCTCTCATTGATGTAAATCCCAACCACTTCTCCCACATCACTAAGCATATCAGACATGGAAAAGTTGAAGCTTTAGAGTTGCTCTCCTTACTATACCTCTGTGCCTGTTATTTTTTGCCAACAAAAGGATACTGCATCAGCAGATTCAAGTAGTTGATTTTCTAAATGAAATAACCATCTGTCTATTTCCTAATTTTCCATCATAGTAAAGGATATTAGTCTGAATCACTCTCAGCTCTTTACAGGAACACTTTCATTTTAAATCATCTGTATGAAGTACAGATTTGGAGAATGAAGGTGGAATAGTTTGTCTTGCAGTCAGCCAGGCACACAGAAGAGAATTCAAAGTTGAAGAAGACAATAGGGAGCCTCAATAGTCTGAATTTTTTTGTGTTTGGTGTTTGCTGAACTGCTAAATCTTCAACCATAGCATTACTGCTATGAACCTTTTGGTGTGTAATAAACATAGATACACAGTCACTGTCTTGTGAAGGACTCCATGCGATAAGTCTGGAATTTTTGTTCCTAAAACTTTGAACTGCATCAGGTTACACATTTCAGTTTCCATCTACGAAACTACATCTGAAGTGCCTGGATGCCGAACATTGAATCTTTGCCTGGAAAGTCCTTCTTTTCCAGTTTTACTTTCATCTACAAGTAACAAGTCAAAAAAATAGCCATTCTTACTCATATTGAGACAGAAATCTGCAGAAGGCCAGATTGCCTTGTGAGGTCAGATGATATCAATAATTTTGGCATGTGAATATCTTCAACCATAGCCTATAAAGAAGCAGGGCGTTTGCGCACAGGCGCACACATACACACACACACAGAGTCAAAACCAGGGAGTACTAGTGGAATTTTAAAAAAATCTTCCGCATTTTGCCTTAAAAATCCTTAAGTGTGGATACCCAAGAGAAGGTTTATCCTGTGTACCCCTAATGGTCCCAGCATGGAGTCCTGATGGTAGCCAGAGAAGCCTGAGGAGTTTGCGCTACAAAGGAAGGACCAGGACAATGTCTGACCTCCAGACATTGTCACCTCACAGGCCACCCCTGACATCAGCACACCTCTAGAAATGGGACCATTGAGAACAATGGAGAACATTTTGGGGTGAAGAGTAAAAATCTGCCAACTTGCTTCAAGTGAAATCCCTGAAAGATTAATTTGTTGGACTAAGTGTTTGTGTAGCCCAGCTTACTTATTTATTTTTTTATCCAAAGTCATGAAGTAGGATTTCAATAGACCACCTACTCCCTAGCCCTCCTGGATAAGGGCTTGATTTCTCATTTAAGAGCCAGCAAACAGTTCATTTCAATAAGAACCTGTTCAAGGAACACTGCTGCTTACATAGGCCTCTATTTTTGTACAGACGGATGATTAAATCATCAGTTTTGTTTTCCATTAGCAATGCAAATAACAGTGTGTGGCTGAGTCACCACTAATCCCACACTATTTCAGAAAAACTGTAGTCAAGCCTGTTGTGAGTGCTTACCTCCACGTGATGTTAGTGTACACCCCTATTGCCCCAGGACATTCAACCCTACCAAAGGCTGATTGGCTCATCACAGTGACAGCGGTCAGAGCATTTCAGCCTACACAGTCTGCAATGGTCCAGAGGAGACTGCCTTTCTCAGGTATGGCCTTTTGTCCACTTACATCAAGAATATAATGCTAATTTGGCATGATGGGCCAACTTCTCAGCTGTGTAAATCACTTTAACTCCCTTTGAGTCATTGGCCGTACCAACTAACTCCATCTACCACCTCTCTGGGCAACCTGCTTTAGTGTTTCACCACCCTCATTGTAAAAAATTTCTATCCTCTTCTAGTTTAAAACCATTACCCCTTGTCCTATCACAACAGGTCCTGCTAATAAGCTTGTCTCCCTCCATCTTTCTTATAGGGATGTTCAACAGGAGTACGGAAGTGACTCTGAAGTGCTGCGTTGAGGCTCTGGGTCCTGTGATCCCCTAAGTCAGACAGCGTTCAGGTCCACACCTAGTTGATATAATTGTTGTGTGCAAGGCAAGTATTTTTAGTGTGAAGTCTGGGACTGTCACACAGGTTGCAGATAGCCAAGTAAGTTTGTTATAATTGTGGTCTGAGATTTCTGCTGCTCATCTGATGTCAGTTCCACCCCTAGTAAAGTACTCGAGAGAAAGGAATTGCCTTGAAAAGGGCCAAATTTCTAAAGAAGTAAAAAACCGAGAACTGAGTCATTGCCTGTTGCAAAGCCAGGTAACATCACCTCAAAGTTTTATCAGGAGAAACACGTAGAATCATAGAATCATTTTGATTGGATTAACCTGACACAAACACATTTATTTCATTGAATTAGCATAAATTGAAATCTTCTCTAATTTTGCAAACCAGGAATCTCACAAGAATGTTTCCAGTAAGATTCCCAAAACCTTGTTCTTAGGTTTGACATTTTGTGAGAATAACCTTTTCCCTTGCATTTTGGTGCACTTTCTTCAAGTCAAAAACAGAAGCACAGAGGGCTCAAAATGATAAGGAGAAATCCAGCAAAACTGAAGTCAAATGGGAACTTTCTAAAAGGCTCAATTTGGTATGAGTTTGGTGACGAAATGGGCAGAACTGTCTTGTTCTTCACAGAACCCTGTTCTAACTGGGTCTGTATCTCTGCTGATGCATATCCCATCAGCGAGGGTGATGTACAGGGTCCAGCCCTGCCTGTTTGCAGAGGTCCCTCAGAGGCAGCCTCCTTCCACACAGAGAGAGCAGCTGTTAAGAGCTCTGTTGAGATCTGAGCTTCAGAGAGTTAACTCACAGCTCACCTCTGAATTTGACCCTGTGAACTAACACAGCAGCATCCTTCAAACCCTTCTAATATTTCTTTGATGAAAATGTTTTAAAACATGATAGCAGAACAAAAGTATGGTGAAAACTAAGTGGTTTGCAGAGAGTTTTGTCTACCCCTGCAAAGCAAGAAACTCTAAGCAAATATTTACAGTCTGCTCATTAGGAGTTTAGATACAAATCTACTAGACCTATTTACAGTCTGCTCATTAGGAGTTTAGATGCACAGTAATATCAGCACTCAAAAATTAGTCACTCTTCCTTTTCCCATTATGCAATGGATGCAAGAGAAGAGTTTTCTCCTCTGATGTTTGCTGTGGGGAAGGTATATTTAACCATGGTGGGTAACTTGGTCAGAGATGCAGAGGTCCCACCTCACTAACATCCTAGGCAGTGTTATGTGAGCAGTCTGAATCCTTCAAAGTAAGTGTCTGGCTGTGGCAGAACATCCACAAATCCCAGCAAGATGCCTTGGTTCCCTTTTTATGGGGTTATTTCTTGAAGGTGGTTGAAATGAGAGTGGTTTGACAGCAGAAGAAACCGTTTGGAGGCCTTCCCCATGGACACGAGCTCTGTCCAAGGCTCTGCTTTCCCCGTCACCAGCATATGCACCAAATGCTTGCAGCTGCCCACTCTCCAGACCGCAAAGAAACTAAGCAAGCAAAGCAGAAGCTACAGGCAGTCTCTGTCTACCTCTGTCCCAGAAACGAGTACTGTGTATCACAACTTGTACTTCACTCCTGCACATTTGCTCACCACTTCACATTAACCACTGCTGATTTTGTGTGTATTCACCATGGACACGTTTGGAAAAAGCCTTTGGGAAACACAGCTCTATAATAAAAAAGGTTCTGAAATGCAACTATGAAAATAGTTGCCTTTTTTGTTTTCCTTGCAGCATTATTTATATTCAACTTTAACAAGGCAAAAAGCTTCTGCAGGAATCACTCCATTACAGGAAAAGGACAAAGAATGAGCTTGAAATGCAGCTTGAGCAGGTGTACACTGCCCTCCCGAATGCTGTTTCCCTTCTTCCCCAGCTCCCTTTTCCTTCGACACAGCTGGCAAACTGCTTTCTTAGCATAGCTGGAAAGCGAGGACGTTGTGGTCTGAAGCAGGATAATTTTGGGCAGCCATGAGTTAAGAATCAGTTAATATTAGTTAAAGTAAACAGCACTATTAGTTTTACCTTTCCAAAATGTGATAATAAAACAATAATGTAAGTCACCAATTCCTGGCCTTTCTCCAGTATTCTGAAGTTTTGTTATGATTTACTGGATACAACAATGTCAGGCAAATCTATTATCTTTCAGATGGTTGTTTATCTCAAGCCTGGTCTCCAGACCTGGTTTTTTTTTCAAGGCATGCAACTTTATCTTGAATTCACAGAGATTGACCTGTCTGACTTCTGCAGGAATATGCTATGGTTACTTTCCAAACTATACACAAATATATACATACAAAGCAAAAAAAAAGAAGCATATGATGATGCCAGAATTTTAGTTACATTTCGTGTTAGGGCAACTTTTGATTTTATTTTATTTTTATTGTCTCTGGTGGAATGAAACTGCTGATATACAATAGCATGCCTACACCCAAACATTGGCATATATATAGAGTGATAACATTTTAATCTCTTATTCCACTGACATAAACACCAGTGTGGATCTCCTTCTCCTCTTGTTATTCATTACAAGTCCCACTTTTGCGTTTTGTTTTGTTGTTGTGCTTTTTTTTTTTTTAATCTGGGATTTGCACCTATTGCATTCAATTAAATGAGACATCAGTGAGATTAGCCTCAGGCCCCAATGTATTAAAGGTGGGGTAATTACAGCGTGCAATTACTTTAGACAAGGTGGGTAATTACAGTGTGTGGATCCAGGCCTGGTTTAGACCTGTGTTCATCTGTCTAACTGAAGAGAACTCATAGCTAGGTCTGAAAATGTTTATTGGAGGCTATATGACTCCCAATCTTTCTATCAGATCTGGCTGCTCAGCTAGTGTGCTTTCTCCTTCCCACTGAAGTGGCCCAATAAACCCTTTCTGTCCATCACACATTGTTATTTCATCAAAAAGTTTATCACAGACCAGGCTGTTCAGTAAAAAAACATCAACCCACAAGCTGTAGCATGGGAGCACACCATTTTGGAAGAGCATTGTGTAGAGAAAATATGTTTTGCATTCTGTGGTATAATTGCTTAGATATAAGCATTTCCATAGTTACACAAAAACCTGATATTAAATAGGAGAGCACTTAAAATACTGGATTCATGTTATCCTTGGATGCCCAGCATATGGAGAGGATTTTTTGTTGCTTGTTAAGTATTGATTTATTCTATCAAAGGGCTGCACTCCTTCCTGGAGCTCACAGGAACCTTTTCTTCTTTCAGAATCAGAACCACAACATCAAAGAGGCACCAGAGGGCAATAACCCACCTGATTTCTTCCTGCTTCTTTGCAACACCTCAACAAACATCTCCTCAGTCTAAAGCTGTGGTCCTATCTTTTCATGTCCTTTGATGCACCCCAGTAACACATATATGCAAAAAAATGAGCTATTGCAAAATTGCAACTATATTTTTATTTCATGACAACACACTGGTAACTGAGGACATGTCTTTGGCCACGACAACCTAATTGTCTTACTCTTGACAGTGTAAATGTGGAGCAGGATGCTGAAAGGACATCTACTTTGGGTTTATATTTACAACACTGCAACTGAGAGAGGAACTGTCCCAGAGAAGATCTCGTGCTCTCTGTGTTACAGATGCAGAAGAACCACGCTGAGTATGAACCTTGAATGTATATGACGATTCCTCTTCCTTAGGCTCACAGCTGATTTCTCCTCAGAGAGCTAAATTAAATATAATGTTGATGAGTTTTTAACTTGCACCTCTAACAGACATGTCAAACCATGCTCAGTAGTATGGAGGGAGCAGAGTGTTCCCACAGCAGTGGGAGGCATAGTCCAGGAGCTGACTCTAGGAACATCTGTTGCTGGTATTGCTCTTCTCAAGAAAAACTGTCCTTCCCCAGCTCCTTCAGTGGGGCTTCCCCTGAGTGCTGACCTGACCAGTGAATGAGGAAATAGTCAGCCTGCAGCCACATTACCCAGCCATTTGCCCCACCATCCATATTAACTGGTAAATGTGATATAAAATGGCAATGTCATTGTCTATTTTGCTTACCAGGCTCTTCTGGCTTGAAAGATGCGTCATTAGATGCACCAGACTGAGGCTGAAAGCAGGATGTGAAACCTTTATGTCTCCTTAACTGCTTTGTCTGAGGCAAAGTTAAAGCCATTGTTTCTTTGATAGAGTGAGGAAGCCATGTCTAGGATATACATACTCATGTCTGTATTCCCGATCAGTGGAGAGTTTAACCATGGAGCTTGTGGATATCATTCTGGGTACTGAGAGAGGTCAGGCACTTGCTATATTATCTCCTGGGTTTTTTATGCAACATCTATGTTTTCTTTTGGAAGAAGTGTACTGCATGTGTCACATCATAGCATATTTCATTTCTTCTTTTAAGCCATCATCTTTTTAATAGCAGCAGCTGCAGAGGTTTTATTTGTGATCTGAGTGAAATCCCAGTAGCCCCACCCTTTCAGTCTGTTTCTAAAACTCAGGGAACAGGAATCTTTACACAGGGCAGTGGCTGATTACATTTTCATAATCAGTATTTTACTATTAGTGAAAACTAGAAACAAGGTTACCCCTCCTGTGTGTATGAACTGCTGTGGTGAGCTGTAGCTGCTTTCCTCCAGAAGCAGAGACTAAAGGAATGGCTGGTGACCAAGCCTGTCCTAGAGAACCAGCTTTATCAGGTGTAGGCATTTTCCAACTGGATGTAACAAGGTGTATTGAACTTCTGGGTTGGGGTGCTTGGGAAGAAGCTTGTGCCACAGCTTCTGAGGAGCAACAGCCCTGCTTCGTGGCTCTTGTATAGGACTAATGGTTTGATCCTGATTCTGCAGCTACTGAAAGGAGCTAGACAGGACTTTGGCAGAGGACCTTTTCCCTGAGGTGCTGGGGGAAGCCTGAATATATTCCGCTAAAACCAGCAGCAGATTCAAGACAAAGTATGATAGTGGAGGTGGGAAGGAATCATAAAGAGATTGTGTTAACATTTCCATAGAGACGGTCTTCCTTCTGTTCCCGATCCCTCATGGTAGGGCTAGTAGCCAGCCTGTCATGCTTGTGTTGGGTGGTTTCTGGAGAATGACACCAAGTATTGCCTCTAGAAATGGAAAGGAGCCAGAAGCGGTGTTTTCACACAGCTTGCTCTAATAATATTACTAGTAGTGGATTCTAAATGTAAAGCAGAAAATACAAATGTTTGCCAGGCAATTAAGCTGGAGTTAAAAGTTCCCCTCTGTTGTGATTACAAAAATAATTTTCTCCAGCTTTCAGTGAAGTTTCTGCTACCAACCTAGCAGTTTCCTGGCTTGCCTGTTAGATGCAAATGGCTGCCCTTGAACTCCTGTCTGACTACCCGGGGTTGGATATCATGCTGCCATGTATCTTTGCGAGACACTTGCCCCAGATTTGCAATCATGTCTAGCTTTGAATGCTGTGCTCCTGATCACAAGGTTCGGGGGGCATTCCTGCTTCTGCTCCTTGAAGGACATTAAAATCTGACCAGTTTACCCATGGAAAAATACCCCCGGCTGAACTGCATTTGGTGTGTCTTATTCTGTTTTTTATTTTCTTAAAATTATGATTCTCTAAACCAGTCAACATCATCTGGGAACGGCTGCAAACACCAACATTTTTTAATTATATGCACACATAATGGTGAACAAAGATTTGTCAGTGATCCTCCCGTTGGCACATCTCTGCTCAAAAGAAACGTCTGTCTTTTAACCATACCCCTCTAAGCCTTTCTTTTATGAGGCATCCTGTTATGCAAGACCTTGGCTGCTATCCAAACCATATTGGGCCCCTTTTAAGCATCCCTTTTACAACCTATCCTTTACAGTAACACACCAGTCCCTTGTTTCCCAACAACAACTTTCTGTACAGAAAGCTTTCAGCCCCAAAGAAGCCTTTGGACCCAGAAGTTGTGTGATTTTCACCATAAATAACAGCTCTTATTAATCAGCAGCATTATTCTATAAAGGCATTATTCCGAAAACTAACAGCTTTTCAAAACTTGCTGAGAATGTTACAAGAACAGTAACACCTAGAAAATCCCTTGGATTTAATTAGTGTTGCATTTCTTTTAGGTTGTAATGTTCAGTACTGTTAAGGTACTCTCTGAGTCGTCACTTTGGTTGACCTAGAGAGTGTATATATTAGCCATCTACTGATCTCCAGAGAAGTTCTCCTGAACTAATCACTGAGCCCGTTGTGGGCTTATTTCACAAAGTCTTAAGAACTGAGAATGTGAAGATCTCGATATCCTCTTACACACCCTCCTTGCACTGCCATCTGGTTAACAAGCCACTACCCAGAAAAGTAATTCGTCTAGCAGTAGGTCTCCATTCGAAGGTGAAGAGAATGAATTTCTGAATGAAATTCAAAATCAGATCATTATTTAGGATATGGAAGAAATCAGAAAAAAGAAGGCTCAAATCTCTTGCCGTGGATGGAAACGTAAAATCTAACAGCCTAGTTAAGAAACATTTCTGTCCTCTAGACAGAATACCACCTGTTCATTACAGAGGCTCACTTCTAAATAGTGTGAGTTTTAAACTGTTAATATTTTAATTTTTTTAGTCTTTAATTTAATTTTGAAAGCATAATGCAGCAATAAGTACATATGGATGCTTTCCTAGGGAAATTACAGTTGCTGTCTTGCAAATTATGACTCAAAAACAGGCCTGGAGGAGAGGGTATTTTGGCAGGAAGGTAAAATATCACTGGATGTTTTCATTATTGTTAAGTATAAAGATCAAATGAGCATATTTTATGCCTGGGCTGGTAAATTTTCAGGCCAATTTGAAAGTTGAATTACAGTACCTAGTACAGAAATTGCTTATTGAACCATACTAGCCACAGTCCCTAGTGCCCATTTGAAGGAGTCTGTGTTTGAAAGACTGGGAAATAAACCATAATGGATTATTAGCAGCAAATGTGTTACAGCGACAAGCAGAATGGCATTCTGCTACCATGTTCTCGATCCTGTGACACAAAAAAAAAATCCTTTGGTCTGACTTTCATTAGAGTTATGCTGGTGTAATTTAGAGATGATGGGTTGGATGGGAAAGGAGAATCAGAATCCAAACCTGACATTCCTGCTGCATACACGGATACCTATAGAAGTAGATTATGTATTCCATCAATGCATGTATGCCTTTGCTGTATCTTCAGTGTTCTCCAGACCTGTCTCTTGGGTTTGCTTTTCCCCACTGACCTTAGAGCCTGGTCTCTCCACACACTGGGCCAAGGGCAGCTGGTGAAGAGGAAGCTGTCTTTAAAATGCACATCTTGCTGCTAAGTCCAGTTGGGGTCATTGGTTCTGCTTTAAGGATGGCCTCAGAAGAGTGAGACCCACAGCTCCATGTAACAACAGAAATTAGGCACTGTGCTTGTACCTGCATTGCCCAACTTCAGGACCTCTTGAGGTCCTCTGCAGACTCTCTCTCCAGCCTTGCCAACAATGTGAAGTTTCATTAATTTGTGAGGCTAGCCTGGTCTGGCTAATATATTTGGGAACAGTTTTCAAGTTGGATTATTAAATATATTTTTGGAAGGGAGTGGGAATAGAAACAGGGGAAGGCATTTTTCCTATTAGTTCTTCACCTGAGGCTATCATTGTACAAACATGATTGGAAAAAAAAACAAAAATAAGTGAATACATGACTTCAGCAGGGCTTTAATTCCTTTGCTGTCATGTATTAATTTAAGTCGCAACTAAAACAATGGACTGTTGGGTGCCATTGGTGCAGCCGAAAGCTTGTGCACATGACTTTTCCACTGGAATGCTTTCAAGGTCTTTTTCCTCTTCCTATACTAGCTGCGAAACCTTTATGCAAACGGTCTTAGTCACAATTAGATTACATCAAAGAATGTTTGTCTTGGTTTCAAGCCTGCTTGGGCTAAAACCAAGATAAATTGCAAATTGGCTAAAACCGCCAACAAACACCCACTTTTTCTGGTCATTACAGATGAGGAATGTACAGTGCCTTTAGGTCTTATATTTCCACCGCCCTATCCTGTCCTTAGTCAGCAATTTGTTAGGTAATTGGAAAACAAAGTTCAATAGACTGTCTCAGAGCGGGTGGGGATTTTTTCTTTCCTCTTTTGGCTTTTGTGCGTCACAGAGTACTTACAAAGGAATCAACTCACCACAGACCTGTGTAAAAGCAGGCACATGTGAAGCACAAAGAGAGGAGGCAACCTTCAGTTCATAATCCTCGAAGAGAAGTAAAACTTAATATGACAAATGACAAGGGAAGGCAACCTTTTTCTGCCTCCTCCTCTCTCTCCACAATCACAACCAAGGAAAATAAAGAGGTACCAAACCAGCTTGTCCTCCTCTCTTGCTAATGTAAAGCTGTTGCCCTCAAAATTGTCTGTAGGCTAGAAAATGTAGATAGGGATAATTTCAACAGCCACTAAGATAGAGATGTCTCTGGAGGGACACACCAAGACATGGCACAGCAAAACTGCAGGTGGGAGTCCCTGAAGGGTGGTGGGAGCGGAGCTAAGCACCCTGCAACTGGCCAAGCAGGGATGTGAAGAATAGCTTTATGTTAACACACCTGTTTTTTGCAGGTCTTGCTGTGAGATAGGCAGCGAAGTCAGGAGCCAGGACTGACTTTGCACCCTGTAGAATGGAAATGAAAATTCACTGTTGGTGTTTTTGTTTCTGGAGGCTGAAGGAGGTCGTGCAATCTCACTATTTTAGGGTTGTGCTGTTCAGCTCTCTCAGCACCATGCCAATTCTGCTATGTAAGTTTTAAATTTGTGTAGTTCAGTAGACATTCATGGAGTTATTCTGGACTTATACCATTACTTTTTAATAGAGGTGGCCAGAAAAAATAAATATGATCCATGAAAAGAAGTTGAAAGTACAAAAATACTCTTGGCTAGATATTCACCATGAGGAATATTTACTCCTTGACTTTTACATTGGCCAGTCAGACCAAAATAGACTGTTTTCCCAGAAAACAATTCCATGAAGGTACATTTTCAGAGACATTTTTTTTCAGACTCTTCCTTAAGTGTTCCTGCCAGAGCTCAAGGTGGCTGTCATGTCTGTTAACACCATGCTGAAATCTCCATCATTTAATCATGGGATAGCATAAAGGCTGCACAGAAAATTTTAGCTGCTAAAAGTTCAGGATGTCAGACAGTAGTTTCAGCTGTGCGCTGCTGCATGAAGCAGATTAATATAGTCCTCTGGAATGCAGAACAACCATAATTACCACTTAGTCCAAACAGAATGAGAAAAGCATTGCTTATGGTCAGCTTCCTAGGTATCTGCAACTGTCTGCTTCCTCGTCTTCCCTTTCCAAGCATTCTTCACCTCAGGTCCTTCACTCTAGAAGTTCCCCTGGGTTTTGATTTTTCACCCACAGCCATTCTTTTATCAGCAGCAAGATTATTCTAAAAGATAATGCAATCTTCTGCAGTCAGAGCACAGACATGAAAAGTGGTCCCTGAACTAGGATGGGAATTACAGTTTTAAATGTGAAATAAAGAGATCCAGCTTTCAGCAGATAAATGTGTTAACTACATTTTCAACTTGCATGAATGGTAACTGGTAAGCTAAAAGTCACTTTGGACATTTCATAGTGGATTATTTCTGAGAGGTTCTGGTTTACGTGGTGATGTGACGCTGAGTTCAGCAAGGTAGAAAATGGCTCACACTGCTCCCAAGAGTAACCCTTCCAATATCTGTGTTGGTACTGGTATATAACATGTTCTGGTCTGGAACAGTAACAAGAACTGCAAATTGATGTTTCCATCTTCATAGTCACTGAAGCTGTCAACAGAGACCAACCAAAAATGACGTATGTCAAAAAATCCCCCCAAACACTTTTTGAACAAATCCATGAAATATAATTCCGTCAGATTGACTGGACATATGAGTAGTTTATAATGAGCATTGAAATAACCTATATTGTCCCATTTAGACCCACTGTTCAACATGCAGCACAATGTGCCCTGGTGTTTTGGCCACCTCCAGCTGTGCAGGGGGCATGGTGTCAAAAGAAACCTGACAGAGGAGGACAGCTATTGATCAAATCTCAACCAGAAAAGTGTCATCATGTGGACTTGGTGCTGCACTTGGTTTGGGGGACTGCCTCCCAGGTGTGAAAACACAGATGTAGTCTAGGGTATAATGGCTAATGGATACATCTACTTGATGTGAGATAAAAGTTAGGTACAAGCTGATAGGTAGCCAATCCCAGTGCATTATTTTCTGATGGAAGAAAAGGTTTTAAAATTAATTCAGTGCCTTCCACAGAGTTTGAAGGCTCTAGTGATTTACTAACCACATAGGCATTTTCTCGAAAAGCTTGAATTCCTAGTAAAAGCAAAGTATCACTCAAAAAAATACAACTGACATTAAAGAAAGCAATTGTTGCTGTTATGAAGTGTTCTGTTTCTAAGGAGGCTGGCAAATGCTTCTTCCCTGATGCTTTGATAATGAAGCAGAAATTAAGATTTTCAAAATTATGGGTGGTTGGGAGTGAATTGTGTCTGTGTCTCAAATTGGTGTCTGATTTCAGGCCTGATTTTCAGAAATGCTGAGAACTGTCTTTCTGAAAAACAAGCCATCTAATGCTGTTGAAAATCCCAGTCAGAGTTCAGATCCAAACATAGTTACAAATTTCAGCAGTGATTAAGTTAGTGTTCTGTTTTTTATCCTTTACAATTATCATGATGACTTACGAGGTTGGGATCTGGTTCCAGATTTCCCGAAAGTGTGTGACAGTTTTGATATGGTATGTCCTAAGGCCACGTGCCCATTTAAATTACTTACTTGACTGAAAAGCATGGATTAAAATAACATACCAGCTTTTAAAGAAAAAGCTACTGAAGCCTATGTACATATACAGTTGCCAACCAGCAAAATGTTTTCAGACTCAGAGACAAGGCAATCTGAAGGGTTCATTACAATCATTTAGTATGAAATTTTACAGAGCTCCCCAGAGTGAAAAGTTTCCACATTAATTTCTGCATCAGACCCACAGCTTCAGTTGCACAAATGTTTTCTGATGGCAACGTGTCATCAAGTGATTTGGGCCCAGAACGGGGACCCCGTGGACAAGGGATTTATGGCTCTCTGTTGTGCCCTGCCTACACTTAACATCTATGTGCGATATAGTGGGACATGTCTTCCTGTCCTGTGTCTGCAGCACACAGAGGTCTCATTCCATGATCATATGTTTATTTAGGGTGAAAGACAAACAGATGCATGCCTGGTATTAACTAACATTATCAGATGCTAATGGATAGTGTCACTGATCTCATCCGACAGAACAGTTCGAGTCAGGTCACATACAGCACATCCCCATTTTGTAACCATTCAGTTAACCTGGTTAAGGCTGGTGGGTCATAGGAAGGCTGTTGGTGGTTGGGTCTCCTGCACATAGCAAGGCCAGCTGGTCAGCCCACCATTTCCTCCTGTGGCTGAGTCTGGGATTTTCTGGAAGTTACTCTTGCCTGAAAATGCCTTGATGGGGACAAAACAAACTTTCCTTGTCCTCTCTTTAGGGCATAATCCGAAGCTCACTGCAGTGGCAAGGTTTCTTCTGAGCTTTACATCAGTCAAAGGTTAAATTACATATATAAACCACAAGCTGTTTGGAGTCTTTTTGTGATAATCTTCTAACTCTGGGATGTCCCTGCCTGCAGAAACAAAACCAGCCTCAGTAGGAGATGGATATGCTCAGTAAAACAAAGAAAACAAAACAGATCTAGTGAACGTAGGACACATCATATCAGAGACAAAAGCATAAGCCAGAAAATAATTCTGTTCAAAAAGTTTCTGAAACATCATACTTTTAGCATACCTGGTTTCTCCCTCCCCATGAAACAGACCAATGAACTAATGAACCAACCAGATTTTCCAAGGAAGAAATGTTGTTGTGGATTAAGTTTAAAGGGAAGGATTTTGGTAGAATTGAAAATTAAGTTCAGAGTATGCAACCACATTCAAATTTAAGCATGGAGCACGGTCAGTGAGCTACCAGGATGGTCCAGAGCAGCGAGCAGCGATTCAGCACTGTGTTTGAGGACATTGTGGGAGAACTCTGCATTATTTGTTTTCGTAAAGAAACATTAGTCTTTCTTACATCCAGCCAACAGCATTTGTTGTTGGAAGTAGAGTGAACTCTACCCAGGAGTGTTTGTAGGACTCCCAGGTTCTCTCTACCCTGCGAGTGTGACCTGCATGATGTTTAGCCCAAATGCAACCCGGGAAGGAGAATGATCCAAGCACTTTCCCTCCCACCTCTGCCTTATATCCAGCAGGGCTGTAAAAGCAGCAAAAGAGGCAGCTACTGTTAATACTACACTGAATGGTCTGATCAGAAAGGGAGAGGTGATGGGGAAATGCCAGTCAGCGGTGGCTGTAGGAAGGCATCCAAGATTGAATTCCTGGCAGACTTGGGGTGTTTTTATAATTTTCTTGCAGGTTTCCAGGGGTTTTGTATTTTCTTCCTTTTTTTTAGGCATCACACACATTCCTCAGAGTAATTTTTTGTTCCTCTCCTTCACTTCCCTGCACACTCATGCATTGCTGCACAATTTTCTGCCTTGCTTGGTGGTGTGATGGGGAGGGAAGGTGTGGGGGGGGGGCAGACGAGTCGCTGCTCGTGACCCAACAGTGTGGCAGCCATTGCGGCTGGCAGGGAGCAGGGGGACATTTCTCAACAGAGCCATTGCTGAAGTCAGTTTTAATCAATTTAATTGTTAATGTTCAGGGAAGAGAGAGAGGAAGGAGACCACAGACTAACATGGTGGGGTTAATGGAAAGAGAAGTGATAAAATATAACCTTACAGCCTGCTATGTGGCAAGTCTCTGAAAGATTAGAACGTTATCAAGCGAGAGAACAATTAAACTGATTTGTAATTAACTCTGCAGAGAGTAAAAGCAGCAGAGTTAATGGAAGGCAAAATACTGCTTGCTGGGTTTGTCCCTAAAAACTGTTTTGGTCCCTAACTCTTTTCCTCTGTGCCCCTTAGCAATCCTGAAAGGCTGGCAAGGGGGTCTGGGGTGAGCCCACGGCAGCCCTCACCCCCCAGCCACTGCCCGGCACTGAAGAGGAACCGTGGGCAAGGGAGGCAATTATCCCTGATGCTTTAGGCAGCTGCACAAACACTTGCCATCAGCCTGGCCAGCTCGTGGCCACGGCCTGTGGGTGAGGGCAGGGAGGAGGCTGCAAGCCCCTGTCCCACACTGGTGCGTTCAGGCAGAGCTGGCTGGGCACCCCTGCTCTGAGCAGCCAACAGCAAAGCCCTGTTAATGACCCTGCAGGGGCTGTGTGGACGCAGGTACTGTAACGTGGACGGATGGCTGGCAGCTGTGGAGGATGGCTCCAGCTCTGGAAAGGTTCTTTGCTTCTCCTGTGTCTTCATGGTCATGTTCTCCAGGCCTCACGCTTGTGACTGTTTCTTGGAGCAGCAACATCCTGCTTGCTTTTGAAAACATTAGTTTCTCTGGCTTAATGTGGATTTGAGAATAGCCCCACTCAGAGAGCAATGTCTCCTCTTGGAGAAGATCTGTGTTTCAGGACAAACCCTGGCTTACTTTAACCCAGCTCCCATCAGCACCGAAAATCCCCTAACTCAAGGCTACCAGTGCATTTAACTAAGTCAGTCATCCTGTCTTTGATTATAAACTAAAACATCATTCGCAGCCTGTTTACTCTGCAATGTGGATATAACCTAAACCCCCTAAATGCTACCAGTGTGTTCCTGCCTTGCTGTAATTAGCAGGGTGAAGTCACTGCAACCACATGGCAGCTCTGCGGTGTGACTCTTCTCCCCAGGGCAAACACCATGTGTGTGGTGCTAACCACCACCACAGCCTGTGGGGAAAGATGTGCCATTAGTTTCAAGCTTCCCACTTATCTCTGTGCTCATGGTGATGTGCAGCTGGCTCACATGGCTACTTGGGCCACAGAGGTGGAGGGAAGTCCCCAGGTGGGATGACAGGCAGGAGAGATGGGCTCACCTCCAGCAATTCAGAGGGACAAGAGAGATACCCGCCTAACTGAGAGTTTTGCTCAGCAGTTCTCTATTTCTGCAGGTTGAACGCCTATGTTTTGCTGCCTTTTGGGGCATGATGTGTTTTTTAGTCACAGTTTATTACTCTAAAGCTTCAAGTAGGCTAAGAAAATACAGGATGAAGCTTTTTTCCTTTTTGCAATAATAATGTAACATGGAAGGAAGCAAGGGAAGAAACAAAGGAGAAGAGAGGGAAGTAGGGGGACAGTTAAAATAAATAGAGAGGGGAAGGGGGAAGTTAATGAACTTGCTCCGTCTAATAAACAGTTTCCTTCTCTCCTGCCTGTGAACATTGTTGTTTTACCAGCCCCCACCAGAAACATTTTCCCAGTGCTCCCTGCCCAGGCCACCGGGGAGTGAGGTCCATCCACCATGTACCACTCAAGCGATGGGGTTGGGGCTTTCTACTTGCCGCAGCAACACCGGAGGCAGAGGGGCTACCTTGAGGAGGGAGCAGGGAAGCCAGACTCCATGGCCCAGACAAACCCCAGTCTCTTTTCTTAGTGTGCCAACAGGGACGGCAATTAATGCCAAGGGGGGTGGTTGCTTTAATGATGCGGACACCTGTTCCCCGAGAAATGGCCTCAACTCTATTTGGCACGAGTCGCTGCCGAGGCTCCTCAGCCACAAATTGCTTTTCCATAAAGGCAAAGCAGCTTTGTTTATAAACTGCTGTAGATAGGCTGGAGTTTTCATGATGAGAGCACAGAAGCAACAGTCATTACAGCCATATAAATGAGTTTATTTATTCAGCGAGAGCACATCTGCCAGGCTGTCGTGAGGTAATCTGCTGCCGCTACAGCCCACAATTAATGGCTGCTGGGGGACAAACCAGACAACAGAGTGACTCGTCTGTGGGGAAGAGAGAGCTCCACTGGCTTCGTAGGGGACCTTGTGCCGCAAGGGACCTGGGGACTGCCTGAGGGGCTGGGGCGGCAGACCTGGCCCTGACCTTACTTCAGGTATGCAGAACAGGAACTTGCTCAAAAGAAGGGGCTGGGAATGCAGCCGTGGCAGCTCCACCCCAAAACCAGCAGCCTGTAGGGTAGGGCTGTGCCTATGTATTCTGCTGGGTGCTAAAACAAGAAGTAAGAATAAATCTGGACTGGAAACAGAGGGTGGATTCAAGACTCAGCTTTCAGATCCAGACTATAAAAACAGGATCCTTCAGGGGCTGTTTGGATCCAGAGCTTTGACTTGATTCACCAAAAAAGTTGGAACTGTTTCTTGACTCTGTATCAGTTTCTTGGCTCTGATTTTGGGATGGGGATGAGGGCAAAAGAGGTGTTAATCCAAGGGTTTGGTTTGGACTCTTGTTCAGCTGGAAATGAATACCTTGCCTGTGGCACAGCTCCTGCAGGCAAGTTGCAGGAGATTAGATGGCTGTCATGTATTTGACACAATGAGGCCTGAAGAATTTACTTGCACTGCCACTAAATTGGTCAAATGCTGAAACATGAAGGACAGATGGAAATAACTGTAAAATGTTGTAACCTGGCATGTCACCAACACTTCACAGCTTTCACACCAACTGCCAGCAGTAGCAGAAAAATGTATTAACAGGAAAAGAGAAAACCTAGAAGACCTCAGTTATAGGAGGCAATACTGAGAGAGGTTGTGAGTTGTTCTGCACAGCCAGGTCTGTAATCTTTCGAATGGCTGGAGAAACATGGCAAAATAAGAGGATGTCACATGCAAAGATGAGACGAAATCCTCCCATCCTTTCCCTTCCACCTCCAGGGTGAGGTGGACGTGACTGGCAGGCCCAGCTGATACTGCAGCTGCTTGTCTGGTCCCATCCAATGGTCCTGACAGATGTTTTAATCTACTGTTTGAAGAATGACTTCTGCACAGCTCTGCTGTTCAAACATCTGTTTCTGTTTAGATAGACAGAGGCATTTCAAACTGCACTGGCCATGCCACACACTGGGAATTGTTTAAACGGCAACCCAAGTTGCTTACATTACTCAGTTACAGCATGAGGAGGATTTACTGCAGCAAACCTTGACATATTTTTAAGCCCTGTAAAATAGATCATTCACGAAAAGGGAACAGTATTGCTTCCTAAATACATCCTTTAAAAAAGGGGGTATTTACAGTTATAAACCCATAAAGACATCTCTGAAAAGCCAGGGCTTTTCTACTTGCATCCCTGTTCCCATGTCAAGGGAAGAAATACTTGTTTAATCATGTTTTCACTGTCCTTGGCTTTCCTAGCTTTTGTAGTTGAGCGTGTGTGTGTTTTGCTGTACCACTTCTTGCCCTGCTGTTGTCAACACCCTCTGATTACTCCTACTCCAAACAGCCCATGACACATTGCATGTCAGAAGATTTCTATGCTGAGCTTACCAGTTTCTAACGAATAGGAAAAAGAAGCAGCTACATTTCAGACAATGATGGTGAGAGCTCAGTATCACTAAACCAGTAAAATTTAAAGGACTTTCTGTATTCTTAGGTTTTTGTGCACCTACCATCCTACTCTTGAAGTTAAAGATGTTGTCACATGTCTTCTTTTCCTCTGACTTTTCTAGTTGTTCAAGCCTCGAACTACAAAGCACATGGCAAGATCAGATTTTCAGCTGGTCAATAATCACTGTCTATCACATGTAAGAAATATCCTGATTGCTGGCCATCAAGTGGGAGCTGCCATCATCTAGCCCTTTTCCTGCATTCTTGTAACAGGTGGACCACTTTGTTAATGCATTTGGCTGATTTTCAATGGTGAAATATTCCCCTGGGGTTCTGGTTTTAAAAACAGCAGAAATCAGAGCTTTGTCTACAAAGTGATAGAAGGAGCACAGTGTGAGCTTTTGCCTCTTTTGTCCCACTGGGAATTACCGGGATAAAACCACACACTGAAGGATCATGCTGCTTGTTTTCTTTAGCATCCTTCCCCCTTCTCTGTGACTTTTCAGATTTGCAAGCCAAGGAGCTGAGGTAGAAGTCTCCCTGGTTAGCTTTTCTTTTCCACTTGCAGGCTCCATTAACAAGCACCTCTCAAAATCAAACATACAACAATACTTTTGTCCTTATACACTGTTTCTATTCTCTATGAACAAAAGAATAGGTTAAAAGGAAACCCTTCCATAAACATGAACATGCTGGTTCGTGGCTGGCTGTGTTTCTGTGCACGGACAGTATTTCTATGCTATGCAATACTCAAGGGATTAATTTTTCTTTATGGGTTTGGTTATATGGGTCAGCTTCATCAAAATCCTTAACTACTTGTGTAACTCTAAGCCTGTACATAATCCCAAGTTGGATGAACAGCTCACCTTCTTTAAATTAGACATGTTCGAATACACTTCTCGTTTGGGTCCTGCAGTAATTAGCCTGGAAACAACGAATAGCCAGTTGCATTGAGCTGAACTTTCTTTCAAAGAAGTGCCAAAATCAATCGAAAGAGACTAATGATATTTCCTGAGATCCACCTGTTGCTCAGTTTCCCTTCAATTAAGTGACAAAGGGGACGTGCGGGAACCACTTCTTGTTATAAACACGAATTAGTATTCGGACAAATGAAGCTGGGAAGAGAAAGGCAAAGGCAAGGCGAAACAATGAGAGAAAAGCAGTCTCTGCTTTATCATGGGCTGGCCATGCGCAGGGGCGCTCAGGAAGAGGGACATTCCGATGCAGCACGAAGGCTGGAAGAACAATGCGGTCCTTCCTCAATAAGGCATTTGAACAGGCTAAATGATCCCTCTGGAGATTATATGGAAGTGAAATACATCAAAATAAGAAAGGAGGAAGAAACAGATTTGTGCCTTCATGAGGCACAGCCCACGTTTTGCTGAGACATGACAATGGACTTCTAGTGAAAACACCAAGCAGCAGATGAAGGTTTTTCGGGGGGTAATTGCCAGCCTGTGCTCTGCCATTATGTGAATGTGCCTTGGGGGCACCAAGCTTTTGGCCAGCTGTCTGCTTGTGCTGCAGCTCCAGCTGCCTCCATATCCTTTTCCTCCATCCTGCAGTTCCTTCACAGCGCTACCTTCTCCATGTTTTATTCTAGGTGTCTTTGACATCTGTGATCAAAACATGGGTTTAAGGAGCTACAGCTCCACTGCAGCACTACCACTTTAATACCTGTAGGCACAAAGCAGAAGAGGAGATGACTTATTAGTCTTCAGGAATTACGCAGAACCCTGCACAATGTCCTGGCCTCAAAGTCGCCCCTTCTAAGGAGTCACTGCTCCATTAAGCAGTGGCAGTGGCCATGTCTCTTCTCACTGCATGTTCATCCCCATGTCACGTCTTTCAGACAATTATGCCCACTTGCTAGGGCAACTGTGGCAACTGATGGTTGCCAGTGGGGGTTAAAGGCCCTGTTTCAGCAAGGATGTGACCCAGGGCTGCCCTACCAACTCCTCCTGTCCTGCCTGTGACCGAGGATGATGGTTATGGAGATGCTCCTCAGCCATCCCTCTGCTGAACCAGGATGAGTCTCCTCTGGTTCAGTGGCCCTTCCTTTGCCTTGGATAAAGTGTTCAGCTCTGGTCTTAAACCTTATAGAGAAAGGGACCCCTTGTTGTCTTCCCTGATGTCCCAAGGCCCCTCTGAGCATGAGCCAGGAGTCAGGAGGGATTTTAAAGGTATCCAGGATGTTGGGGAAGAAGCAGAAATCCTTAAATAGGCCATCCTGTACCTCCTCCATTGCTGAACAGCACCTGGGCTTTGCAGAAGGCTTGATGCTGTAGTTTTGACACACTGCTGACAGTTTTCCTCAATCTTCCTGATAACATTTTCACATTGCTGCAAGTGGCCTCACTGAGGAGCATTGCAAGTGCATCCTGAACTCCAGGAGACCTATATCTTCAGAGTGGTGCAGGTTGCTCTGCAGTGCCCCACCCCCCCCAGGGTGCCACATGCACCATTGTCTCATCCCTGCCCCTGCACGTCCTCTTCTACTCTGAAAGGAAACCCAGGTGTATGCTCCCTCCTGTCTGATGACTGATGGACCACCCCTGTGCTGTGCTCCAAAAAGCACATTAGCCCCATGCTGTCAGCACAGCCTGAATAAGCCATCCTGACACTTGTCCAAAGGTGTTAGGACATATTTCATACCCCATGGTCATACAACTTCCAGACCCAGGTGACATATAATCGCTGTTATGGAAAATCACCAGAGGTTGGTGGAAAGACCACTTATGACCTTCATCTGGGAACCCATGACAGCACTTGTTAGTGGTCTCCTTGAGAAGCTCACCTGCTCCTGAGTGTTTTGTAACTTCAGGTAGTCCATGTACTGTTCAAAATGTCCCTTCCTTCACTCCAGAGATCTCATTGTCCCAGCACTGGCAGACACCACAGCCAGGTACTTTCCCAACAGATCAGGTAAGAGCAAGTAAACAACTCTTCAAGAGGAGGCTATTCTGCTTTCAATTAAGTTAATTCGTGATGAGCTTACACTAGCGCCTATACTTGTGAAGCATTCAGCGTTACTTAGCAGATGCCTTTCCTGGTGATGTCCATTTAGGAACTTTATCCTTGCTTTGACATGAAGCAAGTTGCTGTCCAGGTGAACATACAGTCAGAAGGAAAAGAAAAATCCCAACCCTGTCTTGAAAAGCACTAAGAAGTGTGCAGTGTAATTTGGGTATATCAATATGGGGCTTAGCTGGGTGGTTATGGAGGTGACAGGAACCTGGTGGAGAGGGGACACTGGTGTTACTGTGAGCTGAGATAAAGTCATGTGGAACAAAATCTGATAATGATCACAGCTCTGGCATCATACTGTCCAGGGAGTAAGTTTTCCTTATGTGTAATGTTTGTGTATTTACATCCATTTTCATCTTCAGACTGTTCATACCACTCTCAGAGTCTGCTGGTATCATGTTTTCACAAGTCTGTACAGAATGGGCCAACTTCTACTCTGACCTTGGAGCAATTAGTGATTTTTTTTCTTCAGAAACAAAGCTTCATTTAAAAACTGTTTTCTTGATGAAATGCTCTTCGGGGCAATTCCCTATTTTACATGTAGGTAGAAGACCACAGAACTATTGCTACAGAAAAATATTGCTTCAGACTGGATCACATTTATAAGCATATGAAAAAATGCCTACATTTATAGAGAATATAAATATCCTTGACAAATGCCCAACTCTCATATTTGAGGTTTTTTCTGTACACATGTACTAATAGTATTTATTCAGGGGGAAAAAACATTTGAGATGTTCATTATGCCAATCATTCCCTAAATAATTTATATAATATTAGCATGTGATTAGGAACTAACTGTCTTTAAAGTCACAGTGTAACACATTCACTTTTTTTTTTTTTTTTTTTTTTTTTTTTAATGTTGTATAGTGTGTGGCAGTAAATTGTGAGCATTAGGTTGGGTTTGTCTGAGGTCTGGTACCTGTTGTCCAGAATAAAAATCTTCATGTAGAGGTAGCCTGTGTTTTCAGCAAGATATCCTGTTGACTTTTGCTTGGGAAGCAATGTGCATCTTTTGCCTAGGTACATGCATACATGTTTATTCAATGGTGTTGTGGAAGTTGTTTATTCCAGTAACTGATTGCTGGAGGCAGAGGAGAGGAACTATCTTCTAGGAGAGACCTCATTAGGTCTGTGAGACACACAGTCCTTCGTGGGGCTGGAGCAGGAAGCGCTTAGCTGTGCCTCATGCAGTCTTAAATCACATGTACTCACAAAAGCCAAAAAGGTGTGTATGTCTAGGAGTGGGGAAATGGGAACCTTCCAACCTTCCCATCTTACCTTAGCTCAGTTTGACATTATTTCTACCCAACTAAAAGCAACAGCTGATTGTATATAATAAAGATAAATGTTACATTGCAGTACTGTGTTTATTAAATCACTGCATTTGTAGGGGAGTTCCTTGGCATTGTTTGTCTGGGATATAAATATTTTAAGTCTCCGTCGGTAAGTGAGGCTAGTGTGTGTATATTACATAGTGTACTCTCTTATCCGGTTAAGAAAAGCAACAGATGCAAATTGTCCAAACAAACATTTTGTTTCTCCCCACAGCTGGCCTGATTGTCATCATTCCTTCCAGTCTCAGGCTCCTTCTCTGTACTGGGTTGAACACGTTACTTTTACAGGTGTGGGCTGCACTGGTGAGGGACAATCCGAGATGTAGATTTCTTCCTTTTCCCACTCCTCAGATCGTCTCCAGCAAATTCAGCCCACCACTCCACCAGAAAGCCAAGGCTGCATCCATCTGCAGCTCTCCACTAAAGCCCATTTTTCTTGTCCTGTCCACAGTCAATCAAAAGAAGAGTTTATTTCCTTCCTCTTTGCAGCAACCACTTACATAACTGCATTTATGTTATTGCATCTCCTCTTAGTCCTGTCTTTATTCTAAACAACCTCAGTTCTTTCAACCTTCCCTCAGGTTATGTTTTCGAGCTCTCTCATCACTATTCCCTGGACTGTTTCCAGTTGGTCCACATCCATCTGGAAGTGTGGTGCCCCAGCCTGAACACAACATTCCAGCTGAGACCTTCAAGCCCAGAGGAGTTACTTTGCTTGCTTTATTATGTTCAGCACTCCCATTGTACTTCATATTTCACATTGCAAGAACATGGCAAAATTATCCATTACCAAGGGGAAAGCAGGCTATCTCTGTGTCAGAAATTACCATTTCCTTCCAGAAAAACCTAAAGAAGAGCACATCAGTTGCATCTGAAATAAATTGTAGTGCTCTACTATGGCTTACTTTAGGGTCCTGAGCACTTCATGACTCTTAACAAACCATTTTCTGATGAAATCAGGATATGAGATTGGCAGCTGGGTCTTATCCTGCTCTATAGAGTGACTTGGTAACATTTCTGAGTCCCTCCTCAGTTTAGACAGAGGCACCAATGGTAAAGCTGAGAAGAAAAATCAAGGCTGCCAAAACAACTGGCAAGCTCAGCAGAGAGGAGGGAGATGGCTGTGGGCAGCAAATGGTGGGGTCATAGCAGCTACTGGCAAAGGACATCCTCTTCCTGAAATGGGCCAGAAAAAAATAGACTTGAGAAAAAGTAAATTTCACTCAGTATCAAAACAAATTCGTAAAAAAGGGTTATTTCTGACCTTGACCACCATTGCACTGAAATTATCATGGAAAATAAACATGGTAGAGTTAGAGAAACCCCCCACCAGAGACTGATGTAGAGTCCAGCAGCACTGTTGGATCCCTGTGCTTTCACATCCCAGTTCTGTCCAGGTCCATAGAACAGATTTCACATTATCAACAGAGGGAAAAATTACTGGGTCTGGATGAATTTAGGGGTCTGAATGAAATGGATGCAAGGACAGCCAAAAAAAGTGGGACAGAAACACATTTTTAATGGATCAGCAAAGATAAGTGAAAATAGGTAGCTGACAAAAATATTAGAGTGAGCATGCTCTGTGTGAAAGACAAGGCTAACATGGGGACTGTAAGACCAGGAGTGTCCCTGGTGGATAGCAGCTGGGCGTTCAGGGTCTGGGGTGCAGGTGTCTACAACTGGGTCCGTTCTTCATCTCAGAATCAGCTCCTGCAGCATTCCCAGCACTCCTGCATCCCCAGCACATATGGTGTTGCTCATTTTAACAGTGCCATTTGTTTAACAAACTAAAAGGCACCTGAGGTACTTTAGTGCAAAGATGAGGAAGTGAACGTTATTTCAACTGCAAAAGGTAGCTACTTCTCTAGCTGCTGAAAACATGCTTTCTCCTTCATGATCCAAGCAATTGAGAATGATCCTTATCAAAATTTAGACCTTTAATTGAATCATTTTTCACCATCTTATGTCATTAGAAAGCAAATTAATTTGGTAAGAAACCAGATTTCGTGCTTATGTGAAGTTATAAACCAGAACAATTTTCTGCTGCAAGAGTGATTAAGAAAGATATTCAACAGCAGCTACTACAGTTAGAAGTCCAGATGGATTCAAGAGTTATCAAAGGAGTGGCCCAGGATCACTTCATTCATTCTTATTTTTATAAAATAAATCTTGATGAACAGGAGACACTCTGATGTATTAGGAAAGATCTTCATGCTGCTTCCACATTAAAAATCTAAATTGGATAACCCTGTGTAAGATTATGTAATGGTTCATATAAGATGCAAGCAAGAGCTGAAAATTCATCACTGTCACTAACACAATCAACATGGGCTGATAGAAAACAGGTTTTACCTAACTGTTCAACTTTCAGACATCAAAGTTTAGGTAGCCAACTAGATATCTTTTAAGCAACCGTTCAGATTTAACCAAAAAGGGTGCAAGTGTCAGTGAAATCAGTAATTAATTTCCCTCATTTTATGGTGTAATTTTGACTGAAGAAATCACTATGGCACATACTGCTGGGTTTAAGTCTGTGTGCTTTTTCATGTTACCAACTCATCATGTTCTGGGAGGAAGGTTTAGAACCATCAGGAGACCCTGCTTGGTTTCTTTGGCTAGGTTATAGTCTGCAAAACCAGCTGGGGTATAGATGCTCGAACTTTTCTTCCTACCTCATGAGGACATTATAGCTGTATTTGGAGTGTGCCTCTGAAATTTTCTGACTAACAGTCTCCAAAGTACATGTACCAACTGACGTCTCCAGCCAGTCTTGAATCCTTGAAGGCAACAGTGTGGGGGGGTGGTGATGGGTACCCTGTGTGTATAACAGTGCCTGTTAAATTCCTGGGGCCAGTATCCTAGAAACAAAGAATTAAAAAACCAAAACAAACCATAAAACTCTAGGCAAATCAGCATGCTGCACTGATCATCCATTCCCAGAGTATTTTCCAGCAGTAGATGAAAGAAAGTAAGGATAAAAATCAACTTAAAAGAAATATTTCCTTGGAAGGAGTAAATAAGCTAATCCATCACCTCACACTTCCTTTTGAGAGTGATAAAACCACCAGTGATTAATATCTCAGCACAAGATCACATGACAGCATCTCTACCGTAGGACTTACCATATGTATAATAACATGTTGTCATTTGTCAGCCCCTGAGGTAACCTGATGGCTTTTGTTACTCATTCTTTTGGCAGTGACTGTGCTTCCTCTGAATTTTTGCCATTAAAAAAGAGAGAAGAAAATCAGAATGTGACATTAAAAATATAGAGGTATGTTAGAAATGGATATTATGATGTTTTAATTGTGCTCATCTTTCCAACTATTAAAAGCACTCTGGATATAGCAACTCCATTCAGCATTTGCTCGATGGTGGCTTGATGTGCAGAGCTTTTTAAAACCCTTTTGCAGGAGGCAACATGACTGCATTGGTGAGAAATGAGTGACCGCTTTGGGGAAAACCTCTATGAGATATGTATCTGTGCTTTATCACTTCTCTTTTTTCAGATTGTGCCAGACCCAAACAATGGATAATGTTAATGAACAAGCTTGGTACACCATAAGCCACAATAGCTGCACTATATTAACAGTCTAAACGGTGCTAGGGCCCATTCCCTGGTCCTAAGGCCAGCTAACGAAGTATAGCAAAGCCCATGCAGCTAAACTCTCTAATTGCCAAAAGCTGCAGTTGCATCTGATTTGCCTGTTGGGAATGACCTGTGTCCCCGCCAAGCCCTGGGCTCTGCCCAGGATCTGTCTGTTGCTCCTGACTGGACTGGGCCAACACCTTGCCAGGAGACATGCTAAATATTTAGCAGTGTAGGTGGTTGTGTCCCAGTGGACCTGCACCTTGAGTTGTTTAATTTAGTGGTATAAATGCAGTCAGCAAATCCCAAACCCTAATTTAGTTACTGTGGTGACTTGGCAACACTGGGCATATGTGGGGATGGGCAGCCCAGGACGGAACACGGGCTGGTGCCAGGCATCACCCTGCCAGCCCTTCCCTGTGGGAATGGCCAAGGGAGTGGATACTAAGTGAGATGAGATGCCAGCAAGGGAGAAAGAAAAATGGGGGAGACTAGAAAGAGAGCTGGGAAAGGGTGGGCAGAGCGGGCAGTCTGGGGGAATAGGATGAAAGGGGAGAACAGAAAGGGCATCAAGACAAATTGTCCCGTGATGCTAGAGAGTGGTAGGAAAGTGGAACAACAGAGCCAAAGAGGACAAGCAACAAATACACAGCAAAAGGCCAGGACACTTCAGGATGTTAGTACCTACTCCATTAGTTTTAATGGCCTTCTGCAAAAGTCCCACTCACTTTGACTTTAGTGAGATCCAGTTGGAAGTATGTTACTAGATCCATTTTAACAGTCTACAACTACTTTTTCATATTGTTTTCAGGCCAGGCTGCCATTGTACCAAGCCCCTTGGAGAGGTATGAGCTGAGGCTGAAGGAGGGAGGGGTTGTAAGGCAGCACTGGGAAGTCAGCCCCATATGTGGGAATATAGCTGCAGTCTTCTTGTTTAGTAAATAATTCTCCTATGAAAAGTCAGTTTAGTCTTAGGATGACTGAATTCTCTTGTGTTGTTTCTCAGTCCATGACACATTTCCTACTGATATTGCTGGTGAAACCGTTCTTTACTTGATAGAAAATACAATGTTTAACAAACACTCTGCATTTTGTATATTCACTCCTGTTCTTCAGCTGATTTTATCCCCAACCTATGTCAAGTTGAAAGAGATAGGTGAGTCTAGGTCCACAGCTGACATTTGGATGTCCAGAGTGAATTCCCATATGCTGTTCTCAGCTGCCAGCATGACCCATGTGGAGAGTGTTGAAGAGGGAGCCCAGCCCATGTCCATGGCACAGAGATGGAAAGTTTGCTCTCAGCCTCACCTCGAGCAGGATTTGGCATGGTGCAACGCTGTGGACATTTGCCAGAAGACTAAAGGAGAGGCGTCCCATGTGCAGCTTGGCAGGGATGTGAGGGCGGTTCATATCAGCTCTCAGATCTCCAATGTTTCACTTAAGCTCTTTAGAGCAGGGACGGTGCTGGACAGGAAAGCTCCACTCTTGAACAAGAACTCTAGCAGACAATATAATTAATCTCTTTTTTAATTTACACTGTATATATTTTTTGCATACATTACAGTATTTCCTGGTACAGCCTTAAATGTGTGCAAATGCTGGTTGTGGAAGATTTACAGTTTTTCACTTTGTCAGCTATATGAAGCCAGCCACAGTTTTTGCACCCATTTGAACACCTCCTTTACCTGCGTCATGTGTGATTCTTCAAGCTTTTAGCTGAAAAAAAAAAGACAGCACAAAGGTATGATATGATCAGGCTGCAACAGTTGGAAATGTAAATAATCTGCTTGTGGTCTCTTACTCTGAGCAGTATTGGCATTACTCAAGCTGGTTGTATATGCTGGAAATGTCTTAGCGTTTTATTTTGAATTGGGTCTCACTGAGCTCCTACTTTGGGAAAGTTAAATACCATGCAGAATTGCATGGTGACTCCTTGAAGGGAAGTGAGTGCTTTGTGCAAGAACTACTTTTCTTGTTCCCAGAAAAGTTTAGCATTAGAGGTATCCAGTATAGCAAGCAATGCACATCTTACCGGGCATTTTCCAGGAACTAATATTTTTCTTGGAGGATGGCTTATTAACAAACTGAAAGCAGCCCAACGAATTTTGCATTCACATAAATCGACATAGGATTGTAACAGATGGGGTTTGTTTAGGTTTGGCTTTTTTTAACAGCACGAGGAAGGGTTCTCAACTAAACTGCATTAGATGATCCATCAGCAAGAGGGTTCAGTCGAAAGGACTGAAAAGGGACAAAAAAAAAATCCCATTCATTTACAGCTACAGCCATCCAAGTTAAAGCCTCTCTCATCTGACAGCAGCAAGTGGCAAACTTAGGGAAGCAATGGGTCATGGGAAAGGTCCCATTAGATCAGTGGGAGCACACACTAAACAAATACAGCCACATGGATGCACACATTTAAATACTGCCCAAGGGAATATGTGGACATATGTTCAGTGTGGCTGAGAGAGGCAGGCTCTAGGCCTTGAGAAAGCTATGTTTTAAAAAAAAAAAAAAGAATTCCATCAATCAGTCCCTGGGCCCTGTGAAGTATGAAGATGAAAACTGCAAAGGAAACATGTGCTCAGCTCTCTCCACCAGCTGCCCCATTAAGCAGCGCTGCTCTTGCAGTACTGCCCTGGAGACCCTGCAACTTCAATTCCAGCCTCCCTTTAAGCCCGGATGAGAGAGAGAGAGGGAGTGAGTCAAAAAAAGAAAGAACTTAAAAAAATAGAGTAGCATCGTTCAGCTTTTTCTGTGACCCATTTTTTTTTTTGCCAGTGATAATGAAATTTACTTTTTATGTTGGTCTCTGTCCTTTCGAGGGAGCTGACTGAGGCTTATATGGTAATAGAAATGCTATTAGCACAGCAAAGCAGGGGAAAAAGAAAAGACAGACACAAACTCGAACATGATAATCTGACTGTGCCAACTCAGCTGGTGCCAGTCGGGGCTTTGTGATGCCATCTGCAGCAATGCTGTCACTGGGGCATTTCCCTGCTTAGGAAAATAAGATCAAATCAAAGTAAAAGAAATGGGTCTTCGTCCCATAGCACTGTGCCACTTGCAGATGTGAATTTAACAGCCGAGTGCGCTCCCTTGCTTCACATCGCTCAGGCACACTGCCCCAGTGTGTGCACAAAGCCTCCTCTGGGACCTGCCCACAGGGCAGGCAGGGTGGGGGGGCCATGTCCAGGGGGAGAAGGGAGGCAGTGGCTGTGCCCACAGGGCACGTAGGACAGCGTGGCCGTGCACAGGGGTGGAAGGATGGGGTGGCAGTGTCCACAGGTAGGTGCTGGCCTTGGCTGTGGGGTGTGGACCTTGTTCATTTCCATGACAAGGTATAAGGGTGGCTTGATTTGGAATAGCTATAAATGACTGGGCTATCCAGTTCTGTATCCTCCTTGGAGCCTTTAGAAAAGCCATAGAAAGGACTTGGGATGTATCAGTCCAGCTTTTAGCAGTAGTTTCAAGGGAGCTGCCTTGCAGCCAGGAGACCTTGTTCCTACCTCGCCTTGCTAACCAAATTGGGCTCAGGATTTGGTTTCTTAACTTATGCCAGGCAGACACACTACCACTGCAGCAGGATTTGCAGGATGATGTCTGAGGATGCTTCAGCCCCCAGGCAGCCCCCAGAGAGTAAAGGGACACTCTGAAGGTCATCGTCATGTTTAAAGGAGCACCCACCCCTCTATGTCTGTGGGTATCTTCCCTAGGAAAAGGAGAACCCTGCCCTCTCTTTCCAGAGCAGCCTTCCTGGTGCCTGTGCACTATTTCCTTCAAGAGTAGTTCTCCACATCAGGGCAAGGTCTGGGTTCAGGCAAAGCTGGCTCTTGGGACAGTGCAGTGTTAGGAGCAGCAAAGTCACCATGGACCTGCTGCCTAATTTGTCCCTGCCAGAGCCCCAGGAGGGCTGCTGGCCCTGCGGGCACTGGGAATAAGCAGGATACCTGCTGGGGCAGCATTGCAGGGAGATTTCCTTTTTTTTTTTTTTTTTTTTTTTTTTATGGCATGTAGGAAGAGAAAAACCAAATGTTACATAGATAGCCTGCAACCCTTCAGCCCCCTCAGAAAGTTGTGGGGAGCTATGTTGTAGGGGTTTTCCAACAGGCTCAGTCCAGAGCGTGCAATGCTGCTATGGGCACTGATAAATTTGCACTTACCCTCCACAAGACATTTTGTTGCTGAGAGAACATGCTCTGGTCTGTGGGGTCCTCAGGTACAAAGGCCAGATTTCTAGCCTTACTAGGGAGAAGCTTGTAAGGGACATGGAAGGAGGTAGAAAGAGATTTCCAATGACAGAAAAATCCTAGACTGTGGCAAGCGATGTAGTTTCCCCCTCCACGTGCTTGGTGCTTCCTGTCAAAGAGACCTCCATGAGCTCCCTCCTGGGAGAGGTGGCTGGGAGCTGATTAGAGGGTCAGGAAGAGAGGGGTGTAGTAGGCAAGGTTTGGGCAGGTTAAAATTTGTCACTCCGCTTTATATTGATATCCCAAAAGATTTTCTCACCTCCTTCCCCCACCCTGGCCCCAGCTACTCAGAGCCAGAGAACCTCCAGAAGTGCGGTCACCCCAGGGGCCTCATGCTGGAGGGACACAGAGAGAGACAACCCCAGTCCCTGCTACAGCACCAGGGACCCATCTGCTTACTTCAGGAGAAGCTAAACCCCCAGCCTAAGATTTCCCTCTACTCGATGTTTTCCCTCTGAAAGACAAGAGCTTATATATTGGGAAGAAGAAATACACAGGCATCCACTTGACTGCAAGCTGGAATGTGCAGCTCACCTCCACTACAGACTTACCAAAAATTTAAAATAAATAAATTAATTAAAATCTATCTGTCTATCTATCTAGCTCAGTATATGCTTAGAAAACTGCTCACAGGTAATTATCACTCCCATTACACACACAAGAGTGCTCCCCCCTCCCTCTCTCCCCATGCACAGAGCCCTTTACGCACAACAAAGAGGGAGGCAGAAGCCTGCATTTTATATCCCTTTTGACCTACAACATGGATCTGTTCCAATCTAGCAGGTAATTAAGTGATGAGGCATCTTTTTAATCCACATTTTATGTTCACAATCAGGTCTTTGGGGTATTGATATAATTAAATCATGTGATCCCCTATAATGAAATCCTTAATTAGGGAAAATATAATTAAACTGGGTTTCTTAAAAACTGAATGTCACAGTGCTTAAGTGTGTTTTTCTTTTAAACATGCACAGCATTTTCTTTTAAACATGCACAGCAATCAGGCTAAATCTCCTGCTGATGCTTTGCTCAATTTTCTGTTTAAAACAGCACTATCTATATTTATAAGTTTAAATGGAACAAAAGGATTTGAAATGAATTTTTAAGTATAGCTTTTAAAATTCACTCTTTATGGAAGATTACCAAATTCCAGATATTTTACTTTGCAGAGCAGGAAAAAAACTACCCAAGCTGAGACCTGTGTTTGGCAAATCTCATGCTCATAATGTTTAAGCTTTCAATCATGAAATACTGAAAACGAGACATATTTTTGGCTTCTTTGTTTGCTTTTTTAGCATTAAACCATTTCTTTACAAAAGTTGCCATGCAGGGAGCTGCTAGAGATCCTGAGGAGCTATGTCTTCCCTGACCTGTAACCTCATGCTGTAATATTATTCAGCAAGCCTTTCAGGTAGAGGCAAAAGTGGGGTGGCAGAGGGGGGGACTTATCCTACCTTTGGTTCTTGTCTATCTACCCTTGTAAGCTGCTACTGCTTAGAGTTTCAGTTTTTTGGGGGAGGGATGACCTTTTGTCCTGTGTTGGTACGGCTTGTGACAGCACCGCCCCACTTCGTATTTAGGCTTTGTGGTTTCTCAGGTTGTGAGACCAGTACATCCAGACAGTATTGAGGGGCATCGGTCCCTCCACCGGCCAGATTTTTTGGTGGGTGCACACCTGATGCACACCAGATGTGTACTAGCAGGTGGGCACTGCAGAGACCTGAGGACGAGGTTTCCAGGGAGAGCTTACGAGTACCCTGACATGAGAGTAGAAACACATCCCCATCGTGCTACCTAGCACATTCATCTACCGTGCTTTCCTGACAGGACAGTGGGAAGATATCCTAGTTTTTCCATTTATGCTAATACATGGCAGATCACTGACAAAAAAGCTTTGAGTGTTCCAGATTTGTGGAACAAAAGAGCTGCTGATGCCAGCGAGGGGTTGGGTACCACCTAAGCAACAAGCAAGAAAAAGCCTGACTGTGCTCTTTGCATTCTACCCTGGATGCCATCAGGCCTTCGTTGCCAGTGCCTCCTGGGGGGGCTCTGGGCTGGTGGTGACACCGTGGCTCGCGCTGAGTCATGCAATACCTCTTATGCTGGTTTAGGCAAGAATGAAGAAGGAATGGAGGAATGGAGAAGACAGCGTGTCTGAAATTGGTGGAAAACAGTGTTTGAAATAAATATAATTTTATGTATGGTTGTGCAGAAAGCAAAGAAAAATTTCTCTGTTTCCATTGTAGCAAAATCAGCAGTAGCACACCTTTGGTAATGAATGATATAAAAAAACTGTTTCATTTTGATAGCCCATGAAATGCAATTTCTTTTAAAATAATTTGTTTATAACTGTAAATGCTTTGCCACTTTAAGGCAGTGTTTGCCTGGTTGTTTGGGCGCAAGTAACTCTGTTGAGAGGATAAACACCATGTCTTAAACTTGCCACTGACATTCCCCAAGGAACTGAGTTTGTTAGAAGATCTTTATCACTGATAGCTTTTCAGGGTCCACATTAATCCTGACTCCTGAAGACAAGCATATAAAATATTTGCATTATTTCTGAAAATAAGTAACTCCTTAAGAGAGCACAAGCTTTTGACCAGTCTGCTGAAGGAAGCAGGTGAATCCCATGCTGATGGTTGATGTTGACACTCCAAGCAACCTTTGTATTTAGGAATTCATTTTGCAGGAATACATTAACAGTTCTGAAAAATAATAAACTTCACAAGACACATTATTTTATCTGTAATCACTTTCTGAGTGACCCTAGAAAGCGATTCCAGAGATCCCAAAATGGATTTCTTTTGTGCAAAACTAAACCAAAAGACATGTTGCAAGAGCACAACCTAATTTGCTCTGACCACTAGTGGACATTCCCTCCACAGGACTGGATGAGGGCTAGAGACAAGAGAAACTCCAAAACATGTGTATGGTAGAGGTCGGGTCCTCAGCACCAGCTACCCTTGTCTGTTGGTGCAGTTGAGGAGGTGCCTCCGGGACTCCTGAGCAGACTGAAACTGCAGCCAGTGCTTCCTCCCAGCCCTGAAACACTGTGCCATCACTGCGGCAGGACTGCTGGGGTGGGACAGGGCTGCCACCAAAACTCCCACAGTAATCACAGACATGGCACATGGATGCCCAGGAATGGGGAGCAAGTCACACTTACGGGAGCTTGGTAATACATACCTAGAAAGCTTGAGCAAGGAGGCAGGGGTGCAAGCCCAGCCTCATGGTGTAATCTCCTGCCTGGCAACTGCAGTACTTGCAGCAAAACCACTGGCAGCTGTGGTTTAGTCTCTGGACCACAGGGAAAAAAAAAAAATGTTGTGGTTATAGCTGCTTTCTACCACATTGCACGGTGTCTGTGGTGCAGTATGAGAGAAAAGTGGCTTCTCTGTACAGGGAGATGCAGCTACCAGCATGGAAACAGGACAGTGACGCCAGGCTTACCTTAGCATAGGCTGTGAGTGGAGCACGCAGCAACATGATGAGGAGAAAGCCAAGTATTCCAGGTTTCAGCCCAGCTGAGTGCTGCTGTACACACAGCCTTCAGGCTCCAGGACAGGGGCTCTGGTCAGGGAAGAGCAGGGGGGCTGGCACCCTACAACCATGCTACAGGGCAGCAGAGGCTTTCCGCATCTTATGGCTTCTGCAGTACCGAATGTCGGCAAGAGCTGGAGACTGTGGCCACAGGCCAGGCACACAAGCCATGCAGCCCTTCCCATGTGGCAGCCCTGATTTTCCACTAACACCAGAGCCCCAGTGGGTCATTGATACTGGCGTCATTGTAAATCAGGATGCAAAATGCAGAAAGTAACAAAAGGTGAGAGCCAGCCTGCTCATACAATCAAAAAGTGGGTCTTTCTCATAACGGTCTTGTCATACTCTCTGTTGGAAACAGAAAAGAAAAACATTCAAGTTCACAGTCTAGGTGAACAGTAGCATTGTTGAAAATATGTGGTACTTACAGTGCACCTCAAACTGAGCAAGCAAGTGCAATGTTGCTTTTCAGATTTTTTTCTCAGAAAGTGAAAAACCACATCCTTGACTGGTCAACACACTTGTCCTATGGCAGCCATTGAAAATACTTATTTCAAATGCTTCTGAGGTCTCAGCTGGGGTAGTGAGCCTGGCTTTGGGCTCTGAAGGCAGGTACTAGAAGGCAAGCCAAAAATACAAAGTTGAGAAACTACAAAAGGCTGCAGGGAGCGGCTGGCAGAAATGGATCTGCCTTGCCAGGGAGGAGGGAGAGTAAAACAGGCTACGAGGAGAATATCCCAGTATGTAAATGGATGTTGTCTTAATGAGTATGATCAGCTATCCCTCATCTCCTCTGGCGGTGTGACAAGATTAACAGCGTTATGAAGTAACAAAGGAGATATAAGTAATGCAGACGGAAAACATAATAATTAAAAAGGTATAAGAGACTCTTTGATTTGGTATAGTCATCGATTACATCATTGGAGCAGGGTAGCCTGTGAGATTGAAATCCTCCTCATCAGTGTTTAAGCACAGGGTCAGGCAAACCCACAGTCTCAGGGGAGCAGAAGCAGTCCCCTGCCAGGGGCTGTGCTGCCGGGGGTCCCAGGGGTCCTTCCAGACACCCATTCCTCTGTGTGTCTGTGAGAGAGAAGTCTGTTTGGGTTTTTAGCGTAAGATTCTTATTTTCCTGCTGATTAAGAAAGCAGCAATCAGGAATGGTGACAGTTATTAACGAATTTAATGAAAACTAACAGCCAAAGTTCACATATTTGGGTTATTGTTATTTTTCATCAGTATTTTAGTAAACAACAAAATCTGTTGTCATGGAAAATGGCATTGAGACAGACATCTTTGATAGATTATATGTACCATCATGTGTTAAATTAAACTACTTTCATGCATACACTGTTTTTTATCTATCTTAATATAATCGTTTGTGTTTAGCAAGAGGCAATTTCAAGGCAGTTTATCTTCAGCTCTGATCTGCAGCCTGAAAAGAAACAAAAAGGAAGCCTTCTCATGGCTTTATATCAGCTTAGACAATCCAGTATAAAAGATAGTAAGTTAACTAAGTGATTCAGGATGTTTCTCTGCTCCAAAATGAGCATTTTCAGCTGATGTGACCAAAGAGAAATTGTTCCAATGCTTCTCTTTGCATTCTACTTTCTAGAAAACAAGTTTGGCTCAATATTAGGGAAATACATTTTCACACAGCAGCACTGCTGACTGCAGTTTTACTAAGGTGTTCCACTAGCAGATGAATGTAGTAACTGCTATTTCTTTTTTTGTAAACAACATCTCTAAACATTTTTTTTTTTTGCTGTTGATTACTTTATGTTTTCTCTCATTTCTAAGGAGGATTTTAAGCTTCATCACTTTTCAGATGTTTTATATGATTCTCCCAAAGTAAGAAAATCAACTTTATTGTCCTTGATGTTTTGTACATGTTGTGCTGATTTCAGCTTAATGAAACACCATGTCAGAGCAACGCTTGGACCACATGCAAGTGTTTCACAACAGCATCCTCCACACAAAGATCAAAATAGAGACTTGTGTTGTTTCCACATTTGAAGATAGTAGTAGAGAAATGAGTGACTTTTTTTTTCCCAGTCAGCATTGTCTGTCTTTAGTACCATGAGATGAAAAGTGCATGAAACACCCAACACGCTCAAATGAACGTGACTCCTAATGTTAGCTTTTATGACACTGAATTGCTGCTGATGCACACAGTTTTTCCAGAGAGCATATATCCCCCCAGATTGCTGTTTAACAGCAGGCCCCAAACTGATGTTTCCATTGAATCAACACTTCTGATGTTTGAGCACAGTTTCTACACGTAACAAATTTTGTGCAAAACCATTAAGTGCTAAGGCGCTCCTGATTCCAAGCTTCCCGTTGCACCCTCAAGCTTCTTCAGCTACTAGACAATAATGGAAACTTTGCAAACTGTCAGCTATTTGTTTGATAACTGTCATATGCTTCAGGAAGATGTATTATCAATAGCTGTCATCTCAGGAGAAGTGTTTAACAAAAATGCGTGTTTGTTTAGCAAAAGCAACGTAGGCTTGAAAATTGAGCCCTCTCATAATACACAGCACGCACAGAGTCCCACAGGACCTCGCCCACCAGATTTGCTTCTCTATACGTATGTCCCAAGCACAGTGCTCTCAAGTTTTATGAACTTTTTTCTCAGGCCTTAATTTGATGCAACTAGCAGATTTTTTTTTAACTATCCAGAAATTGCTTGCTTTACCATTTGCTTCACTGCTACAATGTTTGTGGCTTGAAATCATAATATCCACACTGTTCCTCTCCTTCAAACATTTGCTTCCAGCTCTTTACACTCTGTGTGACGCTCTTTAGTGGCTTCTCCACACGTTCCATTCTCACAACCAGCTTCACATTTAATTAAATGTACATCTTTTTTGCATCTAGACATCAGACTTTTATTGACAAGTTTGTTTTGGCAGGGAGGGAGCGTGGTGGAGGAAAGCTAATTACAAATTGCTTAAGTCAAAAAAAAAGAAAAAAAAAAAAAGCCACCACAGTCCACAAGTGAGCTTTCTAGCAAGGAGGAATGGATGGGAAGGGGATCGCTTCAATGCAAAGCATAGAAAGCTTCATAGTGGATAGTGTTTATACTTGTCTCTCTTCTGGATCACCCATAGTAACAGACTGTGTTACAGTACATTCACTCATCCTTTCTTGCCAATAGCCTTCTCCTCTAAGCAGTGAGGAAACTTTCAAGGAGTACATAGCTAAGCAGATGATTTTATAGAGGCTCACCACATCTGGCTATGGAGAAGAGAGAATACATTACTTGAAAGCTTCAAGGAATATGTCCCTTTCTGTTCTCCCTTCTCCCATTTTCTGAGCACACTCTCTTTTCCACTGTGTTTCTTTTATCTTATGCACTTTTCCATTCCAGTGAAGAAACACCTGTTAATTTGGTGTGCTCAGAGCTATCCCTGTCAAGAAAGCTGCCACTGCACATCCCCAAAGCATCTTCCAGCACTCAAATAGCTCTATATTTAAGCCTCACATTTTTTTCACGAGCCCTGCAAATAACCGACTTCTACTCCTTGGCAAACTTGCAAGCTCTGGTCCCACATCCTCTGACCTCCCATCCTGACTCCCAAAACCTTCATTACCCAATATGCAGACCTCTTTCCTTGTTACTAGAGCCAACAACCTTGTGTTCAGCTGATTATGCAAAGATAATGTCACAGATAAAAATAAATAAATCTTTCTTTCAGCTGCAGCATTACCCTCCCTAGCATAGAATCCTCTTTACTCCCCAGGACTGGGGAGCCCTCCTGTCCCCTATTTATCTGCACCTGTCCAATTAGCACCTCATTAAGAAACACACCTGCAGTGGCTTTACTTCCACCCACTGCACTGTAACCATTAACTCTCTATGGTATGTTACATGAATAGCATCCTCCGCTTCAAAGCCACAGAGACTTTTTCTTGCTGTTTTTTTTAGCTGTTAATTGAGAATTAACCTAGTCTGAGACTCCCCCTGTAATAAATACATTGTAACTTGAATTCACACCTGAGTAACACTGGAAATTCATGCTGGTGAGGTGTTAGTCTGGCATTATGGGCTGTTTTGTGAGTTGTGTATGTCTAGGACTCAACCCATCCTAGTGCTATGTTACTGGAAAGGGGGGTGGATACGCCATGTGGAGGACAAAGACACAGGCACCTCTAGGTAGAGCAACATAAAATTTCTTTTCCTTTGAATTGTTTTCTACAAGACAGCATATTTTAAATTCACAGGCAATTGGAAAGGACAACAGTCCTCTATGATTAATCTCACAGGCAAAAAATAATGAAGATATTCTCTCTGTACTGCTAAGAACATGTAAGTAGAGTTGTCTCTGATCTTTATTTTGTTTTATGTTTTTGCTGCTATAGCCTCTGAAAGGCAACAGCCAAGGGAATTTGTAACAGTAAAACCTGTGCCAGATCACATCACAGCTGACATCCTACCTCCAGCAGTGGCCTCCTGCTAGATGCTCCAGGCAAAGACAACAACAGAAAGCTCCAATCCAAACCTTGCTCCCGGTGGGCAGTCCCTCATCCTTTAGCCACAAAAATACCAGGATCACAAAGAAATCAAGGGCACCACTACATAAAACTGTATGAGAAGTCAGCTGATTGAAATTCTTAATAAAACTCCTGGTGTCTTTCATGAAGCACGCTTAGGCTAAGCTCTCAGCCAACTGAAGTGGGCTGCTTCTGCTTCTCAAGGCATTCATGGAGCACATGTCATTCTCTATAAGCTACCTGTGGGAGAAATTTATTCTTAAATCTTCTAGCAATTGATCTGTGCCCTAAAGCAAGTTCAGCTTATTGTGCAGATGAACACAGGATCTCTTGCTCTTCTTTTATTAGGATCTGTTCCCCAAAATTAACTATTTGATTATTTTTCCCCCAATGTAGAGAATTTTGCAGGCTGACCATCACTGTGAGAATGAGTCTCTTCTTATTTTGGGCCTAAATTTTCTTCCTATTTATTTATCTTGCCAAAAACCAAAAAAGGAATGAACTAGCCCTCCCTCCATATTCCTTAACTATCCCATGAACATTTTTTGATAAATGAAACTGAAATAAGCTTAAGATTTTCATGGGTTTATTTTCTGTTAAAAGTGTTTTCTGATCAAATATATTCATAGGTTATAAAGCCAGCACCACTGTGATCATCTTGCCTGATCTTCTCAGTAACACAGCATGTAAAGTCCTCTAAATCAAGTAAAGCATCTTTTTTTTTTTTTTGGGGGGGGGGGGGGGGTAGGAAGAGTTAAAGAATTTCTGGTATGATTTAAGTCTCCAGTGATAGAGAATCCATCACAGCCCTCATTAAGTCATTTCAGTTGTTCATTATCCTCTGTTACAAATCTACCCTTAACTTGCATCTGCTTAATTTCAACTTCTTGCTCTAGATTTTGTTATAGTTTGGCAGACTGAGGACTGATGCATTGCCAGATTTCCTTTCCCAGAGCAGGTGCTTAGACAGAGTGGGGAGCCCTTTCTGTTACACTAGAGATAAACATGTTTCCCCATTTTTTACTCAAGCTTGTAGCTCTGCCCAGCTCCCTTCCCTGAAGCCTGCTCTTCCTTACTTACCTCCCTTGCAAACTTTGCTCTCTGTCAGTCTTTGTACATAACATTTGTTTTTTCTTCCAGATCATTGATAAACATGTTAAAGAACTTGGTTCAAGAACACATCCTTTGAGAGCCACTAGAAATATATTTTTTGTTTTCTATTAACTTTGGAGATGTATCAGATGGTTCCTGTCCACTCCATTTAGTGTATTTAATATATTTCTAGCCTCTTCATTAATAAATCTTGCAAAACCAAGCCTTCCTTTCACAGCCTAAGTGTCTTAGACATCCATATACACAAATTCACTTAAAAAAGAGAAATCACCTTGCTTGGATAAAATTTGTTTTCCTTACTTCCTAATTTACTGGCACAAGCTATACAACTCTCTTCTAATTCCCCTTTAAATAAATCTCATATTAGTTATTGACTCAATATTATTAATTTGTTATCACAAGAAAACAACCTGAAAAAAATGTAAAGGTCAAATGTAGGTAGGAGACTGTGTGGAAGAAGAACATCTGTTCTCATTAAAAGCATCAGTTTATTGCACAGCATTGATTGCCAGTACCAGGACGATAGAGCAGCGCTTCAGAGTGTAACTACCCTATGCTCCAACGTTTTAACATCAGCACAGGCCTTTTAAACAGCTGTGAGCAAAATGAAAGTGCTTGTGCTTCTCTTTGCCTGTGTGAATAACCCTTCCCAGCAATGCACCTAACATGGAAAGTAAGGGTTGCTTCTCTGGGAAATCAGAGGAAAAATAAGCCCTGTCCAAAAACCACCCATCACAGCCTTTTTCTCTTCTTCTTCTTTTTTTTTTTTTTTTTTTGTTTTCTTTTAAGGAGAGGGGGGAGCTGGGAGGAGGCTCAGGCAGAGACAAAAGACAAGATTTGTCTTCAAATAGCAGCACTTAAATGCTAAGCCCCAACCACGGCAGGTGTTTCAATCCCTGATGAGCAGGTGCAGCAAACTGGCTATTGGGCCTTGCAATGCCCTCCAGCCAGATTAGACCATTCATTCAGGGAAAGAAAAGGAATGTGCAAAGCCATCGGGGATCTGGCCAAACGCTGGGTGACTCTCAAGACGGCCACCGCTCCTAAAGTGCCCAAGGCCAAAATAATGGGAATCTCCACTCTCGGTGCCTGCCTTGCATCTGTCGCCCCATCTCCCTGAGAGGGATGGGGTGAGCCCAGCGGCGCTGCTAGCCACCCTGAGCCTGCACCACGCGTGGCCTCATTCTGCACGCTGTCCCTCACTGGGGCGCCATTGCCTCCTCCTGCCTCGGGGAAGCAAGCCTGAGCAGGACAGCAGAGAAGGGGGCGTCGCTGTGGTGCCCCCCTCCTTCCCCTGGGGAGCATGTCATGTCCCCTGCCCCGTGGATGGGGTGTGTGGGCAGGGACAGGAGCTGCACCCCTGGCACAGGGGGTGTGGAGGGTGCAGAACTGCGCCCACTGCACAGGCTCAGCTGCCGCAACCTGCGCATCTGAGTTCACACCAAATTTTGCCGAGTTTCTCTTGGTTTGCTTCCAGCCTACCGTTTGTACTGGAAAAGTGTCCCGCTGGTGAGTGGGGCCCTGAAGGTGCCCCTCTGATGCACGGGCAGTCCAGTCGGGGTGAGCGCAGGGAGAGGGGCTTCCCAGCATCACCTCCTCATCAGGCAGCTGGGACCCACACCGCACGTGGTTGTGCCTGTGTGGGATGGCAGTGATGGGGGAGACACATGTTTCTCCTAAAATGCTCTGCAAAATGCAAAGCAGCTGAGTGCTGTCTGCACAGGGCGGATGTGCTGCCAGCAGCTGGCCATACCCCACGCAATCCCATGGATGCCAGTGATGGGCAGTGTGCTGCATGCATTCCTGGAGGGGCAAGGTGTCTGTGCATAGGCTGGGGGGCTGCTGGGTGAGAATCACTCCATGCAGGGCAGGTCGCTCTTGGCCACGTCTACTGGTGGCACCTTTCACCCCTTCACCTCCTCCTCAGCCACTGGTCCCCGCACAGCCTCCTGTTTCCTTGTACCCTGCCAAAATGAGGTGACAGCAGATGTGCTTGAGGCAGACCCCAGGATCCTGCTGCTTGTCATTTGTGGACAGGATATGCGGTTGCCCAAAAGCCAACAAAGAAATCAAATCCATTGGCAAAGGGCAGGATCCTTCCACCTCCTACTTATTAGCTCCACGGCTGCCATTAAACCAGACACCTCATTAACAGCTTGTAATGAACATCAATAAAGCATGTGCTGGTAAATAATAAATATATGTGGTTATCTGTTATGGCAATTACAAGCATAGCTGATGTTGTTGGATGACTCAGTTCTGGAATATTATGGTTGAGCAGGATTGCATTAGCTAGTCACAGCTTGGTAGCGAGGAGCCGGCAGTTTCGCCAGGCCTTCATCGCCTGCGGAGGGTGCTGCCTGCTTTCCTTCCATCCTCACAGGCGACATGAGCTGGGCTCAGTGGGTATGATAAACAGCATGTTCTCTGCTGCATATTTGCACAGAAAATATCTTACTGCCTGTAATCCCAACTGTGCCAACATATGTCTGTACCTATAAATAATTTCTTCAAAGAATCAAGCTATATGGCCAGGATCTAGGAAAGCCCTTAACAGCACGCTGAACTTAAAGCATCGGTTGCCTCATTGCAATGGATATAGAAGTAGGCATAGTGTGTTTGTAGGATGGGGTCTGAGAGTCCTGAAATGCTTTGCAAAGCGTGAATTAAGGTCCTAAGCCCATAGGTATGTAAGAACAGTGTTACTTGCTGTTCAGAAAAACAAACCCAGGCCTGAGGAAGTCAATAAACAAAAGACAGCAGAGCTCTGTGGCAATGGGTGATGGGCAGGGGCAGGCAGCAGCATGGCGGCTCCCTGTGCGTGCAAGCCAGTCAGCTGAGGTGGTCTACTCCCTGCTCATCACTTGTCCTTACGGTGTAGCTCCTGAAGGGTTTTAAAAATTCAATCCAAACTACCACACTGCAAAGTGCAAAGGGTAGTTCTGACTGTGACTATGCAGGGAACTGAAACCCAAAAGCCAAGTCTATTATTCTGGTAGAGGCACTCTCCTGAGCCGTTTGTAAAGCAGTCACCAGCTGGGTGACTGGCTGCCCTGAAGTCACATGTTTTGGGTCTGTTAGCTTTACTGGGGACCAGAGCATCCTGCCAGGCCTGCACAGCTGGAGGGGTGCCAAGCACACCCAGGGCAGGGCAGGCTCAGGAGAGACTCTGGACAGATGCTTTTCCCCACGTTTTGGGTAACAGCAGAGGGAGCCTGGGAAGTCTATTACCCACATCCGGATTCATCAGGACAGGCTTCCTATGGGCACCTCCATGAAGGAGCATCTTGCTCAGACCCCACTGCCTCTGAGCATCCATGTGCTGCAAAGGCTGCCCATGGACGAGGCTCTGCTTGGTGTGGAAGAATCACCCCCATATGCAACCTTCAATTTACCAAGCTTTTGCCACTGCCTAACTAAATTACACTCATTCTGCCACCCATGAGCTTACTGGCCTAGAAAAGAGGGCTGAATTTGTCCCAGCTGGCCAAAATGCTATAAAAAAGGCTATTTCCATAATCTGCCCAACAAGTCAGTGCTAGAAAGCCCTTAAAGGAACCTGAACCACTGCAGTTTTGTGAAGCTGGCTCATCAAAGGGAAAGGCTTTAAAAAATGAATCATGGGCAAAGTAACCTGCCTTATTCCCTCACATGCAGGGGCAGGAGAAAAAGAAAACTGGTTATCCTCATAGCTGCCTTACTAAAGTGACCCCCAAGGCTGACAGCCACCCCTGGAAGGGTGGGAGGGCATGAGACAGGAACAGTTCAGATCAGCGTGCATAGGACAGCAGTGATTTTGCTCTGCAATCATAATAAGCATTCGGGGAGAGGGGAAAGGGAAGATTAACAAGCTATCATAGGGAAAACATACATCCCAGTCTGGCAGCTATGCATCGCAGCCATCCTCTCTCAGGCTCTTTGGGTGGGCATGTTTACAGCACAGAGCACCGAGCATTAGCAGGGGCATGACGAAAACATCACAGCTGCAGCAAAGAAAAGTTTGGTTAGACCTCCTGAGTTCATCAGAGCAATCCTGATTTTGGGAGTCAGATGACACCTCTTATCTACAGCAGGCGACCCCTTGTACATGCAGGGTTTGGCAGAGTGTGGTCCTCCTTGAGTCCTGTGCACACCAGCATCACTGAGCATGAAGCCCCCATCTGCTGGCTCTTCATCTGCTTGGTACATGGTCTAATGCACATCTCAGAACGCTTTTCAAATGAACTGCCTTGTGTACCCTGAACTTCTGATGCAGTAATGAATGAAAGGTGCAAAGTGGCATGTTTCCCTTTGATTTCTCATGTTCTGTAGATATCTCATGGTTTACATTTTGGAGGCATCTTTTACATGCTTCCCACCCCTTTCATCTACACAGCCTTTCATCTCTGAGAAATCATTGTTCAAAACTTCAAGAGATTGGGTAGCTCTCACCCAGGCAAGCTGTGCTGGGAGCAGAACGGGTCTTGGGAGGGAAGAGAAGAGGACAAACTCCTGTTGCGTCAAGTCACTCTACTCCACCCAGGACTGCAGGGCAGATGAGCTCTGTCTTGCATGTCTACAACATTCTGGCAGGCTACAGGTCCAAGCACACGATGCTATGGGTCATTTTGCACAATCAAAAGGTGGCTGCTGATGGTGAGCTCAGATTCTTACTGGGACAGCTTGCACACCTCCAGGCTGCTTCCATATAAGCATTTTTTCACCCTCGAAGTAGCGTGTCTAGAAAGTGGGACCAAAGAAAGCTAGGGCTTGAAAAATCCTGACACACTATCATTTTCACTGCTGGTGCTGCAAACGCCTCCTTTGATACATTCCAGACGGATGCATTATTCGTGCTGTAATTTGGCATGGATTTTGCTCCCCTATTTGTATAGTGTGCCAGGTGCCTTGCTGTTCATGAACCCAACCCCGCTGCTACTAGGAGCCAGGAAAGCAAACAAGCAGTGGTGACATGCCAGTGGTACAAAACGCTCTCATCTCCGAAGGCCAGCAGCGAGGGCAGGGGCGTACGGCATGAGCTAATACCCGAACGGCAGCCAAGAGGTTGAATGCGCTTTCTCATTTCCTCTGCTTTGGGAGGTTAAAGGTGGGCCTTTCATGTTCCTTAAGTGTAGCTTTGGTTTTGATGACTCAAACTAATCATACATGGTTGGACACCCATATTTATAGTAGATTGTGCCTTCTGGTAGCTCTCTCATCACCGCGGAGCTCTCTACCCTTTTAAGGAGGAGCAGGGAGTTATCTTCTAGTTGATATTCATTTTGAATTGTATTCTCATTTCAAAAGCTTCATCCTTTTTTCTCCATGGCTGCTTGCTGCCAAGAGCCCGTGACCGCTTGTTTCCTTATCTTGCATGCCCCCCTCACTCGTACGCTGTCCCCAGCTTTTTTGGCAGCAAGCTCTGCAGATGCAGGACTTGTCCAAGTCCTCCTCCCAGCTCTCCCAGTAACCTTTGCAGGAAGAAGTGTCCCATTAAATGAGAGGTGTTAACTGCTCTCCTGCCTACATATTCCAAGATGTTTCCTGCTCATATTTCAGGAGCGGTCTGCAATGTTGCAACCCCCACTGGGGCCGTTCTGTCAGTCCAAGCATTTAATTAGCTAATTACAACCTGCTGACATGAATACACAGAATATGGTGTTCGAAGAGCAATTTTTTTTTCAATTCATTTATTATTAACCCCCAGTAAACATCTGATATGCTCTTCCCCGAGGGGACAGAGTGGTAATTGGTCCCTTGAACACTGAGTTCCCTTTCTAATCTGCCTGAGCTGGAGCCGAGTGTCACCATCTGTCAGTGTTTGCATATACAGCCCACCGCGCGTTTCACGTGGTGAAAGGGGAGAAAGAGAAAAAGGAAGCAGGAAAATCTCAGGGAAGGATTTTGAATGTAGTCAGGTCCCAGCTCCTCTGCCTGTCACTCACCGCTTGCACATCTGCACCCAGCCCGGCGGGCGGTCCAGAGGGCCCAGCTGAAACGCCCTGCCCAGGGTGCTGTGCTAATTGGGCTGGCTCCTGTTAGCCTCCCTTTCTTCCATGCTTCATCAGGCAGCTGTATAATGTCTGGGGTAGTGGTGGAAATGACTCTCCCTTCCAGTGCTCTGACCAAAGTACTACAAAACAGCAATAGCTGGGTTATGATTTTGGAGGGGGCAAGGATGCCTTACAAACATAAAATGTTATGGGCATCTGATCCTGGGTGAAGCACCACAGCTGGAGACTCTCGGGTGAGCACAAGATCTAACAAATAAAGCTTGGCTGGTCCACTCAGTGCTTCTGGAAGGAAAGAAACCAATGTTTGTGTTAAAACAACTCCTACAGGCCCCCTTGCTACCCTTATGTTTGGAGTCCTGGCAGTGGGAGTCTTGCATGGAGAGAGACAATCCCTGCCCCTAAAAGCCAGGAAGGACATAGGCAACAGCAGACGGGCAGGGAGGGGGAGCAGGGGGTTCCCAGCAGGGCAGGGTGGCTGCTGCAGCGTGCCCAGCGTGCACAGTCCAGCTTTCTCCTCTGGCTCAGCCGCCTTGCTCCCACCGTGCTAGGCTGCCTCCCCAGCGGCATTAGAAAGACTTAAATCAAACTCCTAAGTGTTGACATAAATAAACCTCGGAAAAACTGCAAGAAGACTTGTTTATGGTATTTTAAAGCACTTGGACTTCAACTGTATCCACACTGCTCTGGTACCTGCTTTCTATGAATGCAGCACTGATTGCCAGAACACAGTAAATACTGGGAGATATTTAGAAAAAGCAAAATTTTAGACTCTGATTGTGCCAGTAGAGACATTTCTGCTTAATGAGATGAGGAGTCTCTCCAATGAGTACTTTATCTGTAGCATTTCCATAACGGTACATGTCAGGGTGCCACAGTCAAAAAGCAAAGGCAAGGTGAGATATGGAAAGAGGCAGGTGAATCTGGGAAACCGCAGGAGTAAGGAACCTTCGGTTATAATTAATAAAACCTACCTTACAGTGTCATCAAATATTTTCAAGGTTTCAACAACAAAAATACACATCTGTCTTTGGGAGCATAAAAATGTGATTTGCCCATATCTGCCTTGGAGGAAAAAGCGGTAGAATCTAGAGGAAACAGAAAAATAAATAAAAAATAAATAAATGAGAAAAATAAATAAAAATTTGAGTCAAATGAGGAATGGGGGAAGACTGAGTACGTTGAGCTAGTTGGTTGAAAGGCAGATGACTGACTGTAGACATCTTGTCTTGGTGCCAACCTGTGCAGATGGGGGAAGCTGGTGGTTATCCAGAACTTGTCCTGTACAGGGTGACTCAAGCATGGGCAGGTGCAGGTATCATTGCTGAGACTGACTAAGACCTGTGTGTTCAACCTTGGGAGCAGAAAAAAAATTATAGTGCAGTGGCTGGCTGGTTTAGAGAGAGACTAACTTCTGGCTAGACTTCTTTGGCTCCAAACTTTGACTCTATCAGTCCTCTGACTCTGACCCCAGCATGGCTTTTTTTTGTAGCGGTCTATGAGCATGTAGCACAGAATCTATCACAAAGCCATTTAACTGCATTTTCCATGGCAATGTATTAATTTCTAATTATTTCTAAAGTAAAGCATATGAAAAAGTTTCTGCTTTAGGAGACCTTGTTCTTTAGAAAGCTTTGCACTGCAGTTCAGGTACAAACAAGTGACATTTTGGCATCCTGAAAGATCATTCAAAACTGCTGAGGGAAAAGCGTCTGCTATGCACAGTACTCAGGAGGAAAAACTAAGATCTAAAGCAGAAGGCCAGAAATGTTGTTTTTATTCCATGTAAGAGCAGAGTCCGCTTCAGCCTTTAGATCTGGGAACCAAGCGTGAGCTTCATCTTACTTCAGTGACATTTGGGGGTTGGATCTGGTCCACCTCCTCCTGCAACAGAAAGGTTCCATGCTGATATGATTTTTTGCATGTGGTCCAGTACAGCAAAGGTGCATGTATGTCTCCCTTTGGGAAATGCTTTCTCTTCAGCTCCTTACGGATAGCTGGCCTGAGCCTCAGTGAGCAGACTGGCAGTAGCCCCTCCTGAGAGGAATCCTGTAAAACACCTCTTTTTGATGTCAGGGCACCCCCTTGCACATGTCCGCAGGTGTCCCATTTTGCCCTCCAGTGGAGCCCAATTCATCGGAAAGGGGGCAAGCTGCATGTTTCTGCCCTGGGGAAGTGGCACAGCCGTGGCAGTGGGGGAAGGCAGAGGGCTGCCAGTGGTGGTGTGTGGGAAAGTGGCTGCTCTTGGCGATTCAGTTAAAGCTGCCTGGGGTGTTGAGGCATCCCTGACATGGCTCCATGGCCCCGCTGCTGCACTTTTATGTGAGCAGCCGGGGCTAAAGCAAATGGAGCTCAGCTGCCCCTCAGAGCAAGGCTCAGGCAGGCACCAGTCACTCCCAGGTCACATTTTTAAGCCTTCCTTCTGTGGATGGGGGATTTCCATGCATGATCCCGGTCCTTCTGGATGAGCAGAGGACAGGGCCCTTGTCATGGGCCTTGGTGCATTTGTGTTTAAGCAGGTTTTGGGTAGGTGCCATGCACAGATGGATACAAAACATTTCAGCTGTTCCCTTGTTGTTTGCTGCAACAAAAGGACACGATAATTTCACTGAACCCTGCTGATGATAGTGTAGAAAATGTTTCTCTTCTCTTTTAGCTCCCCTGGCCTTTTTTCTTTTTTTTTCTTAATGCAGCATTATTCAAACAGGTTGGCTACTGACAACTGAGATCATGGTGGCAAAGACAGTTTAAAAAAATATCATGAATTAATTATTTTCTCCCATGCTCAACTGTATCACTTATCAGGCCTTCAATGGGAGCACTGGCCCAGCTCTCTTACCATGTGCACGCTAATGGCTTGCTCCTCTATTATCCCTTTTGATAAGACACAGGTGGACAACAAGGCCTCCTCCTTGTCTGTTGAAAAAGGTGCACACTGTTGTCAGGGTGATTATATCTAATTACATCCTGGTTAATTAGCAGACATGAATAATTATAGCAAAACTACTCTCCTCCAGAGATAGGTGCATCTTCCAGATGTCACACCACGGTCTGCACAGGGAAATTTCCTGAGACCTTTTGTTGGGATGCGCTGGCTGCAGGAAGGGGCTGCGAGGGAATCAGTGAGACCTATCAGAGACCAAACAGCCCAGTGGTCTTCACTTGCCCTCCCTGACCTTGCAGCTAACTGGACTGAGTTGCTTTCTGTTATCTATACTGGTAATAGAGAGTCACACACCCCTACAGGCACGTTCAGTGCTTGTGTGGGGGCAGATGCATGAAGGAAAATGTGTCCCCCCCTGCTGTCACACAAATGCTGGCAGGCTGGCTACCGTCCAGCAGCTTGGGCACAGCTATCTCCCACCTCTGTCCCCTGTCCCCACGGCACTGCCCAGCTGAACCCAGCACAGGAGGTCCCAGGCCCTCCTCAGAAAGCAGAAACCTCTCATTTCCTGGCAGAGTCCTAACCCAGGTCTAAACTCCTCAACAAGACGTCTTGTCACCTGAATTATTGTGCTGGTTTGGCTATCAGAGCTGAGACACCTCTTGTCTCTCCTGGTCCCATTTAATGGTTGATAGCTGATAGCTGGTAGATAGTTTCAGAGTATTATTTAGGCAAAACCTAAAGAAGAAACAAATAGATATCATTTACCTTAATAACAAAGCCTACCTCCAGTTAAATAAGTCTAAGGTAGGGAGACCTGTCACTGCATGAGCTTGTGAGGTTAACTGAAATGCAACCAGTTCTCCTCAAAACACAAACCTCTTTTCAAATGTGTTAGAGAGCCACCTACGGTGCAGATACCGAGGTGCCTGTTGTACTCCCACTCTAGCGACATTTGCAAGAGCAATCCTAATGTGTGTGTGGATGGACTAGATCAAGTGGCAGCAATCATCTCAAACTCCATGTGTACATATAGTCCACTTCACTGTCCTACTCCCCCCCCTGCAGCTCGTTCTGTAAGGTCTCCTCAGCCTGGATCTGGCTGTTCTGTGAAAGATGTGAATACCTCTGACAACCTGAAAACAGCAAAATAATTTTTAAAAAAATTCATCTATTGGATTTGGTGTAATATATGATGCTTTCACTTCAAGGGCTACTCCAGAGTCTGCACTGTGAACAAGAACCATAAAGAAACAGCAGCACAAGAAACACCCTAGAAATTTATCTAAATAAACGCATGTTAAGCATGCACACATTTATCAAATAGTTTGTATTAAACACACTTGAATATTTCATTTCATGCCATAACTGACTGGCTATGAAGAGACATCAGAGACTTCTGTCTTCCTTGGTCCTTACCCCAAAATGTTACATCCTCACTGTCACTTATTGAAAAGAAGGAAAAAAAAGCATAAAAATAAAATAAAAGTTATTAGCTTCCAAGTTTTTTTAGTATAATTCTGACATTATTTTTACAGTATAAATGTCAAGTCTTACTTTGAGCCTTAGTATGTTCTTGGGCTCAAAAGATACATCTACATTAACATTTGAGTTTGGATCTAAGGTGTGCTTTTGAATCATTACTCCCCATGGTCCCCATGTACCACACTTTGGATCAGAGCGTGGAGTGTTCATTTCTATCTGGTGCTTTTCCAGTCAGTGAAAAATAAACCACTGTACACACCCAAGAAGCGTGACTGATGAGTTGGTGCTGATGAATGTTTGGTCTGTGGGATCAGAGTAGGTCTAGTCTGTTGTAAAAGCCTCAAAGGCACATAGCATGGGTGGTGGGTCCCCAGCACCAGTCATTCACTCCACAAACCCACTCCTATCATGACAAACCACTTGCTCCTACACATTTAGCAACTGATGCCTGATGGCATCAAGGCCAATGATATATGTGTAAAACATTTTCTGTTCTTAATCAGTTCTGAAATTGCTACTTTTTCAATTCACTCACTCCTTTCTTGCTCCTGAACTGTAGCACAGGCCAAATAGGCTTTCTATTTGCTAGCTGTGTATCATAACCTACATTGACAATATTTATACCATATCACCTCTTTTTCACCTTTTTTTAAAGGTAAACTATCCAGTCTTTTCAGTCTCTTCTCACGTGGGAAATTTCACATGTCCTTTTCCATTCCTGTCACCTTTCTCTGAACTCTCTCTTGCTTTGGTGCAGGCTTCTTGTGAAACTTGGGAGTATTGGGTGACCAGTCTTGCTTGTGTTATTCCAAATGTGAATGCATCATCGACTTACATTATTAATTGCTTGTATTTCACACATTATTCTCTATCCTCTTCCTTTTGCAGGCTAACATCTTGCCTGACCAATAAATTAGAGCTGTGCTCTGCATCCAAATGATCGCTGAGGCATCCACAGTGACACTCAGCTGCCCTTCCCAAGCCACTGCAGGTGATTGAGAGCCCTGTAAGGCATATGAGTACATCCATTTTTTTTCTCCCCTTCAGTGTGCAACACTTTGTCTGAACAGAGCTGAACTTTGTCTGACACCATGTCACCCATTCATCTAGTCGGATTAGGTGCTTCTGAAGTTTCTCACAGCCTTTTCAGAATTTGACTGATTCTGTATTCTTTGCAGATTTGGTGGATTCACAGGCACCTTTTTCCAGATCTTTTCTAAAAATCCTGAGCAACCCAGGAGGAAGTATGGAACCTTAAATAACCTGAAAGGTAAATTTTTGCCATGATGAAACAGATGTTTAAACCCACTTTTTGTTTCCTATCTCAGAGTTAATTTAAACTCTTCTATGAGTAGAAGTTACATGGGACTTTTTGTTTCCTTTATTTTTTCCCCCCTCTCTCAGTACCCAGGGCTGTCCCACCCATATAGGTGCAAGCAGAGAAAACAAGAGTCCATTAAGGTCAGCAAGAGGAGGAACCTTGCCCCGAGACCACTCCAAAACACTAAGGGTGGCTGTGGTTCCCACTGGTATCCACTAACAGCCCTATGCCTCCTAGGGTATAATTTCTCTCTATTCTATTGTAATTAAAACACCACTATTTTCCTTTATTCCTCTGTCAGCCCATATTTGCCTGAGGTTTCAGGAGCACTGTGTGTCTGTCCCTATTTTTACTTCTGTTTTATTTTGAGGGAAGAACAGTGCATGATATGGCATTGCCCAAGAGTGGCAGACTCAAACATGGCAAGGAGGAGAGGGACAGGAAAAGTGCCAAGCATGAATTACGTCTGCATTCTGCCAGAACAATGCCACATCGTACAAACGTGTCCTGGAGCGCACAGCACCCTAAGTGATAATTTCACAGAATTAATTTTCCCAAAATGAAAAAAAAAGGCAACAGCACAGAAAGGACGAGGCAAATTACCAACGCTAATCAGTCTCCCTCTCTCTTCCCTTTCCCCTTGTATGATAATTATGATAATTAACAAGCTAACAAGCTTCTAGTAAAAACAGTTCCAGAATTTCAATGTATAATTAATATTTACATCCATAACAAGTTGTCATTTATGGTGCATGTTGATTTTCTTTTTTCAAAAGAAACTGCACTTTATACTCGGAAAAGAAAAATCCTTCGAGAGCATGCACTAAAAAGGCATCCTAAATTCCGAAACCTTGTCCTTATTTGCTATTTATTTGTGCAGGGATATGCAAGTGTTTTAACATCTGGGTTTATTACAAATTATGAGTGCTCATATGTAAACAGATGCAGTTTCCTTCTTTTTCTTCACAGAAGGCTACAAATCCACCACCATAGTCAAAATCAGAAAACAGATACATCCACAATGCACTTGTGCTTCACGAGGGTCCTTGCACATAAACCTTGTATCATTATTTAGTGACCTGTAGAGCCAAGTTCAGGTGACCAGTCATTTGCAGAAATTATGGACCCTTAGTATGCAAAACTCCACTGCTTGTTGTTGCATGTTTTCTCCAAGAAAGCTGAATCTGTAGTTTTCCACCTGCTGGGGAATACAGAGCAGAAGGCAAATACTTTACTAAAGTAACACTTTTAATTTATTTATTTATTTAGTAATTTATTTATTTAGTAAAAATAATTTACTAATATTTCTCAGTGCTCATGCAGGGTGGTAATCATGCTTAGACATCACAGTGATGATGGACAAGAGTTGCATGGAGAAATAATAGTCAACATCCACTTCTCTTTTAGTATAAAATCGTCACCCATGGGCAGCTGGATAAACTGGCTGCAACAAACACCTTAAAATTGCAGCTGCTTCTTTACAGCTGAAAGATTTTATAACCTGAGAAAATATGGTACTATCTCAAGGGCAGGTATTGACTAAGTTCCTTTTAACTCACACATATGCAATGGCTCTCATCTTACCCTATGGCAAATGGTTGTCCTTAGACTCTCACAACAAAATAGCACTTCAAAGGAGTAACTGAAGGAGACAGGACAATGATTGACACAGCATCAAAAAATAGGCTAAATGATGAAGCAAATCTCTATGGAGATACAGAGAAGAGAAGCAATGGGAGATACAGCCAAGAAAAATTCTGGGAAGACTTACTGTACTTATTCATTAATATTTGATCCAATATCATATGTTCTTTGTCCAGCTGGTTTTCAGGTTTTGTCTTCCCCACAAGTTCAATAACCAAATTTTTGAAGGAAGCATGGGCGGTGGGATGAAGGGCTTGTTCCACCAGCCCAGCCCCAGGGGAGAGACGATGCTGCTGTGGGGTGGGAGCCAGGTCATGCTCCATCTCCCTCCAGTGAAGACCACAGCCCATGCTCCCAGGGTATCTGCTTGGCAGAAGGGTTGGGAAGAAAAAGAGAGGGAATTCATGCCTGGAAAACTAGGGTGGCTTTGAGTCTTTCTAAGACACAGGTATTCAGGAAAAGGAAAGGCGCTCTAAATATCCACAGCCTAGAGAGAAACTCATAGAAGTAGCCAACTTCAGCAGGCAGTTAACACTTAATATTTAAGTTGGAACTGAAGGTAGATTTCTATGAAAGTGAAGTTGGACCTGAATTCTGGCATGACTTCTTTGTTAGATGAGATGAAACATGTGGTCTAGATGTACAGTCAAATCCACAGAACCTGATTAATTAAAACAATTCATTAAATGGGTGGCTCACATCTTAGCTGTGGAGGTGTGCATAAGCATTCATCTACACCAGGTCATAATTTTGTACGATATTTCACAGGAAAAAAATAAAGTCATGAACTTGTGCTTCTTCCAAATTACTACACAGACCCCTACCAAATGTTGATAGTGGAGTCATCTTGCAGCTGTTTCCCAAGTGACTGGCAAACTTTGAATGAATTCTCTACAAATGGATGACACCCACCCTGCCTGACACTTGCACAAAATTGATTAAACATACACAAGAAGTCAGAACAGAAATAGGTCTTGTGTACAAACCTAGAAGACTCCTTCTAAATTCTGAATCCTGTAGTTATTTCAAGCCTGAAAGAGGGCACTTTGCCCTGATGAAAGGTAGAAAAAGTATTGTACCACAAAAGTATTGCACCACACATTTGGTTAATAAGGGCAAAATAATGACACAGGAGATTTAGATTTCTTCCACAAAGCATTTCACCTGGTACCATATGGCATTTTAATTAAGAAAGTAGGACACTACAAGATAAAAGCTCTTAGACTAAATTTATTAAAAGTTAACTGATAGTTCTTGAAGTGCAATTTGAAATGGGAAATCTTTACCATGGGCGTCAATCTCCAGTAAGTGTGTGTGACTTTTATACATATAATGTATATTTATATCTATTTTTATCAGTGGGGAAAAATGAGTTTTAACATTGCAGGTTTCACAAGATAACACCCTTCTATTTATCTACGTTCAATTTAAGAATTATGGTAGAAGTTAGGCAGTTCAGATGGCCCTGTTAAGCCATAAAATATTGTGATGTACTGGAATCCCTCTTTTACTGTGGAAACCGAAGCGTTTCTTTGCTGGAGAGTCAGTCACTTACTAACTGTACACTGATCCAATTTAGAGGTTGTTTAGGCAAGGAAATAGTTCAACAGGGTACAGCTATACAGAGGCAAATTAATAGCAGTAAAGCTAAGTAAAGCTAAGAAGCCTGCTGTTGGTAAGGAGAAGGATGCAAAACTGCTTTAAAAGTGATTAAATAATAAGCTTCAGATGAAAAAGAGGAAATACAGGCACACTTTCTTGCAGGAATTTCAGTTGAACCAGGGAACCCTCTAAGGACAGATTGAACAAGTCTACCTAGACATGATTCTGTAGGAAAACTACCAACTGGAAAACGAAGTTGAATAATTTAGAGAGCCTCACCCTTTTCCAACTCTTCAGAAGGATGAGAAATAAAAATAGAACAAAGATATATAAATATGCTTATTATTTCTTCAGATCTTTCTCTCTCATGTTCTTCTAAGTAGTTTGTAACACTAGGTTGGTGAAAAGCCTGTCTGTGCCTCTGTATGCTCATACAGGCTCTGTTTGCAGCCCCAGAGTACCCCTAAGGATGCAGCTTTGGAAAGGGCTGGGTGTGGAGTAGTTGGCAGTCTGCAGCTCACAGTGCAAAGGCAAAACCCCTTCCTGAGATCCCAGAGCCACTGGGCTGTGAGATCCCATTATGAGAAAATTATGATCAGAGGAAATTTTGGCTCATTTTGGACTGACGTTAAATCTCAAACACACAAGTTTCTCACAGGTAGGAAACTTTGCTTCTTACTCAGTGGTGAAGTAAAAGTTTCACATGGTCTTTATCATATCCTCAGAGGATGCCCCAACATAGCTTTGCTTACTGGACATGTAAGCTTTATTCTTATTCCAGGCAACTCAGTTTTACCAGGAGTAAGACGACCACTGGCTGCGTTACTCATCCTGTATAGTTAAGGTCTTTTTGATAGCCTAGGTTCAGGCCATGGGGACTTGGGAAACAGTGACTCAGATCTTAAAATCAAAAGCCATCACTGTGCTGCACATCCTGATTTTCAAAGGGCCCCTGCTTGACTGAATGTGTTTTAAATTAGAATAGAGAAGGAAACAAATCTGTTTACACAATAAATAAATCTTCCACTTTGGGTACACAACACAAGACTTGGAGAACCAAGAAGATGTTCTCATCTCAGAACATGGCTGCAGTAGGGAAATAGCCCAGAGTGGCTGCTCTGTATTAATATCCAGCTTGGACATGCTCATTTTCTCCTGAGTGCTGCCTACATTTAGCCAGTTCTGAAGGTGGGTTAAGTGGAGTGACTGAAAGGCATTCTTTGTGACAAGTAAAGGCATCTGTTTAAGGAGCTGATTCAGAGCATTGTTTTAAATTCACCCCCTCACACACACTCACTTATTTTGCAATAGCCTCCACATGGTGCTGAGCCTACAGAAACGTGTGTGCTACGGGAGATACATTTTCTGGGGAAAAACATGTAGCTTTCCATTATGATAGATGCACTATGTCCTGTATTTTGCTCTCTTACGGATGTAATTTTAACAGATGTGCCCTCAGTAATAAGTGTGTTGTTTCCATCGGTCCTCAGGACTTCTCCTCCCTTTAGGTCATTCTACAAAAACACCTAAGCATGAGGTGGAGTGACTCCCAAGACAGGATGGCTCTGCAGACTGGAAGGAGGTGGGCACACTCCAGTGTGCCATCCTTCAGCCCCTGGAGGGGCTACAATGTGTAATACAGAGCTCCCAGCTTATGCCTGGGCAATCCACTGCCTCACAGCCATGCTGGGTGAAGCAGAAGGTAGCTGGAGCAGATTGGAAGCTGCAGCAGGATTTGCCCAGCCATGCCGAAGGGTGTTGGGGCATGTGCTGTTAGCAGCGAGGAGAAGTGAATGGGCTTGATCTGCAGTCAAATACTTCTGAATCAATTGGACACACTCTAGTCACTCTTATGCCTGCTTGGGGATGGCAATACCTGTGATGGGCATGGAATCACAACGCATCATCACACACCTCTCCCTCCAGACATGATAACGGAGTCTCCTCTGTGGGTAATTCCCAGCACCTAGAAAGAGCTAGGAAGAACCAGTAGCTATTGATAATCTTGCTCTGGGTAGGATTTCCAAGGCAATGGCCCCCTGGAGCCTCCTTTTTGTTCCCAGGAGAAGCCATCTACCACTCCCCTGACTCAGCCCAGGACTAACAGCCATCCTTTATTCTCTGCCAGTGCTACCCAAAACAGAGCTTTTAAGTTAAGAGCCCCTCATTGCTAACACACGTAAATCTAAAAAAGATTCCTTAAGAATCAGGGTAAGTTTTTCATGTAAGTATGGGGTCTGTATACAGCAAAAGAGGGAGAGAGAAGGAGAAGAAGAAGGGAAGGAAAGCAAGCAAGTCCATACCCAACACCAGGGACCTTGACGACACCCATCACAAAACATAAGGACAGGTACCATTCTCCTCACTTTATTCATGAGAAAGTGAAGCTCTTTCACTCACATACTCTCTCTTTTCTTAATGCTCTCAGAGACTTCTCTCTTTAGTCAGTCATCCTTGCGGTAAGTTTCTTTAAATTGTAATTGGATAATGTTCCAGATTCTGGGGTGCCATTTGTCAGAGGAATTCCTGGACATACAGGCCCTGTTTGGTGAAGTTGAGAGTCGCTAAATTAACAAAGGACTGACTAAAGATACGATTCTTTGTTCATAGTAGAAATCCTGTTTTAGCAGCAACTACTTTTAAGGAACCCTTTAACAAAATATGTATGCTTGTATATTCATGTTACTGTATTTTAATTTAGGTCAAAAAAGACTCTGAGTTTATTAATACCATGACCTGTGCACATGTCTCATTGGGAATCTGGACCTTAGGCTGCATGCTTGCAAGCCGCAACCTTAGCGATCACAAATGTGTAGGCACCATTTGAACTAATTTCCCCAACTCTGTTCTATTTTTGCACTCGGAGTGTACATGTGGCTCTTAGTCACATGCAAAAAGCTCCACACATAACAAGCGAGCTCTCACTAGAAAGGGAGCACGGGAGGTGCTAGGCATACGGCTGCAGCCCCCAGCCCCCTGGCCGCATTTCCCCAAGTGCGGGCATGGGCCCGCTGCCTGCCTTTCCCTCTGCAGCAGGTCGTGCTTTCTGGCCTTTTCTTTGCACCTGCATGAAAGGAAAATGCCCATCATCTTGCCTTCTTACAGGCCATTCACATAAAGGAAATTCAGGAGCTTTGCCTTACTCAGGACGTGCCAACATTTGAGTCAATAGCAAACCTGATTTATTTTTTCTCCCAGTAGGTAAGAATGTGCTTCTGTGCAGAGTAACAGAAGATATCCTCCACCACCCCTCCTCACTGCCTATTTGTTTTCTCCCAGTTAAGTCTGTGAGGAAATCCTCTTGGTAAAGCCAGTTAATAAGATTAGATAAATGTCTTTGAAACCAAAATGCTGATATAAAAATCAGAACAACAGAGCACCAGCTGGCTTTTCTTTTGCTCATTCAAATGCAGCTGGAACGCTGCAGCCAGTAACGTGCAAACTGGGAGTGATAATCAATAAGCAGTGAAACAAGAGCAAGATGCCTCTGGAGGAATTTTCCCTTGGTGAGAAAGATGGATTAACTCTAATTCTCAAGGCAACTGAACAAAAAACATTTGCCTAAATTCAGGCATAATTTAAATACTGCTCCAGAGAAATGCGACAGCCTGAAATAGCAGTGAAACAAGATCCTCCAGTCATAGCCAATGATGTTATTTAATATTGGCACTGGTCTTTTTTTAATGCTGCATGTACAATAAGGAACACATATTAACGATGTATAATGATTAAAGGCTGTTTAGTTAAGGACACCAGGTGAGAGAATGATATTGCTGACTATTATAGCTCTGTGCATACAGAGGCACACAGTTCTGGGCAGCTTATCCAGCAGGGTGCTGTGTACACAGCAGGCTAAAGACTGAAACATTAACTAAATCACAAGATTCGGATCATTTATCTTATCGTCGCATGGGGGAAGAGTTTATCTTTCAAGCAGGCACACCTGCTCTCCTTGTAAAACTTTACTCGCGCCATTACTGAGTGTGTTATTGTTTCTTGTTCAAACATGCCACTGCAGGAGCGCGACGGAGCCGAGGGTGGGTGTCCATCCCTCTTTGAGTGAGCACCCGGCCCCGCATCTGCACATCCTCACTTGCGCAGGAACACCTGCCCCAGCTCGGGGCACCAGCGCATGGCGGCAGCAGCCAAGCTCTGTTACCCATTCTCATTACCCACGAGAAAAGTGCTGGACTAAAATCAAAGATGCTCTATAGGCTTTTACAGAAGCAACATGAACTTCTTGTTTGTGCTTCTGCCCTATGGGATAAAGTGATGAGAATTAAATTTATGAATTTAATGGGATGCATTAGTGTAGTGAACTGGGTTGAAAATCTCATTGACCTGGATTTCAGAAGAAACCTGGAATGCCGTCAAGGTAAAATTTATGTGAAATGCCAAACCTCTGGCCAAAGAGACAACTCTGTAAGGATGGCATCAAAGCCATGTGGTTGAATGATCACCTTAAAAAGTATATCAAATTGAGCAAAGATCACATAAATACTGGAAATTGGGATTGGGCTCTGAAGAAGTCACATTAGAGATGACAAAGTGTGCCCCCAAAATTGAAATTATTCCAGCTGATATGACCTTGACTTTACCCAACAAAACAAAGTAAAAAAAAAAAATCAGGCATTAAATATAATGAAAACCACAGAACTTGAGGCTTTTCTGAAGTTAAAGACATCACAAATGTCTTCTAGCCTGACCTGAAATCTAGATGAAGGCTTCACCACCAGGTCTTGTGAAGGAGGGTGATGTAAAAAACAGAAGCAAAGGTAGGATAGCTAATGGGAAGGAGGCTGTGGGGATGGAAGCCACCACATCCTAAAAAGCTGTACACTAAGAAAGGGACTGAGTAGGAGCCTGGGGAAAAAAAAAAAAGCATCATGGGAAGCTGTAAGATCAGTGGTGATATTTTTAACAAATATTTCAAGTGAGGAAGGGGCAAGGGAGATCTAATAAGTGCATGGCATTGTTCCAGAGAAAAAAAAAAAACCTGCATGCCTTCTTAAGGAAGACCAAGAGGAAAAAGATCTTTATTTTTTAGGTGGTCATAGAATGACCAGGACCCATCAACAAGATGTTGCAAAGGCAGATGTGGTCTTAGTGTGTAACATGTGAAGTAAAGCCAGTGCAGGCTGGCAGATATTTCTGCTGTTATACTAGATGGTGGTGCTACCTCCTCTGCAAGACTGGGAGGGTTGTGCAAGGCTGGTCCCACAGATGAGGAACTGAAACCAGAACAGGTGCAGGGAAAGGCTACTGGATATATCCAGGAAATAACAAACCTATTTTATGAGTGGACACTATAAAAAAGCTGGGCTTGTTTAGCCTAAAAATATGAAGACTGAGAACGGATATGGTTCCTTATTATAAATACATCAAAGTGATATGTAAACATTAGATAGAGAGAAGAGCTACCCAACTACGGGACAATACTGGCACAAAGAACAAATGAATATGAATGGGCCGTGAAAAAAATTGGAGGGTTTCTAAGCAACCTGAACAAGGTTCTAATACTGCAGTACAGCAAACAGAAGAGTGGGAGACAAAAATTATTTCTGATATTTGATACAGCTGAAAAAGATAGTGTGCAATCTGGTTGGCTGTAACTGCAGCATACAGCACCTAGGAGCCCCTTCTATCCCATCCTTGACATCCTTGACATTTCTAAATACTTTTCACTAATTGGAGGGGAAACTACATATACAAAGGTCAAACTCAGGATCTTCGGAAAATTTGTATAAAAACACCTGAATAAATAGAACTTATATTAGGCCAGTTTGTAAAAGTCAAAAGGAAATGATAGCTTCCTCTTGACTGCTAACAGCTGCAATCCCTGCCATCCACCAAGGGTGTTGGCAAGTGAATCCCCAGCGTCACAGACCCACCGACGTACATGACCAGTGCACTCACGCTCACGCCCCGTTTGCTGTGAGCCTGCAGAAGCCACAGCTATAGATCATCATGCTGCAGATGCAGGGATGCAGGGCTCCCTCCATCACGCATCCTGTCTTTCCCACAGACAGGACTGCACCTTGCTTGAATGTTAATGAAAACAAACTATCAAAATATCCACAGCATAGGTTTGACATTTTATATTAATCTCCATGAATCAAGTACATGTATTTGCAGAGGTGGTTGCTAACTCCTGATCTGTACATAGCATCACACAATGAAACTGAGAAATCTAGTTCTCACTTAGGATATCCAGTCACAGTCACTGTGCAAATAATAAACAAAATGCCGTTGTAATGCTCAGGAAAGGTCCCTTTCCTGAGATCAGTAATGTCTCTCTTGCTTCAGTACATTAACCTGGTTTAAGGTAAGGGATACTATGGATCTCTGTTGGGCACTATCTCATATTACCTGGTACAGATAGTCAACTGAAAAAAAAAACGCTCAACAATAAACCTCCCTGGCTTTATACATATGCAAATCACATGGGAGACTCCAGCCAAAAAAAAAAAAAAAAAAGGAAGGAAGATTACAAATCAGGTTAAATTGGCCAGTATTTCTAGCATGAATAACACACTGTAAATAAATAAACAATGATGATGTGTGGTAAAGCTTTAAAGCTCACAATGTGATTCCTCATGTCAAACAACTACTGATTAATCTGAATAGAAATTAACAGCAAACTGGAAGATAATTGTGTAGCAGCTCTGTCTATCCTGGATCCAGAGCGCAGGTGCTGGGCCACATCTGCCCCTGAGGATAGCACAGAGACCATTATTCTTAACCAGAAAACGCCCTGTCCCACTTTTACAGCAAAAGACTCAGGAGGACAGAGAAATGCTATCAATTTGATGGGCATCAGTTCTGTAATCATCCCACAGACATCTCCCCAGAGATGTATTTAGTATCAGATGCATTTTTCAACCAAATAAATATTCCAGACTTCGGTGTTAATACACCATTAAAATGACACCATCATGCTACATGGAATACTATAAATTAGACCTCGAATACAACAGGCCAGACAGAAATAGCTATGACTCTCTCCCCTGCCCCACTTTTCCCACCTCCACCTTTCTCCCAAAGAAAAATAGTTGTAAAGGAAGCAGAAAAATTGCTTCTTTGTAACAACGTCTGTGGCTTTGAGGTAGACACTCTTTCTCTGCTGATGTAGGTCCCTAAATATCAAGAAATAAGTGCTGAGAGGGTCAGCCGCAGGACATTTTCAGTTCAGAGCACAGTGTTGAAGAGGTGAGCTGTGTTTATCTTTCCTCCAGCCTCTTTTTCCCCTCCCTCTTCCCTCACCTCATCTCTCCTTATCCCTTCCCTTTGGCGCTATGTAAACCAGAGGGCAGGGCATCCAGCTGCTTCCACAGCAGAACAATGTTTGGGCAGAGTCCATGTTGACACAAGTGCATTATATCCTGAAGGGTCAACTGCAGCTTTTATTTTTTGGTTACTTTTTCTTTACCAACTGTGTAGAATTAAGCTTCCATTTTTGCACAGATGCCATTGGTCCAAAATTTATGAGCTCATCTAATTGTCATCTCCTATCATTGTACTATCTTGCCGGTTTAAAAGTATTATTATTTTCCCATTAAAACAACTAGAAACCCTCCCCCTTCCTTAATGTTTAATAGAAGTTACACCTAGAAGGTGCACGTAGGACTGGTTAGACAACCAAGACCCCCTTCTCTCATCTGGGGCTTTTCTGAGCAACGATTATCTCAGCTAAAGGTCAAACACAAACCCACAGCATACCAGCCCATGGTCCAAATGCTGGCTAACTCAGTACCTCAGTATCTGCCCCCTTGTGCAGTGGAGAGCAGTCCAAGGGTTATGTATGCTGTATGTAACCCTGTACATAAACCCTCTCCACAGCACACCTACGCTACTTGGTCCTGTTGTCCTTAGGAACAGTAAACTTTACATGGGGGGGCCTACAGTGTACAGCCTGTTTGAGAAGTACCTTGGTAAACGCACCTACAGCTCTGAAGAGGCAAAACAGCTTCAGTCACCAAGAGGAAACAGCCCCAGCCAAAGCACTCTATTTGACTGCTGTTTCTGGGAAGCAGAAACATTCCTCACCTTTTCAAAAAACATCCCACTCCACAAAATGCACGTACGGTGGAATTTAGCTAGTGGAGCTGCTTGCAGAGAGGTGTATCAGACACAATTCCACCTATTGCACAAGGAAGTAGCATTACTAGTAAAGCTCCTCCCAGATTTGAGATTGACATTCTCAGGACAAAAGGCCCCTGATTCTTTTAGCTATTCTAAGCACATTTTCTCCACACCATAAGTTTTCTTCCAGTGGCAATATACTTCATAGTCTATTAAAAGTGGACTATCTGATGGTGCTTGAATTTTCATTCTCTAGTGGGATCTCTACTAAGATCAACATAAGGAACTTCAGAAACACACCCCCATCCACTCCACTTCTAAATATTAACTGCATGTCAATAGTTCAGTGTCCAGGCATTTCAGATACAAAACAATCAAACAAATTAAAGATTTTTTTTTAAAGAAACTTCCACCATTAATTTTTCCAGGCAAAGTCTTTGTGTGTTTGTTCTTCCAAAACGATGCTGTGGTATCTCAGAGTTTCTGAAGTGGCAGTGTAGGCACTGTACTCTTATGTTTCATTGAGTGCTCGTTCAAAACAGCTGTATGTTCTATATAAAACATGTTTACATAGTAAATGTACTTCCTGTAGACACAAAGAAATGTTAATGAATAACCATGCCTGCATTTCAAATTTTGCAGGGCTGTGGGAAGGATCAGTGCCTGACAAAATAGTTAATGTTCACCCACTTTCTGGCACATGAAATCTGTTACTACAACTAATCCCTTACAGAGAAAAGAAAACATGGAAAACAAACTGGCACTGGCTGGTTCTACTACGCTTTTTTTTTTTTTTTTTTGTAGAGAAACTGTGAGATGCATATACATGGGAGAGGAACAGAGGAGGTATTCAGTGGAGAATGCCAGAAGGCATGGACTCCTTTTCGTAGGCAAGGCTGTTGGCTTTAATTGTATATATTGTCTTGGATTCTCACCTTTAGAAAAAATGCCAGTTTGATCTCACACGGTTTTCACTACCCATATTTACATCCTATTGCCTGAGGCCCAGGGAAGGCAAACAACAGACATTTTCCTTTCAGTCAATTTGTAGCTGAAAATCTATATGGCTTAAAAGACTTAAGTAAAAGATCTGCATTTATCCTTTAAAAATTTTAAAAAAGCAAAAATCAGGTGATCTGACCTATAGCATTGCCCCTAAAAAAGCCTCAAAAAGAAAACTGATTTCTATTCTAGATGAAGTTCTGAAACACAAAAATATTAAAGAATTAAGAATTCGGTGTATAGATGGGAAGTCCCACACATGATCCTCACTTCCCTGTGAAGTAAACCACTAAATTAATTAGGCTTTGCTACACAGCAATTTTATCTGAAATACATAGCTCTCTTTTCCAGCCCCCTGAAAATACACAAGCCTGAAAAAGAAGCACAGATAGGAACCAATCCACTTCAAGGGAAACCCAAACAGCATGGGGCAGATCCTTAGTGGAGTAAAGGATCTGCACTGAAGTAGATGGGACAGGAACAGTTTATGCCAGCCAGGAATCTGCTCTGCATCTGCAGACCAATTTATGAAAAAAAGGTGATACACCATACATGGACCAGATGCACTAATGTAGTATAAGGCAAAAACAAGCTCTGCTGGGGATGTTCCAACATTTCTACACAAGATTTCACAGTGTACAAAAATTACTTCATGTGAATGAAAATCTTTTTTAACTGCAACCACACTGCATGGTTTGAAAGTGCTACTGTGGACAAGGTTTTCAAAGGCCACCCAACAAGCAATGCTCAACTATATCTTCTTCACAGGGTGGCATATGAATAGCACATTTCAGTTTTAACAGACTGAAAAATCATTACCACAGAAATAAGGCTGAGACCTCAGAGCAATTTTCTCAATAAACACATTCCTTGACAATCATGATTTTTGTTCAAAAGATATATTTTGCTTTTGAGATAAGATCTTTTGTGATATCACAGCAATTAACAAAGGACAATCTGGAATTTTTTCTTTTAGGAATGTCGATATCCTCTTACGTTTGTAATAAACAATAACATTAAAATAAACTAATTAAGTTCAAATAACTAATTCTCTTAAACTACCTGAGGAGAGGGGGAGCTGTGAACTTCTAGAAAATCTGAAAAGTCCTCAGCAAGTAATGTGGTGAATGTGATGAACCTCTATCTAATAATTAAAATGCTGTTTGCAAAACATTTTTTCAGAGGTGTTCAATCTCTCCAAAAGCGATCTGAAACAAATGAGAGAAGTTTCACCAGAAGCGACACAGTTAAAGGCACAGATAACAAAGCTGATGAAATCAGAAGAAAACTTGATTTCTTTATATACATTCTAAGAAAAGAGATAAGAAAGTAAATGTCAGGATGCAATGCTATTTTGAATTACCAAACATTGCCACCATGTGTTCACTTCAAAGACTATCAGGCTGCTTGAAAACAGCTAGATTATAAGTATTAAAAGATAAAGTAAATCAAATTTGTTGCTCTCTTGTCTAAAATGTTTTTGTATAATGCAATAGTGATGACAACCCCAAAAAGATTTTAAGTTTTTTTAGACACTTGTGTTACATTTGTATAAGAACACATGGTTCTGTTTCTAACCCCTCCTACCATCATTGTGGAGAGCACTAAAGAATGACAGAGAGAAAATAATGGACAAGCTTTGTTTCCACACACAGATGCCTACCATAATTCATATTTCATTGTGTTTGTGCAGTACCACCTCAGTAAACTTCTAGTTCATCTTGATGGTCCCTAGAATGTACCAAGACCCACAAATGTCCACAGAACTACAAACGAATTATTTCAGAGATTGACAAATAATAGAGGCAATGGATTCAGAGGACTTCCTACATTAATTTTTACTAGTTCTAATGTAAGCAGCAAAGGATCTCTACTCTTACTTGAAAACTATCCATTCCAATTTGAATTAAGACCATTTAATTTCTTATTATTTAATACAATCTCTCACCTGAAGACTCCCCTTGAGGTGGAAGGCAAGCAGAATAACTGCATCTCATTACTAAAAGGGTAAAATGATTAGAGATGCTCTTCTCATTTAGATGGGATATTCAAGAAGATGCGAAGGAATTCCAATGACTTAGCAAAAAAGATGGATACCTGATTTTCTTCCATGCTTTCAAAACTTTTGTCATAAATTCTTTGAGCTGGAATGCCTAACGTTAACTTGTAAGATCAGGAAGTATTAGCAACAAATTCTCAGCTGTTTTTAATTAACATATATGCACACACACATATAAATTTAATCAATTAATCACCGAACTCAGAAGAACTGACTGAAGAATCATCATTTCCCCATCAGCATTATCCTGGTAAACAAAATATTTCAACCACCTTCCGGAGAGGATGCTGCAGATTCCACATCTATGTCTGTATAGATTCATTGAAAGAATACTAGCTAAATGCAGAACTCAGGGAGTAATGCCAACAATTAAAACAGATGCAAAGTAATGCTTGGATGAAATACCACACTTACAAGAAAACATTCTCTGGGTACAATTCTAGATATTTGAAATTTCAAGAATGAAAGAATTCTGAAACAAGACTGAACAACGAATTGCATGTCTAATGGATGACTATGCAGTTTTGGACAGCTCAGCTTCAGAATGAATTCCCTTTAGGACAACAGAAATCAGAACACTTGCATCTAAACATTATGTGTTTTGTCAGCATTACTCATGTGTGTACCCACTGGGTGTCTTTGGTTATTCCAAGCTTCTTTTGCTCTCAGGAACACTGAGTTTTCAGAGTCAAGATTTTTTCTAATATCTTAAAAATCAGTGACTCCAAACAGATGGCAAAGATGAACAACTGCAGTGGAGAAGTCATTTCAAGTAACTGATAAAGCACAAACCCCATGATCTTTACCATGTCTCTTGCCATTTGCTCTTCAATGTGTATTGTAGAATACACGCTTATTCTGTGGCTCTGTTCTGCAAGTCCTTTAACAGCAGGAAGAAACCATAAGCCCCGCATGCAGCTCTACTGGTAAATGACAGCATTAAGTCAGAATAAATTGGATTTTCCCAGTCTGTTCTAGATTTGTTTAACAATAGATGGTAGCAGCATTCCCACCAAAGAGCTTCAGATGTAGGAAAACAAACTGGAAAAGTATCTTTGACAATATTGCCAGAAGCCTATCATGTTTCTTACTGTAGATTTAAAGCAGCAAATCACATCTATGGCACTAATTCCAGGAGAAACTGTCAGTGTGCTCCATCTTAGGTAAAAGAATATGAAAAGAATAGCATGCAAGATAATTTTAGCAAAGTTTAAATACAGGAACAAAAGGAGAACTTATGTTGTTGAAAACATACATCTGTGGTCTGTAAGGTGCTTTTCAGTGCATGAATATACTTTCAAAACGAGAAAGCATGTACTTTTAAACCATGATTGTGTTTTAATTTCTTCATCTCTTTCCTACAATAAATATGTAAAGCTTAAATAATTTTTTGCCTTACAATACTTATCACTCACCCCCTTACAATATTTATCACCATCAAATCAAGCACCCCCTTACAATATTTATCACCATCAAATCAAGAGTCATCATAAATGTCACTACCAAGCTACCCTTAGCAGAAGTTAACATGTCTGAGCAAAGTCAATGGGTACAACATAAGCCTTCAAAAATATAATTAGGATTTGCCAACTCAGGTGTTAGAAAGTGCTGACATTTCAGACTGTGGCTCATACACTACATTTGATACATTATTCTCTATTTCTAGTTTTAACCTTTTTTATCTAGTTCACACCTTGTCACATCATTTAGTTCCATAGTAACAAAAAACCCTTGAAAAGTGTCATAGTTAAATTTCAAACACACACAACATATTGCTAGAGTAGCATAAAGGAAGCAATATGATCTTAGTTTATATCCATCCCCCACACCACATAAACCAAACTAGTCATTCTCTCACTGTGATTTCCAGTCAAGAAACATGGCAAAGAATCTTATTAAAGTGTAACTTGAATCTCTAATCCTTTGTAGAGCCAAACATTCTCCAGACATTACCCTCTGATTTTACACTCCATAGGAGAAGGCAAATGGATAGAGATTGGTGGCCTTCTGTGAATCTGTTCTTCAACTGATGAATTCCTTTGAAATTCTATTCTTTGGGGATGAGAAAAGGGGAGAATTTATTTGGAAAAAATAAATTATGCAAATTAATGTTGTATGCAACAAGAGGATAACTTTTTGAACTACAATAAATATGTGTCTGTGAGTGTGTGCATATGTGTTTTGCTGATTAAGGATACCAGTTAAACTCGGACACCAGAGTGAAAAGAGTAGGTGTATTTCACTAGTGATAACCAAATAATGTAACAGAGTAATACAGAAAACATGCAGTAAGAAAAGGCAGAATAATGCACCTAAAGCAACAAATAGGAAAATACTGGGTAATGCATCAAATCATTACTACCTGAGAGAGAGAATAGTGATTAAGAAAGATACATCACTACTTGCATATGCTACCATCATCCAGATCCAAAGGTGCTGGGGAGCCCCGGTTACAGCGAGGATTTGGAGAGCCTGTCCTGGCAAGTGGGAAGTTCTACGCGATGCGTCCATCCGTAGGTGAGGCTTCCAAAGTTGCTGTGAGCGGGTCCAGCCTTATATACTAGAGATCGGCAAGCCAGAACACCTGGCACCTTTGTTTTGAGCGGAAAATTTCTGGTTTCATTCTCCTGTTGGATTCCACCCAAAGCCTGGCCAGGGCTCGGGGGGGGGAAACCAAGGGAGTTTCTAACAAGGCCAAATATGTGGGTTCTCAGCCTTAAACAAGGCTAAACAAGTGAAGCAGGATACACTCTCTCAGCATTTTGTCCTCACTACTGATTATATTCTAAGCTGTATCTTTCACTAGTGAGCTTACATACTCTGTTAATGATTACATACTGAGTTAGCAGCTTCGGCTTGGGGCTTGTTGTTCAGGCTTCAGTATTTCAATGCTTTAGCACTTTTTACATCAGCATAAGTGGGTTGTTATAACTTAGTACAATACCTACTAGCACAATGGTTATCAGCTATAAAATATACAGGATTCATCTACAGGTCAACTCTGGCTTGGGCCTGTTGTCCAAGCCTTAGCACTTCAATATGAGTGCTCATATTTAATCTGCATGAAATTAACTCACTAACTAGATATGTATTGGGAATGAGCAGATGAAATTAAACAAAAAACCTCACATATTGTGTAAAAGTTATTCCACCGTCTGTTTTAAATCCTGGTATATAAACAACTGGTTACTGTGTTATCAGCTCTACTTCAGTGCAAGATCTGACTCTGTTTTAACTAATAACAACAACCACAGCTGCCAATGAGCACTACTTTATGCTAAATGTTCATAATTTCTTCATCTGTTGATCACAGTGTCTGACATTATTTCCAGTATATTTTTGGGATTTAAAATTTTCCAGAGCTTTTATTCACATTCTTTTCTTTGATATTTTCAGTAAATAGAAAACTACAAACAAAATAAAATCAAGCTACAAAACACATAATACACTTAAAGTAGAACTTGCATCATCCTGGTTTAGCTCACAGTAAATCTTTTTCACTGGATTTGGCAAACAGTCCATTCTTTGGAAGCTTGATCATTCAACTCCAGTCTCAACAGCCACTGTCTAATAAAAAGAGTAAATTTTGTATCCAAAATTTGACAGTGACTGATGAAGTTTGTCTTTGAATTAGATTTGTTAAATCTGAGGACTCCAGAACTCTTAAAATATACCAATGTCCAAATAATCTTAAACCCATTTAATTTATGTAGCTAGTTGCATTAACATTAGCTTTCTGTCACTGATTTTCCTTATTTTTATCAAAGCCTTGTTTGTCAGCTCCGTGGTTTCATCCCATTTGTTTTTCTCGAGGCTTGTGTATGTCACCAAGTTCTCCGTATACTGCAAAACTGACTTCAAAAACCTATGAAAAATAAAACCAAAAAAGAAAAACTCATTAAAGGATTTTTTTAAAAAAAAGAAATAAAGAAAAATATCTCAATGCCTGATGTAAAGATGCTACTGTCTCCAAATTTCCAAATCTGCCTCAAGATGATCAATGCGTTAAGGTTTCTTCTACTTCTGGAAGAGAACCACTCCCTCATTCTCACAGTGAGAAGTGATGATTCTCAGAACTACAATTAAACATGCCACAGAAAGAACATGGTGATAAAATGTGTGATAGAATTTTCCCCAAATGGCTTCCTTTCCTTCCTCAGTCAAATGTTTCACAATGTCTATGATATCCAGCCAGCTGTTAATTGACACACAAGGAGTAAAATTACTAACATATTAAATACAGCTTTTATGTATTAGTATTTTTGAGGGTGTGATTGTTCTCTATCTATACTAAGGAAGAGTCTAATAAAAATTAAAAATGTGAATAACTGGACCGTATATTTTCAACTGAGTGAACAATGTCTGAGATATAATTATGACTATAATGATTGAAAGAAGGATGACAATGTACTAAAAGTCATGCTGTTCCTTTTTATTTTTTTCTCTACAGGATTTGTTACAGATCAAAAAAGAATATGTACAACTTCCTATTTTCATAAAGTAAATCTTATATACTCACTTTAGATACTGCTGATAATCAAACTGATTCTTCTTACAAACCAAATGAACATTGACTAGTTCTAGAGTAATCAACACTAAGATGAGCCGCAACACCGGAGACAAAAATTTAATGCTAGAAATAAGCAAAAATATTTTAAAATACACAAACTATAACAAAAGTAAATAAAAATCATTAATATAAAAAATTCTTCAGACTTCTGCATCCATCCTAAATAGCTGGATATTGCATAGGGTGTGTGGCCGAAGACTATGAAATGTCCTTCAGCAAAGAGCAGAACAAATATCAAAACTATAAACAAAGACTATAAATTATGAAACCTCAAAATGAAGAAAAAAAGAGAAACATATATAGTTAAGCTTCCAAAGGAAACCTCACCAGCATCCGTTATTCCATAAAGTACTGTTCAACTGAATTGCAAATATGTATCATCAGTTGTCAGTTTAAGCTATGTTTCTGAAATAACATCGTTAACATTTTTAGGAACATAACCTGGCCGAGAAGACAATATTTACAGTTTTCCTAGTTTTTAAAGTATATCACAAATCCCTGGAAAGCACTTCTGAACAGGAACAAAATTAATGGAATACTAAACAATCTCTCTTCTATCTATAAAGATGCTGACCCAGTATAACGATAAAAAGCAGCAGAACTAAAGTGGGTAGAGTCTTGAAATCAGTTTAACCTATTGCATTCAGATAAAACTTGAATAGCATTTATATGCTTAAATAGGAAAAGCTAGCAACTAAAAAATACAATGTAACATTTAAATGAGAATTTTATTTGAAATCTTATAATTTACAGTGAAGTAATGTAGCAATGCTAAAAATACTCATTAAATTATTCTCCAATTTGAGATTTGCTTGCTATTTCAATATTACTACATAATAGAAATCTGGGTTGGCAACTCTGAAATGGTTAACAAGAACACTAGAACACTGTTGACTTTAAACGTCTTAGACAAACCACTGAAAACTAGCAACAGCAGCATGCAGCCACTTTCTCATAAACCTAACCACAAAGTAAAGAAAAACCACCAGCCAACCTGTTCAACATCCGTAGATAGTTATGCCTCTGGCGAGAACGTAGAGTCCTGTTCATCCACTGTTTGTATCTCAACTCAGTGCTGGCAATAACTTGTTCAGACACTTGATGGCACTGTGCGCTTATTTTACGGAGTACCACCAGTATTTCCAGAACAGGCCTGGGAGAATAAAGCGTGCACACGTGCGTATCACAAAGTTCAATCAACAGCCTGCAAACCAGGAAGGAACTGTTAACTTCAATCTTTTGTTAGCTGGATTTGACATGAGATACATTTCATGTTTGGTGTGCTTTGATTCACAATGTTTTAACTCAGAAAACCTGGAAACAGATTACCCTGACCTCATGACTGAAGAAAAGCAAGGATCTATATAGTAGGGGTAGTGACGGTGTTCTCTATGACTTAACTGAATATAAATGCAAAACTGCTGGTGATGAATACGTTTCCCATTTCAGATCAAAGAAATACAACCACAATAATCAAAACTGCCTGGCTGAAATGATACACTGAACACATCAAATCACAGCAGGGTTGTGGTTGAAGCCTTCCCACCATAGTTCAATTCATAATGAATTAACATGCACCATAATAAAACTCACTCAAACAAATGGTATTAATTAGCACTCCCATTAGTGTGTGGTCTTTCTTCCTGGCAGAACAACAAGCAGACTTAACATTTCATAAAAGGCAGGTGGTGAGGCCAGTGTTTTAATCACCACCACACCAGATCATGATTTGTTAAAGCACCCAAATACCTTTCTGCTGTCATAAAATCATAGACTGGTTTGGGTTGGAAGGGACCTTAAAGACCATCTAGTTCCAACCCCCCTGCCATTGGCAGGGACAGCTTCCACTAGACCAGGTTGCTCAAAGCCCCGTCCAACCTGGCCTTGAACACTTCCTGGGGGGGGGCAGCCACAACTTCTCTGGGCAACTTGTGCCAGTGTCGCACCACCCTCACAGGAAAGAATTTCTTCCTTATATCTAATCTAAATCTGTCCTCTTTCAGTTTAAAACCGTTACCCCTTGTTCTATCACTACACTCCCTGTTATATTATAATCTGGTAACCTAATGTGTTATCACTTTAACACACTGTTCTTATAAAAATGTTTTCTAATCTCCCCCATGCTCAAATTATCTCTGAGACAGCAAAAAATTAATGACTAAAAGTGATACAGGCAGAAAACTCTAAAAATGGTTTAACACTTTAGTAATCAGGCTTCTTTTTCATAAATGAGAAAAGTGCAGATTGGCGGGTAGAAAACAGAAGGCACACAGCCTACATAACTAAAGCAACAGGTAAAATCCACTTGCACTCTCTTGCCCATGATGACTGGGTTTGATTAGGAGAGTTTTGTTCCAAACCATTCAGTCATGGGACTCTTAAGACTGCTATAAGAGTGCTAAATGAAAGTCAATTAGCATGTCATGTTTTGATCATTATTCCAAGTCAGGTATAATTGGAACTAACATACCTCCAAGTCTGACAACAAATATAACAAGATACCTTCTATTCTGCATGTAAGCATGTAAGAACAGAACTATGTAGCAGCATATTACTATTTAAATGCCATGCACAGCTGTGACACCAAGCCCATTAAAACAAAAATCTGATGCAGTTTTAGCACACAAACCAGATTAAAGTCAACTTAATCTAGTCAGTACATAAATATTTAAAACATTTTGCTTCCCCAGTCTGAAAGAAAAATGTTTTTTTCATACTACTTTCCAAGTAAAATCTCTACTGTAATAATGTCCCACATCTACAATGTCTCATCTTCATTTTGAAAGTGATGTTCAGCTGCATTCTTCAGATTTTTAGATTAAATCAGCAGCAGCATTAGAAAAGTGCATTAAACATTTCAAGCACTGTTCTAAAACCAGGGAAATTAGTAACTTAGGTTTGAGAGTTCTTGTGTTGGGCTGCATGTAGAAGCTGAGAGCAGGAACTCGGAGGATATCAAACTCACCTCTCTGTTAGGACACTATTGATTGGATCATCTGAACTATAGCGGTTCTGGGGCATATATTGCTGCAACTGCGATACAATTTCAGATATCACCAAAATTAAAGTACTAGCTTCAGTATCTCCTTCCAACCTTAAAAACAAAAGAAAAAAAAAAGATTTGAGATGGTAAAACTGTGTAGCACTTGTTCTTTCTCAAATGGCATAGATCAAGATGCAGACTTTTTGGATAACACTGTCTTCAATGTCCAGTCTCACTCTCTGACATCATGGTTCTTTTTCCTCCACCTTATAAGCATGATTTTCTTTCTCCAACTAAAGTCAACCTTCTCTCAGTCTCAACAGTCTTCTGAACCCCCTTAACCCTCCATTCGTCAAAATTCTGCAGCACACTGAGTATGTGCTAGATGCATTGAATTTTCAGCTCTCAGATCTAAACAAGTACAATCTCTTCCAATGATATTAATAATGACTTCCTCCTTCTCAAATAACAAGAGAATGTTACATTCTTTTTCTAAGTAATATCTCATGTAAAGTCTTCCACTGATTTGGTCACCAAGCCCTTTTCAGAATAAGTAATTATTTTGTTTTACATCTGGTGAGCCATCTTTTTTTTTTTTTTTTTTAAATTGTAACGGACTCAAGCCCTTCAGCATCTCTTCAGAAACAGAACATGGAGTCACTAACACCTCTGTAAGTTTCAGTTGTCTTCTCATTCCCTTCAAGTTAGTGCACTGTTTATAGTTTTTATAGTATCTGTACTGATGTGTACAGCACAGATTAAGCTAAAAAGAACAAACGGGTCTTGTCACAACCCCTCTGGTGTCTATCATCTTACTAGTAATGTATTTGAAGAGACATTTCACCATCTCAAATTCCATTCTTCATAACTATTTTGAGAACTATCTTTTTTTAATAGCATATACATACCCTTTATTCGTTTGAACGTGTTCCTCAGGCACTACTGGCAATTCAGGCCATAAGTGAATGCTCTTCATACATTCCAGCACCTCAAAAATGTATCATGAAAAATGTTATGTAAAGTGTAGCTTTTGGACAGGACAACATATTTTACTCTTCTTAGTAGCTATTTTAGAAAAAACTGCAATGAGTGAGAAGTTCCTTGTTCAGTAGTCATAATTATGTAAGTTGACATCAATTGTTAAGGTCTGTCAGGGCAAAAATTCCTGATGTACATGCTAAAACATCATCTGAGTAAACTAATCTACTATTCTTTCTTCCATTTTTTTTGATATGAAAAATAACTAACATGACTTTTGTAACATATGGTTTGAATGCTGTTGAAAATGAAAGTACTAAGTATGTCTACTGCAATCTCAAATCAATCGAGGAACATCTTCAAGCAGTTCAGTAATTCATAAACTGATCGTCAGAGAACTACCACAACACTTGAAAGCAGATTTTGCTACAACGATGGAATCTTAATCAGCTGGCTTTCATACAATAAAAACCTTAGTTATAGCCTAATCTAAGATTCCTAGAAACATGACCAGAGTGTTCCTGACATAAGAAAGCACAAGGAGATTAAGAAAACTACAGAACAGCAAACATCCAGGTAAGGATAAGGCTATTCAGTGATCTAGAGCACAAACACAGCACCAACTGCATCAACAGAAGTGTGCTTAATTACATTTCATTTTATCATCTGTAAATTCCAGTAAATTCTGAAAGATAAAACTAAAAAGCTCATTAAAATATGTCAGATTTTAACTTTTTAGGACAGTTGAAGCATGAAGACAACAATTAGCCCAATTTTAAGGATTCACAATTTTAAGGACCAAAATGCTTTCACAGCTGGAAGTACCTACCTGTTTCTTGAGTCGGGAAATTGGATGAAATTGAGAACGGTAGCAACTTGCACAGTTCATCAGTGGTTTTATGACCATGTGTTCCTGATTTACAAAATCATAGACAATACACAACAGTTTCTTTAAACTGTCCTAATCATATGCAGACCTAGACTTAATTTTATGCAAGCCACCTATAGTACTGAAGTCAATAAAGATTTCCAAATGTCTGAGGGCTGAAAGCAGTAATCAGCACAGTGAGTGTTTAAAGCTTAATTTCTTTGACACATTTTAACTATGAAACCTGACAGCAGCTGACAGAAAAGCAACCAAGTATTCTCTTAATGCAGCAGCATGCAATGTATCTTGAGAAATTAAAAAGAGCTGCAACTAAAAAATGGAAGATTTATCTCACAGGTTGCTGTATGATACTGAAAGAAGTAATCCCAAATATTAACAGGAAATTGGGGGCAGCAAATATAATAATTGCTAATTATAAACATGTATTGCTAGACAGAAAGTGTTCACAAATTTACAGTGTAGAGTGCAGACACAAATCACACCTCCATTAGTGAGCCAACATTATTTATAGTGTCTCAGAGAAAGAAAATCTCAAATATTACATACCTCAGTGGCTGAGCTACAGCTGTTCTACATACCTTTCAGATAATTCAGCAGATAAACAGGCTAGGTATCGACACAATTTGACAAATAAAATTAATTTCACTTATTCACTACAAAACTAGAAGAAAAATACTTTCACAATTTTTTACTTGGAGGAATACTTCATTTCCACAAAAATCTGCTGTCAAAAAAGATTCAGTCATAAGACTCTCTAAAATCAGATTTAGCATCCAAAACAACTGAAAAAATCTTCTGAGAGCATAATATTGATCCCTACCTTAAAAGCAAACACGTCCTCATCTGAGAATCTGCAGAGAAGAGTAATTGCAAATGCAACTATCGGATTAGCTACTTCTCTAGGAAATGCTTCTAGATTGATCTCTCCATGGCTTAAACGATCTCTTATACGTGGACCCTCCTGGTGGTTCAAGAAATCCCAAAGAAATTCCTGTGGAAACATACACCAAGTGTATAGAATTCTGTGTGTATTCACATAGAGTAGAAGCAATATGTATTCACATAGAATAGAATATATTCAGTGTATAGAATACTTCTGAAAGATAAGTATGTGATCATGTCTATAGGAAAGGGGCATTTACATGGTCAGAAAAAACAATGCAAACTATGTTCATAGCAAAAAAAAAAAAGGGCAACTCATCCATCTTGGTACCTTCTGAGGAAACGAAAAACTAACATACGTGCTATTTTGTGAGAGGTAACAACAGATTTCCTTCAGCTTTGTGTCCCAAGTTGTCCACAGCCCCACTGCCTCTGGCAACAGGATAATCAACTCAGGTGTCCCCTACAGTCTCAAAAGGCCTCTAAATTCAACACCTCCAGTTTTCCTGTTCATTATCTGTTTGGGTGGCAAGATGCAGGACGTGCTGTTGGTAGGTTTGCAGCTATGTTTTTGTGCCATCTGCTCAGGTAGTATAAGATGCATCCCAGAAGTTATCAGAAATAAGTTTTAATTTTCCCTGTCTGAGGCATCAGTTTTTCTTTTGCTCCACTCAGCTGATCTTCAGAAGTCTGAAGACAAATATCCCTGAGACTTCTGTATTTCAGAAAGAAAGACAGTCTTATATCCTAACCCAATATAACTTGTCAGGTACTGCTTTGTATCCTTCAAAATGAAAAAGGGTAACAAGCTTCTGGTTCAAGTTTCACAGCTGCTGGAGATAAACTATGTGAAATAAGTGAGTATTAGGCATGATCATAAATATATTACTAAATTTAAAAACAAACAAAAGAAAACAAAGCAAAAACAAGGAAAAAAACCCCACAAAACACTTACCATTGCAGGTTCCTCAAGGACTGCAGGAAGCTGGTTGACTTCTTCATTATCCAAATGTTTTGCTAGCATCTAGAAAAAAGTAACTTGAATGGAAACTTATTATTGAAAGTCAAACAATCAAAGACAAAATACCAACAGAAGTAATTAGTTTCCCTAACTTTAAGCAATTACTTCTGCCACTCAAGAATCAAGGTGCCTAATTATTACTGACAGACAATTTGAGTTAATTCAGATTAAGAAGAGAGTTGCAAAAATTGAGGATTTCTGTCTACAATGTTTATTTGTATTTATTTTGAATAACTGAATCTAGGAAAATGACAGAATGTTTCTGTGAGATGAAGAATTTCAAGATAAAAACATTTCAAATAAATTAAAGTCTGTTTATTAAAATTTGTATTAATTTTTATATTTTATGGGGGATTCCAAATTTAAAATGTTTACTGTTCATCATCTTCTATTTGGAAAAAAATTAGAAACAATGTCTTACCCAACACAAGAAAGCGCTTTCTGGTCTCTAGTGATGGGAAACATGCATGTGTTTAAATTCTGACATTGATATATATTTAAAAAAAATAAAAAGATCACAAGTACCTCATCAAAAGTGGTGTAGAGAGCAGAAGGCTAGAACAAAGGACAATATTATTTGATTTTCAAATTAAAACAATTAACTAGACACATACCAAATTTGTATTTATTCATTTGCATGACATACTAGAGGTGCATGAATAGCAAAATAACCACAAACCCTTATAAATGAAAAAAGGAACTTTGGCATTTTGTCTCAAGTTTTTTAAAATAAATATAACATGATCTACTTTCCATCCTAAACTACTGTTCCTGAACACTAATGTTCAAGTACTTTCAGACCTCTTTTACTGGCAGACTTCTTTACAAAAAAAATAAGGCATTCATGAAACTCTACTGGAGATTTGTAAACAATGTTCTACAATTGATCGAAAATTTTGGGGGATAATCCGTAAATGTTTAGAAACTATGCTTCTAGAATAACTATTCTACAAATATTGTTAGCAGTAAATCATAACTGACTTTAGACAGAAATTTTACCTCAGCTGTTAGCAATCGATTTGGACATTTATTAGTTGTAGTGAAGAGCAATCTAAGTCCAACTTCCAGCTGAGGAAGTAAGAGAATCACACAGTCAGCATACCTGAAAAAATAACAAAGATATCCAAAGGGGTTTTCTCCCCTTATAAATATAATTCAGATGGAAATTCGAGCCATCTCAGAGTTACACTCTCTGGCTAAACAACCCAGACCAAAATTCTTTTGTAATGCACTTTATAAACAAAAAATAAGTGACTACCTGTGCCCAACAGAAGCTGATCACAGAATTCAAACCAGCTTAGAGATGAGAATAACATACAAAAAGGTGGAGCATGGGAGAGGAAAACAAAACACTGTACTTTTTTTAAACTAAAAATGTTAACATCTGAAGATTTGTTTCCACTTGCTTTGTAAAACTCTCCATTTTGGCTACATCTGCAATAGCTCTTTTAGGTTTCAAAACATAGTTTATAATCCTAGTTGGCACAAAATAAAGTAGTAAGTCCACAAACTTTCTGAGAGACCACCATAACAATGCATAACTATATGTTGCTAAGCAACAGATATAGCAAAAAGCTTTGGAATCTACAAATGCTGCTATTATTCTATAAATATAGAATATATTCTTTTTATATTCTATTAAAAAAAACAATTAAAAAATGATCAACAGTTACCTGCTTTGCTTGAATGCTGTTAAAGCAGCCATCCAAAATGGTATCATTGTTTGTAATACAAAACTGGACAGTTTTACTAGCTCTTCAGCTATGGCAAGTGTTTCATGACTAAGATCTGCAAGTTAGCAAAAAAACCCATTGATAAACTACATACAATCTACAATTTACTAAATCATTCTTAATATTTCACTGAAAATATAAGATTATTTCAGCATTTGTAAAGGGAGACTTAAAAGTTATCCAATTTATTTTAACTATGCAAATACAATGGTAGTCATATGTAAGATCAGAAATTGAGTTTGTAAGAATGCGATTTTAGTGATAATATAAAATTACACAGTAAAACCAGTTTAAAAGTCATGGCTGCTTTTTACTGAGACTAAAAGCCTACACAGCAACTGGACCCAGCTTCTCTGTTGAGTTGTTCTCCACCTACTTCAAATACTTTAAAACAGCGTAATGTATATTAATCATTTTAATTCAGTAAGAATCAGTGCGGCAGTATGAACACTTGAACATAAGCACATTGTTCTTATTTATCAATTTTCCACACTGACATTTAGCATAATAAATTAACACTTCATACTTCAATGCTACCATATAATGAAACTCACACTTATGAATTCACATTATAAATATCTTACCCAGGCTTAAAATGGCAAGTGCAACTTGATTGCAGTAGGTGTTTTTTCTAAGCAAATCAACAGCTATAGGGTTTACACTACATGACTGGAATGCTATCAGCTTGAGTTGTTTCCCAAAAGCCCTGTCTCAGTTCCGTGCACAGATGTTCCACCAGCAAACTGATCACATAGCACAAACTGACCACGACCACCACTGACACCAAGATTCCCCATATGCTGTTTTTGCTTTAAAAATAGTAGGAATAAACCAAATGAGGTCTGTAGCCAGGGAGATTAGAAAATTTTAATCTGACACTTCAGGTCCTTCCCTGAGAAAAGCATCAGTATACTGAAGATGTGTCACCATCCTTCACTGTTTCAAGATGCAGGGCACTTCTGCTGGGACACTTACAGCTGGAACCCACTGATTCTGGAAAGAATTAGATTTTCTAAAGGAAAACAAGATGACTGTTGCATTAAATGAACTCTCATCATCAAAAAACTGGGACATACAGTTGCAGTCTTTTAGAAGCAGTAATGTTAGATGTTTCAATGTTACAATTATTTTAGAATGCAGTATTTTTAGGTTCAATAGACAGTGGAACTGCCTACATATTAAAAAGTTGCCCTATAAGCATGACTGATTCATCTAATGACAGCGTATACAGGTACCTTAGTTATGATTCAATGTTAGAACTGTGGAAAATGCATTATTTTCAACAGCACTTCTGGACAATGAAACAATAGCAAATATAGCATAATAAAAACTTGCTAATACTTGCCTGGAAATACATCAAGCTCCTCAGAGCTAACGAAGATCACATAAGGTCGATGTACTAAAATGCATTTAGTTTGCAGAAGATACATCTGTAACAACTGACCCAATCCTGCAGTTAAAAAAAGCAGCATAGCACAATATCTAGGGAGAATACCAACATATATTAGAAAAGCTTATACAACTAAATCTTTTGCAAAGAATCAACTTCTGTGGGTTGGGGACAAAGGGCTTTTTTGCTCTTTCAAAGAACATCCAAAACCTACGCTCCCCATCTCTTTTGAATAGGGGCACTTCATAATTAATTGCACTCACAAACATGAAAAAACAATGCAGAATTAGGAAAAAAGTGTCAGTGTATTCTACACTGGCTGCTGTTGCCCCTCCTCTACCCCATTCCTCTGCCTTTTGTTACGTGTAATTCCTGACTGCCCTGACAGACAAGGAACCAGGTTTCAAAACAATAAGCTTTCTTGCTTTTCCTGCTACTAAAAAATGCACTGGTCCTAAAACTGATGACTTTTATAGTGGCTCAAGTATTCTATGGAAATCCCTTTCCAAAAGAAGCAGCAGCAGAGGAAAACTGTCAGGATAATGCCAGAGACCTTTGGACATTTTTTTTTTTAAATTTTTTTCAATAAGAGCTGTAAGTTTTACTAATGGCTTTTCAAGCACTCTCAAGTCTGACTGGTAAGAAAATGAGATTCTTTTTGGTAACTTACTTTGCAGGAATTTCTTGTGGGGATGCAAACCCATGCCACAACACATTACGAAGATTCAGACCATACGGAGATCCAATGAATACCCTCAGTACATCCATCTAATTAATAAATAAAGTGATTACTGCATGAAAAAATCTATTATTTATTACCTTGAATCTTTCCCTAAGAAAATTTCAGAAGTTATTCAGAAACTACAACGTCTAACTGTCAAGATGACTGGCCACAGCTTGTCACAGTAACAGTAACTCATTATTTGCAATTCCCAGTATTCTCTGAAAGGAAAGCTTTCAGTTTACTTGTACATGCTATAGAGCATAATATGGGAAGAACAAAACTATGACAGGCAAACAAATGAGATCAAGCTTAGCTCTTACTTCTTTTAGTATAAATCCACCATAATTTAATAGAAATTAACATAAAATACAGAATTGGTATTCAAAGCTGTATTTCCAGATCACTATCCCACAAAAAGGGAAACTTTGTTTTTATTTTTTAACTGTAAGAACTGAAGTATTCCACATGCCATCAAAATTCAAGAAATAATCCTTATAACACTACTGGACTGGCTAACAATACAAGCTTCTACAGTTCACATCCAATATTCTGTCCTAACAAAGAATTTATGTTTGTAAAACTGTATGAGAAAGACCACCTACTTTGTTTACACAAGAGTGTAAATGTCATCAGAATTTTGTTATTATTATTCTTTTGCACATGGGGATGAATGAATTAGTTTCCTCTGTTTTGAAAAATTCTAGTGTTGGTAACATTATAAAACATCTTACTACAGTGGTGGTGAAGGGGAAGACAGCTCATCAGAAACAGCCAGTGCAGGATGTCTATTTTCAAGTAGTACAATTCAGAAAGAAGCAGACAAGTCTGCAGCTTGCTCACCCCCTTGACAGATATGTGGAATTTTACGTATGTAGGTTTTTCATGTAGAAAAGCAAACAAGAACTTATGAGCTTGCCTTTAAATATATTTCCATTTACAATATTCACTGGTTTTGGCATATATCCCCCAGACTGTAACGTGTATAAAATGAAAGTTTTTCCAATATATTACAAAATTTGCAAACTCTTCTCCAGTGCAAGCAAAGGCTACGCTTGGAAACGTGCCATTTAGTAAGAAGAAAACCAGCTCAGTATTTGTTACTTATTTCAAAACTATGCACTTACTACAGCTTGTCCAAAGATAACTGCAAGCTGCTCAGAAGCAAGCAAGTCTCTTAAAAGGAAAGGGCAATCTTTACCGATCAGTAAATATACCTATTAAAAAAAAGCAAACCGGATAACATAAGTAATTCAGTATACTTCTTTCTATTTCAAACATACAACTTGACTATTTCATCCAGTAAGCATTTTCATTATTGTAAAAACACTAATCGAACAAAACCCACCAAATCCTTAAAAAGGCTTTAAATTCCATAATTTCACGACAAATTAAAATTTATGGCACAGATCAGGAAAGAGTGGATATCCTACTTAATGTTCCCATAGTTAAGCTTTTCACATTGTCTGTACACTTACTGCTCTTCTTTTCAAAAAAGGAAGAAAAAAAAAAAGTAAAGCACAACAAGAACTCATAATTAAGGGAATAAACTCTACGCAGGACACCATACTTCATTCTTACCCTAGAAGTCTATAGGGCCTGTCATTGTCAAAGGAAGGAGACTTGTGGTTTGTCTTCTGATTCTGGCTGTTCCTTAAACTAGATTATATCCTAGTTGGGCAATCTCAGCATCTTTACTCTCCACCACTATGAAGCCTTCCATTCTTTGTATCCTCCCTGTCGGGTTTTTTCCAGTTTTGGTAATTTTTCATTACTTCAGAATTTACCACCCCCCATACTTGGGTAAACTGGTTTGTCTATGTGTGAATTAGCCCGTTGTTCTTTCTCTGGCATTTCCTTCTCCAGTGCTCCTCATAGAGATTTAACACCCACCTATTTTATCTTATCTGTGGACAATATACCCCAGCAGCAAAGCCTCTTAAAACAGCTGTTGCTCCCTTCCCCCTAACCTGCACATACCCATAAGTAGTGGTGGCACCTGTTTGTGTAGTCATGCAGTGAAGCAGATCAAGGAACTGATCCAGATGAAAAACAAAAATGGGGGTAGGGGTAAAAGGTGGAAAGGTACCTGGACCAGTTCATCAATCTGGCTTGCTACTAGACCTTCAAATATTTGCACTCACATAACATATAGAACACCAGCAAACACGGCTGTGAAGATTGATTGAATAAACTTATACAGTGCCATCACCAAATGTTGAACCATAGCTTAATTCACATTCCATCAAAAAGGATCCAAAATACAAGTTCCTTAATACAGTCAGCATTCCTAAGTCTAAGTCATATCTCATATCCTTGCCTCATGATGGTCATGGAACTCCTGCAGTATTACTCTTTAAACCGACCAAGAGTGCATACCTTTACTAACTACTATAGGGTAAAGGAAAGAGGGAATATGTTAACAAGACAAATGTTCAGGACCACAATATGGATGCCAGATCTATCCAGCTGATCAGTTAGGTCAAGAATTTAAGCTGACTTCTAGATGTTTTTGCAGCACAAGACTTGTGTCGAAGCATTTAAACAGATGTACACTCTGCAAACAGCTCTGAGGAAAGAAGTTATCTAGTCACGCATTTCCAGCTGTATGCTCCTGCCTCTCCTCACAGACGCTACCTCATCAGATCTTCTGTGGAAGGTATGCTGCTCCATGTTTCAGTTAAATAAATCAGAGTAACAACGACCTACTATATGTACACTGATTAAGCAAACTGTTATTTTTTTAATGAAACTGGTTAGTAACAGCACTCACACAAGCAAGTCTACCAGCACAGGTGAAGAAACCCCAGATGATGGTTCCATTTGCACAGCTGGATCCAGAAGATAACATCTGTCCAACTCAAAATGCAGCTGGGCTATTAGTGTACTACTACACTACAGGGTAATCTCACTTTTACAACATGTAATTAAATCCAAGAGCTCATTCCCATCTTACAAAACCAAATCTGCAATAGACTCTTCATGCTGGCACTTACATCACCCAAGGCTCGCTCCAAGCATGACGTTAGTTTCATTAAGCCAAGAGCAACTTCTGTAGTTTGTGTATGTTGTAGAACATCAAATACTTCAAGAAATAACTGTATGATGGGGAAGAGGAAGAATGTTGTCTTAAATATTCAGAAGGAAGAATCAAATTGTCAAAAGCACTGAGAAACCTAAATATTCCTCTGTGATGGTCACTATGCAAATGTAGAAAGAAAACCATGACATCCAGATGCCTGGAAAGAAACTGCCCTAGAGCACCTCTTGTATTTTTAGTTGCAATGTATCTAGGGCCTTATATCTATAAAAATTATCAACAATAACTTACTTGATATTAAGCACAGAGTATTAGAAAAACAAAATCCTACCATCTTAGGTCAGAAGAGGCCCAAAGCACCTCATGTTCTCTTTGTGATAACTTATATAAAGTCTAATTACAAAGTCAGGAAAATTAGAAGCAACTATGTATCAGATAGGGACAATTAGTTACAAATTCTAAGCATTTTGGTTCATTGATATCTCTTGTGTGTCCTTACATTAAACTTCCACAAAGGGTTCATGTGCCAAAATACAAATTGTCAACAGACATTTCCATACCTCTGTGCAGTTTGTCCAGTGGAACCATAATGCATACTGAATTACAAATTTCTCCTTGGTCAGAGATTTGAAGTGCAAATTAACAGATTCACACACAGGTCCTAATGATTGTATGCTTTTGATATAATCCACACTTTGATCTTAAACCAAAAAACAGAAGGTGATTAGAATACCAAACTTCCTGAAGGTCCAATATTTTAAAACTCACAAGGAGTAAAACCTGCTACAGCTTGTGTACATATTTAGCACAGAGAATTTTATCCAGACTATTTTAGCACACCTAATACACTACAGTTTATTGTCCAAAAGACCACACAGATAAGATATAGAAAAGTGCAGTGTGAAACCAGATAAGATCAAGTACCTTCTCCAAATAAAAAAACCGCCAACACTCTAATGCAAGAAAATATGGAAGTCAAGAGGATTATTATGTTCTGGGTTTGTTGAAATGGGAAGAACCTACTAGAGTATGCAAATTCCACATAATCAAGCTGGAAGTTAGTGTTAGGTGTTGGAAGTGTGAGGAAGGCAAAACAGTGAGAAATCTGCAAAAACATACATTTTCCTTGACATAGAGTCCCCAGAATAAACACAGGACGGGATGAAGGTCCAGTGATTTGTGTTTGATGTGGCGCCAAGGAGGAATGCGAAGCAGGGTGCAGGCCGCACAGTCCCATTCTTTCACTTCAAGAAAGTTCTACTTGTTTCTCTCAAAATATAATTTTTTGTACAACCTTCCAACGCTGTGCCTCATCCTCCCTTTTTTCTCACACAACCCAGCTGCACCCCTCGCACCAAGTTGACCTTGCTTCCCGTCCTCCCTCTTTTTTCCCACAAAAACCAGCTGTACCCCTTGGCACCACAAAATGAATTATGTCATTACTCAAAAAATAATTACTTGACTACAGTCCCACCCACTCACTCATACCTACTAAGAAAAATAGTACCCCAAGTTTGTACCTAACTTGGAGGGACGATAATCCGACGCCAAATCGGAGGGACAGATTGACGGGTTTGGGCTCTCACACCCCCACACCCCCCCCAGAAGGGACGCCTTTTGGTAAGATTTCCTCAGCTACACCGAGTGTATACCCAGGAACTGCGTGTGTGTGATTGCAATCCTTTTTCTTTTGTGTAGTGCTATATAGCCAACCTGCAGTTTGTGCATGTATCGTAGGTAATCTTAAAGAATCTGTAGATGTTGCATGAAAATAAACTGTACTATTCATGAATCTGCTTCTCTTGAATGTAACCAGACTTACAGTGTATGGGCTGTTTGGGCTGGGTCAAGCCTATAGTGACGGCCACTAATCCGCACTATTTGTGAACCTGACGGCTTGTTTTGAACGCAACCGGACCTACAGCATACGGGCTGTTCGGGCGTCCGGGTCAGACCGATAGTTACAGCCCCAACTGGCATACCTATTGAGGGATAAGTCCAGCCGCCCCTAGTCCCTCTAATCTCTGAGGACCAGCTAGAACACAAGGGGATTTATCTCTTACCAAATTTATTCTCACCCTAAATGCAACAGTTAGTGCAGGCTCAGAGGGATCAGTCAAGCTGCACAATTTACACCCTTTAAAGAATGCAGATGGATGTGGTACCTTACAGAGTGGTATCACTGCTCCTCTTTGGTGGAACACTTTTATAGGAAAATAAATTCTTCTCATTTACTGAAAGATATTGCTTGAGGCAGAAACATGTATAATTTTTAAGATCTCTGGAAATTAATAACAGAGCTTGCATGATGATTCAACAAGTTCATCTGGGCATAAATACTTCGTTTTGGTTAAAAAACAATTATAATCTGTTCTACATACAGAAGGGAAACCAAACAGTACTTCTGTACGTGCTAAAGTTGGGGAAACAAAAACAGAAGCAACAGTAGGAATACTGATAGCCCCAGTGTTTTAAATTTCCTGCAAAAGGGATATAAACAACATAGAAGAAAGCAATGACGAGGTAAGAGAGAAGCAGAACTGAACCCCATATGTACAGGCACAAGAAGGTGGGAACCAAGATGAATGAGGAAGCAAAGGAGCAGCTACTTATATAGCATAGTTACGTGAATCATAGGAGCCAGCAATAACCAAATACCAAACGTAGATGAAAAATTTAAAGCTCCTTGCACATATGAACTGGACATACTCTAATCTGCAGCAAAGCTAACGCTGTATTGTAATAAAATGTTATAACTAAGTTGCACTTGCTATGAACTGTACTGAGATTCTGCATCAGTCTTAAATGTATCACTACTATAGGAGTTAAACACCAACCTGATTCAAGGTAACACACATGCTCTGTAAGAGCTTGCCAACATACTTCACCATTTTCAGATAAAATATTATTAATATCATAGGCGTCTTTCTTCTCAAATCCAAGTTTGCAAATCACGTAATGCACAGGTGGAGAAAGACAAGTAGTGACAGAGCGTGAGAACGCCATCTAGAACACACACACACAAAAAAGAGTCCTTGCATTAAGAAAGTACATGAGAACAAAGAAAATTATTATTAAAGCATACCCACAAGCACAGATATACAAATAGAATGCAGCACCTGTAAAGAAGTTGGTGAGGTTTGCCATGCAACTTTCATCTATGCATATTATGAAAGGAACCCTCTAGAGCAGAACCACTTTCTGGAAAACTTCCCCAACTTCTTTGGGGAAGAATTGCTCTAGTTGCATAATGCCAGGATGGTATATTTCTGAATGGTTATATCTACTGAACTGATGCCAAGAGAGACTGAAGCAAAATATCCCAGTTTATATGTAACTGTTCTGTCTAATCTCTGAGTTTGCAGGGAACCTGATGCTACTTCAAGGGAAACCAAGGGCTTCAGCCCTTATGACCAGCAAATCATTGCGGAGAGCGGGGGAGGCGGGAAGGCGGAAGGCACGTGTAAATTTTGTATGAACTGGTAGTAATGGTAGAACAATTTAAGCATAAATGTTATTTGAACATTAGTCTAAACAGAATGATGGACTGATTCAGAAGCACACATTTAACTTAAAGAATTTGCCAAGATAGACCTGCTCATGTTATCAAGAAGGAAAATGCTGCTGATTTAGTAAAAAAAGTCATGGTTCCTCATTAATCAAACAGAAGACAGACAAACTGTTTGAAAATGAAGTATCACAGCAACTATAAAAAGATTCCATTAAAGTTCAAATTAAAAACGTTTTTTTCCTCATTAATTAGGTAGTGGAATACAGTACATAATTTCTGAATTCAGGGCTGTGAGGAGAGACATCTTTATATGGGTAACAGCACAGAGCAGGTACAGCAGGTATCAGCTGCCATCAGGAGTATCCTATCTGCTATTAAAAAAAAAAATCTAAAATGCTCATTAAACATATAATTCAGTCCTTCACCTTATTTTGAGGCCCCCCACGTTTCACTGTCAGAGATAGGAGGCCCGTGCAGACCTTGAACTACCACAGCCGCCCCTTATCGCCTGAAGCACACCCGGCAGGTCATGGGCAGGTCGCTGGAGCTCTCCGGGACTGTAACGTGACCAAGACCTGGGTTTCCCCGGGGGACATCGCTGCGCCGCCCTGGCACGGCAGCCCCGCCCCGCCGCCCTCCGGCCGCAGCACCCGCATTTCCCCGGGGCCCCGCAACCACGCGGGAAGCGAGGGCGGCAGCAAGCCCCGGCCCAAAGCCCCCGATCCCCCGCTGTCGTTCACGGAGGCCGCCGCCCCACCCCGCCATGGCGCCCTGCGGCCGTTACCTCCGTTACCTCCGGGCCCGCCCGCTCACGTCACGACGCTGCGCTAGCGTGTGGCGTCACGCCTGGCTCGCGCGGGAAGAGCCCCGCCCTGGCACGGGGCTGCTCCACGCCGCCGAGCGCGAAGGCGGCTTCTCCCCGCGGCCTGTCGCCGGGAGCGGGAGGAGAGACGAGAAGAGGCGGCTGCGCCCGCCCCTGCCCTTGGGGAAAGTGGCGCTCTAAGATGTCGAAGCCCGCTGCCGCCGCCCCCCCGGAGGGAGGAAAGCGTGATAAAGAGACCGTGAGCAGCCGCCTGGGCGGGACGGCAGCCCCGGGGGTGGTTGGGCGGCCGGGGCCGGCGGCGCGGGGAGGCAACGGGCGTGAGGGCGGCGGCAACGGGCGTGGCCCTCACCCGAGAGCTGAGGGGGTGCCGGGCTGGGACTGCAGCGTTTCAGCTGGTGGGGGAAGGAGGGAGCGATGGGGCTCAGGTCCTTAGGGAGGGCAGTGTAGCGTGCAGAAGGACGTGGGCCTCGGTGTGTGATTAAACGGTGAGTGTCATCTTGTGAAAACATGTATCGGAAACGCTGTTCCCATCTGTTTTGCATCCGGTTTGGGGCAGCTCGTCCTCTTGCTACTTGGTCAGGTGTCACTTTGACATCCACCTTGCGGCTGGTGTGCCACCTTAGGCACTGGGAGGCAAAGTTGTTAAAGCCTTGGGAAGGTAAAAAGAAGGCAAGGGTGCTCCTCCCTTTGGGGGTGCAGTCTTTCCAACTTGAGGTGCTACTGTAACTCCTCTAAGTTAGGAGGTGTGCCCTCTTTTGAAGAAATAAACAAGAACTGTTTCTTTAAAGCAACTATTGGCTGTTAAAACAAATGTATTAACAAACAGTGTTTCTTCCAAATAGCTGAAGTGTTCTTCTCTCAGCATACTTGCTTCCATGTGTCCAAGGTTAAGCCAATGTAGTAGAGTTCAGTAACATAAGAACGGGCTTTTGTATAGTCAAATGCAAAGTCAGCTCTTGAATTTTTGAGAGATTCTTTTACAAAGGATGCAAATGTTATACAGAAACATAATTGCAACATTGTGCTAAAACTTGGAATCACAGTATTCGTATTGTGAAATACCGAAGTAGGTTTATTTATTAGCTGTTTGTGTAGAGATATCAGTAAGGTTAGTAAATGGCTTCTTTCACATGAGGAAATGATTATGAAAACTTCTGTCACTAATAACACTAGTTAAACTTGTAAGTAATAGCATTGTTAGAAGTCATGCTATAGATGTGAATTTTCTTCCATATGTAATGGTACAGGCTGAAGGTGTTGTGACTCGCGTTGAACCGTGTTAGCAAAGAATTGCTCTCTGGATTGTGACATTTTTCACAGGTTCATTTCCACAGACATGGACTGGGATGCTCATTTGAGCAGCTCAGCTGGCAGACTTGAGGTGGGTTTTATTCTGTTAGGAGACCTGGGATGAGGAGGTAGGGGCTATAGTCGTTATAGATCTGAGTTTCAGTTAGATGATAGTGAGTGTCCACAGCCTAAGTGCAAATGTGTTTGCTCCTTGCGTTTTCAGTGTGTTTAAGTATTATTTAGAGTTTGCATTGTTGACATGGTATCAGCAAACACCTGCTACCAACTTGCACTAGGGCTACCAACATCCCTGTTTTTTAACAGAATTATCTAACAGTAAGGAACCAGAGGAGAGGTGCAGGTAACATCCGCAGTGTTGACAGGGCCAACATGTAAGTGATTTCATAGAGAAGAAACTGCATTGCTTCCCTTATTCTCAAACTCCTCTGACTGAAAGATTTGTGAGTGCCTGAGTGGCACATCTTTCCAAATAATTCTCATTAGACTTTTGTATTATCTCTGAAGTGTATTATCTTTTTCTATACTTTTTAGTGTAAGCCTTGCACTGTGGTGTTATATCACCTTTGTGCCCTTCTGAGAAGGAACTGATGATTTTCTCTCACCTAAGTTCTAGCTGTAGTCAGGAAGCGGAGCAAGGGACTGAAGAGTCAGCAAAACCTCAAAGTGGTTTGTTAGGAGGTAGCTGGAATGGAAGACCACTGTCTGTAGCATTTGTTATGATCTCATGGGTTCCATGTGCTTTTCCATATTGTTTCGTTATCATTTTACAGTTCTATTGTAAGTCAGCTATGGAGGACAGCAGGTGACATTTTTATGTGCATCATCAGACTTGCTGCTTGCATTCACAGAGGGCCAAATTTTGTGATGTGTGTTGAAGAGAATGATAGCACACAAGCTGGAGGGGGAGAAAACTTGGATCTTCGAAGTTCTGATGACCAATAAGAATTACTACCCTATTTTTAAGTTCCAAGCAAAAGTACAAAGCTTGCAGATTGGAGCGTATTTTTTCTTTTTTTATTAACGAGCAAATTAAGTCATTAATACATAAGGCATTTGTTTAGTAGCTTCACAAGGAATGGGGACAAGTAAAATTACATAGTAAATGAACCAAGCATATATTTTGGGTTTGTGTAGGCTGTTTGAATGAAAAGCTTGAAGTTGTGGTTAACAATCTTGGGCATGTGTTAATATCGGTGTGTTTTTACTTGGAAAATGGAGTGGATTCAGAGTGCTAATATGGTGTGTCTGACTGAGTTTGAATGCGAACTTAGAATCATCATAGAATCACAGAATCATTTCATTTGGATTTCGGTGGAAAAGAAATTAAAATTGAGTGGAAGTTAACAACTGTTCTCTTTTTCAGTCAAAGCGGTAGTGTCAAAACAGCCGCAAGGAAAGATACCGATTTTCTAGCTTTTCTGCTTTTTTCGTAACATGTTCCTATACTAATTGTTTTTTTCCTCTTAACTGTACGCTCTAAAGTATTATTTAGAGACTGTTAAATGCTAAAATACTGACCTGCGATTTGAACTACTTTTTATTATTTTGCACAGATGAAAGGAAAAAGGACTCAATCAAATTACGAAGCTTTAGGTATGGCTCCAGTGGAAGAAGAGTATTTTACTGATTCGGTGAAAGCTAAGCAACTGGCATTCAAAGCTAATAGGGCGAAGATAAGATATGCCAATACATACAGACTAGAGTCACATAATAAATTTCGGGATTATTTAGTAAGAGACAGAGCTCAAGCGATACTAATGGTATAGTATTTTTTACAATTAATTGTCTAATTTTATTGCAAAAGTAGCTTGTCTTGCAAAGACTTTATTAATTGAACAGTGAACAGGGTAGGTTGCATAAACTAAACATGATAAATTTTTGCAGACTTCAGGTTTTGGCGCACAAATGTAATGCGAGTGTGCTCTGTTTCGCAAAGTACTCCTTCAGTTAGTTCTACTAACATCACATAACCTGCATAAAATATACATGGTGTTCTTGACAGTCTGACTGCCATATACAAAAATTAGGCAAAAATGAAGGAAAATAATCTGTTGAGATAATATGTAGCCGTTAGTGATACCTTGAATAGTTACAACCAACTCTTGTAATTCTGCTGCCTGGAAGACGTGCCTTGGATATTTGGAGCAGGTGTTTGTAGCACTATTTTCCAGTGAACTGAGCCCAAATGAATGAGAATACACGCCTGTTTGTTAAATGGAGATTGGCTGGACATGTTTGTCACTTTCAAAATACAGATAAAACATTTTAGAGTAAAAATAGAGCAGCCTTTGGTGTTTGAGAGCATCATCTATATTGACTGTTCTACTCATTGGTTCTTCTAATGTTCTTGTGATGAAAATGACTGTTTAACTTTTGGCAAAAGACTACCAGGATGAAAACTAAGATCTCTCAAAATTGTTTTTGATAGAATAAACTTCAGCAAGACAAATATGATGGAGTTTCCAGTCCCTCCTTGTGTGCTTCAATCTCTGAAGAAATATTAAAGGCTGTGAAGGAATTGGACTTTGACCGTTATAAGTACGTGGTATCAGTACTAATTGTGGAAAAGGCAGGTCAGGCAATAAATGTGAGCAAACAAATTATTCATAATATCTTTTGTAAATGGAAAATAATTTTTAGAACTGTATGTTGTCTCCAAGGCGTTCCTCTGCATTCATCAGCTTAACTACTTTGAGGTGGTCTTGAAGCCTTTAGGTTCTTTATGGGGAGTAGAATGCCAGGTGACAGTTTAAGGTACTGCTGTGATTCTACTTAACCCTGTGAAGGCTGTCATCTTTTTGAGGTCAATAACGAGTAAGCAGCCCATGCTGCTCTTCCCTGTCAACCAGTTATTTCCACTGTGTGCTGTGCACTGAAGTGAATTTTCTTTTTCCAGTGTATTTTGATCTCCAGTCGGGTTGTCACATTTGGCGCTAAATACTGTGCAGTTATAGTGTGGGGTGACATGGGAAGGAATGGGTGGCAGGGAAAGGGATGGAAACCGTTTCAACTGTAGCTGCCACCGACCATGCTCCTGGGACTACAAATTAACATTAGTGAGCTGAACTTGTCACATCCCAAAGAAAAGTATTCTAGACTTTCCTGTGTTGTATATAAATTTACATGTAATGCAACCTGCCGTTGGCATTCAGAACACTTTTAGGTATCTTGCCGAGTGTCAGAGAGCACTTCTGTTTAGGACTGTTGATCATCAGCTCTTAAAACCTGACGAAACCATACCTGTTTTTAGTGGGTTATGTGAAACAGTGTTTGAAGGTTGTTGGCTTCAGAAATGAAGCCACTCTGAGGGGCCTGCATCCACCTGCTTTTCTCGTGCTATCTCCCAGTCCGCTGCCTCTGAGGTTGTACTTTGGCTGTGGGGCCGTAGGTTAGAATGGATGACTGAAATGGACTTTTTTCTCCTGAGGTACATTTATTCCAGCAGTCAATTCACACATTTTATCTTTGAAAACAGTCTTACCAAAAAAGCTGAGAGCCTGGTAATGCTCACAAGTAGACTGGAATAAGCTGGAGGTGGAGGGGCAGGGGACGTGACTACTTAGTTGCCTCCCCAAAGTGATGTCTATTCACCTTGCTTTTGAAGGGGTGCTGTTACAATACGCTAAAGTGCCAACAAGTGACTATGACAGAGAATTGAGGTTTTGGACCTGATGGGGCGGGAGCAAGAACACGTATTTTAACATTGAACACGGCTTGTTCATTTTCACTGTAATTTTGCAGATGTTACTACTTGTAATTCTCGTAGTGCAATTATATCAGTATTTATATAATGCTGTGTGTTCTTTTAAGAAAAATTATACAAACTGTGTTGTTTATAGATTCACAAATGGCTTTTTCTTTTCTTTCCTTTAGGTTGCCAGCAGATGGGTCTGGGATGCTCAAAGAGACACTTGGGTTTCAGCTAAATACGAAACTGAAACATTTATTGCACTGGCTTTGGTAATGGCTTGTTATTACGATTAATACTCTCAAAGCCACACCTGGTTTTGTGCATCACAGTACGTGGTATATTTTAAAATTTTCAGAATGTCATTATTTTAGTACTAATTTTTGTCCTGGCACGTATAGTTGAGATAACTTTGCTCATTTTTCTCTGTTAAAAAAAACCCAAACCCAAAAAAACGCTTTTGAAATGTGTATGGTTGAGTACATATGGGCTTCATCTGTCGTAACGCTCTGCTGTGGAAGTTGAAGCAGCTGGTGTAAGGCCAAACTTTGCAAAATTTTGAATGTTCTTGTCTGTTGCATGCCTAGAGTTGTTAATGAATGTTTACAATAAATTGCAGGTATCGTGCTTTGTAAGAAAAGGTGGTGTTCGGTTTTTCCTAGTTGTATCTTTGATAAAATGCCAGTCCATGTAGCAACCTGGCCAGGTGGGAAGCCGTGCTTTGCGCTCTTAGGAATCTCTGCAAATTTCCAGTCGTGGGCCTTGACTGAAGTGTGAGTTCAGTCATGAGCTTCCCTGGGCCTTACACTCCTGTTAAATGCCAACTGCATTCCAGCTGGTGGCCAAGCCCGGCCTTGGGCGAGGGTCAGCATTTCAGGCGGGTGGCCTCTGACGCAGGAGGACGATGGGGTCGGTAACGAGGCTACTGAGGCAAGGACAGCAATGGTGTATCTTGAAAAATAGGGCTCTGGCTGAGGCGTGAAGCGCGTGGACATCTGCTGTGGGAACTGCCGTGTGTGGGAAGGGAGCGCTGATGCCTTCGCCACGCCCGCGGTATTGTTCACAGCTGACAATGAACGTGTGCGAGCACGCGGCCGGTGGGGTGGGTGCTGCTACCCAACGCCCCGGCGGCTGCTCGGTCCGCGGACCGTTGGGAGCCGCGTCCGGGCAAAGCCCGCGGCCCGGGCGGCGGCCGGGCCTCCTCCTTCCCCCCCCCCCCCCCGCCGGGGCGCGGCTTCGCGCTTTGTTCTCCGGCGCGGGGGCAGCGCGCGGCCGTGGGGCCCGGCGGCGCGCGTGCGGGCGCGCGCGCCGCCCCGGGCCCGGCGGCGGCGGGACGAGGGTCTCTCCTGGCGGGGAGGGCCGCGCTCCGCCTTCGCCCGGCCCTAACGGCGGGAGCGGGACGCGGCGGGAGCGAGCGGGACGCGGCGGCGGCGGCTCCCGGCGCGCAGCGGTCTGGGCGCTTCGGCGCAGCGGCGGGGCCGGCTTCCAGCGCCCTCCTCGGAGGGGCGAGCGCGCTCGTGCCGGCTCCTCCGAGTGCGCCCCCCGCCCCCCGTACCCCCCTCCTGCGGGGGCTGATGGTTCACAAACGTAGCTCGTCCCCGGCTGACGTTCCCGGAGACGGGAGCCTGGCGGCGGAGCAGCCCAGCCCTGCTGGGTGCCAGCTCCCGCGCCGGGCGGCGGCGGCGGCGCTCGGCGCCAACCTCCGCGGGGGGATGCTGCCCCTCCGCCCCGCGCTGCTGCCCAAGCGCTACCGAGGCGGCTCGGCTCCGCGCTCGCGGCCGGGCCGCGCGGCCGCCCGAGCGGCGGCGGCAGGGGGAGGAGGAGGAGGGCGCGGCGGAGGCGGCGGCGGCAGCAGCAGCAGCGGTGGCGGCGGGGCGCCGGCGCCGGGCCCGCGCGGCGGCGTTGGCGGGGCGGGCCGGGTGCCGGTCCGGCGGCGCGGGCCGGGGTCGCCGCGGGCTGCCCGGAGGGGGGCGGAGCAGGAGCTGCGCGAGCTGCCGCGCTCGTGCGCGAGCTGGCCGGTAGGGGCCGTTGCCACCCCCCGCAGGGGGAGGGGGGGCGGAGCCGGGCGCGGCGCGAGGCCGGGTCGCGCGGCGGCGCTTCTCCTCGCCCAGCCGGCGGCGGCGGCCCCCGCGGCCGTCATGGCGGCCGTCCTGTCCCCGCGCCTCTGCGACAGCGACCCGGCCACGCCCGGCGCCCAATCCTTGAAGGTGAGAGCGGGCGGCGGCCGTGGGGCTGCGGGCCCAGCGCGGCGGCCTGGGGCTGCGGCGCAACAGCCGCCTCAGCGGGAGGCCTCGCCCGGCCCCCCCCCCCCCCCCCGGCGTGGGCGCCGTGACCCCACCCCACCCCCCCGGGGGAGCCGGGCGGCGGCGGGCGGCCTCTTGGCGGGGAGTTGGCGCCCTCCGGCGCCCCGCGCCGAACTTCGGGTGCGGAGCTGGGAGAGGAGGGGGAGCGAGGCCCCGCTGGGTGCCCGGGGGCCGTCCTCCTTCCTGAAAGTCGTGAGGCGCCTTCCCGGGAGCGGTGCGGCGGCTCGTTCCGGCAAAGTTTGGCGGGAGCGGCAGGCTGCTGCGCCAAGGCCGGCCGGGCTGTGCCCGCGCGTCCCCCGCGCTGCCCGGGCTGGTGGCACCGGGTGCGTGCTGCGGGTTCGGCACCCACGCTCGGATGCAGATTGGCAGTTACTTTTTGAAAGACATCTTGGTAATTTAGGCTTTCCGATTACATAATAAAGGATCGTTACGTAGATCTTATAATTGATAGACGTACCAGGAATTCGTAATGTAACCTTACTTTGTAAGGACTAGCAAGCGTTTTACAGAAACGTGCGTTTTCAAGGGAAGAAGGGACTGGTTTTGGCAATGTTTGACTTTCCATGTAAAGAAAGCCACAAGACTGTCCCTGATTATCATTTTTGGTACAGTAACAGTGGTTGAACTACAGCATGTCTTAAATTGCCCTGCAAATGTTTTCACTTTTTTCTGCAAAGCTCTCTGCAACATGCTCTCATTTCCTGGAGCATTTTAGGCTGTGAGCCTCTGTGATTGAATTTGCTGAAGTTTTCAGCAAATAAGAACGCAAAGATGGAAATGGGGGACATTCATTTCTGCTGTGGTATAGGTGCTCATATTTTTTAACAGTACTGGATTTTTTTATAATAAAAGAAAATCTCAAAAGGAGAAACTGATGTGAGGCACTTCTCTCTTAACTATCAGGTTGAGATCTATCTTTTTAAAATGTTTTGAAGTCTCTCGGTAGCTTGGCTTTGGCTCTGTTTATGTTTTTGTCTAGTAGTTGAAAAGGTTTGGAGTGCATTAATGTTCCGTGTGGGAAGTAGGGATGAAGTAGTGATGAGACATAGTTGTGTTACAAAATAGTGTGATGTTTTGATTGGGGACTGCTATTTGTTTTATCTAATTGAGTTTATACAGGGTATTCTCAGCAATACTAGGAAGTAGTATTACTAGTAATGCTAGCGGAGATGCTGCTTTACCTGATTCTTTAAGCATAGCTGCATTAAGAAAGCACAGTTTCATTAAATTTGCTCTTCAGTTTTTGTTACTGTATGATAGATATTGTTCTTGTGACTCTACAAGAAAGAACAAAAAAAGTGTAGAGAATTGTGAGAAACATGAAATAAACCAAAAATACAGGAGACAAATGCTTTTTCCCTGTGGCCTGTCTTGATTATAGTGCTGTGAAATGTTATATAACACAAGTAATGTATTCTCATTTGTTGGAATCTTTTTTAATGGTATTTCAAGTGATATGGTATGTAAAACATACTAGAATGAAAGGCATTAGTTCAGGTAGTTCTTGTAATTATTTAATAAATATAGTTGGGCTTGATCCATTTATTTCTGACAGGTTAATTATTCTTTCTTAAACTTTTCACAAAAGTTATGAAACGCGATTCTTTCATACTACTCCAGAGTTTCGATTACTTACAGAGCTGTCTTATTCTTGGCTCTACTACTGGTGACAGTAGGCGATTCACTTGAACACTTCTGCCTTCTGTTTCTCTATAATCATGCAAGGGTGGTCACTAATTGCTTTGAGAGTTGTTCATGAGTAGGTAAGAGTTGTATAGCATTACTGGACAACAAAGCAGTGAAAAACACAAAAATCCAACTGAATCGCTGGTGTGCTAGATTTTATGGCGCTGTTTTTTTTTCCTTCCTCTTCACCCTTTATTCCCTTTCTTTATATACATCTCACGAAATCTGAATAGTGACACCTGTCAATTAACTTGTAAATGTTCCCTTGTAATAGCTTTGTTCTCTTCTGTATCTGTTGCAATACAACTTCAGTTTTTTTTTCTTTTAATTATTTTTTTCCCCACAAAAGACAAGTCTTTCTTACTTGCTGTAATTGTATATTTTTGTAAACTGTATACCATTACTTTTATTTTAACTATGTCTGTAAACTCCTGTGTTGCTTTTGGTAATGCTTTCCTTGATTTTATAAGCATCAGCTCTCAGCAAGGGCTTGGTGTTTTTGCTCTGCCCTTGCTTTTGCTTTTGAGAGCTAGGCTGATTAAGTGAATTAGTCTTGTCCCTGACTGTCACCAGTGAGGGAAGTTTGCTGTGTCTGCAGCTGTCTAGCCCTGCCGATGCCATAGGTAGTTTACATCAAGAATGATGAACTTGGTGGTCAGAGCCACAGCTCTGTCTGTTCAGTGCTCCACCTATGCAACAGGTGAGAAATGACCCAGTTCGCGCCCTGTGCCACTGTGTGTCATGCAGCTAGTTTATAGCAAAGAGTTACTTGCTACGTAAACTGTCCTATGAGTTTTTGTGAAGAGTGTTATTAAATAGCTCAGTAGTTCAGGTACGTTTAAATTGTGGATTGCCTTGCAATATTTTTTGATGTTTTATGTTATCTGCTGAATACTCTTAATTTTTAAAACATTCATCTTCATTTCAGGATGACACAGAAGAAAACTCCAATGACGGCAGCCAGCCATCCAAAAGACGACGTATGGGCTCAGGGGACAGCTCTAGGAGCTGTGAAACTTCTAGTCAAGACCTTGGGTAATACCATTTTTTACAGTTCCCACTTTCTCATTGCTAGTCTTACTGTATTGTTTGATATGCTTAAGTATTAGGTCTTTTTTCTTTGCTTGTGTATTCTTCACGTATCTTTCTAAATTGAGGCAATGTCCCATGAGTATCTAGCTGTCATTTTCTCTCAGCACATTTTAAGACATTTTATTTTAAAATGACACAAAATGTGCTGCAACTAATTTACAATCAGAAGCACAGCTTACATGTTTTTAAAACATTACATATTGTTTGAATTAATTCTGACACTGTAGTACCTGCTTTTCCTGGTGTCCTGCCCGCTATCATGGATATCCCTTTCTTCATGTTCATGTTCATATTGATTAATGCTGGTTTGAAGAAATATGTGTGAAGTGGAGTGTAACAAGGTGACTCTGAAATGGGTTAACAGGATGCAGTCTTGTAAAGTGCTTGTCCAACTTCATAAATGTTGTTCATTGACATATAAATAGGAATTTGAATTTCTAGAAATGTAAGTATCCCTCTTCGGGATTCTTTCATTTGTTCTAACATTGTTCTTAGATACAGCTATTTTCCTGCTGAAAACTTGATAGAATACAAGTGGCCGCCGGATGAAACAGGAGAGTACTATATGCTTCAGGAGCAAGTCAGTGAATATTTGGGTGTGACTTCCTTTAAAAGAAAATATCCAGGTATTTATTTTTAAAATTTTTCTTCTAAAAATCTTTGTCTTCGTACAGTTTGGATGTAATCTGCGTCTCTTTGACTATAGCATGAGCCAACTGATTAAAAAAAGACTCTGGAAAAGGCAGGCCTGAATTATGTATGTTGTACTTTATTTTTGTTACTGGCGTATTAAAAATGTATCCTATGATTTTAAAAGTAACTTAAGACTTTGTGTTATTGCTACTGAAAATCTGTAAACAAGTCTGATTTGGGGGTTAGATCAGCAAGTACCTTTTGAAAATTGACCTCAATTTTATTTTTAAGTATTTTGTTGGTGATTTCTTACTATATAGATATATTTCTATATTCTTTGTCCCTGAATTGGGGCCACATTTCTACGCTGTGGAAGAATTTTAAAAAATGAGTTGGGGAGGTTCTAGGATTTGAGCCTTCATTATTCAGAATTGTCAAATCTGGTTCTTCTGTCACAGAATTTATTTTTAAAAGGCATATTAAAAGAAAAAAGTGCTTAATAGTGCTTTCTGCATCTGAGCTCATATGTCAAGTTTCTTCAGTATTTCTGTAAATCATAACTACAGGCAGAATACTCAGAAAAACTGACCATGTCCCTACAGTCTATATTAAAATTAATTTATAAAATTACCATGTTTGTAAGAATAGTAAAATAATACAGACTCTCACTACCTGGAAATAAAATTGTCAGAATACTTTGACACTGTTTATGGGGGAGTTTGAGTAACTGCACACATTTTTATTGCTCTTTTTTGTTTTCTTTGGAGATTTAGAAAGACGAGATCTATCTCACAAGGAGAAACTCTACCTCAGAGAACTAAATGTTATCACAGAGACTCAGTGCACACTAGGTAAGGAGACAAATTGTTAGATTCCTTGTTACAGTATTAAAAATATGACACACTGAAAATGTGATTCAGTTTGATAGAGAATTGCATCACTCTCAACTAAAAACATACGTTCTGAAATGAAAACCAGTTTGTTATTAATTTGTGTAAATTAACGGTGAGGTATGAGTATTCCAGATTTGTTGTTAAAAAAAAAAAAATTTTGATCTTTTCTAATTACTTAGCAAAATCCCTTCTATGTTGTAAATTAACTTTTAGAACCTTCTTCCTCTAGAAAAGAGAACATAATTTTTCAAATTAAAATGTACATCAGTCTTGTTGTGCAAGTTAGTTGGAACTCGGCAAACGTTAGTGTATCTGACACAGTTTAACGTTTTAGAAGTTAGAGGGGTGTGTACTAGAGCACTTTAATGTACTTGAAATGGAATGATGTCATTGATGTGACTTGTATTGAAAGAGCTTGAAGTATTTGTTTTCTTCCTCTGCTAATACATGTGACTTGGAACATGTTGGAGATTAAATGATTCCTGTTGCATTTTTTTCTGTACATCGTGGGTCTGTGCAAATGTAATGTCATTTTATATGCTAACAATTTTTTATACCACTTTTATTTCTCACCTGTCAGCACTCTTGATTATTTTTTTTTAAACTTAAATATGTGGGAGAGGACAGTACCTAATTCTTATCAATAGAAGCAAAATGCTATATTCTGCTTCATATATCCAGTAGAGATGTGTGCTGAGTTAACTATCGCTGTTTTTTGAGGTTATATTTATTATCAGTGGTAGTAGCATAAATCAACCTCCATTCTCTTGTCAATGTTTGGAGATTAGTTGTGTTGAAACCTTTAAAGGAGGAGTTCTGCATTGTAGCTGCAAACAGAGGCAGTCTGACTTCTGAACTTCAAATGCTTTAATTATGAGCCAGGAGTCTGTGTGCAGTTTGCTGCTCTGAATTGCCATCACAGTGATTCTTTCTTGATTTGTATAGAGAGGCTATGTAAACTTCGTAATTTCAGTTAAGTTTCTGCAAGTTAATGAAACTAACACTTCACCAATATTGGAAACTGAAACCGACGGTTCACCAGGTCCCGTTTAGAACAAAGGTTCTGCCTCACAGGGGAGTTTCGTAGGTGGCTGAGTTAATTTGAAGGGGTCTGTAGCTGTAAGGAAGAAATGAGCCTTGCCTCCTTGGGTAGAAGCAAACTCCTAATCAGCCTTGCAAGCTAAACAGCACAAGTTCACTTCTACTTGAGAGAGAAGCATTGTGCACAGCAGGTTGTTGTCTTTAGCTGCTCAAAAACTTGAGTTGATCATTGTGGGATATAAACAACCTACAGTTAATTTTGCCAGATAGCATCATTATTGCTTTTATCTATTTTAGGTCTAACAGCTTTGCGTAGTGATGAAGTAATTGATCTTATGATTAAAGAATACCCTGCCAAACATGCTGAGTATTCCGTTATACTGCAAGAGAAAGAACGTCAGCGAATAACAGATCATTATAAAGAGTACTCTGTAAGTAACTAGCATATAAGTGAACGAGATCTGTAACTCTGTGGAGTATAAGAAAAGGCTGTTCTCAAACTATAGTGAAATGTATGTGAATTAATAAAATTGTTTTTGTTCCAGCAAATGCAGCAGCAGAACACACAAAAAGTAGAAGCAAGTAAAGTTCCAGAATATATAAAAAAGGCTGCCAAGAAAGCTGCAGAATTCAACAGCAATTTAAACCGAGAGCGGATGGAAGAAAGAAGAGCCTATTTCGATCTACAGACACATGTAGGCAGATTTAAATTTCTTATCAATGTCAATAGGTAGCTCCTTGCTTGTTTTAGTAAAGTTGGCTTTGGTACCATTTTAACTATTTTATTGTCAAGAGTTTTGATTAGTCTTGTTTCAGTCATGTAGGGACTTAAACAGTTTTGCTGTTAAATGAGTAATACTGGTAAAAATAATAATATCAAATATCTTTAATGTGAAAACTTATTTTAACTTGAAAATACTTGTCTTAGGAAGCTTTAAAAATTGCAGTGCTACTTCATTCTAATGTCTTTAATCTGCTGGTAGTAGCATAAAACTAAGAGGGATTTAGGTTAAGAAGCTTCTGTTGCTGTTGTATCTGTTCACATAAATGCCTGATTCTCTTTTGGAATACCTCCAAAATTTTGCGTGAGCAGTAACTAGAGTAAAAAAGTAAATTATCCTCTAAAAGAGTGCTGCCTGTCAGTGTGGTGCCCTTGTTTTTGTTAGGTGTTACATTATTTTTGTATTAGATATATTTCATGTTTCTGTGCCTGATTTTAAAAAAAAAAAAAAGGCAAAAAACCCCCCGGCATTTTGGAGCAGGACTGTTCTGCTTGTGCAAAGACGGGAAAGCAAAAATTTTCTCTATGCAAATTATTACATGACAGAGTTTGTCATAGAGTGGAGAGTTTACATTTTTCTGGTATTGATGCATGTTAGAGTCAAGGTAGTACATAATTAGTTTTATTTCTTTCTAAGGGAAAGAGGGCTTCTGTGCAAGTTTCTCCTTTCCATATATTTGTATTATTAAATGGGAATTTTTTTATAGTTCAGTCTGGTTTCAGAATTACATGGACATGTTCTTGCTACCTTCCACCAGTATGAACCAACAATAATAATTCATGCTAAAGATGCCAGTCACAAAAGTTAACGTTTACTGTTTCGATTGTTAGGTTTTAATTTTTCAATTATGTTACATAATATACTGTTAGAAGTAGTCTTACCTAATATTCAGTTCACTGGATGTTTAGTGATTCGACTTAATTGATAATACTATTTTGTGAGTGGGATCTCTTACTGTCTTAATTATTTGGATTACTCAGGGGAGAACTCAGGTGGCTGTTCCAACCTAATAAAACTGGCTAGTTAAAAAATATTTGGGAGGGTAGATGGTGAGGAAGGATCAAAAGTTTGTACGTGAAACAAAAATGGCATTGTTTTGTATTAAACAATACAGATTATCCAGGTGCCTCAAGGAAAATACAAAATCTTACCTACAGAGAGAACAAAGGTTAGTCCTTATCCAGTGGCTCTCATACCCGGCCAGTTCCAGGAGTACTACAAAAGGTATTTTAAAAGCATCGCAACTGCTGATTCTGTTGCACTGATCTACTTTTCTGCTTCTAACAGATGGAAAACATTTCAGTGTATTTTGAAATCATTTTATGTTTGAGACACTTGCTAGTCTAATCGATGCATAGCACGACAGCTTTTGTCAACAAAACAGTACTGGCTGCAAGAGTATTGTCTTTACTGATGTACTGCTGTGCCTGAGATTTGGCCTGCTCAGATATTTACTGTGGTAAAAGGAGACATTGATTCCACTCCTGCCACCCTCATGTGTTTACTTATCATCTGCCTCTGCATGTGTGCTAAGATTAATGTTGCTATATCACAGTGTTGTAATGCTGGCTTGTGATCACATGTTTTCTCTGTGACATTCTAACTGTCCTTTGTTAAATTTTTAGAAAGCTTTTAATTTAAAAAAAAAAATGGATTGGTCTTGTGGGTTAAGTTTAATGTTGGATTTGTAAGTGAGAAAGATATTGCTAGTTGGATCTTTATATTTCGTGAAAAATGTGTACTTGACTGTCTATACGCATTTAAGACTTATTACCAGTGACATGCTCCCATTTGACAAATACATACTGATTTGAAAATTGTTGCCTAAGCCTTATCATCTGTACAACAGAGATGGTACTCATCCTATACATGCACAGTTTTCTTTAGAGAAGGCCTTTATCTGCATATGCCTTGCTCATTCCAGTGTGTGTGCATACAGCCCACCGCAAATTTGCATGTTACAGGACGTTCTTGAATGACTTGAATTTTATTACATTAATTGAATTTAAAATGCTAGATATCTTGTTTATTTTGCACTTATAAGCTGCAAGTGAAGCTGATTCTTCTTAATGAAGGACACAACCTTTCAAATATGCATCAAAGTAATATTCTATTCCTTACAATGCTTGTCGTTAACAGTAAGAGGACTTTCACTTTGTTCTTAGTATTTAAGGTTTAGGAAAAAAAGGGTAGATCTCACATGTTCAGCTGCATCTGTCTATAAGCAATGTGATTAGATCTTCACATTCTTCTGAAATTATATTTTAATATGCATTTTTTGTTCTCCTTCAGTAATCAAGGAACTCAGACATAGAGCTAGATTCTTTACTTACTTTGCTTTGGACTCTTAACTGTTTGTGTGCCCTGGGTTAGAATTATTGTGCACAAGCTATGTGGGGCACTGTACATTTATAAACAAAGCGTATAGGCTGCTGCGCATAGTAGTGTGGATTGGCTAAAAATTTTTCAGGGTTCTGTATCTTTTATGATGATGTAGGTTTGGAACATTGCAAATACACTCCTCCTGTGTTCCACAAATACTTGCTATACAAAGAAGACAATTACTAGCTGGTATCAAATTTGGGAGGAGAAATAAATATGTTTCCTATGTTTTCAGAACTGCATGTTTTTATGTGCCTGCCTGAAAAAAAGGGAGCTTTTGCTTTTTCCTCATTGAAGTCCTTGTATGCTGTGTGACTTAATATTTATGCATAAAGTACATACGAATTAATTTTATTTATTTGTTAACTTTAGATACTCTCCAGATGAACTTCGTTACTTGCCATTAAACACAGCTCTTTATGAACCTCCTTTGGATCCAGAGCTGCCTGCGTTAGACAGTGATGGAGATTCAGATGATGCAGATGAAGGGCGAGGTGATGAAAAACGGAAAACCAAAGGCAATTCGGTGAGACAAATTGAAAATATTCTTCAACAAAAAAATTCTTTCCCTTCACTTTTGTTAGTTTCAGTAGTTTCTTAAGAGAATCTTTAACATTTGCAAAATGAAGGAGAATCATAAAGTGTACTCCCTTTTTTAGTGTTTCTCTTTAATTTTATAACACTGCTCTTCAGCTTTCCATTTTGATCCATTTTTAAAGTAAAACAATCAAATATTTGAAATTTCAGGCCTGTTCTTCCTTCTTTTTAAAGAAATCTTGAAGAATCTTCCCAACCACAGCTCTTCATTATGTCCTTTTCCCCAAGGGGAAGTTGCTAGCATTTCTGAGGGGAAGGAACATTGTAGTTCAGGTCACAGCATATTTTGCTATTTAAGTCCCACAGAATCTGTCACTAAAGCAAAGGTATTGATAGCCTGATAACTTTTTATTCTTGTGACATAGAACAGGAAGTATTCAATACAGAAACAGTTACTTTATTCCAATTTGAAGAGAAGGGAAAAAGCACTGGGTTTTTTTTGCTTTACAATACATCTTTAAAAAGATGGTTATGTTCACTCTATGAAAACACAGTTAACTGTTACTGAAAGTTAAGGGAAACTTTCACATACCTACCTTGATAGTGTTTTAAGTGCTCAAGAGCAGCTGAGCTTCAGATGAGCTGTCTGAGTGCAACTGAACCACTGGTATATTGGTGTAGCTAGTATGGTGACAACCACTTTCCAGAAATTTAACCCTAATTTTAAGAGAAATAGTATGTAAAATCACAGGTGCATTTAACAGTTTCTAGTTCAGTTGACAAACATGCTAGATGGTGGATATATGTAATGCTAAATTTTGACACCTAAACATTTGTTTGAATATTCATAAGATACTCATAACTGAAGACAAAAGGACGGGGTCAGCTTGTAGGCTAACAAGGGAGAATTAACTGTTAGTACACCCTTTCTGCTTGCATTTTTTTGGAGAAAAAGAAATCATATAAATTTAGTGTGCTAAATGTCAACTCAGTTTCCATTTAATCACGCTCCAGCTTTTTTACAGTTGGTTTTTAATCATTTCTTCCCAGTCCACTGACTTCCATTCCCCGTAATGGTAAAGTAACTGGACCAAGCAGACTATCCTTTTATTTTTCACAGAAGTTCAGAAGTCTTTGATGACAGAATGCAGAAGGGAAAATGTCATTGTGTTGGAAAAAGCGTAGGGAAAATTTAAAATGAGATTCCTGTGCAGTGGGTTTGGCTATGGGAGCAGGGATTCTTTGCTGCTCATTGGGGCATGTTGTTGGGGGAAAAATAACTGTTGAACACAGAGTTGGACAGTTGTCAGGCCTCTTTCCCTTAGTTTTGGACTACCTACCATTTGTCAGATCTCCCTGGTGAGTCCTACAATATGCTTTATGCTTTTTCCTTTTTCACCCTCCCCATTGTTGGAGTCAGGTAGCAGTTTTCCTGTTCTGTAGTGTTTTAATGGGCCTGTCCTAAATAACCCTTCCCCTAAAATAGCGGTGAAACATACCATTTCTTGTTGCTGCATAGTTTGCTTTGCTTTTGTGTTATACTCCTCCCTTTGCCCTGTTTGTTTTGTCTGTTTTGATTTCAGGCTCTGGACCGTAGGCTGATTACTGTTATGTTTGTACAGAGTGCCTTTTACTGTAGGGCATCATTGTTATTTGGCCTTTTGGTTTTTATTGTAATAAATGTGATTAATCATATTGCTTTCTTCTGGAGTTTCTGGAGGCCTTTATTAACACTTTCCTGAGGAAAATCTTGTGCTGCTGTTCTTAATTATGCTTATGTTGATCTCTCAGCCTCTTTGAACCTCTTCCCTCTTTCTTGCCTCCTCATTCGTCAAAAAACCCCCCCAACTTTAACTGCAGCATAAATTCTGTTGCTTGGTTCTGTATTAAATATTGAAGTGTGTTTTGCCTTTGATGGCATTCTGCTGCAATCCAAATTAAATATTTAGATTGCTCCTGGTGAAAACAGTAGATGAGGGTGGCAGAAAAAAACCTTCACATGTTTAATTCAAGGCAGTACTATCTGGTAGGAGACTTTAAATGCGTGGCAAGGGCACTTTAACTTTTTGCTGGCCCTCTACTTTGTAAACAACATCTTTATAGTTGCATATAGTGAATTTCTTGCTGACTTTTAAAGGAAAACGGTTCAAAGAATTATGCTGTTGTGCTCCCCACTCTGGTATCAAGACCAACTGGAAAACATGACTGCAATTGTTGATGCCAGTCTCCTAGCATGAGAAAAAAAAGATAATGAAGGTTATGAGCAAAGGTGTTCTAGATTGTGATGTACCCCATGCTTTTGCAGGAGGAAGGATGTATCCTTCTCTTACCTTAGCTGGCTCTAAGGGGCATAGGAAAGACTTGTCTGTCTATCCAAAAAATAAAAAATATAGCTATGGTATTTTTATTATAGGACAATTCATCTGGCAATGTATCTGAAGGTGATTGCGCCACAGACAACCAGGAGGATTCTTTTCAGGGAAGACAAAAAACAAGAGACAAAAGTGCTACTCCAAGAAAAGATGCTTCCAAACGTTCTGTATTATCCAAATCAGTTCCTGGGTACAAGGTAGAAGAAAAAAGCCCCTGACTGAACTTTACTGACCAGCCTCTCCCTGAAATACTTGGTTTTTCAATAATATGGAACTTCTGCTTGCTGTACTTCACTAGCTGCTCTCCTGTTGCGTGCTCCATCTGTTTGCTTCCTTACTTCCTTTTTGCTTTTATTTCATGTGGGGCTTTCCTTTACCCTAGCCTATACAGTGGCCTCTGTTTCTGTTAACTTCTCAGATTTCCAGGCAGTAACACCAGAAAAATCCATTGTGGATTTATCACTGGAACTCTACATCTTTCTATCTGCCTTAACATAGCAGTCAGAACTGCCAGTTCAAAATTAGCTTTCAGAATCCATTATTTTTTTTCTACTATTTAGTATGGCAGCATACCAAGAGATCAGTGCTGTAAAGTACAGCTGTGTGGCGGAACATATTGTTATGACGTTCATTTTAAATGCAGCCTTTCATCCTGAAATGTTATGATGTATAGGATGGAAGGCAAGAAGCTTACTGCAGTTGTACAGGCAACACTACGTAACCACTTTAACAGTATATGGAAAAAAGCTTTTTATGTAGTTCATACTATGTAGAAATGTTTGTGGGCAATATGCTTTTATTCAAGCTAAAAACTTGGTGAGGATGTTAAGACATTGCAGCAGTCAAGCAGTGATTGGCAAACTGAAGACCCAAATCTTCAGTATTACTGTATAATAATTTCAAAAATTAAGGTAAAAATAAGATTAAGATTAAAATACATTTCAGAAGAAATGGGAATTGACATGCATTATTTATGTGGTGTTATTCTGCATACTGACAGAGGATCTGAATATAATGTACACTTCTAAAGCACATTATTGCCTAGTCCCATTCCACTGAAAAGAATGAGAATTTTACATTGACTTACGTGGGAGCAGGAGCAGACCCATAAAGAGGGAAAACACTACATTCAGATAGGGCTTAGTATTTAGCAATCAGGAATGCTTGTGAAGAGAGGTTATGGAAAAAGGAAGACTTTTGTCAGTGACTAGATCGTACATACTGAGAAAATGTCTCAGCAAAAGTGAGCTGTTGATGGCTTGCATTTTATATTCATAAATACTTACTACCTGTATTTACCAAGTTAATAGTAGATAAACTATAACTTATGTTAAGAAGCTAATTTCCAGCAAGAATTGGACAGTTTTGATAAATTTTCTCTACATACAGTATCTGTACAAGTTCATAACAGATAGCAGGTTCCAGTTGCATTTTCTGTTTTCAGGAACTTACTAAGAAATATGCAAACTATGGAGATTTAGACTGTGGTACCATATGTATATTTTTTTATATGTAACTTTGCAAATTGTTGTAGGCACAGAATGCATACCAATATTCCCATGAACATGAAATCCAAAGATGGAGCTTGAAATCTTTTTTTTAGCTTTGTTTAACTTGACTTTAGAGATCGTGTGCCACTGGTTTACAGTTTAACTTAGCTATGAGATGCCTGAGTGTTTGCTTAGTCCAATCTATTGAATGGCCCTGGAAATGCATAGAGAGAGAACTGATGGAGCAGAACTTTCTGCAAAGTTCTGAACTTCTAACTGTAGAATGGTAGTCTACAGCATTGCATTTTGAAAGTGGATTCCCATAGCAATTACTTACTGGTTCAAAATCATGGATTGTGTTAGTTACGAGGTATTACTGTAAACTTACAGTGCCACATCTTTGCAATGTCAGCGTACCCTGCCTGCATCAGCCATCAGGCCGTTAATAAGTCACAGGTGGTGATGTTGTGTTGGGAGGGTGAGAGAGAGAGGATTGGCTTTCTTGTTTGTGGGAACATTTAAACGCTTTCAGTAAACCCAATAACACGAGTGGTTTTAACTGGTAAGATGGAAAGGTTCTTGTTTTTAGTCTATAAAAACACCAGATAATGATATACCATATGTGCCTAAATGGTAAGGCACTTTGAGCTGAAGGCTTAACTGATTTAAAATGTTGTCCCTGTGAATTCCAAATCTTTGTAATACTTTTGTTCTGTATTGTTCTCTAATATTTGACTATTTTTGTAGGACAGTAATCTTTTGGTTACATGTAGTTAAAACTGAAGGATAATTGCTATGGCATCAACATGCAAATGTATAGTTATAGCCACAGTATGAGTATTACAGGATTCACACATTTCCGCTGAGTTATTTTTGAGTAAAAGAAATAATGTATTTTATATGGAGCCATTTTTATTGTCAGTTCTTTAACAAAGAACAGTTAGCGTGCTTTACACTTTGTCATGTTACAAGTAGCGACTCTTTGTTGCTGCAGGACTGGCTACTACAGTTGCACACACAGGGTACTGTTAAAAGTACAGGAGATTTTTTTGCACATAAAACTGAAATGTATTGAGAAACTATATTTTACAACACTTCTGTTTCAGATCACTATATGGAAATGGGCTGCTTTGCATTCAGAATAGGACCTGATAAAAATGGTGTAGTTGGAATGCTTACTTTGAGAGCTGCAGCACAGCAGCATGGATGTGCAGACTTACAGAGCAGGCAGTCATCGTTTTGACCCTGCATTCATTTTCTCTCCATTCCTCATGCCAATAAGATGAGGATGTAGAAAGCAAAATTTACTCTAATCAGATGGGATATTGTGACTTCCCATTTGGATTTGATAGACTTTTTTCATAGCATTTCTAAAAGCCATTTATGGTGGTAGAACTTGAACTGATTTGAAATGTGAATAGTCCTGCATTTTCTTTTTTTTTTTTTTTTTTCATTTTTGTAAAAATACTTCCATACTGTTGGAACTTTATTATTAATACGCTGTGATTCTCATCCCCCCAGCATGCACGATTTCTAATGAACACAATTTAGTGAAATAAGACTAGATGGAAGCATTGTTAATAAATGCATCTATATCCATGTCTAACTTCAGAGTTAATGTGTATCAGAGTGTTAACCGCACACATACCCTAAGGCAGATACACTCACCGAGAAGCAGCTCACTTTAGTTTTGGTGAAGGACCAGGGAGTATGCTGCTGTACATTAAAGGCAGTAAACCACAAATCCATAACAAACTAGAAGTCTGATTAGAAAAGTGCACTTGCTATTCTAGAAAGGCTTGGTTTACTTAGAAATAGATAAAAACACAATAAAAAAAAAAAAAAAGGTTAGAATGTAGCCTAAACAACGGAAGGGTAAATGCTGCAACACTGACGAGGTTTAAGCATGTGCCACTTTTGTTGGGAGGAGCAGGGTATAAAGGTATACATGTAGGACACCTAGTATAGTTAACAGTAAAAGAGTTTATGTGTGGTTTTGCTTTCATTATATTTATTATTTTGTAGAGATGTTTGTGAATGTTAGACTTATTGTTTTATTATATTTATGTATAAAACAGGTTGACTCTGCTTTTTTAAAATAAATAAGCAAAAAAAAGTCTGTATGAATGCCTCTGTCATCTTTTGAAGGAAGTTACCTATAAACATCCGGTATGGTGTTTTCTTTTCTGAAATAAAACTCTTTAGACCAGACAATTTGAAGCAGACTGTAGCCATATTTTAACTTAAAAAGCAGATTGAAGACTTGAGAAAACTTTAAGCAATGCATCCTGACTACCCTAAAAATGAGTTATTAATTATCTTGCTAGGTGGTAGAAAAAACTGGCTGGGGAAGTAGACAAACTTAAAGATAAGTTGTATTGCACAAGGTCTCGGTAATTTTTTTTTATATATATATATAGTTCTGTTTTCACTTTTAAAATTAAACTTAATTCTTCTTGCCACATGGGTTGGTAGTTGATTGGGATTCTTCTTGTTCCCTGACAAGCCATTTAGTTCCTTAGAAAACAGGATATGCCTTGAACTCCTGTTACTAGCTGCGTCTTTGCAGCAACATTTTTTTTAAAACTCTTGCACTGGTCAATTTAACATCAGTGAGTACTATATTAATTTTAAACCACATTTCTCACTAATTTCATTATGAAGTGGTCAAAGCTCAACAATGTAACTACTGATATGTTTCTGAAGTTCTTAAAGCCTTACTTCTTCCTTGGTCCTCGCTGGCATAAAACTGTGTTGGTGCCTCTCTTGGGTTGGGACACAGCATACACACACAAATGTTACTCACTGTAAGAGTCTGCTATTTCTCTCTTACCTTTCAAACGAATCTCATGGACCCAGATACACTCCAGGTGATCGCTTAGAAAGATGATGAATGTAAAACTGTAGTTAAATGCAAGGGTATGTATTTCTTACAGCCATCGTGACTGGATACAAGAAAGCATGGTAAAACAGCCACGTACAGCCTACCTAACCAAATATTTTGAAACTAAAGATACAAAAATGAAGTTTTTTGCTTTTGTAATTGATTTTCTATATTAGGGACAAATGTCATGCAAATGGAAAACTGTATTTAATTTCTTACATAAACAGGAAATCTGCATGAAGATTCATAAAGAAGTATATTGAAAAAATACTGACATTTTTAATGTCGGGTCACATTTAATTTACATTGAGGGGAACATTAGGTGATGAACTCATAGGAAGAAGCAAATACACGCTTTTGCTCCAATTTGGTTTACGTATAACTCACTACATGTGTCAAATGCAAAATTTTATGCAGTTAATCTACAATTTCTTTCAGTGCTGCTGCTTGTCAGGTATGGTCATATGTTTTAAGGTTCACACATCATAACAAACAGATAGTTCATTAATTTTAAGAGTTAAGGAGATATATGCCATTTCCTTTTAAACCTGTAAATTCTTCTGGAATGAATTTATAGCCCTCTTCTACCCTTCCAGCCAAAGGTCATTCCAAATGCTATATGTGGAATTTGTCTGAAGGGTAAGGAGTCCAACAAGAAAGGAAAAGCTGAAGCTCTTATACGTTGCTCCCAGTGTGACAACAGTGGTGAGTATCTGCATACACTAGGCAGATTCCTAAGGGAGTTTGTCTGACAGATCATTTTGTGGAAATATTTAGTGTACTACACTTGTGTACCAACAGCTCAGTTGCCTTTTCTGTCCTTCATTAAGTCCATCTCTATTTAATGTTACATGTAGTAGCACATTCAGTGCACTGTGGGATCTCATCAGGAGGTGAGCTAAGCTTCAGCTTCTGTAAAAGCAAACAGTCTAACTTTAAACTTCATTTCAGACATAAAAGTAATAATATTGGTTTTAATCTAGGCCACCCTTCTTGCCTTGATATGACCCCGGAGCTTGTTGCTATGATTAAGACTTACCCTTGGCAATGTATGGAGTGTAAAACATGCATTATATGTGGGCAGCCTCACCATGAAGAAGAAATGATGTTCTGTGATGTATGTGACCGTGGTTATCACACTTTTTGTGTGGGGCTTGACGCTATCCCTTCAGGTAATAAAATCAGAGTTAATTGTTCCCTTCCCACCTCCTCTGAGTCCTGGGCTTTCTCTGTCAGAATTAATGTATGCGTTGCTTTTGAAAGAATAGTTTAAAACAAGTGTGAAGGGTAGGAGTAAGAAATACAGTAGGAAAGCATTCACACTGTAGGACCCCATTTTTTTAATAAGCTTTATTTCTCTGTATTTGGTTGTGCAGAGTTTAACCTGGCAATTCCTGTATAGGAAATATAATTGGCTTTTACAACAGAATCTGAACAGGCTCACTCAGAACTAGGTGGTTTTTCTTTTCCACACCCATAGAATACTGAGAATAATTACCTCTTTTCATAAAAGAAACTTGTAAAGAGGCTGTATTGCTGAATATTGCTGGAATATAGCTTTCACATTAATAAAGTGTTTGTGCTATTATTTCAGTTTCTAAATTAAAAAGTATGCTCAATTTAATATTTGTAAACACCTTTTTAAACACCTTCCCATTTTTTTCTTAAACGTCAAAGCTGGAAGTGAAGTACCTCAGTGTCAGGCAGCCTGCACCTTTAAATTACCTAGTCACTTGTATCACCTGGCCAACTCATGGCAGTGTAAAGCAAATAACTGGTAGTGCTGTTGCTTTTCATGTAATACTAAATCCATGCTAAGCAAGTTCATGAGTAAGTATTCAGAGGCTGCGTGTTCTGCAGTGACAGTATTCCCTCTAATTACAGTACTTCAGAGATACTGTTCATTCCCATTTGGGGAAGCGCTGGTGCTAGCTGTCACTTTAGTACAGGTTCTGTGGCAGATTTAACTTTCAGGCTGACCTAAGGACAGAATCTAAACAAAATAGATTATATGCCTACAAACCTATTAAATTACCAAAGAAGCCTTTATGATTCCAGCTGTTGTAATATAAGCAGTTAAATGCTTCTCCTCTTTGCTCAACTCTTTATTGTTCCCTCAGTAAATGAGTTTTAGTGAAAGGTCTGGTGATGGAACCCCTGCCAGCAGTTTAATCTGTGCTGCCTGACTGCACCAAAATAACGGACACTGCTCTGGGGAACGGGACCCTGCACCTGTGGCAGAAGAGCTGTTCATTTCTGCTCCGAGTAACCGCCCATAACCTCAAACTGTCATAATTCACGTGAAAATGTAACTTGCAAACTCCAGCATCGCTTCCCATAACCACCTCCTTAGCAGTGCTGGCACTTCCTAAGGTCCGTAAGGGTTAGTGTAGCCAGCTGTTACATGTAAGGAGTCTGCAAGAGAGGGTGAATTTTATATGCTGCTTTCCATACCTTTTAGAAAAGATGCTTACACTTTAAAGAGCACTGGTTGTTTACATTAAGGGAAGTACTGCAAATAGATGAGCACCTATTAGAATGGTGAAAGCTGCCTAACTAGGTGAGTGAGTAGCGAAGTTAGTTTCCCAATAATTGATAACTTTCTTTTCTTAGGTCGCTGGATTTGTGATTGTTGTCAGAAAGACCCTCCCGTACCCAGAAGAGGAGGAAGAAGGGGGAAAAACAGCAAGGAGGGCTAAAAACCCCAAAAAACTTGCTGTCCAAAACTTAACTGCACAAATTAAAGTGATACTTTGGTGCTATTTAACCAACCACTCTTAAGATGAACAATACCACTTTTTTTTTTCCTTTTTACCAAATAAACTTTTAATTTTGGCTATATAATGATTTTTTTCTGATACAAGTCACTAATCATGTCCTGTCAGGTGTCTAGATAGAGATAGAGAAGCCAAATTCCCACTCAAGAAGGCTTTCAGTAATGAAATTTAAATTGTACATGCACCATTTGTATAAAATTATAGTAATGTACTTGTTTATTTCAGTGCACTCATCAGTAAGCTCTGTGAAAAGAAAATTACAGAGCAATTTAAATATACACTATTTGCATAGCAGCTGGTTATTTTGAAAGTCTCAATCAAAGCAAAAAATACTCCTGGAAAAACTAACTTTGAAGGAAGAGTAGGCATGCCCTGACCTTCTTAGAATATGCTGTGAATTCCTTTCGGCAGAAGTTTTCTTTGCAAGCTAATGACTTATTCATAAAGATGTACTAAAAAAAAAAAAAAAATCAATCACAAAAAGCTATAAAGGGAGGTGTAAGAAAACACCTCTCAAGTTCAAGATATTATATGCTGCATTGCTTTTAATGAGGAATGAAAATGTCATACTGACAAGTAACAACAGCTGAAGGCTTACTCTCCCTGCAGTGGCAGCGAAGGAGTAACATGCACTTGATTCAGGTCATGGATCTGCAGAGGTGATGAGTGACTGGACAGCCCTCTGCTTGACAGATGGTTGACATAACATAGAGCACAAGCAGTCAAAATATAGATCGTCTATCCCCTTAGGTGATTGATCGGTTTTTCCTTCCTTCACCCTAGGCTCCTCAACTTGAATACACTCCAAACCCATTGCTAATTAGTTTACTGGAGATACTTGCTCAGAAAAGAAGTAGATTTTATTTTTAAGTATGCTCTAAATTGAGAGGGGGCACTGAAGTGCAGCAGTTGATTTCACTTTTCTTTATAAAAAACAATAGAAAATACTGAATTGGAGTTGATTTTCCTAAGCACCTGCTTAAAGTGAATTTAACAAGATTCCAACTGTACATTCATTTTTAAGCCCTGTTCTTTGAAGAACACTGCAAATACTGTGCTCGCTGCTCATTTTACACATAAGGGAGGATTTACACTATAAAATTAAATATGGCTTTTTCCCCCCACTTCCTTTCTGGTTTAGGAAAAGTAACCTGAATACTTCTTCAGGAAACATAACGAAGAGTATTAAATATTACACCAAGTCATCCATGTTCAATTTCACAGGCTGAAGTGTGACTTAGTCCAGTGTGTATTAATTTAAAAAAGAATTTCAAGTATTAATTTCAAGATTCCAATAAGTATAGTCCAGAAAACAGACTCCTTGTCCTGAGATTCGTCTTCTGCAGACTCTGAGTATTTCTGGTTTGCCTCCATCTCCTCGGGGTTGTAGGAAGCCTCGCCAAACGGATACTGCACAACTGTTCGATCGTAGTATACTTTCATTTCAAACTCACTCTCCAGGTGAGAGGGATGACCGTAAATCCCTATTCCCACCGGGCGGCGGAAGTGCGCAGGCACGTGGACAACATCTTGGCCGCAGGTTACAGACTGTAACTCATACTCGTCAAAGCTGGGGTGAAGCGTCATGTCAGATACATACAAGTCCGCATCACCTTTTAAACTCTGCATCTGAAGTACTATCTTTCCCTCGTGATTTAGTCTCAAATAGCTGTAGTTTCCTGCTCCAATCTGACCTTGAACAACATGAAGAAGAATCCATTCTTCGGGTACCTCCTCTTCCTCAAAGGTATTTACCACAAATAGTACTTGAGCTGCCACAAATATGACCAGGATTCTTCTCCAGCGTGCTGCCATGGTCTTAAGTTATATTCAGACTCTTCCTGTGTCCCATGCACTACCTTGTGAATACAAAACATAATTCAGATTTTAGTATATTCCCTTCTTGGAAGGAATTGATTTTTTTTTAATTTGGTAATTTTTATAAATGCCCTCAAGTCCATGCAAAGTTAAGCAACTTCAATTAAGTACGTTCATTAACTTTTCTTATTTTTAATAGTAACAAAAACCATTGCTAAGATTCAGAGCTCTGGAGGATTAAAATGGCTTGAATTTCTTAAGTTAAACAGAAATTAACCAAGAGGGTGTTCTTTCATCCAGAACTGACACAGAGCCTTTAGTTTTGTGCTACCTGCATGCATACCAGATTTGACAGATACCCTGAAGAGATAAAACGCAAGAATAATTTTAGCCTCAGTTTAAAACAACAGTTTAAAAAGAAGGCTTTTGCCTGCCTGAAGCTTAACTTTGTATCAGGTATTTAGAGCATCCTATTTGTTCTTCCCTCCTCTCAACTTCAGAGGACAGTCAATGCGCACATCTGGATGAATGCGTGAAGCAGTATGCATTCTGACTTGCACTGGGAATGGACTCTGACATAAAACCAAATTATCTAGTGAGATAATACATTAATTTATGATTCTGATGTGTGGATTGTTTCTAGGACTAAATTTGGCATATTTTCCCTGAAAAAAATTCATTTACTTTCCTGAAGATTTTCTCACCGTACAGTTGCTTACGAAACAGAAGGCTGAAGTTGCTGGGGCAAGGGGGAGATGGAAAGGACTGCTGCAAGATGAAGGCTCTTACACCCTCCCGCTCCCAGTCAGGCAGCCTGAGCGTGCCTGCAGCACTCTAGTCATTTGAACAGTTGCACTTAAGTGTGTGCGTACAAAGCAGCAAGCTCCGAACCTTGCCGAAGGCTTCCAAAGCATACAGCTGACTGAATTTGACATGCAAATCACAGTCAAGTACAGGAGCCACGAGCGTACACTTTCATGTTTTGGATGAAGATTTCCATCCCCTCATTCCTGCCATAAGGACACTACAATTACCTTAAACACAAAAGCTACCAGTAAGTTGTTTTGTACCCTGCTAGCATCAAAGCAAACTGCGTTACTTCCACTGAGATGTCACTTAAACCTTAGAGGTTTTACAGTTAAACAGCTCTATGGAAAAAATGTACAAACATTTCTGTAGTTCCAAGTTTTCTGCCCCAGAGGCCTCTATACTGCAAGGCCACAATTCTGCAAAGACAGCATAAAAGAAGGAAACACAACACTGACAGAACCTGCCAGACTGACAAAATACCCTCAACAGCGACGGAAAAAAACAGTCTCCTGCCTTTTGTCTCCCTGTATCAGGGACCTGACCCTCTGCCACTTTTACATCGAAGAGGTGATGAAATACGCGAGCGGAGGAACAGGAAGAGCTCCACATCGGAGCAGAAAACAGTTAAGTTACCTGGGGACAAACGAAAGCGTTCTGGCGCCGAACAGCGCTCGGAGGGCGAGATTTCAGGAGACCTCGGGCAGGCAGAGCCACGAGCGCCTCAGCCGCCCCTGCTACTCCCACCCTCCCTCCCCGCGGGCGGGACAGCGGCGGGAGGCAACGGCCGCTCCGAGGGACGCGGAGCGACTCCGCCGCCCGCCCCGGGCCCCGCCGGCGGCACAGCAGGCGGCGCGGCGGGCCGCCCCCCCCGGCACGGCAGCGGTCCCAGCGTCACCCCGCCGGCTGAGGGCCGGGGCGCGGCTCACCTCCGACCTGCCACGGGGCTCCGGCGGCCGAGGCGAGGCAGAGCTGCGGGCTTCGCGGACGTGCGGCGGCGCAGCGCGTCCGGGCCGCCGCGGACAGGCCCCTCCCCGGGGCGGGCTGAGGCGGGCCCGGGCGGGCCCCGGGGCAGCGCGGCGGACGAGGGGAGGCGGGCGGGCGCGGAGGCCGCCCCTCAGGAGCCTGCAGAGCACAGCGGAGCGCCGCACCGCTCCCCCTGCACGCCCCAGGAGCGCACCGGCGGCGCCGCGCCGAGCCGACCCAGCAGCAGCCGGGTGGGGAGGAGGGTGCTGGGGGGGCCAGGGAGGCCTCCGCGCCGCCTCCCTCGCAGCGCCGCGCGGCGCGCACCTCCCACCGCCGTCACCACCGAGCCCTCCCACCGCCCCGGGGAGGGGCGCGGGCCGCCAGCCCCGCCCCTGCTATCGCGAGAGCTGGCGGCGGGGGCGGGGCCGTCGTCACGGCAACGCGGAACACGCCCCACACCGCGGCGGGCGCTGGGGCGGCCGGTACCGTCTCCCCGCCGGGGGTCGCCCGCCCGTGGCGGCCCCCGACAGGGCGTTGGGCCTGCGCGTCCCCCGCCTGGGGCGTCGATGGGGAGCCCTGGGCTGGGAGGGCCGGGCTAGACGCCGCGGCGGGGGCGTTTGCGGTGCTCTCGGAGGGGACCCGCTCCAGAGGACAGGCCTGCCCCCGGCCCGGCGAATGGCTGCGGCTGTGATCGCCCCCCCCCCCCCCCCCCGCCCCGTCCCGGGGGCTGTGGCGGAGTTCGGGGGTATATTATTAATATCCAAAAGTGGGGGGCCCTTGCACTGCGTTAGCAGGCGCCCCTGCTCGGTCTGGGTGCGTTGGGAGGGCAGCGATCACGGCCGTTGGGTGCGGTGGCCGTGCCCACGGCAGCTGCGAGTGGCGGGGTTCGTGCTCTGGCTTCGGGGCGCGCCTGGGGTGGGGTCCCCACGGGAAGGGCAGCGGCCCGTGGCGGATCCCGCTGGCTGCTTGTGAGGCTCGGGGCGGGTGGGAGCTTTGCCGGGGGCAGGCCACGCCGGCGCTGGCTCTCGGGTCCCGTCGGGGCAGTTGGTCGCCCTGGTTTCGCCACGGCTTCCGAGCACCAGACACTCGGAGGTCCTGTGAAATAAGATTTGCTTAGTTGTAAATTCTGAGTGGAGGTTGACACATTTGAGGAGGATGGTGAGATACTGAGTGAATATGTAGATTTTTTCTACAACACGCTAAGCATTTTTTCACAATGAAATCCTAGAATTAGAGGAATCTAATTTTATCTGCACTGAAATTGGATGTAATACGCTTACTGGAGGATAGGTTGCCCTTCAACGATTAGTGACAGCTTATGTGGCTATCAGCCTAAATAACCTAAGATCATAGAACTGAAAAACACAGTGGGAAGAGAAAAAAAAAAATCGCTTTTGAATACCCATTGATTTCAACACAGTTATGTTAACTTGACTGAGCTCTTTAAAATTGTAAGCAAGACCAAAGGATTGAAACTGAAAGAAAATCTGCAGGGAGTGTTATTGTGTGCCGAGAGATTCAAGAGAATCTGTGTATGTACCCCAAGGGTCCTGTATTAACAGAACAAGCTAATGTTCTGTGTTCAAAGCTCTCTTAATTTCATAAAACCCATGTAACTTGTTCTGTTCATTCCTACCTCAAATAGGCTGCTGCATAAACCCACCAAATGTGGATTCTGTTGAGTTTTATTAAAATCAGTTTCAATCTTATAAACAGGCTTATCAGCTGCACGAAACACATTATAAAAGCTGATAAATCTCTTAAAGTTGTTCTTACAATGATTGAATATTGAGACCAATAGAAATATAATATTGAACACAAATACATGATATGATAAGGAACTGCTATTTCCCTAAAATGCCCTAAAATTGTAAGTATATTTTTTTTCATGTGACTGTTGGTTCCATTTGAAATGGGTGGATACCCAAGCTGTGGGAACACGCTGGAGCCAAGGTCTTTTAGTGTTGTGTTGCACAGAAACAGGACATCTCCAGGAGGTGTGTTCCATGGGGGTGCGGTGTGGTGTAAATTTCTCACCACGCACTTCCATGTCACTGGTGTTCTCATGCAACTGTCACCTTGTCCCAACAGGGCAGAAATCTTCTTGTCATGATACTGGATGACTGGTGTCTCAGCCACTGAGAAGAAAAGCAAAAAGCAGTGGGGGTCCGCACCTGTCTGAATTGACAGGTCTCCATCAGATTGACTTTACTGGCTCAGGGTCTGTCTGCAGGAAAGGAGTTGGTGTTCTAACTCCTGTTTGATCAGTCAAGAAATCAGTCCAAGACCTCTAATGCTTCCTTGGATTTCTACTAGTTCTCTAGTTGTTATGGATGTTATGGTTGTTGAAAGTACTGTAGCTACAAACATTGAAAGATGAAAATAAACTACAGTGAAAATAATTGGGAAAAAATGTACTAAACTGCCTAGAAACAGTTATAGAAAAAGACACAACATGTTTCAGGACAAGTTCTTTACTCCTAGGGGTTGTTTGCTTGTCTGAACAGCCCGCTTTTTTCTGTATCAGCACTTATCTTTATTTACTGATGATTAAACTGTCATAACACATTCATGGCTCTAACACTTATGAAAACTGTCATCAGCATATTCCAATAAAATTTTTCTCTAGTATTCTCAGCCATGAGTCAGTTTAGAAAAGAAATACTGTCATTGAGTTACCTCTCTGCAGCTGGTGCTCAAGAGTGGCTTTATTGAAATTCACAAGGACACATTAAAGAGAATTAGAACTGGTACTTTCTCCAGACAAAACTAACACAAGGAGATTGTTTTGTCAATGGTAATATATATTAGATGCTTATATAGGGCAAAAATGCTTGTAGTGTTAATTACAGGCAGACACAGAAAGACATTCCCATAGAAAGTATCTGTTTGAAATGCAGTTGAGGTAGATATTGAGTCCACAGATTGATCTGCATCAAAATGGTTTAAGTTGGTGTGGATCAAAAACTTGATCGTAGAATCATAAAACTTGGACCAGACTCCTCCAGTCCAACCTCCTGTTCAAAACAGGTCTAATTCAATCAGGTTCCTCAGGGCCATGTCTGTTTGGCTCTTGGACAACTCCTGGGATAGAGATCCACAGCCTCTCTTCAGAAATTTGTTCTAATATTCAACCACTCTCATGGTACTTAAAAAAAAAAAAAAAAAAAAAAATCCTGACATCTAATTGGATTTTCACAGGTTCCAACTTATCACTGAGCTCCTCTGAGAAGTCTAGCTCCATCTTACCTGTATCCTCCCATTATGTAGTTGTAGGCAACGATAAGGTCTCAGCTGTCTCTTCTCCAGGCTGAAGAGGCCTGGTTCTCTCAGCCTGCCTGTACAACATCTTCTGCAGCCCCCTGACCATCGTGGTTATGTCACTATCCTTCTTGTACCAACAACCCCCAAACTGGACGCAGTACTGCAGATGTGTGTCAGTCTCGGACCAGCCAGGATTGGGGCGACGCACAGAATAATGGCAAACTCATGCCAGTTTGTTGAAGGGGGGGCATTGCCAAGAGCAAATGCGGCTGCACTGTGTGCCAGCTCCCAATTTATTACCACCTGTTTACATAGGTTCATTTTCACTTCTACATCCTACTGACCTTCAAGTTTTGCCTGTTTATTGCTTACATGCTCACCACACTCTGCAGGTGGTGCTTTTTACTGCTGTTTTTCACACAACACAGTGTTACATAATGTTGCCTCAGTTATCCACAATCATTCTTCTATCCTCAAGGTCAGTTTACATTTTGCTAACCACCACATCTTAATTCCCACATCTCCCCCTTCTTTGTTTAGTACCTTCGTTTCCAGGGCAATCATTGCACTCAGTTGTGGTTCGGCCTTCCACACTGTGGACAGGAGGCGTCATATGCGTCGCAGGATGGCAAATCCTGTAAAACATCTCAGGCCTGCTAAAACCCACATCTGTAGGTTCACACCCGCAGACCAATGCCTAGGGTTGAGCCATGATAAACTTTCGCCTAACTCTCTCATGATGTCATCATGCATTAATTTCTGAACCTCAATTAATTCATGCTGTAATGAATTACGTAGTTTGGTAACTTGTGGTTGCAGATTGCTTGTTTACTTGAGACAATTCAGAGTCACCCTCTTAAGGGTGAGTAAAATTGTCTGGCAGCTATAATTCTGTTCTGCTGATCGAGGATGCCAATTAAACTCAGACATCAGAGTGAAAAGAGTAGGCTGATTTCACTACCAATAATTAAAGTACTACAAAAATAAGCAGTAAGAAAAACACAGAATAGTACACTTACTTATTACTATATATAATTAAACAAGGCAAATGCACCTAATCATTACTATACAATGGGGTGCTAATATCCAGATCCGCAGTTGCTGGGGAGCCCCGGTTGCAGTGAGGATTTGGAGTACCTTTCCCTGCAAATGGGAAGTCCTACGCAATGCGTCCATCCGTAGGTGAGTCATCCAAAGTCACAGCAAGCGGGTCCAGCCTTATATACCAAGAACAGCAAGCCAAAATAACTTGCACTTTTCTTTGATCAGAAACATCTGATTTCATCCTCCTGTTGGATTCCACCCAAAGCCTTGCCAGGGCTTGAGGGGGAAAACCAAGGGAGTCTCTAACAAGGTCAAACACTTGGGTTCTTAATCTTTAACACTGCTAAACAAAGAAATTTGGATACATTCTCACAGCATTTCATCCTTATTACTAATTACATTTTGTCTAAGCTACATCTTTCACTAATGACTAGTAAGCCTATATATTTCATTAATGATCCAATACTAATAATGCTAATGGTAATACAGATTTTACTAATTAACAAATACTAATAATGGATAATGTTTAGTTATAAGGTTCATCTAGAGGTCAACTTGTTTCAGGGCTGTTATTCAGGCCTTAGCACTACAAATTCAGATCCACATCTCAAAGGAAAAATTACTGCAAGCTTATGGCTAGATACATTTGCTCTAGAGAGACAACTAAAATAGTGAGGATCTGCAATGATGATCTTATATTAGCCAGTACTATTGCTTATTCGTGCCTCTTTTCCAGCCAACAAAATATATGGATGAGTTGCACAGTCAGTCTGAAATACAGGTGTGTTGTGGCTGCAGCGGCACACAGGCACCCCCTCCTCCTGTGGACATACACACAGGGGGGCATCCGCATACAATGCTATACTGGCAACACTCAAACAATATGACTGATTCTCTGTGTCTCAAGGAGGAAGCCAAGCTCCTCCAGTCCACTGTGTGTCATTATTGGCTACTGGTACATCAGGATCCCACCACTGCCACCATGTCTTCTGCTTTCTGTTGTAGTTGTTTTAGACTTCTCCAAGTAATAGTTGCAGTCACCGAGTTCCTAGGGGAACGTAGCCTGCGCGTCGATTCCTGTATCATCAGTTGAGGGGTCTGTGGCATTGGGTTGGTGCGTTGCTCCCTCCAGCTCATGATATGGCTTGACTTTCCTTGCTGGTATCCACCGAGGACCTGTGGGTGATAAAACACAAGCATACCCCTGCCCCCATATCAGCAGATCTACAGGTCCTCTCCAGGTCAGGTCTCCTTTGGGATCCTTATACAAGACCTGTGGTTTAATTATAGAGTCTGTTGTGGTGCTAAAATGACATTCTGCTGCTGTCAAGGCAAAACGATTTCTGTTTAAAAAATTGAGAATATAAAGCCATTGCCAGCTGATTATGTGGTGTGTCCAGAGAATTCCCCCTTCTTTTTTTTAAAATCAAGGCTTTTAGTGTAGTATGTGCACATTTGACTATTGCCTGTCCTGTGGGGTTATGAGGAATACCTGTCTTATGCCGAATTCCCCATTGCTGCAAAAACAGTTGTAAGTCTGCCACCTTCCATCTCTAAAATCCACTGTCATTCTCCAGGATCCATCACTTTTCGTGACAGGCCATATCGGATTGGTCCAAGCTGTGGTGGTTGGCTTTAAAACTCCTACATCTAACAAATCTTTAATTGTCTGCAATATCTCTTCATGTTCTCCTGGAATTCTGTATTGTTTCATTGTGACTTAGTTGCAGCTGGAATCTGCATGGAAGGCATTTTTACTCTACTGACTGTAACAGGTCTGGTACTAATATAGGGTTTAACTCCAAACTGATACTGACCATCAGAAATATTTAAAGTTAGTCCTTTTAGAATGTCTGTACCTATTATATATTCAGGAACGGGGACAGTCATGACTGAATACAGTTGTCTTGGGAGGTTTCCTATTTTAATTTCTGTTTGTTTGTACATCTTCAATTTGTTTTCCTCCCAAACCTGTGATAATTACAGGTTGTACTTCAAGTTTCCTGGGGTTCCCATATATTAAGGAAGCCTCCGCTCCAGTGTCAACCAGGGCATCCACAGTTTGTGGGGACTATAATATTGATTCACCTCCTTTGCCTCCTGCAAAGGGTACAAGTCAGAAAATGGTGCCCAATCCTCTTTCACCCCTGGAACCGGTGATCCATTCATGGGGGCCCTCTGTGAGCAGATGAAGGGTCCTGTTGAAGTTCGAGAAGGGGCGCTCTAGGGTGAGTTGTCCCTGGATCCTTAGTTTTAGAACTCTGCACTCTCTTGCTAGGTTTATTCAGCCCTCTCTGTGTATATATATTCACCACAGCTCGTCAGTTGGACCACCATCAATTTTTTTCATGAGACATGCCGTCTTTTAACAAAGCCGTAAACATTTCCTTACGAGAAATCCTGTTTTCTCTGCCTTTAGGGCTGTCTCGAGTGTCTCGATTCCCTGCACTCCCTTGGGGGCCCCACTCTCCAAGGTCACCCAACTGCTGTCTTTTTTCTATCACATTACAAAGGGGATTTTCTGTCTTATTAATCAAAAGAGTCATGACTACATTTTTATATGCTGGTGGGGCAGCCTTAATCAGTTAATTTCTCATGGTGACAGACAAAGGATGCGGCATCATAATGTCAGCATCTTCTATAAAAACTGCCACTTTCATCCCTTTTTTCAGTATTACAAAAAAAGGTGTATTCCATGGGCTATTAGAGGGTTCAATGTGTCCTACTTCTAGCTGTTCTTTAGTACAAGGCAAATGTATGATCTGCGGATCAAGCCCTGTCAATGCTTGACATCGCTCTCGTCCTTTCTTTACCAGGGTAGCACGCTGATCCACAAGAGGTATATCCTTCATGGGGTCCAGTAATGGCTCTAACAGGTCTTTTTGTGGACTGTACTTGAGAAAGCCAGCCTTTAGCTGTGCATTCAGCTGGGGCGCTGAGGCTGTGTCCCAGCTCCGGCAGAGCCCCCAGTTGGACATCTTGGTGCCGGAGCCGCCTCTGGTGTTCGGGGGAGGCGGGGAGGCCAGGCGCACGCCGGAGGCGCAGTGCTGGGCTCGGCCGCAGGTGGTCGCCCCACGGGGGGGGTGGGGCACGGAGGGGGCGCAGGGACAAAGCGCCAACTCCGCGCTGGCAGGTGGGGGGGCGCAAATGCTGATTTTCCAGATGGAATACTGTGCCGGCGTTAATACCATCTTTATAAGTGCCAGCCAATCCCATGGAATCAATTGATACCCTTGAGCGATCGCCTCCAATATACCTGTTGCAAATGAGCTTCGAAGCCCGTTCTCATTAATGCTTTTATGTAGTTCTTTAAAAACCTGCTATGGCAGGGACTCATGCTACGGCTGCTGGTTGGATCTTAAAATTACCTGAAATGCCACAGGGTCCCCATTATTTAGTGTCTCCCTAAAACATGTTTCTAACCCAGACCCTTTTCCCTGAGTCTCTACCAGGAATGCCTCTGGTGGGGGAGGTGGAAAATCTGGAGGTACAGATTGTAATTTCTCATCTTTAACCTTTTCATCCCTGCTTGCTTCTGCCGGGGGGGAGTAGGAGTTAGTTCTTTCTCCTGTCAGGACGAGGTACCAACAGGTTCTGGGATGTCTCCTATCAGTGGTTGTAAAGCCATGTAAATCAATCGCCATGTAAGCAAGACAGAGGTCGGCAATGTACTCCCCAGGTCTTCATTAGTTTTAAACTCCTGTCCGACCTTCCACTATAACGCTAATTCAAAAGTTCCACTGACCAGGAACCACGTACAATACTTAAAGGTATAGCGCAGCAGCTCATGAAGTTGATCATCTGTTACTGAATAGCATTCAATAGCTGCTTTAAAACTTGTATATAGAGTTTTTGTTTCTTAGAAAACCCCAACCCCATGATTTAAGAGAAAAAGAGAAAAAAGAGAGAGAAAAAAAAAACCCTTATGATTTAACCAAAAGAGAAGAGGGTTATGCTAGCAGCTTCCCACAGTCAGGCGCCACCACCTGGCACCCATCGGATAACTTAAGAGAAAGAAACGAGCAGCTTCCCACAGTCGGGTACTGCCGTCTAGTATTCACCAGATACTTAAAGAAAAAACCCGTTCTGCTCTTTCATATGCCGGCACCTTTTCCAAAGCTGGGTGCTGCTGTCTGGTACTTACCAGCTAAATGAATATTGAAGTCCGGACGCCACTTTCCTACTTCGCATACAAGCATGCCACTGTCTTCTTCAATTTTCCGTATGGCTCACACGGGGCACCACTTGTTGGTCTCGGACCAGCCGGGATCGGTGCGACGCCCAGAATAATGACAGATGTGGTCTTGCAAGTACCAAACAGAGAGGAAAGATCACTCCTGGGACCTGCTGGCTACTCTCTATTACTAATACAGCCCAGGATGCAGTTGGCTGCCTCTGCTGCAAGGGCGCAGTGGTGGCTCATATTCAGTTTGTCCAGCAAGATCTCTGGATCCTCTTCTATGGAGCTGCTTCCCAGAGAGCCATCCTCTAGCCTGTCCTTGCATGGGGTGACTCTGTGCCAGATGCAGGACTCTGCACTTACTCTTGCTAGACTCCACGAGATTCTCATCAGCTTGTTTCTCCTGCTTGACGAATCCCTGACAGCCCTGCCTGCCACTGTGGTGACTGCCCCCGCCCCCTCCCCATTTGGCATCATCCATAAACTTGGTGAGAGCAAGAGGTTTGTTTTTCTTCTCAGTGATGCTGCTCCACATGCTGTCATGGACTGGTTCATGCTGTGCCCACTGCATCATAGAATCACAGAATGGTTTGGGTTGGAAAGCACCTTTAACAATCATCTAGTTCCAACCCCCCTGCCATGGGCAGGGACACCTTCCACTAGACCAGGCTGCTCAAAGCCCCGTCCAGCCTGGCCTTGAACACTTCCAGGGAGGGGGCAGCCACAGCTTCTCTGGGCAACTTGTTCCATGCCTCACTTTACCCTCACAGTAAAGAATTTCTTCCTTATATCTAATCTAAATCAACCCACTTTCAGTCTAACACCATTGCCCTTTGTCCTGTCACTACATGCCTTGGTAAAAACGCTCTCTCCATCTTTCTTATAAGCCACCTTTATGTATTCAGAAGCTGCTATAAGGTGTCCCTGGAGCCTTCTCTTCTCTTCTCCAGGCTGAACAACCCCAACTCTCTCAGCTGTTCCCTGTTGGAGAGGTGGCCCAGCCCGCTGATCATCCTCGTGGCCTCCTCTGGATCCACTCCAACAGGTCCACATCTGTCTTGTGCTGGTGTCCCCAGAGCTGGACGCAGTGCTCCAGAGGGGGTCACACGCGAGCGGAGCTGAGGGGGCGAATCGACCTGCTGGCCGCGCTGCTTTCTGTGCAGCCCCGGGTACGGCTGCCGGGAGCGAACGCCCCTTGGCGGCGCCGCCATATTTTGGCGGGATGGAAGACGGGCGCAAGCGGCTGCTTCGATGGCTGCGGCCTGCGCCGCACTGGGCGTCCCCAGTGCGCGCGGCGGAGCGGTTGGGCTCGCGCTCAGCCGTTGGGCAGGAGGGCGGCCGGGCCGCGCGGCGCTCGGAGGGAGTCGGTGGCACGCTGTGACGGGCCGGCCGTTGGGCTCCGAGGCCGGGCTGTGGGGCCGGGTAGCGCGGGGGCCGCGCTGTCTCGTCCTGGGGGCGCGGAGCCGGGCGGGCCCCCCCGGCTCCCCGCGTGAGGGTGCGGCCGCGGCAGGCTGCGTGGTCCCGGGCCCCCGCGCTGCCGCGCGGTGAGGGCGCAGCCGGCCCCCTGTGGTGCTCCGCTGCGGGGCCGTTTTCAGCCGCAGGATGGGAAGTGGCGGAGACCGTCGTTCTGCTGGAGGAGGCTGCAGTGCTGACGTAGTCTGCGAAAAACACTTGTTTAAATCCAAAGTGTCAGAGTCCCTTGTGCAGCTGGCGTGGAGTCACCCTCGCTGTGCTTTCCCTTTGGATCGCAATGAGCTATGCATCTGGAATACAGAGACTGCTCAGGTAAAACCAGAATACCTCACTTCATAGGCTGCTCCTTCAGAAGGAGACTTAAAAGGAGGATAGAAACAAAATATTTGAGGGTAGTGTAGGAGTGTCAATTTCACTTTAATGCTGGGAAGGTACTAGCATTTGTTATGAGCGTCGTTATGGTGATGAGAATAATATAAACCGTTGTGGTGGGTTGACTCTGTCTGGCAGCTAAAGCACCACCCAGTCCTCCCGCTCACCCAGCGGGGTGGGGGCGAGAATCGGATGGGCAAAAGTGAGAAGTCACAGATCGAGATAAAGGTAGTTTAACAAGTGAAGGGAAGAGGGAAAAAGAAGTGATACAAAGGCAGTCACTCACCACCTGCTACAAGCAGACCAATCCCCATACAGGCTTTCAGCAACGGCCACCTTAGAAGACAACCCCCCCGGCCCCCACCTTCTTCATCCAGTACCCCAGCTTTATTGCTGATCACAACATCGTATGGTAGGGAATATCCCTTTGCCAGTTCGGGTCAGCTGTTCTGGCTGTGTCCCCTCCCAGCTTCTCGTGCACTCCCAGCCTAATTGCTGGGGATGGGAGGGCTGAGACAGTGTTGGGAAAAAGAGAGTCTTGATGCTCTGCAAGCAGTGTTTGGCAGCTACGTTGGCATGTTATTGACCGTGTTTTCCTCACAAAATTCAAAGCACTGAACCATGCAAGCTGCTGTGAAGAAAGTTAACTCCATCCCAGACAAACCCAGTTCAGTTACATTGTAGTTAAGTGCTTTTGAAACAATGAAGAAAATTTACTGTTTTGTTAATTGTGTACACATTATCCATTTGCGATTTTGTGTTCATAATCTTAGTTTGAAGTGACTCATTTAACTCTTCTTTATCTACGTTTTTCAGCCATTATGTTTGTCAGGACATCATTACTCAATTTCTGCGGTGTCATTTGGACATAAACCCAGTCCACTTCTTGTCTGCTCTGCTTCTCGTGAACGTGTGATAGTGTGGAATCTTGATGAATGCACACAGAAGGTGCAAGAAGGTAGAGTATTACTTGTATAATATACACATATTTCGTATATATATATAAAGGAAGCGATGCAAAGGCACTTGCTCACCACCTCCTACAAGCAGACCAATGCCCAGCCAGTCTCTGAGCAACGGCCACCTTAGAAGACAACCCCCAAACACCTCCTTTTCTCCGCTATTACTTCTATAAAAATATTATTTGGCAGTAGCGTGCCTTAGCTGCTCAGGCTCAGCAGCCCTAACAGTGACAAACAGTGCTTTCTTTCTCTGTTGCTCTTCAGCAACGCCAGACTGGATCAGGCCGGCAGTCCCGCCGCTCTGGCCATCGTCCCTTCCCAGCAGACGCCGCGTTCGCGACCGCCGCGCTCCCGGCCGGCTGCAGCCGCCGCGGCGGGCGCTGCGCTGGGCCGGGGCAGCCGAGGCGGCGGCGGGTGGCGGCGGGGCAGCCCCGGGAGCTGGCCAAGGTGCTGCGCGGGAACGGGCCGGTGCCCGCAACCGGCGGGTAACGCAGAGAACCGGTGCGAGGGCAGATGGGTTCAACCACCGTGGAACAAAACAGACAGGACAGATTTTAATCATAGCAGCACGGCACAACTAAACATGCAATGCCGAAATAAATCTACCATTTCTGGAATGCCTGCAGAACTAGTGTTTTACATCCTGCTTTGTCTGGTCCTGCCTCTCCTTCTGCCTCTGTCCGGAACACTGTTGTCATCTGTGTGTGGGAGCAATGCAAGTATCTGATATGGGAGGAGAGTGCATGAGTGAGAGAGAACAAAGAAAGCAGAAGTTCTAGTATCCTGACCACCATCTGGGTTTGGAGCCTCCACCCATGGAGTTAGATTCTAGGGAGCAGTGCTAACCCCCTCTTCAAGCTTAAATTATTTGGAAAGTAGAGGAATAGTGAAAGAGAAAGAAAGGGAGCAACACCCCCAGAGTCACAGCTCACTGTCCAAAATAAATTGTCACGGCATGATAATTGAGAGTTATTACAGTCCCCCTTTAGTGTCAATATTGAGAGTTGCATGGCATTGTCCAACACTATTAAAAGTTTCTCCTTGTTACCTGTAGTTAGAGATTTGCCTATGATTTAATGTGTGGGAGTTGTCCCTTGTATTCTACTCCACGCTGAATTTCGAAATCTACATATTATGAAAATTAATGTTGTAAAGAAAAGTGAACATTTTAAGTGCTTTTATAATAAATGTCATTATTACGTTTTAATCCATGGAAGTGTAACATAGAGAATCAAAGAATACTTCAGAGAGTGGGGATAAAATGGGACTATGAATTTGGAGGAAACAAAAATGGAAGTTAGAAATAGACAGTTATTAGCAGACAGACAAAGAGTATGTGTAATTTTAATATAAAGACATTTGAGGGCCTGATTTTTCTTTCTCTTTTTCTCTCTATCCACAGGCTCTTCAGCAGCTGTTGTGTAGTCTTTCTCTCCCTAAACTGTGCTCTGCACGGTCTAGGCATGTTTTCTCTGATCATATGCTTATCAACTGTATCAAGGTAGTTAAGGAGTTCTTTGTGTGATCCATCTCTCTATCCTGGTAGATTTTGACATGTTAATCAATTGTAGAAGCACTCCACAGTATCTAAGATAAAACCTAGAAAAGGACATGTATAGTTGTTGTGCCTGTATCCTAGTTAATTTGCTGCCTATGAAATCCTAAAATTCAATGAGATGTCCCAAATCTCCTCACATACTTAAAGGTATCATCATAAAATAGGGATCTGCATAAACCAGCCTGCTTGAACCAGTGAGATGATCACAATGAAGCTGTGAAGAGAGGGATGAAACATGAGCCTGTTCTCAAAGCTAGTCTTATCATCTTTGTCATGATATTTGATGGTATACTTCCTCCTTCAGCCCTTTCCCACAGAAGAATTAAAACCAAGAGAAGGAAAGTCCCCCTCGCTTGATGGCTGAGTGGTTGGGATGTACTCCTGGAAGAAGTATTTTTCAAACCCCTGTTTTTCTGGGCTTCAGACAGGATTTCTTGTGTCCAAAATGAGTGTGGCACTACTGGGTTCTTTGGGCACATCACCCTACTGTCCCTGGCAGTCTTTGATTTGATGGCACACTTAGTATCTCAGATCATGTCTAGGCAACAAGGCAGATGGAAGAATCCCACTGGTGCACAGTTCTGTGCTTTGCTTTCCAATAGCCTGGTATAATTAAACTGTGGGTTGTTCTGTACATCTTCCTGACAGAAACTGGGATAGCTCTGCGGTTAGATAACTGTATGCAAAGTTTCCCTGCACCAGAGTTTTATATTTCATTGAGTCTCATTAACAATAAAATTGCTGCAGGGTTAACACCTCGAGGAACTGTTGTAGGAACTCTTTTGGGCATGGTGCTTCATGTAAGATTTAGTCTGGATGATCAACAAGTGGCAGTGTGTGCTGGAAATCGGATCTACATATTAAGTGCAAAGGTGAGATACCATTCTTTGTAGCCATGGTGCTGGTATTTCTTTAACTTACTTTCAGATAAAATAATGCTACAGAAATATCAATATAATTAAGCAAAAGCATTAATTTTTCTTATATAGATGAAAATAAGTATGGACTAATGCTTGATAATACATCATATGCCAGATAGAAGACTAGATTTAAAAAGTTGAAATGAAACAATATCTCAATAACTTAGAAAAAGAAAATGTTCTGAGGGCATCTGAAAAATTATCATTCATTCCGAAGAAGCAAATGTAATGTGTAGGGATTTTGCCAGCAGGATGATGTATAGGGCTGCAGTTTCAATAAGAAAAATCTTGCTGAATTAATATTTTGAATCAAGATCTGACAATTTTTAGCAACAGTTATTAATTATTAAAACTTTTAACTGTCATTTTTAGTTTGAAAACTAATCTGTTTTTATTTTGACTTATCACAGACTGAAGCTATACTAACTGAATTGCATGGCCACCTGGCTCCAGTGACTGCTGCCGAGTTTTGCACATGGGAGAAAACTATGCTTATATCAGTGTCAGAAGACAGAACCTTTAAGGCAAGGAAATTGTAGAGCTGCACTTAAAACAATATAATTTAGTGAATATGTGAAATAGTCTTTTTTTTCCCTTTAAATATTCTCTGATGATTAAGTAAAAAACATCTTTGACTTTATAGAGATCAGAACATTGTTCTTAGAGTTGCTTGGGAAATTATTGTAAAAAATTAATTACTCTTTTTTAAAAGGGCACTGCAGGTTTTGTAAATTCAAAACTTTCTAGAGCGAAGTGTTAACTTCGGTTATTATTATCATCTAGAAAATGGAAATAAAATGTTTTGATCAGTTTGGCTGTAACTGAAATGTTTCAGGTATGCTGAACTGAATGAAAGTATTTCACTTGGAGTCTGCTGACACTGATTAGAATCTTCCCTTTCGGGAATATTGGTTTGGGTTATTGCATGCAATGGATGGGTTATTGCGTAGTGGTAGGATTTTTTACCAGACAACATTTTGTATGATGACACCATGGATTGCTGTTGCTGTACATGACGACAATTGAATACAACTTAGACAGTAAGGGGAAACAAAGAGCTTGAGTGAATCTACATGTATTTTCCAGGAGATACTGGGGTGGGTACCTTGATTAGATACAGTTTAGTCTGCTACTGATTGTCCTCTGTAGGATTCTAAGTGTAGCCCAACATTTGGTTCTACAAGATAAAGTAAAATTAAAGTTTGCAATATCAAAGGTTGGTTTGGTTTGTTTTGTTTTTCCCTAAATTTAATTTTTATGTAACTCTGTTCTGGAGAAAATGTGATTTTGATTTTTGTCCTGGTCTTGGACAAAAAAAATGCAAAAACTGCATTAGAATTTTGGGAGAGATTAATAATTCTGACTTTCTGATTAATTGTTTCTTATTGTTTGTGTTGATTTAAGAAATTAAATCAAGGTTAAAATTACTGAAGGAAAAGATCTATATGCTTCTTCATATTAATTTAATGAAGACTTGATAAATCATACAAAATCCTAATGAATAATTGGTTGGGTGGTTTTTGTTTTTTGTTTTTTTTTTTCCCCTTGATAAATGTTGGGACTAAAATGACAATCACATGAAAATATTTTGCAGGTGTCTCAAATAATTTAGTAAGTCTTCAAGTTTTATTTTCTCTGCCTGATTCTGTAGATCAGGGGTAATTCTCTGAGGGCAGCTGTGCTGGAGTCTGTGATAGTTGGCTCCTGTGATTGCAGGACTTGCAGCGTCCAAAACCTTATGCTCCCCTAGCCCTTTTGTTTGGCTAAAGAGGTAAACCAGATGAGAATCTCTTCAGAGAAATTTGTGAAACACAGTCTTAGGAAACAGCTTTTCAGAGGAATGATGTTTACATTCTCAGAGAAATGAAACATGAACAAAGAGAAAGGCGTGGGAGCTAAACAAAGGCTCACAGCCATGTTCAGAAAGCAAGGGCTGCCTGGCTGTGATTTTTTCAACCCCAGCTGTGATAGCTATCAAAAATGTAGTGGAAGTACCTGTGGAGAGTAGGGCTCATAGAAGTAACAACATGAGGGGAAAAAGTTGGTTTTATTTGGCTTTCATAATCAACTATTAAACATAGAATGCATCACTTAGAAACGGTCATGTTAATAATGCAGGTTGACTTACATGTGGGTCTATAGATCATAGTAAGTATAATTATTATTACTAATGATCTTTTATGCCAGAGCCCAATATGAAAACTGTGAAATTATGCAATCTCCCTGTGTGAAATCTAGAGCCAGTTCAAGTACATCTTTTCATTAATTTAGCTTAAGTCACTAGGAGATCAGCCAAAACAAAGATGATAATGGTTACTTCTAATTACTTTGTGTATCCATACCAGGTGAGTTTCACCTTTTTCACTATGGATACTTATCAATTAAACAAAGTCCTGCGTGGTTAGAAAAAAAGTCCTTAACATATTGCATCACTTTCAATGGCTGCTTTTCTCTCTTTTCACCACATGATGGCTGTTGAAGTTTGTGTTTTCCTTAAAGATCTAAGTAGATGCCTATCCTTACTCTTTTTTTCATAAAGGTGTGGGACTATTCTGCCAGACAATTAATATATCAGTCAGCAGTATTAACAAGTAAGTTTTTTTTTTTTTATATATACTTTTTCATAGCCTCTTCTAAACAAAATCATCTTTCTAAACAATAATATAAAGTTATTGTAGAAGTATTTAGTTGATTTAGTGAAAATAATTCTAGTAGACTAGGCAGTAGTAAATATATTATCCTTTAAAGCCAGTAGTGAATACATTTTGCTTTAAAGTGTACTTCTGGTGTGGTGGTTTAGTCCCTGCTGGGGTCCGAGACCACACGGCTGCTGCCCCTCCCTCACAAAGGGAGTGAAATACAAAGCCCCGGGGCTGAGATAAGGAAAGGTTTAATACAACAGTGCAACAGCAACAAAACAAACAATAACAATAACAGATAACAGTAATAACAATGAACAGAGCAAGAAATATACGGATACAGCAGTGAGGAGAGCGATCGCACAAAACACACGTTCACCGATTCTCCCGCGCTTGGGCGCCTCGGACGTGACATCAGCATGGTATTGAATAACCCAGCTAGAGCTTCCTCCCCACTGCTGGGGAAACTTAACCCTATCCTAGCTAAACCAGGACATCTGGGTAGATAGTTTTAGTGTACTTTCATAAACAGTTTTTTTTGTGTAGGCTGTTCATGTAACTCAGTATGCAAATGGAGCTCTCTTGTTCTGTAGGTGCAGTTCCACTGTCTGAGTACTATATGCTTGTTTTCTTTCATGTTTTGTATATGACATGAAAGGATACTTCTAGGTATACAATATGTAGATTTATTAGCAGTGACTGCAGCTTATGGCATATATTGACTTTAAAGGTAAAAGCTACTTTTGTGGAAAGACAAGAGCAAAAGGAGAGAAGAGGAGGAGGGCAAGCATTGTCTCCAGTGCAGGAGGGACCCCTCCTCCAATAGCACATTTCCTACAGGAACCATATAGTTTTCAGCAGGACCTGCTCACACTCCCCTTGGTCATTCCTGCTTGTGGTGCTGTTAGTGGTGATCGGAGCACACTTTGGGGGTACAAGCTGCATGGAGATTGGTTGTTAAGCTTCCAGGAGGAGATAGTCAGTGACCTACTGCATCACATAGACACACACAACTCTCTGGGACCAGATGGGATACACCCGAGGTGCTGAAGGAGATGTCTGGGGTGCTCGCCAAGCCGCTTTCCATCATTTACCAGCAGTCCTGGCTGACCGGGGAGGTCCCGACAGATTGGAAATTGGCCATCTATAAGAAGGGTTGAAAGGATGATCCGGGAAATTACAGGCCTGTCAGCTTGACTTCGGTGCGCGGGAAGCTGATGGAGCAGCTCATCCTGAGTGCCATCACACAACACATGCGGGACAGCCAGATGATCAAGCCCAGTCAGCGTGGGTTTATGAAAGGCAGGACATGCTTGACAAACCTCATCTCCTTCTATGACAGGGCGACCTGCTTATTGGATGAGGGAAAGGCTGTGGATGTTGTTTACCTTGACTTCAGTAAGGCCTTTGACACCGTTTCCCACAGCATTCTCCTGGCGAAACTGGCTGCTCGTGGCTTGGATGGGCACACGCTTGGCTGGGTAAAAAACTGGCTGGATGGCCGGGCCCAAAGAGTTGTGGTGAATGGAGTTAAATCCAGTTGGCGGCCGGTCACGAGTGGTGTCCCACAGGGCTCGATTCTGGGGCCACTCCTGTTTAACATCTTTATTGATGATCTAGACGAGGGGATCGAGTGCACCCTCAGTAAGTTTGCAGATGACACCAAGTTGGGTGGGAGTGTTGATCTACTCGAGGGTAGGGAGGCTCTGCAGAGAGATCTGGACAGGCTGGAGCGATGGGCTAAGGCCAACTGTAGGAGTTTCAATAAGGCCAAATGCCGGGTGCTGCACTTGGGCCACAACAACCCCCAGCAGCGCTACAGGCTTGGGGAGGAGTGGCTGGAGAGCTGTCAGTCAGAGAGGGACCTGGGGGTGTTGATTGACAGCCGGCTGAACATGAGCCAGCAGTGTGCCCAGGTGGCCAAGAAGGCCAATGATATCCTGGCTTGTATCAGAAATAGCGTGGCCAGCAGGGACAGGGAAGTGATCTTGCCCCTGTACTCGGCACTGGTGAGGCCGCACCTCAATTACTGTGTTCAGTTTTGGGCCCCTCACTACAAAAAGGACATTGAATTACTTGAGTGTGTCCAGAGAAGGGCAACGAAGCTGGTGAAGGGTCTGAAGCACATGTCGTACGAGGAGTGGCTGAGGGAACTGGGGTTGTTTAGTCTGGAGAAGAGGAGGCTGAGGGGAGACCTCATCGCCCTCTACAACTACCTGAAGGGAGGTTGCAGAATGCTGGGGATGAGCCTCTTTAACCAAGTAACAAGCGATAGGACAAGGGAATGGCCTCAAGTTGCGCCAGGGAAGGTTTAGACTAGATATTAGGAAGCATTTCTTTACAGAACGGGTTGTTAGGCGTTGGAATGGGCTGCCCAGGGAGGTGGTGGAGTCCCCGTCCCTGGAGGTGTTTAAGAGTTGGGTTGACATAGCGCTTAGGGATATGGTGTCGTTGGGAACTGTTGTGTTAGGTTAATGGTTGGACTAGATGATCTTCAAGGTCTTTTCCAACCTAGATGATTCTGTGATTCTGTGACCTAAGGTAAACTAAAAGCTAAAACCACATGGTAGGAAAGGAGAAGAAAAAGGGTTGATTCCCTGCTGGCTGCCTGTGGCAATTGCTTCCCTTGAAAACCTGCCTTAACTGCAATCTCAGGGTTTGCAGGTGCAAGGCCATGAGAGTAACAGCATGGGAACAACAAGGGGAAACTACTGCCACAGGGGCTTAGTAAACCATGCCACAGCGGCTTGGGTGGAAGGGTACAGAAAACCACTGCCACGTCAGCTTGGGTGAAAGGCAGGGCACAGACCTGCAGATGGAAAGCCCTTATCAACACAAAGGCTAAGGCACACAAAGTGTTGCGCCACTGTAAGAATGACAATAAGGGTTTTTTTTACCCATCTTTATGAATAGGAGGATTCAATTTTGAATCATGTATTTTAATTAAATATCTGATTTATGTGTACTCTAGAAACAATTTTATCTTGTTTTGAAGCAGCATTTCCTTTGCTAAGTCTGCTAATTGATGAAGAAAATAAACAGTTTATCACTGGATCTGCTGAGGGAACGGTAAGAATTACACATTAAACTTAATCTCTATGTCAAAACAGTCAGCTATTATTAATGTATCTGTATATACAAAAGCTTCACAATCTGCATACATGTTTTCAACTGTTGCAACAGTTATTTTAGTAAGCATAATTCGATACTTTGAGCATAAACCATATATGGTACCTAATGAATTATGGATATATTGGATAATATATGGTACATTATGAAATGGAAACTTTTTCCTGAAAACCAAGATAGTTTTTAAGGGCACAATCACTGATTATATAAGATGAGTACTCTGAGAGGCTATAAATATATCTGTTTTAAAAGAAAATAGGTGAAAAATAGGGTTCTCCTAATTTGGCAAAGGAATGAAACACATGACAGTAAATGGAAGAGATTATGATTTCAGGATGTTGGAATTCTTATCAAAATGTGATAAATGTGAATATGCATTTCACTGCCTCTTTAATATAACGTTAAGAATATATTTATGTGAGATTTTTCAGCTGTTTTCCTTCAGTGTTACCATTCAGGGAATTGTGAAGAAAAATAAAGGTGTAACTATAGTGGTGCCTAAAAAGAGAAAGGTATAAATGAAATTCATGTACATGACTCAATGAGCAATTACATGCAGGTTTCCTGTGACTTTTAATTGTGGGAAATAGTCTATGAGGAGTTTTTTTCAAAGACATAAATCTAGGAATTAGATGTGCAGTTCAAATTGATGATTTGCTAATATTGAATATATCCTTTGATAATCTTAGAAATGCATATAATTGAATTTCTGGTCCAAGGTGAGATTCCACATACAAAAATTCATTAACATTTTAAAATATTGTACCTTTAGTTTGTATTCATGTAAGCTTTATGTTTAGTGTTAGAAGGTTATTACTATTGCTTCTTCTTTTTCTTGCAGCTTTGGATCTTCAGTTTAATCAGTGATCATAATTACCGTTGTGTAACACATATCAACTTAAAGAAAGAGCAAGAGAAATTCTGCAATAAAGTGTGGAAATCTGGAAAAGAAATAGGTAGCACAGTGCTTCTAGAATAATGAGAATTTATTATAAGTGATAGAGTTATAAGTCTCAGACTGTGGCATGGAATTCTTGCTGAAGCTGATATGGAGTTGGGTATTGGCATATCTGGAAAGAATTATTTGACGTATCTGGAAAGAATTATGCATGTATGTCTGTAATAAAATCTTGGCCAATGCATCTGCTTATAAAACATTGCATGATGTGAGCTACTAAGCATTTGTTTTTTATTAAATTCATTGCCCAAGGCTTCAGTGAGAGCAGAATCACTGCCTAAAAATTCATCCATTGTCTAAGTGGAGTACAATTTGTCAGTTACCTTTGAAGCTTCTAGGAATCTCTTTATTTTTTTATTTTTTTATTTTTTGTATCCATACCACTGCCTCCATGATATGATATTTCCCTGGCTGTGGTATTTCTAGTGGTATAACACAGAGTACTTATAAGTCTTTAAACACTGCACTGGTAGCTTCAGCAAGGTGATTCCATGTTCCCAAATGAGGCATTCAGACTACCTGCACACTAGCTGAAGTGAGTTGAGGTCCTCCGAAAGGCAAAAAAGAGGGAGCTTTCTTTAGGGAAGGGGAGATCTGCTTTCTCTTGCTTGCTTTTTTTCTGGCTGCAATGACTGTTGTATTCTTAGCTGCCTAGTGGTCCAGCTTCAATAATCCCAAGGTCCTAACCTAATGAGAAAGAATTTTTACATTTCTTTTTATTATTGAAAATATATGGATGTCATTTTATCTCTGGATGTTTGAAAGAGAATGATGTAGTGTCTGTGCCTAATGCTGAATCCAGTGCTAGTAGTTCCTAGATGTGAACTGCGCATGCATAATGGAGGGGAGGCTCCTTGGGAAGATGAAACTGAGGTGGCTTTCCATCTTATTTTTGAATTATGTTGTAACTTTAGTGTCAAGGGAATTATCAGGCTAAGTGGAAAGGTATCCAGTACCTTTAAGGGTTGTTGGAATACAGCTTTTAGAGTCACTTTTTGAGGTGAACACACCTAAATTCTTCAGACTCCTTAAGTAGGCTCTTTGGATTTTATCTCTAAGTATTTGAAAGAGATGGTGCTAAAAATAACATAGTAATGAGGAAAGATATTTCAAGAGCGCTAGCTCTTAAGATATATCCATCTTTTGAAATAGAAACTTCTTGAGCGTGGTCTTAGTTTATGCTGTTCTACTACTTCCAGTTCCCTCTTAAATCCTATCTGTTTCCTTTCTTTAACTGTTTTTTGATAGCTAGTATTGTTGATTGTCTTTCTTAGGTGAAGGGCAAAATACTTCCAAGTTTTGCAAAACAAACAACGTGAGACCAGAAGGATCAGTGGAAACATCATTGCCTGTCCTCTTCATTGAACACTGTGACTTTCTAGTATGTTTCCATAATGAAGAAAACATGTAAGTCCCTTAAAATACTACCAAGTATTTGGCTGGAATCTATTCCTAGGAGTTCCTATGGATCTTGGATTATTTTCACTGCAATTTACTATTTTTTTAACAGTGCAATAGGAAAGTCAAAGAATGTATTTAGTGATGTGCAAGTTTTGGTGGCCTACTCTTCAGCAGATAATATACACAAACTGATACAAAATTAAAACTGGTTTTGTGTCTAAAAAATAATTTTATAAAAATGGTATTGGGAATATCCATTTTAACATCTATTGGTAGGAGTTGATCAGGGAAGATCAGTTAAAAAAATAATTAAGAAGACAATTAGAATTAAAAAGTCAAATTTATTTTTAGTTTGCTTTCCTAAGGAAATAAGTCTGATGCAGTCCTGTGTGCCTGTGTCAATTTGCCTTCCAAATTTAAATAACTTTTGAACTACATAACCTGTTCTAGACAAACTTCTGACAGAGAGACAGACATTTCAAAGCATGCTGATTTTACTCTTTCCCATGGAATTGTTTGGCCAGGTAGAGGAGAGATATCTAAATTAAATTTTATAATGCATTTCTTTCCTGAAGAGAAGTTTAACCATATTATCCAGCACCTGGGGATCTGTTCAGGATACTGCCACAAGAACTGTCTCATAGAACAACTTGTTTTTGTTGTTATTTACAATTGTCATTTGGATAAATTTCTCATCCACATCACATTGTAGGAAACTCTTCTTCTACCTTTGCCCTATGGTGGTATGCACAGGTATAACAGATTTTGATAAACAGCGAAGAAAAATATCCAGCAGTCCTGGAGAACTTTGTTTGTCTTTATGAATTGAAGTAATTATTAACAAAGAGTTATTTTCATGATGCCTACGTTTTCAGAAGGAATACCGCTTTGAGGAAAGAAGTGGTGATTTTTAAGATGTGTTGAGATGAGACATACTTTAATGGAATGTCAGAATTCTTAAGGCCAGAAGATGAATTATTACAGTCAGTTAGTCTTATTGCTTGTATAATACCACTTTCAAATCATCAAAACTTTGTCTTCATTCAAAACTATAGGTTTGATCTGAACTACAGCACATCTTTAAAGATGGCTAATTTTCCAGTGATGAAGAATCCACCATGTCCCCAGTTAAGTTGTTCCAGCAACTAACTCATTCCATTTTATTTCTAATCTGAATTGCCCTCTTTTCATGTACAGTTATTGGCGTTTAGTATGTTTTTTATTCTGATAGTCTAGAGACAGCTACTATCAAGTTCCCTCCTTGCATAGCAAATTTTAGCTCATGAACAACTTATCTTTACACTTCTGGATAAAGTAGTTTGCACATTGTATAAGACACATTTTAAACATTTGCTTTTGAACTTTTTCTGAAATTCAATCTCCTTTCTTTTTTAATGCCCTTTTTGGACATGGTTGCCTGAAATGGATCCACAGTAATAAGTTAATTGAAATAATTTTCTGAATTGAGATAACATTACTTTCCAATACCCACCTGATACTGCCTGGTGTTGTACATCTAAGGACTATTTACCCTTTCAGCTATCACATCACAGTTGGAGGTTTTGTTCTGCTTATAAACAACCATGACCATTAAATTCTTACTACGAACCCAGTTCCACTATCTTCTGTTTTTAGAGTTTTTAATTTAGAAGTATTTTTCTGTTTAATTTTTAAATTGCCATGTGTTGGTTTTAGCAGGTGGTTCAGATTTGTCTGAACAACTGAGCAATCACTGAGCAATCACTGATTTACCACTTTTCCTGCCTGCCATGAAATGCAACAGTGAAACATTTTTGCAACAATGATTTCCAAAAAATTGTGGGTGTCATACTTCCCTAAGCATTTTGACATTGAGGAATTTCATCACAGCGGATGGCATTTTATTATTGTAAAGTGGGTGTGAGATCATCTTCCTGTGTATATCACTTGATATTGTTGTTAATAATAACTTGATAGTGCAACTTCTTTATAAATAATTCAAAGAATTCACAAATTAAATCAGTCTGTTACTGCCATGCATGAAAGTAGTGCAAACCACAAATAAAACTATATAGAGCACATAGAAGTATCACGAACCAGAACTGAAACTGTCTTTCCCAGTCTGCTTTTTAAAGTATTTGACAGTATTTGACTGTTTCTGGATTTGCTTGTTTGGTTGTTTTTTTTTTTTTTTTTTTATTGAGCCACTGTGCTGAGTCATTTCATGGCAAGTTTCAGCTTTAAATTTTTCCATACCCTTACTTCAACTCTTGTGGTCTGACTTTACCAATCAAGCTGATAAGTCTACTCACTCTTATTTGGAAAATTTATTAAAATGTTAATATCAATTTTTATTTATTGTGTTATCAAAACATTTTTTAGTTTTTGAGAATGACAACTGTTATTTTGTTATAATCTTCTTATGCTTGATAACATTTTTCTTCTGTGAGGGTGTTGACTGAAAACATAACCAGTTGGTCTACTCTGTGGTGTTTGTGAAGGATGGATTTCATTACATAACAGCAATACTACTGCCACTAAGCACAGACTAAGACAGACATTCCAGGCTTCCTGGTTTTTTTTTTTTTTTTTTCCTTAGTTTGTGCTGGTTTTTCTCTTGGACTTTAACTATGTACAAACACATTTAAATTTCACTGCTTTTTGTGTTTTCATATTACAGGTGGTAAAAGTAAAAATATATATGGATTTGCCTCTCTGAATTTACTCATTGTGTATACCGTGCTTTTACAGCATCTTCCAACTGTTAAAAAACACAGTAATTTTTGAAGAAAAGTATTTCCTATGCTGTTTTAGACTTGCCATGAGCATTTACATAAAATCAATGATTGTGTCCTTAGTTTTCAAAACTTCCCCAATTTTGGATAAGACTTTTTACTTTGAACTACAGATTTTTGGAAAATGCTGTAACTTTAATATCTTTTTTGGTGTGGTTTATTATTGTTGTTGTACTGGGACTGGGTAACAAGTATTGAAAACCCCAATTGCTGTGCCTTGTATGGTAATAACAAAAGCTTCTTTATTGTACTCAGATAATTTTTTCTCCTTTTTTAATAGATATTCTGCCCTGAATACTAGCTATTTTTGGATAGGAAGCTCTACTGGCTTGTTAATAATTAATTTGAGAAACTTTGAATTAGAAGCTTTTTTGTCTTACAAAGGTATGATTATAAGATCTCTGACTACACTATAATGTAATTGCTTTCCTTTGTTATCTGATATAAATAGTGTAAGAATTCATTTGTGAAATAGGAGAATACAGTAGAAACTAAGTGTTTTTCTTTATAAATGTTTTTTCTAATTCTTTTTCGTATGTTTTTCTGGCACTGCTGACTTGTGTCAGGAGATTTGTCAGCACTAGATTTCTGTAGTGGCTAGCAATGAATTTTTATTTGATTTTGCAGTTCATGAGTGTTAAATACAAGGAATGTTATTCTACTCCTACTTTAAAATGTGGAGGTAAGCTAGAAGGATATACACTGAAGACTGGATTATGGTGGTGTCAAATTAGTATGAGTAATTTTTTTTTCCTGTCTTAGAGATGATAGCTTTTTCTTTTGAAATGCAAATACAATTTTATAGCACTATGTTCTTTTTGGTAAAGATTACAGTGACCTCAGCATTCGATTTGCCAGATCGTGTGCATTAACAAGGAAGGCAGTTAATGGAAAGGTCAGTACACAGTAAACATTGATTTAATGAATGTTTACATTTCCAGTTATTTTCAATAAATATTAATTACACATTTTGTTTACAAGATTCATGTACACATTTGCTTGATGTGAATTACACAGTAGTTTCTCTGGAGAAGGTTGATTCTTCTTGATGGAATCTAGTAGTTTAAATAGCTAGGTAGTTTTAAAGCTCTCACAGTTTGTATACTGTCCAAAGTGATTAATAAGCAAAAGGAGAACTGTTTTTTATAGTGTTTGGTGTGGACTTTGAATGTCAAGAATGATCACTGTGGGAGCAGAGGCGATCTTTTAGGGGAAAAAAGATATAAGCATTGTTACACCTTGTTTCTCAAGCAATGTTAGGATGAACTGCTTCTGAATCCTTCCAAGAAATCTGTGAAAACTATTTGAGTTGTGGGAAAATTTCTGTGGAAAGTCACTAAAACTGCTTTTAAGGAAATTAAAGGCATTCTTGTCTGTATACTACATTTCTGATGTTACAGTTTTGCTACAGAACTGAGCTGGATCTCAGCCTTTCTACATATTTAACATAGCAGTGTTCTGTTTTAAAGGATTTTGTTTTAAATTCAGCTCTTAGCATGTTCTCAGCATGTCTCTGAAAACAATCTTTCTTCCATGTGTGCTGCTTTTTTCACAACTCTTACTGCAGAAGTATCTCTATTGTAGAAGGTATTGGAATTTCTGGGACTGTTATGTATGCAAGTCTGTTAAGACATGTATTTATGCAACATAAGCATATTTTTGAAGGACAGCATTAACCACTTTTTACTGTTTAATGCTCTGCAAGACTAAACCCATGGATATTTTTGACTAATTTTCATAAACGACAGAAGGTGATTTCATTTTCTATTATAAATGCTTCAGTGTTGGTGCTCAAGTTATGATGTAAATGTAGTGTTATTTTATGGTATAATTACTGGTGCAGGTTTTATGCTTGATCACCTCAATGTTTGAAGATGTGATTGCTGTGTTTGAAGTTAACCTTGCTGCATTGGTGAGAAGTCAGCAAAGTGATTTTCTCCTACGTGGAAACAAGAACAGTCTATCAGTTATTGCCAGGTACAGAATAACCAAATTATTTTTCCTTTGAGTTGGATTATGAATTTTTTTTCCTGATACTGAAGTGCATTAGATGGGTTTGTATAGTGCTATTTGTTGACGTGGTTTTATTTTACTTGTTTTCCTGTCATGCTTTAGTTGTATTGAGTGGGAGAAATCGCATAATCACAGAATAGCTGAAGTTGTAAGGCACCTCTGCAGGTCATCTGTCCAACAACTGCCCTGCTCAAGCAGGGCTGCCTACAGTCAGTTGCCCAGCATCATGTCCAAATGGCTTTTGAGTATCTCCAAGGAGGAAGGCATCACAACCTCTCTGGGCAACCTATACCAGTGCTCAGTCAACCTCACAGTAAAAAAGTGTTTCCTGGTGTTCAGACAGAACATCCTGTATTTCAGTTTTTGTCCATTGCCTCTTGTCCTTTCACAGGGCACAGAGCCTGGCTCTAGAGTCTTCCTTACAGCCATATACTGGTACATAGGCTTGTTCCTCCCGCGGTGCAGAACTTTGCAGTTCCCCTTGTTGAACTTCATGAGGTTGCTATCAGCCCATTTCTCCAGCCTGCAGATATGTCTCTGGATGGCAGCACAACCTCTGTTGTATCAGACGCTCCTCTCAGTTTTGTGTCATTAATAAACATGGTGAGGATACACTCTGCTCCTTCATCCAGATTATTAATGCAGATGTTGAGCAGAATTGGACCCTGTATTGATGCCTAGGGTATTCCTCTAGTTACTGGCCTCCATCTAGACTTTATGCCACTGATCATCCCTGTCTGGGCCTGGCTGTTCATCTAGTTTTCAATCCACCTCACTGTGTGCTCATCTAGCCCGTACTTCATCAGCTTCTCTATGAGGATTTTATGGGTGACAGTGTGGAAAGCCTTACTGAATTCTGAGTAGACAACAGCCACTGCCTTCCCCTCGTCTACCAAGCCAGTCATTTTATTGTAGAAGTTTATCAAGTTGATCAAGCATGATACAATATTCACTGAAGTGCAGCTTTCAGTGCTTATAATAAAATCATCAGTTAATATTCACAGAAATGGGATTTAACATGTAAATGCAATGGTCTGTGAATCTAGTCAGGGCCAAGGCTAGTCTGTACTACTGGGAATCTGAGCTGATAACTAGTCCACTATGCCTTATTTCTGTTTACGAAAAGCTCATTGGTATTGCACATATACATACACACATGCACACTAAAAAGGAATTTTAACACCATTTCCTAATTTGATGCTTTTGTCCATTGCATTGATTGATTTTTGTGCTTGGTTTTATAACTTAGGTGTTCTTTATTGACAAATTCTCCCTTGTGTAAAGGTTTAAAGAAAAACATGAAAGAACCTGCTAGTAAAACACTTGGTAAGTATAAACTAGTCTTGAAAGGAATTAATAAAGTTATATTTTTAATAACAGCAACTGACTCACAACTGGCTTGTGCCTAATACAATCAATATATTGATTTTGTTTTAAATATATATTGCATTATATTTTTATATTAGTAGGAAGAATTTTATACTTCTAGTAGTATTTCATATCTTACATATGTATTTGTAGTGAAAATGATTCTAATAACATATTTTTCTTCTTTCAGAAACAATCCTCTGAGAACTTTTTGTGGATTTTCAGAGTTAGAGTGTAGAATGTTTACATTTTTCATAAGTCATTCTTTTTCCATAACATGCAATATATTTTTCTGTATAATTCGTCATTTCTTTCTTAACTTTGATTACCTGTTTTGGTGATTTTTTTTCATATTTAATATGAAAAATATTTCATATTTCATATGAAAATATTTCACATTTCATTTTTCAGTTCATATTTATCTCCTTTTCTTATTACTTTAGAGTGTTTGGTCATAAATGTGTTTTGTAACATAAGGAGACATCAAATATTTTTACTGTGCTGGCTTAACTAAGTATCTACCTTAACTGTAAAAATATGATGTTAAAAAATTTTAATGAAAATTAAATTGTTTTACTATAGGAGTGAAAAGCACAGTGAAAGATCAGCCATTGGTTTTCCATAATAAAATTAAGTCATCAGGTTATACAGCAGCACCACGGTGAGTAGATACATTACTATTTTGTCTGTTTTATTTGTGTGTGATATTTTGTCACATGATAGAGCCATGTAATCTCATGATTGTGAAACTGATTACCTGTGAAAACCAGATATGATTTTATCAAACAAAATAATTTTAAAAAGATGTTGTAAACCAAAATTTTTGCAGCTTCTGGTCAGTGTTCAACTTCCTTTCAAAACCTATATTAGGCATTGTGTCCCTTTCATTAGATTAAACTCTTGTTTCTTCAGCTTGCAGAAAGAAATGTCTGAGAACTTTTATATGAATGGATTTTGACCTTCAGAATGTATTATGCAACAGATAACTCACAAAACCCAAAATTTAAGTGCAAATTCGAGCATTAGATCATTAGAAAGTTATCTTGTCATCAATGTGTATGTTATTTTACCTACTGACATTGCTAGGAGACAAATAGTGGGAAGGAAGTAGGATTGTTTTTTGTTTGAAACAAACTATTTCTCTCATGAAACATTTAATATTTCATATAGGAGAGTCTGTGTTTTTTCTTGTAGAATGACCATGTTTTCTCCAAATAATAACCTGAAGAAAAATGAGGTATCAAAGTGGAAAACCAGTTGTAAACGGTAGGTGATCTAGAAACTTCATTAGAGGAGGAGCAAATTAAAATGAGGATAAATACAGTTCTGTTGGAAATATGGTTTGTAGTTTCTTTAGGGGTATCACTGGAACTAAAAGGCTTTGTAAATCTGTTATAAAATGACTGCAGCAAGTGATTCAGATTATCAGACTATCAATTAAATTTGAGTAAATCCTACGTATAAAAGAAAAAATACATATCTATTTTCTTATATTTTTGTTGCTATAAAGAACCGGTGCTAAGTATAGTTGGAAGCATAGTCCCAACATGTTCTTAAGCTGCAATTGTAGTTACAAAAATAACTGAATGTGGCACAGTAAGACTTAGTGATTTCAGATCACATGCCTCATTCACCCATAAATTATGTTATTTTAAGCTAATGCAAACTTACTCTAATGGATTTAAATAGAGTATACATAATGGTACAGGTTGACCAGTGGATTCATCATCACTGTGGACACAAAGAATGAATAGAATGAATGTTTTTTTAGAGTTGGCACTTTCATGTTAATTGGTGTGACATGTTAAATAGGGATATTACACACATTTTTTCTCTTTAGTATTATATAAAGTCTTTGTTCTATGTAGTACAAACAAAAATAAAGAATGATTAATGCCATCATTTTTCTTTTTTTTTAAAAAAAACCTGTTTCTTAAACTCTTGATAGCTCAAGATTAAGTTTTTGTAATCCTTGCACACATAGGCAAGCCTTTAGATGAGGACTTCAGATTGGTTTGCACTATTTTATGATAGGTTAAGCTACTTAGAACTTTTTGTGGGGGTTTTTTTAGTATCTTGTTAAATAGATGATCAGTGTAATTATTTTTACGTATGGAGATATTTTTCATATTGCTTATTGTCACAACAAGGTAGAATTTGCATTTTTATTAGATAGGTATGCAATTTAAGAAATTTGATTTTATGTACAAGACTATGTTAATTCTTGATCTCATGAATTCATAACAGTTGGTGATAAGAGTAATTTAAGTATGACAATATAAAATTCATTCTGCCTCTTATCTTGGATTTAACATAAGTTTTCCAGGAAATATTTATATAAAGAAGTTTAGAATAGCTCCCAAAACACATTTATTTCATAACTGAAATGAAAATGTACTGCGTTTAGATATCATAATATTTTTCTTCTCTTTCTCTTTTTTCCTTCTTTGAAGTAAAACCAAAGAATATCCATTGGAAAGTTATCCTCCAATCAAGTACGAGAAAGAGATATCTGTTACTTGTAAACCAACACCAATTTGCTGCATTCAGTATTCCGGTATGTACAGGCTTTATAAAATCTACAGTTGTGTCAGTGTGCAGGAAGAAAAACAAAATTTGTGTGACATGGTTTATTAAGACCATGGATTTACTAGATAAATTTCCAGAAAACTTTCTGGCAATATCATGTTCTGTTTGATCATTTTTTGACTTGCAAAACCATGTAAGCTGCCAACATGTACACAAAAGGATTTTACATCTTGTTTCCTTTTGGACTTATTCTATGGCTTTACCACTACAACTTGAAAATTAGTGGTCTAACGAGTTCACTCACTAAGGAATTTATTTTCTGAGACATATACTTAGTGTCATTAGGGTGTATTAAAAGCTGAATTTCTGTTTCAAAAGAATCAGAACACTCCTATTTCTCATGCAAAGATTATCCAGTTTTTATATATTAAAATATAAAAAAAAGAATTCTTCCATATAATCCAAAGAAGGGTATTTTTCTTAACTGCTTTGGAAGTGAGTCTTGTAATTAGTCATTTCCAATCCACATAAATATGATTATACAGGAACAACTTCTTAGATTAGCAATCAGATGTATTACCAAGTATATAATTATGTCAGTGTACACTTTGCAAACCATGATATTTTCAAAGTATCTAAATATATATATATTTATATATATTTTGAGGACAAGCAACTTTCATCTTCAGGAAATAAAAACAATTAGATGCAATCAGTAACTTTTCTAAAATATATTCCAGCCATCTCTCTGTTCCCTTGAGAATGGGAAGAAATTATTTTATGGCTCCTGAAAGAAGTTGGTTGGAGAGAGTTTATTTCTAGGAATGTTATGTGCACTTAAAACTAAAAGCTCTTTTTTATCAAAGAAAAGCAACGTTATAGTTTTGATAATGCATTTTAAGTATAAATCCTCTTTTACTTACTCTGAGGAAGGAACATCTGTCTCTGTCTCACACACACACAACTTAACCACAGTTTAGCAAAACAAGGTTTAGCGAAAATTGCAGAGATTTTTTTTTCTTGGAGTAAAAAAATCATCTTATTGTAAGCTTGTAAAAAGGGGTTCTGTTATTGGAGTCTGTGTTGACCAGATGGTTCCTAGATTTACAGTATATTTTATGTTGCAAATTTGCAACTTGGAATTGCAGCTTGGAACAATCTTTCAAGTGGTCTCTGTAAAGTATGAATCACAATAATATTTATGTGCATCTAAACATAGTAGAAAGAAAATGAAATAGAAAACTTAAGTAAAACTTAAGAGATTGTAAAGTTGCATTAATGAGTTAATGCAAGCCTTCTTAGATTTATTAAACATCCTTTTGTAGTATTGGAGGTGTTACAAGTTATGACTTGTTGTTCTGTGTAGAAAACAGTTCAGAATATGAGATGATGTTCCATTAAGCAAGCCTCCAATATTCTATGCAAAATTTTTTTCTCTCATTCTGTGTGCACAAGAATGTTTATATATTGTTAATTCTGTGACTTACCTTATATCACTTACCTGATATACTTACCAATCAGTTCTCCTGTTGAAAATATATAGTCAAAACTTTAGGAAAATTGGGGGAAACCTGCAGAAGAGCACCACCCTTTAGCTCAAAGACTTCATACCTTTGAGTTTGTAGGGCATACATTTTTTGGAATATTTTGTCCAGAACTACTTATCTTATTTTTGTGATGGAAATATTTAACAGCATTATTTAGTATGTGCAATTACTAGTACTTGGAGAAAAAGTCAACTGAAATGGTCAGATAAACTGCAAAATATTTTTATAAAGTAGCTCTTTGCCAGTTTAGTATGATGGTACATTTAATAACTGATAACAGAAGAAAAGATTCTGGAATGGCTCTTCTTACCCTATTGTGTGTCTCACTTAAAATTCACTTTTAGTAGATAACTCTCAGAGATTAGAAATATGGATCTCTTATCTGTTTATATTGCCATAATTTGGGAAAAAAATGTGTTGTGGAATATAGTATTGAACCTGCAATGTGGATGACACTTGGACAGTGAATAGCAGTGCATAATGTTGGTGAAGTCAAGCATGACTTTTATTTCCTCTCCCTTTGTAAAGATGCTCAGGGGATTTATGAAGGGGCTGTTCAGGTGGTACCCCTTTAAAAAGACTTTTCATGGTGAACTTCATAGCAGTGATTTGAATTCTGCACTTCATTTACATACTTTCTCTCATTGCTGTCTTCTCTTGCTCCACCCTCCCTTATTTTTTCTCATTGGTTCATGTATCTGCTCTTTATTATTTTAATTTTTTTCAGAAAAAGTTTTTGAGCAAACAATTAAATTTCACAAATCATGCCATTATGTAGTCATGAAGGGAGTCTGTCCTGTCATTGTGTATTCCTGCTGATTACCAACATAAATGAACAGTCTGACTGCACTTGGATAGTTTTTAGGATTACCTTATGAAGAAAATTTATCATCTTTAAGAAGCAATCCAGAATGACTAATATGTGCTTTTTATTGTAATATATAAGAAAAGGAGATATGACTTTAATAAGAAGGTAATAAGAGGATATTAAAAAATTAGTGTAAGGAAATAGATTTAAATGACTGCTAAAAATTTTTGCACTTAAATTTTTGTAGCCCTTTTTTTGTGAAAAGTGAATTTCTGCCTTGTGATGAATAACGGTTTTGAGAATATGTCAGAACAAGAAATGAATTGCATACAAATTCCTACCAGTGTAGGAAATAATATCTGGTTTGTGTTTTGTTGTAGTGACATATGTGATTTTTTATGATTAAAAGAAACAGCACATTAGGTCCTTGTTGCTTTCAAATATAAATCATGAGACATTCTTTACAGGGGATGGAGAGATGCTGGCTTGTGGCCTGGCTGACAAAACTGTACTGATACTCAGTTCCAATCTCACCGATACGTATAATGTCTTTTCAGGTAAATTTATGAATTACATTATTAAAGAAATAGTATATGATTGAGTTTAACCCAAAATGGCATAGCAATTAAAACATTCCACTTACTTAAATCACCTTGAGAACAAGGAGGGAGAGGGGATACCGCTGATTTAAGATGTAGAGGTTATTTCTCTGATTGGTTAATCTTGTTCTAGAATTAAATTGCCTACTGGGTTTTCCCATTTCTCAATTTTTAGAGATGTAAATAGTAATCTATCATGATATATATTGCAGTCTTAATTGTGTATGTATATTAAAATAATTAAATAGAAATAATAAAGACAATATACTGTAATGATAATGCATGTGCACATTGCAGTAGTGTATTGTAATAGATTATTAGCGGAAAAAATGACTGTGATGATTTGGCAAAAAATGTGTTTGGTTTGCATCTCCAAACTTCTAAAGAACAACTATTTTTAAAAAAGGGACTATTCCTATGGAGAAATCCATATCTGTAAAAGTGTATGCATGTGCAAACACATGCATTACTTAACACTGTAAATGAACCTTAGAAAATAATTCTAAATTTCTAGAATAACTATCTGTTAAATTTTTAATAACAGTAAATGTTATGACTTTAAATCAATCCTGCTAAATGAATTTTCTGTGGAAGTTCTTAATGGAAGATGGCTGTCATAAGCAGGCCTTAACAAGTATAAAAGTAGACTATTCTAAGTTATTTTAGAGAATTATTTCTAAGTAGATAACTCTGATAACTGATTTCTGAAAACTGGGGATTTTTGGAGTAATTTAAATTGTATTTAGTGGAAGAAGTGGTGGCACTGTGACAACTAATGGAGGCCACATTACAGATATGATCCTCTTTGTGTGAGGAAATTGATGAAAATATGCCTTGTAGACAGGGTAGTAAGGTCTTTTTTCTACACAATAGCAAATTCATAAACTTTAAAAAATATTTTTCTTCATGTATCACTGACTAATTTGATTAAATTCCTAGTGCAAGTCATATAAACTGTAGGCAGGAATAGTCTTTTGAGGTTTTATTGACATAATTTTGTTATTTAAGTAGTACTGAAATGAAAGCAGCAATTTTTTCCAAAGGGACCCCATATATCTGGAATATATTTAACATTGTTTTAGAATATTTCTTCTAGAATGGATTTCTAAAAAATGCTATTAACCAAAAGAGATCAAAATCCTGTATTTCCTTCCCTTACTTGTTACAAGCATCTACAAAAATAATACTACAAGCATCTACAAAAATAGTACTGCTACAGTATTTAGTACACAGCAGTTTAACAAACTTGTGCCTAAAGAATTCAGTGTTTCTTCAGGTAACACATCTTTTTTAAGTAATCTGAAGAAGCTAAGATGTAAATGATTTTCAAGAACTTTAAAGTCTTTTTGGTAGCAGGGCTACTCTGAACATGAAGTAGAACATAAATGTTGCAAAATTATTCCATGACGCTATGAATTATCATTGTACAGTATGTGTTCTGTAGCTGTTCTTTGCAGTTTGTCTTCTGCTTCACAGATCCACCTTCTCTTTATGTGAATTGCTATCAAGAAGTTAGACAGGCTGGTTTTACATGAATGTATATAGAGATTATGTGCTGCAGAAAGTGACATTTCAATTCTGTGAAATACTCTTGTTTGGATTTTTTTTCACTGGGGTTTGCTTTTATGCCAGCTTCATTGATCTTGAACTGGTAATAGCTGGGTTTTATCTTTGTTTCATGTCAGGGGAAGATACTAATTTCATTGACTCTGTTGCATGTATACCTCTGTATACTTGCTATATACTAATATCTAAGGAATGGCTCAATACTGCCAATAACAGAAAACATAGACTTTAATAAGAAACAATATTCGTCTAAGTAGACATATTTGAAAGCAGAAGACAAAGATTAGAATTTAGAGGTTTATAAATTTGAAAGAAAATCTTAGTTCATGTTACTCTGTAAATCATGAAGGAAACTGTACTTAGATTTTGACATATTATTAATGAAAGGCTTTGTCTTTCTATGAAGTAAAGTTAAGTATTATGATTTCATAAGATGTTTCAACATCCAGAGCTTCCTAAAATATTTCAGTACTCTGAACATGTGGGCTAATTTATTGTGATAAAAGTGATCTGCACCAAACTTCATGCTACTAGAGAAGCTTTTTTTGGTGCCTGTAGGTAAGGCGTCAAGTACTAGTTCTTTCTCTTGCTTTAAAATCTTTTTATTTATTACTAAATTGTTCTTCTGACAGTTGGCTTTGTTCTATTAGTTTTCTCAGGTTTTGCACTACTATCTAATTTATTTCATTGTTACTTTTAATTCTTTATCCTATGTCTTTTTTTATGATGCACAGTCTGAAAAGAAGTGTAAGCCACATTCTATTTCAGGCTCTGTAGGTAGCATAAAAATGCAACCTGTTAGTGCCTGTAATTCTTTTCAAAAGCAACATAAATGTGAAACTGTCAGATACTGTACTATAGGGGAGTAGGAACCACAGACTATCAATTATGTGCTTATTTCATTCAGGTAGTACTTCTGTACAGTTCAGATTAACATGAAATCACCTATATATTTTCTACTTTAGATGCCTTTGGTTTTGAAGTGTCATAATAAATTTATTTTCTTTTCATTAAAAACCATAATGCATTACTCTTATTCAGAGCTGCAATTAATTGTGATGTAAAATTTTCCCTTTCAAGAAATGGCAATGATATCCTGCTAAAAAATTTCAATTTCAAGGTGGTATTAACATCTGAATATAGCTGATTATTGAATAACATATTTTTATAATGCACCATCAGAGAGGAGTGGTATAACAGCAGCAATTTTGCTATAACCCTGATTTATCCAGTTTTGTTCCCTGAAGTGCTCAGTTACAGTTTTAAGTAGTTCTGCATTCCTCTTCTATGTTGGCTCTTCAGGTGTCTGTGTCCTTTAGTGAAGTGCAGGTAATGCTGACCAGCATTAAAACAGTTACAGTCAGCATGGCCCTTTTGAAGAAGTCTTTTTACAAAAGCAACTACTCTGCTTCTCAGTGTGCTTCAGGACTGGGGAACCCTGAGTAACGCCTGTTTTGAAGCTTACTGGCCTCTTGTAAGCCAGCTGGCATCTCCTTCACTGTGCTTTGGGACTGGGGGACCTGGAGTGCAGAGATTCTTAAGCTTTTTGCATGGCTCTTCCAATTTTCCAAACCTCAGATTTTCCTAAAGTTTCTCATGTTTCTTACCACTTTGGAAAACTTTTTGTATATTCTGGTAAGTTGTTTTTATTTGCTTTGTTTTGTTTTTCTTTAATGCAGATAACTCAAGGCTTCCAAAAGGTTTTACAAAACCAAAGCCTCCAAATAAATCTTTGTGTTAAGAATAAAATAAATGTAGTACTTACATACATTCTTATCCAGTACCTATGCAGTTTTCTGGTGAAAATTCTACAAGTCTTTGGTAACTGTGAATTAAAATATCTTGTTTATAAACATTTTCATATATATATGGTATCCTAGAAGATCTTCATTGCTGATATAAATTGATTAGCCTCCCTGTAATTTAAAGCAATCATCTTTTTTTATATAAAACTTTAGTTGATTAAAGAGAAAATGTGCACAAGAGGGCAGCATAAGAACTTTGAATGTTTTAAGGCTAGATGAAATTCATCAGACTTCATCTGGGCAAATTAGAATAATATGGGCCAAAGTTTGTTAAATTTGTTTGACATACTTTCTTCTTTTTTGACGTTTTTGATCAGCTTCAATATAATTTCAGATGAAATTAATAATTTTAGTTTCCGGATGATGTTTCTGGCTTTCGAAGTTCTTTCTTTGTAAGTTTCTAATCTTGTTTTTAACTGTGTGACACCAAACTGGAAGTCTGTTTCTTGTAGAAGCTTTTTGTTATTAACTGGAGATTATAATACTTTAAACTACAATTTTTAAACAGGCAGTTACATTTTTTTAATCTAATGAGACAGTCCTGCAGAAGTTGTTGTAGTGGCATGTTCATTATGTTTTTACAAAAGCAGCTAACGCAGTAATAAAAGCCTAATGAATAAAACAAAGTATTGCAACTATTTGCAAGGTCTTAAGTGGTTTCCAGATCATATTAAATATACAAATATAATACTCAGATTCTCTTTTTGAGTAATACTGTGTCTTTGCTTAAACTAAATTTCAAAGATGTTTCTTGAAAATGCTCTTCCAGTAACTTTGAAAAATTAGTCAGAATTATCATTGTCTGAGTATTGATGAGAGACATTTTTTCATGGTTTTTGATGGAAGAAAAAATCAATAGCTGGTTTACTGTTATCAGTTTTAATCCAACCATTTGAAGCCTGTATTTAAAATGTATTTTAATATTGTGTATAATTATATTAAAACAGTACGTTTCACTCTGAAGAAATGTATAAATGCAAGAAATGAGCATTATTTTTCCATTATTGTTTTTATTAGGTCATGATGGTGCACTTAACTCTGTTGGCTGGAGTCACGACAAGAAATGGTTAGTTTCTGCATCAGAAGACAGAACTTTAAGGGTCTGGTCAGTCTGCAATAATGAACCTGCCCTAATTCTGGTAATTAGAAACTTCTGTCAGTTTGGTTCACAGAGGACACTGTTTTGCACTTTAACAGAAGGCACATACTGATTTTCAGAGCTCCTGAGTGCTGGTGATTCCAACTGATACTATGATCTTGGTGGTCTCCATTGACTTCAGATTAGGCTTTTATCATGATAATTTATGAAAAGAAAAAAACCAGCTTTGGTAGACAAAACTAGTGGGCAAGTCTGGAAGTTTTGGTTTTATTGTCTGCTCAATATATTCTATTTTCATTAGCTAAGCTCTGCTTGACTTTATAGTCTACTCCCCAATTCAAATGGAAGTTTAGTGTATAAAGCTAGATTGTATTAGATTTAATCGACTACAGATACTATCAACATTACTGCCAACTAATTTAAGTAGAATGAAAACTTTGAGATTAATAGATGTCAAAAATAGGAAGGGCCACTCCATAATAGATTAACCTCCTGGCATATAATCAGGATAACAGGGACACTATGCGTTAACACCAGGAATCTCAGACAAAAAATATTTGTAATCTTAGAACCCATTCTTAATAATTTTTTTTGCATTTCAGGGCAAAGAAAAGTTCCATGAGACTGTACGCTTTGCACAGTTTTATTTTATAGATGCATTTATATTGCTGTGTTGTGGAGCTGAATTTCATCTGTTAAGTTTCCATGTAGATACAACCAAGGATGACCTCAAACGGTGAGTACAATTTCTCATTAACAGACCAGTTAAAGTACTTATATTGTTTGAGCTGTGATTTTGTGGGTGGTGAGGTGGTCTGGGGGGCAAGAATATTACAGAATTAAAAAGTGAACAAGTTGTAAAAGCTAATTGTAAAAATACCTTTGTTCTGGAATAATAGAAAAAAAAATTGAAATGTCAAATAATTTTTTATAGTGCATACCTTAACTGCTGCAAACACTGTATTACTATTACTGTTACCATTTGGGACCTTCTGAGCTTTATCTTCTGCCTGTTTACATCTCAATGTGCATTAATGTCCGAAGTTATGTTTTAGTAGCTATTGCAAATCTTTCCCTTGTGGGAATATTCTATATATTTTTTCTTTCAAAGACTCCAACATGCTGCGACTGTTTTCTTCCTTCTCTGTCAAATGGTAGTAGATCACTTTCATAATTTTCACTGACTTTACAACTGTTATATTGTATTTAATTATTTTTCTTATTATACTATGTTGTCTCTGTGTTTCTTCATTGCTAGGCATCCTTCATAAGCTTTTTACTAATACTATTCTGTTTATCATTTTGTGTCTCCTTCTTTCTGACTTGGAATAAGTTCTTTTATTAAGTGTCTGATATACCTTTTCTATTCTTTTAGTTTATAATTGGAGATAAAACTGTCCTTGTATCCTTTTTTACTAAGTTTCTCTGCTCTTCATTTGCTCTTGATGATTTTCAGAGGTATTTGTGTATATGATACTTTATTACATTCAAATATATATACATATATGCATGTATATATGTATATGTTTAGAGACAATAGCATTTAAAAACACCTTGAAGAGGTATTTGTCTGATATTATGACTTTAGATTTTGAGTGGAAGGACAAACAGAATTAAGGTTACAACACTGAAGTCAATTAGTTGATATTGTGAATGGTGTGTTCTATCTGTTCATGATATTAAATAGTATTGGGATATATCCTTAGATGGGATAAACTGGCCTATTTCCTTGGTAGATTTGCCCCTGCGCAGAAAAACATACTAAGCACAGGCTTAAATATGTTTTTGCGTAGGAGTGCTTTCCTTGATTGAGGCATCAACCTGGTAGGTGGAACTTCACTGAAACTTTAAATGGTCATACAGAAAACAAAAGGAGAAAAAATGCCAAGTTATATCACTTCTTTAAAATACACTTTCTTAAGAACATAAATTCCTTCTTCTTTGAAAAAATAGCTAATGGATTATGATCTAAGTTCCATTTAAAAATTCTTCAAAATTATTAATTAATTGTGGTTTTCAGTCACCTGCTTGGTTTTACAGTTAATCCACTGTCCTTTGTGATTCTTTACCTTCCATTTCTGGTCAAAATCCTTAATGGAGGGTGTTGTTGTGGCTCTTATTATTTTAGTCATATACTCTATTTGGAATGGGAATATAGCAAATAGACTGGAAAACTAAATACAAAGGAATACAGAATTTCCTGCTTTGATTTTATAGTATATGCATTACATTAAGAGCATGAAACTAATAGAATAAAATGAAAAGAAAATACTGAAATAGAGACACAAGTTCTTTTGAAAGGATTTTTTTTCCCATTGACTTTTTTTTCTCGTAACTGATTCTACAGAGATCTCATGTTCTGAAGTGCTTACCCTGTAGCAAAGTGTAACAGTACATGAAGGACCTGGAATGCAGGAAAAGTGATTCCTGTTTCTAGTTTTGCCTGAAATCTATTCATAGTGTAAACAAGTAATATTTGGAAACTGAGGCAGGCAACTTCTCTCATACTATTCTTAACTCTTTAAATTTATACAAGCAATTGTGGAGGAATGTAGAAAAATAAGATGGAAAACGATATTCTGGTATTTTAGATCCTTCCGCCTTCTGATTATTTTTCATTTTTAAGATTTAGTTTAAAATATTTTTTCCTTGTATTTGTGGGGGCTTAGGCTTTAACAAGGAACTTTTATTGTAGTATATAATGTGCTGGCTCTAGATATCTCCGTTGTTTTTTTTTAATAAATACCTATGCCTCCCAGAGCAAAGTATCCAGTAACCTGAAGAAAATCCATACTGCAGTTACTGTTGTGGAAGACTTGTCTTAAGCTAGTTAGTTCAGAAACAAAAGGCAATGTGGAACTTGATGTAACTGTAGAACCCACTCAAGAAGTTTTGCAAGGAATTGGGCAGTGAATTTCAACTGTGTTCTGTGTTGTTCCAATTTCTTTGTTAGAAGCATACAATATCCCGGTTTAAAGCTGTTAAAGTGTTAAAATATGTGTGTAAGGTTCTGCTTCTAGCAGAATTTTGTTATCGCCATCATCTTAGTATTTCTCAATGCATTAACACGAACTCAAAAATATGCAATTAGACTCTCTGGGATATTAGTCTAATGCCGAAACACCAAACACACAAATGTAGATATTACAACAAATCCACAAACCAGTCTGAGGCCTGGTTATATCTATATCTATAGCTATAAAAAAAGGTATTAAAGGTTAATTTGCTTTGACATTTTCTTGTGGATTCCCTCCAGTTCATTTTCCAGCATTTCTTTCTTTTTTTGAACACTGCATCATTCCTTTTGTTTCTCACAACTCTTTCATTCTGCCTTCTGAGTCAAGTTTGGAAGAGTGCTTGAATGGAACTGATTCAAGAAGACAATAGATCTAGCCCCAAACATGCTTTATACCCTTAATCAGAACGGCAATGCAGTCTGGCTAACCAATGTATTTCAGAGTTGAAGACAGTACAATGACAAATCATATCACTCTTTCTCTGTGCAGAGTTTTCAAAGAACTCCCCATAAGTATTAATTAACTAAGCATTACAACAACTGAATTAAATGGTCAGATATTGGTTCAGTTTTAAAGGTGAAACTGAGAAGAGGAAATAAGAAAAAACAATGTTATATTCCTTATTGGCTTATTTAAATATATCCTTATTTACAAATGTCATAGAGGAGATTTATTACAGTTCTGGTAATAGGATACGGATCTCCTGATTTCTGCTTCTGTGATTAATCTCAAAATGATTCACAACCTAAACAATTTTCTAATGTTCTCCAAAATTGCTATCTATTGAATTTCCACTCTCATCAGCAGTTGTGCATGCTGATATGAAGTGTAACTATTTGCTTCTCAGTTTATTATTATTATTTTAATTCTTAATTACTTTTAATTCACATAAAAATTTGAGCAGAACAAAACATCTATGGGTTGTTATCTCATTTTTATAGTTTTTGTGTACTGTTTTAAAGATCAGAATGAGCAACTTGAAAGGAGTTTAAAAAGGAGAAAATTATGTTCCATTAACAGAAACAGTGTCTTTTAAAGCCATTATATTTAGCAACTGGTTGTAGTAATCATACATACAGTAAGGGGAGTAATGATAAAATATCTACTCTAATGAAATGGGAAGCTATACTAGAACATATTATAGATGGATAGAGCAAAGGCCATGCTAAGTGGATTTAAAATTTAGCATGCTAATGATACATAGGAGCGTGTTCATTTCAGGTACTTCTGGAAAGTTAATGTTTAACAGGATAATTATTTTCATGCAAACCACTTTATGCCAGTTTAAACTTCTTAAGTAAATGGGCTACGCAAACCTGATTAAGCAGTATGATAATAAGAATATTCTAAACTTGGTTCCTTTGAGCTTTAGCCATTAGATCAAATAACCTAAACACTCTTTGTTTTTTACCAGAAACAGAACGGAAGCTAGATGAGAAGTACATAAGTCATAAGATGAATTCTAACAATGTTCTAACAGCAACCATCTCTAAATGCTTAAATTTTCCCATGTTTATCTTTTCTTATGTCTAAGATTCATTACATAGGGTCAGTGAATGACATCCACCCTCCTCCATAGCATAATAGAGAATATTTTTCATTTATAAATTCTAAGTGTTCCAGAAGATGAAGTGACTCTTTTCCTTTTCATGTAACTGATTTTCTTATTCTGCTGAACTCAAGGCTGTGTCTAGAAATATACAATGGGACTACTGCTTGAAGATTAATTTTTACAGTGCATATAAATATGTTTTTAATAGCCTGAAACCTTACAATCTGTTATACTGATGATGTTTGTGGTCTGTCACTTAGTTTTGACTTTGTCATGTGCAGATATTTTCCTTAAAATGTTAAATGTCAGATCTGCATCAAGGTGGGGTTTTTTGTTTGTTTTTTAGGAGGTTTTTTTTTAGGTGTCTATTTGTCTTCTGGTTTTATCATAGTAACATACTTCCATACATTGAAGTTTTTGTCATCAAAATATTTCCACTTTATCTGCGTCTCCTGCAAAGTGCTTTCAGCAAAGGACTTCAAATCTGCTGGAAAGTAGACACATCAGTCTCTGCCCTCATTGCAGGAAGTGTTTGTATCTTAGAATCTGGTTTTATATTTTATTTCTGAAGGTACACCAGTCTCCTGAAAATAACTATATACTGTAAATGTATTCCCCAAAAATGATTACATCTCCAAAGTATGCAGAATATAAGAAATTACAGAGATTTTCTGCAAACAAAAGCACAGTAGTTTTGTTAAATGTGCATTCTTACTGATAAGTTGCAATGTCTTTCAACAATCTAAAAAGCTTTTCCTTTGTGTGCTCTTCACACCTTTATCTTGATAAACATTACAACACCTTCTGACCTTTACTAGATTAATTCCTCTGATTAATTCCTCAACAACCCCTTTGTAAGATATATAGCAATCTTTTCTGTAGCAAACAGGAAATTATTTTAAATTAAAATGTAGATTGTGCAATTTTGCTTACCTTTCAACATGCATTTTTATTCTCAAATTCTGTTCTTATATATTACAAGTGAGTGGCATTTAAGCTTTTGTCTTGTACCTGTTTGAATTATGTAATACCTTTCTTTCTCAAACTGATTACCTACCTTCTGTGTGGCCTGTTAATTCTTAGTTTATGGAGGTATTATTAAAGCAATAAAAAGCTAACCCAAATTGTTATATAAACTTCAATCTATAAGAGACAAGAACTAATGTACAGTGTCCAGCTCAGTGTGTCCACAATGCCTGGCTGAATTTTAGTTGACTTCAACTTTGAATTGAATGTGTATAGAACATGTGGCAAATGCACTGTGTCCAAAAAATATAAGGTCTTAAATATATTAAAATTCCTCTTTTTTTGCTAATGGGAACTCTTGTTCTATTTATTTTCCTGTTACCTTGGTTCAGTTTTGTCCTAACTTGTACTTGATGAATCTCAGTTTACTGTGTTGGTTGAAGATCTGCTTTCTAGGTGAAATTCTATCTGGGAAACACCCTGTGAGGTGTTTATCTATGTAGCAGACTGCACTGTAGAAAGGAGATACTTCAGCTAACTCAAAACAATTATTCTTGCATTTGGGAGCAATCTAACTGTTTTAGTAAGCCTCTTTCAGCAGGGTAAATTAGACCAGAGGAAGCTTCATGCTGCCTTCATTAGATTGTTCCTATTATCTCAGTCAGCTTATTTAAAATTGGCTTGGATATATTTACCCCAAAATGAAAATAAATCAGTTGTTCCTGAAGTCTAGAGCAGTTTATTTTTGTAGTTTACTTGGATAAAATACTTCTGGAAGCCATAAAAGGTTCTTGGATTAAATTGCAAAACACTGTATTTCACGTTCTGCTTCACCATCACTGCTTAAGTAGCTATAATGTCTACCTGGAAAAGCTCAGCAGCTCATTGTTTGAGAATGACAAAGAAAGGCAAAAGCAAATAATTAACCATTTTTCTTTTGAACTGATCTGGCTGATAAATCACTTTTGTCAAAAAGTTTTGCAAACTTTCAGCATTGTTGGAAAGAATAAGTACTCCTACAAGTGTGTCATGCGTGAACTTTTGTATCATCATTAGACAGACATGCTAAAATGGAAGCATGATACTTAGGTACATTGGAATTATTTTACTGCATAGAAGTGTCTGCATTTAGAATATAATGTAGAAATTGAGTTATTGTGGTGTGTTAGCTTTTGCCAGCAGCTAAGACCCCACCCAGTTGCTCACTTACGCTCCCTCAGTGGGATCCCCTAGTGGGACGGGAGTAAGAATTGGAAGGACAAAGGTGAGGAAAACTCATGGGGTGAGGTAAAGACCATTTAATAAGTGAAGAAAAGAGAAAAAAACCCCCAAGTGATGCAAAAGTAATTGCTCACTAGCTCCCACCACCAGATCAGTGCCCAGCTAGTCTCCAAGCGATGGCTACTTCCAAAACCTCCTCCCCCTCCAGTTTTATTGCTGAGCTTGTTGTTATATGTTATGGAATATCTCTCTGAATAATTCAGGTAAGTGGTCATGGCTATGTCCCCATCTGACCTCTTGCACTCCCTTAGACTACTCACTCTGGGGGCACTGTGAGAAACAAAGAATATCTTAATGCTGTGCAGACACTGTTCAGCCATAGCTAAAAGCCTCATGTGTTAACACTGTTTTGGTCACAAATGTAAAACAGAGCACCATACAAGCTACTCTGAAGAAAATTAACTCCACCCCAACCAGACCCAGTACAGTTATTAACAACTCTGTTTATATTCCTTAGGTGATGACTTCTATGGAAATCACACTCTTCTTGCCCAACATATCCATATACCTATCCACAGAGGAACGTTTTCTGTTGACTTTGGTGGATTTATGATCAGATCCATGTTGTCTGTGCTGATATATTTCAGTAAACAGAAAGATCTAATCAGATTGAATCACAACACCGTTTTCTGTTGTATGATATAAATAAGTCTGAAGCCATTTTAGAGGGCTTGGCATGTCTGCAACATCTGCATGGAGCTGGCAGATATCCCACAGGACCTTGAAGAGTCCATTGTATGTTGGGAAGCCAAATTTTTTGGTAGTGGTTGATCAGCCCCTTGTTCTGTTGCCATCTAAGTGGAAATTATTCTTTTCTCACTGTTTTCTCCTCATTTTACTTTCTTATTGCCCCTATGGTCAGCACGTTAAATGCTATACTGAAACCAGTGGTATTTCTGCTTTCTGTTCATTGGTACTCAACAGATTTTTTTTCATCAACGTTTTCAATATACATGCAAGATTATATTAGTGTTTCATGTTGATGGAAGATCTGTCTTATGTATACAAATATCATGTTTCTATTTGTCCAAATGAGTTTTGTTACTAAGCTTTTTAATAGAGTTCAGCAATGAGTCGGAAGATCTGTGGCTTTAATTTTTCATAATGAAAGAAAGCATTTGGATTTGCTTTGTGATTCCAATGGGAGTTTACTGGTGGCCACAAATCATAACTTATTTCATTAGCACGAGCATTCATTTGATATTTTTTGCAGATACAAACCGAGAAGTGTTTGCAAATTGGTACAGAAATTTCCCATGGCTTCAACAATGGAGATTACCAGCCTTTCAGCAGTAAATGATTTTTACTCTTGTATCCTTTGTATTTCTTATTTTCTTTATAGTTCTTTGGACTTAATGACATGGAAATAACTTCAATTAAAGTAATTAACATTTGATTCTTTTCTACTGTTTTTCAATTGGAGGAAAAATGCTGTATTTTTATGTGGTATTGAACTTCAACCTTGGACATAAAATTTTTAGGACTGTAAGATTTTTTTAGTGCTGTTCATAGAGCACTGAATACAACAGTCTTCACATCTATTTGTCTGTCTTTTTGTCTATCTACATGCTTTTGTTCCTTTGGATCAGTTTAACTTTAACACAGTGAACTGTACAGATATTGTACTTACAGCTGGCAGAAACCGAGCACTGGAAGTTTTTGACCTCAATGCAGGCTGCAGCACAGCAGTGATACCAGAAGTTCATACTAGATCAGTCCATCAGATCTGCCAGAATAAGGTATATACCTTATTGAATTTTATTTGTAGTACCACTACAACTCCATCAACAAAGAAATTGGAGGCTAAAAATGTAACTGACAGTATTCGATAAAGTTTTTTACATGTTGGGGAGGCTAGGCAAGTCTGTGTGATAAAGGCACCCAGATCTCATTTGTTCGCTAGTGGAAAGCAGGAAGCAGTGAGAATGACTGAACAAGCTTGCTATTAGGGAAGTGCATATTACCCTTTGCATTACTTGCACCAGACTGTAATACTGTAGTTCAGCGGGAATTTTTCCTTATGTAACCGGTCTCCTCTGAAGTTGAATCTGAAGTTTATTCTGAAAGTTCAGAAACAGCAACCAAAAAAAAAATGTTCAGTACTGCAATAGAATAAATGGCTTAAAATCCCTCATCCTTGCTCTTTTTTTTTTACTTGAAGATTGATTTGAATGTTTGGAGGTTTTATGGTACCGTACATGCTGGAATGCCTGCTGTGTTAGGTTTGATTGAGTATGGTTCTTCATTCCCAGTTGGAAAGTCCTTGCTTCTGTGGGTTTAAAACTGTTCCTTATTACTAATTTTGTAGAACTCATTGTGGGTTTTCCTGAGAGATGTGATCTGGTAAAACACTTAAAATCATGCTAACTATTTCAGTACTCTTTGTAACACATACAGGCTTAAAGTTCTGGCTTTTCGTTTTGCTTGGTCAGCTTAGTGGCTTCAGGTTATTTAATCAAGAAAAACTTTAAAGCTGTGGGCAAGTATTCACTTGGGAAAAAACCTAGAGGTATGTGGTATAGCAAAGAAAATTGACCATTTTTGGGGAAAATTATAATCAAGGTTCTCTATTTTTTCAGTTATATAAAATTAATACTTTAGATAAGTCCATAGGAAAACTACACATCAACTATTTTGTAACAGTTGTATAGTTTAAAGCTGTTAGAGCAAATATAACTCAGTGCATTTACATGAAGATAATATGCTAAAACATTTTATAGATTTATAAAAATATGCAGAATGCTATGTGTAAATTACATCCTGTTTAAAGTGTGAAACACATTGGAATCTAAGGTTAGCTAGTGATGAGGGATGGTGTAATAGAAGGAAATCTGTGGAGTGAAAGAGTTGATGCTGAAGGTCCAGTACCTACACACCAAAATTCATGAAGGCTTTCCTTTGGACTAGCCCTAGTCTTGTCTTGTGGACTGAATGCTCATTAGTGATTGCAGTATATATATTCTTGAAGTGCATTTTATAGTTCAGATTCATTCCATTCCCATGTTCCAAGATTGCTTTGTGATGCTACCTGGACAGTAGTAAGTGGGGATGATCAGGAGCTTTTAACAAATAAAAAAATAAAATCTATTTTAGAAGGTCTTGTAAAACACTAAGGAACATATGTTCCGATTAAGTGTGGGAGAAACGTGTTAGCAAATTATTAAATACATAGGATATTCTAGAAACATAGGTCAACAGCATGACATTCTGTTATTTCTGGTTTTGGACAGTGGCAGCTGTAAGCAAGTATATATAATTTGCAAAGTAATGACTTCGATTTTAAATTGTTGTTTTGGTCTGTTCTAGGGATTGTTTGCAAGAATTGGCAATGTGTGAAATTCATCTCAGCCTGCAGTGTACTTGATTAAGGTTATTACATCATTCAGAGTATATTCTCTTCACAGCAAACATTGTCTGATGTGTAATAGAATGATATTCTGAATCTTCCTCTGGAAAAGTTTGACAGGAAATATTGCAAATATATATAATGCATATTCATGTAAATGATTTGGCTATATCAACTGTTATAAAGTATATAGAAGATGATGGGGTGGGACACCCATTTTAATGGGTGTCTAATTCCTGTTTCCTTTTAGAATTTTAGTACTATAAAAGTGAAAATATATTTAGAAGATAGTATTACTATGTCTGTATAACTTGAAGCATAAACTGTGAGTGAAAATTAAATTTGTCATATTACTTGCATGTGCATATAAGCTGCTGCTAAATCAGTGTTTCTGTAAAGATACTCACAGATTATCTGCATGGCACTACAGAAATTTAGAATGCGCTGTGGGGAAATGTTCAGAGGAACATTCAAACATTTAAATATCAGCTGAATCTAAGAACTGCTTGCCTTACTCTCTTGTATAATTTTGAAAATCTCTCTCTGTGGCCTGTTAAATAAGATTAATGTAAAAATCTTCTGTCTCTCAAGAATCCAGAAACCCTTGTTTTGCTTATCAAAATCTGCAGTAATTGCAATGAAGCCAAAGTAGAATTCTTTATAGATGCTCCTCTTGAAATCTGCCCAAAATATACTGGCTAAAATCATTGAGTTCACCCACATGCCCCCCAAATTCTCTAATGACCATAGGCGGTCAGAAGCATCGCTTTCCATTTAGTACAGTATAGCACATCCCTTTTTGCAGTGGCAGTTATCAGTGTGATGAAGCCTTGATCCAGTAATGATATGCTGAAGATGATAAACTACCCTACTGAAATCATTACTTGCCACAGCTTCTCTTTCTTTAGCAGGAATGTTTTGAATCTTTCTGGTTGTAATTAGGTTGTAAAATCAGACTGTATCCTTGCCTGAGATATTCAATCTTCAGCCTCTGCACAGATGTAAGTACAGTTGATGAAACTTGTCCCTTATTTGAAGCTTGAATTATGCAAGGTAATCTCTGTTCTTGTTAACACTTTGTGAAATATTGCAGATGAATGTAGAGTATGTAGTCATACAGTGTATATATATATAATAAATACATGGAGTGTTTGCTATTGTAGGCTAGCAATTGCTGCAGTGGTCCTTCTTTTCAGGTGAGGTGTGAATCTGGTGGTGGTTCTGCCCATTCTTATTGACTCTTCTCCCTCTTCCCTGGAGACAAGAACAGTGGCGGCAACCAGATGGGGCTTCCAGCTTGTCTTCTATCTTGCCACTCTTCTTCCTTTCTCACTAGCAACCTCTGTGATGACTGTACCATCTCAAGCTTCTGGACAGTTTGCTGGAGTTCCAGCATAACCATCCTGTGGCTGAAGCCTGCACCTCTGATCCTGTGCCACTTGGACAGTTTAGGTCTCCAAGCCTATGATTTCATCAGTTGAAGCTATGCTGTATCTCCCTGTATCATTACACGTGCTCTACCTCTGCAGTTATGAGCTCTTCTCCAACTCCTACAACCTCTTTCCTTTCTCCTCCTTCTTGTACTTAATTTCCTCTCTCTAGTAGAATCATCCCCCCTGCTCCGTACTGTTCCAGTCATCCACAACCATGTACATTACCACTGTTCCCAGCTCATTTGCCCTGATTATGTCTTCCCTTCTCACCTCCTTGAACCTTCGTGTCTTGCAAGGGTCCAGAGGAGGCAGGTGAAAGGACTCGAAGAAACTAGGTTTGGGGAGGTAATTGCCATGAGGGAGAAGGATGCAGGGAATTGAAGAAAGCAACATCAGTAAAGCTCAATCCCAGAAGGCTGGGACTTCTGCTTTAGTACAAAGAATAATTTTAAACATCTTTAAATTAAATGCAGTATCACAGTTAGAATGTCTTCCCATTTTAAATTCAGCTTTTAATGCAAAGGTTTACTTCAGAAATTAAACATTCAGTAGTATGATGCTGAAGAAATATAAAAATTACATGGAAGCTGGGGAAAAAATAATTGTTACTGTGACTCAGCAGAGAGAAATGTAAGAAAAAAATCTTGGCTGGTAAATCTTTAAAGACAAGACAGTAGTTTCCATATTTGGACAAGGTAAGAAGCTGCTCTGTGTTCTTACATGTTTATAGTGAGATGAAAAATAATGAATACAGTGAAAATATGTCTGCACACTAGCATTGCATCATGATGGAAAGTATATATTGCTATATGTAATCCTTCCTTCTTTATCTTTGGTAACTGTAGGAATAGTCAAATGTCTTAATACTACCCTGTTTGGTTTGAAAACCTTAAATTGCAACAGTGGTTGAAAGTAACATGTCTATATATACACTGTATATATCTGTGTGTGTATATATATATACAGATATATAAATATTTTCACAGATATATAAATATTTTCACTCTATACCCTTCCATCTATAGTATTTCAGTGACTTAATTGTGTTTATTTCAGATCTTTCCTTATATTCTACAGAACAGTATTTTGTGTTGTGAACTTTTGTTATTTTGTCAGCATCAGGGAAGGGAGATCAGAGCAAGAATGTAGCAAGCATCTCTCAGATGAGAGATAGATATTCTGATACTTATTAAAAGGCCATTTTAGAGCTAGACTTATGGGGCTTTGACAAATTTAAAGTATTGGATGAAGAAAAGCAGTAGAAGGAAAAGAAGAAGCTGGGCAAAATTGTAACAAAAGAAACCTCACCTAGGGAAGAAATTGTTCTGGGTAGTGTGCTCACTACCAGATTTTTGTTTATAATGTGTATTGCTTGTGGCACATTGCTTCCCATTTCTCACCTATCACAGAATCACAGAATCATCTAGGTTGGAAGGGACCTTGAAGATCATCTAGTCCAACCGTTAACCTAGCACTGACAGATCCCAACTACACCATATCCCTAAGTGCTATGTCAACCACCTCTTGAACACCTCCAGGGATGGGAACCCCACCACCTCCCTGGGCAGCCCATTCCAACACCTAACAACCCGTTCTGTAAAGAAATGCTTCCTAATATCTAGTCTAAACCTTCTCTGGCGCAACTTGAGGCCATTACCTCTTGTCCTATCACTTATTACTTGATTAAAGAGACTCATCCCCAGCTCTCTGCAAGCTCCTTTCAGGTAGTTGTAGAGGGTGATGAGGTCTCCCCTCAGCCTCCTCTTCTCCAGACTAAACAACCCCAGTTCCCTCAGCCGCTCCCCATACGACATGTGCTCCAGACCCTTCACCAGCTTTGTTGCCCTTCTTTGGACACACTCGAGTAATTCAACGTCCTTTTTGTAGTGAGGGGCCCAAAACTGAACACAGTAATCAAGGTGCGGCCTCACCAGTGCCGAGTACAGGGGCAAGATCACTTCCCTGTCCCTGCTGGCCATGCTATTGCTGATACAAGCCAGGATGCCATTGGCCTTCTTGGCCACCTGGGCACACTGCTGGCTCATGTTCAGCCGGCTGTCAATCAACACCCCCAGGTCCCTCTCTGACTGACAGCTCTCCAGCCACTCCTCCCCAAGCCTGTAGCGCTGCTGGGGGTTGTTGTGGTCGAAGTGCAGCACCTGGCATTTGGCCTTATTGAAACTCCTACAGTTGGCCTTAGCCCATCGCTCCAGCCTGTCCAGGTCTCTCTGCAGAGCCTCCCTACCCTCGAGCAGATCAACACTCCCACCCAACTTGGTGTCATCTGCAAACTTACTGAGGGTGCACTCGATCTCCTCGTCTAGATCATCAATAAAGATGTTAAACACAGTTATTTAGGATTTGATATATAAAGAACCCTTAGTCCTGGATCCAAAGTAGTTCAACTTAGCTTACCGAAGTCCAGGAGAGGAAACCGCAAAAACACATGCCTGGTTCTTGAAGTTCCATATATGATTAAAGCTTACACAATTAAATTGCTTGCAGAACTTTAGGCCTTATACTGCTTGCTTAGAATCTCTATAATCTTGATTTAATGGACCATATTAATGTTTATTATTCCAAACCTCAGTGTATTTTGCTTCCTTAGAAAGCATTTTGGCACCAAATTCCCCTGAAGTGCTCGGCACATACCGCATAATGACAATACAAAGCTTGTCGTTCTTTGTATACAGGTTCTTCCAGCAGTAACAAAACTAATTAAGCATCCTTTCTAAAGGATTTTAAGCCTGTGTCCTTAAATATCACCTTCCAAATCCACCACAAAAACTTCTATTTGACTATCTTTATAACCTTCACCTCCCCACCACATGCACTTTCAGTTTTGTTCCCTGTGTTCCCTAAATACTCCTCCCCTGTCACAACCTTATCTTCTGGTCATGTCCTTATTACTAGTTGACTGAGAGGCATGCCATACTGCACGCCTGTTTTAAATTACTCTTGTGTTGGCTGGTTAATGGCTTGTCAAACAAAATCACTTTCCTTAATGGCTGTGTCGATTTGAATTTCTGTCTGCTAATTACTCATTTACATGTATCTTGTGGTAACATAATTATCATAAGACCTTCATCTTTCTGTCAGATTGGATTTAAATAGTGAAGCAGGTTAAAAAAATTCTGGATGAGAATCAGCAGACAGTACAGTTACATAAGCATCATTTCATCAGGAAACTGGGCTAAATACATGGTTCTGTGGAGATGTGGTGATACTGCTGCAGATTCATGTAATAGCTTATTTTTCAGAGTGTTTGCTCAGGAACTGGGGGAAAGAGGTTCATTGTTCTCCTCAGCTTGAGGAAACTGGTGGAAATCATAGAATCATAGACTGGTTTGGGTTGGAAAGGACCTTAAAGATCATCTTGTTCCAACCCCCCTGCCTTGGGCAGGGACACCTTCCACTAGACCAGGTTGCTCAAAGCGCCATCCAGCCTGGCCTTGAACACTTCCAGGGAGGGGGCAGCCACAACTTCTCTGGGCAACCTGTTCCAGTGTCTCACCACCCTCACAGTAAAGAATTTCTTCCTTATATCTAACCTAAATCTGCCCTCTTTTAATTTAAAACCATTACTCCTTGTCCTATCGCTACACTCCCTGATGAAGAGTCCCTCCCCACTTTTCCTGTAGTCCCCTTTAGGTGCTGGAAAGCCGCTATAAGGTCTCCCAGAGCCTTCTCTTCTCCAGGCTGAACAACCCCAACTCTCTCAGCCTGTCCTCGTAAGAGAGGTGCTCCAGCCCCCTCTGATCATCTTTGTGGCCTCCTCTGGACCCACTTGAGCAGGTCCATGTCCTTCTTATACTGGGGGCCCCAGAGCTGTACATAGTACTTCAGGTGGGGTCTCACGAGAGCAGAGTAGAGGGGAGAATCCCCTCCCTCGACCTGCTGGCCACACTTCTCTTGATGCAGCCCAGGATACAGTTGGCTTTCTGGGCTGCGAGCACACATTGCTGGTTCATAGTGAGTTTTCCATCCACTGCTACTCCCAAGATGTTCTCCTCAGGGCTGCTCTCAATCCACTCATCGCCCAGCCTGTATTTGTGCTTGGGATTGCCCTGACCCATGTGCAGGACCTTGCACTTGGCCTTATTGAACTTCATGAGGTTTGCACAGCCCCACCTCTCAAGCCTGTCCAGGTCCCTCTGGATGTCATCCCTTCCCTCCAGCGTGTTGACCACACCACACAGCTTGGTGTCATTGGCAAACTTGCTGAGGGTGCACTCCATCCCACTGTCTGTGACACCAACAAAGATGTTAATCTCCCACTTTTTAGGGTTGAGGAACCCTTCACTCTTTTCCCTGAACCTGTATCTGGTTTCCAGATGCTACTCTCAGAACTGCTTATGATATTTTAATGCAGGGTGTTACTAGACCCAAGTAATGTCATTAAGCTCCTTCTGAGGCAATGAGCAGATGTTGCTCTTCTGGCTGTAGTAACTTCACCTCACTCTGATAAGTAGTCCTTAGCCATCTTATACCAAGCCTGACAAGGTGAATATCCTAAACTGATAATAATGGATTTACACTGCTGTAAATTGTTTTATTCAACCAGTGATTTTCAACTTGATGATTTAGGTTTGATACATAAGATCACCCCATGAAAATTAATTATCAATGATTACCAAAGTATTATGTGACTTTTCATGGTTCCATTGCTTTGCATACTAACTTTTAAGAAACGTAGTAAAATGAATTGTTTGAAATATCAAAATTGTGTTCCTCTCTTAGAGTTTATGAACCTCTGAGATACAGAAAAAGATGGCAATTAGAGATCAGACCACAGAGATTCAGAGCTTTAGTGTTAGCAATACATTTGTAGTGCTGCAAAACATATTCTTTGAACAGGAATCTTTCAGTATCAGCCACAAATATTTGGATGGTATTATGTTCTGCTAGCAAACACAGTTACAGATTACATTAATTTTCAGAGAAACAACCAAGTTTCTAGTTTTCTGCCCAGGGCCTTTTGTTTCAGAATTCATTGGTCCATTAATTAGGAAATGCACATGATGTGAAGGCTGAAAAATGTTACAGGCAACTCAGAAGTTTCAGTTAATTAACTTTTTCCTAGCCATAGTGACAAACCTGTCTGAAGGCATGTGCTTGTTGAAGATGTAGAGCGTTTTCTGAGACATCTATTGATCTATGCCTTCAGCATAAGCCAACTGCACTGTTTGGATGATATCAATGGTGTTCATACAGAATTAGTGAATGAGAAAGGGATTCTGTTGAACCATCTCCTTGGGGCCAAATTTTATGTGAAAGCTGTCGTGTAGTTAGTTTAGAGAGAAGCTGAGAAGGGATTACAGTGGCAGATGAGGAAGATGATGGGGTATAGGCAAGTGATTTGACTGTCAGAATGAAAGAATATAGTTTGAAGAGTGTTTGAATATGCTACTTTTTGCATTAGATTCTCATAAATTATAGATTATAATAAATTAATGAACTATAAAGCCACAAAGGGATAAATAAAATTCAGCTTGCCTATTATCCCAACTAGTATATATTTTCTTGTCCTCTGCAGCAATATTCACTGGCAAATGTACTTTGAAGATACAAGTAGCTTTATATTAGTAAAGTATATTACCCACAAAATGTCAGGGCAGGAAAGAAACAAAGGGATTACACTTCTTCTTATGTGTATTACTGTTAGTGTGTTCTAAAGGAGCAGTGCATGAAGTGAATGTGTATGTGTCTATAGAACTTTTTATATTGGACTCTGTGATCATTGCTGACTGAAGAAAGGGATGGTGAGTAGAAATTTAAAAAACACAGAAAGAAAGGGTGCTCTGTAACTTTTAATGAATACTATCCTTTGGACAACTACTATCTTTATCTTTTACAATTACTCTTGTTTGTAGCTATACACAGCTAATACGAGAATGTGTAGACTTTGTTGGGAAATCTGTTGCACAGAGCATTTTAGTTCATCTGTTAGAGCAGACTGTGGTAATACTTAGTTTAGGAAGGAAACCTGCTTAAAGCAAAGTAAGTGAAAGCTCTTATAGTCTTTTTACTGCTGAGTGCCCCAGTTTGTCTTGCCATTTGGGGATTTCTATTGACTAAATACTAGAGCATTTTCCAGCTATACACCAGTTTTCATAACGAATAGAAGATTCCTGGCAGTCAAGCACTGATTGAGGGAAATGGCCTTGAGGTTTCTGTGATGTATTCAGCCAAATCAAGAATGTGAATGGTGGAGAAAGGAAAGAAGCTTTAACTGTTTATATTTAGTTCCCTGGAGAAAGAACTTTGTAGCCAGCAAAAAGGCCAGGATTTGCCAATGTGGATGTTAAAATATCAGAGGTTTAAAAATAGACTGTATTTAATTATTTAAAGGTACAAAGCCAAAATCAGTCCTGTTATGAATGAATGCAATTACTGCTGAAGTCAAGGGAACGTGTGCCCACTTATGCCAGGGCTAAACATGGCTTATAATCAAAAGTTGGACTACTCTTTGATCCCTCCATTTCCCTGCCCTTATTTGCTCCCCTAAACATCCCATAACGCCTTATGCAATCACAAAATTATCTTCCCCTACATCACATAATGGATCCCATACCCTGATAGGTATTAATCCCCATCAGTCTGTGAGATGATCCAGAGAGCCTTTCCCGTTGACACATCATGGTGGGTATCACCCCTGGACCAAAGGGCTCATGTCTGTGCTAGTACAACACTGAGAGGAGTAGAGCCAGTACTCCCATTGCTCTGACTGGATTATGGGGGTACCTTCACATGCCAACTGTTCTCTGCACTCCTTTGTGTGTGTGCAGACAAGCTTTTTTTCACATAACCTAACAAATTGTTACACACTGTTTATTTTTTAAATGAACTAAATAATTCACTGAGAGGATGGTCGGTCCCTGGAACAGACTCCCCGGGGAAGTCATCATGGCATCAAACCTGTGAGAGTTCAAGGAGCGTCTGGATGATGCTCTTAGTCATATGATTTAATTTTAGGTAGTCCTGCGAGGAGCAGGGAGTCAGACTTGATGATTCCTATGGGTCCCTTCCAACTTGAGATATTCGATGAATCTATAAAAATTTAACTCCGTGAGAATTGTTATCTGAAATTGATTTCATATTTTACAGGGGTCATCCTTCAGCACTCAGCAACCTGAAGCTTACAATCTTTTCATGACCACAGCTGCAGGTGATGGCATCAAACTGTGGGATTTAAGAACACTAAAGTAAGACTGAATTAGATACCTTGGAATAAAAAGCCATGCTTTACCTTTATTCAGAATTGTCATACTTGCTGTGGTACACCAGCAGAAATATGAATGTGGAATCAGATCTACAGTCAGGCCTTTGAAAAAGAAAATTAAAGGCTAACTGGAATTTACTAATTTTAGACCAAACAAAATGCTGATTCCTCAGTGCAGTTAGTTATGTGGAAGCCATTAAATGGTCAAGATTTATCACTCACGTTTACCTACCTTTGTAGATCTAATTGTATATATAAAATAGTATATTGAAGTGAATGCTAATGGTATTTCCAAACAGCATGTCATTACTGCTAAAGGAGGTAAAATTTATGATCCAGCTTTTAAAATACAAATGTAATTGTAACAACATTATTACAAATCATGTATATAGTGCTATAAATTTGCATAATATGTTATCATAAACTCAGAATAAAATTTTGCACTTTTTCTAAAAAACCTTTCGGTGTTGTACTTGGGAAATCTGTGGGACAAAGGAAAGGAATACTTGGGGCAGTCTCTGTTGTGCAGGCTAAAAGAATTATGTTTAAAAGAAAAGGGACTGGAGGATATTTAAGTTTTAAAGAATAATTTCGTATTTGCTTTCTGTGTATGTAAACATATATTTATTGAAAGATGTAATATAGTTTTTCTAATACTGAATTTTCTATTTATGAAATGCTTAATGAGCCTTTCATCTATTCCTGTCTTTCTGTGGTAAGAATGCATTAAATCTATAGGGGGCATATATGTTCTTGCCAAAAGCATTGCTGTATTAGCTGCACTGAATGTCAGAAAGTAATGAAACTAGAGACTGCTGGGGTTGGAATCTGTTACCTTCTTATGTTTTTCTAATAAGCTGCTCAAACTGTGTTGCTGAAGAGTAATGAAAAAGTAGAAAGCTTTTCACAGATCACTTATCTGTCTCTTTGTTTCTAAATACTAATATAAGTAGAGCAGGTGAATGGTAAAATAGTTAAAGTATAAAATCTGGGCAATCTATTAAATGAATATGTCCTGGGAAGAAGGGAATAATTTATGTATGTTCTTGCTCTATATTTAATTTGGCAAAGTTGGTGTATTCTAGTGTCCACTGAGTTCTACTAGCCAAACTTCAAAAAAAGTAATTTAAATCCTTAATGACACATATTTTAAAGGTGCTTATTAGGTATTATGTGTATGTGTGTGTTTGTTACATATTACACAGTGATCAATGGTAGTAACTGTTGTGGAGAAGAAATGGAGCAAATAATCATTATTTTTCACTTGCTAGTAACTTCCAGGGAAAAAACCTCCAGTTTTTTAAAATGAAATTTTCTCTCATTGCTCAGACCAGAGATTGAGTCTTCTGTATTTTAAAATCTATTCTTGAGCTCTCATAAGGAGGAAAACTGTTCACTTTTTCCTAATGTGTTCACCAGGTGTTTTTCACATAAATAAATTTGAAATGGCTGAGTTTGGAAAGCACTGTCTGAACTTGGAACAAGTGTCCACTGAAGTGTTAGGTCTACTATACAGTTACGGAGACTGAAAACTTTTGCTTTTTTTTAGTTCATAGGTCTTGTCCAATCAAATCCAGTCCATTCCTTGCAGTGTTGGGTGCTTACATGAGAGATTAGCTCCTAAACAATCTTATGGTGGGCCAGTATCTTTAATCTCTTAAAGTTATTGGTTTGTAAAGTTGGTGCATCAGCCATTACTGTGTTTTGAATGGTCCCTCTGAAGTGACCTCTCTCTGTTTCTGCTTTGGGTTTGCCAGAATAGGGTTTGTTTAGTGAAATCTTTGTCCAGTGTTCTTGAAATATAGCAAAGGTAAGTCCACCTTCTCATTTATACTGTTTGCAGTGTTGTGGATAGTAACACTAGCTGCAAAATCTCAACTTTATTGTTTGCTGATTTTATTCTAAATACTTGCCCTAGACATCCACAGTGAAAACTGTTTTGCTTGTGTTTGACCTGCTTGTTGCCCTTGATGAGTTCTATCCATTGTTACTTTATATAATAATACTGTAAAGTATGAAATTCTGATTAAATAGAGAAAAAATCCTCCAGCATGGTGCTCTTGAAAGCTGCAGTTGAAAGCATAGGAAGTAATTTTCAGAGTAACTCTGCACAATTTCCCTGGGACTCTTAGTTGTTTCTTTATTCAATTTCTTTGATGATGGTTCTTTTTTTTATTCTTCTGACATGCATTCCTTTTCTTACAATTTGCTGAGGAATCATAGCAGGATGCTCAGGTGCTTTTTTGATCTTTGCTTAGCATAAATCTTCAGACATGTTATCCTGGCCTGCAGCTTTATAGGTTTTGAATATATTGATTTTTTTACTCTGAGTTCCACAAGACTTTTTCCATTCAGTCTATATTATCAAACTACATTTTTTTTTCCAGTGAAAATTCATTTAACTTTTCTTTTGTTCCTGAAGTTGGTGAGAGTATTTTGCAACTTCCATTTTCATCATCCTTACTGGATAAAGCTGTGAATCTGTCCGTCTCTTTCACTATTGATGATCTGGAGGCCTTCCAAAATTGCTTCAGAGAGTGCCAGAAAGTCTTATGGGTTCCTCTGAAGGTGGTACTAGAGAAGGCATTTTAACTTTTTGATGTTGTCAGCCAACCTCACACAGCCAGGTCATCTTGCCAATAAATGAGGGAATCTTGGACACTGCTAGTGACTTTTGGATTTACTCAAACTCCTGCTTCATTTTCTTTGAAATGCATGGATTTGTAAAGTTTCATCTGAAGATTTTAAATATTTTTATACTTCTGCATTCTCCTTATTTATAACTGTAGGTAAGAAAAGCTCCAGACAATCTACAAAGCAGATTTATGAAAAAAGAACCAAGGAGAATAGATCTTTTTGGAAGAAGAACCAACTCTGGCTACTCTTCTTCCAGGTTAGGATAGTGAACTATGAGGCTTTATGAATAGATGCATTGGGATACATTTCTTTAGGGTACATTTCTTGAAGGAGTTTAAGTGTTCTTTATGATGAAACATTGTAGACTCTTAATTGTCCATAAGACGCATGAAACTTTACCATTCTATCTCCTTCCACTGTCTCTCTGTTGAATGCATTTTAGAGACATCATAACTGCTTCTGAAGTGAGGAATCTAACAATGATTCTTAGGGATCTGTACCTGTTGTCTCTACCACTTAATTTTAATCTTTCGGGAAAATCTGTCTTGGAATGACACAAGTTGGTGAGTCCTGTAGATTGCTCAGGATAGATATATCAGAAAATTCCAATAGCCTAAGCCTCCTTATCTGCCAGTCCTGCCTGTTTTTAGTCCATGACCACATAGGGCAATGAAAGACAGATATATTTTGGCATCCCAGTCCTGTAAAACCAATGCATTGAAAGAGTGTAGAAGCTTATGAATTTAGGAAAATTCCATTCCCTTACACCATAAACCCTTAACAACCCAAAATGGCATACTAGACTAAATATCAGGTGCTTTAATACATTCCTATGTCACTTAAATTTCACATGATGGTTTTTAATTCTGTGTTACCAGTCTGGATCTTTTCAATTTCTTGTTTCCTTCCACTTGTAGTTTAGATAATTATGTGCATTAAAACATTCAGAAGAAAGCAAATTTCTTTCATTCATTCTGTTAGGAGGAAACTATCAATTCAAAGTGTGACCTCTTCACTTTGTTAAATGCATTTAGAATATTGACTAAACACTTCGATTTAGCACCAGCTCACATTCACTGGCAAAGTTACATGAATACCCTCATCTTCATGACTGGCTGATATTGAGAAAAACCAGCTGTCCAGATTTCTGCAGCGGTTTGCTGTTTCCCTTGCATGTTTCATTCCAAAGAGTCACTTTCCTAAGAGAGGTTCTAGAATGTGAATTAGTGTAAGCTTTTCTTCACCAAGGTGGATTTCAGATCTTCTGCAAAGCTTTTATGCACTCATGTGGATCTTCCTTGCTCATCAGTAAAATATGGCTAAAGTTATGATGTGGTAAAGCTTCATCCTTCTTTATGACACTAATTGTATGGCCTGGCTTGGTCTCAGATTTTCAGATGCATCTTTACTCAAGTTAGAGACTGCACTGTGAGAACCCTGAATGCACCACTGGGCCTTAATTGCCTTGACCGGCCTTGGACCCCCACCCATGCACTCTCTGCTCCTTGCTTCAGGCACTCTATTTAAGCTCAGGCCTAGACATTTAGTCCTTGCCTGAACTATGTTGTCAGTCGGCCTGTGTCAAGTCCTGCCTCCAGCCTCATTTTCTGCATGGACCTTGACCTACCTTGTAGGTAGTTTGCCTTGAGTTCTGCCTCCAGTAGACCCATGTTTCAGTCTTGCCTCCAACCCTGTATCTGTCTCCATCTCCTGCTGCTCCTGACTGGACTCCTGGGATGGATCCTGGACCTGGTTCATCACCTCACTTTTTCTGGGACTGTCAATGGACGTTGTTATCAGCACACTGCTCTGCCTACCCTATTCAGATATGGTGGGAGGGTGCCCTAGTCGGTGATGACATTGTGCTGTGACCACCATTGGCTTTTCACTCATTTTCCCTTTTGTAGCAGCCCTGCTCTTGCTGCACTCTGGCATGCATATTCACAATTATATTTATTTCTCACATAAGGTGCATAGGTCTGCAAAATGAACAGTAAGGAGTGCCTTGTGATGTTTTTATTTTTGTTTCTGCACAAAAAAAATGTGCTGATAAGTTGGTTCTGGTAATTATCAAGCATGTGATCCATGTAGTTAACTGGAATCCAAAAGCTGCTTAATGTTCTGAGAAATACTCATAACTTTAAAGTAATTCTGTCCACTTCTGAAAGCGATAGTAACATAGGTAGTATATACACAGCTCTGTAATGTATTATACAAACAGATTAAGATAATGCTAGGTCAATACCTCTGTGCAGGGAAGCCATGCACTGAGGAATTTGCTAGATTGTGAGTACAATGAGCATATGAATATGCAGGTCATTCAAGCTAGGTGAATAATTGAAGAAAGATTTACTGATTTTACAGAGGTTATTACATAGAAACATTTTTGGGTGAGCGAAGAGCTGCTCAGGTCTTTTCATGTTCTGAGACATGAAAAAATACTCTGTCTCTGCTCTTATCAGCCATTACCTTGCTTTTGAAGGAAGAAAACCTGCATCAACAGCAGACTTCTTAACCTAAGACACTTAGCGTTTGGCAGAATATGAGATGAAACAAGACACAAGTTGTCTTTGTGGCTGCAGCTTGGGTGTTTTTCATATGTTGCCTTACAATATCTATTCAGTAATTGTTCCTGTCTCTAGCTGACCAAGAAGACATAGTTTCTATAAATTTCTGGGGAAAAGGCCCTTCAGAAAGGGCAAGAAGGGGGACACAGGGAACTACAGGCTGGTCAGCCTCACCTCAATCCCTGGGAAGGTGATGGAGCAGTTAATCATGGAAACTATTTCCAGGCACATAAATGACAAGGAATTAATTGGGAGTAGTCAGGATCAGTTCACTAAGGGAAAGTCATGCTTGAGCAATTCAATAAACATCTATGATAAAATTACTGGCTTGGTAAATGAGGGGAGATCTGTGGATATTGTCTACTGTGACTTCAGTAAAGCTTTAAACACTGTCTTCCATAACATCCTCATAGAGAAGGTGATGTAGTATGTGCTGGATAAGCAGTGAGGAGGGTTGAAAACTGTCTAAATGGGAACCTCAGAGGTTGGTATGCAGTGACATGAAGTCTAGTTGGAGGCCATTAATTAGCAGTGTACCTAGGGATCAGTACTGGTTCCAGTCCTGTTCATTATCTTCATTAACTATCTGGATGATGGGACAGAGTGCAGCAAGTCTGCTGATGACACAAAACTGGGAGGAGTGTCTGATACACTAGAGGGTTGTGCTGCCATCCAGAAGGACCTCAACAGTCTGGAGAAATGGTCTGACAGGAACCTCATGAAGCTCAACAAGGGGAAGTGCAAAGTCTCCTTGGCACCAAATGCAACTCCCAGGCACCAATATATGCTGGGGGGGCAACTCTCTGGAAAGCAGTTTTCAGAAAAGGACCTGGGGGTCCTGGTGGGCACTGAGATGAACATGAGCCAGAAGTGTGCCTTTGCGTCAAAGAAGGCTAATGATGTCCTGGGCTGCATCAGGAGGAGTGTTGCCAGCAGTCTGAGGGAGGTGATGCTTCCCCTCTGTATAGCATTGGTGAAGCCACGCTGGCTCTATCTGAGCAGGGATCTTGGATAAGATGACATCCAGAGCTGCCTACCAACATCAACCATGATGTGACTCTGTGATTCTATGAAATTAGCATTTGCTCTTCTCTACTTGCCACAGAAATATAGAGGTGGGAAACTTGCTAGGGGAACTCATGAAATGTTGAATAAGAGAGCAGGATGGACAATAGCAACTGAAACTTGGAGTTAATTTTAGAAAGAAGGAATGGAACAGTTGTCCTGTGCTGTCCCATATGCTCGTTATCTACCCAGAGGTGGGGAGAGCTGGGAAAAGTTATTGCTGTCTAGTTTAGAGGGCTGGGCTGCTACTATGGTAGGTGTGGGGAGGTAGATGTGACAACCGATAGATTACTGTTGCAGGTAATGAGATTGTCAGGGGCAAGGTGTTGGGAGGAGCTCCCAACTACCATCACCCTAACAACTTTAGTGGCAGGAGCAGCCTGCCTCTGACTCACACTCTGAACAGTTGAGGAATAGAAGTTCAAATGCTCTAATGCTGTTTGCTGCTGAAATACTCATTCTTCATCTCCTTCTGGAAAAAAGGCCGTGGGTGCTTATTAGACCACAGTGAAGATATTTAAGAATATTGGACTACTTGGACATACTGAACTTCTTCTGCAGAGTACTCAGATGCATGACAATGCTTTGATGCATGATCCCAGGGAAAATCAGTTTCACCCTCATTCAGCCTCTGAAAATATTTGCCAATTGTATAAAGATAGTTTAGACATTAGGGTAAACTCTCCAACTAGTATGATCCTGTGCAACTAGATCATAAGCTCCCCTGGCAACACATTTAATAGAATTCCTGCAGCCACATGGAACTCTTCCCATACATTTTCTAACAATTACACTTTGAGAGTCTTAGGGTCAGACATGCAGTTTGAATGAATGGCCCTTCAATTTTCAGATACTTTTCAATTTGCATCTCCACTGTGAACTAACTGCTTGACATCATCCTGAGCAAGATACAGATATACACATACTCAGAATTTGATTAATCTTGGTCTCTTCTGAATGTGAGGGTCCCATGATTTGCCATCTTTTTTTTTCCCTGAAGATTTGAGTCTTGTTTTCTGGATTCTGAGGGAAAAAGGGATAAAGCAGTGGCTGGACTTCCTCCAAGTTTGGGACTGGAGATGCATGAAAGTATACAGGATGTGGAACACGTGGTCCCTGCTGGATGGTGTTGGTGAAAACATGCTGAGCTCCTATGTGAAGGGTTTGATGTGTGTTTAAAATGAAACCCATGTGTACAGAATATCTAAGGTAGCTACTACTACCGTCAAGTTATACACAGATTATACACAGAGCCTCAGTGGATCTGCTGGTAGTGAAGGATCTCTGAAGAAATACCAGAGCACTGGGACAAAGTATTAGAACACAAGGAAAAGCGGTTAAATAAAAGAAGACTTTAGTCTGCAGTCCAGATTTTTAAAATATATCAAGTAGAATGAAATAGTCTTATTTGTGAGAGTATTCCCTGATTTATGAAGAGATGCACCATCCTGGTATCTTTCTTTTGCAAAGATGGAAAACATGTTACATTTTTTTCTAATATTCTGCAAGTTGTTTGCGACATAAAAAGATATGTATTTTGGAATGTAGACTAAAAGCTGTACAATGGAGAACATAGGAAAAACTTGGCTTTTTGCTGTCCCATGCAATTACCAGATGTTTGTCATGGTAACCCTTGAAAAATTCTGACCAGAAAATCATTCTTAGGAGGCTGGACAGCATGCCAGCTGGCCACGTAAAGCTTGCAATATCCAAAATAAGTTTGATCACCACCTGTTGCTACTTTAAAAAAACCAGGAGGAAAAAAAAAAGCCTGAAATAAAAGAACTCCTAGAATAAGCTAAAATTATACACATAATATCTATTTATTCTAGGATTTTTTATCCACTTTTTTCCATTGCTGTGATACCTGGAGATATCTGGAGTTAATAGATTGCATAATAAATTTTCTACTGGATTCTGTGGAAAGTTTAATTGGAATCAGTTTTTTAAAATGTATTTTAAAGTAGGATTTTGAGGGGGTGGGGAAAGTAGTTATACTTGTAATAGAACGTACATCCTGATTATAATGGAAAAGTTGAACAGGAAAACAAGAAAATAGAATCCAGGATGTTAGTTATTACTGTGACTGTACTGGCACAAGGAAAAGTGGCACTGTCCTGTGACTCAGACATTGCTTTATATTGCTGTGGTATAGCAGAGAAAAGATCAGTGATAGTCGTGGAATCCTGTTAGTTCTTATGCATCCATTTATAGGTGGAGTAATTGAATTGGTCACAGATGCAGAGAAGTCAAATTCTTTTGAAAGGAAGTTGTTTCCAGTGATTTATTAGGAGACTCTTCTGCGAAGAAGAAACACCTCATTGAGGAAGTTAGCTTTTACAGGTCCTGAGAATGAGGTCTTAAAAACTGAGAACTAGTCCTGATGGCCAGTGCTCTACTTAAGGAAGGATGGTGATCCTGGAGGCATGTTCAGGAGGGACAGAGGATATATGAATTTTGTTTATTTTTCCCATGAGGAAATTTCTGTCACAGGATGTTGTTGTATCTTACAAGTATAAAATTAAAAAAAGACTTTTTCTTCAAACATTTTTGTGAACATTTTCCATATGTATCAATGAGAAAAGGCACTGAGAAAGACTGTATTTTGGGGGGAACTCTGAAATTCACAAAAAGTGCAACTGGGGCTCTGGCAGAGACAAGAAAAAACGTGACTGAGGCTGAGCTGTGGGATTTCACTGGCCAGGAAAAAGTGTATATCACAGATGTTGGCAGGAGATGTTACTCTCTCAAATTTGTTCCTGGACCTAGCATACATAAAAAAAAAGAATAGGTGACAGCTGTATTATAGCAAAGTATATGAATTTGTTTTGTAAGAAGAAGGGCAGGTTGATAGCATTCATAATAAAGGCAAAAGAAGAATACAGATTGTTATAAGTCTGTTTTGAAATTATACCTTGTGGGTATAAAAATAAAGCTCTGAAATGAGGTATACATAGGTAAATGATAATTCTGAATGGATTTGAAACTTGCATTAAAATGTCTTTTAACACTGAAGCAACTCTTAAATACTACCTTTTTCCTTAGTCTTGTAGTGACTACAAAGCTATCACAATTCTTTACAACCATCGATTCTTTTTAGATGGATATTAATCTTCATCTCATTGAAAACATTATTATTTTTAAATGGGCCAAGTGTGCTCAGCTATCAAAAACTTTCTCCAAAATGCTATCTTGCAATATTTATGTGAAAAGTAGGAAATTAATCCTTTGCATTGAATTTAAATGCATTCTTTCCTTTAGACTGTATTAACACAGATACATAAGAAGTTATCAACAGTTGTAGGGTAGATAGCTAGATTTATCAGTTTGGAATGTCATTTGCATATTGCCTTTCTTGAATTTACAAGATACAATAGATTAGTGCATGGAGTAGGAATATAAACAGAGCAATGCGTATTAAATATCCGGATTTGGTTATGAGAAAAACAAGCAATAATTTTTTATGTTACAATTCCACATACTGGATCTTAATTTGATATAAATTACTTGAGGGAGATTTCTAAAGCTTCACAGGGCAGACTGGCTTTCACAACACCCTCCCCTTAATGCAGGGGAGTTTGTCTTTCTCTGCTGAGATGGCTAACTAGGGGTAGCTTAATGGTAGGCATCACAGCTCCTCATTTCTAATGATTACTAATGATAATGATGTTTCTATCTTTTTAAACTAAACAAGGCCAAGGCATGGCTTTAGGCATTGTCCTAGGGTAGTTTTGTGTGTTCATTTTATTTTTAGATATTAATATTCTTTAATGTCTTTCAGTTTTGTCAAAATCCTACTGCAGAGCTATTTAAACCTTAATGTGTTGATTTGCCTTAGTAAATTTGTAGACTAAGAAAAACAGGTGAGACTTCAGCAGGATTTAATGAAAATGGCAGTAAAAGAGCTAGTTTTTAGTTGGCGTTAATAAGACTGAAATTTCTCTGAAGGTGTGAACGTCGTTTTGAAGGGCACCATAGCTGCTGCTATCCATGTGGAATTGCAGTATCTCCTTGTGGACGGTTTATAGCCAGTGGATCAGATGACAAATGTGTAAGTAATGTTTTTTGCTTATTTTCCTCCTAAACTATAGGAGCTACTCATATTGTACACAAAGTAGTCTTTTTATGCATGTTTCTAGGATTCAGCTTGATGTGCAAAACTGAGGTCTATTATACTTTGATATACTTTATTTATATCTAGCAGTTCTTTATTTTCCCTGAAAAATCCCTGAACAACCAAATCTTCAGTAAGTCCTGCATTGCTGGCACAATGTTTTTCTTGCTGTTTGCTAAGAGATAGATGATTGCTAGCTTGTCGTATAGGCCTTTGAAACTGGGCTGGGGTTGGGTTCACTGTAAACACATCCTTTCAAAACAACTGGGTAGGAAAGCTGTTTAACTTTCTTCTAGGTCTTTCTAGGTGACTCATCAGGACTATGACACAGGTTTTCTGGTCAACTTCAAATCCAGAACAAAAGGAATTTACTGTTGTGGCTAGTTTTGAAATACTGGCTCCAATCATGTGTGAAGGTTAGAGATTTTATTGGCAGATTGCTGGAGGTTTGGCAATAGCTCATGTGTTCTTGACATTTCCATGACAAAATATATTTTTCAAGTTTGTGGTAATTTGCATTTCAAAATGTAGTTTGCAATATGAAAGGAAGGCTTTTTGCTTTGTCTGTGAAACAAAATGCATCTAATACTGATCTCAGCTCATGAAGTACATGATATAAACATATTTAGTTGAGATTACTAATTAAGGTTAATTTTGTATAGTATAAAAAGAGGTGCAGTCACAAGACCTTTTGTTTTCTCTTTCATATTAAGGCTATTGTTTGGAATTACTGCTGATACAATAAAAGAAAGGCATAGAGCATGATTTTAACCTTACTCCAAAGTCTTGGCACATGGTAACTCATCATAGGAAGCTGAATAGCTGGACTACATCCTGCTCCAGTTGGCATGTGGTCCCTGGTGGGCACAGTGCCAGTCAATATTTTTTAGTGTGGATCCTGGCTTGAAATTTTGCATAATTTGCATCGCATGTCTGTAGAAAACTTTCATTGTTCTTCTTGTTGTCCCCTCAGGAAAACTGAGTCGAATTTCGAACTCTTGCTATAACTGTACTGTTCGGACAAAATACAGTTCTGAGGCATTTTTAGGAGGCTTCTCTTTGAAATGTTGAGACTGGATATACTTTTGTGTTTCCTTTTGAAAAAGAAAATTGAACATGGCACTGAATAGTCCATTCATATTGTTAAACTAATATCATCCTGACAGATGGACTGATGTGCAACTGGTACAGTTTTGAGAGTATCAAGAAACCACATATTTTTGCAGATTGTATTCTATGAGTGAATGTCCATTGGAATTCAAAAAACTGCATAAGAATTCAGCAGTGTGGTTAAAAAGTGTTATCTTGAAATAACGCATTCTGGAAACAAGTTATGTAACTTTCCACTGACCAGCAACTGCATCTTCAATCATCTTGGAGTTTAATTTATCAAGCACAATGCTTGCACCCTGTGGTTAACAAATATGATTGATTTTAAAGCCAAAAGATGCAGAATTGGAATATAATTGAGAGACATTAATCTTAAACTGCCTTTATATTTCACAATATCTGAAGGGTTTGACAAAGAGAAATATGTTGGCTGCACTGATTAATAGCAAAATCAAAACCATATTCCTACAGGGCACAGAATCAGAAAACCAAAGTATGTTATTGTAAACAAAGAGATGCAAATTCTGTCTGCCTTTTTCTCTACTTACAAAGTATATGACCTATTTTATATGAGAGCAGCTTGGTATAGCTTCTGTGTGGCTGAAGAAGACACTTATTTTTATTTGAACTACTTTTATGTGTTAGTATGAGATTTGTACATACTGTAAATCATGGGTTGAAAGTGTTCCCCTAACTGATTACTCCAACTTCTTTCAGAGAACCTTTGTCCTGTGTAGGACCTGACAGTCTGATCAAAGCAGGGACCTACATGTTGCGGTTTAACCCCAGCCAGCAACTAAGTACCACACAGCTGCTCTCTTGCTCCTCCGTGGTGGGATGGGAGAGAGAATCAGAAGAGTAAAAGTGAGAAAACTCATTGGTTGAGATAAAGACAGTTTCAGAGGTAAAGAAAAAGCCGTGCGCAAAAGCAAAGCAAGACAAGGAATTCATTCACTACTTCCCATGGTCAGGCAGTTGTTCATTCATCTCCAGGAAAGCAGGACTCCATTACGCGTAATGGTTACTTAGGAAGACAAACACCATCACTCTGAATGTCACCCCATTCCTTCTTCTTCCCCAGCTTTATATGCTGAGCATGATGTCATATGGTACAGAATATCCCTTTGGTCAGTTGGGGTCAGCTGTCCCAGCTGTGTCCCTTCCCAACTTCTTGTGCACCCGCAGCCTGCTCGCTGGTGGGGTGGTGTGAGAAGCAGAAAAGGCCTTGACTTGGTGTAAGCACTGCTCAGCAGTAACTAAAACATCCCTGCATTATCAACACTGTTTCCAGCACAAATCCAAAAGGTAGCCCCATACCAGCTACTGTGAAGAAAATTAACTCTATCCCAGCCAAAACCAGCACACCACAGTATCCTAATTTGGAACTGTGATCATCCTTTCCATAATCCACTGTGATTAGAAAATGTAGAAAGTTAACATTTCTAACATGAGATTTTCTCTTCATCTTAAATAGCCTAAGGTTACAAGTGAAATGGATTGACTTCTTATTAAATGAATACACACATTATTTTAATTTCTAAACATTTTACAAGTGGACAGTTCAAGGTTTCTGACTATCAGACAATAGTATTAAGGATGTTGGACAAATACTCTAACTGGGTTTAGATTTCCATTTTCCTGGGCTCTGTACAAAAATGTTTACCTAAACATTTGTTGACCAAAGAAATCTTAGTCTAAAAGGACAAAAATATCTGGAGAATGTGAAATGCTACTTTTTAAAACAGAAATAGCTAATCTTCTCCTGTGCTCCATGTAGTTCTAGTTAGCTGTTTTACTTCATGTCTAATTAGGTCCTTCATTTTTGTCTTTGAAGACCTTAGGGCTCTCTGAATAAATTCCAAGTTTCCAGAAATGAAGTAGGGAATGCAGAAATAAAGATTTGGCTCTTTAATGGTTTAAAGATTCATTCTTGCTAGCTCTCTTTGAACTGTAGACTTTTAAGTGTCACAATTTGACCCTAGTGTTGAAATGGAATTTGCTAACATAAAACTCTGTGTCCATGTCAAATCTCAAAGCCTGGGCTCACAGTTGACACTGACTGACCCATATTGCAAACCCAGAAGTTTTTCAGCATAACAGGTTGCTACATCAATAATAAAAATACATGGGTAATGTATGAAGTTGTCTTCCATTTTTTAATTTTCATCAAAGTATAGCATTTTGCCTACAACATTATCTTTGAAACACATTCTTAATCCAGGATTAAATTTATGCCTTCCGACTGTGAAGGCACCAAATCTAGAGAGAGTAGGAAGATTGTTTCTTCTTCTCCAGAGGGCATCTACACTGAAAGGTGTAAGAGGAGACAAGATAAAGAAATTTGATGCTTATAAATAACATGAGTGTACTAACCACATGTTAATCCCTGAATGTTAACATTTGTGCACAACTGGTTTTAGAGCAAATTTCCATTATGCAAGTGGTACTGGAAACATACTCATCAGGGGGCATATCTGAAGAATTCTGCAAACCTGTGAGTGGTGGCTGGATTGAAACCTGGACCTGATAGTGCTTGCAGACTCAGTTGTTTCCAGATACAAGATTCTGCATGTGGCATAAAACAAACTGTAGAATTTGTTTATAGTTGACACCTTAGTGTCAAATAGTTGCAGAGGTTGATACTCCAAATAGAATGTCAGTCCTACTGCTAAGCAATATACTTCAATGTTTTGCTACCAGATATTTGTTTAGTGGTAAAATTCACTGTTTCAAATCACATAATGTATTTTCCTATTGGATTAGACTAATAATTTCTTTGCAAGGTCAAGAAAAATACATATGATATAACAGAACCCTTAGTTTTATTTTTATCTATTCTTACATCAAGATGGGTAGCTTCAAAAATTATATTTCTTATTTTGTCACTTGTAAATGCATTAAAAATACAATGCTGCTATCTGTTAAACTTGTCATCTGCTTTACTTGGCCACATATTTTGGCTTTAAGAAGCCGTAATGAAAGGAGATTTATAATTTGAAGTAGTTTAAATTTTTAAAGTTTTTCCCCTTATTTTCTCTTCTGTATGAATTGCAGTGCACTGATGCAGAGTGAGCATCTGTTTTTTAGTTTGGATAAAGAGTGTGCACACCCTTTCTTGAAGCACGTCTGCCAGTCCTCCCCATCTACTGTGCTTTGATTTGTATCACAGGGTCATCTTGGATCATGCAGATCAGTTCCTTTCAGGTGAGGCTGAAGTGGAAGAACAACTCCTTGAGCAAACTGAATGCTCTTTATATGCTAACCATGTTCAATCCACAGAATCAGAGATAAGATAGCCCAAAGTAAAGCACCAAAATAGATTTGGATCTTGGGTTCTAGCACTGTTTTGTTCTGTACATCTGCTCCTCTTGCACTGCACTACTTTCTAAAGTAATCATTGCCATAGGAGTTTATGATCTATTTCTTGACTCCCATAAATATATTATTAGTCATATTAGTCTTTCTGTGGCTCAGTTCTGACTTATAAAATGGAGATTAGCAATGGTATCTTTCTTCTGTCCTTTTCTTTTTAAAAGAAAAATTTAGATGAGGCCTATCTCAGTTTGTTACTGCTGTGGTCAGTTACTCTGATCTTATTTATATGAAATGTGTCCACCCTTCTGTGTCTGTGCTGTGATAAGCTTAACAACTGTATCTACTTATTTCCAAAACTGCATAAAATGGTCTAGATAGCAAAGAGAAAAGAACCCCAATATTTGAGTGATAAAATTATGTGGTTGGTTTTCTCCCTCTGAGACCACAATTTCAGTAGAACTTTTTAGGTACTAATGTTTGGAAGATAAAAGACTACAGATGAGGGAAGAGGCATGGGGTTGAGAAAGATGATATGATGTAAGATGGTACATCTGGTATGGATGTATGTAAATAGAGGAGACAGGACTTGCTAGTAGTTCAGAATGTTTTGTTCATTATCTCTTGGGAGTGTATCTTGGAGGTATCACTGATGTTTAAATTAGGTATTTTTGGTACAATAGAGTATGCTGCGGTGTTGACTTTAATACCGGGTTTGGAAAAATAGGAAGATATTTTCTTTACTGGAAAATTACTTTTAGAAATATCTGATAGTCGTGTTGTCTAGTATTTATTGTCCTGGTCTACACTTCATACCAGAGGGCTTGCAGACCAGAATATGAAGCAGTGGTAGGGACTGGGATATTTTGGTTTTCAGTGTCTTTGGTATTCCAATTCTATATTCTCAAGTTTTACTTTACATGTCCATATTGTTTAACTAAGGTAGGCTTTAAGAGAAAACATCTGGAGAAAATAGCATTAGTAATGTTTACTGTGGAAATCCAGGACTGACATTGCTTGGCAGAAGGAAATCCATGGCAGAGAATGAATGACAGAGACTGCAACTACCTCTCTGCCAGCTATTGCTGGTGAAAATCTATCCAATTTCAAAGAAGAACACAACTCTGTGTTACTCTTGAACCTCAGTTGCTTGGATTCTTTGGTAGTGTGCTTGGCTTTTAGGCCTATAATGCTAGGAGGGAATATAAATATTGCTTTCTTATTACAGTCATGACTTTACAGTGTGCTATTACTTTGCTGTCGTCTGGGTATATCTTTGAGGATGATTAAAAATCTTAACCTGGGTAAATTATTTTATGAACCGTGGAATTATGTGAGTATGAACACACTAGCTGCTCTTGTTTGCTTCTTGGTCAGTTCAGATTATTGCTTTATCTATGCCTCTATACCTCAGACCTGACCACCATAAAAACAGAGACCGGCAGTTGAGAGTGGTGGAGGATTTTCTGCTGGCTATAAATACGTGCTTATTTAACTACAGAACAGCTTTTTTCTAGTGGCCTGTCAAACTGAATTTTATGAGGCTGCAGTGTGTTACTGTGTTAACCTTTAAGTTTGGTAGTACTTGTGAGAGCTGAGTGGAAGTATGAGAAATTAGCCTTTTTGCTAAAGAAAAATAATATAGAAAATACCCTGTATTCAAATGTAGGCAAAACATGAAGTCAAAGTACATACAAATACTCAAGTTTTATTTTGGAATGCATGCTTCAGTATGCTGCTAAAAGTGGATATGTATAGATTTATACCCACAGGGCTTGTGTTTTCTATATTTATACCTCAGTCTGCAACTCTGACAGCAGCTGAATTTTGTGTATCATTGGTACATATTCTATAATCCTACTAGTTAATTGCATTGTGATTGCAAACTTATTAAAATGGGGTAATCCTTTGTAAAGTTAATGAGTTACCCTGTTATGCCTAAACATCTGAATGAGGATCCTATGCATCATCTGAATCTTGCAGTATTTCTGTTGAACAGTCAACACCAGTACACAAACAGGGAATGCAATTATTGGTACAGTTGATACAGAAGACAGTTTTAGCAGCCGTCAGAAAAGAGCCATTTCCAGAGTGGGTGTGATCCAACCATGATGCTTCATAATGAGAGGTGACGTAAATTTTTTAGAACAAAATCTTCAAGTAATAATTCTGCACTCTGCCAAACCTAAGTATGTTATAAAAGTAAAAACAACCTAAATACAGAAGTGTTTGGTGCTATATAAATTCCACAGACAGACAAATGAGAACAACCATATACATGAGGCTTTGAAATTGACTAAATAGAAACTAAAATCAAGAAAAATATAAAGTGGAAGCTTCTAAGAAGGGTGGCTTACAGAGGCAAATCTGAGATATTGTTTAGATCTATGTATGTAATCTTTTTTAGTGAGTAAAATTCAAACTGTTTTAGCTATCACTGCCAGCATACTGATGCATTTGAAAAGTATCCCCTGCATCTTGAAAGATGACAGATCTTGGTAACATTAACTGTTTTAATGATAAAGAGCATTATTAATTTTCACTGTTACTCCTTTTGTAGTTATGTTGAAGGAACTCAGATGGAAACTGGGATCTTACTGTAGTGGGAAATTTCCTGTGACTACCAGAAAGACAGCCTCCATAAGTGGCGTTAGAAGGGAAAGGGACTCTGAGAGGACATACTGTACTCAACTTTTGGTGACATGCTTGAATAAAGTTTCTATGCTATCATGTGGCAAGGGTATAAGATATCTTGGGACTGAAGACTGTTAATCAGTGCTTAGGATACTTGTAAAATCTGTTTTATTATGTGTGGATTTGGCACTGATGCCTATAGTTAAGGTAGTCTAACACTTTCCACTATAATTTTGTTTTCAGTTGCTTATAAATTGAGAACATTTTGGGCTGAAACTTTCCATGCTGGGTGTCTGCTTCAGGGTGATTGTTATTCTTCATTTTAGTACAAGTAGTTCAGGTGCTTTTTCAGCTTGAGATTGAGGAAAAATACATGGTTCAGTGGGAGATGTGCCCCAGCATAAACAGGGATGGTGGAGTACAAGCCAATTATATCATGTAGTGTGGGAGTGTGTATCAGGTTTGATGACACTAATGGAGGCAAATGGAGACTAATGCCTTATTAATAAATCCAGATGTCTTTCCTAAAAGTGTAAGTAAGATTATTGATTTATTTTTCTATCAAGAGGTTTTAACTCTTCCATCCTGTAGATCATTTGAAATACTAGAAAAAAATAGTTGCAGGAAAGGGATGACTTTGGCCAATCCATGCAAAACTTATGAAAAAAAAAATCTCTATTTGCGTAAGGTCAAATTAGATATCTTAGATACCAGTGTGGGGTTTTTTTTCTGTTCTTTTTTTCGGTGATCTTTTGTAAAATATGTGCTCCACTTTAAAGCCACGGCAGTTACAAAGGTTTTTTCTTGAAACCGGTGTTGCTTTTCTGGCCCCTGTGCAAGAGCTGATAACAAGAAGAATTTTTCTGTTATGCTTTCAGAGTTTCTCTTTCTGATTTGCTTCCCCCTCTTTCCCTTCCCAGGAGGGAGTAGGAGTGTAAGTAATTTGACTCAAATGTATATGGCCATGGATTCTTCTAGGGGACAGCGGGAACAGATGGGGACAAGTTTGGTTTGAAGACAGAATATAAAAAAAAAACAGAGGAAAGAATTTATAGTCAAACTCTGCAGATAAAGTGTCAATTTATTTAGTATACTTTACCAATGCAATAGAATTAAGTAGTTTTCCATTTGGATACAAATTCTTCCCCTCAAGGAGGGACCTTCACCCTTCTTCCCTGTTTCTTGTTACACATTTAAAGAAGAAAGCACAAGCTTGTATATACATGTAAAGTGCTAAATACACTCTCACACTGTGGGTTAATGAAAACCGACTACTCCGAATTTTCTTCAAACTTTAAGTGAAAGGAAACACAAGTAAGTATGTGGTTATGGGTGCAGGAAAGTTTTTTGGAAGCTATTGGTACAGGTAAATGATTTTTACTTTTGGCTGACCCTTGGACAGAAATGGAAAGGAAATACCAATATCTACTGAATCAGTATTTTTATTACAAGAAATTGGTCTTAATATAAAAAAAAGGAATTGACTTTGGCTAAAGTCTATAACAGATTATATGCACATATGCATTTTGGGTATTGCTGAGTACTTCCTAGACTGTTTTGCTTTCTTTTTTATTACATTTAGTTTGCTGAAAATCTGTTCTTCCTCTGTCATTGAATTAATATTTTCAACTTTTTTTTTTTCTTCTGTGGCTAGTATTATGGTATCATTTATAATTCACTAACTTATTTTTTTCAGTAGAGAAGAATATGCTAAAAAGTCTAGTAAGTATAGAATAGAAAAACAATTTGAATGACATCAGAAATGTAGTAAAACTAGAATGATGGCAGACTACGGTAGGAGAATGTTTATACTGGAGTTATTCCACTTTCTATGAATACCTGAATGTAATTTCTGTTAAAATACAATTTCCTTTGGGTTGGTTTTTGCTTGGGTTTTTTTTTTGTTTTTTTGGGTTTTGTTTTGTTTTGGTTTGGTTTGGATTTTTTTCTTTTTTTACTATTGAAGTTAAAAATAAATTTACTGAAAAGTTTATTTTCCATCTTGCACCAAGTTAACTTTTAGTCTCAGAATTTAGACTATCACTGGCTTGCTTAAATATCTGTGACTAGAGTTACTTGAACAGAAGCTGGTTTTATACACTTTTTTTATGGTGATGTTTTTCTTTTAATCATATTTTATTGTGTTACATTTAAAAATTATTCTGATTTAAAATATTTGTTATTAATTTCCTTAAAAGCACAGTCATTGGAAGAGAAGATGATAGCTGTCACAACAGAATAAAATCTTGGATGCAGTCAGGGTCTCTGCCACTTTTTCAGTTGAAACAGAGCCACAACACCTAAATATTTAAGATTTATAGGGCTAGAAATACAGTATCAGACAGAAGCTTAACACTGGTTCTGTTAGGATAGAGTTGTAGAAATGAAGTACAGTGGGAAAGTTGTGTTCCCAGCCATGTTCTGTGTATTTTGTCTAGCAGCTGTTCAATATGAAAGAAGTCTCATAATAAAGATCAGAGTAAAGGTCTTTCCCATGCTGGTGAATGCTTCAGTGGTTAGCTACAGGTAGGCTTCTATCTGTACTTGCCTGTCATTACTTTTCTCTGACCTGGTGAATCTTGTTACACAATGTGACAATTCACAAGAGCACTGCATCCCAGCCTAACCACTGCCTCAGGGCTTAGAATCATTTCTTGAAAGGTGGGAGGTAAGAGTTTGAATGCTTTTCAGTTTGGGAAGTGTGATTGGCTAACATCTCTTTTTAGACAACCTAATATGCACTTGCTAGATTCTACTGAAGCTGCACAACTGCTTCATAGCATTTTTTGAAAGAAAAGTATGAGACAAATGGTTGATTTAGGAACTGTGTGGAAGAGCAAAAATTACTAGAATACCTGGGTTTCACAGACATGGGATTTGTCTTCAAAAAAACAGTGAAATATTATCACATCTATTGTACAGAGAGGAATGGGGACATAGAGATTAAGCCAAAAATGAATATGTTCCTCCCCAAAATAGAGAACCTGGAATGGAAAATTAATTTTTATTGGATAAGTTTGGCAAAGTTCTGTAAACCTCTAGATTATGATGGAAAATTTTCAGCTTCACTAACCATGTCTCTCCGTGGTATGTTCTCTTGGTTAAAACATGGAGCCATGTTCCTTCTTGGCTCAGAAATTGTTGAAAGACATTGTAGATCTGTGATTCAAAGCATTTCATGCTCTTGACTCTTGCTGTGCTTGACTTTGCCTCTTTGTGCCCACTTCCATGAAAGGTATGAGGAGAGCAGGCTTGTAGAGGAAAAGAAAACTGACAGTAAGGCAATTTAAGGCCAGAAAAAGAAAAGATGGTGAGTGATAGAAACCATAGTCCTGTCTGCTGCCTATACCTCTCTGCCAAAGACTGGTATTAGTATATGCAGAAGAGCTGATGCAGGCATTCCAAAAACTTGCAATTGCAGAGTAATTAGCTTGTGAAGGGAAATAATTGCTTGCAATAGGAGTTTCATAAATCTATTTTACTAGGTCTCCATGTGTCAGTTGTGTGGAGTCCAGAGGACTTTTACTATGTACCAAAACCCTGAATTTTAGAGTTGTTGTTATTCTCCAGTATTTTCCCCATTCAGTTCTATTCTGTTTAAGTTCTTATATCTAACAAAGTTCCATAGTGTGTGAAGAAACATGACATATATGTCCTGTTTTGGTCGTTCCCACAGTTCCAAAGGGGTTGGACATGTGTACAATATCTATGAGGAACAGGATTTGAATCTTTCATGATACAAACACATAAAAAGTGTCAGGGAATTACTGAGCATTGTGATAGTGTTGAACCATTTTGACAAGAGGTCCACAGGATTTTGAGGGGGTGTTTGGTAAGACTGATTTCTCCCTGTTTTCACAAATACTTTCTTCATCTAGAAGTGGTGGAGCATGCTGTTCTGGAGACTGCAGTGCAGCTTGTAATGCTTCTTGCTCTCCTCCCACTCACTTTCCTTTCTGGTGTTTGCCTGGAATATGGACTTCTACAGCATCTCATCTCCCATTTTCTTGAGACTTGCAGGTTCCCATTAATTATGTGAGCATGACTGCTGTAGTCTGCTCTGGCACAGTGGTAGTGGTGGTGAAGTACAACCTGACTGCAGTCTCTACACCTCATCCTTGCTGGAGTAAAAAGCTCATTGCTTGCACTCTGTTCTTGGAAGGAAATCTTGTGGGAAGTCTGGACAGTAGGGCCAGGTGACATGCAGTGTGACAAAGCTTGGCGATGAAGAAGAGAGCACAATGCTACAGGTACTGAGATAACACACAGGTGTCAGCATCTGATAATTTTGATACCAGTTGAGTCATGGTAGTGTCATCAGAGTGAACAGTGGAAATCCAGTATGGAAGGATGAGAAAGGATGGATGTGGCCCTATAAAATAAGGGAAATTTTGAAGGGTACTATTATGTTAGAACTCTGAAACCTTCTCTGTTTAAGCCTGACTACTTGGCAACATTGAAATCTGTTTAGGATGTGAAATAAATAACCAACAAAACCTCTTAATATTTTTATGTCAATAGAGAGGAATCTTATGTCTAACGGGAGGTATTTTCAAACAGCAATTGCAGCTTTTCTGTATAGAAACAGCAAGATTTTGAGTAGTCCTGTGGACAGACTGAATTTATTAATACATGGTCTTGTACTTTCCATCAAAGAAAATAATTTCTTGTTTACAGACACATCAGAATGCTTTCCCTTGTGTCATTATATCACTTTAATCTTGTTGGGTTCCCCTTACCTACCTGTTCCCTTGTGAACTGATCATGTCCCAAGTGGTGTAAATCATAGTAGCTGTGGTATGGCCATATGTTTTAAAACAAAAACAAATGCTGCTTTTATATTACTAGCAATCAAGTACTCATTATTATGACCAGTTTCCTGAGATGTTTAAAAAGTAGGGAGGATCTTATTTTTTAAGGCAGAATTTCCAATTAACAAGGATTTGCTGTATCCTTTTAGGAAGGATGAAATGATTTTAACACATTACTGGGGATGCTCCTACTTTACCAGTTAGTATGGCAATATCTCTGTGGAATGCTACAAAAGATCCAGAGGTTAAAAATGCATACCTATGCTTTTGTCTGGTTTTAGGTACTTGATTTATGCCAGTAGATGGTTTTAATTCCATATACTGGACTGAATCCATAATATGTGAGGTATATAAACTGAATGCAATTAAGTAGATTTACAGTTGGCCTCTTAGTTTGCCTCTCAGTGAATATGGTAATGAATGGAATTTCTTCAGTGCTGGTTTGGACTAGAGAATGTTGGCTGATAAGATTTTTCTGAGTGAGGTATTGTGTTTTTCAGGACCTGCATTGGTCCATGGATCTTTTCATAAATTGGGAAGACTGTCAGTAGAGTCCACAATTTTTTGGAACATATATCTTGTAGCGGTTCTCTGTCAGCTAGGGACAGCTCAGCTGTCTTGAGTCTGAATGATTAAACTCATTTTAGGGTACTACCAACCAAAAACTTAAGTCACAGAGCAATACATTTTTGTAATAGTGTCTATGCACAGTTTGGTTTAGCTTATGTTAGGCTGTGCTCTGAATTCCATGTTTATAGTCTTAACTGAAGAGATTTCATAAAGACAATGGAACATTTTAATTTTTTATTGAAACTGTAAAGTTTCCATTATCATCATTGACTATTTTTTGCATGCTTTACAATTTATTCTTTCGAGATACGCATTTTATTTACAATGTATCAAATAAGTCTGCATATTTTCTACATATGAGTCTCTTTTGATATGCCTTGTGTATGCATACTGTCTGACTGTATCCTGCAAATAATTTTTACTAGATAAGGCATAGTCTAATACAATCCTATGTGCCTGCACATGACTCTCACAAGTGATTTTTATGTGGAGGACCTATACTACAGGTTTTACTTTAGCACATTTTCTGGTTTGTTTATGTAAGATAATGCTAATTTAATGTCACAATCCAACAGTTTTCATAGTATCAGTATGTCTATGACTTTCACTGAATTTTGGATTGGTTTCTTAATGCAGTTTTGCATTGGCACTTTTTCATTATTTGAGGCTGTACCAATAAGAATGTAATTATTTTGCTGCTAAATTTAATTTACTCCTTGGAAAGCACTTCTCCCTTTTTCCTTTGAGAAGCAAAGGCAGGCAGTATGCTTTTTCTCGTTGATGATACCCGCATCACTTGTAATATTATTGATTTTTTAATTGAATTCTATGCTGTTCAATTTAAAACTGCAAAGACTCTGTAGAAACTGAAAAATTTTATTTAACATAGCGACAAATGTAAGAGTTTTCAAATTTAGAAACCAAGGTTTTAGATTCTACATATTTCTACTTAGAAGAAAGTGTTTAAATTCTGAAGAACACCATTAAAAATATATTTTAAAATGGTCATTTTTTACCTGCCTACTTGAAATATACCTAATGTTTAGTTATTTAAGGGGAAAAGATATCATTACTCTTTCTAAATCCTTTTTTCCTTATTTGAGTTAACTTAAGCATTTGCTAAATTATCCTGAATTATAGAAATCAATTTTAAGTTGTTGATGGCTTTTACATCTGTTTAGTTATTATGAAAATTTTCTAACTTCTCTGTAGGCTGAATCTTTAGCCTTCCTATACTATAACTTAGTGCTTCTAGAATGTGATATATTTCTTTAAAGTGAAAATATAATCTCATTGGTTTTCAGGCTTACATATATGAAATGCATTCAAGCAGTTTTTCACATAAACTGGGGGGACACACAGAATCTGTCATCAATGTGGCTTTTAGTCCCTCATCTCCACAGGTAAGTAATTTTTTTTCCGTTTTGCAATTAAAATATGTAAAATCTTCATTGCAAGCTTGCTTCTTACTGTTCTTATATACCTGCCAATATGCTGTGCAGCTGTAAGGCTGTTCATCTAGTTCCAACTAAAGTGTGGTTATTGTGTCAGTTATAAACTCATGCAAAATGCTGCATGCTACAGAGACACATGCTCTGACTAACTGCCTACAGAGGAGAGTTCTGGCATGGAAACTATTGTGAACCTGTACTTGTTGAATGTTGGGAAAATGTACAACACCTCAAATTACCTGAGTAGATTACTAATTCAGAGAATTTAAGAGAGAAATAAGTAGGGGCAGGGAAATGGCAAGGGGGTCAGGCCTGACATAATTACTCAAAGGCCTGAAAGATTTAAAAAGCAATGTTATCTTAAATGTGCTGTGTCCAAATAAATAGTGAAATAGCTTTAACACAATGTTTGGAAAAACAGTTGCTGTTGTGTTTTGAGCCTTTCAGATGTCTATAGGTGAAAAGTACTCCAAAGAATTTAGACATTAGGCAATGACAGTTCCTGTTTTTTTACTGATCATTAATACTATGCTGTGTTAACAGCATTATATTTCAATGTAATAGTTTAATTATAGTGCAGCAATATATGCACAAGAGTCTGTTTTTGAAGTTTTTATCTTGAAACCAGAGCTTCCCTACAGCAAGTTTATCACGTGAATTCTTTGTATACTGTTTTGAATCTTACAGACTTACTTTCTTTGTTTTCATGTATTGAAACTTCATTGAAAGTTTCTACTTTCTACACTTCTCTTTACTTTAAAGAGACAACAATGGTCATTATATATATAAAAGAGTACACAGTAGCTTCTCTTTACTTCACTACCTCCTCAACACTGGCTGTACTTGCTACTATTAACAAGTATTTATGGAGTAAGTATAATTTCTTTACATGTGGGAGTGTTGTCACATTTACATATCTCCTTCCATTTGTAAATAAAGATGCTAACATTTCTGTGATTTTAGAATTTCTGGAAGTTTTATTCCTTGTGTATATGTTATTTGAACTGAGAAACTGTTAATTGCTATCTCATGGTGAACATTATGTATTGCTCTTTGGATTCAGCAATGCTATATTCAACCAAATTGTATAGTTTATTAAATTTTGCACCCAGATAAAGACTAGTTTCAGGTTTAGCACTGAACACAGTTGTGCAAAAAAGATGTTATATACTGAAGAATAGAGCTGACTGCAGTCTTGCAGCATCCTGATCTGTAGTCCAGCTGTTGGAATGCATTTTGGTGGAAAATGTCTTCTTAGAGTTTAACTGTTAGAAGTCTAGAGGCTTGCTTGCAATAATACCATGACTCAAGACTTTGAAGTAACTAAATTCAGACAAATCAGTTGTTGATTAGGGGTGCAGAATCCATAAATGATGTAAAATAAACACTGGCTATGGATCCAAGCCAGACTGGTCTAACTCTGAAAGTGTGCCTTGGGGCACAAAGCCTTTAATACTGAACTTTATGAAACATCACACAGTCAATTTAGTATTATGGTCAAGAGCCAAATCTGAAGTTCAAGGACTAGAAACCTTTTTCTTGACAAGCTCTTTCCTGAGAAGCAAGAGCTGTGGATTTGAACCAGCTGACAAATTTCCCCATAGATATAGTTCTGGGTGAAGATTTTGAAGCTGATGTTATCATGAACACTTTACTAAAAAGCAAGGAATGTGCAGAAACTGCTCCTTTGAAGGATTACAAATGAAATGTAAATTCTGTTAACCAAATAATTCGGTATAATAAGCAGTCTGAAATGATTTCTAAATAAGTATTTTGGACGAAATGCAGAACAAAAAAAAAAAAAAAACAATCCACCTGGGCTTTCCAATATAGGATTAACATGAAGTTACATTTAAAGCCACTAGAAGAAGGCACTAGGAGAAGAAGATAAGAAATGCAATGGTAAGCTTGTAGACTAGAAAAGAAGAAAACCACAAATGAATCAGAAAAGAATAATGCCATGCCTTGAAAGACTTTGTATTAGGCCGCCAGAATTTCCAACACTGGAAGATTTTTATACCTACCGCTACCACTAGTTTTAATATTGACTAGATTTCAAATTGACACTATTCTTGTTTCATCCAAAGTTTGAATGAATACAGTTAAGAATTATATTGGGTTCTGCACAAAGCCCCATTGCATTCAAAGAGAAACACTGGCAGGGGAAGGAGTAAGGGTTGAAAAAGGGGAAGTGGCTGAGGAGTGAAATTCAAACATTATGGCTAAGCTTTCTGCTGTGGAAAGATCCAGCCAAGAGTGAGGTGTACTGGCAGCAGTCCAGTTCAGTGGTTGCTTGCCCAGCACCTGTCCATGAGGTAGTTTGTTCCAACCATTATTATAACTCTCACTTGCATAAATGTTCTTCCAGAAAAGGGGGAAAAAACCTGGATGAGTATAATAGTGATTTTTTTACTGATGGGGGGGCATTGTTCCTTTCATCATATAGTACTCTGGAATGATTTATAAAATGGTTGCAATGAAAGTTGGAGAAGGGGAATAAGATAGAAGCTTTACATTTATCTTAGATTTATTTTCAAGATGATTTTTCAGTTTTAGCTTTTCATTGTCACTTCCTGTTTTTCACTCATTATGTAGGGAAACTTATGTAGGGAAAAGTGTTTATCTTACCAAAAATATTAATTGATTTCAATCTATTCTGGGGAACATACATTAAGGAATATTATAGTGTTTAAATATAATAACTATGAACTATAATACATTGAGTCAATCCAAGTTAAAATAGGATGGGAGTCTTATCTTCAAAATATGGGAACAATAAATCATCTCTCTTTGAAATGTTTTTGAAGCAGGATAAAAGCAAATGGGGACACTACTGTAATCTGCTGGTTTTTGGTGGCTTTTGTGTAGTTGAGTGTTGGTTTCATCTTTGTACAAGGTGGGTGAGTGTGTGGCAAAACCACCCAAGTACACTCTAGCATATTATTGTTCTCATTGGAGGTTGCTTAAAAAAAAAAAGCATGGAAGAAGAAAACAGCTCCAAGCTCTGAGCCAATATACTATGCTGGAAGTTATTTTTTCCTGACAGATTCATGACTTTGAAATCAGTATGCATTGCTACCACCCTACTGATATACTGAGAGGTAGCTGAGAGAGAGAGAAAAAAACCCCACCCCAAACTACACTTTAATAGAACAAGCCCCGAGCAACATGATCTGAGTTCAGCATTGACCTTATTTTCAGTAGAAGGTTGAAAGACATGATTTCCTGAAGTCCTCAGAAGGCTACCTGTCTGAAACATACAGATATTTAAACACATGCCTAATAAGTTAATATGTAGGACGTTTGATGAAAAATAATCAAAAATATAATTTACATTGGATGAAATATAGCAAATCTGTTCCATTCTCTTTGTCTATAGATGTAAAGAAATTAAATATATGACAGTTTGATGTGACCACCCTACTGATAAACTGAGAGATAACTTCAAGAGGAAAAAAAACAGAAAGCAAAACTAGACTATAATGGAAAAAGTCCTCAGCAACCTGGTCTGGTTTCAGTATTGATGTTGGATGATTATTCTCTGATTTTTTGATAGTGCACATTTTTCAGAAATCTCTTGTCATTGAAGGCATGGCAATTTAAAATTGCCATGTGGAAAACATTATCATCTTTTGATTACCACATAAATTCAACTAGTGGCCTGTTTATCAGTAAAATATCTAATTTACATGTGTAGAAAGTATTAATTAAAATTGGTACTCAATAGAATATTTTTTTTTGCATTAATTTGTAAGTCTGATTTTATGTTCAGTAGTACAGCTATATTTCAAATAACATTAGTTTCAGGTATTATTATATTGAGGCATGTTTAGGTTAGATACTAGGAGAAAGGTAAATGAATAGTAGAGATCTGGAAATCTCTTTCACAGCTAGATTTGCATGGGAACCACTGAAAATTTCATACTGATTTTCCGCTGACCTGCTTGAAAGGGAGACATATTTAATGTTCCCAGTAAGGACGTTTGCTTGTGGGTCTCTCAGATAGTAATACTATTCAGCACTAAAACCACCACTTTAGTCAGAATTGGCTACAGGTGGTTTTGGATGTGTCTGGAAATATGAGGTATCATCTTTTACTAGCTACTAAAAAAGTATACTTTTCCTGGTGGTCACATCTGGAGATTTCACTTTAGAACAACTATTATGAAAACTCCATTCTTTTGCGATTTTCGTTCACCATTGATGGTTCACTTAATCATAGAATTTTCCACAATGGAGGTAGCTTTTGTAGTGATATGGAAAATTCTTTTTCAGACTTTAGTTTGCTGAGGTTTGGCTGTATTATTGAATTAGTCTTGTCTCGTTCCTATATAGGGCACATTTTTTCCAGTTTGTTATTCTTCCTTAGGACTCAGGACTATCTTGTCACAGATTAAATCATGTGGATTTAAACCTGTGACCAGTTTGACCTCTAACATGATCTCACTGAAGTCAGGTAAGCTCGTTCACATGATACTTTTGACCCTACTGTTTGGCCCAGTCAATCCCAATTACTCCCTGTCATAATCCACAAATACATCAAAACTAGATGTAAATGGAATTTGGTAATTTTTTGTTTTTCTTTCTCCTGTAATTTTATCTCTGAGAAGAATAAGCAACCAGCTGTCAGCTTTTCTGATCTTCCATTCCAAGAGATCAAATAGAAAATGCTATCAGATTCTAAAAATTCTATTTTTTCTTTTGCTTTTCTGAAATGTATTTTCAATTTTTGAATTCAGCTGTAAGACTAGAGTAACTTTCAAAAATCAGGTTTTAAAAAATTTTCTATAGACGGTTGTTGAAAAATTATTTGGTAGAATCCTTTGTCTTGTTTATGGCCCTTGGATGGAACAACCTTTATACTCATGAAAGAAATAGAAGCAGAAGATGGAAAGTAAGCTAGCTTGGACATCTAAGGAGAAGCTGTAGTTGTGTCCAAAAATCTTCAGGGGGAGTGTATCTGGGAGTGTGAGTGCTCTCATAATGAACAAGAAAGCAGTGAGGAAGCAGCACTGTAAATGTTTGAGAAGGAGGTCTGAGGAAAGCGATCAGGACATTTATTTTCAGGGTGGATAGCTCACTTAAATTAAAATCTGGCAACTCAGTAGCAGCCAATGGACAGAGATCCTCTTGCTATCTGAGATGATAAAAACATCCAAATCTATAAAGGCTAGAATTAATTTACTGAAGCCTCAAAAAGCGAGACACTAACACTAGGGATGTAAGGATATTTGTGGAAAAGGACACCTGGTAAAAACCTGAAGACTTCTCTTTTGGATTTTAATTAGCTTCAGAAGGAATAGGCTTTGCAAATAGGTTACTATTCATCTCAGAAGAGGTACTTTCCTGGAATTTTAGAAAATTCACAGATTATCCTAAGCTGAACTAAATATGCCTCTACTATGCATGATAAACAATTACAGTTAATTTCCTTATAAAACGGAATTCTCTAAATGCAGTAATGTCCTGCTTAGGAATTATTGGTAAAGGACAAGAAAAGAGTTGGGTTTTTTGATCAGAAATGGACTACTGAGTTTTTAATTATTCTTGAATACAAAAATTCCCAAATCCACTTGTTCTACTGTAGAGGTCTTTTTTACATAGGCCTTTCTACTGTAGAGGCCTTCAGCATCTACTATGCTGTGCTGCTATCTTAAAGTTTGTACTCATATGTCGTTGTAGATGTTAGAAAAACCATGTTTGCAACGTCAGTGGTTTAAGCTAGCACATTTTACTTCATTCTTTTGATGAACTGGGGCTATATATGCAGTCAGTCAACTGGCTTGGCTGAGAACCTTCCGACACAGTGACAAATCAGAAAAGACTGTGAAAGACTATTTAATGTTTTTCCAGCATGTTCTCATGTGTCTTAATATCAAGTCTTTAACTTTTCACTCATTTCACAAACCTGTTCTCTTTCTACATACTACTTTAAGCTGCCGAGGAAGAAATTTCATCAGTTTTCTTTATGAACAGTAGTATGCAGTAATGCAGGCTTTGTATGAAGACTGTCTTTGCCAAAGACTGTACTGCAGTTTGTGTCGGGTGAGAAGTTATTTCCTTTACCCTCATCCAGCCAAAGAAGACAGCTGCATTAAAAAGAAAAAAAGCCTGCTGCTGACCTCATATACATGCTTTCTGAAGTTGAATGTATTTCTCTTCTTGTCTTCTCCTTCAACTGTTAGCTAAATCTGTGTATTCTCATTTGTGTAACCTCAGTGAATTGAATAAGGATTTGGAGTGGATATCTCTTAAATTTAATGAACATATCAGTTTAATTTTTCTATCCAATTTACTGAAGTAGCAGTCTGACTAAATTTTATTAAACTTTTATTTTCATTCACCATCATGTTCAATATCCCTCTTCTTTTATCCTCAAATATAAGATTTATTATCATGGTATTAATTGTAAAAAAAAAAAAATTGGGATGGCAGTTAATACAATTTATCTTAACTCTTATGGGATAAAGGCTGTTCCAGGTTGATCAACTTGTAAATGGTACCAACACATTCATGTAAAGTAGTCCAAGGCATGTGCCCTTTCTTATTTTTATAAGAAGTTGGATTCACTGCTCCAAACACTGAGGTAAAAAGATCTCTGGGACAGGTAACAACACCCTGAGTGCTGTTGAACAAATGAATCCTTGTGGCAATGAGTGAGACCTTTGGGGTTTTTTATGTAAGACAGTGCTTTTTTACAAAATTGTTAGCAGTCATTGACTGATGCAGCTGTGTAGTTTACAAGCCCAGGACTTGTTAATAATCTGAGATACTCTTCAAAGTTAGAGAATTGTGTAACCATTCAACTTTCAACAGTAAAATTGATTTAGAAATTCAGCGAAAGCACAGAAGTACAGCTTGTCATTTATCCTAAATTTAGTCCTAGTCTAAAAAAAGGGGAAAAGAGGGGCTTCAGCTTTACCTGCCTTTGGGAGACTCTCAAATTGGACTTGGTTTCTTACAGTGCCTAGTTTGGCTGCAGCCTTTAAGTCACTGGTTATGTTTGCAAATCTTGGCCCTTTCCTTTTTAAAAACTGCTTTGATGGAAAAGAATGTAGAGGTTTGGGTTGTACCACACTCCTGCTATGAGGGTGGTCGAGCCTGTGGAGAACCTATTAGCATGACACAGCAGATAGTCCTACTGAGTTTGTTCCGATCCCTGAGAATTCAGAATCAGAGTTCCTCACTGCACATATATGTCTCTGCTTATATCAGGAAGAACATTTCTTTTGCAGTTTCTAACAAAACCCAGTAATGCTGTGTGCCAATTAATATAGGAGTCGATGTTGTTTAGTGGAAAAATTTGTTTATACCAAAAAAATTCTTGTAGGTACATATGACAACTCTGAAGAAGGATGACAGATTTTAAAAAAGAAAGAAAAACCCTTCTGTAAGCTAGAAAGGACAATATAATTCAGTTTAATCATGGGATGCTCCAGCCTTTCTAAGTGTGTTTCCAACAAACAACAGCTGTACACCACATGATTTCAGATAAATGTGCTTGCAGTGGCAAGCTTCTCAATGCATAGCACATTTGTCATAAAATCTTTTCTGTACTTCTTACAAGTGTAGATATTTTATTGAATGGCACTACTAAGTTGAAAGGGGTGGTACAAAACAATTGGTTACTCAGCTGTTCAATGTGACTTGTGTTTACCAGGTATCTCAACAGGGAGGGCAGAGGTCGCTTGTGGCCTGGAAAGAGATAGGACTGGCTGGGAGTGGGAAGGAAAGGCACTAACTGTAGTCATAGGGGTAATTTGGAGAACAGACAGTTTCTTGGAAACCATCAGACAGAAAATGAGAGTGAAGAGGGAATGGTGGAGACTAACTGTAAGAATTGGAGAGAAAGAATGTATGTGTGGAGAGAAGTGATGATATTGGAGAGATGAAGAGAGTGCGTAGAGGGAGGGAATGAAAGCCCTGCAGAAAGAAGTAAGAGAAGATAGCTGCAAGGTTAAGAATTATAGTTTCTGCACTTTTAGTTAAGCCTTTTTTCTGAAAAAGATAGAAAAAGTGAGATGCCCATGGTCTGGTTTTCAGAGTTGCTGAGAACCAGAGGTTGCTCTTGACTTAACAGTTCTGAAAATAAGTGTACTCAATGCCTCAGAAAAAAATGCTTTTCAAAGGACATGAAGAGAAGCTGCCAGATAAAATAAACCTCTCTTGCTCCTTTCACACACTACACAACTGTCTTCCAGGAGCCAATAATACAATATTGAAAGGGATAAGCAAGTGAGCATCTACTTTTCATGCTCCATGAAGGGGCATGTAGAAACATATTTTGTGAAGTGTACTTTATACTTTGAATACAGTCTCCTCCTCTGTCCCGAGAAGCTGAAGTGATGGAGCTTTGCCAAACAGGAAGAACTAAAGAACTAATCATTAGGAGTTTGTTCAGCTATATTTCTTATATAGAAGTAGGAATTTGAAATTAATTATCTTACATAGCCCTCTAGGAAGCTGTCCTTAAGGTATCCAATTTCTTTTTCTTGCCATCTTGAAAAATGTCACTATCATGCATTTCTCTTGCTCAACAAATAATTTTCATAGAATGCAGTTGAAAATTTGCTGATAGTAGAAACCGTTCAGGGAGAGGTTTCAGTTCTAAAACTCTTGGGCTGTCACATAGAACAGGTAGGTACAAAACTTCTTCCCCCACTTCAACTAAAATTCAAGCATTTGCATTCCAAGAAGATTCTTTCTTCTTACATGGTCTTCAAGAAACTTAGGGCCAAATCGATTGACAGTTATGATATAAATGTATAGAGGATGTATAACAAAGCAGAGTTCAGCCATTACAAATACTATTAGATGAAATACAAGGAAAATGAAGTATGGAATAAACTGCATTCTAAATGAGCTTTTGGAAAAGGGAAAGCTAAGTCTTAGCTAACGGATTAAATATGAAAAGAAAAACAGGCACAACTTCTGTCTCAAATTAAAATAGCAACATAAAATGATTCCAGCTGTACAATGCAGTATGATATAGCCACACCAAACATTTTGGCCCAGATAGCTGTATCTGAACTGTGTACAGCATGGTGTGGGGAAGGTGGGAAGCAGAAATTCTTTAAAGCTGCCTTTTATGCCTCTTTTCTTCCAGTTGACTGCATAAAGTACAGCAGGCTCAGAAGTGCTCCATTTTTCACTCTCTTACAAGTTTTTCCTGTGAGCTGATTTGGCAGCTGGGGGGACTTCTGCTTTGCCTTCTTCCTTTCTGGCCTGCAGTGTGTGCTGGAGTAGGCAGGGAAGAGCAGATGCTGATAAGGGGATTCTGTGACTCTTTTTCTTATCCTATAGAAATATTCAACAGCTGGAATCACCATTGTTCCTAGCTGCTGTGTTTCTGAAGAATGGTATTTGAGATGGTTAACAATTATGGTAATTCACGCATTAAAATACTGGCATTGTCATCTGAGGGGGTTGGTTCATCTATGCTTTTTCATAATTCAGTCACAATGATACTTTGTCTGGAATATCATAGTAGCCGAGACACCCTGTGACATTTTTTTTTGCAGAACTGCAGCTGTATTCTATCCAGCTAGTTGCTTACTCATTTAAGAACCTTTCTTGAAAGAAATAGATCATTTTCCCACTGACATACCATACCATACCATACCATACCATACCATACCATACCATACCATACCATACCATACCATACCATACCATACCATACCATACCATACCATACCATACCATACCATACCATACCATACCATACCACAAACCCACATCTGGGACTTATTCCAACATTTATGACCTTCATTTCAGCTCCATTTGCTCTGCTACACTGCCACTTTCCTATATAAAATCTCACAAAGATCTTGTACTCAAGAGAGAAGGTGCAATTCTAATTTATATTTACTCACACACAAAATGGGGTTTGAAGTAAATGTAAATCAAGCCAGAATAACAAGTGTATTGAGTACCTGAAATCCTCCTGTGTTTTGCAACACTGACTTGCTGTCTTCAGACTCAGGGAAGAATCTGGCTCTTCACTTTTAATACTAGCTTTCTGTATGACATCTGGTTTTATTTACATCGTTTCCTCCTCCAGTTATGTGTAGTTATTTCCATGAATGGTGCCACCAAGATCAGTGAAATTACTGTTGCAAGCAACAGTCTTCTCTTACCCACTTAGCTGGTAGTGTGCTTTTTACTTTTGGGTTATATACCTTTTGAGGGGAGTTACCTTCCACGTGTTCCAGGTGATGTCTCAAAGATATAAGAAAATATTTTCTCTAGATGTTCGACCTGAAACCTATAGTCATATTACATCTTAGTAACTCTATGTGTGTCATAGATTTGAACTTTTTTTCTAATTCCAGTAGTTTCTGTGTTGAGAGTGGCCAGGTAGAATAGCAAAACTCATACATGAATGCTTCATGCAATGTTTGCAGTTTAAAAGACATTGGAAATGGTCACAAATCTTTTACCACTGGTTATGATATATGCATTATTTTAATAGTTTTTCACAGAAGATTATTTTTTATACATTTTTAATTAAAACCTAACCTCAGTTCCTGGAAAAATTATGGGTAAGATCATTCGGGATACTATTGAAAGGCATTTAAAGAACAATGCAATCATCAGGCACACTCAGCACAGGTGCACAAAGGGAAAGTCCTGTTTAACTAATGTGATATCCTTCTATGATAAGGCCACCTGCCTCTTGGATGAAGGGAAGGTGGTGGATTATTTTAGTAAGGCTTTTGATACTGTCCCTCACAACATCCTTCTGGACAAGTTGTCCAGCTGTGGGATGAGCATGTTCAAAGTGCACTGGGTGAAGAACTGAATTGAAGGACAGGGCTCAAAGGGTTGTAGTGAATTGGGAACTGTTAATGTTGGGTTGATGGTTGGACTGGATGATCTTCAAGGTCTTTTCCAACCTGGACAATTCTGTCATTCTGTGAATAGGGCTACCTCTGCCTGGTGACTGGTCACCAGCAGTGTTCCTCAGGGCTCAATTCTAGGGCCAGTTGTGTTTAACATATTTATCAATGATTTGGATGCAGGAGTTGAATGCACTGTTAGCAAGTTTGCTGATGATATCAAACTGGGAGATGCTGTTGACTCTCTTGAGGGACAAGATGCCTTGCAGAGAGATCTAGATAGATTGGAGTATTGGGCTATTATTAATGGGATGAAATTTAACAAGTTCAAGTGCTGGATTCTGCACCTGGAATGGAGTTACACCAGGCACAAGGTATAATTTGGGAGAGGAGAGGCTGGACAACAGCCCTGCAGAAAGGGATCTGATGGTGCTGGTTCACAGCAGGTTTAATATGAGTCTGCAGTGTGCCCTGGCAGCCAAGATGCATCCTGGAGTGCATCAAACACAGTATAACCAGCCAGTCAAAAGAGGTGATTACCCGGCTGTATTCAGTGTTGGTGCAGCCTCACCCTGAGTGCTGTGTGCAGTTCTGGGCCTCACAATTTAAGAAGGATATTAAGTTCCTTGAATGTGTGCAGAGGAGGGCACCAAAGATGGTGAAAAGGCTGGAAGGAATGTCCTATGAGGAGTGGCTAAGGACTTTGGGTTTGTCTAGTTTGGAGAAAAGAGGCTGAGGGGCAACCTCATTGCTCTCTACAGCTTCCTGAGGTGGGGACATGGAGAGGGAAGTGCTGACCTCTTCTCCCTGGTATCCAGTGACAGGATGCATGGGAATGACAAAGCTGCATCCATCAGGGAACATTTGGACTTTACATGAGGAAACATTTCTTTAGAGAGGGTGGTCAAACACTGGAACAGGCTTCCTGGAGAGGTGGCCAATGCCTCATGCCTGTCAGTATTTAAGAGGCATTTGGACAATGCCCTTAATACCCTTGGACATTTGGGCAATGCCCTTAACCTTTGGTCAGCACTGAAGTGGTCAGACAGTTGGACTAGATGATCGTTGTAGGTACCTTCCAGCTGAATTCTATTCTATTCTATTCTATTCTATTCTATTCTATTCTATTCTATTCTATTCTATTCTATTCTATTCTATTCTATTCTATTCTATTCTATTCTATTCTATTCTATTCTATTCTATTCTATTCTATTCTATTCTATTCTATTCTATCCTATTCTATTCTATCCTATTCTATTCTATCCTATTCTATTCTATCCTATTCCATTCCGTTCCATTCCATTCATTTCTATTCATTTCTATTCTATTTCCTGTGCTCACCATGAGTCAAATAACAATGAGATTTGCCTGAAATGCCTGGTTTTTTTCATCTCCAAAACCACTTTCAAGGACATATGTCACAAAAGTTACAAGCGGAAATAGAATTTTATTTTATTTTATTTTATTTGATCTTTCTGAATCTGTTGCAGAGTCAATGCTCACAAACATTAACACAATGCATATGTGTAGCTAGGAGCAGACTTATACATTCTTCAGTTTAGTTTGAAAAAACATCCCTTGCAGTCTGGCAAAGGCAAGTCACAGAGCTACAGAAAGTAGCAGCAGGAATACAAGCCAACCAGTCTCTGTTTCCTGAAGAGTGAGAACTTGAAGAAGGAGGATTAAGACCAACCACACACAAAAGAGGAAGAGGTGCATGGTACCGTGGTGTATTTTCAAAAGTATGACACATATCAATGACAAGCGTAATTTTTGCCTTCAAAAATTTGCTCTGCTGTGCTTCTTGGCCAGCGATGCATGAAAAGTGCTCTTGTACCTGTCCTGTGCTTATATTGCATCCGAAGAGAGCTGAAAAGTGACAGCTCCTGATGGTGAAGCAAGCCTGGAGCCCTCCTACGCACTGGCTGTTTTGCACAAACATAAACACCTGGGAAAATGGATCCAAGGGAAGAGCAGAGCTTGCTCCCACTACAGACTTGCAATGAGAGAGATAGGGAGGGCCAGGGCACAAGTGGTACCTTGGAGGTGCAAGAGCAGCAGGCAAGAACCAAACCAAAATGGCTCAGAGGAGCCCCAACAAGGGGGTGTGCTCAATGCTACAGAAGAAAAGAAGCAACCCCCAGGGGCCACCCTTGGGGCCTGCCCTGGGGGCAAAGAAAGCTTCCTGGTCTCGGATGCGGGCCCGAGGGCCACCCCTGGGGAGCATGAGTAGCAGGCAGCTAGACAAAATGGCCCAAAGGAGCCCTGGCAGAGGGCTGTGCTCAGTGCTGTAGAGGAAGGCAATGAACACCCATGGACCTTTGCCAGTCCACCCTGGTGGAAGAAAAGCCTTCCTGCCCCCAGCTGTAGGGCATGAGAGGCCATCTTCATGGTGCATGAGCAGCAGGCAGTAAGCTAGTCAAAATGGATCTGAGGAAGCTGTGACAAATGGTCATACTAAATGCTGCAGAGGAAGACAAAAAAGTCCCAGGGACCAGTGGAAAATTCCTTCCTGACTGCAGAGCTGGTGATTGGCTGTTCCCTGAGCACATGAGCAAAACCTGCCTTCTCGTCCCACAGACTGACCATGCCTCCCAGAAGATACCCAACCCCTGTTCTCCCTTAACCTGGAGTCATATCAGGGGCTTCCTAGAGTGGTCAGATGCCCCAGCCTGGTTGACCTTTGGGGCAAGAATCCTTCCTGGTGGCAGGACACCAGTGGGTACTCCAAAGCACTGGGACCCTAGCAACATCTCTTCATCGCATATCTTATGGCTGCTGCTGATGGGTCTGCAGGAGATGAAGTCGGCAAGCTCTACAGTGCTCCTCAAGAAGGCATTCTCATGGTCTTGTCACTGCTATACAGCTGAAGAAGCCCAACTAGAACTTAATCTGGCTACTGCCATAAAAGACAATAAAAAATGTTTCTATAAATACATTAGCAACAAAAGGAGGGCTAAGGAGGATCTCCATCCTTTACTGGATGCAGGGGGAAACAAAGTGACAAAGGATGAGGAAAAGGCTGAGGTACTTAATGCCTTCTTTGCTTCAATCTTTAATAGTAAGACCAGTTGTTCTCCGGCCACCCAGCACCCTGAGCTGGAAAACAGGGATAGGGAGCAGAATGAAGCCCCCCATAATCCAAAGGGAAATAGACCTGCTACACCACTTGCAGATCTATGGGACTGGATGGAATCCACCCAGGGGTACTGAGGGTGCTGGTGGAAGTACTCACCAAGCCACTTTCAGTCATTTATCAGCAGTCCTGACTAACTGAGGAGGTCCCAGTTGACTGGAGGTTAGCAAATACGACTCCCATCTACAAGAAGGGCCAGAAGGAGGATCAGGGAAACTACAGGCCTGTCAACCCAGCCTCAGTGCTGGGGAAGGATGTGGAGCAGATCATCTTGAGTGCCATCACATGGCAGGTACAGGACAACCAGGCAATCAGGCCCAGTCAGCATGGGTTTATGAAAGGCAGGTCCTGCTTGACTAACCTGATCTTCTATGACAAGGTGACCTGCTCAGTGGATGAGGGAAAGGCTATGTCTACCTAGACTTAATAAAGCCTTTGACACCCTTTCCCACCACATTCTCCTAGAGAAACTGGCTGCTCATGGCTTGGATGGGCACACGCTTCGCTGGGTAAAAATCTGGCTGGATGACTGAGCCCAAAGAGTTGTGGTGAATAGAGTTAAATCCACTTGGCAGCCAGTCACAAGTGCTGTTCCCCAGGGCTCAGCATTGGGGCTGATTCTGGTTAATATCTTTATCAACGATCTGGACAAAGGGGATCGAGTGCACCCTCAGTAAATCTTCAGATCACACCAAGTTAGGTGGGAATGTTGATCTGCTTGACAGTAGGAAGGGTCTACAGAGGGATCTGGACAGGCTGGATCCATGGGCTGAGGCCAATTGTATGAGGTTCAACAAGGCTAAGTGCCAGATTCTGCACTTGGGTCAAAACAACCCCATGCAATGCTACAGACTTGGGGAAGAGTGGCTGGAAAGCTGCCTGGCAGAAAAGGACCTGAAGGTGTTTGTTGACAGCTGGCTGAATATGAGCCAGCAGTGTGTCCAGGTGGCCAAGAAGGCCAATAACATCCTGGCTTGTATCAGATATAGTGTGGCCAGCAGGGACAGGGAAGCGATCATCCTCCTGTACTGGGCACTGGTGAGGCCGCACCTCGATTACTGTGTTCAGTTTTGGGCCCCTCACTACAAAAAGGACATTAAATTACTCAAGCGTGTCCAAAGAAGGGCAACGAAGCTGGTGAAGGGTCTGGAGAACAAGTCTTATGAGGAGTGGCTGAGGGAACTGGGGTTGTTTAACCTGGAGAAAAGGAGGCTGAGGGGAGACCTCATCACCCTCTACAACTACCTGAAAGGAGATTGTAACAAGGTGGGTGTCAGTCTCTTTTCCCAGGTAACAAGCAATAGGACAAGAGAAAATAGCCTCAAGTTGCACCAGGGGAAGTTTAGATTGGCTATTAGGAAAAATTTCTTCACTGAAAAGTTTGTCAAGCATTGGAACAGGCTGCCCAGGGAAGTGGTAGAGTCACCATCTCTGGAGTTATTCAAGACATGTAGATGTGGCACTTATGGACATGGTTTAGTGGTGGACTTGGCAGTGTTAGGTTTATGGTTGGACTCAATCATCTCAAAGATCCTTTCCAACCTAAGTGATTCTATGATTCTATAGTCAGTTGTATAATGTATAAGCAGTGAAAATCTTTGTGATCCTTCTGAATTTTAGAAATTATATGAGATGTAGAAGTTCCATAAACTGACAAGACTGGATGAAGGACTTCACATATTTTCCCCAGCCCAAAGACAGAGTCACCCCTGTATTTGAACTCAATAGCTTAGTTTTTATTTTACAGTTACACATTAAATAAGTACTTTGCTGGTGATTTGAATAAAGTTATATTAGATCTTTGATTATGTCATAAAGAACTGAAACCTCATATAAATGATTATGATGTCATTGAAAAATTTCTATATCATAGAAATTTTGTTTAACCAACAAATAAAGCTGACAGTTTCATTATTCTAGTTACTGTAATGCCTAAACTCTTTATACAAAATTGTCAGAGCCACTCTTTTTTCTGCTTTCCCATTTCTTTCTTCCTTTCTAGCCTCCCTAAGAATTAGGCTCTCTGCCACTTCTCCAAAAATTTAACTCCTTATTGGTTTCCATGATGAATATTCTTCACCACATATTGGAGGAAAGGTAAAGTAGTCTGTTATTATGCTGGTAAGAAATAAGGCAATGTAATTTCAAAGTTTGCATGACTTATTCTGGGTCATAACAGTGGGTAATATGGACAGCATCTAACTAATCCTCTTAAGAGCACTGTCATCTTTGTGGGTACAGTAATATTGTTAATTCTGCACCTGAGGCTTTTTTCCTTTTTTTTTTTTTTGAGTGTTCAGGTTGATTCAGCTGTCATCCCATTATTTATGTCACAGGAGAAATGCTTTCAGTAACAGCAATACAGGAAAATTTAGGGAATAAAGAACTCTATACGTTACTATTTGGACCACCTTGTTTTACAAACAGTGTTAGGACTAGCTGTCCTACTTGTAACAACAAGAACTGCAGACCTCTGAAATACTATCACTATTTTAAGAGATTTTAGAGTTTTTAAGCCAAAATGTGCAGAAAAAAATGTCCAGTAGTTCTTGCAGTCTTAAAGTATGATTTGAAACTTATCTGTACATAGAGTGAAGGTGTAAGTGTCTCTGCATAGAGTGGAATTTTGAATCATTGCTCTGTTCTCATTTTTGGAAGCAGAAATCTTGGAGTTTTCATCTTGTTATGGGTGTACAGGATGTTTTAAATGTATTAGAAACTTCCCTTTGATAAGATTTTAGTGTGTGTTTTATCACACACAAAAAACCGTCCCTGTGGGTTTCATACAAAATTTTTGGATAAAAATCACTAGATTTCATTATTTTTAAAGTAGGCTGTCATCACCACACCCAGATCTTCTATACAATGTATCTTAAGAATCTACTAAACCTATATTAATTATATATTCACATATAAATATCTTTGAGAAACCTTCTAAGTTTTGTTTACTTAATCCTAGAACTATACACAGAGGATCCTGAGTTCATGATGCCTTTAATAAGTACTGAAAAAAGAGCAAGAAAATATTTCTGCTATTTCAGTGTACTTCACACAATGCTTGTCATATTCTGAAAAAAACATTTTTAATTTCATTAACTGTTCACTGAAACTCAAAATGCATACTAGGCTAGGTGCCTTCTAGATGTCCACCGAAATGAACCTAATAACTAAAAGGAGAGATTTCCATATTTTCTTATGCATGTTTCTATTGCTTACATTCCTTAAATAGCCTCATAATCTTCAGATTATTCCATTATTCTTACAGCTAACTCAGACATGTCAAATCTTTATATTTTAGTGGTCTTTTATGAATCCCAATAATGTGTTAAAATCTATTTCTTCCTTATGATGAATTACTTAGTACAACTTTAAGATAAAAATTATTTTACGTGCTGAAAGAGCCAATTTTTCTGTTGGCATGACTCCATAGACCTTGCTCTCATGAAGCCTGTATCTTGTGTGTTACTGAAATGGAAAAATTATTTTTGCATCAAAAATGATTAAGGAAGAAAGGGCTGTGTTTTTTTATCTAGAATTTTTGGGACAAAGTGAAGGCTTTTGTTTATTCTTAACAAAATTGAAACTCAAGCTTCCATTTTGAAAATAACTTACTCAAGAGAACTACAATTCCTGTGATTCAGAGAGTTTGAGAAACGACAAGGATAGCTAAATCCTGAAGGAATATCTGGACTTGTTCTGTATCCATATTTGTCTGAATGGGTGTATATATTTATTATCCGTGTGCACCATATCCATTATAACCAGACACATCAATAATGCATTTAAAACTAGTGAAAGAAACACTTTTCTGTTAAACTGTGAAAGCTGTGAAATTCTACATGGAATTGTTAGTGCCAGAAACCTAAAAAAATAAAAAATCAGTTGACTTTTTTACTTCTAAAGAAATTTGACCTTGATTAGACAGAGCAGTTTTATTCATATTCTTCAAATATGTTATGTTCTTTACTTTCAAATTTATCAGTCTAATGAAATTCTTGAAACAAATGAGAAATATAATTACTTTGTTGTGCATCTTCTACTAACACAGCTCTTAAAAATTGACTAGTGAAATATGAATCTTGTTTCTCACTTATGTTGAGATAAATTTCAGGCAAAGGCTTTTTATTAGTGTATCTAAAAAGAGATAATCATAGTTTTAAATCTCAAATTATAAATGTGTATATTTATCAGAAATAGATTTTTCTTTTCTTGCTTATAGTCAAGACAGAATCATCCATGGTCTCACAGTAAGTACCCAGAACTCATGACCATAAATTCAACAGTATTTGTTAGGAATATATGTTGTGTTGTATTTTAATTACATGCTATGAAATTTCCTGAGTTGCAGCACAGGTCTGTAAAGTATGGCATTTGCAGGCATAGACTGTGTGGATCGTCTACAGATTTAAGGATCTTCTTCTTCTCTATCTTCCACCATGTAGTTCTGTTTTCTCTCACCTTTGAGTTTTTTGTTGGTTTGTGTTTTGGTTTTTCTCTCCTTTTAAGCATTTGAAAAATAGTAAGAGGGCCCTTTCAGAACACTGATTTTGCTGGAGATATTTGAACATTCAGAAACTTCATGGGGAAGGTGAAAATTAGTAGGTCAACTACCAATATGAAAATGTCCTTCACTAGTAAAAATGCTGTAAAATGGTTCATATGCTGATAGCATATTACCCAGGATGAGTGATGGCCTCCACAGAGAGAATCGTTACCATGTATCTACTACAGTTCAAAAGTTTTGAAAACCAGCCTTTCCACACCAGTTTTTTCCCCTAGTGCTGTAAGGTCTGGCATACTGCAGGCAATGAAAAATTATATATAATATGGACATTTTTATTATAGACAAGGGATTCTGGTACAGAGACTGATAATATGTAGGCAGGTCAAGTCCATTAGTGTTTACTAGCTCTGTCTCAGCAGTAGCCCTGCAGTCACCAGTTGGTCTTCACTGGTTTAAAATAATTTACACTAAAATGTAACATGTGCCACTGCAGAATGAGATTATGTTTTTTACAATTAAAATTTTAGGTCTGAGGTGTGATTATGAGTGTAGTGTAGGAGCCTTAGTAGAACAGAATAATCAGGATTTAATTGCCCAATTTAAAATTAGACAGAACACTCAGGCTGAGAAGTCTGCAGCAGTGAAAAGCAACATCTGATTCCAATTATCAGATTTTAGCTAACTTTGCTATATTAAAGAGGTTTTTTTAATAAATGTATAATGCCAAATATAATAAATAATATAATAATAAAAAGGAAAACAGAAATCATAGAGCTATCATTCTAAGAAAAGGCATAAAATAAGATTAGAGTTCATAGAAATTTATGGAGAGTATGACATAAAGGTTACTCTTTCAAGTGTACATATTTGTGTTAGAGTTTCTTCAGAGTAGTAGATATAGAACCAGCAGATGAATCTTGAGAACTTCCAAGAAATTGTACTGTAAACCAAATATCACACTATGTCTGGCAGCATTTTATTGTATCTGGAGCACAGAACATTTTCTCCTGTGATTCTAACTAGAAGTTGCACTCCTTCCATTTTATTTTCAGGGCTGTTTTAATATGAAGTCTGATACAAAATTTAGAAATACTTTTTTCGTTTCTGCTTAAAGAGCAGTGCAAAAGTCTAGGGGGATACACTAATGATAACAATAGGTGCCTATAAATGCCTGTCATTTGTAATTTACTTACTGTCAAGTAATAATAATTACAAAAAAGTGCTGTTTGGGAAAAATCACTGTTTTGTTGGGCTGTTTTAGTTAAATATCTATTAGGACTCATGTCCTGGTTTAGCCAGGATAGGGTTAAGTTTCCCCAGCAGTGGGGGGGTGAGCTCTAGCCGGGTTATTCAGATACCATGCGGACGTCACATCCTGGCGTCGAAACGAGACGGGTCAGTTAACACGTGTGTTATGCCATCGCGCTTCTCACTGCTGTATTGGTAGATATTTTGCTCTGTTCATTGTTATTACTGTTATCCTTATTGTTATTGTTGTTGTTTGTTGTGTTGCTGTTGCACTGTTGTATTAAACCTTTCCTTATCTCAGCCTCAGGGCTTTGTATTTCACTCCCTTTGTGGGGGAGGGGCAGCGGCCGCGTGGTCTCAGACCCCGTCAGGGACTAAACCACCACAACTCATCTTAAGGTTAAAAAAATAGGGAACACCCAAGCTGTGATTCATTACCAAATTCATAAAAATTTCCAAAATTCCTTCTCTGCCTTGCAGAATATTGCATTTTTAGTGTGAAGTATAAACATGGACCACCGTTTTGTTTTCCTTGTAATCTATGCTTGATCTGAAAGTTTTGAATAGATTCCAGCAAGCACCTGATATGTTGACATCTGCTCTGAACCGAAACTTTTGAGGTTCTCCCATCAATAATGTATGTGTGCAGTTATATTATGATATTTATTGAGTGAAGTGTTTCTCACTTCTAAGTGCATTCTCCTTCCAAATTTCAGTTTTACTCTATATTTGAAGGTTGGAACAAATTCTGTCTCCAAATGACTCAACTTCAAATTGTTTTGTTTGCACTGCAGAATATGATACGCTCTCCATTGGGAAGCTGCTAGTCTGGCAAGTTTAGCTGCTTTTCCCACTAACTTACCAAGTGTTATGCAAGCATTGCTATCCCATGACTTGAACAGTTCCTGTTACTTTTAGTTTAGATACGGAAACACAAAGTTTTAAAACATCTTGTAAATAATAAGGTCCTTCATGAAAGTTAAGTGCATTATTTCAAGATTCTTATAAGTGATACAAAGATCTGTATGGAATAAATATGATTCCACTTTTTTTAAGTGTGAGTTATATGCCTTTATTATATTAAAACAGAATATCCTTTTCACTTCAAAATCTTTAAATATGCAATATGTCATTTAAGATCATGGTTTGGCTTTTGAATTTGCTATGATCTGCAAAATATTTTCCTTAGGAAAAGGTGGATTACCCAACAATAAAATGAACTGTCTTACTGTGGGTAAATAAATATGGGGAAGAATAATTCAAAAGCAAAAGATATTTTGCATCTCAGGCTATATCGTCTGGGCACATACACACTTTATAAATCTCTGAGCCACCAAGGATGAGTACCATCCAGAGGAAAACAAAACCTTGAAAAAAAGGAAGCGATACTGAATTAATAAAACCAGTTGTTATCTAAGTCATTCGGATGGAATGATGAGCTTGACTATTAAGGAACTGTGTGGTGTGTTAGAATGGGAGAAATACTTCATTCACATAGGTCTTTTTAAAAGGCAAATCACTATTAAACTTTCATGAAAACATGCTTATTATCTAAACAATAAAAATTTGACCAATGCGAGGGAGTTTTATATAGAGAAATGAGCCATATTATCTCCTCTTTGCCTGCAAGGAGAGCTAATAGAATTCCCTGGACTAGACCTAACATTTCTGGCCTCTTTAAAAAGGAAATGCAAGCAAAAGAGACCATGATGGAGTCTGGAGGAAAAGAGGTGTTCTTTGGTTCACCAGGAGCAAGTTAAAGAAAAAAAACCTTAATGTATTTGTTTAATTACATAATTAAGATGTACTAGAAAAGAGAGAGTCTTTTCTTTAACCTATTGCACTACATGGGAAATTGTAAAGAAGCAAGAGATTTTTATTTATTTCATTAAATAATTTTGTAAATAAACTAGATGATATCAGGTCTGGAATCCATTTGCCTGACATCACTACAGCTGGCCAGCCTGTCATAGTGCTTACGGCTGAAGTGAAAAACAGTCATAGTTTTTAAGCTCCCACTTCTGTAAACATTTCCTGTTCCATTGAGTTATTTTTTGAGTTTTAATGTGCAGTGGTTCCAAAGAAGTGGTGCCAATGAATAGAGTATAAAAAGCAGTATTGAAAATCACTTACTTTAATTTAGTAGAATATTATATATTAGATGGCAAAGTGCCTTTCAACTTAGCTATGTATACCTTTTTTTCTGATATTATTTGATTTATTAAATGTTTGCCCTTTTGTACCTGATGGGCACAAAGTATGGCCTCAGTTCAAAAGGAGAACAAATGAGACGGTCCATCAGAGTTATAGTCATGACCTAGAATGAAGGGCTTCCTAAGAGCTAAATTTAAGCTAGAGGTCATTAATGGATAATATTCAAACCATGTCCACTGTGCATCCTCTTCTTTCATTTTCATTTCCACTATACTTCTAAGTTACAAATTTCTAGACTTTAAAAATTGGAATGATTTAAAGGTAAAAATAAATACTGCTACAGTTAAAACTAAGAGAACATCAAATTGACTGAGATTTATGCAGTAGATGGTAGTGACAATATTCTGTAGGAAATGGAATTTTGGAGTGTAGATAGAGTAGGTCATACAGCAATATTCATGAAAGAGATGCTCAAAAGACAGCAGTGGCACTTTATTAATAGTAATATTGGAGTCTGGAAATCTAAGTAGATTGCAAGAACATGCAACCCATATTAATGTATCAGAGTTTTTTGTACTTTTCCAGGATTTCACACATAAGAGTGTAAGGCATATGCTACAGATGTTGGCTTATGGATTAAATAGCAGGATATGAAAATACTCAAGTGATTTGGGCTTCTAAGAGCTTAGAGATCCTTTTTGAAGATGGTATTGGAACCTACTCTTAAGTCAGTTGTTTAGTTATCCTTTATTCATTTGTTAGATCTTTTAATCAGTGTTTGAGCTTATAGTTCTTTAACTCAACCCATGGAGTCTCTTGTTGGTTTTGTCGAATGGTCTGAGTTGCATTCCTCAAGCAAACCCACAATGGGTGGTCATAATACATTGGCAGTCTGGGAGAATCCATCAATAACAAATAGCTCTTAAATAGCATGTATCGTGGGTGGTCCAAGAGTTTCCTGGGAGGCACAGTTTCAGGAAGACACTGTGTCTAGAATGCCAGTAGTGCTCTCTGTTTATAGATGTACTCTCTGTTTAATTCTCCTAGGCATGGCTACCTTGTGACAGCCACTCCACTGGAAGGGAGGGAGACATTATAGAAAAAGAAGATTCTGCATACATAATAACTCCATGTGAAACGGTATCATAGGTCACAGTCTAATTTTAAGCCATACTTTGGTTAACTGGCTTTTTATTTTTCAGCGAAGAAAATCAGAGTTTACAACTCTAAATTTATAACTATGGAGGCAGGTATAGTTACTGGATTGTGGTAAGGTAGTGAAAGTTCAGACTATCTGATTACACATCTTGTAATGTCTTTAAAAATAGATAAACTCTGCATTAATTAATATAGTTGCATTCTTCTGAAAGAATACAGTTTTGCTATAATACTATATAGAGTTGCACCCTTGTGCTGCTCTCTTGCCAAACCACAGAATTTTTCCAGACCTTGAAGTTGAAGGGAATTTGTGTGCCAAACTGCTGTAGAGGAAACATTGATTTGTATTATATTTGCTTAGTATGGGAGTGAATCACTTTGATTACCTTGTTATTAGAGCAGAGTTTCTTGTTGATGGTTTCGCAGGAATGACGCTACCTCCAACAGTACAGCTCCTTTTGTTTAAAATATCAGTGGTACCATTGCTAATGGTTTCAGTGCCTTCCATGTATTCCCCATATGTCAGTACATTTATCCATTCTTAGTGGTTTATATTAACATATTTATGTCAGAGATGGTAAACTCTGAAATTTAGCCGTGACAAATCAGCAAAGTAGCCATTTTTTTCCTTTCCAGTAGTCTCAGTAATGTATGTTTATTCTGCATTAAATGTAGTCTTATGTCTGACTTTTTATAAAATGTCAATCCTGCAATAGCAAAACCAATTATGTTAAGTGAAACAAAATGAAGAAAAAGCTGAAAAAGCGTGTTGCTATAAACAGCTATTAGAGTTGAATCATACTAGAGTTTTGTGAATGTTTTCAGTTTAGCATGTGAGTTGGTTATTAGTTTCTGACATTTTTTGCTCTTTGGAAAATTATTAACTTTTTTTTTTTTCTCAGCTCTCAAGAAAAAAATATTTTGATATTTTTAAAGTAAAGAAAGACATTATTTACACTTTTTGTGTGCTTGTTCTTGTCTGTCTTGAAAAATGTGAATACTCCAGGAGCTTGAAAGAGATGCTAAAATCATAGCCAGGTTCTATTATTTTCATGGAGTACCTTTCCTTGGTTTATGAGAAGAGACAGTTGCAGTTTTCTACTGCATCATGTTGCATATGTACAACAAACCTGACATGAGTCTTTATGCTGCTTCAGTTTGTGGGAAAAAAACATCACAAAGAAAGAAACAATAAACTACACTGCATTAGTATTAGTTAATTCTGACAAATGGCCTTAAGGCCAGTTAGGAATCAGCTGTTGGTAATTTTATGGTTAGTTATGCAAGCATATAAAGCAGTCTAGTTATTGAAATCTGTAACATGTCTCCATTCGTTCTTACCCCCCTACTTCTCTGATAATAAGAGAATAGAAACAGACTAGTGAAGTCTTTCTTTAAGCTGTAATTAGGGTTCTTTTCTTTTCTCATTCACTGTTTAGAAATCTGTAGTTAATTAGGTTACAAAAATGAAAGGTTGTTCCAAGATCAACATTGATCATTGATTTTTCAAGTGCAAATTTGAGAATATGTTTGAATTTACTGCAAGTTTACCTGATGAAGAATTCAGAATAATTAGCTCTTGGTTTCTCTTGTTTCCAAAATTCATAATGTGAATCTGAAACCAACTATTGCCTCACAACAGATTGATTTCACAGTTATTTCTTGAATGGTATGGTCACTCCTCTGTATATTAGTGTTTGTGAAAGAGTAAACTATCCCTTTTTGATTTTTGAATTCACATTGCTGTTGTTTGGTACATGAATAAATAAAACTTTCTGTATGTACATACGCTCGTAGAGATCATTGGAAAATCTAGAATTTACCATCTTATTCTGAAAAAAGCTTCAGGTCTAACTGATATTGCCAAACTACAGATGTTCAGGCATGTTCAGAGTTTTTACATGATATTTGAATATATCTGTTCAGCAAAAACACATGTGTCTGAAGATGTGAAGGCGGGGTGGGAATGAAACCTTGTAAACTAACATTCTTTGTAGAAGACATATTACTAGTATGGAGGAAACAAAGCTGTTATGTAGCTTATTAATGGTACAGTTCCATGACAGATCCTGAAAGTGTTGTCTTGATCTATGGTGAAATCAGCCTCATAGATTTAAGCATGTTAGGAAAGTTGTTGTTTACCATGTGTACTGGTGTACCTGTAACCATTTGTGTCTGCCATTACAGTCTGCTTATAATTGTGATGTAATAATTATTGTCACTTGTCATTGAAGACATTTATTCCTTCATGCTATTTAAGAAATGCAGGTATTTTTAAAAAGCTAATTAATTCTTTGGGCAAAATGAAAGCGTTTCTCCTGATAGGTAATTGTAAAGAAATCTTTCATGGAATTGCAGAAAATGAAAGCAAATTAATGATCTATTTGTGCTTTTACATGTATTTGAACATTTCTAAATAGGAAGTTAATTTAGGCAGCAATCTTTTCCTGTCAGTACAGCTGAAAAAATATTTTTACACAGCTAGATTCCATATATGATCTGATACCATGCTGAGGTAGACAGGCCTGGGATAATTAAATCTCACAGAACTGTTTGCAGCACTTTTTGATTTCCATGTGTCCTTATCCGAGCTGTTCCATCATCATTTCAAATAGTCTCTGATTGGTTGGTGACTCTGCTGGACAATGTATGACCTTGGCTTGAATAGTACTTTGCTTTGGAAATTCAGCATTGATGATACACGTTTTTGGGCTTACTTTTGTAAGTCATTGCAAATGCTGTCAAATACTATTTGAAAAGAAAGTATATATTAGCTTAGTTACCAATATAGGCTCTTATCATAACTGTCCCTATTGAAAATCAGTTTAATATTAATCTTGCCTGTGATACTGAGGTGCAACTTCTAGGTGTTTCAAGGACTGTTCACAAAATCTCTTACCAGTTCACTAGTGGATTTTTAAAAGCTATCATGCTAACAAATTTTTCAGAAAGTGAAGTATCTGCAGAATGGCTCTCATATTAATGGACCATGGATGCTGAGAATGAATAATGAATGGTAGCCTGATGTTATCAACAGTTTGTACTTTCTTTTTTTTTTCCTTATAGCAAGTGACAGAACAAGATCAATCATAAAAGTATTTGCAACAAAACCAAACTTACATCCATCTTTGCTGGTTTGTTCTTAATGACTATGTAAGAATTATAATAATGGAAAACTTATGAGTTGCCATGTTCTGAAGAAATTCTTATATGGCAAGGGTTGCATGCATGTCAAAATTTTTGACAGGGCAGCGAGATTGCCAGAAATATACTCATCATCTCAGCTTCTGTGTAGCATTTGATCTGCAAGGAAACTGCCATTTAGAAACTGCTGAGTCAGCAGTGGAGCTGGAAGGAAGTGGTAAGGAAGTAGGTTGATGAGAGTGAATTAAATGTAGGTAAGGAAGGAGTAGCAAGGGAAAGAAAACAAAGGGAGACACAAGAGAAAAGTGGACAGAATTACCCATTTTGACTAAATTTCAGGCATTTATTAAGAACATATTTCTTTGGGACCAGCACTAAGGAATTTTGTAAACCTACCACAGATGAGCCAGAGAGTTTGCAACAAGGTAAGACCATACATATTTTTAAAGAAATGACTTCATGAGAGTCATTGTGTGTCTGTTTGATTCAGATCTTGCCACAGCATGTAGTTAAAGAAAATTCAGAGATTGCTTACCCTGCCTTGTTACAGATTGTCTTTGTGCTATAAAGGGATTCTATGGTCAATGTGTGGGCAACTGTGAGTATTGGAATTTCACATCAGACCTGCATTCAGCATGCCCAAAGCTAAATATTCCAAGTTCCAAAGAAACTTAATCTGTGTTTGGCATTAGCAATTTGTGTTGAATGACTATTTTAAGCTATTTTTTGAAGACATACAAGGCATATTATTATAGCTGATGTAATATGGTCTTTTCTTTTTTTAACTGAAAGGTTATATAAAGAATAAAGCTATGGATCAAATGTTTTGGAACTAGAAAATCTTTTCAATTTAAAGAATTGTGAAATTAAAGACTAATGACTGGCTGACACTTTGCAGTTTTAAATTACAGTCACTTTTTTCAACTTGCCTATGAGTCCTCATTATGCTGCTCAGAGTAAACATATGAGAATTTCTCCAGACCTGTCTGTCTGTAAGTCTGTATGGAGTCTTTGGTTGTTTGACATTTTCTATTAATTATTCTGATGCAAGAATTAATACTCTGGAAGACTAACAGTATATGTCACATGCATGTTTTCTCTTACTTTACACTACCATAAGAGTAAACCTCAAAGATTATTACAATTATGTTTATAATCTTTTCAGGAGTAATTTTATTTGGCATTCAAACATCATCTTTTTGATTTTTCCATTTTGGCTATTGATTTAGTTTTGAATCAATTAGATTGTATTCTATCTGTGATGTCAAAATAGGTCAGTGTAGCACTAATAAACACTTTGCAGCATTCCACAATAACTGTTTTGTTCTTTTAAATAGAAGGACAGGGTAATGAATTAGTCATTGCAAAGATGCCTGATGCCGATGAGTTGTGCTCCTGTGTAAGCAAGATACTCAAAGATTGATGGAGAAACAAACTTTGCAAATTTGGTAGTGAAAATGACTACCTTAGGTCTGATGCAGTGAAAAAAAAGAAGGGAAGGTGGTGGCATGGCCGAATTGATGGACTTCTGATTTTTGTTTTGAATCAAGAGGTGACAGTGAAGGAAAGGAAGGATGAAAGCAGTTAGCAATTCAAGAAAAAAGGACATTGTTGCAATGAGACCTAGACTTAGATAATGTTTTAGCTGTTTAAATGAATGTGGAAGACCATATCCTTGAGATCTTAAGCAGAAAGAATTTGTAGGACTAACACATAACCTAGAGGTGGTGGTGTAGATGGAAATTGAAGTTGCAGATAATCTCTGATTTATCTGTCCCAGTGACAAGTTGCTGTCTACAATGATGGAGAAGGTTTGAGCAAAAATTGCAGTGAAAGAGAAATGAAGATCCTTGTTCTAATCTTGTTGGACTTGAAGTAATGGTGACTTATTAGATACATGTGGAGATAGATCAAGAATAGAGGTTTAACTGTGTGTCATGCTTAGAGAAATAGTAGCTTGACATTATCTGAAGTTAAAATGTAAAGGCAGGGCAGAAAGAGAAAAGTAAGGGCAGACTTCTTTAACATGTAGAGAATTGACTGGGAAATGAGAATGCCCTCCTGAAAGACCAATTTGTGAAACGGAAAGATTATCAGGACAGAGAAGAATCAAGGAAGCCAAGAGAGATCTGGACTCCAGGAAAAGCATTGTCAGCTGTATTGAAGGCAGCTTGATAGAAGGAAACAAATAAGGATGACACATTTATTCTCAGTTATGGCTAGGAACAGATCATTAGAAGGATTGTCAGGAATCATTTGGATGAATTTCAAGAGCAAAAGATACGTTAGAGGAGAGGACTGGAAAAAAACCCCACCAAACCTGACTGCAAATAGCACATTCTCTGTTATTAAGTAAATGAGAGATGATCTGTAACTGGAGAAACGAGTGTGGACAACAGCAGGCCTTTTAAGGACACAGAAACTAAGGAATGTTTACATTGGAAGGAGGAAGAACCAGATGACATTGATATGTTAATAAGTAATAGAGAGAATAAAGGAAATAAGTTAATGTGTGAGACTGAGCCTCTGAAGCAAGGGAAGGAGAACAGAAGAGAAATTTCTCAACTGACAAGGAAGAAAGCATTGCAGTGGGAGAAAAGGAAAGGAAGACAAAAGTTGAAAAAAACTGTGGAGAAATAAAGATGGTTAGGAAAGAAGCAATGGGGATTACAGACATGAAATTTCATTCTAGAAAAGTAACATTATTTAACCAAGGGAGTAATCACACCAAAAGCAGAGAAATGATATTCTCAGAATCTTAATTAAAACATTTGTTGACAGTTCCTGCTGTTAAAGCTGTTCTGCTCATCTGCTCAACTGAAGCAACACAGGTAGCCAGGTCTGGGTTAGACTGATGGTCCTGGATCCATATACATACTAAACAAACTTTATATGTCACTAGGGCAGTGGTTTGTTGGGTTTTTCTACTGCAATTCCTAGTAACCCATTATTTTATTTCCAGTAAAATTTGTCTTTGAGATCTGTCCCCATAAAGGTAGAAGAGATAACCCTTCATGGAATATGCAGAGATCTTTACAAATGTTCTTTATTTAATCTTTTTTGGTATTATGTATCATTATGCAAAGTGCTGTGAAACTTAGGTTTTTGGGAAAGAGAATGGAATAGAGTCATCTTTTTTAAAAGTCTCTAGAATGCTTTCCTCACAATTTTAACATAGATCAGTTTGAGCCTCTTAAAAAACTTTATTAGCTATGTAGGGCAATATAATACTCCTTATGGATTAAACTTTACAGGAATGATGGCAACTCTGGGATATGTTGTTCTAAAGTGATCCATCAGTCTTACAATGTCTTTAAGTTTTGACTTCTTAAAATGAAATAAGAACCAAGGGAAAGGATTTGCTTTATGGATACAAGTGTTAGCTTATGCTATTAATAAATGTTTGGATAATTACATGTCAAAATAGTTATACTTTATGTTCTCCCATATGAAATATTAGATTCCCAGAAGGCTAATTGCACCATCCTACTCTACACATATATGGAACATATCTGGTTGCTTGCTTCAAAGGTACCTTTGAACGGTGAGGCATTAACACTGTGCATACCTTTCAGACCTTGACAGTTTAATGTTCTTGACTTTGTACTGGCCCTTAAAAAAAAAAAAGAAGGAAATATTTTCATTTTGTTTCCATTTACAAAATATTTTGTTCCTGAAGGAAATACATCTACTAGGTAAATATGTAATAAGATTTCTTCCTGTTTCTAGAATGTCTGTGACCAAAAGGAGAAATCTTAGTCAGGCAAAACTACAGAGAAAAATATATCTAGATCATGGGTTTGTTCTTTCGAATATATTGGAATATATTTGTCAGTGATTTGACTTAAAATTATTCTTCAAAAGAACTATTAGCAATGTAGCACATCAGAGTACTAAAACATTATGTAAAATAATTGTTTACAATTGCACTCACCAAATGTAACAAAAACAAAACAGAAGTAGAACAGAATCTGGAAGGAAAGAAAGAAAGAAAGAGCAATTGTGTATTCACACACAATTTTAGTGCAAAGCTTTAAAGTGCAGGAAAGGGTAGATCTGATATTTGTTTTTATAAGGTGAAAATTTTTTAAAACAAGAAGAGGTAATGAAAACAACCCCAAAATAAATATGAGGTGGATAAAAAGATATGCCTTCTATTTGCAAGACAATGACATTAGAAATTAAATACATTTCACCAAGAATAGTGATAATTAAACACACGTTGAATTTTGCTCTAGTAAACATATGGGAGAAAGTTTGTGTTATGGAACAGTGGATTCTTGTGTTATTGCTTACATGTAAAATATAAAGGATTATCTGGATCACTGTGCATAAGGATGGACTAATAGTAATAGCGTCAAACATACTTTTGCAAGTAGATATGACTTTCCAGACTTCTAACTTGAAAAATATAGTTTTAAATGCCGGAGTTCTGGGAAGGATAATATTTTAGTAAGCATTCTAATTTTAAAAGAAATAACATATTATTACTTTACCCCACAGCCATTTTCTAATACATGTTAAAATTTAGAGAAAAACTGGAAAAATAGCTTAATTAATTATACAAGGAATTTCAGTCCTTTAGAATACAAAATATATTCACAGAATTGAAAACTCTGGGTTTGACAAATTTTCATTAAATGTTTATAACAGATCCACAGTGCTATTTTATTTGGCTGTAGAGTCTGCTTTTCAGGCCAAGAGCTTGGGGTTTGATTGGCCTAAATAGGACAGTATAAAATATGTATGGTGAAAATTCTAGATATTTGGAGACAGGATCTCTTTTCAAATATGGATCTTTGTTTAAAAGTTAATCATTGTAGTTGTGCTTAATTTTACAGTGATTTCAAAACATAAGCAAGGATGCTTTCATGTTTTGTGTGCTCAGAGTACAGAATTGAAACTATACACTTTGGTCTAGTTTACAGTGGAAGCAGCCCTCTGCTTCATTGCCCAGGGAGGTGGTGGAGTCCCCATCCCTGGAGGTGTTTAAGAGTAGGGTCGACATAGCACTGAGAGATATGGTGTAGATGGGAACTGGCAGTGTTTGGTTAATGGTTGGACTGGGTGATCTTCAAGGTCCTTTCCAACCTAGTTGATTCTGTGATTCTGTGATTCATTTGGAGAAATAGCGTCCAGAGGTTGTCATGAAATTATAATAAATAGTAACAAAGCCTGCTAGAGTAACACCTAGAGCCACAGTCATGATGTTATATAACATAATAAATGGGGAACCCAAATACACAAAATAACACAGTTCTTTGTGGAAAGGTGAATATGCAATAGTATTTTCCAGAACTTATTCAAGAAATTGTTAAAATCTTGAAAGTGTGAAGAAAGATTCTTGTATTTATTTTCTGTATAAGTATTCCAAACATGTTCAGTGGGACTGATTTCCATAAGTTTTCATGCACATCTAGGTATCTGCTAATTAACTTGACAAATTTAGATGTGTAAGGATAAAATTAAAACCTGACCTGCAAACCTTGGCAGCAAACAAGAACCTAGACATTTATAGCCTCTGCAGTACCACAGAACATGTTCCTAATCTTCCATTGTTTACTTTTTGAAACTCTTACAGACTATACCGCCTCTCTTCTTAACTATCCAGCAGAGGTAATGCTCTTCTGCTCTAGTGCTTTAGTTATATCCTGCATGTTCATCTTCTACATTAGTCTCTGGTTTTTGTTTTATGTTGCCTGTGTTGACATTTTAGTGTTAATTTGTCATTTTCTTTCAATGTTGGCCTCTCTATCATCTCCTAGATGAACTGATTGAGATTCACCTGTGCCTCTGTTTTGGGAGCCTGTTTCTACTGTTTAAAGGAAGAACACATACAGCTGTTGGGTATCCAAACACTGAATTAGGCATAAATATCAGGAGAAACTCTGACATTCTCTCTATTGTCTCATCAGGAACTCATGGATGTTCACTTTTGGATTCTTATTTAGTTACTGAGAAAAATTTGGGTGTTTTCAGTAGAGAATTTGGTTCTAGATGTCAATGATTTTTGTTGATCCAGGCTTTGTAAAGAAGGGCATTCTCACCTTCTGCATGGCTGGTGTATTACAGAAGGAGCTCAGGAAGCTCATGATAACTTCGATCAAAAACTGGTGCTTCTGTATGTTACATTTGAACCATTATATATAATGGAGTATAAAGGAAATATATATATATATATAATGGAGCATAGAGGAAAGAAAAAGTACAGAACTCTGCTTCCTCTGAAAGAGCCAGTGTCTGCAGTGCCCTCAGGTTTGATGCCAGGAGCTTCTGCTGCCAGCCATGGCTTGGCCCCATAATCAAACCTTTTCCCAACTTCCCTCTATTGCTAGCTCTTCTGCCAATAGGATGACCTGTAGGAAAATTCCATCTCTTCTGCCTCAGGACCAGTCTAGGGATCCCTGTCGGATCTATCTTTTGTCTTTACCTGAGGCTCTAATGCATGTCCTTTTGTTCCTGCTTTTTTCAAACCGTTTTCCTCTAGTACTGTAAATACAGAGAAAAGCAAGTCACCATGTGTCGGGGTCACCATTAGCCGGGGTCCTTATTTCTCCATGCGGGAACAGAAACGACGCAACACCAATGTGATGATCAGGTCGTCCATCTTTTTTTTTTTAATTTCCTTTTCTGGTTACATTTATATTCTACTAAGTTCCGTACATGCACTCATCTATCTTCTAATAGGCTACAGGTCATCTACACGCGCTGTTCACGCGCCTCTACAAGCATTTGCATTGGTTAATTGCAATTAGCACATAAAGCCCAAAACTTGCCAAAACTCCCTTATCTCATACCCTGTTTTGCTCAGACTTGTGTGCTTTTGCTGACCACAGGTGTTTCTCACTTATCTGCTATCTTGTGTGTTTTTGCCAGCCTTATTTTGCTGGCCTTGTCTTTGTCCTTGCATTCTTCTGTCTGCACTAACTTTCTCCCAGCACGGCCCAGACTCCTACAACCATGTTTCCAAGAAAATTACTTCACATAGTAGCAATAACTCTTGATTTCAGGACCTACTCCACTTACCAGTGCAGTCTTTAACTTTGCTGACAGACTTGTCTAATGGATTGGTATGAAGCTTCCACATAAACTTTATAAAGATGCGCCAGACTAAAGGAATATTGTATGACTCTGAGGGTTAAAGCAAGTTTACTTGGCACATAATTAATAATGGAAAGGAACCTGCAAATATGTAGTGAAGTGGACTGGCATTCTAATGTTCAATGTAATCAGATCCTTTTCAATCCTGGAAGACCGATTTCTTCCCCCTTTTAACATGAGGAATTCTGTGAACTGTGTGAAGATGCACTTAGCATCAGTCTCTGCTCAGTAGCTTTGTGGAAGGGTTTCTAGTTTTTTCATATGCTGACATCCTTCTTTGAGCAATTGACATTTTCTCCCTGTAGAGACCGCATCACAGAAAAAGATATCAACTTGCTGTGAATCGTTATGTCTGTAGCCTAGTATCTTCATCTTTTAATGAAAATGACCTTTTGGTAACCATTGTGTTCTGTGGAAAATTACATAGATTCAGGCTATTTAAAAAGAACTACTGTGTATTATTTGGTTTTCCTGATATGATTATTCTTAAGGCTTTCACTAAGTTCCTCTCCAGTCGTGCCAGCTTTGTGTGTTTCATCTGCTGCAAAGGTCCTGGAGAAAATTATCAGCAGGAAGATGTCAGCTCAAGCCAAAGGAATTCCCAGTAAAATTCTGGAAATGTTTCTGAGCTAGTGTTGTGTATATTTGCCACCTGAAGATTGACCCATGCTTTTATTACAAATTATGCCACTACTAAAGTGAATATGTCCTTCTACTATCTCTGAGTTTGTCAAATCAGTTAGGCTAGGAATGATACTGCTTGGGGTCACCCAGAGCATGAGTATGCAAGGGTAATGATCCAAAGGAAGAGATTATTTCCTTAAAAACCGGGGGAGATCCTTAGGAAAGTGTTGAGCGTATTCACAGCTGCATCCTTCCCCTTGGTTTGAAGTCCTTTTTCAAAGGTAGAAGTTGGGTTTGTAACCAAAATGGTGGGGCACTCTACCCCTTTTATCTCATATTCCGACAGCAGGACAGAGAACAGGGGAGTGCAAACCTTATGTATATCCCTAGTCTAAGATGCTTGACTGCACATGTGTACATAGACTATGAATGTCTCTGTAGACTACTCCACTTTAGAGTTAATGAAAAATGTCTTTCCTTTATCAGTAAAGACTGAAGTCCTGATAGCAGTAAAAACATATTTATGTAGGTGTGCATGAAGAATCCAGCCTTCCTTTCTTCACACCAGACTTAGACTTATCAGTGGTGAAATGGCAAGCTAGTTTGTGGCTTGGGACAGTTTAATGGTTTTACTCTGGCACTGTACATGAGCTAATAACTTGTCAGCATTACTAACTCACTGGAAGGTGATATAAAACTGACATGGCTACATTGCCTGTGAACTCACACAAGTAAGACTGCATAGTGCTGTACTAAACCATATGGACATATCTCCTTGGTTCTTTGTTGACTCAAGGATAACATCACCGTGGTCCGTTTCACAGTACAGACATGCTCTAAATTTCATGCCTTGAAGTTCTTTGTTTTTGTTTCTATTATAATATAAATAGTAGACATCTCCTTATAAGACTTACAGTTTTAAAACTTGGGTTTATATTTAATGTGTACATTCTAACCTCCCCCCCGAGTTACTTAATACAAATGTTTGTATAGGTATATTTGAGGTACAGCACACTGAATGAGCTTGTTACTTGACATGCTACATTTAAACTTTTCATTTGGCTGTACAAATCGTGCACTTAGGAAAAACACATTTTAAGAAAGCTATTAATCTAATTTCTTTTCTGGTTTTTTTTGTGAGCTAAGAAATTCCAGGAAACTAGCTCTGGTTAGTCTTCTGTTAGAGTTCTGAGTATTTTGTGAGTGTATATTATTTTAGTAATTTTCTTGTTCCAAATTGCAATGTACCATTGCATTTTCTCCTGCAGAATATTTCTCCATATTTACAATTCTGAAAAATTAACAGAACTTGACAAATATTCAGTGCTCTGAAAATTAAAATATTATTAATGTTGTGTCTTCACCATGTCATGTGCTAGCTATAGAGAATGTTTACCATAGTGCATATTTGGGGGCTTTCATATTTTATAGGATTATAGTCAAAAGCATATGTAGGAATCTGCATACTTGCCAATGAAAATAACATAAATCAAAATATGATTTTTTAAATTTTATTTTGCATTTTTACATAAAGATATTTTACATGATGTTCACATAAATACTATTGTATTTCCCTCATTACTATAGGATAAACTATTCATTGTTAATAGAAATTACATTAAAGTAGAAAAGAAAAATATAATTTACTGAGTCTGTAACTTCTTAGTTTGAAAAGAACAGAAAAATAAAGAAAATCACAAAGAATTAATAATGTCTATAGAGAATGAAACTAATCATCTATACAACTTTTTTTAGTTCAGAGGGATTATGTATGGTAAGATTTTAGCTTCCTGTATTAAATAATGGATTTTCCCAACTATAGTATGCTAGCAAAATTTTCTTTTAGAAATGAAATATGCCCTACAAAAAGTATTTGATTTTCTCTTGTAAAATAACAAATTTGATATATGAGTCTTTGTCTTAGTGATACTTCTGTAAATGCTTGTATTTGAAGTTCCTGGGCTTTGGCTGTGGAGTTGGTTCAGATTATTCTTTATGATTGTTGATCTAGTATCTGGCTAGTGAAAGCTATTTGTTCCTAATGGTCTGGCAAGTCACTCAGTTCTTCATGTGTGCGCTGAAGTCACAACTGAGGAATGTGTCAATTGAGTAGCAATCTTCTATTCTGAGAATTTGATTTCTGGGCAGTTTATAAATTCAGTACATAGTATGCCTTCTTGTCATGCCCCTCTTCCCTCTTCCCCATATATATAATCCCTTTTCAAAGTTCATGACTTCAAACACATTCATTGCTGTTGTCCAGTGTGATATATTTATATTATATATACGGTCCAAACGATATCAGGTTAATGAGGAACTGACAAACACCAAAGTGTATCATTTGTAGGAACTTAAAATATAGTCCTTATTTCCCAAATGGCATCAAACAACATTAAACAATTTGTTTATAAATAATCTTCATATTATGAGATAAGTAATTCCACATGTAGAGTCTACTGTTTCATAGTTAATTTAAAATGGTGAGGAATCTGGAAATTGTACCTTTGGTGGGTTTATTTAAGCTACCAGAAGCATTAAACTTCCTAATTTAACAAAGTTAAAATGTAAAGTGAAAAGCAAAATCAGTTCATGCTTTCCTTTAATTCCTGGTTTCTTTTGTGAGAAGAGAAGTGAAGAGTATTCCAGATGTCATGACTTACTCTTAGTGCAAGATTACAAAGAAAAAAATTTGTACACCCTCATCTCATATTTTGCCCAGGAATAGGAGACTATTGAATAGACATTCATATTTAAGTATTACTAAGACTTACCATATGGATTTAAAAGATTTAAAGGTGAATGTGCACAAGATTGCAATCTTAAAAATTTCTTTTAAAAATTAGATTTCATCAAAACAGGAGTAAAGATGCTTTTCATATTGTATGTTATATTATGTAACTAGGAATATATTTATAAGTTCAAGAAAACAATACTTTTAAAAATATCTTGACCTATATAATCCATGTAAATTCTCCCTCTTTCTCACTTGTGGTATTGTTATCTGAAAAGCAGATTCGTGCCTGTCATGCAATAAACCAATCTTAATATGCTCAGGAGAGATATTGTATTTATTCAGGCCTGGGTGCTGGGTGGACTTTTCCACAAATCAAGCACACCAGCATCAGGTTTTCATGCTTCTTTTATGCACAAAAATCAGAGGTTAGTAATTTTCCAACAGGCCTATTATATACTGATTGGTTAGTGATTAACTTACAATTATAATATGGCGTACATAATGCCTTTACTACTACGCATGCTCAGGGGAAGGATCTTAACCTGGGCAGGGATCTTTCTGACCCATGGGTGTGGTTTTTAGTATTATAATGAAGGTAGTTCACTTTCAGGACACTCAAAAGTTAGTTTCGTTGCCAAGTTAGTTAATCAATTAGTCACTTTTTCAGGTTGTCAAATAACTCATTCTCAACACAACCCCAGACATTCTCTTTATGGTCCAGGACCTTCTACTTATTTTCTAGGGTTTGGAGATTGAAACCTATTCTTTATGAATTTCTTATCACTAATCAAAGTGTCTTGACCACGCTTCAATGTCTCACTTGACCAAGCTTCAAAAGCTCATAATTGTCCCCATATGTGTGGTAACTGTAGCTACTAGCATAATCATTAACCATGGCTACTAGCAAAAATGAAGTATACTATAACATTATCTTGAGTGGTATACCATTTTTTTCAGTCTACCTGCCTTCACAGCAGCCTTAGGTGGTAGTTTTCCTTGTTTTTAAATTGGATAATGAAGGCATTAAGAGGCTGTTTTTTGGTCATGAAGGTTTGGTTTTCCTGATAAAAAATAAAAGCAGCCTGAGTACACACAGTGGTATTAAAATGGGAATTTAGACCTGTTTCCTAATCTGACTAGTTTAGCTCAGGCTTGAAGACACTCATGAGCTGGTGGCAGGCAGGCTTCCATGACTGTGGTTCTGGAGAATGGAATTGCTTTTTGTTCAGGAAAAGAGGATGTGTGGTCCCAGAAAATGCATTAGCTAGGACAGTTGTTTCACCCCAGCAATACCAGAAAATAAGTCCCATTGGCAATTCAGTGTGCAGGCTGCTAAGCTAACTTGTCCTTTTAGCATACTAGTGATTGCTAGGGAGGCATCATGACCTGTGCTTTTATAGGGTAACAGACATGTAGAATTTGCCTGTAAACAAGAAGAATCAGAACACCCTGGTGTGCATAATTTTCAAACTACTTGTGAGTCATTACTTTGAGCTTTCATCTAACAGTCTAGAGTTTTCCAGCTAAATGAGTACTTTGCACTCTATCAGAAAAGCCAGAAGCATCCTTTGTTGACTTCAGGTAAATAGCGTTTGTACTCCTTGAAAAATTCCACTTATCAAGAATGATCTACATTTATGTGTCCACAGTTTTTCTTTTCATTTAGTATGTGTTTCTCTATTTTACCATTAAATTTTTTCATCTCAGAACACTTGTAATTACTGATGTCAACAATGATCATCTCAAAATATAAGTCTATTTGGAAAATTTTAGAATAATCATCTGTGGAATGGTAAAAGTGCAATGAATTTTCTCCTCAAGATAGCTATGCATACTGTAGTAATCATGAATGAAAAATTCATGCCATATGGCTGATCCTGCCTTAGAGTCTTGTGGCTGTCTTGTAGCTGCCTGCACCGTAAAAAACCATCTTCCATTCTTTGACAAGTGGGCTTGCCCAGTTTAAAGGCAGGAAAGCACTCAGATTTAGGGTGCATCTGTGCTTTTTAGTGTGTTAGATTCCAAGTCACAATAGCCCATGACTCTGAGAATATAGTCTGTGGAGACTGTAAAGGCACATTCACATTGCTATTCATGAGTTACCTGGATTCTTTTATGTACAAACTGTTGCAGTGTGTCATTAAGTAGTGGGAAGATACTTTTTTCATGTGGTGAAGTCTCATTATGTTTTATGTTTTTTGACTGCCAACAACTGTACTTCATTATACATGGAAAACACATTTGGCTTCTCCTTTTCTTCAAGGTTCATCTTAAGAATTACGTTCAGTAGTTGCTTCCAGAAGTATTTTTGACACAGTGGAATCTCCCTGGGCCTTCTGTTTCTTTCTTCGGGAAAGTGATAATATAATACTAGTGCAATCATTTTTTATGAAATTGCATTTCCATGACTTCAGTCAGGAAGATACAGTTCTGGAGTTCATGTATAAAGTTACATTTTTGTCTCAGGTTAAACTTTGTTGCACGTTAATGGAAGATGCAAATATACATTTCTTTCTTTTCTACCATTTTAGGCCAGAAGAATAGACATCTGGAATTTTTTTATTTTATCAGTGTACTTCCATTTTAATAAATTTTGGAATACTTGTCTATTACTTAGAATGCCTAAAAGTCATTAGTAAATATTAAGAGGCTTTAGTAAATTTAACTTACATAAAAAGATCAGCTGAGGTTGTTCAGCATTTCTATTAATTTAATGTTCTTTAAAAATTATATTGGTGCTATTTTTAGTATAGATTATGTATTTAAATAGATTTACTACATCTCAGCAAATTTTTTGGTATGGGCATATGGGCATATAATAAGATTATTTATCACTGTTTATTTTCTTGATTTGAATTGTTAACCCAGAAGTAAAAACCTGACAAAATTCAGGATGCCTCCTGCCACTGTGGTAACTGCTAAATGTTTTAGTGATATGTCTGCTTTTATACACCTTTCTTTTAGACAAATAATATAAGAGAATGCTAATTTTCTATTAATAAGAGGTCTTTGTATCTTTTAAGATCTTTTAAACTATGGTGACAATTTGAACTGTATATGTATGTGCCCTACATCCACTTGCAGTTACTTTCAATTGGGTCTAGATCTGCCAGGCACAAACCACTTCATTATGCTGCTTTGTGCCTATGTGATCAGTAGTTAACACCTACTTTAAAAAAAATGTTACTTTTTCTTGCAGCTTTTGTAACACATGAACTTTATGCCAGTTGGAGAAATTCTGTAAATACCATATGGGGGTAGAAACAACACAACCCAAGACTAATCACAATGCAAAGTTCCATTTACTCTTACATTTTGTTTTGAAAATGTGGAATGCAAGAAGTCATAGAAGTTCCTTCATACAAAAAGTTTACTCTTTTGATAGTTGTCTTTCTCTTATGATAAATTATTTCATGATGAAGTGAATATTTTAAATGCGGAAGTTGTATGAGAATGTCAGGGTTTTGGAAAAACAAAGGAAAAAAGTAATATACTCTAAGTAAACACGTTCAGTCACTTGAATGTTGAATAACAAAGAAAGATATGTGAGCCTGTCAAGTTCTGATATATGCTTCAGTTTTAGGAAGAAAAATCCATTCCTCTGGTGTATCAAGGATAATTAGGGGTAGGAAACAACTATTCTGAAGGGGACTGCCTGACTATGCATGTGTGGCTAGGTTTGCATGAAAGAATTTTAGTTTTTTAGTGTATTTTGCTGTGAGCTAATGTCCAGATTTTGAAGTGGAATTTGAAATTATACACCTGAGTAGGATGCTAGTAAAAACGCTTTTTCATGTTTCCCTCAGTTTTTCTCGTTACTGAGTGAAGAGACAGGATTGTAATGACAATGATGTCATGCAAACATTAGCAGCCTCAGAGATTAAGGCAGCCTTTTGAAGAATGTCTGACATTACATTTGTTTCAAACCCATCATTAAAGAAAATGATCTGGAAACCATTCCTGATCATTTGTCCAGCCATGTGAGTTCTAAGTGTATTTTGCAGACTTTCAAAAATTGCTATTGTAAGAATATAAAAAAAGTGTTTTCTATATTAAAAAAAATGGTTTATTAGACATCTTCATACTGCTAATTATATATTTTCTTTCTTTTGAATTTAATTGAATTTCTCTTTAATATAGCTAAGAGTTTTACTAAACTCGGCATCCTTCTTTCTCATATAATAATGATTAAGTCCAATAATGTACTCTACTTCATTACACTCTGTTGTTGTTCATCATGCTGTATCTTCAGATCCCTTATTCACCATTCTGATATCACAGAATCACAGAATGGTTGAGGTTGGAAGAGACATCTGGAGCTCATCTAGTCCATCCCCCCTGCTCAAGCAGGGCCATCTACAGCAGGTTGCTCAGGACCATGTTCAGTCAGCTTTTGAATATCTCCAAGGATGGAGATTCCACAATCTCTGGGCAACCTCGCAGCAATCTGACTCTTTCAAGATTGCCTTCAATATACTGTAATTATGACAAACACTTTATTATGGTGCCCCACATTTAAAGTGGAATAGGTAAGAGATACCTGTGGATATGTGGCTGAAAAAGTTAGCAACCGGATTAGCAGTTGTCCTCTGATTTGTGCAAATTTGTGTCTGCTGCACAGAACTTGGGCTAGAGAACTACAGAGTAAGGAGAATTGTACATAATTGTGACATATTGTTGAATATGGAATATGTGGAATTCTTAGTAGAATTCTTAGTCCATCCATGAAACTTTCAAAAAGGATTCCTTAGCAACAGAAATCGTGGAAAAACTTAAAAACTCTTTCCTGGTTTCCTGCCAGATAATCAAATGAATAGGGACCTGGAACAGACTTCTAATTGGAGGTGTAGGGACAAAAAACCTTTTAGTTACAGAATGAATCTTGATAATAAGTGAAACAGATCAACATTTTTTGATCTAGAATATTCTTTTTATTCCATGTCCTATACTCCCTTTGTGGGGAAATGTCAGTGCAGGTTACTATTTGGTTCATGTGGAAATGAATGACATTGAAACAACTCCTGTGCACATAACTGCAGCCATATGCCATAACATATACTGGAGGTTCTCTTCCTAGCATTAGTTTCTCTTATACAGTATCAGTTCTTTGATAGTACCCAAAAACATGGTAGTCTTTGTCTAGAAGAGTTTGCTGCTTGAATTATATATATATGAAGTGAATATTGAATGAAATATTCAGAAGTTAAAAAAACCCCTCATGGATCACAGTAGTCAGCCAATAGATACAGCAATGCAGCCCATAAATAAATAATTTCAGGAAAGTGTTCTAGACCATGAATCCTGAATGAAGTGAACTTCCTACTGCCTAGCCCATGGCAGTAGGAAGTATTTGTCTCTGTTGGCAAACAGCTCCCTAGTCAGCATGCTGCTCTTATGGATTCCATTCTGAGGTGCATACCTTTACCTGTGCCATTTTATGGAGAGTTGAGGTGACTATCTTGAGAATTAATTGCATGGTTAAATTTTGTGGCAGAAGGATCATTTGCAACAGATGTAACTGACTATGATATCAGTCAAAACAATGAAAATTTGGAGTTACAATATGGAAACCAGAGGAATTATCCAGTTTAAATCTAGTCAGAAATGAGAATCTGTTCCAAAGACTCTCATTGTTCCTACAATTAAAAATGTTTCTGTAGCATTCCTATTCCACATTTCATTCTCCTCAAGATTTTTAAGCAAAGATAATGCTCTGTGAGTCTCTTTTTGTGACTACAAAACAGATGTAGCATATGATATGAATACCTAAAGCAGAAGTGGTAATCTTTGTTGGTGGTATAAACCACGAACCCCTAGAAATTAATTCTAGCTTTTTGTAGTTGCTGGTGACTTTCCTTTCTATTCCAGTGGGAGCAGATCTTCATCCAGGAACATGGACATTCTTCAGCTTTTTATCAGAAAGCAAAGAAGCACTGACTCTGCATATGAACTCTCAAAGGAAGTATCGGATATGAATGCTCACAGGCTGTTTATCTAAACTGTAAATTCTGAACAAATAGTGTAGGTTTAGGTTCTGTTATTCTAACAATGGAAAGATGTAATCATTCTACTGCTTTTATGTACATGAACCAGCAAAGTAAGACATTTTCAATTCCCTCAGTATAATATCTTGAGGCAAACCAGCTGTATTTTACATTGTGTTGTGTGTTTTTATATATTAATGGATGTGTTTTTATAAAGATGTGGTAATACTAACATAGCACTCTTGTTTAAATGCATCTTTCTGAACCTTTGTGGGTTTAGTAAGAAAGGCTCTGAGGTGTTCTTTATCTGAAACACAGCCAGCACATAACCAGCTTCTGAAGTTTGAAGAAAGTAGAAATAAACTTTATATATGTGCATGGATATGAACTCATGCATATAGCCCATACAAACATGCATTGTTAATGTATGGCATGATTTGACCAATGGTGGGGGGGTAAAGCAAGGGTATAGTAGACGAGTAATGTTGATAGTATGTTTCCTTTTTTTCCAATGGGAGCACATATGTACATTCACAAAGTTGGTGGGTGTTCCATTAGCACTTGAAGGCAGAGACTTTGTAATCTAGGTAATTTCAAAAAAAGGCACATATATCCCGCTCTTTCTTGGGACAGGGTTTATATGTCTGCTATATATTGTTTTTTACGCTTAGAGTTTTTGTCAGTTTATTTGTGTACTTGCAGAGAGACAAATGTTTTCTTGTTTTACTTCTTTTTGTTTTTCTTCCTGTGCATTGTGACTACATTTTCTCTCATTTCTTAGTCTAAAGTGGTTCTGAACTATGGCTTCTAGTACCATTCTTTCCTGCACTTCTTGGCTCCCTTTTCTCTTTCTTTTTTCTCTTAACATTTTTGTTTGTAAACTGTGTGCAGGGTGTCTCTCTTTTGAGAGACTGTTCTCTCCTTTTTGCTTTCTTCTTGAAGTCAGTTCTCTTAGGAACATTATATCATATTGAGCAAGATGGCACTGCAAAAGCTTGTGGTGTTAGAGATTTACTTTTCCTCTTCTGGCTTTATGTTGGCTAATGATGGTCACATGCACTCCTTTGATTATCTTAGAGACGCCCCTAACTGAATTCAACGAAAAAGCTTGCCCAAAAAAGCAGGAGTAAAAACCTAATGTTTTTTTAACTCTATACCATGAGCTTCATTTCATGTCTGGGGAGGCAGACTGATAGTTCAAGAAGACCAATGCTGCTCACTATATCCCTCATGACTGATGGCAACACTTGCTGTTCAGAAATCAACCACAAAATGAAGTGATAAGCCAGAGGTGAAATTGCTAATGAAATCTGTTCAGAACAAGACCCATTACCCTTCTTTAGGACTTCTTAGTCTAGATAGAAGCCTTTGGAATCTTACTCAGTTTGTGCAACCTGTCTTTATGAGCAGCTTAGCTAGCTGTTATTATTATTAGCTAATATTGCCTTTTTATCAGATCTCTGATTACCTCCTCCCCCTAAGGCAAACTAATGATTCTTATCTTTCCTGAATGACCAATATCTGTTGGCACATATTTATCTATAAGGCATTAGCAACATATAGAGGATTTAAGTTACAAACATGAAAAGTCAAGGTAAATTAGATCTTGAAAAAAATCCCACTATTGCAAAAATAAAAATATATTTAGCTAGCAATGTGAAAAGAAGCAAGAACATAAGTGAGCTGTTATGTTGTGAGGATAACAACAGGATTAATATAATGTAGTGTGACCAAAAAGTCTAAAAGAATTCTGTTCTTCATTTCTTATTGATGTTGATGCAAATGGAGAGAAAATGGGAGCCAAAGAAGAATTAGTAGTGGTAATGAGGCAAAGAAATAGAATTAATTTTATCTGTGGTGGAAATAAAATTGAAATAGCTTAAATAGCTTAAGGTGATTAGCATAATACCTGTAATTGAGGCAAGTTAGAAAACCTCTTAGAATACAGGCAAAACTGGCACATGAAGTCATACCTCCAGTTGCCAGATTTTGTACTAAGTACATCAAATGAGGGATGGTATCATATTAATGTGAGGCATCAAACAATTTTTACAGTTTGTCCAATCTACATAAGTGCTACTAAGCCATCATGTGGGGCCCTATAGCCAGTTTTGTGCATTGCATTTCAAGAAATGCTTTACTGGCCTCAAGAAATAGTGTCTCTTATTTGATTCCAATACACCTGATGAAAGCATAAGCTAGCCCTTGCCAAGGAGGGCCAAACTTCTGTGCATAAGGAGGCCAAGAACCATATTTCACAATTTGAGAAAAAACATGCGTAGAGTAATATGTCACAATGTGCATCATTACCGAATAAAACCACAAAATCACTCCTGTCAATTCTCATACAATGAGGGAACAATTTTACTTCTTCTTATGCTATCTGCAACAAATGCGTCTCAAGCATCAGCAGTACTATGCTGCTTTCTCTGTGCCCCTCCAGAAGCCCTTGCTCTAGGCTAAGTTTGTCAGTGGGTCCCTCATGCATGAATTAGCTGCACCGTGTGTGGATTCCCAGACCAGGAAGGACTGCTGTGTTGCTGTGCTACAGTCAGATGCATGGACAGAAACCAGGTGGCACATTTGTCCTCTGCTATGTGAATCAGTGTGGAATATCCTGTAATTGGGAGCGGAGCATAAGACGGGGTATCCCACCATCTCAGTGAGGGAGGGCAAGAGCCCCTGCCTGAGTTCCCAGGGATGTGGGAGCTGTATGGAATGCTGGCCAAGCTGGATTGAAACGTTGCAGTCTGCAGAAATCAGAAATGTCCTTGCTATAAGATTTTTTGTCTGAGATGTGTTTCCCCTTTGTCTTCTGAAGTTACTTAATCTCTGACAGGAAACTTGCTAATTAGTCTAGTGGAAGTATATTTAGATAATGAAGTCCTCTGAAGTTACTGTTGGCTTTCTGTACATCCATAGTCTTGCAAAGGAAGTCAGAACAACTGATGAAGTGGCTTACATATAAATACTGTAAGTTAAAGGTCTTAATTACAGTCCTGCCCTGCCAGGAAATCAACTGGAGTTTTGCCTTTATGATACTAAGGGATAAAATCCCTGCCTTAGATATGGTGGCCTGTTTAGAAATTTAAATAAGGCTGAATGCATTGGAAAGCAGTAATGGTTTGCCTGAACTTCAGATGTGAGCATGGATTAGACATAAGTGGCTCACGCTTGTTTTTAAATTTCTTTTTTTAGCTTGAATACTTTTATCAATATTTATTGTGTTTTTCTTCTCTTCTCTGTCCTGTAACCCAGGAAAAAATTAAATAAGTTCTTCGACTTTTCTGGGTTTTGTTCCTTCCAGTTCTTCCTTATTTAATTTTTATGTCTGTAGTTTCTTAATTTGAGACCTGAGATATACAGTAAGACATTTACCATGATTGCCTTTAGAACAAATGTTCAGCAGGCAATTAAAACTGTTATATTGTTCCTGGATTCTTCATTATGTTTATGTAAGATCCATGTCAAGTTATAGTCAAAAACTGGAAATACTGATATTTTTTTTTGTCTTACATCAATCCCTATCCAATCTAGATTTCTTCCCTACTATTTTCCTCTAGAACTAAAGAAGTTGAAGAAAATTTACCAGAAAATTATTTTTTTCTTCTTATAGATAAACTGAGTGATACATCAATGTATGACTTCAATTAAAAGTGAAAAAGCTGAGATGTGCATTTGAAAGGACTGGATAATTCTGATGGAAGGCTACTTTAAGAATTTATGTATAGTGTATTTACCTACTTCCATTGCAGTTGCCTTGTAATTACACCAATGACAATTCAAAAATATATATTTTATACTAAAAATTATTTAACAATCTGTGATTCCAAAGCAAGGGACTAAGATACATGTCTAAAATAATAATATGTAAAACTTAAATACCTCTGTGGTATGGAAGGTGAAATGTGGTGTTCTCTTGTAACAAGAGATGTGGTTTGTAGAGAGCTTTCCCTTTTCATCACAAAACATACAGAGTAATGAATTGAATTTATTGCTGTGCTTCAAAACCTTGACCCTGTCCTGGGTGTATAATTTCTGGAAGAGAAAAGTGTAGTTCATCCTCTAATCTCACACCTAGTTCCTCTGCATTGTCATTTGTGATTTTTCTTTACACAGTACAAACACATTTCCATTAACAGAGTGAGCGCCCCACCCCCCCACCCCACCCCCCCCATTTCAAAGAGTGTAGTATACTGTGTTTGATAAATACTAACCTGAAACAGAATTAGGTGCTTCAAAGTGTCAAGCTCTGTGCATTCTTTGAGCAGTGCCCCGAGGCATTAGACCACCAGGATGGAGTGTCTGTTGAGACAGAAGTTTATGCTGGAACCAAATTTAATAAATAAAAGATTATGAAAAAACAATTGTACTTAATGAGTCCTTTCCTACTAAGTTCACTTTTTATTGCTAAGATGTTTGGGAGTTTTAAAGCAACTATCTTTTACACTTTAGGTTCCTGCTTGCTGTGAAATCAATAAAAAAAAATAGTCTTTGACATAAAAGCAAGTATGATGTCATAAAGTCCAAGCCAATATAATAATTTAATTAAAAAATTAAAATTTTGGAGAAAGAGAATGTCTTTAGTGAGCAAAGCTCACACTAAAGAAAGGAAAAAATAATTTATTTAGGTTCATGATAAAAATTTTATATGACACTCTCCCAGTACTCCTGTCAAACAACACTTCATATATAAGAGTGCTTAAAACATGACTGTCATGTTTATTGGACCATTCTCCAGTGTTGGCATGGCTTGCCCCATCCTTTTATTAAGTCTGACTTATTTTTATTTTCAGTTATTTTTTAAGTTGTCTCCTTTCATTTGTATTCTAGCAGCTGGGATTTGATGTACTGATATGTATTTAGTTGTGTAAAGAATAATTACCACTACTTTGTCCTAGTGCTCTGCACACATGAGGGTCTACTGCCAAAATGGCATGCTTTCTGGAATGGAAATATTTAATATGGCCTATTAAAAGAAAAACAGCATTTGGGGGCCTATGTAAGCTGTCATTAATATTATAGTAGCAAGCAGTGAAACTAGATTTTTTGAGCACTGTGAGTTGTAAAGAGTAACTCTAAATTAGTGTGTTGTTCCAGTTACTGGCTTTTTTACATTAAGATCTGATTCAGTGCCCCTTGAAGTTAGAGGAAACTCTCTTGCTGGACTTAACAGTGATTTGCTTATATCTTAAAGTTGAAAAATGTGCAGAGCTTTCCATAAAATCCTATTCTGTATCACATCTATCCTCAGAACATTTGCATTTCTGTGGTGTTGACTTATCTTCCACTAGTGGTATAAGCATTATAATTACCTTCTGTCATGTATTTGTTTCTTTATTATCTCTAGAGGCAGAAAAATATGAAGTGGATTGTATTTTTTGAGACGAGGGTATTTAATTTTTTTTTTTTCTATTATCTTGCTGATTGAGGGTTTTTATATACATACACAGATTCTTATCTATGTCTGAGGAGGCAAAGTCAAACATATTAGATCCATTACAGGACTTTGTAGTTATTTGGGTAACTTATTCCTTCAGGTTTCCTTCATCATTATCAGATTTAAAGGAAAAAGATTACTGAATGTTATAAGAAAATAGATTTAAGATTGTTTCACATATATTTTGGTCAAGTAGATTTCACACATCAAAAGGCTTGTTGGTAATTACTGGTTTTAATTGCCTATAAAAATGTCATGTTAAATATATATGAGAATTTTGCTTTTTTTGAGCACATAAATAATACTTACTGAAAGCTGACAGCAAAGAGATGCAGGTGTTGAAATGCATAATACATTTAAAAAATATGATACCTCAGGGAAACTGCTCAGGAGTTTCCAGGAACATCTGTCCAGAAGAGATGAACTTAATCTGAGTCATAAGGGAACTAAGATTTTTAAAACTTAAGGTTGGGTTTGGGATGAAAGTTCAAGATGCAGAAATTCTGTGTTCTCAGAGATATGTCAGAGGGTAGAAACAGTCAGGCAGAAAATAGAAGTTAGGCTGCCAAGAACAGAAATAGTGATACATTTGCACAAATATGAAGAAATAAGATGGGAAATGGAATGGTCAGCACTAGGTGAAGTCAGCCCTGGGTGATCTGTTAAGCTTATCACACATTTGGTGGAAGAAGTGTAATCAGTGACACACTACAGTACAAGGTTACAAAATGTATGAGGAACATAGAGTAAACGTTGCTGGCAGTGGAGGTATGGTTTATGTTAAAGACAGCATAGAAAAGAGACAAATTAATAAACCTCAACAAGTAATAAGGAGTCCTGTACAGGCTGAAATTCCAGGCCTGTATAGGGAGAATAGAGTTTTGAATTTATATCCTAATAACAAGACCAGGATGTCAACACTGTCTGTGTTATGATCAGTGTGGGCAGGAAGGTCCATTACCCTGCTATCTCAGGATATATGCAGAGATCTGTATGCTAAGAATGACTGTTTCATGGTGAGGGAGACCACCAGAGTCAACCCTTGACTACATTACGACATATATAGAAATTGTATCTTGCTCAGGAAGCCATAGAATCATTTAGGTTGGAAAAGACCCTTAAGATCATCAAATTGAACCGTTAACCTAACACTGGATTAGGTCTAGTGCTAGGTGCACCTTGCTAGATCTAGTGTAGGTGCACCTGCATTCAAGCTCCAAGAGTATCTCAGTCTTTCCTAGGTGTTTGTTTATAGCACTCTTGGGGAAGAGTCCAAGATGGAATCTAGCTAGGTGGATCTTTGCTCCAGTATATCTATTCTTCTGCTCTAAATAAAAATACTTGCATAAACACACTGAGAAGTCTGGACAGAAATTTCAAATAAATATGTTCACATGGTTTGGCTTTGCCAAGTATCTATTTGTTGTAGCGATTTTAAGAACATTAAATGAAAAGAAGTCCAGGTGAGACCATAAAATTAAGATCTGTTGCTTTCAGATCCGTGTTTCTTGAATATTTTATTTGGAGAGAAAATTGCAAATAAAACCACAAGGTTTTAAAAATAAAGTTTTGCTATGAAGATTCACTAGGAAGCTGAGCTAGATGACCTCTCTAGGTTGCATTCAGTTATCTTTTTATTTAAGCATATGTGCTTGATTTTCTTGAGTGTCTAGTGAAAATACTGTATATGGAGGATCTGTTACATTATTCATAAGTTTTCTGATGGGGTTCTGCACATATAGGTGGTCTGGAAAAATGTCTTTACTCTTTGGTCTCTCTACAGTTCCAGCTTGCCAACTCTGAGGCATTGTTTGCCCACTATAAATTCAGTCTGTTGAATAATTTAGCTTTCTTTACAATTATCCTTCCTTCCTTCCTTCCTTCCTTCCTTCCTTCCTTCCTTCCTTCCTTCCTTCCTTCCTTCCTTCCTTCCTTCCTTCCTTCCTTCCTTCCTTCCTTCCTTCCTTCCTTCCTTCCTTCCTTCCTTCCTTCCTTCCTTCCTTCCTTCCTTCCTTCCTTCCTTCCTTCCTTCCTTCCTTCCTTCCTTCCTTCCTTCCTTCCTTCCCATTCTAGAAAAGACTTTCTCCTTTTTAAGGCCAAAGTCCTACCTAGAACTTCTCTATATATACATCATCAGTGACTCCTTTAACAACGGTTTTAATGTCTTATTCATGGTGGCCTCTGTGAACTTGGGTCCCTCTAGATACACAAGCCACCTCTGATATGCGAGACATATCAAATATAGGTATTAGAGACACTAAAATTTAGGTGAGGTGAATTCCACCTAAACTGTCAGCCCTTCTGATCTAAGCCACATGGAATTTTTTTAGGCATGCTTGGATTCACTTGCTGGCGGTCTTCTCTTCTTCAGTGATTTCTGTCTGGAAATCAGAGATGTGGATTCTGTGTTTGAGGGAAAAAGAAATACAGCAATGTACTTGATCTATGCTATCCATGCACTGAGCATAATGGGAGGAAAAATGTGAACATATCATCTTATGGGTGCTATGAAGACAGAAAATTCCTCAGCTCTTGAATGACATATGTACTCACCCCCTATATGATTATGTGTGTGTATGCTATACCTCAAGGAATTATGGTTAAAAGCCGCTAACCTGTTTTTAATATTTTCTCCTCAGTTCTCATTTCTGAAATAGAAGAGCTATCTTAACAATAAAAACTTCTGTTCTGTCATCTGTTTGCAAAAAACCCCATGTGGCTTTGATCTAATTGATTGAATGCCTAGAGTGTAGCTGTCAAATTAAGCAGTCATCTTTCAAGAAAACACATCTTTTCAAAGTGCTACTTACATGTCTTCTGTTCTTGGATTAAACCACAAAAACCAGAGTTGGTAAAGCCTTCATGTACTGTAGATCTTCAGAGGTAAAGGTGGTGAATTCTACATTGGTTTAGACACCACTTTCTGAACAGGAAAAATATAATAAAAGTCAGTTCCATAATGTCTCCTTTTCTTGTTGCTCTTGATTGTTGCTAGCTGTCAAACCAATGCAAAATTCAAGAGCAACAGTAAGTACTACAATATTGGTGGTTTTGTTTTCATTGATAAACACTAGTGTTTAGTGGAATTCCCATCAATTTCATTTCAGCCACTTCATTTGTTTTCTGACAGTTTTATATTGCAGCTGTGAGTGTGCCACTAGTAAATCCAGAGATTACATCTATCCTTTCAAAAGTGATAAAACCAAAAATCTACTGTAATAGACATGGACTATATCCATTGAAGAGAGATCTGAGTTCTTTCCTAAAATGTATCAGTCAAGGTATGACCAGTTTTAATTAAGAATCTGGAGTTTTATAATCTTCTTTAAGGATTTATAGGTATTTCATACAAAAATAAATGCAAATATATACCTAATTGATGTTTAAAATCATTACAGCTGTAATTTTATTTCTGATATAAGGTTACTTCTGAATTAATTCAAATTTGTCAGTTTTTAAAGAGTCTCGGCACATAAAGATTTCCATTTGCATTTAAAGTTTACAGTTTTAAAAATAAAAACAGAGGTCAAACTCCTGTAGGATTTACAGCACTGATTTGGAATGTGGCTTGTTGCCAATGGCCTGAAACGGAGATTTATTGTATCAGTGAGTAATGTTTGTCTACTGTAATATGTGGAATGAAAGATTATTGTGTGCCACACTCCAAACCCATTGAGCAGTGCCTTCCCCCCCTGCCCCCCTCCTCCCAATTCTCATAATTAGCTGAAAATCATTAAACTAAAGATACTGCTGCATGGTATAGATGGAGAGATATGAGTTCTATCTATATTTTATCTGTGTGACTAATTCCAAGTTAATTTTCAAAATAAATACTTACTAAGATGATATTTGGTTGTTCTGACTTCTGTGTAGGTTACACTTGAAGCGCCATTGAGAGGTTATCTTGTGTTTGTTTATGCTATTGCACAAAAGGCATGGATAAGAGAAGTCTGTGACACTGAATAGTGTAGAGAATGTTGAAGTATTTAGCTTAATCTCTGCTTTCTGAGATTACGTGAAAAAATGAAGGGAGAATGAATTAAATCTGCTTAAAGAGTCTCAAAAGAACTCCAAAACGAATCAGGTATTTTTTAGGTTTGAAATTAGTGAAAAACAGCTTTCACTTTTACCATTAGTTCTCTAGACCTGTCTCTGCTGCTCTGACTGATACTTGTCCATCCCTAGTTCCTACATGAGGAATCCCCTGCCACTTCCTCCTGCAGGAGCTGCTGCCAGTGCCAGCAGTACCGCTTGCCAGTGCGCCTTCTGTGCCCAGTGCTGCCAACCGTGGGATGGTGGGACCAGCTGGGCCAGTCTGTGGGGTGAGTGGGACACTCAGTGTGTGGCAGGGTGGGATCCCACCATCCAGCTGCAGATTCAGTGCTTCTGTGAGGGTCAACTGAAAAGTTGCAATTGCAGATCAATTTGGTGAGTGGTTTTTTTAATCTTTCTTTTAGAAGGATAGAAAGGTTTAGCTTGTAATGAGAACCATTCAGTATGTTAAGGGGTCTGGCACAGCACTTCTTGGTTCTATGAAAAATCATTTATTCTGGTTTTGAATAGCTTTTATAGATACTGATTTTGGTATGTAAGTTATTTATACAAAATCACTGGAGTGAAAAAATAGTAGGTACTTTTTTTTTTCTTTTTAATTTGACCATTGATTACTGTTTATTACTGAATAGCACAATAACTGTGGTGGTTGGGAAGGAGTTCCATATGACCAGTTTCAAAACATGCTAATTTAATAGACCATAATGCTACAGAAGATTACTTTAAACTCTGAATTTACTGAGTATGCTCTTTTGTAGCTGTGTAATGAATTAGCATTTCCTTTGAAAAGCATATATTTCTTGTTGAGTTAGGTTTTGGTGTATTGAAGGACAGGCAATGGCAAGCCTCTGTAACAAGTGGAATAGGAGTCCAGACAACGTTCAAAAGATGTTCTTGAACTAAAGTCTACAATGTAACAATGCCTCTAGGATGTTCAAAAGCAGATGTAAAAAAGTGCAAATTAAATTAGAAAATGTGTGTATTCATCTAACTTGATATGTTTATTTTACCTCTCAAGTACATGGTGGAATACAGAAAGACTCTAAACTTCCATAGAGGACAGTGAGCAGTCACATGCTCTTGTGCAAAAGTTGGAGTTGCAATTGGTGCTTCAACAACATTTAGGTTATTTATATGTAAATATTTCTCCGGTCTCATATGCAAGTATTACTAAATAACATACTATATACTATATACTAAGTATATTGTACTTTCATTTCTGCTTTGATCACTTTTTTCTATCATATCAATATATGCCACATAACAAAATGAAGGGAACACTAAGATTAACCGACTAGCCAAACCATAAATAGATACCTCCTTTAACAGTGATTGTTACTTTGAAAATACAATTTGTGGCAGCTATTCCTATAAATTGTATATAACAGCTTGACCTGAAGAATTTATCTTTTTGAAGCTCGAGGTATGACTTTACAGAGACATCTTGGTCCACATTGTCTGCTGCTGTCAGTTTTGGTTCTATTTGTGCCCTCTTATTTTCAAAGAATAGTTTGAACAATGAAAACTAAAAATAGTAAACCCCTAAAACTTATATTCCCATCTGGTCTACTGAGATACTGGATTTTTGGCAAGATGATACTTTTTGCTGTGCAGCTAGTGGACCTTTTCAAGATTTTTATCTCTATTTGCCTATTATGCATATTTATGTATTTATACTAACTAAAAGAAAGCAAAATCATATTATGTTCCTGTAATGTGAAACCAGCTGGAATTGCTTTGATTCTTATTATTTCCTGAAGTGCGTTATGTCTTGAAGCTTACACTGTATACACATAAGAATGTGTGAAATATTAAAACAAAATAATTGTTATATGCATTTCTATACAAAGTCAACTATTTGTGTTTGTGGCTTAGAAAACTCCAGGTCTCTAATTTACAGCACTTTTTTTTATGTGGCATCACTACAGAAGCGTATTTCCCACCATCCAAAGATAATTCTAAAAAAACCCCTATACCTATTATAAAAGAAAATTAAGTAGACAATGTCTTGAAATTCATTCTGTTAACTGACAGCCTTCCAATACTGCAGGTCACTGTTTTAACTATTGCAGTAAACTTTATATCTTCTGCAGCCCATCAAATAGAGGAGGGCTGTGTACAAGAACTTTTTCTCCCCCTGTTCTGGTACCAGATGTCATAGGTGCTTTCTAAACCTTCAGGCTTCTGTAAAAAGCTCTAAAATGCACAAAACCTACACCTTCTCAGCCATACTTGAAGGTCTTTTCTTCAATACACATATATCCACTGATATGAAAAGTAGTCTATGCTCTCATACACCCTCTAATATTCCATAATGTTCTAGTGTTTGCCCCATAGGAAATCTTTACATAGGTTTCAAATTATTCACAGAACTGATGACAAAATTTCAATAAGTAATAGTAAGACAGAATTAATTTTTATAATTTTAAGTAGTATATTGACTTAACTACTATAGAGATTTTGAATATAATTTAAAACACAATTTCGGAGTAGCATGTTTGGAAGCTGAGGAGTTTGAATGAAGTAACATGCTTGTACTACATTCGGAAATGTAGTATTTGGCATAAGAAATATTTTTTTTTCTTTAAAATCTTATTCAAATTTCTATGGGTTCTAAATATAGCTGAGCACATTCTCCATCAATTTTGATAGCTCTTAAGTGTAATAATTCAGGAATTTCAAGGGTCCTACAGGTTAGATTTTTAGTAACTCTTTTGATCTGTGTTGATACAGATTGCAATTAACTGTACTGTTATTGTATTACTCTTGTACTATTAACTAAAATTTCTATGTTGTTTGAAAGATACTGAGTGTAACACTTCTCAGGAGAATGATACAATCAAAGGGCAGCCAAGGAAAGCAGGTTGAAAAGGCAGGAGAAGGGGAAAGAGAAGGAGGAGGACTTGTGAGACAATTAGTGGTTTAGCGTACATGACCAACAAGGAGAGATCTGAAAGCCAGAAGGTGGGCATTTTCAGTTCAGCCAACATTTCAATGATTCTGTGTTTGGTGTTGTCAAAAGTGTGGAAAGTAATTAGATAGAGTAGAAAGATCATTTTTAATGGCTAATAAAAACAGAAGGAATATGGAAGAAGCATATAATAGTAGTGTAGGGAATACATTTACATTTAGCAGGTGGAAGCCATGCAGTGTTTTGGTACTGGCAGAGGATATGACAGGAGGGACTGACCACATGTTGCAGTTTTTCAGGTTCAAACTGGGCATTAGGAAAAGAAAAGGCACTAGGAGGGCAGTGTAACACTTTCACTGTAGTTTTTCAAGATTTAGCCAGACAAAGTCATAGCTAAGATCTTCTAATGTTTTCAGTGGTTGCACCTAGAGCAGGAAGATGGACCAGATGACCTCCTCGGGTCTTGTAAAAATTCAGTTTGTTAACAATTATTTTATTTTTAATTGAAAACTAAACAAGGTTTCTATATTATCTATATTAAATGTAATAATGAATTTTAAAATATAATCCATCTCTGATTTCTCAGATTAGGTCAGTTCTTTTAGGATAAGATGAAATAACAATAAAAGCATTTCCTTTTTTCTGACAAGATAAATGGGCACAGAAACTCAAAAAGGATACATTACTCAGATATTTTATAGGTACATCATCTTTCCAATAATAAGTTACAGAGGTAGATAAGGAGCTAATAGAAGTCTTTGGAAAGATGTAATAGTCTTAGATAGATGTAAAAATACAGTTGGAGGAATTAGGTTGGACAGTTCTGTGTAGTCTATACTTTAAGATTACATAAGTGAGAGTGAGAAAGAAGAAAATAAGAGAACAAAAGTCACTGTCTTGGGAGATAATAGTTGTGAGAGATTAAAAGAATTCATCACTGCAGATGTTGAAGGAGGGAATACAAAACCAAGAAGATAATTTATTGACCACAGGGTCACTTTATCCAAATGAATAAAACAAATGCGTAAACACATCAAACAAAGAACAGATCAAGAAAAATGAGGATGAGAAAAGTTAACCAGATGAACTGATTAGAACATGAGATACATTTTTGGTTCCAGCTCTTCAGATTTTTGTCACTGCTATGAATAACTATAAATCCTAATATGCAAGGAGTAAACGTCCTGAATAAAAGGTGCCATTTGCATATCATAACTTTCTGAGATACAGCAGGTTTTCAAGTACTTGTTTGTAGAAGTAATTGCAGAAAACTGTATTTGCTCTTATTTTATAATTAAGATTTTGTAAGACTGTTGTAGTTTAACCCCAGCTCACAGCCAAGCACTATACAATAGCTTGCTCACTCCCCAGAGGGATGGGAGGGAAAAGAGTTGGAAGGGTAAAAGTGAGAAAACTTGTGGGTTGAGATAAGAATAGTTTAATAATTGAAATAAAATATAATAATAATACTAACAATAGCAATAACAACAATTATTAATAACAACAATAATAATAATGACGATGATGTAATGAAAAGGAAAATAACAAAGAGAGAAAAATAAAACCCAAGGAAGACAAGTGATGCAAATGAAAACAATTGCTCACTAGCAACTGACCGATGCCCAGCCATTCCCCAAGCAGCAGCCACCCTGCCAACCTTCCCCCCTAGTTCTATTGCTGAGCATGACATCATATGGTATGGAATATCTCTTTGGTCAGTTGGGGTCAGCTGTCCCAGCTGTGTCCCCTCCCAACTTCTTGTGCACCCCCAGCCTACTCACTGGTGGGGCAGTGTGAGAAGCAGAAAAGGCCTTGACTCAGTGTAAGCACTGCTCAGCAGTAACTGAAACATCCCTCTGTTATCAACACTGTTTCCAGCACAAATCAAAAACATAGCCCCATACAATCTACTATGAAAAAAATTAACTGTCCCTGAACCAAACCCAGCACAGACTGATAAAAGAAAGCTAATGCAGTTGAAGGCTCTTTATGCATGTCTTTGAGACTTGCCTCTTCATAAATGTTTGCGGCCTTTTTCAACATACTTTCTTACAAAGGAAATTCTTATACTACATTTAACACCAATAAAAACCAGAAAACTGCACTTGTTGGTATGTCTGATTAAATTCATAGTATTTTCCATCTTCATTTATTCCAGCTCTTTCTTATTTCTACCACATTCCCTTCTTGAGTCATACACAGTGAAGTCTGTTTGACTGTCTATGTGGTTTAAACATATGCTTTGGTTTTACAGACCGTTGATGTGTTAGTGAATGTTTACACAAATCTGAAAATAGTTGGAAAAGAAAAATCCAAGTAAAATGGAATTTTAAGATTAGTTTGGTTGAGAAGAGTCTATAAGTTAAGTTGTTCCCTTCTTGAAACGAATCCTGGACCTCTTAACATAGAAGTAATTTAGCTATCTTCTTAATGATCTTCATTCAGTTCATTGCTCTAAACCAAACTTTACTCACTGGAAAGATCTTTATTAAATCCGTATGTTCTTTTCTTTTGAACTGCAGCTCACCACAGCCACCTTGGATGGCAAACTCCAATTGTTTCTACCCTGATATTTGCCAGGCTGTGGAGCTTTGGCCCTGGTCCTCTGAGAATGATGACTTGCTGAGAGAAAGGAGACTGGTAACTAGCCACAGGCAAGCAGCATAATATTCCCTTTTCAACTACAGTTTTCTCCTGACTGTTTTCTGCAAGTTCCTCTAGGTTCTCAAAGTTTTCCTATTGTACAATCTGTTACCTTTATTGCAAAATAAGGTGCAAATGATGCAGACAAGAAAGAGACTACTCATTCTGACTTCATTCAAGAAATCACCACAGAAGTGGCTTTCAGAGGACTTCTTGGGTGCTTATAGTTAGGTGTATTCTGTAGTGCTTTGCTAGGCTAGGACCACTTTAGTTTGAAAATGCAGTTAAAATAACAACTGTTCCATTGTTAAAGCTAGATCTGTCTGTGACCAAATATTTAAATTAATCTGAAAGAGAGAATTGTATGTCTCTCTGAAATGCCATGAAAGTCCCTCTGCTATACTCCTTTGGGGTTACTGGAATCAGCATGATGTTGTCTGAAGGCAGAATTTTACTGGTTTACCCTTTGTGCTACATCTCTGAGTTTCTTAGGAATATGTGAGAAAGATCTTCTCTTTAAAATATTACCTTGTTGCTACAGTTTGATTTATTAAACCAGCTTTAAATGTAAACTATTTTAATATTTTCAAAAAAATTTAAGTAATATGAAAATAAAGTTATGGGAAAAATATGTTCATTTCTTGTATTATTCCTAGTTTACTTGTTTTGATCTTAGAAGAGATTTGTTATACAGCTCTTTTTTTATAACCAGGGATTCTAAGTGTTCATTGACTCTGGGTCACAGTAGAGAGCATGTATATGACTGGTGGAAGGAAACAGATTTTTTTCTTTTCCTTGCAAAATTGTTCTAACATTTTAGTTAAATTTACCAGAACAGAATCACCAATCTTTATTAATCAGAATATTTAAAAAAAATATGGAAAAAATGGAATCACCACCATCACTTTAATATCAATCAGTATGGCCAGATCACTTTCAGTACTGCAAAGAATGTTGTATTTAATAGGCATCCCCAATTTATACATATAATATTCAGTATAAGTAAATCAAGGTATTTGTATAAGTTGTTTAATTTCCATAGCAAATGTTTTTTGAAAAGATTTTAGCTGTTTTTTGTGAAGCGAAATCATATACTGTCACTATGTATCATATTCAGATATTCTCCACAACACAATGGTCTCATCAATAACTATAAGAGTGTAGTACAGCTAGATCATACTCAGCAGGAGTCTGAATATCAGAATCAGGCCTGGTATGATCAAAGCAAATGTGGAATAACCAAGAGATCACCTTCTATGCTGCAGCTACACATAGTACACTCATGAATTATCAGCAAGACTGGAATTTTTATTTCCACCGAGGGACCCTGAGGATGGTATTCTTCAAACTTCATTTAGCTAACTTTCTCATCTGCATGCTCTGGATGTCACACAAAGCATCGCTATTCAAGTACAGAAAAACAGCATGACCCATAGCTGTATTTGCAAGGAAAGTGTTCCTGAGCCCTGGGTTACAACTTGCTTAGTAGTGACCTACTCTTCAGAGAGTTTGAAGCATCTGCTGAGGAGGTGTGAACCATAATTATTACTTTTTTTAAAAAAATAAGTGCTACATTTTTTAAACAGAAGAATAACATTCTTGAGGCAGAGGGCACACTCAGAAAAACTCTGAATCCTTGCTGCAAGCATGGAGTTTGTCATGATCTGACATGTGGGACTGAAGTAAAAAGGAAAGGCTTATATTTTCTAGATCTCCTACCTTCTAAGACTGTTGTCAGTCCTCAGTCAACCAGTGTGTATTCCCAAAACCCCTCTTAATCTCAGGCTCTGCAGGAGGACCTCTTCTTCCAAATCTAATGTGTTATCTCTCTTTCCTTTAAAGTGAGCCTCAGCTCTCTGGTGCTTGCTGGTGACTTTCATCAAGGACTTTTGCTGGACAGAAAAGCCCTTTGGGGCATTTTGGCCATGACCACAGCATCATCAATCCATGCTGAATAGAGACTTTCATCTGTTCAGGACATGCAGATGTGCAGCTCTTCCGTAGAGAAGAATTTGTTAACCCCTTTTTCCTTCAGGGGGTGAGAGAGAATCTGCACTACTACACAGGCACTAGAACTTTTCAAATGGAAATTCACTACAAGTTTTTCGTATGTTCAAAAAAAAGATTTTTTTTCCCCAGGGCTCCTCAGAAATGTTTGAATGCTTGTGGTTTTGAGAATGGAAAACTTCAAGCTGACACACTTCAAGTCTGGCAAAGTAAAATGCTTGAAAGCAGGTTTTCTAATGGCAAATAAGAGGGAAAAAACCAGTCGTGGATGGTGCTACCATTTTATTATATTTAAAATTTTCATAATCACTAAGTTTTCCTTCTGAGATCTGTTTGACAGAAGGACACAGGAGACTACATTTAATTACTAAAGAGTTACAGTAATAAAAGATTACTCCTCAACATAATACTGTATCCACACAAGCACTATACCTTTGGTTTTAACAGGCAAACTTGACAGTTTATATTTTCAGTTTCTGGCATAAAGACATGAATATTTGAAATGAGACAGTCCTAAAAACAGATAGGAAGACTTCCTGGTTAGCTAACATGGATAGCATATTTCAGCTATAAAAAATTAAGAGACAGTTGTAAGTGTAAATATTTAATAGGTCATTCTGAGGAATTTTGGGTATGCTTTCAGACTGCTTTTGGAAAAAAGTGATTATAGTATATCTCCCAAATATGTTATGAAAATTAGACCTCTGGTTTTGAAAGAAAATGTGTCAATGTGTGAGAAAAACAGTTGGTAGAAGAATAGTCTAATTTCTTTAAATATGTAGCATCTGTCCTTGAATGTCCTGTATGTTGGGGAGATGAGTGGTGTTTTTGTGACTTTCTGTGTGCTGTTATGTGGGGGACTTACCCAGCCGAACATCTTCTACCAAATGTTGCAGAATTCTTAATATGGATTTACACAGCAGTTTGGTCTGGTGCTCTAAACATCAGGAAGCACAGGGGAGCAGCTGGCTCTGTTCTGGAGCAGATCCTGTTAAAAACTGTTTGGGATTAAGTGGTTTGCAAAATATCGGGTACTACCTATTTTTCTGTGTAGAATGAAAGGAGAGATGGGCAAGTTTGGGTTGCACTGTCAGGAGGAGGGGAAGAGAAAGGCCATGAATGAACTCTGCTTTCCCTTGACCTTTTCCATTTCCTTAATTCACTATGAAAGAAGTGCTCTTTGGATTATTCTTCAAGACTATATTGCTTTCCATTATACATGATGATTGCATTTAAATACAGTTAAATACTCCTGGAATATCTAGAGGTAGTCAGTAGCACTCATTCTTTTCTTCATTCCATTATTCCTTCATTTAACCATATCTTTTCAAAACTTCATTGTGAATTGTATTTTCCCTTTTAAACAATGAACAGATCTGTTTGTCTTATGTTATTGCAGGAAGACAAAGATTCAATAAAAATTTCCTAAAACAATTTAAAAAAATGTTGGGGTGTGCCTGATAAATAAAAAATGAAGTGATGTGATATGAAATTGTTATTAATATTATTTAGGATGCCTTGTTTCAATGCATGAGCAGCAGTTCTAAAAAAATATATACCAACAGAAATAGAAGACTAAAATAGTACCTTCCTTGAAATCCTTGCAGGTTTAAAAGAGTAATCTTATTTAAGGACAGTAAGATGTTGCTCTGGGATATATTAGTTTTTATCTTATTGTCTAAATTGAACTTCTATCCACCAGTATTTCCATGATCACTTAGGACAAATTCTGCTCTTCAGAATACTGTACTTCAGTAAAGCAAGAGCAATTCTGCTTACTATTGTGAACATGGTGCTGCTGGGAGTGGACTCAGGCATTGTAATAACTTTCAAGTGAGAACAGTATACTTCTAATAATAACAAATTTTGAGTGTAAGCTCTGACAGCTGGATGCACCTGAGGAGGCCTACAGAAGTTACTGATGGCAAGCAAGTTTTATGTTGTTTTATCTTAAATCTTTGTATGTTTGATGTGAATACAGTAACTTTACCTGAAAAAAACCTTAATCCAAAAAGGCATTGTTTAGCTAAAGGCCTTTCTTGTATATATTTTAATGAAAGCCAAATGTTGCTAAAAGGGAGGTATTGGAGCAAACACAGAGTAAATGGTGTGGCATGAATCAGCAGAATTAAAGCTATGATGAAGTTGATTTAATATAAAGTGATATACATTCCATTCCCAGATTAAGAGTTTCTGGATTAAGTTTGTGTTGTGGCCAAAGTTAAATGAACCACAATGAAACATTTGCACTGTCTTAGTTAATGTAAACAAATGAACTCATGTCTTCCCTTCCATTCAAACCAGAGAAAGTTCGTGATTTGTTGGGCTTTTTTTTGCTTTGTTGCTGGACAAAAGTCTGTTCTGAACAGAAAAGTATTGTAAAATAATGTGGCAATTAGGCTGATCTTGTCATCCAGTCAGAGAAGAAAGACGAACCCTTGAGAAGTCACCTCCAAAGACCAGCCCACTAGCCCAAAGCATTTACTTCTAAATTATTCCTTACAGATGTTTGTCTAATCTCTGTATTCCACAGCCTCCCCAGGTGGGAAGTCCCCTTGGCGCAATTTAAACCCATTACTCTCTGTCTTAATCCCTTAGGCACAGGGGGTAATTCATTACCATCTCTTTGTAGCAACCTTCTACATACTTGGCAATTGTTATCATGTCTCTCAGACTTCTATTTTGTAGTCTAAACAAAGCCAGGTCTTTCAGACTGTCTTCATAGGCCATGTTTTCTAGACCTCTGTTAATTTTTGTTGCTTTCTGTACTTTCTCCAGTCCTGTGTTCCTCTTTCTGGAAGTACGGTGCTCTCAGAAGGTTGTACCACTGCATGACATGTCAGTGCTGTGTAGGCTGAAGGCATGGCTTGCTGCATCTTAAATATGGTGTTCATAATTTGACATTCCACTGTGGTGTTGAGTTTATCTATAGCTACGTGGCATTACTAACTTATGTTCACTCTCTAGGTTTGCTGGATCCTGTATAATTTCAGTTCATTTTTTCAATTGGCCAACACCACACTGAATTCTGATCCTGTGCTCCCAAGTGCCTCCAGTGCCTCCAAATTTATTATTGTCTGTAAATTGGATAAGTAATGATTCTGGAGGGTGGAGGAAGTCAATTCTCTGCTGACTTGGCTCTGAGGTTATATATTCACTGCCAAGGAAGGTGTTCTTTTTATTTTACTTTAGATGGGGGCAGGGGAAAAAGACAATTTGTGAGATAATTAGCTGAAATTGCTGTCTTATTCTAGCAATCCAGTGAAGGCAGGGCACTTCAGCTTTTACTGATTTTGAGGTCAACAACATGTCACCATTACTTTACTATCTCACAGTGCAAATTTCTTGTTCCTTCACTCATCAGGACTTTGTGTAGATGCATTAGCCCCCTGCTGTAAAAAACAAACAATCACGCACATACTTATATGCACACATTTTAGTTTTACCTGAAAGCATGGGTGTTGAAACAATTTGCTGGTCTGATTCTCCTCTTAGGTTCAAGGAAGTTCCTACCATGAGAAAGGCAATTGGCCCTTGGACCAAGTACGTTAGCCACAATAACTTCATGTTTGTTTTACACCTAATCTCTGCATTCATTTTAAAAGAGCCGTTCCTCACTTGCACTGATAGAATTAAGATGAGTTAAATCTCTGACTTTTTTTCCTTCTGAAGGCCTTGTATTAAAGTAGCACCAAATGCTGCAGTTTGGCTGTGTTGATTCAGACTCAGGGAATTCACATCTTTTGGAAAGGGACAGGAAAAAAAAAAGGGTTACTACTCTACTCTTCAAGACAGTATTTTCTGATTGTTTTATGTAACTTTCATGTAAAGGCTAAAGTGTCCCACTGCAGGACTGGCCATTCTAGCAGGCCTGCTGGAGGCTCCCAGCTGCTGTTTCTCTCATTAGCTGTGTCAAGTACAGGGAGCTTGGATATTATTGCATAATATCTCTCTGAGCAGTTGAATTAACAGAAGAAAAGAATTATAAATTTTTTTTAAGGCCAGAGGAAAAATGCAGACTATCTGAAGTAAGCATTTTCCCCATTGTTTCAGGCTCCTCATGTGGCAGTTAGTAGCAATAAAAGCAAAGGATAAAAGTTAACCTGATTATGCTGCGCCTTGTTTTAATTTTAAAACAAGATGGGATTTCAAAGTTCTGAGCCTTATTAGTCTTAAAACCCTGTAAATCCAAATTTTTTTTAGACTCTACATGAAAGAAGACTTCTAATCATCTACAAGCATCACCCAGCATCTTTCTGCATGAAGACTGCAATGTGGACAGTTGGGCTGCACTCTACTCCTACAGGGAGTAAGTTTATGCATTGCCAAATCTCCACGGCAAATTCCGTTATTTTAAGCCACAGTAAGACAGTAAATAAGAAAAGGCAGCTATAGCTTAAATATAGGCCCTAATTCATGGTACACTGGAATACTGGTCTAGTGCTTCCCATTTGTTTGTGGAGTCTGTAATGGCAAACTCATCCTAAAGCTGACTTGCAACATGAGCTGTGAAAAGTGACAGCACACAGTGATATAGCTGTGGTTCTGCTTCCATGCTATTACTCAGAGATCTGCCAGAATGCCTGGATTAAGCACTTTTTGCTTTCCCAGGGCAGCACCTGCCTTTAAACTTGCCATTTAAGCTCGTATTTTGGAAGCGAGAAACATCTGTATATAGTTTACTCTCCCACAACACCCAGAGGTATCTCATTTTACCAATTTGTAGACAGAACTCACAGGCAGCTACCAATCCCTGGGCAGAAAGCATTGCCTCAGGTCTGTGCATGCTGACTAGCCGACCTGAAAGCCATGCCTTGGGGGAGGATGCCGTTTTCAGGTGGTAATGATCCCAGAAAGAAGGAGACCAGAGGCTGAAAATGTTCCTGGCCCAACTCCACACGCTTGGCTAGGGTTACACCAGGGGAAAGCTTGGCCTAATGAATATAAAACACACTCTCCACAACTGGAGATAAAAAGGCATCTTGAGGAAAGGAAATAGAAACTGAAAAAATGAATGAAATGCCTTCTCCCATACGTGATCCTGAGCTATGAAAAATACAATTGGAAGGAGCTTTTTTCCCTCCTCTAGTTGAAACCACTGTGATCAGTGGTCTGACATGGTGGTATGTTTCCTTTTACCCATTCTTCTTCTTTTCTCCTACCCATGAAGTCATAACTGAGCATATATTCAAGTGAAGCATGATGTGAAGCCATGGGATCCAGTAAATGCAAATTACCTTCTTCTGTCCTAACAGAGTAGTATGATTTTTTTGTTTTTCATTCATCCAAAGGCTTTTTCATCTACTGCAGTTTTTTTATTTCATGATAGTAAGCTATACTGAAATTGCCTAAGAAAACAAAGTTGTGTAATAAGATATTTGTAAAAATGTCATTTCAGGTTTCATTCAAGAGACATACCAATGTGCTTTTATTATTTTTCTTTAGAAATATTTTATGCTTTTGCAATTCCCAGATTGCCAGTCAGTATCTTAATACAAACAATCTTTATTATCTCACTTCTAAGCACCTTCTAAAATGATCTGTATGCTGAGAACTCTCAGAATAGTCTAATATACAGTGATTAAAATAAAGAATATAAGGATGATGTAGAAACAAATATAATTTGGGTGGAGGAGACTGGAGATTTAAGGCATTTTTCTTCAAAGTGTGGACATTCACTAAGGGTGATGAAGTTGCACACCCTTTATATATGTCATAGTATACACACACCATCATCATCCTATGTAGTCCTTTGGCAGACAGACTGGAAAAATATTTTAAAGTTAGTAAATGACAACTGGAAGTAACACCCAGCAACATCCTTATGAATTTCATATTTATTGTATGTAGTTAATACATTACTTAAGAAGACACCTATAAAAAATGTAATTAGGAAGGGAAATAGCTTTCTCCCAGAGGGAAACCTGTAAGAAGGGTGAGGTTTCCTCTTGTAGTGCTTTTTCCAAATTCCTTTCCAGTAGATTGCCAAATTATGTGAAAGATACAAGAGCTTCAAGTCCCAACCTTCTCTAAGATTCACTAGGAACATACACTCCCTGTATTTTCCCTAAATGGAGCAGAGGAAACAATATCCAGAAAATAAGTCTGGTTAAGTGACTAATTTTAGGTATTTGTTTTGGTCTAATTGGTGTTACCAACGCCATATATGATAGCAAAAGCTATAGCCAAATCAGAAAGGATTCTTTGCTAAAGATACTGACTCCAGGCTCATGGATCCCTAATATCAGGTAATCCACTGAAGAGTCTTCCCCATAAAACTGGCCTTCTGTGAGATAGAGATGTTTCTATAAAAAGGATAAATAAAATGAAATTAGTTGCTACAGCCAATTCCTCTCCAATCCTAACCCCTTCACTAATATTCAGTTGGAAAAACTTCCTAACGTAAAAGTCTGGACACAAAAGTAATGTCAGAAAAAGACATTCTGAGCTTTCCTTGATCTCTTAACCCTTACTCTAGAAGTTTGTTCTCCTGTTTTTGCAATTTGCCATTCACTGCAAAAAGGACTCTTCTAGCCTTTATTTTGAGCAAAAAAAGGCTCAAATGAAATGCCTGAGACTCCAGAACTCATCCTTGGCATTTTTTCCTTAAGAACTAGGGCTCTGCAGCAATTTGAAGTTGCAGTCACATTTAGCTCTGCTTCCCTCGCCCTTCCTTTGTGTGCACACTTCAGAGGGAGAGGGAATGTGTATCTGGTTCCCATCTGAAATGAAATTAACGAATAGCCCCATCCGCGGTGCTAGCAAAATGAGAGTCTCTTCCTGGGAAATGTTGCTGTATTGTAAAAAGGGCTTTGTTTTGAACAAGGACAAAATGTCAAAGGGCAGACTTTGGGGTTTATTTCCTAACATGGGGGCATTTCCAGGAAATTCTACTTCATGAGACAGAAAATGTAATGTTCTGCTCTCTTTTCTGCTCTTGCCTGGTTTGTAGGCAGATAAGCTGCCTGCATCCACATTGTCTTGCTTTTCAAGATAGGAGGGATCACGGGAAGATAGTTGACAAGTCATATACCCAGGAAGGGGACCCCCCAAAGTCCCAGATTAGCTCTAGGAGCCAGTGAACAGCTACTCTTGTTCCCAAGCAGTGCAGGGAATAGCAGAGCCTGGGAGTCTGAGAATCCAAATTGATGGGTGAGCAGGGAGCTCGCCATGGAGTCCACTGCTTGACTGCTGGACTGGTCCATATGGTAAGGAAAAAAAGCTTGCGGAACTGGTGAGCTCCTTGCTTAGTTTGGAGTAGCCTCTGACATCTGGAAAACCAAAGGCCTCCAGACCTCTGGCATCTTCTTGCAGAGTCTGAGCAAAAATAGAGAGGTGAAGACCTCAAATAGCTAGCCCACCAGGACGTGTACTAAGAAACCAGGAGTCTAAAGCATAGGTTGACTGAATTGAATAAACAGCCAGTCCTCTGCCAGAAATGTGCCAAGTTTCTTTCTGAAGTTGCCACGGTATCAGCCTTTTCCCATGGAAAATTGTCTCCATGGGAAAACTTCCACCAGATCTAGGTACCCGTCCTGTATCAGCAAACTCCAGAAATGTACAGGATTTCAAGGGGCTAGGAACTAGAGTGACTGTTTGCTCTGACAGGATGTGTCTGCAAATCCAGCCTACAAAAAAGTGCTGCTCCTCTGTCCTTTCAGATCCAAAAAACCTGCTGGTCCATATGCTATTTTAATAAGTTCAGTGAGCTTATTCCTTCAATGAATGAATGCCTTCCCTTCAATGAATGTGCTCTTAGATGGCTTGAAGTTCTGAATTTCCAGGCTGGGAATAGCCTACACTCATCAGCCCATTCTCACTTCCATGTTGTATTTTGTAGGAGAACAGAGAACAAAAGATTGCATTTTTCACATTTTTGTCCCATAAATCATTTTCTGTCAAACCATTTTTCATTTTAATGAAGGTTTCAATCAGAAAATGAGGTTACGACTAGACTAACTGGCAAAATCCCAGTAAAAGTTGTAGATTCAGATTGCGTCCTAATGTGCAGCAACCACGCGGGATCTCCAGGCACATTCAGACTACAAGAAGTATATTTGCTCAGTGCAGCTCCCTGGACAGTTGCCAGACCTGGTAGATCACTTTATGTTTGAGTGGACTAAATTTAACAGCAGAACCACAGCTTCAAACTGTATTGACTTTGTTTTGCTGAACAAAGCAGGAAGTGGGAGAGGCTTTCCTTGAGTCCAGCTGCAGTTTTAAAGTCAATTGCTTGCATCAAGACCTGTCACTTATGTTATTCCAGGATCTGCTTATAAAGGACGCCTGTGTTTCTACCAGGAGATTGCAGACCGCAGGGGATTTATAGAGCTTGCTCAGCCCATTGCCACACTTCATTCATCAGAGAGCCAGTGTGTTGGGAAACATCAGCCATAGCACTGACACATTGCCCTGACGGTCCGTATGATCACAGGGTCTCTGCCTGCAATGTTAGTCGGGATAAGGCTATGACAGATCTGTGGGATGTCTGCTAGATGCCTCAAGTCCTCCGATTCTACCCAGATATAGTTTCCAGTCAATACAGTAGGAGACCTAACCCTGTGGACATCTTCCCAGCTCTGACTCAGAAATGTCTCCTATGCAAAAACAAAAGCTTTTCCTCTGGGCTGGAAAATAAAATGCAGGCATTAGGATCTGAAATTTGTCCTGCTTTACAGATGAGAGGGCAGTTGGAACACATGGAATGAGTCAGAATGCAAGAGCTTATGGTCAAGATCCTGGGCAACCTGCTCTAGGGGACCCTGCTTGAGCAGGGGGGTTGGACTAGATGATCTCCAGAGGTTCCTTCCAACCTCAAGCATATTATGATTCTGTGATGAGCTCGGTAGGCATGCAATATGACTACTTTGCCATCATTAACTAGTCACAGGGAGTCTGGAAAATGCTTTTAATGCTAATCTAAGAGGACTAAATAGCCTTTCAGACTCCAGCTTGACTTAGTTGCCCTGGCCTAAGTGCTACTTGAGGATTTTGTCAGCTAAGTTGAAGGGCTACATTCAAAATTATTCAGGTTTGACAACTTCTGCCACCTAAGGAGTAGAGTTGTGGCAGTACTGATGCAAAGGCAGTATACAGAAAAGTGGCTCATGTTTCCTGCAAGTGCAATAAAGAAATTCCAGTAACATTTCCTCTGGGTAACTCACTGGGTGTCTGAGAGGAATTTGCTTGTATCCCAGAAATGAGAAGTAAGTTAGGTTTGAATATTAATTCTTTGGGTTTGATTGGTTTTGTGGCATGTGTGTGCTTCTTGGATAAAAAACCAATTTTGTTAGTAACTATCAATCAAATATAGGAGTGATTTATTCATAGCCTTGGCCATGTCTTTAAATAGGAAGGAAAAAGCATATTTCAAGTTCTTCTAGCCTTATACCACTTTCATTTGGACTCTTTCTAACACTGGAGGACCTTTGAAAAATCCAAATTAAGAAATAAAACATTCAATATTACTTTGTTAGGAAAATAAAAGCAGTAGGTCTCAACTGACATGACTTTCAAATGCAATCTGAAATGTAAAATAATATTCTACTTGACAGCATTTTAAGGTTCTTACTGCACAGATTTTCTATTTCCAATTTTACCTACAGGATGAATACATAGAAGTCTGAGGTTTGGGGTTCTCAATCATTTTCAAGCAAGGGACATTCATAGCACAGAGATATTCATGTGATGTGAATTTTTATACTAGTACAAATGCAGAAATGAAAAGAGTTAAAATTCTTGGTCTGTTGAACTCACTGGCTTCAAGGCAACCAGTGTTAACCAGAGTCTGGTACTTATTGGTACTGTATGTATTGTATGTGTTGAACTTGGCATGCTGTGACATTGATTGCTCTCAGGTTCTATTTTAAATTGTTTGAAATTTCTCTCCTAGAAAGTTTTAACTGCTTTAAATTCCTTTTGTCCAGACTGGATAGATTTTTGATGGGCAGAGGGATCTTGCAAAAATGTACCAGTGTGCCAGGAAGCTTCAGCTCCCAGCTACCTCACTTCACATCACTGAGGTTGCCTTAAGACAGAAGCCACTGAGACCCACCTCTTTGTCTCACAGAGGAGAAATGTATTTAACTGAATGACGCAAAGTATGCGTGTCTTACTGAGGAATCAAACAGTATTAATGGGCACCAAGCCCAGTCAGCATTCACTTTTACTGTTCTATACAACAGGACCAGGCTGGTAGGTGCTCCTTCCAGGCACCTTGCATGCTTTGGGATAGGCTCAGTGAAAAAAAAAGTCATGTTCATAGGTCCCCTACATGAAATTCAGCATAAGTACACTCAGGGACACTCAGCTGATGCAAGAGTGTCGTAGTTTGAGCCCAGGGGGCAACTGAGCACAGCACAGCTGATCACTCACCCCTTCCCCCCCAGCACTGGGAAGGAGAAAAATTAATCAAAAGTCTCAAGAGTCGAGTTAAAGACAGGGAGGGGTAGCTCAGTCATTATGGTCACAGGCAAAAGACAGGCTCGTTAGGGGGAGAAAAAAAGAACATCACTTTAATTCAAAACACTAACAACACCACCACCACTTAACAGACAGAATGGGACAGTGAGAAGTGTTACCATATGTCAGAAACACCTCCCCCCCCGCCCCCCCCCCCCCTTCCTTTCTCCCAGGCTCAGTTTTGTTCCCAATATCTCTACCTCTTCCCCAGCAGTGCAGGGGCAGGGGATAGGGGTGTGTGTGTGGGTGTGTGTGTGCAGTTGGTCACTGCTGCTTCCTCCAAGGTTGGGGGGGCAACACTCTTCTCCATTCTTCCCCCTGCTCCACGTGGTTCCCCTCTCACGGGAGACAGTCCTCCGCAAACCTCCACTGTGACTCCTCCCCACAGATGCATTCTTCTCGAGATGCTCCAGTGGGGGTCACCTCCATGAGTTGCAGCCCTCCCAGTGCCAAACTATAACAGTGGGGGTTTCTCCTTCCCACAGAGTCCTGGGGGTCCTCCACAGGCCGCAGGTGAATCTGTGTTCCTCTGGTGACCCCCATGGGTGGTGGTGGGAGGAAGCCCTGCCATCTCACCATGGGATACAGGCAGGGTCCATGCTCTGGTGCACCTTGTCCCCTTCCTCCTCCTTCCTTCCACTGACCTTGATGCTCACATAGGTGTCCTTCTTGTAACTCCTCCTCACAAGTCTCCACCCCCTCTCAGGTTTCCCTTCTTAAATATGTTGTTGCAGATACACAGCCACCATCACTAGTTGTCTCAGCCTTGGTGAGAGGCAGGTCCAACTTGGAGCCGAGGGGAGGTTTTGAGAAGCTTCTCACAGGGGGCCACGTCTGGACCCCTCCCCTCTGCTACCAAAATCCCTGTCATACCAACCCAGCAGAAAGACCCAGGACTTCTGTGGTATAAACCATCGCAAAAGACCAGAAGGGAACAAAGTATATGCATGGCTTAGGATAACACTGGAATATACTGGCTCTCATTCTCTCTCCCACCATCTGCCATTCCCATCCCTCTCATCCTCCACTGTGACTGAGGTCCAGACACAGAGATGATTCAAAGACTCTGTTCAAATTTTGGTACTGAAAATCAGTTTAACACTGAGTGATCAGGCTGGGTGGGTACACTATGTCTGAACTCAAAGGCATCATGCTGCACAGCACAGTCAGATCTGATATGTCATGTAAGATTTGCCAGAAAGTACAAAGCACACTGCATATTCTTGTGTTTCTCCTTACTGGAATAGTGGCACTCTGCTCTTTTCGCTTGGGAGAATATCCTGTTTCTCGAGACTCTGTCCTCAAAGACTGATGAGAAGAGACCCTCCTAAATTTTTTTGCTATGACATTCTTTTTGAAGATTTAAATACCAAATGCCAAAAAAGAAATGCATGCAAAAAAAGAATGTCACCTCCAGTTCCAAATGTGAAGGGTGATAATGAAGTTCACTTAATATATGGGAAATGGTATTGCTTTGTTTAGCCACTTGGCCTGAAATGTAGACTCTATGGTGCTTGCTATGCAAACAATGCTCACTTGATCTATCAAAACAAAATCATGGCCGTATACAATACTAACGATTAAATGTTTATTCTCCATGATCACATAACATATGGCTTTGTGCTAGAACGTACACAATCCCAAAGGACATTATGTGAATATAAAAGATTGTTGACTCATGATTCCCCGGTTGTGTTCTCTGGCAATGTCTTTTAAAGAACAGACACATACACAAATATGAGGACCCTAATGGGATTTTTTTTTCCTTCAGCTTAATGCATTACTGACAGCAGTGTTTAGGATCTTTATTAACAGAAATACACATAGATATATTGGTAACATTGAAATCCAGGTTGTATCCATGATCTAAGAAGCTGAATTGAAGCACAGGATCTTTACATATTGAAGCAACTTTGAAAATTTTTTTTTTTTTTTTCATTGTTTTGCAAGATGGTTTTCTTTTGTTTTGTTATTCCTTCATGAGATAATAAATAAAGGATGGGACAAGAGTAGCTTGCTTTGGTTTTTACAAATCCTCAGATATACTATTGGTGTTAGCCACAGACTTTTCAAGCCTGCATCCTCTTACTGTTTTGGCTGCTTCTTGAGGAGTTTCTTTATTTCCCTTTGCTTGGAGCCCGTTCATTTCTTGCCAGCTTCCTTTCATCTCATGGCTCTTTTCCTTATAACTCCTGTTAGCCCTGATTGGCAACTAGTAAACCTTTTATTTGCTCAGCTAGGGATGGATGGTGGCAGGGGTCCCCAAGAAGTTTTCTTTGCCTGTTTTCTCTGCCTAGGCAGCTCTTTACAGGTCTGGAACTGGAGGAGTGTGGCCTCTGCTGCTTTCCACCTGAGTGGAGATGCTCGGATGCAGGAGGGACACGTTTGGTACAGGGGTCCAGGCAGGTCCCCTGAGGTGCTTGGGGACAGGCAGGGGTTAGGGAAGGAGGGAATACCTGTTCTGGATGGGAGCAGTGGCAGCCAGGGTCTGACAAACATGCTATTAGTAAGTGCACAAAGATACTGAAACCTCCTACCAGGAGGAAGTAGTGTGTCAAACTTCTCCAAGGTGGGAGTAACTGCCTGGATGGCTAAACAAGAGTCCTGGCTGCAGAGCACTCACTCCTCTGCATGTGCCTGCACCACCACCCAGACTCACCTTTCTCCTTTCCACAGCAAGTTGCCATATCCCCAGGAATATTTAATACCTGAAACACAGTGTGAAAGCATTGCTGCGTGTTTTCAAATGAAAGTCGGGTTAGCAGGATCTACACAGTAATTTGTATACAAGCTCTTGTCATTGCTTTGTTAATTATACATTCTGAAGTGTCTCTATCTAAATGTAGGCATTGTAAAGCCTTTTTTTTTTTTTTTCATTATTTGTATGTGTACATAAACAATATGTTTGAGTATATGGATGGCACATGGCTGATAAACTGAGTCACCTGCAGCTATTTCAGTCCTTAGATTGGATTAAAAATTAATTTTCTGTGAATTTTAGATCTTCCAGTACAAATAGTGAATAGTTGTTCTGACTCAGAAGTCTCCCCGTCTGATCCACATATTGGTTTTAGCAGGAATAAATGAGTACTAGATGAAGATCTGCTTCTGTGGTAATCTCTTGCTGACTGACCAGGGAGAAACAGGGATGTTACAAAATAAAAATCCTGAAGTTTAAAAAAAATTGTTTGTAATACTCAGCAGTTTCTGATTATGGTATTATCATTTGCAAATCATGTTCTTATTGTCTAATTAAGTTCTCATTAATCTGCCTGCTCTGATGCTTTCAGTAACCTGACTTCAAAATGCTCTGGAGAATCAATAAAGACCTTTACTCACCCCCACTGTGGCAGTTTACTTCCTCCACAGAGGTGTAAATGGAGGCACAGAGCTATTTCATTTACACAGCAAATCTGTAGCAGAGGCTGGGGGAGAATCTCAGATTCATTATTCTCCCTCCAGCTGATTCACAAGCTGCCTTATTTCAGTCGTATCTCAGCTGCAGAACTGTGAACTGGCCGTGTCACTGGGAAAACAACTGCATAGTTTGTCCAGGAATTAAACATCCCATGCTCTACAGCTGTTGATGCTTTGCTTCCTGAGCCAGATTTAGGCAACATATCAGTAATTTATAAAGCAAATCTTTTATTTTTCCTGCCTCCATTCAGCTAAAGCTGTAAACAGGACACGTTGTGTAATTTTTCTAAGCTGAGCTGGGCTGAGCATGGCTGCAGCTGTTAACTAAACCGAGTAACTGTAAACATTCGATAGCCTAAAACGTACTGAAGGGTCTGCTTTGCTCTCGGTTGCAGTCAGCAACACTGACGCGCAGGAGTGTTGCACTGTGTCTTCTGGAGTGTGATCTGAATTAAGAGCTATCAGATGGACAGAAACTCAGCTCTGCGTTTTGGCTCTGACAGTAAAATCAAGGCTGCAGGTGAGGCAGCAGATCAATTTGCCCAGATTTTTCCAGTTCACTGGGTTAAGTCTGGAGGTCCTTATTTCAGTGTAAAATGTTCAACTGCTAAGACATAAAGCCGTGTATGAAGTGCAGACATCTAATTGGCAGGCTGCAGTAACGTGCTGGCCAGGTCAGAGATTTATACTAGCCTGCACCATGATTAGGTCACTGGCAACCTGTGGAAACAAAGCAGGTTGTACTACAAAGTAAAGGAGTTGCTTTCCAGGTCCTGAGGAGAGGGCTGGAGTTTGCCAAAACATTCAGAAATCTCAGAAACAGCCAAGTGGAGACTGACATAAGTTCTCTATCTGAGACGTTTTATCTTGTCTGCCAAGTCCTTAGCTCCTGAAACAAAGAAACTCTGTCTTTGTTCATGCAGAGCATGGCATCTACAGCCAAAAGCTAAAGGATACTTTGCCCTGTCAAGCTGCTCAGGTCCATGTGGCTGCCAGGTCCTTCCCAGAGCCATGTTCCTGGCACAGGCTCAGATCCAGGGCAAGCCTCAGTGAAAGGAATGGGCCACAGGCATGCAGTGGTACCAGAAGTGATGGAGGGGGTGAAGGTGCTATCCACACTGGGCTCCAGGTGCTGATTTCTTAGAGAAAAGGTGAATTCTGCTTGAGGGATGCAAGAACAGGTGTGGGAGTTGAGGGCATGAATCCAAGGGGACCCAAAGAGGAACAAAAATGTCAAGGAAGACATAGAAATGGTGTTTTGCAAAGCATAGAGCAGACAGCCATGCATGGAGAAGGGCCTGTGAGGTCACAGGACTTATAGGAGAGATAAATATGAATTGTGACACCACATTTTGAAAGCATACCAGGCTTATATTTGGCCAATATATTAAAGTAAGCTGACTTGCACTGACTGGTTACTTAATATTGCAAGACATTGGTCAAGACCATGTTAGCTGTAAAGACATGCATATGCACTGAAGACAACTAGTTTTGGGGCTAGAAGAAGATGGCACCAGTTCTCTTCATGGCTGAGTGGAACCATTCCAGGGTCAAATGGAGACTCTCAAGGAAAAGGGCTTCAGGGACCCCTTTGGTACAATGTATCTCCTTTACTGTGTTAATTACCACCTTCATCATTCTGCTTTGCAAAGGATGTTCCAAAATATAACAGTTTATAGTGTGAATAATTTTTTCCCCATTAGTTATCACATTTTCATCATGGTTATTATTTTGTCTTTGTTGGTTTCCTTCCCACATTTTTTTAAGTGCTTCCAGACAACCTTGAAGATCAGCACCCTCAGCATATATCCTGTTGTATTCCCTAGAAACAGCTAGCTGTTTCCTTACAGGGACACAGCTGGTGTTGGTTAGTGGATTTCTCTATAATGCACATTTGAGATGATTCCCTTCTCTTTGGAAATTATCCTTCCATTCTGAGGCATCTTTGCTGTGTTTCTCCCCATGTTGACAGGCAGCTGAAAATGCATATTTGCCTTCACAAGGAGGGTTTTTTTTTTATTGTTTTCCTTTTGTGATTGAAGGAATATGCTGATCTCACAAGCTGAGTCCTGTATGGAGTGGCATCTTTCAAGTAGACAAAATAATAGCAATAAAAATTATGGAATTAGAACTCTGAATTATGAATCAAGATCTATTTAATGGATGTTCTTGGATGAGCCGTATTATATAAAACAATAGCGGATTAGGCTCAAGAGCCAGACAAATGTTATTTAAAATATTATGTTACATTTAAAAATAATAAAGGAAAACATAAATAAAATAAGTTGACTGGGGCCCTAATCCTCAGAGCCATAGTTTCATGTCAACACTAAACTATCTTAAGAATTTCAGAGCTGGAAGGAACTAATCCTCCTTTCTATAAAGTCTATAACAAAACCAGTTCAATCAGGCAAATACAAGAGCTGCAGTGGGTACATGACTCATTTAATACATAAATAGCAGCTGGGCAATGATGAAGACTTACACTAATACTTATGTACAAAAAACTTCAGTGTTAATAAAGCAAGAAGAAAAAATTAAACTTTCCCCCCCTAAGGCCCTTAACTTTGAACAGGCAAATGTACCCTTAAGATCATGAAAACAATGGAGCATGTTCTCTGAGGTAATTTTGTCCCATACGCAGCTCCCTTAAGGGGTGAACTGAGTGTTGTTGAGCAGGAGGGTAGTTTTAGAAATGAGGTGCTTGTAAACCCTAAAGAGGTTTGAGAAGACTACAAGGCTTGGTTCTGCCATCAGAAAAAAAGGATGTCTCTGGCCTAAAACCATGGCACAGTGGCAAACTCAAAAAATAAAATAACCACTAATTGTAAGAGCAGAAAACAGACAGAAGTCAATATATTTTTATTATATTCTTATACCATCAGACAGAGATAACTTCTCTGCAGAAATTCTAAAGCTGAGAATGTCTTTGGCCTCCTGATACTGATTTTAAATTAATCTTAGAAAACTGAGGACATTTCAGAAAATTTAAGTGTGCTAATGTTCTGCCAGTATTTAAGCAAATTACTACATTGTGTTCAGATGAAAAATACTTGTTCTGAAATAAGTCTTAGATAAAATAACAGACAAATTGATACAGATATCAAATGATAGTTAAAAAACAGGGCTATAAATTATGACAGTATAATGCATGAAAATTTGTTGTTAAACAGAAGTTATATAAATCTTTGATGAGGTTTCTAATGACTAATAGAAAAGAGCTGCATAACTGAGTATATTTAGACTTTGTAAAGTGATTTGCTTACTGTGGCACGGTATTTGAAATTAGCACTGCATAGTAGCATCACATTTTAAATAGATTAAGGATTGTGTGTGAGATGAATCTCACAAAACACAGTGAAAAGTAATTCTCATTGGAGAATCATTATCAAATGAATAATTTCAAAGGGTGCTCTCCAATGAACCATTGCTGAGCTGGCAGTCTTCAATGTATCTATAACATGGAGGAGAAAAAATAAAATAGATAAAATTTGCCAGTGGAGCAAAACTGTCAGTCATATACAAAAATAAGAACACAGCAGCTGGAAAAGGGGTCACAGTGGACTTACAGCTGATTATTAACTTGCAACATGGAAGTGGGACACAGCTGAGGAGACCTAGAAGAGTAGCAGAGTGATTTTGCTTTGCACATGCCAGACATTAAAGGTTCAATGCTGCTGTCAACCTCAAGAAAAATAAAAAAAATAGAGAAATAATGTAAAAAAGAACACCAGAAACAATTGAAGAGATGGAGAAATGATTCATATTGCAGTATTTAAACTACTTCAACTGTTTAGATTATCAAAAAGAAGATGCGGCTTGTTTGCTCTATTTGAATACCTTCATGTCTGGGGTGAAGCAAGTACTAAATTTTTATTTAATCCATACAAGAAAAGATAACAAGAATCTGTGGCCATATGTTTCTAACAGTGCATGAGGAAAACTAACAAGGAAAGTGGTGGGTTCTTCATCTCACAAAGTCACCAAGCTGGGGTGCCTTTGTCATAACTGAGGGTGAATCAAGTGACAGTAGTGGGGGAAAAGTAAGTCCTCCACAACAGAGCCATGGGACCTGAATTACTCATCTCCCAGTCTGCCTTTAAATCCAACCTAGCCCTGTGGCTGTGGGGATGTTGCTTGGCCATATTGCTTCATTCAGATCCTTCCTAGGAGGCAGTAAGTGAATTCTGGAAAAACCTTGAACAATAATCTCCAACTTTTTCTTCATTCTTCTGTAAATATAGTAAAAGTGGTAGATTAGGAACAATGTTTCAGGCAAGAAGCTTTATGTCTGCTCCCATGTCCTTGGCTCCCCAGTTGTTGGTTTTCATTAACAGCATGCAGTTATATATGAGGACACAAGGATCTGGATGCTGGTGACATTTGTTACCAACACTGAACTCCATGTCTGGGGAAGTATCCAGCACAGTAGATAAAACAATGGAGTTGTGAGCCACCTGCATCCATTTTAATCTTTTTGTCATTCAAGAGAAGTTAAAGGCCACTGGCATCTTCTGCAACTCTGCAGAAGACCAGCAAAACCCCTAGAAGTTTTTCCCTGCTCCCATCCACCATTCCTGTCTAGTCTGGTGGGTCTGAAAAGGCTAATCTAGGTATAGAGGTGGTCATTTCTTAAAGTGACAGAGTTGTGGGAGTCAGTTAGAAGCTCAGAGACATCCAAAAGGTTTGCTTGAATCAAGTAGAGACCTGGTTAGTGTTTCAAACCCAGAAGGTGCCCTTGGAATAGGTATTTTGCAGTTGGCAGTCAATTTTCTCATAAGTCATGACTAGCCCCAATTTATTATTAAAGGTAAATCAAGTAGTAGAGGATTTATTGAGTGCTGGGAAATGCTGAATCAATGTTATGCAGTTTCTTTTAAACAGAGAGTCAGATGCCAAAGTTGTGCCTGACAGCTAATTTAGACTCATGGTGAGGCTGCAGGTCTGGGGTTTTTACCTGGACAAACAATGTTGTCCTGGTTTAGCCAGGATAGGGTTAAGTTTCCCTAGCAGTGGGGGAGGAAGCTCTAGCCGGGTTATTCATATGCCATGCTAAAGTCACGTCCAGGCGCCAAAGTCGGTGATCGCGTGGGGTTGGCGCAGCCGGGTTTTCTCTCACTGCTGTATTGGTAGATATTTTGCCCTGTTCATTGTTATTACTGTTATTCTTATTGTTATTGTTGTTGTTTGTTGTGTTGCTGTTGCACTGCTGTATTAAACCTTTCCTTATCTCAGCCTCAGGGCTTTGTATTTCACTCCCTTTGTGGGGGAGCGGCAGCGGCCGTGTGGTCTCAGACCCCGGCAGGGGCTAAACCATAACAAATGTTAATTGGATTTGGGAGGTGATTCTGAAAGAAACAAGGCTAATTGGAGTCCATTCTCATCCCTGAGGCTGTGGTTATGTGGAAAGGTGAAGTCAGAAGAAAGGGATGCAGACCCTCAGGGGATGTTAGGAAAGATACATGTTTGGGAAGGCCAGTGTTTCAAGCCCTTCAGAGGACTTGGTACATATATTTGAAGGTGAGTGGTCTGAGAGCCTGGGAGGCTGCAGACTTGCTGTGAAGCCTTGGGCCTGCTTTAGTTTTGTCTTAGTGAAAAGCATCCTTGAATATTCAAGTGTCTGTTTTCGAGTTACTGAGAAACATATTCCTCTTGTGTCAAGGACATTCAAAACTGGGTATTACAATCCACGATGTCATCATAGGTACAGTATATGCTGATATCATACCTACTTTGGGGTCCTCTGTTGAGCACCATCCTTCATAGGAGGATGATAAGTTTTTAATAGCCGTTGTACAGGGATTTAATTGGGTTACTGTGGGATACCAGACCTGTGCTCATGGTGTCTGCTCTTTTTTTCTAGCACAGGTGAGACATGAATGCTACCTGTTTAATTTTTTTCTTATGTTGGGTATCTGAAAAGTAAATTTCATTCTTATAGCTTTCTTGACAACAGAATAAAATCAGAGTTTTTAAAGCTTACAATATATTTTCATGAAGTGGTGTTAATTTAAAATCTTTGCTTAGTGTTAGCTGTTACTTTTTCTGCAGTTGTAACCATTTTACAGGCACTTCATGGGTTTTGATCTCTGTGCAGCATGCCCACAGGGACGTTTTTGGTCAGAACTGGGAATAAACACTGAGAACCAGACTGTATTTGCCACCTCCTAATCATAGGGTTATTTTAAGGAATTGTTAAATAGTAGGTACATTCTGCTGGTTTTAGTTGTTTCTGTGAAAAATTAAACTTATTCTTGAGGAATTTGTTCTGTTACTCAGAATTATACTAGTGAAGACATGATTTACCTTTTTTTTTTTTCCCCCAAGGATCTAGTCATGCTCCACAAAACAATCTCTGAGAAGTGGATCGATAACTTCGGATCTCAGCAGGGCTTTACTTCTGTCCTGTGGATGACATATATCAGGGAGCATGTGGGTGGTCTGCCAGAGCCCATGCACCAATGTCAGGGAATGCCACCCATAATGCTGTTCTCCATGCAAAAACAAATAGGCTTATTTTGAAACATGGATCATTTTACTGTCAATAAGCATGCATGCACTGTTGTAATGCACTATGCTGTACCTGCAATTCAGAGGGTCATTCCTGAAGAAAGAAACTGTTCAAGACTAGTCCTCTATTCCTCACTGTCTGTAAAGAAGCAATAATAACTACTGCATGCTGCAATACATTTTGGGGGCAATACAGAACTCTGTTTTCCCTGTCCACCTGAATTTCTGCTCTCCTTTCAACCTGGTGAGGAAGTTGTCCAGGAGACTATGTTAGGTAATATTAGTTTTAGACAGGATAAAAAATGAGGGAGCACTGTGGTATCAGGAGGGAACAAAGCCCATACAGAAAAGGAAGAGTTAATTTCTACCCAGAGCAAAGGTACTGAAATTAAAGTTTGCAAATTCATTTACTTACTATAATTTCATAACAAAAACTGAAGCCAGAGGTAATGCTGTTTTGCCAATGATTCTTACTGAACTATGGCTCATTAGTTATTTTATGTTGCTTAGCACGGTCTGTTTACATCTACAGAAACTCAGCTAATTCAATGAGTCCCTTCTCTCTGCACAGACATCCCAGTATTCTTGCCCATCTGCCCTTGCCCTGTGAGTTTGCCATCCATGTGCTGAACACATATGCAGAGCTGAACACATATGCTTATTCTGATGAGGAAAAACAAAACTGTTGAGATCCATTCCAGCTACATTGGCACTCATCTGGGCTGTTTCAGTCCAGGCCAGAAAATATTTCACTATGATTCACCCTACCTTTTCTATGTTTTTATGAGATCTAAATCATATAACTCGGGTCCAGGCCTCTTAGAAATGCTGCATTTGAAGAATACAGTTGAAATATCTTTTCATCCAAGCCGTGGCTCTTTCAAGCACTCTGACACAGATTAAGATGGCCTTTCCAAAGTTCATTTTATATGTGACTTTCCCAAGGAACTTTGCTGCCACTGATACGAAGCACATGTTGTGCCCTTGTGTTGAACAGCAGCCTGTGGAGCAGAGTGGGGGAGTGCTTCATCAATGTGGAGCCTTGGGAAAAACTTGCTGGATGCTTTGAAGAAGCAGCAGAATACCATGGGGTAGTTGATGAATTGTGAGATTGGAGTTGTTCATGAGAAGATTAGTACTCCCAATCTGATGTGTACCAGGGGTGCCCTGGGATTAGAATTACACCCACCTGTTTGCTCTTCTGTGTAATGATCTGGTGAGGTCCCAGTAACCCTTCCTTAGCTCATTCACAACTTAATTACCAACACAGACAAATGTGTATGTTAGGTGTTTGTTTGCTTTTTTCTACCTTAAGACTTTATTAATGCTGATGGTAGGAACTAGCCATGGTATTTCATAACATGTTCTGTGTATCTGCAGTGAAGTGGTGCATTTATAATAGCAATATAAGTAGGCAAATAGATAGAAACATCCAATCTGATGTTTTCCTAGTACTTTATGGCTTTCAGGAAACTTTGGGTTTGATTTAAGGAGACTTACTTGTACTTCCCAAATGGTTTTCCAGTGTGACTGCTTTCAGACATGATAACTTTCTCTTTAACAGAAGAATGAATCATTGAGACAAAAACGATCCCAGGATTTAGTCTTACTCAAACCAGTGGTTCGTATTATTTCCAGTATAGAGTTCAAACTACACAAATCACCAGCTTAAAAGTATAGCTTAAAACTCCATTCCAGGCACACTAAATATTATGTTCACTTTACTCAAGACATATTTCCTCAGCAGCACAGGAATATAGTCTTGACTCGGTCTCCCATTTCCATGAAACTCTTTGTTTTAATCCTGCCACAGTGAATTTTGCAGGCAAGGAGCCAAGTAAGTAAGTGAATGAATTGTTGGAAAATTTCTGTGTGCACTGAATAGTAAATGACTTTAAGATCTCAACTTTATACCCATTTTCAGATCTTTACATGATTTTTATGTAAACTGGAAGGATACTTAAGAATGCCCTCTCTTCCCCCATCCTCTCTGTGTACACAAACACATACACACTCACACACAGTTCCAGGATTTCAAGTCAATATTCCAGCCAATGAAGGTTCAGGGAGGCCCAGCTCATCACCTTAGAAAAAATACCATGATGTGCCACATTTGATGGTTCAAATCACAAACCCTGAAACATCAAATATCCCTATAGATGACTTCCTCAGATTTCAAGGGTGCTGAAAATGCAGCTGTTGTTAAGACAAACTAGACTTTGCTCAGCAAAAGAGCTTGCTTTCTTGGCACCAGAACACCCATGTCTCTCTCACCTTGCAGGTATTTGAATCACTGCAGGTTGGCCTTCTCACCTAGACTAAAATAACAAATTGGAAACCAAGCTGGAACAATACATTTTTTTCCCCTTTCTCCCCAACTAAGTTCCTGCACATACCGGAATGAACCAAAGGGATGAAGCATGAACAAGCAGTTGGGAATTGAATTAATTGACATCCTGAGGTAAATAACAAAGCTTTAAAAATAAATCAAACCACCCCATTGAACAGGAATGAATAACATGATTTAACTCAACTAACACCCCAACAATAATAGCAGCATCTTTCATAGATTCTAGGCAAGCAAAGTTCAAGCCAGCAAAATACTTTCCAGTTTATAAAAGTTTTAAAAACTGCCAGGGGATATGTCCTGGCCTTCCCAGCAATGGAGCAAGAGTGAGCTCCAGCAAATCACATGGAAAAAGCATAAGGGGAGCAGATTTTCCAGGCACTAATTCAGTGCAAAAGGGGGTCTCCCTTCCAATATTACAGAGCACTGATGTGTTAGTGGTCTCCTTTCTCACATCACTGAGCCCTGTTGGATGGATTGCAGGGGGTTCCTTCCAAATACCATTAAGTCCAAAGAAAAGGAAAGTTTTCTCTTCTCTAGTATCAATCAATCAATTGTATATTAACAAATGGTTATATAGAAGGTCACAGGTTTTGCTGGAGATTTTTTGCTGCAGGAGAACACAGGAATATTTGCTATAAGCACTTTTGCACGTAGCCCTTATGGAAAAAATATGATAGATTTTAATAGAGTGATAGTCTTCCTACAGAATTTAAAAATCAATTTATAGAATTGTATAGGAGGGATACAAACGTTGGACAAAGTAATTTCTATTGGACCGCTTGGGCTTCACTCCTATTGCATTCCAAAGGATTTTTCCATAAGTGAATAAAGCTGAGAAGTAGTGTACTGGATGCTTCTGCAGTTTACCTACTGAAATAACTCTGAATGAGCTTTTCAAATAGAGAGAGAGTCTTTAAAAGGTTGCAGTTACTACAATGTGTCTTCACTTTTGTGTATTTCCATGAGATTGATGTGTATGTGATATTTTTGTAGTACATTTTCTTGTAGTACATTTTCATGATGTTTTCATTAATTTGAAAAAACCAAACAAATCAGCAAATCAAAGACAAAAAAAATCTATGCTTCTTTTGGTTTGTCTCCTCCTTTCTTTTTCCTCTGACTTTGTTCAACGTCTTTCTGTTTTGTCTCCCTTTACATTTGGGGAAGATTTGTATAGCATACCTCCTGGTGAGAAAATCTACCCATTATTGAGAGCTTTTATCCAATACTTTGAGAGCCATTCCCTCCCCAGTATACAGGAAAACGAGTTGGAAGTCGTCAGTGAAATGACCTATTATTCAGACACCTCTGCTTATTGACAACAATCCAGTAATTTTCTTAGTTTGCAAACTAGAAACAACAATTTCACCCATTTATGATATTGGGAGATACTAGCAAAATCCACTGGGCAGTCTCTGGAAGAGTCTTCAGTTTTTCACCTTGGCCCTTTGGTGACTCTGACCATAGCCTCATTAGCTCTCTCCACCTGTGTTCTGTCTTTACTGATTGATCAGAACATATTTAGAGATCGTGGCATATGCTGACTTGCTTTGATTGCATGTGTTTACAATTAAAAAAAAAATTTACAGAATTTATATGGAAATAACAGGCTCCCAAGATTCAACAACTAGCAGATTCTCTCTTTTCTTCCTCCTCCCCACCCCCCCCCCCCCCCTTAATGGGAGAAGCAATCCTTCTTCCTGTTATATCTGCTCTGTTGTTGGTAAGGCAGGTCTCTGAAGTTAACTCGACCACCAGCCTCTTCTAGTCTGGTATCACTCATATGTGTATTGTATTGGAAGAGAGAGGTGGTTAGTGCTTTCAGCTCTCTTTTGGGCACAACACAGGTGACATGATCAGTTTCTGCAGCACGCCACAATATTACTTTGTACAAGAAATGCTATTTAGGCTTATAGAAAAAACACTGCAAACATTCATGTACAGTTCTGATGATCTGTCATAGTTGTTTTCTTAGACTTCACGCTCACTCTTCAGTATGCCTTTTGCTATTTCCCTCCAGCTTGCTACAAGGGAGTGTGCTGGGAGTCCAGGCATGGCCTGGGGAATATTTAACATTCCCATGCCCTCAAATAGATGCAGAGCACCTGATTATACTGATGTTTCTCAAATTCATCTTGTGAGATTTTTGGACACAGATAGATGGCTAACGTGAAATGAACTATTCTGGGAAGATGTCTAGCTTTCTCCATTGTCTGTGGAAGATGTACAGGTTGAATGTCTATGTCTTTGAGGCCCAAAGCTAGGTATGATGAACCCAACCCTAAGAAAAAACAGATGCACTGGATATTGCCACCAATTCTGGAGGATTACTTAGGAGGAACTCTCTATAGAAAAGTATTACTTTTTCTCAGCATCTAAGAAAGAATTTTTCTGATAAACATTGTGCTGCTAAAGCTGAACACTCCTTCATTCACTTTCGATGTGCTCTATAGCAAGGAATAACCCAAATGTCTAGTTCAAACTTTCCTATCTGACTTAGCAGAGTAAATAACTGAGTTAACATTTTTGCTCTCTCCCATTGTTCCTGTATTTCCTTTTTGACCTTTTCGCTACTCAGACATTTATAACAAACCCTTCTGTTTACCACCACGTTCTAGATAACACTTTTTTAACTGTAGGCTTCCAGCTGTCCAGCTCTAATCCAACAACCAGCTGCTGAGCACTGCTGCAGTCAAATGCATTTATTTTCCAGGCCATGAACAATCTCGAATATATTTCACAGTTCAGAACCTGTGGATGTTTACATCTTAACCATTGTTGGGTCACAGAGCCCTTCTGACATCTGTTTTTGATTTTGCAAGAGCTGGAAGAACAAAAAGCAAATTCCAACTTCAGTTTGATAGGGCTGTGGGACAGACCTTCCTTTCGCCCAGCCTCAAATCTCTTATTTGCACACCAGAATGAAATCTGTCAATACAATGTCAAAAAGAGAGAATCTTCTTGTTGTCTGTGGCCTGTGGCTAAGGAAGGAAGGAGCTATCTTTCCCTTTGCATTCAAAATATAATTGTCTTTTTTTCTTTTTTTAAAAAAATATTTGTGAAATATCCAAACTTTGGCTAATTTCTCTAAATACTTCTGTCTCCCCGACAAATCATATGCACCAGGAATGTCCAACTGCAACTTCTGCAAGGAGTATCCTAGAGGGGCATGTTTGTGCAGTTCCTTGAAGAGTGAAGCAATATTGCTCTTGCTGTTGGCTGATCCTTCAGAGCACACAGCCACAGGTTCTGGGATGAAAGGCATCCTGGACATCCACCACACAATCAAAATCAAAAAGACTTCATCAGTTCAGCAAGACACAAAGCAGATGCTGCTAAAGAAATTCAGGCAGAAGCCATGGATTGTTTTCAGTTCAATTTGGGATGCAATTTCTTTTGTTTGTTCATCTTTGGTAAAAGTGCAAATAGAAGTTTGTGTTTTCCAGGAGAATAACAAAGCTGGAAGTTTCTGCCTGTTGAAACTCTTCTACTCTGGGTGATGTGAAAGCACCTGGTGCAGACAGCTACGAGGGAACCTGCCAAAGATTCTGAGATCTGCGCAGGGTTCTTTCTGTGTTACATATTGCTGAACAGGTGGGGGTAGTCTGAAAAAACTGTGTTGTTCATATTTGTCACTTTAGTTAATTTGGAATGAATTTTTTCAATCCATATTTTGAGACTGTTCTGTAACTAAAGAAAGTATTTGAAGACCTAGAAGATGCACAGACGTTTAATGTCTTCTCTCAACTCCGGTCTGGTTTTGCTAGTCATCCAAATGCTCCATATTAAAAAACTTTACATTTTTTGATCTTTATTGTTTTGCATTTCCAAAGTAGGCATACTACAGATTTCTTTTATAGTGCCTAATTCCATCATAATAGCATACTTGAAACTAGAGTATACTGGAAAATAAATTAAAGATATTTTCTTTATAAATAGGAGATATATTTTCTGAAATAAAAAGTTGAAAAGAATTCAAGCCAGTTGTAATTTCTTCAAGAAAGTTTGTGCAAAATGGTCAATTTTTATTTGAATATTGCTTGGAGTGAAAAGTTTCTATTGTTTCCCATTGAAACCTGATTTTTACAGCTCTGCCCACAAATACCTCCACTGTAGTGTAGGTAATTTCATGTGATGATAGAATGGTCAATGCTGGATGATGGTATGGTGGGGAAAGACTCTATGATTTGTAAGGTACAAAGTTGAATGCTCAGCTGACCTTTATTTGAACCATCCAAACTACTACTGCTTGCACAAATGGGTCAGAAATCTTGTGAGAAGACCATTTCAGGAGAGATTTATAATGTTTCATTTTTCCAGTCAGTATGGGGGGAAACCCATCTGAAGGTTAGTCAGAACTCCAGGTGGGTGGATCTTGATCAACCCCAAATAATGAACCATGTGGTACACTGTTTCACCTTTGCAGCAACTAGGAGTCCCAGGTTTGATTCTGTTTTTATTTCATGAAGGAAAAAATATTGCCTGCCAAGTAGAATAGACCTTGGGGGACTGCTTCTGCAGTTTTGAAACCACATCAAGTGCCAGTGCTGACCTCTGCATACATGTGTGTGATGTAAGTTTCTACTTTTCTTTTTGCTGTGGAGGCAGCAAGAAAAATGGAAACTGATCATTCAGCTTTCATGTCGGTCCCTGAGACTCTTGCTAGAAAGCAAAAGTTATTTCTAGTCTAGATTTTGCTGCTCATGGTCTGTTGCTGTAAGAAATATGACTATGTACCAGTCCTATTCTCTCTCCTCAGAAGAGGGATGCCTGACAGATCAGTGGCTCTGCATAAACTGTAATAAAAATAAATCCAATGGGTCTGGGGTGATAACTTTCCTACACCAGAAAATGCTTTGTGGAAGTGGAAATAGATCTGAACTCAGGGAACAAAGATCCCTTCAGTCAGGAGATGTATCTGAATTTGGGAATTATTTATATGGTGCAGACGGATGTGTGTGTCTGTGGTGTGATTTCTGCCCCTGCAAATGTTTTTTTTAAGATTCGCAATAGGAAGTGAAAGAGTATGTTGTAAGCTGCTGCAGCTCAAGGAGAACTGATAAAAACTAAGGAGTGCAAAGAAACTACTAGGACACTGAACAGTGCTGCTGCTTGTTGACAGGCTGCATTACTTGCTGTATATACTGTATATACAGTATATAATCTATATAAAGTGAACCACCTCCACACTCAACATTGGCTTAAGGAATTATTCCACTGAATCATAAGAGCCACAGACATCTCAGCCACACAATGCCTGCAATGGAGATGTGAAACGGATGCAATTCCCCTCGCAGTTCCAACCTCATGTCATGAGGAGCACTGATCCTAAAAGTGGGAGGTGGCATCTGTTTTAGATTGGGGGATATAGTCAAGAATGTCACCTCCTACCTTAACCAGGCACTGGGACTGCAAACAAATGGAGTTGCATTCCCAAGACTGGACTGAGAATTCAGTCTTGTCCTGGTTGGTTTTGCAACAGTGTCTGGGAAATAGGTATTTCATTTTCTGCAGGAAACTCTCTGCCCAGGTGTGAGTTCCAGCATGTGAGAGGATGGAAATGAAAGGAGAGCCTTGTCGTGAGCCTTGCAGGAGTCACAGGCACAGCCAGGCACACTCTGCTGTTGATGGCAGCATTTGCACAAAACGAGGCTCTCTGTGCTTTTTGGAGAGGGGCGAACCAGGGAAGGATTTTGTTGGCCTCCTACAGTGTAAGCATCATAATGAGACTACATGCTGGCTCATTTTTTTTTTTCAGAGCAGAAATGGAGAAAGCAGCTCTATTGGCTTCTTTTTAGCTTCTTCCAACATTTAAGGCACATCAGGCAGAGTTCACCAAGCTTGGTCAGTGGCTAAGACCAGTGAGGAAAGTTTCAATAGGCAAGGTTTTTAATCAGGAAAGACAGGCTCTTTCACAAAAATTGCTATGAGATCATTTTAGTCACTCTAACCTCATATTGTACATTTCTCATATTTAAAAAAAAAGCTGATCACTAAGCAAATAACTCATGTACATGTGCATTTTGTAGCATAAAGTGATTTACAGCCTAAGAAGTGGTGTCAGATCTAAAAACATGTGCAGAGTATGTTCTCAACTGCTTATCTCTCTGCTTGTCTGTCAGCCTTTAGCTTTTCACCTATACATGCACACATACACATATCCCACACTCACATGTTTCCAGCATACACTTTCATGCCTAAATTTTGAACTGCAGGCAGATTGCAATATGAATGTTTTTAGTCTGTTATTAAAACACACAAGTATAGCTATTATAGAGAATCAATATTATTTAAGCATTTAATAAATAATGGTATTTCTAGTTTCTCTCAGTGAGACCTAGAAGCTGGAAATAAAGAGAAGTTCAGCTAATCTTTGTGATCAGATCTTTTTCAGCAAGTTTGTGGTGAAGGAAGGCATGGTGATCCATGAGCTACAGTTTGGGAGCTAGGTGTTCCAGAAGCCATAAGGATCTGACATGTGCAAAGCCTAATTCCAAGGATGACAGACTTCCAGTACCCAGCCTTGTCTTTCCTGGTACCATCTGAGGACCCTAATCAGTCAGCTAAAAGATGGGGACAGGAGGCACTTGAAAATTTCATGCTATCTTGAAGAGGACTTTTTTTTTTTTTTTTTTTTTTTTTAAATCTGCAGAAACAATAAAATGTCTGTAATTTGTTTTGTGTTTATTTCTGTGTCTCATTTCTATTTACCAAATATGCAACAATGTGATTTAGGGGAAAAAAAAGTCATATAAATAGAAAGAGAACACAGCAGAACAGCCATGCTGAGGTAATGAACTTGACAGGACAGAGGCAGCAATGAGGATTATGGGACATTGGTGCGCTCCCTGTGAACCAGATCCAATTCCTGTTATTTTGTACCATTTATGAACATGTACGGGAATTGTTTATGGTCAGTGGAATGAAGCAGAAGGGAAGACAGAACGCAATCTCCTTTGGCTGGCCTTTTCCAGGGAGCCTGATACACTTATGACTCAGAGAAACAAACACATTGAAATCCTCATCCCAGTCCTTGTTTTGAAGGTTGTGTAACCAACCAGCCACTCTGGTCAATTGGACAAATTTATTTGCTTTATTTGTTTATATTTCAGTTAATATCTGAATGATTCGGTGCTGTATTTTGGCATTTGTTTGGACCTCTTTGTTTTTCTCTCTTACATATATATTTTTAATCTTAGAAGTTCTGAAAATCAGTTGAGCTGAGGAAATTCCCGCGAGGCACTACCTGGCATTGCAAAAGGCTTGAAGGAGGGATCAAGGTGCCAAGTCTATAAACACCAGCGTGGAAAGTAAATGAGAAAGAAGGAGCAGAGGGAAGCTTTTGTTATATAGCCTTGGGGGTAGATTTTTTATTTCAGGACACGCAGGAAGAAATGGCTGTTTAGGACAGGGAAAACAGAGCCACTGTAGAAATCCTGTTAGAGCTCGACATCCGATAGCTCTCTTCCTGCATGTGGCCACACTGTGCCCTGGCCCTTGGGCTGAATAAAACAAATCCTGCCTCAGAATAATGGGAAATGGAGTCTCAGGCAATCCACTCTGCTGCTAAAAGGTAGAAATGAGTTTCATTTGCTTCTCCTGACATCTGTAATATTTTGCAGTGTGCTTGAGAGGTCCCTCGCCTTCAAATGAGGTGTGGCCAGAAATGAAGGAGACATTACTTGCTGATGTCCAACAGTTTTAATTTCATTTTTCTTTCATGCTCACTGCAGAGACAGATCTAGAATTGCCTCTAACAAGTAAATGAGGGAGAGGTCCTCTAGGGAGGGTGATGAGACTTATAGGTGGAGTAGGCAGGTCCATCCTTTTTCCCTTCTTTTGATTCTGAAAGATACCAGCCTGGGTGGGAGCAGCTCCTGCTCCTCTCCCGGGGCCACCTACCCCTTTGAAGCAGCCTGTGGGACATGTGAGCACTGTCTGCGAGCTCCTTGGCTGAGCGGGGGCTCCTGCTTGGACCCTGATCCCTGTCTGAGCCCCATGGGAACAGCCCCATGAGGGTTTGTGTGTCTCCCCCAGAGGTGCTTGGTGCCTGGCTGGGAAGGCTCCTGAGGGCACAGGCTGTCTCTCAACATGAAGCTCAGGAGAGCTTCCAGCAAGGTAATATGGTGAGACAAACAATAAAATGACTCACAATAAATAACTATAACTTCAGTTTGTAAAATGAGTTTACCATTCCCCACCCGACTTTCTCACCTTCTCTGCTAATGTAATAAATGCACTCATTGTCACTGCCTTTTGGGGTTTTTCAGTGTGTTCTGGTAGCAAAGCACTCTGAGTCATAAGCAGTAACAGATTAATATTAATAGCAAATGTCTACAATTAAGCTATGAACATTACCCATCTCTAACAGATAGACTCTCAAGATGTGCACAAGTTGGGATTAATCCAAAATTGCTACTGATACTCTGGATTTAGCCTGAATCCTATCTTCTTCCAGGAGCACAATAAAACTATAATGTTCCCATTATAAACTTGATCTATAACTGGTTTTAAATAATTTCACACTCTGGGAAGAAGGAAAAGAAAACAACCCTGAATCTCACAGCAAAAGTTCTTTGGCTTAAAGCTTATTTTTTACTCAAGTGATGAACCATCACTGGGTACATTTAATTATCAGATAATAATAATACCACATAGACTCTAATGGGCCAATCAGATGCTACATAACATCAGAAAAGTTTTTTAAAACTCTTATATACTCATACAATGAGCACAACTTTAAAAATATTTAAATGTAATATAAAATGTAGTGAAACTGAGTGGGCAGATAAAAGCCAATGAATGACATTTATGAAAGGTTTTTCTGTAAGGTTAAAATCCTCCCAGAGCCAGTGGTGTGGCAAGACAAGGCATGCTTTGCCAGAAATAGCTTTTGGTAGAAGATGCACATAAGGAGGACATTTCTGAAGCCAGTGGATGGTTCCTGTGCTCACACTGTGGTAGAGAAGACCAGAATTTCCCATCTCAGGTGTTAAATTTTCCTCTGGTATGAATACAACATAAGATGATCCTGTGTCTCTGCCCCATCATAGGAGATTCATTCCTGTTCTGCCACAGCTTGCCAGCTCTTCAGGTGTGCTGCTCGAGCTATCTGTGGGATGTCCTTCTGGCTGTGACTGCTGACATGCCCCCAACAAAAAAGAAGCTGTTTTGGGAGGAGATAGGGAGGGGGGAGGCTTGAGGGTTGGTGAGCTGCAGCCTGGGGACAGGTGTGAGTGGTGGATGAGGGAGTGTGGAAGGTGAACTTAAGCTGGTTTTGCTATTGCAGGAAACTTTCCTCATCTGTCAGCAGTTGCCAGTACTTGATGTTTCAGAGGAAACAAAGACATGCCAAACAAAACAGGGCAACAGCATGCTGTGACACCACAGCCACGTGTTGACCTGGAAATCATTTCTGCCCCAAATATCAGCCAGTTTGCACCCTAAGACAACACAGCTGTTTGTCCTTTCAGATGGTCCAAGACCCCCCCATCCTCCCTGAGCAATTGCTTATGGTGTCCAGGGAACTGAGATCTGTTTTTCCCACACCATTCTTCCCCCTTGCCTTGCCCTCCTTGTCCCCGTGTCCTTCTAGGCTCTCAGGTGTCAGGGAAGCCCGAAATGCCTTCAAGGAGCCAGCCTGCTGAGCCATCAGCACGCTCCCCCTCTCAAGTTGATGGCCAGAGGAGACTGAGCTCTGACTGGGGACTGCTGATGTGTTACACAGAGCAAGAGAATAGTCCCAAATGTAGGATCCTCCTACCTCAGTCAGAAGCTTTGGCTGCTCAGCTGATTTAATTTTGTAGCTGAAAATATTATTAGTGGTAATAAATTTGTCCACCCTTTTGGAAATCCAGCCAGTGAACCTTTACTCTCCTTTGTAATAGGATGTAAAAGGATGGGGAAGGGCTACAATCCTAAAAAAAATACTGCACCAGAGAGCCGCAGAAATTACAATGCACCAGTCATGTGAGAAGAATGCTTGCAGTCATCTCTTGCGGGTGTAGCTAGAAACGCCTGTTGAAAGGATTCAAACAGAAATAAACACACACACACTCACAACGGCTGCATTGGATCAGATTCTGATCTCATGAAAAATTAATACCAGGCAACGTGTAGTGCTTCGTTTAAGCACCACATCTCTGCACAAGTGAGATCAAATTTGGTCCTTACTGGGGAAACTCAGAGGAGCTGTGTAGGTCTAAACCTCGGGCAAACTTGCACAGCATAGTGTGCTGTAAGGAGACAAGTAGCAAACAGCTCATCTCCTTCCACAGACTGCCTTGTGATGTTCCCTAACCAACTGGCATTTGCAAAGCACCCACTGAAGTGTGGTTTTTTTGGCATGCAACAGTACAGGACTAAGTATGAGGGACTTGGAGCTGCTGGAAGTGTCTCTGTGCATTCGCTAGGTTTTGTGCTTTTCTAGAGGAAGATGAGGATTGATGCAGTGTTCTGGCTTTGCTTTTCTTCTCCATGCTGTTTGTTAGCTCACAAGTCCCTCTGACACATTTGCAGTTTTGCCTAGGATCGCCTGTGACAAGTGATCATACTTGTGTGGAGGAGAAAAGTGAAGAAGATCCTCCAGAATGACAGTTTTAACATGATAACAGGAAAATATTTAAATACATAGCTAGTATAGAAATTGTAATCATGTCATGGAACTTTGCAAGCCATGCATAAACCTGCACTTAATAAGCAAACCCTGTCTTCATAGCAATAGCAGGATCTGTAAAATAGTAGGTGGTTGCTCCACTGCATGGCAGGAGGACACAGGCTTTCCTTCATCTCCCTGCACACACAAGACCATGGGCTACTTGTGAGATCTTCCTGCAGACCCATTGAATCTGCTGGGCTCCAGCACTGTCAGAAAAGCCTCTCTGCCCTGTCAGCAAAGGAGCAGCCTCCTCTGCACATATCCTCAGCTATTCTTGGGAGAGATGGGCCCAAGGCATGCACTGGTGGCTGGAGAGGAAGAGGAACACTGTTGAGCCTTGCAGGTGAGCTGTGAAAGCAGTCACAGCAGCATGTGCTCATGCGTCACTTGGAACATGATGGTCTTCTCAATTATACACATTGATGCTGCTTTTAGCCATGTTTTTGCTGTTGGGTCTGGGATTCTGTTTTTGCTATTTTTTTTTCATGAAAAGAGAAAAGAAAGAGCAGTATGAATTTGCAAGATATGTGACAGACCCAGCATTTGGAGGGTGAAGATTGTTTGTTTCTAATGAGACGTCTTTTGTTAGGCAAACTGCAGACCTTCTTACCTTGTCATTGGTCTGATGCCAACTCTATTTTTCCATCTTGTTGAGATGTTTTCCACAGACATGGAATTTTCTTAAAACAAGAGGCCAAAGAAACTAAATGTATTGTTCTGACAGAACTGGTAAAAAAAAAGAAAAAAGAAAAAAAAGTGCCTTCCAGATAAAGCACGCTTGGACAGTTATTCCTAGATCTGTTGAGAGGAAACATTTTCTTCCTAAAAGGTATTATCTATTTCTCATAACTGTGAGAGATACTTTTTAGTAGACTAACGTTTTTTACTTTGCTGATGGTCAAACCTTTGCACTGCATAAAGATGAGATAGATTCAAGTCGAAGATCTGCTGTTGTCAGTGGATGCCTTTTGCATCTGGGACCCTGATGACCAGAGCACCAGCTACTCCTGTAGGCAGAGTTTGGCAGCTAAGGTCCCCTGTCTGGGGAACAGTTCTCAGTGCCTCTGGCTGTCAGACAACTTGGTGTCCTGATGTTTCTTCTTTTCATAGCAGGAGAAGTCCAGGTGCAAAACACCAGTATTGGGATGCTCTGCTTTCAAAACTGGGGAGTGTTAAAAATGGGCCTAAGAAAATAGGGATTGCAGTAGTTCTTTCTGGAGGCAGTCTCCTCTCTTCGATTAACAAATATCTGCACAGCTGAAGGAACTACCAGTATTTCTAGATGAAGCATGGAAGTCGCTGCATTGAACTACATCCCAAAACCACATCACCCTATGTATAGTTTCAGTCCATGGCCAGTACCAGAAGCTCCAAAGAAAGGCACAAATAGCCTTGTGGGAGGCAGGCAGAGGTTAGTCATCCACAGCAGTTCAAGGCTAGCTAAGACCGAAAGCATTTTTGTTTTAACTTTTACCTTTTTTTTTGTGGTGGTAACTTTAATGAATACTCGTAACTCATTTGAATGTCTGATTGGAGATCATACAAAATTGGACTCTGGTAAGTTTTTCTGTCACCAGAAGACAGAAGACAGGTTCTTGGACAGGAATATAGCTTTCCTGCTCACAAAGATGTTAGGGTGAATCCCCCCTTACTTCCCTGAGAGTAAGATTAGCTACTACATGATATTCTGGGTGTTCACTGTTAGAACAGTCCTGAAAATGTAAATTCACATGGAAGAAACATGTAAATGCTATTTCCCCAGGGGAGCATGTTCTGAAAAATTACAAGACCCAGTCTGGCTGTGTGATAGGCTGCAGACCTGTGACTACCTCTGCAGCAACCAAGCCTGTTAATCCTTATTCTGCAGCCTTGTTCCAGCAGTCAGCCCAAAACAACCAGTATCTTTAAAGAGTAAAAACATCTATTCTCTCTCTATTTCTTTTCCTCTTGTGGATGTGAAAAGTCCTCCACAAATTACATTAAAGCCAAAATTAAGTTAAAGGTAAACTGCTACTTTACAGAGAGATGCTCTAGGCAATGTAATTGCTGGTATATCTCTGAAGAAAGGTTACGAGGATCTGTGTAATGGACACTGTTCAGTCAAGGATTCATTCCCCATGCACTGAAATGGGCCTTTAATAGTTTCTGCTGTAGTGATACAACAACATGTATGAAACCTGTCAAATGATTTTGGATGAATGACACTATTGTTCCAGACTGCTGTTGTTCTCTTCTGATGGGTCTGAATGTCTTCTCTTCCACTTTTCTCAACTGCCTTGTTCATTTGGATATCTAACACGGGCCAGGATCTGGCTTTTGCCCTAACAAAAAAGCTATTAATAACTGCAACAAAAAACAATGTGAGGCTTCACCAGGTTGAAAGTTTGCTTTAAAACAAGTTTATTGCATTGAGGATTCATTCACATCATGAGGTAAAGTGAACAGACTGTTGTGCTAATCAAACTCTGAAGCATGTGAGCAAAAATCAATTCTATGAAGTTGTTCTTCTCTGAGGTACGAAGTGCTCTCTTCCAGGCCTCACAAAGCAAATGATGGCTCTTTCTTATGTAAGGAGACAAAAAAGCTATTGTCATATCTAAAGCTGGAATCATAACAATTACTTGTTGCAGTAGGAATGTCAAAGAACTTGCCTGGTTATGTCCACTTGGCATAAAACACCTTTGTTTATGCCAGGCTCAGAGAAATGACTGAACTCATCTTTTGATCAAACATTTTGCACACCAGAGTTTTTCTAGGACAACATAAATCATCCAGAAGATAGTAACGTGATGCTAAGAGACAACTCATAACTTAATAAAACTACTGTCTGTCTGGAATTGTTTTCTTTTCAATATAGACAATGAAATTCTAGAACTGATAGTGTTTTTGTCTGCTAACCTTGTCTTTCTCAGACTTGAGGCATTTCACTCCTTACTGAAAAGCTTTTTACTGATATGAGAGTCATCTTCTAAACTCACACTTGGAGATCAGCTTCTTTGTTTTATTCAAAAATCTACATTTCAGAATATAACGAAATGCATGATGAGGTTTTGCAGCAGGCTTGTCTCCCCTCTTTCCCTCTCAGCTGGTACTGCACTTTCCACTTCAAAACAAGCCCTTACAAGTGTTATGTCTTTGCAAAAATGCTACTTTTCTTCTTATTGCCAAACAAGGTTTTAGGGAATCTTTGAATCCATGGTGATATTTGCCCTTGTAGTAGCACTGGAGACTCATCAGGAACGCATCTGTGCAGTGTTCCAAGGATGTTTTCACTGGTGGTACATCAGTTTCAGTTTCCTTTTTGAAAATTTTACCCATAGCTTGTTTCAGAGTGGATATTTGCATCTACGTGCTTGTGAAATTGGGGGATATGCTTGGCCTGTGACAACTAGACCTGTGCTGCTGCTTGAGTTGATACCTGTTAGTCTAGTGCTATTGTCTTGGAAGAAACTCTTTAAAAATCTCCCTGGTGTTAAATGACTGATTCTGGGGTGCTCCAAATGAGACTACAGCACCTGTTAAGGATTATTGGGTATTTATAGACCCATACCATGAAGTTTAAGCTGTGTGACTGGTTACCGCTCCCCCTCTTTTTAAAGGCTTCACACTTTTGTAAAACCTTATATTGTTATTTCTGTTTGTAGCTAGTCAACCCTGAGGACCATAGCCTGTTCTGCTAGTAAACAATTAAGTTACTCTTCAGCTGTAGGTTTTGACACTTGATGGTTTCTAACCTTGTTTGTGGGCAGTTTGTGGTGGATAAAGGTTTTGGCTGCCACCCTCTTGCAATTCTACTGGCCTCTGAACATAACTTTGATGCTCTTGGATGCTAAATCAGTGGCCAGCTCATATTTCTTCCTGGTAAATGGGCAAAGCCCTCAAGAAAGGCATTACCTGGGCATATAACTAGGTGACCTTGCCTCAGAGATATTTTGGAGTGCTGGCACCATGAACATGAAACCCCCAAACTTGTTCCTAACCAGGGTAAACACTCTTACACCGGTTACACACTTTGCCAGTAGTTCTGTAGTAGCTGCCTGCTTCTGTGACAGTCAGGGCTACAGAAAGTCTCTCTGCAAGGACAAAACCAGCAAATGTGGGATTTGGGGTAGGAGGAAAGGGGGTAAGATTTAAAGAAAATACAAGGAAAGTATCCTTTTTCCTGGTGTTGTTTTCTCCTAAGTAGAAACAGATGTGTGGGTAAAGACCGTCTATTTTAAATTTTGCAAACATGAATTTTATTCTGAACTTCCCAGGAAAAAGCAGAGGGACACTGTTTTTTTGATACCAAGGAAAAAATGCTTTTTGGTTTCAGAGCCCCAAAGCCATGACATGTTAATATCTGGGAAGCATCGTTATTCCAGAGCCTCACAGGGAAAGAAGACCTGCCTCTTTGGCACAGAAAGAAAGAGATCTAATATCCCCTCCAGCTTCCTTCCTGCATTATTCCTCCAAACCAAGCAGTCACTCCTTACAGTCACCCCTGTGCTGACCATTGCCTTCCCTTGCTTTCTCCCTGTCTTCTCCCACTGTAATGGTGCTTTTGTTTCTTGTGACTTGACTCTGATCACTGTTTCCCTTTCAGGTTTATGATTTCATAAAAAAGGTACTTTCTCATAAGAAGTTTGGATATGAAATGTGTTGACCCAGATTCCTCAGTGCTGAGGGTGGTTTGGGGGCCAGACCTTTTATAGACAGGCTGAACTCCTTGGGCAGGAGATGTAGCTAGGGTACTCCAGCACTCCCTGTGCTGTCAGAAAGAGTCAGTGTGAACCAGACATAGCATAAAAGGAAGCTCTTGTAAACTGGGACTACTGTCCACTCTGAAAATGGACATTAGACAGCTAGTTTTTGTTGTTTGGGGTTTTTTTTGTTTGTTTGTTTGTTTGTTTGGTTTTTTGTTTTTTTTTTTTTTGTTTTTTTTTTTTTTTAATTATTATTAGTCTTTTATTTGTAAAAGGGCTCATTCTGGCAGCTGCAAAGGAGTAGCAGCTTGGTGACCCTGTCCAAGCTGACCCCTGACTTTAACCTCACCCCCTGGTAAAACTAGCACATGTAATGTCTCTGGTTTTGGCTAGTTGTGAGTAACAGATTACTGGTAGTTTGTGAATAGAAGCCCTCAGCATATTTCTGAGAAAAAAATAGACATTGCATGGGCAAATATGATAAATGAATGCATCTTTTAACAGTTTTAAATTGTGGGAAGAAACCTTTTACAGGACAAATCAGTGGGGTATTTTGGAACTGCTAAAGATACTGACTTGGGCTGTCATTACAAGCAGTAGAGAGAGAGGAACATGCAGGAAGCAGTGAATCTCCTCTGCTGTGTAAACCTAGCTGTCACACTTGACCTCATATGTTGGTGGAGAATTATGTTTTGGAGCTGAGGAGTTAAATGTTATATTGCAATAACGATGTTGACTGTTCATGGGTTTCATGCTGCGCTTCAGACTGTTGGATGCCACGTCAGCTGTAAAGACTTTGCAAGCCCTACGGATCTCACTGACAGGTCCTTATTGCTCCACAGGAAGGGTTTCTTGGGAAAATCAGAGGGAAGCCTGGTGAGCTCATGCATTACAAATGACCAGTGATCTTGAGTCTTGTATGGTATAGGCAGGAAGGGGCAACTATGTCAACCATGGCTCTTTTAGTGTCTACCCAAGCAGGTCTCTTGGCCATTTGAGACTGATGATTTCATTTCTCCTTTCTGAGTTTTGCTCATTTCCTCAGGCCTCAACTCTTTGTAACTAGATCTCTGGAGTGTTTGACACTATGCTAGAATACTTTTCAAATGTCTCTATTCCCCCAAACCAAAATCGTCCAATTATCCTAGGAAGAAAGCCTTTGTAAACATGCCCATCAAGATGAATCTATCTTACAGAAGAATACATCTCAAGTATGATGGATACATATACCCTTGGGTAAAATAAACTTCTATATTATTAGCTTGTGTTTCAAATGATGGGGTTAGCATTCATGCCTAGCCACTAAATAATTTGGTTTCTGGAAGCTTCTCTGGATTAGGACACAGTAATTCTAGTAGCTGTATATTATGTAATGTAAATACTGAAAAGCCAGCCCCACAGGATGGAAAATACCCCAGGAGTTTATTGTGGCTTTTCTCCCTTTCATATTTTTTTCCCTTTTGCTACTTAGAAGTACTCTAAGTTCCTACCCTTACTAAACTGAAAACAGTGAGTGCTTGTGGTATTCTTCAGGTGCTTGGAGATCTAGTTAAGGGCTGTAAGAGGTTGCTTTCTTCTTCCTCAGTGCAGCCACCACTTCACATTTCGGTCCAAGCAAAATGGAAAATGCAACATAGACTATTCTGAACTCCGAAGAAGATTTTTTTCCCCCCAATAACTGCCATTTTATGAAAAGATCAGTTTACATGTTGTTACATTTATTAGTACTTTGACTCCTAGCCCCACAAAACTACATGAAAAATCATGGCAGATCAGACTACAGGGACATCTACCTTCTGAAAAAGTAGAGTTATTCTTGGGAACTCATGAGAAAGCCAGAAACTGCCATTGTGCAATCTGATGGTTTTCTTGGTGTATATGTGCCCTCCAGCCAGGCTGGCTTTACAGTATAGTCTTGAGCAGTGATTCAGTGTGGGAATTCTTCATGATATTATTTATGGCTTTATGTCTCTGTCCTTCTGTAAACCATGTTCATAGATCTCCAGTCTGGCACCCCCAAATCAACAAGCACACTTTGAGCACCATCTGAGAAAAGTCTGGCTTAAAAGACTTTTAAAAGTGTCCCCTGGGCATGCTGGGGGAAGGGAAGAGATAGAGTCCTGCTCTGTGGCATCGTTCAGTTGCCTTAGCCATGAGCTCATCCTCTCCTGCAGTCTCCTGCCTACAAAAAGCCAGGCACAGTCCCCTACTTCACCCTCTTGACTTCTCTTTAGGGAGAACATCTATTCATTTAAAGGGATGTGGTGAATTAGGAAGTACAGGCAACTCCATCCAACAGTTACTAATTTTTGAGAGCTCAAAGATAGAGCTTTAATATTGCAGTATAAGATAGGATTTATATTATATATTAATTTATAATATATATTAATAATGTAATGTAAGGTTTGTGCATGCATGCACTTCACATGCATACATTCAATTTCTTAAGTCCTTAAATAATCAAACTGAAAACCAGAATATTGACACATGTGCATAGTCATCATTCGGCACTCACCTTTGACACTTGCAACAGGCCCCATCCTCAGCAGATCCCCAGGAACACTCTGCCTGTCCCAGCTTCTCAGTGCTGCTGCTCAGGTCTGGACATTCCCATTTTCTGTCACAGCTTCCCAGGTGAGCCACAGTGGATTTGTGTCTCCACTGCTTTTGTCTCCCATTACCTCACTATATTGTCTATCCCTACTGTTTCCAGTCTTACTCTCCTTCATTCAGCTCTTCTGCTAATTTCATTCCTTCTTCATCCTGCCTCCCTGAGCAGGCAACCATAACATGGTCCTTGCACCTTGCTTTGCTGGGCCTCCAGGTCCTCTTCTGCCACACTTCCAGTCCTTTTGTTCCTCAGCTCCATCCTCTTTGCACCCTCAGGTTTCCCTTCCCCAATTGATCCCTTCCCCTCTTTCCACTTTCCTGACTCATTCTCCTCATCCACCCGATGTCTGTCTCCTTCCCACCTGCACACCATGGAAGCATGGAAGACTGCATTTACAAATACCCTGTCTCCACATTTCCAGGTTTTCTTGAAGGGCAGGAGATACCATCTACACTCATCTAATCTGTTGCAGACTGCAAAACTACCATCCACTTTCAGCTGTGTTATAGTTGATAGGCTGGTAAACTGCCTGGAGTCAAAACTTTTGCATCATATTAGGAGGAAAGAGCTGGTCTGGCTGGACTCTGAACACCAAAGAATGTGGGAATGGGTTTATATGGGAAGGAAAGAGAAGCCTTAATGAAAAAAAAAAGTGTTGTAGAAATGATTGATGTGCCTAGGCTCAGTGAGAAGCTCTGTGAAAATGTGTCTGTCTCACTAGATGGCACTGCAGAACAGTTTGGCAGCAGTTTGCGGGTGCTTTGACAGGGAAAAAGATCAAGGGAGGCTTTGAGTGTTATGGGGCAGAATCCTGTTTAATCCACGAAAGGGTCTGTGTGAAGTCTGAGCAGCTTAAACATTTTCTCTGCACAGATGTAGGTGTGCCTGTGAGCAGGGAGTGGGTTTCTATCATCCTTAATATGAAAGAGAAATTTCAAAAAGGTTTTCCAACTTTGGGATCTGACAACCCTGAAAGAGGACAAACTGAAGCATCAGAGATTGCTTGGGGCCAAGAAAGAAAGGTGTTGATCATCCTGATACTAATCTCTGCATTCTGGCTACAGGAAATACTGCAGTATGGGCTCTTACAAACCCGTATTAGATGTCTTCTAATTCCCAGTTCTCCTGCTGGTAAGTGAATGCGGGGCCAAGGACTTCTCCCAGATTTTCACTGTGGAGCTGAGGATGAATTCACCTTGGAAGGGTGAGAGCTAGAAAGACTATATATGTGTAGACTAAAATGGAGCCATCAAATAGGAAAGATCTGTTTCCTGGGACTAAAAGGAAGCACAAAGTACTTCCCCCTCCAAACTCTTGACCAGGGGGCTGGGTTTGCAGCATCTGTTTGCGTCCTGAACAGGTGAGAAAACCTTTGAGGCTCTGCAGGATCCAAGTGGGGGAACAAGGGAGATTGCGAAGAGAACTCCATTATTTTTTTTCTTATTGATCCTTGTTGCAGACCAAGGAATAAGCATCAGCTCCCTCCTTGGTAGCCTGATCGTCTTGTGCATCTGTCAGCACGCTGCAAAGCTGCTACACAAAATTGCACTTCAATAATACCTCTTGCTCCCATGGACAAGGTCACATTTTGGCTCCATAGCTGTGAACCTGCTGCCATTTTCAGGCACAAATGCACACAGCGCTGCACATTTAATGGCGATCGGGGGGAGTTTGTACCATGGCCTAAAAACACATGAACTGAGCTGCATCAATATGGCCTGGGAGCCTGGCTGGTTTCAGGCAGGGGAGGTGGTTTCACCAGCAATAGGAACCAGGTGACTGTTGCCCTGAACTAAAGTACTTCTGTGTCCTGTTTTTTTCTGCTGGTCAGGATTCCTCACATAGCAGCTCTGCTTAAGGACCCTCTCAGATGTACTTTCTAGCAGACAGTGCCCTGGAGGAAGGAAGACAGTAAATTAACTTTGCCTATTGCTACACTAAAGATAACAGCAGCTTTTTTTTCCAGAAAGGAAAGGACAGCTGATTTACCATGTGGTAAATAAGATTGTTTCCCTTCAATTCTAGTCTGACTAAAGCACCAGGAACTAGAGACTTCATACGGCCTTTAGGCATAATAATGCCATGAATGAACACATTGCACTAGTCAAGATTTTCCCCATGTACTGTGTGCTGCATTACTAGGAAACTTACCTGGCTTGGGGAGTGTGTGCTGGTTCCCCAGGCCTTGTTCCCACCTCTGTAGGCATTGCAGCTGTCTCCTTGGGGCGAAGGTGACAGTAGGAAGTGGTTCCTTCTTGCTCCTCTGTTTCTGGTCTAGCAGCTGAAGGCTGCGGGAAGTCTTGCTGTTGGGCTGTTGTTTGTTGGCCCCTGACAAGTCAGCACTGTCTGGGCTGTGTGTGGTCGGTGTGCTGCTGTGGGAGCCCTGGGGCAGAAAGGAGAAGTACCATGCGTGTGCTGCTCTGCTGTAGATCGTTGCTTTATGACCTCCAATCCCAAACATGCAAATGTCCTCCCTTTTCCTGGGTTAAGTTAAGATTCCCAAAAATGATGTCACTGTCCTAAAAACCTTGAGCTTCAAATAAACCCATTTGGGTTTGCTTTATTGCCCTTTCGTCTTTTGGACTTTAGGTTTTAACTGTGTCAAATTCTTCAGCTTTTCTCTGCAGCTGTAAGAGTGAGAAGCTTTGTGGAAAAAATAAATTCATACCATCCTTGTCTGTAAGGCTTGAAATAAACATCAGCATTTGCGAAATGCAGGAAAAGGTCCTTGACTCAGAATAAAAGGCTAAGAGTTGGTAAAGTTGCCTGCTTGTCAGAGCAAGAACAGCATTGGCTGTTTTCCCTCAGGAGCAATGAAGTTGCCCTCTGCTTCCTGGTGCCCACCAAGCTCAGAGTAAGCAGGTCCATACTCAAAACTGTGTAAATTGTCTGATGCTAAGGCATTGCTATATGTTATGGCTATATCAGCTAGTTTGTTGTGGGAGCCAAAACATTGCTGACCCAGTCTGCTGTGGTGCCTGAGGCAAGGAACAATTGAAAGAAAGTCTCAGAGTGATGCAGATAAGGTCACTATGGAGTTGTTTCTTTTTGTTGTTGTTGAAACTCGTTAACATAATCCAAAATACAGGTTAATTTATCATCTTGACTTTTTATTTCCCCATGGGTCATAATTTTTCTAACATTATTTGATGTAATGTTGTCCCTACAAAAGAATAGCACATTTTGGACGGATTGCAGCTTGATTTCCCCTTGAGGGCTAAACCAGTCTAACATCACTTTTATTTTAACTGATATATCTAGTATTATTTGTATTGTGTGCTCCTATTCTTGAAGAGAGGCAATAAAACAGCAAACAGAGAAACCTCCCTAGGTCAGGCACCTGAGCTTGAACACTGTTGCCTGATTCCCAAAGAATAGCTCTGTCTTGATGAAAATATTGCTGCTTCAGATATATTCATATGGTCACCGGAGGAATAAATTGCATTGCAAAACTAACAGTGAGGTATTTCCTCAAATAGTGAAGAGCAGCTGAGTGCTAAGAACCTATAAGCATGTGCAGCAACATCATAGGTAACGTCATCAGAATAGTATGTAATCTCTTCTTTAAAATTTAGTTACATGTGATTTTTGTCTGACAACTTTACTCATAGTACCTTTATCCTTGACATACCCCACTGAGATCAAAGAGTAAGTGACTAATTCATATAAACACATGCTTGGAGTTCAAGAATTTAGTATGTTCCTTAACTTTAAATCACACTATGGTAATTTTACTCACACATAGTACTAAAAGTTTAAATGGCACTCTTAGGTTGTAACATACAATTAGATGGCACAACTGAACCCTGAAGGTTGCCTGCCTCCAAAACATTGAAGAAAGTCACCGTCATCATGATTTAGGGTTGTATTCAACACATGCATAGTCAAATAGGGAATGAAAGGAAGAAATAAGCTAGGAGGACAAAGCTGAGGTGACCAGCTCAGATGTGACTGGGCAAATCTCTCTAGCTTCACTTGCTCAGATATAAACTAGAGGCAATGACTACCAGCATAATGGCCTGCAGAAGAATTAATTAGTTATTGTTTTTAAAGAAATACAAAGATTCAAGTGATGTTTTTAAAAGCACAGATTTTGCTCTCTCTCTCTCTAGTGAAGACAGAGTAAAGTTTCAAATGTTCCTTTCTCTGGTTTTCATATTCTAACAAGGTGGAAGCTACTTTTTACCACACCAAATATAGTAGTGGAAGGATGAAGACAAGATTTGATTTTCGTCATGGAGTGAGCAAGTCAAGAATGATGGCATATGGTTGTATGGTTGTGTTACAGAAGCTGCTGAAAGAAAATTCAGTGAAACTGTCCTTGGAGGTCCTATGAAATCTTTGTATATTTGAAATGAATCCTTCCTCGGTGTTTGCAGCTAATTTCATAGGGTAAGTAATTTGTAACACAGGCAGAGCCTTCACGGAAGACAGTGAACTTGTAGATACCGTGAAGAACCAACTGAGGACCAGTGAAGACACATCAGCCAGCAGATGGAGAAATCTTTTCCTTTTTTCTTTTTTTTTTTTTTTCCTGCAAAATAAGTCAAGATGGCTGCTATAATGCTCTATCTAAGTGTACTGCTAAGGTGGGCTATGCTTTCTATAGCAACCTGTGTAGAATACCAGGTGTTCACAGCTTCTGAAGGAATGTTCTTATTTCCTTCTTTCACAGTGCCAAAATTGTGTTGGGCATATACCATACTGCTTCAAGATTATTGAGGTTCATACCAGATGTGCCTTAGCACAATAAGCTCCAGCTATTTTTCAGGGGTGAAATGGATACTTTAACTGTTGGAATAAAAGTCTGTTGAAAGGCTGGTTCAGTACTGAGCAATTCAGGTGTCCAGGGCAAAATAAAGGTGAGTAACTCTGCCCAGGGTCAGCTGACCATCATCCATTGTTGGGAGTTTTCACGGTTTCATGCCAAAAAGTCACACAGGACTTGGGACAGGTGTTAGCATTAAAAGAGTGTCAGATGATCTGAACTCCACATAACTGGCAGATGCACACTGGGCTTGTTAACGGAGATTGAAATGTAACTGTTTCTGATAGTGATGGAATAACTGATTACCTAGGGCTCTTATTCATTATATTGTTGTAGTAATGCTATATATAGAGTGTGACACAGGGTTTGGCCTCTTTTCTGTTCCCATTTCTCACTGGACAATTTGCTTCTTTCTTTAAAGTGAATAAGGGTGTCACAATCCAGGCTGACACTAGTCTGTTCTATTAAGTAGCTCAAGGGACCAGGTGCAGCTCAGGACTTGCATGTCTACAAGTTGGGAGTGCAGCCCTGTACAGCAGTGGTTCCTGGTTCTCCAGTAGATGGGCTAGTGAAGTTTTCTGGTACAAGTAGAGCCCCTGTCTGCCAATGCAATGTAGTGTAAGCCTGTGAATGGCTGTGCATTTCTTAATCACTTTTCAGGTAGCCATTGGAAATGGTCTGCAGACATCATCAAAAATCATATCAAAACCTCAAGGTTTCAACTGCTGCAGCAGGATGTACTAGTTATCCTGTTTGTACTGGGCATGCTTCTGAGAACAGCCAGCCCCGAACAGCTATGTGTTTAGCAGATACTTACAGAGACGAAGAAGTGAACATGGCATGACATGGGTTAGAAACAAAGGGGAACAGCTCCTGTGGGGTGACTGATGATTCCACAGCTGTGTATCTTTCTTTTTTTGCTGCCTCTTTCATATCACTGAAAGAGGCACTGGCCCTCCTGCTTGTGAGGGAAAGGCTCAAGTGGAAGCTGGTCCCACCTGATTTTCCTCACCAGCTAAGCCAGCCTAGATCCATCCAGATCTGGACTAGCATGCAAGCCAACACATAGCATGCACAGTTTGACTTAGCAGGGAGTTCAGGTTTCAGTGTAAGCACAAGACCTCTAAGGTGGTGGGGCAAAGCACATGGGGTTCTCTTCCAAGTGTGTTGAATATCAAGATGTTTCTGTTTATACTGCTTGCACTGCACATGTGCCCTTTATAGTCATCCTCGGTTATGTATACAGACACAGATTCAGGGACGGATTTACTTCTTAGTGAGTAACACAGATTTTCTCTGTATAAAGGCAATCATTTGCTGCCTGATTTTTTTTTTTTGAATGTACTCAAGAACTCCTTCGTGTCTAGTTTGTCAGCCTATGGGGACATACTTGACTCATTCACTGTAATCAGAAAGCATGGCCGGGAGGGATAGGCTCACAGGTGACAGTTGGCAAGAGCCCCAACTGTACTGGAGTTTCCAGGCTGCAGATAGCAGCAGGAGAAATCAGGCAGACAGTCTGAGAGCCCATGTGTCAAGAATCACATTCAATTTGTTATGCTGAGGTCAGGGGGTGATTTGTTTTTGCATATGAGATCATTATGTCAACAGGACGAGGAGGCAATGAAATACAAAACAAAATTCCCAGTCCTGGGAATCTTATCGCTTAGCTCACAAGTCAGACAGCATGGAGTCCCCAGAAGGGGAAGCAGCTATACTGGCAGCAAAATGTCTGCGTTCTTACATACCGTTTTTATTTTCAAATGTAAATAGGCTGCAGAAGAATGAAAGCAAATCAGCTCCACTGCTGTGACCAGCTTCTACACACGAACCCTCACCCGTGCTGTCTGCATCCAGCAGCCGTCATTCAGCTGCAGTGCTTTAGAGCAGGACTAGCAGAAATCACCCTTTGTACCCAGGGACCCCAAGCCAAGGCTCCTCCTCCAGAGCTCTTCTCTGTGAGAAGCTGAAAGCTCTGCTCTCCGCAGCAGCAGGGAAGCCTGCTCTGAAATGCAGCAATTCACTTTGGTAGCACTTACCTACTGCATAAAAGTAGAGGCCCAGATAGTAATTTTAGTTTTTCCCAAGTAGAAAATGCTCTGGAGCACCTGTCTTGGAAAGGAGTGTCTGCTTTTCACCCAGCCTGTGTCACCTTTATTCTACACTAAACGCCAGGGGGGCTGAGTCCTTACCCCCCAGCACGGGGGCATGTTAGCAACTCCACTGATCTAAATGGAGATGTGCTGGTAAGATGAGTCCAATTGTACATTTTTCCTCCAAAACAAGGTATCGAAAAATATTTACAGTGTAATTCATCTCAATTTACACTTGTGTCAGGGCGAGCAGAATTGGGTCCAATTCAGAGCATCAGGATGAGTGTAATCACATTAGTGCTTGATTTTGAACCCTCCTAAGGAGCAGAGAGCTGCAACTCCACGCTGGGAACGCTCCTGTTTCCCCACTGTTTCATGCTGCTTTGTCCTTCATCTCTCCTCCCAGCCAGGCAGGGGAGGGGGTCTGGCACGAGGCACAGTGCAGGTGACAGCTGGAGGGACACCACAGCCCTCGTGCTGATGGCACTACTTCCCAATCACACAGGTTGCACCGGCAGGGTGGAGGAGCAAGGGTGAGAGGAAATACCTTGTACTGCTTCCAGCACTCACTAATGTGCACCTCTGCAGGAATGAGGCAGAGTGTGACCCCTCAGTAAATAGGTTCCTTGGGGGTGAAAGGTGTTATAAAAGCGAGGCGGCAAGCACTCAAAAGTTGGTTGCTCTCTTTTTCCCCTTCCCTTGATCCTTTGTGGATTTGGCTAGTTGGATCTGTGCTGTTACTGTGTCAGGATTCAGAGAGCAAGCAGCAATGAATTTCTCACTGCTACTGCTCCAGCCCTAATAGCAAACAGCTGAGCGAAGAATGAGGTCCCGGCTGAAAAACAAACAGAGCTTTCCCTCCCCTTGCCTCGGCTGTTGCTGGAGCAGCAGCAGCTCCAGTGTTATTGTAAGCCCCTGGTGTTAGATGCCAGTTCTGGGACTGTAAGTGTGGTTATATTTAGACTGCCGCCACTCTATTGTTGGGGAATGGCCCAGACTATACTGCCTTTTTCTGGATAGGTAGAGCCTGAATTTCTAGCCAGGAATAGCCAAATTCATTTTAAAGGTAGTTTCCCACATCCCATTTCACTGAGCAGAAAAATCACGTGGCAAAAAGAAAACAAAGCAGAGTTTGATTGAAAGTGTATTTGCATTATTTTTGACTGCTTTTTTATAACTGGTAGCTTTCTGAAGAGGTGAAGGCAACTTTGTTTTAATTTTTTAAAGTAGTCAAACGTTTTAGCATGACTTACCTTATTTGAACAGAGTGAAAGTTGGCAGATTTGCTTCTAACTCAGCCTCATCAACTTCTTGGGCTGCTCTACAGTAGTTGAAGTTATGCCAGCCTTTCCATTATAACATTCCCCTCTCTTCTCATTTTCAGGGGTTTCAAACTTGGCTGTAAAAATTTGCTCCAGGATAAAATCTTGGCACCCAAAGTCCCAGCCCAAGTGTGACTTCTTAAAATCACCATGGGCCAAACCCTGAAATTAGTTTCTACTTAGTCTTTAGTCACTGGCATACAGCTGTATGTTCACTTCAGGAGAGCTCGACATGAGAAACTGTAGGGTACAGATTAAAGGAAGATTGGTTTTCCTTAAAGGAAAACTAACTGGAATAAATACACAAATATTTGGGAGATACAAGTCTGTTGAAATGAGGTTGTACAGTTACCCAGGTTTTCTAAAGGGCTCATGGAGAAGCCATTTGCTTCCTTCCTAAAGAACTCACAGCCACATTGTGTAGCTCTACACAAAGTGAGTGGCCTACCTTGTGCTTTCCACAACTCTTGGCAAACTGCAGGAGGGAAGGCTGGCCGGGGGCTGGGTTTCTGCAGTTCTTCATGCTGTTTCCCCAAGGCCAATCTGGGCTACAACCTGTATTTCACAACCCACCTTGTGGTGCATGCCTGCCTAGAGGCTTGCACAGAGCTGTGTGGCCCTGGTCTCCTTACATTATCTCCTGGTGCTGAAGCAGGGGTCCCTCTTTCAGAGAGATCACCCACAAGCCTGGGGTGATCCCGGTTGAACTCAGCTGCACCCAGGCGCCATAATGCCAGCCCATTTCAAGGCTTTTGTGGATGTCGGTGGAGAGGCACCATAGCAGAAGTCCCTAAGAGGAATTAATCAGTTCATATAGGTCATAAAACAGCCTGCTCCAGTCCCAGCAGGAGTCAGACTTCTACTGTTGTTCAAGACAGAGAAATAATAATATTCTTTCTTTACCTACACATGAAAAGATCAGGTCCTCATATTCAACCCAGAGAGCAGCACTCCCATATCTGTGGTGCCTTGTGAAACATCCAGGTTTGGTCCACTTGCAATCCTCTGAAACCAGGTGCTCTGAGACTGGGAGTTAGACCCAGGCTGCATGCATACTTGGGCAAAGACTCAGCAAAAGACAAGAAACATCAAGAAAACCCATCCTGACACTTCCACAGAAGCTCTCTAAATTTCCTATGCCTCCATGCTTGTAACATTTGTCTCTAATTAGCATGAAAAGGCCAAGTCTAGTTCTGCAAGGCTGCCGTGCAAAAGACGACCGAGGTCTGCCTGCCAAGGCACATGAAGAAGTGGTAAGGAGAGAATAACACAGGCAGCCTATCCTCCAAAGGCAAAAAAAGAAAGAGAGAGAGAGAGAGAGAGAGAGAGAGAGAGAGAGAGTGTCCATGAGCTCTCTCATCCCAAACATCCTTCCTTCTTTAAGAAACTTTTCAAAATTTAAGGTCTTAAACCTTGTTAGGACAGCTGTCCCAGTGGCCCATTCCTATGTTGATCTACAAAGACCTTTCCAGGTCCTGTGTTAAATGATGTAGGGCCATAAGGATCTATGTATTGGGTCCAAACAAAGGCTCATCAGTATCCTGGATTGTGTCTCTGACAGTAGCTGAAAGCAAATGTACAGTGAAAAGTATAAAAAATAAATATAACCATACTTCCCCTAAATGCTCTTCTAGTCCCCAATAGCTTGTGGCTTACAAACTTCCTCAGCTGTAGATGGAGTCTTTGTACTCAGTGACCCTTGATAGCTTTTACTTTCATTAATTTGGTCTACTTTGTACTCAGGTAAACTTTGCAACAGCCAATAGTTCCACAGTATAATTACATGTGGAAAGAAAAACACTCTTTCTTTGGTTTTACTGGACCTGTTACTTACTGTTTCTTGTAGTGGAAGAAAGAGTGAGCAGCTGCTCCCTGCTCACCGCTCTGTGCCATGGCTTTACTGACCGCCGTGACACGTGTCCCTACAGCTGGCTGGGGTTTAGCTGCGCAGGTACTGAAATGTCTCAGCCTGAATTGCTGGAGCTGGGTACTTGAATATGTGGATACAGGAACTGATGAGTAGGTGTTTGGAAAGCATGTTGGTAAACGTTCTTCCATTTATGATTTTCAGGGAGCTTCTGAAGTAATATTATATAGGATTAACTAACTCAGGGAAGGCTTGTGTTGTGGTACAGTGCTCAAAAATTCTTCAAAATAACTAAGTGGCACTTCTAAAAATATTCCTGCTTTGAGAAGAGAAATGAAAAAGCCAGAGGTATAATTACAAGGAAGTGATGGACAACTAGGCTGCTTTTATTCTCCTATTCCACACAGTGGCTTTGGAATATGTCAGAGGGACAAGTGTTGGTTGTTGTCGCCCAACAAAATGTTTGCCAAGCATCCTCCCCTGGGATTATAGTTTCGAAGAAAACAGATTCTTTTGCTCTGCTAATCACTGTTGTGGTTATCAAACCTTTGTACTTCAAAGATGCAACAACTGCAATAATTCAGAGGCAATTTGGATATATGTTCTCTAACCTATGTAAACCATAGAAATGTTTTAAATCACCTGCTAACACTTTTCCGTAACCTCATACTTTCCACAGTTGTGCCTTTCTTGTGAGGGAAAAGAAATCTCTTCCTCCACCCACACTACTACCACATATACCAGCTGACATCAGACAGCAGCTGTTTCTAGTTTCAACGAAAAATATAATAAAAAACAAAATGTCTAATGTGGTATGCAAAAAAAAAAGTGTTGTTCCAAATTACCTAGAGGTATGAATATTGTCAGAAGGAAAACGTCCTTTTCCAATCAGCTTTCTGCGAAACATTCATACTCCATCACTTTCTATTTATGACCTATTGCTAGTCACTGCTCTGGTTGAGTATGGGAAAAAGCTGCAACAGAGGGAAGTGAAAGGATATGTGCCTATTATTTCTCTGTATGGCACCTAGAAATCTTAGGGAGTGCATGAAAATATAATGCTAACAGGCATAGGCTCAACCTGACAGACTGCACTGTAGGCACAGAGAATTAAAAAAAATGTTATGAATAATTTTAAGTTGATGAAAATCCAAGCTCCTAGTATACACTTCAGAATTTCTTTTATTCTTTTTCTTTCTAGATAAACTTTTAAGTTTGCCATTTTTTCTCCAGTGGTGGGCCATTTTGGGAAGGTTGCTCTGCTGACACCTTTTCATACTTGTGAGTGTCCCTCTTTGAGATTTGTAGTTTCTCTGGGGAAAAATAAAGTCAGAAATTAATTATTTTTAATGCTCAGCTGGTAGCTTCAGAGAATGACTCTCATAATTTCTTTTTTTTGTTGTTGTATAGAAATGGGTATTCGTGGATGTCAGTGGATTCCAGTTCCTTCACTTTGTTCATATCCCCTTTTACAAGGAGCCAGGAATTCTTCCTCTGCATGACTCTAAATCAAACCAGCTGCAATGACTTACTAATTGGCTGGAGGATGCCATCTTTGCCATGATATTTATGAGCCTGATCTTTGGTACTGATGGCACATCAAGCGCTCCTCAGACACACCTTAATTGCACAAACCCCTTTTGTTCATTTAAGCACAAATTTAAATATATTTAAACTCAAAGGAAAAATATATACAGTTGCTCAATTTTGGAAGTAGGAAAAGCACAAGAAGAAGGATCTATGTGGCTAGGGATGGATTTGCAGCCCCACCTTGGATTTTAGCTACATCTAATGTAAACTGAGAATCAAGGGATTGACTAATGGGACTCATGTGTGAGCCAGATGAGGGTGGAGTATACTGTGTGCTAATCTTTAATGTACACACAGATGAAAATTGAGTTTGTGTTCTTTTTTTGGTACATTGTTTTGTATAAAGAACCTTGAAAATTTTTGTTTAGATATTAATTTAAAATACTTTTAATTACTTTTGCCCCTATATTTGAATGTTTATGTAGAAGGATGGAACAGTGTAGGTCTCATGACTCAGTTTCTCCAGAGTAATGGTAGTGCCTTATACCTTAATATAAGGATAATATAGTTTCTAGTGACTTAATTTTACAATTTTCTGAGGCTGAACAAAAAGTTACACTTTTCTACCTGTGTTTTATTCCATGAACGAAGAAACCTTTGCTCTGGGGAAATAACTTTAGGATTTTCTTGTGCATACTAGACATAAGAAACCTGCATCTGCCTTTTTATAATGAATAGATGAAACATAACAGGAAATTCAAAGAATTCAAGATAACCTCAGCCAGAAACTAATACATATGGTGCATATTTGAACATGTAGAACATTCATTAAATGCTAATGATAATAATAATTCTTGAAAAACAACTTGAAAAAGAACAGAAAATCTCTTGTGAAGGACAGTTCTTCCAGCAAAGGAAACATTCCTTTGGTGGTCATATCAATCTGGTCCTTTGCAAATGCACGTAATACATCATGGTTGGCTGTCTCCTCAGGAACGCCCTGGGAACAGGTTCAGAGGGGTGTTGTAGAGGTCAGGAGAGAGGTGTTAGGGCTCTGCTGTGTGCAGAGAAATTTTGCATGACTCTTTCCAGATTTAGGGCACTTCTGTCTAAAATTGACAGTTTCATCACATCAAGAACACCTCTAAATCCCTACTGTAAAAATAAGTGAAAACTTTTTCCACCCCCCTATACAAAGAGTTTCACTAGCAGTGTTTGAAGACAGAAAAGAGTAGCTTGTAAGTTCAACAGGCCCTGAGATCTGCAGAGGATAATATTCAAGGTTGTCCCAAAGGGTTTGCTGAATCACTTTCTCCCTTTTTTTAAAAATGTAAGCAGCTCTGTAAACCAATGTTACCAAAGGTTATGAATATTTTCATACTTTAACCCTGAGTTTCAAGAGAAAAAAAGTTTATTTTATGCGGCTAAACAGAAAGGGAAGGGAATCTGAGTACTACAGCTCTGAAATTCCCTGGTTGAGATTTCTATTATCTGTGGAATTGCCTTTTGTTGCAATGTCTAGCCCAGAAAAATTCTGGAGCATCTTATATTATGCTTTTTACAGTTCTTTGAACAGTAGCAACTGGATCAAGTATCATGATTGAAGACAGCTTCCAAACTCTTTCCCTCACTCATTTTTGAAAATTGGCTACAATTGGCAAGAGTATGCCAATTATTTCCTCTCTGGCATGAGGCTCAGGGTAGGAGAACATATGTGTACTAACAAAAAAGAATCCCAAAAATTCAAACCCAGTTAGCATCTTGCTGGAGGCAGGTCTGCAACACCTGGCTGTAGCTACATCAATGATGAGAATTGTTCCTGTCTCTGGAGCCTTGTGCCCAGCATAGCTCTTGGTTTCAGCATAGAAAAAAATATCACCAGTGTGTTAACAGCTGTAGGTCAGTAGGGAGTTAGCACATCTTATTATGCAATTAGCATTGCAGTGCTTGAAACTTTTAAGCAACCCAAAGTTACATCAGTTCCACTGCTTTCCCCAAAAGCACACATTCCTGGCTACTCTCTCCTGCCTGCACCTCCAGCTTCAACCTTTCCTATTTCCATACAGCTGCTTTAATGTGTTCATAACAACGATGGTGGTAGGGTAGGATGAGGGTGTTGAAAGTTGGTAAAGGGGGTTATTAACAATCAAGAAGACTATTAAGATACTGCTGTGTGAGATACTACCTAAGAGTTGTGATAAATTTCACACTGCTGCTCTCCCATTTCTCTCAGTAATTTGCTAGTACAAAGTGGCAACAATCACTCTGATTTTGGACTGTAGCATTGGGGTGGGTGATGGTTGGAACTGAACGAACCAAACTGCTGACATATTCACTTCTCCCTTCCCTCCTCCCACCCTCCATTCCCTCGGGGAATATTTCACTGGTGTGATGTCAAAAAGAAATCTACTTTTAAGTGGTCTCAAAGTTGATGCTTACTCTAGACAAGTTGCAGTCACTGAGTTTCTGATGCTCACTGTCATACCCCTTCTCAGCTGAGGTTGCATATGATTGCAGTTTTGTCTTCATCCATCAGCACTCCATATTCTTTGAATTTGTTTAATCAGGTGTTATTTGTACTTCTGTAATCCTTACAAACTCCACTTAGGGTTAAAGCAGCGTGCAGAAACAGCAATGCATGGCTGCCTTCAAATTCGGTAGACATTTTTTAATCAGCATGACAGTTGTGAAGGAAATCTCCAGATAATGTTAATACTTGAATAAAAAGCTAATATCTAAATATCTGCCTGTTGTGTTCATAGCATGTACAGCACTTCATTGGCTACCTGGCCTGTATTTAAGTTTGATCCTGTGCTCAGAGAAGTTAATGGGAATCTTTCCACTGTTTTTAATTCAACATTTGACTATCTATTTAGGGGGCATATTTGTGTTTGAAGAATAGTTTAAGGTTAGAATGATATCTCTCCTGCTCAGGACAGATTTATGCTATATATAAAACTTATAATTTCTATGGTATTTTGCACTGTTTTATATATGAATTTCCTCATAGAAGGCTGCATAGGACAAGAAGGGAGGGAATCTTTTCCAGCAGAAGCTGTGAGGGTAAAGGTGAAGACTGTGTTTACTCACACTTGGAATTTGGCAAGATAATTGGAATAATGTCAGATACAACATAGATCAAAGTTCTATTTTATAGAATTCCACTCTTAAGGATAGCACATCCCAGGAGAGCAGGGTGTGCAGTAGGAGTTGTTTTAGCACCAGAAAGGATTACCAGCAATATTGTCTATGGCATCTGGTTTCCTTTGGAGGCATTCAATCTAAATGCTATCCATTCCTTATGTTATGTTTGAGAGCCACAGAATTTAATGTAAGCTGAGCAATTAGGACTTAAGCATAAGATCATGGTATATCAAATTTCATTGTATCACTTTCTGCTGGCCTTGAACTGATTCTAATAACTTCTGTTTGGTGAAAGCAGCTTTTAGAAAGATGGAAAGTTTGAAGCTGGAAGCATGAAGAGTCGAGAATTCCTTGGTGCTTTATTCCAGTTGTTAAAACCAGAGCAGCTATGGCTTCTTTCTCAATTGCATTTGGCTGACCTCAGTCATAAGACATTGTTTTTCTGTCATTGCTTTCTCTCCTATGTCATATTCTTGTACTTCATATTTTCTCCTCATACAGACTTTATACCTACTACAAAAAAGGCACCTGTCAAGTTTCTTCTTCCAAGACAAATTTATTAAATGTTTCTCATCTCTCATAATAAATCACTTCTTCTATCTCTTACCCTTTTTTGTGACTTTTATCTGAACTGCCTCTTCTTAGTACTGACCACAGTATTGCTTCAGTTCCTGTCCTTTAGCTCTTTTTGGATTGTACTGCCACCACGTCTTCTGGAAACTCAGGGCACCAGCTTTCTGCACCTATGACCTGCGTTTTGAGATGGATTGTATTAGGAAGAAAACACCCTTTTTTAAAACTGATCACCTGGGTTCCTAGTCATAGACTTGAGAAAAATGCCAGTGGATATCCAGATCTTTGCACACACTTTTGATGTATTCAGCCTTGTGCATGAAAGTTGATACTGTCTAAGTGGCCTTGTTGCTAATGTTCATCTTGCATCAAGGCAGGGAAATAGACCACTTGAGGTCCTTTTCAGATGTGTTTTATAAGCTTCTTCCTTTTCTTGTGTCTAAGATTGTTGTCACACTAGCTGACAATTTTTCTTGCCCTTCTGCAAATACTGGCACAGTGTTAGCACTCTTGCAGTCTGCTGGATTTTCCAAGTAATATGAGATTGGCTACATGCAGTGAGTGGAGTGAAAGGAAGGGAGAAGGAGGGTTATAAATATCCAAATGGAGACTTTTCTGACTAAATAAAACATACGCAAAATTATTCTCCAAATTAGAACAATTACTGCAGTGGAATTATCTGTCCTTTTGTTATTTATCTAGATTTCCTGACTATAACCAGTTAAAATCAACATTTGAACCAATATATCTTCTGGAGATTTTTTTTTTTTTAAATCATATATTTATTAAAATGGTAGAAACTTATAAAATCTGCTGCTCTCTGTTACTTATTCAGATTTTATGACAATACAGAGGGCTGCTTATGAGATAATTGCAGAGGCTAAGAGCCTTGCACTAGAAACTAAAAACTGGCACTAACTACTCTTTATTTTGGCATGATTTCTCTTTTTCTTTTTTTTTTTTTCCTGATGCCAGGCAGTACAGTCATGTTCTAATCCTTTGCCATGACTTAAGTAGATGAAGCCTTACAGTTGAAACTGGCTGGCTTTGCAATTGTCATTGCCCAGACAAAAATGAATCACTGATGCAGGGACTGCTGGCTGCCACTCCACACTCACTTTGCAACCTAAATACCCACTTCAGCAATTGACTGTATTGGTGTAAAGAGGGAGTAACTTCATTACAGCAAACAGAAACTCTCCTGACTTACATCAGTGCAACTGAGAACATAATTCAGCTCATCATCAATTTGCCTTTAAGTGTTGTCTCTTACAGATTTTTACATGTGACAAATGTTCTGAATTATTCTTCTATAAATGAAGACTGCATTTACACTACCAGCAAGCTATTTTCTTTCTGCCACTTCTAGTTTGCCAGAGGAACAGTGGGAGAGAGACATTCTCATGACAGCAAATATTTTTGAAATTTGGTATCTCCATAATGGTGTAGTCTACAGGAAAGAAAAAAGAAAATGTCCATAACCATACTTTAAGTTTTGTGTCAGCAGTCTCCATCAGTTCCTAACAGATTAGGCATATGCCATTTTGATACGATAGGATTGTTCTTAATTTTAGAAATATTACTGGCTCAAATCTCCTGATTTATCTGCAACATTTTATTTTTTTATATCCAGATTTTCTTGTGTTTTGCTTTTAGAGTCAAGACATTTTTAAGAAAATTTTCCTTCTGAGAAATTGCAGGTGGATGCATAATGTATACTTGACAAATCTGCATGTCTTGATGCTATATGTAGTTATGTGTACTATGTCTAAGTGAGGGAAATAAAAGCTGTATAGAGGTTGCAAAGCTAGCACAGCATGTCCAATTAGCAGAAGCTCATTTTGCTGGGACACAGACGGAGAAATATGCAGTCACTTGCTTGTATGTACATTAGCAATTGCACCTGTTTTCAAAACAGATGTTTACAGACATGGAGTATACAGTTCTGTCTATACCTGCCTGTGCATTAATACATCTAGATCAAGTGCATACACAATTATTTTTGCATGTGGTGCAATTCAGGTTTTTTTCAAGCCTCATTCTTATAATAAGAATAACAAAAAAACATTAAATCCAGAAAGATTTTTATTCTGGTCTCTTATTTTGTTAGTCACCATAAAATGAAATTCTTTTAGATGCTATGGAAGGCTGATGTTTAAAAACGACAAGTAGTCCCTGATACACATCTTTTTAATGTAAAGCAGTTTTATGATTAGAAATACATAGTCCGTTTTTCTTAGTAACTTCTACTTTAACATCTAAAGGATGCCAATGACTGTACCTCCGTATAACTTTCTTTACAAAAGGAATGTAAGGCAAAGAAAATAAGTGCTAGCTAAAAATAAATTTGACTTGCAATGCAGTCCAACATTGAAAGCTGTTGATGCATTTCATGAAGCCACTGAAAGGAGAGTCCCTCAGAAGCTGAAGGCTTTCTGGAAGTAGCCAGAGATCGCTTCTGTTAGGCATTAAGTGGAAAGTGTCTCCGTTTCCTGCCAAACTTCCTTGCATTTCTGCCTGAAGTGTTGGGCCATGAGGCTGCTGCTACCTTTGTTCTCATCTTACCTTCAAGAAGTATCCTTTTTGTGCAGCATGATAAAGCTCCTTTTCATGTTTTCTGCTTTTGTAGTGGAGCAGACCCAAAAATTCTGTGGATTCACTACCCATTCCCCCCATTACTATGACCCTTTGGACTGTGTTTTTATAAGCTCTATGATTTTATTTTAATTTTTCCATACTTTTTGACATTTTCTGACAAAAAAGCAGTACAGAGTGCATTTTGTCCCCAAAAATGTCTGTTGAAATAGCAGTTCATGTGAGTAACTAAGAAGATATGCCACCTCTGGAAAAATTAAATCAGCAGCCTTAGCTGGAGAGAAAAATGTTTGCAGGGAACTGCCTTTCTGAGAAGAAATTAAAGACAGTGTTGAGGCAGCCAAATTGGAATAGTACAGAGACCCTGATCCTTGTAACAACAAGCCCTGCATACTGACAACTTCTGGTACTCGTACTAGGTCTGCTATTGAACTTTAGATTCAAGCAGAATTCTCCTTGCTGGCCCATCACTTCCAAGGGACTCTTCAATTCCCTGTGATTGATAACAGTTCTTACCGGCTCCTGCACTAATCTCTCATTCATTATCTGCTTCACTAGGCTCTTCTGTTTTAAAAAAGTTTAGGTAGCAAGACCTGGGAACACCTTCATAATAAGGCTGAGAGACTGACTGTTCAAAGGACACTTGCTTTTGGGGATACTGCAGGGTGTGTGACCCAGTGTGATCTGTTCTTATGTTAGGACAGCTCGGGGATGGTGCATTGTGCACAGATCTGGCCTCGCTCTCTTGCAGTAATACTTTCTGCAAGGAATGACACTTGAAATGAATTTTGAACTGCATTTTCCTCTGAAATCTTACTTCTTTTTAGTATTTATATGCAAGACCAGCGGGACTGTTTAGAGGTGTCTTGGTTTGGGATGGGTTAAGTATTTTTGTTATGTGCCACATTCTGGTGTGAGTTACATTGATATCAATCCAAAATTACATAATTGCTCTGCCTATCAGGATGGTTCACTAAAGCTGGGGGAGATCCTGTTCCACAAAGGAAAAAACACTATGGGGAAGAGTAGGTTTAAAAGACTAAGATTTGTTGCTGTTGTTAGCAGCAATACTAGTAAAACCACTCCATAGGAAAAATAAATAAGCTAACGCAAATCATTTTGGAACACCACATAATACCATACTTTCCCAAATGTCTTTTTTGACCTTTAGCTCTGATTTTTTTCCTTAATTGCCAGTTAGCATACATGAATGACTGTGAAGCAGAGGTCCTACAGAACCATGCCCAGCAGCAATACAGTTTTCTGCTAATACATCTAGAAAGGATGGAACAAAGATCCAAAATTGAATCAGGGCAAGATGTAGTTGGAGTGCTGCTCAGGATACGCAGCAGCAGTGTTTTTCCCACCGATACAGTTGCATGCATCATAAACTGAAGCCACTGGCTTTGAAATCTTACAGCATAACCCTCTTTGGCCCTCAGGTAAACCGTTCTCTAGTCTTTCAAGCTTTTCAGTCTAAGATGTTCAAAGCTGTGGTGGAACATTTGTTTCTTATGTACTGTACTGCATTATAGTCATATGTTAACTAGTCTTTTATTAATATTGTGTTAAAATTAATTATGCTAATTGTGCATGGTCCTGCATATGTGTATGAATAGTCCTAGAAGATCTTTTATACCACATATGCCTATGCCATAGTTCCTATACACACTCATAATTTCATGTCTACAAATAGCACATTCACTAAAGCAAAGGCATCCTCTTTTCATTTGATGATGAAAATGTTGAGCTTCCAACAAACTTCTAGTTAATTTTTAGTGAGTTGCCTTACTAGCTGTATGATCTTTCATTCATTTCTCTGCCCAATTCAAGTAGTTGATGTTGGCCTATAAAACCTACTCCTTGCTGAATGTGCACCTCTTTCTTCCTGCACTATTACATCTGAGTGTTCTCAAGGAAAATCAGAGGGACCTGAGCAGTCTCAAAGAAACATCCTCAGCTGTGGAACTGTTTTACCCGTTGTTTTGACAGACCATGAATCAGGGAACCTTAAAAGAAAGGTCTGTCATTTGTTGCAGTTTTCTCTGAACAGGAGAGTGGGTGGAATGGCATTTTTGGAAAACCACAGTCTATATGATTTATTAAGTTTTGAAAACTGTACATCTGTTCAAGGTCCACACATCAAACACATTTGATTAATAAAGAAATGTCTCCTCAAGTAAAAACTTTCTTGATGCAGTACAGTACACTGTGTGGCTTTTTCTTCTGCCTTGACTTCTATGTGTTTCTAGGACTCTGTATCTCTAGCCTGCCTATTAATGCCATAAAATTCACATGCTATTTGGAGATAAATTTATTGAGGTTAGAAAAATTGCTAACATAATTTACTTACTTCACATAAATTCAAACACACCGAAATGCAATATGAAGACTGTTTCTTAACTTCACTTGGGGATCCAGGAAGGGCTCCTCTGTTACTGCTTGCTGTCACTTTGTTTGTTGTTTTTTCTCCACCATTTATGCAAATGAAGCAACAGATCCTACTTCAGTGTAGCAATACTGTAAAGGAAAAATGATTAATTGCCCTGTCAGAGGTAATATATGTCCAAGACTCAGAGGATATATTTAACTTGTGACATTTATTGATCACAGCTCTGTTAGAAATTCATGAGCACTTTTAAATTCAACCTATTGGAAGAAAATTGATTCTCCAAGTTTTTTTTTCCCACACAACTTAGCTAAGTGTTATTAAAAGCCTCTTTTTAAAAAAGAAGAAGAAAAAGGAGCATAAGAAGAAGGACAACATCAGGAAAGTCTTTTCTGCTGTGGGGGTGACTGAGCACTGGCAGAGGTTGCCCAGAGAGGTTGTGGAGTCTTCATCCTTGGAGATATTCAACAGTTGTCCAGACATGGTCCTGGGCAAGTGGGTCTAGGTTCCCCTGCTTGAGCAGGGAGGGTTGGACAAAATGACCTCCAGAGGTCACTTCCAATCTTCTTTTTATGTCTGTATTTGAATCTACACAGATTTTACCTACTTTCTTTTGAAAAGCTTCTAAGTTGCAAGCTGAATTAATTAACTTATACAGCTATTTCACTGTCATTCCACCAGAGTAAAAACACATCTTGTGAGTCAATTAGGTCAAATAGCTGTACCTATCAGCAGTTTCAACCAATAGTCAAAAAAATGCTAGTGGAGGCCACACAGAGGTTTATGTATGTGTTTTGTTTTGGTATTTAAGCACTAACATATCCCAGGCAGCCCAGAAAACACCATATGGAATGCATGGGGAAGAGGGAGTAGCTAGTCTTCTGAGATGAATCTTCATGAAATTACATTTCTTGGAAAAATACCAGGGAATGTTGCAAATAAAGCACAGCATATGTATAAAGATACTGTTGTCTAGACCACTAAGGATTAGGTGTTCCTTCTTATTTTTTCAAAACAATGCTGCCTTCTCTGCAAGATGAAACTCAGTCCCCAATATGTAGTTAGTGGCTGTAAAGAAAACAACTTCACATGGCATTTATTAATTGAGCTCTGTTTTTAAAAACAAAAGCAGTCTGAGCATGCTAGATCTTCATATTATGCGAGCTCATGCTCATTTCTGTGTTTTTGACTTCTCCTAGGCCTCATGTGCATATAACCTGACACCACTGATTTGCAGCGTGTGTACACTCCTCACTCTGTTAGCTTGCTAAAGGAATGTTTTACATGATGTTCAGTAATTAACTGAAACCCAGGTCAAAATAAAAATAATTCTAGAGGAAGCCATTTTTCTTTGGAGTGATGTAGAATCCCAACTCTCTAGCTGACTCATGCACAGATCCAGCCAATCTAGTTACTGAGGCTCAGAGAGAGGATCCAGGTATCATTCTCAAAAGCACAGCCTGTACATAATACAGACTGGGTGGGGGTTTTCTCACATCTCAGCTGCTTAAGAACATTATTAGTTCTTGCCCTGCACCTATCTTTGAGTCTTTTGACTCTGTCCCCCACTCTCCAGCCTTTGGGGTTTTTTTTTGCCTGGAAGAGAGTAGGTCTTTATTTTCTTTTTCCTTGCACAAATATAAGTATTGCCTCCAAAGAAGGTGACTAGAGTACCATTGTCTTGAATGGACGTGTCTCAGGTTAGTCACTATAACCTTCTTCTGACATTTTCCTGATTTTCTATAGGTGGCACTACTCCAACTCACCAATGTTTATCAACTGTACCACAAGAAGTTAAATAACTATTCACAAAAAATCTCCAAACCAAAACAAAACCCAGAAAAAATATCATGGAGTCTATAGCCATTTAATGAAGGTATCATCTGAAAACTGGCATCTCAAAGGCTTTGCAAATGAGAAATAACCAATTTCTAAGCAAGACTAGCAATTCTACATAAAAAATTGTCAATAATTAATGCAGCAGAGTAAACACACTTTCAGCTCCTTCCCAGAGCCTCTAGCTCAGTGTTTTTAGTAAAATTTTTAAATTCCTCCTGTTTCCTACTGTTAACACAAAGTCAGACCTTTGAATTCTCGCACTGCTCTGCTAAAACAGCAGTTTGTTGAAGCAGTCATGGCAAACACCAAGTGGCTTTATAGCAGAAAGTTAATAGTGAATTAAGTGAATCCTTTAATAAATGCCCAGAGTGGGTGGTTGCAAGATATGCTCTGGCTGGTGAAACTTCTAAAAGCATTCCAGATGAAAAGTACTGTTGTACAAAGACTTGGTCTGACAGATCACCTTGTGTGTGCAATGTGAGCAAAATGATTGTTAAGAGCTGGAACAAGCTATACTTATTGAGGCAAGAATGAGATTCAGAAAATCAGAACTACTCATTATTTTCCCACTAGGCATACAAATATAACTGAGTGGACACACAGTGTTGTAAGATTCAGCATTTTAAGCAACTGAATAATGAAAATAAGATGATTGTAGAACAAATCTTGCAGCTATAGAGAGCTGTGGTTGTAAAATAAATGATTTGGTCTGTAGAATTACACTAAAAATATTTGAATGGGGAATTTTCCTTTGTCCACAGGTTACGATAGATGCTAATTATTTAGGAGTTGAGATCTAGATAAATTATCACATCATAAATCAACATAACATGTTGTTATTAGTAACTGTAAATTTTTGTGAAGTAAGTGGAAGCAAGTTGGTTGAAACTTTTAGTAGCTGAACGACACTTTCAGTCTACATGGATACTTAACAACCTGATCTCTACTGGGACTTGGAATATGAAGGTGGAATTATTAATTTTGTTTTATAGTTCTTGAAAGTTACCTACTCAATTAACTTGTAGACTTAACATTTTGAAAATGGAAAATACTCAGCTCATTCTCAGAGAATGCAGAATAGCAAAGTGGCCAGATGCTTGAAGACCCTGGCTTCTATAATTTTCCTATGTCATATTTTTCCCTACCTCATTCTAGACATATCACATCATTACACATTTTTTTTCATAGCATCCTTTCAAAGTGCATGTACATCTTTGGCAGTGGGTTCACACTGAACATGGTGGAAATAAAATTTCTGAAGACAAGATTGCTGTGGCTTTTTCAGCAGTTGTACAATGCCTTCAATTTATCCCCAACTAAGTAGGTGTTTCCAGTTGGGGATTTTTGTTGGGACTTATTTCACCTGATACTTTCTTTCAAAAAATTGTGTGATTTGGCTCCTCCTAGAAATCAACAGGGTGGCACAGGGGGCAATTCAGCATGTGTGACAAGATCTCTCAACAATGTAGGATAAATCACTTCATGAGGTGCTGATCTCTCTCCTGAGTACAGGAGAATTATCTCTGACAAGTCATCACATTTTTGGGCAGGCACTACTGTTTAGACCAATCCCACTTGTTAGGTACCAAATCAGAACCTGCACCTTTGATCACGCACAGATGGGCTCTGACAAACCTGAACTTCCTTCTCAGGAATTTGGTCTTGGGATTATGACAGATATTCACATGGAAACTTCAAATCAGCACTCTGTAGTAGTAGAAACAAAGAGAGAAGCACATCAGATATTATGAGTACTCGAGTGGGAAAGAGAACAAAGTAGAGAATGTCACCATGTCACTCTAAATTTACAGTTCGCTTGCACCCTGAACATGGTATGAAGTTCTGGTGCCCTCATCAAAGTGGATATGTTAGAATGGGGAAGGTTGAAAAAGGATAACAAGGTTGCACAGAGAAACTGCGGAAACTCCACTGTTGAAGATACTCAAATATCAACTGAATCCAACATTGAAGTTGGCCCTGCTTTGAGAAGGAGGTTGAACTCTCAGACATCTAAAGGTCCCCTGCAACTTTAATTATTTTGTGTTGGAAGGTAAGGAATAGCATCCATATGAGGACCAACAAGGTAAATTTAGTCTCTTCAACTTATAAAAGAGACAACTTTGTGAGATACTAGAAAAGCCTAAAAATCATGAATAGGTTATAGAGGAGGGAGGGAGGGAGGGAGGGTGAGTCAACAGTTTCACTGTCTTTCCACTCTAACAGGAGGAATCTTAGATGAAGTGCATAGGAACCATCTTTAAAATGAACAGGACACAGTTCTTCATGGAGAATATAACAGACCTGTAGAACTCTTTGCTAAATTATGCTGTGAATTTAAATATTTACCTTAGCTTAGGGAGAGACAGAACACATATTTGAGAGATACGTCCACTAACACTTACTAAACAAGCATAATTACATTTGGTTAAAGAAATCAGTGATCTGGACCTCATTTGAGACCTAGAAAGTATTAGGAGTAACTCTCATATAAGCTTGCCTTGCTTTTACTCTTGCTTGCTGACCACTGTTGGAGACAGGATTGTGGACCAAACTACCCTTGGTTTGAAGCAAAGCTGTTATTTTTACATTATTTTAGACCAAGAGTAAAGAGTCCTTGATTTATAGCTCTTCCTGGTAAAATGACATTTTTATAATGACTGGCTCTATATACATTTTTGCCAGATTCCTTTTAAAGTAATAGTAATCCAAGAGTAGTTTGTTCGCATATAAATTCACAATTCGGTATAAGAAACAACTGTGGCTTTCTTAAGTTTCAGTTTGGCTGGATATAAAAGATACATGAATGCCTTTGAATATTCAATACATAGATTAGAAGGTTTCCCTGAGGCCCCTTTTTTTGGCTTTGTTGTCTTTTTTTTTTTTTTTTTTTTTAATGTGAGAAATGTGGCAGGTAGTATACAAAACAGTGAGCCTGAGCACTGTAAAGCATATTATGTTGATTGTCCTGGCATAAGTTTGTGTCAGGTTTAGGCTAATTCAGGAGGTCAATATTTCTTCCTCATGGGCAACACTTGGGCCTAGGATGTAGCTTCAAGATTGTAGCTGTCTATCTGTCACTCTGAAGCAGCTTTGGGGAAAATAATCAATTTTTCACCCCGAACACATCAGGTTGAAGGCTGACAAATAAGTCAGTCTATTATGTTTTATCTCAGTGTCTTATTGAAGAGATGCTACTGAAAGAGGAAAGCATAAATGCATAATGTTTTGCTTGTACTGATTTAGAATGTGACAGAAAATACTTGAATTGATCTCAAAAGACTTTGGAGGAGTTTGGATATTCAGGTTATATAATTATTTTGATTAATAGTGCCATAAAATATCCTCTTGACATTTATTATTTTAGTAGAAAAGTATTTCCATGACAATAAATTTTCTAAGTTCCATTAAACACATACCTGTGAGTTTTCAGAAAACAGAAATAGAACCATTTAACTGGAACACTTCATTTAAAAGCTATTTCTTTCTTGCTGTCTCCCAGACATCAGATTTTAATCTACTAAACTCTATTTTATAATAGAAGAATGGACAGAATGACATAAATAAAAGTATTACAAGTCCAGGGAGTCAGTCATGCCCTCTATCCTCTCCTTCTTCCTCTTCTGTAGTCTGTGGACAGCACCTTGATAATCCTGGTTACTGGGGTATGCACCACATATCGTTCTTCAGACCACTTATTGGTTCCTTGTACCTGGATTACTCTAAACCTTGCAGTTTCTTTCTGCTTATCTTTTCTAAGGTATGGATCTGTTATAAGCTGCCCTCCCCTCAAATTAAGACTTAATTTCCCACCTAAATTGATACAATAACCTTTTCTTCCACAAATGGACAAATGAAATTTTTCCTTATTAATACTGCTCCAGCGCAACTATTGCAAACTCCCATTTTTCTTAAACCCCTGTAAGTTATCTCTCTTTTCACACCTCTTTACTGGCTTCTGTTTCCATATTCAATCAAATGTAGCCTCCTATGTACCCTCCCTTTTCAGGCCCTCCATGGCCAATCTTAATTCCCATTGTCATTTTTACTTCATTGTTGGAAAGTCCTATTCCTGCTTCTAATGAGCCCTGGCCTCATCACCTGTTAGGTTTATTTCAAACAGGATGTTAATCCTTCCTTTTTTTTCATGTTCGTGCTTTTCCTTGGGAGGACCTCCCTAAAAACCAAATCATTGCTTTCCTTTAAGTGTCTCCTTGGGATTCTCCTTCGTGATATACCTGCAGAAAACTTGACACCTCCTCAGCCAACAGGGTGATTAATATCATCGTGTTCTTCTCTTAAGCTCTCCTACATCTACCTTATCTTTCAGAGCAACATTAAATATTACATATCTTTCTTTGGCATAGGATTTGTCTTGTTCTGTTTCTGGTTCACTCTATCATTTCAAAAATAGACAGAAATAAGCAAGGAAATTATAAACCAAAATTAAATACGGAAAAACACACATTCTCTTTTACACGTAGGAATTTATCAGCATTTCTCTAAGCCTCAGAAGTCTGGTTTTGAATGGGGCCTGAGAAATTTCAATCCTGAGAACGTGCCCAGAAATATCAGCTTTGCAGACTTGAAATGGAAGGTTTGTGAGACTATGATTTAGATGATTTGCATTTGCAAGTGCAGACTGTGCCAGATCTTATAGCATGGAAGCAGGAGAAATACAAAGAACTAATAAACAAAACAGAATAATAGTTGTATACAGGTATGAGTAAGCCTTCATTTTAACCATATGGTTTTCTTTTCCCATGTTCCTTATCACTAAAGGAGCCAGATAAGTCACCGTTATTTTTATTTACTGCTGGCACTTCACTCATAACCATTCCCCCAAAGAGCAGTTGTATGTGTAGGCAGATCAAATACTAAGCCAATGCACCCGAGTGCCATAACATTCAACTTCATAAGCATAATATAGTCCAAGTTCCACCATGATGTAATCAACAGCATCATTAGAGAGCCAAAGAAAATAGATGATATATCAGCTGATACTCAGGCCAAAATAGATTCAGGGAAAAGTCTTCAAAGCCAGACCAGAAATGCAAAATGCATTCATTATTTGTAACATGTCAGCTAAGTATTTGTTCTGCGTCACTGCGGACATTAAATGTAGATCCACACACTATCAGCTTCCTCCCATTTTTCACTGGCAATCATGTGATGTTACTTTATGATTACATTAATTTACTTATATGTGTTCCTCTTTGGAAATGATAGTCTGGACTAAGTGCAGTGGAAAAAAAAAATTGAGACATGCCAATAAAAATCTGCCTTTACAACAACCAAGCCAAAGGTAGAATTTTGTGTGTTCTCCCTGCCCCCTCTTTCAAAAGTCACAAACACATATTTCCACCCTGGTCTCCCCATCACAGCTGGGTACTTTGGCTATGCTGGGCTTTGTGGTAGGGTTCCCTTCTGATTGCTCTCCTTCTTGTCGTGTAACTCCTGTGCTCACAGGTTTCAACAGTAGCTCTGGGAAGTGTCCTCTCAAACATCCAGCTAGTTATAGCACTCCCCTTAGCATCAGGAGATGTTAATCTGAATCCCTGGGGAGGGAACTTAGGCCAGGCCTCCCCATACCTTGGGAAGTGTAACCATAAGAATATGCCAGCCATGTTTTATAGTCAAAATGTCCATGGCTACACCCCCTTCTCCCATGTGTTTCTCTGGATTTGGGTCTGTCATTGTGTATTGGATGAGGCAGCTCTGGGGAGGTAGGTGGTAGGACACTTTGCCAGTGTGCCATAGTCCGTACAGAGGGAGGGCTGCCTCCATGCTCAGCCCAGGCAAAGAGGGCAGCTCTTCTGCACAGGGAAAGCAGCACCACTTGAAGTACTTAAGGAAGACCTGTGAAAAGTAGGTGTAGGTGTCTGTGGCCTTTAGGCACCTCAGGAGGCTAGAGAGGGTGTTTGTTCCTTTATCTTGGTGTTAAGAATATCAGTGATAATTTGTGTGCTTACATGCTTTTTTTTTGCATCTTAAACACATTACAAAGGCCAGAAGTTTGTTTAATCATCTTTTATTTGATAGTTTCATAATATTTCCAAACAATTTTCTGTTCCTCTGTTCTGTGAAGCTCATCCCAAAAATATTTATCTTGGCTGACAGCAAAATTAAGCAGTGTAGCTGACATCTGTCACAGATTAGTGGATTGAAAATATACAAGAAACAAATTTGGTTATCTGTGACTGGTACCATCTGAAATGTCTTTTCACTTCTTTGTGACACTAGCTTTCCAAGTATGTAGCTACTATCAAGAGCCTTCATATGTCTGTGATGTTTTCCAAAATTATAAGCACCACAAGTCAAATATGCAAATCATATCTATCAACCAGTTATTGTGGAGTGAAATTTCTTTCCCTTCTAGCCAAAAAATATTTGTGAATGTTACATTCATTATCTGATCACATGGCAGTCCTTGAGATCAGAGCAGCTTGTGCTGGGCATTAATAAAAACACAGAACAAAAGCATCCACTCTACAATTTGTATTTACATGCAAGAACATGAGTAGTTTCATTGACCTGAAGGAGGGTATGTAGGTTCTTAAAGACATACAAACTTGCACTGAGGTCCAAAGAATACAAAATGTATGAACAACGTTGAAGAACACTTGTTTGATTCTTTTCCTGTGCTGTTCCTGACAGAAAAATTGCATTTCAAATTGCTATTTTACAACTCTTTATTGCTCTTTGGCTTCTCTTCATTCCTGTTTCATAGTTTCTGGGGAAAAAAAAAATCTTAAAAGAACCCCTTTCATGCTATCTTTTATAGCAACTCCTTGGATTACTACTGGAAAATTGGTTCACTACTCTTATAGACCTATAAAATCTTTAAGTAATCCTTCCCAGAGTGCTAAAACATGTATTTTTCAGTAAAGTAAGCAAATATAATTTGGGACACACATAGGGACCAGAGCTGTTGAGTAAGAAGCTACTGCACTGACTTTAACTATGATTTAAGATCCTTGAAGAAAGGAAAAGCTGACGATCAGGCAGAATATTCAACTATGATTCAACAAGAGAGAACATCAGAGAGTATTGAACATATCAAATGAATGTACTCAGGGCAGAGGAATTCAAGAGAAAAAAGTTTCAAGCAGAAAAACAAATCAGAGCAGCACTGAAAACTTGAGGTGACCTTTGACTGAAATTGTTCTGAAATCAACAAAGACCTCTCCTGACTTGTGTTCTTTGAGTTTGGTTCATAGTGGAAGTCATGGTAGAGAGCAAAAAAGAGGTGTGATTTGAAATGCTTAAATTACTTTGAAAAGTATTTGATTTAAGTTTTGATAAAGAAAAGAATTTTATGTGCTAGATATATTGGAACATTATATGGATACTATTTTTACAGATACACTAGCATGACCCTTATCTGATAACAAATACAATTGAATAGGCATTCTGAATGGGATTAGCTGAATAGAACTTTAGCCATTTAAAAATTACACACATGGCCCAGCTTGTATAGGCTCTCCATACTGTCAGAGTAACAGACCAATATTTCCGGAGGATGATCCAACCTGTCCTGAGTTTGATGTCTAAGGCAAGTGAGGTCAGTTGTCCTTTGGAGGTATCACTGTTTATCTCCTGCATATAGGCAGATTCCAAGCATTCACTTTTAGACAGTTAAGTCAGGAGATAAATTCCACTCTCTCAGTCTACATTAACAGACCTTATAGCACTGATCTTTCCTTAACTGAAAGATTTGTGTGGCTGTCAGTGTCTGTTAAGGATTTGTTACAATCACCAAGAAAATATAATTTTTTTTAACTTTTCCTTTGTGGGTAGTTCAGTAACAGCAATAAAAAGCAATGTTGGGAAATTACTTAGCAAGCCACAAACTTCATTAGAAAGAGTTTGCACAATAACTTCAGACAAGTTGAACAAGTAGGCTAAGAATTCAGTTTTATAATTGTCTTATTCTTATATATTGTCTGCAAGAATCTTATTCTAAGGAAACCATTACCCTCTTTTTCTTGAACTCTACAATACAACTCTCTGTTAGGTGCTGCATGACACATTACACCTGTCATGTTGGCATGCTCTGTGAGAAAGGACATAAGGTTCCCTTGCTTGTTTCTCTCTGCTTTCTGTTATTTCATTGCATTTCTGAATGGTTTTTATTATTATTCTTGATTTTCCTACTAGAAAAGAACACTACCACAACATTGCTTATAAAGTTGAATATATAAACTGTGGTAAGAGCATTGACGTCAGCCTTATTGTTCCATTTATCATTTATAATTGCTCCATTAATGCTAGTTGTTCACTCCATGGAATTTTAATAGTTTGGGCAATGAAAATAGATGAAACAGTCTCACTTTTATCCCTCATAGATCTGTCAGCATTTCATTACTTGATATCATCCCAAGAACAAGTCAGTGAAGTATAGTCCCAGCTCCTACTGTACCAATGTCACTGTACTGGGAGGTGGGTTGAGGTCTTGGGCATTTGGTATATTTATAGAAACTTTTATATTCTTTAGCCTGGAACATTATGGCAGCTCTTACTTAAAAGTTAGTCTCTAACCAGCCCTAAAGAGGGACTCTCACCCAAAAGTTAAGTGACAAAATGTCACAGTATCCCACCATGGAGTCTACAGCCTTCTTTTAGACCCTGAAGTGCTTTGTTCCTTTGTGATGAGAGCCATTTATTTGTTCATGTCATCCAATAATTGTCTTCTCAAACACCTAATAACAGTTATTTCAGTAAGAACCAGACCACAGGTCTCAGTTTCATTGATCAGTTCCCCATTCAATGGCGTGCAGAACTATGTCCCTTTTGTATGCTTTGGCATCAAGATTGAGATTGTTGGAGGAGCAGGTTCTGAAGGAGAGGGTGGTACAGTGGTGGGTAGTGGAGGATTTCTCTCCCCTCCACAGCCACCGTGCTCCACCACTTGCGCACCTATTGTCCTAGGATCCTTGCTGTAGGATTTCAATCTTTATATGTAGTGGAAGAGACTAAAATCAGATCTTCCACATACCGTGTTTTGTTTTGTCTTGCTTTTTTTAAATACACAGGGCATTATATAAAAGAGATTGGTTTTAAAAGAAAGTAGCATCCACTGTTGTGTATTTTAAGGAGCCTCCACGCATGTGTGATGTGTGTTTTAGCAAACTAACAGAGTTGAGCCCTTAAGGTTCTTAAGCTTTTTAAACAAAGAAATACCCATTCTTTTTTATTCTGGTCATGGTGAGCCAGACAGTGAAGTAGCCTGACACTCTTCCACACTTCCTCAGGGATGTCTGAGATACCTAGGGAGTTTTAGAGTCTGTTTCTGTAGTTTACCTGCCTACAGGGTTGGGTAGTAGCTGGTTTGGGATCGCAGTTTTGGATTTATGTCCCATTTTAGGCCCACAAAATCCTTGACCAACAGTGGAACTCAGATAAGTGTGGATACTGCTGGTGTTTAATGAGACCTGTGACACCAGTTCTGCTTTCTTAAGCCCTTCTTCCCTACTGTTACAGGATTTCAAGACAGTTGATCTGAATCTGTAGCTGCCTTTTTATCTAACAATAAATTATAAACACAAGCCTTGCCTGGAATGTTTTAGAAGAATCATGGGAGGACCACAAGTTTCTCAAAAGCCTGCAATTCAAGTAATCTGAGGACGTTGAAAAAAGTTTCCAGAGATGTGTGGTTAATATTCATCATTATGTGCATTTTTTCCAGCATGACTAAAAAGCTTTTAGGCCAGTCTTGCGTTCCTGCTCACCTAATCCAAATGATGACACTGTGCAATCAGTCACAGTGAACGAAGTGTGCTTTGTAAGCAGTCAACACTTCTCATTTTCTGAGCCTTGTCCAGGTCCACTCGTCATTTATCTGCTGAGAAACATGGCATTCCCCTTCCTGATTTCTGTTGGCTGTCTCTGCTTTGTAAATCACATCTTGAAAGTACTCTCTGATAAGTACAGAGTTATCTCTGTCACTGCCAAGTATTTAGCTTGTGATCATTTTTGGTTTTGTGTTTCTTTCACTAAAGATAACTCCATATAAAGATGAATATATAATGCTATTGTTTCCTTTGGGAGAGTGGGGCAAGTATGTGCTATTTAATAATGCCTGGCAGAATTATAGCAGATACCAGTGAAAAATCGTCTGAAATTGCCAGTAAGGGACTAGGCAACAGCCAGAGCTGAATCGGAAGCGCAGCTGAGTGAGAGAGGACAGTCAGGGCTCTGCCGGGCCCCGGGGCTCCCCAGGGGCAACGGGGGCTGCCCATGGAGGTCTGTCAGAGCACGGCCTGGCAGCCAGGGCCTGTCCCACTCCCCAGACAGGAGCAGGGCAGCCAGGGGCACTGGGGCAGCCCCAGCCCCAGCATGGGCCTGTGGACGGGGGCCAGGATTTGGGTCTGGTGAGGGGAACCAGGATCAGACATGGCTGTAGGAAGACTCAGTAAAGCTGAGGGTGGGAGCCTCAGCTGAGGTATCCCCCAAAGGAAGGCAGTCCAGCCCTGGCTGGGCTGTTTTCCAGCTCTTCCCTTGTAGCAGCTCCTGCCGTGGGTGAGCCTGCCCTACCTGCAACCAGCTTGAGCCCCTGATAGGGGTGTGCTCAGGACAAGTCCCAACAAGGACTCCCTGATCAGCAATTAACAATGTTTCTATCAATGGGAACATATATAGTATTTCTGCTTCTACAATGCCTTAGGTATCTAAGGTATTTTATTAGCAGAGAGTGAGATAAATTTAGGTACGATGTGCAAGGCAGGCAGTTTCTCATAGCTGAGCGCTATGGGCAGGGCACCTCAAGCAGTGGTCTGTGGCGAAGCTCCATCTGCAAGGCACAGCCACATAGCACAATGCCACAGTAGCCACCAAATGAGCATGGAAAAGAAAAGGTCACTGGCCACTTAAGGTCAACACTCAGGAAATTCCTGTGCTATAGACTCATCTGAATCTGATACTGATTTACTGACTTACTCTGTCTTCCTGCTATTTAGACACTAGCTGGAGAGCCAGGGTATGTGGGCAGGCAGGAAAACCTGGGAACATCTCATTCTGATGGATAGAGGAGGCTCGAGGTAACATCCTTCATGTGCCTTTCAATTTTCGCCCTATGTTCTAGCCAAGGCTTCTGGCCCCCGTGTACTGCAGGGCTTCATTGCTACTTGGTCCTTAGCTTCCTACTCCAGCCATTGTTAAAAACCTTGCAGCATTTGCTCAAGGTTTCAGGTATTAAGGGGAAGATGACAACACAGGTGAAGTAGGAACAAGCAGAACACCTCACCAATGAAATCATCTGCATACAGAGCAAAACCCACTGCCTTGCTTGAGCATTATGGTTCCACCAGTGGTATTGTTGCACCCAGTGTATAACATGAGAAAGGAAAAAAAGTGAAGGTATGCCTCTGAACTCACCAGGAACTGGGCTTAGAATTCACAGCTCCTGCTCCAGTCTAATGTCTGTGAAACTGGGACATCCTACCCCACAAGAAGACAAAATCTGAGCTCTCCAATGGCACCTACTACTAGATTACAGGAGTTTTTGATTGGGTCAGAAGTCAGAAACAACAATCCAGCTACTAGGGAAAAAGACATTTTCCCCATGGGTAGCAGTGACTACCAGTTTCTTCTACATTCATACCCAAAGGCAGCCGTCATTCAAGAGCTCTTGCCTATCACCAAAACTTACTTTGCGACTGAGAAGAGCAGCAACTAATAGACTGAAAACCACTCTTCTACCTGAAATCAGAGGAGCTACTGAAATCCAGGTGTCACTGTCATTTTCACATTATCTGAGTGAAAGCAAAACATCTCTTCCTTCCAACAAAAAACACATTTGGGAAAAATGAGAATGTTCATAACTTCAACATCCTGTTTTCTTGAACTAATTACAGTAGATTGATTCAACTGTATGTTTGGAAAGTTAATATTTTGGTCCACATGGAATTATTTACTGCATAAAATAAAGTAATAAATAATTTTTAGTCATAGGAAAATACTGGTTATGTTAGTAACCAGATACACATGTATGAAGAGAAATGTCTTCTGAGCAACTATTCTGGAGCTCTGGCTTGGGAACTATCTTGCACCTTTTTGAGAAGCATCTGCTTTCAGAGCATCCCTTCCGCTTTCTTCTCTTCTGATAAATGTGTATATTTCAGATATTTGCTTACTACCATGTAGCTTGTTAGTTTGTTTTCTAAGTTCTGCAGAACTTAAAACAAAGTACTTGAGGATCTAGAGTAAATAGTATCCCTAGTGTAAACACATGTATCTGTTAACAACAATGTAGAAACCAATTGTTTTTGTGGTATTTCGCTATGATACTTAGAATTCATGCTACTATATCCTTGATGTTCTTTGCCCAACATCATAACGTATAATTTAAAAGATAAATTAATTAAATGGGAACACAAATGGTAGTTCAGTGTTGGAGTCTGTGTTGTAATATTCATCATAAACTACAGCGTAAATGAGTGAAAGCTTGTTTCTTATGAGTTTCCAAAAAGCCTTGCTGAGTTCTACCTCCTAGGAGGTAAGCAACCAGTGCTCCAAAGCTCAGCTGTTTCACTCTTTCTTCCCTTTAGAATTCATGAGCTTTCTGGCCAGTGATAAGCTGCCTCTAGGGTTTCTAATTAATAAATGCTGAGACCACAGGATGCAAAGTAATAACCTGGGATGGGTTCATTTTTCCAATTCAAATGAATCAAAAAGCTTTCAGTCTTTTAACTTTGTCCTTCTAAGTTTAATGTTGAATCAACCCTTGCCTGTCTAAATTATTCAAGTTTTGTGCCAAAACAAACATCATCTGTCTCCCACAGCTGGCACACTGTTGGCATAAAAGCATAAAGCTGGCATGCAATCTATATCCTGTGCCCTGAGTACTTCAGCTGAAATACAAATGACTGTGTGCCCAAGATTGATTTTTCATTGAATATATATGTCTCAGTGATCTGGCAGTACACAGTGATGTGTGTAACTGATGTGAGTAACTTGAAAGCCACAGATACTTTTGATCTCTGCCTATCTTTTCATTTATTTATTTATTTTCAGGAAAGTGTCATTTTATGTTTGAAAGATAAGCTGTAGTTTAATTTATGGAGTTAGACTAACTATATAGGAAGTTTCACATTGACTTCATGGGTTCACTTTCTCCTACACAAACAAACCCAGTGATTAGTGATAGCTCTGTGATTCTTCTTGAACTCTTAGAAACATCTGGCCTTTTACAGTTTCCTGATAGAAGGCAGGCATTTTTGTCTTGGTGTATGGTAATATAATGTGTTATTGTAATGACTTAATTACCCACAAAGCAAAGTGATGGGCTGACACAATAGCCATAAAATATTTGGAGTCTGGTTGGGACAAAATACGTCTGAAAAGATCAAACAAGGGTTTGTTTTCCGTTTCTTTCTTTTCTTGAAAATGCTCATGGTAAATAAGTCTCAGAAGACCTTACAGTATGAGAAATCTTAATTTGCTGTTTCAATTACTAAGTATATAAAAGACTATGGGATGAGATAATTATGTCATCAACTGAAACAGAAGAATGTAGCAGAACTTTTTTTGCAATCTGTATATAAAAGCACAAGGTTAATGTGTAATGACATCACTGTTATTAGCTTGCAGAATATGAGAACTGAATTTCAGGTAGTATAAATGTACAGAGTAAATGAACACACTTGGCCTTGAGTCTTGATAAAGCATATGCATTAATGAAAGCAAACAACAAGAAATTTCAGTCAGAGGTCTTTAATCTTTTTGTTTGTTTGTTTTAGCAATTCTTTTTTTTTAACACTATTACTTAAAAGCAGTGAAGAACTCATGATGTAGCTTATACCTTTTAACTTGTAACACTAGAATAGCACTATCAACTTTGGAAAGTATATCGCATTCATATTATAAACATGGCTTGCATTCCTAGGTGTACTAAAAGGCATGGCAGTTTGGCAGTTCTCTTACTAACTTTAGCTGGCCCACTTTCTCCCCTCTTTGCATTTATTTTATACATATAAGGAAACTTGAGCGCTAACACACTGAAGAGTATCACAAAGAAGACACGTAGAACAAGGGCTTTTCTTAGAACTTTAAGTGAACGGTAGTGACCTATGGGGGTGTGTGCTCCTGTACCTGCTCAGAGGTATATGTCACTATATGTTTCTGGTATTTTTCATCAATCTGCATTTTTTGTAGACCTTTCCTTGATCACAATATCAGTTGACATTGGGGTGCTGTAGCTGACTCAGCAGGTGCACATCTGATGGGACAACATATCTCGATACTGCAAAGCAGGGGACAAAGGTGGATGCATGAATGTGCTGAGCTGGCGGGTCTTTGCCTACCTTATACAGCAGCAATTTGAGAGGTTGGAGATGAGGAAATGCCAACTTAAAAGAATTTTGTCCAATCAAACTCTGTTTTTTGTTGGTGAAGTGTGTTTAGAAATTACACAGATATTTGTCCTTTCCCCTAGAAAATGCTAACCCTCAAATAAAAGAATCACGGTTAAAAGTACACACTTCTAAGTGAAACACAGGGTTTTTACAGTAATTATGATTTTGTCGTTAAAGCTGCTTTAGATAAGTGCTTGGACATATGTTAAATTTCATGCACATGTGTAGCCCTGTTGAAAACAATAAATCTAGTTAGGTTGTTATTTATTGGCTTATGTGCTTTCCTGAAGTGGAATATAAGGTGGGAGAAAAAAAAAAAAAAAAAAGGAGATCTAGTGTAATTAAACTAACAGAAATTCATCACTCAAAGTTACTGTAGTCTATCATGTCACTTAAATATGAACTTTATAGCCAAGAGCATGAAATATTGTTCATATTGGGGCATCTGCACTCCATGTATTTCTAGCATGCAACTCTAGGGTGGAGCATGACAGAGAGTCATATTAAAGAAGAGTGGCAGCTGAAGGAGGATGGAAAGAGTTGTGCTCCAGAGTTCTGGTCTTGCTTTGAATAATGAAATTGTATGTACATAAGGGCACACAATACGGCAGAGTGAAAAACAGCTGGTGTTTCTCCTTTCTGTAATTAAAGACTACAAAATAAAAAGTACTGGAGAAATTTATGAGCAGATCTTCATAAACAGCAAAAAAGAAAAGAGCAAACTCTACTTCCCGGGATCTGTGTTTCTTGCCATATCTTCCTCTCTGGAAGACAGGTGGACTGGAAAGGTGTGAGATCTCAAGCTTGTCTGTGGGATATGGGGGATGAGAAAACCTGTGACGTTCAAGCACCACAGTTGTTCTGGAATAGTTACACAAAAAAAACCACCTTTAGCCTTGATGCAGACAGATTTTATAGACAGCACAGAGCTACAGGAATAACAAAATCCATCAAGCTCCCCTCTGTCTTATAGGCACAAAGATGTGCCATTGGTGATGGCAGCACACTCCCATATCACAGTTTATTTAAAAGCAGGGCTGGGAAAGGACTGTTGTGGATGCAGGCTGCGTCTGAAATTTCAATGCTTTGAGAGGAATGGCCAGCTTCCAGTCACCTCTCTGACATTCTTCTCCATTTTGTACCTTTGCCTTTCTCTCCTGTCACTGTGATTGGCTTAGATGGGAAGAGAGGCAGCTACGTGGCAGTGCAAAATTTTGTCACAGCACTGCTCATCTCACTGGCCTCACCACTGCTGCTCCACTTCCAGTGGTGTATCCGTTCTGCAAACTCACAGTGAGGGGGTGAGGAGGTTCCTCAATACAATTTACAGTAGAGTAAAAAAACCCAACCAAACCAAACACAAAAACCAACTTGGATTTTAAAGCAATTCCACTACTTAGATCTATGCAATTTAGGAAATCAGTTTGCCCTCTGGAGATTCTCAGAGATTAGGTTTCTCTTCCAAACCCAGTGCTGACTGCAGGGCAGTTTGCAGAGAAGACACATTCCTTCTCTAGGAAAACTCAGTAGTTTTAATATGCAGTCAGAGCCGGACAAAGCAAAAGCAGGTGCTCTGCACTGGAGGAACGAGGTGGGGGGAGATGATGATTTATGTTTAGAAAGGTTAAATGTTTTTTTCCAGACTTAGGAATGTTGTTTTTTTAATTTTTAGTAAAAGGTTTCTGAGGGGAAAGAACCTGTGGTTTCAAGAAGATTTTTTCCCCAAGACATATTACAGTTGTGCAAGAAATCTTTATTTTGTCTCTCCAAAATTCAGTTGTCAAAACTGAAAATACTCGCTTTTTATTTCTTCACTTTACTCACTTTATGACACCACTCATGTTTCCCCTTGCTGATTTGGCCATTCTAGCAATGTGTAGTGGCCCTGAACTATATGAGTATTTGATCTGTGTGGCTATTGCTGTGAAAAAGCTGTATTTAATTACTTTTTCTCCTCAAGCATAAGAACTTTATTTTTATTTTTTTTTAAACAATAACAAATTCTGCAAGTAGGCCTCAATTCATTTATATTTATTTTATCTTTTATTATATATACATGCATACATACACAAAACCTCTTTCCCTCCCCCTCTGCCTCATTTTCAGGCTAGGCCAGCATTTTTAAGAAAAATATTTTATGAAAGACTAATTCCTTTATAAAGACATGCACTTACCGTCTGTGCAACTGCACTCAGTATAATCTAGCGTAGTTGTGGGGGAGAGTCCTGCATCCTTTTTAAGCACGTTTATTTATTCTATTGAGTTGTTTTGTTTATTGATCCATATAAAGCACAAGATCATTCTCAGAAAGAGCTACTGCCCCCTGCTTCTCACTGAAGTAGCTATTTCCTATTCCCTCATGAACTGTTGAAGAAGAGAAACAGTAGGAAAATGTCGTGGTTTAACCCCAGCTGGAAACTAAGCACCATATAGCCATTCGCTCACTCACCCCTGGTAGGATGGGAGAGAGAATCAGAAGAGTAAAAGTGAGAAAACTCATTGGTTGAGATAAAGACAGTTTAACAGGTAAAGAAAAAGCTGTGTACACAAGCAAAACAAGACAAGGAATTCATTCACTACTTCCCATGGTCAGGCAGTTGTTCATTTATCTCCAGGAAATCAGGACTCCATCACACATAACGGTTACTTGGGAAGACAAACACCATCACTCTGAATGTCACCCCATTCTTTCTTCTTCCCCAGCTTTATATGCTGAGCATGACGTCATATGGTACAGAATATCCCTTTGGTCAGTTGGGGTCAGCTGTCCCAACTGTGTCCCTTCCCAACTTCTTGTGCACCCCCAGCCTGCTCCCTGGTGGGGTGGTGTGAGAAGCAGAAAAGGCCTTGACTTGGTGTAAGCACTGCTCAGCAGTAACTAAAACATCCCTGCGTTACCAACTCTGTTTCCAGCACAAATCCAAAACATAACCCCAGACAAATTTTCTATGAAAAAAATTAACTCTATCCCAGCCAGAACCAGCACAGCGAAGAAGAAATAAGAATCTCTCTCCTATCTTCCCCAAAGCCCCAGGAACTGGATTTCTTAATACAGCAGAGAAAAAAACAAACTAGTAAGTTATATCTGTAGGGAAATTTAAGTTGGCATATAATGACCATTTCTTTCATTTGAAAGACTTTTGGGTTTAGAGCCATGTCCTATTATGACAGTAAAGACTGTGTCTTTGGTCTGTCATATCTAGAACTAGAGGACCTCTCTAAATCTACCCTTCTACATATAAGTGGTAAAATGGATCCTGTTTTAGCTCTGTCCTTTCCATTTAAATTTATAAAACTGCTGCTACTGTGTAATTACTGAAATACCAAGCTAGGCTCTTCACCTGGTATAAAATATCTTCTGTAGCATAGTAATGTCCCTAGCACCATGCTGAGAAACTCTTCTTTGCTTATAATTCCTCAAATAGGATACAGTTACTTACTTCACTGTCTTCCATTGAATTCTCTTTCTCTATTTTATCACTGTTTGGTGTTTGTGACTTATTTGGATTATATGGTCAGACAGCATGGCAAATGGCCCATGAGGAGGCTTCTGTTGAGCGTCAGTTCTGTAAAATAACATGATTTCATGCTTATCTGACTGAGCCAGTAAGAGACTTGGAGCCTGTTTCTATTCGACAAAAATCTGAGCAGAAAGAATGTTTTTTATGACTTCCTTTCCAAGTCTACGTAAATGAAGTCTTAACTTCCTCACATGGCATTTCTCAAAATATGGGGTTATAGTACATACCAGGTTGAGTCAGGTAGAGAGCATCACCACCATCCAAAAATGACACTGCTTTTCCAGTAGGCCAGGGAATTATGTTTCTTGAGTAATGCATAGCAATAGAAAGCTCTTTATAGCACTTTATTAATGTTTTTTTCCACTTCTAGTGGCTTACTTTTTCTCTCCTCTCTACACATTTCTTTCTCCAGCTCCTCAACCTTTCCTTTTCTGCCCATCTTTTTGGATTTTTGGTGTAGATCATCACTTTAGGGAAACATCACATGCTTTTTGTGCTGAATTCAATCTGCACAGAGCTCCCCATGACTTTTGTGCTGCAAATCTTACAATTATATAAAGAAAGAAGTTTCTATAACTCACCTTCCTTTTCAGTCACTATCACCACTACTGAGGAATCCCAGTTCCGACCTTTCCAGCTGGCTGGGAAGAAAACTCCTAGGTCACAACCAGATGAATCTCAGGACTGCAGCAACCAGGACAGCTTCTTCAGGAAAGCAACAGAGAAATTTCTGTTGCTAGTGAAGAATGACATATTTTGTCCTGTTTGTGAAAACAGTTATTCTTTTGTCCCTGTACCTTTCTTGCCTATATAACTTTCTCGTTACTTTGATCCTTCCTTCTCTCCTGCATTTTCCTCTCTGCAAGCTTCTGAAGACTGTTCCAATTCTCAACTTGTTTCTTTAATTCCTCCTCAAATAACAGCCCCAATCCATAACATTTTCCTTTGTTATGTTTGGAAAAGATAGGATTTGGGTGTAAATCACATGCAGGGCAATGTGGTAACTACAAATAGAAGAATCAAAAGTAAATGAAGGAAGGAAAATGGAGGAAAGTATTGCAAAGGTCTTTTCACTAGTGCATAGACAGGGGAGGTATTTAAGTTACTGCTACTTTCTTAATGTACTTTCTACAGCTCTGTATATCCTTTAAAATTGTTCTGTGCACAAATCTTGGACAGAGTAAACATCTGGAAATACAGAGGTAACTTATCCAGTATCAGAGAAGGCTACTACAGTTACTCTAGGCCCTGCACCTACAGCATGCTGGTTTATATATCAGTAACTGTTGGTTCCTGTTCATGTCCCGTAGGAGTCTTGATATTCACTGTGGAAGTGCATGCCAACATCATGGGTTCAATCTCATTTCAGTGCCTGACCCACAAGGAGAGTAAAATGAGTTTTGGACACATCTAAACCTTCAGCCTTTCAAAAGCCAGGAAACATTTTGTTAAATGACCAAACTACCCTTGAATCTGGGCAGGGAATGGAAAAATCTGCCCTCTGATGTGGTTGTGGGTTAACTCTTGAAATGGTCTCAGAGGGATGGGCTGAGTAAATATTTAGATCATTCTAAATGGAATATGGAGATACAATGGTGCCTTAATTGAGACTGTGTACTGTTCTGAAGGAAACTAATCTAGTTCTTTCTGAAATGCACAGCAGATCCATTCCTCAATTGCAGTAAACCAGCACAGTCTTGACACAGTCACTAGAGAAAAGCCAAATGAAGTTGTACTGAAGGTTTGAAACAGGAAGATTCACCTTCTCCTAACTGTTTGCAAATTCAGTGACTTGAACAAAAAAAATGCCTGCATGTATTTATTGTAACTTTACAACCAAATGTTGTAAAATTCAATTTGCACTTGAATGTGCAAATGACCCATTTGACATGTAAGTTAGTGTGGGTGGTTTTAGCTCAGCTCATCCTGAGCACAAATTGTACATTTTCTGTACATTCCTCAGGTCATCTAGTAGATGGTAGTCACATATCTTGCATTTGCTGTACCAAGGAACACTTCTTCATTTGCCAGCTTCAGAGAACACAGGTATTATTTTTTTTTAAATGATTTTGGTTTTTCTTGCAAAGGGTATCCAGGGTTTAGATATAATCAGTCACTCCTTAATTGATTTCAAATGTTGAGATTCAATGTAACATGAATTGAACCACTGAACTGTAGTTCACCCACTACAGCTTTTCTTTATAGTCCTATACTTTGTCATCCTAAGGCTAGGGAATACAGTACTGATGTGATACTGCACTCCTGGCATAGTAGTGTGCACTGAAGTGAAACACATTGTGTGGGTCATATAAAGCGGAAGCCCTTGTTTCCTTTGGATACAGTGACATCTGGAAACCCTGCCTCTCACGTTACTGTGAGAAGGATCTCATCTGGGGAGAGCTGAGAAGCTGCAAGTGTCATTTCTGCATATCGTCATTTTCCCAGTAGGACGTCCTCTCAAAGTCAAACAATTCACTTTACAGACTCTGACATATTTAATGAGAAGTAAAATAAACGCTATGTTGCAGATGTGTAGGTCCAAAAGCATTATTTTATTTCATGGCAGGCATACCCCTCTCATTCCAAACATTTAATTAGATCCACCACTATGACATGAAGAACTGAGAATGGAAAAGGAATCAGGAGTGATCAGAAAAATATAACGAGTAAGGGAACAGGGCAAGGAAATAACACACAACCTGTAAGGACTCTCTGTTCCTCTGGAAACCACTGAACCAACCCCAGATAATTTCCTTTGCTAAGGTTTGAGTGTTAGAGGAGAAGATTTTTCTTTTGACAAATCAGGTGCAAAGCAACTTGGCAACTGCAAGTAGCAATTCAAAGAGTGAACAAAAGAACAAAGACAGAGTCATTACAGTCATCACTCATGCAGAGAGAGGGGAGAAAGTGAAGGGAGTTTTATTGCTGTCATGTACAGTATCAATCACTGCATGTCAGTAAAGACTGTTCTTTGTGCCAAATCCGAAAAGCTAGTCAATGAAAAAAATCTGCTCGCACTATGCACTTTCTGCTTCATCAGCCAAAGATGGCTGCACCACTGGTAGTGGAACTCCTATATACTATGGAGAATGCTTCATATCTTTAACTCCTCCACCAGTCTATTTTTTCATATATGCATACTTTTTTTTTTTCTGCAAAGTTGTCATGATCTTGTCCAAGATATCTGACACAAGCCAACCAAAATCTGACTAGCTAAGCCGACTCCCTGTTCAGCTTATTCTCCACCACTTTCTTGGACCACAGAAAAAGTTCTAATGGAATATGTAAAAAAGTAGTTTCATATTTCTTGTCTAAAATATTCCAGAAGGCTTTTTACAAACTATGACAGAGAAAGGAAATAGCTGATGGGAATATTTTTCACAGTTGGCTATCACAATATATAAACATACAGTTATGACAGATATCAATACCATTTTTCCCCAATTAAAATATGCATTACATTACACCCAGGGGCTGCTGTATCCTCACTATTTGCAAATTTTAATTTTTCATTGTTTGTAATTTTTAAACTAGATGGACTTGAAAGAGCCATCAGAGTTCTTCAGTGACTGTGTGACTGGTTAGAACTCAGAAACAAATGATACGTGTTCTTGAAATAGCTTAGAATATCAAACTTCCACCAAGAGACTCCTAAAAAGCCTTGGAGTAGATACAGTGTTAAATTTTCACAGTCTTAACTACATTTTCATGACATTTCTCTGAACATTGTTAATACAGAGTTTAGGAGAACACAAAAGCTACTACTCAGTGTAATACAAACTTCACCTTGTGAAAACAAGGAAATGCAATTAATCTACCTGCCCTCATCTCTTCTGCCTCTGGAGCACCCTCTTGCACTGTACACCTTGTCTGTCCCTACTCCTGAGTCCCCTGCTCTCTCCTTATGCTGACATCTATACATTCACACTGACCCAAGAAAGCATCTGAGAAGCATCTGGAAGAGTTATGAAGAGCTCATTCCACAGGATCTGTGTGAGAGATCCCTTGTCCACATGACCTAATGACTTGGTGTACTTTGTTTATACTCAGCTCTGTCGGTCAGAAATTATGCCAGTATAATCCTAGCTACTACATCAGCATTAATTTCCTTGGAAAGTATTCCTAAAATAAAACCAGAACCTGTACATAGATTTTAAAGCACCTTCAAATAGTCTTTTGCATCAACAAATAATGATGCTATATATATTGGGTTATAGCTACACTGAGATCTTTGTATGCTCCAAGCTTTCACTTCTGCATGCATATATAATTCATGTCTCAAGACAGCATCAGGATGAGATCCATGCAAATTCTAGGCCTTTCCTTATGACCTCCTGTATTGTCATTTTCCCATTTCCTTGCAAAGAAATCCAGCTTGCAGGCCAGAAAGTAGGCATAACACATTTCAGTCATTGTCCAGTCTGGATGACCCATGGCTCAGGACAATGATGTACACCCTTTCTGTGCAGTTGTACCTGCCCATGTGAAACTTCCCAGAGGACCCCCATTAAGCAGGAGGCAGGAACAGCACAGGTTCTCCAGACACCCCAAGCGTGAAGTTTAGCTTAGTTTTACTGGGAGTGGCATGTCTCTTTGACCCTCCCAGGCACTGAGTCAGTGCATGTGTGGAGCTCCTTTGCTCCTCAACAGACACTAAGCCTCAACATTCATGTGATACTTCTTTTGGCTGATTTTACTGGCTGGCTTTGAGCTTCTAACTTAAACCTTGAGAAATTTTGTATGTTAACCCCTTCCCACTACCTCTTTGCCTAAGAGGCCATGGCTGTTCTGTGGTTGAGACATATCCAAAAGGTCTTGGTTCATTTTGGGAAAGGTTGAGCCAAGGTTTGAGTCTTAGCTGTATATATAAAATGAAGGATCAGGTGGCTTTGCGTGCTGCTCCATGGGTATGGGAGGGGGGCACTTTGGAATCGATTGCTTAAATAACCTTGAACCTGGGACTCTAACCCTGCCATGCAGCCTCAAGAAACCAAAAATGTTCCAAACAGTCAGGGTTATATGTGAATTTTGGAGTACTTGGAATAGTTATCTTTGAAACAGTAAACTGCTGTCAATACCAAATATAACTCAGTCTTTGTTCTGGCGCTGTTTCCATTTAATTCTGTGACATTTTTGAGTAAAGAATGATTAAAAACTGAGTATGGACATCAGAATTTGTTCCATATACTATAATGTTGAGACACTGCATGCTGTCATGTCAAGTCCAGAAATGCATGTTTTCCTGGCAAGACTCCCCAGTGTGATGTATAGTTTAGTGACCTCTTCACACTCCCTTCCAAATCAGCTGTAATGAGCAGTTACTTATGGCCATCCATTTAAGCTGAGGAGTTCTTTTCATGCCTGTCTGTAGGATACAATTTAGCAGTTGTCATCTGAGATTCTTCAAGTCTCATGGGTGAAAGAACTAACAAAAAATCATGTTTGTGGTGCAAGAAGCATCAGGCATTTCCCCAATAGGTTTTACTCTTAGCTGATCATTGTTACATAAATTGGATACACAGAACTAACTTGAAATTATGTCAGACATGCAAAATTTTCCTGAAAAATATAAAGGATCATCTACCCTTTGTGAGTTTTTTTGTCATGCATGCCACTTCTCTGGAAGATCTAAGTTTTCCTGCAAGACTCCTTTCTAATGCCAGAGGTTTATACAATGAGCATCACATTTTATGTTCATGTTGCCTGCTTGAAACATGAATTGTATATTTACTGAGGTTTTACTTTCATTCTTTAAGCTTCAGATAACTGTACTGATGCCATTTCCATTTGTATCTGCCCATAAATTAAGTCCAAATTTTTTTAAACAGTATAGAATTAAAGGATTTTTTTCTTTGTTCACTCATACTTAACTTCCACCCTTTGGACTAGTCAGAGATTTAGAGAGAAGTTTCTTCTTAGAATAATCACTCAACAGATCATGGTCTGACTAGGAAAAATTCCTTGATCTTCCCTTCCTAAGAACATTTTTACACAGTGAGGGTCAACTTCTATTTCCTACTGACATAAATCTCTTCTGTTTGCTTAATGTTTGATAGTGTAGTTAACCTGATACTTGTGGATTATCCCAACACATCCAGTAACAACTGCTATATACATGATACGAATGTTACAGGCAGTGCAGATAGCAACAGCTCTACATTAAGGCTATCTGATTCTCTTTTTACTAGCTTTTAAGTTTTTCCCATGCTAATACTCTAAACTAAAACTTTCTGGTTTTGAGGCTGTCTCAAAGTTAATTTTTTAGAAAGTTTCAGAAAAAATAGTTGGGAAGGTTGTTTCTGAGATTGGAAAGAGCCCATCTTATATCCGATACTCCCAACTTATACATAAAAGTTGTTTAGAGGAAGCTTTGTGTCCTAATTTTGGAATAAAATTTCAAAATTCAATTAAAAGCAGAAATAGCCTGACTTTAAAGTGTCAAGAATGCAGTTTGGGAGTTACTTTGAAGAGCAGATTGGGAAGTCAGGAGTGTGGGAAAGTAGTGTTGGTCAGGAGATAGCAGAAGGACAGCAGATCTGGGGACTAGAAAAGAGAGATGAAGGCAGGAAGGGCATCTTGTGATTGGTGTTCCATATAGGGGACAGATAAGGAGAGAGTGTTAGGAGAAAGAGAGAGGACTATAGTAGTGAGAGAAGAAATTATGTCCAAGAGAGAAGTTAACATGTTAGAGAATACTTATAGATTTAACACTCTCACTGCAGAGTTGAACTTTTGAATGTCTGAGTCCATGGCTCCCAAAGAGGTGTGTGAAACCTGTAGGAAAGTGTAGTACCATCCTTGTCCAAAGGCTGAGGCATTACTCAGCCACTGCTTTTCCCACCGTCTCTGCAATGTCTGGCAGAAGTCTGTACTGATGATCCAACCTGTGGGTAAATGCATTTTGACATGAAGGAATTTCTGGATGTTTTCATTGGGTCTTACATCACTTTGTGAACCTCTAAATAATGGGGTGTGCTACAAGAGCTGGAATAATTTATTCTTTTTACCCTACAAGCCTGGCTGTCTCACAGGTTTGTCTTGCCATTATAGAGCTTGGAAGGTCAATGAGAAATTAACTCCCCTTCAGAATCTGGTTTTATATGAGTCCAGCTTTGACTTAAACATCCAGATCTATACCTGAATTTAGCACATTATACTTTCCTCTGTTTCTCTGTGATGGGCTCAATGTCCTCATTCATTCACTCTGGGATTTTAAGTACTCATTCTTCTTTGTCTTCACTGTTACTTTTCAGAATCTACATTTTCCAATTTTTTTTTTTTTGGCTACACATTGAATTGTGAGGCCAGGTAAAAACAAATTATGAACTCTCAGAGACTTTAAGCAGGAAAGGCCTAAGGGACCTTGGAAAGGTTAGATAGATGGTAACACTTAAGGAAAAAAAAATCTATTCAGGCTTATCAGAACAACATATGAGCTCTGACATCTCAGTCAGTTACTGTCACTGTAACCTTTAAAGGCATATTTTGTTCATTTTGGTCTTTGGTAAGCACCTCTGGATCTTGTTCATTTTAAACTTGTTTTTAGGAGGTGAGGAGTCATCCTCTGGAAATGTCTGTGTCTCTGTGTTGACCACAGAAAGAGTCATTCTAAGACTAGCTAAGACTTGTATAACCAGCTTCTGAGTTAAGTGAGAAAAAAATATATTTTTATAGGTAGGGAAGTTCTCAACCCATCACAATCTGAATTTTTCAAAATCTCACTGTCCAACTTTACATTTTTTCTTCATTAGCTAGCATAATTCAATTAGTTTTAAAATTCTCTTTATGGACCTGCTTCTTTTCCTCACAAAAATAAGAAAAAAAAAACCTTTTTTTTTTTTTTTTTTAAATTTACCTGGGAAAGGATGCTCTTTGACATCTTTGTAAATTGACATGAAGTTGTAGAATGGACCTAAACAGGGAACATCCATGAGACGACACCGTTCCGTGATCCTGTGTCATGACCTGCTTACCACTTTTACAATGCACAGGCGTACACCAAATCTGCTTTCTATCACAAAGGCAGATGACTAAATGAAATTGTGAAATAGATTGTCTGTAAAGAAATCCAGTGAAGATCAAAGAAGATCTCAGGCTGGCTTTGTGTTATAAAAGCTCTTAAACACATTTCCTTTTGTCTGTGTGTTCAACCTTACACAGACTTCTATGATGCAGAAGTCTGGTGATGTTTTAATTATATCTGGGACTGAATTTCTAAGAAAATCAGCATTCTAACCAGGCCAAACCTCAGAAAAGAGCCTTTATTTTTTTTCCCAACAATAATCTGAGATAATTTTCTTTTGCGGCACCACAGTCGTTCTTCTATAGACCTGACTTTTGCAGGCCATATGTCTAAGGCAGTTGGAGGCTACTGATTTTCCTGGCAGAACTATCACTGCAGATTTGTATGATAAGGTCAGACTGTGTCCTACCAGGAGCAGAAGTCACTATTGTATGTTTAAAAGAAAGATGATAAACACCCTCTTAACTGAGATAGTAGCAATGGTCAGTGAATGACTTGTATACCTATTACTACACCACTGACATAATTAGCCAGATGTCTTCAAAGCTTGTTTGTACTACAGCCCATGTAAGCTTAACTGCTACTGTTTCTCTGTGATGTATTAAAGCTGTCAGTCTCATGATCATCTCATAGCAGTCTTTTAATTGACATACAACAACAAAGAGGCACATTACATCCTGTTCACACTGAGCTGATGCAGACCTCTAAGGAGAAAGCAGGGTGAAAAGGCAAGCTTATGCATCAGTATCAAAAAGCAACTCTGTAAGACCCACCTAGGCCATGAAGTGCAAATAATCTCATCCTTTGGTTATGTACTACTCATCAGCTTCCTTCAGAAGGTGGTTTAAGAGGCTGGAAGCAGTATTTGGCTGAACATACCCTACTCCATAGTCCATACAAGTTCCTACAAGGAACCCCAGGCTGGCTAAAGAGATTGCACCATTTCTATTTACAGAGTGAAATCCACTGTTTTATAGGTGGTGTCTAGCTTCACTTTACAATCCAAGAGGCTGAAATAGTAATTCTAAACAAAAGTCAGGCAGTTAGGTTGTTATTAATTATTAAAAACTTGATTTCCAACAAACAAAGAACCTCAATCTAATTTTGGCACACAAAATCTACACACAACTTTTCATGCTCCAAATATTCCACTAATTTACATATACTGGAAATGAATCTGAGAAACTCATAACAACAAGAGAGCACTGAAGAATTTAATAAAGGACACAAATCAGGACTTAGTTAACTATCTGTGATGGTGTGAAAAATAAACAACTTTTAAATATCTAATAACCTCCAACTGAATTTGAAAACACAAACTTTGTTTATTATATTGAAAAAGGCTTATCATTACATGTAAGAATGTGGTCTCAAGGGGACTCACATGGGTATAATTACCCATAAGTTTTTGAAAGTTATAGCTACAGTTCTTAGTCAAAGAGGTTGACGCAAGGTTCACGTATGTCTTACTATCTACTTTCTATCTGAAGGGAAATGCGTTTCAGCTGACCAAGAACATTTTTTCAAGATCAAACCTGAACAGGGCTATAGACTATCTACTAACCTCTTCTTATCACAGTAATATTATGCAAGCCATACAGAAAATTGAAATATTAAACTAAGTCATAAGACTTTAAAATGAGCTACTCCAAAAAGCCATCTTATTTTTCATCTAGTATCCAAAATTCAGTGCCAGGAATATTATTTCCCCTCCCAAGATCTAGAAAGAAATTGAAAAAATAACCCCACATAGAAGCCTATTTCTAATGAATTATAGAATTACAACTCCATAGACATTCTCTAGGAACTAGTCACTCTAAAACTGTGTTGAGTTGATTAAAAAACAGCTGCTTTTAAACGTGGGAGCCAATACCATTTTAGTATTATTTTGGATGTCTGAAAAAATAAAGATATATAGACAGTTTTATGTAAAAAGCTCTTCAATTCTGCACAGGGTGGTAGTTGGATACCTACCTCTACCATCCTTAAACACATCAAACTGCCACAGTAATTCTAGGGCCCAATGAAGGAAGAAGCTGAACAACAGTTAATCTGAGAGCATTTGTGTAATTTAACAAAAGTATCTATCAAAGTTACAATATTTACTTTGGAAGAAAAGTATGATTGACTGTTTCAGTACTAAGACAGCACTTACTAAGAAATTTAGTAGGAAAAGCTAGTACAACAATATGTTCTCTTCTTATTTTTTATACGAGCATTTCTTACTCAAGCCCATAGCCTTACTTAGAAAGCAAGTTCCATTTCAGACAGAGACAAGAATATTTATATGTACACAGAGCCATCGATAGGTCCTCTTGGTAAGTGTAACAGGCGTAACAGTACATAATTTAAATGATTTAGATTTTCAGGGCATCTTCCACCTCAAAATATAAAAACACCCTTAGGCATGATTAATCTATGAAATAGTTCCATGAGGGAAGTAAGATATATTACAGACATGGTAGAAAGGAGTAGATTTTGCCAAACACTAAGAAGATTTTTATCAAAAAAGGTTTTTGTTTTTTCCTAATTTTCTTTCAGATTATAATTTACAAATTCAGTAATGTTGTATGCTTTAGAAATTTCCTGAGAGCAGGATCAAGAAAATAATGAATCGTTTACCAAGCCAAATCTAAACTCTTCTGCTATCATGTATATTAAGTGTTTGTTATTTTCTCTAGAAACTTTTCAACATAGATCCATCATAGATATAAAGCAGTTGTAAATAGAGCATAGTAACTGTTGTAATATTAGTTGTAAGTGAAAGATATTCACTGTGGGTGGCTGAAGAGTTAGTACTGCAGAGAGGTCCTACAAGGGGGTCTTCTCGATGTAGTTATGTTCAGTAGTTGTATGTATAGAATCATAGAATCATAGACTGGTTTGGGTTGGAAGGGACTTTAAAGATCATCTAGTTCCAACCCCCCTGCCATGGGCAGGGACACCTTCCACTAGACCAGGCTGCTCAAAGCCCCATCCAGCCTGGCCTTGAACACTTCCAGAGAGGGGCCATCCACAACTTCTGTGGGCAGCCTGTTCTAGTGCCTTACCACCCTCACAGTAAAGAACTTCTTCCTTGTATCTAATTTAAATCTACTCTCTTTCAGTTTAAAACTATTACCCCTTGTCCTATCACTACACTCCCTGATGAAGAGTCTTTTCCCATCTTTCCCGTAGGCCCCCTTTAAGTAGTGGAAGGCCGCTGTAAGGTGTCTCTTCTCCAGGCTGAACAATCCCAACTCTCTCAGCCTGTCCTCATAAGGATCAGCCCCCTGATCATCTTTGTGGCCCTCCTCTGGACTTGCTTCAAAAGGTTCATGTCCTTCTTATGTTGGGGGCCCCACAGCTGGACACAGTACTCCAGGTGGGGTCTCATGAGAGCAGAGTAGAGGGGGAGAATCCCCTCCCTCGACCTGCTGGCCACACTTCTCTTGATGCAGCCCAGGATACAGTTGGCTTTCTGGGATGCGAGTGCACATTGCTGGCTCATAGTCAGTTTTCCATCCACTACTACTCCCAAGACATTCTCTGCAGAGCTGCTCTCAATACACTCTTTGGCCAGCCTGTGTTTGTGCATGGGACTGTGTTGACTGGTGTGCAGGACCTTGCACTTGGCCTTGTTGAACTTCATGAGGTTTGCACGGGCCCACGTTTCCAAGCCTGTCCAAGTCCCCCGGATGGCATCCCTTCCCTCCAGCATGTCAACCACACCACGCAGCTTGGTGTCGTAGGCAAACTTTCTGAGGGTGCACTCAACCCCACTTTCCATGTTGCCAACAAAGATGTTAAACAGCGCTGGTCCCAATACCAACCCCTGAGGAATGCCACTCATCACTGCTCTCCACTTGGACATCGAGTCATTGATCACAACTTCTTTGAGCGTGACCATCCAGCCAATTCTTTATCCACTGAGTGGTCCATCTGTCAAATCCATGTCTCTCCAATTCAGAGACAAGGTGTCATGCAGGACAGTGTCAGATGCTTTGTACAAATCCAGGTAGATGACGTCAGTTGCTCCTCCCTTACCACCAATGCTGTAACCCTGTTCTAGAAGGCCACCAAATTTGTCAGGCACAATTTTCCCTTAGTGAAGCCATGTTGGCTGTCACCAATCATCTCATTTTCCATGTGCCCTAGCATAGCTTCCAGGAGGATCCACTCCATGACCTTGCTGGGCACAGAGGTGAGACTGACTGGCCTGTAGTTCCCTGGGACTTCTTTTTGTCCCTTTGCAAAAATGGGGGCTATGTTTCCCCTTTTCCAGTCAGTGGGAACTTCACTGGACTTCCACGACTTCTCAGATGTGATGGATAGTGGCTTAGCCACTTCATCTGCCGGTTCCCTCAGGACCTGTGGATGCATTTCATCAGGTCCAATGGACTTGTGCACCTTCAGGTTCCTTAAATGGTCTTGAACCTGATCTTCTCCTACAGTGGGCGGTTCGTCATTCTCCCAGTCTCTGCCTTTGCCTTCTGCATCTTGAGCAGTGTGGCTGGAGCACTTTCTGGTGAAGACTGAAGCAAAAAAATTGTTGAGTACCTCAGGCTTCTCCATATCCTGAGTAACCAAGTCTCCCATTTCCTTCTGGAGACGAGCCACATTTTCCCTAGTCTTCCTTTTATCACCAATGTACCTATAGAAGCTTTTCTTATTGCCCTTCACATCCCTGGCCAGATTTAATTCTACCAGTTCTTTGGCCTTCCTAACCTGATCCCTGGCGGCTCAGACAGTGTCTCTGTGTTCCTCCCAGGCTACCTGTCCTTGTTTCTACCCTCTGCAGGCTTCCTTTTGTGTTTGAGCTTGTCCAGGATCTCCTTGTTCATCCATGCAGGCCTCCTGGTGTTCTTTACCTGACTTCCTCTTTGTCGGGATGCATTGCTCCTGAGCTTGGAAGAGGTAATCCTTGAATATTTATCAGCCTTCTTGGGCTCCTCTTCTCTGAAGGGCTTTATCCCATGCTACTCTGCCAATCAGATCCCTGAAGAGGCCAAAGTCTGCTCTCCTGAAGTCCAGAGTAGCAAGCTTGCTGTGCTCCCTCTTGCTGCCTTATGATCTTGAACTCCACCATTTCATGGCCACTGCAGCCAAGGCTGCCCTTGAGCTTCACACTCCCCACCAGCCCCTCCTTTTTGTTGTACCTGAAACAATATACTAGAACTGTTGAGGTTTTCAAATTACACATAAATTTGAGGTGGTTTCCCTTAAGAACACATATATCAATTCAATGAAGTGTGAGAACATAGGAAGTAGTAACTCTAATAAAGATTTGTAAAGGGTCATGATACAATAATTAATTGAACAATGGATCCAGCACTATTTTAGGATTATGAAAAAGCATGTAAACCTTGGACACACAAACATATGCAAATACTGAATAGAACAGCGAAGATATTTTTATCACTCATTTGACTGGAAAACTATATCCATTTCTGGTCATAACATTTCAAAAATATACATTGATTTTGGATACAAGGGAAAAAAAAGAAAATAAATACAAGAAGAAAATAAAAGAAAAGGAAAAGGAATAAAGGGTATTGAAAAAGAATGAGAACATCTGAGGTGGAAGAAAAGCCCAGACTCCCAAACTCAAAATTTACATTATCAAATAATCTCTGTACCAGGACCCTGAAGGAACTGGCACGGGAGGTTCCAAACCCAGCAACAAATAATTTGAGTCTCACAGGAAATGGGGAAAATTAATATAAATATATTTCATAAAAAAGAAGAGAGCAAAGCAGATCTGAGTAATGCATATGGAATTTAGAGTAAATACTGAAACAAAGAATAAATGGGGAGAAAAACTGGATAAAAACAAGATGCATTTACCAAAGGAAGTTCATGGTACCTTTTATGCTAAGATAGACCTTTTAGAGTAGGAAAACGAAAAATATCTAATTCTGCAGTTGTTAGTAAAACATTAAGCCCAGTGGCACATGGAGAATTATTAGTTAAACTGCAGGAAACGAAGAGTGCTACGAGACATGGACTTTTGAATGAAGAGCCATCCAGGTTGGCAGATAAGTAGTTAGCAAGCTGCCTTAGATAAACATTGTCTGAAGGTTGTTATTGAACTGGTTTCTAGATGGTTTCTGGACGGAGTGTGATAAATATGCAAGGGATTAGACCTGTAAGTGGATATCGAGACTTGTACACAGGTTTTCTATATTTTTATAGCGACTGTTAAACATCACCTTCATTAAGGATTCGGGGGCAGAAGAATGAGGGATAACAGTAAGCACAATTAAAATTAAGTGAAGAATTACTAGTTTCCTTCTTTAGTTTTGAGAAAAATGTATTAAATCCAAATGAAAAGCCAAATGAAAGGCATTATGCTGTATTTGAACAATGGTTGTCTGATGACAGAATTAACATGTAGCATATGATTAACCAAAACAAAAGAGAAGTAAAGCTACACATTTTTACCCAAACTGGGTCTGAACTTCAGCATCTTTAATCTAGCATAACACAGGTAGTTTCCAGGGATATCGTAGTGAGGGACACATCTTTGAACAGTCACACACTTATGCTTACACAAATGCATTAACAGAACATCATGAAACCTCACCAATATGCAGGCATCCACCACCAGTGACATGAAGATGGGCTCATCCCCACCTCTACAAAAACATTCACCCAGCTGCAAAAATGCCACAACCATCAACTTTACTTCTCTTTTCCTTAACGTTGTGAACCATGCAAATTACCATGCAAATTTAAGATGCATTACGTGGTTAGCTGAGAGAAAAATGAGACAGTTTCTGGTCAGCAGAGCTTTTCGTGAAGTAGAACCAGCTTTGTTCTTGTGTGTTTTCCTAGAAGTGAATATTCTCAAAACATAAAATAAACAACTAAATAAATATAAGACAATAATAAATATTAATGTCCCTCTTCGTTTGATGAATATCAGTCCATTCCTGTGCCCTGATTTCCAGCACATCGTTGTGAGCCTTCATGGAAAGGAAAATGAAGCCATGTTAAGAAAATTATATCACTAGGGAGAAGTGCGGTTAATTGCTGCAAGGTAAGTAAACAAGCAAGAATATTAATATCAGTAAAACATGCATAGGTTGAATTATATCACTGTTGATTAGCTTATAATTTTTATTGCCAGAGAACATGGATAGAAAAAGGAAGACTATGTTTTGTAGGAAGGGGAAAAAATTGCAGTTTCCTTATAGTCTTTACTGACATGAAGCCAATTAGGTCTTAAATACATTGAAACATAGAAATAATTACAAATAAATAAATAGCTAATCACTTGCAAGAACTGGCAAGTCTGCCACAAATGTGTGTGGAGATACACTGTTTTGTTTCTGGTGTCTGCTGTATGACATTTTTCCCATTACTCTAGTTTCCCCAGCATTTCATTATATGACTAATATCAAATTGAATAGTCTATGGTTATCATAGGAGTAAATTTCTCTGTTCACTTTTCAAGAGTACCAGAGACAGCCACAGTGGAACAAGGAACATAACAACAAAACCAATTTTCTTCACCTTTGAACTATTTCAGAGGGGTTTTTGAACTCATTTAATTCTATGTGGATGATGGCTTTCAGAGCCATTTCAGAGTAAAATGGATACTTGTAGGCACGAGTACTTTAAGAGGCCCCACTTTTAATATGTATGCCCAAGCATTTGTTTGGGAGTGAAGGTGTGCTGACTGGGCAGCTGAAATGCTGCCATCTGACTCCTCTGACCATTCACAGCTAAGCAAGATGATTTGCATTTTATATATTCATCAATAATGCAAGTAATGGCTATTTGTGCACAGCCAAGTAATGAATGTGCTAGGGGAAGCTGTGATCTGTGTGTGGATGTTCTTATGGGGGGAAAAAGAGGCAAAACACATATTAGAATTAAAAAAATATGGGAATTATTTGTTCAGCTTTAATCATCATAATGATTATCAGGCCACAGCTGAATGACGCTCTTTCTCCCACTTAGAGACCAACAGCCAGCTGTAGTACTTTCATGAATTGCTTGCTTTCATCTCTTCATTCCATCCTGTGGGACCCACGACTCCATCTGTGGGAGTTTTGAACATATGGAGAGATATCAAACCCCCAGGCTGTTCTCTGTGGCCTTTCAATTTTTTTGCATTCAATTTCAATTCTTTTGAGTATGTTTTTTTCTTGCCCTGTTGGGGCTTTCATCCATTTGGTTTCTCTTCCTAGTTGCATCTCTTGATCTCTTCAGACTCTGTGAATCCTGTGTTTCAGGGACGCACTGTACCTGGTGAGACCATACTTTGCTGTTGGCCAGCCACCCTGCTGTACCTACAGAAAAATGGAGGGCAAGGGGAAGGGTGCAGATGCCCAGGCCCTTGCTGGGAGGAGGGAGAAAGCGTGGCAGAGGCAGCACCCTTGGGCATGAGGCTGCATGTGTGCCCAGGAGCAGGGCTCCTGTCCTGTGTTTGCACCTAAAGTCTCCTCAGCCCCCGCCCAGCAGCCAATGCACGCAGCAGTGGGAATAATCTGGATTTCATGGGACAGTTGTGCAGGTAAGTCAAGGACCCAGCATGATCCTGGTGAAATGCAAATGTGGGTCTCATTGCCATAAAAAATTCTTTTTACACTGAGATAATTCAAACATTTACAACAACTTGTTAAGCTCTCAGTAAGTGTTTGGTATTTTATTTCACCTAAATAAGTGAAAAGAAGCTAGGCCCCAGCCTTCAAAGGTAGTTTGGCTCTACCTCCTCCTGAAATGAATGGCATCTGGTCCCCTGAACAACTTTTATAATCCAGTTGGTCCACTGAAGTTATCTTTTAAGTTGTATTCACTTACTCCTCAGCTAAAACTACTACCAACTGCAGTATGTTTTACTTCTAAAGATTGAATCCAAACCATCTAAAAGCTTCGACCTTCGGGCTGTCTTTGGACATATGTAAATACAACAGACCAAATTCCTTTTGATATACAGAAGACACAGTACTGCAAATAAGATAAAAATTATCATAATACAGCCTGGATAATAAGGATAGTTTTAGATGTTTAAAAGTCAGTGCTGTAGTGATGTATTCTTTTCCTGTTATAGTGACACTATCAATACCTTTGTGATAGAATGTGAAACTATGTAACAAAGTTGTAATAAAAGCAGGTCTTAGGGTAATAAATCTGTTCTGAATCTAGTAAAAGGGGGTTTTTGGAACCCAAAGCAACAACGTGGGATTTACTGAGCATTTTCAGTGCTCATTTGCATTGCACTTGGTAGGGGAATGTTCCTTTTTGGAGGCTGAAAATATTTGGCAGCCCTAACACGTTCAGCAGCTCACACGTGGGGAAAGAATACAAAAATTCTGTAAAATGGCTAAGGACACATTTAACTGTTTGTAGACGGATATTTGTTTTGTCATATGTACTGTAAGGAAACGGAAAAAACAGTTTCTGACTGTGAGTTAGAAGCCTAGGGCTCCACTTACAGCTCTTTCCTTAAGTTATTGTGTGACACCCATTAAATCATGTAGGAACCAATTAGCAAAACACTTAAACATGTGCTTAGCTTTAAACTCCAAGTCCTCCTGTTGAAACCACTGAACAAGCTTTTATGTATAAGCATTTTGTTGAGTAAAGATGAAGTGCGTAAACAGGTGGTGGCAAGATTTCCCTCTTTGACAAGATTACTGTAAAAGTATACCAGCTGGTACTTGTACAGCCCATGGCTATTTGTTCTGACAGAATGTGTTAGCATTTCTACCTGGATACATTTTATACCCGGAAATTATTTAAGGAAGGTTGGAAATAAACCACTTCTCCCTCTGAATCAAAGAACGGAAAAATAAGTACCTAATTATGATGCCCATTTTTTCTCTCTACTTATGCACCAGAACTTAAACCAAAGCATCAATAAAGCTTTGTCAAAAATAACTTCCTCTCTCATCATAGGTGAATTCACCGTCCCTTGTGCAATCTATTCCAGTATTCAAAATCTGCATTTAGCTGGAGTACTTACAACATGTTGTCTGAGGAACCATACAGGTCTCTCTCCGATTCACTACAAGCTCATTCAAAAAACTGAGTGGCTGAGTCACATGCTAATCTGAAGTAATCTCTTTCAGCTTTGGAACCCCGATATAGTGAATTATGAAAATCAAACCTCACCACAGGAAAAAAACTGAAAAGTTCTTCATGCCTGCAGGACAGCATTTCAGAAAGCATGTTTATCAGTAACAGGTGAGCATCCAGGACTGCAGGATAAGACCTGAAGGACTATTCATCATATTTGTTCAACTAGATCCTTTTCAATTAGTGGGGATGCTTTTGTGGGAAAAGAAAAAAAAAGTTGATCAGGATTTCACCCTGCAGAACTCATGGAATTTGTCTTCTGGCATCATGCCACAGTAGCTTCAGTTTTATCAGAAAAACAGTCAGAAAAATATATTCTATTATTCCACTCATCTAATGAGATTTCTTCTAATGTAGGATAGTTCAAGTCTTGCCCCAAGCTAAGATAAGCCAGAACATCAGTGACAAACTCCTAGGCAAAACCCAAGAATTATTTGGCGAAGATCCATCAAATCACAGTTCTTTCTGATAGTGCCAGACCATAATCCTGCCATTCCCCAGTGATTTTCAGTAATGAATGTTACCTTGCACAGTGCTCACATGATCCAAAATGGAAGTCCCCTAGGGCTGGTGCAGAAGGGAAAAAAAGCAATAACCCAAACAGTAGACAAAAAAAGGCAAAGGGAGGTGCATAAAAAAATGAGAAGTTAAGGACCTGCATAAAGGAATGAGCAGTTAAGGACCTGTGCTCGTGCCCGATGTGCCAGTCTGAAGCAAAACGCAATGAAAGGTAAAACACTACAGAAAACCTTTAGTATGAGAACTACTGTTACCTCACTAGCGTTCCTAACTGTTAGGAAATCAGACTTTATTATCTCTCTGATTACCATTGCTCGCTTTCACCTTGTACTAGAAAAGCAGGTAGGTTGAGAAACATGAATGTAATTACAATGTTTGCTTGTGTACATTGGCTAGCTGGGGAAAGCAGAGTGTGCGTTCATTCCTGTGAGCTTTTCCATGAGGAATCTTGGAAAGAAGAGGATGTTTACCTCTTCCAAGGTGGCCAGGGGAAAGTGAGCAGTGAGCATTTTCACAGTCGTGGAAAGAACAGAACCAAATCTGTCTTCTCAAAGGCCATCATCCTAAATATAAGTCACTCAGCTTGAAACAATATGCTATCAATCCTTCATTCCTGTAACACCCACAGAGATGGAAAGAAGAGTTTTGATATGAGGTAGCTGGTTAAAAGCAATCACAATCAAATTTGTCTTTAAACTGTCCTTTTACTGACTTAAAAATTTCCACTGTAAAACGTATACGTATAGGAATGTACAAATAGTAAACTGCACCATCTCAGAGATACCTTGTAGGTCTCTTAAACACTTTGCTGCCCTCTCTCTCTAACGGGAAACCCAGAGCAGCTTCCCAACAAGAGTTGTGCAAGAGCTGTTCAAAGTCTTGTGGCAAACGCACCATACAACTACATATAGAGATACAAAGACTAAGTCGTAATATAGTGGAGAGAATGAGTAAACTCAGTAGAATTTGAGGTTTTGTGAACTTCATTAGCTATTTTTTTAAATTCTTGAGGTTTCGCAAAACTGAAAACCAAATGTCTTAGGAACACAAAAAAGCCCTCTCCCTCCTAGCTTGGCTCAGTCTCCTGGACCCTGTGAGAAAGGGGAAGGCTCCTTGGCTCCCGCTACCCTGCAAGGCCAAGGCCAGCCAAGTTGGAAGGAGCTTCCATGGCAAAAGGAAAGGCAGCGATGCTTGCGTTGGCGTTTTCTGCTCTAGTGACAGATTGAGCCTTTTGAAGTCTTCTGAGTTCCGAAACGTCAACACCTTTTTCTACTGGAATTTCAAATTATGATGAGTAAAGTTGATGACTTCCTATGCTGTTTTTTCTTTATATTTCTTTGAGGGGTTTTTTGGGTGGGGTTTTTTTGGTTTTTTTTTTTTGGTGTTAATGTTTGTGGTGTTTATCCACCTATACATTTGACAGGGCTCCATTTCTTGGATTCTGCAGGCAACTCAGCCAAATCCATGCCTCTTTGCATCAGCTACAGGATCCTTCCACAGATACTCCACAACCCCAGTTCAGGCCTCAGCAGCAGGGATCTTGGTCTCGTTTGACTTCTGAAACGTTTCTGCATGCCAGGGCATCCGTGGACCCACCGCAGGGATCCAGTCTCCTGCTCCACACGGAGCATGGTGCCTGCAGCCGCTCTGGCTGCTCCTCAGCACGGTGACCCGCTAGTCCAAGGGTTGGGACTGGAGTCCTTGCTTGCGGAGATGCTTTCTAGTCCTTCCACCGAGGCTGGGAGCAGCCCAACTGCGAGATTTCTTGTGTGCCGCTCTCATTAGCCCGAGGCAAGGCTCCCTTCCCGAGGAGCAGCGCGCCTAAGCAAGGCCACTGCTCCTTCTTTGAAAGGGATCAAAGGGGACGGTGCCTCCTACGGGGCGAGCGGGACCGGGGTGCCGGGCTCGCTCCAGCGGCTGCTGGCTGACCTCCAGTCAGCCCCGTACAAACGGGGCGGGGGAGGTGACCGGGGCAACTCTCGCCTCTGGGCTGCTCTGTAACTTGGAAATAAAAAGGATAAACCCGAGAGGATTCAGGCCTCGGGAAGGCGGAGTTTCGCCGCAGCGGCGGCAGGAGCACCGAGCTCTCAGCCGGCGAGGTTTCGCGAAGCCCCCGGCCGGGCCGGAGGGGCCGGGGACGCGCTCCCCGCCCGCGGGGGTGCGGGCTCGGGAGGCCCCGGCGGCGGGTGCCGCCCGCGCTCGCCTCCCCGCTGCCGGGACCTGACGCCTCCTCCAGGGCTCATCCCCCCGCCAGACCCGGGGCGCGACGGCGCGCTCGGCCGCCGCTCTCTCCCGCCTCTCCGCGCCGCTCCGCTCCCGCGGGGGCGGCCCTGGCCGCCCGGCCCGCCTCCCGCACCGCCCCTGCGCCGCCGGCGGAGGGCGGCCGGGGCCGCGGGGCGGGGCGGGGGAGGGCCCAGGCCCGGGATGGCCTCGCAGGTAGGCGAGCGCCGGCCGCCCGGTGGGGAGGGGGCGGCGGGGGGGTTGTGTCACCGCCGCGGAGGCGCGAGCCGGGGGCGCTCCCCGCCGCCGCTGATTGACAGCGGGGCCCAGCCCGCAGCCCATAAAGGCGGCGGCGCGGGGCGCGGGGCCGCGGAGGGACTTGCGACGGCGGCAGGGCACCGCGCTCCGCTCCCACCGGCCTCCCCGGCACAGCCTCGGCGCGCCGTCGGCTCCCCCCATGCCAGGTGAGGCGCAAGGCGGGAAGGCGCCGTGCCCTGCTGTGAAGCCCCCCCCGGGGGGGGGCTGCCACCGCCCGGCGGGGCCGGGGGGCGACGGGGGCTGCTCGTCGTGGGCAGCCGCGAAGCCCCGGTCGGAGCTCGCCGTGGGCAGGCGGGTGGGCGCTGCCGTCTGCCGCGGGTGCCCCGGGTGGAAGGTGAAGAGAGCTGCCCCGGGTGGAAGGTGAAGAGAGCTGCCCCGGGGAGGGCCGCCCAGAGGCGGTGTGCCGCAGCCGTCGGTGTGCCGCAGCCGTCGGTGTGCCGCAGCCGTCGGTGTGCCGCAGCCGTCGGTGTGCCGCAGCCGTCGGTGGCCGTGCCCGCGCCCTCCGGGCAGGGTCCTCTGGGGGAGGCGCTGGCTTTGAGAGGGGAGAGAGGCTTCCTGGCTGTAGCGGTGATACCTCCGGGTGACAGCTAGTGAGAGTTCCCTGTAGGAAACATAAAATATAGACAGTAAAAGGTGGCATCCCTGAGTCCTTATAAAAATGTGTGGAATTAGCAGTGTTGAAGCGGTGTGGCTGTATCCAGAGAAACGTATATCTGCACGTTCCAGTGAATGGCGTCTGCTCCATTCATTGTGAGTGCAGACACATCTGGAGATGCAATTATGTGGCTTATGACTGCATAGTGCTTCAGGGCAAAAACGGCATCACGTTAAAAGTCACTTCATCCAGCTGTGCTTGGGTACAGAGGATCATAAGAATGGGTAAATGATAGAGAGATAAATATAGAGACAGGAAAGAGAGAGGAATTTGCATGATGGCACTGACAAAGGTACTGAAAGGTACCCCTAGTACTCAGAACCAACATCTAGTGAGATGCCATTATCCTGCAAGGAATTTCAGCTGGACGTTGTGCTCCAAAGTAAAGATGCAACTGCTAATATGTGGTATCTTGTGTAGTGTCATGTGGTCCCTATGCCAGCTGCTGAAATATCATGGGAAAAATAATGGTGTATATTATCTGTATGTCTTTCCTTTTTATTATTAAGGACATTTGCATAAAAAGGAGCTTTATCGTCCAGAATTCCCCTTCCATTTGCCTGATGTCATATTTTACTTCTGGCATCGAAAATAACCCCAGAATAAGTATTACAAGAATCAGACAAGATAGAGATTCTGATTTTATATGTATAGTTGCTTATAATGAGAGTTCTGTTTATGGCATTTCATGAGGTAAATTAAAATATTTGTAGTTGATAAATATTCTTTCCCTAATACTTACTACTTTTTGGTTTATTCATAGGAGTTATGCTGCAGAGGAGTGGGCTGTTGTGGCTTGCTGTCTTGATAACCCTGTGGGTTTCCTCAAATGCTCAGGGTAAGTTCTGACACTTCTTAACTAGATACAGAATAACTGCCAAAGCTAAAAGTTGGTGTAAAACATTGGCTTACCTAAGCTACAGTGGGCAAATTAATCATATATGATCTTTTTAGAAGTGCCTGGAATAGTAGTTGCTGGGGGTATTTTCAGTAGATACATCTTACTACTGCTAAATGAAGATTCCCCAATAAATATCCAAAAATTGCTTTCTTTATAAATTATTGAACAAAATGTATATAATATCAGTAATACTTGCTATTATACTTTCCTCTGCAGTGGAAGCATATGGTGAAAGTAACATAAAGAGAATCACTGAGTGGAGTGAACATTTTAAAAAGACAGAGGTAGAGAAATAGACCTGTACAGACCAAATATAAGTAGAATGTAAATTGGCACAGTGCAGAACCCTCGTTTACATCTGACTTCTTAGCCTGAATCTTTAAAAAGCAAATCTCTTGCTTCCTATTGTCACGTGGCCACATGGCTTCTCATAATTTGATTTTTATTAGCTGATAGTCAAAATACAGAAATTGGCTCAACCTCCTTATCCATTCATATATATTAAAAATATTTAACGGATGCGTTGTTACATGCATCCATGTGTAGACATATACATGACATACAGCATGTGTGTATATTTATATATACAAGTGTGTATTATGTAGTGCTATAAAACATATAACCATATGTTTAGTTATATAATTGAACATACTTAGACCTACACACACAGAAGTAGAGAGTTGTCATGTAAATGAAAATGACAGGTGGAAAATATGATTCACTTGCATGCCAGTAGGAACAGTTCTGTTTGTGGAAGTAAAAAAGTATTTGGTTTACGCCGCTGATTCTTACTTCTGTCATATAATTGCAGTTGCTAAGTATAGTGTGCAGAGTTGTTTCTTACAAGAGACTTTTTATAGACGCATTGTCACACACTCTTAACTTTTTCAGATGGTGACAAGGAAGAGGAGACTACCTTTGATTTACTTCAAATCAGTAACATAAACCGAAAGACAGTTGGAGCAAAATTGTTTCGGGGTCCAGACCCCACTATCCCAGCGTATCGTTTCATTCGGTTTGACCATATACCTCCATGTAAACCAGAGAAATTAAAAAAGATTATCAGACTCATACGGCAGAATGAGGGCTTTATCCTTTCAGCCACCCTGAGACAGGACAGGCAATCTAGAGGCACTATCCTTGCTTTAGAGGGGCCTGGCATCAGTGAGAGGCAGTTTGAGATCATTTCCAACGGCCGGGCCAACACCCTGGACCTTATCTATTGGGTGGATGGCTTCCAGAACGTGATTTCCCTGGAAGATGTGGACCTTGCAGACTCACAGTGGAAGAACCTCACCGTGCAAATAACAGGGGAGAACTACAACCTCTATGTTGGCTGTGACCTTATTGACAGCTTCATCCTGGAGGAGCCTTTCTATGAGCAGCTGAAAGCAGAGAACAGCAGAATGTATGTGGCAAAAGGGTCCATTCGGGAGAATCATTTCAGGGTAGGTAACCTGGAGAAGCTTGGGTCTCTGGTGAAGTAAGAAAGTAACTGCAAGTAGGTTGAGAAGATCCAGTATATGCAATTTTGTTCCCTCAGAGCCTTTTGGATTTGATGGGGTCACAGGTGTTCCCAAGCAGAATTTCTCCAGAGTGTGTTTTTATTCACTGATAGATCTGTGTTGTGTGAATTTGGGGTTCCTGAAAGCAAAGGACTGATAAAATAAAGTCTAAGTCCAGGAAAGGTGCACAAACCCACTTTATGGGCTTTCCTGTGGAAACATCCACTTTCTTTTCCAGATGTAAGACTGGATGTTGTATGTTTCTGGTGATTTGTAGAATTATTTGGAAATTTCTTGAACTATTTTTCCATTGAAAAATGTCTATTCAAGTCATAAGAGCCTGTTGATATTTTTAAATCTTATTTGGAAGAGGAAGGGGGGAAAAAAAAGAATTTATAAAGAAGCTGAAGCATGTGGTGTTGGTCCATCCCCTAACAGAATATCTTGGTTTGCCATTCTGAATAACCTTTTATTTCCATTTAAAAAAAGAAAAAAATAAATTTGAAAAAAAAATAGAAAAAATGTTTCCATCAGTCCTGTAAATGAGATTTTTTTGGAAAACATTTATTGTTTCTCTTTTCTTTAAAGTGAAGCAATTACAAACTTTCTGGTTTTCCTATAAAATGAAAATTACCTCCTGCCTCGTATAGTGATGTGATCTGGCCCCAGTGCCTTAAGGACGGCTTCTTTTCACTCACAGCTGAAATCAGACTTGAACTCATGGCTTCAAAAATTTCACAAAGCCCTTTCTTTCTCATCCTGCTGTGCCATCTAGTTGTCAGCCAGAGCATGACATGCTGGAGTGTGGTTCGGTGGGTTGACCAGTTTTGGCAGGGAGGCCAGAAGTTCGTGCCCAGACCCTCTCCATTCCTACCTCCATGACTAAGTTTCTCCATCAGTTGTGCTCATATAACTGATTCTGGAGCTGTACTGTTAAGTGGGTCGCTGAAATAGTCTGATTTTAAAATATTTTTTTTCTTTGAGTCTTTAAGTGAAACAGATACCAGTCTGGTTTTATAGTGTTGTCTCAGGGTAGTGTCAGCACAATTGAGGATGCAGAAAAGTACGGTGCATGGAAATAACTGGCTAAGGATGGAAGTGCAATGGGCCAGGAACTCCAAAAGTTGGCTTTGACCTCATGATGAATGTCTCGTTGAACTACAGTCTAAACTGGCTATGAAAATGGAGATTTGAGCTCATACCTGATTAAGAACTTCTATTATGACTAATTTCAGAAGATACCTATTTTGTTGCATATAGTATTGAAATTGTACATAACAAAACTATAAACACTTTTTTTTTTTTCAGTGTTTAGTGCCTTGTAGATTGGTTTTTTATATATTTTTTTTATGGCTGAATCCAGTCAGTAGCATGAGATTGAGACAGATCTGTTATTAGTTACTCCCAAATTAATGTAACTGTTTTTAATTATTTTTTTATTATTATTACAGGGTCTTTTGCAAAATATTCAGTTAATCTTTGATACTTCAATAGAGGATGTGCTGCGTAAAAAAGGATGCCAGAGAAGCCAGTCAAGTAAGGCTTTTTTAGGTCATTAATACTGTTCAGTTCACTGAATATGAGAAATGTCAATGGTGACATATTTTCCTAAAACCATGCAACAGATCCCTTTGAAATTAAAATGAAAATTAGTTGCTCTTTGGTGGTAATAGGAACATATTTTTTAGCTATCTTGAGATACCATTTCTACTCTCTAGCCTACTATTTTAGTTCTTATTCCTTAGGTTTATAACTCTGAGCCTCTGTTTTTGAGTTGTTAAGTTGTCTAGAAGTAGAAGGAAAATATCTACGAAAATATCTACATTGCTTCATGAGATGTCTGTGATTCTTTGAACTTCTGAATTCTGCTTCTGACTCTCAACGGGCCCATGAACAAGTCTGCAAGACTTCAAGACACTGAATTCCTCAGCAATAATTTTTTTGACTGAAAGAGGCTTTGGGTTTGAATCCCGAAGCATTGTTAATCAAAACAACCTAGGGAAAATAAGAAAAAAACCTGAAGAGATATGGAAGGCATGTGTGTGACAGGCTGACATGTTCTTATTAGTCTGGTTCATGCTGACCTCACCAGGAGGGAGCCCTCTGTGTGTGGGAATATATTGGAGTCATCATGAAAGAGTTATGAAAATTTGTCAAATATGCACTGAGGTTTTGTACTCGAGCTCACAGGAGGTGCTGGCTATTTTACTTTCCAGTGTTTGTAACTGGCAAGAGCTCAGGCAAGAATCAGAGACAACTGAGTCCATCAGAGGAATGGGGTGGGTGCACAAGGCAGTCAGAACTTCAGGGTTTTATTAGAAATTCCTGCCATCTGAAATGCCATTATTTCTGTCACTTTGCTAAAACATACGACACAGAGCAAATCAGTTAAGCTGACTGTACTCAACTTTTTTCCTTGTTTATGCAAACCCCCGAAATTAATCAGTGGTGCGTCTTGACTTCTTCAAAGGGGGCCAAAATATTGAGATTTTGTAATGAAAAGTCTCTTTAACATATATAAATGTGTGTATATACATATGTATGTATGTATATATCTATATAGGGGTGTATATATATGTATATGCACAAAAAATTTAACTGAGCTTACTAGTCTGTTTTTAAATCTTGATAAAGCATATTGGTTGGTTATTTCATACATTCCAGAGGTGTGCCCTGGTGCAGGACCTCAGACAGAAACGTGACGATGTGTTAGAGTCATATGGGATGAGCTGGAAGGAAAGTGGTCTTAGATGGCACAGGCAAGAAGATAAGCCCTCATTTGTTCGTTGTCATCTCTCCCAGCCAGGCTGTTTTCTGTACTCAGAAACTATTGAGAAACTACTCAGAACTGCTGATTACTGGTTTTCAACTTTGTTAGTGGAAGAAAATGCTTGAGGAGAAGAACTGCTGTGGGAAAATAGAACGTGTATTTAGGTCTAATTGTAATCTGAATAAAAGAGAAGGTTAGTTTCAGAAAGGATACAGTTCAGCCATCCTGCTTCACTTGCCAGTGGATACAAAATTCCCAGAAGTCAAGGTGGAACCTTAAGGGCACATTCAGTAGTCAGAGTCAAAACAGTCTCGGTCAAGAGGATGGGATCCCTAGGTGTAGATGAATTGAACCGGCGAAACCAATGAAGAATAGTGTCTCCAATATTTTTTATATTATTATTGGTTGATTACCACAAAGGGAAATAGTGTTACCAAATGTTTTGAAATATCACCAAGTAGAAATGGGATGTTACTGTATTTCTACTATGAAGAGGAAGCTGATGGAAGCCTAAAGGGATAATTGGGTTCTGCATGCTGATACATACCTTCAGAGGAATTCTTATATCCTTCAGCTGTTGCAGCTATAATCAACAGATAATATTTCCTTAATGTATTTTTTATCACATCTGTCAACTCCCACATTTTCAGGTCTGATTAAAATATACAGATTTTTTTTGTTTGTTTTATCCTTCCTGGGAAGTATTTAGCAAATAGTTCAATTCACAGTGTTTTTACTTTTACTTTGCAAGACCAAGAGAAAACTACAAGATGGAAATTACTTGTGCCACAACTGAAGACGCTGTGGCTTGAGGCCATCAAAATTACTTGAGAGGCTTGTTACATGCATGGCTGATTTTCTAACATTGCCTATCCATCTTAATTACCACAGTTGAAAAGCCATGGGCGATATGTTACTGACCACAAGGTACATGTTTTCTCATTTTGATGGCTCACTCATTGAGCTGAGGTGCAGGCACTAAGATGCCATATTTACATGTGAGTGTCCTATAACAACATGGCAGATGTTACCAATGAAGTGCCCTCAGCTTTGAGGACACAAAAAGCCTGATGCTTTTTCAAAAGCAGGACTTGTGTTTTCCTACTGTATTTTTAATCCTAGTATGAGAATGTGAGGTATGGTGAAATGGTAGCTTGGGATTGCTGTTAGATTGAGGCTAGGAAAGTATTTCTGTAGTGTGGTGTCTGTAAATACTTTAGGCAGGGTTTACACACAGCGCTGGGTAGGAGAGATGACAAAAACATGCCTAAATAGGCACATCAATACAATCCCTTCAGCTAGATCAACAGAATGACATTTGCATATGTGAAAGGATGCACATTCTGCTCTTCTGGTTTCTCATTTTAAAGATAATCATGTGGTCCTTAGGAAATTAGCAGGAAGCCAGCAGCAGAGAACTGATTTCCCAGTGATCCCCAGGCATCTTCTTTCAGTCACTGCCAAGTACCAGTAGGAAGTGTGGATTTAGTTCTTCTAACATAGTTTTGGTTTATGTTTCCTGCTGAGATTGCAGCTTTATTAATGTCCTCAGAATGTTCCGGTCAAGGCACACTCCATGTTGGCTTGAAAAATATGAAATTAATGACCTGAGAAGTGCTATGGGGGAATCTGAGAAACCTAGTGTTTCAATGCGGTAGGAAAATTGCATTCTTTCCAGGGAATCAAAAAGCAGCTGAAGTAAACAGTTATGACACAGAGTTCTGATCTGCTATGTGGTATATTGGTTTTCTTCCATCCTGTAAGTGAAGCTGGACAATTACTTCAACTCTGGAATACTGCGAACAATTTTTTGTAGACCTTGGCTAGCAGCAGATACTTCATAGCTAATTTAAAAGCACATCAAGCTAATAATTTTAAGTATGGTTGAGAAGTAATTATTTAATATCATCTTATGGGTTGGTTCTTTGCTCTTTTTTTTAGCCTTCTAAATGAATGAAGAATATTTTGCTCCCATTTCGTTGCTTGTACATTTAAATATGCCATTTTACTTTGTATAGTCAAGCATCAAATTAAGCTCTCAAAATTCTTGAAGCATTGCCACCTCCTGTGACTTCTGTGACTTGACGCATATGTTTTATGGCACATGTTCCTGTGCTGATTTATTCTTTTTAAATTGCTGTACTCTTTGCTTCTCCTTTCTGTTTGGTAACCTTAAGTTATTACAACATTACTAAATCTGGTAAACAAGTCTTTTAAAAAGACAGGGCAGTATGGATTTCTGTATAGCTGACACCAAATTTGAGAGTACAATGAAGTCCTTAGAGAAAGCTTACATGGAATCCATAAGATATTTACCTGGTGGAGACTTAAATCCTAAACGGAACACAGACTGTTTTATTTAGTTATCTATGTTCTTTTTTTATTAATTGCTGCTGATGCTTTCTGTTATATTCTTTTTCAAAAATTTGCTATAGACAGGGAGGTCTTTTAAACTGATATTAGAAAATGTCCAGTTCTCTCTGTATAATGCATGCAAAGTTCTGTTTTAATTGTGATCTGCCTGATGGATAAGTGTTTGGAGTGACAAATCAAATATTCAGCCCGATCTTAGCTTGACTTCCATTTCACTTCAAAATTAAACTATCATTATAACAGCTCCTCTGAGTTTAATACCAGGCAGTGCAACATAGAGCAGAGCAGAGTCTGGTATAAATTGTATAATGGTTTGAATTTGATCCAAGTAACCATGGAATTTATGGGCAGAGCAAGGACAATGACGTTCTGCAAGAAAACTTTCTCCTGCTTTTTCTCTGTATCAAAAAAATGTGAGGATCATGAACAAATCTGAAACCTTTCATGGCTCTGAGTGGATAAAATGGGTTTGCTTTTTTGATACTGTGTCCTTCTGTTATACCTTCTTCATAAATTAATGTTGCAGTGCCAACAATGTTTTAAAGTGAGGGCTGTGTGAGACACAGCTTGGCTCTTAATTTTGAATAGGGAAAACCTGTAATTGGAACCAGCTGACATCTAACCCCTCTCTTTTATTCATGGGTATAATCTAGTGTGAAGCTGTGCTAAAATAGATGTGTTTAAACCCTACCCATGGGTGCCAATCTGTGATTTCAGCAGGAGTCTGTAATCTGTGGAAGAACTCTGTATATACCACTCTTCTCTTTCCCTCTCTTGCTACCAGCCGAAGTGAACACCATCAATGAGAGCACTGAAATCCTTCACTTGAGCCCTGCTGTCACAACTGAGTACGTGGGTGAGAAACCAGAGAAAGCTGAGTTCTGTGACCGCTCCTGTGAAGAGCTGGGAACGATGTTCACAGAGCTCACCGGCCTGCGCATTGTGGTGAACAACTTAGCTGATAACCTCCAAAAAGTGGTAGGTAGCTGTAAGTCTGAAGAACTGAAAGAGGTCTGCCGTGCAGTTAGTAGGGATTGCTGTATTACATGTGTATACCTGTTGGTATATCTATATAATGTAGAGGTGACCTACATTTTCAAAGTGACTAGTTAGGTAGTTCTTGAGTATAACACTTTAATGAAGACTTGGTTTTCACAGATTGGGTTTAAAAGAGCACACACATGCACTCATACATAGTGGAAGTCAATTCTCTTAAAGGTTACTGCAGCTTTGGTAATCAAAAGCTAATGAACCCAACCTTGCCTGTGTACTATTTAAGTGTTGTTGCCATGCTTATACCATTTATGAATACACCAGCAAGTGGCTACACAGAGTACCTAAACTGTACGTAAATGTATGGGGTTCTCATAGTTGAAGTATGATGGTGACATTTTACTGTAGGCTTCCTCTCTTCTTATTCTGAATCAGTGAATTCTTTCTGAAGCAAGTTTATTACTATGCCATATGTCTCAGGACTAAAATCTTCCCATCTAAAGATGAGCGGTACTAGAGGAAAGCAAAACTGCTATAAACAGATTTCCCTTAGTATTGTGTGACTGTGTTTGTACTATTATCTGAAGAGTTGCTATGTAGTATTGTGGTACCTGAGATCATCATCTTTATGTACGTAAATATGTAAAAAATTTATTTTTTTAAATGGAAGAATTAAATCCAGTAGTGTATCAGGTTTGTTTATTTAAAACAGTATGCTTACAAAGTACACAATTTGTTTTCATTTCCTTCATCTTCTAGTCTGAAGAGAACCAGATTATGTGGGAATTGATTGGACCTAACAAAACATTAAAGAACCAGTCAGTTTGCTGGCAGGATGGCCGTGTCTTTGCAGATAATGAAAGCTGGATTGTAGATAGCTGCACCAAGTGTATCTGCCAGGTAAGGTTTTGGAAACATTCTCTTCTCTGCAGAAAGGGATAGTGTGTTTAATCCAGACCAACTGTCCAGGTCAGGTCATGTTTAGTCAGAGCTTGCCCTAGACTTACTGATGTTTATAAAAAGTAGACCCCATGTCCATGACGGTTAGATAAAATCAATGAATTTCCACACATGAAACTTCCCCAGATGTGCACCTTTATTTATCTGTGTATGTGAGCAGAAGTCTGTAAGTTGATTTCTTTGCCTGTAGGATTCTAAAATTGTGTGCCATCAAATCACCTGCCCAGCAGTCTCCTGTGCCGATCCATCTTTTGTTGAAGGTGAATGCTGTCCAGTCTGCTCTCACTGTGAGTATTTGGCCAAAGAGAAGGATACTCTGGCAACATTTAAAATCACTACTAGTGTGTTGGAAAGATCAAAACAAGTAAGAGGTCAAGGCGGGTAAGGTCAGATATAAAACTTGTATGTATACAAAGATCATATGAAATAACTTGTCTGCTTGAGGTTACCTTATGGAGGAGTTGGTCTCTCTTCAGTGATTATACTGGTTCCTTAGAAGTAAGCTGAAAACTTACCTAGCTAACTTGGACACTGAAGGTTAGATGCATGCTCCTCCCCGGTTGTGTGTTCCAGGGCTGGACATTCTGATTTTCGTTGGTTTGCCATACCACTGTGCACTAATGTTTTTTCATACTGCCTGGTTAAAGCAGACTAACATAGGTTAGGATGTCTTCTTGGCTCCTTGTGGAGGATGTTTAAGTTCCAGATCAAAAGCTTCATGCAGTTTGATGCAATACTTATTAAGAATGTAAGTTATTTTTCCTCTCTGTTATTGTCATTCTGTTACTCTGTTTATTTCTTCTGTCATATACCCTCTTTTGGTGTAATGCTTTACTTTTGAATCTTGACAATGTTTCACATTTAAGACAGCATTGTAGACTGTGAACTAGGCTTTGGAATGACAATGTTTTAATAATTTCACTGATTAAGTGACTTCAGTGTGGGTTCAGTACATTTCCCTTTGTACTAGACAAGTCTGTTGCAGAAGAAAATGTTTGCTTAGATGTTCTAAATAAAATTGCATTGGAATATACTCAGAGGTTTTTTTCCTATTTAGAGCATAGGGAATATTGTTACAATGTGCTCTTGATAATGTTCACCGTTATGTTGTGTTCAGAGGTGGGGCCACATCTCATCTTGCTGACTATATTCTGAAGTCAAAGGCAGTTGGGACTTCAGTTTTTGGCTCAGTCCATTCTAGAAATAAGATGTTGTTCTTCCTCCAAAGGTCACTGCCTCGTGCAAACACACTGCACTCAAGTTCATGAAGATCCAGGATTCTTATCTGGGCTAATGCCTCATTACATTAAACCATAATTCCCTAGCTTCAGTGGCATCTTGGGAAAGCAAAATTAGAAAAAGAGAGATCTAAAGGACAAAGTACATGTTCTACAGAAAAAGAGAAGTCAATAATCTTCTAAATAGGATAAGAGTGACTTTCAGTGCTAAGCACTTTTTCTTACCTGTTGCTCTGCAGCTGATGACAGTGAGGAGGGCTGGTCACCATGGTCAGACTGGACGAAGTGCTCAGTTACCTGTGGCTCTGGGACTCAGATGCGAGGAAGGTCGTGTGATGTCACCAGGAGTGCTTGTACAGGCCCACACATCCAGACGAGGATGTGCAGCTTTAAGAAATGCGACCATCGCAGTAAGTAATAAAATTTCTGGTTTTTAAAGCTTCTGTGGACATCTCCAAGTGAAAACAAGCTTATTCTAGATTTTCTATGAAGTCTCACTAATCAGGACAGTATATATTGGAATATTTGTATACATATAATTAAAGTAACTATCATTAGATTTCTTGTAATCTTCCCCCTTTCAAATATTTCTCCTTTTCCTGACAATTTAATAGGTATGTGCATTCTGGGCTCAGATCTGTTAAACAAAAAGATTTTGCGTGATCTTTTCTTTAACGTTATGAACTTGAGTCTCTTGTTTGAAGTCAGTTTGGAGACAACACTCAGTTCATAATCATGATACATGGGGCCACGTTTTGGTCTTTCATTCATTCACGATTATTGGCCCATTCCATTAGCTTAGTAGTGTTTAGAAATACAGTTAAGGCACTTAGAAGGATCATACTCTTGTCTACAGAGCTGTAGTTAATACTATTGCAGGTAGCTGCTCTATCCAGGCTACTGTAGTACGTAAGTCTATTGCTGAAGCTTCTAGATGTCCAAATGTACATTTTAAACAAGTGTTTGTTTCATTGGAACAAGTTTCTTGTTAAGTAAAGTATCTAACATCCGTGTTAGTCATATGTTGCTGACAGATTCTTAAGAAAGCTGTACTTGAATGCCTGTGCTGACATTCTAGGCTTTGTAAGTGACAGTGGTAGGAAAGGCATGGGACATTCTGCAAATGTAATGACAGGCTTATTAGAAGGTTAACTTCACAAGTGAGTTTGTATTACTGCTGCAGGTGGGCTATTTCCTTGAGTTTTGCTCTTTTCTCTGACAGTACGTCAAGATGGTGGCTGGAGTCACTGGTCTCCCTGGTCTTCCTGTTCAGTTACCTGTGGAGTAGGAAATATCACCCGCATCCGCCTCTGCAATTCCCCTATCCCCCAGATGGGTGGGAAAAACTGTGTGGGAAATGGGCGTGAAACAGAGAAGTGTGAGAAGGCTCCATGTCCAGGTATGTCTCTGGTCTTGAATCCAAGGTGATGCCATAATATTCCAGCTGAATTTCTTTTCTTTATTCAGATCTAAATTACAGTGAGTTTCTGTGATGGAAAATATAATTTGTAGCTCAGGGGTGAAATAACACACAAGGATGCTTTTAAAATGAGGACAACAATGCAGTTGGAGGTTTTTGTAAACTTCCCAAGTTATGACTTGGCTTTAAACATTAAGAGTTTGATAAAATTTCATTTTATAACTTAGTGATATATCTCTGCATATCAAAAATATGAACACTTTCTATCTCAGAGGAAGTTGATCCTGTATATGTTAGGAATAGACATACAGTCGCCTGATAGTCAGGTTTCTTTGAAAGTATGCATACATATTTTACACATATTCAACAGATTTAATTATTATTATAATTATTTATCCCTCATCTACACTTTTAAACCTTTTTAGAGACCATTCAGCCCACTCACTTTCACTTACCTTACATATAAATTTTACTGACTTCTTTCCCTTTGTATATCTTTCTTCATTCCCTCTGTTCAGCCTTTCCTTTCTACTTATGGGATATGAGCTTGAAACTGATGTCAGGCTTCTAACCCAATAGTACTTAAATAACTGTACGCACTTCATCTGATTTTTGATCTACCGGTGCATTCAAAGTTAGTGAAAAGGTTATTTATTTAAGGACACACACCATTGTCCTTCCTTTTTTTTTTTCAATCCCAAGATCAAACACGGAGTTTGGTTCGAAGATGTTAATTTTTCAAGAAAATTCAGGATTGATGACAACAGGATCAGTAGAGTTGTACCAATATAAAATGTGCAGAAGAATCATTGAAATAAGTTATTTATACTGAGGCAAGCAATTCTGTTGAGGATACACTGATGAATGAATTGCGAAACAAGAATAATAGCTGCAGCCTTGCTGAGCATAGTTTTGCCATAAAAAAAGCCACAGAGCTCAGGTTTGGCTCAGCAGAAATTTGTATCCTGTGGTCACACCCTGCTTTCTGTACAAAATGAAAGCTTCGTAGGGAGCTTTGAAGGCATTGTACTTGCTCTGATCAACTTAAATGGAAATATACCATGCCAGTGAGCACGGCATGTTGTTTTGAATTACTAGCCAAAAAATGCCTATAAAGCAGTTGGGTATTTTTTATTTGTTTGTTTCTGAAATATTGCTATCTTAGTGTGAGGCTTTGCCAGCATCTTTCTTCCTGTGTGTGTAGTGAGAATCTGTCTCCAGTCAGGGATCTGAAGAAAGGCTTTTGTCATTGGCACCAAATGTTGTCCCCAGTATACATCCTGTGATGCTCTTCTCTTCTACATATCCTAGTGAATGGCCACTGGGGTCCTTGGTCTCCATGGTCTGCCTGCACTGTTACCTGTGGAGGAGGAATTCGTGAGAGGTCTCGCCTCTGTAACAGTCCAGAGCCACAGTATGGGGGAAAGCCATGTGTGGGGGATACCAAGCAACATGATATGTGCAATAAGAAGGATTGCCCAATTGGTTGGTATTTAGTCATTCTTTATTCAGTCTGAGTCATTATCATTGCTGTTATTTCTTTCATGGGTAATTATGAATTGACTCTACAGAAGTCTCCTAATTATACCTTTGTTTCAGGAAAGCACATTTAACTATTTTGGGTGCTGTTTAGATCAGTGGGATTTTATATATATTCTTAATACTGAGTTCTCCTGAACAAGGATATGTTTCTTAAACTGGGCTTCAATATGCTGTAATGTATTCAAATGGATGTAGCAATCTGTAATATTTTCATACTAAATCAGTAGTATATTAAACCCTAATTATAAGGGTTTTTATAAGAGTCTGTTGCAGATGTGATTTAAGCTAGTGAACGGAGAATACCTGTTTCTTAAATGAAGTTTTATATGCCTTTTATGTTCCTAACTTAATTTATTATGTGTCTTTTCCAGATGGGTGTTTGTCAAATCCTTGCTTTCCTGGAGCAGAATGCAACAGTTATCCGGATGGGTCTTGGTCATGTGGGCCATGCCCAGCAGGTTACCTTGGCAATGGTACTGTCTGTGAGGATCTTGATGAGGTATCGACTTTGTTTCCATTAACATCAGGAACTCACTGTGAAATTTTCATTATCTGAGAATTAGACAGCCATCTAACTGGTTTCTCCTTTCCTTCTTTTCCTACAGTGTATAGCTGTGTCAGATGTTTGCTTTAAAGTGAATCAAGTCCATCGCTGTGTAAACACAAATCCAGGCTTCCACTGCTTGCCGTGTCCTCCACGCTATAAAGGAAGTCAACCCTATGGGGTAGGGCTGGAAGTTGCCAAGACAGAGAAACAAGTAAGTGGTGTCGAAGAGAATTTGAATTGGCTTTGAAACTGAATAATTCGACCTGAAAATACCTGTGAATGAAAGCGTGTGATAAACTTGGGTACCGAACAAAGATAACTTGAAATAGATATCTGCTGTTCCAGGGTATTTTTGTTTCGAGTAACAAAACGCTGAATTTGGGCTTGGGTTTTTTTTAAGGATTTTATTTTCTCTAGGCACCTGTACAGTTGCACCAAATGAGTTTAAGATGCCAGGAGCAAGCATTCCCCTGCTTTGCATTACTGTCTCTCAGACATATACACCTACTAAACAGACCGAACAAGGATCTGTTCTCACCATAAATATCAATGATTGTTCTCTCTTCCATATATAATTATAATGCTGTAACATATGTCTGAAGTTCTCACTCCCTAAATTCCATTGGGCCAACACCTATCAGTGATGAAGGACAGAAGGAAGTGAAGTATATTGAAGACTACGGTTTGATAGACAAAACAAAAACAATAAAATGGATAATACAAGAAATCTAATATGATTGATATTGAATCAATCTGTGTTTGGTTTGACATGTGAAGTCTAAATGTAAAACATCTGTATAAGATTCTCAGATGTTGTCAATGAAAATAAGCGAAGTGATAAGAAAGAGGTAACAAAAGCTTGAGGGAAACGTGAGAATTCATTAGTGTCTCTTTGATTTAAGAAAATAAGATAGTCCTTGCATACTGACAGGCAGAACACTAAAGGAAAGAGGTGTGTACAGTCTACTTTCTGTTGCAGTTAATTTCTAGGGATTAATGACTTCTGGAAACAAGCAGATAGAGTTCTGAAAATGTTGAACACTTTAATTGCTTTTTGAATAATATCCAATTTTTCCTGTGGTTTGTTTTAATTATTTTAATTGTACACATTGTCTGGAGTTGTCATACTCTCTGTCAGTTTACTTACTAAGCACAATTAAAACAAAGTTCCTGTCTTTAGGTATCTAAATAACTGGCCTGATTTTGACGAAGTTGAGGCACACACAGCTGGCTGTGAATGTTATCAGGTTTCAGTGAATACACTCTTATCTGTTACAGGTCTGTGAACCTGAGAATCCATGCAAGGACAAGACCCACAGCTGCCATAAGTCTGCAGAGTGCATCTATCTGGGCCATTTCAGTGATCCTATGTACAAATGTGAATGTAGGACAGGTTATGCTGGTGATGGACGCATCTGTGGTGAGGATTCAGATTTGGATGGCTGGCCTAATAATAACTTGGTCTGTGCTGCTAATGCAACATATCACTGTGTGAAGGTAAGCAAAAAAGGTTGATAAAAATGCCATAACCAAACTTTCTGTCTTTTTTCCTAAATAGTTGTGAATAACACTTTTCAGCATCAAGCTGGTGGTTGATTTCATTAAACTTTGACTGTTACAGCGTGCTCATTTCGTAGATGTGAAATGTGTAATCACTTAGCACTAAATGCAGTAAGGAATCCTCAGAATGAATTCCAGAGTCCCCTGCTTTGGATTTCTTCCTACTCAGAATACATGGAAGGTTGGGATGCTTATGAATAGAGTTAGCACACTGAGCAGGAGTTGCCTAAAGCATGGGTGTGGAGCATGCAGTTAGTGAGAACTAAATAGGAATCTCTGGGTGCAGGTGAGTATGAAATCCTTCCTGCAAGGCTTGTAACAAGACACTGACAGCAAGGTAAGGTCTACAGTTTCAAATTCTTTCTTGAACTACCCCTTCCTTTTAAAGAGTTAAGTAGGTCACATGGTGAAAACTGGATTCAGAGCCTGAGATAATTTTTAGCAATAGGAACCTAAGAGGAATGAATACAAGTAATTACACAGAGGAGTTCTCCTTATTGCAAAAGCTCAGTGGGAGGAGATGGGAGATTCAGCCTCTCTTACCCTTCAGAGATGTGGAGTCCCAGCTTTCACCCTCCTGAGGAGAATAACCTACCTGCCACCATTGGCTCTAGACCTGGCAGGGGACTGTTCTCCCCTCTTGCTGCTGCAACCATGCCATTGTAGTGAAAAATGAAACATTATACACCGAGGAGAAAATAAGCATCAGAGAGCCTAAAAATGGTGGTATGTAGGTTTAGCAGTGGGTGCCCACCATGGTATGTTCCCTAGGACCTGGTTCTGTACTCATCTGAAGCAGTAAGTGATCCTTAGCTCCATGGCTTGAGTTTCCTTCCAGTGGAAATTGCTCAGAAATGGTGAGCCTGCTTGGATGTCTCACCCTGATGCAGTTACACTGCTGTGCAAAACCAGGCTGAAAGTTGTTCCAGGTCCATCAGTTTAACAATGGCCCAAATAGCTGAGGGGTGAAGGCACCCCCAACAGGTAATTCCCTGGATCCCAGTTCTGAGTGGTGGCCTCACTGATGGTTGAATGACAGGCACAATACAGAGGGGCATACACTGTTTGAAGCAGCAAATTAAGCAACTGGGGTGAGCTTTATCTGAGCAGAAGGCATAAGCACATGCGCAGTTTTAAATGCCTGTCCATGGGACCGCAGACAACACTGGATTGCCTATATGCTTTCACTAGGCAGGTGCTCAAGTATTTTGTTGAATTAGTCGTGGCTACAAGGGCAATGCTTTCTCTTCTGAGGTGTTTAGATTTTTTTTTTTTTTCTTTAGAACTGAAACATTTTGGTTTCTCCTTCTCCATGTTAAAATGATCGACCTCTAAACTCTCATGAAGTTCTAGCACAATAACTTCTGCTTAAAAAATGAGAAAAGACATGCAAAATTGAGTTCTAGACCACTGTAGTAGTCAAAAAAATCAAATACAGATCGAGAGACTGGGAAAGTTTGAAATCAGGCTGTTTGAGAGAATCAGAAGTCACTCAGGTGTAATCCACTTGAAGTTGTGAATCTGGGCTTTATCAGCAGAAGTTTCAGACATTGATGGAAATTTGAGCCTCAGATGTTGATTTTTCTCACCATAGCTCATGTCTGTTCATTGTGGATCCAGCCAATTGAGCGATTGCAGTTCATACATTCTTTTTTGGTTACTGTGATCAGAATCTGCAACATGTTGACTCAAGATGTAATGCAAATGATTAGTTTTCATTAAACCCAACATGCTGAACCCATTCAGAAAACACTGTTTCCAAAAGTTGATTCATGGTTTCTATAATATATGTGTTGATGTAATGGACACAAGTACTTCATTTAAGGGCTGTGCCCGTGCCCCCCCCCCCCCGCCCCCCCCCCAAAAAAAAAACCAAAACCCAAGACCCTAAAAATACCAGTTATTTTCAGGTCCTTATATTCATTATGAAATATCCTAGTTGAGTAATTCAATTTTAAAAAAAGCAAACCAAAACTTCTTTCCTTCAGCTGATAATCATTGAAAACTAACTTACTGTCTAAGCAAACCTATATGAAAGCAAGTACTTGTAAATAATAATAAAAAACAAATCTTAGCAAGCTTTGACTTGTTTCAAAATTTTTTTTTTTATATCACTGATAATCAGTGTTGAATTGGACAGTCAAGGCTGTTCACAGATATTTGGTAAAAAAGTGTCATAAAACAGTTTGGGTTGCATTGGGGTTTTGATATTTATCACAAATTTTCCAGTTCTCTTTGTCTTAAATCATATTTACTATTAGAACCACTGAGATTGAAAACAGGGCTAGCAACCTTACTATAATATTCATTTTCTTAGGGTGGTGTTACAAGAGATATTTCTACACTTTATGGGAAAATTCAGTTTTGGTCTGAGGTAGAACATAATGTGAGAAAAAGTGAGAATAACAAAGTGGGTTTTTATAGATTTATTTATTCTTAGCCAGTGGTAGAACTGCAATCCATTTTTAGTTGACTTTAGTATTTTAAAAAGGAATACATGTTAAAAGTTTGGCAAACTATTTCACTTGTTTTTTCAGCGTAACCTAAGATTTGTTCCTTTAAAATAATCGTTCTTTACAAAGCTGTGATACAAAATAGAGATACATTTGCCTTTTATTTTCAAAGCCATAGGAGCTTGGGAGTGCAAAGTTACTGTTTTGCAGAACAGTATAAAAGCATGTTTTTCAAAACCCTTTCTTACAATGTTCCCCTTCATTGTTGTGTACTATTTCATTCCAGTAACTTTCCATATGAACAATTATTTCTGAAGACCATCTCCTGGCTTGTATCTTTATTTTTCTGTCAACCAAACCCGGTCATTTTATATGTAATCTTCAAACATACTTCATGAGTTGTCTATAAAAAGTTGATGTAAGAGTGCATGTGTATGCGTGTGGTGTGTTTGTTCTCTGCCAGATAGTTTAATCTAAAATTTACTGGAAACATCCCTTTAACAGAAGGAGAGCTGAGAAAGAATGATTTGCAGATGTATTTCACTTACTTTACAATATGAAAGCATCAAATGAACTACTATCTTTGGCAGCAAACAAACAGGCACTTTAAAAACTATTTGTGATTGATTGTTCTTGTTTTATAGTCTCTGGTGTACCATATCTACTCTTCTGCCCAGGCAAGTCATTCTGACATAATGTAAACATAATCTATTGATTATTTCTTTTGGCCAGGATAACTGCCCCCTTCTGCCCAACTCTGGTCAAGAAGACTTTGATAAAGATGGCAAAGGAGATGCCTGTGATGAGGATGATGACAATGATGGTGTTGAAGATGACAAAGTAAGATGTATTTCTGTGTCTTCAGTACATTTGACCTAAACATTTGGTTTTAAGGAAAATCATTGCAATAGATGAGAGCTTTATTGTTCAGACTTTCAGCTGAGTTATTCTGCACTGCCTTCCTTGAATGATTTCTGGTGCACAGTAAAGCTGTATTGGGTCAAAGGAGAGTAGCACTGTGTGGAGCAAAGCAGCCTGGGGAACTGGGGGCTGAATTACGTTCTCTGTATCAGTTTGGGGTTCAGCTGTGTGCATGAAAACAGTTTAATGGTAAGTGGTATTGGATTTTTTTTATTTTGCAATGGGAGAATGATAAAAACTGGTAAATATATCTGAGGTATGTTGGAAACAAGTTATGATGAATAATAACTATAAACAGAGCCAGCATCAAGGGGAAATGACAGAAGAAAAGTACCTAGCTTGATTCATACTTTCCTCCTTTAGATCTGACCACAAGACTGAAATTCATTTACCTGCAGAGCCTAAAAGATAGGCAGTTAGTCTAAACCTGTTCTCCCTGTACATTCAGCAAAAGGACAGAGACACCTTCCGAGTGGGCTTCACCCTGCCTTTTCTGAACATGTTTAGGATGAGTGAATTAGTTTTAGGAATTTAGTGTTCCTCTTTGTTCCCATCAGAGGAAGACTAGATGCTCTAGACCTTCAGATGGTTAAAGCTGGGTTGGAACTGTGTTCATGGAGCCTCTGTTTGGAATATTTCAAAACCCAAAGAATCATTTGATAAAATAATATGATTCAGAACATGTCTTTGAAAAATTGTAGCCAGAAGTTTTATAGCAGTATAAAATTTTGACTTGCCACTATATCTTGTCCTTGAGTACATAAAATGTATTTCAGGGGAATTTAAAATGTTGTGCTAAAAAAATTATTTCCCAGTAAGCAGGTTTTGCTTTTGCAGAGGAAAAGTAGTTTAAAGATTTTTTTCCATATGACCTCCCTTCAGATTCCATGACGGTGATGTCGCCCTCACTCCCACTGCTTTGGTTTGGTTTTGTTCTTCTTTGCTTTCCACACTGAGTATTTTCTCATGCCTGTGCAAAAGTCTGTGTGTTATCTGGGGATGTGTGAAACATAAGAATTCTTGTTCTGGCAGACTTTCAAATTAGGGACTAAACTGAAATGAAATTTTCAAAATTCTACTAAAAGGAATGGTCTCAGGGAAAAAATATTTTGGGTCAAGGAGGGCATTCCATTTTAACTTTGCATTTTGCAACTTTGTACATTTTATTATTGTATGTAATATAATACAGCCCACAAAAAAAGTCAATCCTTGTTTAAATTGTAAAATCAAAATATGCGGTTTAAAAGTGAGAATATTGATAATAGTTCCAAAAAAAGTCAGAGTAACAATTCTATTTTTTCAAAAAAATATAATATGCAGCTGAAACTGGCCTGATTTTGCAACATATTCTGATTTTTTTTTTAAAAAAATGCGTGTACCAGTGATACACTTCTGTTGAAATATCTGAGTACAGATCCAATTTAAAACGCCTGTTGCTCTCCTAGTGAGATATGTAACATATTTCACGTGCCTTGTACAAAACCACCAAAACAGACAGTGAGCCAGTCTGTCCAGATGCCATCCCGTTACCACCAAGATCTTCAGTGTAGGTACAGCTTGTCCATCCAAAAAATAGTGGTTTAATATTTTGATTTCTGGCCTCTGTCCAAGATGAACAGGAAGAGTTACCACTTCTTAGTATGTTGAGTTGTGATTTATATTCTGAAATCTGTTTCTTCTTACTAGGACAATTGCCCTCTTCTGTTCAACCCTCGTCAGTTTGATTATGACAAGGATGAAGTTGGTGACCGCTGTGATAATTGCCCCTATGTGCACAACCCTGCTCAGATTGACACAGATAATAATGGGGAGGGTGACTCATGTGCCGTGGATATTGATGGAGATGGTATGCTTTCAGTTTTGAGAATTAAGTGCTGTTCCACAAGTACACTCTTGCTTTACATCCAGTAAGATGGGCTACCTGCTTTTATACATGGAATAAAGTTGGGTCTAGCAGCTCAAAAATGCAGGAGAAGAACAAGAAGACTGAGGTTCATCTGTCCTGTGTAGTATAGTTGTCGATAAAGTCCCTAACTGACTACAATGGATAATATTGAAAAATAATTCACAGCAAGTCTTTTATCAGTGTAATCTTCAAAAAAAATTCTTTCCTTTGTCTGTGTTCCAAAGTAATCAGGGTCTAATATAACACTTCTATTGACTTTTTTTTTCCTTTTTTTAGGAAGGGAAAAGAACATCAGAACATCCATATGGTTAAAACAATATCTGTAGGAAATTAATCTGCTTTTTTATGAATGTAATGCAAAGCCCACAGTAATCCAAATACACATTTTTATGTGTCTTCAAATATTATTAAAGGTGTTTATTTCATCTACCAGTACATGCCTATATGACCCAGATTTGATCAGAATTAAGGAGGGGGAAAAGTCTTTCAGAAATTGTGTCCCTGCTGCATTTCAAACTTATGAGGATCCAGAAGTACTAGAAACTGAAGAAATGTAGTTTTGGATTTCCTTCAGTAACGTTTTAAACTTTTGGATGCTTATCTGACTTGAACATTTTGAAGTCCTCTCATCCTTCTGATTATCAGATTCTTAGTACTACTCACGGTAGTTCTTTAATTTGATCTAAAATGTAACCATATGTTATTGGCTGAAAGATTATGCAAATATCCAGAGACCATATAATGTAGGAAAGGGTCTTTGTATCCTTTCCAGACAAATGCCAACATGTCTTGATTTTGTTTCTTTTCAATGTATTATAATTTTGAAGGAGATTGTTGGTTGTATAGTAAAGTTTTCTGAGGAGGAACAGTTTATTTTGAAAATTTGGCATGCCGTACAATAAATGATGCACTTGTTTTGGTAAAATTAAATTATTTAGTGCTGAGGCAGCTGACCATTAATGCAGTTGTTCCTATACAAAACTCTTCAGAAATTCCACCATGATATAGCTGTGCATTTGATGTCATTTCTTACAGTGTGGGAAGAAAACCCAAATCAAATTATTTAAAAAGAAAAATACTCCACCTCTTTATCTGTTATTCTATGAAAAAGGGCTGAATTCTTAAGATATAATCAGCCCTTACTCTAGCAAAATTCCTTAAGAAAATGCATATAGGAGACTTTATCATAACAAGAAAAGTGGAATTGATGCCACAATTTTTCTTTCTAATATTCACCTTTTCACTATTTCATGTTGTAGCATCAGAAAGTATATGAACCTCTTAAGAGCCTTGCTTCTTTACTGGTGACTCCTACAGTCTATGGCTGTCTGTGCTGAATGCTATATCATTCCAATTTCTTCAATGTTTTGTTCTTTTTTTCCTCATAGACATTTTTAATGAACGAGACAATTGTCCTTACGTCTATAACACAGACCAGAGTGATACAGATGGTGATGGAGTTGGTGATCAGTGTGATAATTGTCCATTGATGCATAATCCAGACCAGGTAAATGTTAGAGACAGTTTCCTTAGTGGTAATGTCAGAACAAGGGCAGAGTTTTAAAAGAACACAGGAATTGCTATCAGTCCCTGTTTACTGTAGAGCTGAAGAGGTGGATCTCTATTGCTCATTTTCACATCTCAGGTTGTCAGATCTCTTTGTCAGATGAAAGGGAAATAGAGTGATGATGCCTTTAATCCATGGTCCAGCCTTTGAACTGTCTTCTTTCCCCATGGCAAGTGAGTACAGCCTCAGGGCTGCATTTGGTATGCTCAAGTTTGTTGGTCCACATGCAGATAAGTAACATGAAGTATATAGAAGCAATCGGAAAATGTGCTGCCCAGACTGACACTCCCCTGTGATGTCTAGAATGAGAGCAATGAAGATTGTGTCCAAAGACCTGCCCTGGAAATGTCTTGGGGACCAGATTTTATACACTGATAGCAGAATAAGTAGCCATATTAGTTTGAAGTTATGTCATGGTTGTCATCATGATATCACTTGTCTCCAGAGAAATCCTTGAAGAGGAGTGTTGAGAAATTACGTACCAAGCTATCTGTACTTTTGTGTTTAGTAACAATAATAAATTTACTCTTTAAAATTTTTTTGGGTAGACTGATGCAGATAATGACCTTGTTGGTGATCAGTGTGACAACAATGAGGACATAGATGAAGATGGCCACCAGAACAACCAGGATAACTGCCCTTACATCCCCAATGCTAATCAGGCTGACCATGATAAAGATGGTAAAGGCGATGCCTGTGACCCTGATGATGACAATGATGGTGTCCCGGATGACAGGGACAATTGTCGCCTCAGATACAACCCTGAGCAGGAGGACTCTGATGGTAAGAACAATGTCATGTGAATGTCGTTTAGTTCTTCGTATCCAGTTCTGATCTTGGAGTATTAATACGTGACAGAGAAAGACTTCAGATCAAACTGAGCTGCTTTTGACATTCGAGACACCGTGGATTTCAGTGGAATTGAACTGGCCAGTTTGGTCCAGGGTGAGAGCATTAGGAGCCTCTAATGGGACAGGGGCTCAAACACACACATACTTATTTATAGAAGGACATCTTTAACAAATTTTAAAAGAAATTTATTTTTTAATTTGTTTATACTTCGGATTTTCACTTTGAGTTGAAATATTAAAAATCTGGCAAAATATTTAAAATAGTTTGAAATTCAAATTTCTTAAAAAATGAAAAATGAGCTGCTTTGATTTCAAAACAAGTTATCTTCTGAAAATTAAAATGGGAAAAAATATGGTTTACTGCTCTGTTTTATTTTGAAAAACAGACTATTTTCCCAGGTTTAAGTCTAAAATTCTTGTTAATTTTTAACTACTTTTGTAAAAAAAGATTTCTGAGCAGGTTTTCTCAAATTTGCTTTGTAGGTAGCTTTAAACATGTCTTGATGATCTACATGTCACAGTTTAAAAAATGGATATGTAATTGTTCTATTCTCCAGTACTGTAGTAAAATGTTTCTGGTCACTCTCAGACAGTTCTACTCTGTGCTTGGCAGTATTTCAATAATGAAATAGTGATAGTTTCACATCATAAATGTAATTTATGATCCTTTGAAAAACATCATAATATGTCTACAAGTAACGGCCTTTGCAATAAACACAGGTGAGAAATTTCTGTTCTGAGTTATACAGTTTGCTGGAGTTATTCCATGGTTACACTGGTGAAACTGAAAGCAGAATTTAGTACCTACACAGAATGGTTTTATTCACATGTAGAAGGATAAAATCCTTAGCCCTGACTGATTTCCTGGGAAGACAGCTGCTGGCAGTAGGAAGTTTCTGGTTGGTAGACAGCAGTAGTACTTAAGTACTTAACCCTTCAGTCCAGTTATGTATTTGGAATGTCTTTGTACTTACTAATCTCTGGAATAGCCCCTTGATTTGAGAAATATTCCAGAATAAGGGTGCCCCCAAACTGGAATAGTTTCTTGTAGTCGTCTGTCACCCGGATCTTGCAAGGGAGACTACATTTATGTATGGAATAAGGATTCACAAAAAGCGTAAATTTACAGTTTAGCTGGCTCATCAATATCATTAGCAGCAGGCCCAACAGAAATCTTGGAAAAGTGATAAATAAAGCTAAAAGATGTTCCCACGCTCTTGAAGATGTGAGCTATAGCATATAAATTTGAAGCCCTGGAGAGAGCTGTTGGACATGGCTGGGTAAGCAAATGCTTTCTAACTTTCCTTGACAGGGAATCAGTATTGTCAGCAGCTGCTCAGTACCAAATGAACATCAGCAGGACTTTCAGTGAATAATTAGATTCTTCTGTGACTCAAGAATTACCTCTTTGATATTGGCAAAGGGAATAAAATTGGAAATTAATTCTCTTTCCTCCAATAAGTACTAAGATGAACAGGTGCAGGAGTATGCAGCTGGTCAGGATTTGGAGTTCCCCATGGCTGATAGCCAGGGTGGAAAATGGGACCGTTTTACCACATATCTGAACTGCAGAAAGTCTTTGAGATATTAGATGTTTCAGCTTTCTCTAACTGTTTTTTGGCTGTTGCCTAAAACTCATTCAGCTTTCTCTCTGAAAGCTTCATACTTGGATAATGCTGTGCTGGTTAGGCATAGTAATGTAGCTTTCCATTTGTCTGTGGAGCAGGTCAGTACTGAATGAGCTGGATCATTGCTGTTTTCCATTGTGTTAATTCCCATGTTCTTAGAGCAGTCACAAACACTTTAAAAAAAGCAGATGCTCAGTTACATGAGGATAGAAACAAATTAGCTAACAGTTCTGATTTTACATTAGTACCCAGTGTAATATCCAGTGGTTTCTGTTTTAAATGTCGGAGCATTTGTGTATTTGTTTCTACACTTGTCTAGCCAACTTTTCCTACTTTATTTCAGGTGTTTGTACTATTGTATGCCACTGAGTAACAGTGGCATTGGCAATGAGATTTTTTTTAATGCCTCCTTTCACTACCTACTATTCAAGGCAAATCAAGGCAAATCTCCTGGTTTCCAGCAATATTATGGGTAATTAAGAAAGGAAATAATTTTTCTTTTTTTTTTTTAAATATTGAGTGTAGTAAAAGTGTTGAGCAGAAGCACAACTGTAGCTGGGCTGTATGGATGTATTTTTAAGTTCTCTAAAAATCTTCTTGCAATTCATATAACGAAACTTAATATTTCCATTTCTCCAAGGCTAGTCCTGTTGGATACAGTTCTTCTTTCTTTTTTCTTACATTTTTCTGCAGTGCTACATTTTTCTACAAATTTTTCTACCTGCAAGTGAGTGACTAAACATGTATGCATATTTTACTGCAATACTGTTCCCACTTTTTTTTGACATAAACATGACACTTCTGCAATCTGTAGCACCTTAGATTGTTGCTGAAGGAATCTTGAGACAGAGATAAAAGGAGTCTGAAAAAAGTTTAGTATCTTCAATAGTATATAAAGATTTAGTAATAGGCAGGAAGATTAACAGTTTAACACTATTGTTTGAATTCATTTACATTGCACATATTAGAATGTGGCGTTGTATCCACATATGGGACAAATCAAACTGAAAATGTAATACAAACATTAGTGAATTACATCAACACAGCAGACTTCCAACTTTTCCCACCCTGATTCCAAAGCAGCGTGTAGACTGGGACCAGATTGGTCACTGTCATAAACCACTGACAGGACAGTTTTATTTACAACGATTTTGGCCCTGATCTAAGTTGATGACTTCTGGTCATTACCAGCAACATTTCAAATGGACTTTCAGAAAATGAGGCTTTCTTTGGAGTCATTTGGAGTGTTCTTTGAGAAACAAGAGAATAACATATATATCATAAATTTCTTCCATCAGTGGGAGAGCTGTTAGGAAGGTTGGATAAATTGCTAACAATTTCATTTGCTTATTCACATTGCTTATAGGTGATGGCAGAGGTGATATTTGCAAAGATGACTTTGACAATGACAATGTCCCAGATATTTATGATGTATGTCCTGAAAACAATGCCATAAGTGAAACTGATTTCCGAAAGTTCCAGATGGTCCCCCTGGACCCCAAGGGAACAGCTCAGATTGATCCCAACTGGGTTATTCGCCACCAAGGCAAGGAACTGGTGCAGACTGCCAACTCTGATCCTGGAATAGCTGTAGGTGAGTATCACATGTCAGCCACCATCTTTGGAAAAGTAACCAGTCATCTGGTGATAAGGAAAAAAAAAAAAAGTGGATAAACATACCTTTAACATACCTTTTTGGTGCTGCAAGCTTTGGACTGACACATGGGGACAGTGTATATGCCCAAATTAAAAACAGCTCAGTGCTGTTTGCCTTTGACCATTCATCTCATCACTGACAATAACTGTTGAAGAACTTGATATAAGCATAGTGCCTGCTGTCGTCAACGCCCCCTGTAAACAACTTATTTCTCTCCAGAAGCATCCATGCGGTAGGTAGGCAAGTATAATTACTGCCTTTTCTACAGGTAAGGAAACTGAAAAAGCTAGTTTACGACTCCTGGCAAAACTCAGGATAGAGCTGGGACTCTTGGGTGTGGGTGGCCGGACCCAGCATTGTAACTCAATGGTTTGTCTCTTTTGTCCTCTCCCAGGCTATGATGAGTTCAGCTCCGTTGACTTCAGTGGGACATTCTATGTTAACACAGACCGTGATGATGACTATGCCGGCTTTGTGTTTGGCTACCAGTCCAGCAGTCGGTTCTATGTTCTGATGTGGAAGCAGGTCACTCAGACCTACTGGGAGGACAAACCCACCAGGGCTTATGGCTATTCTGGTGTGTCGCTCAAAGTAGTGAACTCAACAACTGGTACTGGTGAACACTTGAGAAATGCTCTCTGGCACACAGGGAACACCCCTGGGCAGGTGAGAGATTTAAAACTTCAGGCCAACAATGCATGACTAATATTTTAAAAAGAAGGGAGGTGTCTCAAAGAATTTCCTTTCGCACCTCAATTTTTGCAGACATTTATCAGCTTTTCTTCAATTCCCATATTACTGGTGTCAATAATAATATTTGCATTATGTTTCAAAGAAAACATTACACATATAAAAGATTATGAATGGAAAAAATTACATGTATAAAAGGGAAGATGTGGTGTGGTCCAAAGAAAAAGGAGTGAGAGGTCTCAGTTATCCACAAATCCTTTGTGACCTCTGTATTCGCGCTTGCTTCTTTGGCATTCCAGCTTGTTTGAATTATATGTGGTTTAGAGTTCAGTAACCAGTCACAGCCAAAGACAAAAGAAATGAAAACAAAGAAAACTGCTGCTGTTCCAACTAGGGCCCAGCCGTGGAAGAAACTTGTGCCTTTTGGAAATGAAGTTAGTGGGGCTTTGCACAGGGATAGGAATTTCATGCTTTGGAGCTCCTTGCAGGAAAAAGACCTTGACTGAGTGTGAGAGACTTCTAGGAGCAGGCCACAGGCACTAACATCTGTGCAAGCTGCAGTCCCCTCCTTTGTATCTGGACTGATAGGAGAAGTTGCACTGACTCTGTCAGTGTGGGTGTGTATGTACAAACAGAGGCAAGACTTCTTAGGGGAAGTTAGGTTTGATGCTGTCATGGTCTTCGGTGACTCCAACTATGACACTACAGATGAGTAATGATCAATAATTTAAGACAGAATTTTTCATTACTCTCACCCTATAAGAGAGATCTGTTCATCATATCATCGAATGTTAAACACTGTTTTCAGCTTCATGCACGGCAGCAAGTAAGCTTTGACTGCATGTACAGTTGCTATAGTGGATGTAGAGTTACTGGAGCAGTCTGTTTCTAATAAGGCATTTGTATTCCTACTGTAGGTGCGTACTTTGTGGCATGATCCCAAGAACATTGGCTGGAAAGATTATACTGCTTACAGGTGGCATTTGATTCATAGGCCTAAAACAGGATTAATAAAGTAAGAAATGTTTCCGCACCCCTCTTTTTTAGTAGCAAAACTTTTTAGTCTCTGTTGATATAAGAGCTATGTTATCAGTTTCTTTGTTCTGATAATGATGATACTTGTGTAACAGTTTGTTCTGATATTTTAGGGACATTTTGTTATCTTTAGAATAAGTTATTTTCATTTTCAGATGTATTTAATTTAGTCTGGATGGTTCAATTTTTACATCAGCTAAATATTCTTAAATTAAAAAAAAAAAAAATCTTTCTCAATAGCCCTTCTGTAAAGGGACCAAAAATTCCTGAACAAAACTCAAAGCAAGATTAGAACACGAGATTCGTCTCCAGCCTCTGGAATTTGAATGAATGAAATTAATTAGAAACACCAGAATTGCTGCAGGGAAGTAGGCCAACGGCCTGTCTACTTCAGCATCCTGTCTCCCATAGTGGCTTATATGAGATGCTGCAGAAGTAGCCATGAGAACATCTGTAATGCACACAACAAGGAGCTATGGCACATGACTTTCCTTAGAGCCCAGCTGTTTATCTGATGTTCCAAAGAATGAGAATTAACTGTCCATGTTAATTTTATCTTCTACTAACTGTAACTGTAAAGGATGTTTTTCATGGAACAGAGGCTGACCTTACCTCTTTATGTCTTGTTTGTGTTTATGAGCCAGGAGAGTTTCGTTTGACTGTGAAAGACAAAGGGTAGACAAATTTGGATAGACTGAGTTACTAAGTTACCTGTTTCTTGGAAAGAAGAGTTTCTTTATGCATCAAAGTATTGCAGTGCAAAGCTCTGACTGATAGAGGTCAAAACGAAACCTGAGTTTCTCATTCATGTTGCTGTTACCATTTCAGAATCTACTTAGTGTCAGACAAAGCATGTTTCAACTGGTATCCCATTAATCTACCATGAGAAATTCTAAGGTCCAGGGCATTAAATTCCTTCATTCTTTAGGGGGTTTTTATAGAAAATAAATAAATAGACTCAATTATTTCACTAATATAGTCATAAAACCATTTTATTTGTACAGAAACAGCAATTTTGTATTAACATGATTAGAGCTGCATAAATTTTTCTGGTGGTATGAATAATTTATTAAAAACTTCTCATATGTTTTTGGTTCTTGAAATTTTGAGAATTACATTGAATGAAGGAAAACCTGTTATTCTTTTTGCTGTTCTTTTTACCATCCATTAAGTACTGTTTTCAGGAAGTAGTTTCATACTTGTCTTTGGGCACCTTTCAGAAAATAAAACACTTCAAGGTAGAGCAAGTACTGGACATGCATTTCTGCCTAAGCAGAAATCTGTCCCTGAGTTATAGGAAGTTGCTCAAATGTATTCATCCTCATGTGAAGCCATCTTGCTTTGTATAACTAATGTATTGTCAGTCGAAGCAGGACCATAATCCCTTCGTCCAGACACTGTTCTGATTTACAGACTATAGAGTCATCTCTCATTTGGCCTAAAAGCTATTTTAAGAGACTGAGAGCCTAAGAACCTCGACTATCTCAAAGTCTCCCATGAGAAATGGAGAATCCAAGTTCAAGGAACTGCAGTCTATCTGACAGAGAAGGAGAATGAAGAGACATCTTTAGAAGTCTTTTGGCTGCGGGGTGGATGCTTGAAACACTACCAAAAAACCTAAAAAAATCCAAACAAAAAAACAAACCAAGTTCTCCTTCTTTTCTAATTTATTGTTTGTCTAGCTGTTTGTGTCCAAATCCTTCCAGCTTTCACTAAGCTTTTAAAATGTCTGAAACTGAGATTCAACATGTCTCCAAATAATGTTTTGTTTGACTTTAAAGGGATGGTTCTGCCATTTTCTGATGTTGGCCCTTGCACCTAAAGACAAATAAATCAGCTGTTCACACAGCTGTAAAGACAACTTTGCTAAGTGATGTGGCAAGGTCTTGCACTAACCTCTGAGTTCACAGGGACAGGAGCTTATCAATATACATGACATAAGTTCATTCCAGGAGACAAGACTGCCGTAAATAAAGAATTAGGAAATCTTTTGCAGATGGTGTCCATAAAATTTCTTATGGAACAGCTCCACTGCTTCTGATTAATGTGTTATGGCTAACAGCCAGGTGGGCGTGAGAAGTGATCCTTACAATGAAGTTGGGTTTTCTGATGCCTTGTTGAAATTAATTCTGTTTCAGTTCTTCAGAACTGTTAAAAGCCCTTAGCAGACATTACATTATCCTTCTTGTCCAATGTAAATTATGTTCTTCTTTACAGAGTTTTAGTGTATGAAGGGAAACAAGTCATGGTGGATTCTGGACCAATTTACGATACAACCTTTGCTGGTGGACGATTAGGTCTTTTTGTCTTCTCTCAAGAGATGGTTTATTTCTCTGACCTCAAATATGAATGCAGAGGTTAGTTACAGAAAATGTCTGGAAAATGCTGAAGCCTTTGATAACCTGTGGAGAAGGCACAAAATATGGAAATTAAAAGTATTCTCTAGTACTGAAGGCAATGTGTAATCTCATAGCACGGAGTAAACCGTGATTTGTTGAAATACCATGAATGCCCTTTGCCCTGATAGTAAGCTCAATTTGAATAACAAAACCCAGATGTTTAATACTGCCCACCTGGAAAAAATGAGATAGAAATGTCTGAGTGAGATACATGCTTAGAATTCTCTCTGTATATCTACTTTCCTTTGTAGGCTATTTCAGTGTGTCCTGTGGGCAGACAGCTACTTCTGGATCACCCCTTTTTCAAGAGGCATGAAGGAGAGAGCAGATATTTCTAATGAGCATGTCTGTCTGTAGTGCCTTGTCCAAAATGTTTTGAAATACAGAAAATGCTTTCCCAGGTTTTCTTACATATGATTTTTTTATATACATTTAGATATATAGGTGCACATACACATATGTGTGTGTCTCTAGGCAGATAGATACCTATCTTTATATAAATGTCCTCACATTTGTAGGAAATGCAGAAGAGGAAACATTGTGCTGCATCCCTGTACTGTATCATGATGGAGCTCTGTTCTTGTGTGATTGACTTCCTAACCAAATGAAGCAACCACAGTTAATATTTTTTTTTTCCCATTTCTTTCAGATGCTTGAGCAATGGTTGCTGCATTACCAGCAAAGTACTGTAAATGCTATGCAACCTAGACACCTCAGTACATCCTGGTACTCCCAGTTTCTATTTTTGTGTACCTCCTGTCCTCTGTCCTCGTGCTCCACTCACCAGGCACCTCCCTGCTGCCAGGAGTGCCTCAGCCATCCCTCCACCCAAGTGCCTTCTCACAGCCAGGACTAATGAAACCTAAATGTGAGCGTCTGACCCACCACTGAAGCAAAAGCAGATTGATACATTAGAACACTTTTGTAGAGTGAAAATTTAGCAAATCATGTTTGTTTGTTTGTCTTTTTAAAGGAATGACGTTTACATATAAAAATGTAATTACTTAATGTATTTATATATATATGGAGAAAAAGAGGGGGGTGATGATTATCAGTCATTGTCTTTAAGTGAGGAAAAATGTGTTTGAATAACTTTTTTAGGTGTATGGTTGACACTTCCTTGCTCTGATCAGAACTGGACTTCAGTAACACAAAGCCTCTGGGTCTAATTTTAGCAAAGTGATGGGGGCCACACCAACAGTATCTATTATAACAATGAAAATGCCTTTGGATAATAAAGTAAAGATCAATTATGAACATTTCTTGATCCAAAAAGATGTTGTTTAGCTGATGAGGATGCTCTTAATACACCTGTTAAAATTACAGTTGGTAGAAATGTCAGATTTGCAGCCTAATGCATTGTCTAGTAGAGGCTTAATTCAGGCCCAACAGAATTGAACTAGAAACTCCCATGTGAAAGGGAAGAGTTAATTCCAAAGCTATCACTACTGTCTGACTTTCAAAAAATTATTTCCAGTTGTTCTGTTTCAGTCATATTTTGCATTCCCTTGTAATAAAGAATATACCATGACCATGTGGAGCAAAATGAACCTGAACCACTTTCCCACCTCTGCTGCAAAAAGCACTTTGACATCCTGAATCCTGATGTGGGTTTTTGAAAAGGTGGCAACGCCACTATTACTTAATTTGGTAACGTATGAATTTAAGGTTCCATTTATAAATATTTTGTTAGTATTTATTATGATTATCACACCGAGCTACCTTCTCTGATAATTTATTTTAAAGCATGTCATATAATGCATCAGTAATACATTCACAAATAATAATATTTTAAAGCTATTTTAAAAAGCATATCACAATATGTAGATATTGTCAAAGCATGGTATACACTTAAGTATAGTTTTATGGGTTATATTCATGTATGCTTTAAAGTTAAATGAATAATAATAAGGAATTTGTAAATGGAACCTTAATATATAGCCAGTTACCCTAATTTTAATATTTTGTAATGTTACCTATGTCTGCTGTATATAGAACTTCTTAAATAATGCTGAAGGGATACCAGTGTTTATTCTAAACAGATACAACAGTTACTCAGATATACAATAGTATAAACATGTTTAACATTTTTTTGTTTTAAGTTTTATGAGCTTTGTTCTCAAAAAGAACATGTGCTGGTGTAATTTTATTCATAGATGGGTTAACTAATGGAATACTGCAGTACCTCTGCCTTCTTATAGGGCTCAGTGAGCTAAATGTTGAATCAACTTTTTCTCCCTTGAAATAGATTTTGTTGCTATATTCATTAGAAATGAATCCACAGTTGCTGGCTTTATTGCACATTTTATAGTGTTCATATTATCAAATATTTTTTTTGTTTTGTTCCTGTTTGGTTTGGGGTTTTTTTCCCAAATCATCTTCATGAGGTTTTTAAATGTTTCAGTTTTTTATTTTTGGTGTTTCAAACTGTATCCCCAAGTCCCAAGCAGAAGGGAGGGTGACTTCATTAAATGTAATGATTGTAATGGCTGTGTAGGGTTTTTTGTTTTGTCAGAGAGAGACATCAGTGTGGGGATGAAGATGTTAATATTTGGACTGTATCATAATTTTCCTATTCTATGTAAATTATTTATGATGTTTTTTTAATTTCTCTTTCTTTTTTTTCCTTGCAAGTGTGTGTGAGAGTGAGATCAATGAAATTTCATTTTGTTTTGCCAAAGATTGTAAATAATTATTTATTTGTTTACAGGACAGAACTTTATCATTTAACGTCCTGATTCATTTAGTCAGATCCTCATTTTTTTATATATATATATATATTTTAAGAAATTACTGATAGGAAATAAACTGTAAAAAGGTTTTATAAACAAAATTCTCTTTACCTTTTTTGTAGTTAAAATGTTCCTTTAAAGAAACTATTCCATTCCCCAAAGCCCTTAGTTAAATAAGCCTCTTGCCTTGCTATAAACCAGTTCATTTCAAGCAAACCAGCAAATCTGTTGCTTGGTTACAAGTCACTGACTGTTTTCTAAGGTTCTAAACAGCAGGTTTCCTAGTCTTTCTGACAAGACATCATTCCCCGTGAAGTCTTTATCTGGGAAACTTTCAGGTTTTATTTATGGCATTGCAACTGCGAAATTTTGGTCCTGCTTCTTTTTTTTTTTTTTTTTTTTGCTGGACTTGTACACACATTCTCAGTATTGTGTCTTGGCCGATGTGTCTGAACAAATATACCATCCTACTCTGTAACTGCTTCTGCTGTGAGTCCCATCGGAGTCATTGGGATGTGTTGGTGTGAGCAATGATTGCCTTCCTGCTGGAGATTTTCAGGAATCAGTGAATTGTCACTAATCAAACAGAATAAAATACAAGAAAATATTCTTAGCATAAGAGATCTTTGCCATGATTATGAACTGTTCCCAGGGAGAGGAATTTGACTTGGATTAGGAAAAGTAAGAATGACCAGCATGGCAAAATTTGAGGTGTGAACTCAAGTCATATTCTCTTATAAATATCCCAACTACTAACTTCTATTGACTTCATGAATATCCCAACTATTCACTTTTCTTGGCCTTACAAATATCCCATCTATTCGGTTTCCTTGGCTTTTGGGTCCGGTGTGAGTACTCAGAATATTACACAAGAAAGCTATATACTCTTCAGCACAATCTTTTGATGAGTCCTTTAAACTAATACAAATGTCCAGTCTTGTAGAGAGGTGGCTTTCTTCTATTTATGCTGCAAAGACATCAATTATTGACATCATTGTTCAGGTAATAGAGTGATCAAGATCTTGTTACCCATGCTCTCAAGAGTCCCAGTTAAATGTCTGGTATGGATCTGCAAGAGAGTTTTGAGTCTGAACACTTAGTGGTGATTCAAAGGGAGAAAACATAAATCCCTTTTTTCCAAACAAAACCCCATAAAATGGACTCAGGGAAATAAAATGACTGGAAACATGTGAAACCATAACAGCAGCACTTCAGTACTAGTACAGAGTCTCTGAGAAAAACGGGAAGGACCAAAAAAGCAAATATTAATGCTGTGAATGAGCAGGTTCATATAAAGCAGTGACATTCTCTGACCTCTGTCTATTGTTCTAACTACAGGCTTTTGAAGAAACTGAGGAATATTTGTGTAATTTATGAAAAATGCCTATTTAAAAATTTTGCAGCCTCTGCATTTCTGGTTCCCAGAGAGATATGGGTATGGAAGAAGGCGGCCTGAAAACCCTGCATAGAGGCTGTTTTTCTCACAAGGGGAAGCAGAGTAGAACAGGAGCTGATTCTGCCACTGACTCCTGCGTGATACTATACAGAATTGTTTTAATTTCTCTGAGCATCAGGCTCCCATCTACTAAAAGTCAAGGGTAAATTTCTTCCTCTTTAAAATCCTTGTAATAAGTTTTATGTATCTTAGTTTCTGGACCAGTCAAAAAAACGTGAAATACTGAAAACCAAAACCCCCCTGAAATTAATTTCTGATGTGACTTATTGACCACTTTTAAAACATGGATTTTTCAGATAAACTTTGGATAAGTCTCTGAATTCTGAAAAGTTAAGCTGAACTCACAGCGTTTAAGGATTTGTCCATTATAAGTGTTACACATTTACCATGATTTCTTCCAGAAAGGAAGGAAAAAAATCCACTCAAGGATTATACCTGTGATTTCACACATCAGGCAGCCCAAATATTAGCATCATGAATGCTAACATCTGTGTCTACTCCTTGCTAGCTACACAATGTCAGCAGAAGCTGAACAGACTATCACAGTCAGTGGGCCAAATCCTCATCTTGGTCAGCCCAGTGGGAGTTTTGCTGTGGACTTGAGTGATATCTGGATGAGATTCAGGGTTCAATTTATGCTGCAAATGTCCATAGAGGAAGAACTCTAATGCTCGCATGGGAACATCTGCTGTCTAAAGCCATTTGAAAAATAAATAACTGTGTAATAACTTGGCACAGCGTTGTTCCCAATGTGGAGAAGACCACCCTTGAAGATCAGGAAGGGGGACTTTAAAGCAAAAGAAACCTGGGACTGATTAAATCAAAGGTCTTTTTAATCCATTCTCCTGCTTCTTGAAACTGCCGGTACAAAATGCACCAGAGGAAGGTGAAAAATATTTATCATTAAAAATCATGTATCAGCATGCCTAGAAGGGAAACATCATTCCTAGCCTCAGGCAGTTAATGGGTGGTTTCTGCCTTCATGCCTGCACTAATATAACTGCAAATATTCTTTTTATCATATAAATACCTTGGGTTTTTAATCCCATTTCTCAAACTATTGACAATTCTGGAGGTTGATTATACAATATACAGAATAGATTTCCTTTTACCATTTTTAGGTCTGTTACTGTTTAATTTCATTGATGGGCTTTATTTCTCACAGACTTTGGGAAGGAGTGAATAGTATATATTTCATCATAAAACTGCATGTTACAAAAAAAATATTCTGCTTTGCTTTTACTGCTTGTGTGCATGTGTCTGTAATGGGTTCATGCAGTACATCAAAGGTAGCAGAATTTCCTCTGCTTGCTGAAAAGATCAGCTGTCATGTTGTAATTCTGTTTGCGTACAGGATGCTACCCATGGTTATGGCCTTCTTCAAGGCTCTGTCTAGCTCTTGCATAGACATGTCATATGACACACACACACATCTACATACTTTGCAAAGGATAGGTGTTATTCTGTGCTTGTCTTGTTCTTAATGCTTTCCCTAGCCATCTACTACTGGCCACATTTGGAATCAGGCAAATGAGTTGGACAGATATTTTACAGTCTTTTATCCTGTCAATTATCATTGATCATTACCTGTTCATTTGATATTTGTAGAGCTAGATGTGAACACATTTAGTGTTGTTCCCTTAGAAGCAAGTGAATTTCTTTTCAGGCTCCTGCTGACATCGCTGGACTCTTCAGCACTGCTGAATGCACCAGTCTCTGAATGCTGGAGGCATATATTGCAAATCATACTTCAAATCTTAGCAACAGTTGTAATAAGGTAACTTGTAACTTAGAAATTGTTTTTAGTCATTGAAATTACATAGTCATTCAGTAACCTTTAGGACATACAGTCTTGACGCTCCCTTTGTGAGCTGATTTCCTGTCTTTAAAACGTGCTGACACAAAAGAAAACAAGGGCGAAGGTGGAAAGCTTCAGGCACTGTCAACTGCTGCAATGGATAATTTTTGACCAACACCTCTTTATGTATGTGAAGAAAATGAAACCCAGAGTTTCCAGTTTCATGTGAGGCAGGTTTCTCTCAGATAGTCTTCTGACTGATCATTCAGTCCAGTTTTCTTCCTGGAGTTGTTGCTGCTGCCTTCTTGGAAATAGCAACAACATCCAAATAGAAATTTTAGGAATTGATCTGCCTGTCATAAACAGACAATGATTCAAGATATGGCAAAAACAATATCTCAGCTGGCTTTGACAGATATTCAGGAGCAGTGGCTACCCATTGTTAAAACACTCCTTGCTGGTGAGACTCGAGCACTTTAGACTTGGAGTGTGGAGCCCAAGCAAATTAATCTATCCTGATTTCTGAAGACTGAGCTGCAGTGTCTCTGCTCTAGGATTTTGCAGTCAGAAGTAAAGGACCACCCAGCTGGTTGTGGATGTAATCCAGTGGGTTTAACTATACACAGTAGCTCAGCTTTGATGCTGAAGAAGTGGGGACAATGTCTAGAGCTGAAACAAGTGGCATATGGAAGATCACTAGCTTTCTCAAGTGAGATTCAGTTACAAAGATACCGGCAATCAACGCTGTAGAGAACAGCACTTCTCCATTTAAAGAAAGAAGCTCCAATGTTTGTAAAGGGGAGCAGAAACAGGGAGGAAAAACAACATTATTAAATGTTCAGGTTCAGATTTGCACCATTTTCAAAGAAATGGAGCATCCATAGGCAGCAAAATTACAAGACCACATTCTTGGTTTTTTCTTCTTGGAAATTCTTCTTTTTAATTAAGTGCAGAAAAAGGAGAGAAAGAAAGAGTCACTGCATTCATTTTTTCATTAATATGTCACTAAAAAGCTCCCACTATTGTACATAGAGGGAACTGAGAGCGCTGTTATATAGTACCAAATCCATCCATACGATTTAATTCCTTGCTTTCAGTTGAAGACTTTATAGTTTTCTTGGTTTATTCAACAATATTCAAGTGCTCAAAAATAATAAATTACTCTCTCGGATCATCTTTCATGATGTCTCCATTGAAGACTGGTGTCCAGAACTTGAAATAGTCCTTAAATTGGTATTATTCATTAAATGGAAAGAAATTAAGCCATTCATGATTATAGATATGAAGAGTGCCCAACCCTGAGTAGGAACTGTATCCTCCATCACTGGACAATCAAGAAACCTATTGTTCTTCATGCCTAGCATCAGCCTGCCCTGTGGTGTGAGAAGATAATATCCTCTCCCTCTTAAACATGAGGAGAAAGAAGCTGTGGCTGAACAGAAATGAAGCAGAGGGCTTCTGAGCACTAGGTCAACGTCTTTATCACAAGACCACACATTTCAAAACAAACAGGCACAAGTCATCATGACAGCAATATGAAACCATCAGTTCCTGTTAAGACATTCATCTAACAATAAATTAACCTCCCTTTAAGAGAAATGAAGACAGACAACCACAAAGATGATCTTACTTGAATGCTTCCATATTCCCTTATTTATATCTGAAAATTACGATTATTCATGCAACCATGGGCACAACGCAGGAGAGGTAGATCAAAAGAATGCTCTCCTGCTAACTTGTTAGATTTGGCAGGTTGAGACTTATACACTGGAAGTCCCAGGCTTTCAAACATATCTCTAGTTTTGAGTACAGGAAAATGTTTCAGAACTAATGGCTACTTTAACAAATGACCCAGGTATTTGATATATTATCTGAGTTTATTAGTAAGACAATATTTCTGGAATATTTTCAAAAGGGGGAGAAATATTTACTATATTACATTTGAAATGCGTGGATAATATCCACTTTTCTGCAGTGATTGAAGGCTCTTCTGTGTAAAATCTTTTCAGCTATTAGGGTTTTTTTCGTTCCATTTCCATCTTTGGCAACTTTGTGAATGAAAATGAGAAGCTGATTTTTGTTGTTAGCAATCATTCTTAACCGCGTGGAAGACCTGATGCCTGATTATTTTTTACTGAAATCCTGTGTCTTGGGAAGGAAAGTTCTAGCCAGACCCATTTCTCTCTTCTGCAGAGAGGAAGAACTTTCTCTTCCAGTGGACATTGACAGCCTTCTGATGAGAGAAATAGTACAACTGAGTTATTCAAAGCAGGAGCTGGCACTTATGTTGCGATTCCACTTGACCCATTGTGACAGCCAAAGAAATAGCCAAGGTAAGAAATCCTGCATACAGCTATACCGTGTGCAGTCCCCTACGGAGAAGAGGGGGAAGATGTGCTAAGCCCACAGAGTTACTTCAAACACTGAGGTCTGCAGATCAGCTCCATGGCTGCTGTGTTGCCTGTACTTAAAATACTTTCCCTCATCTTCATGCCAGTGCATCTGTCTGCAGTCTAGTTCCAGATTTAACACCTGAATGCTGTGCTTAAGATATTTTTTTTTTAATGATGCGTATAGACTAAAACTAAACAGTTTTACTTGCTTATTTCTGGAATATTCATGCCAGTGGTTTTTTTTCTTCTATAAACTGGGGTTTCATAATGCTTCTGTATGTCCCAGAGGATGAAATAATGTTTTGAAAGAGTTCTTAAAAAAACTCCAGTGCAAAGCATTGTGATGTTGTAGCACTGTGAAGGATCATTTCTTGTGCTTTTTCATTCCTGTCCAGGATGAGCTCATAATGTGGTGGCTGCTATTTCTCAAAAAGTGTGCATTGTTTAGCTCTATGTTTATGTACATACTTTCTTCCCTGTATTGTTTCTTTCAACAGAGCATGAAATAATGTGATCTAACAATGCAGTTGGTAAATCACAACCTATTTCATATCAGCTATAGTTTCATGTCAGCTACTTAGGTCCTGCCCAATTCCCAAAACAGAGTGGAGCCACTGTAGTTTTCGCAGTACTTTCAGAAATAAAAAGTTACTTGGAAAACTACTGCATTAATTTCTATAGCTTCAAAAGAAATTAATGCTCCATTTGCACATATGGCCTTCTTATAAACAGGAAATATACTTTTCTGTCCAGTTTTGATTAAACAGTAACATGAATTTTACAAGGCTGACACTTCCAGATCCATACGGAAAAGATTTTGTCAATGTACATTTTTGTGCCCTTTTGTGTCTTTTCTGCCTACAATATTCTAAAAAGGTTTTAACACCGAAAAGTGGCTTGGAAAACCTTTGGTCTGTGATGTCTAAATAACTCAAGATGCAGAACTTTCTCAAGAAGAAAGATTAATTTTTACAAAAAATTGTGCTCCTATGCACAGAGGTTTACATTTGAATCATAATGAAAAAATGAAGCTCTTGCACAATTTCTGTTAACAAAAGCATAGCTGCTGATTCAAAATAGTCATAGACAAAAATATCACAGAATCACAGAATCATCAAGGTTGGAAAAGACCTTGAAGATCATCTAGTCCAACCATTAACCTCACACTGACCATTCTCAACTGCACCATATCCCTCAGCACTGGGTCAGCCCAACTCTTAAACACCTCCAGGGATGGGGACTCCACCACTGCCCTGGGCAGCCCATTCCAATGCCAAACAACCCTTCTGTAAAGAAATACTTCCTAATATCCAGTCTAAACCTTCCCCGGCACAACTTGAGGCCATTCCCTCTTGTTCTATCGCTTGTTCCTTGGTTCAAGAGACTCATTCCCAGCTCTCTGCAACCTCCTTTCAGGTAGTTGTAGAGGGTGATGATTTCTCCCCTCAGCCTCCTCTTCTCCAGACTAAACCCCCCCAGTTCCCTCAGCTGTTTCTCGTACGACATGTGCTCCAGATCCTGCACCAGCTCCGTTGCCCTTCTTTGGACACGCTTGAGTCATTCGATGTTCTTTTTGTAGTGAGGCAAACGTGCATGGTCTAGGGCTGTGAAAGAGAGTGCAGCAATGGCTGCCCTGTTACCCTTGGGGCACACAACAAACTCAGCAGCAAAACACCCCTCACACCTCAGCTCTGCCCGGGAGGCCCTTTTCTTTCCAGGGGGAAGGGGACAGGACATTGAGCCTGCCAGGACTGTTGTCAACAATGGACCAACCCTCCCTCCAGGTGACCACCCCTCAGCCAAGCGTCAGCCCCCACCTCCCCTCCCTCTCCCCCCTCAGGGCGGGGAGGACTCTTTATCAATATTTATCAATACTAAACTTACTGGCTCAGTGGCAGATGGAGACATATTGCAATGATTTGTACTGCAAAGGGGCCTCCGCTTTTTTAAAGCACCTATGCCAATATCACTTTACTGAAGCTATTGGAAAGCCAGCAGAAATCTCTCAGATGGAGACATGTAACATACCAGATGTGGCTTAGAGGAATGAGTGCAGGGAAAGCAGCAGCGATAAAATTGCACAAAATTTTATGGGGACTGACAAACCACACAAAAGAGGTGGGCAAGGGGAGAAAAACACTCTGCTCAGAGTCATAATCACTACTTGCAGAAATGTAAGATCTAGTCTGCAGAGATCATCAGCCAGTATCTGAACCACCTAAGATGCCTGGCAGGATCCCCTGGGGAACTGCTGTGATGTGTGCATCAGAAGCCAGCTGCTAGTCTTGCTTTGTCGCTGTGTACTTTTTATTAAATAGATTATAAAACCAGAGAGCCAAATTCTTGCTTCAGTTGTGCAGAGGCAGGCTGAAGAATTAGACGTATGCATAAAATACAGATGTTCCTTAGAGTGAGCTTACAGAGGTGGCATTTTTCACTTACATACTTTTTGGTGGGATCTTTTACTTTTTTCTGTTTTCTTAATCCTTCAAGAACAGAATGAAGACCAGTTATCTATGTTCATATCTAAGAATACTGAGGCTGCTTAAAGATGGAAACAGAAATTGAGATTGTTAATGGTGAGCTGAGGGCAACTGTTAAATCATATTTCCCAAAGGAATACTGGTTAAAAATGATTGGCCATTTGGTCTGTGTATCACAATGCACCATTTGCAGCTATAGCTGTAAGAAAAGTTCTATTTCCGTATGTGTGAGACAGATGATATTCTGGTAAATAAATGGAAAAAACCAAACCCAAACCAGAAATAGGATTTAACTATCTGATAAGTAGATACCTATACCTGGTCTAACTCTTTATACTTCCTTTTCAGTTAGTGAAGAAAAACAGGCTTCCTAGAAAAGAGTTGTTATTTTAATGTAGATATATAAAATAGGATAAATCTGAAAAGCTCAAATCCAAGCCAAAAGAGATATGCACTTACAAAACTATTATTTAGGATGCAGAAGGAAAGCATCTCTCCTGTTGTGCTCCACTCATAAGTGACTATAACACTAGAGTTATTGTATATTTTTTTGGTATAGTCTTGTGGTGAGAACATTTCTCTTACACACTCCTACTGGGGTATAAAAAAAAATATCCCTAAAGGTTTTTCAAGGTGCGCTTAATTGTATCTGGGCAAATAGAGCAAGTTTTCGTTTCTGATTATGCTGATTCAGAAGGATTCATTACCTGTGTTTGCTGGACCAACTTCATCCAAGTTGACCTTTGCTTTACTCACACCCCTGCTTTGAGGCATTTGAATAGAATGATTCATTAATGACATATCTGAGCTTAGGCAAAAAGACTCTGACCAGACAGAATGACCCAAATGGCTGTGATTCTGGATCCTAGCAGCTGCATTCACTTCACATTGCTAAATCTAGAGAAATCAACAACATTGGAATAGATATAAATCATCTCCTTAAAATTTAGGACCACTGCTGTGATATATAGGCCATTGGGAGACAAGAAAACTCATCACTAAACCAAAAATCAGTTCTGAGCAACTGCTCCAGCTGGATCTACTTGGATCAGCTGGGGTCGGCTAGACAGTTTCCAGAGGTCCCTTCCCACCTCAAGCAGTCTATGACTCTATAAAACATGGTGGAAAATTAAAGGAGCTCTTACACAGCCTGCTAGAAGCACCAGATTCAGGTGCTTCATCATCAATGGCAGAGCTTCAACAGTAAATTACACTGAGCAAGAAAATCTGTAAGTATGTTGTGATTCCAGCAGTGAACTTAAATCTGACTTTCAAAAGAAATGACAGTGATATGTGTGAGGCTGTATGGTTATCTTATGTTTAACCTGTATTAGTACCACATGCAGGACATCAAATTACACAGATCCTGAGGGAAGACTGACTATTCTATTAGACAGATGCAGGAAGTCGGTGTAGTCCTACTGAGACTAGAAGATGTCTAGAGCTGGCACTGGGTTTAACCATTACCAGAACTGCCTGACTGGTCCCAACATACCTGCTCTCCGTCAGAAAATCAGACAGTTGCAGAGCATAGTGATGATGCTTCTTTGTAAGGGCTTCTACCTCTTTTTTCCTCTGACTGAAAAACATTTGCCTTGACTGTAGCCTAAATAAGAAAAATATAAAATAGAAAAAAAACCCCAAACAGTTGAAAGAAGTAAACCATTAAGGATACAGGACATGATTTGTACTTACTAGACCAATTTTACAGTGAAAAATTAACTCAGAACTGAAGTAAGCTTTTTACTAATCCTAATTTCTCAAAGAAATGAAGCTGGCATGATCATGCCATCCATCTGTCTATCATCTGCTAGTAAATCACTAACAGAACTTTTAAGCTCATGGGCCAGTTTTAATTGACTTGACAGAGCTGAATTTGACAGACATTTCAAAGATTATTAAGTACATATGATTTTTGCACATATAGGATTGATTAAGATTTCTGTTCCATGAGGACTCTCTTTTTACGGGTAAGTCACAAAAAGACTGAAATATTTTCTCATAATTAGCAGATCTCTAATCTCTTTCTCTTTGATGTCTAATAAGGGTAAGGCTCATGAGGTAACATTCAGTGAAAAATTGGCTAAAAGACACAAATGCATTGGAAGACAGTCACTAGTTCCAGTGCCCATGGAGTTACTTGTGTCACTGGTGAATACTGGGAGAGCCCTATTTACAGAGTGGCTTATTTACAGAAATTTAAAACAAACAAACAAAACCAAGTTGTTGTAATTTCTTTGTTCTATATTAGCACTGAAAGCCCTAGCCAAGCTTCAGGGATTGCTTGCTAGGCACTGCACAAGTACAGTTTAAGATGCAGTTTGTTGTCCTGGAAAATCCATTAAATGGTCAAGATAGACTAAAGATACACATGTGCAAGCTTGTGTGGAAGTCATGAGTGGAGGGGAGGGCAGATGGAGAACAGTGTAATAGACAGTTAAGGGGGTTTTCCCAGGTTTCCACAGATCAGTGAGGAACTGAGAAGAAACCACAGTTTTCCCAAATGCCACTTTTTATTCTTTCTAGTCAGGGTTTGAAAAGGCAAGAAGAATGAGTTTAGTTTGTCCGCTAGCACATAAGATCTTTTAGACTAATTGTCTTCCTCCATGTTATTGACCACAAACATTACTGTCTGTGGTAATACACTTAGAAGTAACAAGTATGCATCCAGGGAAAAAGGTAGGAAAAAATTTAGGGAAAAAAAGTCATGCCACTCAAGGATCTGCTATTCTTTATATTTCAATAGAAACTAGTTTGAAATAGTTAAACTGTCTGGTAGCTCCCTGGCAGACTTTTATAAGGTCTTTCATTCCATTTTTGCTCTTTATAGCCTCCTAAACAACCATGGTATTTTACCTTCTTTCTTAGACAACCATGGTATTTTATCTTGCTTCTTGACATCCTGAAGAAAACATTCCCCCCCAACCAATCAACCAACCAAAGATTTACAGAATTGCATAATTATTTACTGATTTTGCATATTTCCCAGGACCTTCAGATATATTCATCTACTAAATTTTGGTTCCTTGGTTGACAAAGTGTTTTAATCCAGAGCTAAAGAAACTGTTCTGTTTAACTCTGTGTCTGTATCTATCCCAGTATTCAAATATACTTAACCTTCAATAATTTCATTGGATAAGAGTCTGGTTTATCCCAGATTAGCACTTGCTGTGGCTAATGGCCTAAATGAATGTCCCCCCTTCTCACTGGTGCATGAATCACTAAAGCACAAAGTTACTCTTCATTCATCTCATTCTATAAAAGGAAATAAGCACAAAGAAGCTGAGCGTATTTCCTAGTTTCTCATTTTATATACTTCTGTTAGTATTCCCCTGACTGGTCTTTTACTGTAATTATAATTGGGACTGAAATAATGCCCCGGATTTGAAGACTCCACTGAAAATTAGCCACTGATAGGATAATGAAATGTTTATTTTGCAACATAGTTTTAATACTGGAGAAGACAGAAGAATGGTGGAGAGTTTTGAAGATGAGATCTCAGATGTTGAGGAACACACAGAAAGCACAGAAGTCAATCAGGGAAAAGACTGTGCTGGTGGCAGTATGGTAAGTGATATGGATCAAACCACATGGAGAAAAAGTGGCTCTGAGCAAGGTGGAGGGTGAGGGGAATTAGAACAGACTCATACAAGTGAGGACAAAAATCTTGAATTGTAAATTATGTGTAAGAGAAAATCAAAGAAAGATTGTCTTAAATTGAAATTTTGAATAGTAGAATAAAATCTGAAGATGAAACAATGGATAGTAGGTTTTTTTAACTTTTTTTTTTTTTTTTAATTGAAACCTCTCTAAGGCGTGGACCTCAGCCCTTTTTATATTATATCAAATCATTACCACAGAATAGGAAAGATCCATGGTCCAGATCCATGCTTCTTCCTCAAGGCAGGGCAACCTCTACCTAACCCACTCCTGACAGATGATTTTCTTGGTCTGTTCTTCAGAACAGGGATTTCACAACTGCCCTAGATGTTCTGTTTAACCACAGTTACAGACAGAAGAATTTCTCTAATTCATAAAGTATTTCTAGCTGCTATTTGAGCCTATTACTTCTTGTCCTATCCACAGCGAACATAGAAAACAATTCACTGCCAAACTCTGTGGCAACCTTTTATATAGTTGAAGGCCTAATTTTTTTCTAAATCCCTTCCTCCCAGGCAAGCCAATATCAATCTTTTCTCATAAGTAACACCTTATAGGGCACGCAATGCTCTTCTTGTTTTCCACTGGCCTGTTTTCAAGCGTCCTCTATTTTTTATATGCAGAGGACCCACAACTGATTATGAGCAGAGCAAAAGGATTGCATCCTGCATCTTGCAAAACCATGCTCCAGTTTATAAACATCCAGTATGAAGTTTTTATTTTTTCAAAAGTTTAGTCCATGATCACCTGTGATGTACAGGTGCTTTTCTGTACAGTGCTGACCAAATTTTGTGCCACCTGCTTTCTTTTTGGACAGTTGGTTGCTTTTCTACTTGCCTGTGTCAGGTTGTCCCCTGTTTCAGGTGTACTGGAGGAACCGTCAGCCCATTTGAGAGCAGATGTGACTGACTCTTTCAAAACTTGGATGTCCTTTGCCACTGTGATCCTACTCAGTGCTTTGAAATCCATTCTGGACCAGTATGGATATAAGTTAATGAAGCAAATGTGTACAGTGTTGATGCCCTTTCTACACTGGGCTCTGTAAGCAATGTTAGAAGTTATCCCAGTCTCCACGGGGATAATTAGGTAAGAACATGGCTACAGATGCTGACTAGGTCTCTTTCGTTTCCTGAATCCACTCTTCTGTTTGCAGAGTCCCTTTGGTACAAGATTGAATAAACCAACTAGATTTCTTTAACAAAAGTCCATTAAAGAGATCTGTTTCATCTAGATTTCATGTTCAGTTATGGCTGTTCTAAAAACACACCCTTTGAGAGTGATATTCCCTTTGGGATAAAAATTGAGAGTGAACAGAGCTTGCTGAACCAGGATAAGTGAGGATGAATCCTGAGAACACAGAACTCTGGAGGAACTTCTGTTCTAAACTGTGGGGTTTCAGGTGGGTTTGGTTGTACTGAATAGGGAAGGGCGTAGGAAAATTTTTTTAAAAAAGGAAAATAGCATCTTTAGATACTTCTTGCAGTTTCTGAGGTCCTTTTTTCTAAAGAAGTGCTTTCTTTAAGTAAGAAGTAATTCTGTCTTAAAAGATAGTCTGTGTTTCAATCCAGCAATCCCAGTGTGGAACAGCTTATGACAAAGCAGGAAGCTCATTTGCTTTCTGACTACAGACTAAACCTGATTAAAGAACTGTCAGGGAACAGCTACCTAATGAGCACTGTTAAGCAAAAGCTAATGCATATATTGTCTATAGTACAAATGATTATACATCATGAATGCTGAGAAGAAACTGTGCTATTATACCTGAACTGCCCTTTACACTTTTGGCATCACAGCGGGTGGGCATGCAAGAAGGAATGTCCCCAGCAGATACTGCTGGCCAAAGATTTAAAATTCCAACCCCATACTGTGTATGCATACCAATAGTGGAGTACACATATGGACAAATACTTGAAGTGGAAATAAATGTTTCAGCAGTCACACTTCGTAACAGTAGTGAGAATCAGAACCTCATGTTTGCAACTCTTCATCACTTCTGTGTGGGAAGATCTGAAAACCTTAATTGTCCACGGACCTAATCATGAGGTGATGATCACTGCCAATGACGTGCTGAGAGCTCTCATCTCCCACTGCAGTCAGAGTGGGGAGATGAGGATACTCCGTACTTCGCAGCAGCAGCAGCAGCATCCTGCCTCTTCAAACACATATTGTTTTCTGAAGGTCCTAGCTGAGAACAATTCTTGTCACTAAACAAACAACAGCAGCTCAGCTGGAGTCCCAGCTGTGTTTGGGCCGACAGCCTCAATTCCCTAGCTTGGCTTCGAAGAAATCCATTTCCAACTTTGGAGGAGAAACAACGCATATGATCTGCGACCCGTGGAAGACCATTCCTTCTCCCGTTCTCCTGTGTCTTTCATGTCTCCTTGAATTGCATCTGCTACAGCCAGCGTGCAAGGAAAGCCAATTCTGGTGATGTCAACAGGACTCCTCCAAGTGGGCTACGTATCATCAAAGAGCTGCTCCTCAGAGGAAACCTGGAGCAGCGCCTAGAGCAAGCACAAGCTGCCAACCTCAGAGAAACATTTCTGTTATTGGATGAGGCCAAGGGGCACTAGTGGCCTGTCCTTCTTTTCATCAAATCAATCAGGCACCAAGGAGCAACTCCAGCAAAACTGTCCAAAGTAAACACTATGATTTTGAGAAGGATAAACGACACAAGAAGCCAAGGAGTCCTTGAAGAAACGATGTGGTAATATTTCATTAGACCACCTACTGCCACAGTTAAACAGCTCCATTATGTACGTGTGTAAGGTGATGCGGTCTTGAAAAGTAGGGGACCCCTGCAGAAAGGATGAGCCATATTCTCACCTTAAAAGCAAACTAAAAAAGAGCTTCAGAAGTCCTGTTCCCGAAACTTGTAAAACAAATAATGAGGCAAATTTACCTATAAGAATGCTTTAAGGTTATTGTTCTTTCTGGATGTATCTTGATATTGGTTGTTTGTTTGGGTTTTTTTTTAATACACAACAGGACTTTATTAAGGCCAGAACTATGATAATGGGATTACTTTCCTTGTCCTAAATCCCATAAAAAATGCCAGTGCGTGCGGTATATTATTTTCATTTTTACTGGTAGCTAAACTGTTGTGCAACTTGACAAAAAGGAAGTGGTTTTTAATGCTACTCTCCTCAAAATCTGTTGAGTTAGATTTATTCAGAAAAGTGAGATTATTTGAAAGCTAAGTCCCATATTACCAAATTCATGGTTGTCTTGCAGTCCTAATACTTGTGGTCCAAAGACTTCTGTCTTTCTGACAGTGTGGTTATTTTAAAGGGTACTGTAAAATTAAACAAACAAAATTTACATGTCACTTCACAGAGACATCAACAAAAAGGAACAATGTATTGAAAGGGACTGCCTGGTTCTCCCTTTAATCACCAGCAAACCTTGACATTACCTTCAATTGCCCCAGTGTGGTTTTTTTAACTTACATTGTTTGTGGTTTTTTTTTTCTTTTTTGTGTGCATGGTGAATTGAAGAAGTCTCTGGATTTAGACAGGAGAAAGAAACACTGAAATTTAGCATGGAGTATTTAGATGGTCAGCCTCTAATTGCTCCATGGTCACTGCTATTTGTCAGTCCTTACTCCTGCCTGCAATAACTCTATAATAACTGCTGCCCCTCTCCCATCGGGCAGCTTTTGCCCGGCATGGTGTTTTACCCCGCGTTCCCACAGCTGTGCGGTGCAGGAGCCATGCGGTTAGCAGGAGGCTGGGTGCCGTGCTCAGTGCCAGGGCTCCCTGGGGGCTGGGGGAGGGCTGCCTATGGGGTCCATTGGGGCAGGGATCAGCAGCCAGGGCACGTCCAACCCCCCAGCCAGGAGCAGGGTAGCCAGGGGGGCACTGGGGCAGCCCCAGCCCCGGGCATTGGACACGTCCCTGGGGACGGGGCCCCGCCAAGGCTGGGCAGGGACATGGGCCTGTGGGTGGGCGTCATGACTTGGGCCTGGTGAGGGGAACCAGGGTCAGACATGGCTGCATGAAAACATGGTAAGGCTGAGGGTGGGAGCATTGTTGAGGAAGCCCCCAAGGAAAGGGGGTCCAGCCCCGGCCGGGGTGTTATCCAACTCTTCCCTCACAGTAGCTCCTGCCCTGGGTGATGGCCCCGCTTGCCACCAGCTGAACCCCTAGAAGGGAGGAGGGAGGCCACACAGGGCCCTGACATATTGCTGTTATTCAGATGCACCCCACCATTATTCTGAACTTCTCTAGTCTAGAAGTCTTGGCAGGACTGACTCCGTCATAAAATTTTAGATATTTTGTGGTTCATACCAGGTTATGAAGTTTGGTGGTCTTTTAGTGAAACACAAAAACAGTCCTGCCTGCCAAACCAGGTGGTTTAGAGCTGCAAAGACTGTGTGAAAGGTTTCTGCAAACCATAGAGATCAGTTAAAAATGCATTCATGCTAACTTTATCAGAAACCAGAAAATCAGATGCATAATCCTGCAGGGGAATTAGACCCAGAAGTTGTCAGTTCTCTAGAGGTGCTTTCCCCCTGTGCTGTTTCAATACCAAGCTTGGCCTTCCAGCAGGACAGGGGTTATCCCACTGCATGAATTTCTGCTGCCTCTTCACTAGGGAATTAACTGGGACAGGCTGAGCTGAAATGAAGATTCAGTTTTGCTGGCATGCCACTAGAAATGACCTTCGGCTTTTTCAGACAAGTTATGATAATGACACAGGCCGGTCTGATGGAGGCTTCATCCTTTTCTTTCAAGAATTTCTGTCATGGAGAAACATTAGTGTGTTATTTAAAAAGTCATTAAAAATTGTTTCCCTGTTTTCACATCATTCATCTCTGCTCTTACTGGTACACACTCAGAATTAAAATTTCAGCCCTGCAGCTCTGTTTGGATGGATGGACGGACCACTCCGCAGCCCTGCACACCTTTTGAAAGGGTTGTGCCTGAAAAAAGGACTCTATAGTAACCAGGCACAGTTGCAGATCAGTGGTCTCACTGTGGTCTTTGTAATAGCCTCTTCCCAGTGCAAAATATCGTTAATTTTGAAGGCATATATATATTTACATTGTTAAATTAATACATATTAAACAAATGATCACATAACATGGTCTAGGACACTTTTGCCATGCTTAATTTCTGTGAGTGTGTCCCTACCTATCAATGATATGGTTTAACAAAGTGTTTCAGCATCACTTAAAAGTGTCCTTTTGATATGGCAAGAAAAGTGCTTAATATGAGCATTGGCAGAAAAATAGCATGGCGTCAGATTATGAGCATGTAACCAGAGAGCTCTGCAGGTAGGGATAGGATTGGGGTTGTAGGGACTGAAGAATCAGACAACAGCGAAACCTGTTAGGGAAAAGTGTCATTGAATACCTGCTTTTTGATAGTATTTAGAAATAAGTGGATAATAGTAATTAGGAAATGTTTTAAATATTTTACTGGATGCCCAAAGTCAAAGATGCAAACAAAAGGCACTATTTTTCTTTTTTTTTTTCCAAATAGAACTGGTTTAAATGGAAAGGGGAATCAATGACACATGCTTTCAAAAGTCACAGATGCACTATCACACAGTTTTCTTTTTTAGGACAATAGATGAAATTACATGTATACCACATATTCATGAACTTTACATGACAGTACACATAGATGTGCTCATATTATTATAAAAAAATTCATAAACAATTAGAGTAATTTTATATTATTTAAATGAAGACAATATGTATTGAAGTTAGGACATTGTAAAAGAAACTAATTTACAATCTAATCTAATTTACAATTAGATTGAAACATTATATAGCTTTTCTCATTATATAGCTTTTCTCATTATTGTATAGGCACAATCATAATCAAGCAAATGGAAAAGAATTAAATGGTCATTTCTAGTTCATGTTTGGGTAGAAAGATAAGTGCCATCACATCCAAGGCAGGACAAACTGTGTTCATATCAGCTGTGGTAGGTATTTACTACTGTGAACCTTGGAAAAAAGACTTTCTTTTAGTAAACTCTTTGTACAAGCCATTTAGTACTGTTATGTATTCCCCTGTTTTCTGACAGTCTCAGTTTGTTTAATCTTTCCTTCTAACTCCCATTTTTCAGGCAGTTGATCAGTTTTCAACTGTGTCCAGTTAGTTCACATCTTTCTTGAAATACATAGCCATACCCATTACATATCACTCCATTAAGCAATGCCTACACAGTGCAGTGGAAAACAGAACAACTTCATTTATTTTGCAGGCTGGACTCTTATTTGAATATGCAGTCATGGTTTTTTTGGCATGTTTTTTTCAGCTGTATAGCAGTGCTGACAGATTCAGCTGGTTACCAACTGTTAGTCCCACATCACATCCTTTAATTGTTGCTCTCCATCTTGTATTTGTCAGCTTGATTATTTCTTTCAGAGACTACCTGTCACTCGTTCTGATGAATTTCATCCAGCTTTTTTTCAGACTAGACTATATCTGAGATATATAAGTATCAAAATTATTACAGTACCCAGCATTCCTCATGGGGTAATTTGGTTTCTGCAAAGGCATATAAAAACACACCAACAACAGATGTACTACTTTTTTGTGACTTTTAAGGTCACAAACCCAGTTTCAGCTGCACTCTCTACTACGCAGACAGAAAATGTTTCTGTTTTGCCAGAGTTCCTTGGTCTGATTTACCACACTCTTTAGTTTAGGTCTCATTTGCTTATCAAAAAGAAGATTGCCTTGCTGATTCCACAGTGTTCAACCTGATATATTCTCTTCTGCACTAGAACAGAGGTCAGCTCTTGGAGAACTTGATGAGGAAATCAGACGCTTCCAAGAACAGTGAGATTTGGATAGCTGTCTAGACTGAGAGTTTTTGCAACAAGATGCCCTGAGGTTCTGACAACTGGAGCAAGCACTGCATAAGCACTTTAATAAACTTTCTGGAAAAGGAGGAATGGCTAGCCTCTGCAGATACATCTTGTAACTTAGCCAGTCTTCAGCAGTCATTAGAGAAAACTGGCATGTCTGGGTTGCTGGGAGCCCTGGAGCAGCATCTTCTCCTCATTTAAAATTCTCTGCTACCATTTATCAGGACATGCTAAGAGCTTTTTTTGCATCATTTTCTTGTCTCTAGGGGAATAAAATTATGTGGGGAATCTGTAGTATGCATCTGTACTCATTAACCTCCCAAGTTGCTTCATAAGCATACAAAAAACATCATACTGTGAGGGGATTGCACAACACCATCCATTAATTCATATCAAGGCTATAGTCTCAATCTTCATAATCTTTGGAAATCTACTCAAGGGTATAACCCTTGTAAGACCCCAGAACTATTTTCTCATGACTAGTGAGGGTTAGATAAACCATAGTGGGGTTCTGTTATGTATCTATGTTATATTTGTTTTATTTACTCATTTTTTTATTCACTCCCCTTGAACCTTTCAGAATGAAATAGTATTGCTTAAGTAGAAGAAAAAGAAATGCAAGCCAATGTTATAGAAAGAAACAGGAATATTTATAGTGCAGACAAATCTGTAATTGTTTTGTCTGGGTCAAAATGATATACCAAAGCTTCCTTGGCAATAAAAACTCAAATGAAAAATTTTGGTCAAATCTGATTACATTTGTTTAATAGTGATAGAAGTACTAGATCCTTCTGTTAAATAGATACATTCTTCTCTTTTTGTGCAATATTGTTTTGCTTGTTGATTGCAGTGCAGCATTCCTTGGAGGTTCCAGTGATTATTAGGGCCCATAAGTAGAGGGCAAGAGATGGTCTTCTCTTGAAAGGTCCTGCCATGGAAACAAGCAGGTTCAAGAAGGGGGAGGAATGACTAACACACATGATTTACAAATCTGTTGTTTCAAAATTATTATTTTTTAGTTGTTATTCCAGTTTTTGTCCACCAGTGACTTTTAATTGTGTTGGTTAGTGTTTATTTACTGCATGTTTGACAGTATATCAAATGTGAGTTAGTGCAGTGGTAGGTAAGAAAGGAAAAAAAAGACATTAGATAAAGCAAAGGCAGAGAAAGGTGAAAGTAGGAGGGTGGTGAAGGTGAGCTGAAGGAACTGTCTCTCTGGTTGGATAGGTGAACTTGCTAAGGAACAGAAGGAACAAGTTAACTAGGTAGACAGCATAGTTTTATAACTGTCAATTTCCAAAGATCCCTTGAGAAACTTTACTGCTGGAGATGATCCTCAGTCCAGTTATAACACAGAATTTTCTCTCTGCTATACAGCTCTCTGACAGAGGAAAGAGTAGAATAATGCCTAGTTCCTCTGTTAACCTTCCCTGTACAGCTTCAGAGAGTGAAGGAGAGAGGGACAATTGTTTTAGATCACTTTATTTCCTCCTGCTTGTAATGCTGCTACAACTGCATCTGCTGAATTTTCCGAGATGTAAGTCAAAGCACTAGGAAAGGAACTCAGACTGACCTGTCTTAGTGTCAGGTGAACTCAGGAGTGTGCTTTTGATGGGAATCTCCTGATCACTCACACTGTCCATGTTGTGGTCCTTGCAGAGTTGTCCTGGAGTGTGTGAACCTGGTGCTGTTTGAATGAGACAAAAGCAGCAGATGCACTCCAGAAGCAAGTCCCATGCCTTGCAACTGCCAATGAGATTTCTGTCCACAGGACAGAAGAAAACCAGCATGTACTGTCTGCTGCCCTTGAAACAAGTGGAGCCACGTGTCCCTCCCTCAAGTGGCAAATCTGTCCTTCTTCCACTTTTTTGTCTGCCTTCAAATTTCCAAACAGAGGTGGTGTTTCTCTGAAGACCCACTGGGACTGAACTCAAATCTTGCTCTGGTTTCATGCTGTGAGCTACCTCCTGGTCACCCGTGTTTTTGGGTCAGGGAGTCACAATTGTCAATATGAGAGTACTGTCCACTGTTACTCCTTATTCCTACTGACTAAAAAGTTTGCATGCCTTACATCAAGCCAATATAACTGTTTGATACTTACAGAGAGTGAAAGTAAAAATACAGAAAACTGCAGAGATGATGAAATAGTGCCCTCATCATCCTTCTGGTTTAGCTATAACATGAAGCTGAAAAGTGTCATGCCAGTTTCTAAGTCCATCCTTTAAAACAAAAAAAATGCTTAAATAAACTTTAAAGAGTGAGTTAGTCATCACTGGAATAAAGTTCAAAATTCTAGCTGATATGAAATTTACTAAAAAAAAAAAATAAATTATTCTCCTGTGAAAAGTTCCTTTATAGAGCTTGAGCTGTACAGAGACAAGATTTTGCATGAAATTTTTTTCCTCTCCTGTCTTGGTTACTACAATTACACTGTTTTCCCTTTAACACTAAAACTTACAAATGACTTGGAAAAACTTAAGCTCACTCTGTTGTACAAGGCAGCATCAAAACAATCCAGGCAAGTTTTGAAAAATGTGAAAAACAAATAAAATTTGTATCACTTATCATCTCCACTTGTCTATGAGTCTATACTTCAATCTATTTCACTATAAATATGCAATTTAGTAAATGAGTCACATAATTTCTTTTATGTGCATAGGGATATTTTGTAAAAAATAACCAAAACAACCACAAACAAAACAGTAGTAACTACAACATGGATTTTAGATTTAGTTTATTGTGCCAAAAGCAGTTGGCCCTGACTCCTGGGGCAAGGCTCAACTGGTAAATATTCAACAGATGCATTTTTTTTCTGGATTCTTTTCTTTCTCTAGTGTGTATTTGTGCTCTGGTTTTCCATTGAACCTTATTCCTGTGATACAGTTTTGGTGCACTCCTTAAAATGAATTTTATTTGTCAGAAAGATTTTTGTTTATGCTTAGGTCAAGCCTAGAAAATCACGTATGTCATTTTCATTTTTAAAAATCTGATCAAAAAAAGGTAATTGATCTCTTTACTGGAGCACACAAAACTTACTATCTTTGAAGTAGGTAACCCAGTGTGGAAATTTGCCAGGGATATATTGTACTTTGGCTATCCAGTCTGTGTTGTGAAACAAATCAGATCAGCTATGAGAAAGTTTCAATTTTATTAATTTCAAAGTAGGCTTGAAGCTTCCAAAGTTGAAATTAGCCAAATGAATTTTACTAGCAGTGACTGCCTTACTGCATTTATATAGAGTGAAACCAATTTGTAAGCCAGGTGAAAGTAAGAAATGAGAGGAAGAAGAAAGAGGTTGGCTGAAGCCTGAAATAATGTGATGTACTTGGGTCGGGCATAAGGAGGAGCCACGAATTTCAGGAGAGGGAAAAAGCCCTTAGTATCTACTCTGGGAGTTTTTGCCTGTATTAAGATAGAGATCATCATCTATAACCCCTAATCATTGCTCACTTCTTTTGGGCTGCACAAGACCTGTGCGACAACTAAGAGTCACTTATGTTCCCAAACACAAGTGGGATTTAAGCAGGACTAAGTAGCATATAGGCCTGATGTATATCCCATTCTACCAGGGAGGATTTCACCTTAGGAAAGTTAAGAAGCAGATGAGCTGCCCAAGAGAAAAAAAACAAGTGGCCTGGTTTTCCTTTGGTTTTGTTCTAAAGAAAGGATTAAGCGTCTGGCTTTGCAGTGGACAGTGTATGGTTTTCCTGTTACCATAAATCTATCAACAGAATATTATCTCCTTAGTAAGAAGTACTTCTACACTTCTTTAAGATGGAGAATTATCAATTCTGTAGGATGGAAGACATGTAAATGAGGTCTTCTAAGTAGTGAAATGAAAATCATATTCCACCGAGAGTCTTTTAAAAATAGGTTGGGCTTGAAAGTTAAAACTGGCTGGAAGGTTGGAAGAGAAACAAGCCTGGGGAGGTCTTAATAGAGAGTTACTAGCAATTTTGGAAATATTTGCGTAAACTGCATTAGCTCTACTAGACTATAATCTGGATGACCAGATTTGTACAGACACTACCAATATTCTGAAAAGGAGCATTTTGCCATCTTCTGTCCTTTTCACTCGTTTGCTGCTAACATCACAGAGAAAATTACATGACTACAAGCATTCTATAGCCTCCTAACATAACAAGTATCATTTCAAGTATGAGAAGGATAACTGCATTGCAGGTTTCAGCCTATTTTATATTCATGTGGCAAAAAATACTGTTATTTAAGTCTGGACAAATGTTCTGCATGGATATTAAAAACAAAAGACCAGAAGTGTCCTTTCAGAAAGCTTAAGAATTTTATGGCAGCAGGACTTTAGAATGGTTTGAATATTCTGTCTGAGAGTATCTTTAAACTGTGGATGTGTTTATTGTCCTTCCTGAGTTCTATATGTAATCTGCTCAGATCACAACTAGAAGGTTGTATCTTTTAGTTAAGAACCTTGCAAAACTCATCACAAAATCTAAAAGACTGTCTGAGCTCTTTCTGGTTTGAGGGTTAGCAATAAAAATTCTGGATTCACAATTTATGTAAAATCGTACTGAAGAGATTTGTAAGTGTGATATTTCCACTGTGGCCTGGAATAGAGAAGGTAAGCCATTTTCTTAAGCACTGGTTATAAGATCAGATGCCAATTAGAGGGAAGGAGCAGGTATCTTGAGTAGAACAATGCCATTTATACATAGCTGAACTTCATTGTAAAAGGTTAATTGAGAGAAAAATTTAAAATATTTCTGCAGCAAAGTCTGCATAAACAGGAAGAGTGTTATATTGCCCAGCAGTACACTCAGTTATATGCTGTGTTAAATTATCCAGGGCACAGTCATTGGAGTATATTGCCCTTAAGTATTCCCTGGTCTCTGATGTCAACTTCTGTTTTGTAGGGGAAAAAATTCCTGATTTTAAGGAATAAACCAGGCTTAATCTTGTAAAGTGCAAATGTATCTGTTGTTTCAGAATCTCTGCATCAGCTCTGAAAAACTATTAAAATAAATCCAACCCTAACTCTGTAAAAAATATTCTGTCTTAATGTGTGTGTAATGCTCAGGGCTAAAAACTTCATTATTTTAGCTACAGAGAAAGATTTTATGAGTTTCAGCCATGTGAAGAAGCTAAGGAAGTCTGTGTCTGAACCTAAACTCCTTCTGATTCAAAACAGGATTTTCCACATTCAAAGCTGCACCACATTTTGCTGTGTAGTTCCTTTTGCTGTTTCTAATCCCTATGCAAGAAACATTCAAGGACACATCATGTGTTTTTTTAAAATGCTTGTTGTTGCAGATTAAAAAAAGTGCTATTTGTGGTAGAAATTCTGTCCTCTCAACAGTGAAAAAATTCTGTCATGTGCACTATAATTTTTCCTCTGAGCTCCCTAGTTGTCTTGGATTGCAATATATATATATGCAAGCCACTGGCAATGGCTAAAGCACAACAGGTAATTGTAAATGCTACTCATATTGTGTGAGTTTATCTTGCAAGTAGCTGGCAAAGAACACAAGTGTGAATATTCAATTTTTTTAAAAGTTGTTCTTCGGAAAATGGTGTTTATAGTAAGTATTTGTTCAGTAAGTGCAATACCTACCCATATATCGCCCTTAAATATATTCCACTTCAGGTAACCGTGCATTTTATGAGCTTGAAGTCAGAGCCTTTAGACAAATTGGATCTGTGGGTTCTGTTCTGTGTGAAAGGTGTCATGGAGGGGATGATGGGCATGAATCCCTTGTCACTCAGAACTGGTTTCACCACAGGCTTCAGGACACTGCCTGTCTGCCTGCTCACCTATGTTTATCAACACCTCTCAAAGAACTAGAATAAAGTGAAGTACCTTAGATGGCTTTGTTCATGCATGCATGTCACTTTGACGGATTTAGAAGCAGTTAGTTCATCTAAGCAACTGAAGCCTGAAATCTAAATAGACTGCTCTGTTACGGAGGCTCTCAAATAAACAATCAACCACCAAAAATAAAAAAAAAAATAATTATTAACACAGTTAACTGTCTCTCTGTAAATTACAGGTTCAAATGTCTGTGAGAGGAGAACAGAACAACTTTTTAGGGTTTAACGGCAACCCAAAACACTTTATCACTCACCTGACAAGTGAGGGCTCTCAACCTCGAGGACCTGCTCAGGGCAGCGTCCCAACCCAGGGCACCTCGAGGAGTTTCCTTGGGCAGCGTCCTGACCCAAGGGGAGAGTCCTCGACCACAGCGTGCTGCTCCAGGGGCCGAGCTCAAAATGGCTCCCCCGGGGGACTCCATTTATACCCAGGCCGAATCTGACCTGTAGTCAATAGCGGCTCCCATTGGCCAAAGGCCCCAACTACCACGAGGCCCTGAGAACAAAGGCAGTCAGGAGCTGCTGCACTTCAGCAGCCAGGAAGCTCTGCTTTCATTGGGCGGATGCACCTGCCACATGCTCCACAACTCTACTGCTAGAATCATCTGCCTTGATGCTTCTCTGTAAAACTACATATTTGATTCCCAACTGTTTGCATTATCAATGTCTATGGTAGGGAGATTTTTAAAAGATACTGCAGAAATTGCCTGTGGCAGAGGAGTGTGAGACTGTCTAAATGAACTGCATGACCCACAGCTGAGGTGAGTACTTTTGGAAGAATGAGGACCATGGCCATGGGCCAGGAACACCAAAAGCTAGGAAGTTGGCCTCACACACAGTCATGAAGTAAAAACGTATGTAACTGAGGTTGCTTGGTCTTGAGAATCCCTTCTGAGAAAGATTTGCATATGGCAACTGCCCAGAATACGGGAATCCCTAAAGAAAGGCTAACGTGTTTGGCTGTCTTTGTTACACAGAAACAAAACAAAACAAAATAAAACAAAGAAGCAAAAAACAAAGCCTTTTTGGCAGAGTGGTAAATATGTCATTGGGTAAAAATCCTACAGCTGGCTAACACTGTAGCTGAGAAAGTTAATTACATACAAGGAGATGTCAGGATATATCTCAGACAGCAAGAGGGAATGGAGCAGAGGTTTGGTCATGGCAGTCAGTGTTCCCTCGGGAGGGAAGTGCTGAGCTTGCAGCCCAGGCACATCTCCTCACCAGAGGAATCCAGCCTGTGGCATGCGGGGATGAAGGCTGAAACCCATCTGTGGACATGTGCTCAAAGCAGATGAGGCTAGTTAGAGGTCTGATTTTTTCCAAATGAAAGAGGTGGGATATGGCATTCAGAATTAAGGCAAGCTCTGCTTTTAGTCATTCTAAGCTGCAAACAAATACTCAGATACTCAATATCTAAGTGACCAAAAGTGCAGGACTGCAAAATTGAAATCTTGCCTCTGTTTTTTAAGTAGAAGAGAGGATCCAAGTCTTCATGGCAATACAGCAGGGTTAAGATGAAGACAGATCCAAGTAAATCATTCTGGACAATGCTCAATGGGGGTGGGATTCAGCTCCAGCTTTATTCAGGTTTCTGTACATGAACTAATGTCTGAGCATTCACTGGCACGCCAGTCAATAAAGTCAGTGGAACCCATATGGAGTAGTTAACCTGACACTCTGGCAGATACTTGGCAATAGTCAGCTGAATAACTTTCCAGACTTCATGAACATCCATACAGCTGCTTGTACATGGGCATTTAATGCCCCAGGCATCCCGTCTGAGCCCCAGCAAGGCACTGATCTCCTGCAGGTCCTGCAACGTATTTGCCAGTCCCATGTGGATCCCTTGGACACCCCAGCACATCTTTAATGAAGAAGCCTGTGTGTGGGAAGTGGAATAAAACCTTACTGATTGTATAGATTAGACCATTGTTGCCTAAAATATCTAAGCATCAGCAAGGAGAGGTAGATGCTTTGAAGTAGATGTAGCAGATGCTAGACAGCTATTGTCCAAAACATTCTGCTACTGTGTCTTTGGATGCTGAATGGTTTGATTAGCCTCTACCTCACATCAGAAAGTGTTGCACTGAATGACATGTATTAGGAAAGTGCTTAGGTAAAGGATAAACGTTAAATGCTAAGATTCACTGGTGTTCCTGAGGCCCAGCAGACCCATCCTGTGAGTAACTTAGCTACTGTACTGTAATGCAAGAATTTTTTTTTTTTTTAATTTCACTGTATTCTCTTCTTGCTTGAGGAAATGAGGAATTTGTCCCTTATGAGGTACCTTAGACCACTGTCTCCTCCCCTCCCTTAAATCAACTTCTTAAATCAACTTCTGAACTTCCAGATGGATAAAAGCATTATTTAGCACAAAGCTAAGCCACAGCAACAAACATATGGCTAAGCATTTTAACATTAGCTAAACACTGTAAATTTGTTAGGAGGCAAGGACCAAATATTTATGTTTGCTTCTCCTTGTTGTTATCACTGCATTTGGTAGATGACATGGGACGTGACACAGCAGCAGCAAGGAAGAGCTGTGGTGTAGTGTGACTGGAGCAGGTCCCATTAAAGGAAAGAAAGGTCCAGCTGCCTGTCCTATCCAGACAGCCACTGAAGTTTGGTCCTCGCATGCTTTTCCATAGCTCTGCGTTTGAGGTCCATAGTCAAAAGTCCATAACGGAACTGCAATTCTGCTGAAGGTTAGATGACTACTCTAGTTCAATAACTAATGATTTGTTTTCCTTTCACATGCATATTTTTGCATCTGTTAATCATAAATACTCTTCTCATACACTTGCTTGCGACATATGCCCGGCTTGGATACCGCTACCCTTGACCTTGGCTTTGTCCAGTTTGGATTTGCATTTTAAATGGTATTTAAAATAAATGTCTTAGGGAAACCTAGAATGTGTAAAGCAACAGGTAGTGAAGAGAATCCTGAACTAATATCAACTTCAACTAAGATTTCCAGATGAGGATGAATAGCATGGTGCCCATTTACCAGTTCATGGTTGGCTGCTAATGGGAATTTTACTAGAGAAATCCAGGTTTCCCAAACATTAAAATAATATTTCAGAAACTAGCAAGTAAACGGTCTGAAACCTTGAGGAGAAGTTATTTGGATCAAAGTGGTTCATATTCTCTTTGAAATTCTTTTAGTATATTTGCCTGAAAAACTTTTAAATTTGACAATAAAAACACAGAATTAAATCCTGTCATCACTGAAGCTAACATGAACCTCTTCTTGACTTTCCCTAGAACTCAAATTTCACTCATAATAATGAGTATCCTTTTTTTCTATCTTGCTAACAAAAGTGATAACCCATTATGACCCAGTTGGCATATTTTCCCATCTCTAGAGCAGAGTACGTTCCTCTGAGGTTGTTCTGGAAGGAGCCATTCTGGGAGCAGCCCTTCCTTCTGTCTGGAATAAGGGCTCAGGATGCTCATGTGGTACCATCAGTCTGATGAAGCCCTTATGTGTGGTCCATGTCCAGGCTATGGAGTGGATAAGGGGAAGAGACATGCCAGACAGAGGAGTAAGTGGGCCAGGTGCCATGTCTGATACTGTTTCCTCTTCATGGAAATTAGTGTAAAAAAGCTACGTACATAGCTTTCCTGAATAACCAGATGATATTTTTATTTCTCTTTCTGTTCTAGTGTTTAACACTCATTGCTGCCTTGTTTCTTAAGTGGAAAACCTCCACATCAAACTTTGACGATATTATGGGCCTTTCTGCTGCCATGCACTGTGCAGGAGTTGGCAGGAAAGTCCAAATCTCCTGTCTGCTGGCTTATATCCCACAGCTGCAGGAAGTCTCAAATTTTTTACACAGAAAGAATTTCTGACTCCAAAATTATTTCCAGGAGCTCTCCAGTATGGGAACTGTCTAAGGGACAGAAATCAAAGCAGGAACAATTAAAAGAACTGTACTGCATATGGTCACAATCTATGTTCTAAGAGAAAAACCAAATTATTTTCTTCTACAGTACCAGATACAGTAATTCTGAGGGCAGAAATTTTACCCTGAATTCACATATTTTACCAGCATTATCTCTGGTAAGAAAAATATCTGAAAAGCTCAACAATGACATGTATAAGAACAAAGGAAAGAGCTGCTCATGGCATCACTTTCTTGGGGATTTGAGTCAGAAAATTGGGCTGAAAAAGCATGACATTTTCAGAGAATATTAGCTACTGATACTTAAAACCTGATTTTTATTTTGCAGGGACTAAGATCCTTTTGTATATGTACCATGATGATCCATTTTAGAATGAGTTTGAAGTTTAGCCACTGATACGCAGCTATCACTACTAATTCATAGTACTCAATTTACTGCCCTGTTTAGGCCCCTCATAGGGATGATTTTGAGATTATCACTCTGGAAGGTTATCAATGAGCACCAGCAGCACAGCAGCAAGCCCCCAGGGCAAATAAGTTTTTAATCTTTTTTTCTGCTCGTCAGTCATTGTTGTCCAAGTTTTTCCTTTGAAGTTGAACATGTCCCCCATTTTCTTCCTATGTATTCACTTTCAATCCAAAAAGTCAGGAGTGATATCCAAGAGATATTCTTGTGCAGAGGAGGCTGTTTTATCTTTCATAATCAGTGCTGATTTTTTAACAGGTGTGTTGCAAAATCTTAGGAGGAAAGAAAGGGACGTAAGATGCAAAGAACAGTTCTTAGAATATGGAAATAATTCTTTCCTCCTAATTTTCCTTTCATGATGTTTCATGTCTAAATGCCAAAAAATGTTGTAAGAAGAAAAAATATAAAACAAAATCCAATTGCTATCTGTCCTAATCAAACAAGCCGCCAAACAAATACGAATGAATTCCAAAATATTCCATACTATGCACTCTCCAATATCCAAAAAAAATATTTTACCTCATGTTTCCATTACTTCCTTTTGCAACTCAGAACTGTGCTTGGCAACACATCTCTTTCTATTGTTCCTTTCATAACATTAATAAAATGACTCTCTACACTGCAGTCACTCCCGTGTTTGAACCTCATGTAGACAAGCCTCTCTAAGATTTTGATGAGCTAACGTGGGTGCTGCTAGCAAGAGAGCGGTTATACCACAGAACCCAACTTGGGCATGCCTACCAATTGTCCACATTTTCCTGGGCGTATTTATTTTTCAACTTCAACCTCTTTTAAAGTGGAAATGTAATACATGCCTAGGCTGGCTGGTAGCCTTTACAGAGCAGATGATTTTATCAGACTGCTTCATCTGGAGACACTAGGCATGCTCTCAGTCATATGTCCAAGATTTCAGACTGCTGCACGTCTTGGTTGGAAGTACTGTTCCTGTGCCCTATGGTGGATTGCCATATGCAGCCAGCCCAGCACTGTGTGACTGCACAGGTTCCAGGAAGTTTTGGCTAAGCCGCTTGGACATCCTCTTCTCATGTGGTCTGCACATGCAATGGGAGTTAAATGCCTCCTGTGTACATCAGATTTACTACTCATGCTCAGAAAAAATGCATAGCAGGCCTGATTCTCATGGATGGGCTGTTTCATTTGCCTGCTCACATTTTAATATGTACAGGATATTATGCTTTGCTAAAATGACATGGCTTTTGATTAATATAGAAGACTATATGCTTATGACAGAAGTTTGGGCACGATTTACTGGGCAAATGGAGCAATTGCCTCTTTTTTGACAGCAAACACAGAGCTGAGGGAGGGCATCTGGAGTACAAGTTGCCAGAGCCTGCCACAGCAGACAGTGAGTCTGCAGCACTGCCAAAACCCACAGGATTCCTCAGGGCAGCTGCATGCCAGCTTGCATCAGAGAGCCCACCCAAAGCCCCAGAGGAGCTTCTGCAAAAGTTGTGACAATGGAAGAAGCTTCACAAAGTGGCTGGACTAAAGAGCAAAGCTGAAGAAAAGGACTCATGCTGAGAAAATATGCTGGGTTAGAGGAAGGCTTTGTTTTCAAACATTTGATTTTAATCTGTTTCACTCAGCAGACTGAAATATTTTCTTTTTTAAAAGGTTTCCCCTTCTAGAGACTGAAAGTCCCTTTGGTAGCATTGGTACATGGACCTTACAGGAAAGATGGGACAATTCTCCCTGGAATTCTGGCATCAGACTCTTGTCTGAGAAACACTGTACACATGTATCAACACACATATGTATTACTGCATGCATATTTCTGTCTGGGCAATCCAAAGCTAGGGTTTCAAAACCTGTCCAAGTAGTGAAGTGAGTACTGAGTGGTTTGCCCATGCCAACTTCACACTGGTCCTCTGGCTTCACTACTGTCAGCATCTGAGGTACTTTCTAGGTTCCCTCTTCAGACAACGAGAGGAGAAGGACTGACAAAGACAGCAAGTCAGACTTTAGAACATCGGTCTGAAATAAGTGAGCTGAGTCCTTACCTGTGATTCTCAACTGATTATACATGGAGCTGAGAAGAAAAGCTTAGCCTAGCCTAGCTGTCTGAACCTGTATCTATTGGTAGCTGAAGTCAGATGAGGTGAACATTTTAAGGAACTGTTGTGGATTAATCCTAGTAGGCAGCTAAGAACCACTCAACCACTTACTCCCTCTCTCCTCCCCCAGTGAGATAGGGGAAAGAGCATACAAAGACCAAAACCAAGAAAACTCATGGGTTGAGATAAAGATAATTTAGTAAGCAAAGGGAAGAGGAAGAAGAAAGAAAACAAAACAAGTGATGCAAAGGTAATCATTCATCACCTCCCACAACTCAACTGATGCCCAGCCAGTCTCCAAGTAATGGCTACCATCCCAAATTCCCCTCACTCGGTTTTATTATGGAGGAATTACTGAGCATGATATATGTCATGGAATATCCCTTTGGCCATTTAGGGTCAGCTGTCCTGATTGCATCACCTCTCAACTTCTTGTGCACCCCAAACCTACTCACTGGGGTGCAGAGTTGGAAAAAATAGAAAGTCATGATGCTGTGCAAGAACTGCAATAGCCAAAACACTGCCATGTTATCAACACCGTTTTATACACAGATTCAAAACACAGCATCATACAAGCTACTATGAAGAAAATTAAATCCATCTCAGCCAGACCCAGTGCAGGATCATACAACTAAATTGAGAGAACCTCTAGCTTTGGTGAATTGTGAGCATGATACAGTCAAAATGAAATGTACAGTTGTGTTTCAGACTTAAATGGGTGATCTTACAGTGTTTGAAATCCTTACTTTGACAGATATGATGCAGAGAGAAGTAAACTGGGAGTTAATTTTCAAAAATTATAGAAAATGTTTGTAACTGTAACTAGACTTGAATACATTCCACTATTCCAGAAAAACAACATGTTGACTCTTCCTAATGACTGTGGAACACAAAATTTACTGTACCCTTATTATTCCTCCAGCCTGGCAATGCTGACCCTCTTCTAGACAAGCACATCCAGTTCCTCCAGAAATTACTCCTTTCTTAGTCTTCTGGGTTGCGACCAGGGTCAAAACAGTGCCAACTGATAAACAGATCAGAGAATGTTCCTGTGTTCCTGGCTACATTATGGATTTACTGGGTTTATATTAAAGTGAATGAAGGACAGAAGGGTAGACATGTTTGAACAGGTATATCTTTGTATAGCTGCTGAGCTAGGCCCCTCTTCTTGATTTACTCTCCAGTAATAACACAATTTAGGAAGTGGAGAAATGGCCAGAGTGATAGTAGAAGTGTGGGTGATGTGATTAAAGGGAATGTTTTTTTCAAAATGGCTGCACATATTGTCATGGTCCCCAGCAGTGCAAGGGCGAATGCACTCTAGGCTACCGTGTGCTCATTTTCAATCTATTGGATGGAAAAGGTTCGATAGTAATTGGGGGGAGGAAGCAAAAAAATGGGAGGAGGGTTTTATTAATATTAATTAGAAGAAAATATAATTCTATGGAATCAAGTTGCTTTAATTATTCCTTTTTTTATTATCATGCAAGTAGGATACCATCATTATTTAAATAATATGTGATGTGAAAAACAAAGTAAACATAAATAAAGATGTGTTCCCTTGTTTGTTTAGTAAACTGTTCAGATAAATGTTAAATTTTCTACACTGGTGTCAATTGTGCATGATTTCATCATCTGTTCTATTGTCCAAACTTTGTAGTTGGTTCTGTGTTCTGTTCTGGCCCAAATACATTTTTCTATTGAAGTGGCTAGAAAAATGTAATATTCACCATAAAGTTTGTCCTCTGTGGAGTTCTGAAATATTTTAGCCTAATCCTATTCCTTTGTCTCTTTGCTGTTCATTTTTCAGGCAGTTGCATTCATGTATCTCAGGTTTCTGCTTACATTCACATTTCAATAGCTTCTTTGATACTTTTCTGATACTCTCTGATATTACCATTACCTGCATTTTAAAACAGGTGATTCAGTTATTTAGTGAAATGAATTTTCACCTCATCACAGTAATCCAGGCTAATGAGAGGTTATGGATTCTGATCCCTTAGAAAAGTTCCTGATGGTAAACTATAATCCAAATGAAGAAGCTCAAATGGATATCCAGATTTGGAAACCTAATAATTATGTCAATTCAGACCCAGCGTAAATCTGAACTTCAATGGCTCTTTACAAGGCGATAAACCAGGACTGGACTATTGTATTTTCCTGTTTTATGATATGAGAGCATGGGATCATCTCTAATTCTAACATAAGGTTTTGATAATCAGTGATTCTAGCAAATTAACTTAAAATAAACATCAATTAGTGGATATGATTCACATTTTACTCAGTTTTAACACTATAAAATAATGCTTTCCTAGGAGAGCAACAACCATAATTTTATAGTCTCATATACTTTGTGATGTACAAATGTGGAAAACCATTTTACATAAACCAGAACATTTTATGAATGATAGACAGATTACATTTATACCAATGTCTTAAATTTTTGTTGGCAGGACACATTCAAGAGTCAAGCTTTCATATGTCCTTGTAAGCTGTAAACACGTCACTGACAGGAAGTGAATGAAATTTCTCTCATTCTATAGGCTTTTCTTTTAGAAGGACATATTTTGTAAGATGAAGTGGAATAAAAATGTAGAAAATGGATAAGAAACAAAAAGCAAGGAAAATAATCCATTGCAGTAAAACTTTACTTTTCATTGCGGCTGTTTATAAAACCTCTTATTGTTGTTGAGAGAACACTGGACGACATCAGATGCAGGGATTATAAATAAAACCTTTGAATAGTATTGTCACTGCCAGCTGTTGACGTGATCTGTATTAGTCACTAATTGCCACAGTCATGGCTCACACAGGCAGACTCAGTTCAGCTGTTCTTGGTCAGGAAATCCTCTGCTGAAACTAGGGTGTCTTTTCTAAGGGAGAATTGCTTTTCCTTTCAGTTATGTTTGTTCAAAATGCATGCAAAACGGGTATATTCTTTCATTTGTTGAAGTTGCAACCTACTCTCTGTTTGATAAACTATATCTGTCTAGGAAGTCCTCTTGAGTTAAATCTAAAAGTTTCTGCTCTCAAATCTTCTGATATTTTTGCTTTGTGATATCCCACAAAGTGGATGGTTTAGAAATCTCACCAAATTTTACTTTTTTTGGCTGAGTTACAACATGCACAAATGAGATTAGAGACTACTTCATTATTCAGTTAATCATTTGAAATTTGAAACTGTTTAGAAGTACTTGAAATCTTGACATTTCACGGAGGGAAAAGCACTCTAAGAAACGCTGGGCAAATCCTGCGAAGACTCTGTAGTGATGACAAAGGAAGATTTTACATGCTTGGGATAAATGTATGTGGGAATTCTTTCCAGACCTTTAGCAAACTTCTTAAAGGTGAACTAAATGAAAACAGTGTTGTTGCATTGGTTTTGCTCCTTGTTGCTTTTTTCTTGGCAACTGCTCCGCACTTATTTTTATCAGATAAAACAGTGTGTTGTAAACCAAATCATATGTTCTCTGGCATAAATTTTTTTAATGATAAAGTTTCCTCAGGGCCTAAGTGATAACTCCGGATGTTGACTCATTTGATAAATGGTATCTCATGATGATGAATGCAGCCGCAAAAACTCCCATATAAAATTATGTCCCATCCTGCTAGGTCCTGCTCTGTGCTGTATGGAAGAAGAAAACTGAAAAGGCTCTGCTCAGGCAAGGCAAAGGGTGCGCTCCATGTAGTCTGTTGTTCAAGTCTGAGTCTCCTGATACAGATACTAAGACAACTGTGCTTCCTGTCAGGGCCTGACACTGTTCTCCAGGTAGAAGCCAGAGTACAACCTCTGATGTCAGAGCAGTTGTGTCTTAGTGTTGCTTCTTGCCTAAGTGAGGCAGATCGTGGCCTTTTCTGCCAGACTACACCAAGTCAGTGGCTACCTCAGGCCACAGTCTTCTTGTGCCTCATGAACTCCCAGCCTGGGTATCAGCCAGTGGCGGTCAGTGTCCTCTAGCAGCAGCTGCCAACACCAGCAGATCTGTCCCACTGTCAGGTGTGTGGCCTGTCAAGTGCTTGAAAATAACTTGTTGTAGCAAGAAATGTAACTTTAGATTTTGTTCTGTGAGCAGCAGGGCTGATAAAGCCCAGTTTCTTATGGGCTTGGGTCATTTAAACTGCTCCAAAACCCCCAAGCTTTTCCCACCAGTCACAACACTGTCTAGGGCAGACCCATAAGGAAGAGAGACAGAACATGCTGTAGCTGATCTCCAGTCAGGCACCTCCATATTTTGGCCGCAACATGCACATTCATTGGATAGTCAACTGCTGTATTCAAGTGTATTCAGTGATGGCCCACCAACTCAAAAATTCAACAGGTACATGAACAGGCAGACAAGTGAATAATCAACAGGTTATATAAATAAATAAATAAATGTTAATAAACAAGTGGCTTTTCAGCATAGATGTTACTGATTTTAAGTTTCTTTGTAAACAGTTCTGATGGACCACAGAGAACTCCAGTTTTATAAACACCTCTGTACTTCACAATGTTTCTTGTCATCGGTAGCAGTTTATATGCATACATCTGAGTTGGCAAAATCTACTTGTAGGACATTTTCAGTGTTTTTCACTTGAAGTTGAAACATATCCACAGTTCAGTTCTAAGACATTCATCTGACTGTAGTTCTGGTTCCAAGCACTACTTTTGGAAGGATGAAGTTAGTGGCTTAATCTTATTACCAAAATAAGGTGTTTAACCATGTCATTCCCTTTGTTGTAGCTCATTGCAACTTTTTTAAGGCTGAATGGAAGGACACCATGGAATATTTTCCTGAGTAGCCATTGGTTTTCTGCACACTTTTTTATGAGAAAGGCATTTAAGAAACTGCTTTTATGTTTAGGCACACTATTAAACAGTGTTTGCTGACCTCCTTAATTACTGTACCTCTGAATAACATGAGATGGAAATCAATCTTGATGATTTTCACATTCACCTAAGGAGACAGGGAGACATGAAGTGTTGTGTGGTCTACTGGTTTAAAAAGAAGACTGGGACCTTAGTTCTGCAGCTGGTAATTCTTAGTTTAGCTGCTGCCTTACCTTGTGATTTTAGGGATTATTGGGTTTTACTGTTGCTATGTTAACTCGGTTTTATTAACTGTCAGATTACTTCTAGAGATTTCCAGGACAGAAAGGTGTGCATATGCACCATTTAGTACATTTAGGCTGCACCATGAATTTAAAATGGCCAAGAAACAGATATGGGCATGGGAACTTATTCATCTTTACTGGTAAATTATTAGAATGATCCTTGTTATGGGTTTGACTCAGTGGAATTAATGGTCTCCCAACAACTCTCAGGCACAGTTCAGGACCTGGCCATGAATTAGTAATGAACTATCCCTACTGGTTAGTTTGGATGCCACTGATCTATCTGGGAGAATAAGACAGTTTAATAATATGGGTGTGGACCACTCCATATCAGTTGTCTGAGTGCCAAAGAATAGCATATTTAGTTTATTAGCATAGATGTAGCCTCAGTGTCCAGTGCAGCAGATATGTTGCATATCTGCTGCAGTTGCAGATGGACCTGCATGTGCTCAGCTGAGATATATGCAATCAGTCTGCATGCTTACAGACTATGCATTTGATGTACAAAGGATGCACAGGGCCTGTGTGCATCCACTGGGCAGATGCATAGTGTGCAGATTTGTTACACAAGCTGCATATGTGTAACAAGATGTATCCACTCATAGCACATATATGACTGGTTTGAGATGTCCTATAAACATAGATTCTCTGCATGTGTGCTACATCCTGGGCAGCCAGATATCTACTATTCACAGGCAAAAGGCCAAATTTATCAATTTCAGTTTTCTTTTTCCACATGAACAACTTTTCTACATAGAAACAGAGATGTGTTAAATGCAAGTTTTTGATACCACCACATAGTAAGTCAACTTCAGGTGTCTTGGCTTCACTCAGTCCGTGACTATGTCAGAGTTACAGAAACGAAAGAAACTAGATATGTCAGGAGACGAGACAATCCTGATAGTTGGCAGTCCAGTCTTTTAGTTGGAACCTATTGAGACCTTAAGCAAAATATATGGTACTGCACAGACCTTGTGCTCATTAGAAAGCCTAATTAGATACAGTATAACTGCAATGGAACTCATAACTCAGCTCTTAGATAAGATTTCTGAAAATACTGAAAGGAACCATGTCCACAATTGCCATTGAAATCCAGTGGGAAAATGACAAGCATCTAACTTACCTCAAGAACTCTTGAAAATATTGTCTTTTTAACGTTTTATAGCCTTGTATACATTTCATAGTTGCAAACACTGTATCATTTCATTGCATAGGTAAAAATATGCTGTAGAGACCATAAAAACTTTATCCAGTATTGTATTTCTGAGCTGTTTGTTTCCTTTGTCATAAACATTTATGGGAAACACAAGATACAACAAACATAGTGATGGTAAGGGTACTGGAAAAGATTGTCACAACAATATCTACTGCCAAATGCTTTCATTGAAAACAATGTGCTGCAAACTTAATGAGATTTACGGTATTTAAAATTAATTAAAAGCCTTTAAAAATCTTCTCCCAGTTAGTTTTATATAAAAATGATGGGACTACTATTCCCTGTAAGAATACAGCTAGAAAGATGTCCCTGAAAAATATTTTTAAAGCAGCAAACCTGTAATTGGTGTAAATAACATGCCCAGCAAATGTGCAATTACAAGCTTCTGGCCTCATTACTAGAGGATTTAATTACATTTCTGTTGCATAAGATCTTTTCTCTGTCTGTCTTCCTTTGTGTTGAGGATTCCTCTGCACTTGTGTGTATCCATCTGCCCAACCACATCCTAAGGGACCCAGAGAGTGAGAGAGAATGAGAGACTGTTTTATGTCTGTGTAAGCAGTTGTTCCACATCTACTCTTCTCTGCACCACGCTGTAACTGAAAACCTATTCATTTAAGTCTTGAAGTATATATTTCAAACTGCATTCATTAGGAATGAATCTCCTTTCCCTTTCTTGACCGCATTCTTACAGGGTTATTGAAGCTTGAGCACTGAGTTCAGTCTTGGCAGGTCCCCACCCCCCTCCGAGGTCCAGGTTCAAGCTGTATTTGGGTTCTTTTTTGCTGATGCCTGCAAATTCATCTGGGAAGTTCAAGAGAGGATAGATTAGACCTAACACTGCTTAGGCCAGTCTCTATTTCAGAGATGAAAGGTGACAAAAAGTGCAAAAGTGAAGCTGGTCCAGGAAGGTTTTAAACAGCAAGCCATAAATTATCTTTTTTTCCCTCTTTTTTCCATTCTTTCCCCCTTCTCAAGAGAAGGCATTTCCAGTAAAAGCTAAATTTGTCTCAGAAATTGGCTCTGTTCTTTTCAACACCACTGAATGCTTCACTGCTAAGAAGGACCCCTAGTGTTTTTTGTCAGGTTTCATCTCTTTCACACTTATGTATTTTCATGTATAATATACACATAAATACATAAATAATTACATACATATTATATACACATATACATATAAATGTAGACAGTGCAGGGTAAAATTTTTTCTACAGTGGGCTCAAAGTATGCATCTAATCTATGTCTGGATCTGCAGGGCTGGCTGTTTTCAAAGTCATACTGCATCCTGGGGAAAGACAGCTTTATAATCTAACAATGACTGTAGACATGCTGCTCAGGAATACTTGGTTACACCACGTGCCACTCAAACAGCAAAAGGCGTTTTGTCTGAGAGACATGTCAACTCCTAAGGATGACCACTGAGGGCTCAAGTTTCTGAAGAACTATAAAGAAATATCTATGAGAAAGGGTTGTGTACATATTCTGTTCAGTAATACAGGGAATACAGAGAAAAATACAGGGAAAAAAGATAAAGTGCATTATTTAGAGATGGAGTAAGTAGAAGCATATCTGACGAAGAGACAATTATAGGCTGAAGGAGAAGGGAATGGAAAATAGTCAAATTTTAACTTGCTTTTATTTCAAAATCCCTATCAACTTTTCCTAACAGTGGTACTTGGTCCTAACCAAGCCTCTATCCAGAGTAAAGGCCAAGTAAGAGTTTTTCCAACATAAAAAAGGCTGTTTCAATAAAAGAAGTTGGGTTGAAAGAGTTTAGCTGTAAATTTCAACCTTCAGAAAAGAGAGCAAAGGTTTGGAAAAAAAAAATTGTAAGCAAGAAATATACCAGAAAAAAAATGCTATGACATTTTTGGTACTATTCTATGGCATCCTTTTACTAAGAATTTTTAAGAGCATAAGAAGAAGATAACATAAATCAACAAAAGACTCTGTGAAAGATGCCCATTTAGTGACAAGAAGGTACACCTGTCCAGAGATGGGCTGGCAATACACTTAAGCCCACACAGGTGTGGGGCTGTGGGGCTGCACAGCCCCCACCAGGGAGAGGTGCGCATCTGGTGAGGGCTGCACCCTGCTGTCCCCTGGGGTCAAGCCCGGCAGCCTCAGGCCCTCAAAACATGCACCTTTCCCAGGCTTACCTGGCACAGGTGCCACTCAACCACACCAGGATGAAGGCAATGCAAAACTCTGGTGGAGGAAGAATCAAGTTGGCTCTGTGGGCAGCAGGGTGCCAGCCTGCAACCGAGCCTTGGGATGCCTGGGGAGCCCCTGTCACCTTCCCCAGAGAGTGTCCTCTGAGGGAGTGACTGCAGGGCTGATGGCCTGTACCACCTATACAGATGTTGTTTCTACACAGTCAAGACATTCAGCTGTATCAGGCTTAGATGTAGTTTTTCTCTGTTATTTGCTACAGGCAGATCACTAACTGGGCAAAAATTGTTTAGTCGGAGTCCTTAGATATGCCTTACAGATTTTGATGAAATTTTTTTGACCTGAGAAAATACCAATTAGTCAAAACAGAAACATGCAGAAAAGTTAATTTTGACACTCAGTATATATTCCAAGTTACCAGAATATTTTGACCTTTTGTAAGCAAAATGTTCTAATTTTCCAGCTCAAAATGTTTTAGCAAAACAATGCACACTGAAAACATTTAGAAAGGGTGAAATTCAGATAGAAATGTGTCAAAAGTAGCTAAAAAAATTAAAATATCTGATCTAATTAATTCTGACATTTGGTCATAAATTTTCAATGTTTAGTCTTCTTCTGCCTGTGTACTATTCCCTGCATCTCCCTCCTCCTCCTGCTTTTCTGTCTGAGGGACTGTGGTTAGTGGCTTTCATCCATATGAAATTTTGATATGTGACTTCTCCTAATTTAGATGGGAACTTCTTCTCCAGTGTCTTGATGAGATTTTTTTCATATATGTCAGTAGTTTTCCTAAAGTGAAGCCTGTTTTCTAATCATGAGCAGTCCCCACTTCTGGAATTTAACCTTAACTAAATAAACCCACTAAAAATTTTCCAGTAAATTTCCAACATGTAAAGTTTCATCTTGTGGATTGGAAAAGTGATAACTTTTTCATTAACTTGACTGCAAGAATTGTCTACTTAATCATATCATCAGTAAAAAAGGAAATACACATAATAAGGTGAAATTTCTGTGTCAGATCTTCTGCAGTAAACCTGTATTACCCACATTTTAGAAATCATCTGCTAATTTATATCTCATGCAGGCAATAAGACTTTTGATCCAAAGTTAATTTCTAAAGACATTTTAGCAAATGTCTCCTTCTCCTCAGACCAAGGCTTTTTCCTGTGGAAACAAGTTCATTGTTAATTTTCTGTTGACACTAATTAAAAAAATTAACACACAAATGAATAATTAACTCATACACAGTATAAAGGCACTTAATTACCTAGCAGAAAGCTTCTGTTTCTCATTATCCTGATAGACAACAAACTCCTGTAACACAGTAAGATAACTAATCTATTCTTCTTCCCAAATCCGTATACATACAATAAAAGTTAGCAACTTTGTTGGAGATATTCAAAGAATTTTTATGCTGCCTAAACTCATTTGTGTTCTGTAAGCCGCAGTGCTGGAAAAATAAGCATGCAATAAAAAACCCAATAAGACAAAATAACAGTAATACATCATCTTTTTCAGTATATGTTGTAACTCTTTCTGCAGGTAAGGTGGCTCATTAGTGTCACAATCACTAGCTCTTTCTCTTCCGCAAGTGCTCCACTCCTCTCCTAATCTCTGTCAGCCCTAGAATCATATACATATCCCTTTATCCAAAAGTTTTTTCTTTCTTGACCATGAGAGTTAAACACTGGTATTATGGCAGAACATAAGAAACAAATTAAAAAAAATCTTTTGGCTGATAAGAAAATGAACAAGAACCAATCACACATGTTTAAGTATAGCATAGTTATTAAATATTTCTATGTCATGTTGACAGAAGATTGTTAGATCACCTGTACCTGTTTAGTAGTTAACTCACTAATCGTTAAGTGAGAATAGACTAAGTAAACAGACCACCTGAAATTTTGGTGTTTGTCACCAAATTTATTGGTGTTTGTCACCTAGTATCTTAAAAGAAGCTACAGTCAAATAAATTATGAACCTCTGATCTACTACTTAAAATACAAGGTCTTGACTGAGCACAGTGTCTATATGTATGTTTAATCTGAAGTCATGAGATTTAAGAATATGCATAAAGCTAAGCACATGGTGCCTGGGCTGATCGAATTAGCCATCTATTTACCATTGATTTCCATAGCAGTTTAGTACTGTTATCACTTTTAAATGCTCAGACAATTGCATCACCCTTATACTTATTTGAAAATTTGTATCATTGGTTACATCCGTGCTAGTAAATTGAGTGGTACCCAGATATGTTCTCTGGCCTTGTGGCCAAGTGGCACACTCTGGCCACATCCTCACAGCTAACCTCTCCAAATTCAAAACTGTGTATCTGCATCCAAACTGGGTAATAGGTCTCTGACAACACTAATCCCCACACTATGCCTATGGATTTGGGAGAAAACCAGGTCAAAACCATGCCTGTTCTAACATTAATGGATCAGAAGATTGTGTTTCACTTCCCAGTAATATTCCCCAGCTCTGTTTAATTTATTAATATAGACACAGCCCTCATGTCCTGAATTTTCTGCAAGATTTCTCATAAAATTCAGCATTGGGTACCCAAAGGGAGAAGCTTACTTTCTGAGCAAAATCAGGCTGTTCATCCTTAGATGCCAGCTATCAGATGAAGTGCTGATTTCTTTTGCTTATTGGATGAATAGTTGGTAGTGGGCTAGGAATGTCTTAAAGAGTTGGGTATTTGGGGAGCAGTGATGTTAAAGCAGTGCACATCTAATGAGGAAGAACTATTAATTCTTTGCTACAAAAACTATGGAATAATTTTGCCCAGTTATTAAAAAGTCCAGCACTTGGGTGGCAAAGATGATTTGAAAGTCCTAAAATCTGTAGGCATGTGTAAAAAAGAGTACACAATATCAGCCTGAAGGAAAGACGTGCTTCATGAGAATTTTTCACTTCCCCTAAGCAGCAAAATTAGCTAATGTCAGAGACCTCGTTCCAGACATAAGGGAAGCATAATCACATCTTGTTTAATAAATTTTGTATCCTTAAGTAAAGTTTTTGAGGATTTTATCTCAACTGTTGGATTGTTCCACTTCAACCTTTGTTTCACATTTAATTTCTCTTTTATTTCTTCCTTCAGAAGTAGATTGATCAGGCAGCTGACCTATTTTCACAGGAACATATGTAATGTAGAGCATGGATATGCATTTTCCTGTTAATGAGGTTACCTAGAATAGAAATCAAGGGAGCTAGTGCTGCAGCTTTTTTAGCAATACCTCCAGCGTGCTACTGGCTTTTAAGATATATTTAGAGAGTGGGGAGTGTGCCATCATATGGAGCAATGCTTTCAGCTGGCAGACCCTGAAGAAAAGAAACCATTTCATCAATCTATCCCAAACCCACAAAAAGTATCTGCTTCAGAATGAAAAGCCTGAAATCTAAAACCTGAAACAATAATATAAGCGCTCAGAAAAAGAGGATACAAAAAGCCAATAACTTTCATTTTCTAAAGAGCTCAGGGGTTTGGATGGACTGAAATACCTCAGCTCTTTCCTGGAAGGCAAGAACATAGAAAAGACGAGGGAAAGTGAGAGAAGAACAGAAGCTGTTACAAGTCTAATGAACATTATTTGACTGAGTCATTGTATAATTTACAAAATCAAAATCATGTGGGTTTTGTCGTTCGCCTACGGTTTGCAAATTTTTTTAATGTGATCACAGAGTTCCCATTTTTTAAGAAACCTAAGTGCTTTCTCTATGTTTTTCACATTAAGCCAAATGAAATTATTTTACTTTCCACTGACACTTTGTGCTTTCTGCTTATCCTTTTCCCTCCTGACTTTTCAGTAAGAAAGTTCCCTCTGACTTTCTAGAGACTTTTAAAAATTTATTTTCTTAGGAACTTAAATTTTCCAGATGTCAGAGATTTTAAAACATCCAGTGTATAGTGATCTGATCAATGTTTTAGCAGTTTAAAAATGTTGACATAATATGTAGAGAGAATACATGATGGCATGTGGAGATATAAAGATTTTATTGGGATTAGGTTGTACTGGCTGCATTGCTTACATGTGGTGAAGCCATGAGTGTGTTTTGTTATCACTATTTATTATTTATATAGTGCCAAGAATGTTCTCGGCAGCACCTTGTTATGAATACAATAAAACTTTTTTTACAACATGACCTATCATGCATGTACATTAGACTCTGTTTTAGAGATATTTCAGAACACACCATAGAGTTTTAAATTTGTGTTGGTTTTATTTTCCAGTATCCTTCTGCCTCTAAATTCTGGCTGCCTTTACTCTTCTTTTTTTTTTTTTTTTTTTTTTCTCCTTTCTTTTCTTTTTTTTTTAGCACATTCAACATTTACTTTTGTGGTGTTAACCACCAGTACTTTGTAATTTGCCTGGAATAAACATTGGTACATCTTGCTACAAAGCTAGGAATCTAGATATCCACTGGGACAGACCTAGTATTTCTAGAGTTAAAATGCTCCCAAAGAGAAAATGTCTTGTAGTAGATTGGGGAGGGGGGGGGGATAAGTATCATTTTCCTACTTTAATACAGGAAAAAGAATAAATGTGCTGGGGCTTTTCTCTGTTGCCTTTCCTTTTTTTCAAAGCAGTTAGCTTTTTCTTGTAGTACAACCATGCACACTTAAGACAAATGGTTCTCCTTGCTTCAAAAAACATGTTTTGTGTATGACCAAAATTTTCTTAGTAGTAGTGCTGTAGTGGATGAGTGCCATGGATCCTGTATATGAGACTCTCATACAGTAGAGTACAAGGTTGTGGTTTGAGAGGAACACAATAAAATTAGGCAAGAAAAGGTACTGAGAAACTACGGTGATTGCTCCTCACACTTGATTGTCCGGGCTGCAGGGCTAGCAGTAAGCATACAGAGGCCGTCAAACATTTGGGGAAAGAACCTACCTGCAGTATAGCTGTTTTGCAAGACAATTCAGACAAATTAAAACTGCAAAGGCAGTGAAGACAGGTGGTGAGGGAGACCTGGATGTTGATTGTACCTGCGCCCCAAGCCGGGGCAAAAGGGAAGGAGGTTGCTGCCCTCGTTGCCAAGTAGATCTGGGGAATTACTGTTAGGTGGCTCTGAGTGCAGCGGCAAGGAATCAACATTAGAGAGGGGACTGCGGAATTTCAGCCAGGAGCAGGGAAATTCAACTGTGATCAGCAAGACATGAAGATCATTGCAGGACATAAACTGAACGTGCTCTCACCAGAGCAGAAAGGCAGCGGTATGAAGGAGCATGTGCCCACAGCAAGCAGTGGCAGGACAAGCATCAGTACCTGTGTGCAGTGCTGCACTGGACCATGCTTCAATGACTCCGAGATTGCATACCTATAGCCATACAGATACCTACTGTATTCCATTTAAACACAAGGGACATTGCTTTCTGTATCTTCTGACAATTTTCTGTCATTAATAACTACTAGCTTAGTGAGGTGTGAAAAACAGGTGGAAATTTAGAGTATGTGAAACAGAAATCTCTGACAGCTCTAATATGGCAAGAGTGCAACTGCTTACAAAGAGTTGGCAATGGGCAAGCCCCACCATGGGAGACTCCGTGGGGTTTTTGCTTTCTTTTAAAAATCAGGTTGTGCCTGATTTTCCAGCAGCAAATGTTTAGTCTACCCATCTCCAATTTTGATAACAAACATTTTAGTTAAGTCCAAGATAGTTCTATTTTCAGGCCAAAGGCACCTGCTTGTCACCATGAATGTGCCTATCTCCTTAAGCTGTTTGTGCTTATGAAAAATGACTGACTAGAAAATACTACTTTTGCAAAAGTAGGTATCTGTGTACAGCAGCACTGATGTTAAAATTCTTTAAGTGTACTAAGAATTCATCATGTTACAGAATTATTTTTTTAACAAATTCTAAGAAGAGTAGGAGCAATTCACAATAATCTACTTCATAAAACCATAGATCTCAAAGCTACAAGGGAGTATTTGACATCATCTTGTCTGATTTTCTTTATAACATATACCATAATGCTTCCCTAAATTAAATTGTGCTAGAATTAAAACATGTCTGTCTCTTTCTCTCACATTCTCTCTCTCTGTCTCTGTGCTCCCCCCCATGCCCAATTCAGTCTTTGTTTTCAAACTGGTACAAAGAGAGATAGTCCACTGCAAGTTGAGGTAATCTGTTCCGGCGAAAAATTCTTTCCCTGTTAAAAACTTGTGCCTTATTTATTGCTGAATTAGTCATGTACCAGCTTCCAACTATTTGATCTTGATGCATGCCTTTTTCTGTTAGGCTGTAGACCTAGCTCGTTGCTGTAATTTTTCTTCCATGGAGGTGCTTATTTACAGGCTGTGATCAAATCAGTACCTATTTTTTTGTGGCAAGATAAATAAAGTTTCTGTAATCCTTGACTAGAAGGCATGATATTCAGTTATTTATTCTTTCCCTGGAAGGAACATCATGCACTAATTTAATCATTCTTATGGCACTTCTCTAAAATTTTGTCTATCCATCAACATCCTTCTTGAACTATGGTCCTCAGAGTAGATGCAGTGTTGCAATAGCCATCATCTCCGGTTCAGGGTTATGACAAAGTCTTCCTCTCTCCTATTCCATACTTCCTGTATCCCAGGACTGTACCCCAGGATGCTGCATCCCCTTGGGAGATAACATTTTTTCTGGTATGAACCATGGACCAAGAACTTCTTTCAAAATGCCATCTTAATGATTATGCTACTTAGCTTTAGCCTAAACATAGGGAGCTAGACTCTAGAAGTTCCCTGTATTGTATATGTGAGTGAGATATTCTATGGAACGCGTCATAACATAACTGTGCATCTGTAACTTCTTATTGACCCTACAGAACCTAAGGAGGTTAAATCCTAATTTAAGCCCTTAAAGCTAAACAGTGTGAAAACCACCTGCTTCCACATCTCCAATAGTATCTCATGCAATAAACGCTATATTCAACCCATACCTACCATCCCTTGGTTAAAATCCCCTTTAAACCCACTCATTACTATCGCTGAGGTAGTATTTAGCAGTCTAAGTAATCTACTTGAAGCTAATCTCATTTTAGAAGTTCACTACACTTAACACATGAGCAACCATGGCTACTCCTGACACATTCTGTAACTGCTGACCCGCGGTTTTTACATTGCATGCACCCAGCAGGCATCTTCCTTGTAACAATAAACCAATTTGCACAACTAACTGTGCCTTCAGTGCTTATCTCTACAGGATCTAGCACATCATGTGCTGTCTGAAAGGACTCAGACTGCTGCGTTCTGGTTTTTTGGTCTAAGTTCCAAGCTGGAAATTGCAGTTTTTGGACTGTGGAAAAAAAATGACACCCTGTGATTCTTGTGTGGAAACTGTGCTTGAAACTCTTTGGCTTCACATATTTATAGTTATAAAATGTGTCTCTGGATGGCTGTTTGATCTCTGTTAAGCTCTGCTTCATCCTCAGAATTGCTCTAAATTACTTTCAGTGGTTATATTATTACTAGAAATTAATATACAGCATTTATGACATGTGTGTTCCTTTTTTCTTAAATGCATCTGTGATGTGCTGAAGGCTGCTTTGTTTTGTAGCATCTTATGATATAGGGTTTTCCCCCAAGAGGCCCACACTTCAGATGGTGGGCGGGGTGGGACACTTTCCCTTGCTGACTCTCACTAAGTCTGAGAGAATGGAAGAAGAGAGAGGACCAGTGTGACATTTCCGTCTGGTTTCCTCTGAGATATATTGTGCTTAAGAAACTCCATTAATCATGGTGTGGGGCTGGTCAGACGTTCATAGTTTAGTAATATACAGACCACAATGACTGAAGATATGAAAATTATATTTTAATTTCTTGAAACAGTTTATAGTTTCAGGGTGAATGATTGTAGAGAGGCCTGCGATGGAATGCTAGACTTGAATTTCTCCCACAAAGTTTGCAGTAGTTTGGATATGACTCTATATTAACACTGAAGCCAATGTATGAGCTTGAGACTTTTCTGTCAGAGTCTGAAACAGGTCAAGCTAGAATCACCAGGGCCAGCACACATACACACACACACATATCCCTACTGAACTCCACCTTAATGAACTTTACAGCTTGGATCTGGCTTAGGAAAACTAAGGTCTCTTGGCTTCCTGGGAAATGTGGTTATTAGAACATCTTTACAACAGTGTTTGACCTTCAGTCTATGATGAGCACCTAAGGTATATATTAATAGTACATCATTTTGGTACTAAAATCATAAGCAAATGATTTTTAATTTGCAGCTTAAGGAGTAGAATCTGAGGTGCACTTTTGGAGTCAAATACTCTTACATCAAAACAGATTCTCAGTTTGGATTAAGTTCTCTATAAAAATGAATCATTGTCCCTGTGTCAAATAGTGCCATTAACTCTGAAGAAGAGTTTTTATTGAGCTACTGACTTTCCTATGCAAGCTAAGGTACTGGTAGAATTTAAGAACTGTGCCCAAGCACCATTTTTTGAAACACTAGAAAGTATAGTCATAATAATTGCAATACAAGAGTCTGTAAACTGGTCTGCCAGTGCATTCAGTTCTTAACAAAATGTGCTGGGAAATCATTTAGCATTCACGTTGTGTTTGAAACATTCCTAGGAGCTTAGCTAACTTTACACTGTAAATTATGTCCAAACACTGTAAATGATGTCCAAATTTGTGTGGTGTGTACTGGCTAATGCATGCTCTGCTGCTCCACAGAATGGCCAGTCCACATTTGCCATTCCTTTGCAGGAGGTGGGAACTCCTTCTTCTTAAATGCTGATTCAGTTCTGAGTTGGTTGAAAAGACTGGATGTGTCAGCAAAAGGGAAAGAAATACTTTATCTCGGAGGGCTGGCAGATGATGACAAACAAGTCCCATCACACTCATGGTAGTCATACTACCTTGCTGCTGGGGAAGGTGCTGTGATTATGATGAAAGAGGGGGACTGTGGTAAGACAGCCTCTAAAAAGATGTGCGTCTATTCTTTTTCTTAGTGGATTAGAATCCAGACTGGATTCATATATGCACAATTTAAACATACATACACATGAAGTCCTAAAGGGTCAACCATTCCCTTGCTGGTAATCTTCTCATTTACTTCTTATGAAGTGCACTTCTTACATAAAATTTTAATATTTTGGGAATAATTTTATGGAAATTGTTAGCAAATTAAAATTTAATTTTTTATACTAGTAAAAACATACAGTATCAGCTCAGATCAAGAGGCTTACTTGAGTAAGTAAGGCTCAATCCTTACTTACACAACATAGACTTTGCTATATAAAGACGGTGCAAACAATTCAAGAACCTGGTCTTTCATATTTCGCAAGATAGATGTTTACTGCACACAGATAAAGGTACAGTTTATATTGTACACAATTCTTTTTGTGTTTTGTAGAGATGAGAGCAATTTTCAACTTCTCTATGTGTTAAGAACTAGCTCCTTTTTTTTAGCAATTTCCCGATGTTTGGCAACCCTTCTGTTCTAGATAATCAGCACTAACAGATTTAGCTTGTGCGGAGACAGTTCTGGACTGATTTAATTACTGTTGTTATTGTGAAGAAATAAACACTGACTAATGATTGGTATGTCTGTCTGTCTGTTCAGATCTTGTTGTTTATGAGCACGTTGTTTAATCTTCTTGTTAGTTACAATTTTTAAAGTTGATTTCTCTGAAATCTCTGGATTTCAGTTTCTTCCCTACAGCAGTCTTATTTGGGCTCTTATTTTTCATCCTGTTCGGGTGATTTGTGGCAGTAGGACTCCTTAAGGTAGAAAAGTTTGTGTTAAATCTAACATGTTTTTCTTTCACTACTTTTCGAACATGTAAACTTTTATCATTTTAAATGTCCTGTGGCAAAAAGTCACGTGCTTAAACTATGAATTATGTAAAGATGAACTTCCTTAGCTTTTATTTTGAGTATTTCTCCAGATAATCTTTTTGATGGCTTCTAGTTCTTGGATTGGAACCTGTATTAAAAACATTGGTAAGTCATTCTATGGTTAAGTGCATCCAGCTGTCCCTGAGTTGGTATAACCACCTCCTCTTTACAGTCGTATCCTGGAACTTTTGCAAACATGATGTCTATTTACCTGTCTTCTGATGAAGTCCTGAAAGACTCAATGGGGTGGAAACATGGAGTAAAAATATAAGAAAGCCATCAGATGTCAGACTTTGATGTGTCTGTGTGGGTATGAAATGAAAAAAACCAAACTATAAAACATGCATAGCTGACTCTTTCTTTGAGGGATTGAAAAGGCTCTCTTTTTCCACTTTCTTTCTTGCACTAATTAAGTATAGATAAGGTTTCTTTCTTCCCTAACAGGTTATCTTTCTCTCACTTTTCAAATTTATTTTCCTATATAGGTTTTTATAAATGTACCCAGGTGTCATGGTTAATTGTGCAGAGAATATTATTTAGCAAAAGCCACATTGTTAGGTCTCTTGTTCTATTTTCCCAAGCTACAAAGTGATTGAAATTGACTTTTTGCAGGACTTTTAGGAGTCCCATTAGTATGTAAAATTACCATGTGCATTATTTGAATTATTTTGGCAAAGCATAAATCCAGGTTGAGGAATCCATGTTATTAAATTCACAAAGAAGAGCTATTCCTGAACCCAACAATCTGCAATTAGAGAGGACTATTCAAGGACCAGTTAAAGATTCCCAGAAGATAGCCTTGATTTGAGTTGAATATATATGTTGTTGAGAGGCTAAGTTCCTTGCAGATTCAGGCCTAATTATGTTTATTACCCTAAAATAAGACACATCAGTAAATGTAAAAAAAAAAAAAAAAGAAGTTGAGTCATAACAATCATATGGAGGTGGGGTGAAGTTACAGCAAAAAGTCCTTACTGTGTTTCTTTTTCTGACAAGAGGATGGTAACATAGTATGGCTGATATGGAACTCTCACACATGTAACATCTGTAGACTTTGCTCACCATGGGAATTTTACACTTTACAAATGTGGTGTTACGCTCTTTTGCAAAGGTGAGTTTTAAAAAAGTATACTCTGCTGATACTGCACAACTGCATAATTTCAAATGTTAGAAACTTAGCATTAACAAGTAATTCTGATGTGAATGAGCCAGATCACACTGAACTGTACTGATTCTTAAGACTCCTGAAAGATACTGGATTTATTGCTTTGGAAAAAAATGTAATTTTTTGCACTAAAAACAAGTAAATCAAAATTACCAGTGGTAGAATGGTATCTCTGTATAAATGAGAAATAGGCTCTTAGCCTGTAGATGCCATGTTTGTAGAGAAAATCTAGGTAGAGGCAAGTGACAGTCCCAATGTTTTCTTGGTTGAGTTGAAAGCTTAAATTGACAGGTCTGGGGCATAATCTCTCTCCCTTTTCATTTCAAAGAGTATTAACTTAATTTATTAAGTTTTTACTTCTTTGTTTTGCTTTGGAAAGTGATCCTTTGGAAAATACTACCTACTGGTTGTCTCTTTCAAGTCTGAATTGAGAATTTGTAGGTGTTGTGTAGGAAGAACATATGCTCTGTGTCTTTAAAAGCTGTAAGTCAGTGAATGGCATGTATGTATCGTGTTGACTAGATATAATAACCTTCATTTCCAGGGAATGCCATTATTGTTATGAATAAATTTCTGTATGTCTGTCATTTTCCTGAAAATATGGTAGACATATATTTTCAAATAAACAAATTGTACAGTGAAGCCCAAGCTAGACACTCCAAGATCCTCTCTGGAGAACAAAGAAATAGGTAGGGAGTAATATGGTTGGCATGAGGATGAGATTTAAGGGAGCAGGTGTATCTTATCCTTAAGCAAATAAAGCTTAGGATGTCTTACAGGCTTCCTGGGCCATAATGAGCTGTCCTTTCTGGAGAGTGATTTGAGTAATGAAGAACTGATCTTCCCCAAACCAGTAAAGATACTTTTGTTGTGCCAGGTTTGTTAGAAATTCAAAAGTTGGTGAACATAAGGGGCAAACTCTGAAAGCAATTCAGCCCCATCTCGACAATGGAAACCTAACTTGTGCATAATAAACCACTTGGCTTGGTCACTCTTTTGGATGCAGGTCCTTCAAAGAAGAGCTCAGTGGGTTCTTGCTTCTGCTATAGACTAATTTCCTGCAGGTTTGTGCTAGAAGCAAGCTCTAGCAAAATGTTGCAACTTTCCTGGTGATAAACAACTTCCTCAAATCCCCTAATCCTGGAAAACCCCTTCAGCTCCTTCTCTGTTTTGCCAGTGCTTTTTATGCAACTGTGTTCTAAATTCAATTAGGAAACTGAACTATGTTTTTTTAAAAAAATCTAACTGTGGGTTTGCCAGGAAAACAATTGTAACAGAGAACCACTGCCTGAGGCTGAAAGCTATAAAAGTGAAGGAAACGGGAAGTTAGCAAACATGACAGCATACATAAGCAAGAACCTGTAGAGATGAATACATGGCCCCGTGTTTGGTTTTACTTTGTTTCTGGTGATAATTAAGAAGACAGAAATAGCAGCCATGCCAACAACATGTGGAATATCAGATTTGTTGCAGGAAATGAGGATGATAGGATGTAAGAATCCCAGAGGACTGGCAATGCTGCTGAAAGCAACAAAGATCTCTGTACAGGGCTTTGGGGAGATGATGGAAGAAAAAACTCTTAAGGTTAAGCATAAAATTGCAAAGCTGGAAATCACATCTGTGAAAACAGGTCTATGTGACAGATAGCTATAGGGTGAGCACAACAAAAAAAGTAATAGAGTGGTGATGTATTTTGGCTGGGTTAGAGGTTAAAGCAAGGAGCATCAGATAATGGTTAATCCCCCAAAGAGGAAGACAACCAGTGCAAAGAGATATGGAATTCAACGAGGAATGGTGTTCATGTCCTTTAGACATATCAGGATAATATTCAGACAGAAGACAAGCTAGAAAATAGAAGTCCAGAAAGTATATCCTCACCAACAATAATCAGGTCTACCTGATTGAGGGTGTAGGTATAGGAAGAATATGAAACAGATCTGTAGGAGTCTGGGCCGCGCTGGAGGGAAGTTAGTGTAGGCAGAAGAGTGCAAGGACAAAGACAAGGCCAGCAAAATAAGTCTGACCAAAACACACAAGATATCAGATAAGTGAGAAACACCTGTGGTCAGCAAAAGCACACAAGTCTAAGCAAAACAGGGTACGAGGTAAGGGAGTTTTGGGCAAGTTTTGGGCTCTACGTACTAATTGCAATTAACCAATGCAAATGCTTGTAGAAGCGCATGAACAGCGCATGCAGATAACCTGTAGCCTATTAGAAGATAGATGAGCGCGTGTATGGAACTTAGTAGAAAATATATGTAACCAGGATTGCGAAATAAAGGAGGACGATCTGATCATCATATTGGTGTTGTGTCGTTCCTGTTCCTGCACGGAGAAATAAGGACCCCGGCTAATGGTGACCCTGACACAGATCTATAAGAAGCTCTGGGAAATACATGCATATATTGACCTGAGGCTCAACGGGGCTATTTTGGGAGTAGTAAAGAAGGCACAGATGACTAATCCTAGTGAACAAAAATGTTAAAAAAATAAAGCCTTAAGAAATCTAGAGGAGGATAAAACAATGAAGGTGTGAAAAGTTATGTGGAAATGTTCACAGAAGATTTTGAAAAAAGAGGGGTGGAGAATGTCTGATTTGTTGCACAGGAATCAGTCCGGTTCTTGAGACCTGTCATTTTTATTTATACTACCTTACTATAAGGGCCTAGGACACTGAGGATATCCTTGACTCTTCTGTCTCCTATTATAGCATTTGATCTTTTACTGCAGACTGTGAGTTTGTTATAGACTGCCAAGACATGCACTGAGGCCTAGGGTGTGTAGAAAACTGCAGAGCACCTATAGGGTGGCTTTCTGGAACTGCCTGGTAGCTTCTGATTATAGAGGATTAGATTTACGAACCAAGGTTCTTCAGAGCATTTATTCCTAAATAAATGACTGCTTTCTTTCCTTTTCTTCTGTTTTTTGTTTAGTATTACTTAGCCTGTGCACCCAGAAATATTCTTTATGAATAGGAGTAATACCAACATCCTAGTACTTGCAGATCAGTTAAGTGTACCATATACATTTGTTTCCAAATACATGGTTTAAACTTCACATTTACATAAAAATATAGAGGATAGAAGAATAATATTTTAAGGCAAGTGGTGGAAGACCCATCACTTAAATTATGTAAAATATTACCCCATTTAAATGGTTCAGGCATATATTGTAGGGAAGAGTCATACACTGGCCAGGATAGGACAAGATGACCTAAGAGCCCTTTCATCTATAATTACATGTTTATGTTCCCAATGGTTTCCCATAGTTTAGTAACAAGACAAACATGCTACTGGATTTGACGTCCAAACAACCTTTAAGATATTAAACATGATATCTATGTGAATAGCAGAAATATAATGTATTTCTTATTGTAATAGTTCTTTTACTCAGAAATACCACAGTGAAAGAATGAGACATGTTCTTAGTATCATCTGATTTGCCAAGTTCATATTATTACCTGTTCAGTAATACTTTATTTAAGTCATGATGCCTATGCTGTAACTTGTGGATATATCTGTATATGATTCTGTACACATATACATACACCTACACACCCTGGTAGGTGTATGTACACATGTATATACACCTACCTGTTCACTGGAGTCCTGTTCAGTTTGATCTCTGATCTCTATCATTTTCTGCAAACCCTGTCACCAATAACTCTAAACAGAGGCAAATGATTAGAATTTAAAATACTTTTAATGAGAAATACAAGAACACAGAACTAGTAGAGACCTATAATATCAAATACCACCCAACCTATTTGCAGAAAATCTTTTCCAGTAATTCCTTTCAGAAATTTAGGAAGATTCCCCTTTAAAACTAACTAGGTTTCCTTGCTCTACTACAATCAATGTAAAGTTCTTTCAGAACTGTGCTTATGAAAATGACACTCCTCTCCATTTGTAGAGGAAAAGCATTCATTGCTAATGCCTGCCTGCATGTTTTAGTTGCCATTTTTGGAAGATATTTTTCTTCCCATGTCCCATTTATTTCTTTTCCCAAATGTCTGCAGAAAAGAATCATACCTTCCTTACCCTTTCTTCTGACAGGCTATGCAAGCTAATGAAGCTAATGCTTTTTGAGTTTCCTTCTTTCATCACAGTTGTGCAACACAGTTCTATCCTTTTACATATTTACTTTGCTTTGGTACAATCAGTACCATAACTTTAAATAATATTAAGATAGCAACATACTTTATCAAAGCACTAGTAAAATTTTAAACAATATGGTCTTCTGTCATGGTAATAGCAATAAGAAAACCAAGAATTAAGAATGGTGACATTTCATAGGCAAAGTTCAGAAAGTCAGCTTGATTTTTAGCAACTGTTATGTTAATTTTCCTTAGCTAGAAACAGATGACTGTACTAACAATTGGTGTGTTTGTTTGTACAGATTAGGGAACAGGTTGCTAGGAATATCTGATTGATTTATCAGAAGTAAGACAACTACATGTTCGTGGTAAAATAACAAAACCAGCTCTGTTTGGAGGTGCATTCCTGTGCCAATGAATCTGTGCTCATGCTGATTTCCTACCTGCAGCTGCAGTACAGCATGAATTGAAGACTCTTTTCATTCTGCAGCCAGTCAGTACTGCCAGGTCCTTTTCCTGTGTAGTCACTTTCAGCTTATGCTCATTCAGTTTACAGGATAAATTCTTATTTGTTCTTTCTTCCATTGACCTTATCTGCATGCAATGTTTTTTTCATCCTATTTTCATCGTTCTTGTACTCAGGTGCTTTCAGCTCATGATATCCCATGCATTCTCTGGACTGGTGATGCTTCCTGGTTCTGTTTCATCAGTAAATCATGAGCTTATTTCTGCTGTCTTTGAGGCAACATCATTAATGCAAAAGTTTCAAGATCAATCCCCAATCCAGTCCTGAGGGACCTCTCCTGGTAAACTCCTACAGCTGGATTCAGCAATACTCTTTTCATGTTCCTCTCATTAGTCCCTTTTTCATCAGAGAACCTACTAGTCTGCAGTTAACTAATGATTTCCCATATTAACTAATATCAAATGCCAGATAAATGAGATCTATATTTCTGCCTTTGTTGAGACAACCAGCTGTTTCATCAAAAGAAAACATCAATCTAGTGTTATGTATTTTACCTCTGATAAACTCATGTCATAATTTTTTTCCCTATTTCTGTCTTATATTTAATTATTTCTTGAAAATTTGACTCCAAACCTGATATACTATGAAGAGCTAGGCAAACAGGCCTTTTCAATAAGTGCACAAAGCTTGCTGCTCACAAACCATATGACATTACCCCATCTTGAAGCAATAAAAAAATGGCAAAATATATTCTGATAGCTTCCAGCAAACTAATGTAAACAAACAGTCCCAATATTCTCAGGCTCATACGTTTTCTCCAAAGATTTACATTCTTTCTCATGTAAGATAAAATTGATGATAGGGAAAATATGTTGGCAAGAAAATTATAATTACTTTATTTTAGCTATTAGAATTGGATAATCCTTCAGTCCTGAATTAAGAACATTCCCTTTGTAGAGTCTGGCAGAGTAGACTCTCCATATCATGTATTTCCTTTCAAGTTAAGGCCTCAGGCTGATGCCTTATTACATCAGCCCATCCCACATCTGGGCTCTGGAATGAAACTTGCACATCAGGACAGGGTCTTAAGGATACTCTTATGGGTACATTGTGTATTCTGGAAATGCTTGTTATTAAAAAAGAAATTATGAAGAGATTCTTTTTTGTTAGTTTAGTGTCTGTGTACTGGTAAACCTTTCACAACTGGGTGCTCAGAAGCTCTCTGTGTTTCAGTGTTATTAAGTCAGATTCAGCTGTTCTTGAACTTTGCCTGCAAAGACACCAGTAGTGTCTTTTCCTTTGGAGTTTCTGATACACTTGTTTGTCTCATCTTGTAACGCTCCATTTTGGAAATGGTACCTCGTGGTTCTCAGGATTCATGCAAAACCATCTCTTGACGCAACTTATGCAAGAACAACTTGCCAAAACCAGCCTTTGTGTGTATTTGATTTAATATACCCCTTTTCAGTTTTCTTCTTTTTCTGCTCAGCCCATGGTGCCTCAGGTCTGTTTTCTCTTTTATTTAGCCTCTGTCTACTTTAAGACTAATATCAAGTTTCTCTGTTTCACAATTAAAGGAATTTTCAGTCCTTCAAGTCCAAGATATTAGCAAGGAAAATGGTATTTTTTGTTTGTCTCATTTTCTGTGCTCATCAACCTGTGAGAAAAATCTGCAATTTCTTCCAGCTATGGGGCATCTAGATTCAATGCCCTATCAGGTCTTGTTCACTCTTATAATGCTTTGTTTCTAACTGATGAACATAGAAGTTTTTTCTAAGTAGAAGGAAAAGTTTTACATATTCTCTCCAGGTGGAAATACATATCTACTGGTTCTCAGTGAGAATTCTTTTTAACTTCTCTAGGTGCTTTCTTTTAAGGTAAGTGCAAAAATAAGGAACACTTCCTTTGTTCACCTGAAACGAAGCACTTCAGTGCTGTATCTGAAGTGAATGTCTTAGTGCGAAACTAAAAAGGTTATTTGTTCTTAACTTAAAAATAGTTAATTTTGAAAAAAAAATGTAGAAAATGGCCAATTAAAATGGAGAAATATGATCCTATTTAATTTTTTTTTCTATAATCCTAAAAATTACGTTTTGGAAAACTCACTCTTGGCAAAATATGTTCCTCATTTTGAAGAGCAGACAGCATTATAGAAAATGTTTCTGCTTTGCACTGACAAGCAATTACAGATACTCAGTGTACTCTAATTACACGGTACATTGAAACAATTATATACATATTGTCTCTTTTTCCACATTCAGAATCTCCCACTAATTTACTTATCCAATTATTCTTAATGCTCTTCTGCTTTATATTTTCCAGCACACAGAGCAATATTTAGTTTACAAACTTCAGAGCTGGGCATTGAAACAAATGTTTCAAAACACCAAGTATGGAAGACATATTGCATCAAAGCCTGGAGAGTTTTACAGTCTAGATGCTTCTATCACAGCTAAGAGACGCTGGATCTTCATGTGGAAAAACATCCCCAGGAAGCCCCTCAGCCTCTGATCCACGTTTAGGTCACTTGCTTTCCTCATTCCAGAAATTTTCTGGATCATATGATCTGCATATGCATGGCCAAATTTTGATCCTTTTAAGCCAGATTTATCACACTGTTTAGGAAAATCAAAACCAGACCAAATCCTCCTAAAATTTGGTTTATAGAACAATGGAGGATGGTATTATATACTGTCTCATAAATAAATGATCAGGTCACTGGCTGGTAATTTCTCTAACATCAACTCATTTTAGATGTATATTTACTATCAGAGAATGACAGCTAGCTCACTATTTCTTTAAGTGTTTCTCTCCCAGGTAGGATAAAAGATATCTGAGGACATTTCATTCAATTTTAATTTAAGAAAAATCAAGCTGTACAATGCTTGTCAATACATTTCTAATACAGCCATTTATAAGGACATTATGTTACTGAGAAGAGAATTTAATGCAAAGTAGTTTACTGATCTCTTTAATAACTGTAGTAATCAACATTAACTCTTCAGGAAATGCCTGGGAAATTATTTATTTGAATGTTTCATTAGATGAGGTTAATAGGTTGTACAGGAACAGAGCTGACAACATGAGTCAACTGTCAGCAAACCCATATGCTGTAGGGTTGATAGGAATACAGCAGCTAGATGAGATGGAAAAGACAGTGCTGAAACATTTGGGTTTGGAGTATTTTCGAGGCTGTGATTAATTTGATAACTTAACTTTTGAAAGATATAACAGACATGCTTTTTTGGAGCTACCTTAGAAGTTGAGGTTACCTGGTATTTGCTGCATGTTTGCAACTTCCAAAGGAAGCCAAGGCAATATTGAAAGGTAATCGTCTGTTACGTGCATTCAGATATCAAAATGTATAAACATCTGCCTCTTCTGCTTTTGTTTTCTTTCTGTCTTTCAAAGCCTATCAATAAAAACTAAGCCAACACTTTCACTATAATGAATAGGTATTTCAGCTATCACTGGATTCTGATTATCAAAACAAGTACCTTTCCTTTGTTCTCAGTGATTTAAGTATTTTGAGAAAAGAATATATTATAAATTCCATATATATATATTAAAAATAATTATTTTCAATAAAGGGACCTTTGTTTATATTATTTGATTCTAATTGTTCCTTCATACTTGATGAAGGAAACAATTTATTAAAGGAATTTTTATGATTTCCTGGCATGTTTTCACACGTTTTCTTGGTATTCTTCCTTTTTCTGAATAGTCATTAACAAATAAATACCTAGATCATCTAGCTTCTAAAATACCTGGGGGGTTGGGGTTTTTTGGTTTATTTGTTTTTTGGGGGTTTTTGGCTCCATTCTCTCCAGAGTTAGGAGACATTGTTCGTCTTTTTTCAGAAACTTCCATACTTTATTTGCCCTGAACTCACGGGCATTCACCCAAGCATAAAACTTCTGGTTAGATGCATGACATTTTGGAGGCTTTTCCTGAACTTCTGAATGACAGGACATTTGCCCACTGCTACCAGAATAGCACTGCATTTGCCTGATAACTGGCACTTTACTGGCAGATTCTAATACTTGTTAGGATTCACAGCTGGATTATGATTAGATGGATTATATATTTGGATTCATAGTTGCACTTGAAATATTCAGGTATTTTTAAACATACACTTGTCTACATTACACAGTATATAAAAGTATCCAATAAAGCTAGAGAAATATAGAAAAATATTTGAACACTTTCTGTTCAGTTGTTCCTTAAAGGAATATGGATTACAGATATACATTCAGGCATGTACTGCCACTAGCACCATAGAAATAAGCATAAAGTGTGGAGCCTCTATCAGTGAATTTCATAACAGCCTTTAAAGCCCATTAATTTGATGTTTAGCATATTTTGAAGCAATGTCACTGCCTCCCGTATTGTAATATATTCCAAAAAGTTTCTGAGGAAGGTTCATTTCAAGGGTCATAAACCTAAAACCTAACACATTTACGGTTGATTAACATTTCGCTATCAAATTAAAATAGGGGTTTTGAACCAAGTGAAAAAAAAAGTTCCTATACTTGTGAAAGTGGATATAGAGGCTTAGCTACTTGTTCACAAATATTTGTCGCAAAAGAACCACTATAATCTGAATTGCTTGATCTAATATTTTTTAAAAAAATGTAATTTCACCTGTGCATATATTGTAAGCCAAATGTAGACTGGGTTTTTTAGGGGGTGAGTTGTTTTAGTTTTTTTTTATTAACAGGTATCCATTCAAGGTTTAACTCAAGCCTGCTTTATAACATGAAATTCTAATAAAAATTTTAAGAATTAAAGAGCATCATCTTAAAATATAAAGTGTCCAAAGCCTTCAGCTTTGAAAAATCAGTTTGCATTTTCCTAGGTCATGTTTAAAAAAAAAAAAAAAGAAAAAAATGTCCCAAGTAAAGGCGATTTAAGATGCTTCTTACAAATATTTTTTAAGAATATCAGTGGGGATTATAGCCCATATTTTAAATTTTATTCTGATAGACCTGAAAATTTTTGCAGTGTAAACTCATTAAAAAAAAAAAAAGTTTATATCAGAAATTCTGACACACTTGTAATTTTTGTGGTGGTGCCAGGTGTTTCTTTAACCTGCTTTCCATCACACCACACATGAAATATGTTAGAAAATGGGATTTTATCCACTGAAGTTCCAATAGATGATTAATTCTGTGGATTAATTAGCTGGATCTTTTCTTTAGGTTATAACTCTTCACACAGGCACATAGCTGCAGTTGCATCCTCCTTTTAGAGTTTGCAGCTATTCAGTTTCCAATGTCTAGATGTAAACTCATTCCACAGCTGATTGCCATGGAGCTCAGGTAGCCGTGAAAATAGTTCTTCCTTCAGTTTGCAGAAGTTGGAGGGTTTGGCTTTTATACTTTACATGTGTCTTAAAAATATACTTTTTGTCTATTTTCATGGTAATCTCTTCCTTTTCAGTCTTTGCTTACTTGATATTTTCCAAGCCCACAATAAAACCGCAGCTTGTAGTAAAAAGAAAAAAAAAAAAAAAAAAAAAAAGAGAGGATACTTGAAACTAGTCAGGTAAACCAGGGTAGGTTTTCTGTAGGCATGCATGTTGTATTGGGCCATAGGGCTGCCAAAGGCCCTGACTCAGCTGTCCCACCAGGCGTGCAAGCATGCACTCATATTTCAGTAGCCACAGAAAGTGTGCTTTAAGATTATACATCTTTAAAAAAGAGAATAACTTGCATTTTATTGACATGGGTCCATAGTATGGCACATTTTCTTAGATGAAAATACTCTCTCAGAAGTGTTATGAGGGAATAGTGGGAAAAATCATATTACTAGGCCTTTTATAAAACCCAGCAATACTTTATTTTAAAATACTTTTCTTTCCTGAAATTATCTTAACCTAACCAATGAGCAAAGAGGCAGAAAATAGTTCAGGGGTTTGTGTGATCCAAAGTCAGTTGAAGTGAGTAAACACACATTCTCCTGAATAATATCTACTGCACCAACCTCAAGAACTCCTGAGATGAAAGGTCAAGAAGATTTCTGTTCTTCACTTCATTCTAATAGATTTTCTCTGAGAGAAGTAAACTTGGTGCAAACATTTTTAGAATCAGCTTGAGGCCACAGCTCTGACTGAATATAAAATATGAATAGATGAAATGAAGTAAAATAAATGCAAGGCTATTACCATTTGATTTTCTCACTTGCCCTTAATATTAACTATTTCTAACAGTGTAAATCACGGTCACTAAATTGATAGATTACAATACTACCATTTTACATTTTCTACTGCTCTTTCTTTCTTATGAGAAGTAGATATTCATTAAAACAGTTATTTCATAGATGTCCAGCAAGAAAAATCTTAAGTGCTTTTTACTTACAAAAATTTGTATGTTCATACTGTTTAATCACTTGAATGATTATTTAGATTTTTCCATTTCCTTACTTGGGCATACTTCAAATTTATAATCTATGAGCATAATAGGGTGGACTGTCACAATGAATGATGTAAGCATAGTTAAAAAATTCTGAGCATTGTGTACCTCCCTGGTTTCATGTATATTTACAATTCTGATGTCAATGTATGCTTTAAATGTCAGGAATTTGTATTTGTGTCTGCCTTAGGGCCTGAAGGTTAGAAGATTTATAGTAGACAGTTAATCAATTTTCTTTTTGTAGTAGTGTTAAATGAATTAAAAATAAATCTGTTTACAGATTTAGTTTTTACATTCCTGTGTTTGAATTGGGCAATTTGTAATCTGAACCCTTATCAAAATGTAATTTGAGCAGAGTACATATTACTATTATTTGTAGGGCTATATTTAGTCCCATATGGAGTTCAGATTTGTAATAAATTTTTGTCTGACCTGGTAAGCATAATATTGTTTGATCCACTTATTTTTATTATCACTGGATTCTCTGCAAGGATAAATCAAGTGTTTAGCTTCTGTCTGTCAATCTCTTTATGATATAGAAATAACAACTTGAAAATTAATTTCCAGTCAGACCAAGCCTGGTAGTTTAGCTTTGCCATTATTCTGGTATGTGGCTTCATAAATCATACATCACTACAAAAGTCTAACCACAGGCATCTCAGAAGGGGCATTTCTATGTATAGAAAAACTTCTTTAATATTAATTTCCTTTAAGATAAACATAAAAATTCTATACTCTAGTTTTTTAGTGCTACAATATCATCCTTATTTAGTTGTTCACAGGCTTTTACTATACATCTGTGTACTCAGTGCCACAGTCCCCTCAGGCAAAGGCAAATTGCCCTGGCAGAATTTGTTTCAGTCTGGGAAGGAAATGGGTTGGTGGGTATCATTGGTCACTAGGAAAAGCTTCAGAGGAAGGAGCAAGACAGCCAGCAGTGGGCAGGCAAGAGGGGGAAATTAATCCCTGATCTCCTTGTGGAAGAAATGTACATCCAGTAGCAATAAGACCTGACTAAAAAAAAATTTGTATCAGACCTTGTAATCAAGTTCTTCTGTTTTTACATGTGTGTGAGTGTGCATGTGTCTAGTGTTTTTTTGCATTAAATACAATTTTCCTTAAATGTTTTTTTGATGGAAACACAGAGACGGAATTAAGCTTTGGTATACTTCCATTTATGTCAGTGAAATGGTAGGGCTTAATCTGGCTTCCAGTACACAGTTTTGAAAAAGGTAAATCTGTGGTTGATCCCTGTTATTTTCAAGTTCCAGAGAAGATGCAAACCATCTGTATTTTAACATCAAAATTGCAGTGCAGAATCAGCTGTACTACAGGTCAGAAGAGGCCTAATTTCAAGGAGATCATGCCTGCTTCCCCAGTGATTTTTGAAACCTACTTCTATTTAGCAGCTGGTGGGTAGAATTGAAAACACAAAATGCACTACTGGCCCAGACCAATGGTCCATCTATTCTTAGTCTCAGGCGATGCCAAATGGAGATCACAATGGGGAGAGAGTAAATGCTCTCATTGTTTCATTAGGCATATTAGAGTGAATGTTCCTGCCTTGTGTTTTTAATATCCATCTCCAGATGAATTTGTCTAATGTCCTTTTTAATGTGCTAACATTCAAATCTGCTTATCCACCGCCTCAGGCAATAAACTCCAGAACTACCTACTAAATAAAGACATTTTCTACATACTTGTGGCACGGACTGCCCCTCAGTACTTTTATTGCAGGTTTTGGTGAATGACAGCTAGGTATCCAGATTATTCACAGATTCCATGGTTACATAAACCTCAGTCTTATCCTCATGCATGTTGCCTCTGAGCCTTTTCCTCTTCAAACATGAGATGATTTTGTACAACTCTCAGTGATTACACCAATACTTTTCTCTGGTTGTAACCTGTTGTTCAACACTGAGTAGGCATGGTTTAGACTATTTCCCCCTAATGTATTATTTTGCTTGTATCTACAACAAGATGTCTTTTTGCTTTTTGCCCCCTCTCTCAGTTTTGTGAGGTTGGTTCCTCACCATCAGCACAGCATCTGACTATCCAGAAGAATTCAGTATCACCTGCAGACTTGGAGATTTCAATTCTCTCTTTCTTTTCCAGGTCATTGATGAAGATTTTAAATAAAAACAATTCCAGCAACTAAACAATTCCAGCAACTAGTGGGCTAGGATCAAACTTTATATTTACTCTTCTCTCATCTCCAAGACTCGTGCTTGCTTGCTTGCTTTCCTAGTGGCATGGCTTCAAAAGAAAGTGCAGAGCACAATCTTTTCCACAGATTGGCCCAAGGCTGATTGATAGACAATAAAGCTGTGTAGATCCCCAGTCACTTAATTCTTGAGTGAATCTTTTGTGCAAAAAGGTCAATATACTGCCACTATGCCTTGATTGTTTAGGTACTCCTTGTGAGAAGCCATTAGACAGATCCCCAAACTTTCCGACTGGTTCCCTACACTGTAAATGGAAGTGATATATGTCTCAATAAACTGGTTAACTCTGGGCATACATAATTTTCTCTGCTCGTGTCAGGTGAGAGTAGGGAAACACCTACGTGAAGCAGATAGTTTGAAGATCATCCAGGAGACCTGTCATTTGCTGCCTTCATAGGGCATGTAGGTATTGGAGAAACCATGATAAGTACTAGGCTAAGCACTGCAGTGGGGATGGTTGGTTCTGTCTGCAGGGTTTTGCTCCACATGAGGAACATAGGCTTTTGTTTAACATTAGCACTTCTGATTATTTGATCCCAGATGAAAAGCATGACTTTGTGGATCAATTCAGTGCAAGTTTATCTCCAAAAGACGTGATGGTGATGTGAAAGTTGATTTATTGTCTAAATTAATCACAGGGTGATAATTATATTTATCAGATCATTGCACATATGAATCATTCTGTCTTGTTTATCATTAAGTATTGTTTGGCTCTTGTCTGCATTATGTTTTCTTGCTGCTTTCAAATACTGCTTCTCTGTCTTATTGATGAGTGATTTATTTAGTTTCAAAGGAACTTCAAAACATTCTTGTCAAATCTAACAGTGATTTGTCAACACTGAGTATGCCAGAGAATTAGTGTTGCTGAAACTATGATGGTTTAAAGGTAGAAGTGAGAAAAGCTTTTCATGGAGGACATCTTTTGTTAGAATAAAGCAAGCACTCTTTTTGAGAAAAATGAACTGAACCCTAGCAAGCTGATGTTTGCCTAGAGATAGCTGGTGGGTCTCTCAAAACCACCTTCTTTTTGGGGGGGCATGGGGGGGGTGAGTGGGTTGCTTCCAATCTATACTTCTTGTCTACGAAAACATTCTGTTCCTGTGAAGAAATGTCTTCATTAAGACAGACTAAAATCTTCTATGGGAAATGTTCTTTAGAAGTAGATATTGCACTTGGTTCAGTCAGTTCAGACAGCATGAACACTGTTTTGTGTTTGAAAAAGGCATAGTTTTACGTACTTAATATATACATATTGACTTTCAGTTTCTACCTGCCCCAGAAAAAGATGTATGTATAAGGGTGATAGTGCTGCTAAAATTCTGCAGTGCTGGAATAAAGATGTTGAAAGGCAAGTAAAGGATACAGGATGGGAAGGACAATATAGAAGAATAGGAGTTGGTGACTATTTTTGTAGAGGGCTGGCACCTGGAACAATGGGGCTCTGGACACAGGCATTTGATTGATGATAAATACTATTACTGCTATCAGAATACCCAAGAGACTGCAATAAATGAGACCCTTGAAAGCAAAAGTTCAAATACCTGAAAACTAAACAAGAGGTTGGAGACAATAGGTAGATCCAAGGGAACATCAGAAAACTCACAAAACAGTCAAAAAGCAAGGACATCACTGCACAGACAATGTAATTGGTGTCAGGGTTGGTGTTTGGTTTGTTGGTTTTTTTAACCCGTAATAAAGATTTGTATAAGGAAATCTGAGTGTCTTTAAGGAGGTTAGATATTACTGGGGAGATACTCTTTAATGGGATGAGTCACTGGGCATAAGCACAAAGGTGCTTGCTGCTATCACCACTAGTAGTTATAAAAAGAAGACCGGTGTTACAAGTCACAAAGTGTAAGCTATAGGTTTTGTTGCTCTGAACAGTTTTCAAAGTACAGCCATATGCTGGATATTTGATGCTTTCGTCAGAGTGACAGGAGAGGATGAAACACTCTGAGACAAAATCAACACCTGCAACTGCCTTATCATAGCAAAGGGTATTTCAGACAGTGCCTGAGAGATGAGAAGACCTTCTGAGAGATTTTTACTTCTATGATAGATAAGGAAGTCCCCACTTGGATGTCACATGTTGGACATACAGGGTTTGCAATGTTTAGATACAGCTCAAATGTGATCACCTATGGCAAGGACCAGATTCTGAGCAAAGGGTGATGCCTCAGGGGTGGTGGAGGAGGTTTGGCTGAGATGTAAGAAAGGGTGAAGGCTGAAAGTGTAGATAACAATCTTTGAATTTGCCAGCAGCTCTTCTAGACTTCCTAGTATACAGCTGTGCAAACAACTGATTTTTCAGTTAGGTGTATAAACCCAAACACACTTAACATGTAATTTCCGCTGATCCAGAATGAAAAAGCTTCCAATTACTTTATAAAACAGAGACCCTCAACACATTTCTTGCAGTTTAACAAAACATTCTCTTTGGCTAAAATGAAATTGCTCATTTGGCTTTTTTCTTTTTCTTCTAAAAATATTTAAAAATCAAACATAACTGCATGTGGTCTCAATACACCACTTGGAAACAAACAATGAAACCTTTCTTACCCTCATTCAGATCTTATTACCAAATTAGATATGAATTTGTGAAGAGTTTCAGTGGTCACAAAATTGCTGATTTCAGAGAATGAGCTACATGGGAAAGACAAACATTCACCCGGTTCCTATTATAATACTGACTGTTAGGGTATGAGCCTGCTCTGGTGGCTTGGTGTGGGCTGACCTTCTGTCAAACCTGCAGTAGCTATTCCCACACCGGTGGGGCAAAGCTACTGTTGATGAATGATTGTGATTCACATTTCATCCTCTGTGTTTAGATGGGGTGGATAAGCCATAGACCATCCACTGTAGTAATGCATGCAAGACCTCAATGAGCTCAGTTTTCTGTACATTTCAAGGCTACAAAGCTGCCTCTCTTGGCAGGTGGTCATTTCCCAATACACCTGTTCTGCAAAGACTTGGGAATGGTTTCCAAGTATCATGAAAAGTGTGGTTTAGATGTTGTCCAGAAGCACAGTTAAACAAAACTATCTGGCAGAATAGTTTACCTTATCAGCCTTAAACTGGTGTCATGCAGTTATTGATTTGGATTCTACTAATTTGGATTTATGCCTCATTGTTTTAGATGAATGAGCTAGCTTGCAGAGTACATAGTATTTAGTGTAAGTAGGGTGCTAGACCCTGGACCTTGAAACATGAAATGTTTATATTCTTGGGAAGTGATGTAATGGCAGCTTGAATTATGTTTATTAGCATGTGAAAAACTTTAGCAATATATCTGTCTGTTTTCTATTAGAGATTTGTATGCAATAATAAAAGATGTCCATGGATAACAAACTGGAAAATGTATGCATACTTGGCTGGCTGTAGGCATTGGGGGGATTGGGGGGGGGGGGGGGGGGGGAATGGGGACGTGGACTGGGCATGGGGGGCGGTGTTAATGGGGGGCGGTGTTATGTGTTGTTTTTTAAAATATTTTCCAGTGAGAGAACAAGGTTTATGAAGGTGTGGTAGATAGACAGTATAATCAATTTGTTTTTAAAATAAGAAAATAAAAATAAAAACTAAACCTGAAAGTAGCCCTCCCTTTTCTGCATGTGTTGGGAAGTATGGGTACTTACCTACATTTAGATTTTGATACAGCACCATTTCTTATTTGTTTATTTAAATTACTGAAGGACATGGGAACTCTTTTGCTGGATAATTAATTGGTACATAGGGAGGGTTTTTGTTATTCATGGAATTAGTATTTTATATCTGTTTCACTAAAAATGAAGTCAAGGTGTCTGATGCCCTTCTTAATCTAGGCCTTACTACATCAGAAGACAAATATACCACAGAAGAAATGCACTGTATAGTTAGAATTTATTTACACATTCATGTATAGATTTATAATTTTTTTTACTGATTTTAAAAAACAAAACCAATCCCCAATAAGGTAAATATTTGAACATTATGAATGCTGCTCTTTTTTTCTGCATTTGTCACAACTTTTTGTGGTGTTCAGGTATTTTGCGTGTAATTTTGTTTGTTTGTTTTGAGATAAGTAATATCTTCATTTATAAATTCTTGTCTTTGATTGTAAACATTGTATGTCAGGAAAGCATATATTATGGCTTTATGTCTGAACAGTTGTCTAGATTTCACACCATAATGATCTTGGAAAAATCAAATATTTTAAAGCAGAAAAATGCATTAAACAAAATCAGACATTGAAAGGAGATGTTCCACTGAAATGACTGGAATGCTGTTGAAAGTCCTCCTTTATAGGTGATAAAGCATAAAAGATTATGAGGTTTAAGCAATTAAAGGTAAAACTGAGGACAGGAGTAAAATAATGTATTAATGTTCACTGCCAATTTAAAATAAATTGAAGCTTCAGGACATTTTCTAGAGAATCTTTGGGTTTAGTACAGCTTGTAACAGGCAAAGATCCATGTAGTATGTGAGAGCTGATGGGAAGATCTGGCAGAGGATATAGGAGAGATATATATAAATGGGTCTTACTTCTTTTATAGATGCCCTGGAGAATGACTTTTGGAAAGAAATTTTCTTGCTGGAAATTCAGCCAGGAAAAGAGTTTATAAAATAATTGTTTTCTGAGATTACTTTTTTTCATTTACAGTAATAGATGATTCATAAGTCATGTGAGCTGGAAAATAATGGACGCACATCAAAGTCAATGTTTAAGAAAGCTGGATGGAACCATTTAACTAGAATTTAGATCTGTGATGATTACATGGAATGTAATTAGAGTTGGGGATTATAATTCATCTGTAAATGCAGTCAACAGAAATTACTGCTTGTAAAAGTAAAGATATGTCCAGGTTCCATAATGTAATGAGGGCAATGTCAGCCTTCATCTCAGAGACTTACCAACTTTTTGCAATGGTGTGAGAACTTATTTGGTAAGACATGTAAGCAAAAAATCCCTCACCAAAACCCCAGTAATTCAGAACCTCTAAAAGTTTTTCCAAATGATACAAAAGCTTCTGTTAATAATAGTAAGACTGTAGGGAGCAAGAGAGGAAAGAAGATTCACAAATGAGTAGATGAAGTCACCAGAGGAGCAGGGAGGGGAACAAAGCCTCTGAGGAAGCCTCTATTGGTTGGAGGTGTCCACACGGCACATCTGTGATGCCTACCAACCCTGCAACATGGCTACTCACCTACTGAGCCCCAGTGGAGTTTTTTTCCTCGTTGCTCAGAACATCTGTGGAAATATCCTTAGTCAGGATGTGATGAATCAGTGAAGCATTAACTGCAGGATCATAATGGAATCATGTGTGATTGTTTTGTGATTGCAGCTTTCCCACCGGTTTATATTTGGACTTCATTCACAATTAGTTTATTGCCATCTGGAATTTCTTTGTGTCCTTGAAAAATAAGGGGAAATTGCCTCCTTCAACAGTACTGGAATGTATGTCAAAGACCTAAGAAAGAAACTTTGCCTTATAATATATATTATCTAGACAATTTTTTGATTTGTTCTAATGATTTATCTCTATATCTTAAATGTGAGGGTTATTTTGTATGTTTTCAATACCATTCTGAAGTAATTACAGCTGCAACTTTTAGGAATGATTCTTTACAACTGGGGAGTCATTTTCCCACTGAAATCCACAAGATAGAATCTGTTCTGGTCTTCAGTTCAAGAATAGATGATTTGTTCTGTAGTTAACTGTGAAACTCCTGGTTTTTAATGGGGAAAAAGTGTCTGTGCAGAGGATGAGATTCCATCAATGATAAAAGAGAGGCACTACACTGAATTCATCAGAGCTACAACTTTGTTAATGTCTGTTGAAGTCTTAATGTGTACACTGGTAGAGGTAGCTTGTGACAGTGCACCTGATGTCACCATGAAGTATCTCTGGGATCATTTGGAGAGGTGAAAATTCTCTGCAATTTTCTGTACACACAGAATCATAGAATGGTTTGGCTTGGAAAGGACCTTTAGAGGTCATCTAGCCCAACCCCCCTGCAATGAGCAGGGACATCTTCAACTACATCAGGTTGCTCAGATCCCTGTCCAACCTGACCTTGAATGTTTCCAGGGATGGGGCATCCACAACCTCTCAGGGTAACCTCTTCCAGTGTCTCACCACCCTCATAGTAAAGAATTTCTTCCTTATATCTAATTTAAATCTACCTTCTTTCATTTTAAAAATGTTACTCCTTGTCCTATCACTACACTCCCTGATAAAAAGTCCCTCCTCATCTTTCCTGTAGGCCCCCTTTAAGTACTGGAAGGCCATTATAAGGTCTTCCAGAGCCTTCTCTTCTCCAGGCTGAACAATCTCAACTCTCTCAGCCTGTCGTCACAGGGAAGATGCTCCAGTCCACTGATCATCTTCATGGCCTCCTCTGGACTCACTCCAACAGGTCCACATCCTTCTTATGTTGGGGGCCCCAGAGCTGAACACAGTACTCCAGGTAACACAGTACTCCATGTTTCAGTACATGGTAAGAATCATCTTGTTTACATGACATGTTGTCTTTATTATCAGGCTGCATATGAGAAGGAAATAACAGTGTGCAATGACTTTGCAGAACTTCATGAAAGTTAGATACCTGATTTATCTTGTTTTTTTCTGTTTTTTGACTCTAGTCCATGGTCACCTCCAAAGGATGAATTGCTGTCTCTAGAAGACCAGAGTCTCAGATGACAAGGATCATCTTTTGAAAGTTCCTATGTCTTTCCACTGGCTGCCAAAGCAATCCTGATGACTCATTTGAAAATGCATGTTACAGGTAGGCATGGACCATACCCATTGTGTTCTGCCTGGTGGGAAAGACGTCTGTATCCAGGAATCAACTTTTGCTAAACTGATTGTCTATGTAACACTCTTCCTCTGTTAATTTCAAAATGATAGGAACAGTTCTGCAGATCATTCACTGATTTTAATGTATGAATATCTTGCACAGCAGTGACCTCCTCCCTGTTTATTTAGGGTATAAAAAAAGTGTGAGGTGCTTTAAAAATTGGCATCAAGTTGCTCTAAAAGTAATGGAGAATTAATCCAACCCCTTAGCATACAACTTTTGGCTGCATTATTATTGCATGAAAAGCTAAAAAACCCCATCAGATTCCAAATAAACCATAATTCTGCTCTCTGCCTTTGAAAGTATCCACAGTGTTTGTTAATTATGAAGCAGGCAGTAAAATGCCTGGGGAATCCTATTGACACTGATAAAAGAACTTAACTGAGCTTGACTAGCAGTGATGTTTTTTTCTTGAACTAGAGGTTTATCCCTCAGACCTGAAGAGATTTGATCTGGCAGGAAAAGAGTTAAATGCTGCAGTAACTCAGAATTAGCAGTCCTCAGAAAGGATTTGCTTTGTGAGAGTGTTGGTGTAGTGTTTGTATGAGACATTGGACCATTTTATAGGTAGAGAAAATCTTACAAATATGGTGCAGAGACATCTTCTAAAAACTGCTATTCTGTGAAAAAGACAAAAGGTACTTCCATGTATTGAAACCTATCCTGAAGATCAGAGTTGTTCACTGCAGAAACAGGTTTGAAATAGTCCTAGAGAAGTTCACAGAACAAAACAGGACATCCTGGCCCAGTCATTGAACTTGCCCAGAAATGATAACAGATGAAGATGTCACCCCAGTATAAGAGACTTGGAGTAAAAAGCCTGATTTCTGAACTCACTTGGAACGTCAGATGTTCCACCCTGTATCAGAAATAAAACTTCTCAGTGGTATTATGTTTCTAAGTGAGAAGTTCCTGAAAAAGAATGAAAAAATCTCCACCCAGTAGAAATTCAAAAGCAGTTGCACAGCTTCATGAAGCTTTATAATGGGAAAATTAACTGTTAGAGAATAAGAAGGACACATAGTAACTTTGTGAAAAAATGAAATTTTCTCTATTGAAAGATGTGGTAAATTGCCATTCTCACATCTAGAGAAACAGGGAAATGGAGGAAAGCATTTTCTATCTGTTAAGACCCTTTTTTGACCTCTTTGATACAGAAAGCAATAAGAGAGGTCACTTCCATATAGAGCTCTGCCCAGCCCAGTGGAACTACGTATTCCAATGATATCTTCTATGTGCAGAATGAAGAAGCCCTTATTCCCGCCTTGGAGTCTGCTTAACCAGAAACTGACATCCCAGCTTCACTGAATCTGTGGCAAAATTTGGAGCGGCATCTGTGTATCAAGTTTCACCCTAAGTACATACCTTTAAGCATTAAATGCCAAACTGCAATGACATAAAACACCAGTTCAAATACATTCAAAAATAATTGAAAGAAACATTAAATCATGGTCTTAAGGGCCTGCACCATGCACAAGACAGAAAAAAAAGGTTGCAACATCTTCCTTGAGAAATGTGGAACTACTATTGAAGTTTGGAACATTATTTGACAATGACTATTAACGGAATGAAATATGAAATACCCAGGAGTGTTATGAACTACACAGAATATAGAATTGACTTGTGCTATGATACAACTTTTCTTTCTTTCAATTTATTCCTTAACAGGTACTCATAAAGTAGAATATATTTTACTGAATGGATGAAATCCTCAATTCTGCGTTTTTGGCTATATGGAAAAGTTGGCTTTTTGATAAAACTTCTGAAAGGCTCTGAATTTGTTTAACTTGGGTTCTTAATGACCCTACAACTCTGGCATGAAAAGCAAACCAGTGTTGTTATAAAGAGAGAAGATGGAAAATTGGAGAAAACTTACTTTTCCATAATGGAAGATCTGAAAAGAAGTTAATACTCAAATACAAATTAGTAGTTTTATTGTACTGCAAACATCTGTGTCCTGAAACCAATTTTTCATGCAGCCAGTGGAAATGAACACTTCCCATGTGTGCTGGCCTAACACTAGAGAAATGTTTAGAGCTGTTGGAGAACTCTGGGATGAAACACTTTCCTTCGGAAAATGGCAAGCTGTTGAAACAGAGGCTTTTTAAGAATGGGTTGCTTTCAAAAACCTTTTGATTTTTGAAAGAAAAGTATTGACACTGCCAAAAAATTTTAGCTTAACTTTTTTTAAATGCAAAGATTCCATTTTTAGTTCAACCCAAATTCTCATTCCCCTAAATTAATTAATGTGTGACAGTAATTAATTAACTTCAGATATAACTATGTCAACATTATCTGAACAATCTGCTCAGTGTGTTGCTGCTAGAGGATGATGCCACAGCAGAACAGAAGAAATATCGTTTGCATATTTTAACTGAATATTCTAGACCATGGACTATCTAATTTCAGTGTAAAAAAACTGTATCTGGAAAAATAATACATAAATATTAATAGTATTTTATATGTAAATTCTTCATAGCAGGAATTACATCTAGCATAACATGAACAGAACTGAACACAAATAAAGAAAAGTAAATCAAATAATATAATTAATCTTACACTATGATTTTGGCTGAGAGCCAGCATCTTGCACCTTTCACATTTCTCACTTCCCACACAGCACGAATGCATACTTTCCAAGCATCATCATGTGCTTAACTTGGTCAGTTCAGGACCAAGTCCTCTGCAGGTCTATGTACTAATTGTCTGTTCACCCAAGGCATCATTTTCTGAATCAATGGTCCAAAATCTATTCAAATAAATTATGTTTCAGTAGGTATATACATGACTATTTGGGAGTATGCTGGAGAGAGAGAAAAAAACCACCACAGAGTGAAGTGTTTCTTTATTTACATTTGGCAAATACAGAAGATTGTTAAGTAGATTAGACTGAGAAAAACTAAATTAGATTTTCCTGCTCATCTCTCACTTTATTACAGTTCAAAAATTGATAGCTATGCAGCAGGCAAAGTCTTATATTATTTAAGTTGTTTGGAAACCATTTTAATGTGTCCCAGTTTACTAAGCCCTTACATGTTCATTTTCAATTGCTGTTGTATAAAAACTGTTATAGGGTGGTTTTTTTTCCTAAATCTGAAATACACTAAGGACCTTTCTCATATGGGAAAAACTTAACCAGAAGAGAGAAAATAAGTTCAAATTAATATGCAATACTGTCAAACAGTGTTTGCTCTGTATGTATTTAACCTAAAATGAAATTTAAGCAGCCCTATGGGATCACAGAAGACTAAGGTTTCTTAGGATAAGAGTTCTTGGAGAAGCAGGTGCAAACCACTGTGAGCACAAAGGAATTGATGAGGCAAGACAGTGCGTTTCATGCCAGACTTGAGGAAATATGTCATATGGTCATACTTAAAAAGCAGAATAAACAGCTGTTAACTAAAATTTAGCAGTTGGATTTAAAAAAAAAAAAAAAAAAAAAAAAAAGACAAAATCCACCACATAATTTTTGAGTTTTGATTTTTTTTGATCCTATGAGAAAGAAAAAATTCCACAGTCTTAAGTCAAAGAGCTTGGACAGCCCTTAGGTTCTGTGGAGGAAGGTGTTAATTTAGTACTAGAAGTGTAACAACTGGAACCCTGACATATTGGAGAATATTCTCAAAGGGATGTCTTTAAATTAACACATGAATATTCCACAAGAGTGAGTAGGAGTTAGGCATATAAGTATCTCTGTGTTCAGGATCGTCCTAGTGTGAAATCCCTAAGTGTTTTCATACTCATAACCTCAACTCTATCAGACTTTATGTCAATGGGTTGGTCTGTTGCAACTCACAAAAATCAGACTAAGCATTCACAAGCTTCTGCTAAAGATATATATCTTAAACATTCCTCCACTGATAGATGCTACACACCTATTCCTAAATAAAAATAAAAAGAATTGTGTATCTTTTAAACTAAAAGATTAGCTGTGAATCCTGAAGTCCTGATTTATTACCAAACAACTACAATTACTACTGATATCCTTCCTTCCTTCCTTCCTGGCTCTTAGCAAATGGATCTCAGATGTCTTGTTGACTGCAATGCTATTCTATGGATAACTGGATGAGTGAGAAAGGTTTTATATTAGTTCAGATCCTTTCTTCTTGTTCTCATTCTTACTTCCCTATTATTAGCTTTCATAGTTGGTTTTTTTTCTTTATTTTCTTACATAGTGGCATTTTCTGCTGTGTATATTTTTGTCTGTAATAGATTTCATTATCATATAGTTCCATTCTATTTAATTTTTATTCTCTGATCATTTTTATTTCATCTTAACTGGTGAAACTCGAATTAATAAGGCAAAACTTGTTAACCGTTCCCCTTCCCCTTTTCTCCCTGTCAATTACACTGGGGTGCAGAGAGAACGGCAAGAATTGATTATGTTTTTTTTTCTTTCAGGGACCATTACAAACAGAAGAGGACAACTGCTCAAGTTAGTATTTTTAGAGTGGCTAATAAGCCAAATTCAGAAGATAATTGATGTTATGTCCTTCTGCAAGGATTGCACTTATTGATCTCGCAGAGGTTTTTTGTGGGGATTCTCATTAACCTTATGAATAGCCTTCTGTGTGGATAGCTAAAAATTCATACAACTTTAAAAAATGTATTTATTGCCTTTGGAAAGGGCTGGTAGCAACAACCATAGATTTTGAAAAATGTCTGATGCACTTAAGCATCAGACAGCATGCAGTTATTTGCCTAAAGACACCAGACAGCATAAAGTTATGTGCCTAAAATGCCATGTTTGTTATGCGAGCCTATTTTATGAATTAGAAACATTATCAAAGCTATTAAATGAGGCAACTAAACAAATTTGCACTGTCTTTTGTTCATTGGATTTAAGATTTCAGTTGCTTTTCTGCTTGAGAAAATACAATGTTATGTAGTATCTGCTGTGAATGACATGTATCTTTCAGCCCCTTTTTCACAATTCCTACATATACTTTTTCCTTTATAATAAACAAACACTGTTTTCTGAGGCTCTGAAAGCCCACAGATGCTTGTGTTACATGGAGAAAGCATGCCTATTCTTGCTCCGACAAAAAAAACCCAAGTTATGTTCAATGTGCTGATAAATGTAAAAATGGTAATATTCCAACGTATTGTGGTTAGGACAGAGACAGCTTGTTAAACATATCAAAGCATACCACAGATGACATCTGAATGGAGCCGGATGGTTAGGAATTGATTGTGGTTGAAGACATACTTTCTGTGCTTGAAATTTAACTACATCAGTACATACCCCACTAAAATATTTGTTTGGTTTCTGTTTGGTGTAGTGATGCATAGGAACAAAAGCTAAAGAACTTCATATGTTCAGAAATTGTTCAGAACAATTAAACAAGATGTCATTCAGATTCAGCTGCTGTGACGAGGAAGAGAACAAAATGTGAACCGCGTGCAAAATATTATTCCCCTTCTGTGAACAGCATCAGAATTGGCTTGCAGGCTGAACAAGAGACATGGTTAGCTGAGTGACACTTCATTTCCAGCTAATTCCTGGCATCTGATTCAAAGCAGTCTCTGTACAGCTGCACTGACTGACATAAGCTCTACTATGGGATAAGGTGCTGTTAGATCAATGTTTTGGAGAATCCTATAAAAACCTTGCCTTCCAAGGTAGAGGAGAGATTAAGCTTTTTTTCTTCTTTTTTTCTTTTAAGCTCCAAGGGCTCATTTCTGATCTCATTAAAATCAATTGGAATTTTAACATTAAATTCAACAACATCTGTATTTAGTTCTCAAATGACAATTTATATAGTCTTCGGGCTTTTCATGTGTTGTACTGGGAAGCCGCATTTCGGAAACCAAACACTCCTTTGGTTTTAACCAGTCTCTGAACACTTTAAACATAATGAGGTAAAGGAAAGCTTTGAGATTTATGTGGATGACTGAAGTAGTGGTTAAGATGTGAGAAGAGGCAGCATCATCCATCCATCTCTTCTTCAGGGACACCATTTTGATTTGGTGGTTTCAGGCAGCAACATTAGTGTACGCCAGCCAGTGACTGCCCAGCAATGCCGTACAGATAACAGAAACCTCCATGCAGAGCTCTCTGTAACTCTGTCCAGGTACACATTAAAGTATTGTCTGAAATCACTAGACATTGACATTGATTTACAGACAGCTCTGGAGACGTATGCTGGAACTCAGTGCAAAGCAATCTGGTTTGAGCTCTACAGCTCCGTAGAAAGAGTAGTAAAGGTTTACATAGTTATAACATCTTTAAAAGTCACTCCCTTATAAAAGTTTGAGGACTGTTTGGTAAATCACCTGACATCTGTAACTTTGTGTTGCCTATCTATCACAGCTATTATTGTCACTCCAGATGAAAATTGAGAAAGTGAATTTGTTTATATAGTGCTTAAGTGGGCAAGGAAGAGACACATTTCTAGGAGCATGGACAAAGTTAGTGCTCAGAACATTTTGGCAGGATATCGAGTAACTGGAATAGCCACTTACATCATGGCATCATGACATCGTTAGAAGAACTGTTCACCATTTGACATGATGCCAAAGTGAATGGCAGTTTCTATCTGCATCTAAAATCTCACTTTCCCTCTGATGTTTAGCAAGATATCACATTTTCCATAGCTACTAGTAAGATGACCACCAACAATCTGTAACTCCTGAAATGCACTGAAAAACTGTCAGGTAAAATTGAGAGCTGCTGCCAACATAATGACAGTCATTAATTATGGCTCCTACGGTACCTGCATTCATGTCTTTTTGAGTTAAGTTTTTATCAACACACAAAGTGAAAGAAGGAGGTTTTTGCAAAACCAGAAAAGATATAGTATTTGCAAAACTTTTGCAAACATGAAACTAAGCAAGGTGTACCCCTGAGATAATAATAAACTTATCTAAGTCACTTTATTTCATGTAATTTTAAAATTAAACTAAAAAAGAATACTCTGAAGCGGTGTAGAGTGAACTCTCTTCTGACATATTATTGCAGATATGACCAAAAGAACACCTTAGGAAATACGACAAGCATATATATATTTATATAGATTTAGCTATATCAACTGATTGACCCTTAAGTTCCAGAATTTAGACAGATTCTGGGAGAAGAGTACTAATTTCTCAAGATTTCTAATGATAATTGCCCATATGTTCTATGCTGATATGCAGGATCAAGGACGTCCTGGTTTTGCTTTTGGGAAGTAGTTTGGACATTTCTTTCCATAAGTCATTGCTGGACCACAAGGACCTGATGGAGGGAGTGAGCTGCTTGATGGAGAGAATGTCTCAATCGATGCATAAGCGGCAGTATGGGGTGACCCTAATGAAAGCAGCTTCTTTTCCTCTTGGGTAGCATATGACATTTGTAATTGAAGGTATTAAAATGGTAGAGAAGGGGGACTACTTGAAAATTGCCATTATTCTGCTAATAAGATAATAGTGTTATGTGATAACTCTTAGTATGGGGAACTGTTCTTTTTATATGTCATATGCTTTTAACTGTTCTTATGGCTATTCACTTGTGGATGACAGAGATATTGTCTTAGATGAAAAATGAGGGCATCAGGAAACAACTGATTGTGCCCTGAGCACATCATTAGGCTGCAACTCAGGGAGAAAAGGAGAGTTTATGGCCTTAGGGAGAAGGGGCTAGCGACTCACGATGATTACAGAGATGCTGTGAGGCTATGAAGGGCAGAAATCAGGAGGTCTAAAGCACAGCTAGAAATTAATCTGGCTTCAGCAGTCAAGGATAACAAGAAATGTTTCTATAAGCATGTCAACAGCAGAAGACCAGGGAGAGCCTCCATCCCCTGCTAGATGCAGACGGAAACATGGTAACAAGTGATGAGGAAAAGTCTGAGGTGCTTAATGTCTTCTTTGCCTCAGTCTTTAATAACAAGACTAGTTGTACTGAGGGAATCCAACCTCCTCAGCCAGAAGACAGAGACTGGGAGAACGACCCCACCACAATCCAGGAGGAGATAGTCAGTGATCTACTGCATCACATAGACATACACAAGTCTGTGGGACTGGACGGGATACACCCGAGGGTGCTGAAGGAGCTGGGTGAGGTGCTCGCCAAGCCGCTTTATATCATTTAACAGCATTCCTGGTTGACTGGGGAGGTCCCAACAGATTGGAAATTGGCCAGTGTGACACCCACATATAAGAAGGATCGGAAGGATGATCCGGGAAATTACAGGCCTGTCAGCCTCATGTCAGTGCCCAGGAAGCTGATGAAGCAACCCATCCTGAGTAGCATCACGCAACACATGTGGTACAACCAGATGATAAGGCCCAGTCAGCATGGGCTTATGAAAGGCAGGTCCTGCTTGACAAACCTGATCTCCTTCTATGACAGGGCGACCTGCTTATTGGATGAGGGAAAGGTTGTGGATGTTGTCTACCTTGACTTTAGTAAGGCCTTTGACACCCTTTCCCACAACATTCTCCTGGTGAAACTGACTGCTCGTGCCTTGGATGGGCACACGCTTCGCTGGGTAAAAAACTGGCTGGATGGCCGGACCCAAAGAGTTGTGGTGAATGGAGTTAAATCCAGTTGGCGGCTGGTCATGAGTGGTGTCTCTGAGAGCTCAGTTTTGGGGTCACTCCGTTTTAACATCTTTATTGATGATCTAGACGAGGGGATCGAGTGCACCCTCAGTAAGTTTGCAGACGACACCAAGTTGGGTGGGAGTGTTGATCGGCTCAAGGGTAGGGAGGCTCTACAGAGAGACCTGGACAGGCTGGACCGATGGGCTAAGGCCAACTGTAGGAGTTTCAATAAGGCCAAATGCCGGGTGCTGCACTTGGGCCACAACAACCCCCAGCAGCGCTACAGGCTTGGGGAGGAGTGGCTGGAGAGCTGCCAGTCAGAGAGGGACCTGGGGGTGTTGATTGACAGCCGGCTGAACAGGAGCCAGCAGTGTGCCCAGGTGGCCAAGAAGGCCAATGATATCCTGGCTTGTATCAGCAATAGCGTGGCCAGCAGGGACAGGGAAGTGATCTTACCCCTGTACTCGGCACTGGTGAGGCTGCACCTCAATTACTGTGTTCAGTTTTGGGCCCCTCACTACAAAAAGGACATTGAATTACTCGAGCGTGTCCAGAGAAGGGCAACGAAGCTGGTGAAGGGTCTGAAGCACATGTCGTACGAGGAGCGGCTGAGGGAACTGGGGTTGTTTAGTCTGGAGAAGAGGAGGCTGAGGGGAGACCTCATCACCCTCTACGACTACCTGAAAGGAGATTGCAGAGAACTGGGGATGAGCCTCTTTCATGAAGTAACAAGATATAAGACAAGAGGTAATGTCCTCAAGTTGCACCAGGGAAGGTTTAGACTAGATATTGGGAAGCATTTCTTTACAAAACGGGTTGTTAGGCTTTGGAATGGGCTGCCCAGGGAGGTGGTGGAGTCCCCATCCCTGGAGGTGTTTAAGAGTCACGTTGACATAGCGCTGAGGGATATGGTGTAGTTGAAAATGGTCAGTGTTAGGCTAATGGTTGGACTAGATGATCTTCAAGGTCTTTTCCAACCTAAATGATTCTGTGATTCTGTGATTACTACTGTAGCCTTTGAAGAAAAACCTCAAAACATTCAGGCATGGGTATAACAGTATTTGTTTACAGGGTCTCTTTTCAGTCTTCTCTCCTCCGAGATGACAGTGAAGATAGTAACTTTTGTTCTTGAATGAGGAGCATTTTTCATGTTCAAACAGGTAGTTAGGAAATACCTGGAGACATTATATCTGCAGAACACCAAGGATATGAATAACTATGATATTTTTCTCTGTTTTATACTGAATAGGTCATTACAATTAAAAACTTCACCGCATGAAGTTGTCTCCAAGCAATTAGATTAATAATTTCTCCAACAGGGGCAAACTTGCAGTAATGGTTGTAGCTAAGCTGAATATTTTTTACAGAAGTCAGTCTGTCAGTTTTCTTAACAAAAGTCAACATTTTAAAACACAACTTCTACTGAATTGTATATTACTTTAATTTTTATCAGCTTTTATGGGAGGAAATAACTGCTTATCACCCAGCTAAGGTTAAGCTATATATATGTAGCAATGAAACTACACTTTAAGCTCTATAAAAATAATCACATATTCAAATGGTGACGTCATGGTCCCTCCTGTGATACATTCAGTGGAAATGTTGGCCCCTCTGTCTCTCATGGAAAAACTCCCAAACACACAGCTGTTTTCTGAGGATCAAATGCAAACCACACAACTGATATTTGTATATTGCATCTGTTTCTGGTTTTTTCTCCCAGCTGCTGACAGCTTAATAACACTTGAAAATAGCTAAAGACTTCATAATTACTGGAGAGGAATGGGATGTATTTCCCAGTCCTTTTCTGAAAGAACTTAAGGAAAGCTCTGCCTAAAAAGGTGGTCTTCATTATTTGTTAGCTTTCTTTGTTCTTTCTAAAAGAAAGTTTTTCCTGGACAGCTTAACCTTCTTCCCTCCCAGGCTTCTTGCCCATTCTAATTAAGCCAGATAATCATGAAAGTACAAGAGACAGATGATAGGACCATGGCTATTGCACGTAGTGAAGACAGCGCTTGCTGGAAGAAGGGGCCATGTCTTTTAACCTGTTTCACTGGCTGCTTATGCTTCCCTGCATACCCACTCCTGGCACAAGACATCAGAATGGCAATGTCTTCCCTCACAATGGTAAAAAATCCTTGCTATCTCTTGTTTATTTTTTAATTCTTTGTCAAGCTCCATTAACTTGGGGATCTATTTAGGCACTGTTGCACAAGAGAGAATTAAACAGTCTTACCCTACGAAAGACACTATCCAGCTCTTTGTTTAACATTTCCTGTGTGGTCTTCTCCAGACTGTAACTTTAGGCAGCTGTGTGAGCACTGAGGTTTGCAATCCTCACTGCTGGTTACATGTAGGTGATGGGAACTGACCCCATAATGGCTGGGGTTTTGCTCCTGCTCGCTGTGCTAACATCACATACAGCCACCAGCCACTCGTGCCGGGGCAGCAGAACTGCAGTAACAGAGCTAGCACCTGGGTTTTACTTAATTAAGCAGGATCTGACTTGGTGTGGGCTGGGGTTACATGGAGCACATCATGCTCATCCTCTGACCCTGGAGAGAACATCTCTCCAGACTTTATATTGTATAGAAGATGTGTGTAAATGCTTGGTCCAGCCTTATTTAAGACATCAGCAGCAGGCAACAAGTATCTAAAGCCATGGCCAAAACAGAAATCAACTGTTGAGTGTGGCAGAATTTATAAGGTAATGAACCCTCTGTTAAAACAATGTACAGCAACGTGTATGGCTCTCTTTGAAGACAATACATTGTTCTAACAAATAATGAATCACCTGTCACAGGCAAAATAGAACTAAAGAGTATTTATATTTCCCACCTCTAAAACTTCTCTGCATCCTACTAATTAGCAAGTGAAATGCAGTGCTTGTACATGGAATATACTAGTATAGAAACACAATAAACTTATGTATGCTCTTTTTGTTTCTATCAGGCATCCTGGTGCCTGTTAGTGATTTTAGCCACATCCTTTGTAATGACTGTCTATAGTTAATTACAGCATCCAAAAATCTTGAGTGCATATTCATAATATTAACTTAAAATTAAGCTGCCCCCCCAAAAAAGCAGAAATAATAATAATATTGTGTCAGTGGTGTAAGGGTTTTTCTTGAATTTCTCTTCTTTTCTGTTATTAAAATATGAAAGCAAAGCTGAGCAAATATAATCCCCAGCCAAAACAAACTCATAAAAAACTGTATACATCCAAAATACATGTGACACACTATACATTCCTTCTTTTGGAAAGAAGATAGAAGAGTGCACACTGCTGGCATGGTTGATGTTAACTCATTTAGCTGTCTAAAAGTTAGCTGTTTCAACTAAGTTCATCCATTGCTCTATAACAAATGGGTTATCCTAGGGGATAAGTCACCCTGTGTTAAAATAGGTGCTGAATATAAACAGAGTGAATTATGCCCTGGTCATCAAACCTCACTGACTACTGAAAAGGATCTTAGAAAAGCAGCTTAGGCTTAACACTGTGCTTTTAGATAACTGTGTCAAGGTACTGTGATAATCTAACAAGCACTGTACAAGGACCTTAATAAGACACAATGGAATTGGTGGCATACTCAGATATTTAAGTACTTTTGGAAATGTATAATTATATTACTTCAGAAGTTGTTACTTTCAGAGAAATGAAAAGCACTACAATAGATTTGCTATGATTACCATAGCTTTTTGGAGCAGGGAATATAACCCCAATATTCTTTGAGACATACTTGCTCAACCTCTTATAACTCAGTTCTTGCACTCTTTGGGGTTTTTTTAAAATGTTACTTTATTTTCCATAAGCATCTCTAGGACACAACAGAGAGGATCAATGGTGACTCTTAGGGTCTCACTAGGGTGAGAAAGCTGGGAATGTCATGTCCAGAATACAATTTTTAGCCATCTCTTGTAGGTTTGCACACAAAAGTCTACTTATATGAAGTGAAAGAATATAATTATAGAAAAGATTGAAGTCAGAAAGACTTTGGCCTCTGTAAATGACTTGCTATAATTAAATCCTCATTTTGTTTGCAGGATACCTTATATCTGTAAAGGGTATAGGGTTGGGTATTCACAGCAGGTTCTTCAGAGAGAACAAGGGATGGCCTATTTTGCATCAGTTCCCTAATGTAAATCTGTTGTCTTCAAAAAATTGGAAGTACAGGAAGGGCTAGTAGGAGTTGGGAGTTTGACTTTGAATTTTCAATGGAAGTAGTCCCAGCTATAAACATGTAACTGGTCAGCTGGTCTGCAGGTTCAGAAAGTGGGTGAATGGGAATATTGGCCATGTGAGTCTACACTGTGTATTATAGAGACTGACATGTTATCCATCCTTGACCAGTATTGTCTTACTGAGAGTAAATTTGGACAAATATTAAGTATACATGAATGTAATACAAAAATTACTAATATATACTGGAGGGAAAAAAAAAAATCTGTTTTGATCAGTTTTTCCGAGAAAATCTTTTTTTGTTCACTGGCAGAAGTTGGCTGTTGAAGATTACTGCTGGTTTTATTCAGCTCTGTTTAAAAGATCAATGGCATAGGGTGATGATGCATTTGCATGTTTGTACAAGATTTACTGAGATTTCTGGCTGTCTCTAGATCCTCAAATTAGATGCAGCTGTAGCAGCAAACACAGGGAGAATATTGCTAGCTGATCCGCTTGAAAGTTATTAAAATTCTATTGGAAATTCAGTAGAGACATCACAAGAGAGATACTGAATGTTAAAAGGTAGTGATACATTTTCCAGACCAAATCACTTCTTAAATTCTATTTTACCTGAGATAGAATTATGTAAATGCTTAATGAACTGAGAGGTGAACAATAAAAACAGAGCATGAGATACTTATAAGGGAGTCTAGAGTAGCCTTTATAAAGCAGAGGTATCTGTGGCAATAACAATTCAACATAGGATTTACATAGGAGATGCCAAGGATGAATGTGCTCACAGAAATTTTCACTAGGATTATGTGATGAGGAAACCAATTTTCACTCTTTGGATAGTAAAAATTCAAGCTAACTGCTATTAACAGGTAAGACATCACTAGACTTAATGTTTATAAAGACTGATGGTTAGTAACTATGGTTTAAATTCCAGCCAGGCTTTAAAAGGGCACAGTTTGCAAATTCAACTCCAAATTTAGATATTATTAAAAAAAAAAAAAAAATAGGTCTGAGAAGTCCAACAGCAATAGGATTATTTCTGTATAAATTAGGGGGTTTTATATGCCAGGTATTAGCAAGCGTGCTTCCCCATAAGTGTACAGTCTATTTCCTGGAACAGAAAACCTGAAATTGAAACTGAATCTAATTTTTTTGGATAATGATATCTTTGGTATCTTGAATTCAAAGTGCTACAGAAGCATTTTTGCTTTTGATATTCTCTGCGAAGGATGAGAAATTTTCTGGTAAGCTACAGAGAAGTCTGGTACCAATGAATGTAGGCAATTGCCATTTCTCAGGAGTACAGGTCACCAAACCTCATAATTTCCTATTAGTTTCCTGTTTTTTCTCAAGAGCCACCAGATTTGCTCTCTGATCTCCTGTTGTTACTTGGAGAATAAGTGCAAATCCACATTGCCAGCACTAGAACAAGGAAGCCTGTGAGCAGCAGAGCTAATCAAGCCTGGTTTACATGGATTTGTCTCATGTTTGACCACTTTGCTGCCAAGCAGATCATGAATTCTGCCTGAAGAGTTTTCAGTTAGTAAGACATTCATAACAACCCTTTCCCTTGTCAGTTCAAGAGTTGAACTGATGCTGCAATCTTTCTCTTAAGAGGATTTTTCTCCTCTCCCTTCCCATCAAATACTTTGGAATGTTAAATCTTCTAGAGTTTTTTTTCCCTAAAACATCTTCAAATTAGCCAACAAATTCAAAATGTGTTAGGATGAATAGACACGTGCCAACAAACATGCAACATATTTACACAAATCTCATTTCCTTCAGAAACAATGCTAGACACTATGCACTGTACAGTGCAAACAGCAGTACCTCATTCCCAGCGACCACCAGCAGCTGACATCATCAGAAGCCTAGAGTTTATGGACAGCATTAATTCCAGCGTTCATGGTCAAATTAAACAACTCGGCTCAGATCAAGCTTCCCCCAAAGATGAGATTAATTTAGGATGCTCTGTTGATTCAGAGCCACATGCTTCTTCCTCTTGTAATTTTCAGACAAATGCCTCAAGGCAATGTTTAAATCCAAAATCACTTAAGCAGAGTAATGCTGATTTCCCTCTCAGGGACAGAAGTATTTTGGGTTTGTTCCACTATTTGCTTCCTTTTCCTTCCTCAGATCAAAACATTCAGGTAAGGTGCCATTAAAAACAAAAACTAGTAGCACAATAGGACACATGCAGTGTAACCACCTGTAATATATTTATTTAGCATAATAGTGCTTCTGCCTGGTCTTGTATGAAATCAAGACCCTTTGAGTAGAAATATTTCCATAGCAGGGATTGTTGATGAACAGTCCCCCAAGTCTATGGATAAAACCACTAAATTCAGTGGGAAACTTCCATCTGTTATTCTTATGCGTAAATATTGTGCAGGTTTGCCCTGGAAAAGTTTCTTCTTACATATTATTTTCAAATAATTTTATATTAATTAGAAATTAATTATTCAAATATTTCTAAATTTTCAACAATTTTTAAAAAATTGTATCTCCATTAAATTTGTATTATAGCCATAATGTTAATATGGTTTTGCATTCATAAAGGTATGTGGTTGTGTTTCAGTTCACATAGTCTTATCTGCTGAAATTTCTCTGGAATTTGCTAGTCATTATCTCCTCTTTCCTAACCTTTTTGGGACTTTGCTTTGTGACTGTGAAACGAAAACCTTCCCATCTTCTGCCCGGTTAGTCTTTTGTTTGGTCTCCATTTCAGAGCTGTCTCAGTGTGAAGAGCAGAAGGATAGCAAAGAATGATAGAGAACATGAATGTCTTTGCACCAGACAAGACATATCATGACACCTCCCCTCTCTCCTGTCACTACTCCCCCTTAGATAATCTCCAAGAGATGTTGCTATCCCTTTCTTGCCAGACTGTTCAAATCCCAGAAAGATTTGAGTCTTTGGATCAGCAGAAGGGAGATATTTTCACTTCTGTGTGATCCACATATATACAATTCTCAGTACACACAGCTTCTGCCCTACACTTTCACAAAAAAAAAAAAAAAAAAAAAAGGTCTTGTAAATCTTCTCAGTATGAGATGTATTAGTTTTTCAATTAAACTGGTATGAGATGACTCTTGCTAGTTGAGGCAATATACCAGTGCAGAAAACTAAGTAACTGCTACTTAACAAATTTCCAAAAAATACTGCCAAATCCACTGGAATGACTGATACCAACCACAGTGATTTAGGGATTTCACTGTATTTATTCCACTCTTCCCAGTATCATCTCTCTATACCGAAACACACACAGACATGTATGCTTTCACTTTGTGTTCCAGGTCATTCAGAAATACACACCAAAGTTACCTATGTATTCACAGTTTTTCTACTGACTTTTTTTTTTTTTTTTTTTTCCTTCTTCTTCTTTGCTTATGTTTCTTCACTTTGTTTACTTTTTCGGGTGTTTCTAGATTAATAAGCATGTGTCCCCACATGTTTGTTTTCACCACACTGGCCTGATTAGGTCCCTTCTATAAAACACAATCTTTCATAAACATCAAGGTTAATGTTGCTCATTTCAGACATCTACAGTATAGACATCCATAAGTAAGCTAGCTTTTGGGATTCCTACTACAGTCAGTGGAGAAAAGTGGGCATTTGTTGGGTGCAATTAATCTTGTTTTGACAGAGATATCTACTACGTCAGATGAATCCATTGAAGAATTATTTGCCCTTCTCCAATTGCCCTGATCTACATGTGACTATCTCTGAATTGCAGTTTAGATGTCTAATATTACATGGGTGAATCCCATAACTCACATTCCACAGCTCAGGTTTATGAAAGGAAAGCACAGTGCAGAGTGGAAATGTGAATGAGAAGCTATGCAAGAAAGTGTAATGGTTTAGGTATTGTGGAACATCACATGAAAGGAGGGGCATCTCAAAATTTAGGATTTTACTAAAGTTACAAATTTCTCAACACAGTTTTGGAGAAAAAAAGAGTCTTCAAGTACACTTACAGGTAGGTTTGAAGTTGTTTTGATGAGATAAGTGAGCTGTAAATCTAAATCCCTTTGGTTAAAGAAGCGCTTGCTTATGGTGGTTGTCTGGACAAAAGAAAAATTGTGAAATTTTTTTTTTTAGTCTTGTCCTTAATTTCATTAGCTTTCATTTTAATTACTGAAAAATGAAAGTGGAGAATTATAAAGTGGTTCATTTTGATGCCCCTGAGATGCTTTTTGTATTATACCTTTGTACGATGCTTCTCATCTTTCTGATGTGGGTCAGAACTATATGGCAAAATAATCCCAAATTCACTGTGTAGACTGTTGAAACTGCATTTTTATTAAAACCCTCCTCATCCCAACCCTGATTGCTAGGAGGTTGGGACAGCTTAGAACACATTTAGACTAAAATTTACCTTGACAGATGTCTAAAAAGACTTACACAAAAGTTTTAAAAGCAATGTGTATATAAGTCAATGTGTTATTTTTTCTACACAGTAAAAATATAGCATTCTGCAGAAGTTCTGAGTCAGTTGCCTTTGAACTCTGTGGCATTAGCCCTATTGATTGAAAGAAAAATTAAACATTTCTGGGATATCCTTTATTAAGTTTCTGGCACAGTCTTAGTCCCTTTTTTAAAAAACTAAACAACTGCCTTTGGAAACTGCAAATAAGTATGATAAAAATCAGAGATAGTACAAGTTCCATGCTACCTCAGTAGCTCTAATACATCTCTTCAGCTCATAAATTTTCCCTGGACAATCAGTTTTTTCCAAGCATCACTGCTGTCACAATTTACACTGTAACACAAGGAACAAACTTTAATTTTTCCACCACCCACAAAAAGAAAAAGTTGAAAGAAATCCTGCTAAAAACATTCTAGACTACTTTTAAGACTTTTCAAGAGTTTTATCACAGTTCTGATCATATCTAACTGTTCTTATGGCCTTAGAGAGCTATTGCATTTTCCTTAAAGCAAACATGGCTTTTTAGATTTATCATTTTTCTTGTTCTTGTGTTTTAAACTAGAGCATTGAATATGATTGGACTCAACTGTGACTTGTAGCATGTGCCTCAATAATATTTTTTTTTTTCACAGAATGTTATTTGGCATGCTCTTGGGTACTCCTGGATAACAAATTCCTGTTTCTAAGTTAATCTGATAATTACTATGTGGATAGGTCTGCAATATTTTTATTTGTTTGTTTGAAATAGCTGTATTGGTATTAGTTCCTGAGTTTTTAGAAGACTTTTTAAAAAATTAACATACTTGATCATGAGCAGTGTCACTGAAATTCAAGTTTGGGTCTTGAGCATAGCTAGCTGGTCAATGGAGGTGATTGTCTGATGCTACACTGCACTGGGGTGGCCCCACCTCGAGTGTTGTGTGCAGTTTGGGGCATCTCAATATAAGAAGGACATCAAGCTATTAGAGTGTGTCCAGAGGAAGGTGACCAAGATTCTGAAAGGCCTCAAGAGCAAGATTTTTGAGGAGCAGCTGAGGTCACTTGGTTCAGCTTGGAGAAAAGAAGGCTGAGGGGTTACTTCATTGCAGTCTACAACTTCCTCAAGGGGGGCACCGGAGCCGGAGGTGCTGATGTCCTCTCTGTGGTGACCAGTATAGGACACAAGGAAATGGAATGAAGCTGCTTCAGGGGAAGTTCAGATCAGACATTAGGAAAAGCTTCTTCATTGAGAGGGTGGTTGGTCACTGGAACAGACTCCCCAGGAAAGTGGTCATGGCACCAAGTCTGTCAGAGTTCAAGAAGCATCTGGATGATGCTCTTAGTCGTATGATTTATTTTTTAGGTAGTCCTGCAAGGATGAGGGACTTGAACTCGATGATCCTTATGAGGGCCTTCCAACTTGAGATATTCTATGATTCTGTGATTCTGAAGGGGTAGGCAAGCCTCTGGAAAGCAAGCAAAAAAATGGTTTCATATATGAGAGTGTTTTCTATTTTGTAACAAAATATTAATTTGGCACTGTCATTCCTTTAATACAACTAATATCTTGGCATCTGAAGAAAAACTGAACTTATTGTGTATTAAGTTCCGTTACTACAAAGACACTTTCTAAAATAATTGAATGACTTAAGGAAGCATTGTGTGCTTGAAAGTCTGCATGATTTTCCAGCTACAACAACTTTCTAATAAATTATATTATCTCTACACATAAGGCTTGTTTTGCCTCTGTCAGTCTATTCTGAGGTTGATGCTACCACTGAATCTACATTAGGTCAGCAGGAGATTTTTAAATAGTCAAATTAGTGCTTAAGAAATGTTCCAGTTTAGGAGCTGAAATGCATTATCTAGTCCCAGAAAAGACTGAGGAGTCTATGCAAGTCTCATCATATTTTTCTCCCAATGCACCTTTAATCCTTCCAGGAGGCAACCAGTGAAAAAATGAATTGGATCTTATTTTTCCATATCTTTATCAGTGTAAAATTTGGCATTATTGTGTTTGGCCAATAATATCAAAGTTAGGATGATTTCTGTGTGACATTGACTCCTTTAATATAGAAATCAACTAAGACTACAAAATCCACATCCCATAGGCCACTGATTGATTCTTTAGACTCTGACAGAAGAATAGAAAATAAAAGTGTTCCTATGGTGAGATTAAAAACAGCCATGGGAACATAGCCAAGCTGTATCTCTGTGAATAATTCTCATATTAGGTCTGTACTAGTACAAATGAAGACAGAATTTATCTATGCTTCTTTCAAAAACACATTGCTGCCAACTAGTGTTTCATTTTCCATCTAATGATGTAACCAGTAAAAAAAAAAAAGAAAACCAAAGATGAACAGGAATACATTTTAGAAATTCAAAGAACCTGTAGCATGCAAGGTTGTTTAAGCACATACCTGTCTGCTATTGAGGAGTTATTAGATATACACTATCCTTTGTATGTCATGTAAACTTAAACTCCTAAAGCTCTTGCAGAGTCTCCAAAAACCTCAGTCTGCATGTAAAAACAAAAAATAAAGCACTACAAATCAACTGTCTTTCTCGGTATGTACTTTACACACAGTGCTATATAAAACAAAGAAGCTTCTTATGAAGCAGTAGTATGTCTGTATAAACCAGTGATTCTCAGCCTGAGAACTCAACTGTTCCTTCTAACTATCATTCAGTCTAAGAAAATATATTATCTCTCTCTATGAACTTAACATTAAATTTCTGGCAGCTGACACTTTTCAGGCGTGGTACCTCCAGCTATGTTAAAGACATGCCCATATCCAAGAACAATATACACTAAAGTGATTCCATGTCATGTAGCATGGTAGGAGATAATTTTGATCAGAAAATAAATATGTAGTGTAACACCCATTTGCTCCACTTTTACTGCCCACTTTACGGTTTTTGTTCTAGAACTCATCAGACTTTGCATTGGACAGTTCACAAAAAGATGGTCAAGGTTACAAAGTATTATTTTTTTGTATGCTGAAAAAGGACAGTTGGCTGCTTGTTGTGTAATACTTTTTGCTCTTTATGTCTATAAGTATATCTCTGTACAAATTTTACTGGACTACATGCTGTGCTGCAGTTATTGCTGCAGCTAGTTAGTGCAGAATTCCTGCACTACTAGCAATAGCATGGCTTTCCTCCTTTCTCTGTTCTGCAAGACTGGAAGGTACAATGTTGTCAGCATCTGCCCTGATTATTTAAGAATTTGTTCCAACCTAACAACCTAAGTCATTGGGGAGACACATGGCTTACATGAATGGTAAAATCACCAAAGCATAAGGACTGCAAAATTACTTCTGAATGTATGAAGACTTGTGCATAGTGATCAGTGTTGTTCACTGACCACAAAAAAATTGTTAGTGACAATTGACAATATCAATTATTATTATAAAGGAGAGGAATGCACACTATAACAAGATTCTTTGGGCAGCCCCTATCAAACAATAAGTCTCATTCTCTCTTGGTCAGTACTTTTTATAGTCATGTGTAGTGGTACAAGCTGAAAGAAGATTGAAACACTTTCATCTCCATTTTTTAATGCAAAAGACAAGGCAATGGAGACCCAGTCCAAGTACGTTTTATTTTTTAAAAACTCACACTTTAAAGGGAAATAAATGGTAAATTCTAAAACACTTTTTGGAAAAAGATGGGGTCTTTTAAATTTCATTTTGCAAAGAATGAAAACATTGAAATTGAATTTGTACAAAAATGGTGATAATAGCCTCTTAGTAGAGTGTACATTTGTGGACCAACTTCATTTTTATTATATTTAAGTTATTTCCCATTATAGACAGGCCAAAATACAAAAATTATTAAAGATATTTATCTACACAGATTGAATACTGGATGAAATGTTGATTTAAAAGATGAAAAATTTTGCACGCTTATTCTCTTTGTGTTGAACAATGTCTTCTCCATCCATTCCAATTAATGTCTTGAAGATGATAGCTCACAAATTTGTCTCTCCGGATAGGCCTCTTCTTTAGTTCTACACTGTGCCTTGCCTTTCAAATATTTCTCCCTGTTGTTAAACCACCAGCTTAAATTCACCATGGCAAAGACCAAACAATTTACTTTCACTTCTTACTTGTCTTCATTACTGCTCTTCATCACCCTCCTCCCTATTCCCTTCCTTTGAAAGCTATTGGTGTCTTATTTCCTGCCAAGATACTTTTTCCATTTTCTCATATTTCCCTTTGTCTCATAATCTCTAACAGTTGTGGCAGACTCCACTGATAATGTCTCTACCTCTATCTCTAAATCAATCTTTTCCTTGCATTTATTTCATGTTTTTTCCCACCAAAATTAGTCAAGAAAGTCTTATCCCTCAGATCCACTGACATCATTATGCCTGTGGTTAAGGATTCATTCCCAAATCTTTAAATAAATTTTATCTTCTTTAATTACCATTTGAATCAAGGTTATATAAAAAGAATTAGTATTCTCAATTTCATGTGTAATTCTGGTCTTAAATATTAAGACAGGTTTTAAGAATGGATAACTTACTTGTACTGTGGTGTCTTAGAATCGGTTAGCTATTCTTTTTCTTTACAGTTTCCTTCCTCTTTCCGCTACCTCCAGTCCTGCTGATTTTTTTGTTATACAGTAGGTTGTGGCTTAATAAGCATGTAAACTCTTTTGCCCAGGCATAGTCCTTCTTCATATCTAATAAACTGCAGGTAAATTCAATGCACAAGAGACATTTTTAAGGGGATGTGTAGCCCACTGAAGTGTCATCTTGCATAAGGTCTTAAAACAAAAATTGAAAATACATCTTAACAGTAGTGCTTATAAATTTTTTAAATCAAAATGCTTATGATGTAATATCCCAGAACAGAAACAATACCTTGTGGTGTATGAGAAAGATGTTGGTAATTGCAAATTCCTCAAAATTTTGGGTTCCTTTCCTGTAAACATTGCATTGGCTTAAAAAAAACACAGCATTAAAAAAAAAAAAAAAAAAAGTAGAAACATATTTTGCATTGCCTTTATTTGCTTTCCAGATATTAAGCATTTGGGGTGCACATGAGACAAATTTTCCAGTATAGTTCCTAAACCATGAGCGGGGAAAATTCACTGGTGTCTCTTGAATAAAAAGGATGGTGATTTCCCAGAACTTACATAGGAGTTGTAGATTGGAAGAAAAAACGTGTCTTCCCCTTTCTTCTCGTCTGCAGCGCAGTGCTTCTGTCTGAGTACCAACAAGAGTGAATCTTCCGTAACATTTTTTACTGAGGTCACTTCTGTAGCTAAAGCAATTGCATTTCCTGACTATATCAGTGCAATAAAGTTCAACTGGTTACCGGGAGGAAAAAAAAGTGTGGAATGAAACTGCTAAATCTCAGGTTTCTCTGGGAATTATTTTTCTTTTCTGTCAGGAGGAAAAAAGGGCTTTCTATATAAAAGTGCCAGTCTGAGTTACATCTGGATTACATCATACAGTCTGCATCCTGTGGACTTGATGAACCTAAAAAATTCTTACCTTTGTTTTGTGAAACATTTCTAAACAACATCTTTCACTCTCTCAAAGGCTCTGCATAAGGAGATCAACTGCAGGTTTGGGAGTTGCTTTAAATGCTTGCCCTCTGGGGCCTTAGCAAAAGAAAGTTTTTGCCAAATATCCCATATGCTATGGAAAAGGAAGACAACACAGTCTTTCAGATAACACATAAAGCCTCATTCCTGGACAACAGAATGAGTCTGATCCCCTGTCACAAACCTCCATGAGGTCATTTCTTCAATCATAATAATATCAGTTGGATTAATAGAAATCAGACTTTTAACATGTTTTCAGGAACTATTTCTGCACCTAGAACACTGAAAGTCAACCTGAATGCTGGTCAGCAAAGTATTAAGATGTATTTAGCAAGAGACCCTTGGTTCTTTTCATGACTTTTTATGCAGAAATGTAGTGATATGAAACTAAACCACAACTGAATGCAATTCACTCTAACAAGAGCAACCAAACAAAATAAAAAGATCTGACTCCTCCTCACGCTCAGACAGTTAAATTATTACGTTTTATTGAATTGAATAATAACGTAAGTTGAATTACGTTACTGCACAGGAACAGGAAATTAGGCTAAAAATACCCTCAAAAAGGTAATATTTACCTTGATACAGATTTAAAGAATGGTGTGTTCCTCTCTGGATGGATTAGAGGTAATCAGATGCATTTTGGTCAGTGGAAAAAAATGTACAAATAGCAATGCCATCAAGAAAATTGATTCTGATAAGGCCCTGTTTAAAATATTTACCTTGGACTCTGTAAAAGTCAGGAATGTTCTAATCCAATCTAAACACTGAGTTAATACTAATACCTCTGTCCAATTCAAATGCTGAGCTGACAGAAGATTAGGAAAAAAAGAGGAGAATTAGTAGTTCAGTATCTCCTTCATGTGCATATCTTTCCATTCCTTTGATCTTGAAGCTTTTTTGAAATTACACCAAAGTTGGTTTTTTTTTTTTTTTCCCTCAGTTTCAGTGGGCTTATCTTTGGTTCATTTGGATTCTGTTTAATTTTTATTTTAACAAGCCACTGTTGAAACATTATAATGAATGTGACATTGCAAATATATGTTTTGATAACTGTAACAGCAACTCATTTTGGTAATAAAAATCTTCCTCTTTACATCAAGAAAATCAGCAGTATCTCCCTTCTGTATTATGATGCTAATAATTATAAATAATATTTGTTGCAATTATCAGTTCTTAGCATAACACCCATTTTCAGTAATTTCTCTCATAAAGTAGCAAATATAATATCTAGGTGCTCTCTTACACTCAAAGACAGCCACAGAGAGGTCCATTATAATTGAAAGATTAGGGTCAGAAATTATTTTTAAAAAAATAACTGTGTTTTTGTATCATCTATTCAAAATATTTCTAGTTAAAATTTAGATACTGTGATCTTATAATAGATATAAAACTTTTGAAAATGTTATTGATCCAACTCTGTAAAATGAGTGTTGCATGGTAAGATATGTTGTTTAGCTGCTGTGTGCCTTCTCTAAGTCGGGACACCAAGATTTGCATGCACTGCATGTGCTGCTCTCTGCAGCAGGTTCTGCTTGGGAAAGCACTATCTCAGTGTGCTTTTGTTTTTAAAATGTTGTCCACAAGTTAAGTCTTCTTCCTCTGCTTTCATACAACACTTCAGTTTGAAAACTGTCTGCCATTGTCAGACAACTTCTAAGTGTGGCATCACACATTTCAAACTCAGGCTGAGAACTGAGCAGACTCATAAACCATGTAGGTGTGTCAGTTGAGTGCTAGCCTGGAGCTAAAATGTCCCGCTGGGACTCCTCTTGTATCTGTTTCCGAAAGGTTCAGTGCTGAGCTATGAAGGCACTCCAATTCAGACTGGCACTTCCCAGTGGGTTTTGTACCACTGACTGCTGGATGATATGTCCATGCTGTATATTACTTGACTCTGTAAAAAAATTCAGAATTTATTTTGTGCAGGAGAGGTGCAACCACACATTCACTGTGCCAAAAAACAACTAAACAGGAAGAAATAAACAGCACAGATGAAATATAAGAGCATGGAGAAGTAGCAAGCACTCAGTAGGGAGGTTCTGAAAGTGGCTCACAACACTTGCAGCAATAACAAAAATACATCCTTGCTCCTAATCTTATTCTTCCAAAAGGAGCATTTCTGATTTTATTGAAATTGAGTCCTGTCACCCCTCTTGACTTGCAGACTCTTCTCTAGCCCCCTTTCCTCCAGTTAGTAAGAATATAGGCAGAAAAGGCTAAGAGATGCATCTCATCAACACCCCAGATAACAACTTCAAAATGAAAAAATGCAGTGAAAACATAAAAGATTTAATCTTCCAGGTCTGAATAAAATTCACCCCTTTATTATCCCTCAGTGGACTTTGAGACTAGCTCTGAAACCCATTGTGTCTTGCTGTTATATCTGTGTTATGTGGGAGTAGGTGCTGTTAGTCACATATTGGTCTAGACAATGTTTCTCTCTAGATGAGTTATTTTTTCTCACAAGCCATTTTAGTCCATCTTTAAAAATACTCGCATCAATGAACAGGGTCCTTAATTTTTTTTCCTCTTAAAAAAAGAGGGATTTCATTGTAGCAATTAGACTGTAGACATTAATTTCACTTAGATATCCCCAGTGAAATGTTTATAGATTAGCTTCTATTATGTTAATGTCTTCTTATGCAAAGAAACTAATTTTTCAGATTACAAATTTTGAAGAAATCTAAGAGCAGTAACACAGTCTGGACAACATTTTCTGCTATATGGACAAAAATATTAAACTTATGAAGAGTTTAAGTAGTTAAATTCACATGTTTTCACTCTTTCTAAATTCACTGAAATTCCTTTGGTTGTGAGCTTGTTTTAACCATACCTGGTAAATTACAAACATTATGTTTTTAATGTATTTTTAATAGATGACAATGACTAAATCAGATTGCTGTAATTTCTGGAATACTTCACCCATCCTCCTACACAATGAAAAAAAGTTTGAAATTACATTGATATTGAGAAATCAGTGTTACTTTCTGGGACAAGAAAGATAGGATAATATCCAAAGGAATCTGTGTTTGAGTTTTATTTCATTTGTAGAATCCATACTTAGAAGTAGCAAAAGATACTGCATGAATGACAGGAATGAGACTGCCCAGTTCATCTGAAAGAAAGATATCTCTGGTGACAAAAAATACTATTCACCACTTAACCTGATTTTTCATTTATACCATGGAAAGTTTGGTGTGACTTCTGAAGCGGTACATGGGTGTTTTTAACTTGCTATTCAGAAGGCTGAGTTTGGTTCTGCAGTTAGTTTTAAAACAGATGATGGCAGGATCCTGGTGGTAATGATCTTGGTACTATTTCATCAGTTGTTCCTGTTCTAACATAGGAAGCCAGGGAAAGGAAAATTCATTTAGACTGACCATTACACCTGTAGCCTTCTTGACAAGCCTGCCAACTAGAGTGTCACATCCGATCTGCCAAGACAAGTCTTAATGAACATTTTTGTAGTTCTGTTGGGAATTGAACTAAGATTACTGGTAAAATTCTGGCATGCTTGAGCTCGGTAACAAAATCTTGTATGCCAGAATTTTATCCTTTTTGATGTAATTTGCATCAGTCACATACATCCCAGAGCAAGAATGAGCAGTGTACTGGCAGCTGATGGTCTGCCGTAGAATTTTTCTGCTAAAGATGAATAGTTACTCATTTAAAAGCTAGCTGAAGATGACATTGATATTTGTTAGAAGTACAGAAATCCTAGCTAAGTTTTATTGAACTTAAATGAACTTTGCCTTTGATTTTTGCTGCTGTTCTGGCCTAACATTTTTTAAGGCCTTTGAACATACCTATCCAGTTGGTTTTTTTATCCTATCCAGGATTGTACTACAAAGGCTGTTGCTTTTGAAAGCAATGAATTACTGGCTCTTCCAGAAGGTATCACAGAGTATTTTAGATTTATCTAGCGACACACAATAAGCCAGATTCTCACCTGAGTTACAGATTCATCTTTGAGAAAACTCTGTCTGTAATAGCATCAATCCGCATGATTTTCTGTTATTCTCTTGTCCTTTTGCAGTTGTGAATGACACCTCAAGGTGACTTCTGGAACATGCCAAATGTAGAAAGTGAGCCAAAGAGTTACAGGGATGGAGGGCATGGATGACACCATCTGAGTTTGGTGGTATTTGGCATTGTCATAAACAAGATAGGTCCTGAAGGCTAAAGACAAAGAGGCAAAATAAGCAGAAAATGTGCAAATTTTATCTTGACTCACTCCCTCCTGCAAATTTTCTCGTTGGAGGGACTTACTGGAGCAAAGTAGACAGGGAAAACTGGCTGGGGAAGATATGAACTGCCAGATGCCTCATGGAAAAGCTGGACTCATTTGTGTCAGGTGTTCCCTTTGTTGATGTCATTTTAGTGCACTTTTATATTTCCAGTCACCAAGATCACAAGCAACATTTCTCAATGAATATGAGAAAGATGTTTAAGGGGATTCTAAATTTTTCTGTGTGAAAAACAAGAAATTGAGGGGTGGGGCAAGGGCTGATTTCAATAAGGTTCTCAGCTCTTTTTGAAGGCTTAAGGCATTTGTATGGCTTGCTTATTGAGCGTCTAAGATGGTCCTTGAAGAGATTCATTTCAGTTTCGTATAACCAGTTGTTACACAGATTTCCAGCAAGCTGTGCTCCCAGATGCTACTGCAAAATAAGTTGTCTTAACTGTGCTTGACTGTGGATGTGGTGCTTCCTTACTTTGTTCTGTTCCAATCTCTGCCAGCTGGGCAGAAGTGATATTTTCAAAAACAGCAGCAAAGATGGAGGTGTGAGAAGGGCTAGAGAGGTCTGTGAGTTTGAGGGAAAGGAGAGAGTATGAAAGGGATCTTTTACCTAGTCATGCATTTGGTATCTTTGAAAGATCAGATGGACACCAGTCAAGTACAGTTTGGCAGAGTTTGAGCTTGACCTTACATGTAAATTGAGAGTAAGTTGCTGAAATGACCTCAGATGCCCAGTGACACCTAACTACAACCAGGAAAAGGATCAGGGTGTGCTCTGGGCTGTTTCAGATGTACGTGTTGGTTGGTTGCCTGGTCACCATGCCAGCTGGCATGCCTCACCTACTTTCAGGTCATGTGCTGTCTTGTATGGCTGAGTGGCAGATGGAGAGCACCAGAGAGAGAACTGTTCAGACTATGCGGTGGTTTTGAGTGGGGGGCACTAACTCAGCTCTTCTGCTCCTCAGTAGATTTTTAAATGTTTAGTGCTTAATGGGTGGCCACTTTTTTTGTCAAACTGAATTTGTCTAAGGTGGTTGAAAATTACTTGGAGGGAGGAAGAGGGGAAAACAGGAAGACAACTGTCAGTGGACTGACAATACAGGGACTTCAAAAACTTATTTTTTTCAGGAATCAGGGCTCAGTGAAAACTGTTGCTTTTTACAACTGCTTGGTCACGTATATATGGACTCTGGGTTTAGGCATAGGCCTGAATTGTCCCATTTAGCTAAATCCCAGGACCATTCTGAAAAATCTGTTTACCATTAGAGGACAAAAACATATTTAAATCTGACAGATTTTAGGATGTCGGTCATCTGTAAATTGTTGACAGCTCAGAACTGTGCTTGTTGTACCCCCTGTGACAAGAGCAGGGTTTCTGTCTGTGCGGAAGAGTGTTTCAGTGAAAACCCAAACTCTTAACATCTGTGATAGAGAGAGATGAGTCCCTGGGCAGCCCTGCCTGCATGGATACAGATAGATGTGAGACTGCTTTGCTGGACACAAGCCAGCTTTTCTTGCCAGGAGGCTCTTCCAGCACCGTGCCTATGAGCCCCACCGTAATGGAAGGGAAGGGACTGCTACAAATCATGATTTTTTTTCATATGCCTTTAAATTTTCAGAAAGCTGAGTTGAGTGAAATAGAATTAACTCTTCTTTTAAGCTTGAGGGAAGAGAGAGCTGGTCTGCAAGACAAAAGAGTATATTACAGAGGAGAAGACAGTGAAATGAAAAAAAAGAAAAAGAGGTTTTAGTGTTCTGAAGCGGAATAGGATGAACTTAATCCAGACAAGGGAAAAAAAGAGGGTATAATTTAAAAAGGATGAAATTGTAAACAAGGAGAGAGTGCATGCAAAGATTTTAAAGTAAATAGTGTTGAGCATGTGGAATAAATTACCAAAAGCATAAATATGTTCAACAGACAATTTGGTTAAGTGTTTCAAAGTCTTTATATATAAAGATATGAAGAAATGGAGAGGGAAAAAGCAATGTGATCTCCATTTACTATTCCTCCTCCATAGTTTTTTTAGTGTTCACCTGTTTTGCAGCTAATTTTGTATCTGATGTCTAGTGTTAAAGAATTGTATATGAAATTAAACTAGTTTAGACCTGTGTAACTGAATCCATCTGCTTGGACCATTATTTCTAAACAAAATCTGAGATGAACAAAAAAACCTACATTTTTCAGTTACATTTTTTGTTGCTGCTGCAACAAGCAAAACCAAGAGACAAATCTTGTGCCATTGCTGTTCTTCCCTCCCCATTTCAAGAGGATTTAATGCCTTAGAGCAGGCACTACTGGAAGCTGGTGTATTTCTGGCTGTCCCCATGCTGAACCAAAAGCAAAGTACTTGGGCTGTGCTGGGTCCAAGTGTGTGCTGAACCCTAGTGCATGCCCACGCTCATGCTTGGATGGGGATCTAAGTGTGTGCTGCAGACCAGAAAGGAACATTTTGTTCTAGTAACTAGTACTTTAAAATGAGCTATACACATTGGCTGAAAAAGGGGAGAGGGGCAGCTTTACTAGGATATTTGGGGAGCTTTAGCTTTTCAGTTAACACCACCTGGCACAGCATAAACACCAGCCACAGGGTAGATGGTCAGAAAACACTTTCTTCCATTACAAATCATGTCTGTACTCATTTGAGGACAAGATGTCTCTGTGCTACATCTCCTCCCAGAATCAGCAGCAGTTAGGCAGGTGAGAGCATTGCCATGCCATGTTGAGGAGCATCCTCTCCTGGTTTCTTTATTGTCTGGAGTTTATGAGTCTGCTCTTTCCTTTGTGGCTTTCCCTAGGGGAAAACTCTTTAAGACAGGATTCATCTTCTGGGTCTGTGTTTATACAGTATCCAGCACGCGGGCCCATGTGAATGACTGCGGGATACAGCAGTCATGCAAATAATAACATCCAGTGTGGGGAACCCTTACTAGTCCTTGTAGACCACAGACCCATAATAACCTTTTACTTTGACTACTAGCCAGTATATCCAGTGACTAATACTGCCTTTTGTGGCACCTACAGACCCTTCATAAATCCTAGTAGTACCCTGGGCTGTAATCTTCACCCAGTGCTGTATCTAATTCACAGCTGCTCAGCAGAATGCCTTTCGGATTTCAGTCCTGGAGAGAAAAATCTGCAGCTTTCTTGCTGAGAAAGAAAGAAACAAAGGCCTTTGCTACCAATCACACAAACTTAGCTAGTAAACAACCCTCTCATGCTTTCTGCCTCTTGCTGAGATCTCTGGAGCAGCAGGTACACTTGCAGCTGCCTGAGCACACCTTCCATGAGTGCTGGGGGAGTTGAAGGGCAAGAATTTCCACTGCTGAACCCCAAAAGCACAGCTGAAAGGGCTGACCCCGTCTCAGCTGAGGGTTTTGTGCTGTGGCAATTGAGACATGGACTCTCCATGAAGTGCAGAAGGAAAGACCCTTTATTATTACAATAGTACATATTTATGTTATGGTTAAAGCTCTTACAATAGTATGTATTTATGCAATGGTTAAAGCTCTTACTTCATAATTAGCAAATTAGCAATTGGACAGCTATCTACCTTTTCTCCTATCAGCATAAGACCACTCTAACGAGCGCTGGGCAGACCAATCGACTTCTTGTTCACGCGCTGTTCACACAGCGGTAACTTCTCACAGTTCAGTGTTGCAGCTGTCCGTTGTTTCTCCCTGCCACCTTGGCACAACTCGGCAGTTTCTTATCTTTCTCCCAAGGCCTGGTTCTCATCAAAGCCTTGCTGCTTCTCAGGGGCTGCGCGAGCTGACAGGCCGATGTTGACTTGCCTCTCTCCCACATGGTGCGAGGTTAGGAATAAAGGGCATGCATTGGGATGGAGCGAGAGATTGGAGGGAAAACAATGATATGAGAGTTGGTAAAGGAATACAGAGGATGAACTGAAGTGGGTGGAGAGGGGAAATTGCAAACACTTGCTCAATAGAGCTATTCAGTCTAAAGGAAAGAGATCAAAGTGAGAAAGTATTTCTCACTTAAAAGAAACTATGCTTAAGAAGTCAGGCAGACCTCTGTTTGATGAGATAGTGAAAGGCTGGTTAAAATTCCAGATGGCATAGTTTATCTTCGCTTGTTCTCTACATCCCAAATTGAGATGGTTGGTTCACAGCTAGAATGGCATAAAGCTAGCCAAAGATAATGTGGCCCCACTATCCTGGGTTAAATATGGCTTATACTTTGTCAGCAGCTCTCAGGGAGAAGAAAATAATTGGCAGTGCCTACTTTGACAAAACTAGAACTGCAAGCAGGAGTTCAAATGTGTTTGGTTTTTTTTCTGGAACTGAGTGTATATTCTCCCAAATCTTGCCAGCCTTAGAGAAAAATACCAAGACTGGAACTGAAATATCTCTACTCTCAATTCAAGTTTTATTAGATGCAAGGCCATTTCAACCCTGGATGTCTGGCTGAAAGGTGTACACATTTTTGGTCAGAAATTTTAATATACACACAGACACACACGTTATATAGACAAGTAGCAGACTTATTCACCTTCAGTTGTTGGATGTGTAAAGTTTAAAAATTTCTTCACCAGAAATGCAGTTGACAAATCCATTTGTAATGTATCTGATAAAAGTGATATTTTTATTAGCTGAAAATGTTATTTTAAGAAATTATAAACCTACATGTTAAGGTCTTTGCTAAAAGTTCTTCTGTAAACAGTTTTGTATCAGAATATAATCCAAATTGTAAATAACTCAGAGATAAACCCAACAATTTTTAATTAACAGTGACATTCAAAACTACTTAATTTCTAATAACTGAACATTAGTGAACTAACATGTAGCCACTCCAGGAGCATATAGGACCATAATATTTACATTTTGCACTGCACTGGTGAGTTAAAAACTGATCTTGAGATGGAACATTAAGGTCAATTTATGAGATGTATAATGTAGGTATATTTCATTGCCATCCAGGTACAAAAGAAAAACAGATAACATGGTTTTTTAACTAGTAATTAAAAAAAACCCGCCAGAGTTGAAAGAGATAAATTCTAACTAAATTTTCAGGATTTCTTAGCTAAAAACAAGGTAATACAAAGAAACCTTTCTCTAAAAGAAATTTGTAAATCTATAGATAATTTCAACTATTTGGAAATCAATATCAAATTTAAATGATATATGATCAAACTTATTCTTGAGAATTTTGTGGAGCTTTGTAATGTCATTTGTTAAAAAAATATATTCTGGGTTTATAAGGCATACCTACCTTAAGAAACAAACTGTCCTATGTCCAAGTCCCTGCAAATGCTAGTAGATAAAACCATTTTTGCTTGTAGATACTTTTGTCAGATTTATGGAAATACATTGGGAAAATTCCTTGCAAGAAAAAATGTGAAATGAAAATTATTTAAATGAGTTTTCAATATATTAATCTCTAGCAAAAACTTGTTTATGAAAGGCAAAGTCTTGTCAATAGATTGTGTGAACTTGAAATCTTCTTCCAGTGTATTTGCTCAGGAAGCAGAAGGTATAAGCTGGATAGAGATAGCCAATTAAATATCACATAAATAAAAAGGCAAAGAAGAAATACAGAGTTCATAAGCAACTCAAAACCTTCACAAATGTTGGTTCTACATATAATCAGGAATAAAGCAGTTATTAAAGAATATTTCTAGAAAACATTCTGTTCATGGACAATTCACTGACAAGGAAGATGTCTGTATTGGTTGAAAAGTTAATTAAGTATTAAATTATTGAGCATTCCTATAGTCTTGAAATCTTAAAAGCTGGCTTTCTAACACACTCATGATGTTTTTAGAAGGGTAAGAAGAAAGAAAGTTAATTTTGAATCTGTGAATGTGTAGTATTTTTCTTCTTCCTAATTATCTTGGTTTTTTTTGCTTAAGTATCTTCACACCCTTAACAAGTTCTTTTTAATTTATGACTGTGGATGGCTAATTATCTTTCCATTATTAGCAGAATCTAGATCTCTGTACTGAATCATGTGTCAAAATTGCTACAAGATGACAAACCAAGGAAAAAATCTTTTGACTGACTCTACTTCAGCCGGAAGCTTCTCCTGTGTTTATTGGAACTGCATGTTGGAAGTGAAATGAGGCAGTGCCAAGTCATCAATGATGTAAGAGATAGGCATGAAAAAACGAGCTGAGGAGAGGAAAAAGAACCTTTGGGAGCTTGAAGAGTGAGGACAACGTGAAGAGCAAGAGTGTGCTTCCTCTGGGATTTCTGCAGCAAGAAGGTTGGAGTAGAGACCTCCAAGGGGTCCTTTAAACCTAAATTGTCCCGTGATTCTCTGGGAGAGTGCAATGAATTAATGAACAGAGAAATTACTTATGCTTTATATGCATGTAGTAATAGCATGTAGAGTATAAATGCGGAGAATTTTTTTATAAAATAACTTCATTTCTCCATATAAAAACAATTTCCTTTGCCTAGAGAAACTTCTGTCACTTTTTAACCAGTTTCCACGGGCCATTTGCTTGCTAAGATGTGTGAGCAGAAAACATGATTGAGAGAGCAGATGCCTATAGGATGCACCTCTCTAAGAGGCAGTGCACACAAATGAAAATATTTGGGAGCTTCTGTGACCTACGTTGGACTTTATGTCTTTAGAAAGGCAGTATTTTAGGATATAAAACAAGCTGAAATAAAAAGTCTTCTGTTATTGTACCCAGTTGCATAACACACCTGGGTCTGAGGCCAAATTTCTACCCTAATTTTCTGCTTCAAACACTAAAAATCCTGTAAACTTGACCTGTAATGCCTCATAGTGCTCCAGAGCCTCCAGGGTAGAGGTGAAAGCATATGGTGAGTCAGAACAGGGATGTGCTTGCAAAAGGTCTGTCATTCAGCTGCTGGGGACCTTCTCAACATGTGACCTCTCAGGAAGGGATGGACAAGAACTGTTTTGGACTGCCAGGTAGTTTGGGCAGTGGCAGGCCATGGAGTTCTCAGAAGGCGTGCTCCATCAAACGTGTGTTGTCCCTGGTTCTGGTGGATGACTCTGTGAGCATTGAGAAGTGCTGCTGTCAGTGGCGTTGCCTGCAACAGAAACTCTTTGCATGACTTAAATGCTAGCAAGGGGGAATGTTTCTGTTCTTAAAAGATTCTGCTCTATAATAAAAACCACAGCATTGAAGAAGCCTGTGTTTATGACTTGCTGAGTCTCATTCATGTGAGAAAGGCTTTATTGGTTATTTTCTTAGACTGCTGCTCTTGAGAACCACAGCATAAGAAATTAACTTAAGCTGGAAGACTGCCCTAAGTTTCTTGATTTTTTCTTCTTTAAAGAAAGCTTAGAGCTTTATCCTGTAAAATGCTTTCTATAAAAATTGTTATGAACTTACCAGGTTGAAAAGTACATTTCCCTTTTTAGGGGGGGGAAAAAGACAAAGAATTTAAAATTTCCTATACAAACTGTTCAGTACTTTTACAGATCCCCAGAAGTGTAAGATAAAAAAAAAAAAAAAAGTTATCTTTCCTTTTCCCAATTTTCCTTTTTTTTTGTCATGAAATAGAAAGAGGAAGACAAAAGGGAAGAGAAAAAAAAAAAAAAAAGGAGATAAAAACATTGGGTTTTGTTGGTTTTTTAATCCAAAGTATTTAGGGGGAAAAAAAATAGTCCTTATAGCTTTTGATTAGGAATAAGAATGACAGTTTTGTTTTCTAATGAAAAATAAAAATAGCTTTCTACTAGCTTTTCTTACAACAAGCTTTAAAGTAGCTCTCACTTCTAAGAGTTTACCTGTGTGAACATGAAATAATTCTATGAAAAGTTTTCTGAATCATTCTCCTAGTTTGCTATTATTATTGGACCACAGTTTTACATATTATCTGAATATTCTATGTTAATCTAATTCTTTTACAAAAAGCTTAACCTTGCTTCTTTTTTTTTTTTTTTTTTTTGTCCCCAGGCTTTTTCCTTCAAAGTACCTTAATTTTATAACCTTTCATTGTTACCATGAAGCCAATGATGACTTTAAAACAGAACCCATCTGTCTTGCCAGTTTTAGACTAAATGGTGTTGAAAATTCTCCAGTGCAGCAATATCATTATATTATGATAATAAGAATGTTTCATTATCAGTGAGTCTTCATTGAACATTGCTGAAAAGGGGAAAGAGAAAGTAGTCCAGACTTCATAAACAACTGTAAGAAAAGGATATTTCAGAAAGAATTATCCAAAAATATCTTACAATATTCATTTTATGAGGGATTATATATGGTAGCATAGAGAAGGTGCAAAGAAATAAATACTTTTTAAATCTTTGGAAGAGTTGTGCGTTTCATACGTGAATTTTTTCCTGAGAGAACTTTTGGAAGAAGAATGTGTCAAAACATTCTGGTGACATTTGCATTCTCTTTCAGGTTAAAAAGTATAATGCTGTCTTCTCACAGTGATTTATTAATGTAACAAAACACATATTGATTTAAGGAAGTATTTAAGGTTATTACTGTTTTAGACAACCTGCTGTTCTTGAGAAGTAAATTTCATTTAAGTAAACTGCACTTCTAGCTTCAAACAACTATGCTTCCAAAATTCTCCAGAACTGAACTGTGAATCAAAAAAGTATAAGAAATTTACACACAGACAAGTTATACAATAATATTTACAAACTGTAAATAAAACATTAGTCCAGTAGATGTTCAAAGTTACCTGTCTTTGAACTTCTGGTCATAGATTTTCAGACTATACTACTATGACTTTATAATCCATGGTGTGAGATAAAATGTGTGTCAAGAAATAACATTTGATGAGACCAACATAAAAAACCCTGCATCTAAAAGACCAGCATGATACTTTTCAACAATACACTTTTGGTGAATTGTTAGATATGGGAATGGTACCAAGAGTTTGATCTATTAAATGCATTGATCTGTGCAATCAGTAACTTAAGGTATCACTAATAATAGTTGTGTATAGTAAATGACCATGATTTGGTAGAATACTTTCTTTTCTTTGGTTCATATTGCGGCACAAAACCTTTAAATGAATCCATATAGTCACAACAATCCCTCATGTTACAGATTCAGAGCCCAACAGTATGTATGACATTTGATATTTGAATGATATTTTAAAAGTCATGGCAGTCAGATGAAGTCCCTGGTGACTGGAAAAAGGGAAACGTTGTACTCATTTTTAAAAAGGGTAGAAAGGACAACCCTGGGAACTACCAACCTGTCAGTCTCACCTCTGTGCCTGGGAAGATCATGGAACAGATCCTCCTAGAAACTATGCTAAGGCACATGGAGGACAGGGAGGTGATATGAGACAGCCAGCATGGCTTCACCAAAGGCAAGTCTTCCCTGACCAAACTAGTGGCCTTCTATGATGGAGTGAATGTATCAGTGAACAAGGGAAGAGCTACAGATGTCATCTATCTGGATTTCTGTGAGGCCTTTGACATGGTCCCCCACAACATCCTTCTCCCTAAATTGGAAAGATGTATTTGATGGATGGAGTGTTCTGTGTATGAAGAACTGGTTGGATGGTCTCATCCAAAGAGTAATGCTCAACAGCTCCATGTCCAGATGAAGACCGGTGATGAGTGGTGTCCCTCAGGGATCCATACTGGGACCAGTACTATTTAATATCTTCATCAGTGACATAGACAGTGGGATTGAGTGCACCCTCAGCAAGTTTGTGATGACACCAAACTGAGTGGTGCAGCTGAGATGTCTGAAGGATGGGATGCCATCCAGAGGGACCTGGACAACTCAAGAAGTGGACCTATGTGACCCTCATGAGGTTCAACAAGGTGAAGTGCAAGGTCCTGCACCTGGGTAAGGGAAACCCCTGGTATCAATACAGGCTGGGGGATGAAGGGATTGAGAGCAGCCCTGTGGGGAAGGACCTGGGGGTACTGGTGGATGAAAAGCTGGACATGATATAGCAATCACAGCCCAGAAAGCCAACCACATCCTGGTCTGCATCAAAAGAAGTATGGCCAGCAGGATGAAGGAGGTGATTCTCCCCCTCTACTCTGCTCTGGTGAGACTGCACCTGGAGTAGTGTGTCCAGCCCTGGGGTCCTCAGCACAGGAAAGACAGACCTGTTGGAGCAGGTCCGGAGGAGGGTCACAAAAATGATCAGAGGGCTGAAATACCTCTCCTATGAAGACAGGCTTTGAGAGTTGGGGTTGTTCATCCTGGGGATGAGAAGGCTCCAGGGAGACCTTATTGCAGCCTTTCTATAATTATAGGGGCTTATAAGAAAGATGGGGACAAACTTTTCAGAAGGACCTTTTGTGAAAGGACAAGGGATAGTGGTTTTAAACTAAAAGAGGGTAGATTTAAACTAGATGTAAGGAAGATATTTTTTACAATGAGGGTGGTGAAACACTGGAACAGGTTGCCCAGAGAGGTGGTAGATGCCCCACCCCTGGAAACATTCAAGGTCAGGTTGGACGAGGCTCTGAGCAACCTGACCTAGTTGAAGATGTCCCTGCTCATTGCAGGGGGGTTGGACTAGATGACCTTTAAAGGTCCCTTACAATTCAAACTATTCTATAATTCTATGAATCTATGATTCTGTATGGCTAAAAATATTTTTTATATAGATCTGTGTATAATATTAATTTCTATATGAAAACATTAAAGCATTTGTGTATCACAGACAAATGTGCATGTCAGACTGGGATCTAGTTGGCTTCTTAGGCATACACAGGCAAACATGCTCCCCCAGATAATGGTATTCACAGTACTTAAGCAATTTATTGCAGGTGCAAAACTACTCACTTAAAAACACTCCCTTGAAAAACCGTGATTGCTAAATGCAACAGTGACCAGCTTCTGAAGATCTAGGCTGCCAGACCAGCCAACACATATACAAAACTAGTTAATCAAATTTTTAGAATCTTCAAATGTAGTACATAGATCTGGCATTATTTAGGCAGCTGTCTGCAAAACCAAAGTATCCCAGTCCAGGGTAAATACAAGGTGATGCTCCAATTCCAGGAATATTATTCTGTAGGGGCAATTAGAAGACTGTGTTTTATTGTCCCAAACTGTGGCACTGATTAGGCTCATGCTGAAGTCAGCAACAATCTACTGCTGACTTTAGTAGGAGCAAGGATTAATCCCAGATTACTATGTGTATAAAATAAAACAGGATTTGATTTTTGTCCATATTCTAAATTGATGATATCTTTCTTATGGAATAATTAACTTGAACGAGCATCCTCCTTACGAATTTTGTCTCTCAAGAAATAAAATCCATATAGCACCATATGGATTATTTTATGTTCAATGAGTTTTCCATTGTATTATGACTGATTACACTGAAAACGTATTAATATTAACAAGATATATGGCTTTAGAAGAAATCCACAGCTACAAACATTTTTTTTAGGTTGGCAAGGACAAGTCATTAATAATTTCAGAATTGAGTTGTTAAACAGAATTCTAGTTAATACTGCCAGCTCCCAAGAATTTACACTTAATCTGTCTTCCTTGTTTGACTTCTACCTTTGGCAAAACTGTTACATTTCAGCCAGTGACCCATTTCCAGAAATGTTTAAAGTTACATTTAAGAGTGGGAGAAAGATGAAAGCAAGTGGTGTTTCCAAATTACAGACTTATTAATCTTTACGAAAAACCCAAGTTAGCTGCCTGAAAATATTTGCATTTCTTACAGAACTGTAATATAGACTGGCTTTGAATTTCACTATTTCAGTTATCCAAATTCAATAGGTTTGGGAATCCTGGCCCTATACTCTCATAGGAAGATGTTTCATTAGTGGAAAACCAGTGTCATTATTTACGTGTGCACAAGCTGGAATAGATACCTGTCACAAATCTTCCCTTATAGGTTTTCCCATGATCAGCTAAGAGACTTCCATTCTGGTAAATGTGTATAGGCCAACACATGCATATACCAAAATTAAAGGCTCTTGAAAGACATTAGTCCTCAGTGAGTCAAAATCTTCTCAGTTGTCTCACCTTGTGTTTTACTTAATTGAACATTGCAAAACTTATGTGTGATTTGATTCTTTCCTTTTTTTCAGCTTCTGAGAAACCCTCAAAAATATTCAGTCATTCTGAATGACACTAAGCAGAAAGTATTATTTTCCACCAAAAACATGGATAATAGAATAATTCTTTAGAATTGGATGAAGATAAATTAGAGGAATGTAGTTCCAGAACATAATAAACATAATAAAAATATATAAACTCTTATCTGATAAGTAACACAATCAGTTGGTAGAGTTGAACATTGCAATAAGTCTTTAAAAAGCCAGTTAAAGGGCTAATTTTGTGTAACACTCTCTAGGAATCCTTTTCTGAGTGTATGTATAGCTGTTGTGTTTTCTTCACCAAAAATAGATAAATAAGGAAAGAAAATAATAAAAGTAGGGGTGGAGGAGAGAGATATTCAGAACTTCAGCAGGTTTCTCGCTATGTTTATTGTACTTGAGAAAGTGTTAAAATTCCGGCCACCCGTTGAACTGAAAATCATAACTCAAAAATCTTAAATATTATCCATTTACTTGAAGACATTAGTGTGAGTTTCCAGGAATATTATGTAGTTTGGACATACTGTAAATCTCCTTTTGCGCTAGGCTGCTTGTGGCAGTTGAATTGAACCCTTGAAATGGGTGTTCACTCCATCTGAAATTAAGGTTAACTAAGTTTCCATGGGCCAAATGGAAAAGCTGTTAGGGGAGTTGAAGGTCTGCCATATCAGCTGAGGTAAAAGAGGTAGTATATGTAATATATGCATATGCTATATTGGCTGGTTCCTTGTTTTTGCTGTTGCCCTAGTCACTGCCATAGCAATCTTCTGACCATTTTAAACAAAAAGCTGCAGTCAGCCCCACCTTTATCATGTCTCTAAAATAAATCTGTTTATTACAGTACGCTTGAAAGCACATTGACAGTTTCTCAGATATCATCTCTGAGGTAAGCATCTTCTCAATTTAGCACATTCTTTCACAACGTTTCTGCAGCAGGTGAACAAATGATATGGACAGCTGCCCAGGGAGAAGAAACGAAACTCTGCAAGCAATCCCAGCCTCACCCCGTCTCCTCACACCACCCTTTTGTTCAATATGACATTATGTGGGAGCCAACTTTTTGACATGATGATACAATTCTTATGGAATACAAGGAAAGTCTGAGGGCAACACTTTTTCCTAAGCAGTTTTGTTCCATTACTCAACAGTATCTCCTGAAACTTACTAAAGAAGGAAGCAGTTAGTGTGTTTTCCCAAGACTACATTTACAATGCAAAGTATTACTGAGGTCTTGAAATAATTTTGCAGTTGATAAAAGTCTGCACCATGTACATACATATGTACATATATAGAGAGGTCAAACATAGACTCAGATTTTAATAGTCTAATGATAACATATTCATATGTAAACCAAAACTTCTTATGATTTGAATACAATACAGTTCCTGTTCAGTGATGAGTTAACTGCGATTTTTAATGTGAGTATATATAAACTGAACATCTCTGCAATACTACCAGTGATCATTTTTATTTATTTTTTTGCCTTATACTTGATTCACAGATATAATAAATTTCTGTGTTCTGGTATTTAATCTGATTTGCTTGAATTTATATATTCCAACATAATATGGATATTTGGTGATTAACTGAACTATTGAAGTTTTAATTGTTGAAGTGGATGCTACGTTTTGGTTTTGAATTCTCTTGGTAATTTTGAAAATGTTAAAATTAAGCCTTGGAGATATATAATATGCAGGTCAATTACATTTAAATCATTATCACCTATTATTGGTAATAATTTTATTAACCTTTGTATTGTGTTTCATTTTTTCCTCATCATTTATCTGTGAATCTTCTTTTAGTTTAAGTGTCAGTACTGTTTTGGTTATAGGGAGGGTGAACTAGACCAATCATTGTTTGAGCTCTTTCTCATGCTGGCACAAGATTTGAATTATTGGAAAATGTTTTGATTTGTTTTAAATCCAAGTTCTTCCATCAGTGTAGGTTTATACCAGCAGTTAAGTTATTTCTTGCCTTCTGTGTTTGTAAAAACAGATGAAAAAGAAAAATGGAGAGAAAAAAAGGAAAACAAATAAAAGTTATAAGGCAATTTTTATTCCTCTCTTGTTTCAGAACATCAGTTGAGTACAAGTTCTTGTCAGCGAGCTAGGGAATGGTGTATTTGTGGCATATTAAACTGGGTGGGACCTCTGCAGTGGGCAAAGGAGTTGGCAAGTCATTTAGGGAAAATACATGGTAACTCTATCAGAGAAATATTATTTAGTTTTCAGAGAACAAAAGAAACTGTAAGATGTGTTGGGAAGAGAAACTGAGGAAACTGTCAGCTGCTTCTCATCTTGTGCCAGACAATGGATAAATAAAAGCTTCCATGACTAGACACTGTTGGTTTCTACCTTAATTCAGTCTAATTTCAGTAGATACAGGAAAAAAACTCTTAAAACATGTCAAATACCTTGAAAATATTAATTTTCCACATGAGAAATGGCTTTTGAACATTTTTGTACTCACAGTTTGAGTAGGCTGTTGCTTGGTCTGCATATAAATTCAGCATGTACATGTAAAGCAGTTTCTACTTGCAGTAGTGATAATCGCATGGGCAAATGTAAGCATGAAAATGGATCTGTTTGAGGAATTCAGTGGATAATATTTTAAATTATTTTATTAGATATATAATTTCCTTTTATTTTAAACTGTGAAAACAATTGAAAGCTATAAAAGGCATTTCAAAATTTGTTTTAAAATTATCAGAAAAATCATTCTTCAGCAAGTAACATTTTATAGATTCTCTACTAATATAGAAATTCAGGACTAGAAAAGAATATCTGAGTCAGAGAATTCAGTCTTTTGTTACTGCTGGAAATCATATATCTCTAGTAAACATACAGCACTAAAATATTATCATTTCAATGTTGCTGTGAACTTTTACTGGAAGTTTAATTTTTTTTTTGTTTTTTTTACAATTCTAAACAAAAACAATTGATATTTAAGGTTTTAATTGTAATCACAACAATGAAAGTTGCTAGTACCAGTTAAAAGAATTGCTCCAAATGGAAATGGATTAAGTGGTTCCAAATATAATTACCAAGAGAATAGTGCATAGAATTTCTGTGAAAGATCTGCAACTTGTATCTAAATATACGTTCTTGGTATTTCTGAAGGTACCACAAAATGTTACCCCTAGGCTCATGAGTGCTCACAAGCTTACTTTGGATAATCATTTAAGGTCATTACATATGAATGTAAATTAAATAACTACTATGCAAGCCAAAACAATGTAAATTTACCTGGTTTTCAATTTTTGGTCACTGATTTACAAACATGACATTTTCAGAGCTCTAGGGAAGAGGATAGGAAAGAAGATTTCAACCAGAGGTCTGGAAGGGACTCATAGAAATTCCATTTTTCAGCCAGTTAAAAATGCTACCTCATTTACTCTCACAGATATAAAGGAAGGAAAGCTTTGTGGCTAAGGTCTTTCTAGACTGACATATTTCCAAGTTTCTAATAAAAATAATCCTAAAAGGAGCCCTATGAGATGGAAACTTGAGCAAGAAAGATACTGCTATGCTGTGATTAGAAAAAGAGTTTAAGATCTAACTGTTTTCCAGGTTGCAGTTATAGGTAAATCTCTCCTAGAAGTAATGTCAAGAGTTTGTAAATTAACAAGGCCTTTATCTGGGACACTGAAAAATGAGAAAGCTTCATTTTGCCCAAAAGAAAAGTGTTTCTATGCATTTATCTGTGATTAAAACCTAAAGAAATTCAGGTGTTTGTATTTATTGTCTAATCTGCAGAAGCTACAGATTATAGTCTGGATTTTTCTTCCACAGTGATTCATTTACCTGTTTATTTGATAATGTTAATTACACTGCAAATACAGATATTCTTGTATTTTGTTACTGATTTAGTTTGAATAACTATGAAGTTTTGCATTGTTCTCTTCCAGAATAAATATGTTGATACCAACATTTTGTAGGAGTGCATTGTTATCACAGTCACTGGTGAGCAAAATGGTTCATACAAAAAAAATCCAAACTATAATACTTTGAAATATAAGATTATTGAAATATAAGATTAATCTATCATGGTTTCAAGGTTTATGGAAATGCCTCCTCTTCAATCTTTCAGTAGGTACAAATGTGCTTTTGTTTATACATCCATTTTTAAGAGTATCACTCTTTCCAGAGTTCAGGTGTGACAATATATCATCTGTGATCTCTATTATTTCCTTGACTTAAAAATATGAAATTAAATATGGAAAACAGGGCATTTCTGGGCAGTCAAGCCACAGAACAGTCATGATATTGTGGTGGTGTATGGGTGCTTACCAGTTGCTCAGCTAACCTCTTTAGTAGAAATAATAACTTTTAATATTTTTCCTTCTGGTCTTCTCCAGTATCTGTGAGGCATCTCTTCATTCTTGTTTCTGCATTTTTTCTTTTCTGAATCCCCATGCCCTTCAGTTATTTGTGTCAGAAACTTGCCTGTGATGAAAGATACAAGTGTTTCACAACATCTAGATACACAGCATGGGTGGGAGTTAAGTTAAAATATGTGTATTTTAACAGGAACATCCTCTACAAGTGTTAGCACGACTTCTTGTTGTCATGCCCTGAGGACAAAAAAGCTTAAATAAGATCTGTCTGTAGCAGTAGATTTATTATGGCAATTCTTTTCCAGATTCACCTTAGATTAAGTATCTAACAGATGCATAATTTTTCTCAATGGTACTTTTGGACACAGACATAAAATAACGTCATAAATGGAATGGAAAAAAAAAAAGAATATAATCAAACTTCAGTTAAAAAAATGACTCCAGACTTCTGACAGACTTTTCTAATAAGTTATTTGATTTCTGTGTTTCAGTGAAGGCTAAAAGAGCTAGCAGCAAATGTGAAAACAAAGTTTTCCAGTCGTGAACCAACCCAAAGCACAGAGTATTTAAATCTGATGAAAAACCTTGCTTGTTTTAATATTTCAGTCAAATTTCTCAGTACTGAATCTATCACAAAACTTTGGATAAGCTTAAAGTGCCTATTACTTGAAATGGAGCCACAGAGCCCACTGAGGTCTTATCATTACCTTCTGTTGTGGTTTAAGCCCAGCCAGCAACTAGGCACCAGTGGGATGGGGAGAGGAATTGAAAAAAAAATGTAACACCCATGGGTTGAGATAAGACCAGTTTAATAACTAAAATAAAATATAATCATAACAACAACAATAATAATTAATAATAATAACAATAATAATGAAAAGGAATATAACAGAGAGAGAAAAATAAAACCCAAGAAAAGACAAGTGATATACAGTGCAATTGCTCACCACCCACTGACCGATGCCTGAGCAGCGATCTGCCCCTCCTGGACAACTGCCCCCAGTTTCTACACTGATCATGTCATTCTGTGGTGGTAAGGAATATCCCTTTGGCTAGTTCTGGTCAATTGTCCTGGCCATGCTCCCTCACAGCTTCTTGTGCACCTCTTTGCTGTCAGAGTATGGGAAACTGAAAAATCCTTAACTTAGGATAAGCACTACTTAGCAACTAGTGTGTTATCAAAATTACTCTCACACTAAATCCAAAACACAGCACTGTACCAGCTGCTAGGAAGAAAATTTCCTCTGTCTTAGCCAAAACCAGGACACCCTGCAGCTCCTAAACTGACCTGGATCCACAAAGCACTGTGACTGTTGCTACAGGAACACTTGAAACTGAAACACAGATTCAAAATATTAAACAAAGTTAATGTTTTAACATATGCTTAGATCCATTTCTGGTGAACAACATCCTAAAATATGTGGTTTATACTAATATAACATAAAGAATTGCAAAGATGGGCACTTGAGTATTCTTGATCTGATCCTAGATTGTCCCACAACAGAAAAAGAAATGGGAAAAGACTTTTTTTTCCTTAAAATTGGGAAAAAAAAAAAAAAACCTTACTGACATTTTTTTTCCTTTTTGTGCTCATTCTTCTCCCTTCCAGTTGTGTTTCCATTTACAGAAGAAATTTGCCAAAGAAATTCAAGGAGAAAATTTGGATTACCATTGAGTAATTACAAAGTAATTTTTTAAAAATCTTTTTTCAAACAAAGGAGTGTATATTCAGGAATCCCAAATAACAAAGAACAAGACTGACCATGTCCTGTAGTAATTCACAGGATTTAGAATTCAGATAATTGAGGAAAACAAAGAGAAACATGGTGGTACATTGAATTTATAAGTGAGTCATAAAAATGGGTTTTATAGGGAGAAAGAGAGAAAAGAAAAAAATTTAAACTGTTGGTGATATCAAGATTTACTTGGACACTTTCTAATTTTGAAACTAAAAATATCATTATTTAAATATTTTCTTTCTCTTGACAACAGCTAGAAAGAGAGTTTGGGAGGAGACAATGAAAGAAGGTATAAATGAATGTGCAGAAAGTTTTGATGAGGAAACTATGTGGTTAAGTACCTTCATGGAGGTAAAGTACAGTTTCCTAACTGTCAAAACTTTCAGTTCAAAGGGAAGAAAATATAAGACGATGATTCACATATATACAATTTGGAAAGGTCACAATTTTCTAATAAAATTAAATAGTAAATGGAACAGTTTAAGAGAGAGGCAGGGGTTCTCCAGCTGCTGATGCTTTCAAATGAAGACCTCCTGTGGGAGATATGATTTAGTCACACAGAAGATATTGAGCTGACAGGCTCCAGAGGGCTTCCCAAGGAAGAGAAGCTAACTGATCATGAGAAAGACTCTCTTATTATCTCTACAAGCTTGTTGCCTGAAGATCTGACTCATTCAGAGGAACTTTAGATAAACATCTAAAGAGTTGGGCACTTAGTGAAATTAAATTGGAACTCTAAGTCATTTGAGACACACCCATATTTATTGGAAACTTTTGGAACAGTCTCGTTTAACTCTAGTAATAGGGGAAAGTCATCATTACTTCAATTTTTAAAAATGGTTTGAAAAATCAAAATGAAAATAATAATTTCATGTTTTGCTAAAAAAAAAAATTAAAATCCAGTTTTGTTTAAGTGTATTTTAAGTAACATCTAGTATTTGTTTAGATAAAAGCCACACCTACATATAGTAGCCCTGAATATGGCTCTCATCTCAAGAATTTTAGAAGTTCATATCACAGAATCACAGAATCATCTAGGTTGGAAAAGACCTTGAAGATCATCTAGTCCAACCATCGACCCAACATTAACAGTTCCCAACTACACCATATCCCTCAGCGCTATGTCGACCCAACTCTTAAACACCTCCAGGGATGGGGACTCCACCACCTCCCTGGGCAGCCCATTCCAACGCCTAACAACACGTTCTGTAAAGAAATGCTTCCTAATATCCAGTCTAAACCTTCCCTGGCACAACTTGAGGCCATCCCCTCTTGTCCTATCGCTTGTTCCTTGGTTCAAGAGACTCATCCCCAGCTCTCTGCAACCTCCTTTCAGGTAGTTGTAGAGGGCGATGAGGTCTCCCCTCAGCCTCCTCTTCTCCAGACTAAACAACCCCAGTTCCCTCAGCCGCTCCTCATACGACATGTGCTCCAGACCCTTCACCAGCTTCGTTGCCCTTCTCTGGACACACTCGAGTAATTCAATGTCCTTTTTGTAGTGAGGGGCCCAAAACTGAACACAGTAATTGAGGTGCGGCCTCACCAGTGCCGAGTACAGGGGTAAGATCACTTCCCTGTCCCTGCTGGCCATGCTCTTTCTGATACAAGTCAGGATGCCATTGGTCTTCATGGCCACCTGGGCACACTGCTGGCTCCTGTTCAGCCAGCTGTCAATCAACACCCCCAGGTCCCTCTCTGACTGGCAGCTCTCCAGCCACTCCTCCCCAAGCCTGTAGCGCTGCTGGGGGTTGTTGTGGCCAAAATGCAGCACCCGGCGTTTGGCCTTATTGAAACTCCTACAGTTGGCCTTAGCCCATTGCTCCAGCCTGTCCAGATCTCTCTGCAGAGCCTCCCTACCCTCGAGCTGATCAACACTCCCACCCAACTTGGTGTCATCTGCAAACTTACTGAGGGTGCACTTCATCCCCTCATCTAGGTCATCAATAAAGATGTTAAACAAGAGTGGCTCCAAAACCGAGCCCTGGGGGACACCACTCGTGAGCGGCTGCCAACCAGATTTAACTCTGTTTACCACAACTCTTTGGGTCCGGCCATCCAGCCAGTTTTTCACCCAGCAAAGTGTGTGCCCATCCAAGACACGAGCAGACAGTTTCGTCAGGAGAATGTTGTGGGAAACGGTGTCAAAGGCCTTACTAAAGTCAAGGTAGACAATATCCACAGCCTTTCCCTCATCCAATAAGCGGGTCGCCCTGTTGTAGAAGGAGATCATGTTTGTCAAGCAGGACCTGCCTTTCATAAATATCTAGGCTTCCTAGTGTTAATGATGTCAGACCACTGTTATGTTTCCATGACCACTGGTCAAGGAAGCTGTGTTCCCTCCATGTGCCCTCCCAGGTGGCTGAACACCATCCAAATGTGATTTGAAGACCGGTTGTTTCATTCAGCACTGCGCTATGTGCAAATAGCACTATAAACCCTGCTGAAAACACAGTACTACATTAACAAACCTGCACAGCTTTCAGATCAGGGCTGACTGGTTTCATTTTGTGTCTTAGAGGCTGTGGGGCTATATAGTGCCTTGCAAATGCAATGGTGATACTTATTCCAGCAAGTCCCTTTTGGTGGGAAAATTCTCATAAAATATCTTTTGGTGTTATTTGAGTAAATGCAGTAGCACATGGATGATCTGATCAATAGAAAAATATTTACATCAGGAAGGACGGAGAGTGTTTTGAAAAGGATGCCTAGAGTACAGACACACACACATGCATGTTCACGTGCACATGCACGTATTCACAAATACCATATTAAAGCACATTTTTTTCTGTAATTATAAAGAAATTTATGGATGTAAAGAGTATTAAGGTGAATATTAGGCAAAGGTGCAAAATTTAAGGATAGAGATTTAGTCCTTGTTGCTTTTGTGAATTTAGGCTCCAGTCCAATTAAGCACTTAAGCATACTCATAACATTATGTATGTGAGAGACATTAATACTTATTGCTTGAAGTTATGCATGTGCTTAAGTGCTTAGCTGGATTTGGGCCTTAATGCAATTTAGCTTTAACGTGTCTTTTGTTTGCTGTTTAACTACTTTTGTATTGCCTTTCAGAGCAGTACTAATAAGAGCGATATTAGATAATAATTCTAACATACTGCATGTATTATACAAGGTATTATTATAGCTATTATTTCCTGTATATCTATTTAGAAACAGAGATAGAGAGTTTCAGAGATTTTCTGTGGGTGCATAACTATCCCAAGATGGTACGTAAAAAATAATTCAGATCATTTGCTTCATATTCTCTGTTCTAACTACTGCTCTGTGATGCCTTTCATTCCTGTGAAACATTTAAACAGGTTCAAATCTTCATCCCAAATTTGGCAAGCTAGATTGAATCTGAAGCCATGTCAAGGTCTGAAAATTCTTGATCAAGTATTAAAAAAATATTTCCACTTCTGCTTTTCTTGGTTTTAAGTTGGAACTAGAAGTGGAACTCCTGAAATTACATGAGAGCAAGTGCCAAGTTCTCTATGAGCGTCATTTTTTAAGGTGGGAGGCAATTCCTATCGTGATTTGTCAACAGTTCTAAATAATACTTGTTGACAGGTAATAAAAGCCTGACACAACCTGAGGAGGCTGTGCAGGTGGGCAAAGGGGAATTTCAGGGTACTTTACCAGGGCTGCTCTGAGTCACACTGGTGACTCGGTACAGTGGGGAGCGCTGTGAAGTGTGTTGGTGTTATGCCCCAAGCGTTATTACCACAGCCTTCAGGACAGCGGTTGCTTGTGCCACCTGAGGATTCACTTGCTCTAAGACAATCTTTGTGTACCTGGAATCGGGGCTTTACAACACTTATTCACCAATGTGCCACAGATTTAACTTGAGCGTGATCCACATGCGTAAGTCTATAGATTGTACAAGCTTTACATTGCACTTTTTGACTCTAAATTAAATATTTACAGCATTAAGTGCATCTCTAGGAGCGGTTGAGCAGAATCTATTTCCAAAATATCCAGGAAGAATGCAAATAAAGTACTATAGCATTTAAGACAGAAAGAGTGGGGAACAATCTTATCTACCCACTCTCTGGAGATGTTACAGGGTTGAATATCTATACAAGCAGAAGAAAGAAATATTTAAATCAAGTAAATATGTAAATTAGGTGTTTGAAATGGCTTTTGCTCACCATCTTTCAGGCATCCAAAAATCTAATCTTAGGATGGCTAAAATACTTGACAGAGGGAACACAGCTGGTGCTAGTCTCTGGACCTGTCCTTGGTAAGGGTGGATTAACTAGAACACTAAGAAATACTGGAACCCATACTCTCACATGAAATTATAGACCACTGCAAATTTTGCCACCTTTCTCTGCAGCATGCATGAACCTTGCTTTCTCTCATGTATGCATATAACGAGATGGTGACCCTGAAAGAGCATGTCCATGCAGTGCTGCATGGAGGCCTCAGCCAGGTCTGACAATCCTTTCCTTGGGAGCTGATTAACAGTCTCTCACCCTTGGCCTCATTGGAGATAAACTGTCAAGGCTGTCTTGACCCTGCCTGTCCATATGCCCTGCTCATCCCAAACCTGACCACGTGGCTGACTTCCCAGCCTGACCTCAGTCATCATCACAAACCACCTGATTAATCACCACAAACTTACCTTGTGATCTGGGCTTTGGCCTGACAGTTAATACCATTACACAATTTTCCTCTGGGGAAAGAAAATAAAAAAAAGAAACCTCCTGGAAAGGCTGAGCTGGAGGAGCTAAGGTGCATGGCTTTTGAAACCAAAGCCAGTTCCCAAACTGCTTGTTTTAACCAACTTAAAACAAGCTGCTCTGCCCAGCTGTTTAAGCCATGCTTTCCATCACCTATTCTGACCCCTCTTCTGGGAGCTACATTTTTTGTCTCTGTCAGGAAGCTCTTCTCTGCTCATTCCAGCAACATCTTTCTGTCTGCTTAGTCTTAAATCTGGAAACTGCTTGGAATGAGTGTGTGTGTGGGATAAAGGAAGAGAAGGACAATATCTACCATCTTTTTACCATACAGTCCTTGAGTCCCCCTTCCCTCTCCCATGTTAGGTGAGAGACAAAGGACAATGCAGATGTGTGAAGATGATATCTGTATTGCTTACCACATCTGGAAGGTGTTTTTCTACCAGGATTATGAGGGTTGTAAAGAGAAAAGAAGGGAAGAGGTCTGAGGGATACACTTCATTTCCCAGGCCAACCTGCTTCAAGCATCTGGAAATTCAGTAAGAGTAGATTTTCTTGTGGTATTTCTTCAGCTCAGGTTGGAGCGCTGTCTGGAAATGGGAACGTAATAAAACTTATACAAACATTCCAATAATACAAAGAGAGGTTTGGTTTAACAGTAGTAATGAAAGGGACATGTATATGGGCTCTTATTTTATTCAGTTTGGCTTGCCCTTTTTTACCAATTAAGTGTCAATTGACATATGCTTATTTGCCCAGTAAGAGTTAAATACAGATCACCTAATCTTTTTCATAGCAGCTGCTCTTTAAACAACAGGAGATAATAGTGACTTACGTGTAGTATAGAGTTAGATACATCTGAGTCAGTGACCGAGGCATGAAAAATACTCAGTCCATTTATCAGGATAGTGAGCCATTTAGTCTCTTAAATCTCCACACTAGAGTAATTTCCTGACTTCAAAGATTGCTGATAATTATCTGTTTACTCAATACAAATGAGCTAAAGATTTTTTTGGACACTTACTCACAGCGGAGCTGGCGCTGGTGCATTGTATGTAAGTTTACCATATGTGCCAAGAAGTCTGGCAATTGTTTTTAGTATGAACTTAAATGCATACCACAGTGCACCTGAATATGATGGATCATGTCAAAACCAAGTAGCGAATCTTTCCTGATAGGGTATATATAAACATGCTTTTCTTCTAAGTAATGTTGCGCGTCACAGGCCAGAGGACAGCATTTTAGTGAAAACTTCCCCTTCCACTGGAGTTCTTCAGAAACAGTTTCTCTCCTGCACAAACCTAATTAATTAAAAATGCAGTCCCTTTCTCGGTGTGTGTGGTTTATTGTCTGAGTTCAAGGTGTGATATTTATTGGCTTTGACATCTGTGTTATTTCAAATCTTGGAGCAAGCTACATTCTCATCATTAAAATATTTCAAAACCATAGTTATAAATCAAAGTAAATGACAGTTCAAAAATAGGCACAGATGAAATAGGTGTGTTGTTCTATCCTGAGCACAGCCCATCATTATTTCCTTTCCACTGCAGCTGTCCAACTTGCTAATTTAATTACTTTCTTTTTCTTCTTTCCCCAAAGAGTGAAATCTATCAAAAGATCAAGGTCAGTCAAAGGATCTCGCTCCAAAGCTAACAGAACTAAGTAGGTTTCTTTTACAATGGGAAAGGGACAGCTTAGCTGCAAAGCTCATGGTAGAGTTGTGCGGGCCAAAGCAGAGGCTTAAATGTTGACCTGCACCTACACACAGTTGCTGCTACGTAAGTTAGCCTAACATGTCTCCTCTCTTCCCCCCATATTTAATAAGTTAATACTGATCTGTTTTAATACTTAACACATAAAAGGTTGCATCAAAACATACCATTTCTAGAAACCACTGATAATGCACATATTTTTATCAGTTCAGAAATGATTGAATGTAATTTCAGACTGCTTTATATGGAATGAATTCATTTTGTGTATGGATAAAGGAAGGGATAAAGAAAAAAAAGACATAAATGCAAACCACTTTAAGCTACATATGTTATTCAGTGAGTCATGTTCCCACTTTTGAGGTTCAAAAATATATATATGTGTTCACTGTTGTTCAGTTTATTACTCCTTAGGCTCTAAGGAAATGGTTCTCCTCTAAAACCGCTGCATAGATAAATGCATACCACTCTTATGTTAATTTAAGACTGTCTGTATTCAGACATCAGCAAAAGACCTCCATTCTCATGAGATTTCTGCTCAATTTCCAGACCAGAGAAGCTCAAGGGCATTTTTCCACAAAACTTTGTGCAATACTATCTTGTTTATTATCAACTCTCAGGAGGCAGCTATTATTATTTTTAACAAAGGAATGTGGAAAATCATTTGTCCAACTTATTTTAAAATTGCCCTTTCAATAGCAACTCCCCTGAAAGGTCTCTGTTCCCAGTTTTCTTATCTGGTTGGATGTTTCAGAAAGGGCTTAGGACCTAAATGCTAACTTCTGAATGGGTGCTTAAATAGTTCTTGGAACTGCTGTACTGAAACTTGGTTTTGTTGGAAGTGGCATTCAGAGTAAGGGACAATGGCGCACTTCATGACAACTGTTACTTACAGAAGTATTATCAATGCCTGGGAGAAAACGTGTTTTTCAAGTTTAGACCTAGGATGGGATCTCTAATGAGAGGAGACTAGTTCACTGTAAATAGGGCTTCACAGAATTGCAAATGTGTCACAAGCTCTGAGGCTCATTTGCAATGTGAAGCCATGTTAACAAGACTTTGTTACCCCTGTTGACTCCCTCTTCTTTCATACATCTTCATTTAATGGTGGAAAATAACAGGTTAGTCAATTAAGGTCCGAACAAGAGCCTAGCAAAATCACTATGGCTTCCTCAGGCTTTGGAGCGGTTTTAAATTCTACATCCATCTGCCAGTCCTTAGAGTTTTCCTCAAAACTTTTGCCCAATCCAGCTTGAAATATCTAAGGCATCTGTACAATAATACACACAAGACAGACATGCATTGCTTAAGCTAAATTAAACCAAAATCCTTTCAGTCTTCATCACTGATGCATCATGTGCTAGAATAGAAAATAAGATTGTGCCTGGAAACTGCTGGAAAATACACTTTTCTTAAAAGGTCTCAGGACCCTGTCAGTTAAAACTCAATGAAGAAAATCTCCAACTGCTTGCCTTTAGGAACCTCTGTGTGATGTTGGAGCAAGAAGCTGCAAACAGTAGCTGCCAACCTGGCTAGAATTCCTAGAGCAATCTCCCGAGATCAGTGCTCTGACAGGTCACATCCTCCATCTGGCACCACCATTCCCTATTTTCATTAAGGCTTTTTTTCCATTTTTTCTTTGTTCTTCTTGCTTGAGCCAAAAGAAACAAGAGGGCAGTAAAGCACAATTTTAGCTGAATATGAGTTTTATCATTTTACCACTGCATTACACCACTTACCAAGTATTTAGGTTCTGTTCTGCTAGGAAAAAAACACATGTCAGGATTTAAAGGAAGGCTGTGCTAAGCTTTAGCACACAGACTATAAAGTGTACAAGTGAATTATTATTCCTTCAGTCTAAGCAAATCCATATGACACTGTGACTTCATATAGTCTTCACCAGTTCCTTGTACAATTCTCAGTGGAAAACATCATCTCTTTTCAAATCTTTGTCCCTTTATCCAAACCAGACTTTTTAACAGCTCAAAAATAATTGTAAAAACAAAAATGTCAGTGAAATGCTGTTTCTCACATAGCAGAGAAATCAACATTTGAGACCAGTTACTTCAATGGCAAAGCTAAACAAAGCTGCAGCTAGGTCATAAAGAGGCATATTTAGTGTAACTTCATTGAGATCCATTTTTAATTCCTTTACCTTTTACCTAAACCTTCATTTCCTCATCTCTCTTCCCCAGCTCAGCCTGGGAAGTAGCCTCTGCAGAGCCTTTCTCCCACATCCGAGTACTTGGAATGCAACTGTGCATGAGACTGGGAAGGTGTTTACACTGAAATATTTATTTATAAGACTGACATGGCCAATCTATTCCACAGCGACCATTGTAATTGGAAGCACAATGGAGAAAGATGGTACAGAAAAGTCTATCTAACTACTGTCTGTTATTGAAATGGAATCCTCCTCTTCCTCCCTGCCAGTGTACTCCTACAAATTTCTTTGATTTGACATGGGCCTTTTAGTCATGAACTAGTTCCAGAAGCCAAATTAGTATGACGCTAGCCTTGAAAAATGAGGTATGTGCCCTTCTGCAAGTTATGTCCCAGAAACTGGGTCACTGTGGAACCAGACAGATCATTGCCTGAAGGAAGGGTGTGGGGGGAACACAAAGTGGTAAAGAGGAGGGAATGAGGCTTGCTCATTTGACAGCACCTTGCTGTTAAGTTAGCTAAGTTATGTCATGAAACTGTCCTCCCTCAGGGAGATTCAACCCATGTCCTAACCTGTCTCCATAGGCTGCCTGATGCAAAGAAACAGGCAGTTCCAGAACATGCTTCACCTCATCCCAAAGTATGGATCTAAAGTAGGGCAGATGATCCATGCTCAGATGGTACCCTTTGATGCCCGCTCAATGTAAGGAGAGCAGAGTGACTTCCCTCAGTTGTACCCCTCTGCACTGACACTGTCCAAAGCCAGGTGAGGCAAGTCCTACCCATACTGTTTCAGATCATGATGAAGACCACAAAGTAGCTCAGGAGAGGGAAGGATTTTAATAAAATTAACTTGACATCACTGAAGGCCAGAGGTACTTTGAAGTTGGTTTTGTACTTCGTCCAAACTCTTGATGTCATGGAGAGAGCCACTAGAGGACTGAGGACAACTGTCTGTTGCAGTCTCGCCCACCTCCCTGGATATTCAGTGCAGGATGAGGGTTGGTGCTGAAGACTGGACTATCTCACACCATACCACCCATACCAGATCCTTTGCCTGACAGATTAGCATGAATGGAAGGGTTGGAAATAAAAGCTACCAAGAGGCAACTGACCAAGAGCTCAGTTCAATTACCTCAACTAAACTTCCCAAGAAGGGAAGAACATTGAGAATACAGGAAGAGTTTCCTGCAGCCACAGTGCCAAAAGAGATGGATTCTGGTATTCATGAAACTGGTTCTCATCACTGAAGTGACAGTGACAGAAACATTGTGACTTCCTCTCTCCTCCTGTCAGAAGAAAGGGAAATTATTACTTTAGACCAGGCAGAGGGAGTTGGTCCTGAATTGATCTGATGGCTATATGGTTGTGACTGTGTCTAAGGGATCAGATGGAAACTTTGGAAGAAAAAAGACTCCATAATGCTTTCTAAATCACTAAACAGTGTTGAGAGAGATTAATAGCACACAATTTATCATTTGAAAGAAAAGATAGAATTTTATAGCCTTCCAGCACTTGGCCAAGCCAGCTGGGGAAACAGGGCAGATGGAGAAATAGAAGGTCCTTACACAGGCAAGACAAGACAGTATTTTATAAAACAAATAGCAGTACAAACCCAGCAAATATGATACCATTTTGTGAGACCAGTGATGCTTGAGAGACCACAGAATTAGACCATTATTGTGAACACCACGTGTTATGAATCATCTCTGCCAATAATAATATGGCATCAAGAACAAGTATCCACTCTTGCCATAAAAAAATAAAAATAAAACCAGCACGAACAAATGGCTAAGTAAGTATAATAATTTGCAGCCATAAATTAGAGATGAGAAAGCATTTGCTACCCCTCAGCTCATCAGCAAAGATGCAGGATTGTTCTCAATGCTATGATCACTAGTTATGCATCCAGGCTAGAGCTGGCCATAAATAAATGTTTTCTTATCTTATGAATGCTTTTGAGAAAGGAGAGCTGCAATTCCCATGATTCACTAAGACAAATCTTTTTAAATACAGAGTCTGAATACAGCCCAAACTGTTGACACACTCATCTTCAAGGTGTTCTCCTGTTCTCTCTAAATTTAACCAGAAGTTTCAATCTGGGGCAGAGAAATTATTTCCTACATAGAGGGCAAGGAGGGAATAATCTTTCCCCTGTACACCCAGCTTCTGGCAATTCACAATTTTGAGACTTCCTGAGGCAGAGGCTGGATCTGAACTAATAGGTTTAATACTCTCCAGTGAGCCTAACCTTCACAAATTTGTCTAATCCCTTTCTTGATATTTTTGGCTTCCACCACATTCTGTGGCCAGGAGTACCTTAGCTAGTTAAGTGTCATTTGAAAAGGTGTTCTTTCTGTTCCTTCTGCTTGATTTAAATCTGATTCCTGACCTTTTCTTTTAAGACAAGCATTCCTCATTCTATTTCTTTGCAGCCTTCATGATTATTCTGCTTCAGTCATGTCTTTTCTATACCAAACTCTCTTTCTACATGTGAAATCTACAGAAAGCATTCATACCTTGAACTGTTCTTGGCACTTATCTGCAGTTTTCAAAGTTCTAGCCAATTATTTTTTCTCCTGTGTTACTACAAATGTATACTGAGTGTGTGTTACTCATAACACGGGCACACCATAGCTTTGTTTACTGTCAGGATTATATTTTCTGTTTTGTTGTCCTTTGTTTCTTAATAAAGTACGTTTGCCTTTTTGACCATCATTGAATATGGGAATGATAGTTTCAGAGGACTATCCACAGTGAGACCTCCCTCCTAATGAAAAAGGCCATGTAGCACCCCACTTAGAAGTTTTTTTGGACCTGACATTTCGATTAATCACATTTCTTTATCCCCTCAGAAATAATCTTCTCACAAGTCCAGATTTTCCACTTTAGTGTTGTCTGAAAAACATTCTTCCCTGAAAATATTACATTCCTGTAATGTTTCTGTCTCAAGTTAGATTCAGAAAAGCAGTAATACATACCAGGTGCATCATCTTAATATCTAAAAGGGAATAAGTAACAGGATTATCGTTGAAAAACAGCAATGTCCTGGACAGGCTTATTTGCCACAAATGAAATATAGCATCTGGAAAAAATGAATAAGCAGGGCTAATGAATATGCATGTTTTTTGCAAGGGAAAATATGTTGTATCTAAGGAAGGGGTCATGTGTGTTTAAAAAGAGCATCTAAGGTTACCTGTTCTGGAATTACAGAGTATTGCATGAGCCACATGAATGTTGCTCTATGGCATAGCTAAGTGATCCTACTTAGATACTTTCAGGGCAGCACAGTTGAGTCCCATTAATTCAAGAGAAGATAAATTTCATTACACTTATATTTTTAGTATATCCCCAAACCAGAAAGTATCCATTGACCATGAAAATCAAACAGAAACTCAGGGGAAAATATTCTTCTTGAAATTAAAGGAATGCTAACCCAGTATACTTGATCTGAAGCTCTGACCAGTAAAATTTTGACTTTTATCAAATGTAAGCTTCAAGGTTGTGTTACATGCACTACAGCTTCAAAACACCTTTTTCCTTCTTTGTCGAGATTCAGAGATTTCTGTTCAGTGGGCAAAATGCAGTAAAGAAAAATCAGTTCCTATTTTGGCTGCTAAAGGAGTAGAACAAAATCTGAGCTTTATACTGAGCAGTGAGCTGACTGTCATTGTTCAGTCAGGTGGCTGTGCAATTTTGGTAGGCATTCCACAACTAATCCATTAAATTTTTAATATCAAGCAGCAATCTAGGTGTACCTCAATGGATGCTGAAACTAGTGAATATATGGGCTGAATGTTATAAATCCAACCTACAGATTTAGAAAGAACATTACTTTGTATGCAATTGATATTTCACTACATCAGTATACTCATTTTTAACACTTCTCTAATTTCACGCATGCTCTGATTCATACAAGAATTAAAACCTGGGAAGGGTAAAGGACAGACAGGGTAAAAATGAACAGCCAAAACTTTCAGCTATCAGAACATCTTAAATCTAGATAAGCTTTTCCTCACTGAGGACTATGGGGCATTGTTTTCTACAAAATATTTTAAAAATGAAGGTTAATAATTGTTCTGTCTAAGGAGAAAGGATGTGTGCTATATCATTGCAATGGCAGTTCTGCAACTTCATATATAATAACATGATATCGACAACAGCAAAACTGTGGGGTGATTGTATCACAAGAGAATCTTTGTTGCTGACCTTGTGCCTTGCCCAGCATGGTGTTCCTGGACCTGCACCCTTTCATCTGCCTGTCTGATCTCCCCTTTTTCAGCCCTGACTGCCTGAAGCTCACTGTGATAACTCACTTGCTTTGGCAGGGGAGGGAGGAGGTCACTGCTGCCTCAGCACCCTCATCTCCGTGTCTGGGAGCATACTTCCCCAGCTGGAGCAGAGCTGCAACTTCTGTGGAGCTGATGGGAGCCACAGATGGCACGAGAGAATAGGGAAGTCCCCCATAGCCAGGGGTGGTGGAAAGACAAAGGTCCCTATGCACCCAGTATCACCCTTCATTGCACCTTCACAGAGAGAGCAGCCTTTCTGTGAGATCAAATTGACCAAGATGTAGAGATGTGACTAGCTACTGACAGAAAGAGACAGTGAGGAAGAACACTGTTTGCATCCACCTCCCTCCAAAAGTGTCCAAAAGAATACTTGCTTAATATCAGAATCACAGACAATTCAAATGGTCTGAACTCTTCACCTTGAAACTCTAAAGATCAATTATATTTAGATAGTTTTACCTAAAACAGAATTTGTCAACACAGTGATCATTTAATAGAGCTTCTGATTTATATTCTTTTAAAATAAATGGTTCTGTTCAGGACTTGTAACAATACATCTAACCCCTGAAGGTGCTACTTCAGTCTTTAAAATCTCAACAGTTATAAAAAAAAAGGTAATGAAACATAAGAACATCTGTAGTTATTAAAGTTATGGGAGATACCAGTAAATCAAGTGAAACAAGGTACTTACTTTTCATAAATTCTAAAAGTGTTGACAGAGTGTTTTCTTGGTTTGTTAGTAGTAGAACTTTCCTCAGGACAAACAGGACTGTGTCTTCACATTTTCAGTCTGCACGGACTTCCCAGGCACTGTTACGTTCTTCTTAGAAAGGCACTAGTAAAACTGATGTGCAAATATTACCAACCATTCATTGTCCACATGAGGTGGGGAAGGAGAGAGGTTCAAACCCACAGATTTCATTAACAGTGATACCTCATTTCAGCAGCACAAGTAAATCAGCATTTACAAGATATCAGCTTTAATCTTGAGAAGTTCTGCAGAGCTTGTGTTTATATTCACAATCCCTAAAGAGCAGGCAATTTCAGGAAAACTGCAGAATTGTTTTCTCAACAATACAATGATCTTCTGGGAGTGTTATCTGACTTTGGTGATCACACAGGTGGATTTTACTTTGTGATCAGATACTAGAGTATCTTTCTTCTCCTCCACTCTGCCCCTTCTGCAGAACACAGGAATAACAACTAAAGTCCTAGGGCAGACCAGTTGCCCACCAAGTAGAGTATCAGTCAAATGATAGTCAAATGATAAACGCTTCTAAAGCCAAATACAATCAAAGCAGGAGTTTTAAAATAGTGGCACTCTAGCAGTCTGTTGCTGAGGGATTTCTTCAACTGCAAGTTTGTGTCTGCAACTTGTGTGCAATAAACCCTTGGGCGATTTGTCTTCTATATTTTTTTCAGGACTTTTCTTGGTGCTATGTGTCATCATCAAAGTTACTTTACTATGCATCTCCTTTTCCTGATTGCTTATTAGCATGTTCAACAATACAACTCTCACTGATTTCCTATAACATTATACCTCTAAAAAGTCTCCATTGGGAAAACTAGCAATTTCACTGTACCTTTTGCTCCTTCTTTTCATTAATTACAAATCCAAAATCACGTCTTCTTATAGACCGTAATAACATTTTTTTTCCATTCTGGTATGAATTGCAAGGACAAAATATGTTTTCCAGGTTAGAACAAGACCTTTTCTCCTTTTTCTTGCCTCTTCTCATCCATTAGGAAATGCATGTGAAATAAGCCCGAAGCAACTCAGTCAGGTCTTTGGGATTCATCTCCACACAGTTTGACTCAGGTTTTAAGACTCTTGTGAATGATCATGTCAAAAGTGGTTCCAAAATCCCAAATGTCTTATATCAAACTGGTTATCCTTAGTGCCATGTTTGATGGTTATTCAGAGCTCTCTAATAAACTTTCCACAAGGCATGTTGACTCCTTCCCTTCAAGATATCTATGCATCTGTATATTAATCTAAACCTTATTTTACTTTGCACTTGCTCTATTGGTATGGAAGTCAGTCTTACTGCTCTGTTATTCTTTGAAACCCTTTATAAAAAAAGTTATCGCTTTCCACTCCTCCAATACAAAAGTATGCTAAGTGGAATGTATTCATTCTTACTTTCCCTTATTTCTCAAATTCTAGTCTTTAAGAGTTATTATTATTTACCTAATTGAGTCTTTCCAAAGGCTCTTCTACTGACACTGCAATTTAACGTAGTTCCTCACGGTCACTTTTTTAAAGGAAGGATTCAGTGTAGGAATGTCTCTAAATTCCTTCACTGTAAGTAATAACAATAACCTAGTTATCTTTTCTCAAATGGCCTTATCATTTGTGAATCTTCTTTTTATGTCTTAGTCATTTACCAGTGCTAATGACTCTGTGGCAAGAACTCTTCCATGTTTAAGAAGTAGTATTCATTTTTTTTTGCCTTTAGTAAATTGTTCCTCAAAACCCTTTTTTGGTCTGCCTTAGTACAGTTTTCTTTTTAACTTGTCAAAGGGTTTGGTGTATTGTTTTTGTTTTGCTTGCATTTTCTTCATTTGGACACAAGTTCAAATTGTTGAAGGATTTTTATTTATTTTTTTAATTTCTTATAGTTTCCTTTAGTCCGAAGTTTGACTTTGCCACAATTTCTTCATTGTATTACCATATTTTTTTCATAAAGAATACACATTTACCTTGAGACTAACAAACTCTATACCACTTGCAAATATTTCACTCTTTCAACTGCTCCTTTGAATTCTCTTTTAACACTTCCACATATTTGTGCTGATCTTTTAGAAGCTGATGTTATTGCAGTGATTTTTTAGTGGGTGGAAGATAATTCATTTTCCTAAAGACTTTTAATATTCGTATGTTACAATTGCTGCTACAGAGAAGCTCTTTATAGTGATATCCTGATAGAGGGTCTGTCAACAGTCCTGCTTCCAGAATTTCTTATGCTTCTGTGCATTCTTTGACTATTTGTCTCTGAAAACAGTTAGAAATGGTAGATCAAAATTTATTGTTTGTGTCACGGTCTGTCACAACATTTAGCCATTCTGTCATTGGGATCCCTGAAGCCTTCTGCTGCCACTGCTTCCCTTTCACTCTTCCGGTCACAGTCATATATCTGCTATCACGTCCTACCATTATTTCCCTACTGCGGTAGATATGGATGTAAGGATTCTGTGTTGTCTGTTGACAAGGCTAATTTTTTAATGACTTTAAGTTATGTTTACCTAGAGCATTATTCCTCCTCTGGCAAAACCTATGTTGTTATTGCTTTGTCATTTACACACTGGTATTACAGTGCTCTATTAATTGTCTTCTTTCCATTGAGTTTCTCAGATGTCTGTTCTGTCACTTAAAATTAGGCATCCTAGTCTAGCCATCTCAGTGTTTAGACTTTTAACATTTATATAGAAGTAGCTTTATAATTGGCATCTCATGTGATTGGATGATAGAATTTACATTTGGGGTTTCCTGCTAAGTTCCTGGTTCTCACATCTGGCACGTATTACTTAATTCAAAGAACAGGAATTGCTCCATTAATTCACTAGAACCTTTCACATTCTTAAATAAAGCAAATGTATACTTGTTCACAGAAAACAGTTCTTTTTCTCTACAGGCCTATGTGACAAACTACCACTCATGCATGCTGTCATTGAAAAAGACTTAAGAATTCAGGCAAGAGATGTGTGGAAAAAGTAATATGTAATAAATGACGGATCACGCGGCTGCAGGAATGAGTGCCAAAGTCTATAGCTACTGTTAAGACTTCTTTAATGACACATCTGTAGAATATAAAGCAAAAAATCCTACATGGAAAAGGCACTTCTAGTTCTCACTGTCTGAAACAGCGGTGGGGAGTGTTTATTGCTGTTCATGGAAAACCATTACTAATTGGCAAGCCAAAAAACATACCAATTTCTACCAGAAAAACTCATTTTTATCCTGACGATGTATCTCTTCCATGACTTTGCTTATGAAATGTGATTTGGATGATCCTTTACCCACAGCAGGAGAATGACAACCAGTCTGAGTAATTGCAAAGCCACTGCAGTAAACAGGAACTTTAAGATCAGTTTGAGGGGATCTATGTTTTATAGGTATTTGTGTCTATGTGCTGCAGAGTTCAGAGTTTTTTGCTTTTTACCTAATTGCTGTCTGAACAAATTAAGTCACACTTACCTTAATATATTTGGTTAGAACCTCACATATGTTTTTTAAATCCTTAGTGAAACTGATCATTCCTTGTGTTTTGAAATAGCTTGGAGCAACCTCTACTGGCTACTTAGGTTCAAAACAGATCTTGACTGAAACTACTAGTTCACTCTTGCACAGTGTATTGTTTATTTGTACTGTCAAAGAAGCTGAATCTACAGTACCTATATGTTCAAAAACTGAATTATAACTGAAGAAGTATCAGCATTTATTAAGATGATTGTGATTTTTCAAAAAGGATACAATGGAGATCTATTTCAGTTCTGTTTTAGGCAGTCTTCATATATTCCATTCCAGGCTTTCACGGTGTCCAGTCCGGAGCCCAAGGAAAACAATTAAAATAATTCAATATATTTCAGAGAACTTTGGATCTAAACTCAGATTTAGCCCAGACTGTATAAATATACCCAAGAGGAAAACATTTTATTTTAGAGATTTTTTTTGGCATTTTATCAAAAATACAATATAAATTTCTTTTTTTAAGAGAGAAATATTGATAGAAGATATCATTTTTCAGAGAAATCAATTTTAAAGCTGTGAAATTAAAAACATTTATAGCATAAAGCTGTCCTAAAAATAAGCCTGCATAGCAAAATATTTACTTTTCTAATTCATTATACATTAACTCATTCACAGTAAAGAATACCTTATGCAGCAAAACTGTCCTACTAAAATAATGAGTAAGGTGATATACAAAAGGATATACAATATGTAGCCTGCAAATTTTTGCAAAATGGCATGTCTATTTTCCCCTTTCTACTCCTTCCTTCATCCTGATATTTAAATTATTCCTGAATCAATTTAAGCCAGCTGGAAAAGAGTTTTTTATACCGCTGCAAAAAAATAAGATTGGGCACACAAATCTGCATTTAAAGGAAGATTTAAACCACCTGAGTTGTCATAATTAACTGTGTAATCAACCACATCCAGAACAACCTCTTAGATAATTTGGTGTATATAGAGAGAGATTAAAGGAAGTGGAGTATCTTAAATTTTCACACCTCAGTATTTTCGTATATGAGTAAACATTTACCAGTTTTGGCTGAGACTGGGAGGCTCTTAACATAGTATATACCGTTGACTCACCTGTACAGTCATCTGTAGCACATAATAAAAACCAAAATGAAATCTTTTCTATTGAATATTCAGGCCTCATTTTCTGAAACTGAAAGCTCTTTGTGAAGAATGCTTAATTTCACTGTGTGAGAAAGAGCACATGAGCCACTGCTCATAGGTAAACATTACCCATTGGGTAGGTAGATGAGTGTCAGGAGCTGGTCATATAGTTCCTACTGTAAGACTAAAGTGAGATTAAATGAAAAGTCATTGAGAAGAAAAATAAGACTTCTACCTCTTCTTGAAGTATTTTTAAATTGGTCTGCCTCTGATAACTAATTAATTTGTGGTGGAACTCAGAGCACTGGCCATTTTTACTAGCAAAAATGAGAAGCTCTTATTTAAATCCTTGTCCACTGTTTACAAATACAGAGTTTAATATCATTTATAAACATTGTTTCTGACTCAATTTAGATCAGTATTTAATAGTCAAACAATTTAAAATGCAATCAAGGCAACTACCAGTGGGTTATAACCTAATGTTTCTAAACAGAAGCCTTGGTCCCAACATCTTAATCTACAATGTTTGAATGCAGTATCCATGCTTGAATGTAAAGGTTGCAATTGTGGAAAGAAAGACCTTATGATACTCTTCAGAGCTTTAAACATACATCTTTGCCTAGTTGGTGTCTCTTTTCATGGCAGAGAATAAAACCTCTAATACAAATACTTGTAGTGTAATAATCCCAGTTGCATAACATTAGTTTTTTACTCAATCTGTGCTTCTTGGCATATTCAATAGTGTGCCATCATCAAATTTGTTTTGTTAGACAGAGTCTCACTGTCAAAGTAATTATAAGGACTAGAAACAGCAGAAGGACGATGATCTCAGAATATTGATTGCTTTTCCACATGGTTTATTAAATACTTGGCTGATGGATCATTCCAAAAGTATATAATTAAACTCAAAAGTATATAATTAAACTCAAAAATCAGCATAAAATATTAATAATCTGCAACTCATTGCTATAAGACAGATGGTAAAAAGAATGAAAACCATCCCAGACTAATAGACTGATGAATTATTGTGGCGAGGCTTTGAATTTTCTGATGTTGGCTGCCACTTTAAAATTTAAACACAATCAAAGACAGGTTTCTCAAAAGTGTAAAGATTATCCTCCCTTGGTACATTACTTCTGGCTGGTGAGTACCTCAGTCTGTTTCTCCATGCACTTTAAGAAAAAAACAGAACTAAACAGAACAAACAAAGCAACTCACAAAAAAGCAAAGGACTTTATGTCAAGGATCATTCATAGACACTGAGGTTTCATTGAACATCTCACAAGAAATAAGGCATGCAGTAACAGGCATATAGGATCATGACACAACATCTTAAGTGTTGGTGTTCACACTGATTAAAAAAAAAAAATCAGGTAAGTAAAATATGAAGGAAGATGACAAGAGAACAGCCCTTTATAGTATCTCTTTTTTGATTCCAGTGTACTGTAGCCTTATATATAGTTTTATGAAAGAACTAGGTACAGCTGTGTTGTCCTAAAACACCAGAGGAAAAAAAAAATGCTGTGGATGGACACATTTTTTCTCCTTTCTACTTGTTTCTCAAGGAAGTAGAATCCCTGATCAAGTCAGAAGTAGATTAAAAACTGGAAGAAACTTAGAAAAAATTACTATTCCCCCTCTGTAAAGAAAATTCTAATACAAATTGTCATGTTTTCCTTCTTTCTTCCCTTCATGTCAAATTTCAAACATTTGGTCAAAAGTTAAAACTATTTTTCTGAAAACTGAGATATTGTGTGTTGTGATGCATTTATGAACCTTACTTGTTTCATAATGTCTTAGGTCCAGGTCTTGTAAAGTGATAAGAAAAAAATATCACTTTTACAGAGAAGGAATCGAGCTACTGTTCAGTACTGAACCATGTGCAGAAAATTCCATTAGCTCCTTAAGGTTTCCTGCTGAAAATTACTCTTTGTGTATCTGGCTATTCATCAGAGTCAAATTAGCAGGAAACAAACACTTTACATATGGCAGATATAATAAGCCTTAAGAACCTAACATTAGTTAAAAACAAACTGGAATCGATATGGCCAACAGGTGTACATTCAGAGATATTCAAACAGGTGAACAGGGGTACATTCAAATATGAAAAGTATCATGAAAGAGAAGCATCATCTGTCACAAAGTCAGTGAATGATCGAAGACAGTCCTGCTCATCAGGAGGGCAAGGACTCTCACTGATGAGGCACAAACTAATTGATATATGCCAGAAGGTTTATTAGGTTACTAAAACTGGAAAAGAGCATAGTGACAAAGGAACAGATAAACTTGTTTGTTGCCTGTGAAGTGCTTCTGATAGGTGCTAAGACATTAGTTAGCTTTTGCAATATAGGACCTTGTAGTTAAAGCTGAATATCCCAACTGCTGAACAGAAAGACAAGGGACTGGGAAGCCTCATCTCAGTCGATGATTACCCCTGTTCTTTGAGCACTCTATTCCATCACAAAGTCATACACAAAACCATGGATTTGGCCAGATGGCTATATAAAATTGGATCAGTCACATCTGCAACACGTCAAGGCTCAGACCATCTTTCCAAGATATAAAGGTATTCCAAGCAGCAGGTATCAGCCACAACCACAGTCTTTGACAAACTGGAAGTAGTACAACTGAGAAAGGTCAACACAGAGATCAGCAAAGAAAACCAACAGTGCAAAATTGAAAGCAAATGAGCAAGTACAAGAAATTGTAGCTGAATCTAAGGAATAGATTAGATGCATCTTCGGGACAACAGGAGAGTGAGACTGGACTCAGACTGAAAAAACATGGGCCGCAGCCATAGCCAAGATGATTTAAGCTACAGAGGTGGCAGCCAGATATTAACATACAAACTGAACAAGCCAAGAGGTGCAGTGATTCACTGAGAAAAGAACACTGGAATGGAAAGCCTGTAGTACAAAGGCCTTTTGAGTATCAGAGAAAGACACAAAGGAGTGTGAGAAAGTGAGCAAGTGAAGCAGGGGCAAGAAATATGAAGACAGATGGAGTCATGCTGTAAATGTCATGGCTGAAACTGAAGTTGTGGCTACATTAGGAAACCTGGGAGCTGTTTAGCAGGTGACTGAAGCTCTGTGTTGAAATTCTGAAGTGTCAATGAGCTGATCAAAAGAAAACATTAAACAGATGAACAAGGGGGGGCGGGAAAGATAAATAGGTCTGAGATGACCTATCCCCATCAGAACAACAGATCACTTGGGAAGCTGATCAAGATGGTAGTAGTCCAACAGTGGCACCACAGGTAGATGTTATGTCAAGTCAGAAGAATAACAAAACCGTCATAAGCAATTCACATCAGAATTGCTAAATGCACTTGCTTCTACCATCATCACCTAGATGAAATTAACAGATTTTATCAATGAAATCAGGAGTACAAAGAAAGGAAAGCCACTATCCATCATATTTAAAAAGTCATGGAAGTCAGGTGAAGTCCCTGGTGACTGGAAAAGGGAAATATTATGCCCGTTTTTTAAAAGGATAAAAACAAGGACCTCGGGAACTACCAACCAGTCAGCCTCACCTTTGAGCCCAGTAAGATCATGGAGCAGATCCTCCTGGAAGATGTCAAAACATATGGAAGGCAAGAAGATGATCAGAAGCAACCAATGTGGCTTCACCAAGGGCAAATCATGCCTGACTAATCTAGTGTCATTCTATGATGGAGTGACTGCATCGGTGGAAAAGGGAAAAACTAAACATTTCATCTCTGTAAATTTCTATAAGACCTTTGATATAGTCCCCCACATCATTCTTGCCTCTAAACTGGAGGAGTACTTATTTGATGGATGGACTGTTAGACGAATAAGAAATTGATTGGTTGGCTGTGTCCAAAGGGTCAATGGCTCAATGTCCAAGTGGAAACCAGTAATAAGTGATGTCCCTCAGGGATCTGCACTGGCAACAGTACTATTTAATATCTTCATCAATGACATAGACAGTGGGATTGAATGCACCCTCACCAAGTTTGCAGGTGATACCAAGCTGAGTGGTGCAGTTGATTTACTAGAGGGAAGGGATGTTATTTAGACAGGCTTGAGGAGTGGGCCTGTAAGAACCTCAGAAAGTTCAACAAGGCCAAGTGAAAGATCCTGCACCTGGGTTGAGGCAATCCCCAGTATCATTACAGACTTGGGGAGGAAGAATTAAGAGCAGCCCTAAGGAGAAGGACTTGGTCGATAAAAAATTGCACACGAGCTAGCAACCTGATCTAGTGAAAAATGTTCCTGCCCATGGCAGAGTGATTGGACTGGATGATCTTTGAAGGCCCCTTCCAACTCAAACAGTTCTATGATTCTATGAAATCTTATTCACATCTTGAAGACAGAAAATACAGAGTCCCATCAGGATACCCAGGAAGAACTCAGTGACTGCAGTACGACTGTGCTATAGGAAGAAAAATTTGTCATGTAAAAAAAGGTGGAAAAGGAAACAAATGCAAAGTTTAGCAAGAAACTAAATTCAGCTCCAGCAGCTCCTGTATAAAACATGTGCCCACTGAAGACCATCATGGATTATAGAGTGCAAATCAATATCCCTTTCACTGACTGTGTAAAGGCATCTGATTGGCTCTGCTGACTTACATTATGTTCTCCAGCTCAAGTTCACCATGAGGTCAACTGAGGTAATTGTCAGCACTGGGACTAGGAACCAGTCAATGGAGTATTCTGCTAGTGTAAACTAGAAAACAGCAGTCACTGTGTCTTCAATTTTTCTCATCTTTTCTCTGTCATTGTCATACAGTAGGAAATGGACATGTTCGTATATCATGCAAACAGTGAGGCAACATGGAAAGAGGACACTTTCTAGAATATCCTCTAAAGGAATTCAAGTTTATTCACAAGAGAAAGTGGGTGGTCACTTAAAGCACAGATATATGGAGCTTGATGTCTGTCAATTACTATTTTATTTAATTCTACTTAAAGGTCAAATTCTGAGAACAGAAGTGTCTTACCTGTCAAGAAAAGTAATGATGAACAAGGAGAAGAACTTCTGTAATGGAAAACCTTCTATCTAGTAAGCCTTTGAAATCTAAATAGATGGGCTTGAGAATCCTCTACTAGAAATAGGAAGTAAATATCCGTATTTGCCAAAAGGACATGACATGCTTCCAAATTGTATACTGCTGTGTATGCAGCAGTCAGAGAGAGGAAAATGAATTGAAGCTATTACATGAGTAGCATTTCTGACTGAAAAAAACCCAAACAAACAAGGAACTTGCTAATAAAGGACAACTTAAGTTTAGTGAGCGATAATGTTCTCAAGGGGACCTCTTAACCAGTGAAGGGAGCCAGGCTTTTAGTAATCTCACTTAACCATACATGTACTCTCATTAACAATCTGTTTAGCCAGTCCCTTAAGAGCAAACTGAACTGCAAAACTATATTCATATTGGACTCTGGAGACTGGCTACGTTTGATAATATTGTCTTTGAACATTGTAGTACCTGGAGTGAAATAACCTTCTATTTTTGCATTCTACAAGCTCATGTCTCTAGGACTTGATTGCAGCACAGCATGAACTAGCGAGATCACCTGCACTTACAAGAGTGATTGATTGGTTAGAGTCTTCCTCACCTCATTGATAGACTGCAGTCTGGAAACTGGATACAAAACTGAATCAGAAACAAATGTATTGGGAAGAAAGAGAAAAAATTACATTAATTTTCATAGTAAATCCTTCCATACTTATCCACAAAATGCTGTCCCTAGGCAGATGAGAAAAATACCTGAATGGGAAAAACAAACATATCCTTTCTTGGAAGAGACCTCAGTAATTCAATTACTGAGGTGCACAAGTTCAGCAAAAAAGGAGAAAGATATCCCCAAAAAGGGCAGAAGAGGACTCGAGATTATCTACCAGGTTCTTATGTCTTCTAAAGGGAAAGGAATTGTGAAAAGATGTCCAGATACTGAGAAGTCTGACTAAACCTGCTAACCAAACAGAGAAAAGAAGATTCTTACAACAATTGCTAAACTTATTTTTACTACTGTGTGATATCTTCATGACTGAGTATCAATCTCAAATAGGCAGAGTGGAAACCTCTATCAGTGGCAGATTCCCATCAGTTACAACAGCAGGAATAATTTGCCACTATATTCAGAGGCAGCTTCACTTTGGGCGAGGAGTGGGGTGGGTTTAGGATAGCACCACTGTAATCCAGTGGCATAGTAGTAAATTAAACTGTAGGTAAATCAAATGAACTGATGTTCCAGAGGTGGATAAATTCAGTACAGCCCAAATGGAAAGTGGTAAAAAAATGTTCTCTGCTTTTTAACCTTGACTAATCTACCAGTACAATTTGTCCATTCTTTTCATTTGTTCAGTTTCAAGTCATAACGGATTGATTACAGTGCATAATTGCGAAGATCCGTGCAAATAGCACCAGAGGGGATGAGAAATATGATATTTCCTTTGCTACTAAACTGTATTATGCAATGGCATGGTTCTTTGACACTTTTGTCTTGAAGAAAAGTAAATCACACCTATATGCACAGCAGTTCTTAGTTCCATTGCCCCAGCAAGTTCTTGATGAAATGACTGCTTATCCAAAACGATTCTCAGAGGAGGTGAAGTCTGCATGTTTTTGAGCAAAGGTTCCCAGGTTTTTGTGCTTGCTATTCAGTCACTAGGTTGGGAAGATTTGTTCAACATGAAGGTACAACTTTTTCTGTCATTGGCTGCAAGGGATGTGCTATATAGTGCCTTGATGAAAAGATTTTCCTGACTTCATTCACTGATTTTAGGTTGTCTTCTGAAGCATGAGGATTAGTTGCTTTTCTAATCCTATGGCAAAAAATGTACATGTTCTTGAACTACCATTTCAATGTATATCCCACAGTATTTTAAAAATACATGCCTGAAACAAAAGCCGATACACTGAGTAGTAGTGAATTCCATAAATTATTTTTGCTGAAGAGTTCAATGAAAAATATTTGCAGTTACTTCTGTTGGGTTGTTTTGTTACCAGATTTCCTCTTATTTTTGCATAAGGGGGAAAGGTAAATCAGGATGCACACCTCACACATGGGCTGTTATGTATCACTCTTTTACGGCTTCTCGCTCTTCTCAACAGCTGTGTCCTAGGATTGCTTCTAAGTAGGAGCAAGCTGAAACTGAGTACTGTATACTTTTTATGGAATGAACAGCTTCACTTGTGGATTATTCTTCAAGACCTAAGGCTTTTATAGTTTCTAATAGTGCAATTGCTCTTTGAGGAAAGTGTTCTTTGAGGAAAGAAGTGAGCTGCCTTATTTATAAAATATCAGAAGAAAGTTATGGATAAGAAAAGTCTGTATAAAACTGAGGCAGTAAATTAAGGTGCTCATTAGAATCATAGAATCATAGAATATCTGAAGTTGGAAGGGCCTCATAAGGATCATCAAGTCCAACACCCTGCTCCTCACAGAACTACCTAGAACTAAACCATATGACTAAGAATCATCCAGATGCTCCTTGAACTCTGACAGGCTTGGTGCCATGACCACTTTCCCGGGGAGTCTGTTCCACTGACTGACCACCCTTTCACTGAAGAACCTTTTCCTAATGTCCGATCTGAACTTCCCCTGATGCAGCTTCATTCCATTTCCTTGTGTCCTGTCGCTGGTCACCACAGAGAGGAGATCAGCACCTCCCCCTCCATTGTCCCCCTTGAGGAAGCTGTAGAGTGTGATGAGGTCACCACCTAGCCTTCTCTTCTCCAAGCTGAACAAACCAAGTGACCTCGTAAATCTTGCTCTTGAGGAATTTCATCATCTTGGTCGCCCTCCTCTAGACACAGTCTAATAGTTTGATGTCCTTATATTGAGACGTGCAAAACTGCACACAGTACTCAAGGTGGGACTGCACCAGTCAAATCAAATCATTATCAAATATTAGCTTATATAGTGTACTCTTCATCAGATGTCTCTAGGAACAATATGATGTATTGTTAATAATAGAATTTATGTCCCACAATGTTTTGTTCTTCTTGGTCCAAAATGCAGTACATGCAGCATAAATTGTGTGGCATTTAATTCTTTTTCATCAATTAGTAGCATATGCTGATCATCACTCTCATCTTTCTAAAGTATTTGCCAAAATAATTGAACAAATGAAATAGAATAATGAAGCTATAGTAGGTTTCTGTGAGAAAACCAGTTTCCCACGGTTTGCTGTTTTGCCATAAGTAAACACTTATGATCATTTATATTCCTCACTGAACAATGTTTTGAGAAGGAGCCATATAATCTCCTATCATTTGCTATGAATGCATCTTGGAAAGTCAATATGAAACAAGAAGATAAAGTATGCTATGTGAGACTAAAGTCCAAGCTGAGAGGTCTCTTAGAGGACATGGAGCTGAAAATCAGAATGGAAACAACTTGGCAAGTATATAAAAGTTAAGAAAATATTCAATTTGGGCAGGAATGCTTGAAACAGCTTCTTGACATTATTCTTCTCTGCACAACTATGCAAAAATGGCTCAGATGCGGAGAAAAGCATTTCCTGGGGCTGTATCAGGGGGAAGAGGGGAGGTACTTTAATAATTAACTTCTCCAATGTATCCATCCAGCAAAAATAACCACAGTCCTGGACTAGATGACATGCAGCCCTTTGCATTTCATGGGGATAGCATGGAGCCTAAGAGTGAAATTTGCAATAACCAGGAGCTCTGAAGCTCTCTGCATCCAGCTCTCAGTATCCATATCAAAATTGTGATCTCACACATGGATTTTCTCTGACTTTGCTCAAAATCATCCTATGAAATTTTACATGATTCCTTTCTTTTACTCTCAACTTCTCTTTTTCTTCTACAGTGTGAGATCTATAATAGTTTCTCATCAGCATGCTATGAATGTTAATGTTGTAATATTTCACGAACTCAAAATCATTTTTGGTTATAAATTTAGCTTCTTTCCCATAAAGAAGAGAGGGAACTCAGAGTCCACAGCTGAATGAGAAAAAGGTGTTACAACATCATTCAGACTGCTTCAGGTAGTGATCTCAGTATAGATTTCATAATATGCTCCTCAATTCAAAGACTTTTCTTGATTCATCTTTAACAGCTCTGAGTTCAGTCTCTCAAAAGTTTGCTAAATACTGTCCAAGAGAAACCTCTCTAGCCATTACATTTTTCTAGACCACTCTGAGTTAGTCCTCAGAGTGTATCCTTCTCCTTTTTCATTAAAACTTTTTTCACAAAGGACTTGAGATCCTGTTTAATCATCAAATTCACAAAGCTTTTGATCACTAGGGATTCTGAATTTCAGCATTAATAAAAAGAGAAAAATATGATTTTCACTCACATGTGCTCTATTCTGGCCTCAGGTTGATTTCTGTCTCTGTCAAATAAAAATTACATAGATCACTGACACTCTGTTGAGGAACCCACTGACCCTGCAAGTTCCCTTTTGCATCAAGATTTCACTAAGGAATAATATGATGACCTAGTATCCAGATCTAATTGCAATTTCACTACCTGCAAAAACATTCATATTAGATCTCATTCAAAAATGTTCATGAACTCAGTTTGAACTGATTCTGGAAATGTTCATAGAGCTTTAATTAAAATCTAGCTCAGCCGTGATTGTGGGAACTGCCTTTCCTCAGCCCTTAAGGACTCACCAAGGTTACCCTAATTTGCTGTTAAATGTGTGTTTATCTGAAACACTGAAAGACTTGAAATGGCAAACTACATTCTGAGATCAGGGGCAGGGGGACCTATAGAAGCCAGTGCTCTGACCTAGCTCCCTTAAAATAAGTCATTTACATGCTTCAAAGTCCCAAGACTTACAAGTACAGCTCTTCCAGAGGAACAAGCTGGGCTCTCATACAGGTTTTATGATGGAAGTCATAGGATTTACAAGGGACAAGATTTGGATCTATTCTGTAGTGGCTGTATAAAAATAACTGCCACAGTCTTATCTCTGTCTCTCTTCTATGTCTCCAAGTGCCATTGGAAGACATAGCTATGCCAATCCATGTGCTCACTTGTTAGCAAGCTAGTCCTGCCAACTCTCCCCTGTCATCTGTCCCCTGGCCTCCCTTTGCAAGCACCCACACTTCTCTGGTCCTTCCGAGACCCTTCCTACACCAGTGGAAAGGACAATATTTTCCTGTGTTTCTCCCTGCAACAGCTCACTGTGGGGTGAGAGGGTGCCAAGGGTCAACAAGAGGCAAGTGTCCAGGAGCTGTGGCCAGGGCTCGGAAGGTTTGGAGCGTCTTTTAGTTACAGCAAGCTGTGGGCTTGGCTCGTGACATCAGCCAACAGTCCTGCTCAGCATGGTAAAAACTCTCCTGCTTCCCTCAGGCTTCTGCTCAGTATCAGCTGGAAAATGTGCTCCAGTGTGTGGGAACAGAAGAAAGACTTTTTCTGCCAATTCTCTAATCAATCTACTCTTCCTACAGCCCCATTGTGAATCTCTTAGTTGGTCTAAAGATGAGGTGACAAACTTTTCTGAAGTTCTGTTTATATGATCACATACACATAGAAACAAATTGATGAGGTTATACGAGAGCGGGGACAGAGCAACTCTGATTTTGACTCACATGCAGTCTACTGATATAAGCCAAATATGCCATGTCCTCGAAGGAGTGAAGTCATTCCCACAACGTTTGCAGGGCATTCCTACAATGCATTACAGTATTGTCTGAAAGTCCAGTATATTTTATGTCCTGGAAGAGTTCAGACTTCACCTTCACTAACTCTAAGCTTTTGTTCATTTTCTTTGTGGAAATGCTTAACAAGGGAAAAAGCATAACCTTCAAAGGCTGAAGAAAAGTTCTGATTGCTTTTGTTCCATGTACCCAGGTAATGATATAATCTCTTATGAAAAAAAATCCTGTGTAAAATGGCATAAAAATACAAGATTGTGTGGACATGATTAAAGCCCTCAATATTTTTAGTGATTGCTTAATTTTTGTTGTGAAAGTTGTCCTGTTGTTATTTGGAAGGTGTATTAGGACAGAGTAACATGAAAATATTTTTAGATTATCTGGGTAATATTAGATGCAGGATGAAGTATACACAAATACTCAAATAAGAAATAACAACATAAGTGCCATAAATTCACATGATGCTTCTGTGTTGGACATTTTTAGATAAAGAATTTGTCCTGCAGAGCACACAATCAATCATTCCAGTGGTGTCCTACAATAATGACTTTTAATAGTCATTTGACCTCAATATTGTTTTGGTGGTTCATTTTTGGGGTCTGGGGCTTTTTTCTGGTTTTGTTTTGTTTTGTTTTGTTTTTCTGTAATCACATGAGTGTACTGCAGAGTTTAAAGAGAACCATGAACACAAACTGAACTGAACTGAAGTATTCAGGAGGAAAACAATTTTTTTAAAACAATATTACTTATTTTCAGAACAAATAAGAAGCAGAAACTCACTATTAACCCTATTAATGAATCAGTTTAAATCAATGATAATCCTTAAGCTATTCATAAAACATCTGATATTGACTTCTGTATGACAACTAATTATTGTAGAGACATTCTCTCAAACTTGAGAAAGGCTACTCCCTGCTTAATCCAGACATTGAAATTATTCTTTTTGACTGAAAAAGACTTATTATTCTTGGCAGTTTGAACTGATATATGGTGGCCAAGTGATTTCAGTTTTGTTAGGTCTTTGGAAACTCCTCCTTGGCCATTCCTGAGAAAGGGGAAACCTGATTCTTTTGCCCGTGCTATGAGTCCAGCAAATGGCACAAAAAGAAAGCATCTACTCTGAACTCAGAAACTTCAGCATAATAGTAAAGACTAATTTTTTTTTTTTCCCTCCACCATTAAATGTAGGTCTAATAAATGCTGAATTAATTTTTTTTGTAAAAAGAGACTTTTTTTTCTTTTATTACCCCCTGGATTAATATCCTATCTGACCAATGGGTTTTGCAAGTTCCATCTCTACTGACTCGTGTCCTTTTCTAGATGCAACTGTGAAGTTGCACTGCCAGACCACCTTAAACTGCTCATTGGGAACCCTGCTACTTCTGCTGTTTGAACAAAATAACACTTGTACGTGTTCTCTAGCTTTTTCTAGTCAAAATAAGACAGAACTGCTGAAGCTATTTCAATATAGTGTCTCTGCCAGTTGGCTTATTTGGACTGAAGTAGAGCAGAGAGTCATCACACTTGATGCTTGATTGGTGGATTTGCAGGAGTGGTGATCTCAAGTGATGCTGTGCAGCTGACATTGGACTAGTAACAATAACATCTTCAGCCGCACAGCTGGAGCAGGGAGGGTGTGTATATCCACTACATTGGTGGATGAGCTGAAATAAGGAAATTTTGCAATTATATGTGTCTTTTTTATTTATCCCATGAAGTCTGAGGGAAGACCATAATTTGGACAATGTATTTGAACAATGGTCCAGTCTCTTTGGTTGGAAGAATAATGGTGGAAAAATGTTTTCTTGATGCTTGAATTTCTTGGTAAGTAAAATATATCAGCCTCTTAGTCTGGGAAGGACAGAAGTACCCTGCAGTGAAGGAGGCTGCCTAAGGTTGCTTTGTAACTCACAAAGCTGTGGCGTTTTCATGCACTTGGTCTCTCCTTGGCAAGCTAGTGTATGTACCTGCTGATGGGGAAAACACAATCTTTACAATGTCTGTGGAGATACTTAGATTCTCTGCACAGGTTGAAAAGAAGTGCCTTTCCTCAGACATTAGCAGGAAGGCTGAAAGAGGAAATGAGACTACAGGAGACAGAAGTCCTGTTAAAGTGTTTCATCCACTTCACGGGAAAGAAGAAAGTGCAGTGGGGAGGACTTGATCAAAAAAGCTTGAGAGAACACTTTCAGTTGCTCATGCTTAGTTTTGCTTCTTGCTCTTAATGCCTAATCTTCTTACTTTAAAATTTTTTATTAGAGAAAGAAGATAGTCAGCAATCTTCAGTGTACAGATTTGGTAGTCAGGTCTCAAATTTGATCTCATTCTGGGACACATCAGTTGCAGCTCTGTTAAGTTGAATGGAAGTGTTTCAGTTTTGCACTAGAGGAACTAAAAAAAATGTATCAGTCCATGGAACTGAAGTAGAAATAATAAATTTTTTTAAAAATAGGAAAAACCAGAACTGTATTAACTGAAAATATTCAAGCAACCATAATAGTCAAAATACAAACTGAATGGTTTAAAATCAGTTTCTGTGTCACACATATATCACAGTAATATGTCACATACAGAGGCTCAGTGCTGCTTTTCCAATTCAGCCTGCTTATTTCAGGGGATTGTCTTTGACTTCGGTAACTTTTTGTTCTTCTAATTTTTAATTTTTTATACTGTTCATTCTTCTCAAGAGCTGGCTTCAAAACCTTGAAGGAATAGGCGTGCTTGGGTTTGTACACTAATGAAAGGCTCAGTGCAGCCCTGCTGAGGAACCAAAACGTCCGTGTAAGGGCCCGTTGAGGCCCCTAACGTGGGTTCCTGGCCCCCTCTGGTGGATGGTTTTACTCCTACATACAGAAAAGAAATACCAGTTTGGGCAGTTCAGTGTGTTTGACACAGCTGGGCAACGTTTCAGAAAATTGACTGGGGGCATTTCACAATCAAATTACATTCAAAGAATATGTCATAGCTTGGTTTCATAGTTTACTTTTGTATCTCTTAAAATACAAAACTGGGGTGCCATATCAATATATGTATTGTGTTATACCAGGTAGGGGTGAAGAGAGACTATGACATATGTGCTTGTTTATTACCTCGATGTGGTTATGAAGACTAGGAAGATAACATGAATTGTCAGGAAAAACATTTTGGTTGTCCAGTTACACACATACTCCAGAATTTTCTTCCAGACATTGGTGAGTTGACGAGGCAGATACAAAAATTTTTCCAAGTTGAATAATATTAAGGCGTTTCAGTTGAGCAACAGCTTTTTATCTCCTCAGTCACCCCAAAAACCTTGTTTGGTACTGGAAGACGTTCAGTGTCAGAGGACTCCTATTTTATGTGTTTCATAGCAATAAAAGAAAGTCACGTGTGTTTCTAAGGGGTTCACAGTACAACTCATGTCTCTATCTACTGCTAGAGCTGGTTCCCTATGTTCAATACATAGGTGAAGTGTTGGTCTCTGTCCAGCCGGGATGGGGGTGACACGCAGAAGAAAGACAAGCTCACACCAGTTTGTTGAAGGGGGGGCATTGCCAAGAGCAAATGCCGTTGCACTGTGTGCCAGCTCCCAATTTATTACCACTTGTTTACTTGGCTTTACTTCTACATCCTACTGACCTTCAGGTTTTATCTGTTTACTGTTCATACACTCACCATGCATTCTGCAGGGGGTGTTCCAGCCTGCTGTTTCTGACGCTCGCAACACAGTGTTTCGAATGTTGCCTCAGTTTCCCGCAATCATTCTTCTAACCTCAAGGTCAGTTTACATTTTGCTAACCACCAGTTTTTAATTCCCACAGTGAAGTAGCCCTCAAATGTTCCCCAGCTTTAACTTTCTGTCTTGGTCATAGCGCATACTAGAAAGTTCTTATAACAAGATGATGGAAGTTGCTTCTAAATATAGCAGCTGAAGAAGGTTTTACAATATAAACCACCACCAGCAAAGGCGGAATGTCTCTCTGCTCAAATCCCAAATGTAAACCAGATGAGAAAACAATTGTCTGATGGCTAAATACTATGCAAAATTCCTGTGCAAATGCCAAAAATATAAACTCTCTTCTCATCAGATTTGGCTGAAAAATTCTTTCAAACTAAATGAAACCATTTTTCTAAACTCTGTCAAAACCTGTCCTGAAGTTAAAAGTATTCAGTTAATTTCTTTCTTGTTTTTCTTTTTCTCTTTAACCCTTTATTTCAGCCCAGCTTTTAAAAAGAAGTAGCTAAGTATATCTGATACGAGCTCTTTCTGATCCAGTAGGACATGGAAACTTTTTCAAGAATAGATGTTTTGATGACATCAGTCTGTGGTTGTTAGATTATGAGTTGAGAACTTTGGATTTGCTTCTAGGAAGCACTTGAGTTTTTGGCTCCTTCTCTAGATATGCCTTTGGAGCAATATGTAGACCACGTTGACACATAGTACAATCTCATTTTCATGTGATCTCTGCTGAGCCAGCTGCGCTAGCCAGTCACATAGTCAACAAGCCATTTATTTTACTGTTGATAGTTTGCGTGTCACGTAGCTTTTACAAGACTATTGTTTATGAGGTTACTGAAAATAAGCTTAGGCCTCAAATCCATCGACATGAACAGCTTGTCTGAAATGCTACTACGCCTCATGCACACAAATAGTCATCACAGGAAATGTTTCATAATACTGGTGTGACTATGTAATTAATCTTATTGCTAAATGCAGGTATGCTCCACCTTCATGTTCTTTGGTTAATACTTGAGAAGACTTCTGCAGTCGGTTTTCTCTGTTTCATATGATTTTGCAGGCATTTTCTATTCAAGCTTATGATGATGAGTACTCTTTCTGTGAAAAATAGTGATGTGGGAGCAATGTCACTGATCGAGTACTGTAGTATTTAAAAGCCAAGGACATCTGTGACAAAGGGAGATTCCTGAAATGCTGGTTGGTGCTTCCATCAACTTCTTCCTGCCACCTGGAAGAAGGGCAGAGAATAACAACCATCAGGAGATGCATCTACCTGTCTCAAAACTGATACTGGGAGACTGGTAGAAAATAAACACATATTCCTGGGATTCCTAATCTTTTACTTGATAATCCAGTGAGGACCTCAAAAAGTTTCAGAAAAGTACCACTACTTGTGGATTTGGGAATTCTGAGGACACAGCCTATTGTAGTTAATCAAAGTGTGTCAGGGACTCTCTTGGGCAACTTGATTATCTGTACTTTAACTACCAGCATAGTTTCTGTCTCAGCTCTTGGTCAAGGTAACATGCAATTCCCAGAGAGCTGGATACAGGCCATGGACAATTCTCAACACCCATTTTCATGCATCCAGCCTTGTTTGGGGACTAAAAGCATTTAGCAGTCTGGAGACAATCTGACTCTGCCAGTTGGCCACAGGACTACAGATAGGGCCATGGCTGTCTTGTTTATCAGTACTGATACTGAAAAATATATGTTGTGTTTGCTAGAGCTGCCTGAACTCACATTTCACATGGCATCAATTTGAAAAAGAAAACAAATTCACTCTTGAAAAGGCAAGGTTAAAATTTTGGTTAGCAAATTAGATACAGTTACAAAAATCAATGTAATAATATATGTGCACTGTTACATTTAAGTCTGTAATTAAAAAGGAAGTTTTCTATTTTGGCTGACTTTGTGGTTTACCCCTTTCTATAATCTTAGTGCATACTCATTACTTGTCATGTTCTCTTCAGATTAAATTACCTTGCTTGCCTTTTACATCATTCCCAAGGCTGTTTTAGAACTTTACAAATCATGTCATATGAGAAATACTCGTGTCAATGTATCTTATATCAAGCTCAACATCCCTGGTTTGTATTTTAGCCTTCCTTGAAATCACACAAGACATATTAAAGTAACACAGATGACAGACTTAGTAGTTATTGCTGTCATTCTCTACTCCATTCCAGAAAGCTATGCAGGAGATTGTCCAATTGAAGCAACATAGTCTACTCTCAAACCAGCTGTTGTAAACTATGTCTTGCAATCTCTGTGTCCCATTGCTGTAGCCTCCTCTTTCACCTCTTCTCATTTTCTAGCCTCAGGGTTGAAAATTGCGGTTGATCCAGTCCCACCTGAAGGTTGCCTGGATCTGCCCTGGAGCTGGCAGTGTTAGCTGACAGCACTCAGCATATTGGAAAGGTCTTGACTTTCCTTGTACCAATGAAGCAGGCTAAATATATGTCACCTTACATTTCTCTGTTTTGTGTGTGATGAGAATATGAATGTTAATGTCAGAGTAATCCCCTCTACTGGCCTGAGTTGATATAGGCTCGTTTTCTTCACTATAAATGTGTTAATTTTTATAATCTCTCATGTTTTCTTTTTGAGATAAAGGTGAGTCAGAGGAGGAGAAAATGACAGTGTGCTGAAAACCTGATAGTAAACTAAACTAAACTACACTAAAATAGGCAGAAACAGGCTAGGTGTCCTGAAACTAGCAACAAACATGCAAGGGATATTGATGGATCAGTAACTGTGGTAACACCTGTGAAAGGTCAGGCTGAACTTAGGACCTCTAAATGCATAAAGGTGCTGGAGACATCAGCCCATCTGAAGTGCGTGTATACCAGTGCACACAGCATGGGTAACAAACAGGAGGAGCTTGAAGCCATGATGAAACAGGAAAATTATGATGTAGTGGCTATTACAGAAACATGGTGGGATGTCTCCCATGACTGGAGTGCGCCAGTTGATGGCTACAAGCTCTTTAGGAGGGATAGACAAGGAGGGAGAGGTGGTGGGGTGGCGCTGTATGTTAGGGACTGTTATGATTGCTTTGAGCACAAGTGTAGTGAAGACAGGGTGGAGTGTCTTTGTGTTAGAATCAGGGGGAAGGTCAACAGGGCAGATATTGTAGTAGGAGTCTACTACAGGCCACCCAACCAGGATAGAGAGGTGGATGAAATATTCTATAGGCACTTAGGAGAAATCTCACGATCGCTTGTCCTTGTTCTTGTGGGAGACTTCAACTTCCCAGACACCTGCTGGAAATAAAACACAGCAGAGTAGGACCAGTCCAGAGATTCCTGGAATGTGTAGGAGATAACTTCCTGACACAGCTGGTGAGTGCACTGACCAGAGAAAGTGCCCTGCTGGACCTCCTCTTTGTGAACAGAGAAGGACTGGTGGATGATGTGGCAGTTGGAGGCCGACTAGGGCACAGCGATCATGAAATAATGGAGTTCTCTATTCTTAGAGGTGCCAGGAGAGGGGGCAGCAGAACTGACATCCTGGACTTCCAAAGGGCTGACTTTATCTTGTTTAGGCACCTGCTTGACAGAATCCCTTGGTAGACGGTCCTGAAGCTTATAGGGGTCCAGGAAGGCTGGACACTCTTTAAGAAGGAAGTCTTAATGGCACAGGAACAGGCAGTCCCCAGGTGCTGTAAGAGAAGCCGGCACTGGAGAAGACCACCCTGGCTGAACAGGGAGCTTTGGCTGCAACTCAGGGAGAAAAGGAGAGTTTACGTCCTTTGGAAGAAGGGGCTAGCAACTCACAATTATTACAAAGATGCTGTGAGGCTATGCAGGGCGAAAATCAGGAGGTCTAAAGCACAGCTGGAAATTAATCTGGCTTCATCAGTCAAGGATAACAAGAAATGTTTCTATAAGCATGTCAACAGCAAAAGAAAGACCAGGAAGAGCCTCCATCCCCTGCTAGATGCAGGAGGAAACGTGGCAATGAGTGATGAGGAAAAGGCTGAGGTGCTTAATGCCTTCTTTGCCTCAGTCTTTAATAGCAAGACTAGTTGTACTGAGGGAATCCAGCCTGCTCAACCAGAAGACAGAGACTGGGAAAATGAGCCTCCCCGCAATCTAGGAGGAGATAGTCAGTGACCTACTGCATCACATAGGCACACACAAGTCTGTGGGACTGGACGGGATACACCCGAGGTGCTGAAGGAGATGGCTGGGGTGCTCGCCAAGCTGCTTTCCATCATTTACCAGCAGTCCTGGCTGACCGGGGAGGTCCCGACAGATTGGAAATCGGCCAATGTGATGCCCATATATAAGAAGGGTCGGAAGGATGATCCGGGAAATTACAGGCCTATCAACTTGACTTTGGTGCCCGGGCAACTGATGGAGCAGCTCATCCTGAGTACCATCACGCAACACATGCAGGACAACCAGATGATCAGGCCCAGTCAGCATGGGTTTATGAAAGGCAGGACCTGCTTGACAAACCTGATCTCCTTCTATGACAGGGCAACCTGCTTATTGGATGAGGGAAAGGCTGTGGATGTTGTCTACCTTGACTTCAGTAAGGCCTTTGACACCATTTCCCACAACATTCTCCTGGCGAAACTGGCTGCTCGTGGCTTGGATGGGCACACGCTTTGCTGGGTAAAAAACTGGCTGGATGGCCGGGCCCAAAGAGTTGTGGTAAACAGAGTTAAATCTGGTTGGTGGCCGGTCACGAGTGGTGTTCCCCAGGGCTCGGTTTTGGGGCCACTCTTGTTTAACATCTTTATTGATGATCTAGACGAGGGGATCGAGTGCACCCTCAGTAAGTTTGCAGACGACACCAAGTTGGGTGGGAGTGTTGATCTGCTCGAGGGTAGGGAGGCTCTGCAGAGAGATCTGGACAGGCTGGAGCAATGGGCTAAGGCCAACTGTAGGAGTTTCAATAAGGCCAAACGCCGGGTGCTGCACTTGGGCCACAACAACCCCCAGCAGCGCTACAAGCTTGGGGAGGAGTGGCTGGAGAGCTGCCAGTCAGAGAGGGACCTGGGGGTGTTGATTGACAGCCGGCTGAACATGAGCCAGCAGTGTGCCCAGGTGGCCATGAAGGCCAATGGTATCCTGACTTGTATCAGAAATAGCGTGGCCAGCAGGGACAGGGAAGTGATCTTACCCCTGTACTCGGCACTGGTGAGGCCGCACCTCAATTACTGTGTTCAGTTTTGGGCCCCTCGCTACAAAAAGGACATTGAATTACTCGAGTGTGTCCAAAGAAGGGCAACGAAGCTGGTGAAGGGTCTGGAGCACATGTCGTACGAGGAGCGGCTGAGGGAACTGGGGTTGTTTAGTCTGGAGGAGAGGAGACTGAGGGGAGACCTCATCGCCCTCTACAACTACCTGTAAGGAGGTTGCAGAGAGCTGGGGATGAGTCTCTTGAACCAAGGAACAAGCGATAGGACAAGAGGGAATGGCCTCAAGTTGCACCAGGGAAGGTTTAGACTGGATATTAGGAAGCATTTCTTTACAGAACGGGTTGTTAGGCATTGGAATGGGCTTCCCAGGGCAGCGGTGGTGTTCCCATCCCTGGAGGTGTTTAAGAGTTGGGTCGACATAGCGCTGAGGGATATGGTGTAGTTGGGAACTGTTAATGTTGGGTCGATGGTTGGACTAGATGATCTTCAAGGTCTTTTCCAACCTCGATGATTCTGTGATTCTGTAGCTCATTCAGATCTGTTGAATTCATAAGACTATAAAGTTAGAATGACACATTCAAAGTTATTTGTGTGGTAGAGTACTACAGGATGTCATATCAAGATCTGCTTTTGGGGAGTATAGTGTACCCTGTATGACTGAACTTCTGTGATACAAAATCAGTCCTAATTATATTTATAGATCATCTTCTGTCTTCAGAGCTAGGTTCTGCACCACAGGGCAGTCACTGTCTAGTCAACAGAGGACAATAAAAGGAGTCAATCCTTCCCTTGCAGAAGGCATCCACATCAGATACAGATCTGATCACAGATCTTTCAGAACTTCCAGCCTGAATTGTGTGCTTGGTGTCTATATTGGAGTGCAGTAGAATCATCTTCACTCACAGATTAGCTCTAGTTTAGGGATTAAGACAGAAATTGTAGGTGCAGCTTCAAAGGAATGGAATTTGGGGCCCTAGATTTCAGTGTTAGCTTTTGCTGGAAATCTTTAAGTGCTTTTTCCCCACACATGCCTGCAATTTCTTTTCACCATTTCTTATAGTGAACTTTAATGTTTGCTTTTTCTGCTGTTGAATTCTGCGACAAATTCCCTGTTGAGGGAAGACATGAGATACACGATGAGAGAAAACCTTTTGGACTGCATCCTCTGAGGGCCAAGTGTCAGTTAGGCCATGTGTAACAAGTACCGGAACATCCCATTTTAAGTCCACTGTACCAGGGACAAGTGAGAAGTGATCTTTGCCTCTAGCCCCAGTCTAATGTATCATAGCATTCCATGCAGCTGCAGGATACTGAGGAATTCGTTTCTTTCCTCTCTGTTCAGGGTGTTCCCTACACAAAAGGAAATCATAGGGAAATGGTTGCTGCTTTATCCAGAACACAGGCTCTGGTGAGCTGGCAAAAACATGGTGCACAGGATTTCACTTAGTGCAAGTCAGTCTTGCTAAATCTCCTACTCACTCCTCATACAGACTTATACAGGCTTACATGGGCTCTGGAGTAAAATCACTGTCAGAAAGATGGGTAGTCCCATCTATTTTTCATATGAAAAAGGAGTCATAGGTTATACAGGCATCGGAGAGTCTCATTGTCATTAAAAGAGCCAACACAGTTCAATCTTAAGGCCAGAATTCATGCCTACAGTTTGGAACTTAAAGTTTAGCATCTTAAAATAAGTTATTGCTACAGTATATCCATGATTTGATTTCAGTGAGCGCTCTCCAGTAAATATTAGCTTAAACGTCAGACCTTCAATTCACATGTTTTGTGTGTCTATGAGAAGAGATTATTAAAGGGACTGACTGAAACTACCATGGACCAAAGCCATCTTTGCTGGTTTGCATCAACAAAAATACTACCATACCTTGCCAACAATCCTCGAAACTATTCCAGAGACTAATGTAAAAACCTCTAATGTTGAAGAAATAAGACTGCAAAGTGGTCCTGAGAGCAGGGTTAGCAAGAACTGCTCCAAATTGGATCAGTGACTCTATCTGAGGTTTGCATTAACCTGCAGTTTTTCCTTTCACCACCCTCCCAAAGTACAATTCCCACTCAAAAGCCTGGTACTTTCTGGATCAAGCTTCTAAGTTGTGTAGTTCTTACAAGTCTTTGAGGTATCTCAACAATTCTAGTGGCCTCTGAAGCATTTAATGTGCATAAGCATCAGCAAGCATTTCTGCATCTTGAATGAAAATCCAGCAAAATCTAAACAGAAATGTAACTATTTAAAAGTAAATTTAAGAGCATCACTGCTCCTGATTGCAGGCTAAGAAAGTGTTATCATGGGTTGTCCCATGTTTTGCAGAGGAACTTCTGTTAAAGAAAATACAATACATCTTGTAACCTGAAAAAGAAATCAGAAATGACTAGAATTCAGGAATAAACTTAGGGAACATTGAGGGGAGAGAGTTTTATGATTAAAAGAGGTTAGGAACTTGGTAGTTGAACCACAAAATTGTAAGAGAGGAAAAAACTTTTTTTTCAAGACCTAAATATTTTAATGTAATCAAGCTGATTTTTTTTTCCAGTTTTACCTTTAGAAAAAACATCAGGTGACACCTAAAATAAATATTGAATTTTCATTTTGTTAATGATACAGCAAAACAAAATATGTTGACATGTTGAGAACAATTCCGGGTAGCTTGTTTTCTTATTACTGATCATCCTGATGGAATTTGTGAATATTTTGAGGCCCATTCTGCTTCATTTTTATCATAATTAACGAGATTTTCACCACGTTCATATCAAACAGCCGGTAGGTGGCAGAATCGGTTTATTTACTGTTAAACTGAGCTCAGCTACTGCTTCTCATTTAGAGAATTATAACCCTATAGAAAAAAAAATGTTTGGGTTATGGTCTGCTGTGTGGGTCTGGCTATGCGTGTCCATTTGTATTGCAGTTATTATCTTTTCAATTTTATTATTGAAAGCTAAAATACTGACATGCATGTTAGGGCTTGGTTTTGCAGTTTGTTTGGTCTTGGTTTCTTCAGTTGCAACATCAAGTACACCAGTGTAAGAAGGACTTAAAGATGTGAGGGGGAACAATACCGATCCTCATCAGCCTTATTGAAAATCTGTAAGAAAATCCCATCTTACCTGATTTCCACCTTTATCTGTAGCTACAATTGTTGTGGCATACGTTGATTGAGTATATTTGTATCGTGTCTGGAAGCTGATTTCTGGAAGCTGCCCTGGTAACGAGTATCCTACTTCAAAAAGGAACATTTATTGATTTTTTGAGACACTGGTTTTGTTCCTTCTACAATGAGATAAAACCAAAACCTGTAGAAAGCTGTCAAGATCAATTTCAAAGTGAGAAAGCAAGAAAATAACTCTCTCCTGTGGCTATTAGCCTTGGGTGGGGTGGAAAGTCCAAATGCAAGTTCCTGTTCTGTCTGACTTGTATTTGGCCTTCAGTTATGCTGGGCTGGGTTTATCATGCTTTGTCTGGTGGTTCCATGGGAAATTCCGGCCTGCCCATAAGAAGCATCACCAGTTGAAAATGTCACTGAAATTGGTATAGGCCTGAAATTAGCACTTTGGATTTTGAAACTCTCGAGTGGTGCTCACTACACCACTGATTGAGGCTGATCTATGAAAAGTTTCACAGTGGACAACTAAGGAGAGAAAAGTCCCCCCTTTCTCCTCTCTCTCTACTCGCTACTAAACAAACAGAGATTTGTTTATCTCTGAGGTTACCACCTAAACAGTGGTGTGTTTTCCTGTTCCAAGGGGCAACAGCCAGCCTTTTTGCTTGTGATCCCAGAAATTCTGCCTTAAAAATACAGTGTGCCATATCATTTAATCTTAGCAGAATGAAGGAGCAGTTTTATTCATCTATTTATTTGAGAGGAAAAGCTACCACTAAAAAATAGGATATTTTATAGGAGCTCTTTTATAAGAGCTCTCATTTTGGCACTCTTGAGATTTTGTTTTGCTTTCTTTATATTTACTGTAACTATAGCCTTCTAGGCTTGGTGAGGTGCCAAGTACATAGAGATTAAAGCCATGAGTGGGGTTGCAAATCAGTGCTATTCTCTTAAAGTAGCACTGGTTTACTAAGTTTAAGATGATGTTTATTTAAGCCTAATGAGTGACAATTGCAATATGCAGTATGGTAGGGCCATGAAAATACAGGTCAGATTATAATCTCATTAAATAAAAAGAAACTGGTCCAATATGAAATAAGATCAAAATCTGTCCCCCTGTCTTCAGTTATGGGTTGCAACTAGATAGACCAAGCACCTACCGTGTTGCAATGATGAATATCTGAGCACTTCATTAGGGCTATAGCAACATAATAGAAATTAAATCAGAAATTATCTTCCTACAGAATTTAAATAAAGGCAGACGAGTGGTGCCCAGAAATATCCTCATGCACGGCTTGGGAATGTAAGCATTTGAAGGGCCATTCCCATCACGCAGCTTTGGATCCTAGAAGGTTTATGAGCTTCAACATGAGCTGCAGGGTACTTTGTATTGGTTTGCCACAGCGTCTGGAAATGTTCCTGGGTCTGTTGAATTCCCTAGCCTAGAGCAAAACATATTTCCTAGCTCTCAGTCAGGCCAGACCACAAGGTGGGTCAGGGGCCTCTTGGAGCTGTTAGGTCTGCTGTTGTCCTGGGAATGCACAGCTGTAGGCTGCCACGCAGCAACATTTCATAAGGCTGTGTTTGTGGTGCCTCTGTATAGCCATAATTAGCAGCAGAGTAGGAATTTTAAGTGCTGGGATTTTAGACTGAGTGGCCTAGGGCTGACTTGTCTCCGGCTTTAGGGCTTTAAGTCCTTTACTGCGCTTGGCACCCAGCTTTTAGGGCACCCATTTGGCTGTGGGACTTAGGCCATGGCCGCAGCACACAACAAAGTCTCAGCCCTGGTTTTCCAACAGAATGTCTCCATCCTTCCTTCTCCTTCTGTTTGCCTTGAGAGGAAAGGAAGGAAGGCAAAACAAGGGCTCAGAGAGGACAGCTACCCAGCCATGGGGGGTAAAGCTCAGAAGCCCTTGCTTTCCCTGGAGGAAGCTCCTTTCATTGTCAGCAGATGGGAAGGGGAAGCAGGGGGTGAGGGCAGACTGCTGAGGGATGCTTTGATGTTGGCCTGTTTGTTTGCTTTCTGCTTCCTGGACCCCTACCGGAGGGGCTGGGACTGTCGGTTGTGGAAGAAACATAACAGGATGGCCGTCAGCAGCCCACAGACAAGACGGCAGCAGATGTCAATATGAGTGGGTGGCATCAGCTTAAGCCAAACCAGGAAAACCTGAAAGGATGAGATCAGGAAGTGAAACAGAGATATAGGGAACTGTGGCACAGTGGTAGGTGCATGTGGTGAGACAGCAATGGCCATTCAAATGGAGAAGGCACAGGTGGAGACATTTGGGAAGCTGTACAGCAGAGCCTTCCATGCATTTGTCTGAGAGTTACTTATTTTCAGTCCTGACACAGGTCATGTTCATCTGTTTATAGGTGAAGATATCACATGCTAACAGAGTATGACCTTACAAGCCTTCGGTCAGCACAAGGCCAGTGCGTGCTAAGTAGCATGCCCTTGAGGCCACACAGGCTGATATGGTGGGCTCCATGTAGGCACCAGCTCACTTTGGCTATTTTTCAGGCAAACCAGAAGCCATGACAACTTGTTAGGATCTCTGCAACATGGCACAGGGCAGACCTGCAGTTCCTGAAATGTTTTCAGATGTTTGCAGGATTTTTATCCCTTAACCTATTTGCTGTTATGGTTTCTCATGGTTGAAAAAAGGACATGACCAAGATAATCTCTCATTAACAGTTAAGAAAGTAGCTCCTGAATCTGAATGTATTCAGATTATTTACAAATCCACTGTGATATCACACATCTGGTCTAATAAAAGAGAAGGTAAATTAGCTCCAGAATTAGTCAGTCGGAATTGCCATCAAGAGGTTAATCCTCAAAATGGTCACCTAGGTGACCAAGATGGTACATAGGATGGAAAGCTGCAAAATGTCAGTCCGTATCTCATAGTAGCAATGGGACACCCTGGTCTTATCTAGTCATTTAGGACTTGCCAATAGACACCTGAATGTAGTGACCCTACTCATACCCTGGCAGATACTTGCTGGAAATAGAAGGCCCACATTTTGGGTCAACTCTAGAGTGAGCTATAAATAATGACAGCTTTAACTGTGGTTTTCTATTAAGAGTTATTTTTCTCCACAAATGATAAATATTGTCACTCCAGTCACTTGTACCTTTATTATTCAGTTGACATAGCCAGCACTATAAGACAAAGGTAGGTAATATGCAAAGTAATAAGAAAACGTGCAGTGCAGTGTAAACGCATTGATCCCCTGTAAAAAAATGATACTGAAGCACTTCCTGCCAGTGGTACTTCCCCTGAGAGAACTCAGGGGGACGCATGTGCAAACAAACAGCGCTCATCAATCCACTGTGTATTTGCCCTTTCTGCTATCAGTGATCCTGTCTCGGCTGCAGGCAGATGTGATGAACAGTGTGTCTTTGGAGAGACTTCCAGTCTTTAAGGGAACAAATCTCGGTTTTGATTCCATCAGAGAGAGGGAAGCTGTGTATATCTTATGTCAGAAATTCAAGGGAAGGCATAGTGCATGTCTGGTACCTGAGCTATGGAAAGTACATGCCTACGTTACTGCTAACACTGCAAGAAGAACTAAATTACAGAATTGAAATGAAAGCCACTTCTGTTACATGAAAATCACTTTTCTCCGAGGGAAAAATGGGAAATAGAACACCAGAGGGCACTATTTCGTTTTGTTAAAAACCTGGTTGCACAGTCCTTTCAAAACGGAGTTATTTGGGATTCTCATTCTCTGTCCTTTTTTGGTGTCTTCAAGCTTCTTGGAGAGAGCTTGTCTACTTTAAGCGAGAAATAATACTAAATGGCTATTTTACCTTGCATACAATTCAACATTGCAATAATTAGTGCCGTATAGTATTAAGCATTAGGACCAATCCTGCAATACTTCTCAAGAAAAACACTGTTGAGCAGCTGAATCTTTGCACTCAAGTGTCTCTTGCATTCAAGTCTCACAGGCCTTTGATTGGGACCCAAAGGTCCAAGCTATTCATCACACTTTGCAGGCATTTGAGAAATTAATATTTTCTGTTTACAGCTCATTATGAAATGATTAGCTACAAGGCTATTAGTAAGATGATGAGGTAGGCAATGAGATTGTGAACACCATATATGCATACGCCAGAGCTATGCATTTGTAACAATGTGTTTGGTTATGCTGTTTTTACATGTCAGTTGGGAATACAGGACTTAACAAGAACTCTGGATACCACATGTAGATGCCTGATGGGGAACACTTACTGTGAATTCTATTATTCTGACTAATTCAGAGTGTAAAATGACTCAATCTGTAGAATGGGATGGTTGAGGCAAGGAAACACGGACTTCTAGGGGGAATTAACTCATTAAGAGATTCACTTCCCCTTTGCTATTGGTCATAAGGCCATTTAGCATGATAACAAGCACAAAACACACATATCAGTCATATCTGCTGTCAGCAGTGTATTTTGTTCATTATATAGTGATTGTAAGATCAGGCTCATTAAACACAGCAAAAAAAGATATTTACAAAGTTTTAACAACTATGTTTTAGACCCATGACAGGCAAATTAGGTGCAGCCTAACCCAAATAAGCTACTTGAAGTACATCAAAATTAATTCATTAACTTCTAACCATGACTTTGTAAACCATATCATCATTTTTAAACAGTTTAAAAAAATTAAATTTCTAATATGGGGACTGGAGATGAACCAGAAAATATCCACATCTACAAAATGAGTAATTGCATACACAAACAAGGTTTGTGGATTACAATTACCCTTTTTGCATGGTCATCTAACATGAATGCATAGATCCAACTTGAGGCCACAAGACTGTCTCCAAAGTCTGATGGAAAATTAGAGTGAACACGTTTGAATGAACATGCAACAATGCAGATCACCCTATAAAACCCAAACCAACCCTAATGGGAAAACAGATCGTGAGAAAAGATAAAACTTATTATTTTTGTTTTAAATAAGTATTTCACAACAAAACAAAGCACAAGCCCTAGAACTCTTGTACTTTTTTGTGTTTGGCCAAAGTTAAAATAGAAGCAACAGAACAGTTGTGAAAAAAATCTCTTTCAGAAGAACTGGTCTGAACAGACTGCTTCTGGACTCAGGTGATTAAAAAATGTCACGCTGAGTCTCTTCAGTTGAATCTTACAGGAGAAGGACCAGTGTGTTGGCTGCTCCTCTAACTTCAGCTTTAGAGGTTTTAGTGTGCCTCTTGCCACCACACTGCACTGAGTTTTACATGTGACTGAGCATCCTGGCTGCATGGATGCTATATTCCAGCTGTGTCCTTAAAATGGCACACATGCCCTAGTTGACCATCTGGTCCTAGTCTTGTTTTCCATAGTCTGTCCACAGAAGTCTGTTTGTCTGCATAATTTTTTGACCTCCAAATGTAAATTAATACTGTGGGCACCTTTAATAGTCTCCTATTGCCTGCATTGTGACCTACCAGCATGTTTAAAGAAATGTTATATTTTCTGTCTACACAGACGTTAAGGAGGCCTTGCAGTTATATCATCTCATCTGTGGTTATTCAGCTGCAGAAAATCCCCTTTTCCATGGTACAGTTGGAGCCAAATTTACCACACTCCAATTAACTACCTCTGTTAGTATTAGTTTTCATGTGGTCCATTGCTTTTACCTGTGATGGGCTTTTTTGCATGTAGAGCCAAGTGGCTAGCCAAAGTTCAGGATCTTACAAGTTTAGGAAAAATTATAATGATGTTTATGTACAAACAACTTATACATAATCCTGTTTCCCTAAACACAGTAAAAATGAAAAGCAGATTATTTTCTCAAAGTATGTAAGAAGTCACATAATATCAAGAGTTTTCCCAGAAGTCCTGTGCTGAAGACCTCCTCTGCTTCCTCTCAGATTGACACTTTTGATCCCTTTGCCACTGAACTGGAACTCTGCAACTGAAAGCTGAAACTTGGTCTTTCAGACACTCAGTCCTTCAGATCTTGGTTCTGACCTGACTTCATTTCCTTTATGTTGAACTTTCCTAGGATCTGCCAGGGTCTCTCTACTAACAGTCTTTTACCTCACTTGACTTGTGCGACTTTCTGTGTGGATCCAAGGCAAAGTCAGTGGCAGCTACGAACATTGTTCAGTGCAGCAATATAAAAACAAAAAACCAAAACCACACCTCTCCTGTGTTCAGTTTTTCTGTCATAAACTAGGCATTACTGAAGGGGAAGGGGAGGATTCAGAAGAATATAGAAAGGGAGAATGTAGTTTAGAAGCAGTCTCCTGGACAACTAGGATGAGCCACTGTGAGTGCTGTGCTTTTGTAAAGCTGTATATTGCCTTATTTTCTTCATCCCGTAAGTCACTAGAAAATCAAATTAAGTAGAAGCTGATGTCTCATAAAATATGCTGTCTTGTTCTTTCTTATTCTCAGAGTGGTTATACTAAATATTGCACTATTTCAAGCTTTTCATTATAGGATCCACACACTCTCCTGGCAGTGTATTTCATGAGCTGACCCAAGAGAATGGAGAGTGGGTCTTTCTCCAAATTTTTCTGCATTGTAGAACCAGTCTCTGATGAAAGCAATGAGCAAGAAACAATAGTAACTTCACTTCCTATTCTGTGTTTTGTTTTTCTTGTTGAAATTGACAGTATAGCTGTGCATAGTGTTTACACTTTTTTGGCTGCTTCCCTTAGAAACTGCAAGGATATTCATTTCACTTCACTGAAAAACCATGACACAGCAGATTTCCTGCACTACAAATTAGGCTCATGTTCTAGAAATAAGAGTCTGAGAACAAATCACTACCTCTTACACTGTAGCTCTCTGCAGTACTGTTAAAGACTGGTCTGTCTACGTCTCATAAAATTTACCCTGTTCTGAAAGCCTACGGGATCCTTAAGAAACAATCATGCCTTGCAGTGGAGATTTAAAGACTTAAGAGACGCTTAGACCTTATACTGGTCTTTTGCACGGGAGTCACGTTTCATCCAGTATGAGATTTTTTTACAGTAGAACCTAGTTTTAATAATTGATCTTTCAGATTGATTAAAAGCTCCTGTTCCACTTCAGCTGTTAATCATCATCAGAACACATTTATGTCATCATTGCTTCATATACTAAAAAACAGGTGAGATAATTTCTTAGGTAACCACAGTATTGTATGTCTGTTATAACTTCAGGGGACAGTGTAGCATCAGTGTCAGTGGTGTCCTTTTTCTGGTTCCAATCTGGAATCAAGTACCTACTTGTGGTTCAAAGTGGTTCAGGGGCTCACTTCTGCCCTGAGGGATGGATTGATTTTTTTATTTTTTATTTTTTCTGTGAAAGTGTAGTTACTATGGCCACATCTGGATTTTCAATTCTTTTGAAGCTGCATTTCAGTGGGTACAGTATCACATAATATACTTATTCCATCTTAGTCAAGACAAGCACTTTTAAAAAAACCCCACACTTTCTTTCTGAGCTACTCATTGCATGTCTTCCTGTTTTCACAACTGCAATAGATCTTAAAAAGATAAATCTTCTTTTTGTTAGATAGAGTGACCAGCATATGGCTGTACTGGTATTGATGCTGAGACCTGGTACGTTAGAGATAAGAATTGCTTCCAGGTACAATAACAATAAAAACTTTCTCTGATGGTAAAGGTAATGAATTTATATTTACATAAGGAAAATCAGACTGGAACAGAATACTGAGTGAAATCTAATTTCCATATGACTCTCATGATGACTTTTTTTTTTTTTTTAATTGGTCCTGTATTTTAATATAAGCAAAGTGGGTTTTTTTCCATGTAGTAAGATTATTATGATTGTTATTTCAATCTTCAGTCATTTACTGTTTATTGTACAGAAATAAGAAGTCATGAAAAATTAAGAATCTGAGCAGAAATGTTTTCAAAATATTTGGGAATTGGGCAAGCCTTTTGAAGTTCAGATAAGGTGTTCAGAAATCCTTTGTTCTATCCAGTTCACCATCAGTGCCAAGAGCTGAAAAAGCCCAGATTCTGTTGTTCTTTCTGCTTCATCCATTTATATATCATATAGAATATTTTTTCATAGGAAGTAGTCTCAAATCATTCCTGCAGCTATTAAACAGCTGCCAAATTTTGGCCTGAACTTCTTTGTGTCTGTATTACACTCATTTATCAAGCCATGACCACTCCAGATGAAATTATCAAAAATTTAATTAAATATGTTATTACAAAACATAAAATTGATCTGAAATTATTATAAATTCTCTTCAAGACCTGAGTTCAGGCTTCTGTTATTTTTATCTTGTAGTGACTGAAACCTCATCTGTTGCTACATATTTTATAATAGCATACAAAGAAGAATCTCAGTACCTCTCACTTCAGTCATTATGTCATTTGTGCCCTAGGAAACATGCACGCTCAAATCCAAGTTCTGGAAGTCAAATAAAGAAGGAAATGAACTTATTATTTTGTCTGAAAAAGTATGTCAAATCCAGTCACACCTCCCACTGAAATCAAAAGACAGCTTTTTATATGTCTCTACATGTTAAAAATATTTACTATCAGGTTTTAATGTATTAATATCCACGTAATATGAGTATTGCAAATGTTAAAATCACGTGAATGTAAAGCTAGGAGGAACCTTGAGAAATAACAGAATTCAAAACCCTGCCTGTCTTGTGTGATCTATATGGCTGTGATATCAACATAATACTTTCTAATCTTTAATACATTAATCCTCTAACATATCCATACAGGTGAGAGCAATACAGCAAGTCCTGTTCATTGGGCAGGAGGCATAGGCAACACATTGGAATGAGTTTCCTGTAGATTTCTCTACTCCCTGGCTAGTCTTCCTATCACCAAATCACTCTCCCTCTTTGTGCAGATGTGACAGAAAATTTGAGATACAACCTCTCACCACCCTGCTGAGTGTGTTACATGTCATCAGATTCACATGAATGTATGATACAGAATAGGAGGATATATTGTGATTCCCCAGTTCTGCCTGTCTTTACTATTCTAGTACACTAATGCTGTAGCTTGGGACTTTTACTCTAGGCAGTTATCACAATCAGATTTGATAACCCCCTCTCACCTTGAGAGATTCACTTGTTAATAGACATTGGCCCACCAAACAGAGAACACAAATGCTACACTGACTGTATTCAATGCTGTAAAGCATCCTATATTTTCAGTGGCAGCCAAAGCTCAAAGGAAAAATAGAAATAAATTGCATTTATATGAACATAACACCTAACCCGATATCTTTCCATGTCTTTGTCTCATTTTGCAATTCATGTTAGTCCCTCATTGTCCCTATTCTACTGTTCTTTTTAAGAAAAAAAATACTAAAAATTACATCAAAGTAAATAAACAATTCATCCTTTCTTGGTCTCTGCCAGATATATGGGCTCTTCTGTTCCAAGTCTTTCAGTACAGGCATGATGAAGAGAGAAAGAAAGAATGTTTCCTAAGAATTTTTAATTACTGTAAATAAAAATATGATGCTGGAACCAGTACTTTCAGGTGTTTTGGGTCAGTGTGGCCTCCATGAATCAGTATAATAGCTGGAAAATGTCATAGTCATAGACCTTGGAGATCAGAGGATCATTTGGCTGGGAGAGAGTTAATTTTCTTCATAGTAACTTGTATGGGGCTATGTTTTGGATTTGTGATGAAAACAGTGTTGATAACAGAGGGATGTTTTAGTTATTGCCAAGCAGTGCTTACACCGAGTCAAGGTCTTTTCTGCTTCTCACACTGCCCCACCAGTGAGTAGGCTGGGGGTGCACAAGAAGTTGGAAGGGGACATAGCAGGACAGCTGACCTCAACTGACCAAAGACCATATGACATGCTCAGCAATAAAACTGGGGGGTGGAAGTTGGCAGGGACTGCTGTTGCTCAGGGACTTGCTGGACATTGCTTGGTTAGTGGGAGCAATTGTTTTCTTTTGCATTACTTGTTTTTCTTGTTTGGTTGTTGGTTTTCTTCTTTCTCCTTATTGGCTTCTCCCCACCCGCTCACCCCCCTCCTTTTTTTAATTATTAAACTTTTTTTATCTGAACCCAGGAGTTTTTACACTTTTACATTTCCAATTCTCTACCCCATCTCACTGAGTAGGGGGGTGAGTGAGAAGCTGTGTGATGCTCAGCTGCCTACCGGTGTTAAACCATGACAAAGGGGATTGAACAAAAGCTTGAGTACTGATGAACAGTACTGTGGTTAGGAGATCACGCTCCCTCAAACCTTACTATTTCCCTACTGTCAAAATGCTCATGATACCTAGTGGCAAACCACATATTACTGCTGTTACCAATGACGTTGTTAGCTTTGTGTCAATGGCTTAAGAATCAAGAATGCACTGAAAATGGTCTGGAGGCTTCTCCTGCTCAGAATTGATGTGGAAGTCAGTACAATTCTGGAAATAACTTTTTGATATGATAACTTTTTTTTTTAAAAAAAACCAAAGAAATTGGTGCACAGGAAGGACTTGCTCCAGTGATGTGTCATGGCTACATAAAGAAAAGCATCTTGAAAGCTCCCTTCATCTGCTCAGAACTGCAAGTTTTCTGTCACCAAGATGGACCCAGTTAAGGCAGCCAATGTTGTGGTGAACAGTTCTTATCCCTGCTTCAACTGGGAGCATCCGATATGATCTCATAAATCAAAACAGTCAGTAGTGGTCATCAGTTAGACACTGCATATAAGTACACCTACTTAAGAGTTACATCTGAAGACTGAAGTCTGTGCATTCCCAACAACAGTGCATATCAGCTGGATCTGTTGAACATAGGTAATGCTGCATAATACATTAAAAAATTAGATACCTCAAACTTGGCATCTGAAATTGCTGAGTACTTCTGACCTTACTCTTGCAAGTCTCATTTCCTTGTATGTGAAGAAGGGACAATATATACCATGCCTCAGGGAAGTTCTGAAGATACACTAAATAATATTTGTAAAGTAATTGCATGTTTTGAGTTATGAACACATAGAAAAGCCTAACAGAATATAAATAATAGACACAGTGGGAAATAAAACCACCACTGAAATAGCTGCTAAGTAAATAAGAACTGCCTGTTCTTTGCACTGGATGGAAAAAAAGCTGTGCAGTCACAAAATTGAAAATTGTATTATAATACATATATTAAAGGACATTGAACTAAGGTGTTTTCTCACAACTTTTACAGTTTTTACTTTTCAACTTTATATTCATCTTTTTAATCTTGCTATTTGTACGACAATAGAATGACCTTTAGTTTCATTTGTACTATGAGGCGCATGATTATGTCATGCAGCAAAAGAATTTTGCAGTCATTCATACTGCATCATGGGATTAATCACAGTAAGCAAAGCCCTGAGTGAATTATGCAGATTGTATCAAATAAATGGAAGTAAAACGTTTCCACTACACCGCTCTTCACTCCCTATACAGTGCACCACATAAACTGTTTTTAAACTCTTGAACAAATGTGGTAATTTCTAAGGAACCCCTTCTTGCAAAACCAGGATTAGTTTTCCCTGTTTTGTCTAGTGAGATATTAAGCCCTAGGTGCTGTGGTTTTAGCTGGAGAAATAATATGGGTGACTGACTTATGATCTAGTCTGTGGCCTGGATGAAAACATCCAAAGTTTCACTTTAATTATAAAGGCACCCTTAGGATGCACACACCCAAATGTGTTGCTAAAAATTTGATCAAAATGCCATGTGTCTTATCCTACAATACATCAAAACTGGTTGCTTCTCTCTTTACTACAAACTTAGTACAGGTAAGTACACAAAGTATAATATAACTTATACAGGGACTTAGGAACAAGAATTCAAAGATATACTGATTACCACTTCAGGCAACCAGGTCCTCAAGCACAGATTTTTAGGAAAGGCTGCTGTGATATGTCCATGCTAGCCATCCTGAACTCTTTTAAGAGTCTCAGTGGTTTTACCCCATCTTCAGCCCTTGCAGCCAATCAGTAGGTCCCTCAGCACTCCCTATGGTTTCCCCTACAGCACAATAGCCAAACACAACTAAATTCATTCTATTTAATGTATGCCCCTGGGTGCCTTAAAATTACTCAGAGTCAAAAAAGTCATTGTTATCCTTGCAAAGCAATAGGTGGTGTTTAGGCTACAAAATTAAACCAGTTTGAAAATAGTTGACAGAACCTGGGTTAGCTGAGGCAGAACTAAGCAGAGTTCAGCTTCATGGGCAAACAGGAACCATTTTCCTTTCATACCTATTCAGAACCAGAGGTTAAGACAGTAGCTTGATGCAACATGAGGAGAATTGTCATTCTGTCACTTGCAACTCATGAATGCTGCAAGGCTCAGATTGGTGCCGTGCTTTGCCCCTTCTCACTGTCTCTCTGTATTCTCAGGTTTACAGTTACCATCATCAGGGTATTAAAGCTCTGCAGGCATCCTCTACATCTGTCTGCACCTGGCAAATCCTGCATTCTCCCCCTCATATAAATCCTACTGCTGAAAAGTTGGTTTATAAATTCCATGCACTCAGGGTTAACCTTACTGTCTTAAAAAACTCTTGGCTCATGAGCTATATAAAGGGGAAATTAAAAATGAGAGGGAGGGAAACAGACAACAATTAAACACACTAAAATTAATTAGGCTTTTTGAAATGTGCTGGTGACCTGAAGAGAAACATGCCTGTTTCTAAGCCTGTTCAGTACTTTCATATAAAATACATTTTTCAGTTTCTCTGCTTTCTATCTTGTGGTCATTTTGGTCTTGAGTGATGCCCCAGAGATATACCAGTTTATTCCAGATAAGCATCCATATGATTACTTGCTTATCTGAACCTTGTCCAGAGCTCTTTGTTTGAGAAATCAAACCATAAATCAACATCCTTGTGGTATTCTTAGGAATTATTTATTGTTGGCTAGGCTGGAGACATTGTAAGACAGTCTTTCTTGTGGTATTTTAGGACTTCAGATTATAGCAAGTTTACTGTAGGCTCCCAAAACAGATATGGACACACACACAAAATAAACAAAAAGGACCCACCACAAATCTCAAAATGCTGTGTTACTTGTGAAATGATCACTGTCAGAAAGAGGGAGCTAAATTCAGTTCTCTTTCCTGGTGTAAATGAGGAGTAACGCTCTTACCTCCAGTGGACCTTTCCTGAATCATCAGTAATTAAACTAACATGATACTGTAGGAAAAAATCTTCAACTAAACACATAGGTTGTGTCATCTTCACTGCTGATGTTGCCTGAAGGAAGGTTCATGACAGTGTAGAACTAAGTTTATTTTCTTTTACAGAAGGGAAGCTGGATCGAGAAGTTCCCATCTCCTGTTTCTCAAAACAGTCTCCTAATCATCTACATAGACTTTGAGGTCAATCAAAGTCAAAGATTATGCTAAAATGCACTAGGTTTTTCCAAGGTAATTGCATGCTATCATAACTTGAAACATTACCACTCCAAACACCCCATGCATAAGAAGAACATTTCCCCATAGAGTGTTTGACTGGAAGACTATTTTCCTTTAGTGGTGGAAGTTGATTTGTAGTGGCTTGTACTGTGCATGTTTTGAGTGTCCACAAAATTCTCTAGCTGATTATGATGTACTTATTTGGGTTGGGTAATCTGAGATGATTTGCTTTCTGCTGTGGAAGGTGGTGAGCCAGTGGCTGTGCAGAGTCTCCAAAGCCTATTTTTTGTTTCTAGCTCTGTTTTTTCAGAAAACAGCGTGACGCACTCTGGAAATAGTGTTTGCAGGGAAAGCAGTAACAGACATAAAGAATCAAAAGGGTCCTTTGTGTGGTTCACTCACCAGACTTCAAGATTAAGATCATAAACTTACCGGCCTGATACTGAGTGGATTATTCACAAATGACCGAATGCTTCTTATAAAAACCAAAAGCAACAGGGAAGTCCACTCAGATGGGAATAGTGGGAAGACAGCTAATCCTGTCAACAGCCTTGTCACATCCTAGCCATAGACAGCTGGGTCTGCTCCAGGAAAAGTACACTAGGATTGAACCATGGTCAAGAAGGGCTGGAGAAGGGACATGGACCATGCTCCACACTCCAATCAACAGCTGTACCAATTACATGACACATGAGCTAGAGTACCAAGTGAATGAAGGTAGAAACAATGTTAATCTTATAAAATAGTGAGAAAGAGAGAAGAAGTGAGGAGATACTGGGGAGTGGGAAGACAGTGCAGGAGAAATACAAAGGCTTTGGATTTGACTTCCTCTGATTGCTCAACCATTCCTCAGGCAAGAGAAGAGCTAGCAAGGGTCTGTGGCAGGGAAGTCAGTTTGTGGCTATGGACTCCCAAGCTGCCAATGTGAGACTGCTTGACCGGTTGAATGTCCCTAATGGGCATGGTCAGAAAGAACCAAGGGTATGGGAATTTTCTTCAGAGAAAGCAGGAGATGGAGATCTCTGTGAGCTTCATGGGGAGAGGAAGAGATGAAGAAAGTAAAGGAAACGAGCTGCTGAAGACCCTGAAATGGGGCACACCTGCTGCACCCTGCTAACTGAATTTATGGAGCTTGCATAATACAGTCAGATTACGCTCCCCTTTGAAAGCAAGAAAGTTGGACTAAATGCCTTGCCCTCTCAGATGTGCTGAAAACTTCCAACTGCAAATTTCTGGCAAACTCATGTGAAGTTCCCAAGCTACAGGCAGCTTGCATCACAGAAGGCTCAGCAGTCATTAGACCCCTGGTAAACTCCCTAGAGTGCCACAGAACTAGCTCTTTAATATAAGCATTAATTTCCCCTGTGAAGAAAAAGATAAAGGGTGAGTTTTGATAGGCTGAATGGTGATGTCTGTAATTTGGACACCTCCATCGCAACTAGCAATTCTGTATTCCTTTTGCAGTCAACAAAGACCTGGTCAGTTAAATTCTGTCCCAATTCATCTAAATCTCAGTCAGACATCTTAAAGGTCCCTGAATAATCACACCCTTGAAATACCCATTTCTTTCCATTAGGTGTGAAATGAACTGAGGGTGACTAACTTAGAGAAGAACTACACCCAAAAAGTCAAGTAAAAACAAAAGAAAAAAAGAGAGGAGGATAAGGAAAATGAAAGCTGGAAACCCAAGGGGTCCCCCTTGTGGCAATGATGTACCTAATGAAGACCAGAACCCCCAATTTTATTACCATAAGAAGGTCAATTCTGTTGTGGATGGAGAGGGGCAGGGGGTTCCCACATTAATGCAGTTCCCACAACTAAAAGTGGAATTTGGCCTCTTGCATCAAAGTTTGTCAGCATGAGACTTCAAAATCCTTTTGAGTTTTAAGGTTTAACACTCTATTCAATTCTGATTTTGCCAGTTTCTGTGCTGTTTTATCTTCACAAATCCATATGCTCTGCTTTTTCACAAAGGATAGACTTTTCCAAGCATAAATATCTTCAGCTGTTAAATCCCAAGGAATCCAAGTTCAACTACAAGGCAGACACACTACAAAAAAGAAAAAAGAAGAAAATTTCTTTTCACAGATGTCTTACCTTCAAAAATACCTAAGCTTTTCTGGAAGTAGTAATCTGGGAAGGAAATAGAACATCTGAGGATTTCCTGTGATGTTATAACACCCTGGGAAAAATATTTGCAGAGATAGGAATTTGAAACCAAGTGGGGTTCAGTGACTTGTATGGTAATATCCAGAGTACTCCACTGTCTCCCAGTGTGGTTCTATGACATTAAGCATTCTCTTTTTTAAATGGTAGTGTATATTTATAATGTTTCACTGAGCATATGTATTCAGAAAACAGTGAATATAAAAATGTTCTATGTTAGTCTTATAAATAATTAAAAAGTAATATTCCTCAGATTGAGAAATCGTCCTCAGTCTCTGAGTGCTCCTCTTCGAGAAGGTCCTTTCTTAGCCCTTTGGAAAGGGGGGTTAGGTGTCCTTTACATAAAAGACCCCTGAGAGCCCATCAGGAGTTTGAAGTTAGCTTTATCAAGGAGAAAGTGCATTTGGAGGACCAAAATCTTCCTCCCTCTGTTAGTAATCTCAAGATTACCTAAAGGAGGCAATGCAGTGTCACACCTCTCCCATCATCTGGGTGGCAAATGTACTTTCCCTTAAAATCAAGGCTTTGTGGATAAGGAAAGGGAGTGTCCAGCCTTCAATGATGTGAATGCTGAAAAAGAGGTTATTCACATGCTAATGAGTAAAGTCAGCTTTGGGGAGGTCTCTCCTGCATAGCTGTCTACTTTTAGTTTTAACGTGGCTTTCAGTTCTTATTCAGGCACAGCATTTAAAGAAGACAATGCACCTTTTGCTGAACTGAACTTACTCTGTAAAATAGAGTAAAACTCTCAAAGACATTAATGGTAATTAATGACTCTCATGAAGTAATCTTTACAGGTGTTATCATACAAAAAAACCCCAACCAAACAACACTGCCCCATTTACTGGCAGAAAATCTCACCACCTTAACTATCTTTGTTTCTTTTACTGATTTTATGGTACATAACAGATAAAGAAAAGAAGCTAAAACATGGTCAGGAGAGGTCAGCAAGAAACTAACTTCAAGAAAAGGATTGTTCCAGGGAATATGGGTAGTCTTTTGTGTTTCCCCTCCTCATGCAGATACAAATTTCCATTCTTGTCAGTGTTTTTTTTATCTCTACCATGCCACCTCTTCAAACAATAAATACAGTTGAGCTACAGGTTTCCCATGAATCTTAATTAATCTGAAAGAGAAGGTGGCAATATGTAATTCCTATTCCTTTCCTTCAGGTGGCAAACACGGAATTTATTCAGATACACTTACTGTGTACAGGAGACCAAGTGATACTCATTTACCTTATGAATTCTGTCTCCTGCAAGCTAAGATTTAGCATAGATTACTAATTCTGTATGTTTTGGGATTGTTTCAGTTTTATAGCCATCTTTATGTTTCAGAATGTGTTGTTTGTGAACCAGAATGCAAATATAACCAAGAAAAAATGGACTGTCTGTATTTATTTTATTAAGATGAATCGAGTTTGGTTTCTTAAAAAAGGATTTTCTAGTTTTTTATTTTTATGTAAAAAATGAAATTTCTTCCTCGATTTTCCAACTGGTTCCCTAAGGATGGTTAATGTTCCTATCAGTTGTTTCACCTGAGGATCTGCAAAGGCTCACCCATTATTGCCTTATAAACAAGAAAGCATGCAAAGACACATGAGGAGAAACTTTGCAAGACACAGAAACATGCTCATCCTGTAGATGAAGCAGAAGTCCTCAGAAAGAGTCAGAGCAACTTGAGTTTTGTGCAAGAACTGAGAAGTCCTGCACCTAAATTTATATAGACCATATTAGAGAGTGCAAAGGACTGTCGTATCCGTGCATAAGTGCAGGAAGGACCATCAATGGTGTTATCTGAAATGTTCTTTTTTGAGAGCTCTGGAAGCCATTTGGTTTCAGTGAAGTTCTTGTTCAGTCATTGGTGAAGGACTTTCCTTCTGCAAGTCTCCTCTGCACAAATACCAGAACCAAAAAGAAACAGACAATTTGAAATCGCATGTATGTCCTCATTTTGAAGTATCTGTTCAGGCAGCTGAAAAGACAAATACAGAAAGCGCGTGTGGGCCAGGAGTGGGCTATCCATTTTTCCTTCCCTCAGGGGGGGAGTGGCAACCGCTGTTTCTTGGCATTCACTCAGCCCTCCTGCTTTGGCATAATCAGGAGCTGGAAATGTGCCGTGACTGAGTCTCTTTTATACCAAATCCAAACATTCTTGTCAACACCAGGATTCAATTTGCATTTTCAGTGCCAAAGGTCGGCAGACTAACTCTACCCTCTGTGTATTAAGTCAATCCCATAGATGAAGAGAAAGACCTATTCAGTTTAATTTAGATTACCAAGGGACAATTCTGAGACTTGCTACATATATTATAGTGAAAAAATTACAGAATATGGGGAAAACTGTCCTTTTTGTTTGTTTTTTGAAGAAAGACCTGTTGTGGCAGCAACAGTCTGAAAAAGTGATGTTTACCTTCAGACATTACTAAGCCCATTCTCAGCTGTTTCTAAACGGAAATCCTACAGTAACACACACACACACCTCTACCATCAGTCAGGAGTGGGTGATGCAACCATTATAGGATGGAGGGATTCAAAGGCAGTGTGGCCAGAGGAGAAGGTAAGGAATCAGATTATTAACATAGTCATGGAGGTATTTCCTCAGAAAGAACATTTCAAATAACACCAGTTATAACTACAAACAGCTATAAAACTTTAATAAACCAGGTTGTCAGAGAAGTAGGAGAATTTCATGATTATATTACCTACCAAACTCAACTCTATCCTCATTTTAACATGAGGCAGACATTTCACCTTTCTCCCCATCATTTGTCTGTCCCTCATATGCACTGTATACTTTCTTGGTTCTCTCCTCATCATTGCTATCTTTGCTCCTGAGTTTAACCTGTGCAGCATCTCTGGAGGAAGCACCATGACTTTGACAAGATCCCATGCACTTGTAGCTTTTTTTTACAGACAAGCTTCCTTCTTTCTTATTTACTGTCATACTCTTTGCTGTCATGGACTGACTGAGTCTTCTCCCTTCTGTTCATTCATTTCCCCCGTCCAATATTTTGACAGTTTGTTTAAAGGCCAGGCAGACATTTTCTAGAAAAATTCTCTGTCCTTTATTCCATTTTCTGTTCTCTCTGTTAATCATGTGAGGTCCAAAGCATCTCAGACTCCTATTAGCGGTCTCCCCTGTGTCTGCAAATTTCCTTTCTTCATTCATTTTTCCTTTGTCTTACAAGTTCTTTCCTTTCACAACTGAACATGCTTTATGATCCCTTCAACATCTAAGGAAATACTCCTCATGTCCACTTTCTTCTCCTTGAACAAGCAAGCTAAATCCTTAAATAACCTCTTACATTCTGCAAATATTTCTGTTTGTGCAGGCTCCATGGTTTCTCTGTCCTCTTTACATCTGAGAAATGGTCTGATTTCACTAAGTTTTCCTCAACTTTGCATCTCTCAGTCAGAGGGAAAGGGAAACCTAGGCGCATGACACGTGGCGAACTTTGGTTCTTCCTGCGTGACCAGGGGGAGGACATGAGGAAGTGGGATGGTCAACCCACCTTCAAATTGGAAGCTCGTGTACATGAATTGCGAGGAAAGACCCCTGCCAAGAAGAAGACATCCAAGAAGGTTGTTAATGTAGCTGGTGTGAAACCGCAAGAAAGTAATCAGAGATCTCCCAGATACAGGAAGACTGAGATCACCTCCCTTGGCCCTGATGAAGGAGTTTCCGGCCTGGCACAGCAAGGGTCAGACAGTGAATACTCTGACCAAGAACAGGAATAGAGGGCCCCTGCCTCCAGCCAGGAGGAGGAAAGGGATGATCGGGTGTATTGGACAGTGTGGATTCGATGGCCTGGCACATCAAATCCACAGAAGTACCAGGCTTTAATCGATACCGGGGCACAGTGTACATTAATGCCATCAAGTTATAGAGGGGCAGAACCTATCTGGATCTCAGGAGTGACAGGTGGATGTCAAGAACTGTCAGTACTGGAGGCCGAGGTTAGCTTGACCGGGGATAAGTGGGAAAAACATCCCATTGTAACTGGCCCAGAAGCCCCTTGTATCTTGGGCATTGACTACCTCAAGAGGGGGTATTTCAAAGGCCCAAAAGGATACCGATGGGCTTTTGGCGTGGCCAGTGTGAACACAGAGAAGGTCAAACAGTTGTCTAATCTGCCTGGCCTCTCAGGAGATCCTTTTGTTGTAGGACTGTTGCGAGTTAAAGAACAACAGGTGCCAATTGCTATGAGGACCGTGCACCGACAGCAGTATCGCACGAACCGAGACTCTCTGGCTCCCATCCAAGAACTGATCCGTCAACTGGAGACCCAAGGTGTCATCAGTAAGACACATTCGCCTTTTAATAGCCCAATATGGCCAGTGTGAAAGTCTGACGGAGGGTGGAGGTTGACAGTAGACTATCGTGGCCTGAACGAAGTGACGCCACCACTGAGTGCTGCTGTACCAGATATGTTAGAGCTTCAGTATGAACTGGAGTCAAAGGCAGCCAAGTGGTACGCCACAATAGACATCGCCAATGCATTCTTTTCAATTCCTTTGGCAGAAGAGTGCAGGCCACAGTTTGCTTTCACGTGGAGGGGTGTCCAATATACCTGGAATCGACTACCCCAGGGGTGGAAGCACAGCCCCACGTTGGGTGCCAAAAAAAGACTGTGGTGGTTTGACCTTGGCTAAATGCCAGGTACCTACCAAGTCTCTCTATCACTTCCCCCCCTTTCCCCTTTTTTTCTCAATAGGGAAAAGAAGGGAAAGAAAATAAGATAGGAAAACAAAACAACCCTTGTGGGTAAAAAAACAGCAGTTTTAATATAAGCAAAGCGAAGCAAAGGTCTGCGCGTGGAAGCAAAAAAAAAAAAAAAAAACAGATTTATTCTCTACTTCCCATTAACAGGTGATGTCGGGCTTTCTCAGGAAGCAGGGCTCCAATACGCGTAGTGGTTGCCTCGGAGGACCAAGGGTGACCCCACCCCCTTCCTCCTTTCTCCCAGCTTTATACTGAGCAGACGTCATATGGTATGGAATATCCCTTTGGTCAGTTCGGGTCAGCTGTCCTGGTTGTGTCCCCTCCCAAGATCTTGCCCACCCCGTCCCACTGTGGGGGGGGAAATGTCAGAAACAGCCTTGGTGCTGTGTAAGCACTACTCAGCAGTAGCCACAACACCAGTGTGCTATCAACACCCTGCCAGCTCCCAACATAAAACACAGCACCATGAGGGCTGCTACAGGGGAAAACCAATTCTAGTTCAGCCAGACCCGGTACAGCTCTTTAATGTAAATTTCAAGTGAGTTTCCTTCATCAGGTGGCTACTGCTGTCATGCGGTGTCAGGGTCTTATTCTATTTAATGCAGAGCAGGGCCATAGGGATGCTAAGGGTGCAATGTTAGAAATAATTGCTCCTCAGGGGATGCCCACTAGTAGTATTACATGGGTGTGCATACTTTTGAATCACTGCATTACGATTTAGCATGCCTGCACAAATTAAGTGGTTAGGTTAAAAGAGGCAACTGGATCTTCCCAGTGAGGCAGTGTTGCTGTACCACTCAGGTGCACTTAGAGCCCTTCAAAGTGCCCAATCAGACATTTGCTCCTTCTGTTAGAGATCTACCCATCTGCTGAGGGTATAGTTCACCAGGCAGCTGAATGGCAATGGGATGTCCAAGGCTAGATTGACATTGTCTGTTTGATGTGAAATAAGACTGGGTTGTTAAGACAGTGGTCAAGGTGCAGGCAGAAACCATACCCCACTGAGAGGCAATACTTCCCACTCCCCTCCACTGATGGAACAACTGAGCAACTATCCCTCCACTCCATCAGACATGGTAACATAGATCTCAGGGTTCAACAGTTCATTCTCTTCCATCTCATGCTTTTCTCCTCCACCTTCCCAGGGAGGATTAGGTGATAAACTTTCTTTCTGAACAGTCTTTTTTTTCTAGAGGAGTGGAGATAATTGGCAAGGAGAATTGAATCTGAAATTAATTGGAAATTTAGCTAAATTCTGTAAATTGTTTTTCATAGGAATAAACAGCGGCAGAGGATTGGTGCTGTGTATTTTTTGACTTAGTTTTCTGACTTTAAAACTGGAAACTGACACTGCAAATGTGTTACAAGAGTTAAGACTCCACATGGCAAACATAATGTCTGCTCCCCTGTGATCCAGGAAACTCTGTTATGTTCAGTTGTGATTACAAGCTGGTTCTACCACTTGACTCTGAACAGGTCTGCTTTAAAATTATGATTTTCTTATAATGGTGGATTTCTATATGCATTTTTTTTAAAAAAGAAAGTGAGAAGAGAGAAAAAATAACTATCAGCAGTGAGCAACCTAAGGGTGATAGAAAGGTCTCTATTTTGGATGTCTCTGGAACTGTCTATCTGGGCTGTCACTACCTGCAGCAGGCACAGGTAAGAGCACAGGAACTTGCCATGGCATCTGCAGTGCAATGCAGCCCCATGTCCTGTCTCTGACAGTGACCAGCATCAGCAGGAAGATGTGAAAAAGTCTCCTGATGATATATAGTCACAACATGGATTAAGCCTGGAAATGGGAAGTTTAATGTCCCTTCCAACATTTATCTTAACTTTGATTATTTTTATTCCAGATATTCTTATGGTTCATATAAATGCCCAAGATGATTAAAACAAATCCTTGCCTCCTCTATATTATATAGATTTTTCTCTCTTAAATGAAAACAGCACTGCAGTATAATGTTTGTGGACCAGGAATACAGAGCTCTCTGTGTAAGCTATTGTAGAGCAGATGACACAGAAATGTGAACTTGATGTTGCTGCTTTGTGAAGCTTCCACTCTCTTTTAACAGTATAACCCTTGTCAGAGAACGAACAGTTTGAACACTTCTCTTTAATGCAGAGAGTGGACTTTTGGAAGGTTACTCTTAGTTTAGTTGCTCTAGGTGCCAGATATAAAATACCTTAGAAGATATTGTTTCAGGCTTCCATGAGATGTGCACAGTTTTCTGGGGGATCAGTAGTTTTAACATATGGAAAGTCTGTGGCTCAACATGTATTTGTTGGACTTGTGTCAAGTGCAGACCTCAGTGAAATTACTAACTCAAAACCTTCCTCAGATGTTGTCAGCCTTGCTGATGCGGCAGTTGTAGCTTACTGGCTTGGTGCCATCATGCAGGTTTGTAAACTGAGCATCTTTTTCTGGTTGATGTGAACTCACAGATTCCTGAGTGCTTCTCCTTAATCCTCTCACGCTTCCATATGTACTGTTCTCCTGCTCACTACCACTTCGATGTCCTGTCTAATGCCTATGTTGCAATTTTACAATCTAATTGTTCAAATTCAGCATCTTCCTCTGTGCAGACTTTTTCTCTACCCCCTCCCCCATCCTCTCGGTTTAACTAATCAGAAATAAGGGAAATTCTTGTCTTTCCTCCAAACCCATTCCCCATGCCTTTTCTTTCATCACTGTTGACGACTCTTCCATCTTCTCAGACACTCAGATTGACAACCATGAAACTATTTTTCACTCCTCACTTTCTAATATCCAGGTCTCCATCAAAATTTGTCTTCTTTGCCCCTATAATCTTCTAAACCTACCTCTTTTTGTTCTGTGTCACTCATCATTTTGCTCTCATGGCCTACTTCAACCTCATTTTTGTGCATATCCTGGCACTTAACTTCCCCAGTGCAGCCTACCCAACGCTCATCAGCTAAAATAATTTCATCTTCTTCAGATGAATCAGTGTTCTTTCTTGCTTTAAATTCTTTTTTCTCTACATCCAGTTCAAAAGGACTGACAGAAGTTTTGTTTCTGCTGTACCCTCCTGTTTTGAATCCGGTCATGATTGTTTGCCCTTCCCACTCCTCTTGTTTTGTTGTTATATCCTCCCTTGCCATACTTGCGTGTGGTATTTGGGTCATACTTGTCACAGTGTACAAATTACGCATTTCTTTCATTTAAATCTTTGCTGACATACCACCCTTGCTAGTTTTGTACCCCATTATTTTTTCCTAATGTGCTGCTGACTGTTCCCCACTGGAACAGTACATGCTTCTCCATATCAAAAGTCACTATTTGTGTAATTAGATCACTGTAACATTTAAGATTGGTGATTGATAGAATTCAATTTTGTTTATCTCTGTCTTGTATTTCTTCAGTTTAAATTGTATCTTCTTTCTCGGAAGTGGGTATTCTGGTACAGGAACTCCTTTTTACCAGTTAATGGGTATTTGGTACTGATGTGACTAATCTCCAGTCAGAATCATTACAAATTCCACCAAAATCGTTAGCAAGATGACAAGAATAATAAATATTTCTCTTCATGCTTCTGTGGGACCACAGCATCCAGAGTGACGCTTCTCTGTTCCAGGCATCTTCCACCCCTCTGCCTTCTAAGTGCTCCACCAGGTTTCTAACTGCATCCTTTGTTGAAAATACAGACAGGAATTTGCCAAGTACCTTTCTACAAGGCTTGGGAGAAATATTTCTGAAAAATTCACTGCTGTAGAAGTTGTGTACCTTGTACATACAAGTTTTTTGAGAGGTAATATGTTGCAGAGAAAATACAGTGAGTGCTTAGTATTCATCTCTTTCACCTTTCACCCTTTAGTAGCAGTTTTCTAAGAAAAATGCTAATGCTTTTCCCTTCAAAAACACAGAGTATCAGATGTGTGTATTTTATATTTACACAATTTGGGGAAAATAACCAATATTGATTTTTTACCACTGATGAACTTGTACAGCTTTTTGAGAACTTTATCACTATATTGGCTTCATTTAACAACACAACTCTTGCTGCATGAGAAATTAAATTGAATTATACACTCAGTAGTATAAGCTATTCCCACACAGTCATAGCAAATGTAATTGTTAATGGCAGCAGCTACAGCCTTCACAGCTCAAACAGTTTATGAGTGGTGTGATCTGTTTGTTTTATTTATAAAGGCTGTTACTAGTGATAGGAGTATTGCTTCGGAACAAGCTTGTCAAACAGAACTTCTCTCTGTAGATATTTTCATTAAGAGATCTACTCTTCAAGTCAATAAAACTCCTTCCAGTCTAAAGAGGAAATGTAATAGTGTGTGGAGAAGTATTACTTTGTCTCCTCATCATCTAGCTACATGATGGGATGCATATATACATACATATTTATTTAGACATCAGTCTCTTCTGCAAATCAATGAATTTTGGCTGCAATCCAGAGATCTTTTGAGGCAACTTTATACTTGGCTTCAAGAATAAGTGGTTTCTGCTTGGATTTCAGTCTGTCTCTTTCATGGGTAATGCCTAAAGATAAGGGCTAAAATACTTAAACTTTTAGCTATACTAATTAGAGCTAAGAAAATTAAACCCTATTTGAGCCACTGTCTACTTTGAACTTGAACATAAGGTTAATATTTTTCAGAAGTGATTTGTGAATATTCATCCTGTGAGTGTTAGCTGAAACTGCTGAACATGGTGCCCACTGACTTCACTTGGAAGTGTGAATGTCTGCACCTTTTTGTGTTCAGAAACAGAATTAATACGTCAGGAAAAACCTTACCTTTTCAAAACCTCCATGCAGCAGAAAAATTAAGCCTGCTTTATTAATGACAGGCCTCCAAGGAAACAACTAACCTGTGATAGATATACAAAAATGTGTCCTTCGTCCCAGATATATTAGTTCTACAGTATTTCATATTCTGTCCCAACAAGATAAAAGTTTAACATGGTACTTTCCATACACATATCTGAAAGCACATATAAAGTAATATGCATATATGGAAGTTAGAGAGGAAAACAACCATGTGGGATGAGAGCAATTATGAAACAGTGGCTGTAATGAAGAAATGTAATGCAGATATGTATCTTTTCTCATCAGATTATCATAGATTAAATTTTATGGTTCCACAAAGAAAATGAGAAACAATATAAAAATGGAAGAATAGTTACTTGTCTTGTAAAAATATTTGCTGAAGAAATAAACTCCTTGAAACCTAAATGTTTACATTGCTACAGTTTAAACAAAAACATCTTTAAGGCAACTTGGCTTCAAAAATTAATCCTGTGTGTGGGAATAGGAACTCTAGCAATGGGACCAGCTTTGCTGGGCAGTTCTGACTTATATGTGATTTGTAAGGTAGACTTGCCAAGTTTATGCTCCCTATGCAATTCTGAGGGCCAAAGCCTATTCTGGTGCCAGCCAGCACAGCTCCATTGTTTACAGACTTACCTAATAAAAATGGGCCAAGCATGTGTCTCTCAAAGTTCCTGGAATAGCCTCTTCTATACTTAACTATTAAAGTATTCCAATGTGACATTTGCCAGACTGGTACAACTAAGCCCTGACTTTGACTCTGATGGAGTTTACTGCAACATGCATGTTATGTATCAGTGTTGACATGGGTGTGCCCATTTATGAACATAGGTTTATTTAAAATAATTGGGTCTAGAGGGATGTAGTACATGTTTTCAGGAAAGATCATAATATTCACTGGCATCAGAATGCAGTCATATGACAAAAAATGATAAATATCATGTAACTGCACAAGGTTATATTACTGGCACCAACAACTAAAGTACAAATCTAAGGCAATTCCCCATCCATAGACCTTGTGCCTTGTGTACTGCTGCCTTCCTGACCTGGATCCATAAAATTTACTCTAAATTTGGAGGGTCAGTTCCACATGAGGACAAGCCCCTATTACCCCAGTTTGAAGGGCAAGTGGAATTCAGAGATTTACTGAGGGCAGAACTGAGTCATTTGCATCATGTCTATGCTGCCCTAGGACTGTTTTCATATTCCATCAGGATGAAAGACATGATAATGTTACATGTGTATAACATTAAGGATATGGTTTGGTAAAGCAGGCATGCATCAAGCATCAAGCTGCTAATTGACATGTTCTCAAGGGATTTTCCACATACAATCTGGTCAGGAATTTTTTTTGATTAAACACCTCTTCCCTTGAAAATGCTCATTTCATGAAACGATAACTTTTCATGAAAAAATATAATTTTTACAGAATTTTTTTTATTACAGAGTCTTGGGTCCAGGGTGACATTTCTGGTGAGGGAAGGAGAGAGACCCTGCTGTGTCCCATGCTAACAAGTGGTTTGGAGCTTGGAGTTCTCAGGCTACTGGTGTTAAGGCTCCAGAAGCTTAGGGTAGCAGCTTTTCATTATCAGGTATCTATGTTTTTCTGAGTTTCAGAGGAAAAAAAAAAAAGAGGATTTCAGGATATCCCAGATTCTTCCTAGCACAGCATAAAAACAAATGCTGAAACTTGGTGTGCATGTGCATGTGTGTATGTATGGTGCATAAGTGTATGTACTGGAATTCTTGTTTTCCAGCCACTTCTGTCACACGGTTGACGTATGGTGCTGGTTTAATATTAACTTTTGTAAGGTTAATATTTTCTATGGATCCATCAGCAGAGGCCCATCTAGCTGCTGAATGTTCTGGCACTTACAGACTCTGTGAGGCAGCTGCAATCTGCTTTGTGTAGAGACTGTTTTCTGCCAGACAAAGCTAATTTTCACAAATTCCTAGACAGTAGTGTCTTGTGAAGAAGAAAAAATGTCCAGATGTAAACTGAAGTCCATATTCTCAGCTGGGGTAAAATGGTGTAGCACTGACTTCAGGTTTGCCATATTGAAGTCCATGCAAATCTGCAGCTTGGATTTGACCCACCATTTAGAATGTACCACAATGCTTGACTGCAGATCCTTTGAACCACTCTGGATGTTGTGGCCAAACTGAGGAAATTACTGTTTGGCATGAAGCTGCCACATGGGACAGCCACATTTCCATTTTTCAATGAAGAAAATCTTGCTAATGAATGTTCTGGGAGAACTACAGTCCTTAGGCATTTGGTGAAAATGCCTTCAATTCCTTTGAGAAACAGCAGTAGCCTCTATGCAGATTTTAGCATGTAACTTTCCAACATGTAAACATGAAATATCATGTCCCTTTGGCAGGGGCATATCTTACAAATTACTATTTTGAGAACAGTACACTTAATCAAGGGAGGAGAAGAAAGAAACTTTCTATATGATAGTAAAGTTGTCTAGCATTCTTGCCAAATTTTAAATCTCATTGTGCAGATGTCCTAAATGTTTGGTGATGTTGTTTACTGAACTCCATACCTGGCTTTGTTGTGATGTGGGATTTTTTAAAATTCATATTCAATACAAATGAAGACTGAATATTGGTCAGTTAATTTCAATGTAAAGTATGTCATGTGGTCCAGTTAGGTAACTGCTTTTAAGAGCACTTTTGATTCAGTCGTATTTGTCATAAAAAGATTGGATCATCACCTCCTGGAGACAGCAGAAGTTCAGACCTTGCCTTCTGTTGTTATCAGTGTAAACAGGGTGTGCATTTTTTCTTTGATTCCAAATACCTAGCTAAACTACAGCCTTCTCCTTTCAATAAGTAGTAGAACAAGTAGGAATTCAGTGAATATCTGAGACTCCTTCTTTGAGTGATGGTCAGGCTTCTCATAATTAGAGAAACAGTGCTGTTTACAGGATAAAGCTTGAGATCAGCCATCTAAAATCCTTACTCCTCTTCCTACATTTCTACAGATCTTTAGGGGTGACCTTAGGGAATCTGTGTTATTTATGCAATGCTTTAATTTTACTGCGTGGAAATAGGAGATAATGACATTTTCTTTTCTTTCTTCAGTCTTTAAATATTTTTCAATTAAGAATACTATGTGGTGGCAATCTAGGGAGTGTTGACCTCAGGTGAAAGCTTTCTGATAAATTCAGCCTGTTTTATCAGGCCATCTAAGAGTAAAGAATTATTAAATGTTGTTGATGTATTTTTAAAAATCCTTTCACTTTGAAGTGCATCAGGTTCCAAATGATGTTTGCTCTATTTGGGTTTACAGATCGTAGGATGATTTTTTGTTCATAGTTTCCTAGTGCCTAATATTCTTTGAAAATTCTTGTTGTTATAGTTTCACATTAGCCAGAAGATCCAAGATAACCCTGGAGCAAACTCTTGCAAATCTTCTGAAACTCAACAAGGGCCTCTGACTCTGAATCCCAGATTCTATTTAGCAGACAAGGCTTGCGTGTGGTTTTGAGTTTTATAGCAGAGTTTCCCACAGTTCCACTTTTAACATCTCTTAAAAATGATTTTAAAATAAGTGAAAGAAGGAGAAATAGCCTAACGACATAACAAAAAGCCTGAAAAGGTAAATAGTCTGTGATTCAAAACATGGCACTACAGCTTTAAATACCATATCAAATTGTTGAAATCAAGCCAAACTTCAATCATATTTGCAGATTTGGGTTTAAATAAACAGCACTGCAGTAGCAAATGGAACATTCTCACTTCACTGTTTACATTTCAGAAAAGCCAGCTCTGGAGGCCAACTCTGTGGTGAGGAATAGTTTCAGATTCATTTTGTTCTTTACTTGTTTTACATTTGGGCATAGAGGTAAACCACTACATGTAGTCAGGCCAAATATGTGACCTGAAATTCAGTGTGTGCTGCTTGTCAAGTTGTATGACACAACTAGAGCATCTTTCTAAAGAGGAATTGCTGCTTTAACATGGTAATGTTTCCATGAAAATATATGAGGTTTGGGGCATACTTAACTGTGCATCTCACTTTTTCACTTTCCCCTAGACCTCTATGCTGCTGCCTTCTTCTGCATCAGTCAGAGGTGAGACCAAATAAAAACCTGGTCTTCTGTTGGAACACTGATGTCTTAGGAGGGTTTGCCTAGGTCTGTGCCACAGTACTGAAACCATGTTTCCACCTGTATATGAAAAACACAGTTTAAAATGTTGCAGCTTGGGTATATAGTGCTGAAGTAAAACTAAATTCGGTGCTGACAAAAGCTTAGCAGAAGGCTTCAGCAAAACAAGTATCTACCCACTATACTCTGCAAAAATACTTGCAGTTCTACCAGCTCTTTGCCAGAGCTATCTCTTATTTCTCAGTTGGTAAAATGGATTTCAACACTCTCAGTGAGCATCCCATCACTCAGAATTGACACCATATTTGGTAGTCTACTGACCTTTTCCAGACCAAGGTTTAGATTTGTAGACATATGTGTCCTGAATGGTCTACTAGGAGAAGGCTTGCTCAGCATGTGTATTTTTCTAGCATACATTTCAGTAGCACCACAGAGTCATAAATAATCTCTTTTTTTGTAAGCCTAACTAAGCAAGTTTTGAAGTGTCCTTGTTCTGTATGCTTTTAGATGCTTTTACATCTTTTGCTACACATAAGATTTCTTCTGTTACAGCCACAGTACTAACTGCATCTTATTATGAAGGTGAATAGATCAATTGACATAACAAAGAATAAAACAACATTTAGATTGCAAGTACTTTAGACTTCATGTTCACTAAATTATATTCCGTTTTGGACTATATTTGAGGTAGTTATTCCCACTCATGATCATTTTTGTATAATGCCATAGTCCTGAAAGAGTGAGAGCTGAAATGCTCTGTTTATGCCCACATGAATGTGCATAATCCATTACACTACTAACCAGACATTTCCTGACATCTTACATTTTCAAGGAATCTTATCTTTCAACAAGATTTGTAACAGGCCGTTCAAGTCACACAGACACTCATATCTTAAATATCCTTTCCTCTGACCCTGACAAATGTAGTCTTGTCTGGTCAGGGCCTTTCAGAATAATGTTTTAATGAACATTTTCCCAGTCTGTTGCTTTGATCTTGGTACCCCTTCCTTGTGTGCACAACTGGCTCCTCATCTCGCCCCCAGACAAAGGTGACTTCAATTACAAGACCATTTCATGGCTTCCTTCCACCTATCTCTTATTGATTATCAAGACATTAGCTTCCACCTCTGCTTGACCTATGGTGCTAACTTTTATGGCTGCTTGTTGCATTTTCAAGCAAGACCATTTTTGCACTTGCTTTCAGGTGACCACTCATACTTGGGAAAGACTTCTTAGCTGTGACAGTCACTTGTTAGTTCTCTTCTCAGTCCTTGCTTAAAGCTCTTTTTTAAAAAAAAATACCTAAAAATGCTTTAATGCTGATGTTGTGTTAATGCTCTTTATGCATGCTCATAGTGTGTCTCATCCTTCTCTTCTGCCCTGCCTTATGTATACATTGAAGGTGTTTTGTGCAGGTCCTGTACTAGGAAACTTTGCCAGTGTGGGTCCTAGAACATGATCAGAACATTTGAGTGATCCAGTAACAGAAATCACAGCAGTGAAACTCTTTTCCTCTCCTGTGTATAAATTTTTCCATAACAGCTAATTTTAAAAGGCAGGTATTTCATAAGCCCCTCAAGTGGGCCATGCCTATCTTGTGAAGTTGCCCTGACATGACTACATTTGCTTTATATGAAAAACTCACATGAACATCATTATGTTGCCAAAAGAAAGTTCTAGTTGGCTTTGATTATGACTTTCAAGATGGTAGTTTAAGTACACCCACAAAACACTTTTCCAGTCAGAAAACACTGCATTGCACTGTACTTGCACTAAGGGGTTGTACCAACACAACCATGATAACAGAAACTCTACAGTGTAGAGAAGAGCTGAAAACCAAACAAGACCCTAAGCCCCTAAGTCCCTAAAAAAGCCAAACAGTGACTGCCTGGCTCCATTGACATTCATGGGAATATAGCCGTTATCATGAGTGAAGCTAGAACTTCATAAAAGACATTTATGAAATATCAAAAATGGAGGCCATAACTTGGAGCATACCATAACATCCAGCTCTATAAATGCATATAAATATAAATCTGCACCCACATTTTTTTAATGATGTTTCAGAGGTAGGTCAAAATCAGAGCTGATCCAAGTACTGCAAAAAAATCTGTATTTACTTTTCAGTGACCTGTTTTAGATTTCTAACACTGAAGAAAGCTCAATTCCTCACAAAGAGCAGTAAACAAATAAGACAAAAATCACAACAATTTTCCTTAAAATTCAACTGATAGGTTGTAGAATTTCAAGCAAAACATAAGGCTATTTGAACAGACACCTACTTCAACCAAAAGAAGTTTCCAGGCCCTAAGCTGCTTTAATTTTATGAGTTCTGTTCAGACAGCTGAAGTGGAAACCTATAAGACTATTTATCCCCTCAATCTGGCTTTTGTAATAAAAGGTCACAGTTGAAAATGGCCAGACCACAGGCTGTTTCTGAGAGGTGGGATGAAACTAGAAATGAGTTATCTGATGAGTCTAGGAAGTCTATTTAAAATGTGAATGTAAACAGAAATCATTCACAATTTTATTCAAAATGATAGAGAAATAACACAAGCTTAATTGTATGCAGGCTGCAGGGACATGAGGCAATATTTTTTTTTTTTTTTTTTTAGTTAAGTTTTACCTTGTAACATCTGACTACAGAAGAAAAACGAAGGTAGTTATAGAAAATATGGAAGAAAAGTCAGTGATCCTTTCAATATTTCCTCTCTTAGTTGAAGTATTTTGATGTTTGCTTCATTTGCTCCAGTTTTGTACATAAAGAAGAAAGAAATCTGAGTCAGGATAGCAGGGGGGAAAGATCACTGGAGTGAAAATAAAAATAGAATCTTTTGTAATTTTTCATGCTGACTTTAATTTTAGCAGTATGCCAGAAACAGGGGCTTCTGAAGACATTCCAAAAGAATGGCCTTTTAATTATCCTACTGTTATATTGCTCAGTTATGAATCTTTTTGACAGAGTAAGTGCAAAAAGCTAAGAAAAAATATTTATAATCTTTTCCCTACTGTCTTCGCTCTTTTCCTGCTCTCATGCATGGGTTTTTTTGCCATATTGGAGTAATAAATATTGGCATCATAATAGGAAGACACATCGAATGGTTCACTAATGAGCTGAGGGAGCTGAAGGCAGAGACTTCATCCAGCAGTAAGGGGTGTCTGTGATGGATGAGACAATAACAGTGACTTGAAAGCAGGAGCAGGACTAAATACACTCAGGGTTGTGGGGGTTTTTTTAGCATGTATTCTATTTTGCCTCCTGGGACCATTATTTCTAATATTTCTAAATGCTGAATTACCAAAGAAATCAAAAAAATATGCACTTATACCCAGCATATATATTGTTCATGTTATTGTAGATTTCACAAAAGACTAATTGTGACTTCCGCATTTTGCTTTATCAACCTGGACTTAGAAAAAAATCTGAAGAGAATATAACTTAATGTCTCTGTAATAATCTTTAAAATATGTCTAGAGCCCCTGATACAAACTCTGTTTTAAGGATGGAGATCCAGCACATTACTGAAATGAAAATTCAGTGAACTCCCTTGAACGTCAAAATACCTAATGACCTTGCAAATATTTAAACACAAGTATGATCTTGACAATATTTGTATCCTGCCTTATGTGTCAGTACAATATGGTGGAGAATAAAAAATAACCCTTTTCTCCCAAAATCTTTCTTTAGAAAAGTTGACCTTGTTTTTCTCCAACACCAGAGATATTTTTCCTGTTTTCTTTTATGGTAAGAAAACATTGTTTTCCTCTTTGCTTTCATAAAAATAGTTGGAATCATTTAGTTCATCTGTGCAGCCTGAGATAGGCCCTGCATTTTAGGTGTTTATCAGCTTAGGACATATTTTTTCCAGCCTTCTTGCCAGCAACTTCCATTCAAATTTATCAGTGAAATAGACTTCAAGGCAGTGAATAACTTCAGAGATCCTGACCAGGTTCTGTCCTTGCCTTATGTTCTGTCCTTGTCTCACAGATGTGATCTAGGAAAGTTTAAGCACTTTTGGCAGAAGCTAAAATACCTTTGCTACAAAGAAGTTGAGGGGGTTTTGGTTTTTTGGGGTTGTTAGTTGGAGGTTTTTTTGTGGTATTTTTTTAAGTATTCTGAATGCTTGATGGGACCTGGATCACTGCCTGTTTCATCTTGTAGTTCACACCGGTTTTAGCTGGAATTTTCTTCCTATTTATATTAGAACTTTGGCCTAGGACCTGGACATTAAAATGCTTGTGAGACTTCAGGTCCCTTTTTTCCAGGGAGTCCTTTACAGACCCTAGCCATTAGTTTCTATTTTTCCCTTTCTATAAAGTTTATCACAGTGTGAAGTTCTGGATAAAGCTTTTTACCTGACTTATTTTCTTCATCCTTTTTTTGCTTAAATAAGTCTGTGTTGAACCTACTGTAAACACTGTCATATAGCTTTCCAAATCTTGAGGCTTGTTGATGTTTTATCTTTTTCAGTATAGATTTTATTGGCAAATTATATGCCTGATAAAATTTAACAGAAGTTTTCTGGTTTTGGTTTAAAAGAATGTTCAAAGCACTGATAAACTTGACAAGTGACTTTGAAAGTTTCTGTAGGCGCTAAAAGCCTGGAAATAAAGTTACAGTTTCTGAGAATCTTGTAGAAATAACTGCTAAAGATAGTTCTGATTCTGTTTCATGCACCTCTTTGTATCATCTTTGATGGGTACTATTAGCCACTTCAGACAATAATGAAAAAGGCTCAAAAAATTACTTTTCTCAAACTTTATTTAATTACATATTCCTCATTTACAGGGCTAGTTTTAAGTGAATGATGAGATGCCAAGAGGAAAAATAAGAAAGTAGCAGAAATTTCAGTAATAAATTTGTTCTTGAGAGATTTTCATTTCAGCACCATGAAAGACTGGAGAAACAACCATGGTTTAGGAAGACCCAATCTCTGGCTGTTTTGCAATGCTTTCTTTATGTGCCCATTTCAGAAAGTTGTTGCTCTGATGAAAAAAGTAAAGTATATGTATACTGCAGATACTAGTACCCTGTAACCTGTTGGTGTTGCAACATAATGAGAGTAAGGTATTGATAGTATTATCGCATCTTTGGATGGTGGCTTGGAGGCATCTAACAGCAGCATCCTAGTACCTGTGAGGAGGTCATTGACAAGATGAAGCCACCAGTGCATGGTGGAAGGATGAAAAATAAGACACATAAGCTGAAAAGAGAGATTCAGACTGGATTTAAATAAAAACTTTTATACCACGACTACTGTCAAGAAGTGGAGGATGTTGCCCAGAAAAGTTGTGCTGTCTCAATCCTTGGAGGTTTTCCAGACCTGACTGACAGCTGGCAAGACCCTGAGCAACCTGGTCTGACTTCGGAGCTGACCATGCTTTAAGCATGAATTTGAACTACAGATCTTTTGAGGTCCTTTCCAACACAAATCAGGCTATGATCCTACAAAGACTGGCTGCAAGACGAGTTAAGGGTCACCTGGTCCAGTCCATCCCATGGAAGGGTGGATGCAAGACATGTTGCAAATATAAAATGTGTTAGGTTCTCTTCTTATGCCCCAGGAACATAGTACAGGTGGCAAACAATGTGCTAGCAGGCAGAATACAGATCTTTGCAACACAGAAGACGACAGAGTTAAAACCAGAGAAAATAGTGCCTTCTGGCACCATTTCCTATTAGACTGTCCAGGTGTCCAGATGCTTCCTTCTTCTTTCACCCCCTCTCACCCTGCCGCCACATCTTCCCCTCCAGCTACGGTCTTTTCCATCACCCTCTGCCCAAAGCAAATTCCTTTAAAGGAAAGAATTCCACTTTTGAATTCTGTTACTTTCCTCGTATTTCAAATAATTGTAGCATTGTCTTCTCTTCCATCAGTGTTTTCCCTTAGGGGAATTTTTCTAGCCTTAATTCCCATACCACCCTCTTTCAAATAGCTTAAGGTTTAATGCAAAAAACCTGTTCGTCAGCTTATGTTTCCAGCTACAGTTATTTCTAGCCAGGGTGTTTAGGAAGTCTTATGCCTCCCTTTGCAGGTTGTAAAGTTGTGGGTTTGGCCTCCATTAAATATTCTTATTGTCATTTCTGCTTTGCCTAGAACTGCCCTTGACCCATGCATTTATCTCAGAAAACACAAAGCTGTGTTTCACACCTCTGAACCTCTATTGTTACTTCTTAAAGTCATAAGTGTGAAGATCATCACCCTGAACTATTTAATACCCTTATTGCTGGGGCTTCTGTTTAGGAATTTTTATTGGACCCTTTGTACTATTTTTCCTGACTTTTTCTCCAACTTTATAGGAGCTGTCTGTGTGGTAGATGCTTTCACAATGTGCAAGGAGGAGGGCTTCTGCCCAATCCTTTACAGTGGAATAAAAACAAGTGAAAGTATTGAATGAAAATGTCATTGAGATGTATTCACTGAGCAAACTAGCAATTCCAGTAGTCATGCACCTTCACCTATTTTCAGTTCCCAAGATCCCCACTTCAAATTTGAGTCAAGCTTCTGTGAAGTTTTGTCTCTTTTCTGCTGCTGCAAATTGAACTTCAAACTAGTGTACAAATAACCCTGTGAAATTTTGAATTAGCTTTCATGGATCAAGTCTGTCAGTGAACTTGAAGGAATGAGACAAACGGTCCCCATCAAGTACCAGATTCCCTTTGGATCTTCAGATTTTGAGCCTCAACACAAGCTTAGAGCTTGAGATGGCACAAATGAAAATGCTTTCAGGACAATTTTGCCTTAGCTGCTGTATCCTGGTTGCCTTCAGACAATACTGAAGTACTGAGTTCCAAAATAATCTCTCATAAACCACCAGTTAGCCGAAGCTTTGCTTAAAATTCCCCCCACACACACTGAAAAGGCTGAAGGATTTTGAATATGTTAGAACAATTTTCTACGTTTGAAACTGAAATCTTCCCCGTCCTTCATGTCTCATGTTTCATGACTGCTAGAGCTGTTGGTAAGACTGCATTGGTTCAGGATGGCCCCACTTGCAGAGAGAGCAAAACCTCTATGTGTGCTTCTACATACCCATGCACTGCTGCCCAGCTTGTGTATCTGCAGGCCCCCAGAGAGCCACCCAAGGTGGCTATTCCTGCTGTCAACCAGGCATCAGTGTTCAGAGATGGTCTCTCTGAGGAGGTGGGAGACATTAGTTACCCAGGCTACAGCAGTCTCCACCCCAGCTCTGTCCTTCCACTCTCCTTCCCATGGCAGGAGCAGATCAGCTCCAAACAGACTCCATCATCTCAATCTGGACTGTCATGCCTTGCCTTTGCATTCACATTAGTAAACAAAATTTTAGAGCAAGAAAGGGTCACAGTGGTCATCTTCCTTGCTTTCTGATATAACACAGATTATGTGACTTCACAGAACAATTTCTAGATTAAAAATATCTTTATGATTCCTCATATTTGTGAGTCCAGAGATGCAGATGTACTAAAGGGAAATACCTGCTAAATGTTTTTTGTCAGGACACAATTAATCTCTTACACCTATGTTTGACCTCAGTAACTTCCCATTAATATTTTCTTGCTTGCAAACACCCAAAACTCAGTCTGCATTAATGAGGAAGCATATTAGAAACACTATTTGGCACCTGCATCATGATCAGTCTGATTTATCTGCGGCATGGAGAGTGATCAAAACAAAAATTGTTCCTCTGGTGACAGAAGAGCAGCTTTTTCTGTCTTGTTTTCTTCACCCTTCATATTACTCAGTACTGTGCCATCAAAAACAGATGCATTTTGCATCTGGTGCTGGAAGCTGACTTGAACAAAAATTAAATTCCGATAGGTTTATCAAAGGAAAAGAGCATTGTTGTTTCTCTGAAATCTGTTCAATTCTTTCCTTCTGTCCATGCATAACCATAAATCTACCTTGTGTATTGACAGCCAAATGTTTTCTGACCTGTGCCAAACATAGTCAAATAAATTTTAACTCCTTTGATGCACTATTTTACCAAAACTGAAGCCAGATGTTTCACAGGTGACCTGACAGAATACCATTACTTCTCAATTACCGTAAATAAAAGGCAAAGCTGTCACAAAGAGTGTGCAAAGATATATCATTCCAACATTCCTGAAGATTTAACCCTTCCTGACCAGTCACAAATTGAACATCTGAAAGATGCTCCTGGGCTCAGTAATTAGACATAAGGATCTTGACATTATCACTTCTCACTTTTCTCAATATTTAGATGCTTTGAAATGAGGTATTTGGGGGGATTCCAGTCATTTCAGAAGCTACAGCTGTCATATACAGACAGGCAGACAGACCTGAAGCAGCACTTTGGAGCTATGCAGAAGGTACAGTTCTGCCTCCTATTAGGCTCAATGAGAAGATAAATAGGTAGACTAGTATGGCCTTTGATATATTAGCAATAATCCAGTAGTCTTTTCTAGAACAGCTTTTTCCTACGTCAGTGTGTTAATGAATATGATAAAATCTCTAACAGTTTGCACTTTGTATTTCTCTGTGACATAAGCTAGGATCTACAAGTATTTTCCAAAACTATAGTTTTAGCTGCTGGCATGGATCCATTTATCTAATTGCCCTGTGCTCATGGCGTACACATTGCTGGTAATATAGGTGATCTCAGTGGTGGTGGGATAATACATAAAATTAGGCCTAACACTACTAAAAATGCTTTGTTACAGAGGCTCTCAAATAAACACCCAATAACTAAAAATTAAAAATTTATCATTAACACAATTAACTAGTCCTCCACAAATTACAGGTTTGAACATCTGTGAGAGAAGAACAGAACAACTTCCTAGGCTTTAACGACAACCCAAAACGCTCTATCACTCAGGGCAGTGTCCCAACCCAAGTCACCTCGAGGAGTTTCCTTGGGTGGTGTCCTGACCCAAGGAGAGAGTCCTCAACTGCAGCATGCTGCTACAGGAGACAAGCTCCCAATGGCTCCCCAGGGGACTCCATTTATACCCAGACTGAATCTGACCTGTAGTCAATAGTGGCTCCCATTAGACAAAGGCCCCAACTACCGTGAAGCCCCAAGAGCAAAGGCAATCAGGAGCTGCTGCACTTCAGCAGCCAAGAAGCCCTATTTTCATTGGGCAGGTGTACCTGCCACAATCCACCCTGTAACTACAGTCATGATTCGGCTGGTTTCCTTGAAGTGGTGGTGCAGTCACCTCTTGCCTTCAAGGTTAAAAGGGCGTATGGTCCCGGTGAGTCCCTATACTCATTGTGGATTGTCATTCTTAGATGATTATACAATCAAATCTTAAAGAAAAACCTCTAACCATAGAAAGTATTACAATCAAAATTGAAGGAAGTTGATAAACCATTCTAACAAGGAAGATTCAAACATATCAAATTAACTAATTAATACTTAATACAGCAACAATTGCCTCAAGTCCCTTGTCACTTTCATTTGTTGACCTAAAGTGGCATTAACACAATAGCACCAAGCTCAACCACATTCTTCTGAATGCTGCCAATTTCACAAGATTCATTTGCCACTGTGTTGTCATCCAAGTCTGCATTGTCCATAGGGATCACCATCACCATTGCCAATCAGGATGCCGAAGTCATCTGTTCTTCCAAGATCCTAATAAAAAAACAGAACTAGGCCTCAGATCAGAACCTGGGCATCAAGCTAAAAATTAGTAATTATCCATTGGGCACTAATACGGTGAGTTTTCCCACCTTTCCCTAAGGCTTCCCAAGCATGTTGACAATGCCCATTAGCCTGAGGATACCATGGGGTGTGCAAAACCACTGTATTCCTTGTGTGCCAAATCCTGGACCACCCTGGCAGTAAAGTGACTCCTGTTACCTGATTAAATTGATTAGGGTGTTTCCTTCTCTATCTGCCGTGTGTGGGAATAATGATCTAACTGCACATGGCCTTCCTTGCAGTTTCTTACTGCCCGACTCCCACAGGAGGGGGGGGGGGGGCCAGAGTTCTTAACCCCTTCTCCAGGCGTGGTTTTAACGAGCTTTTGAGCCAGTGCATAGCAAGCAATTGTTGGCGAGTGGTGTATCCCCGGACAAGACATGCAAATGTAAATGGCACACCATCCCACGTCGGAGCAAAGTGATCTCTGTTTGCTTCCGACAAAGGAACCACAAAGAGCCCGTCCCAGACCTGGCGGGTGCGCTTTGGTTTGCAGACTGCCCACACTGGAGAATTATAAAGGGAATGTGTATGATTTATAATCTTTTTTCAATATCATTAATCACCTCAAAAATACCCTGTTTGGCAGCAGTTGGCAACGGATATTGAGAGACATGGGTAACTTCTGTCCCCCTAAATCCAAAACTCCTCACTGCCATGTGGCAAACCACAGTTTACCTGCCAGAACATCAAACCCTAATATTTTTCCTTTGTTCTCGAGCTCTGCCCTCCAGCAACTGCACCAACTTCAAGATGTTACCAATAGATTGCCCACGTAATATTGCCCGGGGTACCCCCAGTGCCAATGCCTTCCACCAAAGATGATTCCTTCCTGAATCATAAAACCAACCTGACTTATCCTGGGACGGTTTAAAGTCTCTACAAGGAGGCTGCTCGAGGTAAGGTTTCTGACTGCCTTGCTGAACCCTCCGGCTTCCATCTTCGACCCCACCTGGGTCAGTCCAGCCCATTTCTCGCCCATCAGCAACCAGATCATGTAACTCTTCTGCCCACATTAACACGTGCACGAGAGGGACGGGGAGGTTTCGCTGGTTGCATTCAATAGCTCTTTGCACCCTTTCTCTAAGGGACTGGACATGTATCTTTAAGGCATCTGAGAGCCCTCTGATAAGAGGTCTAAGGTGGCTGGGATCTACCAGCATGGCAAGCATTGCCTGAATGCAAGCCACCTGTTGTACTCCCTCCGCCAGTTCCGACAGTCCCTTCACCTTAATGGTAACAGGCTCCCCCCTCTCCTTAGAGTCCACACCCCCAGCCCTGTAAGCCACTCAAGATGTTACTGACTGGTTACCCGCCGGTCCATCATTTAAAAACACTCCGGGACCCCAGAAACCTTCCACCTCATCATCACTCAACAGAATTCAATTCCGCCCCCCCCCTCGCCCCATTAAAGAAACTCTCCACAAATACTCAGTTTCAGTTTCACCTGGTTTACGCGAATATTTAACCTGAAGCTCATTAAGCTCAGGTCCCGTCCAGGGGGTTGTACGGACGGGGTGCAGGGGTTCCCACCTTGTGGACCCATATGCCTTTCTGTTTTAATGAGAGGTTGCACATGTCTTTCCTCCAATTCCTCTATTTCCTCCAAGCCACTTTCATCAGACTCTCCCCAAATATCTCCATCCCACTCCTCAATATCTACACTCGTTACTAACTTTCGAATCTGAACAACACTAGGAAGCTTTTTTGCTCGTGCCAACATAATTTCAATTTTTTTTCTAATAACCGCCTTCTCTCTTTTTCTCGTAACAATTCTGTCTTCAAGCAATCAATTTCCAATCGCTTCTTTAAGCTGTCTTTCTCCACTACTACAAAATAATCCTGCGCCTGAATCAAGTAGGCACCTAAAATGGCGCATATTTTTCCTTCACTTCTGCTATTCCACCAACTCCTCCAGCTTTGTTTGAACTTTTTCACAACTGCCACCAGATCAAACCACTGTTCCTTCAGCCATTGTACATCTGGGGGAGAAGGGACACAACTATACTAATGTAATAAGTCCTCTATTGACATCATGATGACTACGCCAATTTGTTACAGAGGCTCTCAAATGAACAACCAACCACCAAAAATTAAAAATTTATTATTAACACAATTAACTAGCCATCCACAAATTACAGGTTCAAATGTGAGAGGAGAACAGAACAACTTCCTAGGGTTTAACAACAACCCAAACCACTTTACAAAGCCCTACTCCCTAGGGTTTAATGACAACCCAAAATACTCTATCACTCGCCTACCAAGTGAGGGCTCTCAACCTTGAGGACCTGATCAGGGCAGCATCCCGACCCAAGTCACCTCGAGCAGTTTCCTTGGGCAACGTCCTGACCCAAGGGGAGAGTCCTTGACCACAGCGTGCTGCTACAGGGGACAAGCTCCCAATGGCTTCCCCAGGGGACTCCATTTATACCCAGGCTGAATCTGACCTGTAGTCAATAGCGACTCCCATTGGCCAAAGGCCCCAACTACCGTGAAGCCCCAAGAGCAAAGGCAATCAGGAGCTGCTGCACTTCAGCAGCCAAGAAGCGCTATTTTCATTGGGTGGGTGCACCTGCCACATGCTTTTATTTTGCAAAAAACAACACTTACCCTAGGATGGTGGGAAAAACAAATATTTTTCAGAGTCAGAATTCATGGATTCATTCTGACTTTCATGGGCTTTCAACTAGACCCAGGGTACCCAAAATATTGAAGGAACATCACACCCTAAAAGAACCCTTTGGAGTAGTTACACTGAGCCAAATATTTTCAAAGACAGTCTTTGAAGGATGAGTTTTATATAAATATTCACAGAGTCAAGACATAAGTAATAAAACAATGCAATTATGTATCACTCTGGTAATTCAGTTTAAGCAGTAAACAAGCAGGTTGAGATTTTCAAACAGTATCTGCAGTTAGTGTTTGAGATACAGATGATATTATTTGTTGACTAGTATAGCACCAGCTGGTGGAAAGTCACCAACTAACTCAGTTGATGCCAGCTAGAATACCAGCTGCAATGTATTTTTCAGCTTAGGTTCCCAAGGGAAAGAGGTTCATAATTTCCACTTCAGATGCCTATGCCCAACATACAGGAAAAGAAAAAAAATCTTTTCTTACCCTGAAGGTACCAAAGTTCCCAAGGCCAATGAAGTGCCCTCTACATCTATACTTTTCCCATTGGACACCAGTAAAACTGCATCTGTCCTGAAGGCATGAAGTTAAATAGCACTGACAAATAAAATTCATATCTACAGTCCTGTTTGGTTACCTTGCACAAGGGCCTATATGAGAGGTGAGGTTAGGCATACTTAGATTCACATCAAACACACCTGAAAGAAGGCAATGACCTCTTATACACTAGCTGTAAGAATGGCCACCTAAGGTGTTGGAGTTTTAAATCTCCTTTTGTGCAGGAGGAAATTTAAGCATCACATTTCCCAACAGCTTCAGCCAGCTGGATGAGGGTAAGCTATGCCACATACAGCAGGGCCCAACAATTGAGAACGTGAAAGATCTGGTTTCAGACTAAACAGAGGAAGAAACAGGAACTTTGCCTTCCCAAACCCAAGTAAGGACTGTGGGTAGATGATGATACTGAAAAGAAAAGAGTGATACCACCATTACCTCTTTTGACCAGGCATGGTTTGTCCAGTCTTTCATTTTTACATTAGGAGAAAAAGCACAGAGGTTAACTCTGAGCAAATGTGAACATTTAACTTTTTCAGGGAGGGGAAGGGAGGTCTTCAGACATTCAGTCTATCCTCAGCTTTTCTTACTGTCTATTTTAGGCAGCTCCCCACTTACCGTGCTTCCTTTTGACATTTTTTTTTTTCTGGAGCACTTTCTGTCCCCCTCTAATTCTTAGGATATCTGGGTGACTAAATGCATTGCAGTGACCAATAGTGTACAGATATCTAGAAGCTAGGCACAGCTTTGGAGACTTCAGTGCCATATTTCACTGTAGTCATCCCTTATTAATGCTTACTCTGACTGTTGGACAGATCTGCACTTTCATGAATTAACATACTCATCTCCTACAGTAAGCTTTTAATAAGTAGCTAAGAATAACTGGGGTTTTAGCAAGACAATACAATAGAGCTACACCATGGAAAAGGTCTGACCTCCATAATCCTCTTTCTGAATCATAACATGAACAGGCACAAAGCAGCATGCCACTCTGCTCCCCACAAACACACAGGTGTGAGCGTGAATGCAGACACAACCGTCTTTGAAAAAGCACCTCTGTGACTCTGAAATGTCAATATCCACTGCCCTCATATTCCATGAAAAAGGGCCATTTGGAGCAAATCATTTAGCCACAGGAAAAGGCTTCTGCCTGCCTCTGCCTCCATTGAGATCCATTAGAAACAGAAGACAATTCACATTTAGCCAGAAATACTCTGTGACTAGTTTTACCAGGTATCTCTCATGAAATAGGAGACTCCTGTATGCCTTGTTAGCAGTGAAGCAACGAGAATAGTCCAGGATTAGTTACAACTGCCTGGATTTAAAACAAAATAATCATAACAACAACAACAACAACAGCCTTTTCAGCCCAAATGCTGTATTAGCTTCACAGATCTCTGCAGCTTTTCAGTCACCAGAGGGGGACAAAGAACTATAATGCTGAAGACTTGGTTACGTTTTGATTTGCCTAAATCCACAAAACTTTCACTTCACTGTCTTCTCAGATGCTGGCTTACATCCCTGCTCCAAAGCAGTCTAATTCTCTCATTGTTTCCAATTTGATGTATCCTTCTTTCAGCTACTGTGACTTTCAGAGATGTATACTAGATTTCAGGATTGCATAAAGCCAACAAAATGAAGGAATGGGAGCCTGAAGTTTCCCCATATTCTTCCGCTAACACCACACAACACTCCTGTTGATTTTGTCTTTCTAGGTGGAAATATTGCTATCCAACTCACACATGGCTTCCTGCTACAGTCACTGACATTTCATGAAAACTTCAGATATTGCCAAAGATTTCCCTAAGATTTACTGACTTCTTTCAGTAGAGTTTTGTTTTACCTGACCTTTCTTTTACATTATCTGAATTATTAAGCTTGTCTTTTTTCCTTATTTGGCATTTCTGTACAAAAGAAATTATGTCTAAAACATACTGACCAGTTGGGACCACTGGGCTGTATACTAGCATCATGAGGCAAAGAGTGCATGATGCTCCATTTCCCTGGAGTTTCAGGGAGTAGAAACTGTTATTGGAAAACTCTTTTGATCCCAAAGATTATGCAATAAAAATATTCTTCTCCTCATGAAGAAAAATATGATGTGTGTGTGTGTTAATTTATGGTTTGCAATTGTATAGTCCCTGGGAGCACAGCTTTGATGGAAATTTAGAGCTGCACCCTTCAGGAGTATTCTCTAATTCCTCTCTAGTCAAGGAAAATAACCAGTGCAGGGAGTGGTGCTTAGCAGTTAAAATTAGCTTCTTCTTCTTCTTTTGTCCCTCCCACCCCCATGTACAGGGTTCAACTTCCCTCTCATTCTCATGCCCTCTTCCAGGTAATGAAGCATATAGACAGGACATATACTGAGCTTCTAGAAGACACAAGAGATGGCTCTGTCCAACCAAGTTTTGTTTTCTTTCATGAGCAGAAAAGGACAATAGCAACAACCTGCAATTTCCCCTAGAAAAGGCTAGGGAAGATGTTTACCCCATAAAATAAAAACCTTGCCTCACAGACTTTTTCTGTAGATTAAAGCTTGTGACTATCTTGTTTGATATCATGCTCACATGACATGAGGAGAAAGCCTGTCAGGTGTGCTTTTTCTCTTAGTATGTACTAAAGAAGGTCAATATCATAATCATGCCACATGCTATCTTCAGACATATATGACCCCTGCTGCATAGTCTGGTATTTAGCATAATGCATCATGAATCACTTGCTATCTCTTTTATTTGTATGTCATTACCTAAAGTACATGTATTAAATTCTCAGTGTTTTTCAGGCTCTCAAAGATGCAAATTCATGCTTGACAACTCCATAAAATATATTAGGTATTTTCATTTCTTTTAAATTTAAACCAGAAACCTGGCTTCAGTGGATGTTTCAATTGGTTTTTTAAATCTCTCCAAGCTTGTGACATTTGTAACTGCTCAGATGTTAACCCAAACCATTCACCCATTCACCTTGGTAACAGCATACTTTTGGTTTTTATGTACTGGGCTGGACATCAAAGACATGTTTTTATTGCAGAGATTTTACTAGCCAAGTCTGGATTCGTAACAGACCCCATTCAGCAATGGCTGAATTGTATAGACAGTTCCTCTTTGGGATAAAAACAGGTGAACTGTGATCAATCAAGTCCCAAATTGAAATCTTCCCTCCATCTTTGCTCCCCCCACCTCCCTACTCCAGTTTTGTCTGGGCTGGAATACTTTCTGGAAATAAATACTTTATTTGGTGTGCTCCTTGCCATAGGAAGCCTCAGTCTTCCTGCACGAAGACCAACACATACATACACACACACACACACTTAACATTATCTTTCTGGTGGAGACACTCAGGAGCTCTACAGCTTATCCAAAAGGAACGCACTAATGATGAATGCATTGAACGATTCTTTTTTTATGAGGGAAACAGATGCTTTTAGCACATTGGATTACATTGCCTTCCCAAAATCTGTTCCTACAGAGCTTCTGGAGAGTCATATATGTAGCTGTGGCTTATCCTATACTTACTCAAACCATCACCTCCTCCTTCATTCCTTTCAGAAAACACCAGCTGGCAAAATAATGACTTCTCCCTCAGTTCAGTCAAGCTCTCTTTCCCTGCAATCCACACTCATGAGTTCTCTACACACACATGTTTAAATATTCACACAAGTAGGACTGAATATATTACCTGATTTACATAACCATTTCCACAAACACTTTTTTTAATACAATTAAGAGCTCTAGGTGACCAGGCAGATATGAGACAGGGACTAAGAAATCTTTTTGGCAGAAGATACTTAAACTACATGTCAAGAAATATAAGCAGTGTTCACTGTCATTTCATTTGTCGAGTTTCATATAAGAACCCATTTCTATTAAATAAGTCAGAGTACCAGCTGTTATCATTTTTTATGGTGAAGATTATTTCCATCTTATTTCCAAGAGAAAGAAATGAACAGAGGATGCTGCTGAATGACAGTTTAATAGCAACAGTATCTTATATTTATATAGTGTCTGCCATCCCAGAGCAATTTAGAAATGATATTCATAAAAGAGTTACTTTGCCCATCCCTGAAATGCCTCCATCTCTCAGCTGGAGGTTGGGATCCAAGCAGACAGTTGGCAAAGAGCAGAAAGGAGATCAGCAGGGGAAGGAGAATTTTGACCAAAAATTCACAAACTTGGGAAACAGTGTCTCTTATGGAAAAAAAAATCAACACTGCGGAATCATTAAACTCCCCATAGAACAGAGGACTTTGGTCTTGTCAAAAAAACTTTGGTTGTACAGAAAGCTTCTTGAAAGTTAATTATCTACCACTGAAAGATGAAAGTCTAAATTCTGCCAGGTTATGAGAATATGTTGCCAAAGAATATTCATAAGCCAAACGTAGGCCATGCCTTCCAGGTTAAAGTACAAATGAACATGTACTTGAGAAGGCTGATCATTGGTGTTTATGGATCTGCTTTAATTGCATGTACTGTCAGTGCAACACACACAATTGTGTAGCACAGTGGTTCTCAACCTGTGATCAGCAGACCCCTGAGGGGCTGCGATGTCATCATGGGGTCCACGAAGGCTTAAAGCAGGGGTGGGGATATCCAGCCCAGAAACATTTGGTCTGGCCCACGGCAAGCACTGCGCCTCCTTTTCCACAGCCCCCTCCCCTCAATGCTCTCTCATACACAAACACACCCCCCCTCCTTCTCTCCAAATTTGAAGACTCTTCATGAGAATATTGTAATAAATATTTGATGCAGTCTAGTGCTTTAAATCTTGAATTAAGTCTTGGTGGTCCACAGCCACAAAAACTATTTAAAGAGGGTCCGTGGTGAAGGAAAGTTTGAGAACCCCTGGTGTAGCACACTTCCTTCTACTATGACTATAACCAATTACAAGGTATGCCAAGACGCTGCAGTGCCTGATCTGAAATCTATGATGGAAGCTCTCAGAAATACCTTCTTCAGAATTTGGATCCATCATTTGAAAGAAAAAATGAGAGCTATACTCCCCTGCTATGCAGATACATTTCACCATTGTTTTGGTTACTCAAGTCAGTTCTGGGTTGTTTGCAGCACAGCAGTGATTTACCAAAGAATTGGGGGAATTCTTTTTGTCACCTTCATATTTCCCACCAGCAGACTAAAGATAAACAAGTACATGCTTGGTTCACTCACAGTTACGGGAGGTACAGACTTATATTTGGACATCCAATTCTTTCAGGAGTCAAGCAAACCATTTAGGAGGTGTGGTCTATACATCCTTTCTCACTTTCCCACCTCTCAGATGAGTACCTTAACCACTGTTTTACATGATGTTTTCTGAAAAGTTAAAACACACTAATCAGAAGATGAAGCATAGTACACAACCATCTCAACTGCATTATAGTTTAATGAAAAATTACAACAGTGCCAAACAGACACTAATAAGTGTCTGAATCCAAAGCATTAAAGTACAAGAGGCCTTTAATTTTGTTTCAAATCTGACTTTTTCCCCTCCTTCACCCATTAGTAGCTTTCTCAAAGCAGAATTTTCCCACTAGCCATCAGGCTCTGGGAGAACATTTGAGAAAGAGAGGTGATAAGGGAAGAATGATTTGAGAATAAAATACCTGCAGCAGAGAAAGAAAAGTAGCTGGTTTAGCACTTCAGTATGTAAACTAGACTGGGCTTTGAAGCAAACTCATTAGAGCAGGTTGACAGTCCAAATGACAAGTGAGGGAACTCCTCACAGGAACATTTCTCATGGTTAGAACAGGGCAGCAGGTTAACCCGTTACTGAAGGATTAGCTGTTCATCAGTTATGTGCTGACATGTCTGAAAAACATTTGGCCCCTTTGTCTATGATTCACTTTAATTCTGCCAGCCCTTTGTAACCCTGAAACGCCTAAGGTTTCTGTCCTCTCTGAGCTATCCTGACATGACAGATGGTTTGATAAATACTGTGGCGCTAAATTTCATTATGGAATTTTCTGTGGGCTTTAGTAGAACACCAGCCTGCAAAGTAAACTTTCTCTCAGTTTATAAAATAGCTCATTTTCACCTGTTATACTCAAATATGCTTGGAGACTCAGAGAGATTGCTTGAAAAAGACATGCCAGAGTCATCATGAACTAATGCACTCAGTGAGGAATTCAGCAATTTGTACGCTGAATTCTGATACTGAAAAAAGAAAGAATACCTAATTCTCTCTGATCTAAAGTTGTATGAAAACTTGGTGATTAGAGATCCCATTCCTCCTCAGCCATGCCATGAAGATAAAGGCAGATAGGAAAGGGGTACTATGTAGACTGTTTTGGCCAGTTCTGAGTAGCTAATACTAGAGATAATTTTCTCTTACTCTTTCCTTCTCTAATTTATCAGCATACTTGACCTCTGCTTCTTGTTTTTTGGTGTGGTGAGTTTTCTGGTTTGTTGGGATTTTTTTTTGTTTGGGGGGAGGGTTTGTAGACTTCTTTTTAAAGGTGAAATATAAGATAAAATATAAGAAATATGAATCAAATACTGAACTTTACCAAAAGTTAACTCCAATAAAGATTACAAAGCAGACAGCATTGTGAAAGCCACAAACTACCAGTTCTTATTTATGAGGAGCTGGAATCTTCGTAAATCTGTGTGCTGAAACAGAGCGTGAAGGAGATCAGACCAGAACTCAGACTCGTCAAGGAATTTCTCCATTACTCTGGCTTTTTGATCAGGCATCTAGAATCCCTTTCTGCTATGTCCTGAATCACTTTTTATCTAGTTTTGACTGACACTCTTGCAGAAGTCTCCACTCTGGATATTGTTATCAGACAAATGAAAGTTGTAGTGCAAAACAGGTTGCTGAGACACATCCTGCTGCTGCTTTAGGACTGTGAACAAGGTTGCCTGGCAAGTTTACAGTTGCTGGGTATTGGCTGTTGCAGCCAGAGTGTAAATTCAGTTAGTTTTGGGATGTTGTTTCACTGGAAAACTGATTTTCTGCTCTAAGATTATAGTGAAAAGAACAGAGGGATTATGTGTTGAAGAAGATGTTCTGTGAGTTATGCAAACATGCAGGGCTGCTACTATCTAACAGGGTGGCCACTTCAGCAGAGATAACAAACTTTATCTGAACTCAAGCACACTTCCTGATAAAGTGGGTTGTACAGCTGCTAAGTGACATTTACAACAGATAGATTTAATAAGAAAAAGGAAAGGCACTTTTTTTGTTATTACTACTTGGCCTGGAAAGCTAAGAATGACTTTAAGCCAAAAGACTTCCAGCTTCTGGGGATATTTAACTTGAACCATGAATGTGCACTAGTATAATATCCTCTGATATTATCTCCAGATTCTCAGTATACTAATTCATCAGTTCAATTAAAATACATGCACATTCTGATTTCAGTCTTACATCTGCTAGAACATTGACCAGTTTGGGTTTTTTTTTTTTTTTTAAGGGCAGAAATCAAGTTATTTTCTACAATGCTTATGCTCATTGTACTGTATAAGACTCATAAAGAACCTGAGATACATTTGTCTCAAAATATTTCTGCCTAGAGTTACTGCCTTTCCAAACATATACACTAAACAGATGGGTGTGGTAATCCACACTTTAAAAGATGTTATACTTCTGCATCAAGAACACCTGCTCTTGTTACACTGACCTTTAGCAAAGGCTCCCTTGCTTTCTTAATGAGAGGGAGAGGTATTGTAAACTATGCATATACTAATTTAATGTTAGGACTCAGATTTACAACTATTTCCATCCCCGAAGCTTCTTCATTCTATCTGTATAATGGCAATGACATCCTCCACAGTGATGCAATGTAAGCAGAAGCAGTAAGTTATCTATTGCTCCTGGACAACTTCCATGTACTAAACTTCACCAAATCTGATCATTGAAAAGTAAGAGTCCTTCACTGGTTCTTACAAATTTCAACTAAATGACTGGATAGGAAATAGAATATTTATTTGTCTTAAATCTGCATCATCAATAAAATCTTTATTCTTCTTAAAACACTAATAAATTCAAACCAATGTCCATTCTCTTAATGGATATGACCTCCAATAGGCTAGAGTAGCACAGATCTGAAAAGAGCACTACAGAACTACTTCAGAAACAATTAAGGATATGGAGCCATGGTTGTATGAAAAAACCTGAGACTGTGGAGATGCTATTAATAAGTACTCATATAAGAAAAATATGTATAGGGATTATGTTTCATCTTCCAGAAGAATGAGGGAACATTCACAGTGATTAGGAGGCAGAAAATACAAAGTTTATGAAAGGGAAATTATTTTCCCCCACTAAGTATGTGATCAGACTTCCCAACTATCTGCAGCTGGAAGCTGAAAGCAAAAGGCTAAGATTCAAAATCAGGTTAAATAGGTAAACAGGAAACCTCAGTGATACAATTACTCAGGCTGGCAAGTAATTACAAGAGATAAAAGTTTGTTTGTTGGGTTTTGGGGTTTTTTTCAGTGCCCAAGCAGCTCTTTAACTATTTGCATTAAGATAAATTCCTTATGATTTGCATTATAGTACCTCTACCTACTGTGTCTTTTTTATACTTCTGCTTCAGGCAGCTGGGACTTGCTGCCAACAGAAACTGTTCCACCTTTGCTGTGAACTTGAAGGCACTGGTAGGACTTGAGCTTCCTCTCTTTCTCCTGCTTGGCCATCTTCAAGGGATAAATGACTCGTATTCATTCCTTCTGAAAAAGGTTTTTGTTTTGTTTTTATTTCCCCTCATGTCCACTAGCAGGTGGACCTCCAAGTGACTGAAAAGGCTGAGGGAGTTGTTTACAGACCAGTGCCTTATCTATTATTCTTCCTCCCAGAAAGAGTTCTCCAGTAAGCAGTGTATGATTCTGCTAATGAGTTTTTATTCAACAGGAAGTTGGATCCTCTGATATTTTTAAGGGGTGGAAATTTCACTGGGTTCCTGCAGTACTGAGGCCAGGTATAGACAGAATTTTAAAACTTACATGGTTAACACTAAGGGGGATTTTTGGAGGTGACAGTGAACTACCTTTTTTACATACAAAATACATAGCTCTATTAGTTTCATTTATTTTTATGTTGGTTTTTGTTTTTTGTTTTTTTTTTTAATTCATCCTGCACAGTCTATGCCTTTGAAAAACATAATGCCATATCTTTTTCTATCCAGATCCCAAATTATTCAAGGTATTTTCCATTTCTTCACAGAATATCAGTTTTCTGTGTTACACTTGTTCTTCCCCCTCACAAACTCTACACTACACTGGCCATGTGAAGTTGCATAGAATTATCTAGTCTTTTCTCACCCCCACCACCCCTTGAACGTGTTTATATAATTTTTGTTTTCTTCATGGTTGGCCCTGAACATGACTGTATACCAGGGGGTTCATTTTTACTTTATGTTGCTGGGGCTTTCCAAAAAGTATTTCAAAATATAATTTGCACCTCAACTCTAGAAATATGCATCTTAGATTTCCTATAAATCAACTATACATACTTAGGCCATTATTTATGCTAAGCCTTCTCTTTCTGTATTATATTGGTAGGAAGAAAATAAACACAGAGAAGCTATCTCAAAGTGATCTGCAGTAGTTCATCAAAGTAGGGTTTTGTTGAAGAGCTCAGTCATGAAAATCACAAACAGCTTCCGTGCACTAAACAACACCAAATGCTAGCCCTGAAGCTCTAAGGAATCATGGAAACAGTTCTTCAGTACATTTCCCAATATTGATCCATATGAATTTTCATGCTTCCAATTTTGCATAATTCTCAGGTTGAAATGAACTCAGAGCATGCAATGTGAAACACAGCCAAGCATTCTGCTTCCCATAATTCCGGCTCAAAACTGTACATCGGCCTGACTTCTCTCAAAGCAGTTTTCACAAAAGACATGCAAGAGTTGACCAACACCATGCTGGATTCCAAATTTGTAATATGGTTTTGGTTTCATTGTAAACATTTAGCATAGCTTTGGTTTTCTATATTAAAATGTTTTATGCAATCTTCAGAAGGGTCTAAATGGGGAAAAAAGCAAAATGAGCTCCAGTGTCAATAACTCCATAACTTCCCTTCCAGTCTTCAGACCCTGAAGTCACACTGGTTCCACAGCTCAATTCAGATATTAAGGAATAGTTTTTGAGAAATCTGAAGCTGACCTTCCAGGTTTTGCAGCAGACATTTCACATATCTTCCAGAACAAATGATCTTCTAACATCATCTGCATTATTATGCCTCACAAGTAATTCTGCATGGGCTATCACTGCAGCCCAAAGCCTGCAGCTGCCCAAGTATTCATGCAGAAAGCATCCAGAGGAAGGATACCTTCCTCATTGACTGTGGGTTAAGGAACTCTTGAAAGAAATCCTGATACTCAGACCATATGGATATAGAAAGAGGAGTATCACTCCTTAGATTAGAGATTTATAACTGAAAGGTCATTAGAGGCTATTCCTTTCCTACAGTTTTAGCTAAGCTGCTTAACATCTTGCAGCTGTACCTGCAAGTATCCTCAAGAGGTGGGAGCTTCCTAGACTACTTTGGTTGTATCTGCTCTTTACAACACTTAGAAAAAAACGTTAAAGATTATGGTTTGGACACATAACAGGAGCATTCAGACTATCAGTTAAGGGGTTCTTCTGAGCCATATTTACCAGCATCCTTACATTTCTGAGAGCAAATCAAAGAGGTTTGTTTATCCTCTTAGTCATTTAAAATGACTTATTTCACTTTGCACTGAAAAGAATGAAGAATAAAGTCTCAGACAAAATTACAACTTGGCCTGAGAGGCTGTTTAAGATCTCAGTTATTAGATATAACCTTCCATGAAATGGCAGTGCTGTGGTATGCAGGATCATCAAAGTGAGCTTCAGATCAGGGCTTACATATATATATTTGTGTGGATAACTTTGCTGCTTTCAATTGCTGGAAAAGGTGAGTATAAGTACAGATCAACATGAAACCCATGAACAATTGCAGCTTATAAATTTTGTGTTGGAATATCCAAAGCTCTAGCTACAGCTTTAAGAAAATGACTACTACTGTGTGAAGAGGGAGGAAGAGGAGTTAGAACATGCTTATACAGGAGGACCACAGAGAACCTGTGATGCCACAGGTAGCATGGTGGAACACAGTCCTCATGCCCTCACTGGGCACTTGTGAAGCTTTGCATGCACTCAGGAGCTGCTGCCTCTCAAAAAGGATGATTTTAGCAATCCTCAGCCTATGGGTTGGCTCACGGGTTTTGCTAGAAGGCCACTATCTAATTCTCTGACCTCTGCTACGTAAGCGCTGACACATTTTTCAGCTGGGCTTTGCTGCAATTCTTCCTCCTGCAGAATGTACATTAAACTCTTTATTGGAAAAAGGATGTTGTGAAGTCTGACTGAAATTTGTCCCAATGTTTTGCTACTGATAAATGGTGTCAGAGGAGTGTGAAGTGGAGCTAGATATGACTCTTACTCACCTCTTCAGAGCTGGAGAGGTGTTTGAGGCTTGATGTCTATGGGCTCTTCAGTATTTATTCAAGACAGAGTTAATGACTCAAGGTTTAAAACAAACTTTAGAAGAGGATGTTGGACTAAGACAAATAAACGAATGTATTTAAATTCCCAGAGTGAAGGTATTAAGAAGAAAAACTGCTGAGAAGGAAGTCTTTCTCCCAGCTGTGCTTTCTCATGTCAGGTGAATTCACACTCTGGCTTGACTTTAAATAATCGTAAAACATCTTTAACACAAACAGTATATATAACAAAGATAGAAGTAGCCTCATTAGAAGTGCAGTAGTTTCTCACACCTCATCTGCTTTCAGGGAACTGGTAACTCTTCACAGTGGATGTGCTGCAGACACATTCCAACTCTCTGATGTCAGCAGCAGCCACACTGAGAGTTTGCTGTTGTGTGGCATGGCTAATTTGCCAGAGCTTGTCAGATAAGGAAATAAACTTATTTCTGCAACTATGAGTTATTCCCATCTAAAGAAAATCCTCTTGGGCTCTGATGTAAGGATTCTGTGAAAATTTCAGTTCATGATTCTCTTTCTAAAAGCTAGGCTGACTTTACCTCAGGTTTTTTGAGGAACTGACAGTATGTCCATGTAACCGAGGAGAATTTAGCCTAGAAGATTTAACTTTTTTTATCAATTCTGCTCTAAGAAATTACTATATCAGTGGCTTGTACAAAATTGCAGACCAATCTATGTTCTGTTCTTGGACCAACTTTGCACACACATTGATGTTAAACATTTTCAGACTTTTCTCTATTCAGTTATGTAGCCGTAGCACTTTCACATGTAAAAGTACAGTAATTTTAATGCTTCCTGTCAGACTCCCTGAGATCCAGATTATTCTTCCAAGAGTTTTTGCTGAAGATCTCTCTGTCTGCTAGTTGTTCTGAGCTTCTCCCAGACACCATCCTCTCTTCCACTGAAGTCACAATTAGGTTTCTTGAGACCTTCTTTCAAGTTGCACCTAAATGAGCATCAGTTGACATGGCCCAAACTGATGGTTGACTCCCTGACATCTATTTTCCTCTTTCTGCTATGTTGGACTTGTGAATTTTTGTCTATTCTCTGCCTTTGTCTATTGTTTCCTGCTACTTCTATGTTAGTTTCTATTAAAAACTGCTTAGTCTTGAGGGGCCACACTCACCAGAGTCCTTATCTGAAACTCAAAGACATTGAGAGCCGAGGTACATTTTGAATTTTGCAGGACTACAGCAACTCCGCTCTTAGTTCTGATGATCATATCCTTTTTTAAATTTGCCTCTGCACTGCCATAAATTTAATATTTTCATGACCCAAAGTAAAGGGATTCTGTAGCAAATCTGAGATTTAGAGCCAACTCCTGTATGAACTAAGACAAATCCTAAAGTCCTGTGATGTATATGTGACCATATCTGTAAACTCTCACTGCTTAGTGGAGCTTGGTATTCCTAAATACATGAGCATAAATAAAAGGTTTCTTAAAAAAAGTAAAAAAGTATTTCTGTTTAACCAAATCAGCAAATATGACCACTCTTCTATTCATCTTAGTTGCTCTGAGCAGAGAAAGTCTTTACAGGTGAGTTTGGTCAGTGTGAAGCATGCTAGCTAGCATCCAGTAATACAGCAGCATCAACTAAAACTGACATATCTCTTCAAGCATCAAGCACCTCCACCCCATGAACTGGCCCAGGTTAAGACTTTCTTAAGATTATTGCACAAAGGAAGAACTTTAAGTTTTCTGCTTAGAGAGGAATGTTGTACGTATACCCTGATGTGTCAATCAAGACTCTAACCAGGGAAAGCAACATATTTTGAAGTAAATTATGCTACAATCTGAGCAGATGGTTTGTAATTAAGACTACTTATATATGCATAACTGTTATATCTCATGTAAATGTGATGAGAGAAAATGAAATTTAAAATGTGCTTAAATCTTACTGTAGCCTAATTCTTATATGAATGTTGCCTTAGGAAAGGCAGATGTAGCCCAAAAAAAGTAAAAGACTGATGTTTTATAAAATATTCTGCCATTTTGCTCTCTATTCTTAATTATTCAACACTAAAGTACCTACTTTTCCCTCTGATTTTACAACATTCTCATACCACTTAAAAAAAAGAGCCAAAAATCCAAAATGAACCAAATCAAAAAGCAGCAGATCCTTTCCAGAGTTCTTGCTGCTTCTGACAGGCACCATTCACTGTGGTCATCTACTTCAAACTGACATCAGAGGACCGAGCTTTCATTCTCTGCTGTTGTCGGTATCCTTGTAACTTGAGTTCACCCAATTATTTTGCGGGAATTTTAATTCTACAGGTTAAAGAAAATTTCAGGTTTTATGAGCTATTTGAATATTACTGCTAAAAAACGTCTCTGTTGTATTCTGAACTCACTGATACATATAAGGGAGTTTTGTTTCCTACTGAGCTCCTTTAAAACCTTTAGAAGTGTGTCAGCAAACCTGTGCCTTTCATACACGCTGAGCTGCTGGAGGCCTCATATGTAAAGTCTGTCCTAGTGGATGCTGGGAAGGTTTCCTGTGCTGCATAAATGTCAATTACAGTTTTTTAACACAAAATAGGTGTATTTTGTTCTATTGCATCAGCAAATATCAGGTGCAAAATATGGTAAAGGCCATATTTTAGGTAAAAGGTAAGCTGGGTGTGGAATTCTGTTTAAAGGAGACTTAACAGTAATTCTGGGACCTGACATAGTGTGATGTACATGCTTTCATATTCAGAAAAAGGTGACTCTACCAGAAAGGCCAGTGTCAACGGGGCAGGTAATACACACCAAACAGAACATATAGGAAACAATGCCATGTAAATGTTAAATATGTATGATCAGCAGGAAGTAGTGCCTTCTTGAAACCCTAGGCATGAAGCCCCAAAAATTTAGCCAGAAATATTGGTGTTCCTTTACTTCCTTCCTGACAAAATCAACATAATCACAGCTGGTCATTATTCTTTTGCAGAAAAAAAATAGGTTATCTTTGGGAGGAGTCAAAAAGAGGTGTGATATCCCTGTGCTGCAGTGTGGCAAGTGGTACCAAATGATGAAACTTTTCCTTTTCCTGGGGACTGTGTTCATTAGAGTTAGTAGAAAAAAAAGAAGACATTGATTCTATCTTTCAAAATATAGTAGTATTAAATAATCTTTATCTCTTTAGACTTTTTATTTTCATTTTTGCCATTAAATGCATTAAGAATACATATTGTTTAGATATTTTTACTCTTTGTTTTTCTTTATCTCCTTCAAATTCTACTGATTCAGTACTTACAGGTCTCTTAAATTTACACTGCATCAAAACATGGAGTTCTCATCTTTTCTTTCAGTGTGTTTTATTGTCCATAAACTGGAGTTGTTTCAAAGAACTAGAATGAAGGGAGAAAAAAACCCCACAACTGAAAACAAGTATAGCTCAGTTCCTTCTGTTATACATGGTATTTAACAAGGTAAGTTAAAAAGGTAAGACAACAAACAAATCTCTCTGAACACGAGATAAAATGTAATTGAGAAAGGATCAACTTGCAATGTTTCAGTCAGTTCTAATCCCATTACAGTAGATGCAAGATAAAAACAACCTGAACTCACAGACTTCAATCTGCAGACCCTACATGCCCAAGCCATGTTTTTCTCAAGGGCCCCAATTCTTCAGCAAGTATGTTCCAGCAGGTTAAACCCTTAGCTGATCTATCGCTAACCTTCCAATAAACATGTTGCCTAAGCAAAAAGATCCAAGAGTACTTTGATATTGAAGTTGATGTACAGTTTGTCTCAGGCCATAGTATATCTCATCTCATTTTAAAAAGAGAATACAGAGGAAAAGCAATGACTCTGCTGGGGCTGGTTCTAGCCCATTTGAACTCAGATTAACAGAAAAGCCTGTTTGTGATTAATGTTTTCTTTGCTGTGATTGTTTCCCCATGCCTGTTCGGGTGTGCAGCCTCAGGGCAATGGAAAGGGTTAATCTCAGACACTTCATTGTTAGTAAGGTTCAGGCAAGAAATTAGGTGCTTGTACAAGGAGCATCCCTCTGCTCTGGGACTCAAAATCCTCCTGCCTCACTTGCATTGAAGAGTTGGAAATGTCAGAAAGAGGCCGTGGGGTTGGGAAGGTATCTAAGGAGTGGCTCCCCTCCCTGGGGAGTGGTTGACCAGAATTTGTAAGATGCTGAGCCCTAGGCTTTTTGCATCTGAAAATTAATTTCTTGTACCCGTAATCCAAATAAGACTAACCTACCACAGCAGGAGCTGACTTGTCTCTTTCTTTCACTACTGGATTTCTGCCTGGCAGATCTCACCTGCAAGTACAGGAGAGACCATAGAGAGTGGTTGGAATGCTGTAATGCCCAAATCCACTGAGTACAAAAGAACCCCAAATTTACCCTGATGTAGGGCTCAGCCAGGACAGTCCCTCACTATCTGAGGTTGAATAAACACTTGAAAAGCAGCCTAGCTTTGCACAGCAAGATCCTTAGGACACAAAGATCAGTAACAATTTCAAGCTGGCATTTTATTTCAGCTGTCACGTCTTTCCTGCTTTCTGTCACTCCAGTCCCTACTGGCCCAACTTAAAAATAAACTTTTTTGGCTCTGGAAAAATTAATGACATTCCTGTGGAAAGCAGGTTGGTTGAAAGGAGCGCTATCAAGTCCAAGAAATAAACAGGAAAGTATTATTAAGAGAAAAATAATCTTTAAGAGAAACAGGTTTAATGATTAACAGCTCTACTTTGCCACAGGCAGAATTTCTCTGGTGATATATGGAAACCCTCTGGGACTCTCAATTTTTACTAGATAATCCATCCTGAATGTTAAAATACTGCTTTATCCCCTGCACATCACCTCTTGAACTATGCAGGCATTTTATTAATTGACCTCAAGAATAACTCTAGCCCAGATTGTCTGAGGTACATGGCTGCCTGACTCCCAAAAACAAAATAAAAATGTGGGTGTTTTGTGTTTTTTTAAAAATTTTTGTTTTAAGTTTGTCTTGGAGGCCTTACTTTTTTTTTTTAAAAAAAAAAAAAAAGGGGGGGGGTGGGTGTGGAGAAAAAAACCCTGAGAGTCAATATCTGTGGACCATGAATATTTTGTTACTCTTAACTGTGATATTGGCCATTGTATTGTGCATATGCTAGGTCACATAATTAACATTTATTCACAGTGTATTCCATGCGCAAGAATCAAAGGAAAACCAGACTTTTTAAATAGCATTACTTGTTCTTGATTATAGAAGGTCCTTTATAGTCAAGGAAAAAACATTTTCTCCCAAACTCATCTTTTAGAAGTAAGACTCCTACAATAGACAGATTCAAACAACTGTAGCCATAAAAGAACTTTATTTCTTGGTATTTCCTGGCATAGCTCTCTAAGTTTTCCTTAAAAGAAGTGAAAAGTGATGAAGCTTCACTTTTAAGTAACTTGAATCACACCGAATTAGTCACAGGAGAAAGGCTGTAAAAATGGTTGTCAATACTTACAAAAGGAACTATCCTATTAAAAGAGGCATATCAAGTTCCTGGAACCTGTCAGGGTGAGACAAAATGTGCCATTCCCTCCCCTCCTATTAGTTAAAGCCAGAGAGTAAAATTGAGGCAGATAGCCTCTCTTGTGTATAGCTCCAATCAGCATTTGCACAGGCGAAGATATTTACACTCCTAGCACATCCATGGGCCCAACCTGGGCCAACCACTCTTCAGACACAGTAGAAGAGAGCCCCTGCCTCAATAATTTGAGGAAGACAGAAAGACAAAGAATGAAGAATAATCCAAATAATCCTTACTTTTTCTGTTCATAATTCAGGTACAGAAGAAGTCAGCACTACTGATCAAATCTGCATCCAGTTTTCAGAAATCTCGACCATAACAAAACTAGCACAACTACCACCAAAATTTTCTCTACTTCTTACTTCTTTACTTCTTTATTTCTTTACTTCTTTTCCACTGTTCAAAATACGTCTTTCAGGAGGTATGCAAATAAATCATAACTACATGATGACACTGCAACACATGGTGGGTTTGTGTCCACCAGAATGTGTCACGGCTGAATGGGAGTGGTCAGGCAGTGGGACAGATGCCATACAAGATTGGTCAGGACTACAAAGTCACACAACACCCATTTTCCTGCAATCTATTATTTCCATCTGTTTTTTATCTCGCAGATGATAAAAAAAAAACCCATAACATAAAAATGTAGGCTGGATGGTGTTATTGCTAAACCTTTGTCACATATAGACTTCTGGAGTTCACGTCTTCGCCTGTAGCATTTTGGATGGCTGCCTTCTAAACTCCCATCAAACCGTGTCTTGCAACCCTATTTCCTGTTTTTTTTTTTTTTCTTCTGAAGTCCCTGGAGGAATAGACTGCCACTACACAGAAAAGCAAAGCAGTAAGCATGAGAATGTCAAAGCTGTCATGTATGCAGTAGAAAAAGCACATATCATCAGGATGTGACCTGAAGAGATTTCCTAAAGGTGCCAACTTACATTTTTCTCCTATAGTTGGAGAATGGTAAGTCACACTGATATCTGATTGGTGGCTGACGTGAAAAAAACAAAAATGTTCCTAATGGCCAAGTGTCAGCAAAATCAACTGGTCTCTGCACAAGTACTCTTTGTAAGTACCACCAAAAAAACCCCAAAGAACTCAAGGAATGAATCAATGAGTGATTAGTGCTGACCCTTACTCTTCAAGACTGATCTAGAATTGAGGCATTTAGCCTGGAAGCCTGATACTAAGAGAAAAGAGAGAAGAGGATGTTATTTGATTTGTCTCTAATCCCACATAGCAAAGGTCAGAGATACAGAGAAGCTTGTTGCTTGTTTAGATCTCTTACCTGCATGCATGCCTTCAGGGACAAGAAAAGCCTGTCAGACCCGACTGCACCTAATTTTATCCTGCCTGGGAAAAGATTTGGAAGTGTGAGAAGAGACAGGGAGGTTACAAATGGAAGGCATTTTCTCAATTTAATGATGAGTCAAGTGTCCTTCACCACAGTGCCTGCATAGCATGAGCTATTTATGGCAGAGCATGCTGTCCTCTGGAGGAACATAATCATTTCACAGACCATATTTTTAAATGTTTCTGTTATGACACTGACTGCTCATGAGCCCTGGCTGCTATATTGTGGCTCACAGATTTATGTGTATGTGACTGCATGCCTGCATGCCAACACACTCATCCATGCTTCAACCAAGCTGCTAACCTGTCAAAGAGAAAGGCATCTGGTTGCTAATCCTCACAGACATTTTCCTTTCATTTCTGCCATGTACTTCTTGTCTAATTTGGGGTACTAGCTCCTTGTCAGAAGGTGATGCAGGCTGTGATCAGTCTGTCTTCTTCACCACACAGCAGCCCTCACATTATCCCCCATCTTTGTCTTTTTTGTCCATTCATTCTTCCTCTTTGCCAAAAAGAATTTCATTGCAATCTTACACTGTGCAGCTTCACTTTCTGATTCAAACCAAGTGTTGATGTTTCAAGTGTCCCATGTAGGGGGTTGATTGATCATACAAGGCACTGAAGAGGCAGTAGCCTCACCCTTTGGAGTTATGGCCTTCTCTAGCTTTACCTGTGCTGGTTGAGCAGGATACTGCCCTAGGCTCCCTGAGGAGCTGCTCACTACCCCTCCTGTGGATTTCTGCTCCCTGTGATCTGCCTAGCGAGCTGTTTGCATGAATGGTCTCTGACATGCCTAAGTCCAAAAAAGCACAACTTTCAGTTTAGATCATCTCCTGTTGGCTACAGCAGGTTAGGGGATGCTGATGTGACAATATCAACTGAATTTGGGTGGTGGTTTTCAAGGCAGAAGGATGAGTAGAAAAAGGTAGATGAATTCATCAGTTGACATAGTACTGAGACAGTCCTTGTGCTCTTCAGGAGTAAGAAAGCTCTGTAGTTTAATAGTAATTTTTATTGTTCATTTAAACTGACCTTACAATGTTTCCTGGAGAAAGCTAGAGGACCCCACTGCCTGAGGCATGTAATTAGATGTGCATTTCTGCAAGCATTTGTATGTAATGCCTTCACGTGCAGTGTGGAAAGCCTTCAACACGCAACTACATTTGTATGGTTTCTAACAGAAATCCATCGAGCCTCTGACTTTGTTAAAAAACACATTTGTACTTTACCCCCAGCAGCCACATGATATGACATCCTCTTTTCCTTGCTGTGACCTTGTATGCCAACTAAACCCAAATTGGTGTATCACAGCTCAATCCATAGTACTGCCTCTAATGCCAGAGCATGAAAGAGGCTATGGCTCAGGGGGTACAGTGTCTGATGTGATAGACCTGAGACTAATGTGGAATGTTTCTGCAGAGCATGAGTTTTGATAAATCTACTTGCTGATCATAAGATGTTAGTTAGTAGAGTTTTCACCATGCATGGGAGAAAAATATCAGTTGTTTTCTGAGTTGGTGCTTCATTAGCCATTCAAATTTTAGATGCATTAACATAAATGACACCCTGACAGAAGAACATACTATAAGAGACATAGAAAAAACCTTAGAAATCTTAAAAAAAAAAACCTAAGGATGCACGTTCCCATTTCAACTAGAGACAGACAAATCCTGTGTGTTACTGGCAGATGTTAGTGAGGAAATTCTTCCTATCTGAACGGAGTCTCAGTACAAGCTCATGGGACAAATTGAGGCTAACTACCAAAGCATGAAAATGTGGATTTACAGCAATGACAAGTGGGTACATTTGATTGTCTATGTCAGTGACCCCTGATTGAATGATTCTTTTAAAATGTTAAGTGAAAGAGAAACTGTACCAGGCATACACTGTAACCTAACCAAAATACAGATTGTGTGACATACTATTCAATATCTTTTGAAAATAAAAAATGAGCTATGAACAAGTTGTTTCTTCCAAACAGAGAACTGAGCTACTAAGTCAAAACAAATGTTCTCAGAGAAACAAAGTGAAATGCCTTCATGATCCAAGTCATGAAATTCTGACCCAGATTTGAATCTTCAACTGGCTAAAGCATTCAGATCAGTGATTTTTGTTATGGAGGTGCTAACATTTACAAGAACTCTGTCAACTTGTACCTTAAAATATTGAGATTACATAAGTGATAAGGCCTTTTGACAGAGTTTAAATATTTCATTTGATTTGGCATATCAGATTCCAAAGAAGTCAGACAGTTCCTTATATGATCCATTTTCCTATCATGATAAACTTACATTTTACTGTGAGCTATTTCCTTTTTTTCAGGTTGGGACTGGTTACTGAGCATATTATGATTTTAAAAAGCCAAAGTATTATTCCACATTACTGAATCTGTTGAACTCTTTAATGTAAGCTGAGCAACTATATCTCAAAGAGAAAAGACTTTTTGCTTTTCAGTTAGAAGTTCAAAGTATGTAGAGGGATTTTAAATGTCTATACACCCTGTCAAATGTTAAATCAAATGGAATAACCTTATGTATACATACTTTACAATCTTCAACAGCTTTCTGATCTCTTTCAGGATAAATCCATAAAGCAAACAAAAGTTGCTTTTTCATCAGAGACACATTCTAGTTTGAAGAGTTTCAACTCTGAATTCTTTTAAACACCTGCCTTCTTCCCCCTGTAGTTATTTATACCTTGAAGGTAAAAATCTGCTTGTTGAAAGTTTCTGAGCAAGCACCAAAGTATTAGAGGACAGCAAATTATAGTGAAATCTTATAGGATTAGGAAATTGGACAGAAATATAAAATATATTTGTGCTCCTTTCTATAGTCTTTAATTTATATATGCAGAAATAATTTAATTAATATGTATATTTATAATCTATTTATATTCTGTATGCAGCACTTCTATATAAAGAAAATACCCACATTTGCCTTCTGGATTATGAAGAGCTATCATTAGAGATTACTACATAAAGTTAACTCGTTCCCCATTTATCTCAAACTAACATTTATTTATATCCTTGACCTACTTCTTCTACCATGTTATAAACTATATGTTTATATAATATATAATATTATATATATTATATAATATATAGTTATAAACTATATGTTTATATATGTTATAAACTAAACTCATGGCGAAGTTTATAAGGCACCGGGTCTGCTGGCGACAAATGGGACAGGTGGAATGTAACTGTCTCAGAGGGGGAAAAGGATTTTGAGGCAGGAGTTATCAGGGTTTATTGACAGGGTTTTAAACTAGATATGAGGGGGGAGGAGGAGATAACTGGGCCTGTTAAGAATAAGCTCAAGGGAAGCATGCCAAGGCTTGAAGGATTGTGGACTGGTGAGGGCTCTCCCTCTGCCATTTCATTTGAGAGAAGGGATAGATGTTTAGAGATCATGGAAGCACCTGAAAAGGGCCTGATAGGAAATGGGGCCCACACTCACAAAAAGGTGTTAGATTCACTAACTCATCTCAAGTGCATCTATACCAATGCACGCAGTATGAGCAACAAACAGGGAGAGCTTGAAGCCATGATGCAGCACGAGAACTATGACATATTAGCTATCACAGAAACATGGTGGGATGCCTCACATGACTGGAGTGCTGCAATCTATGGCTACAAGCTCTTCAGGAGGGATAGACAGGGAAGGAGAGGTGGGGGAGTGGCTCTGTATGTAAGAGAATGCTATGACAGCTCAGAAATCAAGTATAGTGATGACGGAGTTGAGAGTGTTTGGATGAAGTTGAGGGTCAATAAAACAAATCTTGCTGTGGGAGTCTGCTACAGACCTCCCAATCAAAGCAGTGAGGAGGATGAAGCTTTCTATAAACAGTTGGGAGAAATCTCATGGTCACTTGCCGTTGTTCTTGTGGGGGACTTTAGCTCCCGGGTATCTGCTGGGATCACAGCACAGCAGAGAGGGAACAATCTAAGAGGTTCCTGGAATGTCTGGAGGATAACTTCCTCACACAGCTGGTGAGTGAGCTGACCAGGGAAGGTGCCCTCCTGGACCTGCTACTTGTGAACAGGGAAGAGCTTGTGGGGGAAGTAAAGTTTGGAGGTCATCTAGGGTGCAATGATCATGAGATGACTGAATTTTTGATCCTTGGAAAAACAGAGAGGGGTTAGTAAAACTGCCACCTTAGTCTTCTGGAGGGCTAACTTTGACCTGTTGAAAAGACTGATTGACAAAATCCCTTGGGAGGCTGCCATAAAGGATATGGGAGTCCAGGAAGGATGGACATACTTCAAGAGAGAAGTCTTAAAGGCACAGGAGCAGGCTGTTCCTGCATGTGGAAAAACAAGCAGGAGGGGAAGGAGACTGGCCTGGCTAAACAGGGACCTTTGGCTGGATCTCAAGAAAGGTGAATCTGTGACCTTTGGAAGAGGGGGCAGGTCTCTCATGAAGACTCTAAAGATGTAGTGAAGCTATGCAGGGAGAACATTAGGAGAGCCAAAGCACAGCTAGAGCTCAATCTGGCTACAGCTGTCAAAGATAATAAAAAATGTTTCTATAAATTCATTAACAACAAAAGGAGGATTAGGGAAAAATCTCCCTCCTTTATTGGATGCAGAGGGAAACATAGTAACAAAGGATGAGGAAAAGGCTGAGGTGCTCAACGCCTACTTTGCCTCAGTCTTTAGTAGTGGAACTGGCTGTTCCCTGGACACCCAGCCTCATGAGCTAGGAGATAGGGAGGGGAAGCAGAATGAGGTCAGCACAATTAAAGAGGAAGTGGTCAGAGACCTGCTACACCACTTGGATGCACACAAGTCTGTGGGACCGGATGGGTTACACCCAAGGGTGCTGAAAGAGTTGACAGATGTGCTCACCAAGCCGCTTTCCATGATTTACCTGGAGTCATGGCTAACTGGGGAAGTCCCATTGGACTGGAGGATAGTAAATGTAACACCTATCTACAGGAGAGGCAGAAAGGAGGATCCAGGAAACTATAGACCTGTCAGTCTTACCTTGGTACCAGGGAAGGTCATAGAGAGGATCATCTTGAGCACCATTAAAAGTCAGATAATGGACAACCAGGAGATCAGGCCTAGTCAGCATGAGTTTATGAAAGGCAGGTTCTGCCTGACAAACCTGATCTCCTTCTATGACAAGATGACCTGACTATTGGATGAGGGAAAAGCTGTGGATATTATCTACCTGGATTTTCAAAAAGCATTTGACACAGTTCCCCATAGAATCTTCATAGAAAAACTGGCTGCCCATGGCCTGGATGAGTGTACGGTCTGCTGGGTCAAGCACTGGCTGGATGGACGGTCCCAGAGAGTGGTGGTCAATGGAGCTAAACCAGCTGGCAGCCGGTCACAAGTGGTGTTCCTCAGGGCTCAGTGTTGGGACCATTTCTGTTTAACATCTTTATTCATGATCTTGATAAGGACATAGAGTGCATTATCAGTAAGTTCACAGATGACACCAAGTTAAGCGGGAGTGTCAATCTGCATGAAGATAGGGAGGCACTACAGAGAGACTTGGATAGTTTGGATCGGTGGGCCAATGTTAACGGGATGAGCTTCAATAAGGCCAAGTGCCAGGTCCTGCACTTGGGCCACAACAACCCCATGCATCACTACGGGCTTGGGGAGGTGTGGCTGGAGAGCTGTCTGGAAGAAAAGGATCTGGGTATTATAATTGACAAGGAGCTGAACATGAGCCAGCAGTGTGCCCAGGTGGCCAAGAAAGCCGACAGCATCCTGGCTTGTATTAGAAATAGTGTGACCAGCAGAAGTAGGGAGGTGATAGTCCCCCTGTACTCTGCATTGGTGAGGCCACACCTTGAGTATTGTGTCCAGTTTTGGGCACCTCAATACGAGAGAGATATCGAGGTGCTGGAATGAGTGCAGAGGAGGGCAACGAAGCTGGTGAAGAGCCTGGTGAATAAATCCTATGAGGAGCGATTGAAGGAGCTGGGACTGTTCAGTTTGAGGAGGAGAAGGCTGAAGGGAGACCTCATCACTCTCTACAACTACCTGAAAGGACATTGTAGAGAGGTTGGTGCTGGTCTCTTCTCACAGGTAATTTGTGATAGAACAAGGGGGAACGGCTTTAAACTGCAACAGGGAAGGTTTAGACTGCACATTGGGAAAAAATTTTTCACAGAAAGAGTGGTCAGACAGTGGAATAGGCTGCCCAGGGAGGTGGTGGAGTCACCATCCCTGGATGTGTTTAAGGGTCATTTAGATGAGATGTTGGGGGATATGGTGTAGGGGTCAACTTTGTAGAGTAGGGCTGGTGGTTGGATGTGATGATCCCAAGGGTCTTTTCCAACCTGAATGATTCTGTGATTCTGTCTTTGGTGACTGGTTTCCTGTTTCGTTTGTGTTTAGCTCAGGTACAGGATAGCTTTCACCACATGTGAAGAGAGTCACTACTAGCAGTCAGTATCAGTAATCATGACTTTGTTAACCACAGTGGAAGGAACAGCTCTTGCAGATGTGTCCATGCATGGGCTAAGGGCAGGTCACTGGTAACCCTGTGCACTCTACGAGTGTTGCCCTGTGGAGACCTCTGTATATAATAATAAAATTTTTTTAAAAAAACAGCAAAACTTTCTTAATTGAAGTGAGATGTTTTAATTATTGTACACTGCACTCTTTGGCATCCTTCCCTCAGGCACTGTTGCTTTCTTGCTCTGCTACTGCAGAGGGGCAATGAAGGGACCCCTCTGCCTGCCCAGCAGCAGCCACCTGAGGGTTCATGTCCTTATCCCTCTTTTGGCGGCCCTACTACCTTCTTATGTACTTTGATCATTGTACAGGATCTTGGGACTTCAGTGTGTGCAGAGAAATCTGCTGCTATGAGACATTGGTACTCGTACTGACATGATCTGCAGGGCCGCAAGTCTGCAGCGGGGCTGGGGAGAGAACAGAACATCTCCAGATCACCTCTCCTTACCTCAGCCACAAAATCATCTTAAGACTGTAAAATGTATATATTAGCTTAAGCAGTCTATATTTACTCAAGTGATATTTATAATATATGTTTTCCTGTCCCCAGTGTTTTCTTTGCAGATTTTAATGAGTTTCAAGACTGTGAATAGAAAGTGTATAAATATGACACTCAATCCTGACTACAGAATTATGACCAATAATTTTATAATATTCTACATCAAATTTTGAACTAATTTGGAGTTAATGTGGTGTATCTCACCCATGTTTGGCTGTACAGCTGATGAAAGCTGGAGTCTTTCCTGCTCTGTGGGAGGTTTTGCTCTTTTGAAGGTCATTTCCATTCATTTATCACCTGTGTTAAAATGCAAATGACTTAAACATAACTCAAGCAGGGAATGTTTGTTCTGTGATAGAAAAAGGAAAGCTGTTTCAATCAGTGTGAAGCAGCAATTCTGTAAAACCAAAATGAAAGATTTCAAGACCTATGTCTAGTTACATTATGTCAGCATTATGCAATACCACTACTGCTGACACATCTTTTTAAATAGTAAAAAAATAACATTGGCTGGAAAAATCCACCAGATTCTGAATTAATAAAATTTAAAAATTCAGAAACAGATTTTCTGATTTTGAAAATGGTCCTTTGGCATTTTTAATGATGTTAATTGAATTTCATGAAAAAAGTGTTCTAATAAAATAGGTTTTCCTCAGAGAAAAAAAAAATCTTAATACCATTTTACTGTCTAATGTATACGTTACTCCAGAGGTCAATTAAACAATATGCAATTGAAAATGCCATTTGCAATGCAATCACAATTTGCCACTCTCAGCTTCTTTCATCTTGTAATTATGAAATATCTTTACCTGGGGCAGTCTTAACCCTGCCCATGTGTAATAATTTGATGTACTTTGGCAATGCAAACACTGTCCTTTTAATTTTTTTAAAATTAAATTTGGTGGAAAATAAAAAATCTGCTTTTGCTCAAATGCTCAAAAAGTCATTTTTTTCCAAAATATTCAAAGGGACTTTTTTGTAATGAGTTTGTTCTGTGTTTTTATAGATCTTTTTTGCTTTAGTCAGCATTGTTGAACTGGTTTATGAACCTTTTCATAAAAATGTATTCATAGATTTATTTGATTTATCAGAAAACAAATTATTGAAATTTTTCATATGGTATGAAATAAATATATCATTAGCTATTTAACAATCTTTTGGTCATGTAAAATATATGTGAAGGTCAACACTTATGAAAAATGAGAGGTTTGAGGAATAATATCAACATTCTTTATCTTTAGAAAAGGCCTCCTTAGCACTTTCTACTTCCTCAAAATATAAAACAAAGAGAAAAAAAAGCCCATGGGCCATAGTCCTAACATTTCATACAAAGGTTACCTGTGATATTTCCACCATGTGGGAATGAAAATTTACTTCTATATGAAATATTTCTGTTTAACTAGAGAAAAGTAAACACACATGAGAAAAGGTCATAGAATTATAAAAGATGGCAAAATTTATACATTTTTACATATAAACATTGCAGAGAAATTAAATCATCCACAGAATTATATTCAATGTGTTAAATGTGAAGATAAATTACATTTGAAAGTGTAAGAGTAAGAGAGAGAGGTGTTAAATCTCATTTTGCTGTAACTGCAATTATCAGGTTGTGATTTCAGACAGTGCAGCCTGTAGCAGAAGGATAAGAGGCTGGTGCTTGGCTTCTAGGAGTCATTTTACATTCACTAAATAAATTGGAAATACTAGACTGCTTTGAATTACATATATGATATTCATAAAATACACATCTATGAAATTATATATCTGGTCATGTAATAATGCGTGGCCAAGCAAGCAAGCAGTCGTCAAAGCCATTGTCTGCTGCCTAATCCCAAATAAGAGAATGGTGGAATAGAACCCACGCACTGCTGTTACATGCTGTTCCAGTCATGAGAGCCAAAGGAGGGACACGGGAAATTTTAAGGTAGAAGGGGGGCGGGGGAACGGGGACAGAAGCAGTAAACTTCAAGCTAAGCAGCACACTAAATTGAAACAGAGCTGTCACTAGCTGTTGGCAGTATCTCAGCCAGGTTTTATTTGTGAGTGTTTTTTATACAAGCAGAATAAGAGACATGGAAACAAAGTAGAACACCATCTCCTGGAGATGTATCTCATTAGTTACAGGTACTAATAGCTGAAATTAATCAACTAGGATTAAAAATTTGAAATCAGGCTTTTACCCAAACCTCAAACCAAATGAGAATGGTGGTCACGTTAAGAGTAAATCCACTGTCTTCAGTGGAACTATGCTGATTAACACAAGCTGACTTTTTGTCCCAGGGTTCTTTTTTCCTTTTTTTTTTTTTTTTGAAGCAGAAAAAATAAGGGCTACATTTCATGTGCATGTCTATTTGTAAGAGCTATTGAAATGCATATTCTACATATTTCATTAACTTGTAGCAATCTTCTAACTAAGAATCCCTAAAATCATACAGGAAAATTTTCCATTCTCCTGAAATGTCATGTAGGTGACCCAGCTCAGGGGAGGAAATTCAGTGTTGGCCACTTCACTTTTAGGCTGGCAGGATAGGGTTAATTGTCAGGACCCACCCATTTAAACATAAGAAAGTCTAGATCACCCTTGACAGGTGCCCACTTCTCCCTTTCACCTTAGGAGTGAGAGGAAGTAGCTTTGACTAGATGTCTGTGTCTTTGGTCAATGAAAGTTGGGTGAGTTGAATCCCATCATCATTCATGTTTGTTATGTATACCCTATTATGTGCCACAAAGAAATGTGATAAAACTATAGCTGTCTGGAAAGATGCTGAATATTACCTGAAGGATGGCAAACATTTGGTTAGTGTGTTTTCAAAATAATAAGATATGTTGCTACTCTGTGCTAAGCATTTTTTTCTTTTCTGCAACTCTGTAGAATATTACTCCCAAAATTTACTGCATACTGTTCAGTTCTGCAAAAGGATTCTCTTAAATTCAATACAATGACTTTCTTAATGACACAGATTTTTTTTAGGGTCTTTTCATTTGAGAGGTTCTTCCCGTATTGAGTATCTTAGGAAAATGAAGAGACCCAAGTCCTACAGTACTTGAAATGATGCAGGCAAAATTCCCATTGAATTCCACCAGGGCTGAGGACAGACTGTGGGATCTGGATGAAAATAACAATCATTCAAGCAGTTGTTACTGATGAAAGTATGTGCCAACACCTTCCCAGTGGCTTGATCTATTTGATTTTGTATATTGCAAAATGCAACCATCACAATGAAGAAGTTGCTGAGCAAAGAAAAGCAATGGGATGTCAACCACCTCACAGGCAGGTACGTACAGACTACTGCAGAAGTGTTTGTTAGTCATCCAAATGGCACTTCAATGCGAGTAACCGTATTTCAGAAAGATGACCCTAATTTTTCCTTCAGACTCTTTTGATTCCCTTACAGACATGATGATCATCCTCTTTCCCTTGAAATTCCTTTACTCACTAATTTTTATGAGTTTCCATTCTCAGAGATAAGAAAATTGAAGAAAACAGCCATAAACTGTGTGTTAATATCCAAGTGGACTTTTCCAAGCTGAAATATATTGCCCTGTTCACAAAGTGAAAGGAACTTCCCATCTTTCAAACCATTAGTAGACTCTGGCTATTTTCATTAAGCCGAATTCACAGTCAGAAAGTGTGAAATGTACAAACACACTAAAAAAATCTGCAAAACTATTCAACTATCCCAAGAGACTAAGCCAACCCTTAGGCTTAAATTCTCATCTGCACTCTCCTGTAAAAGGAGATGCAGATATGGAAGTGACTATGGTATCACTTCATGTGGGAATTCAGGAACTGGTGCTCAGTTATATATATCAGAGTTATTCATGGATTTCAGTGAGATTTATGACATAAAGTAAGTTATGAAGTTTCTATGTAATGCAGCTTTTTAATGTATCGAAGTACAACATTTATTCATGTCTTTAGTTATGTGTCATTAGTTACATTATTTAGATTCCATATAGGTTAGGAAAAAAAAATGCAGGTTTTGTCCTTTTTCTTGTATTGAGTTCAGTTGAATGGTCTGTGTATAAGGAATCAGAGCTACCAAATCTTGACATCTTTTCCAAAAACAATGTGACAATTCAACACTTTCAAAAATAGTGTCATTTTCTTGATGTGAATGCTTCTGATGCTGTAATAACATTTTTCATATAGTGAAGCCCTGAAAACTTTGGCAGTTTCAAATCTCCAGGGTTCAATAGATTCTCTTTTTTTTTTTCTTTTTTTTTTTCTTTTTTTTTTTTCCTCTTTTGTTTCATTTACTGTGGGTTCACACAGTTGCTTAGTTTAACTCTGGGCTTCTGGGCTCATGCAAACCCAAAAACTCAAAGCAATGCTCAACCATAATCATGGGTTTTCCATGGTCTGGAACAAAACAGTAAACTTTCTGTGGCGCTGGGAGAGAGGATTAACTTGACAGTCAGTCTATACTTTGTACATTCAGCCTGAGTTCATTTCAAGGGTTGGCAAAACTTGGAAAATCTTTTTGACAAATCTGGGACAAATTGAGGATTACGAAGACAACTCAAAACACACCCGTCTCAAAAAAGGCAAGTAATCCCTTCTGCGTTTCCTTTGTCCCCCAAAAAGCCTCTGACAAACCAGTTGCTATAGAAAGAAGGGAACTTCACATGGTTGTGAACTTCATAAAAAAATTTACACAATTCATTAAGATGAGAAAGGCTTAATTATTCTTATGCTCTTTACAGTTTAACTGTTACATCTGTCCCACATTCAGCTGAAATACTCCTAATTTATGCTTGCTTACATGAAAGGAAATTCAGACCTACAATTCAATGTTGACCAAATTGTATAAAATCTCTCTCTTTCAAACAAATGGGTCTTTATGTTTTCATGTCTGAAGGCACCTAAATACATTTGACCCCATTCAAGTCATTTTACATTTAAGTTCAAATCTCAAAAAAATTAACCTGAGTTTAAAAAAAAAACTGAAAAAGAAATGTCCAGTCTTTCATTATTTACATACTTAATGTTGTTTGATTCAGAAACCACAACATAAATATTTTCTTTTAAAAAAATCTGTAAGTATCAAGATATATATAAATATTTAACAAAATGATCAGTGTGCTCTCACCAAAAACAGATGCCTTGAAAATGTTTGGCTTGTTTTTAAGAAAAACAGTTAAATAATTTTTTGAGATCTAGCCATCTATACATTCAAAGAGCAAGTGCTTTCAGAAGAAATACTTCTAAAATATATATTTATACATATTTCATATGTATATATGAAATAGACAGTCTTTAGTTAATATTTAGAAAATCCACTGTGGTGCAGGTGTACAGGACTTCCCAAAAAAGCCTTGGGAACGAGATGAATTTACCCAAATGGCCCCTTTTACAGCAAAGTTTATTCTGCTGTTTGCAGCATCCCAGTAGCACAGCAAATGCCTTCAAGCTCCCAGCTCCTTCCAAGAAGCAAAGTATCTCCAAGCCCGCAGGTCTGGACGTGCCCGCAGCCTCAGTGCACTCGCACTGCCAGAGGAGTGTGATCTGAGGCGACGTCGGCGGTGCACCCTTTCAGCATGGAGGACGATGCTCGGGCTGCCCACCTGGGCTCACCGCCACCCCAGGCTGCTGGGCAGGGAGGTCAGCCCGAATCCAGCTGGTCCTTCCACATGCAGGGGAAAAGCTGGGTTTGTTGCAGCACTTGGCCAATGTAGCAGGTGCCAGAAAGAAAAAAATGCGTACAAGTAAGCCTTCTTTTTGGTAATTGTTTATCTGGGTCAGCTGCTCACTGAGGAGTACAGACTTGAACTTGGCACCTGTCCTCAGAGCAGCATGAGTCTATCCCATACAGCTCTGCTTTTTGCTGGAATAAAACATAGTTCCAGTATTCCAGTAATTTAAGCATATGCATTGTTTTCTTCCTCTGGCTTAGCTTTCCTTAGTTTCCTAAGTTTTCCATACTTTGGGAGCACTCACTGATCTACACTGGAATGTGGTCTTTTTATTATTTACTATGTTTATTTTTGAGGTAGCCGTTTCAGGTCTGTTGTCACTAAGCTACAGCACAACTATGAGGGACTTAGCCAGAAACACTCACTGACTGAATTAGGAAATAAGGGAAAAAATCACAACTAAGTAATTATAAACAGATGAGACAGGATCTATCCCTCTTTAATTTGACAGCCTAAAATTTAGGTATCTGGTCTAAACCAGTCCATCAGAGGATAGACTTAGCCTTCTCCAAAGAACAGTTTGTGTCACCATAAGTTTGGCAGCTAAAATGCATGGCCCTTATAAGGTGCATATGTCTCCCCTTCATTTTTATAGGAAGCCTAAATAACTAACTGAAACTATATCTCCCTTTTAAGTGAGTTGAAGCCCACCATTGGTATCTGTGTCTAACATGAACCTGACACACTCAACATTATTTTACTGAAGAGTTTCTTAATAGCTCTGCAAAGAACAAATACTCTGAGCTGGCTAATAGCAAGCAGCTCCCACTACACAGAGATTTTTAGCATAGTTTTAGTTACACATCTCCTCAGCTGTTGTGAAATATATGACTATACAACAGAGCAATTATAAAACGGCTTTCATGCACAAATACAAATGTGTAAAGAGATGTTAAAAGCAAAGACAAATGAATACACGATGAAGTAATTAGAAACAGATCACACTATAGTTCTGTTTGGAAGGAGTGTTTTTCACTTGGTTCTATTGATGTACTGAGACCCGCAAAAAGCTTAAACATGGAAGAAGCTTTCTAGTTTCATAGCTACATAGTGAGTTGCAGAAAAGAAACAAATAATTTTAGAAAAATCTTCCACTGCTGTTTCAACTGAGTACAGTGTTCTTTCTCCAAACTTCTCCTAACTTAAATCAAATTACAAAGCATAAACAATACATTTTACATAAAAGCTTAATGTATATGCAGAATTATTTTTACTGTGGAAGGCAATGTGCCAGTACTTTCAGTGTAAGATTCTGAAGGTTTTTCTTCTAATTTTGTTGGCAAAATTGGTATTAGATATGTACCAGAATTTAACCACTTTAAATTGAAATATTCTTTGGCCCAACTGCACTGAAATCAGTGGAGATTATGGTTTGGGCTCCTTTATTTTCAAGGTCCTTTAATATTCCAGAGGATAGTTTACAGCTCAGATCTCCTCTTCCAGAAATCAAAATCATATTTTGCTCTTTCTCTCTCCAACATGATAGCAAAGACTAGATACCCTTTTGTTATCACTCAAGGATATGTGAGGCAGGACCCTCTGTAAGTGGCTTTGTCTATGGCTGATTTTTGCCAACTGGGTTTTATAAGACATCGATTTCTAAACATTACACAATAATGTACACTTAATTCCAGCTTTTGGGTAGAAGTCAAACATAAGAGTTCCTGGTCAGAAAACAGACAGGATGGTTTCCTGGCAACTTAATGCCATTTGGCTTTATAGTTAAAGTTCACAATATACAAAAAGACTCTTCTGCAATTTTAATTACATTCTTAGCAAGGAAAGAAAACAATCTCAAATACTTGGGTTAAATCCTGGAAATCGACATTTCCAGCAATATGTTATATAATCTTCCAAAAGTGGGTGAACTGTTGAACAGAATAGTTTAAGGAATGCTATCATTTTTTTGGCCATGATCCTTTACCAGAATTTGTGATGTGTTACATGAAAAGCCCAAACCGCACAGCACACACAGTCATTTGTAGAAAACTTTCCACTTCTTTGTGCTCTGAGACTAATGTTGGGCTGAATTCTCATGGATTTCAGGAGGAAGAGACAGCTGACCATGGATTTGGCTCAGAGATCAACTCTTTTTCTACATCTGGGGCCACTGTCTTCTAGGAGGCAAGTAAACATTTTCTCAGGCATGAATGAAACTGGACACAAGAATATCTGGGCCATCACTCAAAACTACATTACCTCTTAAGAGAGATGTGGAAAGAAGATAAGATTATTTTCCTCGTTGCTAATATTATGGTGCATTCTTGTAGAGTTGAAAGGATCTCATTGCACTAGAGAAAAAACATCCTGCAGAGAACTTACAATCTAAGTGACAAGAGAGACTAAAGACAGAAAAACTGCATTTACTCCCTGGTGTCAGCTGCAACAGGACACCATTTTATATTTTGTGTGACTCAGGCAAAGTTTTATCCTCCTCATAAAAATTTGAAAAGGCCTTCTTCCTACTTGACCCCAACCTTATCCACTCATTCTCCAAAAGAGAGCTTACTCAATCAGAAACTTGAGATTAGACCGCAATACTGTAAGGGTTTATGGATCTTTAAGGGTTTGGGAAATATCAATCTATTTAAAATAACAGTTTTTGAAAATTATGCAGATAGGTGTCTATACTGAAACCTAAGATGGATAACAATATAAGCAATTAGCTGAATTATTTTTAATGTGTTAACTCAATATTTATATCAGCATTTTGTACTATGTAGATATGCTTGCTTTAGACTTTCCTGCTTCTTTGCGAGTCTGGTAATTGAGAATCTTCCACGTAAAATCAGTAACAGTTCTGACATTCCTAATGGCTTGACATTTACATTTCAAGACTCAGATATGGTCAGAAGATGTACTTTAGTGCATCCTATTAAACGCATTTAGCAAGTGATAACAAAGACAGATATCAAACATGAACTTCAGATTTATTTTCTTACAGAAGGTCCAAATACTGCAACTTTTATCTAGAAAATTTTGCACATAAAGTAGAGGTAATTTTGGCCTTGTATTTCCAATAAGAAGAAACAAGAACTTTATTTGAGACTTGTAAAGTGTAGTGTTAAACATGAAGACATTGCAAAATGTAACCACCCTATCTTTTTAACCCAAATTCATATCAGAAGAAAATGTATTTCATGGTTGTGTATATGTACGTGTGCTTCAGTTTTAAAAGCTTTTAAACCCACAGAATAGCTTCATAACTTGTAAATTCAGTCAATTTTGTCAGAATAGGTTACAGACTACCCAGAGATTAATACAATCCTACAGGTTCTATGAAAATGGGTGTCTTCATAAATATTTAAGGAATCATTAATATAGCCAAGAGAGAAACAGAAGATAGAATATAAGAATTAAGGAATGATAGTGATCCCCAAGATGTTACATAGGTTTTGAATGACTTGAATACTGTGGAAATTACTGGGGTTTATTTGACTTGTCATGTGTAAGTTAAAAGCCAAGATGTGGCTTTAAATAGTCGCTTCTTTAATGCCAGGATTCTGACTTTATAGATGCCTGTGCCTCAGCATCATACCTTAAGTCTATTGCTTGTACAAGCAGCATGGAGTTCCTTAAGCAGTCATTTTTGATCTCAGCAAAAGGGAGAGAAGTCAGTCCAGACTTAACAGCTCTGTAGACTGGATGGTTTTGTTGCTGTGAGTATGCTCACTTTATGCTGAGCTCAAGGAAATTTTACCTAATCTATATTTTCCTTGAAGATAATCCATCTTCTGTGAGCACAGAAGGAGACAGCATAAAGCTACAATGCCACCTGGAAAATTCTCAATAACTGAGGTCAAATTTGCAAGCTTTACAGATGCTAGGAACCATCAGATTGAAGATGTGTTCTTAAGACACTGGGGAAAATGTATTCTTCTTATACTACAAAGTTTATACAATTTCCCTCCCCGCTCGTTTGTGTGATTCAGACTCAGTTGCTGCTCTTACCAGCTGCCTTTATGGGTGGCATATCCATGAAATGTGTGGAAAACAATCCCACGCAAGCAGAGGATAGACAAGATGACCTAGTATTTTTAGGCTTTTTTCTTCTAGCTGTGCTAGCTGACATTATTTGTGGTATGAGTCTTTGAATTCCAGACTCTATATAAGAGAGATAAACAAGTGTACAAAATGTTAAGTGGACAATACACAAAAGTTAACAGTAACCAAAGTCTGCCTCTTTATAGGCTTTCTTTGTAGTCCATGGAGTGGGAGAGAGGCTCCTTTGGGCATTATTTGAAGTAGATAGGTGTCCTCTGGAAGTGTCACAGCCCTCAGGGAGTGAATCTAGGGAGACAACGTTCCCAGGGTTAACATTAGGCTTCATGAATACCTGCCCCTAATTGTTGTTGTCAGTTCTTTTGATACACAGGAATATTTTAGTCCAAAGAAAACCACAGGTGTCTGGCCTTCAATAAACTGCTGGTTGAAGGACTCTGGATGGGTGCAGCCTATATGTCCTGAAGTTAGAGAGTGGCTCTCTGGCAGACAAGTGCTGTATTTCCCATGGAACTTCCCAGAGCAGCATACAGGAAATGTATTCATCATGCACATCTGAAAAAGATGTTTTTTCTTTTCAATCGGTGATTTAAAAGCTAATTATTTTCATTCTTCCAAAGAAATAAAAGCTAAACCACATTAATGCAGAGGCTGACTTGTTAAATACAGCTCCTGGAGGAGCAGGTGTAAAGGGTCGTAATTTAGAAATTTCGAGGCTCATTGTGACAATTCAATTCAGTTGCTGCAAATAGGGAGCTTCTACACAAGACTCCGAGAGGTATGGAATTACAATCATCCCCAGTCTTATAGGCAACTTATTGTTTCAGATCAGGAGTATTGCATATGATATAGACTGGCTAACCTGGAGCCAGAGAGCATCATCAGTTATAACTTTCTATAAAAGCTAATAGAGCTCACCAATTGTTTCCTCCAGCTGATGCATGCAGACAACTTGCAACACAATATTTAAGTCCTGTTATCATAAAATGAGACTCTGGGCCGTTCTGAATGAAAATCTCCACCTTTAACTTATTCTTTCACAACCCTGTGTAAGGTAGGTCTGTCATTGCCTCAGCAAGGTAGACACACAGAGGCACATAGCTCAGTGTTTTTCTCATGTGCACGCATGTAAATTGAGCATCACAATATTAGAGCCAATGGAGTAATACATATATAAAATTCCTCTCCCCTGTAGTGGGAGGAGAATTAAGCCTTGCATAAATCCTCCGGTTTCAATGTATGTGTGAAACGTGCAAGCTAATTCATAGAGCTCCCTCTGCATATGTAGTTATCTAAGCATGTTTACCATGTGCAGCTTTGTGTTACCTGAGTTGGGAAGCTCAGGAGAATAAGCTGTGTTAAACAATAACCATTCTTTCTTCCTTCCATTTGGGGGAGAAGTATTGGTGGAATAGGATGACACCTAGGAACTTAACACATCTGAGTGCTTCAAGGCTGGAAATAACAAAAGTAAAAGTCCTCACCACAATAAAAAATAAAATATTAGTTTGGAAGAAAAGTTACTAGGGTTTTTTTGGGGGTAGTGTTGGATGAAAGCGTGTTTCCTTTTTTACTTTTATCTAAATCCATCTCTAACACAAATCAGCACAAAAGGAAGCATGAAAATTTATTTTATTATCTGCACTTCTTTTGTCTTGCATTTTGAATGTATTTCTCTGTACTGTGGCTTGCCTGAACAAGTACTTTTAATTGTAAACACTTTCGATTGTTTATACAAACTAAATGTCAGCCAGTGCTAAATACATTTGCAGCAAGAAATATACCGAATCAAAATAACGGCAGATGTATCTCAGACAATATTAAAGGACTTTAAACTGCAATGCATCCAAAGCAGAAAATCTACATCAAAGATAGAAACACATTGTTAATCTGTCACATCTGTTTAGTTAAGTGATGGCCTTAATTACTTTTAGTCACCCACGACTCTCATGAACAGACTCCACTTTAAATTTAGATCCAGACATTTTTCCATTTTCTAATTAGGATCTCTTCATGTGTAAACAAGCTTGACATTGGCTTACCCACAGACATTTACGTTTTTTGACTGTGTGGCCTTGCAGAGCAAGTCCTGCATGTTTTATACATATTCATATAGTTGGTCTCCTGTCCTACATGTAAACTGCAGCAATAGCTTGTTGACCAGTGATCTTTTTTTTTTTTTTTTCCCCATAAATAGGCTTTGAAAGGAACATCCATAACTGAAACCTTGATTTGCAGAACCATCTTTCTGGTAAGCAAAGAGCTGTTCTTTCTCACTCATCCCTTCTTCTGAGTACCCGGGATGGAAATATGCCTGGGTTATTTTTCCCCTCCTCCTCATTTCCACATCATACTTGCAGTGGATGGAGCATGGAGAGATTTCAGCAGGCAAATGAAACTTCCAAATAAAATTTCCCATGTGGCTGTGGCTGGCCACTGACATAATAGTCAGAATGAATTTCATTAAGGGTTACACATTTGTGGATATGGTGTTTTATTCAGTCATATCTGGAATGATTTCTCTCAAGCACAGAATAATGCAGGCTGAGCACATTCCTTCAGGTTTAACCCATCAGTGAACTAGATTAGACACAGAATTATTATTTGGTAGAGTTAATGCTGCTGAGAGTCCCTCAGGATAACCTATTCCAGGGCATGAAAAAGAGATTTAAGCATGTTGCCAGAGCTTCTCCCCTTAGAGTGTGATCTTAGTGCCCTTTGCAAACAAGCAGAAAAGGTTTTTTATGAACATCCACATTTTTGAGTGTCCCAGAAATGTGATTTACCATGTGTTATGACCACCATTACCAATTTACAGAGGAAAGAATTAAAAAATTTAGGCGGCTGTTCTACAAGCTCTCAGCTGTTTCAAGGGCTCTTCAATATTCCATTACAACAGCAAGAAAAGACAGAAATTGGTCCATTCAGGCTGATGATACACCTCATATGACACTTCACAGTTATAAGTTGTAAAATAATTTCAGAATGCTTTATAGTATTTTTCTCATCTACTTTTATAAAACTTAAATTTCAGCCTCTTTACATTTGCTGTAGCATTATGTACATTTATGTGCACATTTTAGTAAAATGGAGTATACAATATACCTATTGTATAAACTATACCTTTACATGCTGTTTTACGTAAACTAATAAATTATAATTAGAATAATTTTCCTGATAAAAAGCTTAGATTTTTGCTATTGAAAATATAATCCTTATTTGGAAAAAACTCTTTTATCCCATGCTAAATAATATCTCCTCCCTTCTGTCTTTCAAATATAATCTTTATGGGCTACCTGTAATTGTAGTTTAGCTAGGTGGTATCTGATCATTCCAGCCAAGCATTATTTGAACACAATTAGAACTGTTTAAAACTAATTCTGTTGACAATAACTTCATTATATGCATGTCAAATTGATACAGGTTGAGATAGTTTTCTACATAAACCACATACCTGGAGTCCCTCCACTGCCACTAGACTTACACAGCATTTAGAAAGTTGAAATATGCAATTTAGATTCAGCTACCGGGCTATTTTTCAACTATTGCTAGCAAATCATCCTTTCCACATCATTACCAACTGTTGAAGTAGCTCTTAAGTTTGACCTATGTCCTTCAGTCTGTACTTAGGGTTTTCAAACCCAGATGTATATATCCAGCTTGAGCAGCCTGTGAATATTGTCACCCTCTGAAACTCCACTGACAGAAGGCAGCCTTAGTTTATGATCTCAGAAAGAACCCAAATGATAAGAAATTTACACATCCATTTAACATATAGTGGGCATTTTATTTGTGTATTGTCTCTTTAAAATTTGCTTAAGGAATGGAAATGAAGTGACAATTTACATGTTACTAGCTCTGCTCAAAGTATTGTCAAAAGACTCTTGGTAAGAGAAAGGGAGAAGCCAGGACAGTGGTTGTGGTTGTGGTTATCTTAGCATCAAGATCTGTGATGGGAGCACTTAGCTTGGTTAAGTTTTGCAAGATGGCAAAAACAGTTGAGGAGGGCTTCCAACAATATAAAATTCAAAAGGTGTTAGAAAATTTTAAAATAGGAGAAGAGAAAGTGCTTACCAGGCTGAGTCATTAGAAGAAATATGAGCAGGATCCTACACAAATATTTTATTTTTGGCAAGGAGGGGGGCAGAAGCCTTTTGACAGAAGATTTTAAAGTCACTTATAAACTAGCTTAGGCCATATCAAACTATTGTGGCTTGCAAATTAGCAGCTTTATGATAAATTGCATCTTAAGAAAGACCAGAGTCTTTCTTAATCCATGTAGAAAAGACTGCTCACGAACAGCGAATGCTCAGAATGGGCGTTGGACCACAGAAGGAACAGAAAGCAAACGCCCAGGTTCTGGCTGTGAGGGAAAGTAAGCCTACATATTGTCAGAAAATCACTTACCGAATATGTAAATAAATTATTAAAAAACAAGTACCATTTAGATTTTTCTGTCTTCCAGACACAGCTAATACTCACCTCCTATTTCAAAACAAAATTCCCTTTCTCCACCCAATGGTTATGACCAAACTCAATTTCTATATTTAAGTGCAAAGATGCCCAGTTTTTGCTAGCAGCTTCCATGTATCCACCCCTGCTCTCCAATTCTGACCATATTTTTGGATTAAGATTGTGCTAATATCCCCTTTTAAGTGAAGTCAGAGCTACACTTACTGGGGAATGATTAACAAGCTGCTTTATTTTTCAGTTTCTTCTGTAGATTTGCATGCACTTACACAGGACATTTTTGCTTATTAGTTCTCAGATGGCTGGTCCCTTCCAAGTATCCTAATAGAGGTATGTGATGATACTTTTAAACTTTGATTTTTCTGTACATGTAACATTTTTCCCCCAGGTTTCTTCTTTCTCTGATGTGACATTTATACTATGGGGGCTTTATTTGTTTGTTTGTTTTAGATCAGAATTCTGGCTCCTCCAAAAGTACCTCTGAGCATCTGGCCTTGTTTTTCTACCATTTTTCTCCTGATCAAATCATCATGTGTATAGACCTGAGTATACTCTATACAATCAAAAATGTGTTTCATTTTCTGGTGAATCGCTGTGGCTGCCAAACACAACCCAAATGGCAGTCTGAGGAACAGTGTCTCCTAACAGGAATAGAGAAAGTGCAGAAATGTTTCCTTAAGGCACCTGCCAGAAACCTGCTGATGCATCACGTGTAGGAAAATATTTGGCAACAGTAATTTCTTGGGTAGTGAGAAATGTTGCCTTTACAGATATTTGCTTAATTTCTTGGTCTGTCCATAAAAAATGTCTCAGTCTTTTCTTTCTACCATGACCATTTAGTGTACCTACTCAGCTAATTCTTCTGGTCATTTTAATGACTCTTGGACAAAGTTTGCTCATTCCTTTTGCCTCTGCTTAAAAACAGAATAATCTTAATACAAGGCAGGAGTCACAGGCTCCTAGTAACAATTGGTCCAGTAAACACTTTGCTGAAAGCTGTATTAGTAACTCAAAGACACCCTGGCATTTTTAGTTCATTTTTTTCTTTTTCCTTTAGAGAAAATCATCAGATGAACACATTTTTTAGCTCATTAATGGATACCTTTCTACTTAATAATTAACAGTGAAGAAAAAACAAAATACAACATGCCACAGAATGCTTCTTCAGCTGAGAACTGTCTATTCTGAATTGTCATGACTTATTAACATGGGTACAGGTTGTGCAGGGGAACATCTCAGCACTCATGGCACTACCTGCTCACCTAGCTGGTTAAACACTCTGATAGGATCCGTCAGGCTATGGTTATCTACTGCAACTTCCAGACACTAGCTAACAACTACCAACATCTCCTCTCCCACTTATCCTGTCTCAACTCCTTGGCCTTAATGGAATGTGACAAGGGTGGCCAACAGCAGAATGTGTTGCTCTGAGTGAAATGTAGGTAGGAGCAGCCAAATGATTGCATAATGGATCATCTCAGTTAATATCTCTCTGCAGATAAATTTAGTTTCACATCAAGATATGGATATGGCAGGGTATGGCTGAGACATGTTTCTAAAATGATGTGACATCTTCTGCCATTTAAGGTCATAGATTAGTACAAGGAAAAGCACTAAGGAAGGTTTAGAGCAGAATTATCCATTGATCTGAATCATAATGGCATCTGTAATTACTCATGCTGGGACAAAAGTCACAAGAACCATTAATCCTCACGCTTCAGGACATAATTGAGCAACAGCTGGAGTCAGGAATAATTTTCCTCTATGACAGAGCATTGCACAATGTTGTGTATTAGGGGGTTTTATGTCTACATTTGAGATGACTGGCACCAGCTCAGTTGAAGACAGAAGGTCAAATTAGATGGTCCTCTGGTATGTTCTGTAGCAGTTATGTTTGTACACTGATACAGTCATTGTAACAATCCCAGGCTGTCTCGGGTGTTGTGTAGGCGTTAATGGCTGCTTCTTCATTCTCTGTTTTCCATCTGCTTTGGATAACCTGGAAATTAATACCAGTTGAGTCTGCGGTTAAATCTTGTACCAACAAGTAGCAAAATGAGGATATGGAAGTGCAAGAGACCATGCAACAAATAAACATCTTTCACATCAGCCTGTTTACCTTTACTAGTACTCACTAATTAGCAAACACCCTCTCTTAGGAAGACTGCTCTGAAAAAAAAAAAACCCTTTCAGTGGCTTTAACATCACTTCACTGCCTCACTATAAATGGTTGTATCTCTATGATTAGCTCTCAGGTGAAGTGCTAGCAGGATTTTCATGAATCACAAAATGGAAATGATGGAAATGACAATTCAGACAAGAATGAGTGAATCACTTAAATATAACAGCTATAGAGTTTCAGTTCCACACTCTGGTCTTCTCAAAAGAAAACCTTGATGATGCTGATTGTTCAGCTAATTCAGTACTCAGGCTTGTCTGAGTTAAAAATTGCAAATTCAGTGCTAGATAGTTTGGTTCATACTGATAATGCAAAGGAATTGGGAGAAAGGGTATTCAGTCTCCCCCAGGTATTTTCAGTCTTACAAGCATGTATGGTTTTAGGATTTATATTGCTACTCCCGTTAAGACAAGGGAGCTACAGCCTGTTCTGAACACTACCAGAGTAGGGAAATTTTCAAACTCTGTCCCACTTCAGGCTCATCTATTGAACACTTCTTTTAGCTTAAGTCTGACTTCTTCTCTGTCTAGTCTGGGCAGTAGCAACCAGACTCATTCATTGCCCGGTGTAAGCACAAAAATCTTGAATGAAGTCAGAGGAAAGGTCTGTATAATGGCTGTATAAGGTTTAGTATAATGGCTGCCTAGACAGTCTTCTTATTTGAAGATGATAGTTTCAGTCTCTACAGTTGCCTAATCAAGTGTTGCTTGGGTTTCATTCTGCTTCTTAAGGGTAAAATTCCGTTCTGTGTAGATCATAGAATATTTCTAATAATAGAAAATACCTCTGAAACTATTTATTCTTTATACGGAATATTTACACAGGGGATGACTTTGATTACTATTTCTGAAAAGGTGAATATTAATCTCTAGAAAATGGCTATAGTTATGCAGAATATACATCCTGTTATCATAGTAACAGACATGAAAGAAATTTTATACTATAGAAAGTTATTTACTGAGAAGTTTCTGAGTAATGTGAATTAATCTTCCTGTGATAGAAGACCAGACAAACTGAAGCAACATGAATTTAAAGACATTTATGAAGTTTCCTTGTGTCTGACTATCTCTTTTCAGTGGTTGCAGTGAACAGAAATAGAAGCAAAGAAATTCAAGGCAATTACAAATAACATATATGGTTTGGTCATAAATCAAGTCACTTTACATTTATATAAGGCACTTTGTTCAGAGTATTTCCAGGAAAACTCTGCTGAAAGTCTGGAAATTGAGACTTATACGCTGCTCTTCACATTTCCAGGTTTATGTTTTTCAGAATTGAATAGTTGATTGCCAGAGGAAAAGCAGTGAGAATTTAATTTTAGTAACCTTTAAAATACCCTATAGAGGACATGTAATATGAATCATAAAATTATTTGTGTTGTAAACCTCAATTTTGAAGCAAGAAATCTGCAGAGAATGATTGACCAAACATAATAATGTTTAAATGAAAACATTCTCTCCATTTCTTCCTGTGTATCAGATACAGAGAAAAGGAAAATTAAGAGGAAGAAAAAAATAGTAAATTTTCTTTTTGTGTCCCCACATCCTCTTTTTTTTTTACCATTGTGGGTATTAATGTCATCTGTTCTGTATTAGATGTACACCTCTTAATACGTTCTCTAACCAGTTCTTGTGAGAGATAGAGGGAGACTGAAAGGAATTCAGAAACATAAAGGCACTGGGAGGGCCATGAAGTGAAAGATGGACACATCATAAATCCAAAATGATAAGAGGTTTTGGAGTTGTGGAAGAACAAGCTTAATACATGAGAGGTGCATTCTAACTGAAGTCTTGCTGTTTAATATCCACATTATCTTTCACAAAAAGTGGTATATAGAAAGAAGTAAAGCCAAGCTTATACCCTGATGATTTATTTCTGCTTATACTTTGTCATTTACATATATTGACTTTGCAGAACCATGCTGCATAAGCCTTCATACTTATCATAGTTCTTGATTTGCTCCAAGAATATTTTATTGCCTCCATGTATTTTCTAATTATAAGCTTCTAATTACAAGACTAAGTGGCATCTCCTTACACTGAGTTCTGAAGAATAATTAACTGCATTAAGTCATATCACCTGTATTTAATTATCACAGAATAACAGGCTTATCACAGAATTATTCAGGTTGGAAAAAGACCCTTGGGATCATTGAGTCCAACCATCAGCCCTACTCTACAAAGTTGACCCCTACACAATATCCCCCAACATCTCACCCAAACGACCCTTAAACACATCCAGGGATGGTGACTCCACCACCTCCCTGGGCAGCCTATTCCACTGTCTGACCACTCTTTCTGTGAAAAATTTTTCCTAATGTCCAGTCTGAACCTCCCCTGTTGCAGTTTAAAGCCATTCCCTCTTGTTCTGTCGCTAATTACCTGTGAGAAGAGACCAGCACCAACCTCTCTACAATGTCCTTTCAGGTAGGTGTAGAGAGTGATGAGGTCTCCCCTCAGCCTTCTCCTCCTCAAACTGAACAGTCCCAGCTCCTTCTATCGCAGACTTAGTGTTGAAAGGAGGCTTAAGAAGATTGTATACAAAAAGCCAAGAGTTTTCAAATAGGAAGATTAAAACATTGGTACTAACGTGTGTTCTCAGGCTTTTTAGAAAACTTCAACAAAACATTTTCCTGAAATATTCTGAAACCCAAGTCAGAGAGCGCTATACTAATGCTCGAGTGTCAATTTCTCAAACTGACCAAGGCCAGCTTATTACATGCATACTTATTAACTTTAACCACTTGCATCACATTATTGATGTTAGTTGGAACACTTCATAATTAATTAACTCAAATAAGCACATACATTCAATAAAATCAGGCATATATTATATGTTCAAATAACTGTTCTGGTTTAACTCTTAAGATAAGTAAAATGAAAGAAGTAAACCAGGAGTAACAGGAAATAAATTATGGTATAGGTCTTTTTAATCTGTTCTAATTATTTTCAATATCAAATTCCATTGGGTAAACAGTTAAAAACAATTATGCCATTTGTACTGAAAATGTAACTTTATTGAGTCCAACACTACATAAGTGTCTTGAAAATACTTTGTAACTATGAAGAAGCAGCCCTGTAGATATAGGGATGGCATCCTTTTACTTTCTCCTTTTGGTCTTCCTCAGTAACAAAATCCCCCCAAAGGACTCTTACCTAAACCTGTACCAAGGCTCAGCTTTGTAATTCTTCAACTCTTAGACTGTAACTCTTGACTATGGTAACCCTTGCCAATCACATTCACTGGAAAAGTTCATCTGGCTCTAGCAGCTGCAAATCTTTCCTTCAGGAGGTAGGATTAGTCCTGTACTATGACCAGACAACTGTCTTGAAGGAATTTAGTGAAAAAGTTTAAAATATTAATTCCAATGTACCCAAGACTGTACACATCTACCTTCCTTCTTTTCCTAGGTCAGTCCTTCTTACCTTGTTTCTCCCTGCTTTATAGTTTGTCTTCTTCTTAGCCCTATGACTTGTATTCAACATGTCAGAGAAGGCATCTTATTGGTAAAATCAGACAGCTCTTCTCTCTTGTGCCTTCAAGCCTGCTTGAACTGGTTTGAGTAGACCACCGATGACTGAGAGCTAGGGTATAAACCAGTTGAGAGGGTATTCTTCTGCTTCCTGCATACCAAATCCTTCTTGAATTAATCCTAATGACAAAAAAAAAAAATCCCAAACTGAACAAAAAAGTCATACAAACATATGGAGCACATGATATTGCTAACTTAGAGCAGATTCAGAACTAACCCGATACACATAAACAAGATGTCTTTTGGAACATGGTAAGTAAATAGAAAACCACTATATGGAAATTATTTATTCATATGACTTTGAACAATAGCCTTGTTTGAAGTGGCTAATAAATGTGAGAGTTATGTTAGGCCTCGTTCACATTACAGAAAATCAATCAATTAAAAAAATGTAGAGTCTTCACAACAAAGATGATTGGACTTCTTGAATCAGGAACTCAGAGACGTGCTTCAGGAGACTTATTCTTGTCCTTGCTTGAACTAACACATATAAACCACACTAAAAAAATAGCCTGTAATTAATTAATTCTGACTCTGAGTATATGTGCTTCTTTACAAAAAAAAATATAGTACAAGACTGAAAAAAGTATGCAAAGACAGTTTAATGGACTCTAGCCTTCATTTGACAGCTTGCTGTATTTCTGTGGTCATGTCCATGCTGAGCATTTTCCTTAACTGTTTTGTCATTGAAACAGCACTTCTATAGCTGCCATGCTGGTAGCCATAGTGGAGACATTGGTATATAAAAGGCAACTGGACTTTCATCACCTCTTCATCTCATCCTATTCAGAACAAGGCTGGATGACGTGGTGAGAAGGAGGGACAACTTTGCCAGTATCCCCACCATTGCTTCTGCAGGCAGTGTTGCATTTCTGAATTGGATAGAGAACTAAAAGCAGACAAGGATGCTCAGGTATAAGGGCCTTATCATTTGCTGGACCTCTACGCTGACTGTACCTAAATCATTCCTGAATGGGAGACGTATAGCCTCACTACTATGGCACTGTTACCATGAGCCATCCTGCAGTCAGGCACTTACATAGTACTGGGAATGGAGCTTACATGTGCTCCCATGTTTCTAGACTTTGTAGAATGTTTACCATACAAATACAAATTTTGTGGCAGAGTAGCCTGCTTTGGTCTTAATCAAATTCTTGACTCCAAATGTATTTGTTCAAAGAAACTGAGAGCTGGACTCATATCTTAATTTTTCTGTAAGACCCATTTCTAATCTTTGCAAAAGGGACAGAATAACCCAGAATTTTGATGGAGAAAAATAATTATTTCCATTTATTTCTTGGCTTCAGCTCTTAGGAATAGCATGAAATGTAAGGAGGATGAAAATTGTGTACATATTGATTCTGAGTTGCAGGACAAGAGAAAAATATCAAAACTGTACTTTCTTTTACAACCAACTGGCATAAATTTCACAGTTTCCAAAAGTAATATAAGTTACTGATGCATAAACATATTGAGAATAGTCTGTGCTCTGTTTATTTCTGGTGGAATGATGAAAAACATTGAGTGAAGGCCAAGTATCAATCTTAGCCACACTGTGGTGAAATAATTGCAGCTTCGTTCATCCAACTCAAGCCATCAGTCACGTGTACTGTCCTGGTAATTAAGTATTTAACAACCTTTGTTCTTCTGCCACAAAAGGCTGTGGCAAAGCAAGATTTGGATCAGGCTGCCCTGAAACAGAATAGAAAACTCTTTTAGTGATTATCTGCAAAAATGAATTCCTTATTTTTGCAAAACTCAGTGAAGCAATTATGTATTTCTGTGTCACTGCCAAAAATGCAGCACTTCATTTTCCTCTGTTCAGTGACTATGTTTTTTCTATGTAGGAATTTATAAATGAGAATATCTGCATAAAGGCTCTTTGTGTCTGTTGTGTCAATGATTTTAAAAAACTTTAGAGTATGTGGGGTGGGGGTAAAATGATTACTGTGACAAGGATATCTATTAGACAGCAATATAGTCTACTCAGAGAAGTGATGGAAACCCCAGCATTTAAGATTGTAAAACTAAAATGGACATATGGCTGAAACTATTTGAATAGGAGAAATCTGTCCTTCCAGATATATGGGCTAGGAGACACGGAATTTTTTTCATCAGTGATTTCATTTTAAGGAAATATTTCATAAAACTCCATTTGAAAATATTCTATTGAAAAGAGCTACTATAACCTCAGCAGAAAAGCATTTTATTGTTTGCTTGTTTCCTTTGTCTTTCCTGTATTTGCTGCCATTTCTGTTAGAGAAAACCAAGAAAGAAAACCAAATCAAATTGTGCAGATCTGCTTCAAATGCACTTATGTCTCCTGCAGATAGGAGTGCAAGATTTGCTTCCATGTATGAGTCCCGTGTGAGCTGAAACCATTTGTTTCTTTGGGCTCCAATTCAGAGTCTTCATTCAAACAATTCTAACACAGTTTGTATATAATGTATCATCCTTAAAGCTGGTGGCTTGGAAACACAAAGGTGGCTTGATTTTTCAGTTAATGTCACGTCATTTTCATAAAACCAACAATGTCCTTTTTTTTTTTTTCTTTTCTTTTGGTAGTCTTTCCTTTCCTTTCCTTTCCTTTCCTTTCCTTTCCTTTCCTTTCCTTTCCTTTCCTTTCCTTTCCTTTCCTTTCCTTTCCTTTCCTTTCCTTTCCTTTCCTTTCCTTTCCTTTCCTTTCCTTTCCTTTCCTTTCCTTTCCTTTCCTTTCCTTTCCTTTCCTTTCCTTTCCTTTCCTTTCCTTTCCTTTCCTTTCCTTTCCTTTCCTTTCCTTTCCTTTCCTTTCCTTTCCTTTCCTTTCCTTTCCTTTCCTTTCCTTTCCTTTCCTTTCCTTTCCTTTTTCTCTTCTCTTCTCTTCTCTTCTCTTCTCTTCTCTTCTCTTCTCTTCTCTTCTCTTCTCTTCTCTTCTCTTCTCTTCTCTTCTCTTCTCTTCTCTTCTCTTCTCTTCTCTTCTCTTCTCTTCTCTTCTCTTCTCTTCTCTTCTCTTCTCTTCTCTTCTCTTCTCTTCTCTTCTCTTCTCTTCTCTTCTTCTCTTCTTCTCTTCTCTTTCCTTTTCCGTTCCTTTTTTCCTTTTCGTTTTCGTTTTCGTTTTCCTTTTCCTTTTCCTTTTCCTTTTCCTTTTCCTTTTCTTTTTCCTTTTCCTTTTCCTCTTTGTCAAAACTATGAAGTATGTGTTCAAAATATCCTTTGGTACCAAAGACCTTTTTCTGTGAAGGAAAAAGAGCTGGATGGCCAAGCCAATTTAGGTAGACTGAAAAACTGAGAAGAACTGAGCAGAAACTACACATTAGAATTCATGAAACAAAGAAGCCAGGAAAATGCTACAAAAACTAAGGTAGCCCTAGAAAGAGCAGGCAAGATGGAAATTGTCTCCTTATTTGAAAAGGTTACAATGACGAGACAGGGATAAATACATCCTGTATTTTAGATCTTTCATGTTGTAAAAGAGCTGTGATGGTATAAATGCCCCATTTCTGGCTATGTGAGGATCTCCTTGCCAAAGAAGCTGTGAGCCAGACACTAAGTCTCTGGACAACAAGCCTGGGGAGGTGAGGTCAAGCATCATCTGGAAGGGCATGAAACCCTGGCATACACAGCAAATCTCAGCAGCGCCAGGGATGAAGCAACCCCTGGAGGCTGCTACTGCCCAGCTTGCCCAGGTGGGAGGTCAGGAACCTGAGATCACAGGGAGGATTTAAAGCTATTTTTGACTCCACTGGCGTGGCCTGCAAGCTCCTTGCAGTACAGTACAGAAAGACACAAGGGGATTTGATGAAGCACAGGAGTGGAGTATTTGCAGGATTATGTTAGCTAAACAGATTTGTCAAATCCCATTGATTCAGTAGGTTTTTCTCTCGACGGAGATAACAAAGCACACTTTAGTAGTGAGATATCCAATTTTTCTCTTTTGTTTTTTGTTATCGTGCTAATGATTTGAACAGCAGTGGGTCTCCTTATGCTTCATTTGCTTTGGAAATACCTAAAAGACATAATATGCTGTTCCATCAGTGTGGAGGAATCTTGTGTCAGTTGCAAATTCACTGATACTCTAGATCTAATTTCCCACTGACTGACTCCCTTAATATTCAGGAAGAACCTACAGTAATATAAACGTTCTCCAGAATCCATGAGATAAATGAAGGTAAGCAACCCAAGTACTTATTCAACATGTTTCTTTTTTTAGCAAAGGGTAGGTAGATAGTCCTTCAACTCTGATGCTCAGATTCAATGAAATACACATTTATCTCCATTTTCATTTCATGCAGAGAGACTGACTTAATTGCTTCATTCCTTTCTCCTGGACCATAGCCAGGGTTTCTTTCCTGGATTGCTGAGTTACAATATTCTCTTCTGTCTATGAGCAAGACCAAGGGCAATAGTTCTAGTATAAAGATGCTCTATTCTGTGGGAGAGAAATATGGAAAACACACTTAATTAGACATTTCTAACTTGCTGTATCTAATATAGTATATGTGGCAATATGGCACAATTTTAGTTCTCAGTTGCTACGTGTATAAAACAGCCACTCTAAATAAATGGTTATAAAATTTTTCTACTTCACCACATCATCATAATCTGTCTATATGTTTTATTTATATGAATGGATGTGCATATGCACTTATGTATTCCCATACTTTCAACAGTTGACCAGTAGGTTATCAAATAACTACTTATTTGGGGGAGCTGAATTTATGACACTTTCCACATACCTAATTTTCAGAAAATGCTGAGCATTCAGTGTTTGAGGCTGTAAGGCAATGTAATAAATTTGGCAATGTAATAAATTCAGCACTTAGAATTGCCAGTCACCTCTACAGATCTTAGCCATACATTACCAAGAGAAAGGGTTTTTTGTTGGTTTTTTTTCCTGACTGAGTGCAAATAAATAGTGTCAGCTGTAAAAACCCATTCCAGAGTGATTCCAAAAAGGAAATGGACACATTCACTTATGTTTTGAAAACATAAAGATGTGAAAACCAATACTTATGAGGGATTTTTTTTAAAAAGACTGAAATTTAGAAAATTATTGGAGCGTCTCTTACACAGTTAAGAAAGAAGTTTTTTGGAGGGCTGGGCCTTGTTTTCAGAATGAGCAAATGTAGAAAGGAAACACTGACACACTGATTCACATATCCTGTTTTATAACTGTCATTGTTTTTTTCCAGATATATTTTCTTGCTGGAGGAATAAAGATCTGCATTTAAGTTGACACTTAAACATATGTGCAGACAAGAGTTGCACACTGTCTATCTCTTTCTCCTGTCTTTGAAACAGGACCTTAAATTGGTCCTAAGCTTGCTGTGGCCCCTCTGCTGCAAGAAGTATTTTGGTAATGTTGTGCATCTTGCTAGGAAAACACAAGACATGGCTTTCCAGGATTTAAGTGCTAATCCAGAGTTCAGGCCCATCTCTTGTGTTTGCTGCTCTCCATCACACTAGAGATTCAATCAAACCATTCATTTATGAGGCCATTCAGGCTTTGGCAAGGTTCTGTTTTACAGTTTTTTCTCTTTCTGGGAGAATTTAAAACAAATGAATCCCTTCCCTTCCCTGGTTTTAGTTCTTTCAAATATACTGTATTTTAAAAAAACTTGGAGCCAAAGCATATCACCATTTCACATTCTGTTAATTTTTATCTGAATGTGATTCACAGCACATCCAGAGTTTCCTATGCCTTAATTCTACATGCATGCTGCATAACCAGACAGCTCTGGGTAGAGACACTCCAGTGATGTTAGCTAGCTAAGTCCTAACAGCTGGTTTAAAATATCATCGAGGTGGTGGCAGCCAAAAATCCCCCAGTAGGTTCCCTTTAAGCAGCTGCTTGTTGTCACCTGCTGCTCCTCGTGAGCTTGTAGTACGCTGAGAGCCAGCAATGGAGATCCACAAAGGCATGGGAGCTGCCGGTGCCAGTGTTTCTGGACAGTCTATGTGCCATTGCACTGCCTTTGTTGCTTTGTTGTGCCTCCCATGTTCAGTGACACTGAAGAAATCACAATATGGCCTGGTTTGGTCTAAGTGGAACACCAGTAAGTGGGGGACAGCTTGACAGTAAGGTTGGTTTTGTATCTGCCTACAGCAAGCAGTATCTTTCCAACTACAACAAGTATGTGCAATCCGTGCCTGTACCTGCTCACATGTGGATCCCATCTCCACAGAAAACTAGCCTTGAAAGTAACAGGAAGGGTAAGGCCAAGGGAGTGGTTGACTGGGTAAAGAAAAAGACTACAGCTGAAGAGCTTCTCTGCAAAGACAGATGGCAGGGTCATGATTTGGCTTTTATTTCACTTGTTCATTATTTTTGCCAGGCAGGTGAACTCCCCCAGGCTCACAGACCCCCACAGTCTTTCTGGCATTGAGGGCTTGATCTCAGACTGAGTCATACCCCTTGTGTTTGGTCCTGGGGTTTAGCCCAAACATTGCATAGTTAGAGCTGGCCAGAATGCATAAAAAGAAATAATTAGCAGCTCAGTGCACCTATGGGGATGCTTCTGAGCCCTTGAACAGCAGAAGAAAAAAATACCTAAGGTTTGTTCTCCATGTATTGTATGTGTATCCTGGCAATAACTGTAGTACTGTGACTGCTTTGATGGCTGAATGGGGTATGAAAACAACTACAAGGTAGCCTTAAAAATCTCTGCATAACTCTGTATTATGGTAACTATTAAAGAGTTGACAGCATCTGCAGGAACAGACTGTACTGGGGCAAAGGTTCCAGCATGCTTCATTTGTAGATAACTCTTTTCAGGATTATCATAGGCTTCCTGCTTTACGTTTAATTTCTGATCCACACATGACATTACTCACGTATTAGTGAGTTGCAAACTACAGACAGAATTTCTTCAAACAACAATGCCAGTGCATTCAGGCAGCTTCCTCTAGACTTTGTATCTAAAGCCAGCTTGTCCACAGTTGCATGTGAAATCAGAGGGACAACTTTCATTTCTTTTGCTCTCCTGCCTGGCCACGGTATTCTTGCACTCCTCTCTTGAGTAAAATACAGTGTAACCTGAGGGTCATTCTGGTGCTGCTCTCACTGCACATTCACTAATGACATTTTCAGTGTCCCCAGATCTGGTTCTCTACTCTGCAATGAAGCTTGTTTCCTTCAATCATTTTCAGCTACTGTTGTCCGAAGAGACAGTCTTTTCTAGTGATACCAATGTTTTAAGCACAAGTATGTACTGTGTAGGAAAAAGGCGTTATGTTAAAAGGAGGAGGAAGATCATTGGTTTGAGCCACATGATGAAATTGCTCATGCAACTAGTAACAAAGCAACCTCAGAATGCTCCACCAGCACCTATAATAATTCGCATGTTAAAAAGCTAGGGAAAAAAATCTAGAGATTAAAATAAATTATTCTTACAGTACTCTAAAAAGTTGTGCTAACCCAAGCACCCAACACCTTGTAGATACAAACAGAATAAAATCCAAATTACTGCTATATGGGGTTTTAACACTACCAATTTCAAAAATAGCTTATAGGAAAAATTTAAGCAGAAAAGTATGAACAATAATTGGGAATTGTTTAAGAATATTTTCAGTTGTTAGTCAAGAAACTGCAATCCCATAATCCAAAGGGGAGGCCACATTGATTGGAAAAACATTCTGATTGAGAGTGAAAAATTAAAGCAGTTATTTAAAATATATCTAACTATTGGAAAATTGGGTAAATTGGAAGAAATTGATGTAAACTGGAAATTAAGATTTAAAATTGATTAGAGAAATAGAACAAATTAGAACAAATAGAATTGTTACAGTATTAATCCTTTTCTAGTTGTCAGTGGTAGAATTGTTAATCATAGCATGAAAAAGATAGAACTACTCAGGAAATATGGGATCAGATAAAGCTTGAATAGAGCATTAAAATGAGTATTTCAACAATATTCCACATTCAGTACATAGGGAAAAAACAGAGGGTCTATTCATACTTTACATATATCATAGAAAAATCATAGAGAAACATCTTGATGCGATTGTAAGAGGTTATCTAGTCCATTTTCTGACCCCAAAAATACCTTTGTCTTTCATGACAGCTGTTTGTCTAATATGTTTTTACAGACCTGCAGCACTGAAAACCCTGCAGTCTCCTTTGGTAATCTCTTATAGTGTTCTACTTTTCTTGCCCATATAAAGTTGTTTTCCATCTAACCTTTCCAATATCTTTTATTTCTTGCTCCAGATTAAGCCCACTGTTTATTGTCCAATCCACTGTGGTCACTGAAAACAGATTATTCCTTTCATCCTTGCACAGCTCTTTTACACATTTGAGTACTGTTACTATGCCCACTTCAGTCTTCTTTCTGTTAGGCGAGACAAATCCAGTTATTTCATTCTCTCATCACAGGTCATGTTTTTTAGACCTCTGATCATTTTCGTCACTCTTGTTTGGATTACCTCCAATATTTTCACATCTTTCTTGAAATGTACTGCTCAAAACTGAGCTCCAGATGAGGCTTTAACAGTGCTAAGCAGAGCAGAAGGATTATTTCATGTCTTGTCTTGTTTATACATCCCACTGTGATGTTAGCCTTTCCACAACATCAGAACATTTCTGACTTGTGTTCAACTTATGATTCACTCAAACCCCAAGATGAGCTTCTTAAAAATGGCTACCATCCTAGTTTTTTTGATGGGTTTTTTTTCCCCATCTTGTAGCTGTGCGTCTGATTTTTTCTTACACTTGTTACTAATGAATTTCATCCATTTTTTCAGTTTGCTAAGACCATTTTAATTTCTCTTCCTACACTTCTAGCCTCCAATAAACTGTAAATTTAATCATCATGTTCTTTCTCTCCTCCTGAAGGTCAGTCAGTTATGAAAAAATATTGAGCCCACCTAGATCCAAGGCAGCACATGACTGGATATATCCTGTCATTGATGGTGGACCATTGCTAACAACTGTACAGAACTGCTATCCATCTGATTTTGCATGCAGTTTATAGTCAACAGAAGATTTCCTTAGGATCCTCATAAGATGGTAAAAAACTTCATTAAAAAGAAGACATACATCTTCAGTGTATTCTCTGCTCTATTATTGTGTTAGAAATTAGGCATGATTTGTTCTTGGCAAATCCCTATTAGTTCTTAGTCTGATGAAATAGTTTCCATTTTGACAGAAGATACTAAACAAAAACTACTAAAACTTGACATTTCAACCAGTGAATAAAGGTTAACTTTCATCCAAGATTTCAAAAAGAGCTGGTTGAGTGTCTGTTTAAATTGTGAATACTATTTTCCAGTAAGTTTGGAAAAAGTAAGGAAGTTCCAATAGAACAGAAAAATCCTAATGTCATGCCAATATTCATAAAAGATAAATAGGATGAACAAGATATAATCCTAGTCTTCCCAAACATTAGTCCAGCTATCTAAACAACCAATGGAGTTCATTAGTAAAGATTAAGAGAAGGTGATATAAGAGAAGTCAGTTAAGACAGCCTTTATAGGAAATTGTATTTTCACAAAAGACTTTGTATTTTCACCATAGTAACAATTTGGTTGATAAAAATGCAAGAATTCATACAATATTGTCAAACTTCTGTAAAATGTTTGACATGCTAATGGATTCCACTTTATTAAAAAAATACAAAAGCAAAAAACAACAACCAACCAAGAAAACTATACTAGAAAACTAGTTAATTGAGTAGTAACTGAAATGTAATTGTTCCCAGGAAGTCATCTCTGAGTGGGTAGGTTTCTGTGGGGGTCCAGAGAGAATGATCTGTCACTAAATTGTTTTCCATTTGTATTCCTTTTCTGGGGAAGCATGTGAAGTCATTTCTGACAAATTTTCAGGTGACAAAATGATAATGGGAGTACTGATAAGAAAGAAGGAATTTCCTATAAGCTGGGAACAAGGAAACTATAAAAGTTTTAAAGATTCTGTATACAAAATCATGCATTTCAGAGCAAAAAATATATTTCAGTATTATATGAATATGTCAAGTGTCTCATAAAGCCCTGACGTTGATCAGCTACAAACCATTGTGGTGCATGGATCGTATTGCAAGACTAGGATATATTGAGCTGAAATAAGGAGGGGTTTATTTCTGTTCAAGGAATTCCTATATTTGACACAGTTCTAAAAATAGCAGAACTCATTCTGGTCATTACGAGGTTGGTTAAAGCATGGGGAAACATGCATTGTTCTTAAAGTCTCAAGAATTTCTGAAATTTATTTTTACAAAGAGATATCTAAGTCACTTGACTGGAGCAAAATGTTAAAAAAGTCCCCACTTGCATACAGTGGGGATTTTAAGATGATTATTGTTATTATTCTTTGAACAACTTTGTCATGTTTCAGTGATTGCAAATGGCAGAAGGAAAAATGAAAATGTGTAAGTATATAAAATTTAAATATGTAAATACTGTGTCTGCATACTAAGAGAAAAGTGGCCAAATTTTTCATAGATTTACAAAACTGGAAGAAAGTGAGGAAAATTAAAAACTGTACAGTCATATTCCTTAAACTTTTGTATTTTGTAATATAATATGTAGCAAGAAATGTCTGAATTTCAGCCTCTGTAAAATGGAAATAACTCTTTATTTATCCCATTTTTTCTCCATATTGCCTCCCCTTCTTTTCAATGAATTCTGCTACAGATTCTTACCTGCTTTCTGATATTCTCTTTTACTTTTCACATAAATAAATTAACACAGAATTTTTGGTTTGTTTCTACCATTTCTCAGATGTTCCTATAGAGAAGGGGAGAAAGCTGGCCAAGGCACATGCTCATTCAGTGTATAATTTGTACGTGACAAATACATGTCTTACACAATCTCATACAGGTTGAGTAATCAATCTGAAGTTGATTTTTGAGGCCCCTCAGAAATGAACTCCATATCTACCTGTGAAAAATAAGTATAGGGATGAATAGTGATGGTATTTGTGCTCAACCTGTTAGCTCTTCCAGACATGAATGAACAATAACACCATCTCTGATGAAACCACAAATAGCGCAGACCATTTGTTTAAATACACCACAATAAGTCATGTAGAGAAGTACATTCTGTGGAAACAAAAATGAGCTTGCAGTTTTTTCTAACCTTTTGCAGACATAAACATTAGTCACTTTCTGAGATTTTCCTGTAATCTGTTGTAATTATATGTGTACAGTATGTTTCCATCATTAAGAATATGAACCAAACTTGCACAGAAGGTTTTTAAAATGCTAGTATTGGAAAAAAACCCACATTGATATACTGTGAGTGTTCTTTCTTTTGAATTCTACTTCAATGCTCTATTTATGAGAGGCATATTTTTATGAACACTTAGAACTTGCACGGGATTTTTGTTGTTCATTGTGACTTTTCCCTTTTGATAATTTAGAAGGGTATCAGTTGTCAACTTTTACGGCTTCCATCTCATCAGTTTTCTTATAAGACATAATATACCCAAAAGATACTTTTTCATTTACAGAGCACTTTAAAACCAGTAGATGAAAAGCACTGGTTCTCTTAGAACTCCCAAAGGCTGCTGAGTCGGCTATAGCTCTGGGAACAGGAGATATCATTGACTGATTAATCCAAAAGACCAATGATGCATTTTCACAGTAGAGATAATCCATTTCCATGAATCATGAAAGAAGTATTAGGTTTTGTTTTCAAAGACAGCTGCAAAGGAGATGAAAGGAAAATACAGGGTTGGGCTGACTGACAAGATGACAGTATTTCCTATGCTGTCTGAATAACATCTCATAGTTGCAATGTTAATCTTGGGAGATGCCTCTAGTAATATGTTCACACTAGAGATGACAACAGAGTGCCAGATACATACATTAAGTTAGGTGAAGCCTGCTAAAGTTACTACTTTATGGTGTCTGTTCTTAACGGTTGATCACCCATTTAAAAGCTGAAATCCATCAGCACAGAAGCCCTAGAACAGACAAGAAGTTTGATGGGAAATCTGTTCATTTTCACCACATCCAGGAGCTAAAATTCACCACAAAGTAACAGAAAATGCTAAAAAATCTAATCTTCTAGGCTTTGGTACATCTGAGCTCTTCCAAATATTTTGAATGAAAGTGAATGAACATGCACCCAGGTCATTTAAATGTTCTCTTACATTCTGGTATGCCATGCTTGGTTATTACCAAAAAATGTCTGACTGTTTTAGCAGATGAGAGGTCACATGTTATGTTTACTGTTTGGGGAAATAGTGCATGTTTAATATACCTATCCTGGGACATCTGATAGACACTATATTAGATTTTTTTTAAAAAAGTTATTGCTAGTAGGTTATAACTTAGGTTGAAAAATTAAATGCTAGGAAGCCAGGAAGAAGTAGATTTACACATCTCTGTGGAACTTAATTACCTTCACTTGTGCATGTGAGGCCCATAAACTTGTTGCCATAGAATTAAAACCAATGTGTAACATGTATGTCCACGGCAGTACTGCTAACCTGGCCATGCTGCTTTTGGTGCCTAGTCATACCTCCACATTATGCCATATGAATATATCCCTTGCAGCTGTTGCTGGCCTGTGGCACTCGTTAGTACTCTCTATTCAATTTAGCATTTTTGGATTCTTATTCTCTTGCTGATGCTGCTGCCTTAAATTTTTGTAAAACACAATTCCATTACTGTGTTGTGTTCTCTGGCAAAAAGAAAAAAAAAGCATTGGGAGTTTAAGTTTGGTCTTATACATAACAACCAGATTAGCAAAGACACCGAGCACTCCTACCTCAGAGATAACTAGCTACCTTAGCCTTGTCAGAAAGTCCAGCGTCCATCAGACTCCAAACCTTACTAACGTCAGAAAGCAGGTCACCCAGCTGTACAATGAGTTCATAACCCACATCCCTTTAAGACCTTTCATTTTTCAGAGAAACTTTTTATTTTTTTAAGAGAACTGTTAGTTTATTCTGAGGAAACAGAGGGGAACCAAACAGCCCATTCCTGCTTTGCTGAGCTGTCCCCGGGACAAGAGAAACAACTTTCAAAGAGAACAAACAGAAAAGGCAGGTGGCAGATGTCTCCCACTGCTACTGCCATCTCCTCCTTCTTCTCTAGCTATTACAAGCAGAACATTTGAATTTCTGCTGTTTACTTAGTTTACATGACACTCCAGTTTTGTTTGTCTACTTCAGATTGAATGCTATTAATTTCCCTCTCCTCTCCTCTCCTCTCCTCTCCTCTCCTCTCCTCTCCTCTCCTCTCCTCTCCTCTCCTCTCCTCTCCTCTCCTCTCCTCTCCTCTCCTCTCCTCTCCTCTCCTCTCCTCTCCTCTCCTCTCCTCTCCTCTCCTCTCCTCTCCTCTCCTCTCCTCTCCTCTCCTCTCCTCTCCTCTCCTCTCCTCTCCTCTCCTCTCCTCTCCTCTCCTCTCCTCTCCTCTCCTTCTGTTTCTACAGTAGCAGATCTCTACTATCTCTGCTTATAAAAAACAATAAAATAAGATAAAGGTTTGCGTTATGAGGGTATAGAACATTTGCCTTTAGTTGTATGTCATCCTCTTTATTTCTGAAAGATTTTATGTAAACCAGAGCAAACAATGAACAGATTTTACAGAAAGTCCTTTCACGCCTTCCCAGAGGGCTAGACAGCTAGAACAAATTTGTCAGCATAGTATTGTAAAGTACATTCCTGGAAGCTGCTGGGCCCCTAATCCCACCATTTAAAAGTACCAAACTGCAAGGCTAAAAGACTTGAATTAGGTGGTTTAAAGTTGCAAGGTTTTAAATAGCTACAAACTAAAGCTCAACAACTGAAGAGAAAAAGAATCATCCAATTCCCCATCTTTTGTTTACACCCTTCCTCATGCTCGTCTGTGGCTATTATCCACTACAAGTCTCCACATCTGTCAAAAAAGTTTTCTGAAAATATCTGTACTAAATGACTTTCTACTGTAGCAATACATTGAAAGGTATTTTTAATTTGAGCTGATCGTATACATGCACTTTTTCTGGCATGAACTTAAATATTAGCTATCAAAATGTTTCTGTTAAACTTTTAGTTTTCCACATACCTTTTTTATGCAAGACAGATTTTATTTAATTTTTACAAATAATTAAATTTTTCAATAACTTCTCTCCTCAAAAGTATTAAAAGTTTAGAACTACTGGATCAAATTTAATTTGCAAATAAAAGCTTATTCTTTAGTCAAAGAAAAAAAGGATCAGAGAGGTAGGGTCAGTATGAAAAGCTGAAGAGGGGGAAAAGGGGAAGGGAGGATGCAAGTCTGAGATCATCCCTGATTATTTTCCTTTCCTTGCAGTTGAGTACTTTGAGATTTTGGCTGGGAAAGAAGTGCTGAAATGCTGTGACCAAAACTGAAATTGTGGTATTTTTGGACAGAGTGGAAACAGGAAGGATTAATAACCTTACAAAACAGCCCTTTTCTCTTGAGACTTCCAGCTAAATTCTGTAGTTCCAAGTCACTATATTCTTTTCAGCTTGAAGATATACAAGACTATTGAAAGACTGTTTCATATTGCAAGATAAAGCAATGCAGTTCTGCATAAGAACAATCTGAACATGTATGTTTTTATGTGCCAGGGAGATGTGGTAGTTGTATGGCAAAGTTCTGAGAGGTTACAGCTCACAGAATCACAGAATCATCTAGGTTGGAAAAGACCTTGAAGATCATCTAGTCCAACCATTAACCTAACATTGACAGTTCCCAACGACACCATATCCCTAAGCGCTATGTCAACCCAACTCTTAAACACCTCCAGGGATGGGGACTCTACCACCTCCCTGGGCAGCCCATTCCAACACCTAACAACTCATTCTGTAAAAAAATAGTTCTTAGTATCCAGTCTAAACCTTCCCTGGTGCAACTTGAGACGATTCCCTCTTGTCCTATCGCTTGTTCCTTGGTTCAAGAGACTCATCCCCAGCTCTCTGCAACCTCCTTTCAGGTAGTTGTAGAGGGCGATGAGGTCTCCCCTCAGCCTCCTCTTCTCCAGACTAAACAACCCCAGTTCCCTCAGCCGCTCCTCATAAGACCTGTGCTCCAGACCCTTCACCAGCTTCGTTGCCCTTCTCTGGACACACTCGAGTAATTCAACGTCCTTTTTGTAGTGAGGGGCCCAAAACTGAACACAGTAATTGAGGTGCGGCCTCACCAGTGCCGAGTACAGGGGTAAGATCACTTCCCTGTCCCTGCTGGCCACGCTATTTCTGATACAAGCCAGGATGCCATTGGCCTTCATGGCCACCTGGGCACACTGCTGGCTCATGTTCAGCCAACAACACAGTCAATCAACACCCCCAGGTCCCTCTCTGACTGGCAGCTCTCCAGCCACTCCTCCCCAAGCCTGTAGTGCTGCTGGGGGTTGTTGTGGCCCAAGTGCAGCACCCGGCATTTGGCCTTATTGAAATTCATGCAGTTGGCCTTAGCCCATCGCTCCAGCTTGTCCAGGTCTCTCTGCAGAGCCTCCCTACCCTCGAGCAGATCAACACTCCCACCCAACTTGGTGTTGTCTGCAAACTTACTGAGGGTGCATTCGATCCCCTCGTCTAGATCATCAGTAAAGATGTTAAAACGGAGTGGCCCCAAAACTGAGCCCTGGGGAACACCACTTGTGACCATCCGCCAACCAGATTTAACTCCGTTCACCACAACTCTTTGGGCCCGGCCATCCAGCCAGTTTTTTACCCAGCAAAGCGTGTGCCCATCCAAGCCACAAGCAGCCAGTTTCGCCAGGAGAATGCTGTGGGAAATGGTGTCAAAGGCCTTACTGAAGTCAAGGTAGACAACATCCACAGCCTTTCCCTCATCCAATAAGCAGGTCGCCCTGCTGTAGAAGGAGATCATGTTCGTCAGGCAGGACCTGCCTTTCATAAACCCGTGCTGACTGGGCCTGACCATTTTATGATGGTACTCAGGATGAGCTGCTCCATCAGCTTCCTGGGCACCAAAGTGAAGCTGACAGGCCTGTAATTTCCTAGATCATCCTTCTAACCCTTCTTATATATATATATGGGCGTCACATTGGCCAATTTCCAATCTGTCAGGACCTCCCCGGTCAGCCAGGACTGCTGGTAAATGATGGAAAGCGACTTGGCGAGCACCCCAGCCAGCTCCTTCAGCACCCTCGGGTGTATCCCATCCAGTCCCACAGACTTGTGTATGTCTATGTGATGCAGTAGGTCACTGAATATCTCCTCCTGGTATGTGGGGGGGGCATTTTCCCAATCTCTGTCTTCTGGCTGAGCAGGCTGGATTCCCTCAGTACAACTAGTCTTGCTATTAAAGACTGAGGCAAAGAAGGCATTAAGTACCTCAGCCTTTTCCTTGTCACTTGTTACCATGTTTCCTCCTGTGTCTAGCAGGGGATGGTGGCTCTCTCTGGTCTTTCTTTTGCTGCTGACATACTTACAGAAACATTTCTTGTTGTCCTTGATTGCTGAAGCCAGATTAATTTCCAGCTGTGCTTTAGACCTCCTGATTTCTGCCCTGCATAGCCTCACAGCATCTTTGTAATAATTGTGAGTAGCTAGCCCCTTCCAAAAGCTGTAAACTCTCCTTTTCTCCCTGAGTTGCAGCGAAAGCTCCAAAGCTCCCTGTTTAGCCAGGGTGGTCTTCTCTGACACCAGCTTCTCTTACAGCACCTGGGGACTGCCTGCTCCTGAGTCATTAAGACTTCCTTCTTAAAGAGTGCCCAGCCTTCCTGGACCCCTATACCTTTCAGGACCATCTACCAAGGGATCCTGTCAAGCAGGTGCCCAAACAAGACAAAGTCAGCCCTTTGGAAGTCCAGGATGTCAGTTCTGCTGCCCCCTCTCCTGGCACCTCTAAGAATAGAGAACTCCATTATTTCATGATCGCTGTGCCCTAGTCGGCCTCCAACTGCCACATCATCCACCAGTCCTTCTCTGTTCACAAAGAGGAGGTCCAGCAGGGCACTTTCTCTGGTCAGTGCACTCACCAGCTGTGTCAGGAAGTTATCTCCTACACATTCCAGGAATCTCTGGACTGGTCCCACTCTGCTGTGTTTTATTTCCAGCAGGTGTCTGGGAAGTTAAAGTCTCCCACAAGAACAAGGACAAGCGATCGTGAGATTTCTCCTAAATGCCTATAGAATATTTCATCCACCTCTCTGTCCTGGGTGGGTGGCCTGTAGTAGACTCCTACTACAACTTCTGCCCTGTTGGCCTTCCCCCTGATTCTAACGCAAAGACACTCCACCCTGTCTTCACTACACTTGTACTCAAAACAATCATAATCTCAACTCTAATTTGAGAGCAGATGCTAGCAGAGAAATATTCAGGGCTGCACAAAGACGACTGAGTTTCACACTCTCCAGAAATATTTCATCCTCAAGTTTGGGAGACGTTTGGAACTTTTTTCTCTTAGAGCAATACCCAATTGTTTATTTTAATCCCTGGGTCATGCCCATACCATGCAGCACTCAGTTGTTGGAAGACGTCAAGAACTGTGTGAGAAAGAATGAATTTCAAGGAAGCACACATAAGTTTTCCTGAGCACATCCTTTCCTAAGGTGTATTGAAATCCACAGCTGAGATTCTAGTTTTCATACACTTCTTTTACTCTTCTGGTCTCAATTTCTTGATTAGCTTTGTCCTTACAGCACTAGAGGGAATAACTCAACTGTTCAGATACCAAAAATTTTGCCCAGATCCTCATATGGTTTGACACTTCCTGGCTTGATATGTTTTGACACATCTAGATGAACAGAGATTTGAAGATTCTTCTCTTCCCAGGACACACAAAACCATTGTGGCTACATCTGTATTAAAAAGCAAAAAACAGCTAGATCTCATTCTCCAGCCCTGAAACCAAGTAGGTTAGACCAGTTGCTCCTATACTTCCAAAAACAGGCTGGCCATATCCAGCCTAATTATTGTTAATGACTGCTGGCCTGTGCTTGTTCCTGACTGCGTCTAGTTATGTCACAGAAACTGTTCTAACAATTTCACAGCACAGATGATCAAGGCTCAGAGCTTGTGTCCATCCTTCCCTATGCCTGTTTGATTTACCCTGTGTGTTCCTTCTTAAGAGCAGAAAGCACATTTGATGGAAATTAAAATGTCATCAACCCTAAATGATGGCATCTGCTACCTGGATGTAGTCATGTGATTCACAGAACTTTAGGGCAGCCAAATAAGAGTTTAAATACTTTTGGGGTTAATGTTAGAGTTTTTATTTGTTTGCTTCTTTGGTTTTTTAGATATCTGAGAAGATCAGAGGAATATAATTATCCCCACATATTGTTTAGTTCCTCTGGAAACAAAATGCTTTTCCTTCTGGGCACACAGTGAAAGGCAAAGATACAAGCTGCAAGAAAACCGAAGCACTGCTTACACAATAGGTGTGTTTTCCCTTCCTTCCTTATATAGCCCCAGTGAAGGAGATTTGAGTTCTTCTTTCTTTGTTCTGTGATCAAGAACAGCAATATTTTTGAACTAAGGCTTGCTATGTGCTCCAGAGAGCATTTATCCCAGGCTGTTGAAGCTATGCCACTTATATACAAAACTGAGATGTTTTGTTTAGGTCAGGGTGACTATAAGCAACTACATTCTGATTGTTAGAACAGGCTCTGCTGTTAGGAAGGCCCAGTTTGGAGTCCTTGTTCCAGCTGGATATTTGAAATTTTGAAATGGTTATTTTTACAACTGTGAGTCCTTTAAAAATGGATTACTAGTAATCTTTTAATGCAAAAAGTTTGCATTTGCATAAAATTACTTTTCTGGATTGTATACTTTTCTTCTTATTCCAATTTCATCTGAAGATAGAACCTGCAGTAAAAGCCCTCCTGCTTGCTGTCTTAGATACCATTTCTCTTCACTTTCCTGGTCACACAACATCCCTGAAGCCATTGGAGCACTTGCTTATGTGAGAACCAATTGGGTTGCCAAGTGACAAGTCATCAACATGGTGTGCAATTTGGCAGGTGGCTCGAACTCATTCCTTGTACCAGGATTCCTGTCTGCTACTCTGCATCACTGAATTAAACATATATGTAGCTGTCTTTAATGCAGTGCAGCAGTGGTAAACACGGGTGTAGTAAACAGCATGAGGCAACAGCTCTTTGCAGACCATTCCCAGTACATGGACCATAGTTTGGGAACCACTGAGCTAGCCAATGGTTACAAAGGGCTCTGAAGAGGTAATTGCTATGTCAGTGCTAAGTATTATTATTATTTTGCTAGCTAGCAAAACCCAAAATATAATGATATGATACAGAATACATCATACTATACCGGAAGACATACTTGTCCTTGGTTTTGGTTACAGTTTTGTGGAATCAGAAATGGAGGGGAGCCATATCTTTCACTGCCTATAAAATGAGAACAGCAGAAAGAGGGTTCAGATATAATACACAACTGGTAAAGAAACAGATATGAAAATGTCAGGGGAAAGAATGCTTGTGAACAGTAGCTGACCAAGATTTGGATCCTACTGACCCTGGCTTGTGCTCCAACAGCACAGGACCTGGGGTATCCCCCACTCCCTCACATGCAGAAACCCTTGCAGAGAAAAGCCATGCTTGGGGAAACATGGAATCTCTGTCTCCTCACATGGCTGCTCCTTACCCTGGAGACATTGACCTTCACATTTACCAGCATATACTGGTGAAGACATTTTTGCCAGTTAAGTTAATCATTTCTGGATTTCTATTTGTTGCTTATAATTTCTATTCCCAGAGGACTCCTGCACTGCTAGGCTTCATACCTCAACCTTCCCCCGAACTATGTGAAACATGAATGGTCTATAATCCTCACTCTGCAGAAGAGGAATTGCAACAAAGCCCAGATTTTCAAACTGGATTAGGCATCTCATTCTTTGCTAGATTCCAGTGGGTGTTAGGTGCTTACATATCTCTGAAATTGAGTGATGGGCTGGGGATCACACAGAAAGCTACTGGCACCCCTTGTAATAGTTCCCAGCTTTCCTAAATCCATATTGAACAATCTAAGCAGTGGGATATGTTCACTGTTCCCAGCTTCTGATCTTTAAAATTCATATTAGTAAGCTTTTATTTGCAAGTAATAAGGCCAAGGAACTCACTGGTTTTGAAGGCTGACAGCAATGATTTTACTGTAATCACAGAGCTGCATGCCCCAATGCTATAAGGAATACATAAAAAAAGTATGACCTGTGATGAAATTATTAGTGTTGGCTCTGTGGTGGATATACAGGGTAATATCAGAAATGCTGGTCAAAAGTTGTTTGCATACTGCACTCCTCCCTTAAACACCAACCTCTAATAATATATCACAAGACAGCAAGTCAGCATACGGATGTCTGATAATCAGTTATTTTGTGGCTTGTGTATGGCCTTGATGAAAGTGGGTCCAATCCCACACAGGCAATACTAATCCTTGCAAATACAGTCAGAATCTATTTGCAGATAAGGGCAGGAGCAGTCAGTACCAGTTCAGGTTTTTATGGTTATTTAAATACCCAACAAAGAATCTGTAATCCCAGTCCTGCAATTACCCTCACATGAATGGAATTCAGTAATAATGCCTCATTCTTAAAGGATACTTTCCAGCAGTGCATCCTGAGTGGCTTTACAAAGGAAGACACATATCTTCACCCTTTTTTACAAGCTGGGAAACCAATGTACAGAGAGATGCAATAGTACAAAATGAAAAACCAGTAGTCCAGACAGGAATGAATCCCAGGTAACCTGAGACTGATGTGCTCTTCTCCAGTGTATTGGGGGAGCTTTGAAGAGCCATGCAGGAGTGGAGTTATGGCTTCTGACTTCAAATCCACCATAAAAAACACTGTACTCACTATAATTTCATTCTGTGCATCATATGAGCTCGCATATATCACCAGGAATTGCTTTTCAATCAGCAGCTGTGAATGTATTTTACCTAATTTTTCAAAAACTGTCTATGGAAGAAAACATTTACAGTTACAGAGACACCAAAAGTGGAGAAACCTGAGTTATGCCTTCCCTTACTCTTAGGCCCCGATTCTTCCCACATATGAATAAGCTCATACATGAGGAGTCACGAGAACTTTATTAGGGTGTTTCGTACTTCAAGCTAAGTCATAATGAGGAATATTATTCTTATAACTCTGCTTAGAACAGCATTCAAATATTTCTGAAGTGACTCTGAAAGTTAGAGGTACAAGATCTAGTGGAGTTTGGAAGCTGTGTTCATTAACACTTTGCCATTTGTTTGTAAAAATACCACCCATGATTGAGTACAAAGTGGAAGAGCATGAATCATTTATTGGAAATATGTTGTTCTGGGTGACTAGAGAAGATATGGTTTGTTTTGTCAAAGAGGTGCTAAATAGTGACTTCCGAAAACCACACTTCCTCCCCCACCCCAATGTTATTAGGATTTCTTCCAATTGTTGTTTTAATATCTGAATGCTCAGTCTGGCTAAAAAAATCCATTTAGTCTTGGCTAAGTTTTCAATGGGAACTGGGTGGCTCAGACTCCAGAGGAAATCTAAGTTCTTATGAAAGTACTTAAATTGTAATCTTTTCTAGGACTTGGAAGCATTAGCTCTGACCCATTTCCCATGAAACTGGGATGAAGAGAGCTTTGTCTTGTACTTTTGCAGTGCTGTCTAGTCATCCCATGTCTCTTCTCTGTCCAGTACTACAGATACAATTTTTTAGTGATAGGCATCCTTCCACATCTGGCTGCAACTGTGTTAGCTACATAGGTCATGTCATCCCACTCACAGCTGTCAGTTCATTCCACTCACCCCACTTCTCTAGCCCTTCCCATACCAGATACCCCCAGCTGGAGGTTACTGCTACATCTAACCTCTTTCCCTAAGATGTTTCAAAAAGGAGTGACCTTTTCAAAGAAAATGAACAGTTCTGGTTTAGGAGATGCATGTAGTTGTTCTTTGCCAGTCCCTGACTGAAACAAGGCACAGGGCATTTACAGCCAACTGTCAGCACAACTGTAGAGTAATGGACTGGAGGAAGCAATTTTCTGGCCTGCACAATATCAGATGCAGGTCATCTTTCCCTTGATACTTTCACTAGCCTGGTTGTCTGTGTATCTCGTATATATGTATAAGATGTATATGTGTGTGTATATATGTATCTTATTGGTTTTTCAGTACATCAGTCAGGAAAGTTAGCCACAACAGAATTGGTTTTGTTTGACAAAAGGAAAATAAAATAAATTGAAAGAGCTCAAAATTGCCAGGCAGAATGGAAAATCTTTTCAGAAGACAACACAAGTGTAAGCCCCCAAATAAAAGGGTCTGTTGCCAGGAAAAATTACCTTTGAGCCAATGTAACAATGACAACAACATGCAGAAACCAGTAAGAAAAAAACCACAGAGAGAGTAAAAAAAAAGGCTCTAATGATGTAGAAAGAATAAGGGTACACTTAGAACTGGCAAGATATCTACTGTTTTGTAAACCTCTGAGCTGAATAATTCAAAGGTAAAACTACTAAAAAACTGCACATGTTTTAGCATCAATTCATTAACCTCTCTTTCCACATGCTCTTACAAAAGACACAGAACTGAACATGGCTCCCTAAATAACATGACTATCATCAGTTGCAGGGATCTTAGCTGTATCTTAGGAAGATCCAGATAAAGAGCAAAGCTGTGATCAGATTCACTATCTTCTCTGTAGGCTGAAGGTAGCTAGTCCACGGGACTTTATAACAGAGCCACCTTGCAGTGAGCTTTGAAAGAAGGGTAGCCAGTGTTCAAAGCTCACACCTGAAGGAGTCCTCTGCAAAAGGGGGAAATTTCCTACAAGTCCCACTGGGCTTGTACCCAGCTGGACATTGCAGACATCTCTCCATGACTTTCTGTCCCATTTGACACTGAGGAATTGGTCTGGTAGTAGGGAAAAAAGTGGTAATGTTGGCAAAGAAATTAGGAGCACCTCTTATCATAGTGTGCTCCCTTCTCCTCACAGACAGACTGCAGAGAGTTTGCCAAGCATCCTTATTGGCATGCTAACCTGACCAGCATGCTTAGGCCTGCAAGATCCTGTATGCTCTGCAGGGTGTGTTTAAGACTTTCCCTGCACAGACTATGAGTCTGGCCAAGGTGATGCTGACCTATCCCCAGTATATTCCTTTTTTTTTTTTTTTTGTGCTGTGAAGCCTTCCCTGAGGGGCCACACAGAGACTCAAAAAGGGTGAAGAAATACTGATGGAATCTCCTGGAGGTACAGAGACTCAAGGGGAAAATGTATTCCTCAGGCACCAGCCAGAGCCAGTGAGGCCCAGCAGCTGCTGTCTAACCCCATGGACCCCTGAGCTCCAGCAATGAGTCTTCCAGAATTTCTGGCTTCTTCCATGTTAAGGAAATACCAGCTCCCAAAGAAAATGAGGAAAAAGGCAGCCATTGAAACTTCCTCATAGGAGAAAATACAAGATTTGGTATTCATCTTTAGTCTGAAGAATTGTATCCTTATCTGAAACTCTTCTGGAGGTTCTAACCCTCTTGTGTCTGCACAACTGGTCTGGAAAACTCATCATCTGTTTTTTCATTAAAGTGACAGGGATTCTTGGTTCTCTCAGACCTGCATATAACATGATGTTTCCTCATGAAACTGTACCCTTGCATGTGTCAAATGCCTCCAAATCTCAATAGCTACTATTGGTTTGGGGCAAAATTCTTAGGGATGAGGGACAGAAATCCTCCAGTTTTCAACCTGAATTATCTCCTCACCAAATCCAAACTTCCCACAGCCTTCAGCAGTTCAGCCGTTTGCTAAACACAACTTGCCTGTGTCAATGCCCAGTTCATCCATATTATTGTTATTTTCTCTTTGCTTTTTTTCCAGCCTGGTTTAGATTCTCCCCTTCTCTTAACCATACAAGCAGACTCTTTTTCCTTCATGTTTTGGTTGGCAAGTGGTGTGGAAATCTTACACACCCAGCTGCTTCTGAGCAAGCCTTCAGGATAGGTTGTCATTGCCCCTGGTATTTAACTATCAGTGGCAAGTACTATGGCAATACCTGAGGAACAGCAAATACTTAATCTGACATAAGACTTTATTCCAGAAGGTGCTTGACATTCTGGCCCCTGTTAAATGCCTGTGTTTGTGCTCTGGTAGATGAAGGCCTTGCAGAATTCTGTATTTTCCTTGGAGTCAGATTTAGGAGGGATGTCTGGCTCATAGGCTGATCCAGACTTGTTTTCCAAAGTTAACTTCATGTCATTTGGAATATATTAATCAAAAAATCACTAGTCTGAGAGAAAGAGAGTCTGAGAATGATTAAATACTTTAAATAAAAGAAGACAAATAATGTGAGAAACTACCACTAGCCTAAATTTTACTATCCATTACATTTCATGTTGGATGATTTAATTAATGAACTTGTCTGCAGCTAGTTCCATACAGAAAACGTCATGCTTTGCTTTATTTATTTGCTCATTGGTGTGGTTTCTTTGTTTTGATTTTTTGTTTTGTTTAATTTTCTTGTGTACCCCCAGCCCACTGAAGATGAAGCATGATGTTCAAAAGGCTGTTTATGTTAAACAACAACAAAGCAACAGACCAAAACCACAGTCCTATGCTCATCTATAGCTAACAGTTAATAATAGATAAACAAGGTCTAATAAAATAAAAGCATACATGGCCACTTGCCCAAAACAGAGAACAAGTCAGATTTGGAGGTTTGGAAAAGCTGAGTTGTTTATTCTCCTGAGCACACCTCTGGATCTAATATAATCACTAACGAAGGGAAGTCACAGACTTTTATAAAGAAGGTCATCCCACAGGATTCCTGAATCAGTCAGGCAAAAGCAGAACCGATTACCAAGCATGCAGAAGAGCAGTTATATATTTCTGTTAAATGACTTTGTATTTACTCTTAAGTTAACTAATATTTTCAGAAGCAGCCAAGTGATGTCTTAATTACAAATACATAATCTCTTAAAATAAAGGTGAAATGTCTGAAGACTGAAATCTCCAGGCCAATCTAATCCCTCCACTCTGTTTTTTTTGCAGAATACTTTACATTTTGAGAAAAGAAGCCTGGGAGTTGGCCTACATAAAGTCTGAATACTGATTTAACTAAATCAGTCTAGAGTTTGTATGAGAAAAGTGAATCAAATAGATATTGTGTAATAACCTATCCTGAAATAATTTCCTTTAGAAATACTATTCTGAAATAAAAGCTCTTTATTCCACAACCATTTGGATGCTGTTGAAGTGGAGAGTTCTGGTCGCATTCCTCACTGTCAAAAAGCATTTAAAAGCTCTACTTTGTAATGTACAAGAGATGTGAATCAAGACAAGTGGTTTATTGCTGAAGATACAAGACAGATTGCAAACATCATTATTTGCTTGTTAACAATTGTCTATAAAAGTATCAAAATCATTAAATATGTGCTCTATTTTAATAGGTGTGGCTACGTGGAATTGATATTGAGATGCAAACTTACACTTCTCCATCTTTAATACTGAGCATAAACTGCTTTACTTTTAAAATACAAAATTATGACAAGAGAGCTCCAGAGATGCACGTCCATAACAGGAAACATCTTAAAATGTCTCCACCAACATAATTAAACCGGTTCTGAATCTGTGCATAAAGATGGTTGCTGCTGTATTAGGAAATATGCGGTCTATTCACACTGCTCCTGACTCACTCTTGCTACTTCCACTGACTTTTCTTTAACCTTGGACTTCATTTCTCAGTCTTCCTGTTTCATAAAAATGTACTTAACTGTATAAAATGGTTTAAAATTGCTACAGGAAAGATAGTGCATTAGGACAAGGTAGTCCATATTATAAAATCTTCTCTTAGTAATAGCCTAGCCAAATGTCCTGAGAGAAGTATAATTTTTTTGTTATTATTACACAGGGGTGTTGAGAGGGAACAAGGTGTTTCTTAGCCCTGCTTATCTCAGCATTTCTATTGCAATGCTACCTTGAAAAAAAAACAAAGGTGGCTGTGAGCCCAGGGATAAACAAAGCCAGACACAGACCATGGACAGTAGGTCAAGTCATGTCAAAGAGCTGATAATAATAAATGCAAGAGAGAAGGAAGAGGATTCAACCTGGTCTAAAATACTTTACAATTTAACTCTAAGCATATACATGTTTGTCTCTGCAATGTGAACCACTGGGACCCATGTTCAGGTCACCTCTATCCACAGATTCCTGTTATTGATGTATTTATGGGGATGGTTTCTGAATGATACAAACCACCATAGAAATTAGAGAGGAAAGAAGAAAAAGAGCATACCCTGTCCTTCCTCATCAGATGATCTTTCCACTATCATTTTATGGTGATACTGCCTTTCTGTTAATTCACTTATTATACAATGAAATAATATAATTGTAGTAAAAGATTGGAATCTACTGTGCTGGAAAACTACCAGGTGAAGCCAGGAAGGCTTCTGAGAGGAAGAGAGAGAGAGAGGCATATCTTATGCCCTATTCGGTGTATCATGATAAAAAGAAACATTCAGAGATGAATATAGTTAATCTAAGATTATTAGTCTCTAAGAAGAGATACCACTCATGGAAATAAGAGGGAAGTAAACATGCTTTGCACAAACAACACTAATTTTGACTCAAAATCAATAGCAAAACTCTCATTGTCTTTTGCGGGCTTGCATTTCATCCAAAGTATTCTTCCAAGTCTGCTAATGTACAAACCACTTGGGCATGCAAAGAATGCTGAATTAGCAGCTTGTCTTTGAGCATTACAAAACTTATAGTCTTGCTGAAAGTAGAAGGCAGGTAAAGTGAGAAGAAAAGGCAAGTCATTTAGGGGGAGGCACTAGTTAGATGCACATAAGAAGAGAAGGCAAAGTGGAAGAGGATTATTTAGTTACGATATATGACAATACCATAAATAGATAAGCAGCTCATGATGACAAAAAAAAAGCGGCTGGCAAGACACAAAGTCTTCACTGAGAACAGAAATGTCATGTGTGTGTTCAAGTGAGCTATTAATGAAAGTGCTAGAAGTCAGCACCTGGAGTATCTGGTGTTCATGGTTTAAAAACAGTTTATCCATGGTGCTTCTTTCATTATGCCAGATTAGAAAAATGCTAAAGTGACATTTCTAAGATGGCCCACGCAGAAGCAAGCTTTGCCGTATAAGAAGTCACCCAGGCCCCAGATTAGAAGGTGAGGAGGGTGGTGGCAATTGCTGTGAGACATGTAAAAAATTGTCCACCTGTTTTAAAAGTGTAGTGGGTTTATGTCATCTACAGGCATGAAATGCATTCAGATCTTTCTGAGTCTTTTATCTTCGTATGCTTCTTCAACAGCTCATAAATACTAGCATGTACATGTGGATCCTCTGTGGAGGGCAGGTTTGGGGATGAGGAATAGGGTTGAAATGAATGCATGTGAGTAATTCACAATAACCTTTGGGATCAGAGACCTGGCTGTAATGTAGATGCCTCAGTTCTCAAACCAAGGGGGAATTCTGCCTCTCATTCCCTCTCAACCAGAGTCAAGTTGGCTAAGAGAGCCAGCCAGACCTATTTTGCGTAAAGCCACAGTGTTGGCACAGTTTCCTTAATTTTGGATGAAATTTTGCCAGGAAATTTCACTGATGTGGACAAGTTCCCAAAACACAAAGGCCACATATTAAAATACCCTCTGAAAAATTACAATTGGGCAAAGGAAGGGAGAATAAAGATGAGACCCTCTCATTCTAAATGTGTCCAAGGGTGGCTTTTAGGGGTTTTTTGTTTGGTTTGGGGGTGGGGGTGGTTTTTTGTTGGGTTGTTGTTGGGTTGGGTTTTTTGGGGGGGGGGGGGGGGGGAGGGGGCATGGAATGCAATATTTTATCTGTCCAGAAAAGACCAACTACAATTCAAGTGACAAGAAAAAGGACTCTAATTATATCAGCTGTTAAGATGAACTACGAACTTCTATCTTTTCTGAATTTTTCCATCATTACTACTGATGGTTCAGCTGCTCTGATAAGAACTCTGTAACAGATATAATGCCAGGTTACATTATGTGCAACATTATCTCAGTATGCTCAGAAGAAACAAGAATAGAAAAGATGTTAAAGCTACAGTCCCAGCTGATGATGTATCTACACTAGCATTCTATTGGTATAGGAAAGAAAGAATTATTGACATAAAAAGCCTTTTGTCTACACAAACTTTTGTAGAGTTCTGCAATGATGACATTTAGATGTGGTTCTGGAGACAGTCAGCAATGTCAGTTCTGGAACCAGACCATATACCAGTAAGCAATAAGTTGAAGAAGCTGGAGACTGGGAATAGCATCAGATATGTTTGTTAAGAGGGAAAAAAAAAGAAAAAAAAAAAAAAAAAAAAAAAGAGAGAGAAAATCTCATCAGCCCCCAAAAGTTAAACTCTAACTTTCTGAAAGATTAAAGAAAGAAGAAATAGATGCACAGAATGGTAGAAAAAGTCTAAAAGGAGATATGGGATGATGTTTTATCTACCCTCTTGACTAAGTGAGAATTCCTTATGCCAAATTCTTGTCTACAGCATGTACAGTTTGATCTTTAAGACCCACCAGCCTCTTCTGCAATCTTAAAGACTTCACTGTCCCTGCTACTGGAGAGGTTTTTCTGGTGTCAAACCCGAATCTTCCCTGCTACAGTTCAAACTCGTCATTTCTGTTCCTTTCCTTGGTGGAAGACAAGAACAATGCTTTCCTCTGCAGCAACATTGTAAGTGTGTGAACATTATAGTGTCTCCCTTCAGTTTTTTCTAGTCTCACAGACACTAAATACACACAGGTCTATCAGCCTTGCAGTCAAGTTACAATCTAATCACTTTCATTTAAATGAGCTATAAGTAATTTCAGGTACTACACTGAGACGGTATGCCAGGGTGTTTTTTCCCTCGTGGTTTTACATTCACATTTTCCCTATTGAAAAATATTACAAGAATAACAAACCCCCTCTCCTTGTAGTTTGTAAGACCCACACAAACAAGAGAGAGAAATGACTAACTGATTATTCACAAAAAAACCAGTTCAGCTGACTCATTAAGTACTGTTGAGATGTCGAAATCCAGGGAAAACTCTTTAAAAGCCTTTTACATCATTTAGTCATTTCAAGTAGGCTTCAGACATCCCGGGTCTCCCATGCACAAGCCTGGGCATCTGTAGCCCTGCTGCCTCCAAGACTGCCTGTGTTGCAATGGGCAGCCTGGTTGTTGTCAGGCACAGCAGATGGAGGTGTCCTTCAACAGGTTCTTCTGACAGTTCAAGATAGAAATGCTCAGGGCAGCAGCATGAAATTTTGAACTTTGCAGAGGAGCAGAGTCTCTGGGCCATGGGGAAACAATGATGCCACTGTGGTATTTAAACTGTCTGGGTCTCATACACTACTCTGGTATCATATGAATTACTAAAATCTCCATTTCAGGCCTTTAAGAATCTATTTGTCAAAACCTGCTTTCTCCCTCAGGATCCATATGTACCAAAAAAGCAGAGCAAGTATGTGCGGGGCTTTTTACACTATTTTGATTCTGTTGCAAGCATCCTCATTCCCAGGTCTTTACAGGCTGCTTTTGCCAAGAACTTTTTATTTCCCTTTAGAAACAAACATTGAACAACTCAGATTGAAAGGAACCTCAAAAGATCATCTGGTCCAACCTTTAAACAACATTTCCTGTTCCTCCCTTTACCATTTACCAGTATTTATCTGCCATTTTGCAAGTTGTCAAATGATTATGCAAATCCTAAAAACTCCCAAAACAAATTCTGAAGGCTTTGTGGCATTTTAAACAGGTAGTGGAAAATTTGTGGTAACATGACTATCTACCACTGTGCAAAAGGCAGTGACAAGTCCAACTTTACTGATTGCTGCAGAAAGACTGGCCAGAAAGCTTTCAAGTCCTCCAGCTCCTGGTCCCATTAACCCAGTTGGCAGTCTGTTAACACAGCAGTCAGTTGAAAAACAGCTTCTGGCAAGTGCCAGCACCTTTGCTACAGTACAGTAATTGTGCTTACCAGCTCCCAAAACTACTTGGCTTTAAAAACAACAGCTTCACTAAATGTCTATAATTTCTCTATCTGAATTTGGGCAACAATGCATCTTTGAACACAAACTGTGTCATCTCACATGACAAGTCAGAGCCCTACATCATACAGGAGAGGGCTTCATTTGGAAAAAATCTTCACCACTGTACCATGCCTTGGCTAGGTTCACCTTGCAATTAATTCATCATGAGGAAGTTCTTCTGTTAATCTCCCCATCCCCTATTCCCTGCCAAGCTTCCACCAGACCTCCTGCAGGCAGTTGATAATTGCTACTTCTTGATTTGCTTGGTTAGACTCTTCCAACGAAGCACACAACAGAGGTGACCATGTCTTTACTTGACACTTAAGGAAAAGGAGTGTTAGGAGATTTTCTGTCTAATTTAGGGTTTTATGACCTGATACCCTGATCAGGACCATATCTGAAGATATCTTAAGTTCACCCTAAAGCCCAAACACGACACAAAAGATGCACAAAAATTTACTTGGACTTAGATGAACTAAGGTAACTGTCCATACAGACTTGTTACCAAGATAAGACATTTCATAATTCTTTTTTTATTTGTTTCTGATGCAGGGAAGGCCTGATTTAGGCTGAATGGAAACCCAGTTTAAACTGGAACAGGACAGGTGATCCACAGACTGTGAGACCTCAAAACACCAAAAGGTCATGTCATCTGACTGGGCTTACTGGACTTTTCAAAACCAAAATCATATCTTTTGGAAAAGTCACCTGGGATTCATTTGAATACTACAAAAATAGAGAATATTCTACTTCCTTGGGTTGTACTGGGACTGATCACTCTCTCTATTAAAACATCTATCTTATTTCTCCATGTCTGTGTCCTAAGGAGCCATGACCTTAGTCCTCTATGTCCTTGTCCAACCCCTGGGACTCCCCTCATGCTTCCCACAGCCCAGGACCCTGTTTCACTCCCTGGGGCCATCAGCCCCCTTCCTCAGCAACTCCACAGGGATGGTCTCCAGTTCCCCTCAGCCCTTGTCCTGCCCAAACATGGTGCTGCACATATGGGCCCACCTGCAGGCCCATATCCCGACCTGACCTCGGCCTGTCCCCATCCCCAGGGAGGTGCCCGATGCCCAGGGCTAGGGCTGCCCCAGTGCCCCCGGCTGCCCTGCTCCTGGCCGGGGGTGGGACAGGCCCTGGCTGCCAGGCCTTGCCCTGACAGACCACCATGGGCAGTCCCCCTGTCTCTGCAGGGCCCTGAAACTGGCAGATTCAAGAGAGTAGTACTGGGTATTTTTTCCCCAGGAAGATACCCCATGCTAGTTAAATAATTAAATTGCTTCTCTGTCTTCTGTTTGATTATCCAAGCATATTGTACTGTTTACTTTTCTCCTTTCAAGGTAATTTTATGAGCATCCAGCTCAAACCCTTTTCTGCACCATCTCCAGTTCTGAAAAGCCTTTTCAAAGCTGTCAATACCCAAGCACACCCCTGCTTTGCTACAAACTGTATCCATATCAGAAACAGAGATAATATTACCTCTCTGTTCATCTTCACAGGTAAGAAGCCAGAGGTCTTTTTCACCCAGAGGCTCACATTTGCCTGTTAGACCAATGTAATAAATGCCCACCCTGACGTTCATGTATGCTTGAGTAGTGTGGTTTAAAAGCCATATTGTTACTTAAAAAGGTGCATTTTGCTGTGGAGACAAGGTCCAGACCTCCATTTTCAAGTCACTTTTATTCTGATGATGCCTTTGTTAACTTTAATGGTGATGGCCTGAGGCTCCTGGACCTGGCAAACACGACCAGTTTTTCATCTTCATAAAAATGAGCTGAGATCATTCACTGACTTTTCCATTGTTTATCAGCCCTAGTAAATATTTGTGGGTGTTCTTATTCATAAACTATTTCATATTTGCAAAGGAGTCTTTCCAAAAAAAGAGAGGGAAAAAAATTGAGGGGAAATATCTGGAATGCCAGTGGTAGCAGCAGCCAGTGCAGTGAATGCAAGACAACTGTAAAGTTCTCTGTGGTGGGTCTGTTGCATCTTCCTACCCTGTTCACATTGTCTTTTCTGTATCAAGGACAACATTGTCAATCAAAACAAAGCCTTTACCTTGCAAGTCTATTTACAAACAGGGTTGACTGAAGTTTACTCTGAAACAGTTTAAAGTAACCGAGAAACAGACAGACAATCCCAACTGTAGTAGATACAGTTTAAAGGCTCAGAGCCATTTTTACTTGGTCCTGACCTTCCCATCATGTAAAGGAAAGCTGAGCTGTTTCAAGAACATGCTCTTGTTTAGTATGGAGATCCTTGAGTATGTCATTCATGGTCTTCCAGTCTGATGGAGATTTGAAAGCACTGACACTGCCTTTGCTGAGGAAGTATCCAAAGAGCCCCTCAAGATTTTGCTCCTGTCTAGGGCCTATTAGCTAGGAAAGTGTTATTCTGGAGGTGGAAAGAGACAAAGAAGTGTTACTCAAAGCTTTGATATTCAGTTTGGGCAAAAGTCCATAACAAACGTGAGTATTGCTGTTGGGAAGTGTTATCTTGATGTACTATTTTTGATGTTTCTTTTGCTTTCATCACTACTGGCCAGATTAGGTTTCCCAGATCATAAAGTGGTATACATCATACAAGATCCATCCCTCGTGCTGCAACCCTCATGATGGCCAGAGAAGATCAAGGTACCTGAACCACAACACATATGTGGCAACCACTCCAAATCTGATCTTGCTGGATTTTATTTTTTAATAGAAATTTCATTCTTCTGTTCAAAACAGATGCTTTTTCTTCATCTGCTCCAGATCACTTTTTTTTTTTTCAAAAAATAGTTCAAACAAAACATTTTCAGCTAGTCTCCACACTTTGCAAAAAACAATATGCTTATGTTTATTCCTTTCTGGCAAATACAGTTAGACTTTGGGTAAATTTTTCCCCATTCCCTTTTGTCTGGGAAAATTTATGTGCCATTTCTTTTAATTTTGATATTTTTTTTTTTTCAAATTCTGCATTCTCACCTATAAGATGGCTCCAGTGGGGGGCCTCACAAGAGGTTATAAAGCTATATTAGCTATGCCAGTCATTTTAAATCTTGGGTAGCTAAATTATTGCTACTAAAATTTGCTTTAATTCATTTTAATAAAAATTAATCCCACTTACGGAAAACAAAACTGCTAAAACCAAACAGAATGAGCTAGAAAGACCTTTCAAGAGGCAAGAATAGAAACTGTTATTACTTTTTTCCTCTTAATCCTGTTGCTCAACAAAACCACATGATGTGCTGTCCAGCACTGGTCCATGCTGTAAGTATTAGCACACCACTGCTACCAACTGCTTGGCAGTTCAAGTGGTTTAGGTTTATGCTACAGATTGAAAGGTCTTACATTCTTGCTTCTTATATTGTTCAAGTTGGATGTAGCATATTTTTACTAGGTGGAAGTGCTGTTTTCAGCTTGCTTTTACTGAACAAAAAGAAAAACTATTAAATCCATGTGAAAAAAAAAAAAAAAGTATTCAAATGATATTGCAAGTGTCAATCCCAGTGCACTTAGAATTAGTTACTGTCATGTCTTGACCATGAGACCAAATCATGTCCTTCTGTGTATACATGCACAAATGCATGGGTTGCATAACAACACACATGTTGCTTCTTGGAAATCTAGTTTTATCCACTGCACAGACAGTAGGGCAGAAGAGAACTTATTTTTTTTTAATATATATATGTATATGTAAATGATTCTTTTATGTAATATATAAATGTTTATATTTTAAGGCACTGCTCTGGGACTCAGAGAATTTGGGTTATCTTTCTGGCACTCCCACAAATGTTCTGCTAAGCAAGGCTAAAATAATGCCAACATTTGAGGATGTCAGAGTAACAGGTTGCACACCAATCTCAACCACAATATTTCCCATTTTTTGCAATTTGTACATGGTACTAATGCTTGGTATTTTTGCATGATTTTAGGGAAGGTGGGAAGGAGGAAGGGATATTGGAAGACAGAATTTTGGCAATAGGTGTGCAAACTCAAATTCAGGAAGGTAAAAATGAGAAGCCTTGAGTGCCACTGCAGGTCAAAATGGGAATAAAACACATACATTTTAGTCATCCTCTCCCTTTTCTATTTATGAAACAAATCTAAGTCTCACCTCTAGCTACATACTCTGTCTACTTGGGAATATAAATTATTGTCACAGCTTATGTTGGCTTAATATATTTCAGTTTCTCATGATGAAAGTCCTTTAAAAGAAGCCTAGGTAATATTGCTCTTGTTCATTATGGTTTCCTCCAATCTCTTTCCCAGGATGATAGTATTTGTAATAGAACAGTTGTCATTCTGAGTTTTTCATTACTTCCCTTGAGATAGCTGTCAATGCAACCAGCCAAAATCATGTAGCAGAAACTGAATTGCTGTTCTCCAAGAGATCCCAAGTTACCAGCATGTGGTTCTCATTTGGAAAGACTGAGAAGAAGCAGTGTTCTCATAATAGCTCCAAACAAAAAATATTTACTTGAAATTGAAGAGTACAGTGAGAGGTGATGTCCTCAAGAATACCTTTTTTCATTTTTAAGCTAAAAGTGGTACAAAAAGATGCATTCATTGGCCAGCCTCAATACCTGACAAGATGGAGAAAGGTCACCAATATGACCTCAATTAATTGAAGAAGCACAACTAAAAATGGGAGCATTTGCATCAGTGCATCAGGGTATTAGATTGAATCCATATCCTGATTGAAAGTGAAGTGTATTTAAAGGTTCATAAATTCTAAAGCATTATCTAAGTTCAGTATTTTCCAGGTTGCTGCCACGTACAGCAACATTAAAACTATACTGATCTAATTGTCTTATCTATATCTATGAAACCACTTACAACCTCCCTAGCATCTAAACATGACGATAAAATCATAACAAATATTACCATTCCAATATGATTGATTGTTTCTGTTTGACTTTACTTGTAATACATAAAACATCAGCCATAATTCTGAACCTTCCACAATGTTACTGTTTAGGATAAATATAAATTCTACTAAATCTGAAAGATTCAGGTCCCAGACCTCGCTCATCTTTGGTTTCCTCCTAAGTTACAGGACTCAGAAAGCAGAAATTATCTGACAAAGCAAGAAGGCAGAGAAGTTTATAGCATAGGTAGCTTACCCTTAATAGAAAAAAAAAAATCAGTGGCTACAAAGTCTCTTAAGGAAGTCTGGCTAAAAAAGAGGAAATGTAGATCAGGACAGGAATCATAGGAATTAAGTCTGTGACATGCTACTGTCTTAAGCTTATGGCACTAGAATGTGTGAAAGAGATGGTCTTGCTAGACATGATATTATGATTTTATGGTAACAAAAGACAGAATCAGGGAAGGAGGAAAGGAAAGATTAACAATACATGGCAAACAGTTCAGGATCTTACAGAAAAAAAAAAGGACTGTCCTGAGGTAAGTAGAAGCAAGCCATATTATTTTTTAAAAGAGTTAAATTTTCTGCTTTAAAAAATTTGGAAACTCAAAAAAGTCTAACTTTTGTAAAGAAAGTTTGTGTTTCTGAGTAGATGTTTCATTCTGCATTGAAACTAAGTTCACTTTTAAGAAAGTCTTTGAATAAAAAAATAAAAAGATAAAACATCTGTCTTGAATGACTTAATAAATTTTTCTTTTTTCCTTTCTCAGTGAAGTATGCTCCAACTGGCCCAAATACCGATAAGAGAGTTTAAAAAAATCTCAATCATTTTCCTATAAAAGAAATTGTTTCCCATCCCACTTGTATTCTTCCATGTTTTTATTTTAATTTGGGTACTTTTTAATTCTTTGATTATTCTGAAAAGGGAAGACTTTCAGCTTACACAGAGATCAGAGTTTGAAGTGACCATATTGTTATTTTTGTTAGCAATATTGTCAGTTACTCAACTGATTAATCCCTTTAGTCACTAGTGTTGATTATTTCCCAGAGCCATAGCTTGAGATGGGGAGTGACAGAAAATCATGTATAGTCTATCACAGTAGGTAGGAAACCTCTTTTTCTCATGTGGAGTTCCTAAAAGCAGGGACAAAAAAACAGCTCCCAAAAGCTTTCCTGAATGTGCTGAGGCAGGGTGCAGACTGAAGGACATCCTACACAACTGAGATTGCCTTGTCAGCCACCCAGAGTCTAACTTGCAGACATGACACTTGTAGAGGTTTATGGGGAGTTGGTCACAGACAAGGGAAGCAAGGCAGGTGGTGAGAATTAGAGCAGATCTGTAGGTACTCAGCCTACTCTGTGTTCAAATTAACAAAAACAAACCTCTAAACACTACAGAACAGCTGTGCAAGAAATAAATTACTTTGAATATGAGAAAGTCCAGAATTTCACCTGTTAGGTGGTTTCAGTACAGTATTTCTTAGTCATTCAGGTCATTTTACTGTTCAGGAATGTTATAAACTATGATGAACATGCTACTAAAACATGTTCTTATTGAATTTTCTCTCAGTGTCTCAATGCAATGTACAGTCATGACTTTTTATATTTCTGACACTCCATGAGACAGTATAAATGCACTATCCCAATGACATAAAACAATGGGCACAGGAGGCACCTTCAGGCTACTAGGCAGGTATTCAGAGGAGAAATCTGAGCATGAGGAAGAATATAACATATAACTAATTGCAGTAATGATGAAAAAACAACCCTCTGCATAGGTTCCACTGGGAGGTAGAATAGGATAGGGTGGGAGCGGCAGCAAGGATTTCTGCCAGATGTGGAAAGCAGAGGACAATGCTGGCTCACTGCAGGATGCCTGTTTTCCTCTTACCAGTTTTGAATGACTGCCAGGGAAAGAGTATACTCAAGAATATCTCTCCCTCGAGTGCCTGTGATCCTGACAAGCATGAAATATAGGCAGGAGAGCTTGGCTATACCATCAAATTGTGAAGAACTAGTCAAAAAGCTTGACTGTAATTTTTGTGCTAGTAAAGGGGAATTTGTCCAAGAGTTATCATGAAAAATAGTCTATTTATTTTGATTTTGAGGTTTCCAGCAGGAAGACAAAATACCAAATCAGGTCTCAAGGACTCCAAAAGTAAAACTTTTTTTTTAAATTTTCTTGTCCCGTAAAATATTTGAGGTGTTTTTTCCCTATCATTCACTTTATTTTTTTCTCCACTGTGATTCCTTCTTTCTTTTGTTCCAATAGTTAAAACAGGAAAAGGAAAATGATTCAGTTTTCAGTCAGAAAGACTTTTTATATCACTTCCACTTCCAAAAAACTTCAGATTAGAAAATAATGCTCCACTTTATCATTTGTAACATTCCAAGTGGAGAAAAACAGCTCCCTAAGAAGGCAATTCTCTGACTAGAACAAAAGGAGTCAGATTGTCTGACTCTTCCCAATACGTAGAGAGCTCTCACAGGCTACCGGTGCTATTGTGTTATTGCCTTGAAGGAGGGACTGGGAAAGTGACTGCAGCCTTTTCCCTCTCTCTCACTCTTGCCACCCATGGTGCAGAGTTAAGTTAGGCATCTTCAAAGAGAAAAGGTTCAGACAGAGGGACCATAAATCTATCTGAAATTGTTCTCGTGGTGGTAGATTGTTAGCCTACTGGCACGCCACTGGCTTTGGCTTTGTTTAACAGCTTGGCATTCTACAAAAAAACAAATCAGGCCTTTAATTTAGATGCTAACTTTATGCCTTCAAGTTTCAATATTTTCATCCAAGAGGTTTAGAATGTACCCATTATTTTTGCAGATCACATAATCAGATAATACTAATGACAATACTGCCTAATTGGCTTTTCTTTTGGCTAAAACATATTTCTCTAGTCCTAATGATTATAATAAAATAAAATGTGTCGATTGTTACACAAGAAAAGAATTAAAGAACCTGAATATTACAATGGAGTTTTGTTCCTGCTTAGATATGAAATTACTTATTCTGACACAAGTTTGTGGAGTTAGAGTTCAATGTCATCCCAATTAAATTAAACCTAACATAACTTCAGCAGAGCAGTGTTTGCAAGTGACTGGTTTTTCTCCTCTGAGAGCAGACATGGAGCAATATTTCTGTCATACTCAAAGTCTGGTTTCTGCTCCTATGGATCTGGTTTCTGTGGTTGTTGTATCAAACCCGAGTATGACTGTAGCGAAAAATGTCAGGTTCTGTGCTATATGTGAATCATAAATCTCAGATTAGATCTCTCTTCCTCATATAAGTATATTGTCTGTCCATCACAGCATAACAATTCTTGGCAGATTAGTAATAAAAAAACTGCACTGTGCATGAATCCCTCTCTACACGTGTCACGGGAGAAGATCTAGTAGTTAAAAGCAAACACACAACAAGAAAAGATTACCATCGATATAATACTAATGCAGCTGGCATCTTTTCTTCGAGAAAATGCTATGCTTTTCACAGCATAAATGCAAACAAGCTCCTGAGCACTTAATTTATAGTATGTCAAAAAAAACGTTTTAGCAGATTATAAACAGAACAGCGACAGAAGAATTAGGACAACTGCCCAACACAAGGTAGGGAAAGAAAGCATGGATATCTTGGAAAGAATAATTTTGTTCATCATCCTTTTGTCCCAGAAGAAAGATAGCATGAAATTTCTTGAAGCTTATTTTGGCTGGGAAAAAATAATTGTCCATAGGCTGATTATGGTTTCAAATTAATTTTCATGTGTGTACTGCTGCCTAAGCAAATCTATTTACAGGAATTAAACGAACCACATACAAAATCTATTAAGCAGAATTTGTTCAAGAATGAAGGTGATATTTTCTTTCTCCACCTAATTATTGAAATGTAATAAATGTAGGCAGGTGGGGAGGAAGTTAAAGTGGACAAAAGAAAGCCAGGCTTCCATTTTATGGTGTAAGACTTATTCTTTGGGCAAACTCCATGCCTACTTCTTTGATTCTCTACAGAATGTAGTTATTTTTTTTTCACTGAATTCTGCTGAGGTGCTGCAGAGCTTAATTTGTTTTAAAATGCATTCAGATTTTCTGATGGTATTGCAGAATGACATGTATTAAACTTACTTTAAAAGTGCATATAAATACTTACTCTCATCCTATGCACACTCAACTGCCTTAAGACTGAGAAAAATTTGGGAGTGAGGTGGAGCCACCTCTTAGCAGACTCCAGTTTAATTGTGCCAGTTAATGTCATGTCTGAATTTGGTCCACTGTATGCAGAGACCTTCAGTACACTTGGCTAATTATATTACAAAATCATAAGAACAGTACCATGTGTAATGCAGAACAGACCCACCTTTTGCATCTTGGGGGCGGCTGAGCCATGCCATCAAATTTTGTTTCAGGTATGTCCAGACCTACATAACACAGGTAAACAGGTCTTGCTACGATTTACACCTGGTTCTCCCTTTCCTCTAGGTCAAGCTTGTTGTCCTTCTACTCTTACACCTGGCAGCTTTGTGGGATAAATTTGCCTTAGTGTTCAGTGATCAAATGAAACTTGGAAAAGGACAGACAAAAGCATGACTTATTTGTAGCAAGAAAACCATTATTAGACAAGCAAGCACCAAAGTAGTTTCATTCCAAAGCATTATAAAATACTCAACTTTGGAGCCCAAATTGACATGTCCTTGTCCAGGTGACAAAACTCATGCCATGAATTGACTTGAAATTGCTACTTCTGCCTAGCCTCCTTTCCTTCTCTAGCAAAGTATGTTGTCAGATAGTCCTTACTGAAGGAATAAACATAAAGTGCAGATCCTGTCATTTAAGAGAAATGACTAATTGCTATGGAGACACTTCTCTCTCCACTGGAATGGGTGTGTTGCTAGAGCAGATACCAGACATAGGATCTGTCCTTAGCAGTCATGGAAGGTTGAGATTTCTTCTTCACAAATTGAATTAGATACAAAAGAATGATCAGGCACTCCAATTAAAACTAAATCAAACCTAGCTCAGTAAGAGGTAAACCATGGTAAGGCTTAGTTGAATAGCTTGAGCTCTGCTGCCTTCCAGTGTGTAGAAGACACAGATCATTTCAAGTGAAAAAGTTTTTCATGTCACTGGCTCAGTAACTTTAACCAAAACTACAGTGGCATTGGGTGAGTCTCTTAGAACTTAGCTGGGCAGATTCTCTTCACTCTGGTTTGACAAACATCTTGTCAACTACTAGGAAAGGTGACTATGGCAGCAATATTCTGGAAATGCTACTATCATAGTTGAAATGTTCCTTGATTTTTTAGGTCCATGGGATGGTAGGAAAACAGTCATTTCCACTAGCCTAACAAGATGTGAGAAAAGATTGTTATCTAGAACTGTTTACAGATTAATGTACCAGAAGTAAACATGGAAGCCGCTGTAGCTGAAGCACAAAAATGTCACATCCAGCCAACTCCCTGATGAGTTCATTTCATAATTAACAATGGCAGGATTAGAAGCTAGATCTCACTCGCACAGAAACCAGTGATCATTTTCTGTACTAAGCAAGACAATTAGCACAAGATTAAGGCATTTAGTGCACAAGCTGAAACTCAGTTCTCTACAGGGCCAGGTGGAAGAGCTATGTTTAAGTCCTCATTAAACCCCTATGGATTCTCATGAGATGGAAGTAGTTCATTTTCCTCCTGTCAGTCCTGAAATCCTTAAGCTTCAGACAGAGAATCATTCTGACTCTCCTGGATGTAATACAGTATAAATTTGTCAATGTGAACAAAAGACTTGGCTCCATGAAAGTTAGGAAAATTAGGTATCTTGTACGCTCATATAATTCTTCAAAGTATGACAGTAACAGCATAATGCTGCTGAGATGGCTAAACCCTCTTCAAGGAAGCCCTGTGCCTTGGCACCACTGCTGCCATGGGAGGGGAATGTGATATTCCATCAAACAGCTGGATATAAGGATGTTCCTTCAGATGATGTATATAGAAAGTACACATCTAGGACACACTCATCTTTGGAGTTTTAACACCGAAGAAGCTCATACTAGTGACAGTTTCTATATTTTTAAGAGTAAAAAGGAGAAACACAGACTCCAAAATAACTGTGCAAGATGTTTGTAAAAGTTGCATTGAACAAAGCCAGGAAGGAATATTTTACTGACCTAAACTGATCATTGTATGTCAGATGAAAGGTAAGACATGGTATGTTATTATTGGTTAGGAAAAATACATAGTCACTTGAACAGTATATGATTGCTCTTAGCCAAAGATCAATAACAAAGTTTTCCTTTAGAACACATTTATTCCAGAGTTTCTAAGTAATCATTACCAACACCTCTGTAATTCTGATGTTTCAAAATAATAAGATCCTGAGCAGCTTGAACACAGACTGAATTCTGAAGAACTGCTGTGTTACTGTCCCACCACAGCACTAACAGTAAGCTTGGGTATAGTGCACAAGCCAGCTCTTATTTATTAGTCCTGTTTGGGAAAATATGCTTAATTTTAATAAATGAAACAATAATCTAAACCACAACAGACTTCTGGTTTCATTTTACACAATAAAAGTCCTTTGTGAGCTAGTGATACTGTATTTTATAGACACTGGGACAGCAGCGGGGGGACAGATGTTTCATCTGGAGGAAAGATTTGAAAGATGTTGTTATCAGCACTCTCTGGTTAGCTGGACTTTCATATTTTGCTATAAAATCAATCAGTGAATGCGAGTTATGCTTTCAGACAAGAATTCATATTTATGGTGCTAGGCACCACAAGATGAGACCTTATTTTTTTAGAGTACTCAATCATGCCTTTTGTAGAAATGGTTAGAAAACCTGAGCATCACAACATGTCCTTACATAGTTGTTTTAAAGTGTTGAAGTTTTAAACTTTTTGTTCCTTTCTATGAATTGTTAGCCAGGTCTCCTAAGCAAGTGTGATGTGTTTATATGTATTCTAAATGAATTCTGAACTCCTAATAAATTTTGAACTCCTCAGACAATTTCAGGACAAAGGAGTGAGGATCTTCAAGATTTGTTTCCACAGGTCTCTTTAAAGTTGTATCTTATTAGATCAATTCAGTCACACATGTCAAACCATCAGAAATCAGGCCCTATCCACTGCTCATAGAAATACTAATTTTTTTATAAGCCTCTTTCCAGTATTTACCTGGTTCTATGCCTATTTATATAATTAGTTTAATGAAACTTGTTTAAACTTCTCCATCAAATGTTAGGACCTTTTTGTATTCCTGGGAAATGCATAAACAAGTTAATATAAGAAGATGTGGGGTGAGATTCCCAGCTAGACACACATGGCGGAGTCCACATGTAGGATCTCAACTGTTTAAATGTGCAAGCCCTTCCCAGAGTGTCTCACTTTGCAATTGCTTCAGTAAATTCCTGCTTGGTTTGTTGAGTTGCAGTGATGGGTAGGTCTCAGTAGGGTCCAGGGCAACTCTGACTCCTTATGAACAGGGAGCAGGGGAACAAGCAAAGTTTTTTTGGCTAACTCTGTCTCTGTTGATCAGTGGGTCCCAGGCCAGTCTCTCAAAGCTTTCATCCCAACACAGTTACATCTCACTGTGCAAAGGCAGATAAAATGAGAAGCAAACCTAAGATTCACAGTCTGGGACAACACAAGAACGGCCAGTATTTGTTTTTCCCACTTCTAGCTTTCAGCTAGCAAGGAAAGAAGTGCCATTGGGCTTTGGTAACAACTAAATGGCACAATATTGTGCAAACTTTTGATCTTTATTCACTTTAAAGAGACGATGAAATAAACATGAAATCTAAAGAAGCATGCCTGAAACGAAATGTTGGAGCCAGTATTTCCCCCTGGAAAGCAAACATCAGTAAAGTTTGGCAGCTCCAAGTCCTACAAGTTAATGGCACCTCTAATTAAAAGTTATGTTGAAGAGTTGATTTTAAATGAGTGGCATTAAAGGTACTTTACCATTCTTCCTCTGTATTACATGTCTATTTTGAAATTCACAAGCTGTGAAAGCCAAGAACCGCATAATCCACAGTCTGACTTCCTGTCGTAGGGATCTACATAGACCCTTACTCAGTTGCTACTGCTCCAGGATCAGCATTCTGGCTGAGTCAGTGAATATGTTCAGGGATACACCAACCCTGATTTAAGAAGTGAAATTCTGTCCCCACAGAAGCATATGGAAAGTCTTCCCCACATCCTGACTATGTAATTACTACCTAAACATTTGGCTATGACAAACTTTCAGCAAATATGGAGAAATACAGAGGAACCTGGTGATATTTGCTTTGCACATCTCTGTGTTTGGGATCTGCAGTGATGTTATTTGATGAAGTGGTTGGTCTCTAGAGCTCTGAGTAATTCTTCATTTCATTACATGTGTCCAGAGATAGATTCAAAATGACATACAAATACACTGTAATCTAGGCAATCAGCAGTGCTGCTACAGATACCAAAACACAAACCAGCAAATTTACCAGGCTACAGTATCAGTTAATTTGCAACCTGGGAGAAACCAGATTTTCCAATAGACCTTGTGGCAGAACAGATTCTTTTCCAAGGTGCAAGAATAAGCATTAGCAGATGAAAATGAGTTGTAGTGGATTCATGTGTAGCATTATCCATACTACCATTATTCTCTGTCTACAGTGGTAGTCTCCAACTGTGAAGTGTATGTGCTCAGTCCATGGACTGTTTCTAAGCAATCCACAAAACATAATCAAGAAACATCTACTGTCAGTACCTTGAATTGACTCAACCAGAGAAAACACCTCCTTTGTAAAACATTAGAAGGTTTACAAACTGTAAAAGATTAGGAACTACTATTTTAGGAGTCTGTTGTCCTGTTCCTTGCATTAACAAATTAATAGGATAGTTTATCCCTGAATGAGAAGACAAGCTGAGAAAAATGGGAGAGAAATTGATCTAACAAAGAAACTTCAAAAATACCTGCATAAAATGGTTATGAAAAAATAGCCTTTGTCCTAAGAACGTTACAATGAAAGTAAATTCCATTCACTATTTTTCCATGAAGAATGGTACTGCCTGAATCCATATTTGAGTTATCAATCTGGTGAAGGATATGGAAGTGTTTACTATAAAGTCACAAATGTATAACATGCTTTCATACCTGCTGGTGTAAGGACATTAGACTCCAATTTAGTGAACCCCGTGTGCAGTGTTGGACTTAACTATACCTGCTTCACTTATATTTTTCTATGTGTTTATACTCAAAATCCTGCTTGAAATAATTTCTAATGTTTTGCACAACATCTCAGGTTTCACCCCAGTTCATGACCCGGAAAATTACCCAGAACTTATTGCTATATATCTTGTATTTTGTTTTTTCCCAAACCACAAGAGGAAAATATAACCAAACATGAATCTCCCTGGTGATGTATATGCGTGTCAGGCAGACAAACAAAACTTGCTTCAAGTCAGCTGAGACATAAATTAATGGTCTTACATTTTTATTTTCTGAAAATATTTTTTTTTGCATCTTCTGATGGCCAACACCCTTTGTCAAACCTGACCATAACTTGTGTATAGCTTTTTGGGGACAAGTTTGTTATTCACCACAAACTTCACCATAACTCTATGCAGTCAAAAAGCTTTATGGTAAGCCTTCAGTCTCTCTACTTCTGCTGAGAATTTCAGTATAAAACTGTTTTCAGAGTAACTAACTAAATTAAACCTGAAAACCATTATAAAACAACACATATTAATTTTTTTTTCCTTCAGAATCAGTGCCCAAGACTTTCTAGAACATGTGCAACAGAGTTTGGGATGCAAACCGCAGATTTGCCATGCTCCTGGAAACATATGTGTGTATAGCTTGGGCTGCCAATGTTGTTCTGTTACTGGAAACAAGTTCTCAGAAGACTTGTACAAGGATGGCAAAAATCAATGAGGACATAAGCACTGCATATAACCTCTGTGGCTCTATTCAGCAGGACAGATTTTATCCACTATTAGAAAGAGTGGATAAACCTAATTTGCTGATTGACCCTTAAATTTTAGATTATGCACTTGCTTCTAACTCAACTTTCTTAAGATCCCTTATTCTAAAACTTACAATTTGCTGACTTTTCACAATACATGATCAATGTTTTTTCCTTCTGATGATGGCCTAAACCATTACATCAGTACATATGTCTGGATTACACATTAGATACTTTGATCCTAGCTTCACCCATGAGAAAAAATAAAATTAAACTTAAAAAAATATATCTGGTCCATAAAACCAACATTACCTTGTTCTTGAAATCCCTATCTTGGATACATATACTCTCCATTACTCAGAAAGTCAGCCAATAAGCACAGATACATTCCTTTGCATCTGGGGCCAGCTATGCCTTTGTCTTAGTGTGAATTAAAGTTGAACTAATGGTTGCCCTAACTTTATTCTGGCAAATGACCATTTCTCCTTCCTGCTCATGGAAGACAGTCCTTGCACACTCCTGCAGTACAGAGTAGGTCCCATCTGTTTCATCTGTTTGTTCATGCCCATACTTATTAAGCCTGATGGAAAGGCTGCTCTGAGCCTGGCACTGTTTTGTAGGGGTGGCTCATGCTGGGGCTTGTCTGGAGTCTTGCTCAGTGTCTGAGCCCACAAAGCCATGATCTGAAGCAACAGCACTGGAGCCCTGCTTTGAAATTGGCCCAAGCATGACATTTAAACCTGGCACCTAACCAGATGTGCATTTAGCCCATCTAGCAGCACCCTCCTGACAGGTTTTTAAGGCAAAGGGACTCCACAGTGAATGGAGTATCACAGGGTAACACACTCACTGCACTGTAGGCTGAGGTGGAAGGGGAAATGGTAGCAGCACTTTGCAAACATGTTAGCTCACAGCCTGCACTCATTACACTCTCAGCCCCTGGTTCCAGGGAACTGGGCATACTTGTATTTCAGAGCAGCTTGACTCACTACCTGTGAGAGCGTTTGTATGTTGACTCTGACAGGAGTGAGATGTGATAAAGTGATGCTTCCAGTCCCCTCTCAAATCTGGCTTACTCTTTAAATACACACTGTGCTCATTAGAGTCCCAGGTTCTGGTCTTGAACACTGGCTTAATGTTCCCAGGGAACCAGAGCACAGCTGGTCTGCACAACATTTTAGAGAAAGGTAGGGATCTTTATGTGGGAAAAGAAATTTGCCTGCGTGTTAGCTTGTCTGAATAAACATGGGTTTTGCTATTAACCACAGCAGTGAGTGTTTATTGGAGGCAATTCACAAAGGATATTAGACCGAGGGCATTATCTTTATATGCACAAACATCTGTATGCATTTTCCTGTAGCAAATGTATAATACTTCACTATCTAATAAATGTTGTTCTTAAAAAACTGAGTTGAAAGTTCATCAAAAGGCAAGTTTAAGAATAGCACAAGAAGGCATTTTACAAGTTTCCACATGTAGTTTTGCCTTTGCACTTCCACCTGGATCATTTGTATTCCACTCCTTGCTATCTTCGAAAAAAGGCTGTCAGCTACATCCAATTATCTCATAGTTTTGTGATATACTATGACCACATGGGGGTTAGGATGAAAATAGTCAACTCCCTTATATTTATGACAGACACTCAAGCAATGGGAAACTCTTGTGAAATCCTGCGGCACGACAGAACCATGTAGTAGGTGTCAGCACAAGTTGAATTTTGCTCATGAAATGCATGTAAAAGATGATAAACATTAATAAACCTGATACAATGAGCTTTCTGGCAGACTTTAATTATGCTTTTCCTAAAATAGATGGATTTTTTTCTTTTCATTGTTTCTTATTTTAAAAGTAGAATTAATAGAATTATGATGGAAGCTAAATATAATCTAAATGCATGAAGAACAAAATGTGAAAATGCCATCAGCTAAGCATTGTCACCAGTATACTGATGCTGTCCTGTTAGGTCTCTCTTAACTGTGTTTTCTATTGTCCAGAAGACTGGCAACACTATTTAATATATAGAGAAATTGGTACAAATGTGATGTTTCATGGTGTGAAAGACTGTTTCAAGCCCATAAGGAAAAAAAAAAAAAAGATAAAATAATAAAATATGTGATACACTAACAGTTGTAATCAAGCAAGGCTTCTGAAGTACCCATTACTGGCTTCTCCTCTATGACAAGGCTTATATACTAACAATACAAACTAAAGTAAGACCTATAAGGGAAAACATCTCTAAAACTTACTGTTTCATTTCTATGGCTCGAGCCATAGTGACCAATTTCTTAAGCCAGATCCATCAAAAGTGATGTTGAAAATTAAAAGAAAAAAAAGAGGGAGAGGCAGGATATGTGATGATTGAATCTATGCTCCAGTATTCATTTACATGTTTAGCTTCTAGTTAAAAGCAATGCTCAATGCTTCTGACTAAACAGCCATGGCATTTGGACCATCTCTTCACAGAGAGACCTGGCTCATACTGGTGCCTTGATCCCTGTTTCTCACTGTGAAGAGGATGCTGACACCTGGGAAGTTTCATGTCACAAATTTCAGGAGATAATAATCTTTTCCTTCTATTTTAAAAAGGTTAAAAAGAGCAGAGACTCCAGAGTTTAACACAGTCTTTCCTTCATACACACCCCCCGCCCCAGCATGCACTGCAAGCAACCAGTAAATCTGTGCCAGTTGTCATTTTCTTGCATTTTATAGCTGTACTGCCTGGCTTAATGTGAAAGCCTTCCAGGCAGAAGCTGTCCTCAGAACCACAATAGGAACTGTCTATGCTACTTACTGCCAGGACATAGGTTCTGGACAGTTAAATGTCTCTGAGCTTTAAGTGGTGCAGCAGGCACTGGTTGTAAGACAGGTTGTCTGGGCACCCTCAGGGTCAGCCTCCTACTCTTCACTTGGTCCCTCTTCACCATCCTCCTCCAAGCTCTACGTGGACATGTAGCTGACTTTCTCCCTCTCTCCCATCTGCGCCCAGGTGAAGCTGCTTCCCAGCCTCTCCTGAGAGCTGGCTCAGCCTATGTCCGTTTGCTATTTGCATTAGGACAACATGCGATGAACTTGTTCCTTTACCTTCTCTACTGCACCACTGAAAATCTGAAGCATGAGGAATTTCTTGTCATTAGCTATTTTCCAAGTCATTTTCTGGATGATTATTCAAGGCTAATGAAGTCAAACTTCTTGTCATCGAGTCATCACAACATTTGTTGCCTTGAAATGTTGGGGGATATGGTATAGGGAAGAACTTTGTAGAGTAGGGCTGATGGTTGGACTTGATGATCCCAAGGGTCTCTTCCAACCTGAATGATTCTGTGATTCTGTGAAAATAGTTCTAGCCTGAACCTGTGATATGTTCCATAGGCTGCAAAGTTTTTTTGAACATCTTTCTTGCAATCTGCTTCTATGCCTTTTTCTCTCTCACACACAGATACAAACCTTTAGATTAAAGATTAAATATTTTGAGAAGTATTTAAATAATTATTTTTTAGCCACTCCAAGAGTGAACATAAAGGCAACCACAAAAAAAGACAATGAGAAACCAGCACTCTCTTGTAATCCTTTGCCATCAATGTGTTGATTAAAGAAAAGGTTTAACTGTAGGGTATCAGCCAAGCCTGCAGAGGATCTATTGGTGCAACGAATGAAATAAAAAAACTATGAAAAAAAAATCTAATTACACTTTGCTTGCATCTTTACTGAATAAGAAATACAAAAGGAAATTTATCTTTGTTGTGGTTCAGATTTCCTCATCCTGCTCAAATCTGCTTTTAATTTAGAAATATGCTGGTTTCTGCTTTCACATTTTCATTAAATGTTGCTTAGACTTCCTGGATATAAAGGAAGCCTTGGGATTGGTCATGAAAACAAATGTCTGTTGGAGCAAAGTGCTGGAGCCACTGGGATACAGAGGTCCAAATTCAGATCTTATGCATGGACAGGGAAGAAATCCAAGGGCAGGCTGGACCTCTTGTATAGGTCAGAAAGTGATGCTGTGTGAGAGCAATGCTGTGCCCAGGAAGAAGAAATTTGGGGGTCTCCTTTTTACCTGTGTCCCTTCTGTTCTTTTTCTCTCCTGGGCCCCTCAGACTTTTCCTCCTTATGGAAGTCTTATGTGTAGTTCTGTTTCTCTCTTTATCATTCCTATCCTTGCTTTGTTTGATTCCTGTTTCCTCTGTCATTCCTCCTCATTTACCCTCTCCTCCCATTTATATCTGTTATTTCTCCTTCCTTTCTTGTTCTGTCTCTTTGTTTGCTCCTCTTTCCCTCCCACATGTGGCTTTAGCACAGAGCTCTGGCCACCCCCTTCAGTTCCCCTGTGGTCTCTCCATGATTGTCCTTTCACTCCTCTCCTCTATCTGTTCCTCTGCTTCATTTTTTCTTCTCTCTTTCCTTTTTTTAATTAGTCTTTTTTAAACAGCTTTTTTTTTTTTTCCACCTCAGCACCTCATCCTTCATATATTTTGTCTTGAAAAATATTTCTTGAAACCTATGTAAAGCAGCAAGAATACAATTCATGCTCCTGGGATAACAGCAAGAGATAGGCTAGAGAACAAGCTTCCTCCCTCAATGCTGAGCATTCAACACAAAGAAATAGACTACAGACCAAGAGAAGCACAACCCTCATCTGCAGAGCATTAAAGAGCTGATGTGTGCGGACACTGCTCCATCATATGGTGCTGAGCAGAAAGAGGAATTGTTAGGTGGGAGTTAACTAAGCATATGCATCTGTTGAGGGGTCACAGTATTTCTCAAATACTCCTTAGCTGAGACTTGCATTGATTCCCACTCAGTTAAGTATAACAGTCTGTCACTCTGAGTATGGATTTGATGTATTAAGAAGCAAGAAGTTAGGGTTTGTTATTGATGATACAGGGCAGGAGTTTTCAGCGAATCACAGCCCACCAGGGTAAAAAGTCTGAGCTGTGGAGTAATACCCTGTAATTTACAGTATCTATCACGGCGGTTTTGCTTGTGTTCTTTGTTCTGGGCCTTGGTCCCACAGGTATCCCAGCCTGGGGTCTCAGAAGACTGAAACCAAGCTGTGGGTTCAGGAAGACTGCCTGGGGAGCTACATGCCAACAGAGCTAGAGCTGCTCCTCAGGTAGTGGTCAAAGTGGGGTTTGGCACGCATCATCCTTTGAGTGAAATGACTGGTAAAAGAGATACGTTAGGATATTATTTTAGGTTTGAGGGTGTTTCCATACAGTCCCATGGAAGGCTTGTTCTGCAAGCTAGAAAAGTGCCCTATATTATTTCTGCATGTTACTAATTCACACTGTTTCAACTGTGCTGCATAGATACAAGTTAGAATAAATACCTTTACCCATATTGCAGTTTTCTTCATGGTCCATCAGTTCGTCAAGCTCCAGCCCTGTTAAATGAAAATGCAGCATTTCTTTGCCTCATGCAGGGTTAGCAAGGTACTCAAAGACTGTAAAATGAGACTCAGATGAAGCATGACAAATTAATGTTCAGAAACCTGACTTCTTTCAAACAAATATGATTTTTTTAAAAAAAGTTGAGGAAAGAGCAAGAACACTGCTACCTTTCATAATATCTGATTTTGGGATAAAATTGGTGTCAAAATGCCCATTTTCAGTTAATACTTCATGCTTTTTAGATAAAGGAAAAGAAGTTTCAACAAAAAAAATAACCACTAAACAAAAAAATACTTTAAAAAGTGAAATTTCATGGAAACCCTCAATCGCATGAAATTGGTCAATCATGGTTTAGTGAAAACAATGCTTGTCAACAAAAACTTCATTCACGACTTTTTTTTTTTCTTTTTTTTTTTTTTTTTCCTGACTAACTACTTAGCACAGATAGAGTCATCTTCATGGATGTTCTGCAGGTACTGAGTGGCTTCATAAATCTTTATAAACTTTTATTTGTAATGTAATACAAAATTGCAGCCTTCCATCTACAATTTCATAGGCTGTGCTAGTCCTTTATGAGTGATTTTCTTCATAAAGTACCCATTTAGCCAAGAATGGATTTCATGCCTGTGCAAAGAAAAATTCTGTATTTGATAAAAAGCAAGCAATCCTATGCATTGAACTGATGTCAAGGGTAAAGAGAGTCTCTAGGGAAAGGATGCCTCAGATGACTGTATTTTATGGAAAAGATTGTTCATATGCACAGAATGGACTCTCATTTTGCTATCTTCCCTTTCAATAGGCTTTGTATACCAGCAGTGACATTAGTCAGAGGACAAAGCGAATGACGAAACAGGGAAGGTGAATGTAGGAAAGGCAGAATATTGCATATATTTCTATTGCTAACCTAGATAAAAAACAGACTTCTCTCCCTGCCACCCCCCTCCTTGGATGTTCTAGAGAAATGTGTTGTTCTCAATGCTTTCCACATGAGCTTTTGTTTAAAGAAAAAAAAACCCCAACATGTATTATTTATGCTTTTTAAACAAAGGGCTTATTTTCACTTATAAAACTTGAACTGAAACAATTAAACGGGACAAAGAGTACAGCTTGTATCAGCAATTTACTATAGTAATTCTAATATTTCAGATATCAATAAACTTAGTTGATTGTTATTTAATGTCAAAGTAATTACTCCAAAATGACATAAATTTGCCATCCTAAAGAAAACAAAAGTAATAAACCTTTCACTTTCTTCATTAAAGACTCTTTCACACTAGTTTCTATTACCTAGTTATATAATACGCTAGTGTAAATATTTAAAAGGGAAAATTAAATTATCTTTGCCAGGGAAGATTTCTTAACCTCTATTAATCCATCTTTTATTACTACTGTAAAAGGAAAATATTAATTAAATCTGTCAAATCTTGGACACACTTAAATGTCTTTAATGATGCAATCTATATTTTTGTTTCTTCTTCCAGCTTTCTAGGAATGCCTGCTTTCTCCATTGGCTTATTGCACTTATGAAGGGCAAAAGCCTGGTCCAAATGAGAAAAGTACACCGTATTCCTTGATTTATATGCAGTCTTCTCCCTTACACTTATATGAACTAATGCTTTTTTGCTCTCTTATTATCTGAAACGACATTAGCAAGAAAAGTTGTCATTCCAAGCAATCATCTAGGTCCCAGTTCTGCAAAATGAGTATCTGAAATTTAGGCATTTTGTTAGACTAGGAGAAGACTAAGAATCAAGTGATTTTAGTAAAACTGTAACTATGAAGTTGGCCTACTTGTAGGGCTGGGAACAAGACAAGAAAGTTAAATAAAGTGTTGACAAAACATGGAACATTTCTCACTGTGTGGCCTGTTGACTAATGGACGTTGCAACAGGCTGGACAAATCATTGAACACATACACATTTTTAAAACTTAATAGTCTTATACTTACAACTTTATAAAAGCTCTAAATAAATCTGTTCAGCAATAGCTGGAACTAGAACAAATATTGGTCAATGAGAAGCAGAATATAAGTTGTGCTTTCAATAAGAACAGAATTAAAATTGAGACTAAATTGTTCCACATGGAATAGGATAAAAACTAGAACTAACTAATTACTGTGGAACTAAACAAACACTGGTACTGTAGTGTGAGACTAAGGGCCTATCCACATGGATTCCTTTTTGGTATCAAGGCCATGCTTGGTTACAACTAGAAGGGCCAAGATTTATCCAAGTTTAACTATCCTGTGGATACATGGGAGATACAGGAACCCAAGGTGAATTTATTAGGTTTTCAATCTGGACTCTAACTGGAATTATAAGAACTCAGTACTGCTTATAACAAAGTGCTGTAATGTCTAGAAATTGAAATGAACCATAAATGTGATGACACAGAAATATGTACAAAGATGAAATACCTCATATTTCAGTCACTGTAGAGTCATTTAATGATTCTATGTTGTAGAAGTCTTTGGATACCTAAGAGAACACCTGTAGCATTTGTTCGTGTTTTGATAAGTGTTTAAGGCTACTCATTACATAGTCAAGTGGCTAGTCCAAATCTGCCTCCTCACACACCCTCTCAGTTTAAATGGGCTGCCATTTCAGACCATGGACATGGCAAAACATTTGATTGCTTACATTTATATTGTCTCCAAAGGTCACAGTGGTGGAATTAGATGTTTCTTACAAAACATTGCTATTAACCATATTGTGCCCACCTAATCAGGTGCTCAGTATTCTCAGGGTTTGCCTCTCTCTTCTGATTGTTTCCAGTCAGGTTGAAAGTTGTCCAGAAGCTCACACTCACACTCTATCTATGCCACATTGCACTGTGCTGAGAAGAGGCCAGAGACCAAGCTGAAGCTATATGGAGATAATAGCAACAAAGGATCTGGCCTCAGAATCACATCTTTAAGAAAGCAATGGTATGAATAAGGCATGAACGACCTTAGGAGACAATTCAATAAAGGGACAAGGGAAGAAAAGAAGATGGACACAATGTGAGGTCATGAGGTTTCTTGTAAACTCAACACAATAGTGAAGTCACCACTGTGTGTACCTGCTTCCAAACACGGCTATCACCTGTGTTGAAGAAGAAAAACCACCAGCCTGGTTTGATAACATACTGATCTTTAATCTATAAAGAAGATTAAATTCAAAGTTTAACAGTATAAAAGAATAAAAAATACCTTTTTAAACAAAAATACGAGATAACACACAGTTGCATCTTGGTTCTTCCTGCTGCCAAAGCTTAGACTACACAACTTCTGGGGTACAATTCCACTGCATACAGTGTTTCCTATCACTTCAGCCTATGTTGAAATTGAAATGAAATATTTGTATTTGCAAAAAAGCTTTTCCAGGTACAAGCTCAAGACAGGGTGCTACTGTGATTAGCTAGTCACACGTCAGATCCCACACGTTATTTAAACAAACCATAACGAAATCACTGCTTGTTGCAACATTTCTGCCTTTTCATGTCAGCTCCTAGATGCCAGCAGTCCATCTACCACTGCCTCGATCAACCCAACTGCTTGTAACTCACAGTTGTTCAAGAGCTGAACCTTTTTTACTTGGATCCTCTGCTCTAAATTCACATCCGCAAGTTCTTACTCCCCTATGGCACAAATACAGAAAAGCACTGGGGGGAAAATGACAGAGAAGGCATGAAAACTTGCAAGAACTTCTTTCAGACAGCAAGGAAAAAGCCTCAGGCAGGGGCGATGTGAGTAGCCCTTCTTGATGGCAACCGTTCATAATTTGTTCAGCTTTACCTCTAGTGGACCCTGAGGCAAACCAAAGAGTTGATGGGGGCAGCCAGGTGTAGGGGAAGAAAAGGTTGAACAACCTCTTTAGCCTTCCTTGTCTCTTTATAGTTTAGATTTACAATTCTGACCCATATAAACTCTGCTCCTGCTTTGCACTGTCCTCAGAAGCATGATTCTAAGCCCAGGTTGAACCAGACTGGAATGACATTACAATCCACCTTACTCCTAGTTGTCTTGCTGTATTAATAACCCAAGTGAAAACAAACAGGGGAAAAAATTCTACCAAAACTTATAATGGAAGGCATCTCAAAAATGGACAAAAGGATACATTTTTCTACAAGTTTCCCAACTGTAGAATAACTGTTTTGAATCCATTAGTGGTTGCATTCTTATTGCATGATCTTTGGAAAGCATCATAATAACAATGAAAACAAAATGAAATTAAAATATTGCCACCGATGAAAAATCTGTTCAGTTAAAAACTGCAAACCCAAGTAAACAGCAATTTACACACTTCCCTCAGTCCTGCAAACCTGAAACATCCAACACTGCTTGGACAAAATTGAAAATACAGTAGACTTTTCAGAATAACTCTATTTAAAAGACAGTATTGATTAAGAAAAACAAGGCATACTATTGAAACCAAAATACATAGAATCAGGTTTCTATGCTACTGTTCGCCAAAAAGCTATTTTTAAAAAAATGGTTTAAATGCAAACTTTTACATCTCCAACATGTTTTACATATTTCAGACAACAAAAGAATACACATACATTGTATGTGATAATTTTTCAAAACTAGCCATTACATTTTCACAGATTAAAAAAAAGTCTGCTTAAATATTTTATTTCTACAAAGTGAATTTACATTTTTAAGTACAAAGTGCAAATACTACAGTTGTTTTTATTGCCTTTTGGTGAGGAAATCTCCCACATGTCAAAGAGATCTGCCTTGGATCAGTAAGCCGTTCACCCTTGCTTCTTAGAAACTTGCTGAAAGAAAGTTGAAAAATTTTTCATTATTAATGATGTTTTCAAGTAATCAAGTATAAACATTTATCTCTATTTTTCAGCAGTGTCCACATGCCACTGTCAGAACAAGAGTTCTGCACAAATACATATGGGGAATAAAAAAATCCCTGCCCTGTAGTCCTTCATAGCATCTACGAACAAGGATAGGAGCAACATCTTTACTATTTCTTACCTACAGCCTCTTTAAATCTGTACCTGTCAAACACACAGTTTTAGCAACTGCCTGGGCAAGTCCCTGGTGCAATATACCTTTCTATGGTATGTGATGTTTAAGGAATGGGCTGCTTGCCAAAGTCTTATGAACAATCTATAGTTTCCTTGTAAACTTTTTGCTAGGCTGCAAAAGACCCTCTGGGTCTCATTGACAGCGTGTGTGCGTGTATGCGTATGTTTGTTGGACAGGGTGGAGCTGAGCAAGGGAAATATACCTGGCCACTACCCCAGTTCTGTCAGATCCATCATGTATTTGACCTCTTTTAGAGCAACCACAGTTAGCATATTAATACATGTATCTATATCTGCTTGCTTTCAGTAAGCTTGTATGTGCATATGCACATACAGACGTGCACATATGTAAACAAACCATTCAGGAATACATGCCTAAGCACACATAAACATATATATAACTGAACTTCTGCAATAAACTAGTAGAAAATGAGATCTTGAGTGCCTATCTATCTCCTGAGTGGTGCAAACCTGATCACTTCTTCTTAGATGGGTGGTTTCCTTTGAGTAGATCCTACCCAGCCCAGTTGCTTTTCAGTAACTTCAAGTAAAAGTTTTTGTGATGAAAGCCACCTTCTGCATTTGCAGCCTTGTATTGTTTAAGTATGAAACTGCCAACAGATGGTTTGCTGAGCCAGCCTTAATTCAAGGCTATCATTTGTCAGCAACAGCTTTTAAAATAATTGGTGCTGAGTCAGCAAAATTATTGGACAAAATTAAAAAACATAGATGTTCTAAGACACTTTTATTACACATTCTGCAAGTCAGGATCAGATTACAAGAAAGGGGAGAGGGCTTGTCATGCTTCAAGTGTAATGCACGTGTGCCAGTAATTGACATTATATAATTAAAATAACCCCTTTGAATGTTTTTGAGTTCCGACAGAGTAATTGTTTTCAGGCTGCCTTGTTTAAAGCATAAGTAATTTGTGGGGGAATTTGAAAAGTTAAGACCACAAACATTTGTTTAAACAAACAGAAACTTATCACATCCCTCTAGCTGTGAGAATATTTTATATTCCGTCAAAGTATGTAGGAGGTCTGGTAGAACCCACAACCAATGTTGAGCTTGCCTTAGGAAGTGTGAACCTAACATCAAACAAATCAGAGATAAAGCAAGTAGCAGACTGACTAGCAACAATGAGAGGAAGATTTCTTTTGGCTTGTGGGAAGGTTCATCTTGAGTTTGTTTTTTAACAAATTAATCTAGTTTTCTGATAGATAGGAATATATTAACCACAACTATGTTTTGGGGATATTTTTAACCAAATTCCTATTTTCCCAGCTGCAGGGTTACCTGAGCTGTTCTTATAATATGTTTATATTAATATTTTTAAAAACAGTTCATCATTTACTCATGCTTTTGTGGGCATTAATCACTTAATTCCTCTAACTAATACAAAACTGAGGCAAGAATGGTATGAAGATGATTCTTTTCCTAGACCATTCAAGTAACTGGCAAACTCACAAGTCCTTCTTTGGAACCATGCAGAAGTTCTAGGAAGTTGTGCCCATGTTCTCCAGAAAACCACATATTTAGGATTAATGGTTATAAAAATAGACACACACAAATGAGAAACCATTTTCTAACCATTTTATCTGAGCTTCCACTTGAGTCTCTCCTTTTCAACGTGTACCTTTCCTTGATTTAAAAAATCTGCTTTTGTGTACATTCGTATGCCTTGAGTAGCCAAAACTCCATGAATGACATACAGTGGTGTTATTTGGAAAACCAAAATCAAGTCTTTGCAGAAAATTGATGCAAAAACAAATCACAGATTATGTTGTCAGGGCACTTCACATTTTATTTGCTACAATCATTCTGCAGACCTAACCAATTTTAGTTTAAACATACATCAGCAGACTGATTCAAATCCTAGTTCTCCAGCATAATTTTGCTCAGCCAGCAAAGGCATTTCAAAGTGATTGCATTTTCTCTACACTGTTTTAAAAGGTGTTTAAAGCCACCATATAATAATTCAGTGGGGTTTGTGAAATATACAGATTTTCATAGGGCATGGGAAATGCATGGCTTTGTTCACAAAGAGTAATTTCAATCAATGTAAATTTATGTCTATAGTGTGACACACAGGAAAGTTAATGGAATTCAGTTAAAGCAGAATGTAAATGAAGATAAAGCAGTACACATTTAAAAGTGTATGGGAATGCTGTCACTCAGGAATGAGGAAGACTCATATGAGGGCTCAATTACACTCACCTAATTCTCACTAACCTATATGCCAATTTACGCTTTACTGAGAACATCCATATGCAGGCCTAATCCACTTTGCATTTATGCACATTTACTCTGCACCTGTAGTTGACTTATTCAGTTTTCCTTAGATAGAACTTAAGCCAAAATTTGTTAATCAGGATGCTGCTCTACATTTTCCTGGCAAGTCTGCAGAATGGCAGATTAATGCAGTTTGAAGCTGCACTGAAATCTGCTAAAACCCCAAGAAGTTCAGCTGGGCAAGGCAGAAATGAGATCTTGCTCTCCTCAGTACTCACCTGCCTGCTGGATGAAGTGCTCTCAGTGTTGGTTTTAGGGGCCGCTAAAGGAAGGAAAATAAAACATAATAAATATGGTTTGCAAGTTATATGTAGCATCCCCAAGAACTGAAGCCCTCATTCTAAAAAGGTATTTTTTAGATCAGTGTATCTGCACAGATTTCACTAAAGGAGATAAAATATTTCAGACCTTTCATTGAAACATCCACTTTTTTCTTTCCTCAATACAGGTGGTGCTTCTTTCATGGAGTTATATGAAAGATGAATGGCAGCATTTCTTACCAGTTAATATGACATTTGCTTAGGACAGATTGCATACAGTCAGTGTTGAGCACTTCAAACTTATTAAATCTTTAGTAGTAAAGATTGCCTATTATCCCTGATGGGAAAGAAGCATGGACAAGCAGACTGTCTGGAAAGCATTCACTTTGCTTAATGATATTGCACGGGAACAGCTCTATGAGCCAAAGACATTGTTCACATTTTATCTGTAAAATAAGATTATTGCTGGTTTTTAAGTTTCCTAGTGGCAAAGCCCAAGACAGTGCTCTAAATGAGGAAAAAAAAAAAAAAAAAGACAAAAAGCAGCTGCATGAGTCTGCTGGCCCATTCAACTCCACAAACAAATAGGAGGCGATGAAGGAACTCCTCCTCTTGGTTTTCCATATCAGTTTGCTAGTCAATCAAGCTGTACTGGGACAAACGGGAACAAAACTGGACCTTGAAAAATACTGTAGCAGCTAGTATTCCCCTGAGAAAGTATGTTTTGCAGCTCTATGGCTTTTATATTGCTTCAAATGGCTCTCCCAAGACACCTGGGACTCACACAGAATGATACAGAGCCACCTCCTTATCTCAGCTCTCACATCACCTTATCTCAGATCTCACCTCTCAGGTGATGGGGTCTCACCTATTCCTAGAAATATAACTCTAGCTGTAGTGAAGTGATGATTGATTTCTTTTGTGCAACTGAAAGGATTATCAAAAAGGAAATTTTAATTGTCAAGCAGGAGAAACAAAACAGAATGCTGATATTCCAACAAAAGCAATTTTTACTGTCTTGTCTTTAAAAGTAAGTATTCCTAGGAAAGCAACAAAATTATTTGATTTAGAATTTTCTTCCAACTGGATGCCATTAGTTTTTCAATGCAAAAGTCCTGGGGTGTTTCTTCCTTCCAAAAATGAATGTTCTCATTATTGACTACATTTTTTTGGAGAAGCTCTGTCAAAAATCTCCAGTTATGGTGAACATAATTTTTACTTTAGCAAAATCTGTGTGTGATCTTCATATAAATTCATGTATCTTACAACTTTCTTTTCCGAAACAGGCAGTTTATCCTAATCTTTGTTTTTTCACTGGAATGGACACAGGAAAAACTGGGTTTTGCTGAGTCTTGCTACAGCTTTCCTTTATGTCCTGGGGCAATGATTTTGGACCCAAATTTCATCTACGATAAAAGAACACGGAATGCCAGCTACAGCAGGACAGAAGTGTCTTGAAACAAATGCTAACATATGAAGTGACCATAATGGCTTCCACTTTAAAACACTAGTCTGCCAAATACAGTAAATGAAAATGAAGGTGTTATGCTTCAGTTTCCACATTTATAGCATACAGATAACAACAGACATCCACCTTCAAATACATTTTTTTTTACATCCATCATCCAAGCAAAAATTGCAAGGTATTATTATTAGGTCCACAAAAAACACAGAAAACAAATCCTGGATTTGATAAACTTGTTTTGAGAGATCTGCATCTGTGACCCACAGACAATTTACTTTATTAGGAAAATGTATGCTATACTGTCTTTCTGCAGTGTTCACTTTCTAAACTTGAATACAACCAATTTTGTGGAAATCATTTGATTTCTGACTTCATTTCCCACTTGACTTGTTTTTCATTTCCTAGGACACCTTTGTTTTACTGCCCTGGCTTCATTTTAAGGTTCCAGACAAACAAAACAATTAGCCTACATTCATGTTCTACAACTTCTTACAGTATGGGGGTCTACTGTTGCTGTTTAAAACTTCTTTTTTTTAAAATTCTTCCTCATTTTCAGGAAGTTGTTCCCCTTTCTACCAGTTTGGCAGCAAGGTAAGGTGGCTGTGTACCAGCAGTTGTTCCACCTGTTTGGCGGTTGACCACATTCCTCATTGTATCTCTAAACCACATTTGAGAAATGAGAAGTCATTAGAAAGCTCAACAATGTGCTTCCTTCTCAGCAGGAATCCAAAAAGCACAGATATGATACTTCCAGTCATTCAGGACATCGTACTGTAATAACATTAAACTGGCTTTTCGATGACTGTTAATGTTATCTTATCCTCTTAGGTTTCCTACTGTAATACATTTAATGGTCAGAATCAATGGGAAGTTTTTGATTCTGTTGGAGCAAAGTGATGATTTGCCTACAAAGAAGCAGCTTTCCTGTGGTCTGTCCTAAGCAACAGCTGCATTAGCTACAGACAGGTGTATTCTTTTATTTTGTATACTTCTGGCATATACAAATATCAGACGTCATCAGCTTTGAAGAATCTAGTGAAAAAATAGTTAGAAAAGGTTCTTACTATGGCGTTTCTTTGTTTCTGCTTTACCTTCTTCTTTTGTTACTCCCAAGCAGCCCATTAATTCTTGAACTGACAAGGACTTATCATTGTTCACATCGCAGTATTCCACAAACTTTTTTACACATTTTTTGGGTTTTGATTTCTTTCTTAGGAACCTCTTAAATGGCTTGATTTCTTTCTTGCCAATGTCACCACTGGAATTTTTATCTAGCTGTTTGAAATACCAATGGACCACTCTCTCTTCCAGAGTATGATTTGGGTCAGGCTCTGAAACCCTGAAAGAGAAAATAAGAGTCTTAATTCTGATACATAAACCTCAGTTTATACCTTTATTTCAGAATAGTTAAATCACTGTCAGATGCTCTGTTACATAAACCTCTCTGCTTTTGGCCACTAGCTTCTTGCAGTGAATCCCTCTTTTTTTCACTTTGGCCAACTGTATCCTAAATTTTACACTAAGGGCTGGAATCTGCTCTTAGTTAACTCTCTGAAATTGTGTTGAGGCTGGCACCATACTCAGAAAACAGTGCTTTCCCCTTTCATTTCCTGAAACAGAGAAAAGTGAAGAGAGAAATAAAAGAGAAAAAGACAGTTTCATAGACGGCAGACACATTAAAACACGTAATCTATCCAACTGAAGTAGGTCAACAGTCAGCATCGCCAAATACCTAGGCTCCAATTACAACCCATGATGGATGCTCTTAGAGATAAAACACCCAAATGCATTGAATTACAGAGTAAGTTATAACAATAAATGCCACCTTCTCTTCAGATTGCAAGCACTTGACCTGCAGACATGCAAAGTTTGACAGCACTTACGCATTTTTAATTCTGACTGTGACTGTTGATAGCATTGGTTTGTTTTACAAGCAACTAGGCACATATTCATCAAGTAAAGCCTAAGAGGAGAATAAAGACTGAGACAGTTGCACCTGCAGCTACAGATAAACTCTAAGCTGCGCTGCTGCTGAGAATTCAGCTATCAAGTGCATTTCTGTTTAGTGGACATAGTCTACAATGGTAACTGTGAAGTAAACTCTCCTAGATAGGTTCTTTGAAATTTATCCTTTGTGAAGGTAGAAGAATTACTTCTGCAAGACCTCAACAATTCATTCACCACTGCCAGCATCCTTTTACAGACACACAAAAAGGATCTGAAACTCACCGGCTAGAAGACAAGGATGGATCAGAGACTGCGTGCACCATATCCGTGGACAGTGCATCCAAAACACTAGTCAGGAACTCATTCTTCTTGGCCCCAGGACAACCTAGAAAAATAATTTTTTTTTCTTTTCTTGTTTCCTCTTTTTGCAACATTTAAATTCCAACAACAGTTCAAACTTAAGAGATAGATGTGACTCCCTGTACACAAATTTGCATCAGTTGTGGACAAGTTCATAACATAATTCAAAGACAAGCATCTAAATTCAGTTATATATTTGTAACATAGAGCAGGAATAGAAAAACATCCTTTTAAACTCAAGCATGTGGGAATCTGGTTTGCATACCTCGGATTCCTTTCTTTCAATTTTTGCCATTAATTTTCCTTCTTTAAGATATTTTTTTCATGGGTGTCACATTTTGAAAAGAACAGCTTTGAAACAACAGAAGTTTTTACATGACACGGACGATTTAAAACACAGACTAGAAGCCCATAGCACAACACTTCTTTCAGATTTCCACTTTTGCTCTTCTCAACTACCAATTCTCAACACAAATTCTCTCAGTGCATTGGTTTTCCTCTCTGTAAAATGACAGTCAACTCCTTGCCTCTTTCACTTTTTTCTTGGACAGGAGTTAACTGCCACTATACAGCACCTAGCCCTGTTGGATGATGTCAGTTGGTATTTTGGTTCATACTGTAGGATCCTATGGTGATGCTAGATCATCCTCATAATTACATTCCCTATGCCATGAGGTTTGTCTCTGAAAGAAACTGACAGCACATGTCAGACACATAATATGTCAGATAAATATATACTGAAAGATCCACTCTTAGAACAGTGCAGCTGGAGCTGATAAATTCATCTGACAAGCGCATGGATGTTGACACATGGAGGTTTGCTTATACAATACACCTGCTTCCTCTCCTCTTCCCTAGAGCCCTAAGCCAAACACCAGGTCTTCCCCTAGCCCTGCAATAGCTGAGTTAAACTCTAGGATGATCCATGAGCAGTGACATAGAGATGACAAGCTTGAAGCCGGAGCCCATTGCAGGACTTTCATAGACAATACTGTGCTGGAGGCCTGCTTACCCATAGTTCTGTTCTTAAGTGAAAAAGGGAAATGCTTTAAAGTGTTGTGGAAAAGGGAGATTAGTCAATCAGTATGGATTCATTATTTCATTATATTTCTCAGCGACCTTTGGAGCAGGCAGTAGGATTATCTGAGCTTGAAAAGCCTCACCTTGCCCAGCAAATTATTTTTTAATACATCCCATGTTGATTCAAGGAAATGAACCTGTTACATTAGCTCTTAGCTGTGTAGCAGTAAGAATAGCTCAGCTATTATGTATAGCAGCAGCACCCACTACATATTATTATCTAACACATACATGCAGTCATGAGTTCCCTGTCTCTTATGTGTTTGTCTTCAGCACCAGGGAAATTTTATTCCAGTAACTGTAAAAGGTGTATAACAGAAATTCACTGACGCAAGTTTCACTGCACTAAAAGTACACATCTGAAACCAGTTGTCACTCTCCTAGATATGTTCCTCTTCCCTTAGCCTTTAACCAGGTTTTTTTTTCCTGTTACAGCTGGGAAAAAATAAAAAAGAAAGAAAAAAACCCCCAACCAAACAGCTATGACTATACTCCTAAATTTGAGTTCAGTGAGACAAGCACCTGAGTTTTCTCTGTAAGGCACAGAAATGAGAAGGGTGGCAAGAGATTAACAGGGAAGGACAGAAGACTACACCAACTGGTTCCTGGCAGCATTCAGTTCATAATTCAAAAGTATATTCTCTAGAGCAAAGAGTTTGCTGGTAAGTCTCAAACACCACGACCGTGTAAGTAAATCGCGCATTGTGATTTAAATGAAGCCATGTAACTTTGGAAGTCACAAAAGCACATTTTCCCAGAGATGAGCAAGCAGAGCCCAAGCAGTTCCCATGCAGAAGGCACATACTGCCATGTTAACACAGCAACCTGTCTGAATCAAGCAACTAAGTCTCTGCGCAACCTACTGAGCTCAGCACTGCATCTTGCTAGCAAGGATACTTGACCTGTGGACCAGAGCTGGTTCTCTTCAAAGGACAGGCAAAAAGGGTCTCCATGTTCGAGGGTTCCATGTAGACCTATCTTTAATGGTACAAGCTTTATCCATTTCATGCTGGGGTTGTGTTACCGTTGTCAGGCAGAAGCCTGAATCCTGCTCCAAACACGCCCTGTGAAACAGGGCTTGTGGAAAATGCAGACAACAATACTTCAGCATATAACAATGCAGTGCAATATGGAGACAAGACAATTTGACTTTTTGTCTTTCCCTG